>NC_062293.1:55529867-58412367 GCF_902655055.1 Lutra lutra | reverse complement strand
GAGATGGCCTGGGCATGTGGTTTGTTTGCCCGACCCACCGTTCTTTTCCCCAACTCTAGACACCCTCCCACTGATCGATTGCACGTCCACCTTCCTCCTGGGACCCCTCTAGCCACGTACCCCCTCCCTCCCATACCTAACGGGATGACCATAGAAGGCTTCCTCTCAAGCTCAAAAGAAAGCACAACAGGCCGGAGAACAGAGAAGCTGGTACACAGTGTCCGGAGGAAGAGGGTCAAGGGCTCATCCACCCTGGCGGAAGACTAGAAAAGGAAGCTGAAGATTAATCAGAATTCTAAATTTTTTTTTTCTTCATAACTCAGATTCTTAAACTCTCTACCAAACCCCTTGGGAATCTGGGTTTCACAGTCCCACCTCCCAGCGCCGTCTCACCTCAGGCTGGGCTCCAGGACCTGTAAATTGCAAGGCCACCTTCCCCGGGCCTCGGACAGACTCCAGGAGGGAAGTCCACTCACTGGGACACAGACCCAGTACTGTTGCCACATGATGATTCCTACAGGTCACCACGGCTTCGGCAGTCCCATCCTCCACCAGGAGCCTGGGGGACAGAGGGGCCGCAGAGAAATAGAAACTTCCACGGCAGACCCAGGTGGCCAGGTGGCTCCAACATGCCTCCCTCCCCACCACTTCCCAGTATGACTCATTTGACTTTAACCCATTCACCCTCAAAGACTTACGAAGCCATTCCCGCAAGCCAGGAACTATGCCAACAACAGGCCAGCAGACAGACCACGTGACAGGGAAATAAATGGCGCAGCGGGTGCCCACCTTGTGCTCTCACCTGATGCTGGCCTGGCTTATAGATGTCTGTGTGGGGCAAGTGGAGCCCTGACGAGTGCACCTTCCCTGGGACAGAGACAGTGGTTGGAAAAACGCTCTGGGTCCCCTCACACCCGTCTGGACCCCTGCACCTCGCTCAGCCTGGGCCCTCCCATACCTGGGGACAGAGGCTGGTACAGTGAGCACACACCCACAGGAGCTGAAGGCTGAAGACGGAAACAATATGGCAAGAGGCACTGGCCTGGAAGGGGGGCCGGCCACCCTGCAGGAGTTCAGCCAGGAAGATGTGGGGCAGGGGAGCACTAGAGAGAGAGAGAGAGAGAGAGGAGTCAAGGAGAGCCAACTGTCCTGAAAGTGCACGATGTCTGGCAGGACTGGGCAGGCACAGGGATGGGGATGGGTGTGAGTTCTGTACTCTCCGGGAAGCTTCATGGCTTCGTTCTGAATCCCGACCTCTGACCATCCGTTATTCCTCAGAGGCCTAGAACATTACATCTTTCTGGGCAAAATAATGAGCATCAGGCATTTTCACCTTGGGCAGAGAGAACCCTTCTGACTCAACTTGTTCTCCTAGGAGTGGAGAACACCAGTTAAAATGGCAAAAATCCCAAAGCCGGGACCATGTGTAGGACGTGGGTTCGAGGATGTGAAGTGTGGGGAGGAGGGCCCAGGCCACTGACCTGATTGCGGTCTCGGGGGGGAAACTCAGGACCTGCAGGTAAGTGGACGGCCGGAAACAACAGTAAATATTGTGGAATCTGCAAGTGCAGGAGGCAGAGTGAAGAGAAGGGGAAAGAAGTCAATTTGAGGCAGGAGCTGGGGTCAGATCATAGGCTTAGACCCCCACCGCTGCCTCCTCCCCCGGCAGGCTGTGCCCTGGGCTAAGCAGAGGGAAAAATTAGGGCAGGAGTGGCCTGGAGCATCTCGTGAGGGCAGAGGGCACTCACGTAAGGCTACACAGCGAAGTCCTATCAAAGAGGAGGTGTGAAAGCACAGTGGCAGGGCGGGAAGGAGAGCAGTGGGGAGAGGAAGCCAACCAGCGTCCCCGATTCTCACCTGGAAATCTTCTTCTCCAGCTGGCCGAAGTAGGCTCGGGCTCCCGGCAGGAGTCCTAGTGGGGGAGGCAAGTGTGGCTCTTTGATATAGATGTCTAAGTGTGGGCGGCATGGGCAGTCAGCGTCCTCCACGGCCACGGTCAGCTTCACAGATGCTCTCGAGGTCCGAGTGCCCCCTGCAGAAGTCCAGGGAAAGGGTAAGGGGCATCTGCCAGGACCCCAGAGTCCCATCACTCGACTTCACACCTTCCCCCAAAGGAGGCATCATTACCAGGCTTTGCCCAGAAAGGGGCCGGAAATGGCTCACAGAGGCTCCGTGACAAGATCTCAGCTGAGAAAGACACCAGGCAATCGGCGGAGCTGTAGGGTCACAGAAGCACAGTGATAACAGGCGTCAGAACGCAGAGACTGGAGAGGGGTCTGAGGGGCAAAAAAAGGAGCTAAAGCATCTGCCAGAACATCATCTAACGTCCATTGTCATGCCCTAAAGGACAAGGGCAAGTGCCTGGCGGTGCAATCAGTTTAAGTGTCTGACTCTTGACTTTTGGCACAGGTCGTGATCTCAGATCCTGATCAAGCCCTGCAGTGGGCTCTGGACTCAGCGGGGAGTCTGCTGGGGATTCTCTCCCCTCTGCCCGCCCCCACCCCTGGAAAACCCCCACCCCCATCATGGGCTCAGGCACGCTCTCTCGAAAGTAAGTAAATAAATCTTAAGAAGGAAAAAAAAAAAGCAACAGGCCTTATAGGAAAAACAGAGCCACAGCAGATCACTGAAAACCTACACCACGCCGTAAGCAGAGGCCTCACCCGGAGGCACAGAGGACATCACAGCTGCGGCCCACCACAGGCAGCTTGGTATGCTGGCACTCATGCCCACGCCTGCCCATCATGGGTCCTTGGAAACAATCCTTTCTACTAGAGACACGTTTTGTAAAAATCACACATACAGGGGCGCCAGGGCAGCTCAGTGGGTTAAATAAGCCTCTGCCTTCGGCTCAGGTCATGATCTCGGGGTCCTAGGATCAAGCCCTGCATTGGGCTCTCTGCTCAGCAGGGAGCCTGCTTCCCCCTCTCTCTGCCTGCCTCTCTGCCTACTTGTGATCTCTCTCTCTTTCTGTCGGATAAATAAACAAAATCTTAAAAAAAAAAAGTAGTTAAAAATCACACATACGATCCAATAAGGCTTCTTCTTCTTTTTTTTTTTAAACATAGGGGAAATCTGTGGCATCTGAGCCTGCACTGGCAGCTGCCCTGAAAGGCCAGAACAGCCGTGCCTGCAGCCAGGAGCCAGCTGCTGCTTGCACTGAAAGGGAAGGCCCTTCTCTATAGATTCCAGCTTTGTCTTTTTTTTTTTCTCTTTATACTTCCTTTCATTGCTATAGCTTTCCCTTCATTGTGAGAAACCTTGCTCCTGATCTTTTCAGAACACTGAGCTGCTAGGGGAAAACTCAGGCATGAAACACAGCTTCCTGGTCACGGGGACGTCACCCCCCTAGGAACTGAATCCCGACAAAGACACAGGCGCTGCGGCGGGGAGCGGACTGCTCACCAAGCCCCATGCCGGCAGGACAGCGCGGCCGCGGAAGCTGGAGAAGCCGGCGGACATTTACTTGCCACTGAGCAGGTCGTCCATCGAGGTCTTAGGCAGGGCCCTGCTGGTGTCCAGCACAGCCGGGACGTCCGGGCCACTCTCGAGCTCCAGAGTCCACGCCTCCTGCACCGTGAGGCAGGACGCATAGCCGGCCAGCTCCAGGGGACGCTGTGGGATGCAGGATGGCCCGCCCTCCTCGAACAGCAGTGGGGTCTGCAGGGAACAGGAGGACAACCCTCCGAACGTGTCCTGCTCCAGGGGCGGGCTCACAGAACACGCGGACCTGATTTTGTTTGCTTCCTGGAGGACGGTGAGGGAAGCGCTTTACATTCAAACGGGCCTTCCATCTGCTCTAAATCTACCCTTCTTCTAGGACACCTAGACAGTAGCCAGGCACTGGCACTCCCTCTCCAGACCCCACGCCAAAAAAGCCTTCTGGGGCAGGGTGAGCGAAGGACTGAGTGGGGCACTCACAGGAGGGCCCGGAGCCACGAGTCGGTACACATGACCTGGGTGCAAGAACTCAAACCAGCGGACGGAGGAGCCCCGGAAGATTAAGAGAACCTGGGAGGGAGGGAGGAAAGAGGGAGTCAGGTGCTGGGGTCCCAGACAGGAGCTGGGGCACACGGCACCGGGCCTTAGATTCCTGCAGTCCCAGTTTACCTTCTGATCCTTATTCTCCTCTCCTTTGGGCTCGGGTGGGCCCCACACACTCCCCTCCTTCCTCTGGGTGCCCCCAAGCCAGCTCCCCGATACGTGGAAACTGAGGATGGGCTTGGGCACCTCTGGGTTAGCTCCTGGGGGGACACAAAAGTTCCTCTTCACCAGGGCCTCCTTGTGGGACAGCAAGAACAGTCGGCTCTGCTCTACATGGGGGCCATCTGGGAGGGTGGGCTCTGCCTGAGGTGGGAGGGAGGTGGCCGAGTGCAGCAAAGGTCTGGGCACAGGCAGGATCAGGGCATCGGCCAGGAAGAACTGGATATAGACTCTGTTCAGAGAGACAAGGAGTAGGTTTCTTAGTGATGCGCGCCCTGGGCCCCATGGGCCCTCACACTCCACCGCCGCCACCAGGCTCTGCCCTGCCCTGCCCCTCAGAGACTCAGATGCAGCCACGACCCCCGGGAGCCAACCTGGCCTGCTGCTTCTGGATGAAGCCTGTCATGCTCAGCTCCTTACAGGAAGGGAAGTTGCTTCTGACATTCCTCTCTATGACCAGCTGGAACTTCTCTGTCCGCACCAAGCAACCTAGAGAGAGAAAGTTCTCTGCTTTGACAAGAGGGATGGGCAATGAAGGAGACTGCCCTGCAGGTCTCACCACCCGTCCCAGGCCTGAGCTGCTCCCCTAACACAACATGAAAGCCCAGACCTAAACCCCACCTCAGCGGGATGATATCTCTAAGGGAGAAACCATCCCAGCCATGCGTCCAATCCTGCCCCTGGTCTCCTAGGCTGAAAGGCTCAGTGACATTCCTTTACAGGAACGCTCCTGTCCATAGGGCTCAGCAAGCTCAAACCAAGAAATGTCCTGCTGGCGTGCCCGCCCGCGGCTACGGTGGGAGAAATGAAGGTTGGGAGTTGGCATTCCGGCTGGAGAAACCCTCACTCCTTTTCTCTGCCCATACCGGGATCCCAGACTTGTCCCAAAACTTGCAAATCAACATAGGTTACTTCAGCATTTCAAGAAAATCCTAGTGAGTGCCTCCTCCCCAAACCTGTTCCAAAACCCTCCCCATCCTCCCCCTTCTCTGCACGTCCCAACTCCAAACCTATAAACCGGGAGTCAGTGACGGGCTGAGAGTGCTTGGCCAGGATGAGGCAGGGGAGAGAACCAGTTTTGTCCCGAAGTTGCAGACAGCCTTTATGAGATGAAGCCGCCAGGACCCCAATTAAAATCTGCAGGGAGATGAAGGACAAGGTACGGCTACCATGCGCCAGATGCTATGTTTAACGTTAGCTACAGAAGATACAGTCCCTGACCTGAAAGGACTTATGTTGGAGTGGGGAAGAGGGATATGAAAGGAAGAGCCATGCATTCGCACGTTTAGTGGCGGCGGAGAGAGCGTACGAACTGAGCTTAGAACCAGGAGACCATACGGGACCTCACAGGGTACTGTAAGGACTCTGCGTTTTCTCTTACGTACTCTGGAAGGAACCAGAAAAGGATTTAAAGCGAAACAGCTCTGTGAGCCTAGACCTTCCCTGTCTGCTGCAGGGAGAACAGATGGGGCGAGAAGAGACGGGGCGGTCTAGTTAGAGACTGTGCAGCCACAGGGACGGGGAAGGATGACGGTAGTGGCAGTGAGGGAGGCCAAGAGAGAAGGCCTGCGTGCCGCCTGCACCCCACCTACCTGGGCTGGGTGGGAGGTGGCAGGCAACAGAGTGAGCCAGGACCAGGACACTCGCTGATTGAGCTGGCAGCTGGTCAGATAAGACGACTCCGGGAGGGGCAGGAGGGTCTTGGGGTCAAAGGCGGCCCAGGCCCTGCACCGGCCCTCATCTTTCAGGGTGGCCAGAGTAGGGAAAGAACAGGGGGTCTGCAGCCGCATGTACTGTGGGGGATGGAAGAGAAATCAGAGCTTGCGGCGGTGCATCGCACAGGGCATGAGCTCCGCCGCCCCTGCTTCCCGTGCACACTCGCACCTTCTGCAGCGGACAGTGATGCGGCTCCTCAAGGATCTCCTTGTGTGCGTTCCGACGCATGCTGCCTGGTGGGGACAGGACATCCAGGACAGGAGCCAGGAGCTGCAGTCCTGGGCTGGGGTTCCCCGGAGTGGAGTGCTGCAGGAGCTGGTGGTGTCTCAGCATGTGGGGACACAGCCTGGGCCAGGAAGGGAAGTGGTCACGTGTCCCGAAGGGTGACATGTCTGGCAGGATCCTGCTTCCCCAGCCCCTGGCCCCGCCAGTCCTCGCCCACCCAGACCCCTGTCCTCCTCACTTGCCGGCCAGCTCCTCCAGGGCCCTGGTGGCCCACAGGTACAGGGGGAGGCCTAACTGGCGTTCCCATACCAGCTGCTCGAACAGGGAGGTCCCCTGGGCCTGGTAGAAAGACTGAGTCTCGGGCTTCTGACAAGAGAAGCCCCGCAGGAGAATGGCACCGTGGAGGCAGGGGGCGAGCACTGGCCTTCTGGTCCCTCCGCCCACTGACTGCAGGAGGTGAACATCCTGGAGCTGGAGAAAAGCAGAAAAGGTGGAAAAAGCAGGGGTGAAACCCTCGGCTCAATGATCGCTGGCAGGGTTCCCTGCGGACTCCCACTGCCCGGTACCTGGAAAAACAGCATTTCTCCCAACGGGGCTTTCCTTCCAGCCCCCCTCGCCATCTGCACAATGCACTCCCCCGTGGGAGGCCTTCATCTCCCACAAGCTCCACTCGGCTGTCCTGTGGGCCGGGAGGCTCTTGGCGGGTGAGGCGCCTTGACCCATCAGGCCGCCCGAGACTGTCTGGGCCCCACACCTGAGACTCGGTTCCAGCCTCTCCTCCTCCGGGTGGAAGCCCTTCTGGAAAGGAGGTGCTCCCGGGGCCCCAGCCTCTCCTCCTTCCTGACCTGAGCCCCCGTCCAAATCGTTGCTGGCACTAAGTATGCAACTCCCGCCCTCCGACACACACCTATTCTTTTCCTATTTTTGCTGCGGGAGATTCCACCCTGTTGAGGCTGGTGTGTACCGGGCCGCAAAGCTAGAAGCTGCCAAGTGCCTTTGTGTCCCTAGCCCTGACGCCTCACGTACCTCCAGGGAGACCCCCGGCCGCACCACCTTCCTCAGGCTGTGGAACTGCTGGTAGGCGAGGCAGAGCGCCAGCTGCCCATCCATCTCATAGAGGCCGGCCGGCTGGCTCAGCACGCCAGTGACCTTTCCCTGCGGAGAGGCCAAAGGTCCAGCTGGTCCCTCTTTCCTTCCTCTCTGGAGACCCGCACTTCTGGTTCCTCCTACCCTATCCACCCCCACCCCCCAAACCAAACTCTCAGATCTCTCCTTTTCGCTCACCGAGTAGGATAAAAGCGTCGAGTGGCGGACAAGAGCCGGCTCCCCATCCCCATCCTGGGAGCTGCTGGGCACGGGGGGCGGCATGGGGTCAGCCTCCAAGAGGGGCCCATCCAGCTCCAGCTCCAGCTCTCGCACACATTCCGGTTTCAGTGGCAGCAGGTGGGAGGAAGGACTGGTGGTCCACACGCGGTAACAGTGTCCACGGATTCTGACGACCCGCAGCGCTGTCAGCACATAGGACCTACCAGGCCAAAGGGCTCGGTGCCACACCAGCTGGGCGGGGATCTGGCTCGTGCGGGGGCAGGCAACACGGCATATGAGACGCTGCCTATGACACTGCCCCTCTGCCAGAGTCTCTCCCCATCGCGATCTGACCGCAACGACCCGCTCCTCGTGAGTTCTCTCCTCTGAGTTCTGCCTTGGCCTCTGCACGCACTGACAAGTCATTCTTACCCTTCCGGATCACCTCCCTCTCACAGGCAATCCCAAATAACCCCCAGTGCTTCCCTCCAGACATAAACCATCCCTACAACATCCTCCAAAATACAGAAACTTTCCACCCATGACGGCTGGCTTTCGCATTTCCCCATCCCACCCTGCAGCATACAAGTCACTTTCATCTATTGAACCGATACCTACGGGGTACATAGAGAGTTGGGAAGGGGACAGACATGAAAGAAATACAACAGGCTGGTCCCTCTTTCTCAGCCTATCTCAGCCCACCGGGCTACCAACTCACGTAGCGATGTGGAATTGCATATGACCAAGTAAACAAAAACCACACACACTGGGCAAGGTTTCGGGGACAGACAGCTCAGGATGGGTGGGAATGAGCGGGTAGACCCAGTGGAAGAACTGAGGCCCACACAGGGTCCTGAACGGCGTCTGTGGTTTGCCCAAGTTGGGGGCGTGGGGGACGATTCCAGCAGGAGCAGCAACACGAAAGCGCTCAGAACTCAGATGAGTAAGGCAGCGAGAACACCGGCTGGGATGGAAACGGACCACAGGACACAGAAACGGGAGAGTCAAGAGGAGGGGGAAAACCCAGCAATGAGCTGCTGAAGACTCAATTTTACAGGAAAATGAGAACCGTCAAAGTACGGAGAGAAAACCAGCCGCAGACAGCAGGGTGTCATACAGACTGCAGAACGCACTTGTTGAGCGATTTCAGCACAAGGGGAAGAAGGACGGTTCCCAAATCTACCCTGTGGGGCGTACTCCTCCCACAGGCCCCACACAGCATGCTGCCGCTCGCAGGGGCTTCAAAGCCCACTGACCCAGGACACTCGAGCCTCATAGATCTCCACTTCTACCCCAGAACCAGGTTGAGTCCTTGGCTGCCACCCCTAAGTCACCGGTGCTAAGACCTGCCTGACGGTTTCTGCTTGTGTGGAGCCAGGGGCCAGCAAACGCACAGCAGTGCTTCTGCTCGTCCCCCGCTGCCCTCTGCTCTCAGACTCCCATCTCACTGGGACGGCAAGCATCACAGCCCCTCCTCCTGTATTCAGACGCCCCTTCCCTTCCTCTGTCTGAATGCCAGGATCTGCACGTGGACCGCGAGCCCTGCCTGTCTGGCCCCCCTGCGCCCCGAGGTCACTACAGCAGGTCACCAGGGCTCTGTGTCCTCTACTCCTCTTTGAAGACAAGAGCCCTACCTGAGGAGGTCAGACCCATGTCACCCGGCGCCAAGCCCTCTCCGGCGGGGCCCCGGTAACTGCTCAGTAGCCTCTCATCCCCTGCTGCCTGGCATGGCAGTTACCCTGAACCAGGGTCCAGTCCTTTATTTCCAAGAGATGATGATCTCAGCTCCTCCATCACAGAAGACATCCCCTGGGCTCATCTAGGGTGACAGTATGTCTCTAATATGTCTGTGGCAGCCTACAAACACAGCAAGATCACTTCTCCCCTGAGCCAACTCCGCCCTGAGCAGCATTTCCACTGGGCTCGAGGAGACGTGGAAGGGTCTGATGCAAAGAAAATGCAGAAGCTCCTCTCTAGGTCGGGAGCAGAAATGAGACCAGAAACTGGGGTGGCTCCTAAGCATTTTCTGTTTTAGCATTTCCAGTTCCTTTACCCGCTCATCACTGTCACTCAAGCTTATGACACAGACAGACACAAGAATTCTCCCAGCGCTAATAAATGTCAGAGATCCCTTTTTGATACTCATATGAGAGCCTTTTTCTCCCTTGTTTTGAATACTTCTGAAATGTTATTCAGATAATGATGTAAGTCATTAGACAACAGCGTAAAAATTAACAATTCTAAAATCGTACCAGTTGATGTAGAAAGAGTGAATAACAAAGTACCAAGTTTTTAAAAAAGTGCACATAGCCAAAAGAGAAAAAAAAGGGCTTGATAGTGCTGAGCTGAATAATTTTCTCGGTCATCCTGCTAATGCAGAGGAAAAACAAGTGATTCCGACAGGTTTTGCTCATCACCGACAATACACAAGTCATCTACTCAGATGAAGGGCATGACAGAAAGTGCGTTCCCTCCTTCCTGCGTGGGGGAGTAGTTCCCCCAGCAACGGTGCTGTCCCAGGCAACAGGGCCCCCGCCCCCAAGCCGGCCTCCTTTCCAATGTGGCCCTGCTCTGACGTTCATCTCTCCTGCTAAGAGTCCTGACAGCTCCTCCACACCTCCACGACCCGGCACTGACCCCCGTTCTCACCTGCACGACAATGGACACGTGGCTGCCAGTTGGGGAGCCGTCCCCGAGAGACAGGACAAAGTGAGCTTTCTTCTGACTCCTCACCAGGGCGCTCACTCGAACCAGCTTCCCAGCCAGGTTCGGCTGCACACCTCTCAACTTGCCCCTAAGGAAGGAAGAAACACAAGAGAGAAAAGGCATTTTTATTTCTTTTTCCCCCACAAATGCTTTCCCTTCTGCTGTAAATAAGCCAGCGGTAATTTAAAATTTCCCTAGCCCAAAGCTGTTATCCCAAAGACGTCCTTCACACTCTTCCTGACCTCAGATAAGGCAAACCTCCTTTGAAGACTCGCACTCAACATTTGAAGAGGCCCCATCATTCCCCTGACTCTGGTGGGAACACCCCATCCTCCCCACTGCTCTCAGGACTTTTCCCTCCCACCTGCCAGTTTCAACGCGCTCCATCCTCCCCGAGACGGGGGAGGATTACCTGTGTCTGAGCAGGCGGGAAGCAGTCTCTGGGTAGAGAACAGGGAGAGGGGTGGGGGGCCCAGGACTGGCAGTAGAGGGGCACACTGGCACCGGGGCACTCAAGAGCTCCAAGTGTCCTTCCCCGGATGCATTCCACCTGGCAGGAGGGAGGTAACTCCAATTGGGGAACAGGAAGAGACGGCCCAACCAAGACAGGTCCAGACCTATGAGCTAGAAAAGACCAAGAGCAAGGGTTACCCTGGGCCCTAGCATCCCACCCACCCTCCTCCACCTTTCTTCCCTTAGAGACCGAACTGCCTGGCTCCCTAGAGATCCTCCTTGTGAGGCTCGGAGACATCTGACCTCCGCCCTTCTACTCACCTCGCAGGTCAGGATACCAGTGTTATCTTTCACATAGACATCTCCTTTCCTGCACTCTTGTTCCAAGTCCCCCGAGAGGTCTGTGAGCGTCCCTAAGAGTAACAGCCGCTCCCGAGGCAGAGGAGTTCCATTTGGTCCAGCCCCTTGGGCCCAAGCCTGGTACGTACTACTGCTCCAGGACAGGTGGCTGCAGCACGGGAGGTTCTGGTGGGTCTTGAGGTCCTGTACTGAGACAAAGCTGCAGAGGGAAGGAAGCAGAGGTCCTGCAAAGCTGCCTCCAAGCCTAGGACACTACCCTCAACCCCAACAAGTTCCCCCAAAGCCCAAGGAAAGATCAATGGAAAACACAGAATAAGAGGGGAGTTGGACTGAAGGGCAAGAACTTTAGGGCTAAGAGGCTAAGGAAATGAGCACGAGATCTGAGTCCAAGAACTGGCAGTACCTACGGAAGGGAGGAAGAAAGTGCTGAGTGAGACTCTGAACAAGACGGTGCCACAGAGAGGACCCAGAGAAATGAAGGCGTGTAGCAGGAGCCTGGGGGAATGAGCGTGGGGAGAACACTTGACCACACTCAGCTCCCCTGACAGCATCTCGGCTCTCAGCTCCACAGAGAACCCCGATGGGCCGCTAGAGCATGTGCCAACAGCTCAACCTCAGCGGCCCCAGCCAGGCTTTCTTCCTAGTCTGGGATATCACAGAACTCGAGACCGGGGGGCGGGGTGGGGGAGGAAGCAGGCTGAGGTGGGAGTCCATATCAAGAGCGCCCAAATCTCCAGAGATGCTTGAGATCAGCCATTCCCCAGACAAGCCTCCCTGCCAGTGGCGAAGTACAGCACTGAGAATGTGGTAACAGCAAATTTTCCAAAGCTGCGATGGATTCACATCTATGATCCCTTTATTCCGCACACACTTGCCTTCTCATGTCTTCGGAGCAGAAGGATAAGGATAAAGGTACAAACTGTCACAACTTACCCTGCTCACTATGCCCGTGAACGTCGCCCCCGTGAGAGCACTAACAGCTGGGAGCGCCGTCCCGGATGGCCCACTCCCTGTCCACATCTGCTTCATGCTTTCCCCAGGGGCTTCAGACGATATAAATGGCAAAGATGGAGACTAGCACGTGTTGAGTCCCGGCTACGCACACGTTATACTGGGTCCGTTCACACTCAGTAACGCACTGAAGCTTCACCCAAAACCCCTGTGAACATCACCAATGAGGAAACGTCCAGAGGTCAGGTACACGGTGGTGTGGGTGGCAAAGCCGGGGGGGGGGGGGTCTCACTCAAAAGTCCATGTTCTTTCCCTGTGTTTCTCTACTTCTCTAAAGGCCCAGGACAAAGCCACTGGAGAGAGCGCTTTCTTTCCCCTAGGCACCTTCAGGACAGAAAATAGTAAGGACATGGGTCACTTGTCCCAGATTCTTCAGGGGTCTAGGTCAGGAAACTGAAGCTGAGAACTTGGAATCCTTGCATTTGTCACTGATCTCCAACTTTCAATGTGCAGCACAGTGCCCGGCACACAGCAGGCACTCCACGAGGAAGGGAAACACGGATGAATAAAATCTTTGGACCCATCAAATAACTCCTATTCTAGCCTCGCCCACCCTACTTTAAGCACTACTCACTTCAACACATCGTGCCATCTAGTTTACATTTATCTTGAAGAACAGGAAGCTTATTTACAAAGATTCCTTTCAGGAACCTTTTCTAACAGTTTCCGACTTACCATTTTCCCATTCTAGTAATGCCCAAATCTTGAGAGATCTGGACCTTTCTTTCTCGGATTAGACGGTGATCACAGAGGCCACTGGGCACATGCTCAGGCACCCATGGGAGACGAACCCCGCTGCATGAGGCTTCACGGCAATCACAACCTTCTCGACCACGACTAATCTATAGGTAGCTCTCTGTCCCACGTGGCAGGACGGTTTTTTCACAAGATTTCACTGTGTCTACATAAATAACGTATTTAATCCTGATAGTTAGGTATGTGGACAAGCACTGAGGGAAACGGAGGAAAATCTGCAGCCAGTGAAGTAGAATGAGAAAAGCTACATAGGAGGAAAAGACAAAGGCCCCTAGGTAGGTGTGTACGGAGAAATTACTTTGGGATTGAAATATCATTTACTATCCATCAAATACACACAAAACCCACTTTTGTAACAAGATAAATAGCAGATCTGGGAATGGTTCAGGACACAGATGCACACGGCCCCGTGTGTCCTCTGGCACACGTCTGCAGTTGCGACGGCACATGTGGACCCGATGAGCCCGCACCTCCCTTCAGGACACTGGTGCTGCCAGAGAAGGGGAGGAACCCACCGACCACATCAGGACGGAGCACAGAGGAGACGCCACTACATCTGTAATGTTTTACTTCTAGTAAAAAAGAATTGAGGCAACTACGGCAAATGGTAAGGTTTTTACAAGCTGAGCACGGAGTCTGGACTGCGCACGGGGTGAGCACGTGCACTGCTGAATTTGGAGGGCTTTCACGTTCGCAGTGAAGGCAGCAGTGAGTCGGCCGAGTCTGGTGCAGCAGCACTTTGAGTCACCATTGTTGTATAACGGCATCCACGGATGAGCAAAGTACCCAGAATTCTGAAAACGACGTTTTGGATAACACAGAGTACAATGAAGCTGTCTTTTCAGCAAAGATCCTTTGCCCCTACTGACGGAGACGGACTTCGGGGCCGAGTGAATGCCGCACGGCCACAAGCAGTGTAAGTCCGGGGAAAAGCATCCCAAGCTCGCGTAGGGTTGGGAAATGCCTAATTCAACAAAGCTAAACAGACTTGTGCCTTTTTACTTTTCAGAGGATCAACGGTGACACACAGACTCCCAGAATGTCATGCAGCAGGTGGAATGAACGAGCTAGAGCTCCCGACAGGAGGAAGTCTCTACTTCCAGAAAGTCAGGAGGTGAGCCAGACTCTACGGGACTCGGCTCAGGGGTGGGCGCACGTACAATAAAAAGACAAAGAGAAGGGCCTAATCCATCTCAATCTTGAGGCAACTACTCCGTGACTCAGCAAGGGCACTGCTAGGTAGGTATTTACCCAAAGGGTGCAAAAATAGAGATTCAAAGGGGCACCTGCACCCCAATGTTTATAGCAGCATTATCAACAACAGCCAAACTTCAGAGAGAGACCGGATGCCCACCGACACACGAATGGATAAAGAAGAGGCGGTATATATATGTGGTGTGTGTGTGTGTGTGTGTGTGTATGTGGAGGGGGTCATGCGCGCGCGCGCACACACACACACACACACACACACACACAGGAATACTACTCATCCATCAAGAAGAATCAAATCTTGCCATTTGCAATGACATGGATAGAGCTAGAGTGTATCAGGCTAAGTGAAATAAGTCAGAGGAAGACAAATACCATATGATCTCACTCATATGTGGAATTTAAGAAAGAAAACAGATGAATGTAAGGGAAGGAAGAAAACATAAAGAGCCAAATAAACCGTAAGAGACTCTTAGCAATAGAGAACAGGGGCGCCTGGGTGGCTCAGTGGGTTAAGCCTCTGGTTTTAGCTCAGGTCATGATCCCAGGATCCTGGGATCGAGCCCTGCATCAGGCTCTCTGCTCAGCAGGGAGCCTGCTTCCCCCTCTTTCTCTGCCCACCTCTCTGCCTACTTGTGATCTTTGTCTGTCAAATAAATAAATAAAACCTTAAAAAAAAAAAATAGAGAACAAACTGAGGGGGGATGGAGGGAGAGGAGTGGGGGGATGGGCTAGACAGGTGATGGGTATTAAGGAAGACACTTGCTGTGATGAGCACTGGGTGTTGTATGTAAGTGATGAATCACTGAATTCTGCTCCTGAAACCAACATTGCATGGTGTGTTAACTAACTACAATTTAAATAAATATCTGGAAAGGAAAAATAAATAACTAAATAAAATTAAAATGTTAAGCCAAGGGGCGCCTCGGTGGCTCAGTGGGTTAAGCCTCTGCCTTTGGCTCAGGTCATGGTCTCAGGGTCCTGGGATCGAGCCCTGCGTGGGGCTCTCTGCTCAGTGGGGAGCCTGCTTGCCCCCCTCTCTCTGCCTGCCTCTCTGCCTACTTGTGATCTCTCTCTGTCTCTGTCAAATAAATAAATAAAATCTTTAAAAAAAATTAATTAATTAATTAAAAAATAAATAAATAAAATGTTAAGCCAAGGGGCGCCTGGGTGGCTCAGTGGGTTAAGCCTCTGCCTTCAGCTCAGGTCATGATCTCGGGGTCCTGGTATCAAGTCCTGCATTGGGCTCTCTGCTCCACAGGGAGCCTGCTTCTCTGCCTACTTGTTATCTCTGTCTGTCAAATAAATAAATAAAATCTTTTTTTTTTTTTTAAGATTTTATTTATTTATTTGACAGAGAGAGATCACAAGTAGACAGAGAGGCAGAGAGAGAGAGAGAGGGAAGCAGGCTCCCTGCTGAGCAGAGAGCCCGATGCGGGCCTCGATCCCAGGACCCTGAGATCATGACCTGAGCCGAAGGCAGTGGCTTAACCCACTGAGCCACCCCGGCGCCCAATAAATAAAATCTTTAAGAAAAAAAAAAAAAGTTAAGCCAAAACACTATATTTTAACTAACTGGAATTAAAATAGCAACTTAAGGGGCGCCTGGGTGGCTCAGTGGGTTGAGCCGCTGCCTTCGGCTCAGGTCATGATCTCGGGGTCCTGGGATGGAGCCCTGTATCGGGCTCTCTGCTCGGCGGGGGGCCTGCTTCCCTCTCTCTCTGTCTCTGCCTGCCTCTCTGTCTACTTGTGATCTCTCTCTCTGTCAAATAAATAAATAAATAATCTTAAAAAATTAAAAAAAAAAAAAATAAAATAAAATAAAATAGTAACTTAAGGGGTGCTTGGGTGGCTCAGTCGGTTAAGCATCAATTTTTTTTTTTTTAAGATTTTGTTTATTTATTTGTCAGAGAGAGAGATAGAGAGAACGCACACAAGTGGGGGAGCAGCAGGCAGAGGTTCAAGAACCAGGCTCCCTGCTGCAGCACTGGATCCCAGGACCCTGAGATCATTACCTGAGTGGAAGGCAGACGCTTAACTGAGTCACCCAGGTGTCCCAAGCATGGACTCTTGATTTTGGCTCAGGTCATGATCTCAGGGTTGTGAGATCAAGCCCCGAGGCTCCTGCAAGGCATGGAGCCTGCATAGGTTCTCTCCCCGTCTCCCTCTGCCCCTCTGCCCTCTCTCTCCCTTCCTAAGAAAAGATAATAATAAAAAATAAAAATAAAAACTTAAAAAAAAAAAAAAAACACACACACCCCACATTGGAAACAGTGGTTACTTCTATGAGGTCAACAGGTTCCTTTCACAGGACTTTCGGAGCCTTGATATGTTAATGAGCCTGTGACTTTCCTAGAAAAGCTTCTAATATCATATCCAATGTGTCTCAAACTTATTTGGCCATGGAATCCTTTTCTTACAGTACTTTATCAATACTGCCTTCCTCAAAAATATATATATATATTGCCTTCCTCCCCTTAGAACCTTGCCCCTCATGCTTCTCATTTTCCCCTGGTTAACTCTAGGTCCTTCTTTTTTTTTTTTTTTTTTTTTTTTTTTTTTTTTTTTAAGATTTTTATTTATTTATTTGACAGAGAGAAATCACAAGTAGGCAGAGAGGCAGGCAGAGAGGCAGGCAGAGAGAGAGGAGGAAGCAGGCTCCCTGCTGAGCAGAAAGCCCGATGTGGGGCTCGAACCCAGGACCTGGGATCATGACCTGAGCCGAAGGCAGCGGCTTAACCCACTGAGCCACCCAGGCGCCCCAACTCTAGGTCCTTCTTCAGTCCCAAAGTTAACCTCCTCCCGAACCCCTCCTCACCTTACCTGTAGCTGAGGGGCAGGGGAAAGCCCTGGTTCTTTCCCTGGGACAACCAGCTGGTCTTCACACAGTCAATTACCGACTGAGTCAACTGCGCATCGGGCTCACTGCCAGCTGGACACAGGGTATCCTGGATGAAGGTCCGGGCAGCCTCCAACCAGGCTTGCTCCTGAGGAAAGGGAATCTAGTTAAAACACCTTCCTAAACACGCTGCCCCCCAGTGAAATTCTGGGAATAAAGTAATAGAAAAAGAAATCCGGAGGACACGTAAATAAACAGTACTGGAGTTTAGAACTTGGAAGAAACCTTAGAAGACTTAGCCCGGTCGGTCTTCAGACCGCTGGCCATCCCGCTGTGGTCTTCCCTGTTTCTCTCGTGAAGTACCCCATGAGGGGTGCCTGGGTGGCTCAGTCGTTGAGCGGCTGCTTTTGGCTCAGGTCATGATCCCAGGGTCCGGGATTGAGCCCCATGTCGGGCTCCCTGCTCCGCGGGGAACCTGCTTCTCCCTCTCCCACACCCCTTGCTTGTATTCCCTCTCTCACTGTCTCTGTCAAATCGATAAATAAAATCTTAAAAAAAAAAAAAAAAAAACCAGTAAGTACCCCCATGATAACCAAGTGCACCGCGGGAGCAGTGCGGGTGCTCCCACACCTTCCTCTAGCAGACCCATACCGGTACTTAACATGCCCAACTGGAATACATACTGCCCCGCAATTCCTTCTCTGTCCCCGGCACCATGTTGCTCCCTTCCCGGAGCTCCCACAGCACCCTGCACGTACTTCCATAGACAGCCAACGACCATCACATCCAGTACTGTCCTGTCCCATCTTACATGGGGTGCGCTTCTAGAGCCAACAAATTGAAACATCCTTTAAGTTGCTCGTACATAGGACACAATACTATACAGCAATGTGTACACGTAAGCGTAAATACACCGAATTATACACAGTATGTGAAACGACACAGGTAGACAACAGTCTCTAATCACTCCTTTCCGTAGTCCTGTACACACATCTGAGTTCCCGTGAGCTCAATCAACGTAAGACGCAATCCCATGGATGTGTTTTCTGTTCTGTCTTCAGCTGAGACACAGACTTCCTAAGGAGGACATGAGCCACACTTATATACTGGCCACACATTCTGGACACATAGGCGCCTTGTGACGCCTAGCTAGCTCTAGAGAAGGGGACCAGTTTGGCCTACTTCCAACACTAGACTGGTTTATTTTAAAATTCTGACAGGGGCACCGGGGTGGCTCAGTTGGTTAAGCAGCCAACTCTTGGTTTTGGCTCAGGTCCTGATCTCAAGGTCCCGAGATTGAGTCCCCTCTCCCCAAGTCGGCTTGAGACTCTCCTTCCCTCCCCCCACCCCACCTCTGTGATGGCAGGTATGCTCTCTCCCTCTCTCAAATAAATAAATCTTTAAAAGAGATAATAAAATTCTGACACCGTTCAATAGTACTGAGGGCTAAGTCTTTCATCCTTCTTGATCCCCAGTGATAATGCTAAACCATTACAGCTCACTCCCTGTCCCTCCAATGCCTTCTATTAGCCTTCTGCTCAGTCCTCCACATTTGCTCAATCTTTAGCATCTTTTTTTTTTTTAAAGATTTTATTTATTTGTTTGACACAGAGAGAGAGAGAGAGACCACAAGAAGGCAGGGAGGCAGGCAGAGAGAGGGCGGAAGCAGACTCCGCTGAGCAGAGAGCCAGATGCGGGGCTCGATCCAAGACTCTGAGATCATGACCTGAGCTGAAGGCAGAGGTTTAAACCACTGAGCCTCCTAGGCGCCCCTCAATCTTTAGCATCTTGACAGACCTTTCTTCAGGTTCTCTGTACCTCAGTGACCTTGTGAACAGCTCTATCACTAAACTTCACCTTCACTCCACCTAGCCAAACACGGTCACCCATGGTCACGGTTGTCAAAAATGGACTAGGTCAGAGCACCTGGGTGGCTCAGTCCATACAGCACACAACTCTTGGTCTCAGGGTTGTGAGTTTAAGACTCACGTTGGGTGTGGAGATTGCTTAAAAAGGAAATCTTCCCCCCTAAAATTGGACCACGTCATCATTCAGCACTGCCTCTGCGACATAATGAGAGCCTCACCCAGACTCTGACTTTCTGTCTTCTCTCTAGCTCCTGAGGACCTGTCCACCCCTTGGCACATGGTGTACTACTGTTTTTCAGTGTGGTGTCACTGTCTCGGAATTCATGGATCTCATCTACTGAGTCAGAATCCTGGCAGGAGTGGGGGACCCAGAAGTCTGTATTTTAAAGATTTATTTATTTAGAGAGAGTGCATGCGTGCAAGCAGGGGGAGGGGCAGAGGGATGGGGGAGAATCTCAAGCAGACTCCCGGCTGAGCACAGAGCCCAACTCGGGGTTCAATCCCAGGACTCTGAGATCATGACCCAAACTGAAACCAAGAGTGCGATGTTTAACTGAGTGGGCCACCCAGGAGCTCCAGGAGTCTGTATTTTATTTAATTTTTTAAAAAAGATTTTCCATTTATTTACTTGAGAGAGAGAGAGAGCGCACAAGCGGGGGAAGGGGAGCGAGAGAGGGAGAAGCAGGTTCCCCACTGAACAGGGAGCCAGATGTGGGGCTTGATCCCAGGACCCCAAGATCATGACTCAAGCCAAAGGCAGATGCTTAACCCACTCAGTCACCCAGACGCCCCAGGAGTCTGTATTTTATTTTATTTTATTTTATTTTTATTTATTTGACAGAGAGAGATCACAAGTAGACGGAGAGGCAGGCAGAGAGAGAGAGAGAGAGAGAGAGGGAAGCAGGCTCCCTGCTGAGCAGAGAGCCCGACACGGGCCTCGATCCCAGGACCCTGAGATCATGACCTGAGCCGAAGGCAGTGGCTTAACCCACTGAGCCACCCAGGCGCCCAGGAGTCTGTATTTTAAATAAGCTTCCCAGATCACACTGATAAAAACTGAAGTCTGAGAACACTATACACTTTCCCCTCGGTGATGTCTGCCATGGGATATCCTTACTGGCCATCCACAGAAGCTCCTTTAGTTGAGATCTCTCTCTCCCTCTCCCTCTCTCTCTCTCGTTATATCCATCTGCCTACCAGATTCTCCACCTGGACAACCAGAAGGCACCACACATCCCAACACTGACCTTTAAAAACAAAACAAAAACAAAGCAAACCCACTCCTTCCAACGCTTACTAATCAGCAAACAGCATCCTCAACCCAGTAATTCTACCCTGAAGCTCGAAGTCCTCCTTTAATGCCTTTCTTTCCATACCTAAGTCCTTTAGATATATATTAATATATATCTTAGTATATATACTCCTTAATATAATTTTTTAACCGTCTTCACTTCTGGAACCTCAGCACTGCTGCCGTGGTCGAGGTCCCCATCTCCTCTCACTGCTTTCCAACCACAGCCTTCTAACCGGTCCTTTCTACACTGCTGCCCCAAGGAAACGAAATCTCAAATCTCATCCCATCGCTGTTCTGCCTAAAAGCCCTCAGGAACTCCCCGTTATGCTCAGGTTCAAGTCGCTGTGGAGCGAGATGCACGAAGACCGTCAGCCGTCACCCCTCCATCACCACCCCGCAACCGAACTTGGATTTTGCAAAGACACCTGTTCTCTCTCCTGCCTCTGAACGTGTTTTCCCTCCGCCTAGAAACCTCTTTCAGCGCTTTTCTGCCTGCCTAAGCCGCACACGCACTTCAGGTCTCAGACGCTGTCCTTGTTTACCGTTATCCCCGTCCCTCCAGCTGCGTCAGGGGCCCCACGGTTCGCCATTAGCCCGCCCGCGGCTTCCCACCCGCTGGAAATCCGGAGAGGGGGCGGAGACGTGTCTAAGCCTCGCAGCGGGCGCCGCAGACACCAACAAATGCATTCGCAGGACCCGCGACGGTGGAAGGACGAACAGCCTCGCGGGCCACCCCCTCGCCCGGGCGCGGCCAGCGAAGGCAGTTAGGCCAAGAAGCAAGGGGGAGGGAACGGGACCAGAAGGAAAAACGGGGACGAGGGTCGGACAAGCGCACTCACGGAGTCGGGAGCCGGAGCAGGGTCAGCCTCCATGATGCGCCCGAGGCGACGCCCTGAGAGAGCCCGCGAACAGCCGCGGCGCGGGGGCTCACGGGAAGGCCGCTCGGTGACGTCATCGGTGGGCGCGGCCGCGGCTGCGCCTCCGGCTCCTCCCACCGGCGTCTTCGGGCTCCCTGGGCGCAGCGGTGTGCGCAGCTACTGCGGCAGCCCCCCGACTCCTGCACCTCCGCTTCCTTCCGAGATGACTTCCTGTCTGGCATCCCTGGCACGGGGAGGAGCCGGGGACGCTCGGGAGCCTGAACACAGCCGCCCTGGTTGGTCGCTCCTGAGCATCTTCCCATCTCCCCGATCTTGCCAAGCAGAGAGACGTGTCTCCTTCATGCGACACGAGCACGTCATTCCTGCTTGCGTTCTGGCATTGACTCCTTGCTGGGATCATCTATTTCCCCACCAGACCCTGAGTACCAAGAAGCGCTCCCCTGATTATTATATTTATCTTTGTAGGATTGGACCTAGAACAGAGCGTGTTGCTAAATGGGGATCAGCTAATGACAGCCTCTTGCTCTTTCTAATTCAGTCGACCAACCAATCGTTCCATGCCTTAGTAGGCAGGACTCTGTGCCGGGCACTGTTCCAGGCTCTGGAGATATAGCAGTGAACAAAGATTAAAAAAAAAAAAAATCCCTGGCCTCATGGAGCTTACATCATAGAATACGGAGACTGACAGTTTAAAAAAAGAAGAAGAAGAAGAAGAAGGAGAAGAAGGAGAAGGAGAAGAAGAAGCGCCTAGGTGGCTCAGTGGGTTAAAGTATCTGCCTTCAGCTCAGGTCGTGATCCCCAGGTCCTGGGACCGAGCCCAGCAGGGAGCCTGCTTCCCTCTCTCTCTGCCTCTCTGCCTACTTGTGATCACTGTCATATAAATGAAATCTATTTAAAAATAAATAAAATTTTAAAAAAAATGAAAGTGTAGACATTACTAATAAGTACTATTGGAAAAGAAATAGGGAATGCAGCGGGTAGTGTGTGCCTTTTGTATGCAGAAGACCTTACTGTAAAGGTGACGTTAAAGAATTGGAAGAGATGAAGGATTCAGATGATGGGGATCAAAAAGAAAGGATGGCAGAGAGGGGGGCTGCACAAGCACTAAGGTGCTATGGTGAAAAGAAACGCAAGGAAGTCAGTGTGATGGGAGGGGAAGACAGGAGATTAAAGGGGTAAAGTGAGGGGGGCCTGGGTGGCTCAGTCAGTTGGGCATCTGCCTTTGGCTTAGGTCATGATCCCAGAGTCCTAGGATGGAGTGGGATCAAGTGGGATCGAGTGGGATGGAGCCCCACATCAGGCTCCCTGCTGAGGAGGGAGCTTCTCCCTCTGCCCCTCCCCCAACTCGTGCTCTCTCTCACTCTCTCTCAAATAAATAAATAAAAATCTTTAAAAAAAATCTAAAAAGGTAAAGTGAGGGGGGTTGGGGAGATAGGTGAAGAAGATGAAGGGGATTAAAAGATACAAATTTTCTGTTATAAGCCACAGGGATGAAAAGTAGAGCATAGGGAATATGATCAATGATATTGTAATAAGTGCGTGACACATGGCAACTGTATTATAACGGTGGGCCTTTCATAATGCATGTAATAGTCGGTTCACAGCACTGTTCACTTGAAACTAATACAGTATTATACGTCAACTATACTATCACTTAAAATATATAATTTGTTTAAAAATAAAATAAGGGGCGCCTGGGTGGCTCAGGGGGTTAAGCCTCTGCCTTCAGCTCGGGTCATGATCCCAGGGTCCTGGGATTGAGCCCCGCATCGGGCTCTCTGCTCAGCAGGGAGCCTGCTTCCCTTCCTCTCTCTCTGCCTGCCTCTCTGCCTTCTTGTGATCTCTGTCTGTCAAATAAATAAATAAAATCTTTAAAAGTAAAATAAAATAAAATAAGGTAGAGCTCCTGGGTGGTTCAGTCGGTTAAGTGGCTGCCTCTGCCTCAGGTCATGATCCCAGAGTCCTGGGATCGAGACCCGCTTTGGGTTCCCTGTGCAGTGGGGAGTCTGCTTCTCCTTCTGCCTCTGCACCTTCTCCCTGCTTGTGTGCACGCTTTCTCTCTCTGACAAATAAATAAATAAAATATTTTTTAAAAGTAAAAATAATGTAAAGTGAAAGAAGTGCGTTAAGACTTTATTTATTTATTTGAGAGAGAGAGAGTGAAAGAGCTTGAGAGAGAAGCAGATTCCCCATGAAACTGGGAGCCCAATGAAGGAGTCAATCCCAGGACTCGGAGATCATGACCTGAACCAAAGACAGTCGCCTAACCAACTGAGCCACCCAGGCACCCAAGAGGGGCACTTTTAAGTTGTTTTAAACTTATACCAGCTTCAATTTGTTTTTGAAACAAGACAGTAAGTATAAACATTGTAGACAGTAAGAATGATCTAGTCATCATTTAACAAGAAACAAAGATTTTCGTTCTACAAGTTGTGGTATCCCCTGGTTTAACTGTACATTTGATGCAAGCTCTCTGTTCCTTATTGCATAAATACTTATGCAGGGCATTCTGGTGCCAAATTCTTCATAAAAAGAATATTTTCCATTGTTTCTCGTGATTATATCAGAGATATTTCTTCCCTTTCCACCCAAACAACAAATTCTCCAAAAGATCATCCTTGTTAGGACGCCTGTAAAAGCCTAGAGCCCCAAACCTAATCATTCCTTTTGCTTTCAATATTTTCTCAACTCGGAAGACTCCTTCTAACCACCAAATCCACAAAGATGTGTCCTATATCATGGGATTTACTTTTGGTAGTTCCTAGGAGGGAGTGTTGAATTTAAGCTACAGTGACAGAGAAAGTTATACTGACTCTACCCCTCACCACCAGCCCCCCTCGTTGATGTAATTCAAAATGTCAGGTTAATCTGGTGGTTTCAGGTGAGACCAAATGAAAGGGGCACAGTAGAATAGCTGGGCCAGTGAAGTCAATCAAACTTGATTCAACAAACATCTTCAAGTAATGTGGTGGTGGTGCTGGGGTGTTAGGGAAGCACGAAGAGTTGGCCCATCTCACAGGGAAGGAAGTGTGGTATTGTCTCCAGACCTGGTGATTTTGAAATTTGTACTTGTCCAAGGGGCAGCTGGGTATATGGGACCAAAGTCAAGAGAGGGATTAGGGCCAAAAAGATAAATCTGGAAGTCACTATTTTGAGGTGAAAACTGAAAATTGATGGTGCTCTGGAAGTACTAAAATGAGGAGGAGGGGGATCTGGCTGGCTCAATTGGTAGAGCAGGTGACTCTTTATCCCAGGGTTGTGAGTTCAAGCCCCATGTTGGTCATAGAGCCTACTTAAAACACACAAACGCACAGAAAGAAAGAATGAAAGAAAGAAAGAAAGAGAAAGGAAGAGAGAAAGAAAGAAAATGTGAAGGAAATAGGACCAGAGAGCTGAGCAAACTAAGGCTCCTGGAAAGTTCTGGAAGGTTCTGGAAGGTAGGTACTGGATGGCGCCAAGGAGTGCCTAAAGGGAATGAAACCAAGATAAGGTTTGCACCCTAGGTGCCCCACTTGCCTTACCATTGTCTTGAACCTGTACCGAGGAGGGGAATGAATAAGGAGAGAGATGAAGATAAAGACTTTCACCTTCTACTCTGAATAGTTGTTTGTTGTCTGACTCATTAAAAAAGACCACTCTGCCAAGTACTGTGTTTGTCCTAGCACACCACTCCAGCTTCTTTGCCCTCAGGCTTCAGATTAGGTTTGGCAAATGAGAGACAAAAACCGTTTATGTGGGAACTTGAGGACAGGAGAGAGAACAAAGTGTTCCTTTCCTTTCTTCCTGAACACTGTACTTGTTGCCTCCTTTGCCCTGTCGGATGCCTTTCTTTCATGGCTATGATGTAGAAAAGATGTCAGAGTTCAAAGCCGACAGCCAAGAAAGAATTCTTGAAACATCTTTGGTGCAAAAAGTTGATTTTATTAAAACACGGGGACACGTGCCATGAACAGAAAGAGATGCACCGGGGTCATGAGGAGTGGCCCATTATAAATTTCAAGTTGGGAGGACGTTAGGGACAGCGTTTTGGAAGCAAGGTTTCTAAGACCTTGAGGGGTCATGAGACCCTTTATATGTATATTGGTGGGTCATATGCTCAGGGGATGATTGCCAGCCTGTATCTTGAGGGTGGTGATAAAGGAAGTTTCCAAAGGAATTTTTATTATTTTTACATTTTTTTAAAAAAAGATTTAATTTATTTGAGAGACACACAGAGAGACAGACGGAGCGCACACAGAGGGAGAGTGAGACAGAGAAGCAGACGCCCTGCTGATCAGGGAATCCGATGTGGGGCTCAACCCCAGGACCCTGAGATCACGACTGGAGCTGACAGACTAGGCTTAACGGACTGAGCCACCCAGGCACCCCCCAAAGGAATTTTTATATGTTAAAGTAGACTTGCAGGATCCTGGAGGTTGGGCTAAGATTCACTTTTGCACTTAGTAAAGCACTGACATGGAGGCAGATGAGTTTCTAGAGGACTGTCACTCTGCCTGAGTCAAGGACTTGTCCGTAGGCCGTAAGGACATTTAATTTTTCTTTTCCCTGTTTCCCACATCAGTTCCATCTCTCCAGCAGAGGGATGACATCATTCCCTCCTTTGTCCCTTTAAGCCTACAGGCGGGAAGCACCGTCTGCTGTTACTACATTCTGGGTGTCCCCCACTGTACTTTGTTCCCCTTAATCCTTTTTTTTTTTTAAATTTTAAGATCTTTATTTCTTTATTTGAGAGAGAGAAAGAAAAAGAAAGAGCACAAAGGGAGAGGGAGAGGTAGAAGCAGACCCTGTACAGAGCAGGGAGCCCGATGCGGGGCTCGATTCCACGACCCTGAGATCAGATCCCCAGGTGACAGCAGTCGCGGGACCCACTGACTGAGCCACCCCAGCGCGGCTCGGGAGAGATTCCCTAACTGCACCGCCTGGTGGCCCGCTAAGCCTACGCACCCAGGCGCCGGCGCGGGGACGCGCGGAAGTGGGCGGGGCGCCATCAGCGCCCGCCTCTTCCCGTGGCGCGCTTGGATGACTCACCGCCCGCGCCATACTTCCACGAACTCTGTCCCTGGAAACTTCTCACGTGGGTATTGCTGTCCCGGGCTGTCCATGCTATCTTGCTTGCTGCATCCCTTTCTTTCTCCACCCATCCCGGGCCTGATGCAGGCTGCTTCTGGGTCCGCAGCGGGCCGAGCTGCCTCCAGCCGGGTCCCTTTCCTGCGACCATGCGCGCGGTCGTGGACGCGAGTCAGGGGAGACTCCCCCCACCCCAGTCAAAGTCCGCTCCTCTTACCCAGTTCCCTCCAGCAACAAAACCTGCCGACTGCCTTGCTTATGTCCTGCTAGTCGCTGGGGGCACAGCCATGATGTAGACAGCCCTGCCCCTGCGTTCTTGGCGCGTGACTAATACCTCTAATAAGGCAAATCGTTTCTATGGGATAAATCCTGTGGCAGTTACGGTGTAAAGGACAACGGTGACGGGCGTAGCTTTAGAAAGGGTGATCAGAATGGGATGGGGAGCGCTGAGAATGGAATCCAGCATCACTCCCTGAAACGAGGCCTGGCCTGAAAGGGCCGGAGTGGCTCCTGAGGGATGGACATCAAGAGTTCCTTCAGTCACTCTACAAATACTAGTGGTTTTTTTTCCTTTTTAATTTTATTTATTTATTAGGCCCCCCCCCCCGCTTTTAGATCCCACCTATTTTTCCAAGCCTTGACAATCCAGTGGTGATGAAACAGCTACAGTCCATGCCCCCATGGAGATTTTGTTCTAGTGGGGAAGGTAGAGTTTTAAATAAATTAAAATGTCAGGTGCTAAGTAAAGTAACATGTAAGATAATAAATAAAATTCCAGGTACTGCTAAATTACTATATAGGAAATCAAGATAGGGATGTCTGATAGTGGCTTATTCAGAGGAGTGGGTTTAGGAAGTCCTTTCCAAGAAGGTGATTTCACCAGCAATCTAAATAAGAAAATGCTAGCCGTGGCAACTGGGTGGCTCTGCTTGGGCCCAGGTCTTGGTCCAGGGTCCTGGGATTGAGCTCCGCATCATGGGGCCCTCTGTTCAACGAGGATCCTGCTTCTCCTTTTCCCTCTGCTTGTCTCTCTCTCTGTCAGATAAATAAAATCTTCAAAAAAAAAAAAAAGTGCTAGCCAAGGGGCCTGGGTGGCTCAGTGAGTTAAGCCTCGCTTTAGGCCCAGGTCATGATCCCAGGGTCCTGAGACGGAGCCCCGCATCGAGTTCTCTGCTTGGCGGGGAGCCTGCTTCCCCCTCTCCCTCTGCCTGCCTCTCTGGCTACTTGTGATCTCTCTCTGTCAAATAAATAAGTAGAATTAAAAAAAAAAAAGTGCTAGCAATGCAAATAATCCAGGTGAGAAAATTGCCTTCCAAAACTGAGGTTGGCAAGTTAGAAAAGAAGCCAGTGTGGTGGGCTGTTGCGGGTGAAAAAGATCGTGGTGTGAAATTGGGTTGGAGAAGTGGGCAGGGGGCCGGACTAGGTGAGCGAGGGTCCTGAGTCAGAAGTTTATATCATGTGTGATAAGTAGCTGTGATCTCACTATGCTGAAGTATGGCAAATGGTGTGTGGTTGGGGCAGGAGTGGAATCAGGTCCTATTCGGGGGGCCTCGAGTGGTTGATGGTGGTGACTTGAACTAGAGCAATGGTAGCAGAGACAAAAGGATGCGGACAGATTTGGGATATGTTTGGAAATAGATTTGCTGATGAATTGGATATAGAGAGGGCTCAGGAAGAAGGAGCGAGATTGACTGTTTTTGGTGTGAGCGGCTGATTTGATAGTGCTGATTGAATGGGGAAGACTGGGAGAACAGGTGGTCTGGAGAAAGGAGAAATTGGATTTTCTGTTTTGGCCCAGACAGACTGCCATCGGTGTTTATGAGACATCGACGTGGAGATGTCACGTGAGCATGTTAGTGTACTAGTTTGGAGTGTCGGGGAGAGTCAGGGTTGAATACGTTACGGAATCTGTTGGCAGATAGCGAATGAGATGAAGTTGCTGTTTTGGGTCAAAAATGGTTGAATCCTGGCAGTTTCGTTGGCTCAATCTACCAGGTGGTATTTAAGGCCACAAGTCTGGAAGACACTTCGGAAGAGTGTGTAGACAGAAGAGAGTGAAGGGCAGGGCCCCCGACAGGTGGCTGAGAAGGAGCAGCCAGAAGGCAGAGGCATACCAGAAGAAGGGTGTCATCTGACTCCACCAGCTGGGCCTGTCCAGCTCATCGTGTGGATTTACACTTCGATGCTTTTTTTCCAGAAAGTCCTCCCTAACTCCTCAAGTGCTAGGCTGGTCGCCGCAGTCTCTCGGCCTTGCCCACACTGGACTGGAAATGTTTGGGCGCTTGCCTGACCCCCTCAATAAAACACAAGGTCTGTGAGGGCAGAAATGGTTTTTGTCTTCTTCACAGCTGTGTTCCTAAGACTTTTCCTGGGGCCCAGCAACGTGCAGGTGCTCAAGGATCGTGTGCTCAGGATGTACCTGTATTCCCTGTTCCCACATTTTGCAGGATGAAACCGGTTTTCAGAGTACCTCGTCTCTCTGAATGCCCATTTCCCCCACCCCATCCCTAATGCCTCCAAAGCCTCAGCTGTCTTGGAAATCCAGAATCAGTTTGACAGGTGATAGCTGATTACCTTTCAGGGACCTAAGTCATTTTCCATAACAGACAACTCCAGCGATGGCCTCGGTTCTTCACTTCTATGTGCATCCCTCTGGCCATGAGAAGGCCGCTTCCGGACACACTCAGAGGAAGCTCCAAGGGCACCTCCCAGCGCTGCAGGGTGTCAAGACAGAGCTGTGCTACAACGTGAACTGGACAGGTTGGGCCAAGTTTTGGACTTCGGGGAGGAGGTGTGCCCAGCCGGGCAGGGTCTCAGGCTATCCCTGTCCTGTTTCCCTGCAGCCAAGTCCCGTCCGAGTGCCGAGGAGATGAAAAAGCTGACGTGGCTCTTTGGCTGCCCCTTGTTACCAGGGGACGTTGCTCTGGAATCCTGGCTCCATCCTGACTCCAATGACCTCCTGCTGGAGGTTGGGCCCAGGTGAGTGTCTCAGCCCGGGGTAAATGCCTTCTGTGTTCTCAAGCAAAACTCCCTTCCAAACGCACTGCCCACCCCTTCCACTCCCGTTCCTCTTCTTCCTTCTCCTGCCACCCTTGACAGATCTGTTTTTCCTTCACTCCATCCTACTCCCTGCTTAGAAAGCCGTACATGTGCCTTCCCCATTAGGGAAGATATCTTTGAAAGACTGAGCCAGCTACCAGGCATGTTCTAGAAGTTGAACAGATTGCACTCTGAGAGGTAGAAATCCAAGCATTTTAGGCTGGAAGGACAGTTCCGGTTTGATTTGAGTGACTTTCCAAAGCAGGTCTCTTGGTGCCCAGGTCTGAGGCTAGAGGCCACTGGTGAGGGGGACAGAGGTGAGAGGTCAGCGGGACAGGGGTCGGGGGGGATCCACCTTCTCTGTTGGTGGTCTCAGGTCCTAACCGGCTGGCCCACTCCTCAGGCTGAACTTCTCCACCCCAGCATCCACCAACGTCGTGTCAGTGTGCCGGGCCGCTGGGCTGGGGGCTGTGGATCGCGTGGAGACCACCCGGCGCTACCTGCTTTCGGTGAGGCGTCTGGCCGCCTGTGGTGACGGGGAGGAGGAGCTGGGCCAGAGATCAAAGAGATGAGGTCCTGGGGCGCCCGGGTGGCTCAGTCGGTTAAGCATCTGCCTTCAGCTCAGGTCATGATCCTAGAGTTCTGGGATCGAGTCCCACATCAGGCTCCCTGCTCAGCGGGGAGCCTGCTTCTCCCTCTCCCTTTGCCCCTGCTTGTGTTCCCTCTCTAGCTGGCTCTATCAGATAAATAAATAAATAAAACCTTAAAAAAAAAAAAAAGGAAAAGAGATTAGATCCTGAACTCAGGAGAAAGTGGGAGGAACTCTTGGCCTTGGGCCTGTCCTGTTTGCAGGTTGTTCAGTGTCTGAGACTTCCTGGTCGAGGGCTAAATGGGAAGGACGTCCAGCCCATGCTCCCCTTGCTAATCTGTGTACCTTACAGGGGCTCGTGCCTGCACGGGGCGTGTCTTAGTAATTGGCGCACGGGCACCACGCAGATGAGCTTTGGGCAGACCCTGCGTGACTGGGAGGATCCAGCGTGCACCATTCTGTCCAGACTTGAGCCCTCCACCTCCAGTCGTGTGTATGTGTATGTGTGTGTTTGCCTCTAGTTCGCCCAACCCCCATCAGCTGAGATGAAGGCCATCGCCCTGGCCACCCTCCATGACCGGATGACAGAACAGCACTTCCCCCGTCCCATCCAGAGCTTCTCCCTTGGGAGCATTTCCACGCCCCTCAACGGCTCTATCAACATCCTCACTGAGGGCCGGTGTGCCCTCGAGAAGGCCAACCAGGAGCTGGGTGAGCCGGGATGCCTGGGAGGGAGGCGCAGGCGAGGCCGGTCACGGGACTGAGCCCTGGGGCCCGGTGGCCTGAGTCCGCCAGTCAGCTCTCCCGGGTTGTCTTCTAGGCCTGGCCCTAGACTCCTGGGACCTGGATTTCTACACCAAACGCTTCCAGGAGCTACAGCGGAACCCCAGCACCGTGGAGGCCTTCGACTTGGCTCAGTCCAATAGGTGGGGTGGGGCGGGGGGGCGGGATGGGGATGTTCTGAAGTGTGAGCCCGTGGAGATTGGAAGGGAAGAGCACAGGGACTTGCCTTTGTGCTCTCCTCTGGCTCGGGGGTGTCCCCGAGTCTGGTTGAGGGCCTGGGCTCCTCCCCCCCCCCCCCCCCGGTAGTCTACACCCAGATCTCAATTGCAGATTCACTTTGGATCTGCACAATCCACAGTGAGAGGACATTTGAAGGTTAAGGCTTTTTGGAATCTGTTCTGACCTGTTCTTTACTAAAGAGTTGGCCGTTAGCTGGTGCTGCTTGCTGAGAAGACAGCACGGCGTGAGAAGTGACCCAGCTTTCTTCCTGTCCTTCCCTCCCCGCGTCACCCCTGCAGTGAACACAGCCGACACTGGTTCTTCAAGGGGCTGCTCCACATGGACGGGCAGAAGTTGGCACACTCCCTCTTTGAGTCCATCATGAGCACTCAGGCGTCCTCGAACCCCAACAACGTCCTCAAGTTCTGTGACAACAGCAGGTGGGCTGTGCCCTAGGCCAGCAGGGATGTCAAGCACAGGGGAGGGGAGGCTGCAGGAAGGAAGCAAGGTCCACGGCCAATGTGTCCGCAGCGCAATCCAAGGGAAGGAAGTCCAATTCCTACGGCCCGAGGACCCCACACAGCCAAGTTGCTTCCGGCAGCAGCGGGCCCTGAGACATGTAGTCTTCACAGCGGAGACCCACAACTTCCCCACAGGTGAGCCAGGTCCCAAGGATGGGTCAGTGAGATCAGAAGGTGGTGCAGAGGGTAGGTCCTCCAGGCTGGGCCTGGGAAAAACAATGAGGGAGGCTAGTCACCCTGATTTTTTTCTTTTCTTTTCTTTCTTTTTAAAGATTTATTTATTTATTCATTTGACAGAGATCACAAGTAGGCAGAGAGGCAGGCAGAGGGGGGGGGAAGCAGGTTCCCCTCTGAGCAGAGAGCCCGATGTGGGGCTCGATCCCAGGACACTGGGATCATGACCTGAGCCGAAAGCAGAGGCTTTAACCCACTGAGCCACCCAGGCGCCCCATTTTCTTTTCTTTTCTTTTTTTTTTTTTTTTTTAAGTAGGCTCCATGCCAGACATGGAGCCCAACTCGGGGCTTGAACCCACCACGTTGAGATCAAGACCTGAGTGATCAGGTCGGACGCTTAACTGACTGAGCCACCCAGGCACCCCATCCTGATTTTCTTAAAGATTTTATTTATTTATTTGACAGACAGAGATCACAAATAGGCAGAGAGGCAGGCAGAGAGAGAGGAGGATGCAGGCTCCCTGCTGAGCAGAGAGCCCGATGCAGGGCTTGATCCCAGGACCCTGGGATCATGACCCGAGCAAAGGCAGAGGCTTTAACCCACTGAGCCACCCAGGCGCCCCCCCATCCTGATTTTTAGTGGGGTAGTCAGAGCTGGGGTTTGTCTCTTTGGTACACATACATCTCCCCCATCTCTTTACAGGAGTGGCCCCCTTCAGCGGTGCGACCACGGGCACCGGAGGCCGGATCCGAGACGTCCAGTGCACAGGCCGCGGGGCCCACGTGGTGGCTGGCACCGCTGGCTATTGCTTTGGAAACCTGCACATCCCAGGTCCCACCGCTGTCCTCCCTGCCATCTCTCCCTTGTCCTGGCGGTAGTGGAGCACTTCTCTGTCTCTTAGGTCATCCTGGGTGCCTTTTCTTGGGAAGCAGGGCTCTGGAGCAGCTGGCCTGTCACCAGCTGTCGCCAGGAGGACTCTAGGCCAGGGAAACCCAAGTCACCAGGAAGGCTTTGCACAACTGCCAGTTTCTTTATAAACCAGCACCTGCTCAGCAAGGAAACATGATACTGGGTCAGTCTCATGACCGCACCTGCCCCCCAAAGTCCCAATTTCTTTTTTCAAAAAAATGTATTTATTTGAGAAAGAGAAAAAGGGAGAAGCAGGCTCCCCACTGAGCCAGGACCGCAGCGCAGGGCTTGATCCCAGGACCCTGAGATCATGACCTGAGCCAAAGGCAGCCGCTTAACCAACCGAGCCACCCTAGCGCCCCCAAAGTCCCAATTTCTTAGCCTTAAGAACCCCGATCCTGAGACTCGGAGGGCTGGCGTGGGAGCCGGGGAGCAAGGTCCGTGCTGTACCGTACGCCCTACACCTTCCTGAAACAGAAGTTCCTAAAATGGGACGTTCTACCCTCACGGGTGGTCTTGGTGGCTTAGTTAGATTCTTTCCGAAGGACTCTGGCCCCTCTGTCTTCTGTCTTAACGGTCCAGTCAACTTTCTGCTTTCCTTCCAGGTTATAATCTGCCCTGGGAGGATCCAAGCTTCCAGTATCCTGAGAACTTTGCCAGGCCCCTGGAGATCGCCATCGAGGCCAGTAATGGGGCTTCTGATTACGGCAACAAGTTTGGGGAGCCAGTGCTGGCCGGTAAGGCTGGGGTTATTGAGGGTTACGGACACCGAGTACCAGAGGTGGGGGGGCTTGTGACCAAGTGGGCACTGGGGGACACTGGGTGACTGCACTCTGTCCTCTCTCCCTGGGCTGTCCACGCTCTAGGCTTCGCCCGCTCCTTGGGCCTCCAGCTCCCAGATGGCCAGCGGCGTGAGTGGATCAAACCCATTATGTTTAGCGGGGGCATTGGGTCCATGGAAGCTGAACACGTGAGCAAGGAACCCCCAGAGCCAGGTAGGAGCCGATGCCCTTTCCCTGCAGTGCCAGCCAGCGTTGCCTGCCTCGCTGCTGAAGGGGAGTTGGAGGCCACTCCTTGGGTTGGCTTTTCATCTCTTGGCTCGTGGCCGTCCGCCCAGGGCAGGTTTCCAAGGCAGGACAGGGCTTTCTGCCAGGGGGGCACTGGGTCTGCGTTGACTCTGTGTGCACCCCGGTTTCCTCCCTCGCAGCGGCGGGGGGGCACCCGTGTTTATTCAGCGCCTGTCGTGCACCAGGGGCGTTTATCTGCCCGCCCAGTTCAGGGGGGCAAACATCCGGTAGGCCCCATCGTGTGCTGGCTCGTGTGCTGCAGTCAAGATAAGAACCGGGTTGCGTTCCTGGAAGAGGTGACCCAGTCACATGGTTCAGAAAAGGCAGAAAAGGTCACACAGTGAAAAGTGTCCTTCCCTTGACCTCCCAGTTTCCCTCCCCAGAGGTAACCAGCGGTAGCCAGTGACTTGGGTGTCTGACCAGAGAGATTTCCCTGCATCTAGGAACAGACCTGTATGCGAATTTGTCCCTTTTTTAAAAGAAATAACACAGGCACGCGCTTCTTTCTCTTAATGACCCCTTTATTGAGATGTAATCCGGTACCTTGAAGTTCACCCTTTTAAAGTGTACAAGGCAGAGGTTTTTTTTTTTTTTTAAAGATTTTATTTATTTATTTGACAGAGAGATCACAAGCAGGCAGAGAGGCAGGCAGAGAGAGAGGAGGAAGCAGGCTCCCCGCCGAGCAGAGAGCCCGATGCGGGGCTCTATCCCAGGACTCCGAGATCATGACCCGAGCCGAAGGCAGCGGCCCAACCCACTGAGCCACCCAGGCGCCCCAAGGCAGAGGTTTTTTAGGATACACACAAAGCTTTGCCTCGAGCCCCACTAATTCCAGAATGTCATTGTCACCAGCACACCCGTTAGCAGTCTCTTCCTCCCTTAGCCCCTGGCGTCGGCCCATCGACTTCTGTCTCTGTGGATTTGCCTGTTCGGAACATTTCACGTGAATGGAATCACACAGGATGTGGCCTTAGGTGTCTGGCGCCTTTCACTGTGCACCGTGTTTTTAAGAACTATCTGTGTGGTAGCATGAACCAGACCCTCATTCCTTTCCAGGGCCAGGCCTCTTCTGTGTCTGTCTGTGCGTCAGTTGGTAGACACCTGGGTTCTTCAGCCGGTGTGGGTAGTGCTGCTGTAAACACACGTGTACGTGTTTTTCTGGGCCCATATGTTCTCGTGCCTCCAGTCTGTAGAACTGTGAGTGGAAATGGGGGCTCCCACGGGAACCGTGTCCAGCTTTTTAAAAAACTGCCAGACTCATCTCCAAACCACTTTGCACTCCCCCTCGGCCCCCACCAGCAGTGTAAGAGGGTTCTGATTTCTCCACATCCTCACCAACTCCTGTTACCGGTCTCTGATTCTAGCCACCCTGTGTCGTGAAGTGGCATCTTGTTGTGGTTGGGGTTTGCATTTCCGTAATGGCTAATGACGTTGAGCATCTTTTCACGTGCGTTTAGAGATCATCCTTGGTGTGAAATGTCTGTCTGATTCTTTGTCTTTTTTTGGGGGGGGGGGATTCTTTGTTCATTTTAGATCAGGTTTTTGTGTGTGTGTGTGTGTAGTTATAAAAGAGTTCTGTGTATTCAGGATGCTAAACAGTTATCAGATAGATACATGACTTGCAAGTATTTTTTCCTGCTCTTTTTACTTTTTTGTGATGTTTTACAAAGAAAGCACAGATGTTTTTAGTTTTGGTCAAGTCAGGTTTATCTCTATCTTTTTTTGCTGCTTATGGTTTTGATGTCAAGGCGAACAAAACCATTGCCTAAGCCAAGGTCATAAAGACGACAGCTGTGTTTTCTTGTCATGTTATTATAGCATTTACATTGAGGTTTCTGATACTTTTTTTTGTTTGTCTTTTCTTGTAAGATTTTTTATTTGAGAGAGAGAGAGAGCTTGAGCGGGGTGGTAGGGGAGTGGGAGAGGGAGAAGCAGGCTCTCTGTTGAGCGGGGAGCCCGATGTAGGACTTGATCCCAGGACCCTGAGATCATGACCTGAATTGAAGGCAGACGGTTAATAGACTGAGCCACCCACATGCCCTTCTGACACATTCTGAGTGAATTTTTTTTAATACGGTGTGAGGTAGGAATCTAACTTATCTCTCTTACACGTGGATATCCAGTCGTCCTAATGCCACGTCTTGAAGACTCTTCATTTGTACCTTGCTGAATGGTCTTGGGACTGTTCAAAAATGAGTTGCCCCAGGGGTTCCTGGCTGCTCAGTCCGTAGAGCAACTGTCGATCTTGGGGTTGTGAGTGCAAGCCCCATGTTGGGTGTGGAGCCTACTTAAGAGAAGAACAGAAACAAAAATCAACTGGCCATAAACGTAAGAGTCCTTTACAGATTCACGGTTCGCAGCCCATAGATCCATGTATCAGTGCTTGTGCTGGAACCACACTGACTGGATTACTACAGCTTTGTAGTAAATGCTAAAAGCCGGCAATGTGGGTCCTCCAATTTTGTCCTCCTTTTTCATGATTGTTTTGGCTGTTCTAGGTCCTTTATGTTCCCATACAGATTTTAGGATCGGCTGCTCTGTTTCTGTGAGAAAGGCAGCTCGATTATGAGAGGGATTGGGCTGAGTGCAGATCATTTTGGCGAACACAGCCATCATAAGAATATTAAACCTTTTTCTCTGTCACCATGAGCTCTGTTTCCCTTCGTTTAGGTCTACTAACCGGTTTCCGGGCCTAAGTCTTCCAGCTCTGCTGTTACTTATTTCTGTTATTTTTTTACTGATGCAATTGTAAAGGGGCGCCCATAATTCTGTACCTTGCTCTTTTCACTTAGCAGTATATCTTGGAGATCATGTTGTATTGATAAATATACAAAATCGTATGTGATCCTCTTCTGGGGGGATAGTGTTGCAGTGTGCAGATATACCGTAATCGATGAATCAGCTCCCTCTTGTGAGCTTTAAATCACAGTTGGCCCTTTGAACAACACGGGTTTGAGCCGGGCACGTCCACTTGTCTGTGAATTTTTTCAATAAATACAGGACAGTCCTGTAAATGTATCTTTCTTCTAATTTTCTGAATGTTTTCTTTTTTCTAGCTTACGTTATTGTGAGAGAACAGTGTGACGTATAATGTAAGAACACAACATCTGTGTAACACACAGAATACGTGTTGCTCAGTGGTTTTTATTAGTTTATTACTTTTTTTTTTTTTTTTTTTAGATTTTATTTATTTATTTGACAGACAGAGATCACAAGTAGGCAGAGAGGCAGGCTGGGGGGCGGGGAAGCAGACTCCCTGCTGAGCAGAGAGCCCGATGCGGGGTTTGATCCCAGGACCCTGGGATCATGACCTGAGCCGAAGGCCGCAGCTTAACCCACTGAGCCACCCAGGCACCCCAGTTTATTACTTTCTATCGTTTATTATTAATCGACCGTCATTAGTAAAGCTTCTGGTTGATAGTAGGTTCTGAGTAGTTGACTTTTGTGGAAGTTGACTGTTCCGTGCACATATTTTACTGGGTAGGTCAGCACCCCCTAACCCCGGTGTTGTTCAGAGGTCAACGGCGTTTCCTGTCCTCTGTAAGACAGGTGACACAGCGGTGTTTGATTTCGCGCCTGTATGGGTAAAGCTGGAGCATGACTTGCCCAGCTTGTATTCCCCCGAAGAACACGAACGTCTGTGATAGTCATTGCTGTCCCCTCTAGGCGCTTCTGTCATCCATACGGTTGTTCACGCTCCTGCTGCTCCTGCTGGATTCCCCCGTGTTCTGACTCTGCCTTCCTTCCCCACAGGCATGGATGTGGTGAAGGTTGGGGGGCCCGTCTACAGGATCGGAGTCGGGGGTGGAGCCGCGTCGTCTGTGCAGGTGAGTGGGACTAGCTCAAGGGCAGAGTCCTCGATGCTGTCAGGCCCTGGGCCTCGGTGGCACGTGAGCTCCCAGAGCCCTCCAGCCCAGCTCTGCCCTCTCTTGCCCCAGGTGCAGGGCGACAACGCCAGCGAGCTGGACTTTGGGGCTGTGCAGCGGGGGGACCCGGAGATGGAACAGAAGATGAACCGTGTGATCCGGGCTTGTGTGGAGGCCTCCAGGGGGAACCCCATCTGCAGCCTCCACGATCAGGGCGCTGGCGGCAATGGTGAGGACAGGGACTGGGATGAGGGACCTGGCTTCCCTGGCCTCTTGCCAGGTTCCACTGAGGCTGAGGCATCAAGGGTCTGCAAGTGGCCGCCCGGCCCTGGGTCCCATTCTCTACCCCCCCGTACCTTCAGGAGAGGCTCAGCACTGGGGGGGTGGGAGCCTGCTGCCACAGGATGGTTGCTGGGGGGGTGGGGTGCAATCACAGTTCTGCAGGGTATACAGAATTCGGGGCTCCTTTGGAGGCCGGGGCTGATCATGGCTGCCTCACCCCCTCTCCCCCATGCCCTCTCACTAGGCAACGTCCTGAAGGAGCTGAGTGACCCCGCTGGGGCTGTCATCTATACCAGCCGCTTCCAGGTGGGTGTTGTGCCCTGAGGTCTGGCCATCTCCCCTCCCTACCGGCCCCAGCCTTCTTCCCCCCTACCCCCTGCGCCCAGACTCCTAGCAAAGACAAGAGATGGGGCAGTGCCCACTGACCCTTTCCTTTCCTCCTCCCTCCTGGATGCAGCTTGGGGATCCGACCCTGAACGCCCTGGAAATCTGGGGGGCCGAGTACCAGGAGTCGAATGCTCTTCTGCTGAGGCCTCTTGACCGGGACTTCCTCAGTCGTGTCAGCGCCCGGGAACGCTGTCCGGCTTGCTTTGTGGGCACCATCACTGGGGACAGGAGAGTGAGTGGGCCCAGGGAGTTGGTGGTGGCCGCAGCGCGTGGGCTCAGAGCTGCCTTTGTCCGGGCTAGAGGGAGGGAGAGCCGTCTGGGGGAGAAAAGGAGAGGAGGATGGGAGTCAGTGGCACGCAGACTGGGGGACAGCGTGTAGGAGACGGCCAGGGGCAGGCACTCAATAGGGAAGCCAGACAGAGGGTGGAGAGAGCGCTTCTGCCTGGCTTTCTGGAAGCATTCCCTGCTCGGGTTCACGGTCTCCTCCGCTCTGCGCTCTGTGGCCGTAGATAGTGCTGGTGGATGATCGCGAGTGCCCTCTTGGAAGAAATGGCCATGAGGATGGCTCCCCCTTGTCCCCCCCAACCCCTGTGGACCTGGAGCTGGATTGGGTGCTGGGCAAGATGCCTCGGAAGGTATGTGGGGGTGGGAGGGAGGCCGGCTTTCCTCCCTTCTCTGCCCCAGCTCTTCCAACTGCCCTTTGCCCGACACGTGCTTTGTCCCGTCTGTGCCCAGCGCTCCCGCAGCTGCTCTCACACCCCTGTCACCTTCTGTGTTGTAGGAGTTCTTCCTCCAGAGGAGTTTCCCCGTGCTGAAGCCCCTGGCCTTGCCCCCAGGTCTGCGTGTGCGCCAGGCTCTGGAGCGTGTTCTGAGGCTGCCCGCTGTGGCCAGCAAGCGCTATCTCACCAACAAGGTCCAGACTGCGGTCTCTGTCCCCTTCCCGCTGTTCCCATGCCCCTGGCCTCCCCGAGGCTGTGGGGATTCAGCAGGCCCAAGGGAGAAGCGGGCCTGCGGGCCGGCTCCCCTGCTCCCACCACCTGAGGCCTGTGTGTCTGTGATGATGCCTGTCCCCTGACCGCCCTGGCGTCCCAGGCCCTGGCCCCTTGCCAACTGCAGCTGGTTCTGCAGGTGGACCGCTCCGTGGGCGGCCTGGTGGCCCAGCAGCAGTGTGTGGGAGCCCTGCAGACCCCCCTGGCAGATGTGGCCGTTGTGGCCCTGAGTCACCAGGAGCTCGTCGGGGCCGCCACTGCTCTAGGAGAGCAGCCCATCAAGAGCCTGCTGGACCCCAAGGTGGCCGCCCGCCTGGCCGTGGCCGAAGCCCTCACCAACCTGGTGTTCGCGCTAGTCACCGATCTCCGGGTGAGTCCCGGAGCAGTTTGGGGGGTGGGGGGGTGGGCATCCGCCTCCGCCCTTCACCTTCGCCTCCGGACCTCCCAGCCCTTCCGCCCCCGCCCCAGACTCCCCACCTCTCTTGTCTCTGACGCACCCATGTCCGCCGCTCCCCAGGACGTGAAATGCAGCGGGAACTGGATGTGGGCCGCCAAGCTCCCAGGGGAGGGCGCGGCTCTGGCCGACGCCTGTGAGGCTATGGTGGCAGTGATGGCGGCCTTGGGTGTGGCAGTGGATGGTGGCAAGGACTCTCTCAGCATGGCCGCCCGGGTCGGCTCTGAGACAGTGCGGGCTCCTGGTAGGGCCTAGGGGTCGTGGGGAAGGGGCAGACCTGTGGGCTGGGCTGGCATCTCACTTTCTTACTCCTTTTTTTTTCTTTAATTTTTAAAAAATTAACATATAATCTATTACATGTTTCAGGGGTATGGGTGTGTGATTACCTTTTTTAAAAATTAATGCGAGTGAGAGCCAGGGGAGGGGGCAGAAGGAGAGGGAGAGGGGAAGCAGACTCCCCGCTCAGTGTGGGGCCTGCTGGTCACAGGGCTCGATCTCAGGACCCTGAGATCATGACCTGAGCCTAAGTCAAGAGTTGGACACTCCACCAACCGCGCCCCCACTCTTGTGCTCCTTGCTCTACAGGATCGCTGGTCATCTCAGCCTACGCTGTGTGTCCAGACATTACGGCCACTGTAACCCCAGACCTCAAGCATTCTGGAGGAGGAGGTATGGGCGCTTCCCCGTCCTCCCTGCACTGTGCATTCTGAGCTGGGTCCTCTGTTTGGGGTCAGCTTTGGGAGGTCTGGGCCCCTTGTCTTGGCTCTGGGACTGGGGGGGTCTGTGGGTCCGCCCACATGCCGGGAACCTCAGTACTTGCGAGCACGGTGGTAGGGGGGCGTTCTGAGCCATCCCGCCCCCTCACCCCTGCCCCGTTTCCGCAGGCCGTCTGCTGTATGTGCCTCTGAGCCCTGGGCAGCACCGGCTTGGGGGCACAGCTCTGGCCCAGTGCTTCTCGCAGCTGGGCGAGCAGCCTCCCAACCTGGACGTCCCCGAGAACTTGGCGCGTGCCTTTAATGTCACCCAGGGCCTGCTGAGAGGTGAGTGAGGCCTTGGGGCAGAGGGTGCCTGTGACTGGCATGTGGCAGGCACTCAACGGTGGGACAACCGGGGTCCGTCACCCTGGTCTCCAGTTCTTGGAGCATGCCCACATTCGCACATGGGACCTACCCTCTAGAAGGGGGTTTGGGCCCCAAGGCTGCTAAGCATTTTTCTCCTTCCTCCAGACCGCCTCGTCTGCTCAGGCCATGATGTCAGTGATGGGGGTCTCATCACCTGCCTGTTGGAGATGGCCTTTGCTGGGAATTGTGGGATAGAGGTGGATGTGCCTGCCCCCGAGGTCGATGGTGAGGAGCAGGTGGTTTAGACTCGGGCCTGTGCTGCATGCCCCACCCTGTTGACCCCGCATCCAGTGAAAAAAATGGAGCATCCCCAACCCCATTCCCAAGTCCTTGGCTATCTTCTCTGATCACTCAGCCCAGTGACTCACCCATCTAGGACCCCCCCCATAGACCCTGAGGCCACATCCTTGGTTCCTCTGTCTCAGCCCTCCTGTCCCCTCTGATCCCCGCCTCCAGTCCCTCAGCCCGGAGCCACTGCTGGCCACCACCCTCCCGCATCCGTGGTGTCCCCCAGTCACCCTTGTGCCCCTACCTCGTTCTCCCAGTGCTGCCGGTGTTGTTTGCCGAGGAGCCGGGCCTGGTGCTTGAGGTGCAGGAGGCAGACCTGGGCCAGGTGCTGGAGCGCTACGGGGCTGCTGGACTCTGCTGCCTGGAGCTGGGCCCCACGGGCGATGCCGGGCCCCACGCCCTGGTGAGGAAGGGCAGGACGGTGCATGGCGGGGAGGCCGTGGCCCACATGCGCCAGCCCCGGGGGCAGCCTCCTGACTCCTGGCCCTGAGAGATGCGCCCCTCCCTGCAGGTGCGAGTGTCCGTGAACGGGGCTGTGGTCCTGGAGGACACTGTTGGGCAGCTGCGCGCCGTGTGGGAAGAGACAAGTTTCCAGCTGGACCGGCTGCAGGCGGATCCTCGCTGTGTGGCGGAGGAAGAGCAGGGGCTGCGGGAGCGCACAGGGCCCAGCTACTGCCTGCCCCCAACCTTCCCTGAAGCGTCCGTGCCCCACGAGCCCGGTGAGGGAGACTGTGCCAGCCCGGCTTCCCCAACCCTCAGCCCGGGGCGCGGAACGCAAGGCCTGGACGCCTGGGCCTGCCCAGGAAAAGGCATGTGGGGGGACTTTGTGGTAGGGAAGGAGGCCTCTGGCCCAGAGACACTCCTCCTCCCCGCCAGGTGGTCCCGTGCCCCGAGTCGCCATCCTGCGAGAGGAGGGCAGTAACGGAGACCGCGAGATGGCAGATGCCTTCCACTTGGCTGGGTTTGAGGTGAGCGGGGTGGCTGGCAGAGCCGGGGCCAGGGCGGGGCCTCGGGCTGTGTCTGCCCATGCTGCCCCTGCCTGTCCTGCCAGGTGTGGGACATGACCATGCAGGACCTGTGCTCTGGGGCAATCGGTTTGGACACGTTTCGTGGTGTGGCTTTTGTGGGCGGCTTCAGCTACGCGGACGTCCTGGGCTCTGCCAAAGGTAGGTGTCGCACGTCTGCCTGCTCCCTCCCCCGCACACTCCTGCAGGGGTGCCGTGGCTCCCTTCTTCCTGACCGGGAGCTGGTCTCTCACCTCCGCAGCGCCAGGGTTGGGGAGTACATCCGTTCTGGGCCAGACGCCAGCAGCAGGGCCCAGGGGTGACTGATGTGAGGCAGGTTGGCACGGGGTGGCATGGGGTGGCACGGGCCCCATCTAAAGGCGTCTACGCCTCGTGTAGATTGTGCTCTCCGAGGGCGGGCCCAGCGTGGCCAGATCTTTCTGGTTTCCAGGAGAGACCAAGAATCCAGATTATTTTTGGGTGGTTACTTTTTTTTTTTTTTAAGATTTTTATTTATTATTTATTTGACAGAGATCACAATCAGGCAGAGAGGTAGTCAGAGAGAGAGGGAAGCAGGCTCCCCGCTGAGCAGAGAGCCCGAGATCATGACCTGAGCTGAAGGCAGAGGCTTTAACCCACTGAGCCACCCAGGCACCCTGGGTGGTTACTTTTTAAGTTTTTTTAAGATTTTATTTATTTGAGAGAGAGTGAGTGAGCAAGGGGAGCACAAGCATGGGCAGAGGGAGAAGCAGGCTCCCCACCGATGCGGGGCTCAATCCGAGGACCCCGGGATCATGACCTGAGCCAAAGGCAGATCCCTAACCAACTGAGCCACCTAGGCGCCCCCAGAATCCAGATTTTTATATGAAATCTTATTTTTAAATGTTAGGGAGTTAAATAAAGAACGTTGAAAGTACTCTGCTGGCCAGGCCGAAAAACTTAAGGGCCATCTCTGGGCCACAAATGGCAATATCTAAGCAGATAAACCTGTACTCCTTGCATTTGCCCTGTAGAGGGTATGTGCGTGTGTGCATCTGTGTGTGTGCACCTGTGTGTGTATGCGTGTGTGCATCGGTGTACGTGTGTTTGTGTACGTGCACGTGTGTTGGGGGCTGGGAGGGTCATGGCAGGGACAGAAGAGCAGCCGCCCCCCTCCATGCCAGGCCCCACCCTGACGTCCCTGTTCCCTCCTAGGGTGGGCGGCTGCTGTGACCTTCCACCCACTGGCCGGGGCCGAGCTGAGGCGCTTCCGGAAGCGGCCTGACACCTTCAGCCTGGGCGTGTGTAACGGCTGTCAGCTGCTGGCGCTGCTGGGCTGGGTGGGAGGCAGCCCCAGCGAGGAGGCCCAGCAGGCCGAGGAGCCGGGCCCCGACTCCTGGCCCACCCCTCCCAGCCTCGTGCTGCGCCACAACCTGTCCGGCCGCTTCGAGTCTCGCTGGGCCAGCGTCCGTGTGGGGCCCGGGCCGGCCCTGATGCTGCGAGGGATGGAGGGTGCCGTGCTGCCCGTGTGGAGCGCTCACGGGGAAGGTCAGGCTCCGGAAGGGGTGGGGAGGGACGGAGCTGGGGGGCGTGGTGGGTGAAGGGCATGAGGGAGCTTTGCCCTTCCTTCCGTCTTGCTTCCCCTCCCTGCAGGTTACATGGCATTTTCTTCCCCGGAGCTCCAAGCCCAGATCGAAGCCATGGGCCTGGCGCCACTGCACTGGGCAGACGATGCTGGGCAGCCCACGGAACAGTACCCCATGAACCCCAACGGGTCCCCTGGGGGTGTGGCTGGCGTCTGCTCCCTCGATGGCCGCCACCTGGCTCTCATGCCACACCCCGAGCGCGCTGTGAGGCCGTGGCAGTGGGCGTGGCGACCTCCCCCGTTTGACACCCTGACCACCTCCCCCTGGCTCCAGCTCTTCATCAACGCCCGAAACTGGACCCGGGAAGGGGGCTGCTGAGCGGGCGGGCGGGGGGGCTCCCCTGGGTTTGACAGTTTGTGCCTGGGGGTCTCCTGTCCCCAGCCTCAAATTCAGAAGCACCCCACCTTCCCTCCAAATACGTCTCGGACAGACAAGGGCCAAAATGCCCCCAAAAACCTCCGCTGGTTTCATTAATCTGCCTGCTTTTGCCTTATGCCGTTGGATCTGTTTGCGGTTCTTCTGGAACAGGGTTGTCCGGGGGCCTGGGAAGCAGTGTGTGCTAAGGACAGAGCCGCCCAGGGAAGTGAGAATAGTCCGTTGTCCACCCCCCACCACACACACGCACATGCTCTACCCAGTGATTGCCACATTGTGCCCCCCCATCGCTCTGGGCTCAGAGGGGTGTTTCATGTGCCCCTTCCTCGTACCGGGGGTTGAAGGGTTGGGGGTGTATGACAGCACGCAAGTCAGGACCCATGTGTCCCCATCAGAGAAAGAGCAGAAGCTTTCTGGATTCCGCTTTTTTAAATATAGTACAAGTAGTTTGCTGACGTTTCTCTGAGCGGGTCTCCTGCTATGTCCTCAGGCTACCCCGGTGCAGGCCTCGGAACTCAGTATTTCTTCTCCATGCAGCAGTTTCCTGAAAGAAATGGTCAGCGCCTGCTTCCCTCTATTAAGCCTTTAGCCAGCCTGCCTGCCTTCCTCCCTCTGTTCCTCCCTCTATCCCATTCTTTCCTTCACCCGTCAGTCGTTTCCATTCATTCCTTCTCTTGTCCGTCCACCCATCTGTCAATTTCCTCCTTCCCTCCCTCCCTCCACTCCTTCCACTCATTCATTCCTTCATTCATTCCATTAATGTTGGATGATTAGTTACAGTGCCAGGCACTGCCGCTGGCCCCAGGGGTTTTACGACCTGACAGAGTTTTAAATAATAACTGTGGGGGTGTCCGGCAGGTTCAGTCCAAAGAGCATGTGACTTGATTTCAGGATTGTGAGTTTGAGCCACATGAGATTACTTAAGTGAATAAACTTGAAAACAACAACAGCTCTGTATGGCAGCTGCCGTGAACCAGGCCTGCACTTCGCATTTCGTATGTGTCTAAAGTATTTTTCGCAAGAATTCAAGAAGGTACTTGATAGGTGCCCCCCCCTTTTTTTTTTTACAAAGGAGCCATTAAGGTGAAAGGTTACATAAATTGCCTAGGGCCACACAGTGTGTCAGGGCAGAGCCCCAGGCCTGCTCTCTCCCTCCTGCTGCTGCTGCTGCCAGCCATCCTGCAGACCCAGATGCTGGGGCCCTACTGTCTCGTCTCGCTGACAGCCGCCCATGACAGCCTGTGTGTGGAACTTGTACACAGAGTCCGTTTGTCCCCTAAATAGTTCAACATCTTCATTAAAGATATATCCCCAAGAATGAAAACTGGAGTCAGATCTTGGAGGGCGTGGGGCCTGGGTGTAGGTGGCCAGGGGGACTGAGCACAGGTTCCTGGTGGGACAGCCACAAGAGGAGACGGATTGTATCATGGGAATGATAACAATGTTTAATAATCTCTTTGAAGAAAACCTTTTCAGGCCTCTTAAGGCTTCACAAACCTACCCTGGACAGCCGGGTGGGGTGGGGCAGATGAGGGGGGGTGCTTAGGGGTGAACTTTGGCATTTGAATATTCCTCCCTGATGCTGGGAAACCATGTATATAATTAAAAAGAAAACGGGGGTGCCTGGGTAGCTGAGTCCGTTGAGTTTTCGGCTCTTGATTTGGGCTTGGGTCATAATCTCAGGGTCGTGGGATTGAGCCCCACGTTGGGCTCTGTGCTAGGTGGGGAGTCTGCTTAGTATTCTCTCTTTTCCATTGCTCATGCTCGCTCTCTCTCTAAATCTTTAAAAAAAAAAAAAAAAGTGGAAAAGTAGTTCCCACACTGAAAGATGCCTTTAAAAAAATTCTTGGGGTGGCTCGGTTAAACATCTGCTGGGGTCAGGATTCTGCAGTCCTGGGATGGAGCCCTGCATTGGGCTCCCTGCTCAGCGGGGAGTCTGCTCCTTCCGCCCCCTCCCTGCTTGTGCTCGCTCTGGCTCACTCTCAGATAAAAATGCTTTCCCTATCCCTTTGCCACCTCTCTCTCCCAGTCTTAAAACAATAGGCCCCAAGTGACGTCACTTAGGCCAAGTCCCCAAAAGGGGGCTTAATACCTAATCTCATTGCATTGTCGCCCTCCCGCCTAAAATGTAGAATTTTTTTTTTTTTTTTTTAAAGCTTGATTTATCTTAGCATGAACCGGGTGGACAGAGGGAGAGCGAATCACAAGCAGAGTCCGTGCTCAGCTCGGGCCCCACTGCGGGGCTCCATCCCATAACCCCGACCAAGATTATGACCTGAGCCGAAACCAAGAATTGAATGCTTAACTACACCACCCATGTGCCCCCCAAAATGTAGTCTTAACTGGTCAGTTGAGTTTTCCGATGGGCACCAATGAGTCTGCCACACGGGCCTCTCCATCTTCCAACAGAAGCTGTATTGTGCATTGTGGGGCCCACTGTTCTCCCCACTAAAGGAAAGTGACCTTGCCAGGAACAATCATTTTACTAATCACTCTCACCCCATCCTCCTGCCACTTGCCAACTGCTCAGAGCCCCCCTACCCTACCTCATCTGCTAGAGGGTTTGCTGCCCAATTCACGAATCATCCAGAAAGGCCAATTAGATCTTCACATGTACTCTGTTGAAATTTCTGGGACGCCTGGGTGGCTCAGTTGGTTGGGCGGCTGCCTTCGGCTCAGGTCATGATCCCAGCGTCCTGGGATCGAGTCCCACATCGGTCTCCTTGCTCAGCGGGGAGCCTGCTTCTCCCTCTGCCTCTGCCTGCCACTCTGTCTGCCTGTGCTCATGCTTGCTCCCTCTCTCTCTCTAACAAATAAATAAATAAAATCTTTAAAAAAAAAAAAGAAATTTTTAACCATGATCTTTTAAACTCCTAGATAATCCCAAATGCAGAACATCGGGACTGATACCAAGGCTTAGATGTCAAGTTTACTTAGTGCTCGAGGCAAAAAGGAGGATGTGGGAGATGACTGTCCAGCTGGCTGTGATCAGTTGTGTGCATCTGGAGATGGAGAGTTTTCTGCTCCAGGTCACCCTGGCCAAGCAAGACCCACCCTCAACCATGACCGGGACTGAGGCCATGCAGCTTCCCAGCCCTGTGTTGCCGGCCCCAGACTCAGCTCCTGCCTCTGCCCACTCCTTGCAAAGACCCCCTAGCAAACCCTTGACAGGCTGCCCGTCCTCATTTTCTTTTTTATTTTTATTTTTTTAAATATTTTATTTATTTATTTGACAGAGAGACAGAGATCACAAGTAGGCAGAGAGCCAGGCAGAGAGAGAGGGGGAAGCAGGCTCCCCACCGAGCAGAGATCCCAATTTGGGGCTCGATCCCAAGACCCTGAGATCATGACCTGAGCTGAAGGCAGAGGCTTAACCCCCTGAGCCACCCAGGTGCCCCCGGTCCTCATTTTCTTCACAGGAAACCAGTGACTCCCAAGAAGCCACTCCACCCCCCTTTCAAGTGGTGGCTTTCAGTCTCAAACTTCACACACCTCCCACGGATTTGGGGTTTGGGTCCTCCCTGTACCACTTCCAGATTATCCTCCACCCCCTTTGAAGAAAATCTTGCCCCATTTTAGGCTCACACCATCCTACTAAATCACTTTCACCCCCTACTTGGTATTCTGCTGGCTTCCCAATCATTGCCTATGGGAGAGACAGCCAATTGTTCCCCCATATCTGATTTCCCCCTCTACAAATATAACCTTCAAGTATTTTAGCAGGGGTTGTGTGTGTTCAAAATAAAGATGACGTCTCCTAGCTGCTCTTAACAGGTGGGGCTATATTCTGACCAACGGAGAGAAAACAATGTTTACAACTTCCAAGTGTTCTTAAAGGAAGGGTGGATGCTTCCCTTCAGCTCTTCTTGCTTCCTGCCCTCTGGACTGAAGACATGATTGCTGGAACTCCAGCACCCATATTGGACCAGGAGGTAGATTTTGGAATTGGCATCACGTGGTGCAGAGTAACAAGATAGGAGGAGACTGGATGTCTTGACATTGAAGAGGGTGTGGGAGACAAACTTCCATCATGTTTAACCTTGCTTTGGTGTTTTCTATCACTTGGAGCCAAAACGTATCCTATACCACCCATCCTAACTCCCTCTCATTCTTCACAGGCATTGGTTCCTGGTTCCTAGTCTTGCTGTTCACCTCAGTCCCTCCCATTGTCCTAGATGCACATCAATGACCACTGAACACTCTAGACCTTTCTCCAATGACTTTCTCCATTCCACCTTGGCCAACCACTTCCCTTGGGTTTCACCGTCTCCCACATCTGCTGTACCTCCAAGCTCACTGACCCAGCACCCTACCTGTGACCATAACTTCCCTTCCTTTTAGCTTCTTTCTTCATCTTCAGTACCCCGAGATCTCAAAGTCATCAGGACCTCCTGCTCAGTAACACCATCCCCCCAATCCACTTCTTTCTTCTTCCCCATTCATCTGACTTCCAGGTATAACTTATCCAATGCCTTTAAGTTGACCAAGTATCTTTCCACATTTCCATGTGACAAAATCCAACCCATCAGCTTTCTCTGAGAAAGCCAGACAACAGGGCCGACGGTCTCCTAGATTCATCCTGACCACCCATGGAGGAAACAGAATGGGAATTAGAGATGAGAGGCAGTAAGCAGACACTCTAGTTGAACAACAGTAATAATTTGCCATGGACGGAGAAGGTATAGCAACAGCTCTAAAAAAAAGCCACTTATGGGCGCCTGGGTGACTCAGTTGTTAAGCTTCTGCCTTCAGCTCAGGTCATAATCCCAGGGTCCTGGGATCGAGCCCTGCATTGGGCTCCCTGCTCAGTGGAAAGTCTGCTTCTCCCTCTCCCACCTCCCCCATTTGTGTTTCCTCTCTTGCTGTGTGTCTCTCTGTGTCAAATAATTCAATAAAATCTTTGAAAAAAAAATAAATAGAATTTTAAAAAGCCACCTAGAGGTGCCTGGCTGGCTCAGTCAGTGGAGCATGCAACCCTTGATCTCAGGGTTGTGTGTTTGAGCCCCACATTGGGTGCAGGGATTACTTAAAAAAAATTGTTTTAAGATTTTATTTGTCAGATAGAGAAGAGAGACTAGAAAGCAGGGGGAGCTGCAGACGGAAGGAGGAGCAGAGTCCCTGCTGAGCTGGGAGCCTGATGCAGGTCTCGATTCCAGGACCCTGGGATCATGACTTGAGCCAAAGGCAGACACTCAACTGACTGAGCCACCCAGGCGTCCCGCAATTACTTTTAAAATGTTAGAAACAAAAAGAAAACAAAAAAACAAGCTCTTCTAGGGGCACCTGGGTGGTTCAGTCAGTTGAGCATCCGAATCTTGATTTCTGCTCAGGTCCTGATCTCAGGGTCGTGGGATGGAGCCTTGTGTCGGGCTCACACTGAGCATGTGTGGAACCTGCTTGAGATTCTTTCTCCTTCTCCCTCTGCCCTCCCCCTGGCCCCCCTACCCCAGCCCTTGCTCACACTTGCTTTCTCAAAAGACAAAAACAAAACTTTCACGGCAACATCTAAAGCTAACCATCGAGTCCTGTCCTTTTTTGGGTTTCATCAGTCAACAGCTTGATACTGGGAACTCTGCACACCCTTTTCCGCCCCAGTCACTGCTGCGAGGGGTTCCCCGCATAGCAGCCGTACACTGAGCTACATGTCCCTCCGGCGACGGTCCCCTCAGTCCATGAGAGAGGGAACCGCATCTCCACCTTCCCCTGTATCCTCCCACCTAGTGTGGCACCTGTCACCACTAGGAACACAGGAATAAATCCGAATGTTAACATTAGTAAGGACTGATACACTCGGGGTTTTTTGTTTTTATTCTTTAATAGAAGAGTGAACTCAGTCTGGTTTCCGGTGGCTCAGCTTGGCAGCTCCTCTCAAGCATGTCTTCCTTTTACTTCCTTTTTCTAGGGGTTCAAAGTTACAAGCTCTTGTCATCGCATCAAATGAGGGACACTGTGTGTGTGTGTGTGTGTGTGTGTGTGTGTGTGCACACTCAGGTTGGGGTGGAGGGATGCCAGGCAGTCCCCCCACCAGGGGGGCAGGCAAGCCTATTTCCCTACCTCCTGCTCTAGTCAAGACCCTGGGTGGCTCAGTGGGTTAAACCTCTGCCTTCGGCTCAGGTCATGATCCCAGGGTCCTGGGATCGCCCCGCAGCGGGCTCTCTGCTCAGCGGGGAGCCTGCTTTCCCCTCTCTCTCTGCCTGCTTGTGATCTCTCTCTGTGTGTCAAATAAATAAATAAAGTCTTAAAAAAAAAAAAAAAGACCCTGGATGAAAATCAAAGAAATTTCAGCCTGTCCTTGGACACCTGAGGGCAGCACCCAGCCAGATGGTGGAAGCCCCCACCTCCGCTCCACTCCCCTACCCACCCCACAAGCCGCTGCCGCCCTGTGCTGGGTTGGAGTACTGTCTTGGGCTTCAAGGAAGATCTTCCTGTGTGAGCAGCGCCCTAGGAGTGCCTGCGACCGTGAGTCATTTCCTCCAGGGAAGGGGTGGGTTGGTGCAGCTTTGGGTGCGACAGAATGGGATAAAGGATGTGAAACAGCCCTACTGGATCTCTCATTCAGGTAAGGAAAAGCTCAAGGGCCGCCTGCTGGGAGGGAGGGAGACTGTCTAATCGAGCATCTCCATGGAGGGTCATTCAGGGGAGTCTAGGGTGCCGTGGGAGCTCCCCGCAGGGACTGGGGTCCCGGGACTAACTGAGGACTGAGGGAGAAGTCGCAGCTTGTTACAGGGAAGAGGGGAGGACAGCTGAGGAAAGCAGAATGGTCCTGGCAAAGCCTCCCTGGCCAGCAACATGGTGACTTAAGGACCTGAACAAAGGTGAGAGTCTGGAACGTTCCCTGCATGGGGGGAGAGAGGACAGGCACAGTGAAAGACCTGGCAAAGCATGTTAGGGAATCTGGACTCCATCCCGAGAGCAATGGGGAATCTCTCTGGGAGGAGTTTATAGAGGGACAGAGACACGACCACTCGGGCCGCAGAGGAGGATGTGGGGAGTCGGGTAAGAAAGCACAGCCCTCTCCAGGCAGGAAATCCTGGCTGGACTGGCACGGTGGAAACATCCATGGGGAGGGATGGAAGGATTCCAGAGACGCTAGCGGGCAGAGTTGCCAGGAACTGGATGTGGTGGGACGAGAAGAGAGCAGAGCCAGTGGTGAAGCTTGGATCACTGGGGAGGGATGACCTCACCAGTTGTGATTGGAACACAGGGGATGGCACACATTTGGGAGGTGAAATGTCAGCTTCAGACATGTCGAGTCTAGTCTGAGGGGTTAGTGGGATGCAGGAATGGAGGTATCCAGCAGGCAGACAGGAGAGATCTGGGATGGAGATGACTGGGGAGTCCCTGGGTATATGTACTGAAAAGGCCATCTAGGAAGGTCCTGCTAATCCGTGTTTAATGGACTGGCAGAAAAAACAGGAGGCTGAGGGGCTGGTTTCCCATGGCCCGAGTCACTAGAGTATCCCGGGTCACCCCTGGGAAGGAATCCAGGGCAACAGAAGGAGCTAGGGAGCCAGCCCAAGTCCTTCACCGCTGAGTCCTGGCTTTGCTGACCTCCTTTTCACCCCAAGGCAAACTCTTCTGGCCCCCAGATCCTTTTCCCACAGAGTGCACGCAGCCCTCCCCACTCCCAAAACTTCCCTTGTGGCTGGTTACAAGGAAATGACCTTAGCCAAATAAACAGATGAAAAGAACGAAGTTTTATGTGGCACTTTGGGGGCTGGGACCCCGTGGACTCCTAAGGGCACCTCCTATGAGAATGTAGTGTACCCCCCTCCCTGTGAGGGTCCCCCAGATTCCGAAGAGCTGTGACTAGGGGACCCCTCCCCACTCCTGCCTCCCTCAGATGCAGGCCAGGCCACCAGGGGGGTGTCTGCCACAGTGCACCCCCTCTCCCAGTTCCCCGCATCCAGACGGCCTCCTTCTCTTGCTTCTGGAATACACGATGTGAGGTTCAGGGGGGCAAGGGTCTGTGGAGAGGTCAAAAGTGAGGGTTTCGCCAGGACCAAGCTGGGAGAACACGGAACTCATTCTGAGGCTGCGCGCCCTTTGCCAACTCTAGGCAGAGAGAAGGTCCTCGGGAAGGAAGGTCACCGAGCACGGTCACAGAGCGCTATTGTCTCTGGGTCACTGACTTGGACAATCCCAGGCCCAGAAGGAGGGAGGGCAGGAACGGAGACACTGGACTCCACCACTGGGAGATGGCAGGAGGGAAGAACCCAGTCTGGTGACTTAGGGCCAAGGACAGAGGCTCTCTCTCCTCTCTGCCCCACCCACAACCAACCCCTTCCCCACCCTTTTTGGTCTTTGGTTTTGCCATTGTTCTTGACCTGGCTTCCACTGGGGACACCGCGCTTACACTTTCCGGATCACCCAGATTATGGTTTTCCTTCTTTATTGCTTTTCTGGCTCCATCTCTTCCTCTCCTGTCTCTTCCAGCTTTGCCCAGACCCTCGTCCCCTTGAACGTGGGATATCACAGACTTCTTCTGTTGCCCCCTAACTGGTCTAACATCGACTGGAGGAACACTGGACACCATGAGTTACCGGCTGTTTTCCACAAGACCACCCTCACTGCAGCTGTAAATCTCACGGGTCTGCAAGTCACCCACATTTCTGGCCAAGTGGCTCTAAATTCCAGGGTTCCTGCCATGCCCAGACGTTCAGTAAGTCACCAGGACAACTCGCAGAACTCAGGAAAGTGCCAGACTTGGGATCGCTGTTTCACTCTAAGGACAGGCAAAGGTAAGTTCTGGAAGGTCCTAGAAGCAGAACTTCCAAGCCCAGTCGCCCAGGAGACAGGGTGTGTCACCTCCGGGCACATGGGTGTGTTTACCATCCAAGAAGCTCCCCTAAGCCTCAATGCTCAGCATTTTTATTGGGGCTTGGGGTTTTACTGGATTGATATCTAGTGGCTCGAAGCACCAACGCTCTCAGTCACACAGTTGGTCTCTACGGTGTAGCCGACCCCCATCCGGATTCTTCCCTTCGCATCAACAATCAGTCATCCCATTACTGTAAACTATCAGGGCCCACCAAGAATAACAAAGAACTCCTGTCACTTGGAAAATCCCAAGAATTCAGAGTTTCCCTCCTAGGAACCAGGAACAAGGGCCAGTCAAATTCTTCCTGGTGCAACATCTCTTGACTGGTCTTGACGGGTAAGTAACCTCTTGTCTTTTAAGCAACATCCATTCAAGAAAACAGCCCCCCCCTTCCCTCCTGCACAACTCAGGGAGAAGCTAAATGTGAATGATGGGTACGGTCCCTGACCTCCTAGTGCTCAGAATCCACTGGAGATTAGGGCATTACAACACAGTGGGGAGCCTGTGGTCGGGACAGGAAGGCTGAGCCACGGGCACCCTCAGAAGGAGCAATGAACCGTGGCAATGAATTAGCCAGGGAAGAGGGGGAGAAAGAAAGTTCTAGGTGGATGGCACAGGTGTCAAAGCTGAGAGGCACAAAGGAAGCTGACACAGTCAAGGGGCTGAAGGAAGTTCAGAGTACTTTGCATCTAGAGCACGAGGGGAGAATGGGGAGATACAGGGCTGGAAAGTTCTGTGGGAGGTGCTGGGTGACAGCTATAGGCTCAACCCCAGTACAAGGACACACTGTGTTTTCCTCAAACACTGCATTCAAGATGCCAGGCCTTTGTTTAGAAACCTACTGTGGTTACCCCCAAGCTTCTCCTGCGGCTTGGTGCTGGGCCAGGGCTCGTATTTCATAGCTGGGTTTCTTAAGCTCCAATCGATCAGTTTGGATGGTAAATGGTTGCACTTGTTTCCAGTGAGCTCTTGTTTGAAATTTTGCGTCTCCTTTAAGCGCGACTGTAGATCCGAGAGCCCAGCAGTATGAGCAGTAACAGAGTGTCTGTGTTACACGTTATACTCACCAGACCTGCTGCTAGACCTCGCTAACAGGATAACAAAGAAGCAATTTTTTATTCAAACAAAAATCTGGAGTTTTAATTTTGATTATTGTATTTAAATATTTTCATTTCCTGGGGCGCCTGGTGGGGCTCAGTCGATTAAATGTCTGCCTCCAGCTCTGGTCATGATACCAGGGTCCAGGGATTGAGTCCTGCATCAGGCTCCGTGCTCAGCGGGGAGCCCGCTTTCCTCCCTCCCTCTGCTGTTCCCCCTGCTTGTGCTCTCTCGCTCAAATAAATAAACAAAATCTTTAAAAAAATATTTTCATTTCCTTTGTATCCCTACATATTTTATGAATTGGAGTAAACATCATCCCGAGTTGGGGGCTGTGGGTCTTGCCAAGCTGCCAAGGGGATGCTTGGGAGAAAAAAAGGTTCAGAACCTCTGCTTAATAGAAACATGTGTCTCCCCAAATTGATGCTTGAGTTTGGGTGTACTGAGCCATCTCCCTGGTGCAAGTGCATCTCTTCCACCTCCTGGTGCCCTCAGGGTGCTCTGGGACACCTGTCCCCAGAGGAACCAGCGATGTCAATTGCAGGCAGGGCATCAGATAAGGGAATGTCCTTCAGATAAGGGGACAGAATCCATCAGTTGTAGGTCTAGTTCAACCAGTGAGCTGAGACGAGGACAAATCCTCACCTCCCTCCCCCGAGAAAAATGGCTTGGGCCACCTCAGTTTACTGAGATTTGTCCCACCAACCTAGCCACAGCCAGCTGGACTGGGGGTGCCCAGGAAGACGCCAGGCAGGACAGCTGTCCAAACAGGTCATTGGATTCTGTCTCTTGGGATTTGGAATTTGAAGATACAAGAGAGTCAGCAGTTGGAAGGGCCCAGAGAAGTGACAGACACCAAGACAGAAATGAGGATGAGAGGGAGGGAAGTGAAGTCCAAGTGGGAATTTGCCAGGTTAGGGCAGCTTTCCTCCCCACTCTCCCAGAGGAGGTCTGGCCCTGTGCCTGTGTCACTTTGTGGAGATCAGTTTCTTACCACTTGGAAGAGCTCAAGAACTATGGTGTGCCAGGAATCCCCGGATGCACAAGGTTCATCCAAGAGCATGGCTCCTGGCATGCCAGAGACCCCAAATCAGGAAGTGGGTGGTTTTCCTCCTCAGTCTCCCTAATCCTGTGCAACCTCCTTCTGGCTCAGGAGGCTCCCATCCCTCGTGCCCAGTGCCAGGGCCCTGTTAACTTCTTCCTCCTTGAGGGTCCCTTTCCAAGAGTTCCCTATCTGCTTGACTGCTCACAAAGCAGCTAGAGCTGGTACTGCCCTGGGGGATTGGGATGGGGGTTGGGAGTGCAGGGCAGGCAGGCAGGCAGGAACGGGGAGGGAGGGGCAGAGGAGGTCTGCCACTCCGCATCCCATCCCAGATCCTAGAGTGGCAGTGTACAGCAGACTTCTCTGTTCTGGCTCCCTTGGTTTCCCTTGTCTGGGCTCCTTCTCTCCCTCTATTGTCTGCAACACTCCCTCTCTAGAATTCCTCGTGGATCAAACCTAGTCCGCTCTCCTTGCCCAGAAACAGACGCAGCTACATCCCAACAACGTTTTAGAGATGAGGACATAAGGACCAGAGAAGTCTGAGGCTGGCAGTAAGAAGGGAACGGCCCAACCTCTTTAGGATGCTCTGTAAAAACCCTGCACAAAACCATCTCTCCAGCAGCACTGCTCACGGGTCCCACCGGACCCCCACTGCGCCCTTGCCCAGCCGATACACTTGCATTTCCCAAAACACCACCTTTTCGGATGTTCTCCTGCCTAACAGACTTCTAGGATGTTCTGGTGAGTTTTGGGCCAAACTTTACAACTCAAAGTGTACTCATCCGTTCCCGGTGAGGCAGGGATCCTGACCTAATTGCCCTTGTACCCCCAGCTTTGGTATGGGGCCGAAAATTAGGTGTCCCCTGGCCCCAGTGTCCTGAAATTATTAGGATCTGTAAGTAGAGTCAGCACTAGGAACCCCATGGGTGGGGTTTATTCAATCGTTCAACAATACATAATGGGTCTGTTATGTCCCGAATATGGCCGGGTACCGGGGATCAAACATGAATGGAGAAATGAGCAGGGAGGATGTAACCGAGCCGAAACTTGAAGAAATTCTAAAAATCTATGAAAGAGCAACAACAGAGGGTTTAATCCGTGTTTTCCTCCAGGTGCGTGTGGGGGCGGCCCCCCTCGCCACCCTCAGCCCCCGCTGCGTTCTCAAGGCAAGATTTGAGGCGGATTAAAAACCTAATCCAGGGGGGTTGGGTCTGACCTGAAGGAAGGCGAGAGGCCTGAATCCTAACCTGGCCCCACACCTGGCCCCAGCGTTCCCTGAACTCCCCGCATTCGGGAATTAGCGGTCTGGTTTGCAGCTGGCTGCCATCAAGACGCCCCAAGGGGGAGCTGCGAGACCCTCAAAGGATTCTCCCCGGACTCGGGAGACCCCACCTGGACCCCACCTCGCGCGAGCAAGGGCTCCCAAGGAGAGTCTCAGGTGTCAGTCTCAGAAGATACGACCCCTTTAAAGAGAAAAGACTGGGGGGAGCGACCCAGCGAGCACGACAGCGTCACAAACCCCACGCGCGAGGTCTGAGCTCCCAGCCGACCCCCAGGTCCCCGCCCCCACGGCGCAGGCGCCGATTGGCCAGCGCGGCCGCAGGGCGGGGCCCATCCTTAAAGGGGCGGGAGCTAAGGGGGACCGTAGGCGGTGCCGGTGATGCCGCGTGGCCGCGCGTGGACTTCTTCTACATCTCTCTAATGCCCGCCCCTGGTCCCAAGCCCATGGAGCCCGCGCGAGACTACCCGCTGTTCGGGGGCGCCTTCTCCGCCGCTCTCCCTCCCGGGGCCCTTGACGTGAGGTGAGAAGACGTGGGCGCCGCGGGCCTGCCGGATGGGATGCCGGCAGAGGCGGGCGGGGCTCAGCCGGGGTCCGCCTCGCCTCCCTCCAGCGACCTCCGACCGGTCCCGGACAACCAGGAAGTTTTCTGCCACCGCGTGACGGACCAGAGCCTGATCGTGGAACTTCTGGAGCTGCAGGCCCACGTGCAGGGAGAGGAGGCTGCGCGGTGAGGGAGGCGGTGGCCCGCGCGGCGGGCCAATGGGAGGGCCGGAGCCGAGGAGGTGGGCGGGGCCTGCGGCTGCACGGTTAATCAGGGCAATGAGAACCCCAAGGGCATCACCTTATCACCGGAAGTGAGCGGAGCTCTAGGGACTCAAAGATGCTGGGGGGAGAGGGAAGTTGTGGGGGGGGTGTGAGACGGCCCTCCCTGACCCTCATCACCGTACTCTAGGTACCACTTTGAGGACGTGGGCGGGGTGCAGGGGGCTAGGGCTATGCAGGTGGACAATGCGCAGCCCCTCGTTTTGGAGAACCTGGCTCTGAGGAACTGCTGTCAAGAAGCCTGGGTCCTGTCTGGCAAGCAGCAGGTAGTTAAAGAAAACCACCAGGTGAGGGCAGGGGAGTGTGAGATTCCCAGACGGGTGAAGGGAGTGGCCCTGGGCAGGGATGGTCAGGTAAGCATCTCCACTCTGATCCCTTTAGGTAGCAAAGGATGTGACAGTGCACCAGGCTTTGCTGCGGCTGCCCCAGTACCAGACTGATCTTCTGCTCACCTTCAATGATCCCCCGTAAGGAGGACAGGAAGGATGCATGGCTCATGACTGGGTCCCCAGGAGGATATTCTGGGAGGGGCAGAGCCGGGAGACTGGCTGGTGGGGTCCTCCAAGTAAGAGGGAGAGGGCCAGAGGTTTGGGGTCACAGATACCCAGGTCCTCCGGGGCACAGGAAGTGGGAACTTCCCCACCCGCGGCCTGGATGATGTTCTCTCTCCCTCTGTTCCCCCACCCCCAAGCCCTGACCATAGGTTGTCTCTTGGTCCTGAAAATCTGTCACTTCCGCCCTGGAGCCTGGGTGACTTTGAACAGCTGGTGACCAGTCTGACCCTTCACGACCCCAACATCTTTGGTCCCCAGTAAAGATGCTGAAACACTGCATGAAGTTGTTCTAGCACATGGGGACCTCATTCTACAAGGGAAACAAGGGGTTGGATATTTACCCCTAATTCCTTCCCTGTGCATAAACATGAGACACCTCCTGTCTGCAGAAATAAACTCGCTTTATAATCAAGATAAGATCTCTGTGCCTTTGCATCTAACAAGACACCTAGGTCCCCTCAGTTCCCTTTGGTCTTGGAGTGGGGAGTTAAAGAAGTTTGTGCATAGGATCAGAAGGGACCCAAGGCCGTCCAAACAAAAGGAGGGAAAACTTTGGAGTGACTGGTTCAGCCCTGAGGAAGGGGGGAGGGGTGTGACATGTCCAGGAGGAGGGGGAGGGAAGGTTTAAAGGGACACTCAAGGAAAGGAGGGAGACTGTCCCTTGTAGTGATTCAACCCTGAGAAAATTAGACGGGGAGTGGAGTTGGCTGTTCCCCTTGGAGGGATGAAGGGTCACCTGGTCAGAAGTTGCCAGGATACAGGAGTGGAGGCAGAAGTGTCCAAGGAGTGCTGATTTGGTTGTGTGTGCAAGAGTGCCTGGTGTCATTTGGTGTATGTGTTGTAGAGGGTGCGTAACTGGTCCCAGAAGAAGAGGGAAAGGATAGTGTGGGGGCCAAGGCGGAAGTAGGAGGCACCTATACCCTTGTACATGCCAAAGACGCCCTCTGTCCGAGCGGTCTGTAGAAGGGCATCCAGTATCCCCCGGTACATCAGGCCCTGAGAGCAGGTTTAGAGGGGGGGAGAGCACAGGGAAGGCGGTTGTCAGAGCCCGCCAGGGGCCTCCTCTCAGCAGGCTGCATTCTAGGCTGTCCCCACCAGCACCCACCATTCGCTTTCACCCACCACTTGCCGTGGCCTGCCTGGCTGGCTGGCCGGCCCTCCAAAACATTCCCTTACCTTGCCCCGGGCATCAGTGGGCTGGTTGTAGAGCCTTGTGCTGACCACATCAAAGGGTGTCATGGCCAGGACCACTGCGATGCCACTCACCATGGCAGCCACCAGAGCCACCTTCCAGCTCTGGGGCGGAAATATCTAAGGGTGAAGGGGGGAGAGGTGCATCAGCTCATCCCTGGACCCCTAGGAAAGGACAGGCCCTGCCCTGGGGAGAGAGTAGAGAGAGGGTAACTCAGGGAGTTTCCATGCGGCCGGTTAGAAGACCGTGAAGGAGGAAGGGCAGGATGCTGGAGGACTCAGATCCACCATCTGGGAGGGAGTGAAAGAGGACCGTGGGGAGGGTGTAAAGTCAGTGACCCAAGGCTTCCTGCCGTTCCTTGATGTTGACCATGAGCACGGTCCCCTCTGGGGTCCCCTTCAGCATGTCCACCCCTTGCCCAAAGTCCAAGGGAGGCCCCGCCCTCTTCCCCCCCAGGGTAGTACCTCCCACTGAGTGATGAGGTCCTTGGTGGACGAGAAGGTGCACAGCTGGGTGGAGGAACCGATGATAACTCGGGGCAGGCCGCCCAGGGCCCCGCGCCACAACCCCACCAGCCCATGTTTCTGGCCAATCTCGCTTAGCGCCTGAAACATGCCCTGGTAGGGGGAAGACCATGGGGGCGGGCTTCAGTCCCCCCAGCATCAGGGGCCGTCACCTCACACTGCCAACGATGGGTCCTCCACGGGCACCCGGAGTCTGGACAACCGGTACCGTGTGGACTTAGAATTGGAATGGGTCTACTATCCGCCATTGTTCCCTTCCTCCCTGCTCCAGAAGAGGGGCAGGGTGTGGGGGGGATGGTGGGGCTGGGTTGTAGGGGGCAGGCAGGGAGCTGGGGAGGGGAGGCAGTGCGGGGGATGGGAAAGAACGGGCAGGGACTCCAGCAGGGTTGGAGAACCCTCACCTGATGCTTATACTGGTGACCCACAGCGATTTCTGAGGCTGCCTGTGCCTGTAGGTGTGTCTTCACCTGGGAACAAAAGAATATCACAGCCTGTGGCTCAGGGGCCAGCCTCCCACATCAAAGACCCAAAGGCCTGACCCCATAATACTTCCGCTAGGGTGTTCAGCAAGGAATATCCTTTTAATCTGATAATTATTGTTGTTCCCATTAACACACTGGTCATGAGACTCTGTGTCCCTTGGCTCCAGTCCCAGGGGATGGATCTCCTAGCACTGCGAGACACCCCCACCCTCTCTCCATCCTCCTTCCCTTGGGGGTTGGGTGGGGGATGGAGAGGTTAGAGAATGGCAACATTTCCTAAGATTGTTCCCAGTTAGGCAACTCTCGGGTGTCTGGCCTCTCATGCTGGCTCCTAGTCCCAGACTGGATCTCCAGCCACCCCCGTGACCAGGCTCCGCCATCCGACCCTCGGGCATGTTGCAAGGGGTATCTGTCAGCCACGCCCTGGGGAGGCATGTGGAGGCTGACTCTGGGGGTCACTGTCCCTGAATGTCCCGCACAGGGAGTGAGACCACACTGCCTTACAGAACTGCCTACCTCCCAGTTTCTTCCAGGAGGAGCACTAAACAGGACCTACTCCTAGCAACAAGTAGCTGTGTGACTTTAAGCTGGTCACTTCCTGTCTCTGGCCCTCAGGCTATTGACCCTTCGCCTATTCCAGAAGACTCAAAGGAGGAGACTGTGGGATTCTAATTTTGTGGGGCCCAGACTTTCCCTGAACCCTACACCCACTGATGTACATGACTCGAACTCCTAATCCACTACAACACAAACCAGCTCCCAATCTCAGGATCAGGTCCTGAAGGCCCAGACCTCACCCTACACCATGGTCTGCTGGAAGGCCCCAGGCAAGACCCTTCCTCTCACCATGTAGATGGGGCTCCCCAAGTAGGCTCCCATGACCCCAGCCAGGGCCCCAGCTGCGGCGCTGCGGGGACGGCTGAGGGCGCCTTCCGCCGTGTGCAGGTAGCCCCCAGCCTCAGCCAGCCCGTAGGTGCCCAAGCGGATGCCATTCATCAGGAACTGATATAAGAGAGCAGGGGCCAGTCCCTTCTGCAGCGCAGCCGGGCCATCCACCTTGCCAATGGTGATGAAGGCATGGAAGACGTTTCGGTAGTGCCGCTGGTAGGTGCCGGGGGCCCGCAGTTCCCCCTGCAACTGCATCCTGGTCTTTACCACTTCCAGGGGGTTGGTGAACAAGCAGGCCCCGCAGGCCGCCAGGCCACTCATCAGGAAGTCCATGGTGGGGTAGCAGTAACAGAAGTGGCCCAGGAGTAAGAAAGTGAAAAACAAGCTTCAGAAACGGGAGGGTGGGGTGGGAGGGTGGGGGGTGGGCAGAACTCAGGGGCAGGCCTCCGTGTCAGCAGTCCTCACCGCTGCAGGAGATAGCCATTGAGAAGGTCAGGGTCAGAGGTCAAGAGGTCAAGGGTAGCTGGAATTTGGAGTGGGGAGCTGGCAGAGAGAGGAGGAAAAGGAGTTTAGGAGAGTCTGCTGAGGTTATGACGGGGCTCCGTGGGTCACGGGACCTGAGGTCAAGGAAAGGCAAGAAGCCAGGAGGATGGCAGGTGGATGCCGGGGATGCTCGGCTCCGGGGGGGCCCTGGAGCAGGAGAGGGGAGCGCGGATTCGGGAGGTGGGAGCCGGGAGGAAGGAAAAAGGAAAGCAGCAGGTTACGGAGGAAGAGGATCCGGGAGAAGATCGGCGGCGTCTGTATCAGGGAAGGAAGTCGGAACTCCGGCCCAGGAGCAGCGTCCCCAGGAAGCTGCCCCGCGAACCCGCAGCAGCTAGCTCGGCCCCGCGCAGCCTGCGGAGGCCGGACCGCCACACTCCAGCCACCCGAGGGCGGCGCCCAATCGGGAGCCGAGGCTAGCCGGGGCCCGCAGCGTCAGCCAATCAGCGCCGAGCCGGCTCCTCGGCCAACGGGAGGTGCTCTCCGCGACCCGGCCCCCGGACTCCGCGGGGCGGGGGCGGTTGAGATTAACCCTCCGCTCGCCGGCGCTGGCGCCGCAGACTCGGGGCTCGGCAGCGGCGCCCCGGGAACGGAGCTCGTATCTCTCGCCGGGAGGGGAGCTTGGGCGCGGGGTTGCAAGGCGGGCGCGGAGGCCGAGCGCGGAGGCAGCCGCTCCCTACGGGGTCGGAAAGGGAGCTGGGTTGGTGTGGCTCCTGGGGCGGGCGGAGGGCGCCCGTCCCTTCACCTCCAGCCCGGGTTCGCGGCGGACGGGGACTGCCAAACGGCAGATCCGCTCCCCCGCGGGCTCTGGCGCCTGCTGGACCGGACGGATCTCCCGAGGCTGAGGGCGGGATTCGTAGGTCCCAGCGCCGGGGTGTGGCTGGCTGCGGGCCCCGAAGGACGGCGTGGGAGTTCAGCCGCCGCCCCGAGCTCTTGATCCTCGCGGCAATCCTGAAGGGCGGGCGGGGAGAGGCAGGGGGGTGGATCCCAGGGCTTAGCTTTCCACGGTCAGCTAGTGGTGGGAGAGCGCCTGGGTCTTTGCTCATCAGTCTGCTAACGGTTAATCACGGGAGACCTGAGAAAAGAGACTGGGGAAGCTAGCAACCTCGGGAAGGGGTTGAAGGAGAAAGAAGGTTTGGAGAAAGAAAGCAGGATGGGGGATGTCAGCTGGGGCGGGTGCGGGGGGTGGGGAGGAGGAGGAGACAGGCTGCCTGCCTGCGTGTGAGGCAGCCTCCAGATTTAGACTCACAGCGGCTTTGGAGCTCCGGTGTGTAACTCGCTTACCAGCAGGATGACCTTAAGGAAGTTACTTAACATTTCAGGGCTTCCTTTGGCAATGGGAATGCTAATTATCTATTGCACTTACCTGAGCGAAAAGTGTTGGGCTCCTACCAAGTGTCCAGTTATCAGGGTTCCAGAAAAGTCAAGAGCTGCCGAACCCTGTGCCCTCCTGGATCCTGTTCTCACTGCTGGGAATGCCCTTCCCCCTTCTTTTGGTGATTCCCAAATCATTCCTCACATTGAGCTTTATCTCTCCTGACCCTTGAAGGTTTCTAAGGTTTTCCATGTTGCTTTGCTCCTCAAGCAGTAAATTAGCAATTGTTTACTCTCTGGCTCCTTTCATTACCCTGGGAGTTCTTGGAGGCCCCACCGGGAGTGTGTCTGAGCCATCTCTCTGTCGCCCTCCTCCTCCTGCCATCTCATTGAGCCTTAGGGAGGCAGGAGGGCTGGAGGGCAAAGTAGAGCAGATAGTGGGTTTCTCCCCCAGGGTTCTCAAGACGCGCTCTGAAAGAGTACCCTGAAAATTTCCAGTGGATGCTCCCAGATTTCTCCACCTGGTGGATGGGATGAGAATTAATCAGTATTTTAATCATTTTAATCCTAGAGTTTACACCAGTTGTTCTCAAAGTGGGGTCCCTGGAGCAGTACCAGCAGCACCCAGGGGGAGGGGGGAGGGAGAAATGCAAATTGTCTAGTCCTGCCCCAGACTTCCTTCATCAGGAGGTAAACAGGAGGTGAAAGATAGACTGAACAAACCCTCCAGGTTATTATGGTGTGTGCATAGGTTTTGGAATCATTGGAAGAGCACAAGTGGTGGGGAGAGGGGGAAGCAGACTCCTCACTGACCTGGTAGCCCTATGCAAGGCTCCATCCCAGGATCCTGGGATCTTGAGTAGAAATCAAGGGTCAGCCACTTAATGGATGGAGTTACCTAGGTGCCCCTGGCTTAAGCCATTTATCTTTAATATCTAGATGCCCTAGAAATAGACTACTTTTAAAACATGATTTTATTTTATTTTATTAAAGATTTTTTTATTTATTTGACAGAGAAGCAGAGAGGAGGAAGCAGGCTTCCCGCTGAGCAGAGAGCCTGATGCGGGGCTCGATCCCAGGACACTGGGATCATGACCGGAGCCAAAGGCAGAGGCTTTAACCCACTGAGCCACAGGCGCCCCTAAAAACATGATTTTAAAGATTTATTTATTTGCGGGGGGGATCAAGTCTGAGATCATGACCTGAGCCAAAACCAAAAGTCAGACTGTAGCCGACTCAGGCCACCCAGGCACCTACCCCGTTCTTTGAAAGAAGTGACTATGCTCGGCCCACACTTAGGAGTGGACAGTTAGAGTCTGCCTCCTTGAGGAAGAAGTATCTGCACAACTTACTTGGAATTCTTTTTCTTTTTTTTTTTTTAAAGATTTTTTAAATTTATTTGACAGAGAGAGAGAGAGAGATCACAAGTAGGCAGAGCGGCAGGTGGTGGGTGGTGGTGGGGAGCAGGCCAGAGGGGCTCAATCCCAGGACCCTGAGATCAAGACCAGAGCTGAAGGCAGAGGTGTAACTCATTGAACCACCCAGGCGCCCCCTTATTTGGAATTCTTCATGGGAAGTTTGTCGCCCTCATTTATTTGTTTATTCACCTGTGGATTTCTATCAGTATGGACTGAACGGATTTTTATTTTCTACTTTGGGTTGTAATTCGGTATACTTTATTTTGTTGCCCCAAGTGTTCCAACTTTAGCCCTGGGAGCTCTTTTACTTGCTTTCTGTATTTCTTTGACACATCGCCATCAGAAAAAAAATTTTTTTAAACATTTTTGTGTGAGGCGCCTGGGTGGCTCAATGGGTTAAGCCACTGCCTTTGGCTCAGGTCACGATCTCAAGGTCCTGGGATCGAGTCCTGCATCGGGCTCTCTGCTCAGCGGGGAGCCTGCTTCCCTCTCTCTCTCTCTGCCTACCTCTCCATCTACTTGTGATCTCTCTCTGTCAAATAAATAAACAGAATCTTAAAAAAAAATTTTTTTTGTGAAGCATTTCTCTATTTTCTGACCCAATATGATGCTCCTGGCTGTCTTGTATATTCCCTGTCCCAGTGCTAGAATCAGCCATTTCTCCAAGAAGCTCTAGTTCCTTCTATTGGAGAATGTATCAAAAACCAATGTCTGGGCCCCACCCTGGTTGTAGAGATTGCTTTAAACACATGTCTAAAAAGGAAAGAAAGGAAAAGACCAAAATCTGGGTGCTGAATGTGCTTGTTGCCATTGGGGTATCCTGGGAGAGCAAGTAAATGTTAGTGTAGAGTAAGCCTTGTTATGTATTTCTGTGTGTATCAATCTGTATCTCCTTTAAGCTGAACGTGAATTCATACAACTCTCCAGGCCTAAACCATTGCTACAGGGATCATTGTAGCTGTACAGGGATCATCTCCAGTGCTTCTCTGTAAACTCTCACTCCAACAGTGAGCAACCTGACACCTCTCTCTCTCTCTCTTTTTTAAAGATTTTATTTATTTGACAGAGATCACAAGTAGGCAGAGAGGCAGGCAGAGAGAGAGAGGGGGAAGCAGGCTCCCCATTGAGCAGAGAGCCTGATGTGGGGCTCGATCCCAGGACCCTGGGATCGTGACCTGAGCTGAAGGCAGAGGCTTTAACCCACTGAGCCACCCAGGCGCCCCCCCCTTTTTAAAGATTTTATTTTAAAGATTATTTATTTAAAATTTATTTATTTGACAGAGAGACACAGCAAGAGAGAGAACACAAGCAGGGGGAGTGGGAGGGGGAGAAGCAGGCTTCCCACTGAGCAGGGAGCCCGATGCAGGGCTCGATCCCACAATCTCTGGGGTCACCACCAGAGCCCAAGGCAGATACTTAACGACTGAGCCACCCAGGCACCCCAACCCAACTCCTTTCTTATCACCATCCACTTACTTAATTGCTCAGTTCCAGTGTACATGTGCAGGACTTGTCAGAACTGTGAATCCACAGCCCCATGGGAATCCACCTGATCGACTCCAGTAGAGAGCAGTTTCCTTCTGCCTGTCATCACAGAGACTCCACTCATTTCTGAAGTAACTGGGTAGGCACCTCCCCCGCCCGCCCGCCCTGTTTGGTTAAGTTGTAGCATACACTTGTCCTACAGTTAGGGTCAGTTACATTCTGCATTCCCCCCTGGGAGCCTTTGGCTTCCTAAGGGATTTTTTAAAAATATTTTTCTTTCGGGGTGCCTGGGTGGCTCAGTGGGTTGGGCCGCTGCCTTTGGCTCAGGTCATGATCTCAGGGTCCTGGAATCGAGTCCCGCATCGGGCTCTCTGCTCAGCAGGGAGCCTGCTTCCCTCTCTCTCTCTCTCTGCCTGCCTCTCTGTCTACTTGTGATCTCTCTCTGTCAAATAAATAAATAAAATCTTAAAAAAAAATTTTTATTTCTAAGATTGATTTATTTGAGAGAGAGAGAGAGAAAACACAGGGTGGGAGGAGCAGAGGGAGAGGGAGAGACAGTCCTTATCAGGCTCCACGCTTAGTGGACATGGGGCTCGATCTCAGGACCCTGAGACCACAACCTGGGCCGAAACTAAGGGTCAGACGCTCAACCGACTATGACACCGAGATGCCCTTATTTGTGTCTGTTCTTTTGCTAATGCCATGTCACTTGGTTACTGTCAACTGTTATCACGTTCTTCTGAGTAAAAATGTCCCGAAACAGATTTGAGAGGAGGGGAGGGAGAACTCAAAGGTGGCCCCAGGTGCCTGAGAGAAGGAGAGGCGGGAGGATGCTGGGGTGGAGGGCACTGGGCTGTGCCTCTGCTGGGGTGGGCCGGATGCTGATGCCAGGTCCGGTGCCTGAAGGGCTCAGGCTCCCCCTGGTGACAGAGGGACAGGATCCTCTGTCCTCACTGAGAACAGAACCTGTGTGGATTCCCAGAACTGGCAGTCCTTTCCTCACTACCCCCTTCTGATTCATCCCATACCTGGGGGAGTCTGGACTCCCAGAAGATTCTTCTGGAGGTCAAGGTCTTGGCCAGCTCAGAGATCAGTCAGACTCAACATTTCTTTCATTGTCAGCTTCTCTCCCCTCATAAGGGGCTGTTTTTTGAGTTACAAGTGACAGACACCCAACCCAAACCAGCTTGCAGAACGGGAATTTACTGACCCACCTAACCAAGAAGGGGAAACACAGCTACGATTTCAGGCCAGCGGCATCAGGGACTCTAGTCGGTGTCTTTCGGCCTCTCCCTTGTGTTGGTGGTGTTCTCAGGCCGCCTCACTAATGGCCCCCAGCAGCTTGAGCCCTGTGTCCCCCCCAGCCTCGCAGCCCCAGTGGAAAGACAGTGCTTTGCTCGTCCAGAGCTGCATCAGGAATCAATCCCAAATTGAGTGGCTTGAGACACAAACCATTTCACTGCTCATGAATCTGTGGATCAAGAATTGAAACAAGGGGCGCCTGGGTGGCTCAGTGGGTTAAAGCCTCTGCCTTCGGCTCGGGTCATGATCTCAGATTCCTGGGATTGAGCCCAGCATCCGGCTCTCTGCTCAAGCAGGGAGCCTGCTTCCTCCTCTCTCTCTCTGCCTGCCTCTCTGCCTGCTTGTGATCTCTGTCAAATAAATAAATAAATAAATAAATAAATAAATAATCTAAAAAAAAAAAAAAGAATTGAAACCAAAAAAAAAAAAAAAAGAAAGAATTTGGTCAGGGCTCAGCATGGATGCCCTTGGGTGGCATCAGATGGGCTTGTCACGTGTCCTAAGACCTCCTTCCCAGCCGGTGTCTGGGGCAGGCTGGTTCTCTGAGTGGCTTCTCCCTCCGTGTGCCCTCCCAGTGGAGTCTAGCCCACATTTCTGCACTCCATGGCCGGCTCCCAAGAGGACAAAGCAGAAGCTACCAGTCGTCTTCAGGCCCCAAATGGGCATAGCGTGAGTTCATCCCCAAGTCTCTAGATCAAAGCAAGTCGCCGTGGGGCCAGCCCGGATTGACTTGGAGGGAAAATCAAGTCTTCCTCTTGATGAGAGGGGTGGCAGTCACACTGCAAGAGGGCATTTGGGATGGGAGGGATTGCGGCAGCTGTCTTTGGAAATGAGCTACCAGTGGGACTCGAGTCCCTTCTTCAATGAGCAGAACCCGGATCCTGCATGGGTTAGGCTTTGGCCTTGCTGGTATCCCACGCTCAGCCCTGGAACCCATCTCAGCAGCTAGGGGAGGCAGAATGTGTTGACTCGCTGCTTCTGGGCCATGCATCACGCCCAGGATGGGCCATCTGGACGAGAATGATGGGAGCAGGAAACGGTGGGGGGAACAGTTCCCCAAAGGAAAACCAGGTACCAGAAGGGGGGACCGGGCATGGTACCAATTAAAATTACTGCTGTCCACTTCCCTCATCCGGGCTCAACCTTCAGTGCCTGTTCCATCCCATCTGGTTGCCCACCATGTGGCCTCTCCTTCCTTCGGCATCCTATCCCTCTTTCCATTTTGAAAAGCTAAGATTCCCTTAAAAAAAAAAGATTTTATTTATTTGAGAGAGGGAGAGACAGAACACAAGCAGGGGGAAGGGGAGAGGTGGATGGAGAGAACATTAAGCAGTTCTCCACAGTCAGTGGGGAGCCTGACGCAGGGCTCCATCCCAGAACCCCGAGATCATGACCGGAGCCAAAACCAAGAGGCAGGTGCTTAACCAAATGAGCCACCCGGGTGCCCCTGAGCTTCCCCTTCACTGTTCTCTGGATAGTTCCATTTCCTCTTCACTATGTCTATGCTTCCATGGTCTCCCCAGATGTCCTGGCCAAGCCCTACCTGATTTTTTTTTTTTCCTACCTGATTTTCAAGGAACACTCGAGGCTGCCTGATGTGGAGGTAAAGAACTGGGGGATAAGACCTGAGGGCTCCTGTGTCCTTCCAGAAAATAATCTTCAAGCAGAATCAAAACCAATCACATTGAAACTCCTTGATTACTTCGTTAGTCATATTTCAAATTGAAGGGGCGCCTGGGTGGCTCAGTGGTTAAAGCCTCTGCCCTCCGCTCAGGTCATGATCCCAGGGTCCTGGGATCGAGCCCCGCGTCAAGCCCTGAGTCGGGCTCTCTGCTCTTTGGGGAGCCTGCTTCCCTTCCTCTTCTCTGACTGCCTCTCTGCCTACTTGCAATCTCTCTGTCAAATAAATAAATAAAATCTTTTAAAAAATTATATTTCAAATTGAAAGCATTATGGACAAAAAAAAAAAAAAGTCCATTGAGGCATTCATCGTAATGGCAAAACCTGAATGCTACCCACGTGGCTTGCACGCGGAAATGGGTTTTTATCTTTGATTCTTTCAGCAATAAGAGACAGAAACCCAGCTCCCCACTAACCTAACCACAAAAGGGAATTCAGTGGCTCAGGAAATGGGGCCGTCCAAGGGACCCCCTTGAGTTGTCAGGCCCCCTCCAACCCTTGGCTCTGCTTTCCTTGGGTATGGGACTCATTTTCTCCTACTATTGACTAGTTTCCTCCATCGCAGGGGAGGGGAGTGGTGGGTGGTGGAAGGGAGGCCAAGTCTGATCGCTCTGGACTTACATTGTTCCTGCTTTGTGACCTTGGAGGAAAGAGAAAGCAGCTCTTTCCCAGGGGCCCAGAGAAGGAGGCTGTCTTGGCTGGGGTGTCTTGTGCATTTCTGGGCCAGTCTCTGTGGCCAGAGGAATGGGAACCCGTGACTGACCAAACCTGGGTCAGATGGCCGCGAGGAGGTTCTTGTGGTTGGTTGGAACCAGACAGAGTGGGGAGGGTTGCTGGGGGAGGTGACGAATTTCCTAGAAGGTTGTTATTGCTCTTACCAAGACGGTAAACCCTAGTTGATGGGATATTATAGTCCAGGAAAAGGTGTAGTGACAAAGACCATGTAGCAACATGCCGGACCATGTCTGGTCATTAAGCAGTGCTAAGAGAAGGAGGCAGAATACAGACTTGAAACCATGCTGGTCCCTTTGGAATGCGGTATCATAGAAAGCCTTCGCTTCGCGGGGGTGGTGGGAGACTGTATGACTGCATTCACGACACTCACTCCCTTTGCAAAAGCACTTGTACAACACAATATGTGTGTGTGAAAGAAAATAACCTGGCATGTATCACATGATCAGATTTTCAGAGCTCAGTTTCCTTTTGGAAGGAGACGGGGCAGATGTACAAAGAAACAGACGGTGATTTTTATAGCTCTGCAAAGTCTCACGGTCTGGGTCTTTGTGGTTGCTTTGAGCAGTGAGCCTGGTAGAACCTCTTTGTCGGGAATGTTAGAACATTCGGAGCATTGTTTCAAGGAACTTCCATTCCCCCAAAACACGCTGTCCTGCCTCTGGGAGTGGGGAACGTGTCTCACCAACAGTCAGGCCGATGAGAAGCCTCTAGGTGGGTCTGTCGGGACAGAGAGAGGAGAGAGGAAGGTCAGGGAGCCCAGGGTGGTCCAGGTCACTCCAGTCCACTGCTGCCTACGTTCCCACTCACACTGCCTGGCATGGTTTATGGGACGCCAGATGCCACTCATGTTTGCAGCTAATAACCTTCACTTTGGGGATACCTTTTTTTTTTTAATATTTTATTTATTTATTTGACAGCGAGAGATCACAAGTAGGCAGAGAGGCAGGCAGAGAGAGAGAGGAGGAAGCAGGCTCCCTGCTGAGCAGAGAGCCCGATGCGGGGCTCGATCCCAGGACCCTGAGATCATGACTTGAGCTGAAGGCAGAGGCTTAACCCACTGAGCCACCCAGGCGCCCTAGATACCTTGTTTTTGTTTTGTTTTGTTTTTTTGAAAAAAATATTTTAAAGTTATCTGTACACCGAGCTGGGACTTGAACTCACGACCCCAAGTTCAAGAGTCACACGCGCTACTGACTGAGCCAGCCAAGCGCCCCTTGGGTTATCTTTTTTAATGTTATTTTTTTAGAAAAGATTATTTATTTGAGAGAGATAGCACAAGCAGGGGTGAAGATCAGAGGGAGAGGGAGAAGCAGGTGTCCCACTGAGCAGGGAGCCTGATGCAGGGCTCGATCCCAGGACCCTGGGATCAAGACCTGAGCTGAAGACAGACGCTTAACCAACTGAATGACCCACCCAAGTGCCCCTAATGTTATTTTTATAAGTAGCAAAATGAATAAGATATTCCTATTTCTAAACAAAACAGGATTTGTTTGGCTACATATGTCTATCTAGCTTTCTTGAGTGGGTCTGTGAGGTAATCTTGGAGAGATGTCCTCTTTCGGAAAGCCCAAAAGGACCTAGGGGTGAGGGCTGGGAGGTTGGATTTCTGGTCAGTGTGTGTGTGTGTGTGTGTGTGTGTGTGTGAGAGAGAGAGAGAGATGGAAAACCAGTGGGATCAACAGAGTTGTGGAAATGGTCTGTAGGGAAGGTGAGTCAGGGGACTAGTGGGCTATTGGGGAGAGGGGATTCAATTCAATTTGGCTTAATTTCTAAAATATTAAACACCTATTATATGCCTGACCCTGTTCCAGAATTTTAGGATACATCAGGGAACAAAACATAAAGATTCTGCCACCAGGAAGCTTACTTTTTAACATGAAAACATAATTAACTATGGACATAATCTATCAATTTAATGGTAAACGCTGTGGTTGTGGTTTTTTTTTTTGTTTTTTTTTTTTTTTAAGATTTATATACTCAGGGGTGCCTGGGTGGCTCAGTTGGTTAAGCCTCTGCCTTCAGCTCAGGTCATGATCTGGGGGTCCTTGTGATGTGGGAAACAAAGGCAGAAGAAGAATGATCAAATTTCCTTACTACCTACAGCCCATTGACTGGTCCTTGAAACAAGTAGAGTGACTTTCCCCTAGGGACTCAACTGCCTCAGTGTTAACACTTTGCTGAGGGCAAAGGCAATCCTAGCCTGAGTCTCCCACACCCCCACCCCCCTTCCTGTAAGTCTACTTTAATGTATAAAAATTCCTTTGGAAACTTCCTTTATCTCTAACCACCTCCCCAGATACATTTTGGCAATCATCCCCCAAGCATATAACCCACCGATTTACTTCTGAAATGTAATGACTCAGGTTTGTTTAGACGGTAATAAATGACCTTTTCCCAGAAACAGCTAGCCCCCTCAAGGTCCTGGAAACCTTGCTTTCAATATTTCTTAGAGACTTACACTCTCCCTAGGCCCCTCCTGACTTGGAAGTATATAATGGGCCACTCATGACCCCAGTCAGCTCTTTCTGCCCACGGGACCTGTCTCTCACCTTTTTGCACCAAAGACGTCTCAAGAATTCTTTCTTGGCCACGGGCTTTGAATCCTAAGGTCTTTCCTACATCACTTGGATGGAGCCCCAGGTCATAGGCTCCCTGCTCAGTGGGGAGCCTGCTTCTTCCTCTCCCTCTGCCCCTGGCCATCCCCCTCCCCTGCGAGCAGAGGGCAGGGTGGAGGGTAGATCCTGTAGTGCCTGGTCGATCATTAAGAAAAATTTGCCTTTCACTTGGAGGAGAAAGGGGTTCAAACATTTCTATCCCAGTTTTCTGGCTTTTCTTTGCAGTGTCTTGTTTGGGGGGGTGTGTGCACACACGGATCTAGAAAGAGACGCACCTGGACGTGGGCAGAGGCCCCGGGGTTTCAAAACTGCCCTTGTATCTTCCTCCCCGTCACCCGCAGCCAGGCTTGGGTGTGGCTCCTGCCACCCCCTCAGCTGCTTTTATGGGCGTACCCCCTGCCCTCTGGACTCAGCTCCCTAAGCACAGAGCGAACTGGAGGTGAGAGGGTCCCCTGCCCACCCAGCCCCAGTGGTGGACACCAAAGCTGCCCACTGGGAGAGGGAGAGTCAGCGCCTGGGACCCAGAGAGAGGCAGACTAAGAACCGGGGGCAGGCAGGGGTCCCAGCAAATGTCCAGCACCCACCTGGAGGAGACGGTCTCAGCTCTCCTCTCGCTCCTGGGCCCTCTCCCGCTGCTCTCCCCCCCCCCCCCCATACACACATGCACACATGCCTGACACAATGGCCGGGTGGGGCTGAGGAACTGGCTTCCTCTGTGGAGATCTCAATCTGGGCCCTCGGTTCCCGCCCCAGAAACACAGGAACAGACATTCAGAGACTGGGCCCCACATTCCTCGCTCCAAGGGGTCGGTAGAACCCACTGAAAGTAGACGCTGCTTCCAGAAAGATAAAGGTAAGCTCAGGGGGCACTATCACAGAGCTGGTGGGGGCAGAATCCTGGATGGGGGTGCCTTGGTGTAAATAATGGACTGTCGCACCCCATGGGACAGGTTAGCAGCTAAAGGGACAGGCTATGGTGTGAGGTGTGGGACAGAGCGTCAAACAGTAGTGGAGGGACTCACACACCATCCCTTAGCTGACAGAGAGGAGTTTAGACCCTGGGCCCTCCCACCAGCCCAGTCCTGTGCTACTGCTACCCAGTCCTCACTGCAGCCCCTGGGAGACCCCCGTCTACACAGCAGGGCAAACAGAATGGTTGGTATAGCAGAGACCACCCTCTGGGACTGAGGTTCATCCTTTCCCGGGACCTTCGGGATCCTGGGTCCCTCGCATCTTCCAGACCCTAGTGTGCGCATGTGGAGTGCGGTGTGGTTTGGGGGGGGGTTGTCCGGTTGGGAGGAGGATCCGATTCCTGTTTCCTGCCCCTACTCACTCAGCCCTGGGAGGTGACAGAGGGGACAGGACTGAAGGGTGAGTGCGTGGAACCCGAGTACCTGGGTCCTGCCAGAGGCCCGAGTGGGGGGCGGGAAAGGAAGTAAACGCAGGTACCTGGGGGTGGGGAGGGATCCAGGAGAGGGCCAAGGCTGGGGAGGAGCTGGCGGGCTAGTGAGGCCACTCGTCAGGCCACCTAAGGAACTTCCTGCCAGAACACAGAGGCCATTGAGCTGTAAGACTCCAGCGTCCCGCCAGCAGCCGCCACCCGGCATCATTTCTCCAGAACCCAGCCTGGGTCTTGGAGGGCTCTGACTTTCCTGCCGACTCCTCTCCGGAGTTTGGGGGCACCGCCCTGGCCCCCCGCAGCCTGCTCAGGATTGCTGCCGCCTGCGCGCAGGAGGAGGTGAAGCCCAGATGCGGGTATCCCGGCCCCACTGGTCCTCACCTTCTGTCTGGTCTCCTGCCCACCCACCGGGCCTCCTGGCAGGACCCAGGCTGCCGCCGGGGCCTCTTGGACCAGACTGGAGGGGGTAGGTGGGGGGGGGGCAGGCAGGATGGGGACGGGGCAGGACAGACCATGCCCGGGGCCTCCTGGTCTCTTGGGGTCAGAGGCTCCAGGAATCTTCAGGGCAGGAAAAGGAGACTAAAAATAATCCGGAAAGGGAGAGTCCGGAGAGAGGAACTGGGAAATGGGGGGCGGAGGGCCGGCTGGGGCAGGGAAATAGTGATGCATCCCTCACGGCTGGGCTCGCGCAGCGCGCCTGCGCACACGGCGGCCCGGGCGCCCCCCGCCACCCCCCACCCGCGTAGACGGCGCGGGGCACAGGCACCCCCGCGCACCCCACCTCGCCCCCGCACACGCCCTGCAGCCTCCGCTCGCCCGCGCCTGTCTGCACAGAGCGGTGCGCTCTCAGCGTGTCTCACCGCAGCCGTGTAAATGGCACACGAGCGTACACACACACACCGCACACGCGATCACACACGCGCGCGCACGTGCACACACATAGAGCTTGGCAGCTAAATGCATCTGGCCACAGGGCAAGCCCAGCGTCCCTTACATTTCCAGTTCTCATGTACTTCCCCTCCACCGGCGCCCGCCCCCTCTGGGTCTCTAACTGGGCGCCCCCAAGCCCGCTCACTGTCTCCTCTGGCCTGACTCTGGCAGCAGAAGCCAGAAAACAGAAATGCAGGCGGGGAGGCAATGAGAGGTGAGCGGTGAAGGCAGGAGACAGCGAGATGAGAAGGAAGCCGAGGGGGGCCACCAGCCTCCCCCCCGACCCTGACATCCTGCCCTTTTTGTTGGCCCACAGTTTCTGCTCAGAGGCCTCAGTCTACCCGTGGGCTGGGGGCACTAAGGGTCTCTTTCTCCCTCCCTCTTCCTCAGGGGATGACTCCAGCAGAGCACCCCACTCTTTTGAAGAGCCCAGAGGGAGATGTCAGCCCAGTCTCTTCCTGCAGCAACACCCCCTACCCAGAAGCCCCCTCGGATCATCCGCCCCCGCCCCCCTTCTCGACCCCGGGCTGCCCAGTCCCCAGGGGCCCACCACAACGGCTCATCTCCCCAAGAACCTGCCCTCACCTCCAATGATGCACCAACCCCAGTGGGCACCTCCATCCACTGGGACCCCCCTGCCTCCTCCGTCAAGCCCCCTGCCCTCCTGCCTCCATCAGCTTCTAAAGCCAGCCTCGACTCCCAGACTTCTCCAGACTCGCCTTCTAGCACCCCCAGTCCCGCGTCCAGGCGCTCGGTCACCCCAGAGCCTGCTCCCCGGTCTCCAGTTCCCCCACCCAAGCCCTCTGGGTCACATACTCTGCCCCTGCTCCCCACGCCTGGGGTCCCTGCCCAGGGCGGCTCTGCCTCAGCCCCAGGCACTGTGCGGAGACTGGCTGGCAGGTTTGAATGGGGGACTGAAAGCAGGGTCCAGGCTGCGGAGGCCCTGGAGTCGGGTCCCCAAGGGGCAGCGGATGTGAACGGGGAGAGAGAGGCTCCACAGGGCAACCTTGCTGGGAGTGGATCCCAGGAGAACGGCACTCCGGGTAAGTGTGTCATGGGGCCCCGGGTGGGCTCCTTCTAGCCCATCTTCTTTGATCTCGGTGCTTTAAGACTGGGTGCTTTCAGAGGCTACGATCTTAAAAATGGATTTCATGTTTGGAAAATCTGGTTTGCATATTTGCTGGGGTCTGAAGACAGGCAGATGGAGGAAAGAGATACTTGAGGCTAGACCGCTGTGTCCCCCTGCTGGATGGGTTCAGGGGAGGGAGGGGGCCTGGGCAGCGTGGGGCCAGGCCTCAAGGGCCTCCACCTTAGGACACCCGTGTCTCCCACAGATGCTGGCCTGGCCTGCCCTCCTTGCTGCCCCTGTGTCTGTCACATAGGCCGGCCTGGCCTCGAGCTCCGCTGGGTGCCTGTGGGGGGCTATGAGGATGGCCCCAGGGCTTTCTGCCGTGCCTCCCCACTGAGGGCCTCCCGCTCTCGCCCCAGCCCTCCAAGCATCGGTCTCCCCCCAGTGGTCCTTACATCCTACCGCTCCACAGCTGAGCACAAACTCCTCCCACCCCTCAAAGCCCCCAAACCAACTTGGGTCAGGCAGGACACCAACTCCGGGGACCCGCCCCAGCCAGATCTCGATCCGCCCTTGGAAGATGGAATCCATACAGGTACTGGCCTGGGGGAGGGGGCTTCCGGGCTGGGAAGGGAAGGGGCCGAAGTAAAGAGGTCTAAAAGCCTACAGACTGCCACCCTCAACAGGCCCTGGGGGTTTTGGTTCCTCTGCCAGTAAGTGTCTCTGCTGGGTCTGGACTCAGGGGTCCTGGGCTGGGGACCTGGAGGTCTGTTCTCTTCACTGTGGGCAATCTCTCTCCAGAGGACAATCCTGATGAAACTCCTCAGAACACTCCTCCAGCAACAACGGAGGGCAGGTACCAACCCCCCCGCACACTTACTCCCTACCCCAGAGCTCAACCCCAGCCCTGCCCCAATATGGGGCAAAGCACGTCTCGGGCTCTGGAGACAAGCAGCTCTGTTCCTTGCCGTGTGACCTGAGACAAATCACTTTGACTTTCCGGGTCTCAGGTCCTCATCTGTGGGCGGGGGTAAGCCCGCCAGTGACCTCACCCGAGGCGCTGAGGGTGGTCTTGGGGGTCCGTTTGACAGTCCCCCACCTCCAGCCTACCTCTGCGGCCACCGTCCACAGATCCATCTGGCACCAGGAACATCTCTCCTGTGTCCTCTGATCTTGTCATTCATTTTAGATTCAGGACCCCCAGCTGGCATGAATTCTCCTGGGCGGATCTCTCGGTTGCATGGGAAAGAGCAGGGGGGTGCGAGCTTGGGTTGATCACGCCGAGTGTCCCTGAGGCACAAACAGGGCATCGCAGACAATGGTTCATCCTGAAACAGCTGAGAGAGAGGCTTTACACTAGCGTGTGAATAGCAACTACCCCCCACCCCCAGGGGGGTCCTAGTGGGGGCTCTGGGGCACTCCATCTCTTTCTCTCCACAGAGACAAGGAGGGGCTGGAGGAACTGAAGGAACAGAACTGGGAGCTGCCCCTGCAGGATGGTGAGGGCCTCCGGATGTGGGGGTCCCTGCTGTGACCAGCAAGCCGCGGGGGAAGGGTCCTGGGGTGCTGGCTTTCCCTAATGTGCTCTGTCTGCTCTGCAGAGCCCCTGTACCAGAACTATCGAGCAGCTGTGCTGTCCGAGGAGCTCTGGGGGGTCAGCGAGGATGGATGTCCCTCCTCTACAACCCCTGGTGAAGGTCCCACCTTCGCACGGCCCCCTGGACCTCGCAACACACTGTGGCAGGAGCTTCCGGCCGTCCAAGCCAGCGGCCTCCTGGACACGCTGAGCGCCCAGGAGAGGCGCATGCAGGAGGTGGGCACGCCTGCTCGGGCAGCGCTGGCGCAGGGGATGGGGGGGTGGGACCTGGGAGTTGGGCTTTGCACTACGGCCCAGCTCTGCCTCCTCAGAGCCTGTTCGAGGTGGTGACATCGGAGGCCTCCTACCTGCGCTCGCTGCGGCTGCTGACGGACACTTTCGTGCTAAGCCAGGCTCTCCGGAACACTCTCACCCCCCGGGACCACCACACCCTCTTCTCCAACGTGCAGCGTGTCCAGGGAGTCAGTGAGCGGTCAGTGGGGTCCTGTCCCAGCAGCCACAGCAGGCCTCGGGCTGCTGAGCACTCCCTTAGATTTCTGCTTGTCCCAGGTCTTCCCTTCCTCGCGCCCACTTAGTGCCCAGCTCTTGTGCAAACTCCTGGTAGACTTGGCTCTCTGCCCCCTCCCCTTCAGGTTTCTAGGGACGCTCCTGTCCCGTGTGCGCTCTTCCCCCCACATCAGCGACCTTTGTGATGTGGTGCATGACCACGCCGTGGGTCCCTTCTCTGTGTACGTGGATTACGTGCGGAACCAGCAATACCAGGAGGAGACCTACAGCCGCCTTATGTGAGCGTGCGGGAGGTGGAAAGCGGGCTGTGCATGCGTGGGAGAGGAAGCTGGGGAGCGCGGTTCAGGGCCAGGGCCTGGAGGTGGCCTGCTTTTGCAGGGACACGAACGTACGCTTCTCTGCGGAGCTGAGGCGCCTGCAGAGCCTCCCGAAATGCGAGCGGCTGCCCCTGCCATCCTTCCTGCTGCTGCCTTTCCAGCGTATCACCAGGCTCCGCATGCTGCTGCAGGTGCCTGGGGAGGGGGGTAGGGCTAGGGGAGGGGGTTGGGGGAAGGGAGGGCGGGAGGGGGCCAGGGGAAGAGGTCCTCTGCTCCTCTGCCCCCGCACTGGCCCCCTTGGGGAATTCTCCCCAGGCTTCTCAATCCAGGACACACCAAGCCTTCCCTGGAGGTAAGCAGATGTCTCCGGGAGCCATCTGGGTGCAGCTGAAAAGAGCCCCTGGCTAGAGACGCGAGTTCTAGACCTAGCTCTGCTGAGAACTGGCTGAGGGACCTTGGACAGGTCCCTTCCTTTCTCTGTTTTTTTTGTTTGTTTGTTTGTTTTGTTTTGTTTTTGGTTTTTGTTTTTGTTTTTTTTTAAGATTTTATTCATTTATTTGACAGAGATCACAAGTAGGCAGAGAGGCAGGCAGAGAGAGAGAGAGGGAGAAGCAGGCTCCCCACTGAGCAGAGAGCCCAATGCTGGGCTCCATCCTAGGACCCTGGGATCATGACCCTAGCCGAAGGCAGAGGCTTTAACCCACTGAGCCACCCAGGCGCCCCGTTTCTCCGGGTTTCAAGAGGAATATGGGGGGTGGTTTTTGGGCTCTCCCACCGCATGCCTTCCTGATGGCAGAGATGTCACTCCCAAAGAGGCAAAAATTAGTTCCTCGGGGGGGCAAAATCTTCACCATGCCAATGTTGGTGGGACTTCCAGGGGCTCGTAAATAGACACACAGTGTATCTGGGGTATTAAAATGTCATGATGGGTGGGACACTTAGGGAAAAGGTGTCTAAAAAGGTTCCCCTGTGGAGAGAGAGGCCGAGTGGGGATGGGGGTGGGATCAGGTGGAGAAAGAGTTTTCCTGGCAAAGTAGAAACTTCTCCCTAAACCAGGTGATGCAATGGGGGTGCCTTGGTGTGAGGAGTCCCCATCTAGATTATCGGCATTTTCATATCCTGTTCAGCTTTGTGTATCCCCAGTGTAGACAACCTAATAATTGTAACACTAATCATAGCAGCTACAGGACTACAGAGCGCCCCGTCCTCGACACAGTTCTAAGTGCTCTGTACCTGTTTACCCTTACCAACAACTGTGGGTAGGAACTGTTATTGACCCCGCTTTGTAGATGGGGAAACGGAGGCACAGAAAATAATTGAGAGAGGCAACATGTGAATCTAGCACTCTTAGTCAGTCTGCTACATTGTTGGCGCTAAGAGTTGTGGTTGATAATGATTAAAACGGTAGCAACCCTCTCTTTTGCATTTCCCATGTACCCAGGACTATGCTGAGCCCTTTATGTCTCCTTATCTCACTGAATCCTCACGACAGGGCTATTGGTGGTATGCTAGGTGTGTTTTCTCCCCATTTGACAGATGGGGAAAACTGAGGCTAGGGGAGGTAACCCGAGGTCCTCAGGGTTGTGCAGGCAGTGAGAGGTGAGGTCTCTTGGCCTGATCGAGGTTGGTTCCCCAACCCTGTGAACCCAGACTAAGCATTTTGTCAAGCCAGGTGGGGTCCTCTTAACTGAAGCTCCGCCTTGTCCCCAGAATATTCTGCGCCAGACAGAGGAGGGGTCCAGCCGCCAGGAGAATGCACAGAAAGCCCTGGGTGCTGTCAGCAAGGTGGGCAGCAGGGATGCTGGGGTTGGGAGGGGACAGGGAGGGCAGAGGGTGGGTGGGAGAAGAGGTAGGGGTGCGTGGGGGTGGGTGACACGACTCCCCTAACCCCAGATCATTGAGCGTTGCAGCGCTGAGGTGGGACGCATGAAGCAGACGGAGGAGCTGATCCGTCTCACCCAGAGGCTGCGCTTTCACAAAGTCAAGGTCGGTCCCTGCCCTGGTTCCCACCTTCCCTTTCCCGCCCCCCCCACCCCCAATGCTGCAACAAGCCCCCTGGCTCTCACAGGCCCTGCCCCTGGTGTCCTGGTCCCGGCGCCTGGAGCTGCAGGGGGAGCTGACAGAGCTCGGCTGCCGGAGGGGCGGAGTGCTGTTCACCTCGCGCCCCCGCTTCACCCCCCTCTGCCTGCTGCTGTTCAGCGACCTGCTGCTTATCACTCAGCCCAAGAGGTGGGTCCCAGGGAGGGAGGGTGCCCAGGCTGGGGGAGGGAGGAGGGGTCCAGCTGGATCCCTGTCCTCCCTCTGAACCGCCTCTCCTCCCCACCCCACCCCCTCCGCCGGGCAGCGGGCAGCGGCTACAAGTTCTGGACTATGCCCATCGCTCCCTGGTCCAGGCCCAGCAGGTTCCAGACCCATCCGGACCCCCCACATTCCGCCTCTCCCTTCTCAGCAACCACCAGGGCCGCCCTACCCACCGGCTCCTGCAAGCTTCATCCCTGTGAGTTGTGTCTCCTTCAGAAAACACTCCGAGGACCCTCACTAGGCTTCTCAGAGCACCACCCTTCTCCTCAGTCTCCCTCTTCTGCAGCCCTTGTCTGTCCCCAAGAAGGACCTCTTGGTTCAGATGTGACTCCTCCCTCTGTCCCCACCAGATCAGACATGCAGCGCTGGCTGGGAGCCTTCCCGACCCCGGGCCCCCTTCCCTGCTCCCCGGATACTGTCTATGAGGACTGTGGTGAGTGTCCCCCAGAGGGGAGGAGGGAAGGAAACATGAGGCTTCAAGGGAAGATGGGGGACAAGCTAAAAAGAGTCTCGATCCCACTATGTGTCACTTGCCCCCAACCAGACTGTTCCCAGGAACTGTGTTCAGAGCCTTCTGCAGCGGCCAGGATGGAGGGACGAAGTCTGGAGTCCAGGGCTCCCCCCAAGCACCCACACAAGAGCCCCGAAGGTGAGAAATTCTTGTAGTTATTATTCGTTCAGTGAATTTTTATTAAGCACCTCCCAGGTGCTGCTTGCTGTCCCAGGCCCCGAGATTCTTGCCCTGCTGGAATGCACATTCCAGTGGAGGAGAAACAACAAAGAATTAACAAGATATAAAAGTAAATGATACAGGAGCGCCTGACTGGAATATCTGACTCTTGATCTCGGGGTCATGAGTTTGAGCCCCACTTTGGGTGTAGAGATTACAATGCTACAGTGTGTCTGACAGTTATAAGTGCTGTGCGAAAACACAAGTGGAACAGAGTCAAGGAGGTCAGGAGTCCCAGGGTTGGGTAGGATTACGATTTAAAATCGGGAGGTCAAGGGGCGCCTGGATGGCTCAGTCGTTAAGTGCCTGCTTTTGGCTCAGGTCATGATCCCAGAGTCCTGGGATCGAGCCCCACATCAGGCTCCCTGCTCAGCGGGAAGCCTGCTTCTCCCTCTCCCACCTCCCCTGCTTGTGTTCCTTCTCTCACTGTGTCTCTCTCTGTCAAATGAATAAATAAAATCTTAAAAAAAATAATAAAATAAAATCGGGAGGTCGAGATGCCCCTCCATGAGGAGGCATGTGTGAGCAGTGACTTGGTAGAGGTGAAGAACTTAGGCACATGGTATCTGGGGGAAGAGTGTCAGGGAGCCCATACAGGAGTCAGTGCAAAGGTCCTGTGGCCAGTGCATTTGAGCAACAGTAAAGAGGCCAGTGTGCTAGAGGGAATGAGAAAAGGGCAGAGGGGCAGATGGGGTCACAGAGGTAATGGGGACTGGACCATGGGGATCCTCTTAGGTTCCCCTGAGAAATCCAGTTCTCCCGCTGAGTGAGATGAGCCGGCATTGCAGGGCTCGACAGGAGGGACTCCCATCCTCTGTTGCTGCTGTGGCCTCTGCCTCTAATGTCATTTCTCCTGATTCCTGATGCTCCAGGCTTCTCCACTAATCCCCGCACTCACTGGGACCCTTGGGCATTAGACCCCATGGGACCTCCTCCTTTCCTTCCCGACCTCTCCCTTGCCTTGGTTTCACTTGGGCCCCTGTCTCTCTTTCCCCAGGCTGGCTGAAGGGGTTTCCGGGGGCCTTCCCTGCCCAGTTGGTGTGTGAAGTCACAGGGGAACACGAGAGGAGGAAGCACCTTCGGCAGCACCAGAGGCTCCTCGAGGCTGTTGGGCCCTCTTCGGGCTCCCCCAGTGCCCCCCCACCCTAATGCAGGCTGGGCGGCGGCGGTGCACAGGCTGGGACAGCTGGCATCTGGGCGAGGAGAGGACAAAGCTCATCCATCCATCGAATTCGCTGTCAGTGGAAACGCTACCTCTATTGGCAACCAATAGGGACCGAGCTTCAGGAGAAGGCAGCCAATGAAAGCAAGGCCGTCGGAGCCCACCGGCGAAGGATGGTTTGAGTGGGTGGCCAATGGAGACAGAGGCCTGGTGCAGAGCAGCCAATGGGTCCTGAGCTGGCTGAGCCGCTGGCCAATGAGTATCCCTGCTCTGCTCACAGCCAAGGAAGACTGATAAACTAAGTCAATAAAGTTTTTAAAAAGGGCTGCGTTGGAGATGAAGGCCCGGGATAAAATAGCCAACAGCAGTGAGCAGGGATGTCCAGCCACGGAAGACGGTGGTCCGGGCCACAGAGACCTGTGCTGCACCTGCTTGGTTCTATAGCAATGACTGTCCTGCCCTTCGAGTGTGGGAAGCGCTTCATTCCATTCCTGGGGTGCCTCCTGTGCCCTCTGAAGCCACTTCCTCTCTTCTAGAAGAATCCAGAGTGAGTGTCTCAGAGAATCGGCGCATGTGTCCCTGTGTCTCTGTAGGTGTCAGGGGAGGTGTCCTAGTGAAGGCGGTGTGTGTGGGGTCCCTCCTCCTTCCCGGGGACTGAACGCTCCATTTCTCCCCTCACCCCCTGCTTTTCCTGTTATTTTCTCCAAGAAGACAGGAGGTCTGGGCTCCCCCGGAGATGATGTGCTGGGTGTGGCTTGGCAGCCAGAGGCCAGAGTGGGGGAGGAGAAGCCTGAGCTCTGGGCCAGGGGTCCACGGCAGCTGGAGGGTGATGCTGGGGCTCAGCCACACAGCCTGGTCGAGGAGTCCGAGGGACTGAAGACGGCCAGTAGCCGCGGCCTGAAGCCCCCTGAGGCTTCCTTGCCCCAACCTTGGCCTCCAACCTGAACCGTAACCAGCCATCCATCCAGCTCAGCTTTGGGCTTCACAGTGGCTCTGGGCCCCAGGTTTGGGGGAAGAAACAGGAGCTGTGGATCGTGGGCCAGCCGGGGAGCCTCTCCAGCTTTCCTGACTTCATCCTGGACCTCTCATGGAAACTCTGGGCTCACCAGTGGGGAGGGAACAAAGAGCCAGTGTGGAGTCCCAGCCCTATCCTAGCATCTCATTCCAGGGGAGAAAGTGCCCCAGGGGATGCCAGAAGGAGGTGAGGGATGGAGACAGAGCAGAGCCCACAGTTGCTGGTGGCTCAGCCTGGCACCAGGCCATCCCTGAGCTGGGCCTGTCACAGTGTCCCTTCAGCTCACGTATGGCAGCTGGCCCAGGATGGCAACTGCCCCCCAACCGCAGGAGGGGCAAGGACTCTGGGAGGCTGGGAGGGAGAAAGGGACTGGCCTTTGGCCACCCAGGACTTTGCACAGTGCCTGGCTTATAAGAAACCCTCAATAAATGTTGTGGGACTGTACTGGGGGGAGTGTGTGCTTAAGGGAACAATAGTCTGCAAATTTGGCTTTGTAAGGGGGTGAGGCTGCTTGGAACGACATTCTTTGAGAGCCGCGGTCAGTTGGGCTGTGACTGGGCTTGGAGACCGGGAGCATGGCCTGAGTGTGTTGGCCCACTCCTAGTTTCTGAGGAATCTAGGGATCTAGGTTGTGGTAGGTCTGCAGAGGGAGGCAGGAACAGAAGGCTGGTGTGGGCTGGGGAGGAGCACAGGGCCAGGCCAGGTATGGCTGAGGCTCCAGCAGGGGACGAAGCTGCGAGCGAGAAGGACAGAAAGGACAGTAAGTCAGCAGCAAATGTCCTTTACCGACCAGCCAAGCATCTCTGTTCAATGCAATTCAATTCGCCACGTGTTTATCTAGTGCCTTCTAGAACATAGGGATGTGGAGATGAAAAAGACAAGGGTTTTGCCCTCTAGGAGCCTACATTCTGGGAATGACAAGAAAGAAGCAGCCCTGGGACCGTCTGGGCAAAGAGCTTTCTAGGGGTGGCCACGGGGGCCTGAAGTCCAGGAAGAGGAGGTAGTGGTCATGGGAGGGAGCTGGTGCACATGCTCCTTCAAGTTTCCTGGTGGGGGAGCCCCTCCCCACTCCCTACTCTCCTCCCCTCTTCCTCTGAGATACTGAGACAGACAGGCAGACAAGCAGAGGCTGACCCAAAGCTACACAGGTACCCTCTATACACTCCCTCCCAGCTTCCCCCATTCCTGTCCCTACAGATGCCTCCATTCTCCAGTTCAGATGTCCTGATACTGGGATAATGGGGAGATGGGGAGCGGACAAGAGTCGTTCTGGGGACATAAAGAACATAAAATGCAGCTGCATGTCCTTAAAGGGACAGAAAAGGCAGGGAGGGAAGGAGTTGTCATGTTTCTGTTACCCTAGAGGCCTCTTTATGTTGCGGGAGGGGGGGTGACCTGGGTGTGTCTATGCAGTCCTGGAGGGGTCTGCCTTCTGCGGGCCTGTGGGGGGCGGGGCACGCAGCACCAACCGTAGGGGAAAGGGGTTCGGGCAGGAATGAGGGCCACTGTGCATGCAGAGAGAGTGGATGAGGGAACGAATGGGACCCAGGTAAGGAAGACAGAGGAGGCAGAATAGCGGGGAGGCAGTAGAGGTGGTACTTGGGGGTAGTGGGTCACGTGTCCCATCCTGCATTCCTCCCCTCCCTCTCCCACACACCCCCAGGCGTCCATCAGCCTCTCCCTCTTTGTGCAGCTCCTTCCTGCCCCTCTGGGTGCTTTGGGCAACTTTCTTGGAAGTGTGGTAGGAGGGTCCAAGGGAGAATGCGCCTCTCAGGGCTGCCCAGTCTGCCACTCCAGGCATGGCGGAGGGGGTAGCAGGGACACATGTCGCATTACCCCATTCCTTCACATTCTGCCATGCTGGGAGGATGGAAGAAACAAATATTGTCACAGGCTTAGGAAAGGTGCAGGAGGGGACAGAGTGGGGAAGCTGGGCCCTTGTTGGGAGTCTCTCTCTATGAGTCAATAAGCCCTTTCTCCACCCACAGCCCTGCCCCTCATGTCTGCAGCCTTCGTGTTTGGCGAGTGGATGATCAATGATCATAAAGATGGGACAGGGCACTGAAGGGTCTTTACATGGGCCCTTTTACAGCTCTGGGTCAACGCCGTCGTGGCGGAGGGGGCTACAGCCACGACCACAAGCAGCAGGTGGATGAGAAGAGCTGTCACCCCCTCCTCACAGCCTGCTCGCTAGCTCTCCCCCCTCTCCTAACCGCACTGAGCCCTCCCACCTCCCTGAGATCCTTTCCAGAGTCCTTCAGCCTGGCTCTCTGTCCAGCCCCGAAAGCTGGTCTCTCTCTCCCCTCCCTCCTTCCTCGCAGGGCTCCCTCTCTCTTCAGGCACAGGGGTATGTGATGGTGATGGTTCCTGCTGTCAGGCTTGGCCAGGTCACCAGGGAGGCACCCCCATTGGGGCAAAAGGTAGTGTCCTCCGAGAGCTCCTCCTCCTGCCCGGCGAACCCCTGACCTCGGTCCCCAGCACGCCCAATCCAAACTGCGGACTCCCCACCCCGCAGCCCCGGAGCGCCTCTGGCCAGGGGCAGAACTCCGCTTTCGACTGCACGCTGAAGGCAGGCACCACCTGGGGGCGCGGCGTGGCCGGGACCCTTTGGGCTCAGAGCTCACGGATTAGTCCCGCCCCCAGTCCTGGCCCCGCCCCTCCGCGCCCGGCTCCGCCCCACTCTCCGAGCGGACCTGCACCTCCGGCGCTGGGAAGGCTGGCTTCCCGCCTCCGGGCCCTGTCGGGTCCTCCGGCCGGGCTCCGGCTCCGGGTTCGCGGCATCTGCTCCCGCGCATGGCAGGGCCTGGGAGGTGGCCCGCCCCCGCCGAGGAGCCCCTGAGAGGTTGGAGCGCAAACTGCGGGCGCGTGCGGGTCACCTGATCCCCGGGCTCCTGGGCGGTCCCCAGCGACCGCCCCGCTCTCGCCCCTGCACTGTGTCCATCTCCCACTGTGGTTCTGGGGCCTGCAAGAAGCTCGACCTGTCAGCTCCTCCTCCATCCCCATCGAGCTCTTGGGCGTGGCTCTCTGCCCCACTCTTCCTTCTGCGAAGAACCAGCATCAGTCTTGATGGGAATTATGCCATCCGCCCTCCGGAGACCGCAGAAGTAACTTTTTTGCTATTTGTAAAATATAATATTTTTTTCTGCCCTTTAAAAATATATACATATATATTACATAATATAGACGTATATATTACATAATATATATTGCATTTTTCATTTTTGTTTATTTACATTTTAATTTTATTTTAGGGGGCACCTGGGTGGCTCAGTGGGTTAAAACCTCTGCCTTTGGCTCAGGTCATGATCTCAGGGTCCTGGGATCGAGACCCGCATTCGGCTCTCTGTTCGGCAGGGAGTCTGCTTCCTCCCTGCCTCTCTGTCTACTTGTGATCTCTGTCTGTCAAATAAATAAATAAAATCTTTCAAAAAAATTTCATTTTAGTAAACATACAGCGTTAGTTTCAGGTGTACAATATAGTGATTCAAAAATTCTATACATAATTAGGGTATATTTTTAGGGTACAATTTACATTCAGAGAAATTCACCCCTTTCAGTGTAAAAGTCAGAGATTTTTGGCAAACATAACTAGTCATGGAACCACCATCGCAACTGAGAAACGAAGGACTTCCTTCCATCACCCTGGTGAATTCCCCTGTGCCCTTCCTGGCAAGCCTCTTCCTCAATTCTAGCCTCTGACAACCCCTGATCTGTTTTCTGTCTCCTGTAGTTTTGCCTTTCCTGTAATGTCATGTAAATGGAATCATAGGGCAGGTAGACTTTCAAGTTTGTAGTCTTTCACTTAGCTTAATGTATTTGGGGTTCATCCAGGTACGTCATTACTTTTTACTGTTGAGTTATATTGCGTTGTATGGATATATCAATTTTAGTGGGGGGGGGGCATTTGGGTTGTTTCTAATTTTTTTTTTTAAGATTTTATTTATTTATTTGACAGAGAGAGAGAGATCGCAAGCAGGCAGAGAGGCAGGCAGAGAGGGGAGGAAGCAGGCTCCCCGCAGAGCAGAGAGCCCGACGTGGGGCTTGATTCCAGGACCCCGAGACCATGACCCGAGCCGAAGGCAGCGGCCCAACCACTGAGCCACCCAGGCGCCCCTGTTTCTAATTTTTAAAAAAAGATTTTTTTTATTTGAGAGAGAGCTTGTGAGCAAGAGCAGGGGGAGAAAGGAGGGGAAGGAGGGAGGGGGAGGTGGGAGGGGGAGAGGGAGGGAGTGGGGGAAAGAGAGCGAATTCTGAGCAGACTCCCCACTGAGCCTGGAACCCCAGGCGGGGCTCGATTCCAGGACTCTGGGGTCACAATCTGAGCAGATGCTTAACTGAGCCACCTAGGAGCCCCTTCTTATGGTTTTAATCTCTGATTCTCTTATAGCTAATGATTCTGTTTTGTTTTGTTTTTTTAAGATTTTATTTATTTACTTGAGAGAGAGAGACAGAGAGAACAAGCAGGAGGAGAGCAGCAGGCAGAGGGAGAAGCAGGCTCCCTGCCGAGCAAGGAGCCTGATCCAGGGACCCGGGGCTCATGACCTGAGTGTAGGCAGACGCTCAGCTGACTGAGCCACACAGGCCCCCGGGATTATTGTCTTATAAGGGACGTCAGGGGCCCATGCCATCAGTGGGACAGTGGCCACTTTCCTTTTTGGAAAGCTTCCAGCCTTGTACGCCATTCTGGCTTCTTCTCTGTTCATGTGTCAGCAAGTTATCATTATTTTTATTTTTTATTTTTATAAGTAATATCTACACCCGCGGGCACTGGGGTGGCTCAGTCGCTTAAGCATCTGTCTTTGGCTCAGGTTATGATCCTGGGGTCCTGGGATGAGCCCCTGTGGGACTCCCTGCTTAGTAGGGAGCCCGCTTCTCCCTCTACCTTTGCCCCCCTTCCCCATCCCTCATGAATAAATAAATAAAATCTTAAAAAAAATAAGTAATCTCTATATCCAATGTGGGGCTTAATCTCACAACCCTGAAACCAAGAGTTGAGAGCTCCACTGACTGAGCCAGCCCTTCCCCATCCCTCATGAATAAATAAGTAAAATCTTAAAAAATAATAAGTAATCTCTACATCCAATGTGGGGCTTAATCTCACAACCCTGAAACCAAGAGTCGAGAGCTCCACCGACTGAGCCAGCCAGGCGCCACCACATTATCATTATTTTTTGAATGCTTGGCTTCCTTTCTTTTGGGGAACTGTCCCTCTCCAAGTCCATGTGGCTCTTGGTAGGCTGTTGGTCAGGGCATCTGCCTTCCCATCTCAGAGGTGGGCAGGTGACACAGTTGAGGCCATGCAGATTCTGAGATGTGGAATCCTGATCAGAAATAGACAAGGGTAGAGGGGATTTAGTGGGGAATTCTATGACGAAGCAGTAAGCGGGGGAGGGGGGCAGCTCCTGCCGAGGATTCGCCTGTGCTCCCCTGGCTCCTGCTAGCCTGGACTGGACATCCGGCTTCCTGTTCGAGTCTGCGTTCGCTCACTACTGCCCCAAGACATTCCTTTTCGCCTAACTTAGCCTGGGTGGGTGCTTGCAACCGGAGAATCCCCACTGATACACAGTCATGTCATTGGCTGGACCGCTGCTGCTTGTGCCTCTAACCTTGTGGTTAAAAGGCAGCCCCTCTGAATGGATGTTGGGGTGGTTGTCTTGGGGGGAGTGGCACCTTTACGTGATATTGAACAAAGCACTTCTTCCTCCCATTCAGTGTAGCCCCCTTGGAGGGCCCTCAATTATTGAGCAGAATGCAGACTGGACTTCAGTTCTCACTCATCCCCCACCCCACCCCCAGCTGAGTGCTCTTGTGCAGTGCACATCCTGCACATCCTTCTGTGGAGACCCTGTTGTCAGGTCCCCCCACCCTTCCCTTCAGTTCTCTTCTCCTCCTTCCACCTGCCAGTTTACCTCTTCTAAGTGTTTACTTGGATGGCATCAAGGCTGATAACAGCTATGTTTACATTTGTAGCCATAGTTCAGTCTTCCGTGCTTTGTCCATCTGTTGATTCTAAAAGTTGAAACTCAATTAACAGTGTTTACCTTATATATTGTGACTGCATAAATAGCTTTCATTGCAGACCTAGCAATCACTAAGATTGCATTTCCTTTCTTAGACTATTTTTAATTACCTTTTGAAAAACAGGACCTGATACATTCACGGGACCATATGAATTACAAGTTCGTTATAAGAGATAATTATATAATGAATATCTGTGCACCTATCCTAACTCAGGAACCAATAACCTATTACCAATAACATGTATGTACCAGGGCCATCCTCCTGGTCCCATTCCCTTGCCTCCCCGGGAAATAAAATAACTACTATTCTACATTTTGCATTTATCATTCTGCTGATTTTTATTTTTAGTCTTGTTTACATTTTTATTTATTTTAAGTAATCTCCACACTTAATATGGGGCTTGAACTCACAACCCCAAGATCATGAGTTGCATGCCTTTCCAACTGAGCCAGCCAGGTGCCCCTCTGCTGATTTTTAAAAACTTAACCATGCCATCATAGTAGTATGTGTGCTTAAATAGTGTTTTGTTTTGCTGAATTTGTTTACGAGCTCTATAAAAACAGTATCATGTTTATAGCGTAGTCTTCTGGGAGTTAATGTTTTTCGGGAGATATTTTATTTCCAAGATTCTCCTGTGTTGTTTTGTGTTACCGTTAGAACCGCTTGTTAGGATGAGAAACTCTTAGAAATTCCAAGAAAATGAAAACAGATCCAAGGAAGGAAACGAAATCCTGAGGATCACCAGCTCTGCTCAGCCTCCTGACCCGGATGCCCCTGACCATGGCCAAGGGTTCTAAGGATGGCGCTTGTCCCTGGCAGGGCCAGATCGCGTGCAGACTTGGCACGGAGAGGTCTCCGCTCTGGTGATTGAAGGAGTAAGACGGACAACTTGAGGTGTGAGGGTCGCGTTTCTCATCGTGTGGACCAGAGGAGAAGAGGAGGTTGGTCTTGTGAGGAGGAGAAGGATGCTCAGGGGTGAGCAGGCACAGAGCCAGACTGTCTGTGTCTGCAAAATTCCCGTGTTGGCAAGCTAACCCCAAGGTGATGCTTTTAGGAACTGGGGCCTTTGGCGGGGGGTGATTAGGGGCTTTTGGGAGTCTGTCCTCACAAATGGAATCAGTGTCTTATAAAAAAGACCCCACAGGGCTCCTTGGTCCCACAGGAGCGTGACAGCAAAAAGTCCAAGACCTCCAGCAGGCCCTCACTGGCCCAGACTGGCACCATGAACTTGGACTTTCAGCCTCTGAAAATGTGAGGACTACATTTCTGTTGCTTACAAGCTACCCTGTGTGTGGTGTTTTGTGGTGCCTCTGGACGACTAAGAAACCGAAGAAAGAGCTCTCACAGGATTTGAATTCCTAATTCCAACTGTTCCTCGGGTCCAGGGAGCACATGACCTTGGGATTCACGATGAACTCCCCTTTTTGCTTAGGCTAATTTGGGTTCTCTTGCTATCTCTGTCTCTCTCTCTCTCAAATATATAAATAAAATCTTTAAAAAAAGTAATAATGTAGGGCACCTGGGTGGCTCAGTGGGTTAAGCCGCTGCCTTCGGCTCAGGTCATGATCTCAGGGTCCTGGGATCGAGTCCCGCATCGGGCTCTCTGCTCGGCAGGGAGCCTGCTTCCCTCTCTCTCTCTCTCTCTCTGCCTGCCTCTCTGTCTACTTGTGATCTCTCTCTGTCAAATAAATAAATAAATAATCTTAAAAAAAATTAATAATGTAACAGTCACGACTCTCACTTTCTGGGAATTCACTATGAAGCAATGAATGCTTACTGTTTCTTTACCTCATTCGATATTCAAACCAAGTCTGAGATAAGTCTCATTGTCCCAGTGTTACAGATCAGTAAACTAAGGCACATAGAAGCTAGAGGGTACATGCAGGTTCAAAAGCCCGTACTCCTCTCTCTGCCTGCTGGACGCCAAAGCCTGTGTTCTTAAACACACGCGTCACTGCCTCCACAGCGTAAACCAGCTCTGGTGGGATTCAAACTCACATCCCAAATCCAAAAGCCTTTTTCCTTGGGAGAGTTCCCAGGGTCTCTCTTCTCCCAGAAGCCACCACGATCAGGTGACTCATTTCTATTTTCCTGTAACTTAAAAAGGAAGTTAGGGAAAAAAAAATCTCAGCTTGTGGGGCTCCTGGCTGACTTAGTGGGTGGGACATGCGACACGTGATCTCGGCCTTATGGGTTCGAGCCCCATGGTGGGTGTAGAGATTACTGAAAAAAAAAAAAATTAAAAAAAAGAAAGATCTCAGGTTGTGCGATGCCCGCCCACCCCTCCTTATCCTATGTCCCTCCCCTTCTAGTACTGAGGGGAAAAAGAAGGGAAGAAAGTACAGATAAGAGGGAGGGGAATGGCAATGGTTCACCAGAAGCGAGTGGGGGTGGGAGGGAGGGGAAGAGGGTGGGGGAGGCAGTGAGAGGGTGGGCCCCCCCTTTGGAAGACAATTCCAAAGAACAATGGAAGGAGGCTGTTTCCCTGAGGACAAGCACCTTCTCCCTCCTGCTCTGCCAGCATTTGTGGGTAGGGTCAGGGCAGAGCACACAGGAAGAGAAGGGGACACCCTCAGAAACCATAGCTCTTAGGAGTGGGGCTGCCCCATGGGCCCCTCCCCCACTTGACGAACCACCTCCCCCACCCTTCAAGAATATTCCACGGCAGTTAGGGGCCCTGTCTTACTGAATGGGTTGTGCTTTCCCAGCCCCCAGGCCCTGTGGTGCAAAGAGCTCTGCTGCATAAAAATATTTACAAGATGAGGGACGACTGAGTCCAACAAGGGAGAGGGGGGATGGGGTGGAGGGGAGAGGGGGAGACAGGGGGTGTGCAAGATGGGGGCAGGGGACTTTAGGGATGAGTTCCCTGCGTCAGGAAAAGAAAGGGATGAACATCGGAAACTTGGAAGGGAAGGGGGCTGCTGAGAAACAGGATGGGGTGGAGGAGAGTGGGGAACAAGAAGCCAGGGGACGGAACTCATTCTCTGAGCCCAGCGGGAGCAGGCAGGGGCTCAAGGATAAGCACTCAGAGCCCCGGAGAGTCTCTGTGTTGCCCCTGTGGTGGAGAAGTACCCACAGCTCCCGCTGGATAGCGCAGGTGTTGGCCTCTGAGCTCAGCCTGGTCGCCTTCGCCCTGCTGCTGGTCATGGTGTTCTCCAAGAAATGGCTGGACCCCTCTAGAAGCCGCTTCTACCAGCGCTGGCCCACCAACGTCAGCGCTGGAATCTACACGGCCACCCACGTCATGTCCATGGGGCTCCTGCATATCTGCAGATCCAACGGCTGTTTCCACTCAGAAAACTGGAAAGGTGAGACCCTCCACAGCCCCATCCCACCCCAGGCTCCAGTCTGCCTTGGTCATTCTGGGTCACCCTGTGCCCTTGTCCCCTCCTTCTGGTCATCCGCAGTGATCTGGCCTGCAAGATGGCTTCACCGGTGGAGACCACCAAGGATCGGTCTTCCTGTCCCCATCCATCCCGGCCACATCACTTTGCCTGACCCAAATCACTGCTTTCAGGAAGGTTCTGAGCCTCGTCTGGGGGTATCACCATGTTGCAAGGGGCATAGACTCTCAGTGCTGGTGAATCACTCCTTAATCACACAACTCTCCCTGTTATATGGGGAGAAGAGCCCCAGGGAGGTGGGGATTGCCTTCCCCTAGGCTTGTGTACCCCGAGGGTCCAGTTTTGGGAGGAGTCCCCAGGATGCTCTCCTTCCCCGGCCCTGGCCCCAGCCTCTTTTCTTCCCTTTTGTCTCAGGCCCTGCTTGTTCCTTCTTTCCCAGCCTCTCGTCGCCCTTCACTGCCAGTTCCTGTACTTAGAACACCATGTCTCCCTTCACTGTTCCATGTTGCTTTCAAAAAGCATGATAGTGGGGCGCCTGGGTGGTTCAGAGGGTTAAAGCCTCTGCCTTCTGCTCAGGTCATGATCTCAGGGTCCTGGGATCAGGTCCCGCATCTGGCTCTCTGCTCAGCAGGGAGCCTGCTCCCCCACTTCCCCACCGCCTGACTCTCTGCCCTCTTGTGATCTCTCTCTGTCAAATAAATAAATAACATCTTAAAAAAAAAAGAATCCTGGCTTATTTAAGGAGGGAAAATGATATTTCATTGTTATCTCACATGTGCATTTCTGGAGCGCTTGGGTAGCTCAGTTGGTTAAACATCTGACTCTTGATTTCTGCTCAGGTCCTATCAGGTCATGAGCTCAAGCCCTGCATGGGGCCATGTGCTCGGTGAGGAGTCTGCTGGGGTTTCTCTCTCTGTCCCTCTACCTTTCCCCGGCAAGTGCTCTCTCTCTCTAAAATAAATAGATAAATCTGTTTTTAAAATGCACATTTAAGGGCGCCTGGATGGCTCAATGGGTTAAGCCACTGCCTTCAGCTCAGGTCATGATCTTGGGGTCCTGGGATCGAGCCCCACGTCGGGCTCTCTGTCCAGCAGGGAGTCTGTGTCCCCCTCTCTCTCTGCCTGCCTCTCTGCCTGCTTGTGCTCTCTCTCTCTCTCTCTGAATAAATAAATAATAAATAAAATCTTTTTTTAAAAATGTGCATTTCTTTAGTTAATCTTTTCTCATGTCATTCGATTATATATTTTTTCCCTTTGTGAATCTTAGGTTCATCCTGTTTCTCGTTTTCTCCAGATAGTTACAAGCTGTGGATCAATCACCCAATCTTCGGGGCGGCCGTGATAACTTTCTGCCTGACGCTGGTGCTGGGCTTTCTCTTTACCATCTGGTTGCACCTGCCGTACATACCCGGTCTTCAAAGACTGCCCTGCTTCAGCTGGGTTGGGACTATCATGAGCTTCTTTGAAGGTACCCCGTGGCTCTGGAAATGGTCATTGGTTTCTCCCCAAACACATCTTTCTGGGCACTTCTCCGTCTTTCTTTCTTTGGGGGTAGGGCAGGGGTTTGGCCGAACAGAACTGATTGTCCTTGAGAACCGAGCTCTGCCATTTCCTCGTCCCCGGAGAGGTGGGGTTGGAGGGGTGGATGGTGGTTTGTGGGTGCATCCCAGCAGGTGAAGGAAAATCCCTGTGGGTCCTCAGGTAAGAATAAGCTCTCTCCGGTTCCTGTCTCCTAGTTTTCCTTATTTTCTTCACCATGATGTTGTTCCCTATTAACCTCTGGATCTTTGAATTGAAGAAGAATTTATCAATCCCCATCGGCTGGAGCTATTTCATAGGCTGGCTGGTGTTTGTCCTCTATGTCACCTGTGGTGAGTGGCCTGAGGGCCCCAGGAAGGAGGGAACATGGGTGCCTGGGACAGAGGAAGTTTACAGGGAGGCAGCTGGTGGGGGGCGGGGGGCTGGTAATTCCCAGGGGCAAATTCTTAGTGATTACTCTTTCCTTTGGCCTCACCTCGCTGGCCACATTTTTCCCATTCTCCAAATTTCCTCTCCCCCATCCCTTTGTGATTTCCCAGCGGCCCTGTGCTACTTCAACCATAAACATTTCTGGAGGGTGATTTTGAACCGTCCCTCTGGCACCGTGCTCTGTAGCAACTTCTCCAGTCCCAAACAAAACTTGGAGATGAAGCCGGTTGTCTCACACAGCTCAGGCGACCAGAGGGACGTCCGGGATCCTGAGCAAAAGGAGGTATCTCCGTAAACTTGTCGGAAATCCTGGTGCCACGTTCTGCTCATTTATCCGAATCCCTGTCCTCATCCTTTTCTCACAACCCTGGCCTCCATCACTGCAAGGAGTTAAAGAGGGAGGATAGTATTTTTCCTTCTTGTTCCTATTTGCTTATAGCTTGGGCAATGTGGAATAAACGGTCTCTTGTTACCATGTCTGGTCATTGTTGAGATAAGACGACAACTTGAAGGAGAGGAAGGGAGAAAGAACAACTTTGCTTCCCAATCGTTCCTGTGTAGGAGCCTTTTGGCACCCTTGGGTTCCCAGAATTGCCCAATTTCTCCTGTAGCGCACTTGGACACAGGTGAAACTCCTCTCAGGAGCTAAGCCTCTTTCAACTTTGTCCCCACTATTCTGACATGTTTAGTGGGTTGAGGGGAGTGACCAGGAGGGAGAGATAATTTATGTACTAGTTGGTTTATTCAGAGTGAACAATTCAAGAGCAAACTGACCCAAAGAGGCAGGTCATCGGGGGTGTAGCTGTACTGTGTGCATGGGGCAGCCATCCCACCTTCTGTGTCCAGATCAGGTGATGGAGAAGTCCTAGAGCCCTGTGCCTGGGTACCACCATCTCCGCCTTCACCTCCATCACAACTTCACCTTGACCACTACCTCCACCACCACTTCACCTCCACCATCCTTACCACCTCCACGACTCCCTGGTTGCTACCGCTCCCCTCCTAAGCCTCCCTTGTTCTCCATCCTGTAACAGCAGGACTAAAACATGACAAGAAGAAAAACATTAGAGTCGGGCCCTAAGCTCAAGACACAGACTGCACCTTTGGGTTATAACCTGAGTCTCATGAACAGGTGCAACACCGACTGGTGATGACTATTGGGATTCAGACATCCTGCCCAGAAAGTCTGGCCTCCAAGAGAGCAGCCATAACTGATCTTTGTCATAGCTCTGCACATGCCAGCCAGCTAGGGAGGAAAGGGACAACTCATAAATGGACTGGATATGTTGAAACTACATTATTAGGTTGAACCACATGATACTGCTGTTGTAGCAGTTAAATGCCAGCAACTTCAGAGTTCAACCTAATCTATATGAACAATTTCTCTTTGGTGTTGGGGCTCCTTTAAAATTCTTATTTTTATCAGACCTGACCAGCAGTAGTGGGATTCCTAACTTAGCTCCAAGCAAACATTCTGAGCAAAGAATCGGATACAATGGCTTGAAATTTGGGCAGAACAGGCATTCCACAAATCCCTACTCATGGTCCCCCTTATGCTCCTTCTCCTTGGTAGCAAGGATCTATTGAGGGACTTATTGAATTAATCATCCTTGGGGAAGGGACATCAAACAGAGGGATGTCATGACCTCAGATATCTATCTATCTATATCTATTTATCTATATCTATAGGTAGATCTATCTATATCTATATATAGATATATAGAGATATATATTTGGAGAAAGGGAATTTGTAATTTGGAAGAAGTCATAAACTCAAATGCCTACAGAAGCTAGGCAGGTAGCATAAATAAATAAAGGGCGCTATACTTCCAGTCTATAGTTTCTCTCTTTTGATAAAGACTTAGTATATTATCTACTGTTGGATAGCAAATTATCCCAAAATTAATGGCTTAAAATAATAAACATTACATTATCTCACATAGTTTCTGGGATCAGGAATCCTGGAAGAGCTTAGCTGAATGGTTCTTGCTCAGGGTCTCTCATGAGGTCATAGTCAAGATGTCAGCTGGGGCTAGAGTCATCTGCAGGCTTGACTGGGGCTGGAGGACCTACTTTCATTGCTATGACTGTTGGCAGTTCCTCGCCACAAGGTCCTCTTCATGGACTGTTAGGTTGTTGAAGATAATGCCACCCCCCCAAAGTGAGCGATCTAAGAGCAAGGAAGGAGGAAGAGGTGGAGGAAGAGGAGAAGCACTAGTGTCCTTTACGACATAGTCTTGGAAGAAATACTTTTACTTTCACCACATTCTACTTGTCGGAAACCAGTCATTAAGTTCACCCCACACTCAAGAGGAAGGGAATTAAGTTTCACCTCTGGAGGGGAAACGTATCAAGAATCTGTAGATTACATTAAAACCACCATATTCAACCTTCTGGTCACAAATTATTTACATTCCTCCCCTTGCAACACACATACACTTCTCTCAAGGCCCTGAAAATCCCCCTCCCAGCAGAGCATCAATCAGCTAAAAGTTCAAAATTCTACTGTGTTGTGAGGAACTAAGTCCTCATGGGGTCTTTAAGGATTTCTCCAATAAGACTGTGGAATTTGCACTCAGAGAGGTGTATGGAAGTGAAGGATTCATTACATCCACGGATCCTAGAAGAGGGAGACATGATATTCCACATGGAGGCCACATAGGAGGGCTGCCCAGAGAGTAGGCTCAATCATGCAGATGGGGAGCTGACAGAGTGAGGACCCATAGCCAAGTGTCTTTATTTGGGTCAGGGTGGAGCACACAGGCAAATGTATGAGGGAGTTTCATTAGTGCTTTTAAAGTTACTAGGTTATAGTCAGGGGAGGGCAAGAAGGGGAGCTTGTGGCAGGATCCAGCCTCACCACACTGGTGCACCTGATTGCATGTCCACAGGAAGGACCCTGCGAAAAGGTGTTCAACTGCAAGCCAGGTAAGAGAGTTTTCAGAAGGAACCAAACCTATTACACTTGATCTTGGACTTCTAGCCTCTAGAACTGTGAGAAAATAAATTTCTGTTGCTTGAACTGCCTAGTCTATGGTACGTTGTTACCGCAGCCTTAGCAAACTCATATATCACCTAAATTAGGTCCAGATGCAAGATGAGACTTTGTATGTAATGCCTGAAGCACAGTTGTTCTCACTTTGAATGTCTGTGAACTATAGAGACACATGACCATCTCCCCACATATCCAGAAAACAACAGCGGGACAGTCAAGGGATAATCATTACAGACGTTACTGCTTAAAAAGGGCCACAGTGATGTATAATGAACACTGAGTAATGTAGAGAATTGTCAAATCATGTTGTACACTTGAAACTGATATAACACTGTATGTTAATTATAATTCAATAACAACAGCTGGGGTGGGGGAGGAATGAGAGACACACAGGGGTCACTGGTCCATAGCAGTTTTGAAATCCAGCTGGGAAGATGTTGAAATTTCCTTGATTCAGTCCTGGTGCACCTGAGTGACTCAGTCATTAAGCGTCTTCCTTGGGCTCAGGTTATGATCCCAGGGTCCTGGGATCGAGCCCCACATTGGGCTCCCTGCTTGGTGAGAAGCCTGCTTCTTCCTCTCCCACTCCCAATGATTGTGTTTCCTCTCTTGTGTCTCTCTTTGTCAAATAAATAAAAAAATAAAAGATTCAGTCCTATTTCTGTCCAGGTGTAAGTTTCCATGGCTGTTGTTGTTGTTGTTTTAGATATAATGCATATGTGATAAAATTTACCATTTTAGGGGCGCCTGGGTGGCTCAGTGGGTTAAAGCCTCTGCCTTTGGCTCAGGTCATGTTCCTAGGGTCCTGGGATCGAGCCCCACATTGGGCTCTCTTATCAGCAGGGAGCCTGCTTCCTCCTCTCTCTCTCTACCTGCCTCTCCGCCTACTTGTGATCTCTGTCTGTCAAATAAATAAAATCTTTTTTAAAAAATTACCATTTTAAAGTACATAATTCAGACGTTCTGGTATATGCACAATGTGCAATCATCACCACTGTCCAATTCCAGAACACTTCACTTCTCTAATTATTCCCCATCCCCCCATTGCCTTCAGCCCTTGGAAACTACTAGTTCACTTTCTTTCTATGCATTTGCTTTTTTTGGACATTTCATATAAATGGCATCATATCAATACAGTTTTTTGTGCCTGGCTTCTTTTCTTAGCATCATGTTTTCAAGGTTCATTCCTGTTGTAAAACGTATCAGCACTGAATAGTATCTCATTGTATGGATATGTCATATTTAAAAAATCCATTGGTAAGTTCATGGACATTGGGGTCGCATCCACCCTTGGGCCATTATGAATAATGCTGTTGTGAAGATTTCTTTCTTTCTTTCTTTCTTTCTTTCTTTCTTTCTTTCTTTCTTTCTTTCTTTTTAAAAGATTTTATTTATTTATTTGACAGACAGAGATCACAAGTAGGCAGAGAGGCAGGCAGAGAGAGAGAGGAGAAAGCAGGCTCCCTGCAGTGCAGAGAGCCTGATGTGGGGCTCGATCCCAGGACCCTGGGATCATGACCCGAGCTGAAGGCAGAAGCTTTAACCTACTGAGCCACCCAGGCGCCCCTGTTGTAAAGATTTCTGTCTGAGTTTTCATACATACGTTTTCAATTCTCCAGGGTGTTTAACTAGGCATGGACTCACTGGATCACATGGTAGCTCTATGTTAAACTTCTTGGGGGAACTGCCAGGTTGTTTCTCAAAGCAGCTGTGCCACTTTACCTTCCCACCAGTAACATGTAAGTGTTCCAAACTCTCCACATCCTGGCCAACACTTTTATTGTTTATCTTTTGGATTCTTGCCATTTTAGTCAATGGCAAGTGGTATCTCATTGTGGTTTTGATTTGGATTTTCCTAACACATTTCCCCAAGACGTGTCTCCTGTGCCTTTTGGCCATTTGTATGTTCTCCAGAGCTCCACCTGTGAGGCATTGAGCACTACCTTCTGAATCATGCTTCCTTTCCACAAAAGGCAGCCTGTGTTTGTAGCTGTATAATTTTCTCAGCCTACATTCTGCTGGTAGAATTTTGGGGTCCAAAGCCCTCTCTTTTCTTTTTGTATTGTCTCTATCATTTGCAGACTGTGCCGCAGACCACATGTCTGTCAACCTTATTCTGTGAAACACTCTGTGGCCTCTTGAGATTCTTACTGAGATTGACTCCATTGGACAAACATGGCTTCCAGGCGAAGATTAAGGGACAGAATGTGGGCACTGCAGCTCAGCATCCCTCATGAATTTGCAGTCAAAGTATTGGCGGGAGCTACACCTGTCTCCCTTCTAGGAGACTCACCCATATAGGACTGTTTGCTGGAGGTCTAAATATCTTGCCACGTGGACCCAAGGAATGTTTAAGAGTTCTCATGACATAGCAAGTGGAACATTCAAGAGCAAAAAAATCTACAAGAAAGAGGAGAGAGCTGCAATCTTTAATGATGTAGTGTCAAAAGTCATACATTATCACTTCCACTGCATTCTGTTTGTTAGAAGAGAGTCACTAAGTCCCAGCCCAAACTCAAGAAGAGGTGAATTAAGCCCTTCTTGAAGGGGCAGTATTAAAGGATTTGTGGACATAATACCATTAAACTTATAACAGGACAGCATGATTGGAAATGACAAGGCACTATTTCAGCCCATGTACATTACTGCCTATTTGCTGGGTAACCTAGATGGCTTGGGGCAGCCCCCAGACCCGAAGTTCTTCCAATTCCTGCCAAATTCTCCTTCCACCTCTCCAGTTCCTGAGCCAAGGTTCTGTTCAACTCCATGGTGATATACAGGGCCCTCCCACTGTCAAAGTTGGAGGCTTGGAGGCAGTAGGAGACCAGCACAGGTATGAGCCCATCCTCAGGAGTCTTGTCTCAGCCTTGTAGGTTCTAGTTTAGTTCTTGAACTCACTTTCACATATTTCCTTCCCAACTGCCTACTCTAACAACTTCAGGTTCCAGAATTAGGCACAGAAACATCAGTCTTACATAGAGTATTTAACTGACTCCCCACCTACAAAAAATAAATCCCTTAGTGGTTCTGCTTTGTTGGTTGAACCTTGACCAGTAACCAGTAACACCAGTAATACCAGTAACACCATCTGGGCCTGCTATTCAGTTCATCCTCTGAGTTTTCATTTCAGTTATTGCATTTTTCAGTTCTAAAATTTCCATTTAGTCATTCTATATATTTTCTATTTCTTTGCAGAGACCTATTTTTTCATTTGTTTCAAGCATGTTTCTAATTGCTTGTTGAAGCATGTTTGTGATGCTCCTTAAAATCCTTATTGGAAAATCCCAATCCCAAGGGCTGTGTCATCTCAGTGTTGTCATCTGCTGGGTATTTTTTCTCATTCAACTTGAGATTTCCGGGTATGCTGCAGGATTTTGTATTGTATCCTGGACATTTTTAAAAATTACATCATAAGACTCTGGATAGTATTTAAATCTGTTTTCGCAGTCCCTCTCTGACATTGTGCCATGGAGAAAAGGAATGTTTCCTTGCTAGAGCGTGGTGGGAGTAAAGGTCCTGGTTCTCCACTTCTCCACTCCTGCCTATTTTGGACAGGGAGAAGGGTACTTCATTACTGCTGGTCAAAGGTGGGATTTCAGGTTCCCCACTAGGCTTCCCTAGGTGGGAAGGGGAAGGGTGCCTTGATATTGCTCTACAGGTGGCTTCTATTTGGGGTAAGGTGGGGGCCTTTTTTTTGGGACCACTTTTGATAGTGAAAGTTCCAGCTTCCCACTCAGCCTCCTCTGACAGAGGAGAAGATCCATGTCATTACCAGGGGGGTGGGGTGGAAGTCCAGGATGCCCATGTGGTCTCTGTTCTTACTGTGTGTATGGGGTGGGGGGTTGTTACCACCTGGCCAAAATGAACATCTCGGTTGCCCACTAGGTCTTGTCTGTTACCACCTCTGCTGGAGGGGGGAAGGGAGGGTAAAAGATCCTGTTAAGGGTGGAAGTCCAGGCTCCCCTATTCAACCTCTACTGGAGAATGGCAAAAGAGCCATGGTTTTCTCCATGGCGTTTGGCTGGAATAAGGCAGGCATTTTCTACAAGTTTTCTGTCTTGCTAGGTTGCCTCTTTCCTGATCCTTTGGCTAAAGAGAGCAGACTGTCTCTCTCTCTTTCTCTCTCTTTTGGCTTGCTCCCATTGGCATTTCCAAGTTGCTGGCTTGGCCACCACTCAGTCTGTGATACTCTGGGGCAAAAAGAAAACCTGGCAAGCTCACTGTAGTGTTGTTCTTAGGATCCAAGATCCCTAGCCAGACTGTCTTGACTCCATCCGTCAGAACCTTCTTGTATTTGTTTTATATTTAATGATCAGGGTTTAAGCTGCATAAGAAATCTGTCCATTCCAGACCGGTCTGGGCCAGAAGTTCAGCTATTTTTTCCCCCTTTTACTACTTACTTTTTCTAGCCTCTTAAAATAGAAGCTTAGATGATTGATTTTACATCCTTTTTAAAAATTTGAGTTAAAAATTTAAATATAAATTTCTTATAAGAATTAATCAATAAATTCTCTTTAAGTACTGCTTTCCCTGCATCCCACAAATTTTGGTATATTGTGTTTATATTACAAAATGTTTTCTAATTTCCCTTGTGATTTTTTTTCCCTTTGACCCATTGGTTATTTAGAAGTGTGTTGTTTGATGTTCAAATACTGGGGCATGTTCTCAAGGTCTTACTATTGATATCTAATTTAATACCATCGTGGTCAAATAATATACTTTGTATGATAATAATCTTTTTAAATTTGTTGAGACTTGCTTTATGGCCCAGTGTATGGTCTATTTTGATGAATGTTCATGCGCACTTAGAAAGAATGTGTATCCTGCGGTTGCTGGGTACAGTGTTGTTTAAGTGTCAATTTTAAAAAACTAGTTTTAATTAATAAATTAAATAAATAATGAATAATTATTAATAAATAACTAATAAGTACATAATAATTTATTTATTTGAGAGAGAGAGAGCACGAACAGAGGGCTCCCCACTGAGCAAGGAGCCCCATGTGGGACTGGATTTCAGGACCCTGGGATCATGACCTGAGCTGAAGGCAGCTGCTTAACTGACCGAGCCACCCAGGTGCTCTGTTTAGGTGTCAGTTAAGCCAAGTTGGTTGATGGTGTTGTTTAAATCTGTATCTGTACTGATTTTCAGGGGTGGGAGATGACTTGTTCTATTAATTTTTGAGAAGGGTGTTAAAATCTCTAGATTTATTATTATTTATTAATTTGTTATTATTGTACATTTACTTGCTTCTCCCTTTGGTTCAATTTTTGCCTTAAGCATTTTGAAGCTCTGTTGTTATGTATATATTCATTTAAAAAACTTTTTAAAATTTAGATTCAGTTTAGTTCAATATAGTGTATTATTTAGTTTCAAAGGTAGAATTGTGTGTGTATATACACATGTAAAAAAATATTTTATTTATTTGACAGAGAGCGACCACAAGCAGGGGGAGTGGGAGAGGGAGAAGCAGGCTCCCCGCTGAGCAAGGAGCCCCATGTGGGGCTCGATCTCATGACCCCAAAATCAGGACCTGAGTTGAAGACAGACGCTTAACCCACTGAGCCACCCAGGCGCCCCTATACACATTTTAAAAAAAGATTTTATTTATTGGAGAGAGAGGGAAGGAAAGAGGGCAAGCAGCGGGACGGGCAGAAGGGGAAGGGAGAGGGACAAGCGGACTCCAAGCTGAGTGCAGAGCCTAACCTGGGCTCAGGGGCCTCAGATCATGACCCCAATATCACGACCTGAGCTGAAATCAAGAGTCAGACGCTAAACCCGCCGCGCCAGCCAAGCGCCACAAGAATTCCACTTTTCTAGAGGCTGAGTAAGATTCCCTTGTATGGGTATATCTCGTTTTGCTTATCCACTTATCCGTTGTTGGACAGGTGGGCTGTTTCCACCCTTTGGCTACTGTGAATACTGTTGCTGCGAATCAATCTCATATATATGACTTTAAGCCAAAGAGTTTGCTGGCTTCAGTAGTAGCCATTTATTTTCCTGCAGTGGCCATTAACGCTGCTCCCCCCAAATCTCTAGCTCTTTGCCTTCTGGGGATATGCTAAAATGGCGCCCTCTGGCTCCCCTGTGATTGGTTGGGGTCATGTGACTCAATCCGGCCAATAGCTTGCAAGACACACTTCTACTTCCCGTTCAGAGCCTTTAACTGCCTGTGGGAGCTCCTCTAGCGTTCTTATTGCCGCTGTTTCAGTCAAGATGGTGGCTTCTCTGTCTCCTTGGACCCCAGAATGAGGAGACGCAGAGCTATCTCCGCGCAGCGCTGTGGACTGAATTGTGTCACCCTCTCCCCAAATTCTTATGCTGAAGCCCTAACCCCAGTGTGGCTGTATCTGGAGGTGGGGCTTTGGGAAGTAATTAAAACTAAATGAGGTCACAGGAGTGGTGCGCTGAGGGGGTAGGATTAAAGTCTTCATAAGGAGAGATGGCGGAAAGCTCCTCCCTGGCTCCGCCGCTGCTGCGCACGCGCACCAAGGAAGAAAGGTCTCGTGAGGGCGGAGCTGGGAGGCCGCTGCCTGCTGACCCAGAAGAGAGCTCCCGCCCGAGACCCGGCTGCCCGGCAACTTGACCTTGGACGTCCAGCCTCCAGCGCTGAGTAAATACGCGTCTGTCTCTGTCGTGTGAGCCCCCAGCCTGTGGAATTTCGTTATGGGGCCCGTGTAGACTACGCTATGTGGTATGAGTGAGAGTTTAGCGTGGTCGTTACCAGATTGGCGGATTTTAAGATTTTCGGGTCTCCGTTCCCTCAGCAGAGCGGAGACTGTCCTGATCGTACAACCCCTTTGGCTGAAAGGGAAAGAGAATGGTAACGTGACGGGACGCCTGGGTGGCCGAGTTGGTTAAGTGGGTGCAGCGTCTGCCTTGGGCTCCGGTGGGTCCTGGGATCGAGGCCCTCATCGGGCTCCCTGCTCTGTGGGGAGTCTGCTTCCCCCTCTGCCTGCCCCTGACCCTGCTTGTGGGCGCGCGCTCTCTCCCTCTCTCTCGGTCAAATAAATAAAATCTTCTAGAGAAAGACAGAGACCGTGAAGCCGAAGCCACCCCCCCTTACAGAGACAGCCGCAAACCCATGGAGCTGGGGCTTTCCACCTCGGTTCAGATGACGATCAGATGGCAAGGCTTGAAGAAGCTGCCGATATTGTGTAAGGGACACCAATCCATGTATGACGTCAGAATAACTAAGGAAACGTAAAAAAAAGAAAGAAAGAAAGGTTTTATTTTTAAGTGATCTCTGTGCCCAAGGTGGAGGTTGAACTCATGACCCCAGAGATCAGGAGTTGGGGCTCCAGGGACTGAGCCAGCCAGGCACCGTGCGAGAGAAACTTTTACAATAATCCTGACAGAAAAATAATGGAAAGATTTTACCACACAAGTATATACATCTTGCTTTGGGGCCCTTTTTCCTCGATATAGGTTAGGATTCACAGTCTTTGTATCTTTGATCTAATGTCTTAAAGAATACTCTGCAGCTTTGTTATCATTTTCTACATTGACTCACTGCAGGGGCTCCTGGTTGGGTCAGTCCTTGAATGTGCGATGTTTGGCCTCACGGTCATGAGTTCGAGCCCTACCTTGGGTGTAGAGATCACTTTAAAAGAAAAATAAATGGAGGGTACTTGGGTGGCTTAGTTCGTTAAGTGTCTGCCTTTGGCTCAGGTCATGATCTCAGGGTCCTGGGATTGAGTCCTTCATCGGGCTCCCTGCTCGGTGGGGAGCCTGTTTCTTTTTCTCCCTCTGCTCCTCCCCCTGCTTCTGCTTTCTCTCTCTCTGTCAAATAATAAAATCTTTTTAAAAATCTAAAAAAAAAAAAAATAAAGATTCATCTATTTGAGAGAGAGAGAGGGAGTGCACATGCATGGGGGAAGGGACACACAGAGAGAATCTCAAGCAGACTCCCTGGTGAGCGCAGAGCCCGACACAGGGCTCGATGCCGCAACCCTGAGATCACCACCTGGGCGAGACTGAGGGTTGGATGATTAACCAACTGAACCACCCAGGGTCCCCTAAAAATTTTTTTCTAGACATTCCTGACTTATAGAAAAGTTGGAAGGACAGTATAATTCTTTTATACGCTTCACCCAGATTTCCCCAGATGTTACCATGACTACATTTGCTTTATCTCCCCTGGCCTCTCTCTCTCTCCTTCCCCCCACATACTCCCCCCCCCCACTTTTTTCTCCCTCTCCTACCATTTGAGAATAAATTACAGACTCAATGCTCCTTTACCCTCGAATACACCCATGTGTATTTCCTAAAAACTCCTACATAATCGTAGCACAGCTCTCAAGATCAGGACATTAACACTGACGGAACAACACTGCAGTCTGCGGGCAATGTTCAGATTTGCCAACTGTCCCAACAACATCCATTACGACAAATAAAGTTCGGGATCGTGCACCACGTTCAGTTGCCATGTCTTTTTAGCCCACTTTTCCTGGGGCAGTTCCTTAGTCTTTTTTTTATTTCCTTCAGTCTTTGTTTTTTCCAGCTTCGACCTTTTTGAAGAGCACAGGCCAGCTATCTGTAGGATGGCCCTCAATCTGGGTTTATCTGGTTTCATTATAATTAGACGCATGTAATGCATTTTGGGTATAAATGTCGCAGAAACGTCGGGTCGGACAAATGCTGGAGGTGTTCATTTGGATCACTGGGTTAAGGTGACGTCTGGTCAGGTTTTCTGCAGATGATCCCGCCTGCGAGAAGTCCTCTGATACACAGTAGGCAGGATGGGGCATGTTCAAGGGTGAGGCGCAGACCCTCTTTCAGCACTCTGCTCAGTGGCCTTAGTGCGGGGCCTTCACAGAGCCCCTGATACGGCTGAGAAGGCTCTGCCGTGTCCCTGTGTCAGCATGTAGTATGCTACCATGATCCCCGGCTTGGTGGTGCCTCCACAGACAAGCGCACGCCTGGCACACAGCAGTTGTCTGTAGGCATTGAATGGATGGAAGTGAGGGGCAGAGGACTGGGGGTGTGGAGGCTCTCTTCCGGGTACAGAAAGTTTCTATAACAGAGGAGGCAGACCTCAGGTGTCTAGCCTGGCCCAACCCTAGTTCAGGTAGAGGGCTCTGCGACTGGGTTATTACTGGTGATCTGGGTTACTCTTGGAAGGAAGATCCTGGTGGGGTCCCTGCACGTAAGGGGGGCATTTCCAGGATTCCTGCCTCACGGAAAGGCAGAAAGAAAGGTGCTCTCCTTCAGGGCACAGCACACTCTGGGCTCGAGGTAGAGCGGAGAGGGGAGAAAAGCAAACATCTGGTTGCTAAATGACTCACCAAAGTTAGGAGGGACCCATCTGTGCAAAACGCCAAGAGGCAAGGCTCCTCAGAGCTCATCTGCTGCTAACGCACACGGTCTGTCAAGGGAAGTGCCTAGAAGTGCCTAGAAGAATAGAAGAGATCTGAAGCCAAAGTTCCAGATGTGGAGAAGCTGGTCTGAGCGAGGAGCTGGTCAACAAAAAGGATGTCACGGTTGACATTAAACAGAACAGTGGATTCTACGAAAGAGACTCAGGGAAGCAAAAGGCAAAATATTAGGACTACTTGTGAATTGGGAGAAGGTAAAATCTAATTAGATCCAAATGAAAAAAATCTTTAATCAATTATAAATAGAAGTAGACATGAAAGAAGCAAGCTTCTGAAAGGCAAAGTCTCATACTAAAACGGAAGGCCGATTTGCTCAGGAAACTCTTATTTCCTGCCCACTTTGTTTGCTTGGAAAATACAGGAGAGCAGACCATCTGGGGTAATTAATTCTGGGGTAAAAATGTCAGAACCTGGGTAAACAAAGATTAGCGCCAAGATAAAAACAATAAAAGGAACCAGGAACTAAAAGAGAAAACACGTTTCAATACATTCAAAGGGATAGGATTCTGGACAAAATTCAGAAGAAGATTCCAGGGACAAACAGATTCTGCCATTGGTTAACTTTTGGAACAAGAGTCCTGGGAAGGACTCTTTCTCTTTCATATTTAAAAGTATCTCAGGTTTTAAACTGATTTCTGTAAAATGTCCACAATCAAGTGGGAAGGTTTGTAAATAACATTTAAAAACAAATTCAAAACCTCCCCCTTCAAATACTACAACCCAAAGCTATGGGACTGGGAAAGGTTAAGGTAACTGGGCAGAGGTAATTGACCTGCACAGTGATTGAACTTGGCCTTGGCAAACCATGCTTTAATGGTCTGGTGCCCTCATGTCCAAAAAGCTTGCAACATAATTGGGAAGCAAGTGTGTAAGTCAGGTTCTCAGGCACTTTCCCTCACTTCTCTCAGTGCTAAGGCCACTCCGATGCTTGGCTTCACAAAACCACTGGGAACAGCATCTCACAAATATCAGAAGAAAGTGTCCCTTTTCTCCGAGAGCTGCAGAAAAGCAGGTTTTATCCCACAACATAAAACTAGTTCTGATAAAGTGGTAGATGGAGAACATTTGCTAAAGCATCTATCTCTGGGTCTCCCAACTTCTGTAGCCTTCTCGGAAGTGGGGACATGAGCCCTGATGGGGAGCTTCGGCATGGAGGTCTGGGGAGAGGCAGGAAGCACGAAAGTACGAGAGGACAGTTTCCACATGACACAGAGAGTAGGAAGAACACTAATGTGGGCCGGTTCAGTCATCTGGTCTGGGTTGAGGGAACAAAGTCTTGGCAAGTATAAGCGACTCTAGCAGGACCTAGACTGGCTGATGGCCTCTCTCCCTATGGCAAGGGCAGTGGAAAAAATCCCACGCCTAGCCCAGAGGCCACCGAAGCTGCTCTTGTGCCTGAGTTGGGACCACACTGTGTGCCAACTTACACATCAAGTTGGGCCATCAGGTTTAAGCCATTTTCCCATGAGCAATGGGCACCCCTAGAAATTCATGAGCAAGAGGGGTGGTTGTAAGAGCTGACCTTGGACTTGGAAAGACTTGGGTCTGAATCTTGGGCTAGATGCCCTTTCTGAGCAACATTTCCTCTTCTGCCTCATTGTTCAATTCAATGATGGGGTCCTTATTAGAAGGGGACCCTTGGACACAGAGACAGACAGACACACAGACGTGAAGAAATAGGGAGAACGTCATCTGCAAGCCCAGGGACACCTGAGGCCACCAGAAACTAGGAGAGGCATGGAAGTCTCCCCAGCGCCCTGGCAAGGAGCCAAACCTGCGGACACCTTGATCTCAGACTTCTGGCTTCCAGAACCGTGACATGATACATTTCTGTTTTCTCAGTCCCCCAGTTCATTGTGGGGTGGCAGCCGTGGGAAACGAATACAGCGGTCTTGAAAATAACCTAGTAATCACTGTAGCTCCTTATCTACGTAAGGTTTGTCCCATCAAGACAGGATCACTAGGCTCGTGTCTCTTCTCCCACCTGCACAGTGGAGAACATTAAGATTCTCAAATAACTTGAGTCTCTTTTGTGAGACGAACAGCCTCAGGGTTCTTTGAACACACTGCAGGTGCACGCAGACACGTGAAGCATTACCCGTTTCTTTTCCTTCTTTTAGCCTCTGCTCGCTCACTATTGGCTCCTCTTTTCATTATTCATTTGTAAGCAAACTTTTTTCAAATACGAGGATGTTTTAGGTGTTGCAGGTATTTTCTTCCGATGTCACTTATCTTTGTTCACTATTTAAACCAGGATTTTCCATAGATGTTTGAGATTTTCATGAGGGCCAAGTGTATTAGCTTTTCCTTTTACGGCTTTTGAATTTCTTGTAGTGCTGAGGGTTTTCTCCATTCCAAGATCACAACAGTCCCCCACTTCCCCCCAACACTTTTGTAGTTTCCTTTCCTGTTTCAGAATCAGACTTCATGTGTTCCCTGCTTGAACACATTAACGGAGTAATGCCACCGTCTTGCTGATGTGGAATGCCACTTTCTTTTTTTTTTTTTCTTTAAAGATTTATGTATTTATTTATTTGACAGACAGAGATCACAAGTAGTCAGAGAAGCAGGCAGAGAGAAAAGGGGAAGCAGGCTCCCTGCTGAGCCGAGAGCCAGATGTGGGGCTCGATCCCAGGACCTGGGATCATGACCTGAGCCGAAGGCAGAGGCTTCAACCCACTGAGTCACCCAGGCGCCCCTGGAATGCCACTTTTATCATAAATTCTTAAAGCAAACAGAGGTCGGTTTCTGGCCTTGGTTCATATTCTGACTTCACATGCCTTTCTCCAGCAACAGCCACAGAAATGCACCTGCCCGTATTCTGCGGGGGGCCTGACGGTGGCCGCCTGGAGGACGCATGCACAGACTGCCCCCTGGGGGCTGCAACTGAGCTCCACTCTGCTGTGATGCAAAGACGCAGGCCTGGTGTGGCCAGGTCTTCCAACTTTTCCAGAGATGTATGTGAAACCTGGTTTTTGAGAGTGATGGTGGTGATAGTTTTTAGTTTCGCACACGAACTACATTTGCATGCTGAAAGCAGCTGGTGGGACCCTGGGAGCTTCTGTTCCAGAGGCTGAAACGCAGAGTAAGGCCACGCCAGGTCTCAATGTACACCTCTAACTCTTCTCCCACCACCAGCATTAAGAAGGAAAAGGGGAAGGAAGAGTGGAGATGCAGCAGCTTGGGAGACCTGGGTTCTCTGCAGCCCCTCCCTGGGGCAGGCGGGGACGCTGTGCCTCATCTCCCCTCTCCCCTGCCTGGGTCCATGATGCTGTTCCTGGTTTGCCTGGCAATCAGGAGGCAGTAGGTCAGCAAGAGTGTTGTAACATGGGTCGAGCCGGGCCTCCCAGACCCTACCAGGGTGAGTGACAAAGGAGCAATGCAGAGTGAGGTCCCCGCCAAGGATGGAATAGGATCCCCCCCACCCCGGAACAAGCTGGAAGGTGCTGTCACCTCCTTTCTAATAATAATCATGTAGCCTCCTGGTACCACTGTTTAACCGGCAGAGGAAGGGCAGAGGCCTCCAGCTTTCATGTGGGGGATGGGCTCCGCTGGTAGCAAGGACAACTAACTCAGCGTTTAGACAAAGCCCTTCCCACATCTTCTCTCTGGTTCTCACAACAACCCTGTGAGGCAGGCAGTGTTGCCCCTTCTGTGGGTAGGGGTAGGTACTGCCCCTTACGGAGGAGGGAACTGCCTCGAGGAGTGATCAGAATGGGCTTGAATGGCTCCAGGATACGCAGGAACGGTGCACGGGGGAATAAAGACCAGACCCCTCTCCTTCCCGTGGTCATCTCTGTAGAACTATTTGTTCCCACGACAGATCCTCCCAGAACATCTCCAGTGGGCTAGGCCTTTGTATAGGCCGTGGGAACACAGCAGAACCCAGATCCAAGGCACTGTCCTTCTCCTTGTCCAGGTCAGCTCTCCTTACCCTGAACCATGACCCAGACTGGCCCTTGCTCTAGTCTCCTCTGGCCAGAGCAGGGACATCTGGCTCATGTTTGCCCTTTGCTCCAAAGTCCCTGGCGACTGGTTACTTCCTGGAATGTACTGACCCGTTCCAGAAAGACATGCTTTGCTATTCTTAAGGCAGAGACAAGCGGTAGACTCAGACTGAAATGTCTTAATTCTGTCATGTCTTAATTCTGGCCAACTTTTAAAGTACCTTCCACACCGTTCCCTGCACATGCTGTTCTGAGAGCCGGGATGGCACCTACAGTTTTTCTTGAAGCAGGAAATAGAGAGCAGGTGCTGAGGTGGCCAGTCCCCAGGGTGTGCTGGGTCAACGTCTTCTCTCGTGACTTGTCCTTCATCTCCATCTTTTCCTCTGTGCCCTGTCTTTTTGGATATTGTCTGAGGAGCAGGATTTGGCAGAAGGAATGCATACTAGAAATAGGGAGGGCACCCCCACCAGCTTCACAGGTAAGACCCCATCAGTTCACATCCTGCAGGCAAACACACTCCTCCATAGTTGGTAGAACTCTGTCCCCCAGAAAGTTATGCCCAGGGCCAAACCCTGAGTACCTGAGACTCTGACCCCACTTGGGGAAAGGGGCTTTGCAAACATAATTTAGGGGAGGCTCTTGAGATGAGATCACCCTCAACTGGGGTGGGCCTTAAACCCAATGACATGGATCTGGTATCCAGTGGGTCCTTCTAAGAGACTGAAAAGGAGAACACACATGGAGACAGAGGGCAGGAGGCCCTGTGGAGACCCGCAGGAAGATGGGGCAGACACTGGCCTTGTACAAGCCAAGGATTGCCAGCAGCCATCAGAGAAAGGCCAGAGGCACGGAATGGATTCTCCCTCAGGGCTTCCAGGAGAGGCAGACCCTGCCGACACCCCGATTCTGAACTTCTGGCCCCAGAAGGACGAGAGGGTAAGTTCCTGCTGTTCTAGGCTGCTAAGACTGCAGTCATTTGTCACGGTGGCCCCAGGTCACAGACCTCACCAGGTTTGCCCCTTCAAGCAAGGACTGCCATGGACAATTTGACCGACGGGAAGGTCTTCCCTTCGAGCACCTTTCCCCAGGGAATTTGGTGGCAGTTCCCCAAGGGCCGTATGGCGCCCACTCGGCAGGTGCCTGGTCACCAGCAAAAGAGACGTGGGGCCCCATGTGAGGTGCTGGGCTCTGCTGCTTCTGGAGCGGTGGGTTCGAGGTCCTTGTCCACATCAGATCTGTCTGCTGCGACCTCAGCCCTTTCTTCCTGCCCCATCCAAAGGCTACTCTCTAGCTGTTCTTCAGCAATTTCTAGCTCCTCCTCTGTTTGTAAGAGGGCCACGGTTTCCCGGGGTAAGTGCGAAGAGTACAGCCCGAGTTTGGCCTTAAAACCAAACATTGCCTCGTATGGACTTTGCTGCAGTGACACGTCAAACAGCTGATTCCTCACCATCTGTATGAATCTCAGGCCTTCAGCCCAGTGACATGAGCGGTTACTCTGCATCCAGGCCCTTACCATGTTCTTGACATCATGGCTGACTTGCTCCAGGGAGCCCGGGCCCTGGCCAGGGCACTGCTTACCACAGGCAATCTTTAGGTCTGGCCATACCTCATTGAGCTCATGCACAACCTGGTTTGTGAACTCCACGCCACTGTCAGAGTCTAACACACAAGGTGTACCAAGAATCGTGAAGACGTCCAAGAGGACACTGACCACATCACAGGCCCGCTTCGCTTTCAACGGCCGTAAAATAATAAACTTGGTTAAGTGGTCCTGGTAATACAAGATAAACTTGAACTCACCGTCGGCATTTGACTGCATGTCCAGGACCTCAACTTGGCATCTGGAGTCAGTGTCCTTCGAAGGCATGGGCTTGAGGGCAAGACCTCTCTTGGGTACCGGGTTCTTCTGGTAGCACTGTTTACAGAGCGTCAGGTACAAGACAATGACCTCTTTGGTGACATTCCCGTACTTTCCTTGTAGCTCCTTGAGCATGCGTGTCCGCCCGCCGTGCCCAATGTTGAGATGTGTATCATGGAGAATGTCAAACAACTCTTCCTTATGCACGTAATACCGAATTCGGTCGCATTCTCCGTGGGTTGCCTCGATCAGTTTCTCTGTGCCTTGCACGGAGATCACGTCGTATTTTGCCGCACGGCGGTAGTCACGTGAGGACTTCTTCCCCCTTTCCTTAGCTTCTTTGACTTCCTTTATTGTTTGAAAGTACTTTTCTTTGGAAAATACCTTGCTGTTGTAACTTTTGCTTTCTACTAACTTGGTCACACTTGAAAGAAACTTTTCTCTCATGTGACGTATCTCCGTTTCCATGTCACTTGTAGTGGACACATGAGGAGGGTCATTTCCAGGTTTCTGGGGCATCATGGACAACTGTAAGAAGGAGCCTAAGACGAGAGAGAAAACAGAGTTAAAATCCTCGATATTCCCTCTGGGAGACTTTCCCTCCCAAGTTCCTCATTCTTCATCTGATTTTTGAAGACCACCACAGAAAAGGAAGATCACAGAGGAATAGTATAAAAGCAGCAACAGGATAAAGCAACTAGAAAGCAACCGAGACTGCTCAAAACCCGAGCGTGTCAAGAGAATTTAAAGTTACTAAGATATGGGACGCCTGGGTGGCTCAGTTGGTTAAGCAGCTGCCTTCGGCTCAGGTCATGATCCCAGCGTCCTGGGATCGAGTCCCACATCGGGCTCCTTGCTTGGCAGGGAGCCTGCTTGTCCCTCTGCCTCTGCCTGCCACTCTGTCTGCCTGTGCTCGCTCTCGCTTCTCTCTACGACAAATAAATAAATAAAATCTTTAAAGTTACTAAGATATATATAGAAATATGTAGTAATTTTAGACTTTAGGCAAACAGAGTGAATGAAACTATTCGCTCTTTAAGTGAAACCTAGTTAACTGGTCTTTATTTATTACATGAGTAGGAGAGAGGATACATGGTAATGCTTCAGGCAGTAGACGGACACTCTCCCTCAGTAACATTTAAAATAATATAAATGGGAGAATGTTGCTGGAAGGCACCATGATAACTGCAAACTTGAACCTGAAGTTAGCACCAGGAAGGGGCTTTTTTTTTTTTTTAAAGATTTTATTTATTTATTTGACAAATAGAGATCACAAGTAGGCAGAGGCAGAGAGAGAGAGAGAGGAGGAAGCAGGCTCCCCGCCAAGCAGAGAGCCCGATGCAGGGCTCGATCCCAGGACCCTGGGATCATGAGCTGAGCCGAAGGCAGAGGCTTTAACGCACTGAGCCACCCAGAAGCCCCAGGAAGGGGCTTTCTTAGCTTTCCCACAATCAATGTAATCAATTTCTTGGGGCCGAAGAGTCTGTCTGCATTTTAGGAGAATCAAGGAGAAAGTGCTGGGAAATTTTTGAATGACAGTTTCCCCCTGGTGACGGCACACAGGAGTAGTGAGTGAAGACTGAGTCCTTACCCTGAGGGACCACGTTGTCATAACTGTCCAGCATCGTGTCCATGCAGCAGGCCTTCCCAGAGGCTCTCAAACACTGGCCATATTTGGCATATCCTCAGATGTCGCTACCTCTTGAAATGACACCAGCTGGTGCCATAGGGACCATTCTCGGGGCCTGGGCTAAGGAGTGGCTGCAGCAGGACTGGGGGAGACAGTGGAGGGTACCAGGAATGAAGGCACGCCAGCATCAGTGACTCGGAATGTGATCATGTGACTGTTACAAGGAAGGCAGGAGAAGGAATAAATGGTCTCCTATCCAACCAGAGGAGTCCAGCTTCGTGGGTGAGGAAACAAGTTCTGCCCTCTTGGGAGGTCTGCAGGCCTAGACTGTTTTGATTCTGCCTGAGCTGAGGCCCACATATTTTCAGAACAAAGCAGAGAGTCCAAGTGAACTTGGGTATTCCAAGACTGAAGACCCCTTCCAATACGGGCTTGACGGCTCTGACTAGAGGCGGCAGGGTCTGTCTGTTTCCAGAGATGGAAAAACTCCACCTATGTGCAGAGATTGCTGTCAGGAGCTCGTTATACCAAAAAGCAGTAGTCCCGTTGGTCCACATCCCACCAAGACGGGAGAATTCCTCAGGGAGAGAACTTGACAGTCAACTGAGGTTCCTTAGAACCACTCCGGGTTGTAGGATGGTGATGCGGCCAGGGGGAGAGTTCTTGTGATGATAACAGGAGTAATGGCAATCGGGGAGAAAACAAGATCCCTGGGATGCCACCCTCGGAGAGCCGAGAGGCAGGGCAGAAACCCTGGAAAGCAGAGAAAGATGAAAAGGCTTCAAAGCTCTGAGCAACATCTTAGTTAGCTGAGGTCTGGAAGGTTCTCCACTAAAAAGGCTTCAAACTCTCGTGCTGAGCATCACTGGCTGACCACAGAACATTTCTGATTCTAAGACTCTGCTGACTATAAAACCGCTGACTTTCTGATGACTTTTTTTGAGGGGAAAAACCAGAGGAACTACGTTAAATGAACACATCCAGATTAATATATGTGGAAAACATACATTTCAGTGTTGAAGAAATAGAATGTTTGCAAATGCTGTTTAAGTGTGAGCTTAAGATCCTCAGTGTAAATGGACATTTTAAAGGCTCAGAGGGGGCACCTGGGTGGCTCAGTTGGTTAAGCGTCTGACTCTTGGTTTTGAACTCAGGTCGTGATCTCCGGCTCCATCACGTGGGTCTCTGCAGCAGAGTCTAAGATTCTTTACGTTTGCCCCTTTCCCTGCTGATGAGCGCCCACTATCTCTCAAATCTTTTTTTTTTTTTTTTAAATAAAGGCTCTGAGAAGTTCTGCAGTAAATAAACCAGTTTGTTTCATCTACTAGTCACACTTATTTATTTATAAGAATGTATTTATTTGACAGGGAGAGCACAGCAGGGGGAGCTGCAGAGGGAGAAGCAGGCTTCCCACTGAGCAGGGAACCCGACGTGGGGCTCTATCCCAGGACCCTGGGATCATAACCGGAGCTGGAGGCAGATGCTTAATGGAGTGAGCCACCCAGGCACCCCTACCAGTCACATTTAATAATTTAATCACTTTTAAAAGGAATATATTATCATCCCACAGCCAAAGGTCCTCAGAAGAGACCACGAGATATTCAGCAGGATCCAGGAAAGCACCTTCCAGACTCCTCCCTGAAACCAGCAGCTCTAATTGAGTGGCTGCCCTGGCTGCTATTTGAGGCCCTTCAGGGGACTGTAAGGGAAGCAAAAGCTTCATCTTCATCCTATAAAAGAATGAAGACAGGTTGGGAATAATTTATAGTGAAAAGATGCAAAATCTCAGCCTTTAATCTGAGACACGGTCCTCACAATATGCTAGGAAAAAGCAACATTTAGCTAACGGGCCTATTTTGGTTAGTCCATCAGGTGTTTGTTTTTTGAGAAATGAGAACGATTTACCTATAGGTACAGATGGGATTTTATACAGGAATCTTGGCTGCCCTTCTTGGAAAAGGGGACGATCTGGCCATCCTGGGAGCTTGGCTGCTTGGCAACAACTGGCCGCAGATTGGGTTAGAAGAGCCCGCACTCTCCCATTTCCCAGCGTCCCTAATTGCCCTACTAACGTGTCCACCTTATCTGCCCCTCCCTGCGGTCGTCTGGGTTTTCAGCACCTGTTCCACAGCAGCAGGAAAGAACTGTGTCGAGCTTCCTCACGCGGTCTGCGACGGCGGGGTAACTTCGAATACATGACCTTGGTTAGAGAAAGCTGGAGCCATCTCCCGCCCTCACCCACCTGTGAGTCTTTGCCTTGGCGTCCCAGACCTGGAAGGCCCTTTCGTTGGTCTTGTGAACTCAGCCGCCTTCCTGATGCGTCCAGCGACTCCATCCGATTGCCACCGCTCCGGCCTGTCTCTGGAGCACTTGATCTTGTGTTCGTCGTCGACTGGTCCGGGCATACACAACCTCGCAGGTAGGCGCTGAGCCCTCTACCGGGCGGTATTCCCTCGGACGGCCAAGGATCCGGCGAGACAAAAGATGATCGGAGGACGGTAGGCAGACGCTCCCCGTGCAGGTGCAGGGGCGAGGCCGGCAAGGGGAGGGCTGAGGGCTGTGTCCCTGCCCCGGGCGGAGTTACTGGGCTTCAGCTCCCTCAGCCACAACACGGGGACGTACTGGTTTCCTGATGCAGACGCGGGGATAACGCAGGTGAAGCACTTAGCAGAGCCTCCCCGCATCCTCCGACAGACGTCCCATCCGCTCCTGGAGACTGGCTGCGGGCGCCACCTCCCCTGCATGCGTGGTCTTCCTGCACTCCCGCCCCGCCTCCCAGGCCCGTCCGCAACCCCCGCCCCGCCCGCCGATCGCCGCCCCCGACCCCCGCAAGGACCGCAAGTTCGGGGGTGAACCAATAAACGAGGCCGGGAGACGCGGGGAGGACCGATAGCCGCCGATCCCAGGCCAGAGGCCTGGGATGTGAAAGGGATGCGCCGGGGATCGCGGCGTCGGGGGCCCGTCCTCCCCTTCCCCGCCGCCGCGGGCCCCAGTCCTGCTGCCGCCACACCTTCCCGCCGCCGCCGCTGCCGCCCGCACCGGAAGCCGCTCGGCGCCCGCCGGAAGCCCCGCCCCCACCGGGCATCTCTTTAAATCCCCGACCCGGTCCTGCTAGGGGTTTTCGCCGCCTGTCCTTCGGCGGTCGCTGGGGCTGGGGGTACCTGCGGCCGGCCTGTGCGTGACCTTGGCAGAGCGAGCCGCTGACCCCGCCCCTCACGCTGTTGCAAAGCCCGCGGTCAGGAAGTGAGGAAAGTGAGCTGCATCCCTCATTCTGCATCTAGAAGCTTCATGGGAAAGGAGAGGCTGGCGCCTCTTCACGGAGCCCTCGGAACCCACGTTTCAGAGGAACATTTACTTCGGACTGCAACGTAAGCATTTGCGCTCTGAAATTTTGGCGCGATGGCACCAGCGCCTGCAAGATTACGGTAAAGGATGACCACAGCTGGGGGCAGTGGCTCCTCGCTTGTACCCAAGCCTCAGCACACCACGTGCACACCTTCACAGTTGTCGCTCGGCAGCAGAGACAGCAGGTTGGGGCGGTAGCCCACAGGTCTCTTTATCTGGGCTTTCCTCTCAGGGAGCCATGATGCCTCCCAATACTGCCTGCTCTAATAAGGGGGACACCCCCACTATGTTATCAGAATCTCATTACTCTCGGTGACTAAAGAGTTGGTGCTCAAATGCCCCCTCTACCTAGATAGTATTTTTCTTTAGCACAGTCAAGGCCCAGGATGGGGGGCCTGCCTCCAGCAGCAAATGCCACCTGACTTCCCGGAAAACCCACCGGCTGGCAGGGGGGCGTTATCCCCAAGCCCCACACAGAAAGCAAAGGCTCTTCATTTTAACAGTTTTTATTTCAAGTCACAGAGAAGACTACTTTACTCCTGCATCTTCTCAATTGTTTCTTCCTTGTATTTGCCCTTTTCCTTTCCTACTTGGCGAGATTTGGCTTTCCGTTCAAGGATCTTTTTGCGGTCTTTGTCCAGTTTTAGTCTAGTGATAACCACCTGCAGAGAAACAAAACACTTCTAGAGTTACTAGCTTCACAAGCTAACCAAGTCATACACATTGTTGTTTCTACCGTAACTTGAGAATCATCAAGTTGGAGTATAAATGTAGCTGCGACCCACAGAACCAGAGTATAGATTCTTCTTGAGACAAATCTAATAGTTAAAGGTCTCCAGGTGATGGTTAAATTTAGGTCTTGCGAAGGAAGGCGAGGAACAGGGCAAAGAGCACTGAACCAGGTTTGGGAACACAGCAAAACCACCAAAAAGAAATCTCTGCCATCACGGAGCCTGTACTTTGGTATGGGGAGAGAGAAAACAAAGGACGTGGATATATGTCAGACTCTGATATACAGAAAAACAGGCAATATGGGGGAGACTAAGGACGCTGGTGAGCAGGGGCTAAATCCTATAGGGTGATCAAACAAGGCCCTACAGTTAAGGCTACACTCAGACACCTGAAACCTTGAGCACATTATGGTGAGAGACGTCAGACGGACAAACACTGTATGATGGCGGGGACAGGTACTATTGTAAAAAGTCAAACTTGTGACAAGATTAAAATGGTCAGCAAGGGATGGCAGACAGTACAGATGTTAAGGTATAAACTTACAAACTGGGGTGCCTGGGTGGCTCAGTGGGTTAAGCCTCTGCCTTCGGCTCAGGTCATGATCTCAGGGTCCTGGGATCAAGCCCCCCACCGGGCTCTCTGCTCAGTGGGGAGCCTGCTTTCCCCGCCTCCTGCCTGCCTCTCTGCCTACTTTGATCTCACTTTGTGTGTCAAATAAATAAATAATCTTAAAATTAAAAAAAAAAAAAAAAAAAAGCAACTTACAAACTTTTAAGTCCTACAGATATGATGAGCAGTAGTGATATATACACAATATTGCATCATAATCACAATCTTGCTAAAAGACAACTTTGTTACTCCCACTACTAAAATGAGCAATTGGGAGGACAGAGCTGCCATACACTGTGATGGTGGCAAACCGTGGACAGAATCAGAAGTCTGAACACATTAGGTTTGATGTTACCCATCAGAAATTCAAGCTAAAATGCAAAACAGGTAACTGGGTGTTGAGGTCCGGGCCAGCGTCCTCTGCCTTTAGAGGTCTGAAGTCCTTAGACTGAAATAAAGAGATGAAGACAATCACCGAGCCACAGTGAAGGAAACTTACATCCTACGCTGTGCTACCTGGAAAAGACCAAGAAGCTATCACTGGTTGGTGACCTGGATAGTAGCCGATCTACTGGTGGGACAGACACAGGACTGGCGAAGGCCAGAGAACAGCAAAGTCCTTGCTCCCAGGAGACACATACTAAAGGAATTAGAGGGAAGCGTCACCATGCTGGTAATGCACCGGGGGTAGGGAAGAGAGGTAAAGAAAACACAGGAAAACATTAATAGTGAATTTGAGGTGAAAGAGATGCAGGAGAATTGCCATAGCAATCCTTCCAACTTTCCTGTAGTTTGGAAACAGATTTATGGCAGCATCATAAGGTCTTTTAAAAACCAGAGGCAAGGGGTGCCTGGGTGGCTCAGTGGGTTAAGCCTCTGCCTTCGGCTCAGGTCGTGGTCTCAGGGTCCTGGGATCGAGCCCCGCATCGGGCTCTCTGCTCAGCAGAGAGCCTGCTTCCCTTCCTCTCTCTCTCTCTCTCTCTGCCTGCCTCTCTGCCTACTTGTGATCTCTGTCAAATAAATAAATAAATCTTTAAAAAAAATAAAAAATAAAAACAAAAATAAAAAATAAAAACCAAAGGTAAGAAATGACAATATCCGAGAATTCACATCCAAGTTCCAGACAGGCACCTGCATGGCAAACAGACCAGATTTTCTATGCTGGCTCAGACACTACCACTATCCATGAGATCTTAGCTTGTGGGCTTCGGGTTTTTTCCTCATTTGTAAATACTTCACAGGGTTGTAGAACTGACATCCTGCTTACCCAGCTTTATTTACTTTTAAAGATTTATTTATTTATTTTAGAGGGAGAGGGAGAGAGCGAGCAGGAGTGAGACAGTGCATTAGTGGGAGGAGCAAAGGAAGAGGGAATCTCAAGCAAGCTCTACGCTGAGTGGAGAGCCCCACTTGAGGGCCTCAATCCCAGGACACTGAGGTAACGACCTGAGCCAAAACCAAAAGCTGGACACTTAACTGACTGAATCCTCCAGGCGCCCCTGCTTACTCAGCTTTAATACTGAGAATGAACAGGCTATCAGCTCCATTTAATAGAAAAATGACCCTATTTCCTAGATTTTAAGATTTGTTCACCACAGCTTTTTAAGGAGAAGATACATTAAATATACATAATGACTAGTCAAGATGCCCTGATCTCATAAAAAATTTCAGTCTGGTTTCTAGAACTCCATTCAAATACTGTGTTGGCTTTTTTTTTTTTTTTTAAGATTTTATTTATTTATTTGACAGAGAGAGATCATAAGTAGACAGAGAGGCAGGCAGAGAGAGAGAGGGAAGCAGGTTCCCCGCTGAGCAGAGAGCCCGATGCAGGACTCGATCCCAGGACCCTGAGATCATGACCTGAGCCGAAGGCAGCGGCTTAACCCACTGAGCCACCCAGGCGCCCCCTGTGTTGGCTTTTAAGATTGGTTTCTAGAACCTCTAAAATCAGGGATTCTAACTCTCTCGGGAGGGCCCTGCGAACAAGGAACCACATTTGCCAACACCTCCTGTAAATTCCTTCTCTTCTCTCGGGCATTCTCAGAAACACCTACCTTGCTAGGGTGAATGCCCACATGGACGGTTGTGCCATTCGCCTTTTCTCGCTGCACTCGTTCAATGTAGATGACGTACTTCTTCCTGTAGACCTGGACGACCTTGCCAATCTGCTGACCTTTGTAGTGTCCTCGCACAACCTAAAGGAAGTTCAAAAATAACAGAAATATTAAGATTAACCTTTAGGGGCCATCTGGGTGGTTCAGTCGGTTAAGCCTCTGCCTTTGGCTCAGGTCATGATCTCAGGGTCCTGGGATGGAGCCCCACATCAGGCTCTCAGCTCAGCAGGGAGCCTGCTCCCCCCACCCCGCCCCACCCCTCTGCCTACTTGTGAACTGTCAAATAAATAAAATCTTAAAAAAGGAAAAAAAAAAAAATCAACCTTGGGAACCAGGAAAGCTACAGATCACGTAAACGTCACTGACTCGACCAGATCTATGAGACCTTTCGATTTTCAAAGACAGGACAGCTAGCGGAAACGTCCCAATAATTCCCTCTGGCTTGAACCTGCAAATAAATTATGTCCCCATATAAATCCAGTGATGGACAGCACATCCACCAATTGGTGGTCCACGAGCAGCCGCGGGCTTGGTAAAAGGTTAAAACACGACCCCACTTTGGCTTTTGTAGCAGATGGACAACAAGGAACTTTACTCCGCGTCAAAAGAGGCAAGAGACCACAAGACTAAATTCACAACCCATTAACGTGTCCAACCCAGTGCCAGGGCGGGCAGCAGCAAGGATGTGTGGGAACCAATTCTTTTCCAAAGGACAGTTTCCCACCCCGAGTCCCAGTGATGCTCAGCCAGTCTGGAAGCAACCCAAAGTGCTTCTGCACAGATGTTTCTGAAAGAAACATCCTTCCAGCTGCAGATTTTCTCACATTAAGAGACTTTGAGCGGCGCCTGGGTGGCTCAGTGGGTTAAGGCCTCTGCCTTTGGCTTGGGTCATGATCCTGGAGTCCCGGATTGAGCCCCATATTGGGCTCTCCGCTCAGTAGGAAGCCTGCTTCCCCCTCTCTGCCTACTTGTGATCTCTGTCCATCAAATAAATAAATAAGATCTTAAAAAAAAAAAAAAAAAAAAAAAAAAAGATCTTGAAAGCCAAGACCACCTCCTGAAAGCACCGACAAATCCAGCACCAGTACAGTGGCAACCAACAGCGGGTGTCAACCCACAGGGCCATCTGGAGACTGGCCTTTCACGTAAACGGCCGCTAACCCCATCAATACTGGCGACAGGCACAGGCTGCTCTAGAGCCGGGCCTCCATCCTGTCCTCACCAGCTGCAGGTTACAGCTAAGCAAACACAGAGGTTTTCACTTAAATCCACGTGACAAGGTGTCCGCCGGTAAACATAAAACCACCACGTAAAACTACGGTCCAGGGAGGGCTCCCCTATCAGGACTTTAACTCCGACAGAACCCGAACTGGTCCTCACACGCATCTCTGTGACCTACCGCACCGAGAAAAAGCGCATCACAAAGTAGTGCGTTGGTTCTGAACCACCTCCCTTCCCCTGGTTATTAGGCCCAAATTCTGGGGCTTGGGACGACTGACACGGTTTCCCGTTTGACTTTACGGCTCCCTCCTGCACTCCTGCTCTGGAAGCCACGTCTCAGGCGCCTCGCGGCCAGAGCGCAATCCCTCTCCCGGCCCGGCGTGCGGGCTCCGCCGAGACCCCCGCGCGCTCCAGACCTGCACTTCGTCATCCTTCCGGATGGGCATGGAGCGCACGTTGTACTTCTGCCTCAGCTCCTTGGAAAGAGGGGAGGACATGATCTTCCTGCGAATGTGGGACGGCGCGTTGAAGTGCCGCTTCCGGTTCTTGCTCCGGTCGGAAGTCACGAAGGGATTGAACTTCATCTCGGCTGAAGAGGAAAGTCAGAAGCCGCGTCAGCCCTTAAGTGACCACAGTCGAGTCCAGTTTCCAAACAGGTAACGGCACCACTGCCAGCTGGGCAGGTCAGAAAGCCCCGGGGACGATCCTAGTCTGCCGCGGGATTTTCTGTATTTGTTGATGCGATAAAGAATTCCCGAGAGCCCGGGGGACTCCGTCCCTGAAGCATCCGCCTTCGGCTCAGGTCATATCCTGGGATGGAGCCCCGCGGAGCGCTCCCTGCTTCTCCCTCTACGTGTGCTAATAAATAAAGTCTAAAATAATAATAACGACAGTAATTCCCCATCAGTAACACACCTGCTTCAGCTCACACCCTCCAACTCCTGCATCACCGGGTAAGAAGTCAAGACGGGACTCGCACCCCTGATGCGTGAAGGCAGCGCAGACCCACAACTCACTCATTCAACATCACAGTCTGCAGAGAGCGACCACCGTCCACCCACTACAGACCCAGGCGCGAGCGCGTTTAGTACCCACAAAACGCATCGGCTCTTCCGTCCCCAAGCCTGGGCAGGGCTGCGCATCTCGGGTCCAAAAAGCCTTCTCCTGGGCGAGCGCAGCCTGCCAAGTTCCCTGGCTTTACCAGGTAATTATTTCGAGACCACCTCTAAGGAACTACACCGAGTAGACTTGTCTCCATCCCCAGAGAACGCTTCCCCTCCAGGAGTCGATATGCGGGGTTCCCAAACCCCCTCTCCTCCTCCCTTCCCGAGCTCGGCGGCCCTCAGGCTTGCGGGAAAACAGATGGAGACCATCCCGGCCCCTTTCCCTGGGTGCTATTCGTCCGCCGGGAGAGTATCGGACCCCCGGGGTCAAAAGACATCGCGCCCGCCAACGGATGGCCGTGGATTTTCTCGCGCTTGCACGGCCAAAACTCACCCACAGGAGCGTCTGCGATGGCCGCAGAAGGGAAGAGATCCACACGTTACTTCCGGTTTTGTAAGTTGCCGAGAGATCTCGCGAGACCGATCATCTCTTGGCGCGAGAGAGGCGCGGGGTTTGAACTGGAGGAGGAAACTGGGAAAGAAACTGATGACTAGTGCACCCCCGCGGCTTGGAGGGGAACTGCAGGGAACAGCAAAACCGCCTTCTCCAGGGCCTGGTGCCTCCCTTGGGAAGTCTGGGTTCTGCAGGTGGGTGCTCCGGAAAGGGTCGTTCCTGGGCGGGTGGTGGCGGAGGCTGCTCAGGGTGTGGCTGTTCCGGTGCGTGGTGAAGGAGCCGGCGCCTCATTCGCCGGGAAAGGGCAGGTCTTACTAGCGGCCGCCAGGTGGCGCTGGGCCTGCGTCCGCCGGTCACTCCGGTTCCGCGCGTGCGCGGGTCTTTGGAGGCGCTCCACCGCCCCGTCCCGCAGCGGCCCCCCGCCTTGCGGGGTCGGGTACCCGAGATCGTCCCCGCCCCGCGCCAGGAGGTCCGCACCTGCGTGTCTAACGAGCTCGCGGGTGATGCCCCGGGTCCGGGTCCGAGACCACACTCGGAGGGAGGCCTTTGCAAGCAGAGAGCTGCGCCCCTTTCCGATCGTTACTGCCCGCTGCCCTGTGGTCCGGGGTCTGATGGAAGCTGGGGCGCGGTCCGGGGTCGTCCGCAAACGGACGCGGGGGCAGGCTGCAGGGCGGGGCGGGGAGTGCGGGAGGGGGGTGAGCTCCGGCGGCTTGCCTGGCCGCGCACCTGGTGGGGGATCCGTTTCTATCGGATGAATAATGCCTTGTCCTTGACGGAGCGATGCGGGGTCCTGCAGACAAAGACACGCACGTCGCTGTAATTCGTAAGACGTGGGCAGCTTTCTGAGTCCTGGGAACGCTCTTCTCACTTTATGTTGTTAGCTCCTTTAGCCCATCAGATGGCCTTGTGAGGCAGGTACCGTGTTATTGTTCCCATTACACAGATGGGGTCGTTGACCCACGGAGAAGTGAGAGGAGCTCTTGCAAGTTACGTAGAACCTTCGGGTTGCAGATGAACCCACTCAGGCTCTTCCCAGTTCCTTCCCTATGTGGTCCCAATTTCTAGGACTCCACTGGGTCAAGTCAAAGAGTAAGAAGCCATGTCCTTGTGGAGCCAGAGTAGAGTCACTAAAGAAAATGGGTTTTCATGGTTTAAAAAAGTTGTGTTTTAAATATGCTGTAAACAGCCCTAGATTTTATTCGTAACTGAAAAATTCAGTGAGGGGCGCCTGGGTGGCTCAGTCGTTTAAGCGTCTGCCTTCTGCTCAGGTCATGATCCTGGAGTTGCAGGATTAGGCCCCACATTGGGCTCCCTGCTCAAGGGGGAGGCTGCTTCTCCCTCTGCCTCTCCCCCTGCTCATGCTCTCGTTCTCTCTCTCAAATAAGTAAAATCCTTTAAAAAATTCAGTGAGAATACCTCTAATGCAATTTTTTTTAAGCTTATCATTATTGCTATTTTTGTAAACTCTACACCCAACGTGGGGCTCAGACTCACGACCCTGAGTTCAAGAGCCACATGCTCTCGGACTGAGTGGCCCAGGTGCCCCTGTAATTCTTTTCAACAAATGTTTATGCATCTTTTGCAAGCCCTGCCTGATTTGGACCCTGGAATTGCAAAGTGAAATTAGTCAAAGCTTCTGCCTGCAGGAAGTTCATTGTCTAAGAGGAGAGATAAGCAGTGAAACTGACAATCAGCTCCCCCCACCCCCAGGAAAAGTGCTTGATGAGCAGCAGCCCTTGGTGGGGTTGCTGGGGCTTTTTTTTTTTTTTTTTTTTTTTTAAAGAGAGAGAGCACAGACGGAGAGGCAGAGAGAGAATCTTATGCAGGCTCCATGCTGAGCCCATTGCTGGGTGGGATCTCATCATCCTGAGATCACGAGCCGAGCTGAAACCAAGAGGTAGTCCCTCAACCGACCGACCGAGCCCCCCAGGTGCCCCGACCTTGGTGCTTCTGTGTGGCAGGAATAGCAGAGAGCTTTGGAGTCAGGGAAGACTTCTGGGGTGAGATCACCCTTGGCTGAGTTTGGAAGAATGTTAAAATTAGCTCCATGAGGCAGTGGGAATCGCTGGAGGGAGGGCTTGGAGATGGGAAGCAGCTTGACGTAGTGTCTCCAGGAGCCAGGTCCTTGCAGCTGGAGGGAAGAACCTTCAGGGAGAAGCCCGTGGGGCTCTAGAAGTTCTAGGGAGCCTAGGTTGCTAGAAGTTCCAGGGAGCCGCTGAATGCCCCTGCCTTCCTAACCTGGCCTTCCTTTCTGGTCCTCACAGACTCATCCTCTCTTTTCTTGTTCTTATTAGTTCCCCCAACCCCCTCTTTTCTTGCTTGCCTTTTTTTTTTTTTAAGTTTTAAGTAATCTCTACATCCTACATGGGGCTCAAACTCACAACCCTGAGATCAAGAGTCAAGGGTTCTTCTGATCGAGCCAGCCAGGTGCCGGTTAACGCCCTCTTCTAGATCTCCCCTATCCTCTTCCTCTCTTCCCACAAAGGCCTGCTCTGTTCCCTCATCCTGCCCATCATTCTCTGTTGTCACCCCTCCCTCCGGAGGACTCCTGAGCTCCCTCCCCCATGCAACACTGAGTCATTGAAATTAAACCTCCAGACCACCATTTGGAGAGCACAACCACTTTATATGGTGTGAAGATTGCCAGGGTACAGACTGTACACACAGGTGCAAAGTATGAGTAGCCTCGTTGTGGAGTTCTTACTGGCATAAAATGTCTCGTCTCCGCCCTGCGCGACCCTCGGGCCACCTAACTGGGCTGCTCCCTCTCTCTTCCTTCCATGCCTCCTACATGATTTGAAACATGTCTTTTTAACTGGACTCCTCGGGGTTGTCTCAAGGCTGGTCTTTGTGAAGCCCTAATTCAAACTAGCTGTTCCACAGCCTAAGTCCCTCGGACTCAAGTTTGTTCCCGGCCACCAAACCATCCCATTTATTTCTTCTTAATTTCCTGCTTGCCCACCTTCACGCAGGCGTTCTTGAAATATCTCTCCAAGTCTTACCCGTTACCAAATCCTAGGCCAGGCACTGAGATCCAGAGATCAGGAAGATCTATTCTCCCCCTGAAGGAGCGCAGTGTCTAGAAGGGAGAAATGGCCCCGTGGACAATAGGGATTGCAAAGTGTCCCTGGGAAGACTGCGGGATGGGTCAACTCTGACAGCTGTGGGGCGTGGGGAGCTCTTCACGGGTGAGCCTTGAACTGCTTCTGGAAAGTTAGGGAGGAGTTCTCCAGGCAGAGATCCACCCAAGCCAAGGCCCAGAGGTCTATACCAGCACCACCTGTTGGATCTACAAAGAGTTTGTGTTGAGAATTATTTCGTACCAGGTGAAAGGAGGATGCGGGAAAGTGAGGTTGGGACCTGGGTATTTTGTGCCGAAGCGGGACGCCTGGGTGGCTCAGTTGGTTGGGCGTCTGCCTTCGGCTCAGGTCATGATCCCAGGATCCTGGGACCGAGTTCCAAATGGGGGACCCCCATCTCCCTCTGACTGCCGCTTCCCCTGCTTGTGCTCTCTCTTTCTCTCTCTGACAAATTAATTTTTTTAAAAAAAGGTTATTGTGAGGGGAGGTAGCAAAGTGTGTGTGCGTAAGGGGCATGCCCTTGGACAAGGGGCAGAAGAGAGGAGCAACAGTTCGTGTTTAATCCCAGGCTTCCATCTGTCTGTCTCTCTCTCTTTTAAATTTTATTTATTTGACAGACAGAGATCACAAGTAGGCAGAGAGGCAGGCAGAGAGAGGAGGAAGCAGGCTCCCTGCTGAGCAGAGAGCCTGGTGCCGGGCTCGATCCCAGGACCCTGAGATCATGACCTGAGCCAAAGGCAGAGGCTTTAAGCCACTGAGCCACCCAGGCACCCCTGTTTGTCTCTTCATAAATGGTGTCTTCCTGCAGTATCATGATGTCAGGGGGGTTGTTTAAAGTAAAAGCTTTTACCTGATGAAGGAAAGGAAAGGTAGAGAAAAAACAAAACTATCACATTAAATGATCCAGCCCAAAGAGAAGTCCAGAGGAACTGAGAAACCCTGAGTCAAATATTAAGCTTTCTACCTTCCTTCCTGGTGTGCCTGTTCAGCAGACAATGTCACACCACTAACCAGACAAACCAGCCCCACCGAGCCAGGAGCTGACACTCTCAGGCAGCACGATGGGTAGGCGGGCAGCTCCCGAATGTTCTCGGGCCCAGAGCCTCACAGGGCAACAGGTGTGTTCACTGAAGATCTAGCATCTAATAGCATTTTTCAGTTTAATTTTTTAAAGATTTTATTTATTTATTTTCGAGAGTGAGCACAGAGGGAGAGTGAGAGGGAGAAGCAGACTCCCTGCTGAGCAGAGAGCCCGATGTGGGGCTCAATCCCAGGACCCCAAGATCATGACCTGAGCCAAAGGCAGACGCTTAACTGACTGAGCCAACCAGGAGCCCCTTCATTTTAATTTTTAAATAAGTAGGACATTTGCTTGTTTCAAAAAGTATCAAGGGGAAGGGGTGCCTGGGTGGCTCGATGGGTTGCGGGTCTGCCTTCTGCCCAGGTCATGATCCCGGGGTGCTAGGATCAAGCTTCAAGTTGGGCTCCCTGCTCAGTGGGAAGTCTGCTTCTCCCTCTCCCTCTGACCCTCTCCCGTCTAGTACTCTCCCGCACTCTTAAATGAATTTTTAAAAAAAGTTTCAAAGGGAAAGGGAAAATCATCCCCATTCTGTCCCATCAGTTTCTCGTCCCTTTACCTGGTTAATCACTGTTACTAATTTTTTGCGTGCTCTACCCAATTTCTTAATGCATACATAAGCACATCAGAACGTGAATTTTTATTCCCCCTCCCTCCCACAATGTTCCACACCACATTTATCCCATTGGCCATTGTCTCTTGGAGATGTTCTATGGGGATATATGCACATCTATCTAGATGATACATTTTTAGGACAGGACTTGCTGGATCAAAGTGGAAGTTTTGATCGCTAATGTCAAATTTCCCTTTGTGGGGTTTTCCCCGTATACATCCTCACCACCTCCCCTACTTTCCCTCAGCCTTGGCACCAGAGTGGGTTTTGAATCTTTCAGCGTTTGAGGTGAAAAGAGGTGAAAAACGGTATACCCGCAGAAGTTTTAATTTGCATTTCTTTCACAAGCGTGACTGGCGAAATGTTTAAGACCCATTTGCCTGTGTCTTTGGGAGCTGTCTCTCCCATCGAATGTGAATTATCCAGAATGTCAGAGCTCAGGGCTTCCCACGTGCTTTGGCGACGTCTCTGGAAGCTTTGAGAAAATAGATACCTTTATTTAAAAAATAGCTGCTTGGCATCCTTTGAAAATAAAAGAAGTACCATCTACACATCACCGCAGGACAATATGAAAACGCTGCAGGACTCATTCGAGTCTTTGTAAGTGTAACATTTTAGTCCTATAATAAATACATTTTCCACAAATCCACCTGTATTCACCCCCCCCCCCCCCCCGCCCAAATAGCACCGATGGTCTTCTCTGGTCTTCAAAAGAGCATAAAGAAGTCCAGAAGTTAAGTGTTTTAAATCAGCCCTCCTTGGGGCCCAAATATCCCCTCCCCCAGGGGTCCCCAAACGTGCACCACTACAGGGGTTTGGGAAACAGCTAAGAGGCAAGCCCCCCCCCCCCCCCCCCCGCCGGGGAGGTGGTGAGAAACCACCTGAGAGAGGAGTTGGACGTTTTTGTTGTTTTTTTAATCCCAAAATAAAGATTATGGGCCTTCGCAAACAGAAAACAGCTGTTGGCAAGTACTCGCCCCCCAGGTAAGACCCGATCCGAGGCTCTTCGAGTGGCCCTCCTCGCCTAGCCCCAGCACTGTCCAGGGCGGGGTCGGCAGGATCTGGGGTTCAGCCTGTGCGGTGACAGTGGCGTCCCTGACATGTTCAGCTGTTTCCCTCCCCACCCGTCCTCGCCCAGCCCAGCTGGGAATCCGCCCCGGGGAAACTGGCCCAGCTGGTGTGACCTCTAATGAGTGGTTGGATCATGAGGAGGAGGAGGACCTGGGCTGGGAGGGAGGTGGGAGCCCCCAGGGCTTAATTGTGCCCACATAGTTCTCCACTGACTCAAGTCTCGGCCATCGGGCTCTCCCTTGATGCCCTGCCTGCTGGTGAATCCTTGAGAACCCCAGGACTCAAATTTTCAACCATTCCTTGAGGCTGGGGGAGACCTCTGGCTCTGTGGGCCACTTTGCTAGCCTCGGCCCCCCGTTCCCCAGGATGACCCTTTTCCATTACGTCCCCCACAGATCCTGGACCACAGCCTCTAAGATCAGCTTCTCCCCCAGTGAAGATCTTCCAGGCTGGTGACTTGGGGGTGGGAAGACATATGCTGGCCCAACGGTGAGGGTCATGGATGGTTGCTGAGATCATGGGCAAGGTGCTTTTGGCTCCCGAGCCACCCCTTTTATTGGTTCCGGAGAGGCAGCTAGAGAGGCCTGGGTGAGAATTCTGACCTGGATGAGTCCTGCCGTTGGGCCCCCCTCCAGCCACAACAGAGCCCCACCTGGCTTCAGGCAGGTCACCCAGCAGATAGGGACGGTGCCTCGGGGCTGGTGACCCCACAGGAAGAAGGGGACCACCCAGCTTCCCACCTTGCTCAGTTCCTGCCTGGAGGAAGGGAGAGTATCTGCAGAAGATACCAGCCCCTCTGGGGCAGGGGCACAGCTGTTGCTTCTGAGCGGGGGAGGGCACCCCATTTTCTACCCTGGCCTGGAGTGTAGAGTTGGTGTTTGGGCCCCGAGCTCAGCTCCATCGCAGGGATCATCAGCCCCCAGCCTCCCTGACCTGACGGGAGCCGGCAGGCAGAGTGGGGGGTGAGGACGCCGTCCAGGCCACCCATCCCCAGGGGCCTCACCCCTCCCAGGCACCCCCCTGTACCCCAGTTCAGCCCAGGGCAGCACTCAGGCCTGCTTCCTCACCAGCAGCACCCAGGGCAGGATGGCAGCCACCACGGCCACCACGGCGACAAGGGTGATGAGCAGCAGGGCCCGCGAGCGGCAGCAGAAGGCCCGGCCGGAGCTGGGGGCCGGGGAGGCCTCGGACAGCTCGGCCAGGCTGCGCCGTGGCAGCACGCTGTCCTGCTCCCCCAGGGGCATCCCGTGGCGGCTGATGACAAAGATCTGTGGCTCCCGGGCCAGGCCCGGCGGCAGGTCCAAGGGTGGCGGGGCGCCCTGGCTCGGGGCCGGCCTCCACACCTGCTGGGCAGCGGCCAGGGGGTTCGTGTGGCCCAGGGTGTCGGGCGGGCCCACGGGCACGGCCAGGGTCTGCAAGCTGCGGTCCAGCACCGAGGGCCAGCGGGAGCTCTTCTTGCTGAGGAAGGTGACGTAGCGGCAGATTGGGCAGACGATGGTCCTCTGCACTTGGCCGTCCACGCGGGTGGAGAGCAGGTACTTGACCAGGCAGTCGTGGCAGAACACGTGGCCACAGCTCAGCGTGCGGCTGGCGCCCTCCAGGTCGCGGAACTTCTCGTAGCACACGGGGCACTCGCTGCCGGAGCTGTCCTTGCTCTCCCCTTCGGACATGGCCACGCCGCGAAGGCCCTTCCGCTGCGGGAGACAAGGGCGGTGAGCCATGGCCAGGCCCTTCCCTCCCTCCCAGGGCCTCCCACACCTCCCGTCTCCTGCCTCCCTGCGTCTTCTCCAGGGGGCCTCCCTGACTTACACCAAGACGGGGGCCCCTGGGCCCAGGCCCCTTGGGAGGAGATGAGGGGGCGCTTCTGGAAGCGGGGTTGGGAGACCAATAAGGAGAAACCCCAGCCCCTCTGAGACTCTAGATCGAGGCGCATGGAATGTGCTGCAGGTGTAGCCTGCTGGATACCCTCCCCTCAGCCGTGACAGGCGCCGCTGGGTGAGGTCACCACCTCGCCTCTTCCTGCTTTGATGCCCGAAGTGAAGGCGGGAGGACCCAGGTGTCCCCACCCACCCCACCCTGGGAAGCAGGCAGCTAAGCAATGCTCCCCCAGACTCAGCCTGGTTTCCAGTGTGGGTCTGTTTGTTTGTTTAGAGAGAGAGAGAGAGAGCGAGCACAAGAAGGGGAGGGTCGGAGGGAGAAGCAGACTCCCTGCTGAGCTGGGAGCCCGATGCGGGATTTGAGCCTGGAACTCCAGAATCATGACCTGAGTGGGAGGCAGTCGCTTAACCCACCGAGCCATCCAGGTGTCCTGGAGTAGTCATTTTCCAGGAGATTCTCCGCTCCTCCTCTATCCAACACCCCCCCCCAATCCTGACTCAGGGACTGGCTGGTCCATGGGATGGTATCCAGCCGTGGATCACATTCCTCTGTGCTAAGCGTGGCCATAAAGCAATGACTCCTTTGAAAACAAAACTCAGAACTTACACATCCAAATGCCTGCTGGCCCTCTGTGCAGTCACAGCCAGGAGCTGTGGGCTCGGACCTCCACCTGCCCCAGCTTGCTCATTCTTCAGATTCTTACTGGGCGCCCAAGGCTGATTAACCTTGGTAAAGGCAGATTTTCATCCTTCGAGGAGATGTCTGGTGTGCTGGAAATGGCCCAGGTCACTGGGAGCCAAGCCTGGTGAGAAAGTTACCGGGTGAGTGTTAAACATGATTGGGGAGCAAATGAGTGACCCCAAAGATTTTCTCAGCAAGGGCAGAATTGTTGAATTAAGTCCAACAGTTTCCCAAAGAGTTGACTTTGAAGGCAGACACCCGCTTGGGAGGTCCAAGTGTCCTCGCCGAAAAGTCCCCCGTATCTGGGTGCCTGGGTGGCTCAGTTGTTAAGCGTCTGCCTTCAGCTCAGTTCATGATCCTGGGGTCCTGAGATCGAGTCCCGCATTGGGCTCCCTGCTCAGCGGGGAGCCTGCTTCTTCCTCTCCCTCTTCCTGCTGCTTCTCCTGCTTGTGCTCTCTCTTTCTCTCTCTCAAATAAATAAAATTTAAAAAGTCCTCCGTATCACAACTGTGTGGCCTCAACTCCTCTAGATCAGCCTCTTTAGAAGGAACCGTGATCACCTGTCACTGATATTCTCTTCCATCAAGGAGGCAGACAAAAGACCCCTGAACAGGAGCAGAAATCTGGGCCAGCCTCCAGACCCAAGAGATGACCCGATGGGAACAGGAGCAGTTACTAGAAAAGACCACAGCTTCTCAAATCATAAATTTCCTGGAATCTCCCTCTCCTCTTGGCTTGGTTTTCAATGCATTTTCCAAGTTGAAAATGTCCCCTAAGGGATAAGGAGCAAAAATATGGAAAGGTGGGGATAGGGGACCTGGGACCCTGGAGGCAACACCAAGAGCTTTTCAAGCTTTGGTCTCTGGGTGATCCATGTGGCCCTCCAGGCTGGGGGTGGGGGTTTCAAGGGTTCAGACTCTGGAAATGAGTTCAAATCCTAGATATACCCATTATTGTTTGTATAACCTCAGGCAAATTATTTAACCTGAGCCTGTTTCCCACCTTACAGGTGGGGTTAATAATATCATTTTCCTCTCAGAGTTGTTCAGGGTATTTTTAAAAAGATTTTGTTATTTATTTGAGAGAGACAGTTAGCACGAGCAGGGGGAGGGGCAGACAGAGAGGGAGAGGGAGAAGCAGGCTCCCCGCTGAGTAGGGAGCCCGATGCAGGGCTCCATCCCAAGACCCTGAGTTCACGATCTAGGCCGAAGGTGGGTGCTTAACCGACTGAGCCATCAGGGGGCCCTTGGGTTGTTCAGACTATTAAATTAGCTAATTTAATTTAATTTAATGAAGGAAGAGTCTGGCACACAGTACATGCTTGACAAATGGTAGGTATCACTGTTAAGACCAGCGGAAGCCTCTCCCCTCCTAGCATTTATCCTCCTCTCCCTCCCTCTCCTTCCCATTGTTCCTTATTATGTAGATAACTAAACACACACACACACACACACACACACACCGACAGAGGGCAGCTCCCCTCGTATTAGAATAACTGTACAAGATGATGAAGATCTGTGGCTCCTGGGGCAGACTGGGCAAGAGTTCCAAGGAGAGATTAGGTAAGCGATGGGCAATAGATAACAATTAAGATGGTGATTCCAAGGTTTCTGTCATTTCTGTTTCATAACACACTGGCAGCTGTCTCAGCTAAACGGGGATTTTCTCAAGGAGACCATAATTCTCTTAAGTCAACGGCTAACATGTCCCCCTGCATTTCACAGTGCCCCACAGGCATATGGCAGCAATTCCACCCATCCGTCCATCCATCCGTCCGTCCGTCCGTCCATCCGTCCGTCCGTCCTTCTGTCTGTCCGTCCATCCGTCCATCCACCCTTCCATCCATCCATCCTTCCGTCCGTCCATCCATCCATCTATCCATCCATCCGTCCATCCGTCCGTCCGTCCGTCCATCCATCCTTCCATCCATCCATCCGTCCATCCGTCTATCCACCCATCCGTCCGTCCATCCATCCATTCTTCCATCCATCATCCATCCTTCCATCCATCCACCCACCCATCCACCCATCCGTCCGTCCGTCCTTCTGTCTGTCCGTCCATCCGTCCATCCACCCTTCCATCCATCCATCCTTCCGTCCGTCCATCCATCCATCCTTCCATCCATCATCCATCCTTCCATCCATCCACCCACCCATCCACCCATCCGTCCGTCTGTCCATCTGTCCATCCACCCATCCACCTGTCCATCCATCCCTCCATCCACGCATCCATCCATCCATCCACCCGTCATCCACCCATCCAATTATTCAACAAATAGTTATTGAGCTCCTGCTGTATACTAGCTACTAAGCTTTGGCATTGGAGACAAGCAGCTTTAGACCCTAGTGGACATGCATAACTGTTTTCGAAAAAGACTTTTTTTTTTTTTTTAAAGGAGGAATGGTGGTTAGTAGCTGAAGTCTTTTGGGTAATTGAGAAATAGGTATCAAGGTAGACAAGAGAATTAAAGCAGATAGTTAACAGAATGCTAGGGGAAGGAAGGACTTTGGAGGTCATTTAGTTAAATCTAGTTTTATAGGGGAGCAGACCCACCGGGTCCAGAGAAGACTTGATTGAGGTCACCTGGGAGGGTGACAGAGAGGGAGACGGCAGAGAGAGAGGGAGAGAGGAGATTCCATAGGTGATGCAGAGAATATTAGAAGAGTTGTGGGTAGCTATTTAGTTGACTCAGAGAACACTACCCTCCTTGGGATGAGCAGGGGAGGGGGGAGCAGAGCCTCTAATTCTGGAGGTGGAAGAAAAGTAAAAGCGATCCAGGCATGCAGAGGACATCCCAGGTCCCTCCTGGTGGCCTCCCTGGGCAATCCTTTCTTCCTCTGTGCTTTGGAAGCAGCATGTCACTCATGCCTGGACAGTGTCACCCTCCCGCACCTTCCACTCACCTCCCTCTTTCGCCTCCCTTTCTCGGGCTTTCCCTGCCCTCTCCCTCCTCGTGTTCCTCTCTTTCTCTTGATTCCATTTCGTTCTTGATCCTTGAGATCTTCTCAGGGGCTGGCCTCTGTCTGGGGTGCTGGCGTAAGGGCAGCAGGAGAAATGCAAGGAACGTGCTCGGGCTCAGGCTCACTCTAGCTCAGTGACAACATGGACATTATGTGCTGAAAGGTACACCCCCACTGGCGCCTTGGGAAACTGGGAGAGGAGGTCTGGAAAGCCTTCCTAGCTGAGGTGGGACCAGAGTCGAGCTAATAATAAATGATTATAACAGCAACCATTTATTGAACACTAATTATGTGGTTGGCATCCTTCGTCATGAAACCCTGACAACAACTCCGGGAGGTAGATATTATCCCCATTTTACAGATGAGGGAACTGAGGCTCGGGGCTTAAGTAACTCGTTCAAAGCTGCACGGCTGGGGCAGGGGAGACCTAGGGAGTTGGGGCCGCCGCCTCTGGTGAGGGTTTGGATGTGTCTCCATGGAGGGCGGTCCAGATCGTAGTCACTGAGAGCAGGACGCTGGCAGAGGAGATCCCAGCCCCCATACCTGTGCGGAGACACCGATTCAACAAGCATCCATGGGGGAAAATACCTTACGGGAGCTCCAGAATCCAACTAGATATGTTAAATTTGTACAGCTTGCCTTGTGAAGGGGTTTATACATGTATATAAAAAAAGGACTACGTGAAACTTGCTTCACCCTGGTCGTGTCCCTCTTCAGAGTGACACCAAACAGGGTTGTGACTACAGCCACTTGGGAGGCAGGGGGACAACCAGACTGGCCCAAGGTGGGGGCCTGACCTCATGAAGCCCCCAGTGCCCCCCTCAGAGCAGCAGCCCACCGTTAGGACTGGCTGGGGGTATCCGCAGCCCAGGCGGTTCCCACCTCCTCCCCTCTCCACTCACCCCTGGGGACAGCGAGCCCCACGGGGCAGGGACACTTCTAGGCAGCTGGTCTTCCCTCCTGGGTTCCCAAAGCAAGGCCCCATAGCCTTGGTTGTGACCACTCCCCTAGACACCATACACACACACACACACACACACACACACACACACACCCTGTGCCACTCTGGTTTCAGCCAAAGGCTGGCGGGATCCCGCTCCTTCCCCGCCCCCAGCCAGGCCCCCAGACTCACTTTGGCTGGGACCAGGGAGAGAAGCATCCACCCGGCGTCGTCCGCGGAGCAGGTCTGAACCGCCCACGGGTGCTGGGCAGACAGCACGTCTTCCTGCTGCTGTCACCGCGACAGCCGCCGCCGCCGAGGCATTTCCTAATGACTGAGCTAGCTGGTCGGGAGGACAGCGAAGGGAAGTGAATGTCACCCAACCCGTTTGAGGTCAGGAGGCTCTTGGCATTGCCCAGGGGTTTGGCGGCAGCTGGAGTCAGGTGATCTTGACTGGGGATGCTCAGAGTGGAGTCCCCTGCCTGAGGGGGAGCCCAGGGATGGGTCCCCCAATGGAGGCAGTGACCCAGGACCCCTCTGACCGAGGCTCCCCGCAGGTGGGTCTCTGCATTCCAGCAATAAGAAAGCTAGCCTCACGTCCTTAACCCTCCGGGACTCATTTCAGGGATCCTCCCCCTACACCCCTGTTCCCCTGCCATGCCCGGGGGGAGGCGTCACGTCACCCTCAGCAAGGCTATGGCACCCAACGTTGTATACCAATATTTGGGTGCTGTGTTCACGTGCATTTGCCATTCATCGAACACCCAGAGGGGCTCAGAGCTCCCAAAGACCAAACACCATGCGGATAAAGAACGGGGCCGAGTTAAACCAATGAATTAGAAGCACAGACCCGCCTGGAAAGAAATCCCTGACATCATGGGATATAGGGGTACGCTTCCAAACAGTCTGTAAAATACAATCCTATCTATGGAAATTACACAGTCTTTTGCAAGAGAAAAATCTGGAATAAGACACATCAAACTGGTAGTTATCTCTGGTGGGACTTTCTAACTTAGACATTTCTGCGGTATTTGAATTTTCACTCTGGATGTGTGCGTCTTTATTTTTTTAAAGATTTTATTTGTTTGGGACGCCTGGGTGGCTCAGTTGGTTGGACGACTGCCTTCGGCTCAGGTCATGATCCCCGGGTCCCGGGATCGAGTCCCACATCGGGCTCCCAACTCCATGGGGAGTCTGCTTCTCCCTCTGACCTTCTCCTCGCTCATGCTCTCTCTCACTGTCTCTCTCTCAAATAAATAAATAAAATCTTTAAAAAAAAAAAAAGATGGTAGCATCTTTAAAAAAAAAAAAGATTTTATTTGTTTATTTGAGAGAGAAAGAGAGAGAGAGAGAGAGTGCCCAAGCAGGGGGGAGGGGGCACTGGGAGAGGGGGAAGCAGGCTCCCCGCTGAGCAGGGAGCCCCCCCCCCCCGGTGCGGGGCTTGATCCCAGGACCCTGAGATCATGACCTGAGCCCAAGGCAGACGCTTAACCAACTGATCCACCCAGGTACCCCTGCGTGCTTCTTTGTGATCAGAAAAAAATAATCAAGAATAAGGCAGAAACAAAGAGGGGGACGGCGGTGGGGACAATGGGAAACCATTTGAGGGATTCCCGTCCCAGTTTTCTCGGGACTGGAGGGCCAGTTCTCAAGAAGTTGGTTTTCTTCTGAAAAAAGGAGCTTCCTGATCCAAGGCACAGTCAGGCCTGAGTGTGACTCAGTAGGGTGCCCCAGGATGGCCCCTCTTTGACCTCTCCCGTCATGGCCTGGCCCCAGGGGCACCCTGAGGCTGGCTGAGGAGGGCAGTCAAGGTGGTGCACCCCGCCACCTCACCCAGGGACACGGGCACGGCTGAGTGCCAACTGTCATGACAGTCTCTCATGTTCTTTCCCCAGGAGCTGAAGGGGAGGAGTTCCAGGCAGTCCCAGATTTAACAGATGGAAATGTAGACTGCCCAGGGGAAAAATTTGTATTTCAGGTAAATAACAAAGACTTTGAGTATAAGTATGCTCCATCCAGTAATGGGGACTGACTTATACTAAAAAATGATTCGTTCTTTATCTAAAACCCAAATTGCACTGGACATTCTAGATAGTTCATTCTGCCCCTCCAGTCTCAGAGGGCTCCCCGGATTTCTCTCTCTTTCCATCAGCACTTTGAGGAGCCGTTCAGTAGCTTGGCTCATGACTCTGCCTATGGCTTTTGGGGGTTCCCAAAAAGGGGACCCAAATACGTGTCCTCCATACCCTGGGTGTCCCCGGGGGAGGGGACTGACCCAGGCTGGGCCATCTTTAGACTACTGTGATGTGACCCTGGGGTAACGTTTAGTTCCCGTGGCACCTGGATCTCTTCCACCAGATCTGCCATGAAGCTTGGCTTTGAAGGTTACTTTGAATATATAGATATTTATGACCATAGTCTCTCATGGTTTTGTGTTCCAAAATAAGAATTCAGCTTTAAAAATTCCATACACCTATGTATACCTAAATGTATACATGCACGCACGTACACACACACGCACCCAGGAGAGTACATGTATCAACCAGAGGAACCTTAGCTCTACTTTCTTAGGTCGGCACCAGCTGTCTTGCCCCGAGAGCGTGGGACATAGGACTGTTAAGTGTTGACGGGGAGGGGGGAGTTAGCCATCAGGAAAGGCTGAGATCGCAGGTGCATGAACCAGAAGTATCTACACTGTAGGATTTGATAGCAGGACCTCTGGGAAGTAAAGACCATTCCCTCCACGAGCATTCACGCTTGCTCTGGGTCCACCTGGAGAGCATGTGCTGTGTACCTTTGGGTAAGTTATTTAATCCTTTGGTGCTTCAGTTGCTTCATCTGAAAAATGGGGGTAATAGTACCGATTCTGTAGGATTGTGGTGATCAGTGAATGGGGGCAAGTGACGTGCCTGGAACCACGCCTCTTGAATGTTACCTCCCACTAGCATCACTGTCATCGTCCTAGCAAAAGGAGAAGGCTGACGAGGGGTGAGACGACGTGAAGACTTCCTACTTCAAGGGGCCTGGTCAATCTGGTCCTGCCAGTCTCACCACCCCAATTTATAGTGTCCTGTCCTTCTCAGCAGAGAGGACAAATGGGAGGTGAAAGGCTGGAAGGCTAGTTTTCCGCTCAGGGAGGGACGGGACCGGTGGCCTCCACTCCGGTCAGGCCACACTGGAAAATTGTGTCTAAGTCTGGGGCCACATTGTGGGGGGGGGGTGCTGGGGGACTGAAACGTGTTCCGGGGAAGAGCCCCGCTGGATGGGGGGGATGGGTCTGGAGACCACGGTGGCCCCATGAATGACTGGAGGTATAGTTCTTGCGGAAGATAAATGGCTGGTCCAGGACAGAGGGTCTCCAGGGGCAGAATCACCTGGAGAACTGATTAAAGATACAGATTCCAAAAACAATCTGAGGGTTTTGAAGGGGCAGGGGGTGGGAGGTTGGGGGATCCAGGTGGAGGGTATTAAGGAGGGCACATATTCCATGGAGCACTGGGTGTGGTGCAAAAACAATGAATTCTGTTATGCTGAAAAGAAATTAAAAAAAAAAAAATAAAACAAGAAAAAAAAAGATACAGATTCCAGGGTCCTGCCTTTAGACGTAGCAGGTCTTGGGAGGGGCCTAGGAAAATAGAGTCTATAATTAATTTTTTAGAAGATTTTATTTGCTTATTTGGCAGAGAGAGACACAGTGAGAGAGGGAACACAAGCCAGGGGAGTGGGAGAGGGGGAAGCAGTCTCCCCGCTGAGTAGAGAGCCCAATGTGGGACTCGATCCCAGGACCCTGGGATCATGACCTGAGCTGAAGGCAGATGCTTAACCAGCTGAGCCACCCAGCCCCAATAGTCTATCTTAATTTTTTTTTAAAGATTTTATTTATTTATTTGACAGAGATCACAAGTAGGCAGAGAGACAGGCAGAGAGAGAGGGAAGAAGGCTCCTCGCAGAGCAGAGAGCCCGATGTGGGGCTCCATCCCAGGACCCTGAGATCATGACCTGAGCTGAAGGCAGAGGCTTTAACCCACTGAGCCACCCAGGCGCCCCTATCTTAATTTTTAAATTGGATGGATAGGGTGGAGACTCGGGCATTAGGCAGCTGCCTTCAGCTCAGGTCATGATCCCAGGGTTCTGGGATTGAGCCCCACATCAGGCTCCTTGCTTAGCAGGAAGCCTGTTTCTCCCTCTCTCATTCCACTTGCTTGGGTTACCTCTCTGGCTGTGTCTCTCTCTGTCAAAATAAATAAATAAAATCTTTCAAAAAAAAAATAAACTGGATGGATAAATGAGTGGATAGATAGAACGTGCGGATAGTGCATACTGATGGTGGGATCTAGGTATTGTGTGTATGGGTTTTCCGTAAAACTCTAAACTCTGCCATACATTTGGAAATTGTCATAATAAATGCTGGAAAAATTATTTAATTTCTTAAGTAATACATTCAGATGATTTTAAAAAATGTGGGTCTCCTGTGTGACTCAGTCGGTTAAAGCATCCGGCTCTTGGTTTTAGTCTGGGTCATGGTCTCATGGGTCTTGGGATCAAGCCCCACGTTAGACTCCATGCTCAGTGGGGAGTCCGCCTGAAGATTCTCTCCCTCCGCCCATCCCGTCCCCCGCTTGCTTGCTCTCTCTTGCCCTCCCTGTCTCTCTAGAATAAATAAATACATATTTAAAAAATCAAAAAACAAAAAGGAAAGAAAAAGTTTAAAGTCCTGCTGTACAGATTCCCTCTCCTCCTTTTTCCTTATCTGACTGCCCACGTTCTGCGTATCCCAAAAGGTAACCACTAACTCCTACCCGTTAGGGTGGCTATTTTAAAAAACAAAACAAAACAGAAAACCCAGAAGATAACCAGTGTTGTCGGGAATGTGGAGAAATTCAAACCTTTCCGCCCTGCTGGCAGGGGCATATAAAGTGGGGCAGCCATCACGGAAGACATTATGATGGTTTCTCAAAAAATTAAATGTCGACTTACCATGGGAGCCCGCAATCCCACTTGCAGGTCTATACCCCCGAATAATTGAAAGCAGGGACTCAAACAGATGTTTGCACACCTGCATTTAGAGTTCACAAGAGGGTGCCTGGGTGGCTCAGTGGGTTAGAGCCTCTGCCTTCGGCTCAGGTCATGATCTCAGGGTCCCGGGATTGAGCCTGGCATCCGGCTCTCTGCTCAGCGGGGAGCCTGCTTCCCCCTCTCTCTGCCTGCCTCTCTGCCTACTTGTGATCTCTCTGTCAAATAAATAAATAAATAAATAAATAAATAAATAAATAAATAAAATAAAATCTTTAGAGTTCACAAGAGCTGGAAGGTGAAACCAACCCGTGTCCCCTAGCAGGTGAGTGGTTATACATAGCATGATGCATGAAATATGGTATCAGCCTTCAGCAAGCAGCACATTCTGCCCCACGCTCATGGATGCACCTTGAGGACACGACATAATAAGCCAGTCACTAAAGGACAAATACCGCAGGATTCCATTTATAGGAGGTTCCCAGGATCGTCGGATGCACGGAGACAGAAAGTAGAACGGTGGCGGCTGGAGACTAGAGGAAGGGAAATGGAGTGTCATTTCTTAACGCGCCCAGAGTCTCAGTGTGGGGAGAAGAAAGATGTTCTGCCCACAGACTGTGGGGACGGTCGGTGGCACAGCAGTGTGAACGTGCTTAATGCCGCTCAGAAATGGTTAAGATGGTGAGTTTTATGGCTTATGGGGTTTACCACAATTCTTAGAGGAGATAACCCCTGTTGTTAGTGGTTATTCTTGCGAATCCTCTTTATGGCTTCGTGAGCAAATACAGAAATTGATTTGTATCCCTTCTCTGTCCCCCCGCCCCCGCCAAAAGATAGCGCACTGCACACAGGCTTCTGCCTCGTGCCTGTCTTACCTGGATCTACATCTAACTTGAATCTGCAGTTCCACAATCATACGTGGGTGGACAGTGTGCTTTTGGCATCCAAGGGTTTAGCAACTTCCCCGAGGAATGTCGGGGACCCTCTGGCTTGGGAGAGGGAGGCCAGGGTCCTGGGCAGCTTGGAGTTGGGCTCCCTCCTTCCTCCAGGCTGGATGGATGGGGACCGGGAGCAGGGGTGACTCTTTCAGACAGAGACGCTCCTCTGTCCCTATCATCCCTCCGGAGCATCCCCAGGGGAGTGGGATTCCCGCAGGTCCTGGCTCTCTTGCTCCCTGGAGAGATGCCAGGTGTCCAGCAGCAGGGGTGTGCACAATCTCTCCACCCGCTGTGGGGATGGGGTGGGGGGGGGCGCGATGCAGGGCCCACCCTAAGAGGATGGGGTCACTCCTGCCATTCAGAACTTTGTGCTGGGGCCAAAACTTTGATAAGAAGAGTAAAAGTGAGTCATCCCAAATATTGAAAGCCAAAAGGGACGGGGGTGGGCAGCGGGCAAACTTGGAGCCAGAAACTGCAGGCTGCACCCTGAGGCCTGGGGGGGGGAGGGGGTGGGGGAGGGGAAGGAAGGAGGTGATCCAGGCAATCTGTGCTGGGGCAGAGGCTCTTGGTCTTGCTAGCACTGCTGTCCCGAGAGAAGACGCCTGACAATGATCGTCCTCCGCTGACCATGCTCCTGCGGGGGCCCTTGAACTTGCCATATTCTGGCAGTGGAGGCTCTGGGTGAGGCTGGGGCAGGGTGGAGGCTGGGGGGTGAGCGGGCCGTGCCCTTTGCATGCTCATGGGGGTTGCAATTAAATGATGCCTGTGGGCCAGGAAGGGGGTAGGTATCTCCTTGCTTTGCTTGAGAGTGTGTGTGTGTGTGTGTGTGTGTGTGTGTGTGTGTGTGTGTAGGACCTTGGACCCTCCTCCCGCTCTGCCTCCACTCATCAGCATCTTGACTGGCCTGAGGAATGTGGGCAGATGGGAAAGCCCAGCCAGGGAGGGTAGAGGACCCCCAAAGTATGGAGCAGAGAAGCCTCTGGTCCCCGGGGAAGCCCACGCAGAGACCAAGGTGTTAGTGATCCCCAAGGGTGCCCTGCTCCACTCCCCGCCACTAACCAGCAGAGTCCGGCCACATAGGGCTCCTTGGTGAAGTCACACCCCCACCATGCAGCCCGGGGAGGACCCAGAATGGGGTGCAGCCCTTGTGCAATGGTGGGACCCTGGCCCTGCTTCGTGCCGGCCAGCTCTGGAGCCTGCTTTGGGGTTTCCATTTATTCTTGCTCCTGTACATTTCCTGGGCTCACCTCCTCCCCCCAAGCCCACCCGGAGCCTCTGAAATCTCTATTTCCCCTTTTTCCTTCATCGCACCCCTTTGACTCTCCCCATTTACTACATAGTCTGGGGCTGCTGCTAGCGCAGGCGAAACCTGGGGCCTTTGAACAGAAAACAAAGATGCCCTTGTCCAGTACCCTGCCAGGGTCCCAGGCTGGGTAGGTGGAATAGGGGCTGCTTTGCATTCCCAGCTCTCCTGTGGGCCCTCAGCCCCCTTTGCCCCACTGTAGCACAGTAGGCATCAGGCACTGAGCGTTTTCACAGGTCTCTCCCCATCCCTCCTTCCCACCCTCCCTCTGAGGTCTTCCGTGGCTCCCCACTGCCCTCCGTGCAAAGCCCGCGCTCAGCCAGCCCACAAGGCCCGCACTGCTTTTCTCCTTGGCTGTCTCACACCATGCAGCGTGGCCACGAGGCGGCTTTCAGTTCAGATTCCTTAAGGGCCTTGGGCCTTTGGGGCTCTGTGATTTTTTTCACGCTTTTTTTCCTTCCCAGGGTGAATGTCTTTCTCCTTCATCACCTGCCGCTCCCACCTGCATCTCTCTCTTTTAAGACCTTGAAGGAGGGGGTGTTGGCTCCTCTCTGTAGCCCAGGGCCTTATATCCTTCAAGCCCAATAAATCAATGTTTGTTAATGAATAAATCTACTTTCACAAGCCTGGCTCAAGGGCGTGGGGCTGGGGGCTGGGACAGTGTTGAAGGCAAAATCAGCCTGGAATTGGCAAATTCAGTTTCCCAAACATGGGAAACTTCTGCTCGACACTCCTTTGGAATCCACATGGAAGTCCCCTCCTCAAAGTCATGATGGGCTGAGACCCTCCCATCTGGCTGGAGACAGGTGACTGAGACCACCACAGGGGGTCAGAGCCTTACTTTAGCCACTGTTCGCCAATGCTGTCTTTGAAAAAGCATGGTCTTGAGCAGGTTCTGCAGGAGGTGAGTCTGGGAAGGGGAGGGAAGATGGTCTGGGGATGAGGGAGGAAGGCTTCGCTACCTAGCAGCTTGTTGTCAGTGATTTTTGCGGTACCAGAGTGCCCCATGGACAGCCGTTTACTTGATTTGTCTTGAAAAAAGAGAATCACATTTTTAAAAAGATTTTATTTATTTGATAGAGGGAGCACAAGCATGGGGTAGTGACAGGCAGAAGAAAAGGGAGAAGCAAGCTCCTCACTGAGCAAGGAGCCCTATGTGGGGCTTTCGCCCAGGACACTGGGATCAAGACCTCAGCAGAAGGCAGACACTTAACCCACTGAGCCACCCAGGCGCCCCTAGAATCACATTTTAAACTTAAATATTGACTCTTGCCTCCTAAGCACCCATAGCCATGAAATCACACTTCTGACACTCTATCCTTCTTTTTTCTTTTGGAAAAAAGTTTTTTTGTTTTGTTTTTTTTTTTAAGTAATTTCTATACCCAGCATGGGGCTCAAACTCATAACCCAAAGATCCAGAGTTGAACGGTTCAAGGACTGAGACAATGCGGGGGGACCCCACAAGTTTCTCCTTGCACACCGCCTGAAGTCATGCACATAGACAATGATGCCCTGAGACGGGGCGGGGGAATGAGGGATGGTGGCCTGGCGGGCAGGGATGGGGGGGAGGAGGGGCGGGGCAGGAGGAGACAGAGGTCTGAGATCTCCGAGCAGGAAAGAGGCCGCCTCAGGCTGAGCCCAGGGCCGGGTTTAAATGCTTGAGAGCCCTTTGGCCCGGCAGCCACAGAATGGGATCAAGGAAAAGAATCCTGAGAGAAGGAGACACCTTGGACACGAGGATGAAAGTGGCAAGGACAGGGGTGCAGGGTGAGAGGTACCTGCGGAGGAGAAGCAGGGGTGGGGCAGCGGACGAGGCGAGCAGGAAGGCGGGAAGGCAGGCCCCAGCGGGCTGCGCCTGCGCACAAGGCTGTGCACCTGCCGGGCACCTGGTCTGCGAGCGCTCCCGCTCCCTTGCCTCTCGCAGATGTGAAACTGACACAGCTGCCTTGCGGGGCACGAAACTGACACAGCTGCCTTGCGGGGCCCCCACCGCAGGTGTGCAGGCGGTCTGGGGCAGGTGCGGGAAGGGAGCCCTAAGTGGAAGAGAAACCTCTCCCCACTTCCTGGGGGCGGTGGCAGGAGAAAGAGAGCTCAAAGGGAGGCTTTGATGGAGGATCTGCTGAGCCTTCGCACTTTATCTCAGAACTTAAAGCCTCCCTGAGAGTTGAGAAAGGACTTGAGAAAGGTAAGGCCAGAGTCAGGGACAGAGTCGGGAGTGAAAAAACTTTACATTTTCTTCTGATTATAAGAAAACCAAAACTTGCCATTGGGGGAAAAAATGTAGAAAATTCATAAAAGCACACATGAAAGAGAAAAACATAAAGTCTACGCCACTTCTCTGGGGAGCGCCCATAAATGTTTTGGGGTTTGTTCTTCCAGAGTATTTGTATGTAATATTTACCATATATGGTGATGTTGAAATAATGATGTATTATATAACATATGATTATCATAAGATAATAAGTGGGATCACATTGTATACTTTTAGGACCTGATTTTCTTTGGTGGTTACCTTGTGGTCTCCAATAAACAGTCTTTTATGCCTCCTTTTTTCTTTTCTTTTCTTTTTTCTTTTTTTTTTTTTAAGAAAGGAAGGGAGGGGTGGAGGGACAGAAGGAGAGGGAGAGAGAGAATCTTAAGCAGACTCCACACCCAGTCTGGAGCCTGAGGCGAGGCTTGAACTCACCACCCTGAGATCATGACCTGAGAGGAAATCAAAAGTTGGATGCTTGACTGACCGAGCCACCCAGATGCCCCTATGTCCTCGTTTTTAATAGATGTAGTCATTTATTTAATTTATTGATTGACATTTAAGTTGTTTTCAATTTCCCTTACTATAAAAAATGTCTGCAGGAAAAATTTTTCTTTCAAAGATTTTTCTTTTCAAGATTTTTCTTTTAAAGATTTATTTATTTGAGAGGGAGAGTGTGTGTGCATGAGCAGGGGTGGGGCAGAGGGAGAGGGAATGGGGAAGCAGACTCCTCAGTGGGTGTGGAGCCCATCACCAGGGCTCGATCCCACCACCCTAAGATCATGACCTGAGCTGAAACCAGGAGTGGTCACTTGACAGACTGAGCCAACCAGGTGCTCCGGGCACCTGTTTTTATTGCAAAATCTTGGTGTTGTTTCCTTAAAATAGATATTGAAGTGGGATTGATGAGTCAAAGTATAATATGATTTTTTAAAAAGATTTTATTTATTTATTTCACAGAGAGAGATCACAAGTAGGCAGAGAGGCAGGCAGAGAGAGAGATAGAGGAGGAAGCACGTTCTCCGCTGAGCAGAGAGCCCGATGCGGGACTCGACCCCAGGACCCTGAGATCATGACCTGAGCCGAAGGCAGAGGCTTAACCCACTGAGCCACCCAGGTGCCCCGTATAATATGATTTTTAAAAAGATTTTATTTATTTATTTGACAAAAAGATCACAAGTAGGCAGAGAGGTCAGCAGGGGGTTGGGGGGAAGCAGGCTCTCTGCTGAGCAGAGAGCCCAGATGTGGGGCTCAATCCCAGGACCCTGAGGTCATGACATGAGCTGAAGGCAGAGGCTTCACCCACTGAGCCACCCAGGTGCCCCAGTATAATATAATTTTAAACATTTCTGATAAATATTGTCAAATTTCATTCTGTAAATGTACCAGTTTAGACTCCCTCCAGCAGCACATAGAATTGCCTTGTCATTCTCACTCACCTTGCCTTGCCTACTATAACTTTATCTTTACCAAAAAATGAAAAAATCTTGAAATTTTCCACCTCTCTGTTGCCACTGTCAACATCCTACCTCACGACACTATCAGTAACTTGTTCAGAACCCTGAAAAATAGCCTCTTCATTTCCTTCCTGCTTCCCCTGCCCTCCCTCACCTAGCTCCACATGGTCTTTGTTCCACAGAATAGTCCCAATTATCCTTTTTTTTTTTTTTAAAGTAGGCTTCATGCCCAACATGGAGCTCTGAACCCACAACCCTGAGATCGAGACCTAAGCCGAGATCAAGAGTCAGATGCTCAACTAAGCCACCCCCGTACCCCCAAATTATTCTTTAAAAAAATGTGTAGTAGTTGACTTTTGGTTCTGATCAAGACAGACTGACTTTTTTTTAAAAATTCATTTGACAGAGAGAGAGAGAGATCACAAGTAGGCCGAGAGGCAGGTAGAGAGAGAGGGAAGCAGGCTCACCGCTGAGCAGAGAGCCCGATGCGGGGCTCGATCCCAGGACCCTGAGATCATGACCCGAGCCGAAGGTAGAGGCTTAACCCACTGAGCCACCCAGGTGCCCCAAGACTGACTGACTTGTATCAGACCAGAATTCCTTTAGAGAACAATGTAAAAATTAGATCACATGCATAAGCACCCAGGCTAACCCACACTGACACACACAGTTGTTTTAGGACTTCAGAAAGTAGCCAACGTGGACAAAACTTAAGTAATCAGGATCCTGTAGAGAAAGAAAACACTTTCAGGTAAGGGGCATCGTCTCTACTGCTTTTATTAAAGAAATTCCTTAAGGAATTTGCTGATTTGCTTGGGAGGCATCATGGATGAGCAGAAAATGGTGGTCTAATGTCTTGGCATGATCACAGTGCTCAAAATTTGGAGTTTAGGAACTGGCAAGAAGAAGAATCTGGTTGACACCCTGGGGTTTCAGTTGAGATGTCTGCAGGGCTATGACCTAGAACTAAGGACAATCCAGACATCAGCCAGTCCATACAGAGTCTGGAAGTCTCAATCCTGATCAGATCAAACAATTTGACCCTACTCTAGCTGCCTGAAAAAAATGTCAACCAGAAATGTACATCTCTTCTGGAAAAATAACATCATTCAGAGACTTTGCAATTTTTCATTCTACCCAGCATCCAGCATTTAACAAAAACAGATACACTAGAAGACAAGACTATATAAACAAAAACCAAGGGAAAAAATAAGATGGTAGAGGCAGACCCAAAGGAGAAAAAGTTAGTATTATTGTACATGGACTCTGATGTATTCAAGAAAGTAGAAGATTAACTAGAAATAGTTAAAAAAAATTTAAAGGTTTCGGTAGTCCCATTTATATGTATGTATGTGTGTAGTTTGAGAAAGAGAGAGGCAGAGGGAGAGAGAATCCCAAGCAGTCTCCATGCCCAGTGTGGTGCCCACCATGGGGCCCAAACTTAACACTCTGAGACCATGGCCTGAGCCGGAATCAAGAGTCAGACATTCAACCGACTGAACCACTGAGATGCACCTAAAAATTTTGTCTTAATCTGAGTATAGTTGACACATAATGCTACATTAATTTCAGGTGTAAAACATAATGACTCAACTTCTTTATGTGGTATGCTACTCAGCACAAGTGTAGCTACCACCTGTCACCATACAATGTTGTTACAATGTCATTGACTATTTATTTCCCATGCTATGCTTTTTTATTCTCATGACTTATTCACTCCATAACCAGAAGCCTGGACCTCCCACCCCCTTCACCCATTTTGCCCATTCCCCTACCCCTACGAGCAATTTTTAAATTGACTGGAAATCTGAATGGAAATTCTAAAACTGAGATATACAATTACTGAAATTAAAAAAAAAAAACTATAGATGAGTTTAACAGCAGGTTAGATACAACAGAAGAGAGGATTAGTAAACTGAAAGATAGGTCAGTAGAAATAGTCTGGTGCATGGTGTGGGGGGAAAAAGATGGAAAGTAAGAAAAGAGCATCAGAGAATATGCAATGTGGTGTAAAGTTCTAAATACATTTAACTAGAGTCAGTCAAGTAAAGGAGAGTGATTGACTGGTTCAGAAGCAACAGTCGAAGAGTTACTGATTACAGATTCTACGATCTTAATGAAAGACATTAAATCACAAGTTCAACAAATGACACATCTCAAGCAAAATAAATACAAAAAAATCCCCACATAGGCACATTGTGGTAAAACTTCTGAAAACCAAAGACGAAGAGAATTTTAAAAAATTGGCTGAGAGAAAAAGACACATCACTTTTAGGGGAGTAATAACACTATTGATAGCTCATTTGCAAGACAGGTGACGGGATCCAGGAGACAGTGGAAGTCAAGGCTATGTGTTATAAGCTTTAAATGAGTGAAGGAAAACAACTGCCTATCTAGAATTTTATATAGAAAAAATATTCTTTAAAAATGAAGGGGGGGAACAAAGAGGTTTACAAATGAAAACAGAGAACTCTTTACCAAGAGAACTGAAATAAAAATTACTAAAGGACACTCTTTACGCAGAATAAAAATGATCCCAGTGGGAGCAAAGAATGAAGGGATGAATGAATGACAAGAGATAAACGTGTAGAAAAAATACATGAATATTGACTGTGTGGAAAAACAATATCTTAGGAGTTTAAAAATATGTGAAACATTAAAATACCTGACAATAATAACCGTAAGGCAGGAGAACAATAAATAGAGTAAAATTGTAAGATTCTCAGATTGTCTGGGGAGTGGGAAAAGCAGAAGTTATAGTGGATTAATAATTCAAAGATACGGGGCGCCTGGGTGGCTCAGTGGGTTAAGCCGCTGCCTTCAGCTCAGGTCATGATCCCAGGTCCTGGGTTCGAGTCCCGCATCGGGCTTTCTGCTCAGCAGGGAGCCTGCTTCCTCCTCTCTCTCTGCCTGCCTCTCTGCCTACTTGTGATTTCTCTCTGTCAAATAAATAAATAAAATCTTTTAAAAAAATAATTCAAAGATACACATAATTTCTTGATAGCCATTAAAAGAATAAAGAATGTATAATTATGAAACTAATGGGGAAAAGAGAATAATTTTAAAAATCAAATTTAAGGGGTGCCTGGGTGGCTCAGTTGTAAGCGTCTGCCTTTGGCTCAGGTCATGATCCTGGGGTCCTGGGATTAATCCCCGTATTGGGCTCCCTGCTCGGTGGGAAGCCTGCTTCTCCCTCTCCCACTTCCCTTGATTGTGTTCCTTCTCTCACTGTATCTCTCTTTGTCAAATAAATAAAATCTTTAAAAAAAAATCAAATTTAAAGTGATGTAAGAAAAGCTTGGGGTGGAGCGCCTGGGTGGCTGAGCTGTAAGTTGTCTGCCTTTGGCTCAGGTCATTATCTCAGAGTCCTGGGATGGAGCCCCGCATCGGGTTCCCTGCTCAGCAGGAAGCCTGCTTCTCCCTCTCCCACTTCCCCTGTTTGTGTTCCCTCTCTTGATGTCTCTCTCTCTCTGTCAAAGGAATAGATAAACTCTTTGGGGAAAAAAAAAAGGAAAGAAAAGCTTGGGGCACCTGGGTGGCTCAGTTGGAAGAGCATGTAACTCTTGATCTAGGACTCATGAGTTGGAGTCCCACCTTGGGTACAGAGATTACTTAAATAAGCAAATAAACTTAAAAAAAAAAGAGAGAGAGAGAGAATGTAAGAGAGGTTTAAAATAGGGACATTTCTTAAAAATGCCCTTACCTATTTGTATTTCTTCTGCTATGATCTTATCTATATCTTTTGCCCAGTTTTCTAGCTGGACGCTTTCCGTTTCTTACTGATTTTAGACGGATATAAATACCGGCAAATAGAAACATGTGCCTGTGAATACTGTGAATACTTTCTGTTTTAAATCTTTAAGTCTTGCTTTAAGTCAAGTTTTAAACCTTGACGTCAGAACACTAAGCACCTGCTTGGACCACTTGTTCTGATGTTGGGGAGAAGAGGACTGGCCGGTTGAAGTCATGGTTTGCACCCAGTAGGAGCTCAAGAAATGTCTATTGGTCAAACATGGGGTACTGCATTATTGCCATGTACAGAGTGAGGAGTTATCTGAACCAGTGACAGGAGTAGTGACGAGTGAGTAGTGAACAGTGGATACCCCAGGAGGGCAAGAACTGAGAGAACCCCGGAGAGAGAGCTCAGCCAGGGCTGGGGCTCTTGGCCAGGATGCTTGGAGCAGAAACGTGGGCTCATACCTAAGTAAAGCCAGCAGGTGGCGCTCTAAAGACGCTCCGTTGCCCTCCAGACTTGCAGGGGGCCAAGATCTTGATCAAGCACCTAGAAGTGGAAAGTGAGGTATAGGGAACTTTAAGCCCTAACTTTTTTGCTCCATGCTTCCTTCAGAGGTGAAATCCCCAAGATCAAGAGCCCCGTGGGTTTTGTTTTTCCTATGATTGCTCTCCCTCTGGGTGCCTGTATAGCACATCTATTCACTTCACTTTGGATCACTGTGCGTCCAAAACTTTGATGAGCAAAACAATGATTTGGGTCTTTTGTGAAAATGCAAGTTCTGATTCAGTAGGACTGCAGTGGGGCCCGAGCTTCTGCATTTCTTTAAAGATTTTTTTTTTTTTTGACAGAGAGATAGATCACAAGTAGGCAAGAGGCAGTCAGAGAGAGAGGAGGAAGCAGGCTCCCCACTGAGCAGAGAGCCCGATGCGGGCCTCGATCCCAGGACCCTGGGATCATGACCTGAGCTGAAGGCAGAGGCTTTAACCCACTGAGCCACCCAGGCGCCCTCGAGCTTCTGCATTTCTAACCAGCTCCCTGGTGATGACTCGCACCCAGCGGCTCTCAGTCCCATTTCTAGGAGCAGGGGGAGGGCTCTGCCCCCAGAGCTTGCCAGCTTCCTGGAGTAAACTCTCACTGAAGTGTCTCCGGTACAAGTTAGACAGAGCGTGGGTCCCCTCGCTGGGGGACCTTGGGCAAGCTGTGTGACCTCTCGGGGTCTCAGTTTCCTGATCTGCAAAATGGGAAGGGGGCACCAGGCTGGCTCAGTGGGAAGAATGTGCAATTCTCGATCTCGAGGTTGTGAGTTCAAGCCCCACATTGTGTGTAGAGATTACTTAAAAGCAACAACTTAAGAAAAATGAGGAGAGTTACAGCCTCTACCTTAGAGAGTGGTTTGAAGGTTAAAGCAACATTTAATACGGTGCCTGGCACATAGTAGGCCTCAACAAGGCTTGGGGTGCACTTAAAGGAGAAGCCAGGAGGGCACCCTGGAGGAGTGGACAGAACAGCCTCGAAGAAGGTGCCATCCTCCGAAAAGGAGGCGGTCAGGGAGGTGAGGGCAGAGAGCCAGGAGGAGGGCAGGTCTCCTGATCAGGTGCCAAGACTAAGGATTGCTTTTGAGGGAGATTTGAGTTTGCAGCAGGCTAAGCATGGATCTTTCTGGAAATGGTGAGAGTGGGTGGGATCTGGGCTGCTAAGCATATCAAGTGTGGCTTGTTGCTGCATTTCACATCTTTAGGGATCTTAGGAGGTTGTGATCAGAGCTAAGAGGAGCCAAGGCTCACCCTGGCCCTGCCCTCATGCCAGGCTTTGCCAAAGCCCGTTTAGCCTCCCCCCACTGCAATGGGGTCCTCAGCCCAGGCTCCCATGTTTGCCTGCGTGCTCTAAACAGGGTAGTGTTTCCCCAGCTTCTTGAAGGCCCAAGCACATTTATGGACTAACTTCCAGTGTGCCGCTGAACGTTCCGGGGACACAGAGACACAGCCACGCAGCCTCCACCCTCCCTGGGTGACCCTGGGGAGGTCGCATGTCACCACTGGAAAGGAACGGTTCGTGCAGGAACTCACTGAAGCATCCACAGACCTGCGAGGCCGGTATCACCTCCATTTCATCGAGGGGGAAAAGGAGACCCCAAGCAGCTCGTTCCAGGTCTCCCAGCCATAAAAGGGGTGGGCGGTGGGCCCTCTGCCTTCAGTTCACGTGCAATGCCAGATTCTAGGCAGCTCCCGGCCTCGGTGACAGCTTTGCCCTTGCCCTTCCCCTCCAAATACAAGGACAGGGGCATACCCACACACAGTGACAGTGGGGAGCCTTGAACGCCTGGCTCAGGAGCCAGGACAGGACCCGATTTCTCTCTTCCCTTGCTCAGCACTGAAGGAATCGTTTCTCCACTCTAGCCGAGCGAGGAGGCTAGCGGGGTTGCCTCACCTCTAGATCACGGGGTCCCCTCCGCCTTCACAGCCAAACCCACTTCCTGTCCTTGTACCTCTTTTGTCATATGGTGATTCTCACATTTCCTGTTGACTTCTGCTTGGTTTCAGCTGGTTCAGGGCCAGCAACTGTGGGGGCTGCTGTTGGTCTGATCAGCGAACCCGGGACACAGGAGCAGGTACAATGGGATGGTGGCTGGGGGGGGGGGGGGTGGGTGTCTGATTGGATGTCTGGGCCAGGTGAGGGCCAGCCCGAGGCGCCCCAGAGCGGGAGGGCTCCTGGTGGTCTGTGGACCCTCTCTCTGTCCATGTGACTGGGGGCACCGTCAAAGGCTGAGGTCAGTTTTGTGAAGTTGGTTATGCTCCTGTGGGGGGAATACCAGACATTTGCGTTGGTGGTGTCGTCCCGAAACCCTGTGGTCTATCCCCATCTCCCCAAGATCCCATCACCCTGATTTGTCTTTCCTGGGTACCTGATAGCATTTTCCAGGCTTGCAGACAGGGTCTCTTGGGTTCAAACAGGTTTATCTCATGTGATGCTTAACATCGCACTGAGCTGACCAAGTTAGGAGATTGCCACCAGGAGTCCCAGTTCCTTGTCTCGTTCATGGGCAAGTCACTCCCCTCTGAACCTATTTTCTCATCTAGAACACGGCACTGTGTCTCTATTTTGAGGGACTTTTTGTGATGCTTAAGCAAGACAGTGATTATGAAAGTGTTTTGTAAACTATAAGATGGTATCTTTCAGAATTTGAGGTTACTTTTTTTTTTTATAAAGATTTTATTTATTTGTCAGAGAGAGAGGGAGAGAGAGCGAGCACAGGCAGACAGAATGGCAGGCAGAGGCAGAGGGAGAAGCAGGCTCCCCGCCAAGCAAGGAGCCCGATGTGGGACTCGATCCCAGGACGCTGGGATCATGACCTGAGCCGAAGGCAGCTGCTTAACCAACTGAGCCACCCAGGCGTCCCAGAATTTGAGGTTACTTTTATTTCATTTTCTAAATGGAACTCCACTTTTTTTTTTTTTCCTGGTATGATAGTTGATAGTTTCCCAATACAGAGAAAGTTCAAGTTTTTGCATGATTCCATCTGCGAAAATTACCATGGACCCTTTGCATATAGATTTCTAGACCTCAAAAAATGTTTTAAAAATGTATTGCGGTAAAATATACATAAAATTTACCTTTCTTAGGTCCACAGTTCAGGGACACCAAGTGTGTTCACGTTGTTGGATACCATCATCGCCCTCCGGTTCTAGAACTCTTATCGTCTTGCAAAACTGAAACTCTGTCCCCACTAAATACTGCGTCCCCCACTCTCCTTTTCCCCAGCTTCTGGAACCACCATTCTGCTTTCTGTTTCTGAGTTTGGTGACTCTAGACACCTCATATAGGGAGAATCACATGGTATTTCCCCCTTTCGTGGCTGGTTTATTTCACTCGGCATAAAGGTCTCAGGGTTCGTCCTGTTGTCACAATTGCCTTCCTTTTAAGGCTGAACACGATTCTGTTATGTGAATAGACCGCGTTCTGTTCTGCTGTCTGCACGTGGGTTGAACACTTGAATTTTCTCCACCTTCTGGCTATTACAACCCTGAGTTCAGCAATATCTGTGTGAGCTCCTGCTCTCAGTTCTTTTGAGTATATGTCCACAAGTGGAATCACCGGGATCATATGGCAATTCTATTTTTAATTTTTTGTGGAATTGTCTTACTTCGTACATAGCAACTGTGTCATTTGACAACCCTATGGTAGTGTGCGAGAGGTCCGATTTCTCTACATTCTTGCTGACACTTGCTACCTTCTGTGTTTCTGATTGTAGCCATCCTGATGGGCGTGCCCTGGTATCTTATTGCAATTTTGACCTGCATTTTCCTAGTAATCATTGGCGCGGAACATCATTCTGTGAGGCTTATTGGCCATTCGTATACTTCTTTGGAGAAACGTCTAATCGAGTCCTTCATGCATTTTTCAATCGAGTTGTTTGTTGTTGTTGAGTTGTAGGCGTTCTTTATATATTCTGGAAATCAACTAGACCTTTAAAACAAATATTTCTTATGTAAAACTCTGTCTTTTAACCCTTTTTTACTTGATAATATCATTTGAGTATCATCTCTGGTTAATTTATAAATATCTCCCTTCTCTTTCCTTTTTAAAAGATTTTATTTACTTATTTATTTGAGAGAGAGAGAGTACTTTTGTGTGTAAGAGCATAGTGGGAGGAGGAACAGAGGGAGAGGGAGAAGCGGGCTCCCCTCTGAGCAGGGAGCCTGACACAGGGCTTGATCCCAGGACCCCGGGATCATGACTTGAGCCAGAGGTAGACGCTTCACCATCCGGGTATCCTTACCTTGTCTTTCTTAACAGCTGGGTAGTATTTCAGTGTATAGGTATACAGAATTTATTGAACCAGTCTCCTACTGGTGGGTGTTTAGGCTGTTTTCAATGTATTGCTGTAATAAACAGTGCTCCAGTAAACATCACTGAATGCACGTCTTTGCATACTAGCACTATTATTTCCTTAGTATAAATCCTTACAAGTTTATTGCTGGGTGAAAAGTTATACATCTGTTTACAGTTTTGGTCCTTTTGTCTAAAATCCTCCAGTAAGTATCATACTTTTTATGTATTTCAAATTTCACATCCACTTTTATTAAAGCAACACAAAGCAACACAAAGAAAAATACCAATTCCCCATCCCATCTTCCCACTTCCAAGTTTTCTTTACCAGACACAAACACTTTTAACTATTTTAGTTGTTTCTAAAGTGACTGGATGGCTGTTTTTTTTTTCTATTTTAGTCATTATCTATCGACTTTTTATGAAAAGGAAGGATACATCACCCTATCTATAGTAATGCCCCCCCATCTTCCTGATACCTTCCTGATAACAAATTTTGGTTAAATCAGTGTTCATGTTTGTGTTACAAAAGTATGTTGAGCTGTAACTATGTAAGTATTGCTGAGCTCTCCACTTTACTATTATTCTTTCCTTCCTTTTGTCTAATTTTTTCCCCCGGAGTTGATGGTTGCCTCAGGTTTTCATTTTCTTAGCTTTCACACACATATCACTGTTTCCTCTCCGACAGGGCTTTTAAATTTCTCTCAATAGGATCAGACACATCAGATGATTTCCCAGTTCCCATCTTTATTTCATCTGTATATTTTATTTTATTTTAAAAAAGATTTTATTTATTTATTTGACAGACAGAGATCACAAGTATGCAGAGAGGCAGGCAGAGAGGGGGAAGCAGGCTCCCCGCTGAGCAGAGAGCCCAATTCAGGGCTCGATCCCAGGATCCTGAGATCATGACCTGAGCTGAAGTCAGAGGCTTTAACCCACTGAGCCACCCAGGTGCCCCTAAATGTTCATTTTTATGATCAAGGAACTAGAAGCTGATTGGAGGCTCTGGAGGGGGCAGGCGGAGTGTCTCACTGGCTGTTGGGCTTCTCTGTGACTACTCCAGATCAGGCCTATGGTTGGGAGACTCTCTAGATCCAGTTGGGTTCTGCGGAGAAAAACTCTCTGATCTCCTGCCTGGAGGGTACATGTCAGGCTGTAGGCATTCTGGGAGGCTGTCAGGAGAAGGAAGGTAGGATCTCTTCATTCCATACACAGCCTTTGAAGGATCTGCCCTCCCTCCATTCCCCTTCTTTTCGTAGTGTGGTGACTTAGCCTTGTCCTCTGGGGTGGCCCAGTGTGCCTTAGTCTGGAGCTTTTCTAAACACCCTCCTCCTGCTGGGGTGGGAGAGAGGTAAATACCTTGGCTTGACATTTGCCTGAGCTGTGAAGTGAGCCTCTAAAATGCTTTGTAAATATAGGGTAGTTTCAACAGATCTTCCTGTGTTTGGCCCCGCCCTGCCCTGCCTTCTGTCGCACCCAGCACCTCTGGCTCCTGAGCCCTTCTGGTCTGCGGGTGGAGACACCATGCTGCTTGCTTCTGGGGGACACTGAGTCTCCCTTCCAGCCTTCTCTGATCACCCCATCAGCGGCCACTCAGCGCTCAGCGATCTACTGTTCGTTTTACAAGATTCTGTTGACATCTCATGTCATTGTTGTCTTTCCTGCATTCCGTCCTCCTGGAGTTCTGCCTTTTAGAATTTTTTTTTAAAGATTTTATTTATTTATTTGACAGACAGAGATCACAAGTAGGCAGAGAGGCAGGCAGAGAGAGAGGGGGAAGCAGGCTCCCTGCTGAGCAGAGAGCCTGATGCGGGGCTCGATTCCAGGACCCTGAGATCATGACCTGAGCCGAAGGCAAAGGCTTAACCCACTGAGCCATCCAGGCGCCCCGTGCCTTTTAGAATTTTTGTCCCGTCTTTTTTTTTTAGTGGTGTTTCAAGAGGAAATGAGGATACAAGTACTCAACCCATCACGGTAGCTGCGGTGGTTGTCCTGCCGGTCCTCTGACCAGCGTCGTACAAACGCACTGACTTCCTCATACTGCTCATAGCACCGAGCAGCATCATTTATTTTAAACGTGGCTAATCTGATAGACAAGTTGTACGGCATTGTTATTCTAATTGACGTGTTCAAAACTCATTAATGATATGGCCGAATATCTTCCTACATGTTTATGGGCCATTTTTTTTTTTTTTTCTGCAAACGACTTATTTTTATCCATTGCTCATTTTTTGAGTGGGGTAGGAAAAGTGCTACATTGGGATAATGTGGCCAGCTCTGTAACGAGGCATAGGGTTGATCTCTTATTTTCTTGTATATTCAGTCTCAAAGCACAGGCTTCAGAGAACAGTGGATCTTAATAACTATGTCTACATTTTTTTAAAATTTTATTTATTTATTTATTTATTTATTTTTTTTAAAGATTTTATTTATTTATTTGACAGAGAGAAATCACAAGTAGGCAGAGAGGCAGGCAGAGAGAGAGAGGAGGAAGCAGGCTTCCCGCTGAGCAGAAAGCCCGATGTGGGGCTCGAACCCAGGACCTGGGATCATGACCTGAGCCGAAGGCAGCGGCTTAACCCACTGAGCCACCCAGGCGCCCCGATTTTATTTATTTATTTGACAGAGAGTGATCACAAGTAGATGGAGAGGCAGGCAGAGAGAGAGAGAGAGAGAGGGAAGCAGGCTTCTTGCCGAGCAGAGAGCCCGATGCGGGACTCGATCCCAGGACCCTGAGATCATGACCCGAGCCCAAGGCAGCGGCTTAACCCACTGAGCCACCCAGGCGCCCCTTATGTCTACATTTTTGCATGATTTTTTATTCCCTCCTTGGATTAAGAAAATAATCTGTAGGGGTGCCTAGGTGGCTCAGTTAATTAAGCATCTGACTCTTGATCTCAGCTCAGGTTTTGATCTCAGGGCAATAATAATGTCCTGATCTCAAGGCAATAAATTTAAGCAGCTCTATGCTGGGTGTGGAGCCTACTTAAAAAAAAAAAAAGAAAAGAAAAAAAAAAAAGAAAGTAATCTTTGTTCACCGCAGCATGTTTGGAAGACACAAACAAGCAGAAAAAGAAATATAAATCACCTTTTCAATCGTTACGTACCTGTGACAATAAGAGTCATTTTAATATGTATTCGTGCTTTCAATTTACTAATCGTAGTTCATCCTCCTATTATTATACACTGTTGCATGACATCATTATTGGCGGTAACATGGTATTCTGTTGCGTGGCTATGCGATCATTTATTGAGGCCGTACCCTACAGACCGACATCTTGGTTCTTTTGGATTAAAATCTTCATTAACAAGTTCCCCTTCAGATCACGACCCCATGTAACCTTGTTCCACTCTGTTATCTGCTTAGCAATCTCTTTTTTGGGGGGAGGGGAGAGGACAAAAGTCACACTTTAATCCGTTTCTGGTTAAATTGTTTACTAATTCCAAATCAGCGAAAACAGACTCCTCAGAAATTTTCTAGCACTTTCTGTATTTCTCTTTTCCCCCTCTGTGGTTTGGAGGAAGATGGAGAAAGGTCACTCTGGGGTTCTCCCTAGATTCCTCCACGACTTTCAACCCCGGGTGGAAAGGATGGAGGGCCAGAGCATCAGGGCAGAGGGATGTTTGTAAAGAGGAGGAAACAGAAGCAGATCGGGCAGGCGTCCAAAGAAGTCACCCCAGAAATACTAGCTTAAGTGCAAAAATCAGAAAGAATGAATTGTCCCTGAGTCTACCATTGACTGGGTGTCCTCTGGCAGGGGTCCCACCCTCCTTCCTCAGGTCAGGGGAATTCTAAGTTCCCTCGTGTCTTCCAAGGCGCTCTGAATACAGACTTTATCACCCCTGCCTTGTGACCTGGACAAGCTGCTTGACTTCTCTGAGACTTGGTTTTCTCATCTGTAAAGTGGGGACACGAAGAGCTACTTCATAGTGTTGTCGTGAACGGGTGTTTGGCAAGCACTTGCCCGAGCCCTGACCCACGCTAAGAATCCAATAAATGAAAGCTATTTTTATTGCGTGCCGATTGTTATGTAAGACGAGGATAATGATAGCATCCCACACCGTGTGCGCGGAAAAGGACTCTGCCTTCTCAAAAGTGGTTTTCAAAGCTCAGCCTGTTTGCTGGGACAGATGCCAAGGAGAGCCCAGGACAAAGTCACCACTGGCCACTGACCTTCCCTTTTGGTTCATTCTTCCCTGGGGCTTGGACGCTGTCCAGATGCGGGCCAAGTAAACATGCTACTGTTTAACACAGATAAGTGGGAGGCACGGGTGTGGGTCTGACAGGGGAAGCAATAGGAAACACCACTTTCTAAATATAAAATATCTGTGAGCGTAGCAGAGGGGACCTGAGCACCAGCTGGTACGAGTCGCCGGTGCAGGGATGCCGGGAGAGAAACTGACATGCTGTCAAGTTGTGCCCAGTGAGGACGGAGCCGGGGCTGCAGTTTTGCTCTTTGCCCCCGTGCATTCTTGGCCAAATTACCCTCTTCTGTAAAACCAGCAGGCTGGATTCTATTTTTGTCCCCCAAATGCTGGCCTTGGTACTCCTGGAGGCAATGCAGTGATGTTATCCGGGAACAGGCATGAACACTTGCCATCTTAATAGTTACGGATTTACTTGAACAGAATATTAGGGAAACTAAACTGGTGGTTCATTCCGGGAGTTCATGGATATGATCATTTAGGATGAGGCTAATGAAGGATGTAAGTCTATTAAAAAAACAAAGAAAAAAAGCAAACCAATTCAGGGGCGCCTGGGTGGCTTAGGTGGTCGAGCGTCCAATTCTTGATCCCGGCTCAGGTCTGGATCTCAGGGTCATGAGTTCGACCCCCGGGTGTGGAGCCTGCTTCAGAAAAAGGGAGGGAGTCAATTTAAAGAAAAGCTCAAAGATGATAAGGAGAAGTGGCAAATATTGTGACGAGGGTAGAATGAGAACATTAGATACGGTTGGCAGAATGATAAGCCCCGGAAGATGTCCACACCGTAATGCCCAGAGCCGTGAGTGTGTCCCCTTACGTGGCAAAAATGGCTTTGCAGAGGTGGATCAGGCTTTTTTTCTTTTTAAATTTTATTTATTTGACAGAGATCACAAGTAGGCAGAGAGAGAGAGGGAAGCAAGCAGCCTCCCTGCTGAGCAGAGAGCCCTACACAGGGCTCAATCCCAGGACCCTGGGATCACCACCTGAGCCAAAGGCAGAGGCTTTAACCCACTGAGCCACCCAGGCACCCCTGGTTAAGGTTTTTGAAATGGGGAGATTATTCTGGGATATCAGGGTGGGCTTCATGTATGGAAAGGGTCCTCCTGAGAGGAAGGCAGGGTGTCAAAGTCAGACCGAGCAATCTGACACCAGTAGGGCTGCTGCAGAGAGGTGGCTCGAGAGCTAGGAGCCCTGAAGCCACTAGCAGCTAGAAGGGGCAAGGAGCCTCCTGCAGGAACCAGCCCTGCCAACACCTTGGTTGGGTCCCTGTGAGTCTCATTTTGGACACCTGACCTCTAGAACCGGAGGAAGATACCCTGGTGTTGTCTTAAGCCACTCAGGGGGTGGTGATGTGCTACAGCGGCCCCAGCAGACCAACACGAGGGATTTTAGATGCCCTTGGAAGTGGTCCATTCTGCAAGCTCAGGGATTCCCCAGGGCAGAGCAAAGCAGCTCAGCCAAGGGTAAGACAGTCCTCTGTCACCTGCCCTCACCCACCCACCGAGGAGGGGCCTGACCTTGCCATGACTGTAGAGCAAGCTGACCCTGTAGAGACAGGGACCTCAGCTCTCCCTGCAAGGGTGCTCGGCACCCAGAGGGCAGGACGGGTCCGGACTCATAGGGCTGCTAACAAGCTGCTCTTTTTACAGAGGAAGAAAAGGAGATGCAGAGAAGGGAAGTGATGGGCAAAATCCCCTGTTGATGGGGCCCAATGTGGCTGAGAAGAAATTCCTAAGGCGGTGGGAGGGAAGGGCTCCCTGGGGCGGAGGCTGACTGCGCCCTCACACCAGGGTGGGGAGCCCTGAGAAGGGGCGTGGCTCTGGCTGGGGGTGGAGGGTGGGTCCTGCCTCCCTTTGATCACCTCATCTGTGTGTCTGGGCCTCCTGCTCTCACAGGGCTGCCTTTAATATCTTTCTATCATGGTCTTCACAACTGTGCTGCCAACACAGGACTTTTGAAAATCTTTGAAACAACAACAGGCTTGGAGAAAGGGCTTTCCTGCTCCCCTTCCTGTCAGTCCTCCCTGGGGTCCTGCCACCGGCACTTAAATCAATGCCTGCTCCCCTCCAAAGGGATGCGTATTTCCTTTGTATGGAAGGGGCATTTCTGCCGTGATTGACATGAACCCTGGGCTGTTTTTCGTTTCTGCACTTCAGCCTTTTATGAGTCAAAACTGGCCTCCGTGGAACATACAGTCCTAGAAAAAGCCCAATCCAATTTTGAGCAGAAATTGTTTCTCATGCACAGCCCACAAAACCCTCCTCTGTCATTTTCCAAGTGGACGTTGGGACCGACCCATGCTGTATTATACGGTGTAGGAATTGGCAAAGGCTTATGGGCAATTTCCTCCAAGGTCCCCTGGACTCAGGCTAAGTTTGTGAGCCCCTATTAGGTTATGATTATAAATGGTCAGGGTACGGCGCCCCTTAATGAATCAATGGTCTCCACATGTGTGGACCCCCTCCCCCACCGAAAAGCAATCCCCACTTTCCAAGTTAGCTATAGTTGATGTCCAAGGTAGTGACACCCAGCCCCCCACCCCCACTTTCTTGCTGTTCTCTTTGGAGAACGCTTTTGATTAGGAGCGAGCTGACTATGATGTATGTTAGTCACCTTGTAATTTTAAAATTTGTCAGCGACTGCTGCTTGCTCATTCTGTTTCATTGGAGAGGTCTTTACTGGAGTTCTGAACGATAAAAGCGATTTGATGAAAGGAAGGAAAACGAGGGGCGCCAGGTGGCTCAGTGGGTTAAGCATCCGACTCTTGATTTCGGCTTGGGTTGTGATCTCGGCGTCATGAGATCGAGCCCCGTGAAGGGCTCCATGCTCAGCAAGGAGTTTGCCTGAGATTCTCTCTCTTCGTGTCCCTCTGCTCCTCCTGCCGCTTGTGCACGTGCTCTCTCTCAAATAAATAAAATCTTCAAAAAATATTTTAAAAAGAGGAAGGAGCAGCTGAGAGCCAGGGAAATATCTCAGAACTTAAAAACATTCAATGCAAGGCATTTGTTCATTCTCCATGTCAGGTGCTGCCCTCCGTGCTCCCCAAAATACAAAATATTGAAACGTCCTGGACTCTTTGTTTCTTCTCAGTACTTAACACTACTGGACGGGCTAACATTTCCTTCTTTTCTGTTTCCTTTCTTCTCTGCGAGCTCGTGTCATTAACTGCTCTGTTCCTGGAGCCTAGAACAGGGCGGGCACTCAAGGCGATTTGTTGAACACCTGCATGAATGGTCGTTCAGTCCTATATGTCTGGTAATGGGATTTTGCCTGAAATTGCCCGATATGCCCAGCTCAGCTCGGAAGAAACGCTCCATCTCTTTCCAGCCTTGTCATTTCATCAGAAGGGTTTGGGGGTGAGTAAAACCGGTGTCACCTTGTCTCCGTGAAGGTATGGAGCAGATCTTGCTTTGGTCTGGGGACAGTCACGCTGTTGATGTAGGTGTGATGGCAACAGCCCGTGAGGTTGCCAGGTGTTAACCAAGCCAACAATTAATAGTGCGGAGCCTTCCTTTCCTGGGGAGGCGGCTGTCACTCCGGGGTGTGGGTAGTGACACAAGGGGCTGGCTGGGAGCCAGGGCTGACAGGGAAGACAGAAACTTGGGGGAGTGGAGGCTCTGAAGCCAGGAACACCACGAGGCTGCAGATAGTTCCAGAACGGGAGGAAGCCCACAGCTGAGGTGGGTTGCTGGGGAGGAAATTGGGGCAACTCCAAGATTCATGGGAGTGCGGCCATGTGTCAGTTTCCATTAATAGGAAGGGGGCAAAGTCTGAGCAAAGAGTCTTAAGCCTCAGTTTACCCCCCGGATAAGGACAAGGGGGGGCCCTTTCCTCCCAGGTACGAGAGCAGCACTCTGACAGGGAGGCCTGTGATGGCTTTAGCTTGACTTGTCCTTGTTCTCGCCTGCGAGGGCTACTTCTCAGCAAGCTACACCCCAGTCCTGCCATGGAAGGGTCTAGAAGCTGGCAGCGTTCTCAGATAGACACGGCAGGAAGGGAAGGGACAGCAAGGAGGTCTGGACCCTTCTGGGTCATCATACCTGGCTCCTGGCTCTCTGTTGACTTGCAGACCGCGGGAGTTTGGGGATGGAGAGGACAGAGAATCTGACAGGAGAGCGGGGTTTAGAAGGCATCGAATAGCTTTGAGCAGTTTGCCGCGCTCGGTTTGATCAAAGAGCCATTGAGCAGGCAACACAGACATCTAATGGAGCTCACCATCTCTTTGGGGTGGCGCTGGGTTACCCCCGCTCAGCTGTTCACAGCCGTCTGGCTCAGGGGTCAGGGACCAAGCAGCAGGGGGTATTTTTTAAAATATAATTTTTATTTTCTTATTAACATATAGTGTATTATACTGTGGGTGTTTTGGAATCAGACACGAACTGGCTACCATTCTTTATCCTACAAGGGGGGAATTTATCATCTGGTTGGAGGCTAGGCATTCTGTAGACCATGCAGCAAGCCCTTTACCCAACTGATTTATCGAACGCCCACTCTATGTCGGGCACTGTGATGGGAAGTAGGATGAGCTTCTCTGTGTGAGGCACTGGTACATATTATCATGTTCTTAATTTCACATCTCTCTTGCATTTTACGTAGCAGCCTTTATCATAAGAGTCCTGACAATTTTATGGAGGAAGACAGTCGCTCCTGCGACAAAGCCTGATACTCAGGGAAAGCTCTTGCCATATCTTATCCTCTTGCTCTGGGCAGATTCCTTCCTTTCTAAGATTTTATTTATTTATTCGACAGACAGAGAGCACAAGCAGGCAGAGCAGCAGCCAGAGAGGGAGGGAGAAGCAGGCTCTCCGCTGAGCGGGGAGCCCGATGTGGGGCTCGATCCCAGGACCCTGGGGTCACGACCTGAGCCGAAGGCAACTGCTTAACCCACTGAGCCATCCAGGTGTCCCTCTGGGCAGGTTTCTTCCTAGCATCTATCATGACTGGACAGAAAGACATTTATTTGTCTATTGGCTTTTCATCTGTCTTCCCCATTAGAAGATAAGCTCTACGGGGGTGGGGTGCTGTGACTGTGACGCACTTGAATCCCCAAGTTCAAGAACGGTGCCTAGAACCGAGCAAGTGCTAAACTCACAGCTGGTGAATGAAAGACTTCCTTCTCTCTAGAAAACCACTTCTGACCTCAAGGTCCCAGAGCATAATTTTATCCCTGCCAAGAATAATTTTTAAATTAAAATTCCTATTTTATTATAACTATTCTTTCTTATTTTAAAAATTTTATTTATTTATTAGAGAGAGAGTGAGCGAGAGAGAGCACACAAGCAGGGGGAGGGGCAGAAGCAGTCTCCCCGCTGAGCAGGGAAGCCAATGCAGGGCTCCATGCCTGGACCCTGGGCTCATAACCCAAGCCAAAGGCAGATGCTTCACTGACTGAGCCACCCAGGCGTCTCATGACTATGCTTTTTTTTTTTTTTTTTAAAGATTTTTATTTATTTATTTGACAGAGAGAAATCACAAGTAAGCAGAGAGGCAGTCAGAGAGAGAGGAGGAAGCAGGCTCCCTGCTGAGCAGAAAGCCCGATGTGGGGCTCGAACCCAGGACCTGGGATCATGACCTGAGCCGAAGGCAGCGGCTTAACCCACTGAGCCACCCAGGCGCCCCATGACTATGCTTTTTTAATACAAAGCAAAAGATGTTGCATTGGGGATCGTGGATGGTATAGTCGGGGTTTAAGATTTCGGGTACAGAAAAGCCATAATTCCCCATGACCTGAATTCCAGGTCCTTTGTCACCCAGCGTCACCTAAGTTCAGCCTTTCAGACTAGTGAAAATCTCTCTATATCGTATTTTTCCTCATCATTTGGGGCATTTTCCAAAAAGTACTGCTAGTTTTGCGTTTGGAGTCATAGCCACCAAATGACGGATTCTTTCACTTTTAATTGAAGCACATTTATTTATTATTATTATTTTTTAAGGATTTTATTTATTTATTTATTTAACAGAGAGAGAGAGATTACAAGCAGGCAGAGAGGCAGGCAGAGAGAGAGGGAAGCAGGCTCCCTGCTGAGCAGAGAGCCCAACTTGGGGCTCAATCCCAGGACCCTGAGACCATGACCTGAGCCGAAGGCAGAGGCTTTAACCCACCGAGCCACCCAGGCGCCCCTGAAACACGTTTAACTGACCGTTTGCTGAAGGCCCGTTGCTGGGGAATAGTGGGACAGTCAATATTATCCCAGTGCTCAGTGAGATTTGGTTTTTTTGTGGGGAGCCTAGACACCTCCACTATCAAAAGGCCATGTTCAGTACCAAAAGGCCATGTTCAGTAAGTCTCCTGTGAACTATGTGGGGTTCTGCTTGAACTCAGAGGAAGGAGCACTCATTTGGGGGCGTTAGGTATCAGGGAAGGCTTCCTGGAGGAGGTAGCATATGAATGAGATTTCAAAAGGCAGAGAGGAAGGTGGGCTGGCCGGGCGCAGGGAGCAGGTGTGGGAGTCAGTAAGAGGCCCAGAGAGGAAGGGAACTGGTAGGGGACATAGTGGAAGGTCCGGCCAGACCCAGATTGGTGAACTGTAGGAAGTAGACTGTGGAAATGTGTTGGAGTTGCTTTGGCAGGACCTCGAATGCTAGGTTTTGTAGTTTGTACATTATCACAAAGGCAACAGGATGCCAAAACAACTTTTGGAGCCAGTGATGCTCTGTACACAGAGGGATTTTGGGAAGGTTATCCTGATGGTGGTGTGGTCTGCTGGGCTGGGACCAGGAGGAAATTCAGGGAGAGAAGTTTGGAAAGGGAGGGACAGAGAGATAGGAGACTCTGAACTGGGGAGATCCAGGAGGAAAATACTGGGAAAATGGATTTGAGAGAGTTTATGATGGGAGGGTCTCTTGGGTTCGGTGACCTTCTAGAGTGAAATGAAAGCTGGGGGAAGGAGATAATTAAGGGTGACTTGAGGAGGCTTTTGTGCCTTAGTAACCAGGGGAGTGACAGCATCTTTGCCAGAAACATGGAAGTCATTTTGGAAATTTCAACTGGGGCAAAAGGAAGATTTGTTTGGGGTTCATACATGAGTTGGAGGTGGTGGTGGGACCCCTGGTGGAGGTATCCAGCAAGACTCTAGTGACCAGCCAGCCTTTGGGGGGTCCCTTGGCCAGCCTGGGTACAGGAGATCTATGCCCCTAGAGTTCGGCAGAAAATACTGGCCACAAAAGATGCAAGGCTGAATCAAACCTTTGCTTATGAGGTCTCTGCTCGCCTGTTTCAACAGAGGGTTCCATGGGCCCCACATCCCCTTGGAGTTTTCAAGTCAGGCTTGTGTGCACTGTGTCACCTTCCATGTGTGATGTGGCTGGAGTCCTGCGTTCTTATTAGCTTGCATTTACATTAGAGTCCAGACTTCTCGTAAGGCAGCTGGTCAACCCCTACCTCCCAGTGGAGACTGGCCTCTGTTTCCCAAGTCTCTGAGTTTGTGCCAGGAAAGGTGGGATGCTTGTGCCTGCTCTCAGGGACTGTGATATTGACCTCTTTGGCTAGATCCATTCCTCATGGAAGCAGAGGGTGTAGTAACCTCTCTCATCTTTGTTAAGTTCGCAAAGCCGATTTTGCAACTTTTGTTTCCCTTAGAGGCTGCTTTCAGGTCCCAATTCCACTTTACTCCCCCCAGACGGGCAGGGAGCAGGGCAAAGGCTGTTCACTGTTACTTGGGAGAAAGCACAACAGTGCAGAGGAAGGAAATCAGTCAAGGGCTTTGCTATTATTAACAGACTTGCCAGGCAAAGCCCATTCATTGAGATGGGGTCAATGCATGGAGTCCAGACTGGGTAGGGGGTGTGGTGGGGCCTGGAAGATGACGCCAGCATTTTGTGCAGGGCTTGCCCTGCCATTAGGTGACTCAGTGTATTTCCCAGGACTTCAGCCAGGAGGCGGGGACAAGAGTTGCAGACTTTGTTTTTTCCTTTGGGCTGGGACTGCTGGGTCTTGGCAGGAGGTCCACAGGAAGACCTCCCTGCCTAATTACCTATCTGTCTGTGATCTCATCTAACAGAGCACAGCTTCCTGCCAGGGAAGCAGAGCCCCAGATCCGGAAAGAGCTTCTACAGTGTCCCCCAGGTCATGGGCTTGGACAAAGACCTGCTTGGGTTAAAATTCCAGCTCCTCGGGGCCTCGGTTTTGCAAAAGTGTATTACTCGAGGTAATAATTGTGGCCTCACAAGCTGCTTGTGAGGACTGAGGGAGGTAATTTATTTAATGCACTTAGCATGGTGCTCTAGCCCCCAAATATTGTTAATATTAATTAAATTAAATAAAATTATTTATAGACCCCCTGAGTCACAGTATAGTAGTGGTGAATAGCGTGATTTCTGGAATTAAACCATCCAGACTAGCTGGATTTGGATCGTGAGTCCTTTTTTCTAGTTGATTGACCTTGGGCAACATTATTTTGCTGACTCAGTTTCCTCAATTTCCCAGGGTCGTTTCATAGATTAAATTATGCAAACCGAGCATTTCCCGTAATTGCCAGTGCCTACAGATGGCACAACAAAAGGGCACTTCTCTTACTGTCATTATCATGATCTTTCCAACCCTCTGTCTTTCAGAGTCTAGCTCGAGGTGCCATCCTTCCCGCAAACACCGTTCATCATGTCTCCAATTTTTATTGATTTGGACACCTATTACAATTCATTTTGCATTGTTCCCATATAGGTCTATTTCCTTAAAAACGTGACTGAACCTCCCAACCTCACCTTGTTTTCACCTTGAAGCCTGTCTTTCACATGATTATCGCGTCCAAAACCCCCACAGACCCAATCCCGAGAGCGCTGACATCAGGGGTAATTACACGGCACATTGTGCACTCAAAGTTCCCAGAGTTGTTTTTTAAAACAGCTCCGTTCTAGCTTCCGCTCCCCAAGCCGTTGCTCAGCCTCATCTCCCCCCTTTCTGAGCTGAGCACCCCTCGGCCCTCTTCCCTCCCAAGTCACCTAGGAGGCCAGGCTTCAGGGGCCCCTGTATCGATACACCCCCAAATAAATGTACGCTCAGATATGCAAAATATGTAAGTGGATGTTACTTGTATTCCCCCCAGCGAATCCATTCATTCTGATCAACAAGTATTTGAGCGCCCACTTAGTGTGCAAGCTCCCGGTGGGAACGAGAAAGACCTGGGGGGGGGGTCCTGCTCTCCGGGCATTTACAGTCTGCGGGGGAAGACAAGTCCGGGCACACAGTGCCAGCCGGAGGGAGAGCGCGAACAGCACGCAGATCCCCGTGGGAGTGACGAGGGGGACGGGGATACCCCTGTTACTCTGCAGGGTGCTCGGGGGTGTGCTACGGGGTGAGATCAGACCCGAGAGTCGCGTTACGAACGGGCGCCCGGGCACACGGACACTCGAAGGACCTCGGTGGCTGAAAAACGCGGAGGCTAGAGGGTGTCACTCCCGCACCCCCCTCCTTGGGGCGTCACTTTCCGGACCCGCTCAGCTGTTTTGGGGGAGCCGCGGCGACTGAGGGCGCCTGCGCAGAGGCCGCCGCCATCCTGACGTCAGCGCGCCGGGCCCGGCCCGCCCCCCTCCCCTCGCGTGACGCCATCCCGGCCGCAGCCCCGCCCCGGCCGCGCGCGCGCTCGCGCGCACGCTCCGGGCCCCGCCCCCGTGCGTCACAGAATGGCCTCGGACACCGAGGCGGCCCCTGACGTGTCGGGGAGGAGCCGGGCGCCGAGGTGCGCGGAGTGGAGCTCTGGGCTGCGGAGGGGAGCCGAGCCGAGTGGCTGGGCGGGCCTGGCCAGGCCAGCGGAGCGGAGACGTCGGTCGAGCGGCGGCGAACATGCGCTTTTGACACATTGAAGGTGAGCGGGCGGTGCGGGGCCGCTCCCGAGGGGGCCGGGCCGGGTGGCGGCGCCGAGGCCTGTCCCCGGGGGAGCCCGCCGCGCCCGTGGGCCGGGTGCGAGGCCCCACCGGGCCGAGTCGGGCCCGGGCTCTGGGGGCGGCCGGCCCCGGGCGACTGTTCCAACCGCTCTAACTGCCCCCCGCAACCCCTGCCCGCCCCGGTCCGAGGTGTGGTCCAGGGAGGGGGTGGCCGGGGCCGGGACGAGGGGTGCGCGGACGCAGGCCGGGACGTGGCACCGCGAGCCGGGGCGCTGGTGGCCGCGGCGCGCCCAGCCCTCCCCCGCCTCCCCCCGAGCGCCCTGGGCGGGCAGGCTGTCGGCCGGCTCGGATTCCCAGGTCCCGGGGCCTCTCCGAGCGGGGGGCGGCAGCGGCCCACGTCGGGCTTCGTTGGCATCCCCGTGACTCCCCGTCCCTCCTGGAGTTCGCAGAAGTGTCCCCAGACGGGTTCGGGTTGCCTGTCTGCTAGCCTTTTTTTTTTTTCTTTCCTTCCTTTTTTTTTTTTTTGGCTGGTAAGCAACGAAGTCACCTTTTAAGTTTTGCCGAGGCAGTGCGGGTTCCTTCGGTGTTGATAATTACATTCTAATTCGGCAGCACCTTGACGCGTCCCAGAACGCTGCTTGCTGTCTCGGGAGCCTCATCTCCCTGGGTGGTGCCTGATTCTGTTACCTCCATTGCACGGATGGGGAAGTTGAGCCCAGCTGGGGTGGGTGGGAGGAGGAAGTGATCTACGCCGCAGTTTGGATTCCACCAGTTGGTGAGTGGCTTCGTTTGGATCAGAATTTATGGCTCTAGCCTCGACGTTACGGTGTGTGTGTGTGTGTGTGTGTGTGTGAGATTTTTATACCCTTCTCAGCTAGAAAGCACAGCAGAAAATTTGGCTTGCTGAAAATATGTCAGAAGCTAGTAGGAAGAAGATGCATTCGAGTATTTTTGAGCAGACTTACTCAGGATAAGAACTGCTACTGGGGCGGGGGTAGGGTGGGGGGAATGCCTGGGTGGCTCAGACGGTTAAGTGTCTGCCTTTGGCTCAGGTCGTGATCCCAGAGTCCTGGAATCGAATCCCGCATTGGGCTTCCTGCTCATCCGAGGCTCTGCTTCTCCCTCTCCCTCTGCCACTCCCCCTGCTTGTGCTCTCTCTCAAATAAATAAATATCTAAAACAAAAAAACAAAAAACTGATACTGGGTCGTTAAGAAAATCGTTCTCTGTCTGAAATGTTCATGGGTCGCTGGTAATTGTTCTGTCTGATGAACTGTGTTGCTCTTAATCCACTTCTGAAATAGGGTAATGGCTTTGCTAAATCGTGCAGCACTAAGTCATGGGTTGAAGAGAAGTAACGGGGAGAGGAGGAAGATAGCTCTTCTGAATTTTTTTTTAAGATTTTATTTATTTATTTGACAGAGATCCCAAGTAGGCAGAGAGGCAGGCAGAGAGAGAGAGGGAAGCAGGCTTCCCACCAAGCAGAGAACTGGATGTGAGGCTCCGTCCCAGGACCCCGAGATCACGACCTGAGCCGAAGCAGAGGCTCAACCCACTGAGCCACCCAGGCGCCCCAGCTCTTCTGAATTTTTATTAAAACTAATATTTAAAACTGAGAGATTAGAAGTAAAAAAGAAAACCTTGGGCTGGCCCTGGTTAGAGGCTGACCTGGTCCGCACAGCAGTTGCTAAATCTTACGAAGCTATTCTTTTGCAGTTCGGTGTAGACTTGTTAAATAAATTGAAGTTGGATAAGGGACATTCAGAATAAGTGGAAACCTCAGTAAAAACTTAGATCTGCCTTTCATGACATCTGCAAAACTTGTTTTTATTCTCAATTTTTTTTTTAAAGATTTTATTTATTTAACAGAGATCACAAGAAGGCAGAGAGGCAGGCAGAGAGAGAGGGAAGCAGGCTCTCTGCTGAGCAGGGAGCCTGATACGGGGCTCTCCTGAGACCCTGGGATCGTGACCTGATTTGAAGGCAGAGGCTTTAACCCACTGAGCCACCCAGGTGCCCCGGGAGATCGTATTTATGATCAGCTTTGAAAAGGAAAGAATTCTGTAAATGTCACCTTTGGGAGAGGTAGATTTTGGTTCAAAGGCACGTATCACCTACAGTGAGTTCCAGAAGAACTCTCTCAGTCTCATTAGTCGATACTACAACTTTTAATAGAATGGCAATATCATAGGAGATGGATATTGCACTAAAAGTAGCTTCTGGGTAAGTGTAGCATTTTGGACAGGCTGTTTTACACCCAGATGAGTTGATTTGTCAGTTGCTGACCATCTGAAGGTCACGTACAGTGTGATAATGCCCCATGTAGAAGTTGTCGTACTTTTGAGATCCATCCTCCCATCTGTATGAGACATGGGATGGAGGGAAGGTTTGGGTAGCAGGGGAGAGTACATAATTATCTGCTTTTATTTCAGCCTCATAAGATTATCGATGTATCATTAAAGCTTTTTTAAAAAAAAATTTTGAGCAGTGAATTTTTCCATATTGGCTAACTTTCTGTAGCCTTAGTATCTCCAGTTACATAGTTTCAAATAACACAGTGAACACATCCTCCCACTGTAACCTGAAGCAAACTGAACAGACTGTCTTTACAGGCCGGAGAAGGTCTTTTGAATATCTGCAGTGGTGGCAAATTTTGGTCATTTGTAAAAATTCTGATATTTGGAAAGGGTATCCCTTTATTTATTTATTATTATTATTTTTAAAGGTTTTATTTATTTATTTGACAGAGATTACAAGTAGGCAGAGAGACAGGCGGTGGGGGGATGCAGAAGCAGGCTTCCTGCTGAGCAGAGAGCCCGATGTGGGACTCGATCCCAGGACCCTGGGACTACGACCCGAGCCGAAGGCAGCGGCCTAACTGACTGAGCCACCCAGGTGCCCCAAGGGTATTTCTTTTTAATTTTTATTATTTTTTAAGATTATTTATTTATTTATTTGACAGAGAGAGAGATCACAAGTAGGCAGAGAGGCAGGCAAAGAGAGGGGAAGCAGGCTTCCCGCTGAGCAGGGAGCCCGATGCGATGCGGGGCTCAATCCCAGCACTCCAGGATCATGACCTGAGCGGAAGGCAGAGGTTTAACCCACGGAGCCACCCTGGCACCCCTGGAAAGGGTATTTCTGATGAATAAAATCAGAGTGATAAAGTTGGATAAAGCAGTCAGGAAGCAGTAAGAATGAGGTGTGACCACAAAGAAATAACTTTTTTTTCCCCCGTTTTTAATTTTGTTCTTCAGGGCTATTCCAAAAGAGGTTTTAAAGATTTTATTTATTTATTTGAGAGAGAGACAGTGAGAGAGAGCATGAGCTAGGAGAAGGTCAGAGGGAGAAGCAGACTCCCCATGGAGCTGGGAGCCTGATGTGGGACTCGATCCCGGGATTCCGGGATCATGACCTGAGCTGAAGGCAGTCGTCCAACCAACTGAGCCACCCAGGCGTCCCCCAAAAGAGGTTTTAAAAAGTGTTTTCAGGAATGGTGGTATCATGGGACTACGTGTATAGCTTCTGGAAGAGATTGAGGGATCGTTTGTAGGTTATAAATGCCGAAGTACATTTATTTTGCAGTCATACTTAAGAGATTCACTGCTGAACTATTTTTTTTTCACAATTTAATAAAATTTATGCTGCATATACTATGTGCCAGGCTCTGTACTAAGTACTTTACAAATACTTATTCCCCTAATCTTCCCTTAATCTTCATAACAGCCCTATTTTAATTATTATCCCCATTGGGCAGGTGAGGAAGGGGGGGCACAGAGTGGTTGAGTAACCTGCCCAAGGTTATCCAGCTAGTGAATAGAGGAGTCTGACTCCAGGGTCAGGGCTCTGCACTACTACGCTGTGTTGCTTCTACCCCTTGTTTCCAGGCTGAATGTCTTTAATTGGTTTCTTCTGGGAAAGATGGTCATTTTAGTAAAAGGTTTCAGTTGTAAATTATACTGTTTACGGGACCAATAAACAGGTTGTAAAAGTAGCCTGTTAATTGGAAAAATTGGCGTCAACATTCACTTTGCGTAAGATTCAGCAAGAAAATAGGAGATGCACGTGTAAAATAAAAACACACTAATAAGTGGTTTTGCTACTGTTACTTGGCACTGAACTAAGGAGTTGGATAGGCAGGACACAAGAAATGGAGTTGGATACTGAAAAAGCCTCTCAGGAAACTCTGTTTATAACCCAAGTCATCAGGGAATGCTGATGGCAATATCGGTGATTGTGTTAAGAATGTGGCCGCATTTAAGCAACAAAAATCAGGAATAAATGGATACTTTATAGGACACCCAGAAGTGTAAACAGATTCCTTGGGGAACACAACTTAGAGCGGCCTCACCCAGGAAAGTTTCACATTGGGCATGTGCATGATAAGCTGGAGGCAGTCCTGCTACAGATAGAGTTTGTTTGTAGAAGGATTGGCTCCATGTTAAATACATTCAAATAAATATTAGGTGCAAGGACGGCATCTGATAGTCATGAACTTCCGTTAAGGACTCTGGGCCATGGACCACATGATCCCCCAGGAGCAGTTGCTGCCTAGTAACAGGAAGAGCCCTGAAAACTTCACAAGTATCCTACCTGTGAAGAAAATGTTGAAATACCGAAGAGGCTTGAGTCACCCAATTCCAGAAAGGCATACATGTCACCTAGACAAGGTGCAAAGCATGACAGTGACATCCCTGTGGGACCAAGATGGCTGCCAGGTGACTGTAAGCTACAAAGTATATAATCAGCAAATTAAGAATTTTCGACTTAAGATACTTAATTTAAAAATGTATGTAAAGGTCAGGACCTTCTTATACTGTGTTTTCATTTCTCTGGAATTTTCACTTGCTTTTTTCCAAGATTTTATTTTTAAGTAATCTCTATCCCTAACAGGGGCTTGAACTCACCACCCTGAGATCAGCAATCACACAGCCTCCTGACTGAGCCAGCCAGGTGTCCCCCTTGTGCATTTTTTTTTTTTTAAAGATTTTATTTATTTATTTGACAGAGAGATCACAAGCAGGCAGAGAGGCAGGCAGAGAGAGAGGAGGAAGCAGGCTCCCTGCCGAGCAGAGAGCCCGATGCGGGGCTCGATCCCAGGACTCTGAGATCATGACCTGAGCCGAAGGCAGCGGCTTAACCCACTGAGCCACCCAGGCGCCACCCCCCCCCCCCCTTGTGCTTTCATCACAAGCTCAGATGGATCTCGCTTCCCAGGCTGCCTGTGACACGGGACTCCTCGTTTCCCCTGGAGCCACCCATGTGGCTGAGCGGGGGCCTGGCTTCATCTGGGGCCTTATCTTCCTCGCAGTCCTGAGTTGGAGCCGCTGTTCCTTGCACCTGGTGCTGCCCTGGTGTGGTTTTCTCTGCCTTGTGTAACTGTCTCAGGAAGTGTGTGGGAGGTCATCCTCCTGAGTTCTTGCAGGAGAAAAAAATTCTCTCATTGTCTGGATTACCTGTTTCCGCTCAGTTCAGTAGCTCCTAGGATTTTCTTGTGTTCCTGGGTCTTCTCATTTGTCTGGTGCTTCTCGGTTGTCCATTTCTATTAGAGACCGAAGGGCTGGACAGTGATTATTTTAGATAGCAAGTGTGTGGCTGTGGCTCTCAGGCTCTGCCCAGCGAGTCCCCTCTACCCCCCGTTCTTTGGGGCGGAGCCTGTTTGGAGCTTGTATGGGGCTGTGGACGTGGCCTGGCGTGCGTCAGACTGGCCATGTCTAACAGGCAGTGGTGGGTCTTACAGGCCTGATGGAGTACGTGGTGGTGCCCTGTGAGGCAGAAATAAACTGCTCACAAGTGTTTTTTTGCTTCCACTATTCCCGAAATAGGAATTTACGTCTTCATAAAGGAAAGCAGTACTTTAGAAAGTAGAGAGGGACTAATGAGAGGAAGAGTATAAGTCATTTCAAACATTTGTTGAATTTCTCCCATGTTCCCTTAAATAAGACACTGGTTCTGCCCTCAAGGAACCAGCTGGAGAGACTTCCCTTTCATTAAAAAAAATATTTCTTATTTGAGGGAAAGTAAGTAGCAATGAACTTTGCTGCTTGCGTGCCTGTGATCTTCGTAACATTTTACAAAGCCATAATTTATTGGAGTGTGTGTATCAGCATCTGAATATTTGAACTGCTCATCGATACGTGGTTGCCAGTGTTTGATACGTGGTTGCCAGTGTTCACAGGATGAGTGGAGGACCTGTACCCATGAGGTTCTTCAGGGCTGGATTCATAGATTTCAGATGGATTTCAATTTTGGGAAAGACCTTACGGAGAGCATTCAAGGGACACACTGTTGCCTCACCTTGAGGTGCCGCTTCGTGCAGTGATTGTTAATATGAAATCTGCCCCTTACCTCCACGAGACAGGACGCAGGAGTTCTCAAGAGTTGTTGAAACCACGGGGTGATACCTTCAGGGTTTTGGACATTCTTTTGAAGTACAAATACTTCTGTTCGACCAGCCTCACCCTCATTAACCCCTTACTACAAACTGTAGCTATAAATAAGATCATCCTACAACCGGGGACATGGAGTGCGAATGGGGATCTCTGATGATGTAAAATCGATCCGTAATATTTAGTAGTCACTGTGCAGACTTGAAGAGACTGGTCATCTGTTCCAGACTCTCATGAGAGGAGAAAACGGAGACCTTGAGGGGTTAAGCAGACGGCTTAAGGAGTTGAATGGCAGAATCGGAACCTAAGAGCCCAGTCCGGGCAGGCCTCCCCCTCTGTGAGGTTTCCATTTTCATGCGCTGTGGGCTCTCAGCGCATGTCCAAGAGTGGAGTGGTCCAGCCAAGGGAGGGCTGACGGCACTGGAGGGGGCCTGCCTGGGGTGCCAGGTACCCCTCCAGTACCTCACCTGACACGTAGCAGTAACTCAATAAATGCTTGGAAGTACTTGTACTTCTCTGCGCCAGGCATTACGCCTGGTGCCATGAGGCGCGCAAAGCATGGTCAAGAATCCATCTCTTTTCAGAGAACTCAGACGGCTTGGTCATTTCGGGTAATTGGAAGATCGGCGAAGATGCCGAAAGTCAGAGAAGGTGGCGTGGTCCGGAAAGACTCGGTTGCGACAGAACGCACCGGTCAGCCTCCAGCTAAGTGTGTCGAGTTACGCGTTTATATCACTCAGCGAGACATCACTCTCGTACCTCTTGGCACACTTGCCCTGAAGCGGGAGTTTCTGGTCTGTGGCTTCTTGCTCAGCCTGTATGAGTAACTTGTGCTGTGTGAACTCTGGGCTTCTCTTAATTTACTTTTAAAGCCGCTCGTTAGTTCTTGCTGCCGAGTGTGCATTAGGTGGATTTAATTTTGGTTTCGTTTAGCTGATGTCACTGAAAATCTATTGTGCAGACCCGGCCCTGGGTCGAAATAAGAATGATACACAGCCTGACGGGGACACAGGTTTCAGCAAGTGCTTTATCGTGTGGTAAGTCTGTCCAGGAAAGCAGTTGTGGGGTGTGATGTAACAAGAGTGTGGCAGATTTCAGTGCTGTCTGAGGGCAAGAAAGGCTTTCTGGAAAAGATGACAGCTAGGTTTTCAAGGACACATAGGAGCTTTCCAAATGCATTAGGAAGGGAGAGCCGTTCCAGGCGGAGGAAACAGCCAGGCCTGAAACAGAATGTCACGTTCAGACCGTTTTGATCAGTGTTGTTGGAACACAAAGTGCGATGCGTGGGAAGGGGGTTGTAGGAGGGAGGGCAGGCATTTTGCTCCAGGTATGAATGTAGAGTGAGCCCAGGGTCTGTGGCGTTTCATTTTCTGGCCAGCCAATCGGGGTTTTTAGGTGGTCAGTCCAAATGTGATGTCACAGATATTCCACACCTCCCCCCTGCCCCCCATGCTTCAGGAGAGCAACCAAGATGAGAGAGCATTAAAGTTGGGGATGAGTGAGCTCGTGGAGGAAGCTTTGGACTTCAGATAATTAAGTTTTTAGAACTGTAATAATAGTGAATTACTGAGAACGTGGTCCGACTTGCTAGTGCGTCACCAGGTGCAGGCTCTGCTAGGTCTCCTGAAGCGGTTGTGCGGCAAGGAGGGACACACAGGAGGAGCGTCAGCTTGGACAGTGACCTTGTTTCTGTCACCTGATTCCCGGAAGACCAGCTGCTGGGGCCTGGGGTGCGGGACGGTCCTGTGGGGCCGGTTCACTGGGAGCTGGTACCTCTATCCAGAGTGCCCCACGTGCCTTTCCACCCGACCACGCTGCGGATCTCCTGTCCTGACGTCGTCCGTGGGCCTGGTGGGCCCTGAGGTTGGGGCAGTAAAGTGATTTATGTGTCTGACTTAGAGTCGTTATTTGCTCTCAGAACCTGTCGTGTTTACCTCCCTCCAGAATGCTGATTTAATGTCCCAGATTTTAGACTTTTAGATTCCTGTGTTCTCTCTTTGGAAATTTTTTCTTATTTCGTAGGATTTCATTTTTAACAGCTGTCATTTATTGACTGGTTGATTGTAAGCTCTCCACGCAGTGCGGGGCTTGACATGCCCCGGAGGTCAAGAGCTGCCCCCTCCGCCGCCCAAGAGCCAGGTGCCCCTGTTCTCTGTTTAACGTCATAGGTTGTCTTTAATATTTCACAGGCTTTCTTGATCATGGATGGTGAAGATATACCAGATTTTTCAAGTTTAAAGGAGGAAACTGCCTACTGGAAGGAACTTTCCTTGAAGTATAAACAAAGGTAATATTGGAAAGCATCCTGAAAATAGGGGAGGGCATTTAGAATATGCCATTTCTAGCCAATGTATTTTATTTATTTATTTAAGCATAAAGCTGAATTTAGAGTTTCAGATTTAGGTTTGGGATTCTGGAAATAGTCATAGCATTGCTGTATTGAAATAGCATGAAAATGCATAAATCTTTATTACTCAAATTATTGTTATTATTTTTAAAAATATTTTATTTATTTATCTGGCAGATAGAGATCACAAGTAGGCAGTGAGGCAGGCACAGAGAGAGAGAAAGGAGGAAGCAGGCCCCCTGCCGAGCAGAGAGCCTGATGCAGGACTCCATCCCAGGACCCTGAGATCATGACCTGAACCGAAGGCAGAGGCTTTAACCCACTGAGCCACCCAGGCGCCCCTGTTACTCAGATTATTAAAACAATAAGAAAACTTCACGTTTGTGATTTCTTCTGGTCGTTAACCTTCTTTTGTGCTTACTGCGTTTGGCCATCCTGGGCCTGCTGTGTGTGCCCTGATTCCACCGCCTTGTGCAGTCTTTGGAGATGCCAGTGGGCTGTGTGGGGCACGCACAGCAGAGTCTAGTTCTTTCCAGGCAAGCGTTGTCAGTGTCGGGAGCCAGCAGAGCTGGGAAGGGGGCGAGAAGAGTTTCACGGGTATGGAGCATTTTATAAAGTCTCACTTATTTTAATTAGTTGGGGAAGCTTTACATAATGACCTTTGAGCACCAACATTTGTCTTAGATTTCTTTTTAAAACATCCTCTAACATACACACACGTTTTCCTGCTTTTGTTTACAGAGCTTGTTATCAAACTTTTTACCACTGTTTCATTGTTATTGTTGAAGGCTGTTCCTGTATTGTGCCCATGGATCTAGAAGGCTCTGTCTGCGGCAGGAGTTCTTAATCTTTTTTATGCCATAGGTGCCTTAATAGGCTGGGGAAACCTGTGGACCCCTTCTCAGAATAACACTTTCAAATGGATAAAATTAAATAATAGAGGGGCTCCTGGGCGGCTCAGTCAGTTAAGTGCCCCACTCTTGGTTTCTGCTCTGGTCATGATCAGGTCATGGGAGTGAGCCTCGAGTTGGGCTCCGTGCTCAGCGGGGAGTCTGCCTAAGATTCTCTCCCTTCCTCTCTCTGCTCCTCCCCTCTTCACTGTGGGCACTCTTTCTCTTTCTCTCTCTCTCTCAAATAGAGAAAAATCTTAAAAAAAAAATTACAAAGGAGAACAACTGTATTGAAAAACATTACCTAAATATTAAACTACTTTGTGGTGTAGTGTATGTGCTGCTTTATTTATACCTTAAATAAGAAGGATCTAGTCGTGAGTATATAAAATGTGAGTCCTCTGGGCCTTTAAAATTTTTTTTAAATTTTTAAATTTTCTAAAAAGCCTTTATTTATTTGAGAGAGAACCCGAGAGAGCGAGCAGGAGCCGGGCAGAGGGAGCGGGACCAGCAGACCGCCTGGCTGAGCAGGGAGCCCAGCGTGGGGCTTGGTTCCAGGACTGTGACCTGAGCTGAAAGTAGACACTTAACCGACTGAGGTCCCCAGGGGCCCCCCTTTTGGGCCTTTTTTTTTTTTTTTTTTGTCAGAGAGAGAGGGAGAGAGAGCGAACGCAGGCAGACAGAATGGCAGGCAGAGGCAGAGGGAGAAGCAGGCTCCCCGCCGAGCAAGGAGCCCGATGCGGGACTCGATCCCAGGACGCTGGGATCATGACCTGAGCCGAAGGCAGCTGCTTAACCAACTGAGGCACCCAGGCGTCCCCCTTTTGGGCCTTTTAACTCACTTTCACTGAACCCCCGAATACAGAGTCAGAGCTGCAGAACTGGTTGTCTTTACTGTGTAGTGTAGTTTACGGTGGTGCCGGCGCTCAGGCCGCATTCTTGAACTGGCGGTGATCATCTTTGGGCTGACTCTGCTTCCTGCTTTGACTCCTCGTTCCCACGTGATCTCTGATCAGCTTCCAGGAGGCTCGGGATGAGCTAGTGGAATTCCAGGAGGGGAGCAGGGAGCTGGAAGCAGAGCTGGAGGCACAGTTAGTACAGGCCGAGCAGAGGAACAGAGACCTGCAAGCTGACAACCAAAGACTGAAGTACGAAGTGGAAGCGTTGAAGGTAACCGGCGGGGGGAGCTGGGGTCTCGTGGGCCGCTCGCGGCAACCTGGGAAATAGACTCTTTTCTCGGCGGAGCCTCCAAGCGGCCTGTGGCGGGAAAGTAGTGGAGGCTCAAAGTCAAGTTTTGAAATAAACTTTCCTTTCATGGGACCAGAGACAGGTGGCTTGGCGTTGAGGCGTTCACTTAGAAGCTCTGTAGCTGTCCGTTTTTTAGCTACACTGCTGCTGTAGTATCGTATTGTAATTCCCATCGTTTTCAGAAGTGGCCCGGCTTGACAGATGGCCTCATTCCAGGTCACTTTAACATTGTATTTGTATGAAATACACGTTTGTTTCATTATTGTTCATAGCCTCTCTAGTTTTGAAGTTCAGTTGGGGTTAAAAAAAATTTCTTTTAAAAAAGGTATTTCCACGAGTGAAAAAATCAGGCCCGTTTGCTGCTGTTCAGCACTGGCCATTGCCCAGCGCTTGAGCCATCTCTGGGCCCGGTGGAGCATGGTCTGGGGGAAGGCGGGGAGCTCGGAGCCGTAGTTTGCTCGCGGGGTTCTGAGGGCAGCAGTCTACTTGGAATGAATGTGGGTTTTTGGGTTTTTGTTTTGTTTTGTTTTTTCAGTTTTACATGTTATAAGGAGGAGAGGGCTACTTCTCCCATCAGCTCAGATGGGGGGTGAGTTCCTTGGGTCTCCCCCATGTCCGTGTCTTGGGTTACTTCTTTGCTAAGGAGAGCTGTGTTTAGTGACACCCTCGCCTTCCTGTGCCCACACATCCAGGAGAAGCTGGAGCACCAGTACGCGCAGAGCTACAAGCAGGTGTCGGTGCTGGAGGATGACCTGAGTCAGACCCGGGCCATAAAGGAGCAGCTGCACAAGTACGTGCGGGAGTTGGAACAGGCCAACGACGACCTGGAGCGTGCCAAGCGGTGAGCAGGGCCGGGTGTCCGGCTGGTGGCTGCAAGGCAGGTCTGGGTCTCTGTGCTCGGCCTGTCCCCTGGGTCTTGGTTCTAGAACATCGCCTTTCGTGGTTTCATGCCCCATCATGTCAGCGCTCACCGCAAACCCTCATGTCCCCAGATTGGATCCTTTGAGGGCTTTCTTCCCCACTGCCCCGTCCCCCGTCGTTCCTGTTGGTTTTCCTCTGAAGCCTGTGTCCTCCGTTCCTCCGTCTTTCCCTCCGTGTTCTCAGTCCTCCCATGCTTGTCATCCGCCCTGCGTCTGCTACCTGAAGTCTAGTTTCTTCCTCGCCCATCTGTCTGTCCATCCCTACTCCTTTCCCTTCTCTTGGCCTTTCACACCAGCACATGGGTTTTTCGCGGGTGCCGCTTCCCTCACGGTTGTATGGTGTGGTGTGGCCGGAGTGGCTCCCCTGGGGTTGGAATTCGTTGTTTCTTAACCATCCAAACTGAGATCCTTTCACTGTATGGTTATTGATATGTGGGTAACTCTTCAGTGCCTGGCCCAGTGCTAGAGGGGAGGCTGCCTTGGGTGTGACATGTGGGGACGGTTCTCATGACAACTGCTCCAGCAGGGAGTGCGTGTGCAGGCGGCTGCAGGGTGTGGAGGGCTGCAGGGTGTGGAGGACGGGAGCCGGGGGCGGAACACGTCGGAGGGGTGGGACATGTCGGCCGCTGGCGTTGCAGCTGCCACAGAGTAGGCAAGGAGGAAGGAGGCCAGGCAGGTAGAGAGAGGGATGTGAAGGCCGGGAGGCAGGAAAGCTCTGGAGCTGGGCGTATTTCACTTTGCAGCGCATGGAGACGGTGTGGCTGACCAGGATGAGGCCAGAGGGTGGTCGGGCCAGGGTGGGGAGAGCCTTGTGTGCTCTCTCCATTCTGGAGGCAAGGAAGGGCTCTTTGAAGAATTTGTTAAGCCTGGGAGTAGCATCAGATTCTGAGTTTCGAGAGGATCATGCTGAGGCATTGGAGGGAGGAGGACCATTTAGGAGCGATCCAGGGTAGGGGGGGCGGTTGAGGAGCTAAGCCAGGGCAGGAGGTTGGAGGAGAGCAGGTGGAGTTGAGAGACCTTTCAACAGTTGAAAGCATTTGGTAAAGTTGGCCAGAGCCTTGAGTTCGAGCTGGAGGTCAGGGAATGATGTTTCTGTAGCAAGTAGCACGTAGTAGGGTGGGGTGCGTAGTAGGTGCCTGGCACCGTCTGTTGTAAATGAGTAAGCTGAGGGATGCAGGAGGACGAGTTGGTAGGGACCTGGGACTTCGTGTTTTAAACAGATTCTTAGTTAATTCTTAATGTTCTCTAAAATTGTTGAAAAGTTTTCTTCCTGAAAACACGTAAACTTCAATTGTTCTGTGTTTAAAATCCAGTGGGGAGATACAGTGTGTAATAAACGCCTGCCTTTTAAGGAACTGCGATGAATTTTGGTGGGAATTTAAGAGCATATATTGAATGGCCCAGAGTAGTGGCAGAGATACGAAAAGCTGCCAGAGTCTGGAAGGGACTGGGATCCATTCTCGTTCAACCCAGCCAGGCTTTCTAGGTCAGGAAATGCCATGAGAGAAACTGACAGTTTCCTTTTGTATTAGCTATTTGCATGCTATTTATTTAATTCGTGGACTTCAGTTTATTTTATTTTATTTTATTTTAGGGCAACAATAGTTTCACTGGAAGACTTTGAACAAAGGCTAAATCAGGCCATCGAACGCAATGCATTTTTAGAGAGTGAGCTTGACGAGAAGGAATCCTTGTTGGTGTCCGTCCAACGGTTAAAGGATGAAGCAAGAGGTAAAATTGACAACTGAACGTTTATCCTTTACCTTACCATCCCTAAGCCCAAGGGCTATGCTAGCTTCAGGAACCGCCTTTAAAACTATGTACGTTATCTACTTTCGTCAAGCATCTACTTTCGTCAAGCACTACGGCTAAGTGCTTTTTAGTCTCTTAATGTCTACAGTGTCAACTGTAAGACGTAGGTAGTATTATCCCCATTTTATAGGTCAGAAAACTGAGGCATGGAGAGTGTGAGTTTTGTCCAAAGTCTTAGAACTTTTCGGTTGTGGGGGATGCCTGGGTGGCTCAGTCAGTAAGTGTCTGCCTTCAGCTCAGGTCATGATTTTGGGGTGCTGGGATTGAGTCCCACATTGGGCTCCCTGCTTACTACGGAGTCTGCTTTTCCCTCTCCTTCTTCGCTCCTTCCTCTGCTCATGCTCTCTCCCACCGCCCCCAAATTTAAAAAACAAACAAACAAACAAAAACTAAAAAAAAAAAACCAAACTTTTCAGTTGGAATTCAGATCCTGGTCTGTTTTCCAAAACCTTATTAACTGCTACCATTGTGTGTGTATTGACTGGTTTGTTTAGCTTTTTCCTTTTCGCTTCTATGTAAATAATTTTGTGTTAGGCACATAATAGTAACACTGTGTCTGTGCACTTATCGTAGAAACCATTTTCTTCTTTATAATCTGCATTTTACCACATACGAATAAAAGAGGGAGGGAAGAAGAATTTTACTCATTTATTTATTAAAATTTTGTTTATTCAGTTGAGAGAGATTGAGAGAGGCAGAGAGAGCACAAGCAGAGGGAGAGGCTGAGGGAGAGGGAGAAACAGAATCCCTGCCAAGCTGGGAGCCCAACCTGGGGCTCGATCCCAGGGCCTGGAGATCATGACCTGAGACGAAGGCAGATGCTTAATCATCTGAGCCACCCAGGCGCCCCAGGAAGAAGAATTTTAAAGGAAGGTGTATAATCATCATAGGCATAAATAGTGTGCATCAGTCTATCTCTCCTCCCCCTCCTCCAACCCCTGGAAACACCATTCCCCTTTCTGTGTCTGTGAATCTGACGGCTCTAGGAACCTCGCAGACGTGGAGTCACACAGTATCTGGTCTCTTGTGACTGGCTCGTTTTCACTTAGTGTAGTATGCCCACAGCTCATCCGTGCGGTAGCTGGGGCCACAATGTCCTTCCTGTTTGAGGCTGAATAAGTTCCCATTACATGCATGTACTGCATTTTCTTTATTTATCCATGGTAGACATTTGGATACATACCCAGAAATGGGGCAAGTTTGTATCCTTTTTTAACATGAGTGTTCTGTACATCAGTTGTGTAACTGGAAAAGAAAACGTTAATTTTAGCTTAAAGATTCAGTATTTGAAAGCAAGAAAAAAATTGCAACTGTTTTGAATACTTCCTTTCTAAAATGATATAGTGCATTTTGATAGTAAAAAATACCATCCTGGGCGCCTGGGTGGCTCAGTGGGTTAAGCTGCTGCCTTCGGCTCAGGTCATGATCTCGGGGTCCTGGGATCGAGTCCCACATTGGGTTCTCTGCTCAGCGGGGAGCCTGCTTCCCTCTCTCTCTCTCTGCCTGCCTCTCTGCCTACTTGTGATCTCTGTCTGTCAAATAAATAAATAAATAAATAAAATATTTTATTAAAAAAAAATATACCAACCCATTTAAAATTACAAAAATAAACTTCATTGATTTTGCAGTAATCCCCAAAGTGGATATCATTTCAAAATAAAAACAAATGCGGTGGAAAGAGTATTTAGTTTTGTGTTGTGCAGGCTCACTGCGAGTTCTTTGGACTCTGCTCTTTTTTTTTTTTTTTTTAAACATATGAGCATAGTTAACTGTTCTAGTTAAGAGCATTTGTATTTGATCCTAGCTCTCTCAACGATCACTTAGGCAGTAGAGTTACCATTTTTATACCCCAACAAATAAGTGTTACATAGGAAACCACTTTCAGGAAATTGTAATTTAGGAAGGACGTCTTTATGGCATTTCAGAGGTGACTTTGCTGGATGGATTTGCTTCCTCTGGTGAGTTTTGTTATCTGTGCCCCATTTTGCAGATTTAAGACAAGAACTGGCAGTCCGGGAAAGACAACAGGAGGTAACCAGAAAGTCGGCCCCCAGTTCTCCGACCCTTGATTGTGAAAAGATGGACTCTGCGGTCCAGGCGTCACTTTCTTTGCCAGCCACTCCTGTTGGCAAGGGCACGGAGAACAGTTTTCCTTCACCAAAAGGTTTGTGATGTCTTTTCTTTCTGAACCTGCGGGAGGTTGTCCAGCTGGGGAGGGTTTGCTGGGGAGGCGGGGTGAGGCGCATGTGAGGTTTCAGGGTAGAGTCGGTGAGGTCATGCGCGCTGTGAGGTGGAAAGAGAAGTTGGTTTCTGGGGCCACAACCACACGGGGAGCAGGGCGACAGTGGCCCCGTGTAATATGAGTGGCTTAGTCAGTTGTGATGTTAAAAAGTTGAAGGTTTTCAGGCAAAGTTGATCTTTTGATGCTAGCAGTCATCCACACTCATGTCGGAAAATGGAAAAAGAAGAAAGGAAGTGGCCTTTCTGCTGTCTTACCCTGGAAGCTGACTACTGTTAACCCTGACTCTCCCTGCCACGAGAACGAACCGATCTCGGGGACTAGACGCCTTCACACGCAGCCTACCAAGACTGGTCGAGCTACCCTTCACACTCATAAGACTGGCCCAGGCAGACTAGGCTGTCGTCCTACACGCCCCCGTGGCTGTTTTCAGAGGTGACATTTGGAGTCACTGATGACTAGTACATAAAGAATGTTCTTTTGCCATCAGCAAAGGTGTTTTTTAAAAATCTAGATAAGCAGAAAAGCCATTTAGCAGACACTGCATAGAACCCTAGAGAGGAACCCGGAAGCACTTAATTCAGATTTATTTCATTTTTCCAGCTTATAGATGTTTCAGCCACTCCCACTCCTTCATACTTTTTTCTTCCCAAAATGAAGCTCTCTTCCCCCCCCTTTTTTTTTTAGAGATTTTAATTTGTTTATTTGACAGAGAGATCACAGATCACAGAGATCACAGGAGTGGGGGAAGCAGGCACCTTGCTGAGCAGAGAGCCCGATGTGGGGCTTGATCCCAGGACCCCGAGACCATGACCTGAGCCGAAGGCAGAGGCTTTAACCCACTGAACCACCTAGATACCCCACCCTCTTTTTTTAATAAAGGGTTTTATCTTGCAGAATGATAGGAGAAGGTTTTGTCTCCAGGCAGATAGTGACCTTCTATGTCTGTTCCAGCCCACCCCGTAGCCACTAGCCACATGCGACTCTTTACATTTTTATTAATGTAATCGAGTTAAAATTGGAAATTCAGTTTCTCACTTGCATTAGCTGGAATACTGGTGCTCTGTAGCCCTTGAATAGATAACTCACCCTGCCTTCTCCTAGTCATAAGGTCTCATTCGGTGAGAAGTGTGGCAATGCTGTATAGTGCTGGGTGTTGCTGGGTGTCCTCGTACTGTTTGCTGCTGAGCACCTAGAGCAGGTCAGGTGTAGATGACGGCAGTCACTAGCAGCCCTCACTGTCCATGTTTCAGAATGGCTCCTTGGGCATTTGAGGATCTCAGAATTCCTAACATTTGAGATTTAATGAAGGTTTGCTTTTAGACGCCAATTAGAATTCTGCAGGTAAGTTCTGAAAATGCGTTAGTTAAGCACGAATCAGGATAGTGTGGAGCTTCAGTCGAGGTTAAATCCCAGAGACGTGTACATCCTGTAGTAGCTCATTAGAGGTTTAATTCAGGGACTTGGTTGCGCTGAGCTGGGCGAGGTTAGTGGGACGCAGAGCTTGCTCGCTGTGGCACAGGATTAAGATACGTCAGCCCTAAGGCCAGAATCTTGGTCTGGGCAGACGCAGTTTTAGCTGGTGGCAAGGACTTTCACTAACCTGAGAGCTGCTGTGCGTTGGCTCTCGGCAGCTGCGTGATGGAGAAGGCGGCACAGAGCTAAGGAGAAGCAGGAGATGAGAGGTCATTGCGAGACCGAGGGGCTGAGCTCGGTGGTCTGCCTGTAACTGCGTTTCATTGGTAACAGTGCCTGTTGCCAAAAAGCATTTAAGACAACTCACCATAAAAGCACAGATTTCATAATTTGAGGAGAATAAGGGAAGAAGAGATCTGGAAGTCCCTGCTGAGAAAAGTATGGCAGCTTCTTTCTAGCCCGTCGAGCTCTGGTCAGATGCCGCACGTTATTCTGGATGCCGAGGGGCTCCTGGTAAATCGGTGAAGGCGCTGCCTTCAGGGTGATGATACTCTGGAGGCCAGGGACAGCGAACGGCCGCACAGCAAAGCGACTACGAGCTGATGAGACTCTGGACAGTGGATGAGAGAGTAATAGCTGCGTGAGGGCTTGAGTACTTACAGTGTGCTAGGCATTTAACGAGTGTATTAACTAATTTAAACTTCACAATGACTTCATAAGTGCTGTTATCAGCCCTCTTCAAAGTGTGGGCCACTTACTAAGGCTCCCACAGTCTGTAGCCATCAGCGGTGGATTTGCCTCTCGAAGTTTAGCTCAAGAGCCCTTACCCATCATGTACAGTACCTCAAAAGTAAATTGAAAAATGTGCGTGACCAAGAACCTTTGCTGAGGGGCGTTCAAAAAGATGTGACTGTCACACTGGAGAACCCCGATTTTGAACGGGAAGCCTCTTACAGCAGCCGTTGTCCCCGAATCAGCCAGCAATTTAAATTTCTTTTTAATTTAATTTTTATTTATTTGTTTTTAGCAATTTAAATTTCTAATAAAAGTCAACACAGGGTTTTTTAAGTTGGCAAGTTTTAAAGTTACACTGAAGAATAAATGTGCCAAGGAAAGTTTGGATTAGCTTAATAACAGGAAGCTTTCTCCTTTAGGATACCACAGGCTATTTTAACATTGTAGCAATGAAAGCAGCCTATTTCCGGTGGGACAAACTAATAGTTTAATGGAACTAAAGTATAATGGGAATTCATGTAGGTAAAGTGTCATTTCAGCTGAAAAGAGTGTTCACGACACGGTATTAGTACAATTGGTTATCCTTTTGGGTGAAAAAAGAATTAGGTATTTGTTGAATTAAAAGGATCTAAATGTAAAAAAAAAAAACCTAGGAAAGTATTAGGAGGAGATAGGAGCAACATTTTATAATATTGAGGTGAAGAAGCCAAAACTTCCCCCACCTGTAGAGCAGAAAGTTTGAAAGGTAAATGCCATGCTGAGAAATTCAAGATCGAGGAGAGAAAGGGGGGCCATCTGTGGTGTCCAGCGCCCTAGCCCATCGATTGAAGGAAAGACAACCCAGTATCAAATCATAAATCAGAAACATGACTTCCAGAAGAGATTCAAATGTCTAGTTATTAAGGAAACAAAAGAGAAAACAAAATGTCAAATTGACCAAAGAAAAAAAAAGATCACATCTAATATTATTGAGGGCATCGCCGTACAGATCACTGACATTGGCATGACCTTATCAGCGTTTTGGCAGGATCTCTTAAGGTGGATGAAAGGGCCATATCCTCTGGTCCAGCAGTTCTATTTTTAGGAGTCTCTTCTCTGGAAATATCCGTCTAGATGTTTTAACGATATGTGCCCTTTTAGCGTTATTCGTGATGTAAAATTGGAGTCGTCTCAATAGCCATCAGTTGAAGGAGACAGTGTATGGTGTCTCCGTTTTATAGCTCGTGTCCCCAGTTTGGAACACCGTATTGACCTGTCACTGAGTGTATCCTGCTCAGGGACACCTGACCACAAAAGGGAAAGATGCCTGCAAGTGTAATCACCCCCGCTTTCCTTTCCCTCTAGCTATACCAAACGGTTTTGGTGCCAGTCCGCTTACTCCTTCTGCTCGGATCTCCGCGCTCAACATCGTGGGGGACCTCTTACGGAAAGTCGGGGTGAGTATTCAGCCCTTTAGCCCGAGGTACTGCCCTGGTGTTGAATTCTGAATTTGGGGCGAGAGAAGGAGAAAAAGGGTTCCTGCATGTGGGGAAGGCTGTGATGATTCAGAGAGGCAGGAGCGTGCAGGGATCTGCTGAGATGGTGGCAGACAAACACGCTGGGGCACCTGCGGGAGGGCCGGTGCGCTGCGCTCTGGAGATCCCGGGGGCTTTCTTTGGTTTCCCCTTGGCTCTTTCTGCCTCATGACTCCTCCGTCTTTTCCTAAGGTAACTGTTCTCCAGCCTGCTGTGTGTTTTATCCCATTCTTGGGTCCTGTTCTTGCTGCAGGTCGCCCTCTGCGTGGCCTCCCCTTGAGCTCTGTCCCCGGAGGACTTCAGCACTGGCTCTCGGACAGGACTTTGTGCTCTTGGTCACGCCCATCTCCTCGCTCTTGGCCGCTTCAGCTTCTGTGCTATCTCCTTGGCTCTGACCTTGGCTTCCAACTGAGCTTTTGAAGTCTTCCACTTGTTTTTTTGCTTATTCAGTTTTTGCTTCATAGAATGCCTGCTCTTTGACCCCATCAGCAGTGGGACTCTGGGTGAATGAGTGAAAGCCATTCTTGCTTTCATTTCTTCCTGCTCATTGGTGACCCCGCAGATGGCTTCCTCTGTCACTGCCGACTCATGGTCTTTTTGGCCAAGGAGGAGACCTGCGGTCCGGGTCAGTCTGGCCATCGGCATTCGCCTTCCCTGAATCTGGATCTCAGGAAGCAGTTAGATAACTGGGGATTCATGCCACCGTGAAGTTAGCATCTCGTGCGTGGGCTCCCTTTCCTGTTTCCCTGGGCAACTTTTACCTCTCTTTTCAGTAATCTTCCCCTGAAACTGCCCGCTGTCCACCGCCCCTTCACTTACTTGTTTGTGAGAGACATTTTCTGACAAAAGCAGAAATTGGATTTTACTTTACATAATGAAGAAATGGGAGGCCTTTTCTGGCTTATAAAATTATTTTCTGACCATCACGTTAATTCCGAATCTGTGTTTCAAATTTGCTATAAAAAGCAACATGTACAAAGTCCATAGAGTAATTTTCCCTCCTAGCATAACCATTTTTAAAAACCTATTTGTTGTAAGAGTTGTGATATTTGGCTCCAGAAATCAAAATAATGTGCTTATTTTTTGGTATCTTACCAACTTCAAGCAGTAAGATGAAGAATTTAACTCCCATCTCCCACTTTTTAACTTTGTTCTTTTGGTAATTTTGAAACTTTAAATGTCATGCTTAATCCTGTTTCTGAGTTTATTAGACTGTATCTCAGCTCCTTGCTGCATGTGTCTTTCTCTCTGTCCTGTCATGAACGCTCCATTAGTTGGTTTTGAAAATTGAAAATCAGTGAGCTGCTTCTATGGTACTCTGCCCATGTGTGGGTTGTACGCTGCAGAATCACAGAGGAGAGCCTGGGCTCCTGGGTCGTTTATCTCTGTCACTCAGCAGATGTTTCAGGGATTTTTTAAATCATTTACTCACTCAGAACCATACCACGTGTTTTCATTTTTGTATCAGAGCTGACTTGTATGTTTTTTCCTTCTCTTGGCGTTGTTACTTACCTTCTTTTTCTTGGGGGGTAGAAGAAGCCTGTCCTTTCTCGGCTATGTCTCATGTCTGTAGCTTCTTACCGATGCCCTCTTTGCTGGGTGCTCTGAGGGGCGCTGCCCCAGTTCTCTTCCTGGGCTACTTCTGCCTGTTCCCGGGCTTCATGTCTGCAGCAGCTTTCTCTGGTCCTTGTTTGTTTTGCTTATAACGTTACATAATTTACATAATTTGTTCAGAAATGGTGCAGAAAGGTGACCTTGGGAGTCCCTGTCTGGCTGATGGTCCACCTTCCGAGAGGCCGCTGGGACCTCGGGTGTGCGGTTCCCCGCCAGCCCCGTGTGCTCTTTGGAGTTTCCCTCCCTGCTTCTCTGTCCCCCTCCGTCCGCTGCCTCAAACTGGAGGCTCCAGCCACCGCCCTGCATCCTCTTGCACTGAGAAATCAAGGCCACCTGATCTCCACCTGTCTATTCTCTTGGACTTCTGTTATTACTCTCCTGTTAGTACCTGTTTGTAGTCATTCTTCCTTGTTACCATGGTGCTCCAAGGACCACGTTCCTGCCCACGGCTGACTTTGTCCCTCTGTGCCTTGGATCCCTTCCCTCCCCACCCTCTCATCAGTGTCTCCCGTGCTTTTAGCCTCTTACTGTGTTTCAGTATCTGTGTGTAATCTTCATGGATTGCCACGTGTCACATGTAATATCTGTGTATTATAAACTGCATAATTTTTTAATCTTAAAAAGCAAAAGTAAAAAGCAGCCATTTTTTTTTTTTTTACCCTATATCTGTCTTTAGCTGTCACCCTCGTTCTCTCTTCCCTTCACAGCCAAGCTTTTCGAAAGCAGGCCTCCGTTTATTGTTAGCGTGGGTGATGGCGTGCCCCCTCCCCAGACATCCTGGTCCGGACTCTGATTCCTGCTCCCTCCCCCAGAATCGCTCATCGATGAGCTCAGCACCGTCGAACCCAGTGGACGCTGTTCTGCCCTACTTTTGCTTGGAACATTCAACACTGGCTTTTTTTTTTTTTTTTTTTTTTTTTAATGCTTTCTTTCCTTTGCCTCTCTGATGCTGTGTCACGTCTGCCTCCTGCCTTTCTGCCCATTCCTCTGTCATCTGATTGGGTCTTCATCTGCCGCACCCTTCCCGGGTTGATTTTATTCAGAATTCTGTCCTTGAATTCCCCATTCACAGCCTGACTTTGTCTGCTACCTGGTGTGACATCTTCTAAGTTTTCATTTCTAGACCACTCTCACTCTTTTCCCCGGTGCCAGACCCAGGACTTGCCCTTGTGCGTCTATCCCACTGAGGCCTCAGACGCAGTTTGGGCCTGCTCTGTGATCACACTCAGCAAGTATATGAATGAATGTCGTGAATAAGGATATTAGGGGCTTTCTAATAGTCCCCAACTCAGAAAGGGTCAAGAAACCTGGGATTTGTCTACTGTGTGCCACATTTTGCTTAGTTGTAAGGTCAGGCTTATATCTGTGTTCTCCAGTAATACTGAGAGGAGTAAGTGCATTGTTCTGAGGTCATTAGATAGCCGTCAGCATAAAATTCCCCCTTTCCATCAGAGAGGTGATCGATTGTGGCTTGAACGGCTACCATGATCAACAGAGAGACTGTAATTTTAATCTTGAAATAGAAATGGTTTGAAATGCAGATTTTTATGTACAGCTACTGTTTTGACAACCAAATCATTCCTCCTCCTTTCTGTAGGCTTTAGAATCCAAATTAGCAGCTTGCAGGAATTTTGCAAAGGACCAAGCATCGCGGAAATCCTATATTTCAGGGAATGTTAACTGTGGGGTCATGAATAGTAACGGCACGAAGTTCTCTCGATCAGGACATACGTCTTTCTTTGACAAAGGGTAAGTAAATCTTGGACATTTTATTTATTATTTTATTTTTTATTTATTTGTTTTTAAGATTTTATTTATTTGACAGATGGAGATCACAAGTAGGCAGAGAGAGAGGGGAAAACAAGCTCCCTGCTGAGCAGAGAGCCCGATGCGGGGCTTGGTCCCAGGACCCTGAGATCATGACCTGAGCTGAAGGCAGAGGCTTTAACCCACTGAGCCACCCAGGCGCCCCAATCTTGGACATTTTAAATGATTTTTTTTTTTTTTTGAGTTAGTAAAGTCGCACTTTATTAAGTGAGCTTATTTTACTTTGAAAAGGTAAACTCAGTTCGATAAGCCTACCTGAAGCAGTTTCATTCAGGTCTTAGGGGACATAAATCTGTTGTCGTCTTCTGGTCCCCGTGGAGTCGGTTACCCCGAGAACTCTCATGCTTCTGTCTTGGGAAACACTCTTGCAAGGTAGCTGTGCTAGGCTCTGGGAATTAAAGATGATGTGGTAATAGTTCTTGTTCTCAAGGTGCTTGAAGGCTGGTGGACTTGCCTGGCTGACATTTGTAAGGGTAGAAAACACCGTTTGTGTGTAGATTCTGCAAGGCACCTGCTGTCTGAGGATTTTGGAAAAATATGAAACCACTGGATCAGATAACAGTTTAGGGGACACAAGTTTTGTATGATGTGAAGATGTTTTCTGGGGAGTTGAGAGTGTAAAAAAAAATGGCATAAGATTGAAGCACTGGTACGTCCTTAATGCAAAAAAATTTCAGTTGGTGCTGCTGTGTAGAAGTAAAGAGTAGATGTTTTCTGTTTTCACACTACTACATCCTTACACTTACTCTCTCAGGCAGGTAAAATTATATTTTTTAGCATCTGCTATACGCTTTTAAAAATTTATGGGATTAGACTTTAAATACGACTCTGCAACCAGGCCCCCATCATGACTTATAGGCCAGTATCTTCCTGTCTGTGCAGCGTTCTCCCTCAAGTCCAAAAATGACACTGCGTGGTTATACTTGATTGAAAGCTGTCCTGTAGCTAACGAGCAGTCAGGACCTGTGGTTTGGCTCTGCTGACCAGGTTCCACGAGGTGGCTGTTCTTGGAACAGCATCGAGACACTGAGCTCCCTTGCTCCGGTCTCTGTTTCGAGTGGTAGAGCCCATCTGGTCCTGTTCTCTGCACTCAGGACAGATACGAGTCTAGAGAAGTTTCAGTTTCTTAAGGGAGCTTGTATTTTCAGCTTTCCTCTGTAACCGTGGCACATTTCTGGAGGACTTGACCCGGCACACTGGCCGCTCTGAAAAGCTTCTTTATGTCCGCCCTTGTGGAGTGCGGTGTTCTGGTTTCCCTCTCTCCCTTCAGGGACTTCTACCCTGAAGGGCACATGCTTCATTAAGGAGCATGTTCCAAACTGGCGATAAGTAAGTCAGAGCTTCATTCTAACCACTGGGTTTCCTCGGGGGAGTCAGCATAAAATCAGTTTTCCTTAGGTTTAGGAGTTTTGGGAAACCTCGAGGAGTCCCCATCTTTATATCATAATGGCAAGTGGAATAAATAGATATTTCACATTCAAGTTGCCATTTCTCCTGAATAACAGGGAAAGTTGAGGGGCAGATGAGCATTGAAAACAGTACCTAATTATTTTGTCCAACTTGTACTTTGTGTGACGTCTAACTCACCTCCAGTGGGGCAGTTACGGGTCTGTTTCTGGAACCCTGTTTCTTGCCTCGGGTGCTCTGTAACATGAGAATGGGCAGGAACCAGAAACGGGGGGCCGGGCCGATGCCTCTCCCGCAGTCCTCAGAGCAGTCATGGTGGGGAGGGACCGCTCTCCGGACAGGTCCCTGCTCCTGGCTTCCACGTGGCCCCAGTGTGGGGCACCAGGGTGTGCCAGGCCCAGAGTTGGACCCCATCTCAGGGGGCTGCGGAGGGCGCAGAATCGCCCGGAACCAGGAGCTTTGGCCTCTGTCACGGAGTGCCTGTCCCCTGAGGAACATTCTAGATGTGCGCGCAGGCTTTATTTCCTGAACCGGGCCTGGAGACGGGCTTCCTGAGAGAAACAGTTGCAGATGATACATCTAGTTTCGTTTGAAGTAGTACAAGTTTTCAACTGTACTGTTTCTGTTAAGGATTAAATATGCTTTTGTGGGCTGACCTCTTCTCATGGGTTCGGGTCACAGTGGAGCGGATCGTATGTCCACACTCCAGCGTTGACCTGCTTTGTGAGCCACGTGTCCGGTTGCCACGTGCCCAAGGCTGGCTAGTGGCTTCGCGTGTCTGTGCCTCCTTGCCGCTTTGCTTTGATTCTGGCTTCCTTCTGGCCTGGCTTTGAACTCTGGCCTTTCTCCCCAGTGGCCTGCTGACTAGATAGTCACGGCGGCGTGCACCAGTTGCGACAGGAAGCGGGGGAGCGTCCCAGCCCCCACCTCCCTTATGGAGTCTGGCAGGTAGAAGTCAAAACACCATTTCCAGGTGTCCAAGCATGTAGCTTGGAGTTGTAGCGTGAGAGAAAACTCCATTTTCAAAAGCCTCCAGCAGGAACTTGCCCGCCCTGCCTCCTGCTCCCGAGGAGTGTGTCTGCGGTCCCTGTGTCTTCCCCAGCTGTCCTAGAGACCTGGGGTGGGGTGCTCCTTGGGGGAGATGCGCCCCCTCAGGTCCTGTGACGCTCTGAGGCCAGACCATGCCCACCAGATGCTGTCCCTCGGTAGGTGTCTGCACGTGTGGCCTGAAAACACTCTGGATGTTCTGGTGGTTTGAGGGCTTCCTGCAAACAGGGTTTCCTCTAGTCTCTGCTGGCTTCTGCCAGGTTCTGGACCTCCTTCTTGGCGTTGCTTCATGTCCTCCAACCACCAACAGCCTCTCGTGCTCGTCATCTGAGCCCCGCGTGTGGTGTGGTCACTGGACTTCTCTCAAACCCCGTCTGTTTTCTCTGTCATTTTCATTCAGCCTCTTAAGTGTCCCTTACTCTGATTTTGTAAGCAAGTGAGGTCTCGGTGGGGCTGCGTGTAGTGGGGGCGTAGACCAATTTTAGGGCAGGCTGTGATAGGACTTGTATTACTGTTTAATGTTTTTTCCTTTTTTTTATTAGGCAAGAAAAGGTCATATTTCCCACGTTGTTCATGGGTAACTGAATTTGTTTGCTGTGCTCTTTCTGCTTCTCTCTCCATCCCGGTGTGTGGTGCAGGACCCACTAACACACTCGTTTCACTGACGCATGGGGCTGACTCTGCTCTAACCGACTTACAGCCCCAGAGTGAGCGCTCAGGCTCCAGTCCGAGCCGGCTCCCTGCCCTTGCTGCTGCTTCAGCCGCGCACCTCAGAGGCAGCTCGTGGTCTCAGGCCCCGGGCAGGGTCGGGGCGGGGGGTGGGGTAGCTAGCCGGCCTGGCAGTGCTCCTGGTCCGGGGTCAGCGCTGTAGCGGTGACACTGCCGGGGGTCCTGGCGTGGGGGTCGTGCGTTGCTGTCAGGCCCCGGAATCCCATTTGGCTTGACATCCTGGGAGATGGGGCTTCTTCCTGCCGCCCAGAGTCTTCTGTTTCGTCAAGGTGGGCGCCGGTGGTAATGGAGCCTCACCGCCCCCTGGGGACTTGCCCTCCTGCTCACTCTTGGATGCCCTGTGTACAACGGGACGGTAGAGGGAGACGTGTGTGCCCGTGTGTGTGTGTGCACGTGTGTGTGTGTGAGATCTGCCCTTCCAGGAGTGAGCATTTCCGTCTGCAGCACGGGCTGGAGGTTGTCTGAGCATCCGCTGTTCCATCTCCCTAGGCCGGTGGGCCGGGAGGGGCTCTGCCCTGCGCTCCCCACGCCTGCTCTGACCTTCTCGCGTCCTGTCCGGGCTGCACGCGGCTGCACTGGCCCTTGCTGCCGGGCGGGATCTCGTCTCCATGCCCTGCTCCGGCACCGAGGCTTCCCGTCCCACTGACAGCTCTGTCCCGCTCTCCATGTCGTCTGCTGTGTCACATAGACCGCAGGCCCTGTGCGTGGCTAGATCTGCTACTTTTCAGACTCTTGAGGTAGATTTTGGTGGTAAGATCATGACATTTCTGGAAGCTTCCTGCATAGATGATTCCCCAGATCTGTCTCTCCCTTCCTGCACGTTCCCCCCTCCACTCAGTCCCGTGTCGTCCACCGGGACATTTCCCTGTGGCTCTCTTACTGTCCTTTGCAGCACATGGGGGGAGTGTGGCGGTGTTGCTCCTCTGGAACTCTTTCCCCATGGCACAGCTTGGCTTTTGCAGGAAGGGACCTCACCAGACAGCTTCTCCCTCTGGCCTTTCCCATCTCACTCCTCGCCTCAGGAGACAGGTGCTGGGTGCGAGCCTGGTGGGTTTTGCTCCCTGGGCTGCATCTGGCGTTCACTTCAGGAATTCTCATTTTGGTCCACGCGGGGAAATGGCCCGTTGGGTTTCTTTTCTCCTTTTCTCTGCTGGTCGGCACTGCTGTTTGTCCCCTTAGAGCCGAGCCACGTCAGAGTTGCCGCAGGAGTTGCGGCTTGTGGAGGGCTGTCAGGTGTCCTCCTGCGGGAGGAGCCTGGGAAGGGAGAGTGGGGCCTGGGCACCCACTGACTTGCTTGGAGGTGAGCCCAGGCTGGCATTTGCTTGCTTTGCTCTCTTCGGCCGCAGAGCGATAGGGGTGAGCTTACCGTGTGTTCAGGTCTGTCCGGCTTGAGACTGCGGGGGTCCCAGCCCCAAAATCTGCGTGCGTGGGTCCTTCTCGTGGGGCTCTCGCATCCCCTGTGGATGGGTGCTGGCCGCTTCCTGGTGCCAGTGGGGCTCATCTTGCCGGCCGGAGTGTGACGTCCGTGTGTCTGAGGCCGAGGCTGTGCGTGAGGCCCGCCTGGTTCTCGCTGAGGTTCTGGGACTGGCCAGACACATGGTGGCCGGGGGCTGGTGCTGTGAAGGCCGCAGGGGGGTGCGGGCATGGGCCGGCCCTGGGAAGAGGCCCAGGCGGCTGTGGGAGGACAGGGAGCAGGTGATTGAAAGGCCCAGAAAGAAAAGGGAGGGTCCCGGGTGCACATCTTGGGGAGGAAGTTGTGCAGCAAGAAGTCACGTGCCTGCGGGCTGTCCTGTTGCTCTTGGCCTGCGCGGGGTGGCTTGTTTTCAGACTCACTTCTGTACTCCAGGGTCATTTACTTCGGACGTTAGCCCTTCAACGTCATCAGCTGGTTCTTCGTCTCCCTGCATGCCGGTTCTCTGAGGTCACACTTACTTCTGCAGCGCGTGAAAGCATTGTCTTTGTGGGGAATGTGTGTCTGCACCCCCGCCCCCTTTTGGTTTGGTTTGTCTTTTAAGAGAACCTCTCTCTTTGAGCCTATACTCAAGGTCCTGGCCCCTGCTGCTGAGCAGGTGGGGGGACAGCGATGGCCTGTGGGTTCGGCACAGCCCCCACAGTTGCCCGCACCTCCCGTATTGCTGCCAGGACGAACCTTCCTGGGAAGGGTGATGCATGGAAGGCTGGAGTGGCTTCCTGAGAGAGAGTCCAACCCTGGCTTTCCCCCTCTCTGCTTCTGGTGGCTGTGCAGGCTGGCAGGCGGGGGGGGGTGCTGGGGTGGGGCTGGGGGGTGGCAGGGGCCTGAGGGTGGCCGGGATTGCTCATCCTCGCTCCTGCACGCTGGGGCCGGGTTGCGGGCTCTGGGCTGGGTGGGGGCCAGCGGGGCGGGCCCCTCATGTCCACAGACACACCTGCCCATATTGCCAAACAACTTAACAGAGTTATTTTTCTCCCCTTTGTTAAGATTTTCATGTACATTGTAGGAGATTTGGAAAACAATAAAAAAGTGGAAAGTAGTAAACAAAATTATTCACCACCCAGATGGAGGAAAAGTAATCATCGTTAAATTTTCTTTCTAGAACATAAATGATTTTATACACATGTATGTGCATGTGTGTGTATAGCCCCCACATTCTGGATTCAGCTACACAGAAGTAAGTAAGGTCCATAAAAGAGGTTGTATGTTAGAGTCTAGAATGTCTATCACTTACTCTTTTCCTGCCCGGCATTGAACCTATACAGTTTGGTGACTTGCTGCTTTTCCCACGTAGCATCAGTTACATTCTGAGTATTTTCCCGAGCGGTTAAAGAACTCTGTGGAGTGTGTTGAATGGCTGTGTAAACTGTAAACTTCTCGTTTAGTTGTACCAGTATTTATTCAGACAGTTCCCTTCAGACATTTAGGCTAGCTCTGCGGGGGCAAGTCAGGGCTGGTGGTGGCGGCCGGCAGGACGGAATCGTCGAGGAGGAAGCACGTGAGCGCGTTGCTCTCCGCCCTCCGATTCCAAAGTCTCTGACCTGCTGATGCCTTCCAGGCGCCACCGTTCCAGGGGCCGCCGTGATTCCACCCTGGGCAGGAAGAGAGCTGGTTATAGAGAGCAGGTGCATTTCTTGTTGTGTGTCGAGTGATTTTAAATGACCGTCTCTCTCTTTCTCTCTTTTCTCCCCTCCCTTCCCCTCTCTGCTCTGGTCAACCCCACAGGGCAGTAAACGGCTTTGACCCAGCGCCACCACCTCCTGGTCTGGGCTCCTCGCGCCCGTCGTCAGCACCGGGTATGCTGCCTCTCAGTGTTTGAGTGCCCGGCCTCCAGGTGGGGGCTCCTGCCCTCCTCCAGCAGCCCAGGACACCCACGCCTCACCCCTCGGTGCCTGGGCCCAGCCTGGGCCCCTGCGTCCGCCTCCCCGTGGCCGGCAGAGGGCAGGCTGCATGTGGTGGCGGCTGCCGGGCCCCGCCCAGCCCCAGGAGTCTGCGCGCTATCAATGCTGGCTATTTTCTCTTCTCGCCGTGGTGCCGTTGGTTTCACATGATTGCACTTTTGTGGGTCACAAGGTGATACGTACGTGTATTCCTTGGTCACTGGATGCAGAAGTACCCATTCGTCACACCTGCCTCATAGCTCCCACCCTGCTGTACCGATAAGATTTAGTTGTGTTTAAGACATGGCAGACCTTCTAGAAGTTCTCCCCCAGATCAGGTCAACACATGCCCTCCTCCTGAGCTCCCGCCCAAGCATCTTCAGTGCTCACAATCATGTGTCCCCCAGCCCCACTCCCCACAGTTTGGCCTGTTGCTGGCACAGAGTCAGGAAGGTCACTGAATTCGGGAACATTTTCTGCACCTTCTGATTTTACTTTAGCAGTTATCATTCCATAGACTTGCCTCCCGGAGAGCGAGACGCCTGTCTGATCCGCAGGGAGCAGGAGCCTCTGGGCCAGGGTGCCCACAGCGCGGGGCCTCTGCGCGGTCTCCTCCTCCGCATGGCTCCGGGTGAGGGCGGGGGCAACCTCCTGGCCAGCTTTCTGGTCCTTCAGTTAAGTGACATCTTTCAGAGCGTTTTGTTTTGTCCTCTGAGGGCCCGTGCGGTCGTGTTAGGAAAGGTTGCGCACCCGAGTCGGGGCAGACCGGCCGCCGTGGTGGTTCTGTGCGTCCTTTGGTTCCTCTCATGCTGCATTACTGTTTACATTTGTGTTACTGTACATAGGTTTGTAAACATTACTGCCCGAGGTATTTGTATATAACCTGGGCTTTGTAGCTTTTATTTATTCAGAATTCATATGGCATGTTAACGACTGACGCTGTCCGACTCGGGCGGCCGTATAGGATCATCATGTGGTTAAAAGAGAAAAAAATACTTCCCCTCAAAAAAATCTTTTAATGTGGAAACAATAAATTTCACAGAAAACAAAGGATCGAGGTTGCTTTCTTGGGTTCCCGCCCACCTGCTGAAGACTCGGAGTTCCCGAGCCGGGATCGGAGCCGGCGTCTGTGCTCCCGCACCGGAGGAGTGGGCGCTCGGTGGCCGCGAGCCGGGGCAAGGAAAAGCCTGGCGGCCTCGTGAGGAGTCGTCTCACAGCCCAAACGGGCGTCCTTGGCCTGACTCCTGGGGCTGGTCTCTGCCTGTAGACGTGATGCCCAGGAGGGCCCTGCGGGGCGGGCGGGGAGTAGGGGCTCGGCTGTGGAGGGGCGCCATGTGCTAGGTCATGGGTCCGGGGCCTGGCTGTGCCGCCTTTCCCCGTGCGTGTCTGCACGTCGGGACCGGCCATCCCTTGGGTCTGGGCTTCTGTCCTCCCTCAGGTTGGTGTTGGAAGGTGCCGGGTATGTGGTCGCAAAGGCACCGAGTGATTGGACGCAGGAGTGGCTACACTGGGGGCCTGTACGGGTGCATCAGATTCCGCACCCCGCTTCTAGAGTGTGGTTTGTCGTTTTAAAACTGGAAGTAAATGAAAAGTGCATCAGATTTGGCCCGGAGACCTCTCTGTGTCTGAGCCTCGGCTCTGTCGTGGAAGTGGAGCTGCTGCCGTTGACGCAGGACGAGTTCTGGGCCTGACGGCTTGGCCCTGGCCCCCGATGACTCCTCAGTTCCTCCCCCTCTGAGCGCTGCTGCGATCGGCTTGTGGACGTGTGTGTCAGCCAATGCCCGGGCCGGGGCTGTGGCTGAGGGAGACTGAGCGTGGTTCAGCAGCTGTCGCCGCCTCTTTGGGCCCAGGACACCGCGGGCCAGGTCCATGCGAGGGCAGCAGCATGCTGCGGGCTTATTCCCGGGCTCCTTGGGTGGGGGGACTCCACAGGTTGGGGGGGGTCTTCTGTAGCTGCAGCAGGCCCTGGCCTGTTATGACCCCTCGAGGAAGCTGGCTACTTCCTGGCCTCATTTTCAGCATTTGGGATCCTGCGGTTCAAGACGTTGCTTTGTACTGGCTCAGGTAGGGCGCTGGGCCACTTGGTGTGAAAGTGGCCGCAGGCTGTTTGCGGGTGCAGCCTCCTGCCTCCAAGCGTGTGCTCCCTGCTGGGCTGCCAGGTTCCCAGGTTAGCCCGGCGCTCATGGAAACCTCCAGGAACGTGTCCGTCCCTCAGCGGAGTCCCTGCTGTGCTCTCCCCTGGTGGAGGGGCTGCTCTTGCAGGAGACGAAGGACCGCCTGTTGCCTCCCAAGTGTTTCCACCTCGCCCCTGCCCCCCTTCGCTCCCGAATCTTCCCGTAGGAGGGTAGGAGCCAGCGATCCACTTCCTTTCAGCCCAGAGTAGCCAGAAATCGTGCCCTTTGGCTCAGGAGCAAAAGCCGAGGTGGGATGTCGAGTCTCACGGGAGGACGGGACTCGGGGGGCCTGGGAGCAGGAAGAGCCTGCTCACACGTTTACGGGAGGGAAGGTGGGCCCAGAGTTTAAGGTGGCCTGAGCTCCCCTGGCGAACGGACAGACGAGCCAGGATCGGAAACCAGTTCGGGTTCATTTCCTGCGTTATGCTCCACTTCTCCAAACCTGAGGCCTTGCTGGCCTGGACTCTGTTTCCTGCCTCAGCAGATGAGCTGCTTTGGGACCCTTAGAAGTGATGGGCTGCAGGGGCAGGGCCGTCCTTCTGTAGCAGGAGGGACCGGCTTCGTCCGCCTCTGTCTCCCGGCCTTGACTCTGCTGCTCTCAGCTGTCCCCCGGGGCGCCCTTAGCCTCTCCTGAGAGCCATGTGGAAACTGGCATCTCCGGGGAAGGGCGGGGTGTCCGGGGTGCAGCGGCGGGCTTCCTGGGGGATGGCCTGCAGCCATGTCCGTCCCGCCAGGCCAGCGACAGGATCGGGTCCAGGAAGATCTCAGGCCTTTTCCCCATTGCAGCTTTCCTTCCTGGCGGCTCTCCCATCTGCATCTGCCCCGGAGTTGGGAGCAGACGGCGGGCGCTAGCGTCACGGTCCAGACGGAGGCGTGTTCCTGGGGTCTGTCCTAAAAATGGGGGCCAGCTGAGGAGGCATCTTTGTAAATCACTTTGCTATGACTTGGAGCATCTTCTCTGAAAACTGGTCCGTGACTATTACAGATGTGCTCTGTGCGCATATCGTAGCCCTTCTCTAATTTTAAGGAAGAACAATCCTCGAGTGAATGGGAACATAGTGACTTCCTTAGTGAGATGGTGCATCTGTCTCACCCTTCATCCATCTGTGCCCACAGGAGTTAAATTGGGGTTTCCTGTCAGCCCTGAAGCCTTCCCCAAGGGAAACAAGACGCAGATTGAACTGAGATGTAACTTGCTTGTATAGCGGGTGTTTTCTAAGAGATGGGTTTGCTGGCACCATCCTGCCTGGGTCATGATCTGCAGGTGGCAGGCCTGGGCAGTAGTGGCCCCCGGGCACGTGCTTGGATTAACGGTCAGGTGACAGAGGTCTGGATGAGCCCAGAGCCCCACTGCGCCCTGTAAGAAGACGGTGGGTTTAAGCACTGTTGTTTATTTGCAAAAATAATGATTGCCTTAGCTAGGGAAAAAAATCAGCAAATTAAACTGTCACCTAGAATTTAGGGGAATAGGTACACTGTTATGTTATGGTGTCGCTGGATGATTCTCGGAATCTTTGCTCAGCCTGACAATGCGATAAGCTTTGAAAACTCTTCTCTTTCTCCTTTGGGTAGATGAGCCCATGGTAATAGGGCAAATGAAGTAATCTCGAGAGAGGAACGTAAGGGTCTCGTGGCCAGGGAGCGGTGGGATGACTTCGCTGCTGAGCCACTGTGGCGCGGACGCGCTACCACGTGCGAATGGGAGCGGCCGGTGGGAAATGGTGGGCACAGGTGAACAACTTTGTTAAAAACAATTAAGATGCAGATAGTTTGTGGGTTCTCTAAATTTTTCTATAAAGTTGCCCACATTAAATTTTTTTTCCCAAATTCATTGTTTAACATGGAAGTAATGAAACTGATTTTTTTTTCATTGTCCCAGTTGGCCCAAACCTGGGCTGAGAGGCTCGGAGGTTCGAGCCAGTAGGATAGAGCAGGGGCTCTCCGAGCTGCGGGATGACCGGCGGTCACCCTTGAGGTAGTTAAAAGCTGGGTCCCCCCAGGCTCCGCCCTGTACCAGCCCAGTGAGGGCCACATTTCCGAGACTCAGACCCAGCACTTCAAGACACGCCTGCATTTCGCGAACCATTAAGAAAAATGTGCCCATCAGAACTACAGAACGCTTCCCATGAGACGTTCCATATTTACTGAAAGAACTCTTTTAGACTTTAGACAGATTTCCATATCACACTCCAAAAATAAATAAAATGTAAGAGAGATTCGTACGACTTGGCACCATGATTCGACGCTCTGGCTGGTCTTGACCCGGAGTTGTCCGTGTTTTCCCAAACTGTCTTCCGTGCTGTGGTGAGCGCTTGGGGCTGGAGAACTTCTGAAAAGCGGCTCCTGCTGTTGGTTCCAGAAGCTGCTTCTAAGCTGCTGATACCCATTCTGTAGGATCTCACGTTGGGCTCTTGACCTTGCCGGGAGGAATCTGGCAATGACACCTATGTCACTGTTGCCTCCTGCTGACAGCGACTGGTGGGGGGCGTGAGATTTTACACCTGCACAAACACGGGCGTCTTAGAACCGGGATGGTGCGTTGAGGGAGGTTGCGCTGTACTGGGCGGTTTCTGTCAGACCTGGTGTGTCCTAGTCTGGTGGCGTCCCAGGACATCATTGCTTGTGGTTCCGTGATGTTACTCGGTGGGGGCAGAGCCATTAGACTCCTTTGAGAAAACAGACAGATGTCACTGGCATAACGGATCAGATACAAATTTCTAGTTTCAATAAGGGTAGAAGGACGTGGTCCCATTTTTTGCGGACGGCACGTAGTCACCGTCATTACAGTTAATGTTGGCCTTGAATGCTGGCATCGTCGTGTCAGTACACCCTTATTGAGAGTTTGATCTTTGATTTCCAACAAGAAGCACGGGGACACGTCGCATGCTTGGCTAGTTTCCCAAATGGCAGCCGGCTGCCCCCGGAAGCGGAGCACCTGCCTGGTCCTCGGAGCCGGCGCAGGACACAGCATCCCAGAAACGTGGGAAGGCGCTCGGTGCGGCGTTGTCCCTCCCAGAGTGACGAGAAAGCCTGTGTGTGTAGGGACTCCCCTCCGGTCTTAGCCCGCCTGGAACTCTCAGAGATACATCTGTCTCTGTGCGTTCCGAAAGGCCCCATCCCATGGCCTGTTCCAGCATGGCTTTTGGTTTTGGGATGTGTCAGTTTCCACTGGGACAGGGTGTGGTGTTTCCTGGAGTGGGACACCCAGGAGCACTTTCCTTCCCCGGTCTTGACCCAGACACCTGTGTCCCACCAACACCAGCTTTAGGATGAAGGCACGACAGGAGAGACCCAGAGCCAGGGGCCGTTTCCAGGGATGGGGACTACTGGTGACAGGGCTCTAGTGTTTCTGATGGCTGGGCTTCAGAAGTAAGACCCTTCTAGCCCTGCTAGGAATGTGCGTTACCCCACTAGAGCAAATGAAAATCATCCCCGGGTTGTCTGCGTCAGACAAACACTTCTGTGCAGGGGCAGGCGGTTTGGTGTGGGCTGCAGAGGGACCCACACCTAGCAGAGCCTCACTGCGTGTCCACTAGGTCTCCGCAGAGGACAGGGCTTCCCCACATCTGGCCGGAGCCCTCCCTGATGAGGAGCCAGAGTGCTGCTGGGCGGAAGCCGACCCACTCCTCCGAGTCGCTGATGCACTGAGAACCCAGCGCCCATGAACCCTCTTCCTGGGGCTGTCTGTGCCCGGCAGAGGTTTTAGGAACCACCTTTCCTTGGACGATGAAACAGTGGTTTGTCAAATGGAGGAAGCTGCCTTCTGATCAGTGTCTTTGTGGCATCAAAACCGCAAGCAGCCCACGAAGTTTGGGTTTCTCCCGATGAGGCTGGCCTGGGACAGCTAGGCTATGGGGAGACTGCGTGGGCATTAACGCCAGTGAAACCAGCCGACGGGGAGGAATTCTTTCTTTTTTGAGAAGCGCCTCTGACTTCTAGATCCCTGGGTAACTTGCTGAATGCTGGGGTGTGGACATGTGAAACGTGATCCGGCACTTCTGCCGGTTTTTTGCTTGGCCAAGCAGAACTGCCCTGGCCCGAGAGTATCGTGGAGTACGTGTACATATGAATCCGCGTCGTCTGCAGGATCGTGTGTTCTCCTGGCGTTTCATTCCAGCCTGTCCCAATTGGCCGACACTAGAGAGGCTGCCGTTGGAGCTCCCTGAACCCGCCCAACAGCATCTTCAATGTGCGTCCTGCCCGAGAGTGGAGGACAAACCCAAACCCTCTAGGACCGTCCCGAGCTGCGCTGGCTGGTGAGCAGAGCCCTCCCGGAGGGTTCATCCTGCCTCCCTGACCCGCTCCCTTGGCCACAGCGTTTGGGTCTCCAGCCCCAGCGGCCCTTTCCCTTCTGGCACATGCATGCAGAGGCCAGCACGCAAGCAGGACACAGAACCAGGGCCGCCCGAGGGCTACCCCATCATCTGCCGGTTCCTGGGAGCACAGCACCCCCCGGAAACTGTGGGCCTGGCCGGCCGCGTTTCTGGTCTGGGGCCCCCCCCCAAGCCTCCAGACAGGCCATAGGCGGGACACGGAGAACAGAAGGTGAGAAGACAGATTCCATGTTGACGTGACTTCGTGTTTATTGAGGTGTGTTTACTGTCAACGGGTGCTTTCTCCTCCCAGTAAACAGAGCAGGCGTGGATATCTATAATGAATAAATTTATTGTCTTACAAAAATCATTGTCTAGAAATATGGGAATACAAGAAAAAAGATATTTGCAGTCAGGTGTCTGGTGGTAACAGCCAGTACAGTTCATCAAGGGGAAAAGCAAAGATTCCAAACCCACGTGACAAATTCTTCCTAACAGATGTTAAAGCTTTTAACCCAAAAGGTTTGTGTTTTCAAGCACGTCGCAGAGGATCAGGGATTTAGAATTAACACTGATTTGCTGTCGCTGAATGTCTCTAATACCACTTTGACTGGAGAGGTACATGATACGAAGCACGGTCAGAACTTATACGTTAGATTGTTACAGAGGCAAATCATAGGTTTAACATTGTCTTAGTACTGTAGTGTCTAAGGCACTTTCTGTAATGTCAGTTTGCTTAACTATCAACCAAAACCAGAATGCTAGATGGTCACTGTAACACTGTCCGGGGTGGGGGGGACGGGAGGAGAAAGGAACAAGGATTCACATCCACTGGCATGTCAACATTCAGGCAGATGGCGTCGGTTGGGGAGGCTACGCGAGCCTCCCGCACAAACTTGGAATAAATCTGGGACACAAAACCGAGATTTCCATTTTGGGCTCAAAGCAACGGCTGGTTTGCAAGGTCAGCATGCGAGCCTGGCTGGTGAGGGAGGGCCCCCCGCGGACCGCCGCGAGCGTCAGCCGAGCCAGGAGGAACACCGACTGGCCCCGGCCGAGGACAGTTCACGGGGAGAGACGCGGAGTCACCAGCAGCTCGGCGGCGGGGTGGGGGGGGATCCCAAAGGACGTGGCCTCCCCCACGGCCGCCCCCCCTCCTCATCTTGCCACAGCCCCTTTCACAGTTTGCGCACTAGGTCGTGCTGCTCGTTCTCGGAGGAAAGACGGGGTCACAAGTGCAGTTTAGGTTCCACAATGTTCTAGGAGACTCGATGTGGCTGAGTCGTCGGGGGCCACACGGACACGGAACGGAGTTACCTGTCTGTAGAGAGAGCATGCAGAGCGACGGGCGGCCGCCACGCGGCGGCCCCGGGACCCCCGCCACCGGCAACTGGTCTGACGAATGGTTCTCTTCTCACCGTGAGTTCGAAATGGTCTCGCGAAGACTATATGGAAAACAGATGCAATGAGGAGACTCTGTTTAACGGGCGCGTGTCTCGGGTGTGTATATAGAAAAGGGGCGCGGTTGTACTTGGATGTGACGCGGGATACAGTAGGGTCGGCCGGAAGCCTTAAGACACGGTTGATCGTCCAGGAAGGAGTCACAGGCGCGGGGGCGGCCCCCGGCAGGCGGGCGCAGGGGGCTCCTGCGCGTCCCACTGTATCGCCTCCCAGGTCTCCTGGGCTCTACTCGGACTGGGGCGGCTGTGTCTCGTTGACGTCGCTGGTCTTGCTCTCCGTGTCGTCGTCCGACAGCTCCAGGGAGGCCCCCTCGATGTGCAGCTGGCGCCGGCCCGATCGGCTGGACGAGAAGCTGATGGGGCCGCCTCGCCTGGGGAGAAGGGGGAGGATGCGCAGGGGTGAGGCTGGGAGCACGCACGGCTCTCCAGCCGCCGAGGACCGCACCCTCGCACCCTTTTGGTGCCCCGCTTGGGGCAGAGGCGGACGTGATGCGGAAGCCTCTGCGCTTCACCACCCTGTCCTCCAGCCCCGCTCGGCAGGCCTGGTGCAGCCACGACCGTTGCCATAGGACCAGGCAGGGCAGCGGGTGGAGGCCAGGTTCCCCTGCGCCCGAGGGGCAGCAGGTACTTATGGGACGGCGGCTGGGCCGGACACGTGAGGTCTCTGTGGCACGTTCCTTGTGGAACGTGGACTTCGTCACACACTTCGTAAACGTCACAAGCCGCATGGCACACTGAACAAGGTGCGGGCATACGCGGCATGGCCCCCAGGCCGCTGTCCCCCACACCCCAGCTGACCTGCTCTGCGGGAGGGAGCGTAGCTGTCGCCCCCACCTGCTTGGCCTCTTCCTGGCGCCAGCCACATCCCGTGGGCAGGCAGGGGTGGGCGGAGGGTGGAGGGCACCGGGGCCCCAGGAGCTCCCGCCCTGCTTTTCTGGGCAGCCGGCGCCTCCACACCAGGGAGGTCCAGCAGGGAGCGAGCGTCCCTCCTCCGTCTTGCTGGAGGACGACCACGGCCCAAAACCCCGAATGCGCAAGTGCGGAGCGACTGCCGCTGCCCGAACGGGATGCTCCCTCTGGACCAAATGCCGAGCCCCCGTGCCTCGTGCCGGCAGCCCCGGGTCGCTCACCTCAGCCGGTTCTTGAGTGTGCTGACCTCGCGGCTCAGGCCCTCGTTGGCCTCTGTGGCATCGTCCAGTTCTCGCTGGAGCTTGCGCCGAGATGCATTGGCACGTGTGGCCTCCTCCTCGGCCTCCTCCAGCTGCCGCTTGAGCTGCTTCATCCTGGCGGTGGCCTTCTCCATCTGGGGGACGGCACCGAGCCCGTCAACGCCAGCCCGGCCGACTCGGTTTCAGCACGGCCGTGTCCCCAGTGTAGTGTGGCTTGGGGCCCCGATGGCCACACGAGCAAGCGCACCCATGCAGGCACACACTCGCGCGCACACTCGTGTGTGCGCGCGCCCGCCCGCCCGCACAACGGCCCATCAGTCACCCTGCCCCTCTCACGAAGCCCGTGTCTACAAAGCCAACTCTGCTAAAGGAGACCAAATGGTCAAATTCTGTTTTCACCCGAGTTTTCTGTAGGAGAAATGACACACTCAGCAGCTTCCTGAGTGACCCAGGGAGCACGAAGAGGAACGGCTTTTCCTGCAGAAACAGGAGAGCCGAGGATGGGGGCCGTCTCCAGCCCCAGGCGCCGGTACAGGTGGTTTTGTGCCCCCACGCAGCATGGCTGGTTTGGGTGTGACGCTCTGATTCAAAGAGTGGACACTGGCCAGCCCGCGACCCGTGGGTCCGGCTCACAGCCGCCCAGAACCGCCGTCGGGGGCGCCAGGTCCTGGGGGTGGGGGTCGGGAGAGCGGGCACGCGTCTGAGTGACCTCTGTGTCCCCAGCACCCCAGTGTCTGATGCGCCCCAGGAACATGAGAGTGAACACCTCAGGTAGCATTTTCTTAGTCTCGCTGCTCCAGTGGTCGCCCCGGGCTCCTCCTGCCCCAGTGTCCTTGCTAAGCAAAGCATTTCCGGGCAGGAGGCGCAGTTGCCCCGCTTGGGCTGCGCCCCTTACCTGTTCCTTATACTGGTCCGCGTGTCGACGTTCGTCTTCAACCTGCATGAAGATCTCTTTCAGCTTCTTCTCGGTGCGACGGACTAGTTTGTTGGCGGCTGCTCGTTCCCTGTTAAAACGACCCGTGCATGAGTTTGTGCAACTCTGGGAATGATCGTGGAACGGGGATAGGATTTCGTAAGTCCTTTTTCTCCGGAAGAGGACACGTGCTCGAGTGCCTCCCAAGACCTGACCAGAGTCATAGAATTAACACGGCCCAGAAGCTTTTCCCTTGTGACTAAAATACGGATTACCCATTGTCTGATCCGGACAGACAGGAAAAGTACATTCATCATTTTTCCCCACACAGATGGTGAGTACTCTGGCGATCTTCTGATCAGAGCTACCTGCCCCAGGGACACTGGGTGGCTCAGTCGGTTAACTGGCTGCTCAGGTCATGCTCTTGGGGTCCTGGGATCAAGCCCCACACTGGGCTCCCTACTCTGCGGGAAGCCTGCTTCTCCTCCTGCCCCTCCCCACCCAGCTTGCGCTGACTCTCTTTCAAGTTAAAAAAAAAAAATTTTTTTTTTTAAACCACTTTCCGTATATATTGGGTTCAGACTTTTTGAAGACAAAAACCTCGGCTGGTTACTTTGATTGGCTAACTTTTTAGCTGGGAAAACAAAACCAAGACCTAATTTACCAATAAGTGACTGTTTTCGATGTAAAATTTACTGACTGTCCACCAAGATGCTGGGGCTATTGCAGTTACCGGTGAAACAGACAAAAAGAAACCCCACACTCCCCCTTGACTTAGAGCCAAGCACGTCACCCCGCTTCTCGTCACAGGCCAACGCTGGCCCTGCTGGCAGAAGGGAGCTGAGCCTCATTGAGAACAAAAAATGTTTTCGTTCCTTCATAAATGTTATGCAAAAATGGGCATCGAGGGAGTTCTTCCCCGAGAAGAGCAAGTCACGTTAACTACAGCGACTGCGAACAAGCCCTTCGCTTTGAGCGCAGCGGAGGCTGAGGAGCAGGAGGTTCGGGGAGGCCGCGTCCCGGAGGAGGCTGCGCTCTGAGCCCAGGCTCCGAGGGCGGAGGCGCGCGCTGGCCCTGGGGTGGTCTGGGACGCGGAGAGCTGCGTCTGCATCGCGCAGTCCCCCGGCGCCCGGCCCGCTGCCTCCAGCACGACGGAAGATGCTGGGCTGCCCTCTGCTATGGGAGAAGGAGAGCTTTTGTCAAACTGCATCTGTTCTCGGACAACAAACTAGTGTTTCACGGGACGCCGGCAACTTGGGACATCAACTACTACTTGGGAAATTGTGGGGATGATAGGACACTTGAGTCTGGGAAGGGGCAAGAGGCGAGCCCAGCCGTCCCCGAGGCCCGCAGCACCTCCCTGTCCCGCTCAGGTCACGCGTGCGCGGTCCTCTCCTTCCGCGCCCGGGAGCCCTCGCGGGGTGGGCCCAGTCCAGCCCCGGCCTGCAGCGGAGACATGGGCCGCTGGGGTCTGTGGCAGCAAACCCCTTACTTGGCTTCCTGCTCTAGCTGCTCCTCCAGCTGCCCGATCTTGGCCTCCAGGGAGGAGATGGTGGCCTTGAACTTGGACTTGACAGCGCCCTCCAGCTCCTGCAGCTTGGCCTTCAGCTCCTTGTTCTGCCGCTCCAGCTGCTGGCGCGCGTTGTCACTCTTCTGCGCGGCGCTGCGCTCGGCCGCCAGCTCCGCGTTGAGCGTGTCCACCTGGAGGGGAGGGGAGAGCCAGGTTCAGTGGCTCGGCCCGAGGGATGGTGCGGCCCCTCCCAGCGACAGCGCTCGGCCACCTGCAGCGTGGTCTTGCGGAAGCGGTCGTTGAGCAGCTCCATGTTGCTCTGCTCCTCTTCCAGCTCCTCCTCCAGCTGTGCGATCCGCGCCTCCAGACGCCGCTTCTCGTCCAGCAGCGCAGACCTGGCCGGGCCAGGGAGGGGAGGCGACGGCTCAGCTCGGGGCTGCACGGCCCCGGGACACGCGGGCCAGGGGATGGCTCCCCACCTGGCCGCGTCCTCCTCTGCCAGCTTTGCCCGGCTGCCGTCCCCCAGTCCACCAGCAAGTCCGGCCCGTCACACTTCACACCTGCCATCCTCCCCCCCCCCCCCCCCCCCCCCCCCCCCCCGCCCCTCGCAGGACTGCCGCACCCTGCCTGCTGGCCGCACAGACAGCAGCCGGGATTCCCTTCTGGAAGGGTGAGATGACCGTGTGCGCCCTAGCTTGGACAGCGTGGGTTTGCCAGAGCACTGCGGGCAGATGCCCAGTGCTCACCAGGACCTGCCGCGAGGCGCAGAAAGCACCGTAACTGGGAAAAGGGGCTTGCTGACAAACGCGCTCAGAGAAGGGCAGGTCTTAAGGGATCTGCTTGATCCAGAAGTGAGGACTCGAGTGGCAAGGTGGCGCGCAGCCTTCGGAATTGGGAGCCTTCCAGACGCTCCTCCACGCCGAGTGTGGGAGTGACCGACGCGGGGGGTGGAGTGGGCTGCGTGGTGCCGCTGCAGGGCGGTGAGGAAGGGTGGAGGCCCCGGCGGTTTGCGCTCACCTTCCCAGACTCGGAACAGGAGCAGATCAGCCCGACTGCCAGGTGCCGGACGACGCGGCCTTCCCAGGGGACGGGGGTGGGCCCCAAGGGGGAATGGGCCACAGGTGCCTGAGAGGACCAGGGCGGCGGGGGTGCTGCTGTGGGTCTCTAGCCCAGCCGGGCCGCCTGCCTCCGGGGGACTCACTTGCCAGAGGCGCTGTTGGCGATCTCGTCCGCCAGCTCGTCTCGCTCCTGCTCGGCGTGGCGGCGCGCTCGCTCGGACGAGGCCAGTTCCTGTGGGAGGTTGCATGCCATTAACCATTTCCCCTGCAGTGACATCGGACTGCCCTGCTGTTCCACAGACAGGCCGGAGACCCGGGAGCATCCGGGCCCCAGGGTGTGCGGCAGCTGGGGTGTGCCATCCGGTGGGGTCTGGGGGAGATGCAGGGAGGGAGAGTGCTTGGGCGGGAAGCAGGGCTCTTCCTCGAAAGGACAGGGAGCACAGCTATCCAGGCCCTGCGGCCGCACAGGCGGCTCCTGGCAGACCAGGGCAGGGCAAGGGACAGCACCGGGCCGGCCAGTCCTCTGCAGAACTGCCTCATGGCAGCTCTTCAGTACATTTCTCTGGAAGGAGGACTTGCCGCAGGAAGCAGCTCAGGTGCATTTCTTACCCCACATGGGTAAAGACGGAGAGGACAGTCGTGCTGCTGTCCTCAGGGTGTGGAGGAAGGGAGCTGCCAAGTCCTAAGGCTGGTTGACAGAAACCCCAGGTTCTGACTCCTCCCGGCCCAGCCGGCTCCACGCTGCTGGCGGAGCAGGGCTGCTACAAAGGAGTCTGCCCGTGTGCCTGGCACGTGTGTGCACCTCTCACGTTACTAGTACACAGGAGGCAGGTGAAGCCCGGGTTCGAGCACACACCACCCTCACACATGGGACAGGGCGAGCCCTGCCGCGAGGGCGGCCGGCAGGATGCTCTGGGCCGGACCCAAGGGCCTCTGGTTCACAAGCACCGGGTCAGCGTCCGCTCCAGCACCGGCCTCTGCTGCCCCTGCATCCTGGGCCCAGCTGGAGCCCTTCCTGTCTGCCGGTTGGGTGCGCTGCACACAGGCTGGGGGACCCATGGGAGAAAGGGGAGGAGCCTGGGGCCTAGAAGCCGAAGAACAAAAGGGGTGTGAAGGGAGGAAAAAGAGCGGGAGGGAAGGGCAGGGCAGGACCTCTTCTCCCTAACGCCACGGGCCCTTGTCTGAGGGCCTGAAACACACACTTTGTGACAAGGCTGGGAGAACGCTGGGCGGCAGGTGCACATGTGGGTCGTGCCCCGGGGCCCGGATCCTGGAGCCCCAACACCTTTGGTCCGAGCCCCGTCAGCTGCACAACACACCACACAGGTCTTGAACAGCTACGTCCCTGAGAACCACGTGCACGTTTTTTTAAGCACACCTGGAACGTTCTGGAAGACTGTCCATGCCTGGCCCTGCAGCCCAGCAGTCCTAGCCACGACGCAGCAAGACCGAAATCAACGGCAAAAAACAAGCCCCTCCCCGCCCCTCGAGTCACACATTTGGAAACTTAAACCACACTTCTAAATTATTCATGGAATAAAGACCATCACCGAGATGAGAAAAACTAAGAACCAGGGGGCCTGGGCGGGGGCTCAGTTGGTTGAGCAGCAACTCCTGGTTTCACCGTAGCTCGTGATCTTGGGGTCCTGAGACGGAGCCCTGGGTCCAGCTCGGCGGGGAGTCAGCTAATCACAATTCTCCCCCTCTGGCCCTCCCCAATCTGGCGTGCTCTCAAGAATAAATCCATCTTTTCAAGAAAAATTAGAATTTAAATGGCAATGAGAGCCCAGATTTTGCAGGACCCAGCGAACACAGGACTTTGAGGGGAATTTGGTTTTCTAGAAGCAGAATCAGACAAGAGAAAAGCGTGAAAAATCAGTGACTGCGCAACTCAAGAAGTCAGGAAAAAAATCCACAGGAAATAAAGACCAGAGCAAAAGAAGTCAGTAAAACGGAGACCAGAGAAGGCTTAGCAGCAGGAGTGGCCCCTCGGAGGAAGCTCAGGGTCCGCTCAGTGCTCGGTGTTACCCAGCCCCCAGCCCTCTGCCACTCCGATGCTGAGGGCGTCCCCTCCCTCGCCGGCCAGCCTGACCCCACACCTACGGCGGCCTTCGCCATCACTGAAGCCCGCCTTTCTAGGGGGCGGTATGTGGGGTTTCTTTCTTATTAGCTGGTAACAGCGTTTCAGCTGAGGTTGCTGCTGTCTTTCGAGGTTGGAAGAAACTCCGATCACGTATGCAGAAACGCGGACACACTGAGTGCACAGTCACGTCTCCGTACAGGCAGGGACACTGTTACCGTGTGTGTGTGTGCGGGCGTGCCCACCACGGACGGAACCCCAGACCCTTCGTCAGTCCCTGCTCTGAGAACTCACTAGAGGGACTGGAAGCATCGCCCACAAGCGGATTCCCCGAGGAGCTCATGAGACCTACTTGTCCCCTGGGAGGTGTCCCCTGCTTGCTCCTGTGGAAGACCAGGCAGCCTTAGCACAGTCGGGTTAAATAACCCTAATGCTTAGCAACACCGGAATCTACTGCCTTTTCTGACGTAGGAAACGAAGCTTGGAAAGTCGCCTGGAGAATTACTAACCACCCCTCGGCCTCCGGCCAGCTGGGGACTGGACCCTCAAGCCGCAGCGGAGTGCGACCGGCCTGCTCGCTGCGCTGAGGTCGGGGGCGGGGCGGCGCCTTACTGGACATGGTTATGACCTGACGCGGGCTACCCCGGTGGCAGCACGCCACTTTGACCTTGGAGAGATTTCAGCGGCGAACACTGAACAAACGGCTGAGTAAACAGACCTCCTGCAGCTGAAGGACTTCGGCTTCTAGACTTTTCAATTTCTTTTCACTCTCCTTGGACTGAGCAAAAATTTCATCCCGGGACGCACGTGCTTCTTCTAGTTCACGCTGGTAGTCCTTCATCTGAGCCTAAGATCAAGAATATGAAAAGGTTTTAGAGCAGTTTGCATTATTAGTTCTTCAAACGTGTATTTTTTCCAGATTAGAAAAGTCCTATCCAGCCACTGAAAATGTAAAACTGTACGGAAGTGACCCAAGCTGCCACACGAAAGCATTTAGGACGATGTCCCTCGTGAACACAGATGCAGAAATCCCTGACAAACCCAACAACGAATCAGGAACATAGCGGCAAACTGAGTCCAGCGGTGCGTAACAAGGATTAGACACCGGTAGATCCCAACACTCCGGTGGGATTCACCTGCGGAAGGCAAGGCTGACTAGAAACCCCAAATGAAGGGCTATGGCCGAGGGACATCGCGATAAAAGCAGACGCAGCAACGGACCAAATCTGACAAGCTTTCATTATAAAAACATTCAGAAAATGAACAGAAAGAGATGCCTCCACTCTGGTAGGCGGCGGCCGTGAAAACCACAGCGGATACCACGCTTCACGGTCCAGAGATGGGCCGCCTTCCGCTGAGGCGACCGGCGAAGCAGGAATGTCTGGCTTTGTCCCCTCTGTTTAACACTGTCCCGGTGATTCTAGTCAAAGCAGTTACACCAGGACAAGAGCAATAGCAAAACGACATCCGGATTGGAAAGGCTTTAAGCAAAGAAAACCGGCGGCTCTGCCGACAGCGTGATCCGATGTGCTGCGCATCATGGGGAATCCACCCTAAGGATAAATGATTTCCGCGGGCTGTAAGACGCGAGATCAACACACAAAGCGAAATGCACTTCCGTGCACGATGGACATTCCAAAAACTAGGAAAGCAATCACCCTTGTGAGCATCAAAAGCAATAAAATATTTAGGCACAAATTTAGCTTAAGTAGTATATGACTTGAACACCGAAGCTATAAAATAAAATATCACTGAAAAAAGAATTGCTAATTAAGCAGAAAGACTGTCGTGTTTGGGAGCCGGGAGGAAACACCGTCAAGATGGTGGTCCCCTCCATACTGGTCTCCCCAAGTCAAGACTATCAAGACTCAAGCCGGCCGCCCCTCCCCCTCATGACAGAAATTGACCAGTTGATCCTAAAATTCATACGAAATTGCAGGGAACCCAGAATAGCTGAACAATCTTGAAGAAGAAGAAAGCTAGAGGTGTCACACTTCCCAATTTCAAAACGTACAAAGACACAGCGATCAAGACCGTGTGATATGGGCGTGAGGAAAGGCATAGAGACCAACGGAACAGACGGAGTCCGGACACACACAAACCCACAGTCCGCAGATTCTTGACAGGCGAGTCCAGAAAGTCAACGGGGGATAGAACGGTCTTTACAGCCGGCGCTGGGACAACTAAATGTCCTTGTCTGGAAGAACGAGGCTGGGTTTACACACCAAAAAAACCACACCATAAAAATGGACTCCATGGACTTAAACAAATCTGAAAGTATAAAATTTACACTACACAGGAATAAATCTCCATGACCTTGGACTGGGCCATAGTTCACACAGCTCTGATCACCAAAGCACAAGAAACAAAACAGGAAATAAGCTGGACTCCATCAAAATTAAAAAATCTGTACTGCACACAATACCATCGAGCATGTGGCCAGACCAGACTAGAGGATGGAAAGGATACCTGGAAACCTGTCTCACAAGAAGCACCTGGAACGCACAAAGAAGTGTTACAACTCCGTTATAAAAGCTACGGCAGTTGAGGAGGTGAGCCGAGGAGGGAAAGGTTCCCCAGCTGAGAGGATGGCCAATGAGCGTGTGAAAAGACGTTTGTCACTGGTCATCAGGGGCTCGGGCAGAACTACAGCAAACTAGGACGTCACACTGCGGGTGACTACAGAAGAGGGTAGCAGCGAATACTGGCAAAGATGCGGAGACACTGGAATCTGCACGCCTGGCTGGTGGGAATGCAAAACGGGACCGTTGCGGTGGGACGGTGTGGCAGGTCCTCCCTGTGAACCAGAGTGAGCGACGAACCCGGCATCCCACCAGCGGGTCCGCGTGGACCTCAGAGCTGAAAGCATGCGTCCGCACAGGCGTCCGGGAGCTCTCGCAGCAAGACCCGCAGGTCATGCCGCAACACGGAGGAGCCCTGCAAACACGGATGGGGAGGAAGCCCGCCGCAGAGCCGCCCCGGCTGCTCCCCGTACCCGACACGGTCGGCAGAGGCAGCGCTCCAGACCCCAAAAGCAGATCGCGGGTGATTCACGCTGGACGGAGCAGGGGGGGCGGTGGTGACAGCGAACGGAGCATGGATTCTTGTAGAGGGAACCACAGTGTCCCAGCTTGGACAGTGGTGATGTCTGTACACCCTGTGGCTGCACGAAACACTGGAAATGCTTTAAAGCGGTAGGTTGTGTGGCTTGTGAACTGTGTCTCCGTAAAGCCGGGACATAGACAAAACCGGTGTCCTGGACCTTCTCCACAACGTGCCGTGTGACCTTTGTAATTAGCTCGTCAAAAGCAAAAGCTTTGTCCTTAGCTTTTTAAAAAAGTGTAAGGGGGGGCGGTGCCTGGATGGCTCAGTGGGTTAAGCCTCTGCCTTTGGCTCAAGTCATGATCTCAGGTCCTGGGATTGAGCCCTGCGTCGGGCTGGGCTCTCTGCTCAGCGGGGAGTCTGCTTCCCTCTCTCTGCCTAATAAATAAATAAAATCTTAAAAAGAAAATGTAAGGGAGCAAATATAAATTACTCGTAACCCTATCCTGCAGAGCTGACTTTCCTTTTACCCTTTCTCCTGAGTACGTCGGGCTACCGCAGCCGCCCGCACGGTCTTCCTCCCTCAGGCCCTGTCGTCTTGCCCCCAGCGTCACCGGCCGGCGGGCAAGCCACCCCGCAGCTCTGATCTCGTGCGTCGGTATTTCTCTTCCTCTCTGTATTTTGTTCGAACACATTCTTAAGGTACGGAATTGCCACGGTCCAGGGAACGGACCTTTGCTGAAAGCTTTTGTCACAACCAACCGATTTCCCCCGTGGAGAAGAAGTGCCTACGTGGAGAGGGCCCACGACGTCCTGCCACCAACCACGAGTTATTCTAGAAATCCCATTGACACGGTGATAGTGACGACCGGCCCATCACCTGGGAACAAGTACTGATTAAATCAGACTCAAGAGGACAAAAACCCGGCCCTGCACCGGGGTGCCCAACGCCCCCCTCCTCGTGGGTGGCTCCGGGCTAAGCCAAGTATCCCCAGAGACTGTCAGAGCCCAGAGAGTGTGGTGGCCCTGGCGGATGCTCCCCTGCTGACCACGCCAGCACCGTCTGGGACGCGCGCGTCCTGCACACACACAAGACACGCGTGGGACATTGTTCTGCCCGACCAGAGCCCGGCCCGGCGACAGCCCCACAGCCCCAGGCCGCTGCCCGGGCCGGAGGTCACCCACCTGAAGCTTCCGGAGCTGCTTGATCACTTCATCCCTTGCTTTGTTCGCCGTCTCGATCTGGGCTTCGAGGTCCTTCAGGTCGATTTCCAGTTTCTTCTTGGAGGCCACTGCCAGCGCCCGCTGCTTCCGCTCGTCCTCCAGCTCCGCCTCCAGCTCCCGTACCTGGCGGACGGCACCGGGTTAGGCCCGGCCAGGCCCACGTGTCCCCTCGCAGGGCCCAGCGGCCTGCCGTCGGAGCCGGGGACGCTGGCAGCTCTCCGGAGCCCAAGTGTGTCCAGGGAGGTCTTTAACCGTAATGCCCTGCAGGCACCTTCACTCCCCCGGACTCCCGTGAGGGCCCAAGGGAAGGCGGAGTCCTTGACCTCGAGCTTATAGCCAAGATGATGGACAGGGGACAACCGGGAGACATTTTCTTGCAGGGACGCTCAAGGGCTTATGGAGGGGCCCCACGGCAAGGAGCCGAGGTCTCCCGCCAGGACCCTGGGCAGCGGGGGCAGCCAGCCCAAGTCTGGCTTTCAGAAGGTGCAGCGCGACAGGTCGGTTCAGAATTGGGACCCACAGAAACTGGGAGCTAAGTAAGTGCTGTTCTCCATCATGGAGTCTGAGGTCATCAGTCACATAGCAAGAAACGGCAGATACACTAAGTGTTACGGCCCTGGGAGTAACCGAACAGAACGGGCCCCATCCGAGACTGAACCCCGTGAACTCCGAGGGACTGTCAGAACACAGTTAGTTTTGAAAGTGAACCTGTAAGTTAGAAATCTGACATATGTTCAGAAAAGTGTACGAATCGTAGTGCCCAACAGCTTTTTAAAACCAAACAGAATCAGCTGGCTTTCTCCCCTTTCAAGCCTGGTGTCGCAAGGGCGCGGGGTGTGAAGCGCCGAGTCCCCTCGTCCCCTGCGGACGGCTCCTCTCCTTCCCACACGTTTAAACCCCGCTGAACTCAAAGCCGCCCGCCGACGGTTGCATAGTCACCGCGCAGTGTCCCGGCTCGTGACCAGCAGCGGTGGTGTGGGGAGAGCAGGAGTCAAACAGGGACACGAACCTAAGACAGCAAATGACCCCCGGAGCTGGCTCGCCGCCGCTCACACACTCCGACCCAGCACCGCGCTCGGAGAGCGAGTGGCTCCTGCCCCCCAGACCATGTGGCCTCTCACCCACCTGCTTCACCAGGAGCCGCTTCTTCTCCTCGTTCTGCTCATCCCTGGTCTGCAGGTCCCGCTCAAACTGGGCCTTCATGGCCTGCATGTTGACCTCCAACCGCAGCTTGGCGTCCTCCGTGGCCTGCAGCTCGTCCTCCAGCTCATCCAGCTGCGTCCGCATCTCTTCCACCTGCTGCTCCAGCGCCCGCTTTGACTTCTCAAGTTCGTGCACCTGCAGCACAGGAAGTGGCGGGAAGAGGCCCCCGTGTGGCACAAAGGCCCCCCGATTCCCTGCCCCGGGTCAGCTTCCCGTGACGCCCCCACCCGCCGGGCCGCCCCCCTCACTCTGGAGCGCGCCGTCTACACGGGACAGAGCTCCTCACTGACGAGTGCCCCGGAGTCACCAAGTTATTCTCCAGTGACCGTGAAGCCGACCGAGCTTTGTGAGCCCAAGAGCAGGGGAGCGAGCTCGGCCTCAGAAAGCTGGTCTGGGGCCCGAACTGCACGTGGCACCTGGTGCGTCTGATGGCGTGCTGGGGCTGGGAAGGAGGCTGCTGTGGGACAGGCCCGACTTCTTTCTGGACAGAGGTCCCCGTCCCAAACATCCACCTCATTCTCGGGCCAAGTGTGTCCACCCCACGGCCCCTCTGCTCTCCCCTCAGACACCCCGCAGGTGCCATGCCTCCCCTCTGGGGTGCCCCGGGACAGCGGGAGGCCGGGTGTGAGGCGGCCCCGGGGTCTCCACAGCATCTGGTGCTTCTCAGGCTCAGAAGCGGGGTGTGCGGAATGGATGTGGGGCTGTTGACTATTCTAGCGAATGACATGTGAACAAGCAGACAGGGCGCCCGGGTTGACTCCTGATCTCAGGGCTAGGAGCTACAGCCCCATGCTGGGCGGAGAGCTTATTTGATTAAAAAAAAAAAAAAAAAAAGAAAATGAAAGCAACTGCGGGGTCCTTGCTCTACACTCTACTGTGTGACCGTGGCCGCTTCAGCTCTAAGAGGCCTCTTGCTGCTGGGGCTGAACCCCTAGGGTTCAGAGGGTTGTTGGACACCCAGCAGGAAGGCAGGAGGGCCTTCCCTCCTCCATGATGGGGCTGGGCACCCACATCCCACGATAAACGAGACTTTAGCTTTTCAAAGCACGTGCCGTAGCCTCATGAAACGGGAGACATGTCCTGTCCATGATGGAACTTGGGCTCAAGAGGAAAGAGGCTTCTCCTGCCGAGAACAGAAGCTGGGGCAGAGCCGACCCTTACGCCTGGCCTGGCTGCCATCCTCTGCGCCTCTTGCACTGGGGGGCAGGCACGGGGCACGTGCAAATCATTGCCGTTCTTGTACTGTGTGCATGTGGTAAAAGGACAGTATCGCGGAAATTTCCAGACCGTGAACGAGTTCCCAGAGCTTTTGAAGCCTTCTGGGAAGACCAAGGGTCTCAACTGGGAAGGCCCTGGTCAGGGAAAGCAGCAGGTGCCTTTGGCCCCCCGCCAGGGTCCCGCTGCCCCCGGTCTGAGGGGCCCTCGCGGTACTTGTGTTTGGTGACTACTACCTGTGACTCGGGGCCGAGGACATCGCCCGTTCAGCGTCCCCCACCATGACGCAGGGGAAGGCCGGGAGGGCCTGCGGGAGGGACGCCAATAATTGAGGCCTCCCCATCTACGAGCACTGCCACGAGGACCCTGCAGAGCCTCTGACAGCTTCTCCTTAAACACCCTCTCCTTAAACATGTCACCCTCTCCTTAAACACCGGCCGGGACACCCCCACACCAGACCACTTCGTGGCTGGGCAAGGCTTCCCAGCATCCTTCAGGCACTTGTGGGGTAGCCTGCCCCGCCCCGCCCCCAGGACTGCTCCCGGGCGCTACTCACGCTCTTCCCCACGTCGTCCTTGGAGCTCATGACATCTTCCATGTCCGCCCGCAGCTGCCTGTTCTGCCTCTCGAATTCCTCCTTGGCCTCCAGCGCCTCCTCGAGGGCCCGGGCCAGGGACAGGGCCTTGGTCTCCTTCTCTCTGGCCTCGGCTTCAGCGCGGTCCCGCTCCTCCGCGTAGCGAGCGGAGATGTTCTTCTCCTCCGCGAGCAGCTGTGCGGGGGGCAGACGAGGTTTCAAGAGTCACGGAGGCACTGTTCCTTCTCTGTGGCTCGGACTTCCAGCCGAGCGCAGCCCCAGGAGGGACGGGTGTCCCCTCATTTCTGCCTTTCTCCTTTTCCAACTCTCTACAGGTGAGTGTGGTTTTCGACTAAAATTACTTTAACTACTAATTATTTCATTGTAAACCATAAGCTGCCAACGGCAGGGCGCTGCTGGGAGGAGACCGTGTGGGCGGCCGGGGCTGCGCCTGGGACGCGGCGCGCAGGGGACCCACCTGGTCGAACTTCTTCTGCTTCTTCTCTAGGCTGGAGGCGATCTGGCGCTGGTGGTCCAGGTCCACGGTCAGGTCGTCGAGCTCCTGCTGCAGGCGGTTCTTGGTCTTCTCCAGCTTGTCGTAGGCCAGAGCCTTCTCCTCCAGGCGCTGGCCCAGCGCCTCCACGTCTTTCAGAAGCTTCTTTCTGGCTTCTTCCAGACTCTCGATTGTCCCCAAGTCGTCATCTACTTTCTTCTTGGTGTCTGCGAGCTAGGTTTTACGGGAAGAGAGATCCACGTCAGACCACCGTGCTGGTTTTTACAGGTGAGGCATGGGGAGAAAGCGAGTTCCAGATCAATATTGTGTGGCTCTGAGCAAATGAACCTTCGCCTGTCACCGAATTTCTGAGCTGGAAACGCACACAGGGATGATTGGGGGCAAGCACGGACACGGCCCTGGGGCTCTGTTTTACATGCTCCCAGCACCGTAACCACCAGCGTGGTACCGCCATGGCTGGGTCAAGGGAAGGACCCCTCCTGGGCTTCGTCTAGTTCAGCCTAATTAACTGTCCTGAACGCCGAGGGAAGGACGAGGCACAGCAGGGACACGGGGCCAGCGCAGCCTCCCGGGGGGACGCACGCACCTGGGACTGCAAGGCCAGCACTTGTTTCTCCAGGTTCTTCCTGGCCTCCTCCTCCTCCTCCTGCTGCTCCTGGAGGCTGTTCTTCTCCTCCTCCAGCTGCCGGATGCGGCTGCTCAGGTGCAGCTTCTGGCGGGTCTCCTCCTGCAGAAGCTCCTGTCGGCGGGAAGAGGTCAAGACTGAAATCATGTCAGGCGCCGACACAAAAACGGCTGCAGGTCACGAAGGACCTCCTCTCTGGAGGAGCGACACCCGGGGACACTAGGACACGGAAAGGACTCGGAAACGCATGTGGTGGTTTTATAAACGCCCCCACCGCAGCTACTGCAAACCCTCCGCTCTGTTCCCCTGCCTGCCCACCCCAGGGTCAAGCACTGGGCGTTTCTCACTAGGATCGCCTGTAGGATCGGGCTGCCCCTCCACTGTCTGCCCTTTCTGCCAGACTCCTTTTTCTCAAATGTCAATGCAAATGTGTCTTTCCCTTGACTTTCAGACTAGGAAGTTCTCAAAGGCACGCACGGAGGCTTTCTGCGCTGACCAGGATGTGTCTTGGCACAGCGTGCGTCCCAATCATGCCAATGCTGCTTGTCTGAGGTTTTTACCCTGTATCCGCAGCACCTAGCGAATAAACTAGAAAGTTAGAAAATTGAATCCAAAGAAGATGGAAAACTCTGAGGAAAAAGTGCTGCGTTATTTTCCTACCAGAGTCATTATCCTGACTCCTCTCGGGCTTAAAGACGTTCCCAAGGAATGTTCCGATACAAGATTCAATGGTAGGATTTGGTGAGCTTCAACCTCTCCTTTTATGGTAGGGACTCTGTAAGGTCAGGGTCACGGAATTTCAGCCACAACGGAACAGTCCTGGTGCAAACGGCCAGCGATGCTTGCGCACGCAGACGGCCACCTGAACCACTTCCCAGGCGGGACCCATGTGTGAGTCCGGGTCCCCACCCAGGCTGCCCTCGCGCCCGCCAGACAGGGACCGAGGGCTCTGCGTCCAGGTGCTAGCGTCAGTGATTTCCTAAGCAGGACGACGGCTCCGGATAGAAGTGGAGCGCAAGCCAGAGGTGATCGGAAAGCCACCCTGGGACCGGCCCGCAGACGCCAGACACGGCACAGCTACCGTTGGGGGCCCTGACCCCCAGATTACCTGCGTGTCCTGTAGCTGGGACTCGAGACCGGCTGCGTCCTTAGCAAATTTAATGCCCTTCTTCTCTGCTTCTTCCAGGAGACCTGACACGTTGTCCAATTCATTCTGCGAGGAGTATGAGATTCCGTGCGTCAGTCCACCAGTGAGTGGACTGGAAGGGCCCAGACTCTCCGCCCGTACATGCTCACAAACAGAGCAGTATCGGGGCGGGGGGGTGACCCTGCGACTGCCAAGCCCCGTTAAGGCAGGCTTCCCTCATGGGGGTCTGCTGCCCCCCCAACAGCACCGGCCGCTACGGGACAACGTCTGAGTCTCTACTGGACAGACGGGGAGGGGCGTAATGGCGGAGGCCACACACGGAGCGGGGTTCTCCTGACTCCAGTGTGCCCCCTTGTCATTTTATCCTGAAGGGGCAGAGGGAACACTAAATCCCCCAGGTTTTGCTTTGCTGCGGGAAGAGGCCCGGAGATCAGCAGATGCTGTACTTTTGGTCCTTCTTCACGCGAAGGTGCATTAACCCTGTGTCGGAGGGCCCGGTACGTTCACGTTCCTACAGAACTTGAGAACTTTATTACAGAGATTAAAAAAAGTTTAACTCCTAGTATTTAGTCTTTAGTACTTTTTAGGCTTAAAAATCTGGCTGTACATATTTATCACGTCTATTCAGCTATCTCTTATGGTCAGATTTCCTAACCACCCCCCTCCAGTCCCCATGAAATCTTTCCTCAGGGGCAGTGGGGCCCCCTTCACTCAGGTTTGTCCCTTGGTCATATTAGCAAAGGGGAGGCGTGCAAAGGACACGGCAATACACGTGACTCAGGTCAATGATATTTCTGTTCCTCTGGAGGGCCCACGCGTCTGCAGTCTTGGTGACAGTGTGGTGGTGGAGGGCTCTGGACCCAAGAGAGACCACCAGCCTTCAGCTCTGGCTCTGTGAGCTGTTGGGGGTTTCCCAGAGGGTGGCCCGCCCCTAGCGTCTGAGGCTCCCAGATGCCCCAGGGCGGCGTGAGCATGGGAGGGGAGCACCCGCACAGGAAGCCGGATGTATGCCCGGCTCGCCTCCTTGCCACACAGCCGGGAACATGTGACGACAGTCACTAACACGGTTTACCATCTTGTCTCTCGAGCACACACCGTGCGGGAGGACACACACATACAGGGAAGAGGTCACCGAGGAGGCTGCAGACCGCGGCCTTTACTAGGGCCCGTGGATGGCGACTTCCAGAAAGTGCCTACCATTCTCTAAAATAGAGAGGCTCACTGTGCCAAGCAGGCTGGTGTAAACACTGCGTTACATGGGGCACCGGCTCCCCTGGGATCTGAAGCGCTGGCAGGCAGAGGGGCCCATGGAACCGGACCCCCAACAAGCCGCTGGGCAGAGTCTCTGCGAGCTTCCCTGGAGACAGCACTCCCCGCACACTGTCCCGGCTTGCTGCTGGAGGAACGGGGTGCCGGGGGGGCGGGGACTGTCTGCGAGAGGACTGCTGGGAGCTCGCACTTGGTGTCCTCAGGGGCCCCCACCTCTCCCCTTTACTCATTTGCTCTGTATCCTATCATAGCACGGCATCCCGGGAGTCGGCCTGGTGAGTCGAGGACCTGCGGGCAGTCCTGGTGTCTGACGGCTGCGGCTCTGGGACTGGTTTACAGCAACGCAGACTGTACATCTCCCCCCACCAACAACAACATCCAGCTGCCGGATGGTTTTTCCCGACTGCACATGAGTCCGTCCTGACCCGAGCTTACCCCGCTGAGCCACCAGGCACCTGATTTTGATTTTGATCGTCTTTAAAAATAGTATTTATTGATTTTAAGACTCTCCACACCCAATGTGGGGCTTGAACTCACGACCCCGAGACCAGGAGTCACGTGCTCCTTGCTCGAGCCGCCGTGTGCCCTCCTGCTGTCTATTCAAGTACTCGTGACCTCGCAGTGGCCCAGCCGGGCCGGGGTTCCGGGGCGCGTACCCGCCACGGGGGCCTGCCCTGGGCTTACCTGGAGTTTGCTGGCTTTCTCGGCCAGCTCCACGCGGAGCCGGTCCCCCTCCGACACCTTGGCGTGGAGCTCCTGCACCTGTGCGTCCAGCTTCTTCCTCTTGTGCTCGGACTCGGCCTTGACCTGCTGCAGCACCTTGACCTCGCACGCCAGCTCCTTGTTGTCCGTCTCCAGGCCCTGCTTGTTCTTCTCCAGATTCGCTTTGAACTAGGAGGCGAGGGAAGAGAAACGTGCTATTTTTAGAACATTCCATACAAGGCGCTGCTTTTCCTCTCGGTGGGGTCGTGCCCGCTGCGTGGTCTGCCGTCGGTGTCTCAAAGGAAACCTCCCTTCTCCTCAGAGGATGAAGTTTCTAGAGCAGGGACCCCCCGGGCACGCTGCCTAGGGGAGGAGACCCAGATACCTAGAGGCTCACTGCGCCGCAGACTTTATCCTTATTGGTGTTGGGGGGTCGACACGGGGCGCCTCCTGTCCCACATGCCACTGTTCATGACCTGGGACTGGGGACCGGGCCTTCGAGGCCACACTCCGGGGTTCCATGGGGGCTCCAGGGCCAGACTCCCTGGCTTCCCTCCCCCTTGCCGCTTACTGGCTGTGCGACCCCCTGGTAATCTCTGCACCCCGCGGACAGAGACTACCCCACAAGGTGGCAGTCAAAGGCACTGCGTGGCCAGTACTCAGTGTGGCGACGGATGCATGTGGACGTTGACGCTGTCGCTGCTGCCGTGAACTCACAGATCAGCAGGCAGCAGGTGACCGGGCGGGGGAGGAGGAGGGTGGGGGGGTCCGAGGGTGGAGGAGATGCAGTGTGGTCAGGACAGAAACTGATGTGAGACAGAGGGGACAGCGACAGGCATGGTGACACTGTGCACAGAGGCCTGAGACAGAGCAGGGGTGAGGAAGAGTGGCTAAGCGGCCTGGGGAAAGACAGCAGGACCCAGGGACTGGCAGCACAAGAGACTTCAGGCCGCTGGAGGTCTCCAGCTCAGCCGTCAGGAGGGGATGCTGCCAGAGGGACGCCCGGGGAGGAATGTGGGATGGGGACGGCGGCCGGACGGCCCAGTTACTCCGCACACCCCCAAGCCCAGGGCGCGTGGCAGGGCGCGCTCACCCGCTTGGCCTGCTCCAGCTGCTCGGACAGCTCCTCCAGCGCCATGGCGTGCCGCTGTCGCATGTCCTGGATCTGAGCCTCGTGGTTCCTCGTCTCCTCCTCCAGGGCCTTCTTCAGTTCCGCGACCTCCTGCTCCCGTTTGGTGCTGCATGAACGCATTTTCAGAGAGAGAAGCTCAGGACCAGTGGGCCGACTGGACCACGTATTTTTAAAAAAGATTTTATTTACTTGAGGGGCGCCTGGGTGGCTCAGTGGGTTAAAGCCTCTGCCTTTGGCTCAGGTCATGATCCCAGGGTCCTGGGATGGAGCCCCACATCAGGCTCTCTGCTCAGCAGGGAGCCTGCTCCCTCCTCTCTCTCTGCCTGCCTCTCTGCTTACTTGTGATCTCTGTCTGTCAAATAAATAAATAAAATCTTAAAAAAAAAAAAGATTTTATTTACTTGAAAGAGAGACAGTGAGAGAGAGTGAGCAGGAGCAGGTGGAAGGGAGAAGCAGCTCCCCCCGCTGAGCAGAGAGCCCGATGCGGGGCTTGATCTCAGGACCTGAGACCATGACCTGAGCCAAAAGGAGATGCTTAAGCCACTGAGCTGCCCAGGTGCCCCTGAATTAGAAAAGTACGTCTTTAAGGTGCCACTTTGGTTTTAAATGTGCTCTGCTCTCCCCAGAGCTGAGGGACGTGGGCTCAGTTGTGGCTCTCATGGTGCCAACTCCGGGACCTTGAACACCCGAGCTCTCCACCTTGGTGTGTCCGTCTGCACACGAGGGTCACCAGAGCACTGGTCTCGGGGCTGCTGTGCGGCTCGCCCAAGGGAAGCACCACAGTCTGGCCCCTAACAGTCCTTGGTACATTTGGGACATGGTTAGGGTCAAAGAAAACAGATTACATGAATTCCTTTGAGAGAATTATTTGGCCTGTTATGTTCCAGAAGGGTGCATGCCCACTACTGTGAGAGCAGAAATCCTTCCAGAATGAGCCAAGCGTGGCTCCAGTTCCCTGTGCGACGACAGTCACAGTGTGACACCTCTATGGGCCTTTAGACCATTCTAGGTAGCCCAGTGGCCTGCAGGCCGGGACTCGCTTACCACGAGATGCCACACAGGCTGCCCCAGCACCAGCCGACACCACAGCGGAACTGGAAAAGGGGAGTCCCGAAGAGGTTTCAAAAGCCAAGGGGGTGGTGAGGGCCCCAGGAGTCAGGACGCTGGTCCCGACAAAGGCGGGAACGCACCCAGCCTGGGAAGTGGGGACAGCTGGGGCGCGCCCTCCCGAGACCTCCTCCGGAGGCAGCTGAGGCTGGGGGCAGAGGGACGCAGAGTTCGAGGCAGGCGGAGAGGCCGCACCCCTGGCTCAGAGGGTGTCCACACTTCAGAGGGACGAGAGCTGGGCTCTCAACGTCCCAAGGTGAACTGAGGGCTCCTCTAGCCTGAACCTGGGGAGCAAAGGTCATGCGAGAGTACTCTGTCTTTGCGCGGCTTTCCAGGACTTTCACACTTTGCCGTAACGCACACACGGTGAGCGGGGAGACCAGGCGGCTCTGCTGAGATGTCACAATCTGTCCGTGTGGGCACACGGCTTGGCGGAGCCCGAAATCGGCCAGGCAAACCCCCGCTTGCTCAGGGCCACAGGACATCAGGAGTCAGAGCAGGACGGTGACTCGGGGGGGACCCTGTGGCCACATCTGCCTCCCTTTCCCAGTGGACTGGGGGGCCTGCGGGCTGAGGTCAGCTGTGCCAAGTGGCACAGCGCAGGCTCTGGACTCACAGGGCAGCTGGACAGAAGGCATCAGCGAAGATTCTGTGGGTTCAGGCCAGTGGGGCCCCGTCCCCAGAGTCTCCTCGAGAGAAAGGGACCAGCAGAGAAAGCAGACGCCGGATGCAAGCGATGGCCCAGACAGACAGACACCTTCCGTCTGGTGACTTCAGCTCACCCCAGCGAACGACCAGCACTTCCAAGGATGCGACAGCAGCAGCAGCTCTCCTCCCCACGTCATGTCCGGGGAAGACATCCGCTCCTAACTCCTACGTGACACCCCGTCTAAGAGCCCTTCCTTCCCTCCTCCAGGCTCATCGACCCAATCGCCCCCGGTTCTCCGGGCAAGTCCTACAGGGACTTCCGTGCCGAGTGTGCGGGAGGCGCTGGCTGAGCCGAGGCCGGCCACTTTCATTTGGACCCCGGCACTCACTGCCTGGGGAAGAACCAGAAGGCGGGCAGGCAGGGGGTCCTCGGCGAGAGCGACGGGCCTGGGCGCTAACACAGTGCGGTGGGGGCCACTGTGAGTCTCTGCACAGCGGCCCCCAGGGAGTGGAGCCCCCTCCCCGCCTGTTTGAGCACAGCCGTGGTTCAATAAATAAGCATGTGTGCTTTTTCCTTTTTCTTTTTTTTTTTTTTGAAGACTGAATGGAAAAAATGATCAAGGCCTTTTTCCCTATTGTGGCCAAAAGTTCAGCTGAGAATGGCTATTTCAACAAAGTCTAGCTCCGTGGCTTCCAGGTTCTGGAATTTAGACGTTTCACGGGGAAGGCCGGGACTTAACGTTGCTGGAAGCAGAGCTGCTCTGCTGCTGGAGGATGGGGCAGGCGGGCCTGCCTGGCTGATGGGCTGCAGCAGAGGCCCCCCGGTGTCTCGGGGGACATGACCTCCACGCGCAGCCGCGTGCATTCACGGGCAAAGCTCCTGACACACCATTAGGACCCCCCACCTCTGCTTCTTCACCACTGATCGCCCCCCTGATGCCTGCAACCCGACCTCCGCCTCCCGGGCAGAACTGTGATGTCACTCTCTAGCCACGCCCCTGGGGGGGCCCACCCTTGTTCTCCGAGAAGAGCACCCCCCCATTTCTGTCCCTGTGGCTCTGTGTCATTTCCTCTCTGCCCACACCTGTCTTCCTAAGTGATTCCTTTTCTGCCCTACCTGCTTTACTCCAGGCCTTTCCTGAGCTGCCACGTCAGAGTGAGGACAGCCTGCAGCAGCCTGGACAGGTGTGTGCGTGCGTGTGCGTGTGTAGGCACACACGCAGCCAGCCACATCTCGCAGCCACGGCACCTGGGGTGGGGGGGCCCTCCTGCCCTGGCACGAGGAGGGAGCAGACAGGAGGCGGCCCCAGTGGCCACGTGGGAGATTTCCAATTCAGGGCTCAGAGGAGCCCCTCTGCCCGGCCTGCTCCCTAGCCTGGGGCTCTAGCTCTCCTGTGACCTCCGTGGGGCCGCTGAGCTGAGGCTTCGGCGCGGGAATCCTCTCCGGCCGCATGCGCCTGTGCCTGCCGGTCGGCTCACCGGTCCCACGGCACACGCCTCTGCCCGACGCGCACTCCCGTCCGGGTCCCTGCCCTCGCCCTTCTCTCCATCTTTGCGAGGTGAGTGCGCACCTCGCATCTCATCTGTCTGCCGTCGCGGTTCACACCCGCTGCCGTCGCCGGCCGCAGCCTGAGCACGCCTGATCCCACCCACACTCCCCGGTCCCACGCCGGGCCGCCCCGGCTCTCTGTGGGGTGCACCTGCCCCCTGCGATCCCGCAGCAGCCCGGACGCGGCTTTGTTTCTGACCGCGGCTGTTTTGTTCCCCGTCCACCTGCCGGTGTTTCTAGGAGAGCGAGAAACACCCAAAATGCCAACAGAAAAGCAGGCCCCCAGCCCGTCCAGAGCGCTTCCTCCCGCTGCTCACCGGAGCTCCTGCTGGGCCGCCGTGGTATCCAGGGTGTCCTCCAGCTCCGTCTTCAGCGCCTCCAGCTCCTCGCTCAGGTCCCGCTTCTGCTTCTCCGCCTTGTTCCGAGAAGCCTTCTCCGACTCGAAGTCCTCCTGCAGCTCGGCGATCTGGGCCTGCAGCTCCCGCACCGCCTTCAGGGCATTGTTCTTGTGCAGCGTCTCGTCGTCCCCCCTGCGGAGACACCCGAAGGACCGCGTCTGGGCGGCGCCCCCCGCCCCCCAGAGCCAAAAGCAGCAGAGCCCGCATCGGAACTGAGCCAGCCCCCTCTCCAAAGGGCGACGATTCTCCGTTAAAAGGACGGACAGGCTCGTTTTCACGATCGGGACAGAAACAATCTCCTCCCAAGCGAAGTGTCAGATCGAGGCCACCGCTCAAGGTGGCCTCCAGCCCAAACTGTCCGCCTCCCGTGATTCCAGGGACGCCCCCGGAACGCAGGGGGAGGCCACTGTCACACCTGCGGTCCCCTCGCTCCCTGCTGCGGTGCATCCCTGTGCTCCGTGCCCGTGAACCTTCTGACCGGAGGGGCGGGGGTGTCTGCAGGGAGGGAAGGGGCGCCGGGGGACGGGACAGCCCGCGTGGACAGCTGTCCTCCTAGATTCTAGCTCTCAGCTCTGAGAGAAAACACAGATCGTCTAGCCAAAGTAAGACCGACTGGGACAGAGAACTGGAAAGAACTTGTTAGGAGACGTACTCCCTTGTAATAAATTATAAATGAAACTCGAAGATCCCTGACCACACAGCTGAACAGTTATAAACCTCTGTCCTATCAAAAGTGACACTTTAGAACCTAAAAGCAAATCACGCTCTAGGTGCGGGGGTCATCTCTGAAATTTCCGCTCAACTTCTGAAACTCATCTCTGCTGCACAGAAACACGTGTCATATGGGAAACTAGTTTCTCCTGGGATGGATTTCCAGGGACCTCGGGTCATGACTCGGAATCCTGGCGTGCGAAGGCCCAGGCTGGTTTACGTGAGCTTCCTGCTAACCTGACGCAAACCAGGGACTCCCGGCTGCTCCAGGCGCCTCGTCACACCCCCAGGAAGGAGACGACGTGGCCTCGCTCTGGGTTCCTGTCCAGCCCCAGACCCTGGGTGAGCGCATGGACTGCGGCAGTGGGAGGCAGACCTGGCCAGAGCGCCCTGCAGCTCCTCCTCCTTCTTGGCCAGCTGGACCTTGAGCTCGTCGATCTGTGCCTGGAGCTCGGCGATCTGATCCTGCAGGTCAGTGGTCTCCCCGTCCAGCTTTCTCTTGGCCTTTTCCAGCTCCTGACGCGTCTTTTCTTCCTTCTTCAGGCGTTCTGCAGGGGAAGAGGCCAGAGAAGCACTTCGACACCCACGAGTGGGTGCCGGACGAACAAACCCAACGTGTGAATGGGCGGAGGTCGAACACCCGCCACTTGACTCAGCAGCACGCCACCGCCTCGACAGCCCTGGGCCAACGGCTCAGTCACCCGACACCCGTGAACGTCAAATCGAAAGTGAGAAAAATCAGCGGGAGAATGGAATTTCACGGAAGAAATGGGGGGGCGGTTTCTAATGATGTCCCTTTGCAAGAAGTGAGCCCACGCGCCTGGAATGGAAGTGACCCGGCCCCTCTCATTGCGCCCATCGCCGGGCAGAGGACTTGTGCGCAGAGGGCTCAGCAGAGGCGAGGGCTGCGTGTGTCACTGCCTGTCACCCCATGCCCCTTCCCGGGAATCCCTGGTTGGAACCAGGACCAGCTCCCAGGCAGCGGGGGAGGGGACGGGCAGAGGGTCCTGGGATTCCCGCCCTCCCTGCCACAGCCCCCCAGGGACTCCCTCACCAGGCCAGGGATCTTCCCCTTCCCGCAGCAGCCCTCATGACACCGTGACCTGTGCGCCTTGGGTTCTCCCACACGACCGGCACGTGGAGACGCGGGGATGGAGTGTCACAGGCCGATCATGCGGGTGTGAAGAGGGGGTGCGTGTGCCCTGGGCGTCGAGGGCTGTGCCTCTCCCCCTGCAGTGCAGACGCTGGGGTCTGGCTGCCCGTCCCAGGAGAGGCTACATGCTCTCCCTGAGAGCCACCCTCTCCCTGTCTCTTCTGCGCAAAGCTGGCCTCCATTTTGTAAACCTCCTAGGATTTCCTGACACTCGTTCGCCGTCCCATGCGCTATGGCTGCCCTCAGTGGTCGTGCTAGTCCCCACCACGCTTGGTGGCAGTAGAGGTCCCTTTGTGACTTCCCGTCACTCACGCTGCTCTGAGATCCTGGGCTCACGAGGTCCAGCGGCTGCTACGGCTCATGCCTCGGAGGGCCCTAGAGTGTGCCTCACCCCGGGAGCCAACTTAAGTACGATCCTGCCAGTGCCAGCCCGTCACGAAAGCTTGCAGACAAAGCAGGACGCGAGAACCGCAAACAGGCCTGTTGTCACACCCGGACCCAAGTAGCCTAGCTGGCGGCGCGCCTCCTGTCGGCTCTGATGTCGGCGGCGTGCCAACACCCACGGGTGCCCGGCCCATGTTTCTCTGACCCCAAACACTAACCTTCTAGATCCGAGATCATCACTTCCTGCTTATTCCGGATTTTGGCCAAGTTTTTGGCCTTTTCTTCCTCCTCAGCCAGCTGGGAGGAGCACTCCGCAATTCGGTCTTCCATGAGTTTCTTTTCCTGAGGAGAAAGAGCCGTGGCTGAGAAGGCTTCCAAAGCACACCGGGGCCCCGGTCTTGCTCTGAGCACAGGCGCTTGTGCCCCTATCCCCGGCCCCCCCAGGGGGACAGCGGGCCTGCACGGACGGGTCCCGGGCACCGAGTGGGGATCAGAGCGTGCGAGATGCGCACACCAAACATCTGTAGGATCAGAAGGCTGTTTGGCGGATTTCAATCATGACACAGTTTCTGTCTTTAGAGATCTGCACATGTAGAGCCTTAGGAGAGTAAAGTACGTGAATCCAAATTTTTGAGAATTGCCCTCTGGACGCCCCTTCCACGGAGTGCAACAGCTCCGTCACGGAAACATGCACTTACTTTGATAAATTTGGAATTCTGGTCCTCGAGGAGCAGGATCTCCTCTTCCATCTTCTTGATTTTGGCCTCCGCGGTCACCTTTTCCAGCTGGAGCTTCTGGCGCGCGCCTTCCTCCTCGTCCAGCTGCTCTTCCAGGTCCTTGGGGAGCGGAGCACACGCAGTCAGTGCCCCCGCCCGTGTCACATGCCGACTTTTGCTTTTCAAAGCAGCAAGGACGTCCTGACACATCACGGAGCGAGCCCACTCCTGCCGGATGGGGGTTCAGGGCTTGGAGCCCACGTGGTAGTAACACCCCTTCGAGTCCCCACCCTGCCTCGTGTCCCGCAATAACCAGACGCAACGAAACAGGGTTCTTTCCATACAGAGATCAACGTATGGCCAATTCCAGAAATTCATCCGGCTGATTCTGGGACGAGACCCGTGTGAGTGATCAACGTTACTGTGAAAAGCCCTGCCAGACGAGCCAGAGTGCAGAGTACCATGCAGAGCCTGGCATAGACGCGGCCAGGGGCTCTGCCCGGAGGAGCGCCGACTCCCTCCACGTGCCCCCAGCTCCCCCCGCCCCCAACTGCCGGGTCATCTTGAAGCAAATCCCAGACCTCCTACTTTCTCTGTAAAACCTTCCAGCTGTCTCTCTAAATGACACAGACCTTCTGCAAATACGTCTGTTCGCCTGCACGGGAGCCCAAATAAGGTCCACAGACGGCGACGGAAAATCCTCCCGAGATGCCTTCATTCTCTAGGTTCCCCGATGTCCCTCCCTCCCCCACTGTTTGGTTGTTTTTGAAAAAAACCCAAACAGGTCCTTTGTCCTACAGTTTCCCACAGTCTGCTGTCAGGTGGCCCCCTGCACCACATGCTCCTAATTTCACAAAAGCAGTGAATGTAACAGCGTGTTTAGTATAACGTCTGTCCTTTGTAAAGATGTAAGAGAGAAAAAGAGAGGACGAGCAAGGGTCAGAGGGAGACGGAGAATCCCAAGCAGACTCCTGTTGAGCACAGAGCTGGAGAGGGGAGGCTTGATCTCACGACCGTGAGATCACGACCTGAGCCACAATCAAGAGTCAGAGGCTTCCCTGAGGCACCTGGGTGCCTCTGTAATTTCCATTAATAAATAAATCTACATACTCTGCTTGGAAATCTACATAAGCAGACAGAACAGCAGTAACGGTGGTGATGAGAGTGAGGAGATGGGGAGTGCCATGTTCACAGGTTTTCTATAATAATCGTTTACCGATACTATAATTAGAGAGTTCATCTTAAAAACAAAATCACACCAAGACCAGCTCCACTAGTCTGGCTGCAAAGGGTATAGATCAGAAGCCCCTCAAAGCTGCACAGGTCAGAGAAAGGACAGAAGAGGGACCAATGAGGCCGAGTTATCCCAGGGGCTGTCTGGGGACTGTAGGGCTTAGGGGAGCCTGACTTCTGATACATCTGCTTTCCTCAGATTGAGGAAAAAGGAAAAAAAAAATCACCTATTTTTAGAATGTGTCTGAATGAGTTTACATGTCACAGAAGGAGATAATAAATTCAGACAGCAGTGCCAAAAACAAGAAGTTAAGAGAGTCTGGTAAGGAACGAGACAGAAAGTACTGGAAAGGCAAAACCCAACGCAAACTCTGCTGGTCTACGAGGACGTATTTGTTCCCCTAAAGAGACTAGAAAAATGCAAGCCTGTGGGGGTGCTTGGGGGGCTCAGTCGGTTGAGCATCTCACTCTTAATTTTGGCCCAGATCATGGTCTCAGGGTCGTGAGATCGAGCCCCGGGTCAGGCTCCGTGGTTAGCGTGGAGTCTGCTGGAGGTCCCCTCTCTCCCTCCCACCTGTTCGTTCTCTCCCTCAAATAAATAAATCTTAAAAACAAAAACAAGATGTAAGCACTTCCCGTGAGGGTACTGAAACCTGGAGCGTAAGAAACGAGGCTGAGGACACCGGAGGGGACTTGGGTGCCCTTGTGCCACACGAGTCAAAGGTTATTTCTGAGACGAGCACATGCCCTTAAAGAGGAAAGAAAATCAAAACTGTGGATCATGCCGTAAGAAGTGGCGGTGAACATTCTGGGTCCGTGTGTGCTCGGATACGCAGTCATGAACACGAACTTCTACGTTACAGGAATGTACTTCTACTTGGATCTTACTCTGTGTCTGCTCCTTTGCGAGTTAAGGGCTCACCATGGAAATAAACCTCTTTATTCTGATTATAACCGGCTGGTCCTACTGTGGCTTACCAATTCCTAGCTATTAAATAGCTCCCATCGACTTATGCTTAGCATGAAGCCCCAGAACTTGACTCGCCAGACGAAGGAGCACTTTTTACGGCTCCGGGCTATGGCCCACCCAGCAGGAGGTGTGCTGGGGAGCGGCAGGTCTCCTGCTGGCTTAATGCTGGGGTATTTGCCCAGGGAGTAAGGTGGTACACCTTTTGTGCTTTTGAGAAAGATCTGGATCGCCCACCCGTTGCCAACATCAGCTATGGGGTGAGAAAAAGTTCAAGCAGAGACCTGGAAGGAAGTTCGGTGCGGGACCCAGGAAAGGGTGGTGGCCGTTGGGACACCTGGACACCCAAGAACGTAGTTGGGAGGTGGGGTGTGGGAGACCAGGATGGGGGTGCATCCCGGGGGCTGGCAGGGGAAGAAGGGTCCGCACCGCGTGTCCGGGCGTTCAACCACGGCTGTGATTCACACGAGGACAGCCCGCGTCCCAGAGAGACAGTCTGGGAAGAGCTAAGTGTTTATTCCGATTCCCAGCCGCCTCCTGGGTCAGAGCCCGGCATGGCCCATAAGTAACGATAACACAGGCCAAGCGAGGTCCCAGCGTGCTATAGACCCCGCGATGTGCCTACTCTTGAGTCACTATGTGCGCCATAAGAGGTTACCCCATAAAATCACAGATCTGCACTCGAAGACACTCTATTCCTCGTGCTCTGTGAGGGGCTGGACCTGGGCCTGGGACTCCGGCCGCGATCCCACTCCGCAGCTTCAACTCATCGACCCAGCACACCCACCTGGGAAGCCCAAAATGTAACATATCCACCTGAATATGCGCTTGCATTTTCTTCTTTTCATTCTGGAGGATTTGGTTTCTCTCCTCTTCTTCTTCGACCCTAGATTCCAAGTCGTGGAGAATCTCCTCCAGCTCCTGCTTCTTGGCGGCAAGCCGGGCTCGCATCTCCTCCGCCTCCGCGAAGAGCTCCGTCTCGGCCTGAAGCTGCTCCGTCAGGATGTTCTTCTCCTCCAAGAGCTGCAATCACAAAGAGCGCCCCGCACGGTCGTGTTGCCCCTGGGCCCACAGTAGACAGTCACCAGGACAACGGGGGCCAGAGCTTGACACTGAAGAAACCAAGGGTTAAAAATACGTAACACCGGGCGCCTGGGTGGCTCAGTGGGTTAAGCCGCTGCCTTCAGCTCAGGTCATGATCTCAGGGTCCTGGGATTGAGTCCCGCATCGGGCTCTCTGCTCAGCAGGGAGCCTGCTTCCCTCTCTCTCTCTCTGCCTGCCTACTTGTGGTCTCTCTCTGTCAAATAAATAAATAAAATCTTAAAAAAAAAAAAATACGTAACACCGCTGGCGAAACTCTCAGACAGTCTGTAGCTACAGCCCAACGAGCCAGATGAAAGCGTCTGTGGCTGCTTCTGTGGTCTCAGGCGACCCCGAGTGACACTTACTAAATTCAAGCTATTTCAGAAACTCTTATTCTTCCGTGCAGATAATTGACAAAGGGGAAACGGAAACTTTGATTCAAATGCACTCACGGTGACAACAGGCAGGCAGGTACTGAGGGACAGTCTGGCCTCTGCCGCTTACCTTTCTGGCCCTGACACTACTGTTCTGTGCTGGTCTGCAGAATGCGGCCTGAGGCCCAGCTTTATTGGGGAGATGTAACCACGGGGACAGGACGGCGACTCAGGACCCGTGGTGGCCGCGGGTGGTCTCATTCTCTTTTTTCCCTTGGGGGTCCCTTGCAAGCAGTCCCAGGGAGGGGACGCTGCTGGGAGCCTCAGGGCAGACAGGTATCAGACACCCGTCCCATGGCAAATATGACCAAGAAAGACGAAGGCAAAAATGCAGAGGCCGGCTGACTTCAGCGTCTACAAACCCAACTGTGTGGGGCCACGTATATGCCGCCCCCTTCCCAAATGCCTGTGCTTTGTGGGAGCAGTGAGGACCCGAGCAGGGTCGGAGGCAGGGGCAGGGGACGGCCAGGGCGGGATGGCCGGGGCGGGGGACGGCGGGGGATGGCCGGGGAGGGATGGCCTGGGGCACGGCAGCCACGGCACGTACCTGCTGATGCTTCCTCTCCATCTCCTCCAGCTCGCCCTCCACCTTCGTCTGCCTCTCCTTCACCTTCAGCAGCTCCTCGTCCTTGGCCTGAAGCTCCTCCTCCTGGCGGGTCACCTGCAGGAGCGGCTTCACCTGCAGCAGAAGCGAGCGGTGAGGGCGGCAGGGGCGCGCTTCCGCCGGCCGCCCCAGGCAGGAGTGCACGCGCAGGGCCCACCTTCGTGAAGACGCGCCACCACTGCCAGTGCCGCAGCTTCAGGTAGGCCGCGCAGTTCCGCTGCAGGACCTTCAGGGCACTCAGCTGCTGCTGCTTCTTGGCGAAGGCCCTGCGGAGCCCACGACAGTCAGTGCAGAGAGAGAGCAGAGCGGGGGCGCACGTGGCTCACGGCCCCCTTCACCAATGCTGCCCCAGGCACCCCTCGGCCGCCGGGGCCCATTCACTGGACCCGTGTTTGCACGCGAGTGTGCGCTCCCAGCCACCAGTAAGTCCCTACTTCCCCGGGGTGGTGAGGACGTGGTAAGGACGGGACCGACCTTCCCATCCTCCCCTTGTTGGCGGGTGGTAACCTTCAGGAGCAACTGCTTTTCCTGCACACCCCCCGCCCCCTTTCCCAGGTGATCTCCCTCCTCCTCCCCCGACTCTGCAGCTCCATAGATGGTAGGGCCTAGGTCTGGGTAATGCCTCTCCTTTACAGACAAGGACCCAGTAAGTCAGGACGCAGATGCTTCTGGAACCCTGGTCTCCTCGTCACCAGGTCTGGGATTTCCCATCTTCCCATGCTGCCTTATCAGGCTGTGGGACCTGAGATCCCCTTGTTGAACTGTCTGGACTCCAGCATTTTCAATTTCTCACTGGCCTTGGGGAACAGAGCTGTTTCTGAAGCCCCCCGCCCCTCACCAAAACAACCCCCAAGGGCCCAGCCAAGTTCGCTGGGCTGCCCCTCCTCCTAGGAGGCCACTAGTTTGTCTATGCACGATGGCACTTCCAGGGAACACAGGCTCCCCACGTCCTGCCCCTCGCTCCCTCCCTGTCTGGCTCTGTCCCACCACCTCGGGAACCTGGGTTCCCGACACCGCTGGCGGGATTCTAGACTTGAGCTGTCCCCTCTCCAGGTCTGGTTTGCCCCTGTGGGACCACATACTACTTAAAACATTCGGATCCCTTGGGTTTTGGGGCATTGGGGTGCCCTGCGGCCTCCTTCACCCTCTGTTGCAGCGAACACGACCCAGGAGCTCTGTGGTCCCAGACTCCAAACCCTCGAGCGACATACTCAGGGCCCCTCAGAGTATGGCTGCCGGCAAGGAACTAACACCTCTAGGCCTGTGATGGTTCCTCTCACGACCTTCCCATAACTCTTCGCAAGACTGGCGACAAGGTTCTCCCGTGAAGAGAAGCGCTTGGCGGAAATGGAGAAGATGATAAGAACTGTTTACAATCATCCTTTCACCGCAGCAATGACCAGTATGCACTGCAGTCATGGAGGACAGTCTTCGGAACGGAAGGTTCCAGGTCTAGGGCACAAACGGCGACTTTTCACCCTTCTGCTGCCCGAGGGTCACGTGTCCTCGCAGGAGTCGCAGAACTTCTGCGTCGCCGACTTGCTGGTCAGAATGTCCTCCAGCCTGCCGCTCGGCTCCCTACACAGCCTTCGTCCATCTCACGGGAGCCCACCAGCCGGGCAAGTTTGGGTGAGCCTGAATCACAGTAGTTTCTGCTATAAGAACAATAGTTTGAAAGTATGTTTTTTGGGACTACAGAGTAGCTTCTGCCTTCCAGTTCTCCAAGAACACCGTCAGCGTCCTCCTTGCTGACAACCGCTGCCCGGTGGCATCCGTGTGTCTCCGGGAGGAAACGGTCAGGCCAGACCAAGAACATGCCAGTCCCTCATCCGAACGAGGCAGCTGGATTTCCTTCCCCGCAACCCTCACCTGAACCCGAACGCTGGCCGGGAAAGGGTGCCACCCCGCTCTGTTCACAGCGGGGTTCGGTGACCCGCGTCTGGTGCTCAAGTGTCAAAGCCACCTGTCTCTTCCCGCATCTCCTGGTGGCTCCCCCACACCTCGACCTCAAGTTCATGGACTCCCGGCACATGCCTGTCTCTCTGCCTACTGTCAGCACGATGCTGTGGCTTCCCCGCTCTCCGCTGGCTCTTCTGAGGAGACGCCTTCATTCACTGCCGGACCCGAACCTGAGGTCCAGCCCAGCACACACTTCGTGGGACCGACGGGCTGCAGGCACCGAGCCGCCCCTTCTGCAGTAGTCACACAGGTGCGCCTGTTCTGAGTCCATGAGATGAGATCTCTGGTTCCGATCACCGATCTCCACGTGAATCTCACAGGGCTTAGATTTCAGTGAAAAGGCCGCACACGCTTTCACCACTTACGTAGTTCATTCCCCGTGCTTCGGACAGTTCCGTGTTTCTGGTTGCTGTCAAAGTGCTACCTGGAGGCAGCCGGCTGTGCCCCCTTCACGTCCCCGCAGGCACCCATGGGCCGTGGCTCTGCTGACAGTTACCATGCAGTCTCCCAAGGCTTTTGCTCCTCCTTGCCCACGTGTCCTGGCGTGATCACTGAAAACGTCACATTCTTCTTGGGGTTTCCACGCCTCCTCCTTAGTTGGGGTCCCCTTCTGTGTGGGCACAGACTCACAATCCCGTATCCACCTCGTGGGGCAGAAACCCCTCCCGGCACCGTCGGGCAGGCCAAGCCCCGCGCTGCGGACCAAAGCCTCTGGGCAGACGCCGCCAGCCACAGGGCCCCAGAGAGCAGACCGTACCTCCTTCCCCAGCCCTGGCCCCCTGTGGGAGGAGGTGAGGAAAAGCCCATCACCAGGTCTAGGCCCTTCTGATCAGATCTCGAGTCCAGCAACCACTCTCGGTCTCCATTACCTTCCTCGGGCCAGGGAGGGCCGTCTTCCCGGCATCACCCCAGAGCTGCCCACGCAGCCCGCCCGATGGCCCCACTCTAGTCCGTTCTGCCAGCTGGGTGACCCGGAAATCCCGGCTTACCCAGCCATGCTCCCCACACTTCTGCCCCACTGGGCCACAGCACCTGCTCACAGGATGGCGACATGTTCCAGACTGCACCGCGCTCCCATCACTGGAAGGCTGCTCTGCCCCCACCCCCATCACAGGGCCAGCACCTTCGTGTCCTGTGGGTCTCACAGCCTCAGAGCAACCTTCACCGAGAACCCGTGCTGAAGTGAACACCCGAGCCCTTGATCTTCTGCCTCGGCCCCTTGTTTCTTTCCTCAGGGCAACGTGTCCTCGGATGGGACATCCAGGCACGCACCTGGACACCCCTGCTGCGAGGACACGATTCCCACAGGACGGGGACCTCGTGTCCCACAGCGCTCGGCAGGAGCACGTGCTCGAGGAGCATCTCGTTCGTGACCCCCACTTACTTCCTGGCCAGGTAGCCACGGCAGACGGCCTGGAAGAAAATAATGATGTCGGTAATTTTCAGGTCCCTTTCTTCCTCCAAGTGGGCCAAAACGCCAGCTCTGAAAAATATCTTGCTCTGTCCGATTCTGTACAAGTTTGGGTCCAGTTCTAAAGCCCGGATCTGGAAAGAGAAAGAGACCGTTTACTCCTGGCCACGGGATAGTCTGTCGGCGGTCTGCAGAGCAGACAGGCCCCGAAAAGCTTACCATCCGCTCACACGCCTGTTTGCCGTCCATGAAACCCTTAGGGATCGCATTGGGAGTGAGGATCTCGTACCTGTAGGAAAACCAGCCCAAAAGTCTCCTGTAAGAATCTGTGGGAACGTCCCCCTACTAACCGTGAGTTCGGGTTCTCTAAGAGGCGAGGATGGGATGGGTCATCATGTCACGTAAGAGTCAGGACGGGACAGGCTCCTGATCCCAGAGGATGGGGTGAGGGCCTGAGACTTTCTGCAGGTCTGGCTTCTCTTTCTTACAACAGGAGGCAAACTGGTGTCCTGGTGGCTCCCCTGCGCCTCGACCTCAAGGACAAACACCGGGTTCCAGAAGGTGTGGCAGAGTCAAGGCATGGTGTTTGAAAAAGAATCTTACTTGTCATTTTCCCCCAGATATTCACAGGCCTTTTAAAACACGAGGAGAACGTGGCCCCGTGTCATGTGTGGGCGTTTACTATGGAACAGAGTAACGCCTGGAGGCCTCTACTTCCAACAGCAGGAGGAAGCAGGGAGACGGTCAGCATAGCACTGGTCCGCGCGTGCGTGTGCTCGCTGGGGTGTACATATAAGATCTGGGCACTCAGGTGGGTTGTACCGCAAGAAAAAACACATTTTAGCAAAAAAAAAAAAAAAAAAACACAAAAAAACAAAAACAGTGTTTAAAGCATAGTATGATACAGGCATGATACATTCCTGGCTGTATCACTCGGCTTTGTATTCTGGATGCTAATTAAAGTGCTTTTTCTCCTATCAACACAAAGTGAAATTCTACCGTGTTTATCAGACAGCGGGGCCATGGTTAAGGCCTCCCGAAACCCCTAAAGAAGGGAATCGTTTCTCAGAGGGGTTCCATCCGAATGGTGTCAGAAAGCACCTTTCCTTGACCTGCGGACTTGTTTCTAAGATGGAACAGCCAATGCCGTCAGAATTGAAAATCTGATTTCCAGGGGAAAAAATGGAAAAAAGCAAATGGCACAAATGCCTAAGGATACATAAATTACACAATACATATAAAAAAATCAATTTCTCCTGTTTTCATTCATTTCTATTGCAACCACTTTTGCTGATCTTCTGCCTTTTTCCCTTCATCCTTTTCTAATCTATCTGATTCCCCTCCCCACCCCGCGTTAGTAAAAGGATGGCCAGCGTCCACCTGGGCACGCACACGGTGGAAAACGTACATACATGTTTGCACACGAACACACCTACATCCCCAAATGTCTTCAAAGTCACTCCTGAATGACTTTTATTGACTTCTGACTTGAGTTTTTAAATCTTTCTGAAGGAACACACACGTTACTCCTATTCTTAAAAAATCGGAGAGAAAATAATCACACGTAAATCCCAAGTGGGCCTGGGTGCGTGGCCGGCTCGGAGGTCCAGCTCCCACCGCCAGGAGCTCCCCTGCCACACACCCTCAGCGGCCTCTGTACAAAGATGGCGCCTGACAGTCTTGGCCACCGACACGGTCATAGTGACAATAATGATAATCATCATCATCCCTTTCCTACGCGAAAAGGCAACCGGAACTATCCGGAAGCGAGGAAACAGTCTTCCCCGTCAGCTCCCTGTTCGGAGGTTATCAGGAGCAGCTCTGAAAACACCCAGGAACAAGGTCAAAGTCGGCGGTACCTCTGCCGGAACTCCTGGAAGACGATCCGGTTGGGGAAGCCCTGGCGGCAGATCCGGATCCCCTCCAGGACCCCGTTGCAGCGAAGCTGGTCCAGCACCAGGTGTGGGTCCAGTTTTCCAGCCTGACAACCAAGCAAACAACAGTCGGACCCCTGAGTCGCCGTGGCTCGACCTGGGTCAGCTGGAAAGAGCCGCAGGTGCCCGGTGGGACACGCACCCGCTTCTCGTGATTCGGGATGATGCAGCGCACGAAGTTGGGGTTCGTGTTCCGCAGCGTCGCCATCAGCTTGGCAAGAGACTCCTTGTACAGCTGCCCGACGGTCCGGAACATGCCCTTCTTGGTTTTGTAGGCAGAGCCGAAGGCCGTCTCCGTCATGCCTGTCACCTGGTCCAGACCCACGATGCGGTCCACTGGGGGGAATAAGAAAGGGACGGGAAGTAAGGCCCCCGGGACTCTCTGGCGGGGGCAGGAGACACAGCGATAGTGCGGCAGCACAAGCTTTGTGGGGCGGATGAGAGGAGGTGCCGCAGGGAGGTGAGGCAGTCAGCGAAGACACCGCACAAGCCGTGGGACCCACAGCCACACGCCCCCATGACAGGGTACTGGGCACTCCGAACCCCCCGCCAGCAGAGGCCTCCCGCTGTGCTGTGCTCACAGACGCACGGGCTCTGGGAACGGCCTGCCTGTGTTGCGTACCAGCGCGCGGGAACGGCGGGGTCGCCACGGGCATTACTGATACACAAAGGGACACGGGGACAGGTCTCAGGGTGGGAAGCGGCCTGCGTACACACGCGCCTGCACCGAGCAGAGCCCCTTAAGGAAGAGGCTCCGGTGGGTGGTGGGGGCCAGGGGGAGGGACCAGGGTCCTCTCTCCTCTGTCACCAGACTTTCATTCTAATCACTCAGGTTTCAGGAACAAAGGCAGGAAAGACTGGAGGAGGGACAGGTGCGCACCAGCTCCGTCCTCTAGGCAGGACGGATGCTCACTGCGGATGACCTCCTGGCGGTGGTGAGACCGCTCGGGACACCTCGCTCTGGGGGCAGCGTGGACGTGGCCCGGGACCCACTCGGCCCTGACCCTTCCGAGTGGGACCACGCGCACAGCTGCCTCGTGGGGCATTGCGTGCGGAACGTGCACTCGCTTAAAACAGCCATGAAGGACAGGAAAAGCACGCAAGTATCTGTTCAATGCTCCATGTTGATGCCCGGCCAGTCCTAACAGCCACCTCCGTGTGTGCGGTTTGTCCCCTGGACAGGCAGCACGTAGGGATCCAGCCCTGGGGAAGAACTTTGTGAGCAAAACCTTGCTTGTGTCTCCACTCCCAGCGAGGCTCTCAGAGAACAGGACACCCCAACCCTGGAGGGAGGTCCCCGAGCCCATGGGGCAGGCCTTCAATGCAAGCCGGGGACACAATGGGCTTCGCCTCCAGCCCCATGCACACACCCTGTCCTACAACGCTGTCGAAGCAGAGCCACCGGACTTGGGTGGGGGGGTTAAGGCTCCTCCTGCCTGTGCCCCCAAGGCAGGCCACCATCTACCTCAGAGGCTGCCATTTGCCGTTCCTTCCTGTGCCTCCAACCTGTCACTCCTCACTTGTTCCGGCAGAAGACAGCCCAGCCCCACCCCTGCACGCGCCACCAGACCACGAACTTCCCTTGTCCTTGGGTCTGCCCACTTCTCGGTCTCCTCCGTGCCAAGCTTCCTTCCAGAAAAGTTCACACACTTGGTACTCCTCATGCCCTCCACAAGTTCCCGCTCCCTGGGCACCTGACTGGCTTCCAGTCCGCCCTCCTCCCCCAGCCTGATGCCACGCAGGCAAGGACAGGCCCATGGCCAGCAGCAGACAGCACCCAGTGCTGGCCTGACCTGGGTGCGTCTGCTTGTGGGGCCAGCCTCTCTCCACCCCTGGCTTCTCCTCTGGACCCCCAAACTCCGCCAGGCCCTGAAACCCTTCTGCGGTAAGGCAGCCACGACGAGAGGCACATGCTACTTGCCCTGCTTTTCTCAAGGTACATTCTTGTCCGGGGGCCTCTCCTTTGCGACTTGAACCAGCTTTACCTGACGACCCAAGCACCAGAGCGCCTCTGCCTTTGCACATTCCTAAGTGCCCAGCGTGACGTCTGCATCTGGTCTATCGCGTGTGTTGGTGAATCAACACAGCAAATGCTGAATACAGTGACAATTACCGACAGCAAGAACCTCATGGAGAGAAAAGATGCTGTGAAAGAGACGGGGTCAGAGATCTCTCCGGAGAAGCTCTATTTACTGCCCAACGGGGAAGAATGAGCCCGTGTAGAGAAGATCGTTCCAGGCGGTGGAAACAGCATGGAAAGAGCAAGGGCAGGACTGACAGCAGCCCGTGCCAAGGATGCACGACACTCAGGGAGGCGTGGGGCACCCAGGCCGGCTGCAGGGCACAGGACCGGTTGGGGAGGGATCACCGGAGACGGGACACTGTGCCAGTCCAGGCTCCGAGTGAGATGAGGGGAGCGGAAGCAGCGATCGCACAGGAGAGGGAGAGAGGAGATGCAAGACATCTCTCCGTGGGAGGACTGACTCGCTCTGATGATTAAGCTGACGTGGAAAATACGACAGACGCGTCAAGAATAAGTCCCAGGGTGCTGGCTTGAGCGGCAGAGTGGCTGGGGGTGCCGCTGCCAGATGGGGGAGAAGTGATTTTTATGAGCAGGAAGAGAGACTCCAAACCCTCTACATTTGGAGCACGTAACACACAACATTCTAGCCTGTTGCTAAGAAGAAAGGACTGCACTAGGAAGGCAGATGTGGGAGCTGCCGACTCGGAGAGCAGTCACCGGACCAGATGGGCCAGCTCAGGGTGAATGGCGAGGGACAGAGGCCTGGGACCAAGCTGGGGACAGAGGAAGAGCCAGACGGGAGAAGGGGGGAGAAGGAGCGGGAAGAAGGATGGGCAGGAGGTCAAAGTCCTACAGTGGAGAGCCTGTTCTCTGCCTCCCCGTCCACCTGGGTCTGCCTCCTGTGCCTCCCCCGGAAGGGGTATAGAGGCCAGAGACTGGGAAGAGTGCCTTGACTGCCCTACACCAGCCACTTGCCAAAACTGGTCAAGCCAAGCCCCCAAATGTCTTCCATCCGTCCCTCGGTTCCATGGCCCTCGTGTGGGCTCTCAGCCGTCCCCCACGTTCCTCCCCTGCAGTGCCGTCCAACCTGCTCCTTCCTCCTCTCCCTGAGCCACCATGCTTTCCTTCCAAGGACACCTCTGGTTCCAGGGTCATGAGTAACAGGTCTTTCTGGGAGACCCAACGGAACAGGTTCTTTATTCCCATACTCCAGACCCTTCCACATCTCCCGCAGCTTGTAGGGCGTGGTCCACATCCCCTGGTCTGGAATGCAGCCGGCGATGCAGAGCTTGGTCCTGAGCCAGGGACCCCTGCCCTCATGAGCTGCTCCAAGTCTCAGTCGCTTCCTGGGTAAATGGAGCCACCGTGACTGAGCTCAGACAGATGTGAGGTGCCTGGAGAATGTTCTAGAACTCCATGAAGGGACCCCTGGCCACTCTGCCCTCCCCGGGCAGTTCCATCTACAAACTGGGTGCATTTTCTCAGACACCAGACCCTCAGGTCTCATCCTTTTCTCTCTGCTCTGAACACCCGCCCCTCTTTCCAGCCATCCTGGCAAACATGTGTTGGCTTTTAAATCCCTATTCCGTGACCCAGCTACCTCTTTTGAGGCCCCCGTGTCCACCCGGCGTCCAGACTCGGGGGGCCCCTCCCTCCTCTGGGCTTCAGATTGCCAAGGCCAGATCCCGGGACAATGCCCCCTGCACTGTGTGTTCCCGATGCCTGGGGGTCCCCTGGGGACAGCTCTCCGGCACCGGGCACGTGCACACAGGCCCCTAAGAGCCGCGGCCTGTGGTCTCTGGACTCCTCCAACCACCAGCTCAGACCATGTCTTCTGCTTTCCGACCTTGGCCTCCACGTGGTGCCTGGCATGCAGGAGCCATGTGATAACCTCCCCTCGGTGAGGTCACCCACGAGAACGAGTTACCCCCAAGGCCAAGAAGGAGGGGTGCTGTGTGAGGGAGGTCCTTCCCCATGCTGTTGGCTGGTGACTCAGCCCGCAGCCCCGAGCCTGGGCTGCTGTTTACACCAAAAATGGAAATCCCATCACAAGGAACCTGATCCTCAAAATAAGGGAACCCAAAACGAGGTATTTGGATTTTGAAAACATTAACGCTTTGGACTTTCAGCCTTTTTTGTTTAAAAATCTAAACGAGGGGCGCCTGGGTGGCTCAGTGGGTTAAAGCCTCTGCCTTCAGCTCGGGTCATGATCCCAGGGTCCTGGGATGGAGCCCTGCATCGGGCTCTCTGCTCAGCGGGGAGCCTGCTTCCCTTCCTTTCTCTCTCTGCCTGCCTCTCTGCCTACTTGTGATCTCTGTCAAATAAATAAAATCTTTAATTAAAAAAATAAAAATCTAAACGAGGGTTCAGTTCTAACAATGAGCAAAATTATGTCTTGGGTAAAAGACACTTTGAGAACTTCATTAAATGATCGAGGCCACACTAGTAATATAGGATTTCACTCCAAGGCCCAGAAAAACCTCTATTTAAAAAGAATATTTTCTTGGGGCACCTGGGTAGCTCAGCCAGTGAAGCCTCTGCCTTCAGCTCAGGTCATGATCTCAGGGTCCTGGGATAGAGCCCCACATCAGGCTCCCTGCTCAGCAGGGAGCCTGCTTCCCCCTCTTCCTCTGCCCCTCCCTCCATGCTCACACATCCTCTCTCTCAAATAAATAAAAAGAGTATTTTCTTGTTGAGGGGCGCCTGGCTGGCTCAGTCGGTGGAGCGTGCAACTCTCCATCTTGAGGTCCTGAGTTCGAGCCCCACACTGGGGTAGAGTTTACTCAAATAAATAAAACGTAAAAAAAAAAAAAAGAAAAACAAGCAGTTTCATCTTGAAAGTGGCAAAAGCAGGTACAGAGAAAGGCAGAAAATGCAAAGGTGAGATTCTAATGCAGCTCCTCGAAATGAGACCTGCTACGGCTACTTCCTCCTCCCAGTGCTGCAGAGCCCGTGGCTCGGGGTAACCGAGGGCTTGGTCTGCTGCCCCCACTGCCAATTCCCCCATCTGCCGTGTCAGGGAAGCCGGGCGAGCATTGCTGGTGGGCAGGATACATTATCTGGTAGCCCACGAACCTGAGAGAACTTGAGTATCTCACGCTAAGTCATTCGTCTAAGAAAACTTAAGCGGACAGCGACCAATCAGATGAGCCTTGCAGACCTAACCCCCGTAAGGGCACAGTTAGATTCAGAAGAAAAATGCAATTTGTAATCACTGGTCTCATAAAATGGCTACGAACGGTGTTTGTTTTTTTTTTTTTACCGAGGAACGCTACTGTTTAGTGCCAGAAGGCTTGGCCGCTCTCGTCTAGGGGCCAGGCTCAGGGTACAAGAGCTCTGCGAGATTTTTCATGTTCCTCTCATCTGCATGGGCCAAATCACTAGAGCTACCGCATCATACCACCGTATTTAAGCCGCTTCTTCGGACACTTTTTGGTAGGAACCAAAAAAGGGGGACAGACTTATCTGAATGTTCGTTTTAACAGCCAGATGATGAATGAAAACTGCATCGAATACTCCTACAAAGGCCTCTAGGATCTGGCACTGGGCCAGACACGCAGCACGTTTTCAGGACTCACGTAAACAAGTCAAGACAGTTCTACTCTGGTGTACAGAAATGTCGCCAGCAGGTAAGCACACGTTGGGAAATACGGAAGCGCTACGGACTCCATATATCCCCCTTGCGTGGTAATAACACGGGGGCGCTGCTTCCACTCCTGGGCCGGGGGACCAACCTGCTCGTTGTTCTGGAACGTCTGGAAATTCTTAGAAAAATTCGAGCAAGTCCACAGGTCGACAGGGAGCATGTGATTCTAAGCGTCCTCCTTTGGCTCTGGAACTCTTCTCCTTACTTCCCGAGGACACCGGGCAGCTCGGCACACCTGCACCTCAACTTGGTCCTGGCGCTCGGGGAACCTGGGGGACTTGCACCAACTCACCGCCAGGGACACAGTTGCTGATTTTCTGGTTTTCGTTATTAGGGCAGCAGCCACACAGCTGCAGCCAGAGGCAGGCTCACACTCACATTGGGAGGTGTGCCGCTCACAGCCCTGGCACCAAGTGTCACTGTTCCCATGTGACCTCAGGGACTCCAGCAGCAAAACCCGGGGGCTGCTTCTCCTGGCGCTCCCAGCTCTCATTAAGACTCAAGATTAAAGACAAAAACAAACCAGGACAAGAATTTTCCGCACAACACTCCATCCGCTGCGAAACCTCCGTGCCGTTTAGCTCCGCACACACCGTGTCTGAGCCATCCCCCAGGTTCTAAACCAGCAGAGATCATGACCGGCGGGAAGGACTTACAAGATTGAAAACTGCCATCTTATCAGTTCTGCTACCCGGTTCTACGTGGAACCTTCTTTCGTGACTTCCTGGACCCAAAAAGAACCAGTTCAGCATTTTTGAAACCAGAACATTGTCCTCTCGGTTGGAAGCATGGCTAAGGGGAAGCTTCCCCCTGAACTGTGACAAGGAAGAAGGGAAGAGCTCAGTGGACATAAGAGATGAAGGGAGACCCCCCCCCCAGGAGCCCGTGACAGACATGAAGCCCTCCTGCATGCCGGCCAGCCCCTCCCAGCTGTGCCTGTCCAAGTGAACTGGGCTCCTGCGTTCAAGGGTGCTTCCGCGGCAGACTGGAAAGGAGCAGGGCTGGTGGGAGGGGCGTCCTCCAGGAACTGCTGGGACCGGCTCCGGGTACTTCTCTTGCTTTCTCTGGTGGAACCCAGCCTTCCAGAGCTGTCAGGGGCCACCTCGCACTTGTGGCGGTTCAGAAGGACATGGCAGGTGCAGGGCTGGGTCACAGCCAAGGACACACAGCTGCGCTGTGGTGCATACACCGCGCCTGTCGTCCCACGCCCTGGTGGCCCAAACACACTGCCTACAATTTTGAGGTTACGATCCCTCCTCGCCAGCTCATTGCTGGTTTAGTTCAGAAAGTCTGGGCTTTCAAAGCAGATCTGGAAGAAAACAGACCTCTGGCTTACAGTAGAAACGTGAACGACTCCCTATTCCCTCTCTGGGGATTCCTTCCTCTCGCACACTTATCCTCTGATGCTTCTGGAAGCCCGTCTTTCCTTCCGCCTCTCACCCTTGTCCTCAGAGCCTGCACGGCCTCCCTGCTCCATCCCTAAGACTCCGCGGGAGCTCGGAAGCATAGGGTCACACGAGCTCTGCGCCCTCACGTCCAGAGGGACACGCACTGAGTTATCGCTGCACCTAAGACAACAGGTTCACAGTCTGGACACCTAGAAACCCCTTCCTCCGCCGTCTTCGGAGAATTCAGTGCACATACTAAAGCCCCACGTCTTCGCTTAACGCTGGCTACGCCTTTCTGGGGCTGGACTCCCTAAGCACACACTGGGGAGGAAGGCCGTTTGCTGGAGACCAGACGTAGCCACAGTGGGTGGAAGACCTTGTAAGAAGGAGAGACAGAGCCCGGACACTTATCCAGCCAAATCACTCAACAGAGGACACCTCTGGCAAAGTGAGGTCAGGAAGATCAAGGAGCTGGTGGCCTGCCCGAATGACGTCATCCAGGAGGGGCTCACACGTGCTGCAGGTGCAGAAACACACCTGCTCCACGTCGTGGGGAAAGAGCCCCTGCGCCTCGGGAGAGGCGAGGGCCACCATGGGGGTGCTGGACGGAGCTGAGAACTGGCTGTGGGACGCCCACCCTCCGGGTCCCTCACTCAACTGCTTCCTTCTGGGGCACTGATTTCGTGCCAGTGCCGGGGAACTGATGGCGAGCCTACACTGGCCCGTCCCTGCTCTCCAAGAGCTCCATCTGGAGCGCTCTTAAGAGGTCAGACATCCAAGAGTCCCAGCGATTAGTTTAAAGAGGGCACTCTATTTTGGGAGAAAGTCGAACAGAGCCAGCGCAGACTCAGAACAAAGCACACGTCTCCGGCAGCCCCTTGGTTGAAAACTCCTGCCTACTTGTCTGTCCCTGTCCCCACATCCTCGACCTGGGCCGGACTCCCGAGGGCCACGGGGGTGTGAGTCACGAGTTCTTCCTCGGGCTTCTGTGCGACCCTCCCTGGCGTCATCCCACCTGCATCTCGGCCCCCAGCGCTCCCAACATGCTTCCTCCCCAGGACGAGGCCTAGAACCGAGGCGGGGAGCGGGGTAGTTGGGTGGAGATGGGCACGCTCCTCTTATTCCTAAAGAAGTCTTGGGATGGTCTGAAGTCTCAGCATTACTGGGTTCCAAAAGTCAGAAGGGAAATTTTGTCTGATGAATCTGACTTTGTCTCTTGAACGTCACGCCCTGACAATTTCACTACATGATCATCAAACTGACTGATACATTCTTTCTTACATTCTTTTTTAGGTCGGGCTTTCAGGGGGCCTCTAGCCGTGTGCAGGCCGTATTTAACAACGGGGCTAGGGCCTCAGACCACAAGGCTCCGTTGTGCGGGGCTCAATTTCCGGTTCAGGGTCCGAATTCGACCCACACCTGCACCTCTGAGCCTTGCGGATCGACTCACGATCTCAAGTTCCAAACAAAAAGCTACATGACTCGATACCCACCCACGTTCCAAACCGAAGCTAGCACGAAGAGACCAACACGGGAGAGAAGGCGGAATTATCTGCTCTCCCAAGCAAGAAACCACCCCTCCCTGGAATTCCTTGGCCTCGAAAATGTAAAGGAGACCCAGAGACACGGGAGACCTTCCTTCCGCACATCCGTTCCCAGCATTCCCTTCGAGGCCCGTGTATCAAAACGGCACCACTGGCAAAGGTAGTGACGTTGCCCTTCAGTAAGCGGTGCTGTGAGTGCGGAAGAGAAGAAGCGATGTGTATGCGGGAGCGATTCGATTGTGGACGCACTCAAACAGCCACCTCGGAGCACAAGGGGAGTGAGCATGAAATGAAAGGCTCATGCAGGTCTATGAGCGAAACAAAAACAGGAACCCAGGAACCAGCCCCCCACACCCCCTCCCAGCCTACCCCAGGCCCCTCCCGGCCACCCTGCAGCCCCCCCGCCCCCCTCCCCACGAGCTCCTCCTGGGGGCTTATGTGCTTGGAAGACCTACAGGCTTTGTACATTCACCTGGTGGCTCATGAAGACCAGAAACACTGTCATAGAAAGAAGCTCTCTGAATATTCTGAATCTCTACAGCAGAGACACAGCAAAACAGGACAGAAGAGCAGATACACAAACACGTCGGTTAGTGTGAGAGACAGTGGACATCACAAGTCAGCTCTGCAGTCGGGCTGCGACCCTCGCGAGTAGGGGGGCAGAGCCCGTGCGACATTACCGCGCAGAGAACTGCGGACGCTTGGACACACGTCCTGACTGAGTCATCTTACGCGGACTCAGAAGAGCCCTCCCCACAGCACGTGTGAGCATGGGTTCGAATCCACGCTCTGTGATCGCCCGCCCCCTGAAAACCCAGGAGGAAATTTAAGGGTGCTCAGGTGCTCCTGGCGTTGTCCTTCATAAAATTATCTCGCAAGTAGCACATCAGGACGAGACTGAGCAAGCTGGGGCACTCTAGTGCGTGCATTAGTGGCTTTTACTGTCCAAATTCACACTGCTGTCCACTCGGGCGTCCAATAAAAATTGTGGCAATGTAATTTACTTCAAGTAGAAATTAGAAACAAAAATACATTATGTGTTAATTGAAAAAAAAAACCAAAACCATGAAAGAAATAATACATTATATGTTAATTTAAAAAAAAAAGGAAAAAAGAAATTAGTAACAGGTAACTACCTTTAAGGAAAATAAAATTCAAATTCTGTTGCAACAAAATGTTAAAACAACTGTAAACCATCAGGTGACACTTGAATGATTATACCCTTTACCCATGAACATACCTGAGGAGACACTTTCACATGAAAATGCAATTGTTAGCTTCCCCTCCCCCAGATAAGCCCCAGGGCGCGTCAAGGAGTCTGTGCAGCTGGTAGAGAAATCCCAGAACATCTTTTAGCAAAAAGTAGGGCACTATGAATCTCTAGGGCAGGGCTGCCACCAAAAATCTTAATGCTCCTGGCTGGGTCTTAAGAGGACTCTGTCAAAACCCTCAGAGTCTGTTTTAACACAAAATGTTTTATACCCTGGGGACTGTGCCTTCGCAGGCAAGTTATATCCATGCAGCCTACTCTCCCGGTCAACCTGTCATTTCCTGCTTCTGCACTGATGTGGCTACAAAGAGCGAAAAATAAAGAGGTGTTCTTCCCGGGTTATTGTCTTTTCCTAAGGCCTGGCCTTATCCCAAGACTGAGCCATGGTGAACTTTCTCCCTAGACCCCTGGCCACACTCCGTGCCTGCCGCTGACTCTCCAAATACAACACACGGTCCCGCAAACCAGGCAGATCGCCCTGGGCCCCCTTCTCCACGATCCTGTCACTCAGACGAGGGAACAGACCACCTAAGCCAACGGGACTTCTGCCCATGGTAGCAAGCCTGTGGGATTTTTCCAGAGCAGAGGCCAGCATGGCCCAGTCACGCTGGGGGCAGGTACAGACAAAGGGGCCACACTAGCCCCCCAGCGGCTCCCTGTAGCAAGTCCAGGCCATTCAAGCACTACTGTGCAGGGGGTCCGACACACGGGGCTCAGGCCAGCACCGGGGGAGCCTGTGAGGCCACCGGCTGTTCTGTAAGCGAGTCAGTAATGCAGGGTCTCTGTGGACATGGAAAGCACGAGAAGGCAGGTCAGGGACGCTCCTGATGTGGTCCCACCTGTCAGATAGCTCACTTGGGCTACATGGTGGGCATGGACCCCTGCGGCCCATGCCCACCCCATCTCACCCTCGGAAGGCTGCCAGCCCGCCACGGTCATGCGCTCCTCTGGTGAGACATGGCGGCAAAGGAGAGGGATTGGAGGAGGAAGGCCGGGAAGGAAGTGGGGGGCCGAGACAGAGGCTTGCCTGTCCTACTGGGGTGTCCTGAGTCTCCCGCTGGGAGGCCAGCTCGTGGGGGACCAGAGGCACATCCCGCATCGCCCCTCAATGGACCACACATGTCACGACCACCATGAGACGGAGGCCAGATGGCCTCATGCCAATGGGTCAGGGCTTTCCCACAGCATCAATTTTGGTGAAGAATTTTAAAAAGCAATCAGAGTGGTTCAACCACATCAAAACCAGCATGTTAGTCCAGGATCTCATCCCTTTGGTAATAATGACCCTTTTTTCCTCTAGTACCTGCTTCTGTTCTTACGCACAACGAAGAGAGAATCCATTTTTCAGGCTTCCTCTGTCCCCTGCTCCGTGGGCATTTCTTCCACACCCACGGCCTCTCTCTCAGCCACCTCGCACTTGGCCCCCCACTTCTTGGCCCTTCGCCCCGACCCAGCCCACCGACAGCTGCCTGTCCACCTTCCGCGCTGCCCGGGGCACCGGCATGGCTCGCACACCTGCTGCAGTGTGACTAGCAGGCGGGCTTCTCCAGCCTGGCTGGACCCCCTAGCTCCCAACCCACGCTGGGCTCCCCGCCGCCACCCTGGGCTCACTCATCCTGTGGCTCGGCCGTCCCTCCGAGCCATCCTCACTTCGGAAAAGGCTCCCCGCTTTGCAGCAGCTCGTTCATGGACGCCTGCTCCCCCTTGGCCATGTGCCTTCCCAAGTCCACGCCTGGACCCTGCCTGGCACCTGGGACGTGCTCGGTCAACGCCAGGCTTCGCGACTCAACAAACCGTCATCCTTCAAGGACCGGGCGACTAACTCCGCATCCACGACCAACTGCCTCAGCTCCCCGGGCCAGAGGGCCACCCTTCCTCTAACGCACATCTCTGAAGGCTCATTCCGCCCCACCGTGGGGCACCCGTCCCAGCCGCTGCGGGACTCAACAGCTTGTGTGCGTTTTCTTTCCTGTGCTCGAAGGTCTGACTGGAGCACCAGGTGGAAGGGAAGGCCCAGGGCTCCGCGAGTGGCACGGTGCCTGCCAGGGTTGTGGTGAAGGGGACCTGTCCCTCGCATGCTCCCCCCTCACACTGTCTGGAACTGTGGGCCCCGTGCCAACCGGTGCTGAGTGGTCTTGTCCACTCTGGTTCACGTCTCACATCCCATGCCACCGCTTCCTAGTGATGGGCTCAGGGGCCCTCGTGTATCCAGCTGCCGCCAGCTGCTCTGCCCAGAGCTCAGGCAGCCCCCTCAACTGCCCGGCTCAGCATGCTGACAGGGGACATGCGGCATCTGGTTGGAGACTCTTGTCTGAAGGCACAAAGATTACCTAGCCTTCCCCCGAGTCCCTCCTTCTAGGGTCTCAGCGGACCATCCTTCCTAGGACCCCCATGTGCTGTGCCATCTCCCCTGCCGGCCTAGCAGGTGCGCACGACCACTCTTGACTCGGGCAGCCATTTGCCCTCCTCACATTCTCAGCACTCCCTCTGCTCTGTCCTTCCGCCTCCACAGCCCTCACCCCTTCTCTTTTCCCTTCCTGGGCTTCTTTCTACCTCTGAGGAGATGGCTAGGTCACAAGGTCCGCAGATGCTACAGGAAAAGCAGAAGCGAGCCAGGCTCCCAAAGAGCCCTGGGCCGGGGTGAAGCAGGGGCAGATTCAGGGCTGAAAGCCTGGGTGGCCTGAGGCCACGCGAAGGGGACACAACCAGGATGACGCTGCAGTGAGTGCAAACCCCAGGAGGCACGGCCTCCCGCTGCGTGTGGACTCCTGGCTGTTGTTCTTCTGGTCCTAGCAAACCTTCCAGTCTGTGACCAAACGGCCAGACCCTGCAGCTGAGGCTCGTGTAAAGAAAACCACTACGGGGGCTGGTGGAAAGAAAAGCTCATCTCTGCGCGGGGTTCTCGAATTTATTCAGTGGCCGCTCCATGTGCGAGCAGAGGGCCTGCCCCGGGCAGACGTGGCTCAGCTGAGCCACACAGCAAGCCATGGAGGGGCTTCTCTGGCCCCATGACCGGCAGCCCAGGAGTGCAGCCCAGCCAGGCCCTAGATGGTCCCTAGAACGGTCCCCACCTCCTGCAGCGTCTGACCGAGAAGGCAGGGTCGGGGGATCCAGGCGGGGTACCAGGTCGGGACTGGGTCTAGTGGCAGCCCTGCTCTAGGGAGAGCTAGTTTTCCAGTAAAGTCTGCGGACACAGATCTACGTGGACGAACCACCTAGAAGCCGTAACCGGCAAAGCTCCCAGGCAGGCGTCACTGCAGATGGGGGTGCGTCCTTACCGTCCTTCCAAAGCTCCGCCACGAATCTGTCCGATGACTGGTGCAGGAGGGTGGCGACGTTGTCGTTCAGAGGGTCCATGTTCTTCATCAGCCACTCGTCCGCCTTGTAGTCCACCTGGCGGGTGGCGGGCACACACACAAACGCACACAGGGAACGCTTTCAGCCTTCCGCCAGAATGCTCGCGGGCCCGCCGGCCGGCTGGACAACAATGGGGCCATGTGCCGGGCACGCGCACGGCACGGCGGGTTCACGCACGACATGCGCACAGCACGGCGGGCTCGCGCACGGCACGCTCACGGCACGGAGGGCTCGCACACTTACACGGCAGGGCGGGATTGTGCACGCACACGCACACATCTCCGCACGGCTGTCCCCAGCCTCGGGGACACGGCAGGATCTGCCGGCGCGGCCCGTACCTTGCCCGCGTAGTGTATGATGCAGAAGTCCGCTTTGTCCTTCAGCTGCCGCGGCTTCTGGAACTTGGAGTGGGAGCCTTGCTCCTGAACCAGCTTTTCCACGAAGGTTTTGTCTGTGGCCTTTGGGAACCAGCACTCTTCATCCAGAAGGGCCAGCACGCCGGGGGGGTTCGCCTGGTGACGAGAGGCAGCCACTGAGGCACCCCAGCAAGGGCCGGGAGCTGGGGCCACAGAGTGGGATGCTGACTGCATTCAGGGGCTGGCCGGGGACAGGACCCTAAAACCTCTACCAGAACAAAGTGTGGTTGCTGGGGGGGGGGGGCGCATGAGAAAGGGGAATTTTTAAAAATGAAAACCAGAATAAATGCACCCCTCAACTGGGTGGAATGCTTCCAACACCTTACACCCTAAGTGATGGCAGATGGTCCTGTTTAAGGGACCATAAAATAAGACACATCCCCTCACGCTTGGCCAACAGTGGAACCACAATCCAGGAGAGAATATGAAAGTTGGGGGGAGGATCCATCAGCTGATCGTCCGGATTTATTCTGGCTGACACTTGCGAGCCAGGCTGTTTAGTTTTGTGGGGCTGGGTCCCTGCAGAAAGTCCCAGAAAGCATGGGAGAAAGTGGACCTGTGCCACGGGGGGTGGGGAGGGCCCGACGTCCCTGCCCGGGAAGACCAGGATGTCTGAGCAGGTGGCAGACTTGAGAGCACGTGGACACCGGTGAACTGGGCCTAGGCCACTGGACCGCAGGGCCCGCGAGTTACCGCTCGATACAGAAAAAGAGCGCAGAGCCGGTGCTGGGACTTCCCTTTTGGAGGCAAGTCGGGGACGCGTGACAGCGACACAAACAGTTAAATTGTCACGGACTAGGTCACTGCATCTGGGTCAGCCCTCACCGTCACCCCATAAGTACGGCCAGTCGGTGGGACAAGCCTCCGGGTGCGCCTATGAAACCAGCCGTCTTCTTGAGCTCATGCGGCCTTGGCGTCCACTAGGGAAAGGCCAGGTCTATACAAATGTTGCTTAACACTCCTGATGGTCAGGAGTCACCAGGACCATCAGCCGGAAGGTCATGGCGCACCGCACACCAGCAGGCAGAAGCTGCGGGGGTGGGGGTGGGGGTGGGGTCCCTGCGATGAGCCACTAGCAGCCAACTGCTCGAGGGCTCCTCCACCTACAAGATCCCACGGGCTTAGAGCAGCTTAAAGAGCGATGATCAGAGGTGGGCAGGACTAGGTGCCCGCCAAGCCGCCGAAATTAGAGAGGTAGGTCACTCAATGGGCCCCGCTCACCGGACTCTGAAGATCCGTACTCACACTAATGAGGGCTCATCCGTCTTTCTAGCACAGTTCTTACATTTTAATACCTTCCAATGAAAATATTCTTAAGTCCTGAAATAGGATCCCGAATGTAATTTAACCTTTTCTAAACGGCTCGGTGACAGCATCATTATGAATGTCCCCAGTTGGGTCTTTGTATTTTTGCTACTTCATCCTTCAATGTCAAGCAGTGTTACCGTGTCTCCGTTCGCTGGGGATTTCTACAGAGCTGGAAGTCTGGGACAAGGTGTCTATCTGAGGCTGCAGGCTGTATGGGGGTGTGGGGGACAGGTCTGTAAGTGCCTTGTGGAGCTTCCCTTCCTGACCTCCAGGAAATAGAGCCAAGTCATTAATATTTGCTTGGGATCATAAGTGAGTAAGTTCTACATGGTCCGATGTATTTCTTTTTTTTTTTTTTAAAAGGTTTTATTTGAGAGAGAGAAACAGAGGGAGAGGGGGGAGCAGGCTCCCCACTGAGCAGGGAGCCTGATGCAGGACTCGATCCCAGAACCCTGGGATCATGACCTGTAGCTGAAGGCAGGTGCTTAGTGACTGAGTCCCCCAGGCTCTTCAGTCCCGTGTATTTTTGCGTTAACACTAACCCAAAGGGGAAAGAACGCCAGATGCTTGCTAAGACTGCTGTAAAAAGTACACCTGCCCAGTGAAGTGTCTGCCTTTGGCTCAGGTCATGCCTCAGGGTCCCGGGATTGAGTCCCGAGTCGGGCTCCCTGCTCAATGAGGAGTCTGCTTCTCCCTCCCCCTCTGCTGCCCCCCTGCTCTCTCAATCTCTCTCTCAACTAAAAAAAAAAAAAAACAAAAAAAAAACAAAAAAACATGTGCCCAAAAAACCCCCAAAACTTCAAATTAGGGGGAAAAAAAAAAAAAAAGAAAGAAAAAAACAAAACACTGCCAAAATAAGAACAGCTTTATGCTCCCAAGGATAGTGATGTGAAAAATGAGTCTGGATGCCATGTCCTGCTCCTGGCCAAGGGCGGCGGCCTGTGTAGCCCTGGCAGGTGCGTGTAGTGGGGGTAGGGGGGCTGAGCAGGGAGGGGTCGGGGAGGGTGCCTCGCCAGCGGTCTGCAAGCAGCAGGCTCCCACACACAAGGGCTGAGGGAGGGCCCGCCTGGCTGCCTGCTTGCTTTTTAAATAGCTCTTTTTATTAAAGTATCACCTTCCTACATCATTTACGTTAAAAAACTGTCTTAAGACTGATTTGGCCAGGGCGGGGGCTGGGGGCCGGCTCTGTCGGCAGAGGAAGTGACTCTTAATCTTGGGGTTGTGGGTTCGAGCCCCACGCTGGGCGTGGAGCCTACTTAAGACAAGACCACTTGGGGGATGAGCGGCGGCAGTGCCCGGAAACCCCGCACGGGGCCGCGGCCTTACGGGTCTCTCGATGAGGTCGATGCAGGGCTGTAGGTCGAGGCCGAAGTCGATGAAGCTCCACTCGATGCCCTCGCGCTGGTACTCCTCCTGCTCCAGCACGAACATGGTGTGGTTGAACAGCTGCTGCAGCTTCTCATTGGTATAGTTGATGCACAGCTGCTCGAACGAGTTCAGCTGCGGGCGGCCACCGGGCAGGGCGAGAACGAGACCCGTCAGCCTCCGGGGAACCCGCAGGTCGCCCGCCATGCACTCGGCCACGGCACCCACCCCGCGCGCGATCGGCAGTCCCCGCGGCCCAGGCCGGGGACATCAGCAACATGTGCCGGGGACGTCAGCGACACAAGCCAAGGAGGGACACCGAAGGCCCTGAGCTCGGGGCGCGATGCGTGTGACTTACGCGTACGACAGCCCTGTGCCTGCTGCTGAATGATTTGGGACAGAAGCAAAGGAAGAATCGAGGAAAGAAGAGGGAAAAGGGAGGAAAAGCAAGAGGCCGCGTGGGGCATGCAGCCCTCATCAGGGAGCAGGGAGACCGTGGCGCGCTTCCTGTCCCCTTTCTCCTCAGCCACAGGCTCTGCGGCCGCTGCAGGAAAGTCCTCTTGGCCTCAGGGGTGGCTGCTGAGATCCCACTCAGGCCCCACACGAGCCCTCTGCACGTGGGAGGCTCCAGGCTGCCTCTCCACGAGTTCCCTTCCCTTAGCAGTGTCCCTGCTGGGTGGTGACAGCGGATGACCACACTCATGGCGGTGAGCCTGGAGACGTGTACATACATCGCCATTTCCCCATTCAGCCTGCTGTGTTCACTGTACTTCCACACAAACGATGCTAGGGTGCTGCCCTCAGCCCGAGCAGCTTCCCCGTGCGACAGACACTGCTGTTTCCTCCTGTCAACTCTGTCCACTTCTCTACTGGGCTGCTGATGGGGTGGAGGGCTGGAATGGGGAAGGGTGGAGGGGTGGAGGGCTGGAGAGGTGGGAGGGTGCAGGGGAGGAGGGGTGCAGGGGTAGAGGGGTGGAGAGGCAGAAGGGTGGAGAGCTGGAGGGGTGGGAGGGTGCAGGGGAGAAGGGGTGCAGGGGTAGAGGGATGGAGAGGCAGAAGGGTGGAGGGCTGGAGGGCTGGAGGGGTCTAACTTTCACAAAGAATCACCTTACGTATCAGAAGTTCTCAACCTTCGTTCCCTCCTCCACGCTGTCCCCGCGTAGCAGGTGCCCATGAATAACGTCTTTCATTAGAAAAAGGGATCTTCAGTTAGGGAACGTGTAATCCATCTCCGAGGAACACATTTAAAGTCTGCGAAAGCCGTTCCAACTCTCCCTCCTCGGGGTGCTCTCCTGTTTCCCAATGAGGTTGTGCTTGGAGGGTGGACAGCCTGCGAACAGCAGCATGGTCTGGGGACAGAGGCCGGCCCTCTGGGGCTGACTCATGCGGAGGCGCATGCATCGAGGATGGGAAATCTGACCGCCCGGTTTGGCCTGGGCAGTTCTGTGGCATGGCACTTCGTCAAAAAGGACGTTTCTACTTCTTTCCCATGGAGCCGCCAACGGCATTTTTCTATCATCCATTCCCACAGTAGTAATGCACGGCACAGAAGGACAGACGGACGAAGTTGTATTGAGAGGTCTCACGTCGCCTGCTTCTCCAGACCCTTCCAGAGAGGTCTGTGCACCCAGATGTGTGCGTGTCACCTTGACTTTAAATTTGTCACTGTGTCTTGATGTCTTTCCACATATCGGTACTTTGCTGTATGGAGATGCTGGGATTCAGTGACTCAGTTTCCTAACGGTGGACATTGAGGCCTTTTCCGTTCTCTCCCCAGGACAAAGAACGCTTGCTAAATAATCCCGCCTTTCTAGCTTTTTTATATTTTTCTACTGTCTATTCATAGGTCAAAACTGCCCTTTTTCAAGTCCTGCAGTTTTACCGTGTTTTCTCTTTTTTTTTTTTTTTATGGATTTTATTTATTTGTCATAGAGAGAGGGAGAGCGAGCGAGCACAGGCAGACAGAGTGGCAGGCAGAGGCAGAGGGAGAAGCAGGCTCGCTGCCAAGCAAGGAGCCCGATGTGGGACTCGATCCCAGGACGCTGGGATCATGACCTGAGCCGAAGGCAGCTGCTTAACCAACTGAGCCACCCAGTCCCATTTTCTATCTTTTTAATATCCTTTTCATTTTCTAGAATTTTACTATTATTTTTCATTAATTCATTTGTCAAAAATGCCCATCCACGAGTTTTGAACACATATTGAGAGACAAGGTGGAGGAAATTCACACCTTTTGGTGCAGGCTTTTCCCATCCGAGAACAAGGCATGATTTCCCGTTTGTTCTTCTGTTTCTCACGGGAGCACTGGGAGGGCGCCTTCTGCTAAACTGTGCCTATTTCTTCTTAGATGGGTTCTTCAGAATCTCATGTTTTTGTTGCAGTCAGCACTGGGGATCTTTTCTTTCATGGTATCTCCCCACTGTTTGTATAGGGGAAAGCGACAGATTTTTTTTTTTTTTTTTTTTTTTTTTAACAGATCAGTCCCTATCTGTGCAGTCTCTCCCGGTGGCAGCTCAGTGGGTAAGACTGCTTGGACCGCTAACATTCAGATCTCATTGGGAGAGACCAAGCATTTTAAAGTTCCTTTTCAAGCAAGACAGCTCACCACCCAGTCATGGCCAAGGGGCAACACGGATCCCCAAAGTGTGCGATTTAGTATTTGTACCTGAGCATCCAAGAGACACGTTTTTAGGAGATCAAAACTACCGTCCTTTTTGCAAAACTATCACAGACGTGGGTCTCCACACCCGGGAGGGACGGATGCTGAGTGTGTGGACGAACCCAGTCAGAGCGACAGTGAGACAGACAGACAGCACCGTCAGACGCTGTGGCCGGATCTCTGGGACACAGAGCACGATCGTTCCGCGGTTCCTCGTCCATTTCTGTTCCTCCTCGTCCCTCCCGGCAGCTGTGGTCTGAGCCACTCTGGCTTTCTAGCAGTTTCTAACACTTGGCGATTCTCTCTCCTACAAGACCACTGGGCTCGCTCTCATCATACTGGGGGCTTCTCCTCCTCCAAGGGTCATCCCCTGTTAACTGCCGAGACCCCTCCTGGGACTCTGCTTCTCAAGCAGCGCCCCCTCTCCCTCCGCCCCCCAGTTCTTCCTCATAGCACCCCTGCTGACTCGACTAGAAAGGCGGGGACTGCACCAAGGTCACAGGGTCCGGCATGAACACAGACTCAAAGAGGAACAGACAGGACAGCAGGGGTGGGGAGGAAAGAGCGAGAGAGACGGAGAGACATACCTCAAATATCTCGAATCCAGCGATATCCAGGATTCCGATGAAGGACGCGCCCTGACGCTTGGTCCTATCCAGAGCTTTGTTGATCCGGTGAACGAGCCAGCGGAAGAGCCGCTCATATGTCGCTTTTGCCAAGGCCTCTACCGCAAAATCCGCCTATGATTAGACGACACCGACCTTTAATTCTGGAAGCGATTTCAACAACGCAGTACCAGGGTCACCTGGAGTTTCACAGGCTCCCCAAGCCCAAGAGCATTTGCTACCGAATCCCGTGTCACCTTCCCGTAGCACCGGGGGTTTCAGTACAATGAAACTGGCGATAACCGGTTTTGGGGATGGGTGAAGGTGCCCAGGAATAAAGAAAGCCCTCCCGAGGCCCACGGGGCTCTGCGCAGCATATCGGCCCCCATCTGAAAGAAGCCGGCCACGAAACAGGTGCATCTGACCCCCAAAATCTTGGCACTGGGCCACTCGCACGGGGGCCGGGGAGCCGCACACCCCCACTACGGTCCGGCCCCCGAGGCGGACGACCGGTTTCCCCGGGGGAACCCAAAGGCGACATTTCACATTTGCTTTTTAAACAGTCCCTTAAAAATGTTTCTGAAAAAGAGTAAAGGGTACGAGAGCAGGACAATACACAGCACCAAGGAACACCCGCGATCGGGAAGGTCTCCAGGCAACAGTGCGTCGTTCAGACAGACGCGTGCCCACAGCGGGAGCTCACCTGCTCCTTGGTCTGGGCTTTCTGCACGTAGTCTCGGCCGACCTTGATCCGGGGCGTGAGGATGGCCCGGGTAAACTCCATCACGTTCATCCCAAGCAGATGGCAGAGCTTCTGTGCAACTAGGGTGTGACAAGTCTCCTAAGTACGAAACCTTCACCTGGGCCTAGTCATGACCTGCTCAGTAAGAAGCCTTATCTGAGCAAGGCTTTGGGAAGGACAAGGTTCAGGTCTGCGTCCTTTACAGGGAATCCCACTCAGTCGGAGACAGGCCGCAGATCCTTACTCCGGGCCGTTTAACTAAGTCCCAGAGTCTCAGAACCCACGGAGGATGCCCAGGCTTAAGACTGTGTTTAACATGTCAAAGCTGGAAGATCTCATTGTAAAATCTAGATTTCCTTGGAAAATATCAGTATTTGGCAACATGGGGCCTCTCCTCCCGGCAAGGGAACAACAGGCCGGAACTTGTACCTACAGTCCCGTCCAGATGAGCTGCGTGGGGTCTGCGGTGTATGCTGTCCTGGCCCCAGTCCCCTACATCCCCCCATCCCCCACCCAGGGCTGGGACAGCGTGTCTGCTGCCACCCCAGCTCGTCCCTCACTCAGGGACTCACTCAGTGGACGCTCCACTCCAGACGGCTCCGAGGAGCATTGCATGAGCTCCTTCCCACGCACACCGCCTGCGCGCCCGGAGGACAGCACGACGAACCACACGACACGGCGTCACCACAGCAACACAACAGAAACAAAACCCGCACTGGTCCGCGTACCTGTATTTTCCGGCATGGACGCTTGATCCGTATTCCGCTCCTTTTTGAAAGAAATATTTCCGAACTGTAGCACCGAAGACACTACTTTAAGCATTGCTTTATATGGACGTGAAAAGAAAAAAAAAATTATTGCTTCAAAATGTAGCAGAGACATATCCTCATTTATCTTGTGCTAAAAATCAGCTACACAGAACTTTTCGGCAACATGGGTCCCGTAGGGAATTTGTAGGAACTGGGCGGTTCCTGTGATTCGCTTGGTTGTTTTTGGGGCTACATCCCTCACCCCCCGTGGGTACGTCTCATTGAAGGGGCGGCAGCCTGGCAGGGAAAGTGCACATACACAGAATCTCCTCGTGAGAGAAACCCATGATGTGCATCGCCTCCATGGTCTCCTGGAAGTTATCCTTGTCTTGCTGTCCCGGGATGGGGATGTAGCCATTCGAGAGGAATCTGTAGTTATTAAACCCTTCGAGGAGCAGATCCGCTGCAAGGAAAGAGAATGGGATGTGGGATGTGGTGTACGTACCCCCCCCCCCAAGGAGCCCGGGGCCAATCGCAGGGTGCGGTGGCTCGTGTCCTCCCCACCAACACACATGCTTCCTGCCGTGCTCTCTTCGTAGATGCATTTCAAAACCACACAGTTGGGTGCCTGGGGGGTGGGGGGCTCAGTCATTAAGCATCTGCCTTTGGCTCAGGTTATGGTCTTGGGGTCCTGGGATTGAGTCCTGCCTTGGGCTCCCTGCTCAGTGGGAAGCCTGCTTCTCCCTCTCCCATTCCCCCTGCTTGTGTTCTCTCTCTCACTGTGTCTCCCTCTGTCAAATAAAATCTTAAAAACAAAATACATAGTTTTCCATCATCTACGTCAGAGAGGGAAAATGAGGGGGGTCAGCTAAAAATTGCAACTGGGAGTTTTGGGGACAGTAGTTTACAGGCTCTATGAAATTGGCAGCTGGAAGTGATGGCTGTCCGTCATCCAGACATGGAAGGTACAGACCCAGACCACTGGCCTGGCCAGCGCCCCGAAACCCTTTCTCCAAGCCGTCTGTCTGGCATAAATTTGCCTCTGCGAGGGACACACAACCTGTGTGTACAACAGACTATTCTAATGGCCGCTGCATTGATCACTTGTGTTTTAGGGACTGTGGGTCAGAATGGAACACTCCCTTTCGAGAAGTGTGTTTCTCGAGAGGCAGGTGTTTCTCAAGGGGGATCGGAACACACGGGCTCCTGAGCCCCACGCTACATGTTCCCACGTGCTCTCCTGCAAACTTTCTGCCAAGCAGACTCTTTGTGGCTCATTTTTTCCCTGAAGGTCTCACTCTCGTTTCTGGGCTGAATGCTTTCACAGGTGTGTGTGGTTAGCAAGAGCCTGGGCCCTGGGTGACAGATGGAGTACGAGGCCCATGCCTGTTGGGATCCCTGGATAACACACGTAATGGTCACATGGAACGAGCCCTGAATTCGAGACTCAGAAGAAATCAGGAAGTTGTACATCCTCCCCTCGCCCTCAAAGACCTCTGATCCAGCAAACTGCTGACCGGGAACTTGGCCCCCACCCGGTCCCAGAGCTTCCAGTCCTCAGGCTTCGAGATAAAATAAACAAAAGTCTACTCTAAGTTCCTTCTAGTACTTGTGGAAGCATACGTAAGTGTTCAGTTGTAAACCTGGGAATAAAAATATTTACTGAATGTAATTTTATTTTTTCTTACTTTTTATGCTTATAATGTTGAAACAGAACTCGAAAAAAATCCTTCGTCTAATTTAAATTTTTTTTATTAGATTTTATTTATTTATTTGACAGAGAGATCACAAGTAGGCAGAGAGCCCAATGTGGGACTTGATCCCAGGACCCTGGGATCATGACCTGAGCCGAAGGCAGAGGCTCTAACCCACTGAGCCACCCAGCCGCCCCCTTCGTCTAATTTAAAGCTTCTAATTTTGAATCTTTATTCATCTGAGAGAGAAAGAGAGAGCACAAGCAGGGGGAGGGGCTGAGGGAGAGGGAGAAGCAGGCTCCCAGCTGAGTAAGGAGCCCGATTCGGGACTTGATCCCAGGACCCCAGGATCATGACCTGAGCCGAAGGCAGACGCTTAACCAACTGAGCCACCCAGGTGCCCCTAAAACTTCTTTTAAAGAAAAGAAAAAAAACATACAGAAGCTAAGTTACTGCCCACAGAACTGCCACTTAAAATCGAGTATTTCTCCCATGACACGGAAGTTCAGTCTCGTTTCCATTTTGGTGTGTGGGATTTCCTCAGCGTTTCCTTCTCTAGTTTGCTTTATTGTAAGAATAGAGCATATAACATGTAAAACACATGTTAACGGGCTGGTTGTCGGAAAGCCTTCTCCTCAACAGTTGGCTACAGGTAGGTAGGCTGTGGGGGAGTCATAAGTTACTCGTGAATTTGTGACGATGGGGGGTGTGGTGCCTCCAGCCCTGTACTGACCAAGGGTCGGCCGTACCGTTTCCCGAAAACGTTTGCTCTCTTTCAAAAAAACTTAATATAAAAAACCATATTCCAGGGGCGCCTGGGTGGCTCAGTGGGTTAAAGCCTCTGCCTTCGGCTCAGGTCATGATTCCAGGGTCCTGGGATCGAGCCCCGCATCGGGCTCTCTGCTCAGCGGGGAGCCTGCTTCCTCCTCTCTCTCTGCCTGCCTCTCTGCCTACTTGTGATCTCTGTCTGTCAAATAAATAAATAAAACCTTAAAAAAAAAAAACATATTCCAATAAATAGAAAATAGTGAGAAACTTTGTAACTTACACTTTAGGTGTTCTCCTGCTCCGGACAGTAACTGGTAAAAGATATGAAAAGTACGCTCATCTTTTGCTTGACGAACAGCACGAGATTTTTCCAGAAGGTCTGAGCGAAGACGGTTAAGGATCGAATTTAAGAGGTGGCCAGCCCTCTCTCAGTGTCTACACAAATTTAGGTTGTAAAACATTTTCTTGGATATCTATTAGCCCTCCTGTGAGGAACCATTCTGAACGATTAAAACTTGTGAGTGAAAAAGGAAAATGACGCATTTACGTCCCTCGCTCATCTCCGAGGATCGCGGAGGGAGGGAGCTCGAAGGTCAGGGTGCTGCCCGAGCCCCACTCTGCCCCACCGGCCCCTAATCTGGGTTATATTCAAAGAACACAGCACCAAACCAGGAACTCTAAGAAGTTTCTATGAAAGGAAGTCGAGCGGCTGAAAGCAGAAAAAGTCTTCCAGCAGTTTATACAATCTCAGGAACAAGGAAACCAAGGCACAAAGGGGATTAAAATAACACAGTGGCAGAGTCAGGAATCAGAGCTCGGTTGGACCCCATAACCCAAGCAATTGACCTTGCGTTCCCTGAGAGCCCCTCTTGGAAAGCCACACGCTGGGGGGTAGGCCCTTGACAGCCACAGTGTTGCTTGGACTTTCCAAACACCAGAGACAGACCTGACCCAATCAGCTACTGGCCTGCTCTTGCTGTTTCTCTAGAGCCGGCTGGGAGCAACCCCACCCGGGGTTCCCACTCGGCACCTGCTCACCCCCAGCCTGCTCCTGCCAACCAGACCACGGCACACCTGCCTGGGCACCCGGGGCACGGATCTGAGACTTCACCAAGTGAATTAATTCTGTATACGCCATACAGCTATAGATTTTCAGTTAGATCAACCCAAACACAGCCTACACATTTGGCGGAACATATGTTCGCACGAATGCCTTAGCAGACCGATGTGAAGAAACTCCAGATCCATCTCCGTCATTTTGCAAGCAATTTTACTGTTTTCGGGCTCTGAGTGTATTCAGAGACGTAAGCCATAATTCTTTGAATTAATGGGAAAATGTTGATCTCTCCCTTATCTGAGGGATTGAAACATTGTATGTCTATCATGGGATCTCTGATACTTGCCAGGAGGAGCAGAGAACTGTCGCCTGGATCCTTCCTAACTGGCATATCATCATTCAGAATCATCTGTATTATCGCTTTACTCAAATTAATTCTATACTGAGTTACCACTCCTGAAGGCCGCTCTAGGCCTGTGATATCTACTCGGATGATTCTACGTAGTTGACATTTGTTTCTTCTCTGCTTTTCTCCTGAACACTCAAACGACTTAATAGTGAACACTCATGAGGCTTATTTTGTGGGGCACATGCCCATCCCGCGGATACCAGGAGCAGACGGTCAAAAGGGGCCACCCCAACACCCAGTGGAAGAGTGGTTCTGTAGGATGGCATGCACCGGAGTGCACCGTGGCAACATTTCCTGGTTTACAAGCAGGCAGTCCTCAGCTCAGCGGGACTCTCCACGGTCCCGGCCACGTGAACAGGGCAGGACCCAGTGTTCAAACAACCACCACCAGCAAAATAACACCTGGGAGTTAACACTGAGTACCTGACTGAGTCACGACCTCTTCAGGCTTCCGTCCAATCATCTGGGTGACCGGAGGGACATCACAGGGGCTTGACCCAAGGCTGGCCAGAGAGGGCATCACTCCCGAGTTTGGAGGATGCCGTTACGAAAAGGATACACGTTTCAATGTTGGCCCCAACGATGTACCCAGTGACATCAAAGTTGATCCGAATAAACTTGCCCTGAAAAGAAACCACAACAATTAAAAATAAGTAAGGACACAGAGGATATAAACAAACAAAGTGACAAACCACTGTGCTGTGCCCTGCCAAGTATCCCTGAGTTGCTTACAAAAATGGGTCGTAAATATCATCCCAAAGAGAAAGGGAAGGAAAATTTCCCCAAATTTCTGTAAATTTCCCCAAAGCAGCAACAGGACGGGTTACCTTCCTGGGCTATAATATAATAAAAAGGAGAACCTAATCATTTCGAACTTAGAAAAAAATTCTTCTACATAATCTGAGATAAGATTTCACATCATTGAAGGAACACTGTAACCGGCCCTATCATGACAGGCTTGAAAAAAAACCGGAATAATATAATTTCCTAGGAAAATGGAAATCTATTCAAGAAAAAAAAAAAAAAAAGAGAAAACTTGAATGGATCATAATCATTAAAAATGAAATATAATTACTTTTTCTAAAATGATGGATTGGTCTGATGAAACAGTTTTGCAAATTCCTAAGAAAAATTTAATGGCCTGACTATATATAACTCTTCTACAGAAACAGAAAATAGTGATTATTTCACTGTTGATTTCATAAAGTTATCATAATCCTGAACACCAAAACCAGTAAAGTGATCATAAAATTGAGAAAGCAAATAAATACAAGTATCTCATGAATTAAATGTTTTTGCAAAACCACAAACCTGACAATGGCGACAAATGGTTTATTTGCTGGCCTCTACGCTTGCTCATTACAGGAACGGTCAAGGGACTGAAGGGCTTTCCTTGGGCAATTGGACAAGCTGATTCAAAGATTTACAGGGAAACGGAAAGGACCTAAAAAAGTCATGGCGATGTTGAGAAAGAGGAGCAGAGCCTCAAGGACACACACCACTGGATTTCAAAAAGCTGTAAGTTCATTAGGACAGGTTGGTTGGTATGTGGTAGGTCCATATAGAGATACGGATCAGAGGATCAGAAGGGAGTCCAGAAACAGACCACGCACACACAGTCAATTTGCCTCCAACAAAAGATCCCAAGATAATTTAACAGAAAAAGGACCAAGCTTTTCACAAAATGGTGCCTGAAAAATACACAAAATGAAATCAAAAGAACCTAGACCCTTCCTCACACCATATAAAAAAGTTAACTCTTCAGAATTTTAGCCCTAGAAGCAGGAGCGAAAACCAGAAAACTTGCAAAGAAAACAGGAGAGAATCTTTATAATCTTAAAGTAGAAAAAAAAAAAAAACTTCTTAGAAAGAATGCAAAGAGATGAACATTTAGAGTTTATCAACTAGAATTTGATAAAGTGGATTTCATGAGAACCTCAAGCTTCTGTTTTCAGAAGACACCGTGAAGAAAACGAACCGGGAAACCACGGACTAGCAGAGAATATCTGCAAAGTACCACCTGGTAAAAGACTTGTTCCCAGAACATATAAAAAACTCTTACAAGTCAAGAACAAGACAAGCCGAGAAAAACACTGGGTAAAATATCCAAAGAGATTATTTCATCAAAGATGACAGGTAAACAGTCAGTCGTACAGGAAAGGATGCTCGGTGCCAAGAATTATTAGAGAAATGCAGAATGAAATGAGCATAAAGAGACACTAGTACATACCCCGCCAAAAAGGGCAACATTTTGAAGAAAGGCCAGCAAGGAGAAGGAACAGCTAGAACTCTCCCACAACCCCGGTAGGAAGACAAAATGGCACAGCCACTTTGGAAAAGTCTGCAGGTTTCGTGTAAGTGAACCGTACATTACCATATGTGCCAGCTATCTCCCTCCTGGGGAGTCACCCAAGACAAGCAAAAGCACGTGTCCACATCGAGACTTGCACGTGAATGTCCAAAGCCGCTTTATTCGCAATGGCCCTCCACGGGCAACAACCCAAAATGCCCACCGGGTGGTGAACGGATGAAGAAACTGCAGTACTGAGTGATATACGTGGATGGGTCCAAAAAACCCACAATGTTGTATGAAAGGAACGTATTCTGGGATTCCATTTACCGGACGTCCTAAAGAAAACAGACCACACAGCCAAAAGTGATCAGGGGTTCCCAGGGCTGCGGCAGGCGGAGAGACCGGACGACATGAAGGTGAAAGGAAGGTTCCTGGAGTGAAGGAGAAAGTCTCCCTGGGCTGCGGGGCTGGCTTCACTACAAAACACATGTCTAACCTCTTCTAACTGTACACTTAAAAGGGTGAATTTTACTGGATGCAAGATTTAACTTAGCCTAATTTTTATAAATAAGGATCTCTTAGGATCCCTTGGATAAACACCAATAAAAAAATATAATTAAACATCATTCCTCCTATTTCCCATGAACAGATTACACACGTGGGCCTACATTCTCTGCTGAGTGTCCAGTCTGCCCCCCCAGCCTCTTACACACTATGCCCCTTCGTATCCTACTTCGCTGCATAAATATGTGCTTTAAGTACAAAAACGGAGCCGTCAGTACTGGGATGCCACCACAAATTCTGGACAGTATGGGCCAAGTAATGCTGCGGTAATGTTGACTTTTGAAACTAAAAACAAAGGGAGAATTCATTAAAATCAATACCTGATTATATTTTTTTGTTCAAGATGATGAGTGTTCGTGAAGAACTCACCCAATTTTCCAATTTCGAAAACTGCAGACCGAGCTAGGAAAACCGGGTGCAACGAGAAGGGGAGGGGGGAGGTACCCTACCTCATGTGACCTGAAAGCCTCACTTTACATGAATCCTATGACCATAGCCTTGAGAGAGGCTGACCTAATGCCCCCTGCTCCCAACAGAAGAAGACTCAGGAGGTCATGCTCTTTCGACACCTGAAGGATGCCATGGTAGGGCACCTCTAGAGGGCCAGCAAGGGCCACGGGGACACAGAGGAAGGCTTGGAGGAGTGTCACTTGAGCTGAGGGACCTGACAGCTTATGAGCCCGCTGCCAGCTGAATGGTAACTAAAGGGAAGTTCTGTGCTCGTTTTCTTTAAGCTCCTGGAAACAGAACCACTGTGAGCGGCAGGAGACCGTGACACATCACAGTGGGATTTGCCCTCTTGGCCACAAGAGAAACCACACTGTGATTTTCGAGAGACAGAATCTTCTGACTGGCGGCTCTGGCGGCAGCTGTTGCCCAAAATGAGAAACCCATTCTGGGAGCAACGAGCTGGCTTTCACCCAAGGGCAGGTGGTGGGTGTGCGTCTCCAAACTGCTCCAGAAGCTTCTATCATGAGCAAAGCAGGTTGAGGGAAGGGGTCTCGTTCCTTAGAGAATGGATGTGAGGATTGCTGGGGTGACACGGACGGACTGGAAGTACACGGACACCCCCAGGCTGGTGTGAACAAGGCGCTAAGACTCTAGAAAGGTCCAGAGGCCACGGGGTGTGTCAGGAAGGCTGCCTCGAGCTCCAGGTGAAACGGCCGCGTGCCTGTTTCCCGCTGGAGGCCACACTTGATCTCTGATACGGTCACAGCTGCCCCCACAAGTCTTCGGGGGGACTTGTGTTCGGCTTTCTTACAAAACTGTTCCGAGGGCCTGCTTGCTAACGAAGGCCGGCGAGGACACAGGAGCATGACCGAGCTCTCCTGACGCAAAAGTGCACGACGCTGGGGACCGCCCGAGTGACTCCACTTGGAGGGAAAATGCAGACTGGCCAAATGCAGAGAGGGACTCACTGGCAGAAGATGGGCCAGCCCCTGTCGGTCAGAAACCGGAGCCCCTGCTTTCAGGGTTTCAGGACAAGAGCGTCACTTGACGTAAATCTCCCATCTGGAACGCGTGCGGCTTCCCCAGAAACACAACGGGCCTAACCAGGAACGGCTCTTTCCTGAGGGTAAAGCTCTCCTCGGAGTCCCCTCTAACATGAACCAGATGCCCGCATCTCTGAAAGAAAAGCTTTTTCAGGAAATGGTTTGTCTCTACGAGATCAAAGGAATGGCAGCCAATGGATCCGAAAGCCTGCAGAGCTGACGGTTTGAAATACTTTCACCGCAAGCCCGTGTCCTATACAAAATGACTCCACCAGCTCTGCTGTACACACCGCGTGCTTCTCGGTGGCACTTTTCCCTCCCAGCCTGACGCGGGACGCCACTCCAGGCCCCAAACCCTCTGTTCCCTGAAGGTCTGGCCCATGCAGGATGCCCCGAGCTCAACCGCACACTGAAGTTAAGACCCAGATGAAGGTGGGCTCCACCAGAAAGAGTGGAGGGAACCACGCGGTAACATAAATATGCGCCTACTGTATACTTACATGTGTGAGGCACAGTGCCAGGGACTAAGGATCCAGAGAGCAGGGAGATGGGCCCGACTGTGAGAGGCATCACACGCCAGCAGGACAGGGTAGAGCTCACCCACAGACTGTGAGGAAAGGCAAGAGGACGCCGTGCACAGAGCGACAGAGAAATGAACTCAGATGGGGTTTTAGACCCACTGGGTATTGAGGAGAGAGAGGAGGAGAACTGTGGACAGATCTGAAAGGCGTTCTAGAAGCGTGGCCGACAGGATTCGCTCCAGTCTGGACACAGGCCACAAGGACAGGCTGAGGCCAGGAGGATTCCTAGCTATTTTATTCCTCTGGGTTTCTGTGGCTTTATTTCGTCTCACGCGTGTGCAACTAGGTGACCTGCTAGGACCATGTCCTGACAGAAGATGGAAGGAACAGATTTTTTAATGGAAAAGGTCCCACTGGAACGTGCGAAATCTGAGAGCTCCATTAAGACATCCAAATGGAAAGAACGTGAGAATCACAGTGCCTGGCAAAGGACAGGAGCTCAGTAGTTAACTGAAGGGCCTAAGAGCAAAATCTAAATTCTAGAAGATGTGACAGAAAGATGAGCCCACACCAGCTACCCTCAAATGCCCGAGAAGCAAAGTGTTGGCCATACCCACTGGGACTTGCCAAAGGGATGCCGCAGCCAACTGAGTTCCTGTCCCCCGGCATAACCGATTACCTCGCCATTTTTTATGGAACCACTAAAACCAACTACTTGCTGTGGTTTTGTGCAGTTAATGCCTCAGGATGGGTTAGTAGCTAGCTACTGCTATCTCTTTAAAAAAAAATCCTATATAGCGAGGCGCCTGGGTGGCTCAGTGGGTTAAAGCCTCTGTCTGCGGCTCAGGTCATGATCCCGAGGTCCTGGGATCGAGCCCCACATCAGGCTCTCTACTCAGCAGGGAGCCTGCTTCCTCCTCTCTCTCTGCCTGCCTCTCAGCCTACTTTTGATCTCTGTCAGATAAATAAATAGAATCTTAAAAAAAATCCTATATAACGATATAAAGTTGACTTGAAGTTGACATAAAGTTGACTTTCTAAGAGCCCACAATGACACCTTTGTTTCTCCCGTTAACAACTAGCTCTGTGAGAACACTGCCTCAGTGAAAAATCTTCTTTTCTTAAAGAAGATTGACTTTTAACAGATTAGACTGAGTATAGCTGAGACTGTAATCCAGGAGCACAAGTGCTGTGGGAGGGGGTATCCAGCCGAAACTGGGTTTATCGAGGATCTAGATTAGATGGGAGTGCCTCGCCAGAGTCGATCCTGCTAGAAAACTAAGAAATTTTTCCTGCCAGTGGGACATAAAATAGGTTCCTACTAGAATTACTTCCATCAACCTTGGGCATAGGATGTGTAAATAATAACCTTGAATGAGACTCGTCGATAGTAATTACTTTGCAAATAAATTCCAAAAAGTGATGACCCTGATTTAGACTCCAATTGAAAGAAACAAGTTGGACCGGGGTTTCTCAACCTCGACAGAAATGACATTTTGGGCTGGATAATTCTTGGTCACGGGGCCTGTCCTGTCCACTGTTGGATGCTGAGCAACTCCAGCCTCTACCCACTAGATCCCAGAGGCGTACCACTACCATCACCCGAACCGAACCAAAAATGTCTCCAGACACTATCAAATGTCCCCCAAGGGTCTCCCACTGAGAGCCACAGATCCATAGTAATGCAAATTACAGCTCACAGCCTGCCTCTGTCAATATGGAAATCTCTCTAATGACCTGTGGTAGCCAACTTCCAAGATGGCGCCAGTAATCCCCAACATCTGGTGCTGCCGTCAGAGTGCATTTGTGCAGTCCCCTCCCACTGTGTATCAGGGCTGGTCTGTGTGACCAGTAAAATCCATCAAAGGCCTGGTATGTGGCTTCCAAGGTTGTAAAGAACACTGTGCAGCTTCTGTCTTGCTTTCTTAGACCACCTGCTCTGGGGGAACTCCAGCTGCCATGTCAGGAGTGGGCATCCCTCCAGGGAGGCCTTTGAGGTGAGGAACCAAGGCTTCCTGCCAAAAGCCGCCTGAGTCAGCTCAGAAGATCCTCCCGCCTCATCAAGCCTTCTGAGAACTGTAGCCCAGCCAATACCACCTTAGTGACACCTCCATGAGGAGCCCCAAGTCAGAACCACCATCTTGCAGACACACTGAGGTGATACAGGTTTCAAGTCACTGGGCCGAGAGCAACTTGTTACATGGCAACGGGGAACCAACACGGAATTACTCGTCCACCTGTCCCAAACAGGACATCGCTGGCAGGTAGGTGGATCCTTACCACTCAGTAACAGACTCGCAACATTCTTTACCAAAGGACTGGCTGCAGTTTATCTTTGACGGGCAAAGAGAAGACTGTCACAGAATGCTTTCTCCCGAATTTCAAGAGTGGTTCAAGGCAGGGGAGGTCAGAATAGACCGGTAACTTGATTTATGTGGTAAAATAAAACATTTTCCACTCAGAATCCTTATAAATCCTCATAGAGATTCACATGCCAAAGCTGGTAGCTCGCTGTATCTTCAATCCCATGACGAGGCCACCAAACACAAGGCTTTCAGGGGCAAGAATTTAGGATTTAAATGTGGCTCAGGCTCAGGGCTGATGATCCAGGAGATAAAAACTCTACCAATGACGCATGGTGTCCCAGATCTTTTATGAATCCCAAAGTCACAGCCACGCTTCCTGCCGACACAGGTATATTTGTCATCTCACTCTGTACGCATAAAGCTAAAATCATTACCTAACGAACTTGGGCTGAATGAATCTTCAAAATTTATCTTACTCATGCGATATTCCAAACAAACAGATCCCTATTTTGTGCCTAACTTGGGAGAGCCTCTTGTACTTAAAATTATCTCTGAGGGTGTCATGGGCTGAGTCACGTCCCGCCCCAAATTCTTATTCGAAGTCCTAAGCCCCAGTGCTTCAGAACAGGACTATATTTGGAGACATGGTCTTTAGAAAGCTAATTAAGTTAAAACGAGGTCACTAGGGCCCTAGTCCCACATGACTGGTGTCCTTACAAGAAGAGAACAGGACACAGGCACATGCAGAGGGAGGCCTGTGTGGCCATCTACAAGCCAAGGAAAGAGACCACAGAGAAAACCAACCTGGCTGCTACCTCAGTCATGGACTTCCAGCCTTCAAGACTAAGAAAATCAAGTTCTACGGTTCAGGGCCCCCACTCTGGGGTGCTCTTTATGGCAGTCCTGGCAGGCTCAGACAGAGGGTTATGTGGCTACCTGTGGGTTCGCTGGGTCCTCTGTGAGCCCGTATCTGGTAGCTTCCACTAATCACCCATTCTGTGCCACCAGAAAGTCAACATGAACACCATGACTTTACATTCTCAGTTAAACCGAATGTCCCAATGGTACTAGATTCTCCCCAAACTACCCATCAAGGAGTCATCAGAATAGAAGTCTCTGGACTTCTACAAATACTTCTAATATCAGGAAGGATGAAAAACGAGAATTAACTCTCAACGATTTAAGTAGAAATAATGAAATTGAAGACCCTCTCCGATCTCACTGTGGAAATAGTCACTACATCTGGAGGACTATAATCCAGGGTAAAAGATGGACGGCAGGTGGGTCCCGTTTTGCCATATATGGCTCTGGAGGGAGGTCTGACACCGATGTGTTGACTGTGAGTGGCTGGAGGGGGAGTGCAGGGTCTCTGCAGGAAGGTCGATCTGGCCATCACCCAGGACAGCCTCAGGCACTCTGGGACTGATGGTCCAACTGACGGAGAAAGGGATGCTCTCCAGGAACTAACAGAGCCCAACAGCTAAGAAGAATTTTTACAGAGAAGGCACAGTACTGACCCAATATTCTGAGTCCGTATGCTGAAGAAACAACGAGTATGAATGGGACAAGTGACTACGCTAAACACCAACACTGTCTGGGACGCATGAACACCCCAGTGCTGCGCACTAAGTCCCCCACACGCCTCTCATTTCGCCGCCACATCAGGCCCGCGACAAGCATTACAGATCAGCCCTGAAGGCAATTATCCATACATATAATTATATACAGTAAATATATCACTACAATCACTACTGGAAAACTGAAAATCCCACGGTACTCATCACGTTTCTACGGGGCAGTACTGGTCTAGCCTACGTCTGTTAGCCTCTCCCTAAAATCCAGGGAAAGACAGTACTCCAGCTGCTTAATCACGGCAGACATCTAACCAGATGTCAGAGAAATGAAAGGTTTCATGTGCTTTCAAACTTACGAAGCGAGATGAATTATCATTTTTCACAGTCTTCGCGTTTCCAAATGATTCCAGAATTGGATTTGCTTGCAAAAGCTGCCGTTCAAGTTCCCCCTAAAAGACATTACACATACGCACACACACACACATACACAGACACACAAAGCAGATGTATGTTAATCTCGTGTCTTTACTCCAATCCTCGGCAGAAAATACGAAACAAAAACTTGTTCTCTTTTCCTCTGTTTCCATTGTGGGTGCCACCTGTAACCTTCTTGGCTTTGTTCTTGGTCCCATGAGCTCTGCTAAAGGAAAACAATTAGCGTTTATAAAGCGATCAGAAGGAGAAGGAAAGGTCACATGGAGCACAGGAGAGAACTCTGAGGGCAGGGCACATAATCTAGGTGGAGAATTTTTGAAAATCAAACAAATGGGTTTTCATGAAATGAAATCTAGCAGGTGGCTGCGATGAAGAAGACAGTAATACTTACACTTCTGTTCATTTCTACTCTGCCTTGTTCCAGGCAAGGCAGCCAATTCTAATAATAACCACTAGGGGCGCCTGGGGGCTCAGTCGTTAAGCGTCTGCCTTCAACTGGGGTCCTGATCCTGGGATCAAGCCCCACATCGGGCTCCCTGCTCCATGGGAGGCCTGCTTCTCCTTCCCCCGCTCCCCCTGCTTGTGTTCCCTGTCTGTCTCTCTGTCAAATAAGTAAGTAAATAAATAATCTTCAAAAGGCTAACTATAGAGTCTGTGATAGGCTCTGTGCTTGGCTCTGTGTCTTTATGTGCAAATCCGGCTCTACGACAGATTTTTACAAACAAAAGATGTTAAGAATATTAACAGGCACCTTGATCATGACCCGTGACAGGAACCTTTATGAGAAAGCCCGATGCTAGTTCTGGCCACGAAAAGCACGAGAAAGTGACGCTGTGCTCCCAGGATGTCATGTTAGAATTGCATCGCAGGGCTTAGAGAAATGTGTTTTACAAACATGGCTCTTACCCGGGTGTTTCCAGATACCACGGTATTCTAGACCTGAAGAAAGGATTACAACACACTAGCAAATGTGATTTTCTGAGCAAAACAGGGTCCCAAGGACCCTCCTGTGAGAGTCTCAGATGGACGGCCAGATGCTAAGTGGAGCATTGTATTGGCAGACCCAGAAAGGACGACAAATGTTTGCCATGCACACAGGCTGGGGCGGGGGAGGACTCAGTGGAAAGTGTGGGGACGCGCTCGGGAGGCATGGGACACGGGGAGGAATGCTCCCCACCCTCCAATGGTTAGCTGAGCTGTCCAGATCTCCACACGGCTCAAGTACCATCGACAACTGGGCCAGAAACTTCCTTTCTCAGCATTAGACAATATGCCCCCCACACAGGGAGTCTTCCGGTCATGGACTTCAAAACACCAGGTTATTTCTGATATAGATCCTTCTAAACATTAGAGGCTCTCCAGATTTTTTTTTTTAAGATTGTATTTATTTATTTGACAGAGAGCACAAGCAGGCAGAGCAGCAGGCAGAGGCAGAGGGAGAAGCAGACTCCCCACTGAACAGGAAGCCTGACACGGGACTCGATCCCAGGACCCCGGGATCGTGATGGGAGCCGAAGGCAGACACTTAACCGACTGAGCCACCCAGACGCCCCTCTCCCCAGATTTCTTAAAACAGGATAACCTGGTAACCAATTTTAACAACTGAGAACCATCATTAAGGAACAGTAGTTACAGGCATCTGAGTTTAGCTCAGGTCATGATCCCGGGGTCCTGGGATCAAGCCCCGCATTGGGCTCCCTGCTCAGCAGGGAGCCTGCTTGAGTTTCTCTCCCTCTGCCCCCTGCCCCCCCGCCCTCTCTCTCCAATAAATAAAATCTTTAAAAAAAAGTTAGCTATCATTCTGTAATCCAATAGAGGGCCTTTCTCCTGGAGGTCAGCACTTGTCTTCATCAGTGTGGCCATAACGAACACCTTGTGAACCCCTTGGTGTCCGAGCTCTGCAAACACTGGGCTCTAGAATCCTCCTTACCTCACTCGGTCTGTGGGATCAGAATGCATAACCTGTCAGAAAAACACTGAATTTTCATAAACGGGGCATTATCTTTACACTAAACATCCACTGTCAGATCAAAGATCTAGAATAGAGGGCGCCTGGGTGGCTCAGTGGATTAAAGCCTCTGCCTTCGGCTCAGGTCATGATCCCAGGGTCCTGGGATCGAGCCCCGCATTGGGCTCTCTGCTCAACGGGGAGCCTGCTTCCCCACCCCGCCCCTGGCCTGCCTCTCTGCCTACTTGTGATCTCTGTCAAAAAAAAAAAAAAAAAAAAAAAAAAATTGAGACCAGAGTTCTTAAAATCACACACTATCCTCCTGTCCTGTCATAACAAAAATGCTTGACTATTTTACTTTTCAAATGTTTTCCTAACTTGAGGGAAAATGTGTCCTGCGTACCCCGTTTTAATACTCCCTAGATGTGGATGCAAGGACTCTCTTCTTTGTGTCAGTGTACGTGGGCGTGCTTATGTGTGCGATCTCAGATTCTGTTCTTTCTCCTGCCAGCTCGTAATAGCTGGTTGTATCCCCTGGACCTGTGTGGGTCCGTGTGAGGTCAGAAGGATCCCCATGAGTGTTTGCTGAAGGAACGCACAATAAGAGGTCCCCAAACTGCTAGGAGCGAACGTTAAGGGAGGGGCTGGGGATGAGCCCAAGGCAGCAGCAGGAATCCTTGCTCTCCCCGTAGGACCTGCAGACTGGGGCACACCTAGGCCTCTGCTGTTGGGGCCACAAGGTTGACAGGGTCGTGGTACTAACTTTTCTCCTAAAGGACTGGTGACATCACCGAGACCAAGTAGAGATCTCAGTAACTCAAGAATGAATCACAAAAAGCTTGACACAAAGCTAACATCAGTAAACACCCCAAAAGGGTCTTACATTGAGAAATTACCTGAAATTTGACCATTTCGGTGTCATACAATTTCACATTTTGATTAAACAGAACTAACATCACTCAACCAAATTATGAAGCCATTTATAAACCCTCAGGGGACAATGACTAAGCGTTAACCTTTCCGCTAGAATCAAATGGGAGATGTCCCCTGTTTCTAGTCTATAGGACAATGAGAAAAGTCTTTTGGGAATGTGGGGGTGGGGGTGGGGGTGGAGGTGGGGGAAATTAGCATTAGCCATTGAAATTATTTTCGAAGTTTTAAGTATGTAGAATTATACGATGCTTTAAAGGATTACCAATCACAATGAAAACCATACCCTTGTAGATATGGTAATATATGTCCTTGCTGTGTAATACACATAAAAGGACTCTGACATTGGTAAACCTCCAGTTCAGCCAGCAGTGGGACATGGGCTGGGATCGTGCTGGGCTTTGTGGGCCAGGCTGGTGGAGCTGCAGGTGTCCCCACTCCCCACAAGAGGGCTGAAAACCAGTGGGAGCCCCTCACCAACGGTCCTAAGAACCAGACTTAATCTCCATGGGCAGACTGCCATTTCCATACGTGCTACTTGCCATCTGTCACCAGCCTGGTCTTAGTTCAAGGTCATTTAGGCCAGCAGCTAGGAAGTCACCCCGAAGCTGCCATCCAGATGTGGGTTGAGTCGAAAGTGGGCTGGGAAGATGGGCTGGCTTGAAGACAGTCATCCTTCAGGGACGGTCAAGTTCTAGAAATCAGCTATTTTCAGATCTGCTCTGAACTTGGCCTGGGTTCAGTGGCCTGGGACTCTGTCAGACTGTGAGGGCCTGTGACAGCAATCTACGGGGAGGGAGTGTGTCCCCCAGACCACTTCCAGCTGCCTGGGGGACAAAGCTAAGCAGCCTTAACCCCGTTAGAAGAAGTACACCTTGCGTTTATAGGTCAATGCTTGCCACTTACTGCTTAAATACTGCGACCTTCCTTTTGAAAATTGATTTAGATTTGTTTGCATTTCCATCATGAGGATTAAGTGTTAAAGGCAAGCACAAAGGCTGTGGGGACAGCTCAACAGAATGAGGACCAACGTGGCGACAAGATGGGGAAACTGACATCCTCGTAAATGGCTGGTGGGGGCAGGGGGTGGGTGCAAAACAGCACCGTCACTTGAAGATCAGCAGAGAGGGCCCTCAAAACGTGAAACAGAACACCACCATGACCCAGCAATGTCCCAAGCGCACACCCCGGACAGCAGGAAACACAGGTCCACATGAGCACTTGTACACAAATGTTCACTGAGGCATTACTCAAAGTGGTCCCCAAATGGGACCCATGGGAATGCCCATCAGCCAGTGGAACGTGGCCGGTTTAACTGATTTAATAGAACAGAGTGCCACTCTGGCAGGGGAAGAAGGGAGGGTTGATGCACGCTACGACACGGATGAACTATGCAGACATCACGCTGAAGAGAAGAACAGCCCAGAACGCCACATTCTCTAGCGTTCCCTTTGTATAAAATACACACAACTGGGCAAATTCATAGGGACAGAAAGTAGATGAATGGTTTCCAGGGGCTGGAAGGATGTGGAAGGGGATGCCTACTGGGTTTTTTGGGGGTGATGAGAAGGTCTTCAAGTGTACTGCAGGGAAAACTGCATAACTCAATGTACTAAAAATGGCGATGTGGGACTGTAGGAATGCATGAATTTGATGGCATTTGTTAATTAAATTAATTAAGTGGCATGAATTAAACCTCAATAGAGTGGTTTAAAAAAACAAAAAAGAATGAGCCAAGAGACAGATAAATAAAGGAGCCTCAAAATACCTTCCTCTTTGTCCTGATGCTTCATGCTACTTTCTGGGGACAAAACACCAGAAACACATCCAAATGGTTCCTGGGACCCTGAGCGAGCTTTGCCCGTTGAGCTCACCGTAAATACACAACCCAGGGATGTCAAACCAAAGGAGACCCTTGCCAGGTAAAGGGCCTGCAACACAGCGACTACTTTGTGGAGGTCACTCTCAGAAGGGAGTTTGGGGTCCCTGGGGAGGGGAGGGAGCGAGGGCAGAGATGGACCCTCCCGACACGACCCCCTCCAGGGTCACTGCCGCACAGGAGTAGCTCCCGTTCCTTGCACTGGGGAAGCAAAGCTGAGAACCGGAGCTCTTCTCAGGTTTCTAGAAACAGAAGCACGGCTGGTACTGGGCTAGACAAATGGGAAAACACACGCGGGGAAAAGCAGCACGGAAGCTTCTGGGCTGGGAGTTCATGCAGAAAGACATGCAAGGCAGAGAAGGTGCGGGAAAACCTGCTCCCCGGGGACTCCTGCGACCCAAAGGGAAACTCCCGGGTCGGCATGCGACTCACATACAACGGGGATCCGCGCTGTAGTTTAAAATGACATCGAAACAAAATGTTAGCGATAAACGATGTGTGAAATTCCACATCATGGATTTGGAAAACCCAAGTGTGCCCGTTAATCACTTCGCACTGTTTCACGAGGGACCAAAGTACACGTTCAAAGGTCATGTTAGCTTGTGCCTCAAGGGCACCAAGAAAAGGTCGTTTCAGGGCTAGAGGTTCCTTCTAGAACTGGCAGAAGAGCCTTTCAGGGTCCTCTAGGATAACGATGACTTCATCACCCCTTCCAATTTGGGTGAGTGTCCACTCTTGCTGAAGGGACAAAAGGACATCACAGGCCTTCACAGGCAGGGGACAGCTTTGCCGTCTGACAACTTAAGAATTTTAAGAAAGATACGTGAAAATCCAGGTATCTAGGACCATTCCTGTAGATACCTATGATCATTTCTTTATATTAATAAATCCACAACATTTCCATATTTCCATAACATTATCTTTCCTTGCTTCCTATTTGCTCGAAACTATTCCGGTGCCGGGGAAAGGTTAAGTCCAAGACAGACGTCCCTTTCCGTCTGGGGCTTCTGGCTTGGGGCTACCCTCCTCTCCTTCCCTGGTAGCAGGAACACCCCTGGTGGGCCATCTGTCCGTTGCTATGCTCCGGGGGGCCAGCAGGGGGCAAGTTCTCTAATCGGGAAGAACATCACTTCTCTGTTCCCTGACCCGATTCAGAAAATGCTAACGGGGGGCTCAGTCCTTCACCGTCCGCCTTCCGCTTAGGTCATGATCCCGAGGTCCTGGGATCAAGCCCTGCATTGGGCTCCCTGCTCAGTGGGGAGCCTGTTTCTCCCTCTCCCCCTGCTTGTTTCTTCTTTTGCTGTCAAATAAATAAATAAAATCTTAAAAAAAAAAAAAAAAAGAAACAAAGAAAAGAAAGTGCTACCTTCATCTATTAAATTAAAGCCTTTAAGGCTAAAATACATAGGAGCCATAAAACATTAATTAATTAGAAACATGTTAACCCCAAAGTCACAAGTCCTCAAGTTGCAGCCCCAAACTTGAAATTTAATGTCGGCACAATGCCGGCCTTCCGTGTATTTAAGGAGAATCAAAATCATCCCGCCTGGTCTCTGACACTCGAAACCCTGAGGGTTCAGGCTTCATAAACATGTGATTCAATGTCATGATAAAGGGGTAAATAAACATCAAAACTCATCTAGAAAACAAATTTGAAGCGAGGGGGCATGCTGCTTGCAAAAGAACACGTCCCTAAGCGACAGATCTCCAAAATGAGGTGTTCACAGGGGACATCACTCAGGACTAACCGTATCTGCTTCTAACAGAGACTCAATCTAGAGACAGAGATCAGTGCGAGCATTCAAGACTCAGAAGCGTGAAGAAAAGCACTTGCCTGATGTTTCACTGGCTTAGGCGACTCCTGCTGTTTGTTACAAACAGATAAATGTAAACGTTAGCGAGTCTGGGCCGTTCCGAGCAGGAAGCCACATCCACAGAACCAGGTCAACGTGCAGCTCAGAACCACGAGAGCGGGTGTGGCTGCGTCACCGACCCCTCCTGCAGATCTGCAGATGAAGGGTAGCGGGACTCTCCTGGTCGTACCCCTTTTCTATCATCAGCGGTCCCCAAATTTCTATCTCCGCCTCCAGCTGCCCCAGACGGTTAGCAGCAACAGGCTGCCGTGCCACTTGCGGAAAGAAGTGTTAAAGACACTTGAGGACCTTCCTTCAGTGGAATAGGACATCTTGGGAAGCAACACTCATCATCGTTAACGGTTCTTCCCGAAGCTTCGGAGAGGGATTGGGCTTCAAGCTACCACCGCTAATTCCACTTGGCCTGTGCGAAAGACCTAGTTAATAGCAAGTTCCAGGTCAACCTGCTCCCTCCCGAGCGGAGGAAGTTTCTGGAGGCGGGGAGCAGACAAGGGAGCGGGTTCTCCCAGCAGTGTGCCGGGCTTCCTGACGCTGACTTCTGAAATTCTGAAAGAACAGCCCTGACACACAAACAAACCAGAGAAGACAAACTTACAGGAATATTATGGTCCTTCCGTCCTTTATGCGAAGAAGCGACGTGCGCAAGGTACTGAATGACCTTCTTTGTGTTTTCTGTCTTCCCGGCACCCGATTCACCCCTGGAAGAGGAAAGAGCACAGGCCACCTGAAAGAAAGCTGAGCTCACATATTCCCAAATTACAACGGGCACAATTAACGGAGTTGGAACAAGAATTGGTAGAAAGTAAAAAAGAGTGTAAGTAGGGGGGGAAACCTACCAGCAGAAGTCAGAAAATGTTTTAAAAATTTTAAATAATTAAATTATCCCAAACTTTTTTTTTTTTTTTTTAAGGTGCCAGTAAGACAAAGGATAGAGTCATAATGTGGCTTTTTCCTTGGAGTTTGGGGACTCTACCAGAGAAGTGACATTTTTTAATAAAAGTTCATGAAACAGGGCACCTGGGTGGCTCAGTTAGTTAAGCAACTGCCTTCAGCTCAGGTCACAATCCTGGAGTCCCGGGATCGAGTCCCACATCAGGCTCCCACCTCCACGGGGAGTCTGCTTCTCTCTCTGACCTTCTCACCTCTCATGCTGTTTCTCACTATCTCTCTCTCAGATAAATAAATAAAATCTTGAAAAAAAAAAAAAAGTTCATGAAACAATTCCTCAACCCCAGAAATGCAGTCAACGCTGGAAATAGGACTCCTGAAACAGTGAGGATGATTTAATCTGAAGATGTGGAAAGGACTCTGGGATGCCCACTGATGCTCAAATTCAAGTCCAGGTAAGATTTTCTCAGCATCTGCCCCCAAACCAGCTGCCAACTGCTCCTTCCCCAGCGCCACCCGTGCGGAAGCTCGTACACACCTTATGGAACCTTCTCTCGCGGACTGCTGGCTTTGTGCCCTGGGCTCCTGGAGACGGGGAGCCCGACCCCGTGCAAGCGTTTACTATGTGTTTGTGTTTGTTTGAGATTATTGTGCATTTGTGTTTGTGTTGGCTTTTTTAATCCATGTAACCTTGGGCAGCATCAACACAGAGCCAGCGCACAATTTGTAGAGAAAACAAACACTATGACTTTTGTTACAAACCGGGACAAATGTCACCGCTTCGTGTTTAAAAACAAGGCTGGCACATTTTAAAGGCAGCTTTTTATTTCTACTCAAGGACTAATCTTGAAATTCAGGCAAGCTGCTAGGCACAGGGATGCCTAAGTTATGGTCTTTCTGTTCAAATATCAAAGGCTTCCTAAGATCGGATTCAAAGCGAACCTATCTACACAACCAAGAAAATCTCAATTTGGAATAAAAGAAAAATTTTCATATGTGTTTAGATTTTTCATTAAGGAAGAGAAAAAGCCCCAGGTAGGGGAAAAAAACCCAGAAACAGAAAAAAAGCACCAGAAACCCCAAAATATTATTAAACCCATGGCTAGCTAATAATCCTCTAAGCTTGTTTTATCCAAGGCTTGAAAGTCTAATTTTTCTAGTAAACTCTGACCCTTCCCTGGAAGTATACTCAGGATTGTACTATGAACTAGCCCCAACTTAAATTTTTCAGGTTTACTGCTTACATTATTATCTTAATTCTCTGCACCTATACCTATAATCTTAATTGCAGAGGGTTCGGGCAAAGGGAGCCAACTGACCTACTAGTCCTATGGCTTTGAGTAAGGAAATCGTCTTCTCAGGCCCTCACGCCACCCTTTGCACAAGGCAGGAATCATGTTAGAACCTTTCTAGCTACAAGACTTGATTCTAGAAACAACCCACTTACTGGTTTATAAGCATATTTAATATATGAAGCTCCTTAACCACCGTCCATTGTTCTACAAAAAACAGTTCCCTTGTGTGTTTTACCATCTACAAGTTTTGAACTGTAGGTACTCAATAGACCGAATTCAAGGGTTTTTCGCCTGCTGTTTGTGCTTAAAAAGGCCTTTCTTGCACCAGAATGATACCCATCTATGTTCTCATTTTTATAACATTATTATTAAATCCATCTGTATTTTCTTCCAGAACTTTGATGGTTTCACTTTTTACAATGAAATCTTTAATCCATCTGGAAAAAAAAATTATAGTTTGGGGTAAACATATAATCAGATTTTATCCCCAGATGATTCAGCCCACATCCCAGTATCAATGGTTTGACAAAGACACTCATTACCCCGTGATCTGAACTATTATCTGATATTTACTTCTACATACAGCTTAGTCTAAGGCCAGAAACGTACTTCAAGAGTTCTGAAACAGGACGAGCCACAGCCACCCCCAGCATTGGTCTTCTTTAAAACAAAACAAAACAAAACAAAACACCCAAGTAGTCTCTGAAGTGTATTTTTTCAGATAAACCTCAAATAATTTTGTTCTGCTCAAATAGTTTTGTTCAAAGTTTTGTCCCTCACCTCTTCCCCCACAAATAAAAAAATAAGAGGTGGCATTCTGAACTAATATTAATATGCATGCTTTTTTTAAATTTTTTTTTTTTAGGAGAGAGGACGTCTTCATCTCTAGCTCTCGGGTAAATTTTGTGTTCATGACAAGCAAGCAGCATATCTTTCTTATCATCGATCTTTGGTATCATAGGGTCCAGCACAGCAGGGGCTGAATGAATCAATACAGGTCCTACACGTTTCAAGTTTATTCCTAGGCTCTTTTTATAATTTTTATTCCTGCTGTTAACATCCTTATATTTTCTACCTGGCTTCCTCTGGTGCCTGGCTAAGGTAGTAACTGCACTCACTTGACAAATACTTACAAATCGACCAGTATTGGGTGATTCTTCTGAGCACAAGAGCCAGAGCTGTGAACCTTTGTCTCCATCCTTGCGGAGCTCAAGTTCAGGAGAAGAGAGAAGATAAACCACAAAAACAAGCAAGAGGAGTGTGGGACATGAGAAATGTCTTTAAGGCATCAAGGAAGTGGCTGGGGGGAGCAGGGGGAAGGCAGACAGGAGCGGAGGACACCGGACATCTCCCCGGAGACGTGATGTTCTGGGGAGAGCCTCCCAAAAAGGGAGAACAGGCCAGGGAAATCGGGGGGCACCACGATCAGGCAGATGGAGAGACGAACGCCAAGGTCTTTGCCAGGAACCAGGGTGCAGGTATAAATGTGGGGCTGGAGGCAAACCAACAGCGACGCAGAGAGCTGCAGGGACTCTGGGGGGCAGCGAGAAGCTTCCTGAGTCCCGGGAGAAGATCCGCATTTTATTCATGCATTCATTTCTCAAGAGCGAGTGTAGTGGTTTTTCTCCGTTTTGTTAACTTTATTCAAAATACTCCATGTTTCAAAGCTAATCATGATGTTGGCGGTTGGCTTCAAACAAATAATTTTTCTGTTAGGCGAGGAAATGAGCCTCTCATTTTGACTGATGATGACTTGTCTGGAAAATAGTTCTGATTGTTCCCTTTCTGCTTAGTTGTGTCTCTGTGGTTTCTCCGCTAGCTCTGCTCCATTGGACCCGCTTCAGTGTGTCCTTAACACGATCTACCCCCTCCCTGTCACACTCCCTGGGCGGTGCTTCAACAATGCTTATCTCAGCCACATTTCTGTACATTTCAGGTCTAAGGGGACTTTGACACAGAGGACATGGCTGTAAAGAGAGAGGTTACTAGCAAGTTCCCGAGAGGGGAGATGGGGAGCCGCACATAACTCGTCTTAAAATGTGGCCAGTAGCTTCTAACACAGGAGCCCATGGTGAAGAAAGAACATGGGCCATCTGAGGCCCATCATCACTGCCCAGTTACTGTCCACTCACCTGCTCGCCCACCACTTACGGAGGGGGCACCTTAGGTTACCAAGCCCCGAATTATTTTACAAATCCATAGCGCTTGCGTTAATGGTTAAGAATGTGGGTTATGGGGTGGGGGGCGCCTGGGTGGCTCAGTGAGTTAAGCATCTGCCTTCTGCTCAGGTCATGATCCCAGGGTCCTGGGATTGAGCCCTACATCAGGCTCCCTGCTTGACAGAGAGTCTGCTTCTCCCTCTCCCACTCCCCCTGCTTGTGTTCCCTCTCTCGCTGTGTCGCTCTCTCTGTCAAATAAATAAACTCTGTTAAAAAAGAAGAATGTGGGTTATGGTGTCCAGATGACCTGCCTAGATTGAAACCCCGTCCACTGCTCTCTAGCTCTGGGCTTTGGGCGAGTGACTCAGCTCTCTGGGCTTCAGTTTATACTCCTTTCAGTGAAAGACTGTACTTCACAGGCCCGGGAGCATGCCTGTAAGGAGCCTAGCTCTGCCCCCGGCCAGAAGGCTCTTGGCGAATGACAATAATGCTAATAAGTAGGTATGAGGAGGATGGAGGTATTAACAGCAGTAAAAAAGAAAAAAAAAAAAAAAAGCTAATCCCCAACGTGTCTATGAAAGAGGTGGTAGGATCAAAGGCATAGAATTAGAAATCTCGGAAATAATTTTTTAAAAGGGCAACAGTACATCTGTCCCAGACAGAGGCAGAGAAATCAAAGCAGCTTGGACGGAAGTAAAGATGGGAGGGAGCCCATCGGAAAGCTCAGCAGGGTTCTCACCGAGGAAGCAGGTCAGGAGAATCCTCAGAGAGCAGAGCAACAGAACAAGACCTCGAAGCCAGGAGGACAAAGGGATCTGATCTGGTTTCCACCGAGGAGACCAGACCCATGGACGGAGGCGCTCTGCACGGGAAGGCTGCTCCGTCCGTGCTGGTCCACGTGCTGCCAGTGTGAGGTCATCGAGGAGGGACAGTGAGCAGCCTGCGTCTCGTGCAGGACATCGGGACACACAAAGTCAGTGTTTTCTGGCCTGGAGGTGTTCTGGTTCTCTAGAGAGGTCTTTGGCCCTCGGTGGCTTTGTGAAGACGTGCGCAATCCAAAACACAACGTAAAAACCAACAGCGCTAAGAATGGGGGAGGAAGAGCGTTGACAGGTGATTGATTCTGGGATCTTTCCTGGAGTCCCTTCTGGACCCTGGATACCTTTCCCCAACGAGAAACTCCTCACCCAGATCTGAATGGCTTCTTTTCTTCTTCTACGGATACATCAATTTCAGTCTAGTTTCAAAAATCCCCTCTGCCCCAAGGTCTAGCTTCAGATGACCTCCGTTTGAACACCAGCCACACGTGACATTAGCTGACGACTGCCGACAGTTTCAAAACTCTGTTAGAAAGCAGTTTATTCGCAAGAGCCGAGGTTCTGTGGTCAAGACAGGTCTGGGGTCGGTCCTCCATCCCACGAACACCAGGGTCAGCCTTGGCTATCAGGAAACAGGACGACCGCAAAGATTCACGGAGGGAACGCTCGCAAAGAGCTGAGTCCCTTTCCTGGCACATTTGCCAAGAACATTTTAAACTTCTCTTCACCGGCTGATATGAATACTTCTTTCTCCCCTGTAACTCAGCTATCATTCAGATACACCTACCAGAATCCAAAAGCTCCCCCAGTTTTAAGACTTGAGCACTTCTAAAGCAAGGACCATCTGAAAAGCAAACAGTGGTCCAGAGAAGCTGATGGTCTGGCCCGGAGTCACGGAGCTAGCTCGGGGTGGACGAGAAAACACCAGACATCTACCTGACCCCATGACGCCTTTTTGCCTACACCACACTATTGCCTTAGATGTGTGTTTTAAGTATTTTTTTTTGAAGGCAGTTTTAGAGATGGAGAGGAACGCAGAGGTTTCCCAACTACTCTCTGTGCCAGCACAGGCACAGTCTCCTCCATTATCAACATCATTAAAATGGGACATTTTTTACCAAGGACCCTACGTCATGATCACCCAAAGTTTGATTAGGTTTCACTCCGGGTGTGGTTCGTTCTGTGGGTTTAGACAAACACAAACACATAACGGCGCGTATCTATAACACCATATGGGATAGTTTCAGTGCCCTAAAGTCCTCTGCCCTCTGCCGTCTCATCTCCCCTCCCTCCCACACCTCCTGCGCTCCCTGTCTCTATGGCTGGAGTCAGACAGTTTGGAACCTTCTCAGATGGGCTCCTTTCACGTGCTCGTGTGCCTTTAGCGATCCTCCGGGTCTTCTCATGACTTGAGAGCTCGACTGTTTTCAGGGCCCAGCAAGACTCCATCGTCTGGACGTACCAGCACTTATCTACGCACCCTCCAGAAGGATATCCTGGTTGCCTCCTAGTTTGGGTAATCGTGTTCAAAGCAAGTCTTCATGTTGGCGTAAGTTGAACCCCAGTAGGTAAATACTATGGAGTGTGACTGGTGGGTCATGGTAAGAATATGCTTAGTTTTGGGGCGCCTGGGTGGCTCAAGTCATGATCCCGGGGTCCTGGGATCGAGCCTCGCATCCGGCTCTTTGCTCAGCAGGGAGGCCTGCTTCCCTCTCTCCCACTCCCCCTGCTTGTGTTTCCGCTTTCACTGTGTTTCTGTCAAATAAATAAATAAAATCTAAAAAAAAAAAAAAAAAAAAAAAAAGCAAACAGTTCTAAATCCAGGCGAGTTCAGTCAGCACTAAAATTAATGGATTTCTATAGGATAAAATTCCTGAAGAAAAAAAATCTCGTCATGTCCCGACAGAAGGCTGATGTGAGGCAACCACTGTTTTACAACTGTTACATGATTAAATGCACTTAAAAGGAGAAAGACTTGCATTAACCGGCAGTTAGAAAGTCATAAATGTAAACAGATTATTCTTTAAAAAGGGAGCTTAGAGAACAGAATCATTTCCTAACCAGGGTGACTGCTCTGTAAATTTCAATTCTAATGAGAGGAAATTCAACATAAGGATACATTCTTAATAAGATTTCACTGCCCATGACACGGGATTAAGTGTAGAAAACACGGCTTTCTCGGTGGTAAAGGAAACCCTGCATGTCCTCACCAGAGGCTCTGGCAACACATGAGGTCAAGGACCCTGCAGGGGGCTGGACCCATAAGTGGGGGCCCACACTGCCCGGCCTGGGTCTGCAGAGGGAAAAGCTGGGTGGGTAGTAGCAGGCAGAGGAGGCCAGAGGGGAAATGAAGATGTTCATCGTTTTGGAGGAAAAGTAAAGAGTTACTGATTAAAATAGTAAAGCTTAGAGAGAGGCTATCGAACTACCTAAATAAATAAATAAATAAATATATATATATATATATATATATATATATATATATATATTTTTTTTTTTTTTTTTTTTTTTTAAACACTGCTTCTGGGGAGCCTGGGCTGCTGTCAGTGGAGTGTTCAGTTTTAGTATATGTGCTGCTGAAGCGAGTACTCGGTAGCGTATCCGACTCTTGGTTTCAGCTCAGGTCGTGATCTCAGGGTTGTGAGATCAAGCCCTGTGTCAGGCTCTACACTCAGCATGGAGTCTGGTGAGATTCTCTCCCCCTGCGCCCTGCCCCGCCCTGCTTACACTCTCTCTAAAATAAATTAATAAATCTTTAAAAAAAACTGTTGCCTCCATCTATATTTTTCTTTGTGATACTATATAATAGTATCACACTATGTAATAGTATCACAAAGAATACTATTAATAGAAAATAACTACTATGTAAAATTGAGTAAATAGTTAATGTCACACAGGAAACTTAAGCAGCCTGGCTGTGTGTTGGCTAAAGTTGAAGAGATCCCAGTTATAACATTCTTGGACTTCTTTGGTGGCTACTCAAAGACACCACAGAGTGAATCCTATTCTCTCAAATCTAAGATACATTGTTTCACATTTTCCTACTTCTCAAGTCACAGTGTAGCTTCTAATAGATATGAACAAGAAAAATGTTATTAAATATCATAACCAGGAGCATCCAAGAATTAAGAAAGAGTTCCGAGGCCAAAAGATCTGCTGGGGAACTTTCCCCCAGGGTGACCGTAATGTTCCCCATCGCGACAGAGGTTCGGTTACACAAAGAGCCCTGCAGACATGTATTTAAGATTTGCGTAGTTCATTATATACAAATTTTAGCTCCAAAGAGAAAGATGTAAATACTGGACTTCAGTTAATGTAATGTACACTGAGGTGCTTAAGGGGAAGGGCACCAAAGTCTGTAATTGAACTTGAAATAAAGTTCAATAAACCTGAACTTGAAATAAATCAAGTGAAGGGATTGACAGCTCATCAAAGCGGTATAAAAATTACTTTAAACTGAAAATATCAAACCGCAGCCACGGAAGGAAACATTACCTAACCTTAAGCACAGCCTCCTGAAAATATAGCGGCCATTCATCCCAGGGAGTGTCCTGACTGGGAAAAGACAGACCCAGTAACTACAAAGTCAGCCGTCTGTCAGCATGGTACAGCCCGACAGAACCCTCTGCGCTTTCTCCTTGAAGCCCTACTCTTTCTTTTTGGTCAAGCTTAGCATAGAAGCCTTTTATTTCTGGATACTCAGCAAATGCTCCTCATGGAGTACTCCTGTGTTTGCGCAGATAATCGTAGTCATTTCTCCTATTACTCTACGGCCAGTTAATTTGCAAAGCCCCAGGTGCAGGACACAAGGTGGAAAAGGAAAAAAATTTCTTCCCGGCTCGAACAATAAAATGGATCAATGGATGGACAGAGGAGGAACACGGCAATATATCATACAGCAAATCCAGTGAAATATTAATGGTAGAATCTAGCTGGAGGGATATATGGGTCTTGACTCAAAATTCTTTCAACTGTGCTTTATGCTTGGAAATATCCACAATCAGATGCCCGGACAAGTTAAAGGGAAGGAAAGAGAAGGTACTTGCTGACTGCGACTTTGTGCTCAAGAAGACAGAAGCGGACTCTACCAAGACTCACTTCAGAAATCCGACCCTATTAATTAAGAACAAAGGAGCCTAAAATTACCCTAATTACAAATGCCTGCAGAAGTCACTTCTGGTGACAAAAGTAGATTGGCATTCTCTATCTAACCTTTCATTCTATCAACAGCACTCATTCCCTCCCTGAGTGTTTCCTGCATCCCAACATTTACAAAAAGTCCTCAACAAAAATAGTCACCCTAGGGCACCTGGGTGGCTCAGTTGGCTGAGTGTCTTGACAGTTGATTTCAGCTCAGGTCGAGATCTCGGGGTTGTGAGTTCCAGCCCCGCACCAGGCTCCATGCTCAGTGCAGAGTCTGTGGGAGATGCTCTCTTTCCCCCTCCATCTGCCCCCTCCCCCACTCATACTCAACACACACTCTCCTGCACTCTCTTAAATAAATAAATAGATACATCAATAGCTAGATAGTCACCCAAGCTCCAAAACCACCTGCTCAGGGAGGAGAGGTCTGCGGAGGTCTGTGTCCTGCCCCTGTCTCCCAGATTACTGGATGTGGGGATGTGGGGTATTGTCGCCAGACAGCACAGACTGGCAACAAACACATTCTCTTTTGCCCTCACTCATGAGCAGAATGTAGCTCGTTTATCCATTTCACGGAGAGTCCCAATGCCTAGATTTCCGGGTGACGATTAACCGATGGTGCACGATGAAGGACATGGGTCCTCTTCATCCCTGGTTCCTGGGAGGGAGCCTCTAAGTCCTTGGAAAGTCTCTGTCATTTATGGGGGGCCCTGAGAGCTTGTGCCAACGAGGGGACTCACGACAGGCCCCTAGATAGTTCCAGGATGGGCACTGGCCACACTGGAAGACCAGTCCAGTGATCAGAGGTTTGGGCACTGAGTCAAGGAAATCACCCCAATATCCCAGGAGGGGAGAGGGGCTGGAGACGGAATTGAAACCCACGGCCCATGATTCAATCATTCATTCCTGCTTGATCAAAACCCCTTAAAGACTCTAGACTCTGAAGCTCGGGGGAGCTTCCTGGCTGGGGATAAACATCCATGTGCTGGGCGGGGAAGTGTCCAGAGGATATGGAAGGTTTACAATGGGGATGCTCCCAGGCCTCACCCTTGCTGTCTCTGCTTCTGGCTGGATCTGATTCATCATCCTCGTGAATTATCAAACCCAACAGGGCAGTGACCCCCAAATACATAGCTGGCTGGTCAGAAGTGCAGGTGGCCCGGGACCCCATAAGCTTAAGGCTGGGGTCCACAGCATGAGCACTTTGTATAGGAGTAGGCCCTGGGTGGGCCGGGTCAAAACTGCATCGCAATGCATAATCTTTAAGACACTTGCAGATCAGGCTCTAAACTTTTTTTTTTTGAGATTTTATTTATTTGACAGAAGAACATAAGCAGGGGGAGTGGGAGAGGGAGAAACAGGCTCCTGGCTGAGCAGGGAGCCTGATGTGGGGCTCGATCCCAGGATCCTGGCATCATGACCTGAGCCGAAAGCAGACGCTTAATGACTGAGCCTCCCAGGTGCCCCAATAACTTTTTTGAAGAACACCAGCCAATGAGATAAACAACAAAAGAAAGCAAAAAGTTAAAGACTACTCTAGAATACAGAATTGAAATGAAGAGACCTAAGGCAAGGATCGTGGATTTTAAAAACGACAAAAAATATGTTAGAGGGGCGCCTGGGTGGCTCGGTGGGTTAAGCCTCTGCCTTTGGCTCTGGTCATGATCTCAGGGTCCTGGGATCGAGCCCCGCATCGGGCTCTCTGCTCAGCGGGGAGCCTGCTTCCCCCTCTTTCTCTGCCTGCCTCTCTGCCTACTTGTGATCTCTGTCAAATAAATAAATAAAATCTTTAAAAAAAAAGTTAGAAAAAAACTACTGGAATTGGATCCTACATCAGATACTATAGAACCAATGTGGACCTTCTCAGCGTGAGGACAGCCCGCAGTTACGTGGGGACGCCCTTGTCCTGGGAAGTCACTTGAAGAATCCCAGGGTGTCAGGAAGTCTGCAATCCAGTTGCAAATGGTTTAAAAAAAAAAAAGCTTTTGCGCATAGAAAACTGACAAGGTGAAGGGTATGCAGCCATTTAAAGTATCATTCTGTCAACCTAAAGTAGGTTTGAATTTTTTAAAAATAAAAATGTGGGGAAATGCATCAGCAAAGTTTTTAGAAGGCTAAAAATGAAGAAAACATGGTAAAAAAAATTTTAAATCACAGAAGCTGGGTGATGGGCATACGTGGCCCACGTACCATTCTATTTCTGTGTAGCTTTTAAGTTTCAAGCTCAAAATGCCTTTTAAAAATGGTATCAGGAAGGTTTTCCCTTAAAAACATACAGTATCATCAGTAATCTATACTTCAGCCTGTTGTCTTGGTTCCTACCTCATTGAGATTCGTGCATTTGTTTGCCCTTTTATCTGTTTCTGAAATATGTTCCCTGTTCAGAGCAGGGTGCCGGGGTCTCTGAGGTTATTAAGACCAGTCGAGGTAAGTCACAGTCCCCACCCTTCCACCTAGTTGTAAAGCATGGTCTGGGCGACCCAAACACGGAACCAAGGACGGCCGTGGATATAAAAGAGGGTCGGGGAGAGAAAAATCAATGTGTGTTGGAACCTGTCATATAGGGGGACTCAACTTGAGGAGATTTTGGTCCCCGGAGGGAAGATGAGGGTAAAGGCATGAAGCCAGCCGGGATCCATAAAGCCAGCCAGACCAGAGCTGTAGGACCGGCTAGGACCAGACAGAAATGTCCGACAGCATGCCAGAAATGGGGGCCTGCAGACAGAGGGGTCAGAGGACACGGTGAGATGCTGGGGCTGGAGTCCTGAAACACAGGAGCAGACAGCAGAAATCAGGAAACTGGGTGATGCGTGGCAGTGTACGTTAATTTTTCCGCACGCTGAGTTCAAGCTGATATGTGTTCCTTACTTCACACCGTATGCTGCGCTTGCACCCAAATCCTTGAAAACTGCCTGATGCCACTCCTCACCTGATGTCCTCCGTGCCTGCAGGCTTCAGGGCACCTCCCTTGTCCACCCAGAACACGGATTCTTCAGGAAGCCGTCAGGGAGTGTGAGAAGAATCAGGGTCTAGAAACTCATCCGGCTGCAAGCCTGCCCACCTGAGCTAGCAATGCACCGGGACCCAGAAGTACCAGGCACAGCCGCTGCCCACAGAGGCCCAAGCCCCCCACCACACCCTGGACTCCTGGGAATCCTCCGGGCTCATGGCCCTGCCATGCTCAACCCTGCTTGGTGCCCAAGACATCGGCTTGCAGGTCGTTTGGCATTCTCACAGTCTGCTCCCACGCTGTCCTCTCTCCTGATCCCGAACCACACCCCCGTTTCCTCTGCACACACCGGACCCTCCTTCCAGAGGGAGCAAAGTCCCCCACACCTACCAGCTCCTCACTGAGCAGTGAGGTGAGGTCCTCACCAGGTGAGGACCACCCCCTCTCTCCCCTCCGCGGTGCCCCCAGACCTGAGCCTGGCGTCCTGCTCGCTCGCCCTTACGGTGTCTGCAGACCCTGGCGTGGAGAAGAGCCCCGAGCCCGCCCCACCCCTCCTCTTCAGTGGTCCTGACTTCTGGATTATTCTCTCCCAGGGAGATCATTAAGAACAAAACCTCTCCTCTTGTTTCCAAAAATTAAGCACATTTTATTCCAAAAGAGTGGAAAGGATATGATCTTGGAACGAAGGACGCTCCACTAGGTGAAATCCTTTAGCCTTAGGAAGGGCTGATGATGCTTCAGCACTCGTGTCTGTGTGCGTTTGCGCATGCGCAGGTGAGCCCCTCCTCTCCGCAGGTGACGGACACATCCCAGACCCCGCCCTCAGCGCCGCAATTCCAGTGAGTCCTCCCACCCTCAACGCCTCCCTGCCCACTCCTCCTGCTCTGTCTTCAGGATCCCCAGCATCATTGGTTCTACTCCATTGGGACCCCTACGCTGTCCCAAACCATCTACTCCCTCCCAACAGTGCGCTCCCCTATGCCCATACCGCACGGGACGGCTTCTCCACCCCATGTTCTCCGTTCCCTCACTCCGCTGTCCCCCACTTGCTGAAACGGCTCCACCTTTTGATGGGCGGGATCTGGTTCCACTCTGCCGCTCTCCCGCGGAGGATGGACCACAGCGATGGCCCCAACCATTTCCACTCTCGCTCTATCTGCTCCCCCTGCCTTGGCCCTGTGTCTTGCTTGGGGCTGGGAAGACCGCAAAGGCGACAGGAGCAGGAACTTGAACGAGGCTCATGCACCGGGGCTCACTGTCTCACTGCTCCTGCAACCTTGCCCCTGGGGTACAGAGCCTGGCACCGCGGGCTGGAGAGCACGAAGATACGCAGAGGTGAAGGCAAGCCCCCCCCAACCCCAGCCAGCAGTCTGCACCCCCTCCAGAACCCGCAGCAGAGACAGGAGCAGCCCCAGGTGGTGGAAACACCAGCTGAGACGACCTAGTTGCGGGGAAGAGTATTTTAAGCCATGATGTGCCAGGCTGGTTGGCTGTTCAGGAAAGGCTCACTTGCACAACCCCAGAGGCTGAACAAGGCTGGGAGGAAATGTAGGCAACAAGCAGACCTGTGCCACTACCTCCACCTCTCCTCCCCCCGGCTTATATCAGATACCGGAGCTGCGACGTCAGGGAAAAGAGAAGTGAGAGACCAGAAGGTTCCAGCCCCTCCTTCAAACTCGCCCACGGTAAACGCTCGACCACGCACAGAAAGATTCAGTCAGTCTCCAACCACTGCCCTTCACTCTCCCCCACTGTTTGAGAGCAGCAGGCCTACACCTGCAGTTTGGGATTTTCACTCTTCCACTCTCCCATCCTTTCTTGAGTGTAATCTGGCCTCTGCCTCCATCTCAGCCCCTGGGTGGACGGACACACCCAGGGCCCCTGTCTCTGTGGGGCTCGCCCTGTCTTCAGGCTTCTGTGCTGGCCATAGCCATGGACACACACCCTCCTGCCTCCTCAGCCTCCCTGACCTCTGCCTGACTCCTGCCTTTCCTCGGGGCTCCACACTCGGCCTTCTCTCTCCCCTCCTCTGGAGGCAGCCCCTCTCACAGGCCTGCACCTGGGGCAGCCCTCTCCTGAGCTCCACATCCAGGAGTAGTGAAGGAGCCCGCACGCACCGCAGCCAGCTCTTCCCCCACGCCCACTGCCTCCACTCAGGGCCTGCACTTCCCCTACAGGCCGCCAGACAGACACCCCAGCCCCTCCAGTGACTCCCCTGCACACTTGGCATAGTCACATCTCCAGCTTTTGCCTGCACCGACCGCCAGCCTCCCGATCAGTCTTCCGATGCCTTTCCTGCCCACACTGAAGCCAGGCTGGTCTTTCTAACTAACGATCCTTTTCTAAGCCAATCTAATGGCGTCCCGCCGTGGATACGGCTTCATTCACTTCCGGCGCTCGAGCATCCAGTACACGAGGCACGTGACCGTGGGTAACGTGGTCGCACTGCTGACATGTCCAGGAGCCCACCAGGTGCACGCGGAAACTAGAGATGTAAGTTTCCCAGATAAACACTGCAAAATGTGGGAGACGCCCGGTGTGACCACCAAACAGCGACCCTGGATCTAAGCAACCTATACCATCTCAGTCTTAAAATGGTCACTGTAAAGTTTACATCAAATTCTTAAAATTACTGCTCTACTCTCCCCCTCCCTCAGACCAAAAAAAAAAAAAAAAAAAAAAAAAAAGCAAACAACCAAGAAATAATTGCTTTAGTTTCCAACAGAATCACAAACAAGTCGGATCGTTCAATATTTACTTACGTGCAAAGAATTGACTGGTCTTCGCGATCTAGAAAACAAAAAAGAACACAAAAAAACAAAGTGACCATTTGCCTGGTTTTTTTAAAGACCTGATATAACAAAGTTGCAGTCGTGGCCCACATTGCGTTTGGGATTCTGCGACTCTCCTGGAAAGCTTCCCCGCCCCTTCCAGAGCCCTGAAGCCAGTCTCTTTGGTGCATGGTAATGCCAGGTGCTTGGGGGGTAAATAGCGGCCCCAGCTTCAGGGGCTTTATACCCTCATCAAGCCTGATTCGCAAGCCCGGCTCCGTTACCGGTTTCACCTGAGAAGTCCTGTAAACATGCGACCCCGGCCCCTCCTTCACTGAATCAGTTTCAGGCCAGCCCTCGCCCTCTATAAAGAGGACCCCCAGATGATTCTGACGCAGGGTCAGGTTTGCAAACCACTGCCTTTCAGAACGGCTTCCAGAACACCCACCACCGGAGAGGAACTGGATTTAACTTGACCTTAAAGGAGGGAAAAAAAAAAATCATCACACACTAAGTGGAGAAGGTGGAAGGGGGACAAACACTGGTGGATCTAACGGTCGTCTCCGGTCCAAGAGGCATTCGTCCCCAAAATGACAAAAGAACGTGCCACGGCGGGGGTGGGTACTGAACGTGATTTTAAAGTGAGGTGTGATTTGAGTCTTCAGCTTGGTTTTTGCAAAAGAAAAGGTGAAATTCAAGCCCACGTCCAGCCCACGGACGAAGCCGCAGTGTGGGGGGCGGGACCTCCAATCACTTCCGAGCCTGCCTGTGTGCTGAACAGGTGAGAAATGTTCCTGGAGCCAGTGGGGGAGTCCACCCACACCCCGCGGCTGCTAGGGGCAAGCGCTGGGGAAGCTTCCCAGACCTTCTCCCTCTGGGTCCTCAATGCGTCCTTCTTTTAACCCTGTTCTGGAGTTAGACGAAACCATGGGCTGCCTGCCCCCTGGAACGAGCTGCCTCAGGTCAGGCTGTCTTCTGTCCTTATTCCCACAGTGACAGTTAGCCTTGATTAGGGTGGCTGAGCACAGGGCACTGGGCCCCGGGTGCTGGTCCCCCTCTGCTGCAAACTCACCTTGCATCTCTAAACGTGGCACCGACACCTGCTGGCGCCAGCGCCTTGACCTAAGATACTGGGATTTTATCAGGTCCTTGCTTATTCACTGCGAACATGAGCCCCAAGCCTCCTAGAACGCAAGCCCTAAGCCCCCTATATTCTCCAGGTCTGCCTGAGCAACTTCCATAGAACTCCACAACGCCACGATTTTTAAGGCCTTTCCAAACTGGTTCTCATACTACAAACATCAAAATGCATAAAATTAACCAAAATTCAATTGCCTCCTAATTAGTTCAGATGGCTTTCTTCCTTCCAGCTGGAGACCTGCACAGCCACAGCCCACCTTTCAATTCTGCAGCATCCTTCACTCCCGTGCTTCTCACCCCCCAGCCCAACAAAAACCAGAACAACGCTGCTGGCCCCACGTATCGACCCTCCGTGTTTGTCAGTCTGGTCTTGTATGGCTTCGGGCCTCAGTTTCCCTAGCTGTGCAATAAGGGTATGGGCTTAATCACCTCCAAGATTCTCTCCAACTGTGATCCCACCATCCCTCTCTTCCGCATCATGAATCCTCGTTATCCTTCAAGGGCCAATGAAAGCACTATAATAATGCACAATGACCTTGACCTCTAAAAACCTGTAAATGGAAACAAAGCGTCCCCCTGGTATATATGGGAAACAATTTCACTTTCCAAAAATGCAACCAGCCTGCTGAAGATTACAGACTCTTCTAGCTCAGTGTTTTCCAAAGCAACCCCAAGAATCCCACACGTAGGACCTCCATAAACCCACGCTAAAAGTTAAATCCTATGTCAACAACAGAAACGGTTTCAAATCAATGACCTCAGTTCCTACCTTAAAAAACCAGAAAAGAGCAAATGGAATTCAAATTAAATAGAAGCCAGGAAATGAGAAAGAAGAGAAATCAATGAAATGGGGAGCAGGAAAAAGAAAAAAAAAAAAGGAACCAAATTCTGGGTCTTAGAGAAAAATCATACAGTTGATAAACCTCTAGGTAAACGGATCAGGAAAAAGACACAAATTACCAATATCTGAGAATAACTACCCCGAATCCCAGCCTGACAACCAGGATGAAAGGGACAACTTTTTGAAAAAGATGAAAACTGCTAAGGCTCATTCCAGAAGAAATAACCTGACTGGCCCCGAATCTATTAAAGAAATTTAATCTGTGGAACTCATAAAATGTCCATGATACCTCAGTTAAAAAAAACAAGAGGATGTGTAATTAAAAACCTTCCCACAAAGGAAACATACTTCACTGGTGAATTCAACACAACATTTAAGGAAAAAATCTTATCAAACTTTCCAGAAAACTGAAGAGGAAGGAGTAGCTCCCAACCCATTCTCAGATATAAGCCTCACCCTGACACTGTGACTACAGAGACATGATAATACAAAAAAATGGCAAACATCTATCATCAGCAAGGACACAAGAATTCTTAACGTGCTAGCAGATCCATTCCAGCAATATACAGAGGGGGACACAGGACTAACGGGTGACATTTGTCCCGCAAGGCAAGGTTAGTTCAGTGTCCAAAGGTACCCACAGGCTAAAGAACGTCACCTAGTCATCCAAACAGATGGAGAAAAACATTGGACAAAACTCAACATCCATTCAAGATTTTAAAACGCCTGAGCAAACCAGGAATACAAGAGACTTTCACGAATCTGGTTAAGAGCAGCGACACCCTCCTTAAAGGCGGAAAACGGAATGCCGTCCCCGAGACCAGGAACGAGCCCAGGATGTCTGCTGTCCCCACATCTATTCAGCACGAGGCCAGAAAAAAATCCAAAGCGTAAGATGGGAAGGACATGGTGATGTCTCTTGGCAGAGGACATGATGGTCTCCACGGAAAATCCCAAACACTCGACCCAGAAAACCTTCGAGAATAAGTGAGTTTTGCCAGGTTGTAAGATACAAAGCCAATACATGTACTTAAAAATATTTATGTATCAACAGTGTGCAACCGGAAATTTTTAAGTTTAAAGTTCCATTTAGTCCTAAAAAACTTGTAACGCCTACTTACATTAAGGTATGTATTTTATGTAGGTATAAATCTAATGAGAAAGGAGTTTGTGATTTCTGCCATCAACTTTGTGTCCGAGAACTCTACTTTCATTCATTCATTCAATGACTGTTTCTTGAGCACCTACTATGTGCCAGACACACTCTGCATTTTATTAATACAGACTCCCTGAGAATCCAAACTTAGGGAAAAAGGTAAGCTCTCTTCTGTTTGTTTGCATTAAAGCAGCAAACTCTGATTGGTGGGACCCTATGCTCTGAATCCTCCCCTGGTTAGCCGCTTTGCTCACGTTGGTAACTGGAAACCTACGTGAGCAGCTTTGGTAGGTACCGTGAGCCATACTTTGATGAACGTAGCATGTGTCCCAACCCAACTGTGTTATGTAGGACATCAGCCCGTAGCCCCGACCTACAGAGTGGAATGCGATGGAATTGTTTAGAAAGGGGTTTTCCGTTTGTATTTTGTGTCACACTTTTCAATTATTATGTAATCAAAGCTATCAACTAATTCTTTTTTTTTTAAGATTTTATTTATTTATCTGAGAGATAGTGCACATGCAAAAGCAGGAGGAGGGACATAGGGAGAGGGAGAAGGAGACTCCCCACTGAGCAGGGAGCCCGATGCGGGACTCAATCCCAAGACCCTGAGATCATGACCTGAGCCAAAGGCAGACGCCTAACCCACTGAGCCACCCAGGGGCCTCTTTTTAATTTTCATATGGAATTTTATTATGGTGGAAAAGAAGATATCCCACTGCCTTGGTTTTGAACCCTAGTTCATAACCTCTTACTACCTACATTTTCTTGGGTCAAGTTTTTAACTTCTTTGTGCCTCAGTAAAGTAGGGACAGCCAATTCTTTTGACTTTAGACGATGGCTGTTGTAGATTGTATCATACACATAAAACATATAGCCCAGGGCCCGGCACACAGTAATATTCAGTAAATGCTCATTCTGGCATTGATGATGGTATCAGTGATAATGTGATATGCTGGTAAGCTACACTCTCTTTGCTCCGTAGGCATGTGGCTGGTCGGGGAACCCAGTAATGGGACGCTCAGTGGGGAGCCTGCTTCTCCCAGTGCCCCTCACCCCACTCTCCCCATCTCTCTCTAAAGAATAAATTAAAAAAATCTTAAAAAAAAAAAAGGAATAAAGAACGAATAGGTCTTATCACACTTTATTAAGTTTCTTTTTGAAAAGATGAAAGGAGAGGGAGCGTTACTACAGGAGAACTCACACGACACCAGGAAGGCCCACATTTAATGCTGTCTTTTCAAGCAATAATATGAAATGTGTTCGAAACTGCAATGTTCTGGCTTCCAGGAAAATGTCCCCCTGTAAACATCGCGTCTAAAGTCATGATGCAAATGAATGACTCTTCCCATGCACATTTTATCCTAAATCCAAAGGGGAACAGTCGAGAACAACCGACTTACCCTGTGCTTTCTAACTTCCGCTGTTTTAAGACAGAAATACTTGATGACCTTCCTTTCCCCAAAGCAGCCGCTACGTTTTCTGTTATTCCTCCCGTGGCTCTTCCTGTGGATTCTAATTCCCAGTGCAAGAGACTCTAATCACACTGGCTTGTGCTGGTTTGAGAGCAAATATACCCAAAAACTAGATGCTTCTTCATGGAAAGACGAACATGGTGTAGTGATGGTGGCAATCCTAACTTCCTCCAGAAAATGACCACGCTGCCCGTTCCAATCTTAAGAATTCAAAATTCTTCTACAATAAACATCTGTTACACTTTTATTTATTTATTTTTAAGCTGAAAGCCCTTTGGAGAACAGACGGACACACACACGGAAACACCGACCTGCCCTCCAGAAAGTGCCCATCTGGGCCCCGGAGGCTCCCACTTACCCTGTAGCATGCACCTGTAAGCAGATTCCGAGATTGCATAGATGTGTGGCGGCATCTCGTGGCGTTTCTTCCCTCGGTACATCTCAATGATGTTCTCAGAGTAGATCGGAAGATTCTTGTAAGGATTTATGACTACACAGAAGAGTCCAGAGTAAGTCTAGAAGAAAAATAAAATAGTGTTAAAAAAGAAAACCCCAAACCCCTGAACAGATCAGACAGCCAGAAACCACACAGCGCCTGGAGCAGGGGCCTTTGATGATCTGAAAAGGTGGTTAGTAGAGAGATTTGCAAAAATGTTAAAACTTTTCTAAATTTTTTGCTTCAGAAAATATAGTTTTTTTTTCATGAAAGATAAATTACTTATGTTACCTTTGTCATACGTTTGTTTGAAATGCATTTATTTAAAGAAAGCAATGGTTTACTATTTCAAGCGTATTTGTAAAGACATTTTAACTTGGCTATCATTTCAAAAACAGTGAGTACCGATGAACATAACCCACACGGAAACTCTTTGGGGAGAGCCTCAATTGTTATTTTTTTTTTAAGGTTTTTCCGAGCTGCTAGTCCAGAACACACAAACCTATCCTGATCAGCATGATAACCACTATTCAGAATGGATACCGAGAGCACTTTTGATTTGGGGGTTTAAGTTCCTTAAGAACGACTTCTGAGAAGAGCACGCAAAACTGTCCCCTCCACCCCAGGGTGGTGGCAGGAGGGCCCGAGGCATCTGAGAGAGGGCAGCCCATGGCCCCGTGATGCAGGCCTTCTATTCAAGGGGACATGGGGGACCATGTCTCCAGACACTGGGGACTGATGGTGTCCAGTGCCAGGGCCCGCTTCCTCAAAGACAACAGCTGTGCTCACACAGGTGGGAACCCTGCAGCTGCCACCAGAAAGCTCTCGAGAGACCATCGGACTCTGAACGCTCGAACAAGGGAATGCAGGCCGGCCCGAAGAAGGTAAGTGGTCAGAACCACATCCGAGCTGCTTCCCCGCAGCCTCCCTAGAGTCACGGTCATGGATCATGCCTCCCACTGGGGGGAGGGGCAGAGAGAGGACAAAAGGTGAAAGGCTCTGCCCCCCATTCACCAGAAGTGGGGCGCCTGCCTCACTTCTGAGCTGACGCAGAGCCTGAGACCCGAGTAAGTGTCTGTCCATCCCTCGCTGACCATCGGGGCTTCAGACCCCGGCTCTGTCTCGTCCAGGCAGCTCAGGTCCCCTGAGAACCCTGGCCGGCTCCGGGCCTCCCCACCGTGGCACATGCCCCCGGCCAGCCTCCCTGTGCTGCTGCAGGCAGAAAGGCAATGGGAGGCAAGAAACACAGGGGTCTCCATAAAGGTGAGGAAACTAAGGCCAGGCAATCTCGATTTCACATTTTATTGTGTTTAACTTGTATACAGACAAGTAGACGAGCCACCACGATCTACCTCAATGAATTTTTCTATGTACCTCACTGCTGTTCTATTCAGAAATGAGATCACAGGCTGTCACAAAGCTACACAGTCTGCATTTCACTTTTTTAAGATTTTATTTATTTATTTACTTGACACAGAGAGAGAGAGAGAGATATCACAAGTACGGGGAGAGGCAGGCAGAGAAAGGGGGGGGGGAAGCAGGCTCCCTGCTGAGCAGAGAGCCTGATGCGAGGCTCAATCCCAGGACCCTGAGATCATGACCTGAGCCGAAGGCAGAGGCTTAACCCACTGAGCCACCCAGGCGCCCTACATTTCACTTTTATAAGAGGTAAATTACAGGGACGCCTGGGTGGCTTGGTCGGTTAAGTGTCTGCCTTTGGCTCAGGTCAGGATCCCAGGCTCCCAGGATTGAGTCCCACATCGGGCTCCCTGCTTCTCCTTCTCCCTGTGCCTCTCCCCCTGCTTGTGCTCTCTCTCTCTCTGTGTCAAATAAATAAATCTTAAAAAAAAAAAAAAAAGCTAAATTACAGACTGGCCAGAAAGAAAAAAACCACAAACCAAACAAACACACAAACAGAAAACCCCCAAGAAAGTCAAAATGCGGAAGTTCAGTCTAACATCTCGCAGCACGGGTGGCGCAGTAGCAGGTCTTAATGACACTTAAATCAGAAATCATTCCAACACATGTGTCTCCCATGTGGGGGGCGCTCTTCTGAGGTCTAGGATTACAAAATGACTCAGTCTCACAGATATGAGTCCGTCATCTAAAAACAAGGTTAAATCACCATCGGTACCCTGTGCCTGCGAAGCAGGGAGTGTTAAAAATGTTTCCATGCAATACAGTATTCAACCTTACGGTTTCAAGAGCTGCCTTTGAACTATCTGGGAGTTGGCTCCAGTACCGGGTTCCTGTAGAACTGATAATGGGAGCGATACTGTGTCCCCTTATCTTCCCCAAGGCACATGGCAGGAGGGTGATATGTTGTTAAAATGTGTTTCTGAGACCCTGACGTTCCAATCAGACCTCATTCAGTGCCTGAACACACACGAGACGTTACGTACCTTCAAGAAATACATGCTCTAGGTACACAGACAGTAAATGTGCACACAGCAAACACAGAAAATAAGGCACAAAAAAGAAAGTGGTACGAAAAGAAGAGGAGAAAGGTGAACAGGATTATAAATAGGACAGAAACTCCAGAATAGAACACACAACCAACCCCAGACCCTGAAAGTCAGGGCCATCTCGTCAGAAACTGTAAAACGAGGTATGAAATTCAGACATCGATGGTCTCTGATGTTCTTTCAAAGACTATTTAAAAGTCAAAAGAAGGGATGAAGAAATTCCTATTAAAACATAAAACTGGGTGGCAGGATACAGCCAAGGCAGAGCGAGAAGCTCAGCGTCGCTGAAAGTAGTTTGTATCATGGAATGTGCATGGCGGCGGGAGCTTAGAAAGGCTGACTCAACAACGTAGAGTGTGTCTTGCACAGGGGATCCGCTAGCAGAGGTTCAGGGGAGATGCAGGGAAGAAGCATGTCTGTAAAGTGTAGATCGGGCAGCTCCATGGAAAAGACACTAAAGGGCAAGAGGCGATGAGTGGGGAGTGGAGATTACTGCACCAGTCCCAGCACAGTGTCCGGGCGCAGATGAGAGGGAAGCGGAGAGTCCTGAGAACACTGAGGTGGGAGGGAGACTCAAAGGCACTCAGAAACTCTGAGTATAAAAGCCACGGAAGACATAAGCTAACGACAGTCCCACGTTTTCAAGCTTGAGAGGCTGGAAATGTTACTGATGGATGGGAAGAATGATCTGATGCATGGGGAAGAGAGCGAACCCCCTTGGAGCATACTGAGATGGCAGGATGCTGAAAGGGGATTCACCTCAGCAGGCGAGCGCAGGAGAACACCCAGTGAGAGCCGGACACACTGCCGAAGGCATGAGAACATTCTGAAGAACGACAAAGGCCTGAGGGGTGTCCGCACAGCCTTTAAGACCCCAGCTCCTGTTGTTGCTGAGCTGACCTAAGGGAGACAGAGTAACACATCTGCACAAAAAGCCTGCCATTTTTCAAACACGCTATGCTGCTTTATGCCTCTCTAGGCTTATATGTACGCAGATCGCTCTGCCTGGAATGCCCTTCTCCCGTCCAGTATCAGGAGGTTCTCCCCACCCTGTGAGTGCCAGGCCTCTGTTTAAGTAGGAATGTGCGTACACATTATTTCAAGGTTCGAAGGATGCAGAACCAGGAAACAAGGGAGCACAGAGGTCAAGGCCGGGGCACAGAGCAGACATGGGACGGAATTGGGGGCCTCACACATGCTGCTCCCTGCCACAGCTCTCAGGGGGACATCAGGCCACTACCCAGAAGGAGAGAGGTCACCCACACCGTTTGCAAACACTGCCCACATAAATTCACATGTGTGTTTAGGGGAAAAAAACGAACCAAAACCTGATAAAAGAAGGAAAACATCATCAACCAGAGGCTTCAGAGAAAGCATTTACTTACGGAAATCACCAATAAGATAAGCTAAAAGAATATTTTCAGAAACAGACTTAGAGCAGAGACTCCACGTACTGGAACAGAAGCGCATGCGGGAAAAGCTGTGGGGAGTGATGCGAGATAAAAAACCAAAACTCCACAGCAGGGAAAGTGAGGAGCAGAACAGCATCTGGAAATGCAGCGACAGACCCGGCAAGTTTATCCCGGGAGCTCCCTTCGCAATGAGAAAGTAGGACGAAGGTGCATAATGCAGAGAAAGGAGGCACGAGGGTAAAACGACAAAAATACTTCAAGGACAGATGAAGACAGAAAGCAAAGCACAGGTCACTAAAACAGGAACCACTGTTGCTTCCTTGGGGGAAGAAAGGCCAAAATTCTGTAAAAAGAGCCATCATCCCAAGCACATGTGAAACTGCCCTGTGCGTGCATGCGTGTGCCTGTAAGTGCGCAAGGTGGTGTGGACGCACACCCCGACAGAAGCCATCGAGCCGTCCAACACGGGGGCGGGGGCTCCAACGAGATGATGCACATGGAGAGTGCTCCCCACTGGCGGCCTGACCCCCGGGGGAATGGCACGCAAGGACACAGCTACCGCCAGGACAGGGACAACGTCCGGATTACAGGAGACACAAGGCCTAACTCCGTAAGGTGAGCACGCCCGGACCTGGATGCGAACAGACCAAACCAACCTCGCTCCACGTTTACGAGAAGGACGGACCACGTGACAGCGACCGAGTGCGTGACGCTCCAGAATTATTCTTCCCATCTTCCGCAGACGGTCGTTACAAACCCCAACGCTGTGGCATGGAAGCAAGAGGCCGGGCAGAGTGATTAGCAGCGCACAAGGGCCAGGAGGAGGGTGGACACCCCCAGCTTCCCCCACCAGTCCCCCTGGGCTGCTCACGGCTACAACCCGAGAGTCAGGGGTGTCCCAGGAACACCTGGCCTCGCACAGCACAAAGCCCAGCCGGGGGGGGGGGGGATGCCAACCCCTGGCGGGCTCCCCGTGCCCGTCCCCTTCGCCTGACTGCCCGCCCAGAGCGGACCTCTGAACGGGCTTTGGGTCACTGAGAGTGGCAAAATCATGGTCCCGGTTGGCAATCGACAGAGGACGCGACGCTGATGACTATGACTGCAGGCTACCCTCGTGTCCCCTGTGAGTCCGTCTGTGTCGCCCTGTGTTATCATCTCGGATGTGTTCAGGTGAGTGAAAAATGGGTCGAGAATTCTGCTGGAGGGGCGCCTGGGTGGCTCAGTGGTTAAATCCTCTGCCTTCGGCTCAGGTCATGATCTCAGGGTCCTGGGATTGAGTCCCGTGTCGGGCTCTCTGCTCAGCAGGGACCCTGCCTCCTCCTCCTCTCTCTCTCTGCCTGCCTCTCTGCCTACTTGTGATCTGTCTGTCAAATAAATTAAAAAAAAAAATCTTTAAAAAAAATTAATTTAAAAATTAATTTAAAATAATAATATTATAATAATAATTATTATAATAATAAAATTAATTTAAAAAAATTAAAATTAAAAATAAAAATTAAAAAAAAAGAGAGAGAATTGTGCTGGAGAACTGGGAACCATTAAAAGAAAAATCATAAAAGAGGAGCTGTAAAAATAAATAAGTAAGTAAAAAAGCTTTAAAAAAAAATCATAAAAAGAAACCACCAGATGAAAACTGCAACACAGGGGCGCCTGGGTGGCTCAGTGGGTTAAAGCCTCTGCCTTCGGCTCAGGTCATGATCCCAGGGTCCTGGGATCGAGCCCTGCATTGGGCTCTCTGCTCGGCGGATAGCCTGCTTCCCTTCCTCTCTCTCTCTGCCTGACTCTCTGTCTACTTGTGATCTCTCTCTCTCTGTGTCAAATAAATAAATAAATAAAATCTTTATTAAAAAAATTAAAAAATAAGATGCTGATATTGTCAGATCAGGCACCAAAATAACAACAACTGGCTGCTTAGAAGAGACAAACCATCACACGGAGCTGGACACGGGAAATCGGAACGTAAAAGTTTGGAAAACAACAAAGTGAGCAAACACTAAGAAAAAAAAGCTAATCCTTTGCAAGAAGCATCACTGGTTTTTGTTTGTTTGTTTGTTTTTAAGATTTTATTTGTCAGAGAGAGAGAGCGAGAGGGAGAGCACAAGCAGGTGGTGGCAGAGGGGGAAGCAGGCTCCCCGCTGAGCAGAGGGCCGGATGCGGGGCTCAATCCCAGGACCCTGAGATCATGACCTGAGCCAAAGGCAGAGGCTTAACGCACTGAGCCACCCAGGCGCCCCAAGAGGTATCACTGTTAAACAAAGAGCTGTTAAACAAATTTCATGAGGATTCACCAGAAAGAGAAAAAATCCCACATCTGCATGCGATAACATGGCTTCAACATGCATACAGCAAAAGCGACGGTCCCCGATAGAGGACAAGTGGATAACCATGGGAAAGCGTGATCTATACAAGACCGAGCGACACCGCGCACAAGGGACCCCGCTGACCTCTCACCAGCCCCAGCACGTACGTGATGGGCCATATGACGGCAAGCAAACTCCAAAGGCTTGAAATCGTCCAGGCTATGGTCTGCGACCCAGGGCAGGGGACGGTATTAGAAATAACAGAATAAACCTGAAAATCGCTAACATTTGGAAATTAAGCAGTCTACTTCTAAATACCCCACGAGATACAATGAAGGCGCCCTCGTTATTTTGGACTGAACGGTCATGACAAGACAACATACTAACGCTTGCAGAATACAGCTAAAAGCTTACAACCTACACCCACAGGTCCGGAATGAAAGCGAATTATCACTACAAATCCTACAGAAAATGAGGATGACAAACAACTTTATGCCTGTGAATTTGAAAAGTTAGATGAAACCGAGAAATTCCCAAATTGTCAAACTTGACATAAGAAACTGAAGATCGGAGAAGTTCTACATATATTCAAGAAAAACCTGCCCACAGAGAGAACCAGAGTGTTATTTAAAAAGAAATAACATGAATCCTAGCTAACCAGTGTATGAGAACACACAAGGTTGAGATATATTCCCTGATTAATTTCCTAAAACCAACGTAATCTAAACAGCAAAACATGACAAGGCATGACAACAAAGGGCAATTTTAAGTCGATCTCACTCATGAATATAGATGCAAAAATCCTCAACAAGGGGCACCTGGGTGGCTCAGTGGGTTAAAGCCTCTGCCTTCAGCTCAGGTCATGATCTCGAGGTCCTGGGATCGAGCTCTCTGCTCGGCGGGGAGCCTGCTTCCCCCTCTCTCTCTTCCTGCCTCTCTGCCTACTTGTGATCTCTGTCTGTCGAATAAATAAATAAAAATCTTTACAAAAAAATTACAAAAAAAAATCCTCAACAAAATATTAGCAAGCAGAAGGAATCTAATACTATATAAAGAGACTATCTGGTCCTTCTCAGGTCATTTAGATACTCAAAAATATATATTATTCACCATGATAATAAAATAGCCACACAAAAAAAGAAAATCACACTATCATCTGATGGGTGCTGGAAAAACATGTGATAAATTAACATCCAATCAGGATTTTAAAAAACTTCACCCATTCAGGATAAAAACTAGGAACAGAAGGAAACTTCCCTTAATCTGATTAAGACTAAAAACAATACAAAATGGAAACAACCATCATTCTTAATGGGGAAATGTTGAAGCTTTTTCTCTGGGATCCGGAAAGACACAAAGATGCCCGTCTGTGATTACCACTTCTCTGAGGGTCCTACACAGCACAATAAAGCAAGGGGAAAAAAAATGTGTCAGACTGGAAAGGGAAACAGAAAACTGTTGTTATCTGCAGACAACATAAGCGTGTTCACAGAAAATCCAAAAGAATCTTCAGCTAAACTGTTATAACCGATTAAGTGATCTTGGTAAGATTTTGTTTGTAAAAAACATGACAACGGGGTATGCCCGGTTGGCTCAGTCAGAGGACCGAGTGACTCCTGATCTCGGGGTTGAGTCTGAGCCCTGTGTCGGGCAGACAGATTACTTAAAAATAACATCTTTAAAAAACAAAACATGACAACAGTATTTCTACATAATGGCATCGATCATGAGACAATGCTGGGCCGCCTGGGCGGCTCAGCTGGTGAAGCCTCTGCCTCCGGCTCAGATCCTGATCTCAGTGTCCTGGGATCGAGCCCCACATTGGGATCCCTGCTCAGTGAGGAGTCTGCTTCTCCCACTGCCCCTACCCCGCGCACGTGTGCGCACGCATGTGCTCTCTCTCAAATAAATAAAAATAAATAAATAAAATCTTAAAAATGAGAAAGAAAAAAAAAGAAAACAATGCTGAAACCACCATTTAATAGAATCCAAAAAACCAAATACCCCAAAATAAATCTAACAAAAGATGTACTGGCCTCTACAGAGAAAACCAATCAAACACATTGTGAAAAATTAAGAACGAAGTTAGTGGGTATACGTGAACCAGAATGTCAAATATCTCAGTTCTCTCCCAGATCTCTCAGTTGATCTGCAGAATCAACAAAATCCCACACAGAATCCCAGAAAGGGTGGGAGTGGGCAAGAAACTGACAAGCGGGTTCTAAGATTAATATCCAAACGCAAAGGTTTTGACAACTACAGCGAGACCCTAAAGAATGACAAAAATGAGAGCGCAGGCCACGCTGGACAGCAGGACTTACCAGAAAGCTGGCATGACCAAGACAGCGGGATCTCAGCCAGAAGATGGACGCATGGACCACATACAGAACCATGGGCTGAGCATGAACTTAGGAGCACACGACACGTGCCGTGGAGAAAGGGCTCTACCAGGAAATGGCACTGGGTCACCTGGACAGCCATCTGGGAGAAAGATGAATCTTGCCCCCATCTCACCCACTACGGAGAATCCAAGTCCAACTCCAAGTAGAAGCGGGGCTAACCCCAAGAAAGGCAGCATCACTTTCCCCTCTCAGACCAAGGGTGGGAGGAGAGTGAAGTCAGGACCTTTGCCTCCCGCCTGGCCAGGCCCCTCCCTCTGGGCGGTCAGGAGGCCCCAGCTCTTAGGGGGAAGGCCTCCCCCTACAGTCCCCCTCCCCTAGCTGAGGCAGCAGCTCGGCCCGTCTTGTCCCTTAAGATGGAGGTTGTAGCATGGGCCCGTTCATCGCCAGGCGAGGACCCCCACCAGGCCCGGCCCGCACCTGTCCGCGGAACTCTGCCCACGTGTAGGTAAACTGTCCCCTGGTTGAGCTCTCATGACACCCGGTTCAAGGACCTTCTGTCTCCCGCTGGAATTGGACTACATCAGGCTTTACCCAGAAAAGCTGAATGTGTGAGTTAGACAGACGTGTACCCCAGCATGCAGGATTTCCCCTCCTTATCCACAGAAAGAGGTGCCTGTGTGCCCCAGGGACGAGCCCGGGACTGGGAAACACAGATGCCCAAAACGAGCTGAACGCATAAAGTGGGTCAAGAAGCTTGGTACAGTACGCTCTAACAAGCGGAACGAAATAACTCAACCTTCTTAATTTCAGGGCCCTGGGACCCTCTTAGAAATCAAAGACTCCGAAAACCTTCTGCTTTATATAACTATATATGTATTACCAAGTTTTTGCAATTGTGTATCTATTCATTTTAGAATAACAATACATGTTAACATAAATAACATTTCTCATGAAAAATAACCATGTTTTCTGAAATCAGAACGAGAAAGGTGGTGGTGTTTCGTGTTTTGCGGTCTTTTTTATTACGGGGCTTCACAAAACAGCTCCATTTTCATATGTCTTCACATTCAATCTGTTGTGCTATTTTGTCTTGGTTGAAGCGTCTGAAGGAAAAATTAGCCTTACAAAGATACTTAGTTGGAAAAGGAAAGTGCAGTTTAACTGCCTTTTCACGTGATCGTGGAGCTACGTCCTTGATGCTGCATCAAAACCCCAGAAGTGAGAACGGGTTCAAGATCTGAGGCAAGGTGGCGTCTGAAATCCTAACCATGAACTTGCATGCTGTTTACCTACATCAAAATCCGCTGGCTTACCCTGCCTGTGGAAAGACTCTTTTACCCCTGTGTGACTTTGTAACAATGTACACATCATTTGGAAAACACTGGCTCAGGGGCGCCTGGGTGGCTCAGTTCTCAAGCATCTTTGGCTCAGGTCATGATTCCAGGGCCCTGGGATCGAGCCCCATGTAAGGCTCCCTGCTTGGCGGGAAGCCTGCTTCTCCCACTCCCCCTGCTTGTGTTCCCTCTCTCGCTGTGTCTCTCTCTGTCAAGTAAATAAATTTTTTAAAAAGATCTAAAAAACAAAACCATTGGCTCAATGAATTATACAAGTCTTCCTTTTTCTTTTTCTTTTTTTTTTAGATTTCATTTATTTTTTGACGGAGAGAGACACAGGGAGAGAGGGAACACAAGCAGGGGGAGTGGGGAGAGGGAGAACCGGGCTTCCTGCCGCGCGAGACGCCCCATGTGGGGCTTGACCCCAGGATACTGGGATCATGACCCAGGCCAAAGACAGATGCTAAATCAACTGAGCCACCCAGGCGTTCCTAGGCAAGTCTTCTAAATGATGACATTTTGCTATTTGACATTAAAAAAAAAAAAATCAGTCATTAGTATCACCATCTATCTCATCAGCAAGGGTTTCAAGTGATGACAAGCTGTCACGTTCACAGTGATAAAACAATTTCCCTAAATCCTAATTTTTTTTAAGAGAGAGAGAAGTTTTTTTAAGAGAGAGAGAGTGCATGGCAGGAGAGAGGGGGATGGCAGGGAGGGAGGGATAAGCAGACTCCTTGCCAAGCAGGGAGCCCAATGTGGGACTCCATCCCAGGATCCTGGAATCATGATCTGAGGGGAAGGCAGATACTTAACCGACTGAGCCACCCAGGCGCCCCTCACACAGTGTATTAAAAAAACGTGTACTCCAGGATTGACATTTAATAAAATCGATCCTGTCTCCTGCTTTCTCAAGGTCGTTCTCACGTGCAATGATTAAAATGACCACTAGTATAGCCCAGGATCCCTGCCTCTTTTTGTAAGATACATGAGGTTTCCCCATCATTACTTTTCTACCATCAGTTGCATTGCCACCAGTGGAAAGGGCAAATCATGTCTTCAAATCATCATGAGAACAGTTGTGCCCTCATGGGACCCCTGGAAGAGTCTTAGGGAAACCTTGAGGGTCCAGAGGCCACACCAGGAGAACTTCTGAATTATACCAACGAAAAGCAATAGACATGAAACTTAAAAATTTAATACGGAGTGAAAAAGAAGACACGAAAGCCATATACCATGAGACTCATTCCTGTAAAAGTTCATAAACAGGAAAAACTAAACTATATTGGTTAGGGGATGCATATTTAGTTGATAAAACACACCAGGGGATTTGAAAACACTTCTCGGTAATTAAGAGACCAAGCAGAGAAAAATTAGCGAGGAAGATCCAAACAGAATTTAAGAGTTTACCCTGATGGCCACAGACGGAATCCCATAACCAACAATAACAGAATTAATGCTCTTTCCAGACACAGCGAACACTCACCAAATGAGACGACACATTGCATTAAAACCTCAACAAAAACAAGGAATGCTATTATGTGAACTATGTTTTTTGACTGCAATGCAATTCATTTAAAAATCAGGAGCAAGGGGCGCCCGGATGGCTCAGTTGGTTGAGCGCCTGATTCTTGGTTTTGGCTCAGGTCATGATCTCAGGATCCTGGGATCGAGTCCCGTGTCAGGCTCCACACTCGGTGGGAAGTCTGCTTATCCTTCTGCCTCTCCCTCTGCTCGCTCTCAGAAATAAATAAATAAAATCCTTAAAAAATAAAAAATAAAAATCAGTAATAAGATAACTTAAAAAACCCACATTCAGAAATTTTTACAGTATCCTTTTAAAGGGCTCACAGGTTAAAGAAGAAATCCTAACAGAAAACAGAAAATATTTAGGCCGAGTAATAAAAACGCCACACATCCAAATGTGTGAGGTGAGCTAAAATCGTTATTAGAGGAGACATTTACAGTTTTCAAATGCTTTCATTAGGAAAGAGGATGAAAATTCATGACCTGAGAAGTTGGGAGGCCAGCGAGAATCCATCCAAAAAAAATATAAGGATTTAACGAAAGTACACCTGTTAGCAAAGTAAGCTACATAAGTGAACACACGTCAGAGCTCATCTCTAGAAAGGGGTCCAAAAGGTCCCCCTAAGTTACTATGGGTTCTACATCACCGCACCTCTGCTGTTCCACTTGACCTGACTGGGGTCAGATCCCAGGTCACATCCCTCCCGATCGTGGTTCCCTGCAGCCCCACTTTCTTACCAGGATTCTTTAAAGTCAAGTGCTCCAACGCCAGTCTTGGGTGGGAACCCCTTCTCCCACCCCCACTAACTGCACACACCACTGCTCCAAACTCCTGGCTCTGCTGGGACCTTAATGCTTCCAGAATAACTCAGGTCGCCCTTCTGTAAAGAGTAAAGGGGGGCCATGCTTTGAAAAGAAACTCAGACATCATTTGGGGTTCCTGAGTTCAGCTGGGAAAAAAAAAATCAAACTCAATAAAAGACATCTGCAAAGCCTTCGAATCATCTGGAGGAATGGCCACAAGTGAACAGAAGTGTCTTTCCGCCAATTCCTTCTCTTTGGCCCACAGCCGCCTTCCCTTTTGTATTTCCTTCTCTCTCTCAGCCTTGCAGGAAGCCTCAAGGTCCAAAGCGGGGAGTCAACAGGGAAGGGGCTGGCAGAAAGAGCTCCGGCTTCCTTCCACACTGCAGTCCCCCAACCCTGGTGCGGCTGCATTTCCAGCCCCAGGCGGCACCCAACTCACCCCCCGACCAAATCTGAGCCATGAGCTCCTGATTGGACACATCGCGCTCCCTCACTCCGCAGGCGAGGCCGGGCATGGTGCCGCACACACCTTGTGGCGTGGTCTCCGCCGGTCCCAAAGCTGCTCCCCTGTGCTGTCCTTACCAGCGGCTTCTCCTCCCCAGACCTCTTCCTTTCTCAAGCTGTCTTCCCAACCCTGCTGCCTTACTCCGCTGTGCCTGACCTCACGGAGGAAAAACAAAAAAGAGAGGCCATGAGGCTTGACCGTGCCTACTTTGGCAAAGGTTAGGGAAGAACTACTCAGTTCTCAGAGCTTCCCCTGGCTAGTTGCTTCCTAGCAGAAAGATTCCGGCCCTAACACCACCTTCTTAAAGAGCCCTTCATGGGCCCATTCGTGGGTCATTCCCCTACTTATTCTATCCCACAGCCTGGCTTCCCTTCCTTATAGGGTGTATCAGGATGGCAGGGACCTGGCCTGTCCTGTTCACCACACCCTCCCCAGCATCTAGAACACAGGTGTTCAGGGATAGTCGCTAACGATGCTAATTTCCACGGGAAAACTGGCCCAATCTGCAGAAGTTTTGAAGGGCCTCGAGCCCCAGCGGCACACCCTTCATAAAAACCCAACCGCTCTTCTCCAAATGTGGACCAGCACAAAGCCACCTCTTCTCTCTGCTTTTCATTCTACGTTGAAGTTCTCGATCGCCTCCTTTAAAACACTGCACCTGCGTTTAAGAGCCCCTCAAAACCATTTTGTTGTTCTAGAGCTTTCTGGCATCTGGCTGGCGTCTTTCCGCTCTCCTGCCCCCCAACCCCGGTACGTTCGATAATTTCTTCCACACGGTCAGCGGCATCGTCCGTGACAACAATGCGCGTGTCAGCCACTAACCACAGGACAACCCAGTCTCAATCCCGCTCCGAACGGTTTCTTCTGAAAAACCTCAGCATCCCTGTTCCCCACTTCCCCACACCGGGGACCCCCATACTCGCGCTCCTGGCTGAACCCCCTGCGCTGGCTTCACGCCACACTCCAGGACACACATGCCACCTGCATCCTACTGTTCATGCAACTCTCACCCCAGCCCCCGATATTTCCGCCACAGGCTCTCCCTGTCCTATCATGTCCCCGCGAACCCCTCCAACAGGTCTCCAACTGCCACATTCATACACTCAACTGCAGATCAGATCATGCACAGTTACGTGTGACAATGTAAGGCAGGGCAAGACTCGGGTAAGCACAGGACAATCGGTCTGTAATGCACACAACAACACGGGGCAGAGCACCCAATGGGGTGGGTGCTCCCCGCTCTCATTGACTCGGCCCGTCCGTGTCAGTTACACGAATTCCATGTCAGTTACACGAATTCCCGAGCACTACTGGCGGGCATACTCACATAGATCAGTCCCGAATAGTAGCGGTCCTTCAGGTTGTGTAAGACAGAAGCCTCGTTCAAGCACGTCAATTCTGCCATGTCCTCCACCTTGGAAAACTTGGGCGGGTTCATCTTCTGAATATCGTCTTTGTTGACCATCGCCTTCTTCCCGTTCTCGGCCAGTTCCACCATGACCTCATCTCCCCGCTCTTCCTTGATACTCGCTGCCTCAAAACCATGGCGCTCGGACGGAATCCACACGAGCTTTTTAGCCGTCCAGTCAGCCTGGGTGGCAGGGTTGTAGATGACCGCCCTGTCCACAAAGAGGTACCTCTCTGGGTCTTCGAGTCCAGCTCTCTGGGCCATTGTAAACAGGAGGAGTCAACTACAATTGTCTCTAGGAGAAGAGGAGGAGGAGGACAAGGTTAGAGGTTCAAAAACACCACGATGTGCAGATTTTCACTCTTGGCAGGGTTTTAAGAGAGAACCTTTCTGTCGAGGAGCAGGGCAGTGATGGGCTCCACCACCATGCTAACCGAGTGTCCCGGGGGAATTTTGGGGCTGACCACAAATCGTGCCCATGGTCAGCTAGAGACCATGTGAGACGCGCTCTCAGTTACCGAGGGCTGAAAAACAAGCTGGGGGAAGGCAGGGTTCCTGGGGGACTTTCATCCTGTCTTGCACCCTAACCAAAATTAACCAGGGAGTTAAGAAGGCAAAGGGGATTGAGGACAAAGAAAACAAAGGTGCGAAGTAAAAGATCCAGGCGTGGCCACCAGGACGGAGCTAGGAAATGCACGGCCAGTGAAGGAGAACAAAGCCTCAGGTCTGTGCTGGCCCCCCTTCTGCCTTCGGACAGGAGACTCAGAGCTCCTCTGTACAAACACCCCAACTCCGTCCCCCGGGGGGCTTCTCTGGGGGTGCGAGTGGTCTCGATGCCATCAGATGATGCCACGGTGTGACCTGGCTTCCTGGGACAGCTATGTGAGCACGCTACGGGAGCTCTCCAGGCCTCACCCCTACCCTGCAGCTGCTCCCCCTCCCTGCAGCTGCTCCCACTCCCAGGCTCCCCTGTGGCGCGCCATCATTCATCAAGACTTCCTCCACCACCCTGCTTTCTCGCCACGGAACAGACTCCGGTGTGCCCACGTGTGCCCCTGCAGGCCGTGGGGCCCAGAAGCAAACACGGAGTGTTACCGATAATGATCTGACCCAGGCAGAAGAAAGAGAACCACTAACCTCAGCCCCATTGAGAAACAGAGTTTCTGGGGTGTTCACAATGAATGCGTCTCAAGACCTAACTGGTTTACTGAGCACTTGTTTGCCATTCACCCGCTCGTCTGTGGCCCCAGACACGCTAGTCTCAGCTACCTCTGGTCCTGACCTTCTGGATCAAATGACGGCATCTTACAGTCCTCACTCACCTTTCCGAGGTGACTCAGGACTCCTGCCTCACAATGTCTTTTTGGAATCTGATACCATCATTAAACACTTTTGTGATCACCCCAAATTCCAGGGTAGTACAGATCTCAGAAGCATGGTCTCCAGGACCTCATGCAAGGCCAGGCAAGAAGCCAACTGAGTAGTTTTGTTCTGTTCACATCTTCCCGGGTTTTGCTGCCATCACGCCCCTCCCCCAGTGGATGAGGATTCTTCCTTGGCAAAAGACAGAAGGCTGCAAGGCTAATCATGGACTAGCCCAGGGGCACCTAGCTGGCCCAGTCAGAAGGGCATGGACTCTTGATCTCGGGGTTGTGAGGTTGAGCCCCACGTGGGGTACTTAAAAATAAAATTTTATTTTATAAAATAAAATATTTTTTTTAAGATTTTATTTATTTATTTGACAGACAGAGACACAGCGAGAGAGGGAACACTAGCAGGGGGAGTGGGAGAGGGAGAAGCAGGCTCCCCATTGAGCAGGGAGCCCAATGCGGGACCTGATCCCAGGATCCTGGGATCATGACCTGAGCCGAAGGTGGACACTTAATGACTGAGCCCCCAAGGTATCCCCTAAAAATAAAATCTTTAAAAAAAAATTAAGTAGTCCTAAAGTTATTATGAAGCTTTCAGCCTTGAGTCCAAAAACTTCAAGCTCCATAAAGTCCCTGAAATGGTATAAAAATGGACACTTTAGAAAGCATTTGCTAAAATGTAATGTGTTATAAATAGGCATGGTTTTTAGGGCATGGTTCTTAGACGCTGGTATGGGCATGGGCAGTATGTAGGAGGCTTACAGAAGCATGGACTGGAGCGCCTTCCCCAGAGTTTCCAATTCAGCAGGGTCTGGGGCAAAGCCTAGTAATTTGCATTCCTAACAAGTTCCCAGATGCAGCAGAGGAAGCTGGTCCTGGGACCACACTTTGAGAACCATCATTCCATGGTTTCCGGTTACCATGGTGAGCCAATGTCATTAACAGGTGTGCTGGGATAGGAAAAAAAGGGTTGAAAACCAATGTTTTAGACTAATTCCTAACCTGATTTAAGGGCTATGCTCAGGTTTTTTAAACGATGGACTTGAACAAAACAAACAAAAAAAATCACACAACGAAACCCCCCAAAAATCACAAAAAGAGGTAACAATAAGACTTCTACAAATAAAAAGGCTAACACGTTTTCTAATTCAACTTTTATTTGCCCTTTTAGGCATTCACTTGGGGAGGTGGGGCTGGCAATTCAGAAAATATTCCCAGGGCACATGTACATTCTGGAAAATGGTTTCCAAAACCCATCATTACCTATAGGGACTGGCTTTCGTAAGACTATTAACACACTTTCTGTCTTTCCAAACTTATACTTTGCAAAACTGCTCAGGAGAAGGGAGGCATGACTCTAAGGTGGGAATTGTCCTAGATAAATCTGGACACGGACAACAGGACACGCATTCCGCCTTTACGATGGATGGCCTTCTAGAAGAGAAAATTTCCCGTGATCACAACATACGGTAACAAGTTACTCTTGTCGTTAACAGGTAGGAACTGTTTATCTCGCACGACACCTCGGAAGAGGTCTTGTTGCCAGCAGGCGTGTGCACACACATTTCTTTAATTTTACATTGGGCATGTAATTATATGCTTAAATTTCATGGACGGCTATAAATTAGAGCAGCTCAACAGGTCATTTCTGCCAGGCTTTAAAAAAAAAAAGTAAATGATACATTTAAAAATTAGTTCACCAAATTGGTACATTTAAAATTTATCAGTATTTTTTTCTAGGTGAGGAAATTCTTGTAATTTCAGGGAAAGAAACCAAAACGTCGCAAAAAACATAACTGCAAAATGCTCCCGCCTTTGTTGGGGGGAGGAGGGGAGAATTACACATGCATGTGCCTTTTTTTTTTTTAAAGGAATAGATAGATAAATAAATAAATAAATAAAATTAAATAAATAATATTTTTAAAAAGGAACAGACAGTCATTGGGTCTCCACTGGGTGGTAAGATTACAAATTACTTTTACTTTTTACTTTTCCAGAGCTTTCTATGACTGATCAGACACTGAGAGGACAGCTTCCTGTTCCTGGCTATCTGGTGAGCATCTAGATGGCTCCTGGGTCCTCCTGGGATTGGGGGGATCTCCACCTCCTGACCAAGCCTCGCATGCATGGTCCTCACCCCCACAGTAAGCCTCAACTTCCCCACAACCAAACACCTACCCTCTCCTTCCCATCCTGCCCCAAATGCCACCCTGAGAAGTTCTTTTCAGGTCTGGTTTGACAGAGTTTGGGATGCCCGTGAAGAGGTTTCCTTCACTTTAACTCTTCACCTGTGATCGCCCGATATGCAGTATTTTTTCCATGCCATTGCACATGTGGTACCCGATCTTGATAATGCCAGTGTTTAACAGCGAGCCACTCCCAAATGCCTCACTTTACACCATGGGTGGGTGGGGGGGGGGGGGGAATACCACAATTTTAAAAATAGCAAATACTGTTCTGTATCATTAATTATGGGCAGGCACTATTCTAAGCAGTTTACCTTTACCAACTCGGTCCTCCCAACAGCCCTGTGAGGCATGTACTAATATCTCTATTCTACAGATGAGGAACCCAAGGTAGAGAGAAAGCCCATAGCCAGCCCAAGGTCACGGAGCTCACCAGCAGCAGAGCTGGGCTAACCCCAGAGTTCCCGCAGGAATGCAGGCTACAGCAATGGTAGGTGAGGCGGGGAGCGGATTTTGCAGGGCGTGGAGTGCTCCTCGCTGCCTCTCCACTAAATAAAAATCCTATCGATTACGGCTCCAAGAATGGAGGCTCAGCATTGAACACACCAGCACCATCTGGCAAGGGTTTTACATTTAATAGAAAAAACACCTCTATATTGGAAGAAAGGGAGTAAGGAGCAAGGTCTTTGCTGCAGACGGAAAGATAATCTGAAGGTTTTTGGTGTCATCTGAAATGAGCATCTGATTATAGCTAAGTCATTCATGTGTCTAGGAAAGAGCCCCCTACAGAGCCAGAGCCCATCCCCTTCATTGGTTTTGGACACACCCTGGGGCTCTGCTCCCCACCCTCACAGCCAATTTTTTTTACTTCCAGTGAAATGCCACCAGAGAAACATCTCTGCTGCCTCCCAGCATCTACTATGGGTACAGAGAGGGGCAGACAACCCAATTTTGAGAATATCTTGTGTATAAATAGCCAAACGAAAATGATGGATCAATTATCCGCGATAGCACTGCCCTCTGTTAACAGAGCAACTACACCAGAATCGTCCCACTGGGTTTACCACCACCACTGCAGCCACTCAAGACAACAGGGACCTACAAACCTATTCATCTACCCAAATTCATCTCAGCCAAAAGCGCACGCACACCCCAAACGCTAAAGGGCACCATCTCTCAGGGAACATCTGCAGGCTGGGTTAAAATATTTCCAAAATGCGGATGCAAGGCCAGGAATTTCAGTCCCTCCTATAGGATGAGAAAGGACACAACCCTCCGAAGCACTGGGTCTCCCCCCACCCCCCGCAGTGTGCCCTTCAGAATTCCGTTCATCTGCTCTCCCAGTCTGTCTGTCTTCATTGTGATGATTTCCCTAAGGAGCCCAAATAAAAAGCCAGCCTCTGGGGTCACATCCCTTCACTGCCAAAGCTCGGGCTGCATATCGCACAATGACAGCATGTGCCGTCTCCAGATAAGGACGGGCAAGAACCAAATTTAAGATGCACGGAGTCAAGCGATGCATCAAATAAAATGGCCACTTTTCCAGAATCCGAGACAGACAGGGCATACTTCAACGTCAAAAGCGCGGGACTACAAGAATACTCGGTCGGGGCAGACCCAGAAAGAAAATAAAACAATAAACAGATGAGAGTTTCCCAGACTGAGAGACTATGGAGAACGATGAAGCCCGACTCAAAGAATCCTCACTTCCAGCGTTTAAAAAAAAAAAAAAAAAAAAAAAAAAAACCTAACAAACCCAAACCCAAAAACCAAAATCTCGGCAAAGCCGAGGTATTACATTTAGTATATTCTATTATTCAGCGAAAAAGCAGCCTTTGTTCGGTTGGCAGGCTGGATCTACCCCGCCTGCTCTCCCCTACCCGACCCCACCCCACCCCACCCCCTTGCATCCACCGCAGTGGGCTCGCAGGGAGCCGCAGAGGCCCGAAGACACAGATAACGGTCACAGGCGGAAGCCACGCCAGCCCAGCCTCACCCGCGGAGCCCAGACCCGCCGCGTCGCCAGCCTCCGTCCCCAGGCCCCGGCGCCCAGGCCGGCCAGGCAGGGGGCCTCCCGGGTCCCTGGGCCGCACCCGCCCACCGCGGGCCCACAAAGCGCCCGCCAACGCCACGACTCCGCCGCTCCCACTTCGCCCCGACCCCATTCCAGTCCCATTTCACGGGATCAGGGTGTGACCCCAGCTGCAGAAGGCCAGCAAGGGAGTCCGCGGCAAGCAGTGCCCGGATCGCTTACACAATAAAGGGATCCCGAGGCGAGGGCTGACCCTCCCCCCCGCCCGCCCGGCCGCCCTGCCGCAGCGCGCCCCCGCCACATTTCCCGCCTCGCCCCCCCCACCCCACCCGGGCCTCGCCGGGCGTCCGGCCCCGACCCCTTGCGGCCCCCGCCCGCCCTCCCGCCCCCAGCTCCTCCGGAGCCCACCTTCCGCGCGCCGGCCGCGGCTCGGACCCTCGCCCGCCGCGCGCTACCCGACTGTGCGGAGGAGCCCCTGCCCTCGGGTCCCCCCCACTCCACGGGGCCTGCAGCGCCGTCCGCCTTGCCAGCCCTGAGAACCCCCGACCGCACCCGGGCTGCCCGGCCGGCCTAACCCGCCCGGGAACCCACCCAAGGGCCGGCCCTTCCTGTCCGGCGCCCCCCACCAACAGCCGGGTCGCTCTTCCCAGCCCGCCCCAGGGCTCCCTCCCCTTCCCGGAGCCCCGAGACCCCCACCAGGGCACTAGGCCTCCCCGTCCCCCGCGCCCCCACGGACCCGACACGCCGAGGGCCAGGTCCCTGCATGCCCACCCCCCCACCCCGATCTCCATCCCCAGCCCCCAGAGGTCGTCCCCCAGCACACCCAGGCCCTGATCCTTGCAGGGGTCTCAAGCTTCAGGACCCCATTCCCCGCCCTTCCAGAGCTCTCTCCAGCCGCTGGGGTCGGTTACCTACCCCGCTTCCCTCCCCAGGGTCGATCCCCGCATGAATCTCCCGCCCCGCAGTGCGAGCCCTCCACGCAGAGCCGCCCGGGCGTCCCCGTGCTCACGCTTCGGCTCTGCTCTGCCCTCCAGAGTCCCTCCCTCCTCCGCCCCAGCCCGGGACCCTTCCCTCCCCCGCCGCCGTACCCCCGCCGGCGGCCGCGGCGCTCGAACCCGGGCAGCCGCACCTCTCACCTTCAGCCGAAGATGGTGGCGCCGGCGCACGTCCCCAGCCGCGACCACAGATCCGGCCCCTCAGTCCCAAACCCACCGCTGCCTCCGCCGGGCTCCTTTAGCACTGCCGCTCCGCGCCGCCCCACCCACTCCCACCCTCATTGGGCCAGCCCCACGCCCGTCACCGCCGCCCCCAGACCCACTGGTCCGTTTGCGCGCCCATCTCCAAGGGAAGACGTTAGCAACCCGAGCGAAGCTACCTTCCCGAGGGCCGCTCCCTCCACCCACCTGGAAGGACGCTCATTGGCTCCCGCTGCCCGCCCCCCGGCCGCCGGCGCCCCGACCTCATAGGCCGCCCCGCGCGCCCGTCATGGACTCCGGGAGGTGCGGCCGGGCCGGCGGCGGGCGATTGGTCGGCGCCCGCGGAGATGGACAGCCGAGGCCGACCGGGCGCCGGCGAGCCCGCGGGGCAGCGGCTGCGGACGCCGCGGGGGCTTCGGCCGTGCTGCCGCTGCGGCAGGTGACCCGCGGCGGGAGCCCCGAGCCGCGCCCGGACACGCCTGTGCCGGCGTCGGGCCGCCTCGCCGTCCCCTGTTCCCGCCGCAGCCGGCGTGTCCCGCAGCGGCACCGGCTGCCACCGCCGAGTCGCGGGCCCCCAGCGCTGCCTGCAGGGGCGGGGCCGGAGCGCGGTCCAGAGGCCTTACGTCACCCCCGGAGCCGCGGGGGGCGGGGGCCGCGGCTCTGCGGCTCACCTGCAGTGGGTGGGGGGGGGGCTCGCGGCGGCTCTGCCCATGCGCGCGGGCTCTGCGGGCCCCCGGCCGCGCTCCGGCCGCGGGGTGACTGTGCCTGGGCCGCGGAGCGCCGGACGCCTTCCTCCGCTGCGGCAGTTTCGGGGTTTGCGAGGGGCGGGGCCTCCCTCCCCAGGCTGCGGGCTGCGGCGGGATTCCAGACGAGGGGCGAGCGGCCTAGGACAGGAGACGTGGGGGAAAGGACTTCGCTCACCTCATTCATTTGTTCCTTCTTTCATTCATTCGTTCCTTCTTTCATTCATTCGTTCATTCATCACGCGGAGCTCCCTACGCGGGAGGGGCCTGTGAGGAGGTTTTGCCGAGCTGTCCTCACCCCTGGGGCCTATGAACCCCTCGGAGGCCTTAGAAAACGTTTGAGAACTGAGGGGGCTGGAGGGGGGCTGGAGAGGGGTGGGTCAGTCTCAAAATAAGGAAACTGGAAAAATAAATGGAAGTCAATGAATAGTTAATGAAATATCCGCAGAAACGGGTCAGCTGCAACAGGGCTCTTATATAATGACATATAAATACAATAAAGTGTAAGTCACGAGATCAAAATGAATTATAAAACCGGCACATCATCAAAAAAATTTTACAGCAAAATGCAGTTATTTAATGTGGGAAATGGGTGCGCTTTAATGCGTGTGATATGATACATGGAAACTTCCAGTCTGGTAAAAAGTGAATAAGGAAAAAAAAAATCAGGAAATGATAAGGAAGGGCTGGTGGAATTCAGAGAAGGCTCCAAGAGGCAGCTGAGTGCAGAGTCCTTCCTGGGGAAGTCGGAGTCAGGTCCTGTGTCTGTGCTTTGTCCTAGTAGAGTGACTCTCGTCCGCCACCCCACCCCCACCAGCATGCTGTGGGGTGAGCTGCCCCTTTTCCAGGCGTCTTTTGACTTGGCCCCATGAATTGGACTGCCCTTAATGCTGTGTGCGCATGGAGTATGAGTGAACTGTACAAAATTTCGGAGTGATATTCCTCTTCTGAATCTTTAAGTGTGTTCAGAGAGGACCAAACCCGGCTCAGCTTTGTCGGCCACTGGACATTTCCCCATGCGGTGTTCAGGGCCAAGAGCATCCATCCACACACACACAGCCCTGTTAGCCACCAACTCCAGGGGTGCTCACAATCTGAAAACAAACCCTGGATCATCAGAGAGGGCAGGAAACTCACCAGAATTAAACATCACAAAGATGTTAGTCTTAATGAGAAACCAGTCATAAAAAGAATGTCCGCGAATGTATGTCTAGTCCTGGTGACACTCCCAACACTTGGGCCCTCTCTTTCCTTCCCATTTTTTTTTTTAAGATTTTATTTATTTGACAGAGATCACAAGTAGGCAGAGAGGCAGGCAGAGAGAGAGAGAGGAAGGGAAGCAGGCTCCCCGCTGAGCAGAGAGCCCGATGTGGGGCTCGATCCCAGGACCCTGAAATCATGACCTGAGCCGAAGGCAGAGGCTTTAACTCTCTGAGCCACCCAGGCGCCCCTTTTCTTCCCATTTCCACTTCATCCCGTCACCCAAACTCACCCTCTCCTCAACTTCCCTTTGTCTGTTAATGAAACCAGCCTTGAAACCCCTGATTCCTTTGTCTCCAATGGCTCCAGTATCCTATCCCTCTCTACCCCCATAATCCAGCCTGCCAGGCTCCTCTGTATCTCACCCCATGGACATCTATTCCAGAATGTGCTGCTATTTGGATGAGGAAGACACAGGATTTTTGAACCAGGTAAACTTGGCTTTGAATTAATCTCTGCCATTACTAGATGTTGAAACTTAGACCAATTCCTTACTGTCATCTTTAAAAAGGAGATAGGGGCGCCTGGGTGGCTCAGTCATTAAGGGTCTGTCCCCGCATCTGGCTCCCTGCTCAGCGGGAAGCCTGCTTCTCCCTCTCCCACTCCCCCCTGCTTGTGTTCCCTCTCTCACTGTGTCTCTTTCTGTCAAATAAATAAATTCTTAAAAAAAAATAAAAATAAATAAGAAGGGGGATAGGAATGGAGACTTCAAAGACTCATTCAAATGGATATTAACAGGACAATGTAGTGGGAGGGAGGGGGGGAAGAGGCATCACGAAATGCAATAGGTTGAAACTTGTTTCTTAGTCTACAAGTTCATTTACAAGCGAGAGAGGTCTTTCTCCATAGTAATTTTTCCTGACAGTCTAGGCTGCTTTGCCCCCAAAAGAGAAAGTTCACAGACCATTGTTTTGCACAGTCTAGGTCATAAGTCCAAACTCCTTCCCTCTGGGTGGTTCCAGCCCGTGAACCTGTTTTGTTCTAAACTGTTTTGTTCCATCTGCAGAGGGCTGATATGAAGCATTTTTTTTTATTTGATTGAATTCCAAAATTTGCAAATCAAGAACTATCCAACACCAGTAGCCAGCAGGGAAACACAAACCAGAATCATAAGGAGATACCACTTCCCAACCATCAGAATGACCCAAATCAAAAAGACAGACAATACCAAATGTTGGTGAGGACACAGAGACATGGGAACGCTCAGTCGTTTCTGGGGGGAATAGAAAATCGTGCAGGCACTCTGAGAAATCATTTGCCACTTAAAAAAAAAGATTCTATTTATTTATTTGACAGAGAGAGACACAGTGAGAGAGAGAACACAAGCAGGCAGAGTGGGAGAGGAAGAAGTAGGCTTCCCGCTGAGCAGGGAGCCCAGTGCTCTGTGGGGCTTGATCCCAGGACCCTGGGATTATGATCTGAGCCGAAGGTAGACGCTTAATGACTAAACCACCCAGGCACCCCCACTTGCCACTTTCTTAAAAAGTTAACTATAGGGACACCTGGGTGTCTCAGTCAGTTAAGTCTCAGACTCTTCATTTGGGCTCAGATCTTAATGTCCTCATCGTCCAAGCCCCAAGCTTGACTCTGCCCTGGGCATGGAGCCTATCTAGAAAAATAAAAGGAATGCAACCGTGTGCGTGAACCTTGAAAACATTACCCTCAGACACAGACACCACATTTTGTAGGATCCCATTTATATGAAATATCTGTAAAAAACTAAACTTGGGAAACAGTAGTTGCCTGGGGTGAAGGCCAGGGTGGGGAAGGAGGGACAGCATGGGGATTAGCAGGAAATAGACATGAGGGTTCCTACTGAGATGATGAAAATGTTCTAAAATTGACTCATTGTGATGGTTGCCCAACTCGGTAAGCTTACTAAAAAAAAAAAAAAAAAAAACAAAAAAACAAAAAAACACTGAATTTTATACTGTGAGTGACATGATTTGCAAAATAAACCTTATTAAAGTGCTTTTTTATTTTATTTTTTTTAAAGATTTTTATTTATTTATTTGACAGAGAGAAATCACAAGTAGGCAGAGAGGCAGGCAGAGAGAGAAGGAAGCAGGCTCCCTGCTGAGCAGAAAGCCCGATGCGGGGCTCGAACCCAGGACCTGGGATCATGACCTGAGCCAAAGGCAGCGGCTTAACCCACTGAGCCACCCAGGCGCCCCTAAAGTGCTTTTTTAAAAAATAGGGGGGAAAAGAGCTATCACATGAAAATCCACATTTCCAGTTTCCCCTGAAAAATTGGAAGATCGGGAAATTCGAGGACAATTGGGTGGTGCCTGAGCTGCTGCTCCTTCTTAGACAAAGCACGTGGCCCCAGAGCTCCTCAGCCACCACGAACCCCGTGGTCCCTCAGAGCTGACCTGCTTTACTCAGTGACATTCTTTGCCTGGTCTTTTTAAGTATCGATAAGAGGTTTTCAGTCCTTGTTATTCCTGTTGAGGAATTTCAGGCCAGATCACTCCAGAGAGATAGAATAGTGGTATTTTTGAGTTGAAAAGTTGTTTCCCTGGGGGCACTGGCCGGCTAGGTGGGTAGAGCGCTCGACTCTTGGTCCTGAGTTCAAGCCCCACGTTAGGCACGGAGCCTACCAAAAGGAAATAGAAAAGAAAAGAAAAAAAAAGTGTTTCCCTGGCGGTGGTGAAGAAGTCAGAGGTTTAAATTTGAGTGTCCACAAGAGGTACTGATAGGGGTCCCTTTTCAACACGATTCTTTGGCCGGGAGTATCTTGGGGCACAAACTATTGTAATGACCGCGACACAGCTCTTCTGGGGAATAATGCTGGACGGACCCGAGGGTTCAGTGCTCACCTGTGGACATCTTCAATCAGCACGAATAATGGGAAAACCATTGCAGAGACTCCCATGAGCTGAGAAAGAAAAAAACCTTCTAGAATTTTCTTGGGCCTCTTACACTCTGGAATTCTGAGGGGAAAGAAAAAACCAAACGAGCCTGAAATTTCCTCATTAAGACTTCTGTCCAATCATGCAGGATAAGGCTAAGTCAGATCTAATGTGATTTAGACAAATGAAAGCATGAGAGTTCCTGCATCCTAATGTCTTAGGGCAAGTCACACCTGTGGCAAATACTTTTTTTTTTTTTTTGGCAAATGCCTATTGAGTGTCTTTTGTGTCTAGGGATGGTGCCAGGTACCAAGGAAATGACTATGTCAACATAGGCACAGTCCCTACCCCTAAGGAGCATACCATCTAGCAGGAAATATGAGCAAATAGGCAGATAATTATAATTACAGATAACTATATGATTATAGAGCAGGGGTTCTTAATCTGGAGTCCATGGAAACCTAAAGAATTTAATTCTATAAAACTTTGAATCATATGCAACGTTTACTGCACGCTTTTGTCTTTTCTTTTTTTCTGGGGAGATCTACAGATCTTCACAGATTCTCAGACAGGCCTCTGGTCCAAAGAGTTTTGTGGGAATGCAACACAGTATGACAAGTACTATACTATGGGAAATACAGCAAAATCCAGGGACCCCTAAGAGGGACACTTAACTCAGAATGGTGGCAGGGGTGGGGATGCGGAAAGTTCCAGAAAGTCTCCCTAGAGAAATTTTTTCTTTTGAAAATATAATCTGAGTATGACGTGAGCCAGATAAACAGGGGGGAAAAATTCTTTCAGAGAAAACAGCAAGGGGGATGATGGCAGAGTTTTAATTTGAAGAGTAATGGGACCCATGACTGGGTCTGTGTTTTGGAAGGATCACTCTGGTTACAGTGTGGAGGGTAGATTGAACCAGGGTACGAGGCCGCTGCGCCAAGGCTGAGAGATGCTGGTGACCTGGTCCCAGCAGGCTGGAAAGATGTGGTGGGTTGTGGGGATTGGTGGTGCGAGGATTAAGGGAGGTATTTTAAATGCCAAGCCAATGCATGAATGGATGGATCACAGTGCCTCGTACAATGCTTGATGCATCATAAATGGATTCCCTTCCTCTTTCGTGTCCTGAACTAAAAACCCTCCCTTGCTGAATCCTGCACACACATTTTTATAGAAAGACCTATCTAAAACTCCTTATGCATTTTTGCCTTCGTCCCTGTACCCTCCACCAAGACCAGTGCTGTCCCATGAAAATGAAGGTGAGCCATCCACGCACACCACATATGTCAGCTTAAACTTTCCAGGAGCTGTATTCCAAAACTAATGTGAAATGACTGAAGTTGATTAATTTTTTAAAAGTAGGCTCCACGCCCAACATGGGGCTTGAACTCATGGCCCTGAAATCAAGAGTCTCATGCTCTACCGACTGAGCCAGCCAGGCGCCCCTGGAATTAAGTATTAACCCACCGTGGAGAGAATATTACATTTCCACATGTAGTCAATTAAAAATCATTACCAGGATGTTATACATTCTTTTCCTTGTGCTAAGAGTCAAAATCAAATGGGTGTTTTAGACCTACAGCACATTTTATTCCCGACCTGCCACACTTTTAAATGTTCAAGAGTTGGGGAGCCTGGGTGGCTCAATCAGTTAAGTGTCTGACTTCGGCTCAGTTCATGATCTTGGGGTCCTGGGATAGGGCCCCTTGTGGGGCTCCACATTCAGCGGCACATCTGCTTGCCCCTCCCGCCCCTCCACCAGCTCATGCTCTGTCTCTTATTCAAATAAATAAATAAAATCTTAAAAAATAAAATGCTCAAGAGTGACCTGTGGCTAGCAGTAACCATAGAAGACAGAGCACAGTGCTAGATGGTAAACTCCTTACAGGCAAGGCCAGTGTGTTCAGCTGGTGTTCCCAGGAACTAGCTCAGGGCTTGATACAGAGTCAATGCCCAGGAATTGCTTGTTGGACAGAAGGCTGGATGGGTGGATGCATGGATGCATGTATGAAGGCATGGATGGAAAGATGGACGGATGGATGGATGGATGGTTGGATCGATGGACAGACGGACAGATGGGTGGATGGATGGATGGATGGATGCATGGATGCATGGATGCATGTCTGAAGGCATGAATGGAAAATGGATGGATGGATGGATGGATGGATGGATGGAAGGACAGACGGACAGATGGGTGGATGGATGGATGGATGGATGCATGGATGCATGGATGCATGTATGAAGGCGTGGATGGAAAGATGGACGGATGGATGGATGGATGGATCGATCGATGGACAGATGGACAGATGGGTGGATGGATGGATGGATGGATGCATGGATGCATGTCTGAAGGCATGAATGGAAAATGGATGGATGGATGGATGGGTGGATGGATGGAAGGATGGATGGATGGATGGAAGGATGGATGATAGATGGATGGATGGATGGATGGACAGATAGATGGGTGGATGGATGGATGGATGGATGGATGAATGGATGGACGGATGGAAGGATCGATGCATGGATGAGGACATCCCTTCCAGCTTCTCAGATGTCACTTCAGCTGAGTCAGAGAAGGTGGGCAGGATCACAGCAGTTGAGAATGGTGGGCTGCCAGAGCCAGGAAGCAAGGGACCAAAGCACAGGCAATGAAAACCAATACCAGGAAACAGTGGGAAGTAACAACATTTGACTAAAGTATGGGCAGCACGTACTTTTTACCAGAAAAGAAGGTGGGAGGTGATCTTGGAGTTTGCTGAAAGCTGACAGCCAACCCTACACATCTGGAGATTCTCAAGCTGTTTTTTTGTTGTTGTTGTTGTTGTTGTTGTTTTTTAATCAAAGGCATGTTTTGTTTAAAATATCCTGTCTGGGGGATCCTGAGTGGCACAGTCAGTTAATTGTCTGATTCTTGGTTTCAGCTCAGGTCCTGATCTCAGGACGTGAGATGGAGCCCAGCATGGGGTCTGCCTGGCATTCTCTCTCCCTCTCCTTCTGCCTCTCCCACTCATGCTCGCTCCCTCTCTCTCTTTCTCTCGCTAAAATAATAAATAAATAAATAATTTTTAAAGATTAAAAAAATAAAATAAGGGCGGCTTGGTTGATGAAGCGTCTGCCTTCGGTTCATGTTATGAGCTCAGGGTCCTGGGATCGAGTTCCCGCATTGGGCTCCCTGCTCAGCGGGGAGTCTGCTTCTCCCTCTGCCTGCAGCTCCCCCTGCTTGTGCTCTCTCTCCAACCAATAAATAAATAAAATCTTAAAAAAAAAAATCCCTCTGATACAGGGAGGATCCTTAATCTCTCTGAGCCTTAGTTTACTTGTATGCAAAACAAGGACACCACCACCCACTTCACAGGGTTGCAGGAGGGTTAACACAACATGTGGCACATATGAAGCTTTCAGCACCAATTAGCAGACGGAAATATTGCTCCTTATTATTACAAGCACAGTCGTCATCAGTATCATTCCCTTTCTAAAGGACTTATACACAGTCTTTCCCCAGGAGTTGACAGCGTTCCTCCATGGCTCTCCACGGATGTATATTTAAAAAAGATACATGAGGGAGCCACCTGGGAGGCTCAGTTGATTACACGCCCGACTCTTGATTTCAGCTCAGAGCATGATCTCAGGGTCGTCAGCTCGAGCTCTGCATCCGGCTCCACGCTTAGCAGGGGATCTGTTAAAGATTCTCTCTCTATCTCTCTCTCTCCTCAATCTCTCTTGCCTCCTCCCTCCCACTCTGCTTGCACACTCTCTTGGGGGGAAAAAGATATATGATGAATACACAACCAGCAGAGAAAGAAAACCATCTAAAGCTATCAAAGTTCTTACAAAAGGTAAATGAGGAATGTAAGATAGACAAACATGCTAACTGGAAGTAATATGCAGACCCAAACCACACAGACAGCTGCTACACAAAAGCCCAATCTGACAGACCTGCAGATACTGCTACATACTTAGGTGCATTTGCTCTGTATATTTCTTTTTTTTTTTTTTAAGATTTTATTTATCTGACAGAGAGAGATCACAAGCGGGCAGACAGGCAAGCAGAGAGAGAGAGAGGAGGAAGCAGGCTCCCTGCAGAGCAGAGAGCCCGATGTGGGACTCGATCCCAGGACCCTGAGATCATGACCTGAGCTGAAGGCAGAGGCTTAACCATTGAGCCACCCAGGTGCCCCTGCTCTGTATATTTCAACAAGAGAAACATGAAGCAGTAAATGATAACTCCAACATTCACAATGCACCTTGATTATGCATGGGGCCTTTCACAGTGACTAGGGTGACACAGTGGGAGACTGTCTGGACTCAGCCATCAGTTGAATTGGCTCTACCCCTCACAACGACGTGACCTTGGCCAAGTGACACAGCCTCTCAAGGCCTCAGCATTTCACCTGTAAAATGGGGAGGATGATAGCATGGAACCACAGGATTGTCCAAAGGATTAAATTAGACAATGTTCGCAAAGTCTTGGCTGAGCATTGACTACTAGAAAGTCTTCTCAATAGAAGCTAGCTATTCGGGGCGCCTGGGTGGCTCAGTCAGTTAATTATCTGCCTTCGGCTCAGGTCATGATCTTGGGGTCCTGAGATCGAGTCCCACATCGGGCTCCCTGCTCAGCAGGGATTCTGCTGCTCCTTCCTGTTCCTTCTCTCCCTCTAAAATAAATAAATAATCTTGAAAAAAAAATCTAGCTATCTTGCAGTGCTCCCACTGGGATCTGATCAAGTCTCTGGGCCCAACCATCAATTTACAGAAAACACAGGGGACAGAAGAACACGTTAAACCACACCAGAAGAATGCAGTCAGCAAAACCCAGACTGTGGGCAACACCACAGGACAACCCAGCTGGTTTTCTTCAGCAAATAAACTGCAAAGAAAAAAAATACTCAACAACAAAAAAATGAGGCTTTGCTGTAGATTAAAAGAGATCTAAAAGGCATATCAACCATGCAAAATGCGTAAACCTTTTCTGGATCCTGAGTCAAGCAATCAAACAAACTCTATTTGACATATGTATGTACATACGTGCATAATATAAAATTTATGATCCGAGTGGAAATTTTAATGTTGACTGAATACAGGATGATTATGAATTATTATTAAATTTTTTATGTGTGGTGGTGGTATTATGGTGATGTAAAAATAAAGAGTCCTTTTGTTTTAGAGGTGTGCATGAGAATATTTACAGATGGAAGAATATGGTGTCCGGAATTTACTCTAAGATGACAAAGGTGGGGAGGCACCTGGTGGCTCAGTCGGAAGAGCATGGGGCTTTCGATCTTGGGGATGTAAGTTCGAGCCCCATATTGAATGTAGTGATTACTTAAAACTTTTTAAAAAAATCTATGGGGCACATGGGTGGCGTCAGTAAAAAGACCCTCAGTTTAAGCATCTGCCTTCGGCTCAGGTCATGATCCCAGGGTCCTGGGATCGAGCCCTGAATCAGGCTCCTTGCTCAGCGGGGAGCTGCTTCTCCCCCTCTTGTCCCCTGCTTGTGTTCCCTCTCTTGCTGTTCTCTGTCAAATAAGTAAACAAAATCTTTAAAATAAATACATAAATAAATAAAAATAAAAATAAATTTTAAAAAATCCAAGAAAACAAGTAAAGTGGCAAAGGGACAGAAGAGAGGGCATAGATGACTTTGTCCACGAGTTCCTGAGTGGGGCGCTGGGCAGAGGGGGGTTCGTGATTACCTGTCTTAGTCCAGTTAGGCTACTCTAAAAGGATTCCATAGAATTGGTGGTTTATAAACAACAGAAATTCATTTCGCACAGTCTGGAGGCTGGAAGCCCAAGTCAGCATATTTGCTGTCTGGTGAGGGCCGCTTCCTGGTTTGTAGACACCAGTCTCCTGGCTGCGTCGTCACATGGTTGGAAGAGCAAGGAGCTCTCCGGGGTCTTTAAAAAGGAAGGGCACTAGTCCCATTCCCAAGGGCTCCGCCCTTTGGACCTACTCACCGCCCAGAGGCCTGCTTCCTAGCCCCATCACAGGAGGGGCTACGATTTCAACATACAAACTTGGCAGGGGAGCGTAAACATTCATTCTGTTGTACTACTGGTCTCTCTACGTTAGCATATATTTGAAATCCTCCATAACTAACATCTACAGATCATTTCTTAAAAAAGATTTTATTTATTTATTTGACAGAGAGAGACACAGCGAGAGAGGGAACACAAGCAGGGGGAGTGGGAGAGGGAGAAGCAGACTTCCTTCTGAGCAAGGAGCCCAATGTGGGACTCGATCCCAGGACCCTGGGATCATGACCCGAGCCAAAGGCAGAAGCCCAACGACTGAGCCACCCAGGCACCCCTCAAAAGTCATTTTTGTTGATATGACTTATACTGGGAGGGCTGGATCTTAGAGGAAAGGACGTGAGATCCTAGAGAAAATAAGAAATTATTCAGCGTGATGTTCACAACCCCGCCCAAGGTGGTCTCAACTTACCTGTCCAAATTCTTGTCTCCTCCCTTTCAACGGGGTGGCTTTCTCCATAATGGCCTCTTCTTGGTCTTCCCCACCCACTTTGCTTCTTTCTGGCCATTTTCCCTCCTTTGCTGGTGCTGTTTCCAGTTGGAGAGGTCCCTTCTCTACTCAGCCACCGGGCCAGGTTCTCCCCAGCGTATGGGCTGAGCCAACTCCCCTCCTCCCCGAAGCTTCATGCAACACTCCAGCCAAAGTTTCTTTGAGTTCCTGTTGTCCTTAAGCCTACTTGTTTCCTGCCTGCTCACACCTCTCCTCTAAATTACAATTTAAGCTTCTTCAGGGCAGTATCGTCCCTCCCTGAAGGCAGAACACAAAGTATGGCCCCGTCCTCCAAATACGTAATCAATAGCCGATAATTGGTTCAGCTCGTGATCCCAAATCCCCCCAGTTGCTCTGGTATTCTCATCTCCACCTTGTCCTGATGACTCAGCAAACTGGATTAATCCTAATTCCTCGAACATACCCTCAGGCTTGGCCACCAACCACCCTGATTTGGTCTCAATGCTTTCTCTCTCTTTCCAGGGCCTTCCCCAGATCTGTACCTATCAAAATTCCGTCTATTCTTGGAAGCTTGTCTCTTGTACCTCCTCCTCCAATGGGCCTCACCTCTGCTCCCCATCCCCCCTCCCACCCAACCAAATGTAATTATTATTTTTTTCTTTTTGTTTCTAGAGTCTCAAATTCTGCTAGAGTTTTGGCGGGAGGAAATCACCGCACACTTTGAGACTCTCCCGGGACCTGTGGGCAGTCTCTCCTCACCCTTTAAAGGCACAGGTGCACACACGACATCATAGTTAATTTTGTGAGGGAGGCTCATGGACCCAGGTTCCATTCCTGCCCAGGTCCCTTCCTTATAACATTGATCATAATCTTTCCAGTGCTCAGGTTATTCAAGACTTTTTTTTTTCTGGATTATGAGCATCTTCAGGGGACAATCAACAACAACAACACTCCTTGCTTAACTTCATATCCCCAAGGCACCTGGCAGGTTGCCTGAAAGATGTCTGTTGGGATCCCATTTGTATCTGAGCAAGAATATTCCAGATCCCCTGACTCATTTTCTTCTTGAAAGAAGTCTGGCCACAGATGGCTGCGAAGCCATCCACGGGATCATGGGATGGTGTGGCAGGAAGCCTTGCGGAAACTCTCCTGGGTGAGAAACACCGCTGGGGAGCTCACGCAAACGCCCTCACTACCCCCCCCCCCCCGCCAATGTTAAAATCAAGTTTTCAGAGTTCATTGTGCAGCATTTTGGGCCCATTAGGAAATGGTAGTTCCTGCTCTGCCCTTAGATGTGCTCATAAAAGGAGATTTCCTAATTTCCTTCTATTGAGAGCATCAATGGCTGTGAGCCCACTGATAGCAACGCAACTTTCCGTTGAAGGAATCTGGACCTTTACGGGTGGAGGAGGCTGTAGGAGGCCCCCGGTCCCGGGTTCACAGACGCGGTGCCGAGTCAGAGCCTTGCCAGGGAGCTCACAGCAGGTCAGGCTGAGCCAGGAATCGCCCTTAGCCGCTTGCCCACTCTCCACCCGGGGTTCTCTGCACATCGGCATCGTCGGCCTTGGCAATTTTGTGGTGCACCTACTGTGTGCAGAGCTCCTATTGTGTGTGGAGAAAAGTAGGGCAGAGCATCTCAGGAAGGGTCACAGAATTCCCGAGTTGCTAATGTGTTTAGGTGGGGGTTGGGGAGGGTCGGGAAAGAGCGCAGGGAAATGGCGCTGGTGCTCAGTTTGGACACAAGTATGGAGAAGTGGGCAAAGAGCATTAAGATAGTGGGAGCTACATCGAGAAGCCTGAGAAAGACTCAAATAGAAGGATGCCCATTTTTCTCCCCAAAGTGTCTATTCGTGAATCAAAGAGACCTCCAGTTATCTTCTCTTCCCTACAATGCCTGACAGCCTGTGAAAATGCTTAAAACTTCTTCCAGATCCCTAGCTGGGGGCCAGATGCTGGGTTTGTGCTAGAAGCAGGTAATATCCAGGGAACGTTTAGCATACTGGTTAAACAGAGACGCTTTGGAGACACAGCATGAGCTCAAACATCAGCTCGGGAGGGACTTGAACCTGGACAAGTCCCTCAGCCTCTCTGGGTCTGCATCAACTTCCTGCACGTCAGGGTCATGATGTAGGTTCAGGGGCGGGTAAGCCCGGTGCCTGGCAAGCAGGTAACCCCTCAGTAGATGACAGCTATTGTCATTCTTGCTCCCTTGTCTCCCTCGTCCCAGCTCCTGAGTCAACAGGAAGTTGGCCGAGAGACAGATGAGCTCTCCTGGACACACCTGGAGTCAAGGTCTATTAAAAGTTCCTCTATCTCTCTTCATAGCTACATCTTTCATTGCAGGGGGCAGAATTTGGAGGAGCTAAACTGGGAACGGAAAATTTGCCTCTGACAAAAGGTATGTGCAGACACATGTTTGCAAGTGAGGTCAAGGTTTCAAAATACCCCTGCCCTGACAGATGAGTCAAGCCCCATGCAGCGGTCTTACTGTTTACCATGCATGACGGCACATTCTTGCAGCAGCGACGGATGGGGTCGCTTGCCAGGAGTTATATTGGACGGGGTTACTCATTGGAAAATGTGGCTCCGATGGAGATCTGAACTTGGACGTCCAGGGATTTTACCCAAAATAAGCTGAATTCCTGAGTTATAACTGTCAAAGAAACACAGCCAAGGGCTCTGGGGGCCAGAGTGGCACGCACAGAGCAGTTCCTGCTCGGGAATGTGGGTCCAGGCAGGGGATGCTCGTGGCTTTCAGTAGGAAGGCACGGGGCACTGGGCTCGCCTGACCCTCTCGTGGCGCTTACCATGACTGCCGAGGATGGTTGCCAATGGGTTTGCCCTTTGTCCTTTGATTCTGTTTTCACCCCCTCCCTCAGCAACTACTTTGTGATCCCCTAATAATGACGGCTAGCGTGTGCTAGGTACTCATTACGAGCCGGGCGCTGTGCTGAGCCCCTATCATCCTTCCAACAGCTCTAGGAAGTGGTATTGGGAGACAGCAGGGCTGACGTTTCTAGCGCTACTGCAACTGAGAAGTGTAAGAAGACGGAAATTTGTTATTCTATCTATAACGAATCTGGTCTTCTTCCCAAGTCTCCGGCTGGCTCCGTTCACCTGTGATGGGGTGAAGTGAATTAATCCAATGGACTCTCTGTCTGATCTGAGGATTTAAATAGTCCTTGGCGGGGGGGTGGGGTGGGTGTGACTCAGCTGGTAGGACATGTGACTCTTGATTTTGAGATCCTAAGTTCGAGCCCCATGTTGCGGCAGGCAGGGAGTCATTATACCCAGCAATGAATTCTGTTCTCCTTCGAGATCTCTCTTTCCTTACTGTTTCATCAAACTGCTTATATCTTTTGTTGTTGTTAAATTGTTTAAGCTCCTTTGGGAGCACGGATGGTGCCTATATTCTGTTGAGTTCTGCAAACTGAATCTGGAGTCTAGTCTAGAGAAGGATGGCAGGTGTTGGCAGACAAAAAGGTTCATATCTCTAATCTATTAGGAGCTTCTTTTTTTTTAAGATTTTATTTATTTTTTTGAGAGAGACAGAGTGAGAGAGAGAGCATGGCAGGGGGAGTTCAGAGGGAGAAGCAGACTCCCCATGGAGCTGGGAGCCTAATGTGGGACTCAATCCCGGGACTCTGAGCCGAAGGCAGTTGCTTAACCCACTGAGCCACCCAGGCCCGACAACTTTTAAAAAAATTTTGATCATAGGGGCGCCTGGGTGGCTCAGTGGGTTAAGCCGCTGCCTTCGGCTCAGGTCATGATCTCGGAGTCCTGGGATCGAGTCCCACGTCGGGCTCTCTGCTCAGCGGGGAGCCTGCTTCCTCCTGTCTCTCTGCCTGCCTCTCTGCCTGCTTGTGATCTCTCTCTGTCAAATAAATAAATAAAATCTTTAAAAAAAATTTTTGATCATAAAGTGTATGCTATATACATATATATGTATATGTAATAAATATTTTATAGATTTATAATATGTATTTTTATATTATATATATTTAAGTACCCAGAGGGAGAGAGAGGGATTGGGGTCGAGAGACAAGGAGAGAAGTTGGGCTTTTCTAAATATACTTTGTTTTGTAGATATGACTTTGGAACCAGGGAAATACTTGATATAACTATAACCAAATGAAAGTTTTGGGAAAGAGTCATCGCTAAAAATCTATAGTAGGGGCGCCTGGGTGGCTCAGTGGGTTAAGCCGCTGCCTTCGGCTCAGGTCATGATCTCAGGGTCCTGGGATCGAGCCCCGCATCGGGCTCTCTGCTCAGCAGGAAGCCTGCTTCCCTCTCTCTCTCTCTCTGCCTGCCTCTCTGTCTACTTGTGATCTCTCTCTCTGTCAAATAAATAAATAAAATCTTTAAAAAAAAAATCTATAGTAGATAAAAGAAATTAACCTAACTCTTTGTCCAAGGCATAACCGCATAGAGAAAAGCTATTTGAAGTGATATGAAAGCATAGAAACTTGAGTGTACTCTCCAAGGGGGATAGTCCAAGGACAAAAGAATTGTCAGAAGAAGAAGGAGGAGGAGGAGGAAGAGGAGAAGGAGAAGGAAGGACAGAAGGAAGAAGGGGGAAGGAGAGTAATCCTGAACCATTTCCATAATCACACTGTCGGTGGTAGTGTTGATGCTCGGTTCAGCGATGTAAGTAAGGGCAACTCTGTGACATTATCCTGAACGAGGATTTCCGTGTAGGAGATCCGTGCAGGTTCACAACAGAAGACAGACAAGGCTAAGGAAAAACATGGCAATATTGACTTTGAATCAGAAGTTTTAGCAAGAATTGATGATAATATCTTGTCATTAAAAAAAAAAATACAGCTGACCCTAGCACCACGGAGGTCTGAAATGTGTGGATCCACTCACAGGTGGAATTTTTTGATCAACACAGTACAGTTCAGTACATGTATTTTCTCTTCTTTATGATTTTCTTCACATGTCCTTTTCTCTGGCTTACTTTATGTAAGAATACAGCAGAGAAATGTAGGACATACAAAGTATGTGGTAGTTGACTGTTACTGGTAAGGCTTCGGTCTGCCTCGGGCTAAGCCTCCATTACCTTTCTTGGGAGTCAAGAGTTATGTACGTGGGTTTTCAACTGTAAGGGGCTTGGGTGCCCCCAACCCCTGCATTGTTCAAGGCTCAGCTGTATTTCCTGGCTCTGCCCGCCAGAAAGGCCGAGAAACAATGAGCACACCCGGGGGAATACAAACTGCAGTAAACACACACCGTCTCCCATTAAAGAAAGCAGGGCTCCTTGGAGAAATGACCCCTTCCAGGTCGGAGGCAGGAATACACAAGAAGAACTTGGAAACAAAATATCAAAGACTAAGGCTACGGCAAAAGGACTCAGAATTAAATCGGGAGGCATGATTTAATTCATCAGGCGTCCTGATAATGATGTCAGTGCATCGAAACATGTTAAATACGAATTTAGATACATGAGTTCATAGCGATGAAAACAACCAAAAAAGGGAATTCATTGGTTAACTGTGAAGACTTAGGTAAGCAAACAATGTCACGATTTGGAAAACAGAGGTAAAATAGAGGTAAAAAAAAAAAATCAAGTGTTCCTCTTGCCTTTCCTTGTACGAACCGCACCTTGGTAGGCAGCCTAAGAGTGGAGGAGCGAGACGTTTTCTCTTTATAGAAGTATTGCAGTGAAAAAATGACAAAGGATTGATAGAGCTGGAATGGTGCTTCTTTGCGAGCCCTGAAGATATCAGATGGAGGCAATCGTCATCAAGAGATGTGAAGTCACAAAGAGGAAAGCAACCCACCTTGTGTCTCGTGGTAGAAGTGTGCGATCCAAATAAAATATACACCGTAACGTCATATGTACATCACCAACCTAAATCCAATTGAGCTTCTGGGTCTCACTACCAGCTTACCAGAAATACAAAGAACAGACACAAATGTTAAACATCACTGCAGGAAAGCAATCTGCAAGATTCGTGCAAGTTTGTAGGACCAGGGACACAGTTTCTTCAACAATAAATTGTAAGGAAATTGAGGAGAAGGGAGAAAGAGAGATTGTAGGATCTGTAGGTCAGGGTCAAGAGATGACCTATCAATAAGTATAACGTACGGACCTTATTTGGAACTTAAGTCAAACGAACTGTAAAAAAAAATTATATATAAATATATGTTAAAAACATATGTATGTGTTTACGTTATATACAAAAAATTGGGAAAAATTGAACACTGATCGGCTATTTGATGATAGTAAGGAATCATCATAAATGTTTTAGGCATGATTTTGATATTGTGGTTATTTTTACAAAGAATCTAGAGATACATACTTAAATATTTAAGAGAAAATAATACAATGTTGGAACTCACTCAAAATAATCTGGGAGAAGGAGTGGATAGTCACTGTTGAACCAAGTTTGTCCATGAGTTAAGAATTGTTGGGGTGCCTGGGTGGCTCAGTCGTTGGGCGTCTGCCCTCTCCTCAGGTCATGATCCCAGAGTCCTGAGATCGAGCCCCGCATCGGGTTCCTTGCTCAGTGGGAAGCCTGCTTCTCCTTCTCCCACTCACCTTGCTTGTGCTCCCTCTCTCACTATGTCTCTCTCTGTCAAATAAATAAATGAAATCTTTAAAAAAAAATTGTTGGAAGCTGGGGGACCAATAGGTAATGGGGGGTGGTTCTTACCATACCATTCCTCTCTGCTTTTGCCGGTCTTTGAATTTTTCCATAATACAGTAAAAAATAAATAAGGTTCCAAAAAGGCATTTTTGATTACATGAATAGTGCATGCCTTTGGAAAGATTTAAATACTACAGAAGTGGAGAAAGTGAAAAGCAACACTTCCTTCACTCCCCGGCACCACGACTTCGGGAGGAATGAACAGGGCTCAAATGGCTTCTGGCGTCGTGTTTTGAATTACCACCACACATTGTCGCTGCACTGCTCTGAGGAGGGGACCCACGCCCGCTCCCTGCTGATGTCAGGCTTAGACCTGGACTCGTCTGACCAATGAACCTATGAGCAGAAGTGACCAGTCCAATGAAGAGCCAGCACATAGCTCTCTTTTCTCTCTGCCACGAGAGGAGTGATGCTCCAGAAGAAGGTTGAATCCCAGAGTAAAGATGACAGAGCCACACCCCGCACACGATACACTGCGATACACAGTAAACCTTTACTGATTCATCACTGGGATCTATCCTCCCCTCTCCCGGTTGATACAGTTTCCTTCCATGCCTTTTGCTATGCAGCCGTACATAAAACTTTTCCCACAAATGTTCTAAGTGTTGCTCTCTGGTTTGCTTTTATTTCTTGAAGCTCAATAATGTATCACCGGCATTTGAGTCTACCTGGAAATAAAACGCATCTGAATTCTCAAAGACCCCCAAACAGTTTCTTAATGCCAGCAATTTCTGTTTCTTTGAAATAGGGGTCAGTGGGGTGCCTGGGTGGCTCTGTCAGTTAAGCAACTGTTTCTTCATTTTGCCTCAGGTCATGATCTCAGGGTTGTGAGGTCGAGCCCTGTGTCGGGCTCCACGCTGGGTGTGGAGCCTGCTTAAGACTCGCTCCTTCCCTCTCACTCCGTGCCCCCCACCTCTGGCTTGGGTGTGTGCACTCTCTCTTTCTCTCTCAGAAAAAAAAAAAAAAAAGAAAAAAGAAAAAAATTTTAAGTAAAAAATAAATTAAAAAATTTTAAAATAAGTAAGTAAATAAAAATGCATCTTCTTTAAAAAATAAAATAAAATAGGGGTCATTGGAGAGGTTCTCCAGTAAACGCTCCTGGGGAACGCAAGCTGAGCATGTCAGACGTGGGGCTTTGACATCAGAGGCCTCCGTGTCCGTGGTATGGCCAACAGCAGACTCTGCATTTACAAGATTCCACATGCTTTTCTTGGCCAACAAAGGTTGGAAACCTACAGAGCTGACACAGTGCCCATCTTTCTCTTTGTAATACTGAAGGCACTGCCTGTGGTCAGAGCCAAATCCTGGGTTTCCGCAAGAGCTCGGAGTCAGATGTGACCGTGTGATGCCTGCAGCCGGGGGAGTCCTGACACCCGGCTTCTCAGTGATGCTGTCAAGCTCGATCGACACCGGCCTGCTCAGTCCCCTCTGACGATGGCACCACCATCCTGCCCGGTACACAGAGCGGGAAACGCAGTGTCTTGTCTGCGTTGCAATCCAGCAGCTCGTAGAGCTCCGAGGGAGCAGGGGTTCTCTCTGTTTCCTGCTGTGTCCCCCCGACTGTGACATTGTCCGGCATGTGGTGGAGGAGAGACTAGGCACTTGCCCGGGTCCTGTGACTTCTTCCTCTCTGACATATATTTAATCCGTCATTTCTCATTCCCACTGTTATTACCTGCGGTGATGAACGATGGCCATAATTTGCTTTTAAAGATGACTTATTTGAGAGAGAGAGAGAGAGAGAATGAGCAGGGGGAGGGGCAGCGGGAAAGGGAGAGAGAGAATCTCAAGCAGACTTCGCGCTCAGCTGGGAGCCCGACGTGTGGCTTGATCTCACGACACTGAATCATGACCTGAGCCAAAAGCAAGAGCTGGACTTAACCGACTGAGCCACCTAGGTGCCCCAGAGATGGCCACATTTCTGGAAATGCTCCCACTGGGGTGCAAAATCCATGCCCCCACTCCAGGGCATGGAGAGAGGGGGACAGAGAATACTGGGAGACCCTATACCCAGGGTGGAGACCAGGAGGTCTCCATCCCCGGACGAGAGAGGACACTGAGTTACTTCAGCTAATAGAATACAGTGGAAGGGATGTTGTGCTTGTCTCCAGGCCCAGGATTTAAGAGGTAGGCAATGCCTGTTTCCTGTCTCTGAAAACACTCTCTCTGAGAGTGTGGGCTGCAGACAAACCCTGAGACCGCATAGAGAGGGAGAGGAGCCCAACGGAGATCAGCTGTCCAGCCACTCCTGCCAAAGAGCCAAAGCAAAGTGAGAAGCTCTCTGGGACACTCCAGACCTTCCAAGCCCACTGGCTGAACCCCCCGAGTGACTTGGGCTGGTGTTACGGGGACCGACAGGCAGCCTGGGCGGGTCTGTGCACCTGCAGCTGAGCCCGAAATCCTGATCTCTAAAACTATGAGATATAATAAAACTGTTATCTTTAGCCATTAAATGTTGGGGTGATTTGATAATGCAGCAACTGATAACCAGAACATTCCCCCACCTGAGCGGGAACTTACAGCTTCTTACCCACAACACTGCTTCCTGTGTTTAGTCTCCTGCCCTTGTGACCACGCTCTACTCGGTGTTTGCTTCTGGGGACACCACGCGAGGCTCCTGCTTTAAAATAAAAAGTTACTGTCGGGGCGCCTGGGTGGCTCAGAGGGTTAATTAAGCCTCTGCCTTCAGCTCAGGTCATGGTCTCAGGGGGGATCAAGCCCCGAGCCAGGCTCTCTGCTCTGCGGAGAGCCTGCTTCCCCCTCCCGCTCCGCCTGCCTCTCTGCCTACTTGTGATCTCTGTCAAATAAATACATAAAATCTTTCTTAAAAAATATAAAAATAAAATAAAATAAAAAGTTACTGTCAACAGAATGCAGCCCAACCCCTTCCGCTGGCCTCACTGGTCTTACACGACCTGTCCCTGAGCCCAATTTTCAAGGCTGTCTGATTTCCCCCTCAGATTTCTTTTTTTTTTTTTTTAAGATTTAATTTATTTATTTGACAGACAGAGATCACAAGCAGGCAGAGAGGTAGGCAGAGAGAGGAAGAAGCAGGCTTCCCACGGAGCAAGGAGCCCGATGCAGGGCTCGATCCCAGGACCCTGGGATCATGATCTGAGCCAAAGGCAGAGGCTTTAACCCACTGAGCCACCCAGGTGCTCCTCCCCTTGGATTTCTTATGTTTCACGGCGTGTAACTTTTGGCCTGCCCCCTTTGTCACTTTATGGTTTTTATTTTGTTCAGGCAGTTCCTCCTCTGGGAACGAGCCTCCATTTAACATTATAATTTGGAAACATGCCTTTAGCGTTCCTCATAGAGCAGGGAATCCTTGCAGACAGGGCCCCCATCTTATTTACTTACTTTATTTTAAAATTTTTATTTTATTTTGACAGAGAGAGAGGGAGTGTGAGTGGAGTGGGGAGAAGCGGGGGGTGGGGGGAGACAGAGTCCCAGGCGGGCTTGCACCTAGTGTAGAACCCAACAGGGCTCGATCCCAGGACCCTGAGATCATGACCCAGAGTCGGATGCTGAAGGAACTGAGACCCCCAGGTGCCCTCTTACTTATTTTAAACTCATGATCGAAATGAGCAAAAAGAGTAATAAAAAGATTAAAAGAAACTGGCAAAGAACCTGGCTCTGGGAAGACCCCACGTAAGTCTTTGTTGGACAGACAGGTGGACAAAGGGATGACTGGGGTCTCATTCTGTTGTCACATCCCTGTAAACTACTGGTTCCCCTCCCCCAGCCTGGCGGGGCCAGATCCAACTTTCCCCCAAGCCTGTTGCCAGGCCTGGGTTCTCTCCCATTTCTCAGCCCCCTTTCCCTCCATCTTGGTTTCTTTCAGAAGCAGGCGCTCCCAGGTGGCGCCACAGATGGGCCCCCGGCAGCCTCACACTTACACCCTCCCGGTTTAGCAACCCCCGCGGAAAAGAACGCTTCTCTGTACCAGGAGTTCCAGAAAAAGTCTGGGGATGAGGATCCACCAGACACCCAGGAAGCCTTTCCAGAGCCAATCGCGGTGGCCGAGGGGAGGCTGGACCGCGCGGATGGCCCTGTTCTGGGGTTTTCAGAGGATGCCCGGAGCCGGAGCGAGGCGGTAGTGGGGGGTGATGGGGTTGTCACCGAGGGAATGGGCACTGGAAGCTGGGTAGGGAGAGCAGCAGATTCTGCCTGGAAGGAGATGGGAAGCTGTACAGAAAGAGAGTAACCTTCCTTCCGACTGGCCTTGGGCACCTGCTCTTTATTTTAATCACGGAAGTATAGGTAACAAGCTCATGTTCCGCACCTGTTCTTTACTGGACCCTTTCAAAAGAGCTGCCTGCCCGACCAGGGGACAGGGTGTCGGGGCCGTGAAAGCTCTGCACTGGAGCTTCCCGCCTCCTCCATCCCTGCTCCTTGTCCAGACTATCTTGACTTGGTCTCTGATTTACCCCCATGCACCTAACATGCTTTGATCTCACCTTTCCTGGCTCTTAGCAACTATGAGCAGGCAACACTGGGCCTCCCTGCCCAAGCCTCCGCGTCCCATCCCGGTACGCTCACGCCCTGGGGCAGAGAGCCTCTCTGAGCAGTCAGGAGACCCCCAATGATATTGCTGAGCCCCTCAAGGCAGCCATAGCCCCGTGGCAGGTGGACTTGGCGTTCTCCATGAAGACACAGTGAAGCCCTAACTCCTGACACCTGTGTGACTTGACTTGGACATTAAGATCTTTGCAGGTAGGATCAAGCTCATCGGAGGCCATCCAGGGTCCTCGTAAGAAGCAGAGACAGATACTTAGGGAGAACGCCATGTGACAACCCAATGTGCGGTCATTCCTTCGGGCTTCCTCGGAGGAAACCTACACCACTCCTGTGTTTCTCTTTTCGCCTCTCACGACGAGCACACACTCCCTGACACCAGATGTGGGGGTTCTCGCACACTTAGGGATTCTCAGGGACCACCTGGGCATCTCACAATTCAGCTCAGTTTCGGCACTATCCACGCGGAGACCACATCAGACCCCCAAGCTAAGGGGTAAGGGCTCAGCCCCCCAAGTCTACCCTGCAGACTCTGCTTCCGATGCACCTGCTGGAGAGTGGAGGCTCCAGCGACCCCTCCTTGGGTTTGAGCACTTTGCTAGGGAGGCTCAGAGAACTAGAGAAACCTTTTATTTACTCGATTACCGGTTCATTATAAAAGGACAGAACTCAGAAACAGCCGGATGGAAGAGACGCAGAGGGCAGGTGTGCGGGAAGGGGCTCAGACCTTCCATGGCCTCTCCAGACCCCTCACGGTCCCCAAATCTCCATGTGTTCACCAACTGGGAAGCTCTCTGGAAGCCCCTCTTTTCTGGTCTTTACGGAGGTATCATTATAGGCAGGACTGATTAAATCCTGGGTCTCTCACAGTTGATTCAACCTCCAGCTCCTCTCTCCTCCCCAGAAGTCTGCGGCGGCAGGGGGCGGGGGGCGGGGGATGAAAAGTTCCAACCCTCTAATCACGTGATGGGTTGTCCTGGCAACCAGCCCCCCTTCCTTAGGTGACCTAGGGGCTTTTCAAAAAAACATAACAAGACACTGTTTATGGCTCTCATCACTTAGGTAATTCCCAGCGTTTTAGGAGCTTTGTGCCAGGAGCTGGGACGGAGACCACATATATAATTCTTATTGTAAGTCATAATTTCACAGCAGCCCTAGCAAACTAATATACCTCTCGTTTCCTCCCCTGTCCTGTGAGCCAGTGAATTCCCTGGTTTCTGTTACTTACCGCTAACGTCCTAAATAATACACTGTATTACCTACTCTTTGTTTTGGAGATCCAGGGACAAATTAGTCTCTGTCCCTACCTTTCAGCCATCCACCCCGTGGCTCTCAGCTCAGCACCATAGAACATCACTGGGGCCAAAACTAGTGAGGAGGACACACACACACACACAAAAATCCCATGTACCGGAAGGCCATATCTTCCCCCTGATTAATGACAGTAATTCACCAGGGACAGCTCAGACTCCGATCAAAAATGTTAATAGCTTCCTGTCCCATGCAAGACAAAGGCCAAACTTTGCATCCTGGCACTCGAAGCCCCAGGCTGTATTTCCACCATCTCCTACTACACTTGGCTGCCTCTACCCCGTTGCCTTTGTTCCAGCCACAACCAATTAATAATTATTCCACAAGGACCCCTTCTGCGTTCAAAAGTCGCTACATTTGCTCCCAGCCGCTCTGTCTGCAGAGTGATGTCTCTTTCCTGCCTCTCAGGGTCCTACCCAACCACACTGGTTTCCTAGGACTGCTGATCAATTACCACGAGCCAGGGGGGCTTGCATGGACAGAAATTTGTCCTCTCGTGGTTATGGAGGCTGCACATCTGGACCTGGGGTTTCAGTAGGTCTGTGCTCTATCACCCTGAATACTCCAGGATACAATCCTTCTGTCCCTCTTCCTAGCTTCTGATGTCTGCCGGTAATTGTTGGAGTTCCTTGGCTGGTACACATGTCACTCCAACCTTGGTCTCCGTTGTCACATGGCATTTCCCCCGCATGTCTGTGTCGGTGTTCAGATTTCCCAGTCATTGGATGGGGGCCCAGCCTAATTCCGTGTGATCTCCTCTCTTAACTTGATCATACAACTGCAGAGACCCGATGTTCACCCAAGGTCACATTGGCAGGTATGGTGGTGAGGACTTGAGGAAAGCTTTTTGGGGGGCCATACTACATCGTCCTGCCGAAGTTCTCAGCACCTACCTGGGGCTCAAACATCTGGGGCTGCTGAGAAGCCCCGTTGCAGCCTTGTCTCGCCGCCCCCCGCAGTACGGGCACTTGTGAACGCCCTCGCACTAGTGAGCCTCAGGACCGGCATTCAAACCTTGGCTCGATGCTCCAAGAGCCCTCGGCGAGTGCTTCTTCTACAAGTCAGCAAATAATCGAGAAGTGTTTGTCATTTCGAGTTGAGCTGATAAGGAGAACAGCGGTAAGATGAGAGACGAGAGAGTGGCTGTACCGGGCGGGCTAGGGCAGTTTTGAAGCCATCAGAAGGGAATAAAGTTAAGTCGGTCCTAATAACTGAAATGTCCGTTTCTCTCACCCTCTTTTGCCTGCCGCTCACCGACCCCTGTTCCCCACTTGCATCCTCTGGGTCGGAGGACTTTGGAATGCCCTGAGGACCTGGGTAGAGTCTTTGAGACCCAAGAGGGGCCCTTCTCCGGGCGCAGAGGCTCAAGGACAGTGAAAAATCCCCCCTCCCTATGACTCCCTGACAGCCTTTAATCCCAGACTCCGACAGTCCTGTTGAAAACCCAAGATCAAGAACACAGCAGGAAGGCCCGTGTGTCGTACCACCTGGATGGGGCGGTGTGGAGCCCACGATGCTTCACCGGGAACCTGGGGCAGGTGACAGGGCCCACACAGGGCTGCTCCCAGCACTAAGCTGCGCTCTCCTGCCCCTGTGGTCTTCAGCACGAAGGGAGGTGGAGCTATTGCTGCCTGCCTCAGACAAGAATAACACCGCAGAGACTACTCATCCTGAAATAGCTGAGAAATTGTCACCCAGTTCCTTGACGCCTGTCTTTCGGGGGGAGGGGGGGGACTTGCAGAGAGTGGTCCAGGAAAACACAGCTTCGTTTACTCCTCTTCATTAGAATGTTTCAATTAGACCTCGAATCAGGCTGGTGCGGGGGGGCGGTGTAGAGTGGAGGGGTAGGGATGGGGCGGGGAGGGGGGATGCTCAGTTCCACCAATCTCTCAGGGTTTCTCTCCGGTGTTTTGGTGGCTCACGCTCAGTTGGACCGATGATGTTTGGACTGATCCTAAATCAGGGTCTGAGAGCCCCAGGCCTCCCTAGGAAAACTACCAAAATATTCAAGAGGAAAAGGAAATATTAATAGCAATCCTAATATAGCACTGGCATGGCCTTATCAAGAACTATTTCAAGCATTTTCCATAGGTAGGTACTGTGGCAGACTGGTAGGATCGCCCCAGATATTCTCTGTCCCTCCTTGTGAGAGAATTCTATCTCCCCCACTAGGCTGACATCAAGCTCAGCCGAGGAAATAAAAACAGAAGCGACACAGGTCATTTTCAAGGACAAGTGTAAGAGCTATTGCACTGACGGACTATCGACCCCCATCCCCCGCTGCCCTAACACCAGCAACCTTCTGGATAAGAGCTGCTCCTCCAGTCTCGTCCCAGGGGAAGAGCCCAAGCCAGCCTGTAATGCACATGTGATACGAGCAAGAAATAAACCTTTATTTCTTTTGTAAGCCACCGAGTGTTCAGAGCTGTTTGTTACTGTAGCACAGCTGAGCCTAAGGTTTTAGTCTCGTGCCCACTCCACAAAGGAGAGAATGAAGGCGCCCGGAGACTGTGCGATTTGCCCAAAGTCATGCAACCCGCACTGAAATCCAGACAGCCCGGCGGAGTCCGCGCTCTTGACCACTTCCCCACATCGTCACCTCTGAAAACGTCTTGTCGGTTTCCTGCAAGACTCCTTTAGCTGCCAGGATCCCCGTGCACACTCTGTTTTTCTTCATTTCCCAGGGAGGTGATGAAGACTAACCAGCAGATCATTTGGTCCTTGGGGGTTGACAGCAGACCAGGGAGATACAGACTCTGAGCAATAAAACACAAGTGGCTCTTGAGTGAGCCAGACTCATTGGTACAGAAACAGGAAAGAACTTAATTTTTTCCACACTCAGGAATCAAGAAACGATTTCATCATTGGAGATTGAGCATCTGAAATCAAATTTTGCGTAAGAATTCTGATCCATTTAAAAGCTTGTCTCCTGCCCCAGGTTTGGGAATCTGCAACAGGGAAAGGGGTCACGGGGTAGGGGTGGGGGTCCCCCTGATTTCCTCAGGCTCTTGTAGAATAGCCTTGGGGGTGGCATGGGGAATGAGAGGTGGTGGGGGGAGGTGTCTTTCTCGGCTTTAGTGTCCTCAGCTTGTGGCAGGTGGTCAAATGCCGGCTTTTTTGTGACACCGGTCTCTTACAGGAGCTCCCTAGTCTCCCACTGGGGACAGCCCACAGCAAGACTTTCTGGATAAGGATCCACCTGGTTAACCGCTGAGGACTTAGCCCTCTTCTCCACCAGCTTCTTGCTCTTGCCTCTGTCTGCTGAGGCAGAGCTCTCCACAGAAGACCCTCCTACCCAGAGTCCTTTTTCGGTTAAACAGCTTTATCGGGATGAAGTAGGCAGAGAGGCAGGCAGAGAGAGAGAAAGGAAGTGAAGCAGGCTCCCTGCTGAGCAGAGAGCCCGCTGTGGGGCTCGATCCCAGGACCCTGAGATCATGACCTGACCCCAAGGCAGAAGCTTTAACCCACTGAGCCACCCAGGCGCCCCAACTCACCATGATTCTTTTTAGGTTCTTTAGGGAGGCCCATTTCAAGTCATGCAAGCCTGGCCACTTTCCAAGGGAAAGCCCACTCACCAGTGTCCTGTCACACGGTCCAAGAGCGGCCCCTCCCAGGTATCTGCGCCACTGTCCCATCTTCATTTTCGAGGTGTGGCAGGCTCCGGGGTGAGGCCGCCCTGGGGACACGGCCAGGCTCTTGAAGTACTTGAAGATCCATTTTGCTTGGCTCATGGTTGCATCCGATCCTAATGGCTCTGGTGGAACATTCCCCATCCAGTGTCCCATGCATAACTTAGCCCCCCCTGCACGACCTGCAAGGGCTGATGCTCTGAGGGTCCCCCGACCAGTTTCTCAGATCCCTTTAGTGAGTTCTGCATGATGGTTTGGAGCCTTTCTTTAGAGGATGTGGGCACCTGACATCCTATGTTCTCAGCTTGGGGGGCTCAGAGATGACAGGAGAAGTTGCATGTTAATGTCCCGTGTGACAACTTGAGGTTAAAGGATGCTCTTGTGTAGCAATGCCCATCTAAGCGTTCTGCACCTGATTCTGACATTGGTGTGTGTGTGGTGGGGGAGGGGGACCCCACACTAACAAGTAATTTTCAGACACCAACTGGGTATCCTACAATGCAACTCAGTTCGGACACTAGCCACAAGACAGTCCCCTCCCCCGTGACTTGAGATACCAACGGCAAGTCCAAGTTATCCTCTGTGCTTCTGACCAACCTACAGGAGATCGGAGGTTCCAGTGACCCCCTCCTTGGGTTCGATGAATTGGCTAGGGCAGCTCATAGAACTCGGAGAAACATTTTTATTTACTAAATTACCAGTTTATTGTAAAAGGACAGAACTCAGGAACAGCCTAATGGAAGAGGTGGCAGTGGCGGGGGAGGTAAGGTGTGTGGGACGGGGCTCAGAGCTTCCCCATCCTCTCCGGGCACCTCCCTCTCCCCAAATCTCCTCCACCTGTTCACCAACTGAGAAGCTCTCTGAAGCCCATCCTTTTGGGATTTTACGGAGGCTTCATTACAGAGTCATGCTTGATTAAATTATTGGCCTTTGGCGATTGATTCAAGCCCTAGCCCTTCTTCCCTCCCCAGACATGGGGGTGGGAATGGAAGTTCCAACCCCCCAATCCTACGGCTGGTTGTCCTGACAACCGCCCCCCTCACAGGTGTACTCCCCGGAGTTGCCTCATTAAAACCCACGACACCTTTTTATGGCTCTCTTTACTTAGGATATTCCTAGAGACCAAATATCTATTTTATTATAAGTCACAATATCACAGCCTTTAACCGTGATGCCTCGAGCTGGACTTGAACCCCAAGTATGGCAGATGCCACCTGCTCAGGAGGTCACATGGCACTTCAATCCCCAAATTCGAATAGCCCAGGGCCCCTGCCTCCCCGGCCGCAGACTTTTACGAGGTTCCCCTCTTCAAGTTTTCTAGGACTCCAGAAGCATTCCTCACAAGAACTACAAATCTGTCCTGATCCCCAATTTCATCCCAGCCAGCCCTATGACTCGGGGTCACTCCTTCACTCCCCTCCCTCCAGGACCGCTCCTCCCTTAGTACAGCTTCACCCAAAGCGTGGCGTAGACCTTTAGCAAATAAAATTGCAGGACCCCCAGTCAAAATTGCAGGACCCCCAGTCAAATTTCAACTTCAAATAAAAAACAGATGATTTCTCTTGGTGTAAGTACGTCCTATGCAATATTAGGAACCACAAGATACTTGGGACGTACTTATGCTAAAATATTATTTGTTGTGCACCTGAAATTCTAATTTAATGGAGCATCCAGCATTTTATCTGGGAACCCTGTCCTCCCAGCACTTTAGCTGGGAACTCTGTCCCCTCCTGGTGTCTTCCTGTGGGCCTTATTCCTGTCCCCCATGGCAGATTTCAACTCAACCTCCCACAGTGGGAATGAATGGGAGAAACCCTCCTTCCCCAGGGTTCAGGCATTTCAGTCCACAAGGCTCCAAGAAAAAGAAACGTTTTCCCCTTGGAAAGCCTAAGGCTCTCCTTCCAAGTTCCTATTTTGGGGGACTCCAGGACCATGACTGATCATTGGGACATCTGTTCCTTTTAGGGGAAACCCCATCCACACCCAGAAGAATGGGGTCTTGTCTTTTGTTCCCAAGGGTTCTGGAGTCAGCACATTTCCTGATGTCTAGATGCCACAATTGTTCTAGAATAATCTAACTTATAAGGATTTGTAAGGGGTGGCTCAGGTCATGCCTGTCTCGTTGCCTTTAAGGGACCTCTGTCACCTGACACTGAAGATAAGCCTCTGGGCATCCCTCTTGGACTGTCTGATAACTGTTCCCAGTCTTGGACAAGAACGTACCAGGCATCTCCCCAGAAGACACAATTTCAGACCTGCCTTTCTGCAGCTCTGTCCCCGGGGGAAGACACTGGTTCACATTATCATGCAGGAAATTAAAACTCCCCATTCCCTGGCAGGTGACATGTTCACAGAATCAAAGACGCAATTAGAGCGTTTTCCTTACACCAATGCAGCAAGTTGCCTGGGGTTAAAAATCTCAGTTTCAGCCTACACCAGAGGACGGCCTGTGCTTTGAAATGTTGGTTTCCCCTGCACAGAACCATCGAAATTTCTTCAAATCTAGGAGTTAGTCTTCCCCAAGACGTCACCTCTCCCCTGCCCCCGTAGACACCCCTGGGCATTCATCCACTTGATAGATTTTTTTTTTAATCTTTGAACGCCTTGCTAGGTTTTTTGATTCAAAACATAACAGTGCTTCTCTCATATAGTTCTGCTGGCACTCAATTCTTCAAAAACAGGGTAAGTTTTCCAGGTAACTGAGGCTCATCTTTACAAAAACCAACACCGTTCATTTTAATTTTGTTTTGATTGGGGTCTGTCAAACATGTCACAGCACAGTGCTACGTGGCTTTTTAGTAGTTTTTCTGTGTCCCCTATTCCCCAGGGCAACCAGATGGTTTAGCACTGTCTCTATCAAGCCCTCTCCCTGTCACTCTGTTGAGAAAGATGTGTTTTTTTTGGGGAAAAAAAAAGGGTAAATAGAATTTCCAGGGCTCTTAAACACTTTTCTCACAAATGAAGCTCTTGTCTTTAGTACGGGACTTGGTGAAGGTTATCTAGGGGCTCTCGGGGTTTTGTTTGGCTTTGTGGCTTAGTTTTATATTTCCATCATTTTGAAAGGCTAACATTTCTTCCCTTCTGGATCAGGGAGATGTTATTATCATGAAATCTGCAAGTTCCTTTAGAATGAGCTCGGGCAGGCTATAAAAGTTAGAGCCGTTGCCAAGGGAACCAGGGAAAGCTTGCTTCATGTATAAACCTGGTTATTATATTTAAAATTCAAGTAGCAGCCAGAGAGTCCTAACCGGAAGAGGGAAAACTGCCTTTGAAGAAGAAAGTGGGAAATCACTCCTGTCTCAGAGGACAGGACAGTCCCTGAGGCTCATCATTGGTGGCCTGAAGGCAAATGTAGGAGACCACTCTTTCTTTTGTTTCTAAGGAGGACAGTACTGAAAGGCAAGCCACCCTTCCAGGAGGGACCAGGAAGAGGGGATACCAGCACCCCTGCCTTCCTGATTGGGGAGGGAGAGGCAGTCTGCAAGTTAGACACCAACTCTGGAGACTGGGCCATTCTAAGAAAGGGAGAACTGTGGAGCCTTTGGATCCTGAAGCATGAAGGTCAGGGAAAAAGCTAACTATCGTTTTCCCCCTTAAAAGGAAATAGGTCTTTTTTTTTTTTTTAAGAATTTATTTATTTATTTCAGACAGAGATCACAAGTAGGCAAAGAGGCAGGCAGAGAGAGAGAGGAGGAAGCAGGCTCCCTGCGGAGCAGAGAGCCCGATGTGGGGCTTGATCCCCAGCACGCTGGGATCATGACCTGAGCCGAAGGCAGAGGCTTTAACCCACTGAGCCACCCAGGCGCCCCAAGGAAATAGGTCTTAAAAAAAGATATTGAGGGGCACCTGGGTGGCTCAGCAGGTTAAGCCTCTGCCTTCGGCCAGGGTTATGATCTCAGGGTCCTGAGATCGAGCCCCGCTTCGGGCTCTCTGCTCAGCGGGAAGCCCGCTTCCCCCTCTCTCTCTCTGCCTGCCTCTCTGCCTACTTGTGATCTCTCTCTCTGTCAAATAAATAAAATATTAAAAAAAAAAGATATTGAGATGGAAGGAAAACAACAGTAAGTTGCCTCTACTTGCATTCTTGTGTCTCCAACCCAGACTTGCCCCTTTCCCCCCTCCCCCCACGCTCCATCCAGATGCCCTATCACGTGGGAGGGGGACCCCACTGAGTCCGAGAATCTCGGCTTGCAAGAGGTCATCTGGTTTATCACTCTTAATTAGCTGCTGCAGAAACTAGGACCACAGAGGTCCTCATCAGGGAGGAATGTGTGTTCTAGCTCCTAACCTGGGATGCTTTTTCTCCAAAGCATTTAAGGCATGAATGTTCCTGGAGAATGTTCTCACTTCCTAGTGCTCCCTCAGAGCTATAAAGAGCCCTGATTCCAAAGTGTGTTCCACGGAACACTAGCTCAAGAGATGCTCCAGCAATCACTTCTGGACATACATACGCCCCCAAAGGATTGAAAGCTGGGACTCAGACAGACCCTTGGTCACCAGTGTTCACAGCAGTGTCATACGCCATGGCCAGAAAGGTGGCCCACCACCACCCACCAAAGGATGGATGAATGGACATAGGAAATGTGTTTTGTGTGTGTAATGTATATGATGCGTTCCTCCTTAAAAAGGAGGAAAAATTCAGACACAGATCAATGTCGGGGACATTCTGCTAAGTGAAAGCAGCAAGTCACCAAAGGACAGATACTATAGGATTCCGCTTACAGGCGGTTCCTAGACAACTACAGATTTATAGACACAGAAAGAACAGTGTTGCCAGCGGCTGGGAGGGGGAAGGGGAGTTACTGTTTCATGAGCGGAGTTTCCGTCTGGGAAGATGAAACAGTTCTGGAAAGGGATGGTGGTGATCGTTATACAATGTGATTTTTCCCCCCTCTGTGTCTGCCTTACCACACACATACAGAAAGAGACGCTCCCCTACTTAGGGGTATCACAGAATGACCCAGCCGGAGGAGCTCTGAGTCCTCCCCCACTACGGCCCCCTCCCCCACAGCCTCTGCCCTGGCCAAGCACAGTGCATTCATAAAGGACTCAGAGAGATCCTAAATCAAAGACTGTTTAATTCAATTTAATCAAGCATTTCCTCAACTGAATACAGACCCTTTTATTTTCACGGTACGCTATTCATAGCCTGCATGATGGCCACGCTCTGGGAAATGCTGGTAAAGAGCTTCATAGCCGTTCCAAGTACTTCTATCACTGCCAGCAAGCCCTAAAGATAGTTCCTAACAGTCAGACCTCAGTAATATTTACTGGTTACAGTACAGTCGGTGAGCTTGGGAATCGCCCCCACTTTCCCGCTGAAGAAATAGGGCTCAGAAAAGTCCCACTCTGCCTTGAACCACCCCCCAAGAGCGACTCTGCCAAGATCAGTGGCAGAGATAAGCCAGAACCCGTTTCTTAGACCCTGGTCTGGAGTATGTCCCCCAGACCCTGTGCTGATCACCTGCTGCCCCTTCTGGGTTCCCAGATCTGTGAGCAAGTTCATCAAAGAGACTCAGAGCCCCTGGGCTGCTGATCAGCCAATGGGAGACCCCACGGGGGACAGAAAGACCCCAGCATGGCAGGCTCCCTGTTCCTGACATCACGGAGCCCCGCAAGGCTGGTGCTCCCAGCCTTGCCTCCTCTCTTTCTTTCTCTAAAACAAGGCAGGGGGAGTTTGGAGATGCCCCATCCCTTCCGGCAATTCCTGAATTTTCCCGAGGTAAGACTCATGGGGGTCCCGGATAAAACAGAGTCCAGGGAACTAAGACAAACCGAAAAACATTGCACGATCTCCCTTACATGTGGAATCTAAAACCCACCAAATTCCTAGGAACAGAGATCAGATTTGGGGCTGCCAGAGGCTGGGGTGGGAGGTGGAGGGACTGGGTTGAAGTGTCCAAAGGTACATACTTCCAGCTAGAAGACGGATGAGTTCTGGGGGATGTCATGGACAGTAGGACTGTAGCTAACTATGTCGTAGACAGTAGATCCTAAAATTTCTCATCACAGGGAAAACAGAAGTTTTTTGGTAACTATTCAAGGTGATGGGTGTTAACCTACTGTGATCATCACTTTGTAACATGTATATACATCGCGTCCTTCCGCTGTGCCCCTTGAACTTACATGATGCTGTGTGTCAATTATACCTCCATAAAGTGGGGTCAGTAAATAAATAGAGCTCCAGTACCCCTTTCTGCTAAAAAGTTAGATATGTGATAAAATAAGACACAGATTCTCAGGCCCCTTCCCTGGAGACTCTGACTCCGTAAGTCTGGGGTGGGACTTGGGAAGGTTTGAGCATCCCGGACCATAGACTGAAAGGATTTCCTCTGTTTAGTTCTCAGATATGAATTTCCACAGAGCTAAAGTGATCGTCCAGATCCACACAGCTACTTTTTCTAGCTGCTTTTAAAACAGACACAGAAGCAGAATATGTTTTTCCTCGAGGAAAGATACAGGCTTGTCAGTTTCTGGATACAAATCCATCTGTAGGGTTCTCTCCATCCAACCCAGCAAACCGACCCCGTTCCTTCCCTCCCCGCCCAGAGGAGACCATCTTTCTCTCTAGGTTCCCCTGGGAGGTCCAGCCACCCCAGGAAATGTCCCGGCTGCCATCGTCCTCGCTGCAGACCCAGTTCTGCCTGCTGCGTTGACCCAGCGCTCTTCCTGCACTCTGATGGAGACCACATGGTGTTTGGCTCTGCTTGCCCACCCCACTTCCTTCTGAGCACACAACTATGTCAGGCTTGAACTATGCTGCAAGAGGGAGCTGGCAGCCTGGAGCTCCCCCTCCCCCAGGAGCTCACCCCCACCCAGCCTGGCTGCAGAACCTGAGCCCCAGGCCGACGCAGGACGCCCGAGACAGATGAGCCGCGACGAGGCTGGGCACACGCACAGCATTCCGTGGTCACTTGGCAGAGCCTCCTCGGAGAGCAGATGGAAAAGTCTGAGGACACTCAATTCTCCAAATTCCTTTTCTGAGAGCTCTACCCCGGCTCAGCCTCAACAAGTTAGTGCATTTCAACCCTGCGCCTCCCCACCCATATCGACATGAGTTTTCTATCTTTTGGCTCCCAGGACAGGGGCAGCCCAGAGATCCATAGATCACTGGGTGTGCTGTCTGCCTGTCTTCGCCAGTGGGGTTCCTGCCGCAGATCAGAAGAGCCCAGGCTTAGAGCTTCCCTGTTTGTGGGGTCTGCCCTGTGCGGGCTTGTCCCACGGGGGCCTTGATGCTGCACTGGGTCCTGGAGTCCTTGCCAGGAGGAGGAACATGGCTGGGAGCCGCAGACCTGGCTTCTAACCCTGGCTTTCTGGCTGCCTGGGGAGAGTGCTGAACCCAGCTAGGGCTGTTTTCCCGTCTGTAAAATGGGGATAACAGTATCTGGTTCAGGAGGAGAGTATTAAATGAGAGGCTGTGTCCAGAGCTTGGTGCCCCGCTGAATGCTCCCAGGATGGTAGTGATGACAAGTTTCCCTGAGCACAGGACATGTCTCACTTCTCCACGGCTCCCCTTTGCCACAAGGAATGCGACCAAATACGCCAAGATGGGCCCTTGACTACAGGCATCACAGAGTCTAAATATTGGCCGTCGAGAAATACTCAATTCATTTAACTAAAAATTTACTGCACACACACACACACACACACGCACGCACGCACGCACGCAGGCCATCCAGGGGGTCTTTTTCTTTTTTAAAGATTTTATTTATTTGACAGAGAGATCACAAGCAGGCAGAGAGGCAGGCAGAGAGAGGAGGAAGCAGTGGGGCTCGATCCCAGGACCCTGAGATCATGACCTGAGCCGAAGGCAGCGGCTTAACCCGCTGAGCCACCCAGGCGCCCCATCCAGGGGGTCTTAATGTGTGGGGTTTCCCATAAAATAAACATGGGGAATATAAGAATACCTAGAATTTGACCCAAGAATGTGCCATTTGATTTGTATTGCTGAATCACTTTCCAGAAAGGTTGCATCCATTTACACTCGGGCATAAACCTGGGAAAGTGCCTGCGTCCCTTCTCCCTCTTCAGTGTTGCTTATAGGAGGACTGCTTGGCTGGCTCGTCAGTTCCACTCTTGATCATGAGGTCATGAGTTCGAGCCCCATGCTGGCTGTAGAGGTTACTTAAAAATAATAATTAAAAAAAACTTAAAAAAATAATGCCTACAGCAACATTTTTAAAAAAGATTTTATTTATTTATTTGACAGACAGAGATCACAAGTAGGCAGAGAGGCAGACAGATAGAGAGGGAGGTGGAAGCAGGCTCCCTGCAGAGCAGAGAGCCCGATGTGGGGCTTGATCCCAGGACACTGGGACCATGACCTGAGCCGAAGGCAGAGGCTTTAACCCACTGAGCCACCCAGGTGCCCCCCTACAGCAACATTTTTATAAGGCATCACCGGTTTGACAAAATATCTCAGCTGCCCTGATTGCCGAACCTGCGATTATTGGTGTGGCTGAAGGTTTTTCAAATTGACCAGACTTTCGTATTTCTTCACTTGTGATTTTTTTTATTCATATCCTTTGTTTGGTTTTCTGAGGCTTTTTCACTTATTATCAAATTACCATATTGGAGTGCCTGGGTGGCTCAGTCAGTTAAGCAGCTGCCTTCGGCTCAGGTCACCATCCTGAGGTCCCGGGATCGAGCCCCACATCGGGCTTTCCGCTCAGCAGGGAGTTTGCTTCTGCCTCTGCTGTTTCCCCTTCTTGTACTCTCTCCATGCTCTCTGTCTCTCAAATGAATGAATAAAATCTTTTAAAAAAATCTAAAAATTTTTACAATATTAATTTCCAATTGAGTTCTTAATGTATAATCATCATATATTAAAAAATGAACCCTTTGGGCACTTGGGTGGCTCAGTGGGTTGAAGCCTCTGCCTTCTACTCAGGTCATGATCCCAGGTCCTGGGATCGAGCCCCACATCGGGCTCTCTGCTCAGCAGGGAGCCTGCTTCCTCCTCTCTCTCTGCCTCTCTGCCTACTTGTGATCTCTGTCAAATAAATAAGTATAATCTTTAAAAATAAATAAATTAAAAATGAACCCTTTATCTGTCATATGTGAGGTAAATTATGTTCTTTGTCTTTTAACTTGTCCTAGTTATTTCACGTATTCTGGCTCAACGTTTTTAGGTAGTGCCATGTTTTCTTTTATGATTTCTGCTTCTGATATGATACCAACGAAGATTATACCCGAAGAGTATATTTTACTTATATTTTATTCCAGTTTTATACGTTTAGCCTGTCTAGAACTGTATTGTTCAGTATGGGGGCCCCAACCACAAACAACTATTTAAATTTCCAACAATTAAAATGAGCAGTTCAGGGGGGTGCCGGCTGGCTCAGTCGGTCGAGCAAGCGACTCTCGATCTCAGGGTTGTGAGTTCAAGCCCCATGTTGGGTGCAGAGATGACATAAAAATAAAATCTTTTAAAAAATTAATTAGAATAGAATAGAACAGAACAGAATAGAATAGGTAGTTCAGGTCCTCAGTGCACTAACCCCACTTGAAGTGCTCGATACCTTGGTGGTCAGTGGCTACTACAGATACAGATTATCTCTGTTATCACAGAAAGTTTGACTGGACAGGTCAGACCTAGAATTTATTTTGTGAAGGATGGAGAATGGTAGGAAATCCAACTTTCTTTCAAAACAGTTCAGATGGTTGTCCCAACATGTCCTAACAACTCCTTGCTTTGCTCCTGATTTGAGCCATCACATTCACACTATCTGGACGTCTGGGAATGAATATTTGGGCCCATTTCTGTATTTCTTGTTCTATTCCTTCATCTTCCTAATCTTTGCCAGGACCACACGATTCCCAACCACTGCGATTCTATATTGTAATATTTAGCGAAGCAATATTTCTTCTTTCCTCGTTCTTCTCCTTCAGAAAGGTTGGCAATCCTCACACTTATTTTTTCCCGGCGAACTTTGGAGTCGCTTCGTAGTTTTCAGCTGGATTTATGTCCTCACAATCACAAAATCGGACTTCTGTTTTCTCAACTTCGTCTCTCACCAAACTCTATGCTCTCACTAGCCTTAGCTACGTGTCCTCCCACAAACACACTCACACTCTGCTCCCCGTCCCTGTGTGCTGTGTCCTCCACCTGGAAGTTGCTCTCCTGGCTCATTTTCCCAGCTCAAAGCTCCCTGCCTGGGAAGCCCTCTGTGATGGCCATGGGCAAATGTGTTTTATACATTCCTATGATTATGATTGTGCATCTATTTACAAATTCGTCATCTCACTGTGAAAAACAATTTGAGGACAAGCACTATAACCTTTCAACTTTGAATTGCCATTACCTACCACTGCATTTTGGCTCATGGTCTTTCCTCAAAAAAAATATATATATGGAATCAAAGAGCATCACAGGGGCAGTGCTGGAAAAATTGGCTAGCGCATGCCGTGGAAGGCATAGAACATAGAGATCGGTGGGCTGTGAGCTGGCCTGGGCCAGGCTAGAGTTGTACTGTGTTAATTCCATCTGGCAGAGAGGCAGTGACTTAATTGGAGAACAGAAGCAAGAGAAAGCCAGGAGACCCGTGAAGGGACCATTACAAGATTTCAGGGCAGACGGAGTCAAGCCTGAATAAGGGTAGGTGGCTGGGGCTTGGAAAGGAAGGGACATTGTTTAGAGATGACGCAGTTAGAATTACCAGGAGACTGAGGACGGGCAGGGCCAAAACTATGACCAGGAGCTGAAAATTCTCATGGAATTTTCAGTGCTTTTAAGAATTTTATGTCATTTGCAAACATTACAACAAGTTTTCCTATAAAATATAAGTGAATTATTATAGTGTTACCAATGATGGTTCTGGAACCAGTGGGGTTGCCTCCACCAAGTCTTTGGAACTGCTTCCTGGCCTGTGAAATGGGAATCCTCATGGCACCTCCCCTACAAGGATGGCCTTGGAGCAATGCCTTGCACACAGTAAGCACTCCATAAGTGTTGGCCATTAAAAAGTGATTATTCATACCTTTCCATCCCTGCACCTAAGTAGCTCCTTACTTGTGACAAAAGCAAGTAGTCATCCAATGGCTCATGGAGCCTCATGTGGGGCAACTCATCAAAAGTTTTCTGAAGGGTGTGATTAGGGGGACTAAGGGCCACATAGACGAAGAGGGAAGGGAGGTCCCCAAGCAAGACCCACTCATGTCCCAGGAGTGGAACGGGATGCTATTTCCCACATGGCTCCACATGTCAATGGGGAGAACATGTGTTGAATGGGAGGCATGGGAACCCATAGCTCGCTTGCTCTTCCTACCCGTGGAGAAGGGTGTGGGAGGAGCCACGATACCCTGTTAGTTAGAAACTGCTGGTACCAGCAGATTTTATCATCACCAGGGTTCAGGTCACAGGTGCTCTGTGGACTCCTCAGAACTGGTGTAACATTGGCTGTGTTGGGTTCATGCTACCCATTTCTACCATTCATCCTGCCATCTTGTCCATAGAGAAAGTGAGATGTAGCACCGTGTGTATTAGCTCTCATCATCTCGTGAGAAGAATGCAAACCATCCCAGTAGATGTCTATTAGAGATTCCACCATCTTGCTCATAACAGAAGTGAACACGGCTCCGTGTTTGGATTCTGGTCCTCTTGCCCAGATCAAGAGTGAGAAGTGCCCCATGGTCTGCATCCAAGCTTCCACTGGTTCTCCCTGTGAATGGAGGCTGAAGTGGCAATGAGTCTGCCGAGCTATTCTGGAAATCTCTCTCCATCTGTTCTGCCCTTGCCTTCAGACTTGCTGGCCTCAGTTCTCCGGGATGGGGATTCTGATGCGTTAAGGTCTTTGGTTGGCGCTGCCATGTTTGCGAGGGGTCACACTCACAGTTAATGCCTTTGTGTTGGAACAAGGTCTCCACTGTGCCTCTCTGGGTGAAAACAAAATCCCTGAGACAGAGAGCTGACTTCCAGAAAAGGCTCCCGTGCTCAGTCAGCCAACAGACTCCACAGCTAATTGGAACCAGATGTGAGTACTTTCACTGAAATATATTGCAGGTCACAGATTTATTTTTTGAGAGTACCTATAATAACAATTAAAATCATAAAATGTGTTTTCCCTAGATATTTTCTCCTAGTCAACCAAGCAATATAGTCTGATAAGTTGGGGCTAACCTACGCCAAAACCAACATATTTTCTTTGTTAGAAATCTGCAGAATGTGTCTGTCTGCGGAGGTGTGCTCTGGTCAGGCTAGGGACAGCTGCCAACATGCGAACGGTTTCCCAAAATATCTGTGCACGCAGAAATGATAAGCAGACTCCATGGATTTGTGGCTGAGAGGTGGGGAGAGAAAAGCCTGGGGGAGAGGCACAGCGTAAGTGGCATTAAGCATAATTCATGTAATGTGGCAGATACTTCCTGTGTTTAAAAAACGGGGTCTCCAAAGAGCCCCGCAGCTGACAACATTCTCCACACCAGCCTCTCTGCCAAGGTCAAACGCTGGGCTGATGGCCACCTCCGGGAAGCATGACTAGCAAATTCTGGGGGTTGTTCCATCAGAGAAAGTCTTGTACCAAGACACGGGTTTGCTTTTTTTTTTTTTAGGACACTGTCCGGCTTTCCTAGGAGCTGATCCTCCCTCCCCGCTCTCAGCCCTGGGTCCCACTGGGGTCGGTGACACCCATCCCTAACCCATACACATGCCCAGGCACTTTGTGGGGTAGGGGTGGCACATGTCCTAACCCTGGCCAAAGGATAGGGATAGATTTGATGAAGTCATATGATCAGGAGGTTTAAGACTTAAGGTCCTTTCTTTTAAAAAAGTTAGCTTTTCTTTTTTTTTTCTTTTTAAATATTTTATTTATTTATTTGAGAGCGAGAGAGAGAGAGCACAAGCCAGGGGAGGGGCAGAGAGAGAGGGAGAAGCAGACTCCCCTGTGATGAGGGAGCCCGATGCATGACCCGATCCCAGGATCCTAGGATTATGACCTGAGCTGAAGGCAGACACTTGACCAACCGAGCCACCTAGATGCCCCAAAAGTTAGCTTTTAAAATAGTCAATACAGGGGCGCCTGGGTGGCTCAGTGGGTTAAGCCGCTGCCTTCGGCTCAGGTCATGATCCCAGGTCCTGGGTTCGAGCCCCACATCGGGCTTTCTGCTCAGCAGGGAGCCTGCTTCCTCCTCTCTCTCTCTCTGCCTGCCTCTCTGCCTACTTGTGATTTCTCTCTGTCAAATAAATAAATAAAATCTTTAAAAAAAAAAAAAAGTCAATACATTCACCTGGTTCCAAAAAAAAGTAACGCTTAAGACACTAAATAGTAATGAAATAGGAAACTATGAGTCTGTACGTGAATAAATGAATACATTGAAAATGTGAGATGGCACAGGACATTTACATGGTCTCAGAGGATGTCCCCACAAAATATTCATTACAAAGGGATAAAGAGTAAGTCTACGGTGGAGAATCCTGGCAGATGGCACCTTAATGAAGTGGCTCAGGTTAATGACGACGAATCACATCACCATGGGCCCTCCCGGTAGAACACAATGATGAGACGATCACATATCCCTTTGGTTGATAGTCCTACGCAAGATGCAGAACCCAGATCCGTGCATGGGGAACATCAGAGGCACCCACATCCGTAGACCTTCTGTAGGATAACTGGCTGTCATCTTTATGACTACGAGAGCTGAGGAGACATGAGCAGACTGCTCCAGACCGAAGGAGACCAAAGACACAGGACAACTCAAAGCCACACATGATTATGAACCGGATTCTTTGATTTTTAGGAAGGACACTGTTGGGTGAGACGTGAGTGGTTGGAATGTGTGTAATATTGATTTCTTGATTATATTGATGGTGTGTGGCTATGTCAGAGAAGGTCCTAGTTATAGGGCATCCACACCAAAGTGTCCGGGAATGAAGAGCATCTTATCAACAGCATATTCTCAAAAAAACAATTTTTTTAAACCTACTTGCAGCTGGGGTGCCTGGGTGGCTCAGTGGGTTAAAGCCTCTGCCTTCAGCTCAGGTCATGATCTCAGGATCTAGGGATCGAGCCCCGCATCGGACTCTCTGCTCAGCTGGGAGCCTGCTTCCTCCTCTCTCTCTCTCTCTAACTACTTGTGATCTCTGTCAAATAAATAAATAAATAAAATCTTAAAAAAAAAAACCTACTTGCAGCTTTTTTATACATTTGAGATTGTTGCAAAATCAAGACCTTTGAAATTACCTAGTAAAAATTTTGCCTCTGATCCCTGACCCTCTTCCCGTTCCTAATAAAAGGTAACCATAGATGCTGGTGTGTCCTTTAGCAATTCTTTTTCCCCTGGGCATTTAAGAATGGAGAAGCCAATTCCCACAACTTAAGAGGCACTATTCACTACCAGGGTCTCCTAATTGCGATCTGCTGGAGATCTTAAAGCTTGGCCAGAGATCAAGACCTGGTTGGGGGACCTTGTCCCTCATCCCCGTGGCCCTTGGGGACTTCGGGTGTGGAGTGTGGAGCACCCAGCTCACAGCTGACCCCACCCAGGTCACACTGTACTCTTCTTCAGTCCTCTTGCTTTCTTCTGTCATCCAAAGTCACACAGGCTTGTAGAAATAAAAGAGATTCCCACTCAAAGAGTTCTGTCCAAGACCACCAACCCATGGGAAACATATAATTTGGGAGAACCTCCTTTGGGGACATGGAAGGACATTTAGATTTTTTTTTTTTTGAGACTGACATTTCAAAAAGTTTGTATCGTACCCAACCCATCAACTGATTCCAAACTTTTCCTAACGTTAGGTTACCGTAAACAAGTAAAATCACCAACAAGATGTTTTTCCTCTAAGTGGTGATAGAGACAAGGACACAAGGCTGAGAGAGAAAGAGATTGAGAGACTATTTTCCACACATGCCCAGGCAGGAGCTCTGCCGGGCTCTCCTGACAATGCTGGCTTCTAGATAATTCTTCATGTGTGACCTGGGGTGTGGGGAGAGGGGATTTCTCAGAGGCTTTTCCCACAGCCTCTCCCACAGCAGAGCTTTCTCCGTATCTCATCTGTGATAATTCCTCATGGACACTCACTTCAAGAGCTGGATGACTGTTCCTCAGGAAGGAATTCCTCGTGGGCACCATCTCTCCCATCATGACACAATTTGTGTTTTTATTATTATTATTATTTTTTTATTTGACAGACAGATCACGAGTAGGCAGAGAGGCAGGCAGAGAGAGAGAGGAGGAGGAGGCAGGCTCCCCGCTGAGAAGAGAGCCCGATGCGGGACTCGATCCCAGGACCCTGAGATCATGACCTGAGCCGAAGGCAGAGGCTTTAACCACTGAGCCACCCAGGCGCCCTAACAGATCATTCTTAATAAGAAGATAACCCTGGGGCACCTGGGTGGCTCAGTGGGTTAAGCCTCTGCTTTCGGCTCAGGTCATGATCTCAGGGTCCTGGGATCAAGCCCCTCATCAGGCTCTCTGCTCAGCAGGAACCTGCTTCCCCCCTCTCTCTCTGTCTGCCTCTTTGCCTACTTGTGATCTCTCTCTCTCTGTCAAATAAGTAAATAAAATCTTAAAAAAAAAAAAAGAAGATAACCCAATTTTAAAAACGAGCAGGAGACTTCAGTAGACACATCCCTGAAGAAGATATTTGGATGGAAAATGAGCATAAGAAAAGATGCTCAACATCATTAGATGTTAGGAAAACACACCTTGAAGCCACGATGACATGTTCCATCAGAATGGCTATGGTCAAAAATTTGACTGATGATACCAAGTGTTGACAAGGATGTGAAGGAACAGGAACCCTCAGCCATTGCTTGTGGGAATCAAAACGACACAACCACTTGAGAAAGCAGTTTGGTAGATTCTTAAACATCATAACATAAACTCCCCAGATGACTCAACAATTCCACTCTCAGGTGTACACCAAGAGAAATTAAAGCATGTGCTGGTGCCAAGATTTGTACCGGAAGTTAAGAGCAACAATTTTCCTAACAGCCAAAACCTGGAAACCACCCAGATGTTCATCAGCTGATGAATGAATAAACAAAATGTGGTTATGTCCACGCCGTGAAGAACTACTCATTAATAGTATGAACACAACATCAGTGTGAAATACTGATATATTCTACGACACCGAAGGACTGCAGAAATATTATGGCAATTAAAAGAAGCCCCATTATATAGGATTACATAGAGTATGATTACACTGATATGAAGTTTCTAAGAAAGACAAAACTACAGAGCCAGAAAGCAGATCAGTGGTTGCCTGGGGCAGGCAGTGGGAACAAGGGCTGACGGTAAGTAGGCACAAAATAAACCTTGGGGTGATGGAAAAATTTGAAAACAGGGCTCTGGTGATAGTTGTACAATTGTATAAATTTTACTCAAATTGTCTGACTGTATCTTTAAACTGCGTAAATTCTATGGTATGTAAATTATGCCTTAATAAAGCTGTTTGTTTATTTTTAAAGATTCTATACATTTGTTTTAGAGAGAGAGAGAGAGAGAAAGGGAGAGAGATAGCAGGAGAGGAAGTGTCACAGCAAGAGACAGAGAATCTCAAAGTCCTCACTGAGCACGGAACAGCCCGACATGGGGCTTGCACCCAGAACGCTGAGATCATAACCTGAACTGAAACCAAGAGTCAGATGCTTAACCGACTGTGCCACTCAGGCGCCCCTTAATAAAGCTATTTAAAAAGAGAAAAGTCATTCACTGGGGGCAAGGTTGAAGACAGAAGACTATTTAGAAAACTCAGAGTACCTTCTCTGGTGTTTGTTCCTTCGACTCTCATCTTCAGAAGTCAAGCTCCTTTAAAAATAAACACGAAGCCACCTCTCCGTAGAAAGGCCAGAGTAGTGGCACATCCTTATGCAGTCTGACTCAGGGGACACAGAATGTGGCACAAGGAAACCACCACAATTAGCAAAGCATTCAGGTTGTGCGAACTGCTCAGTTGGTGTGAGAATGGATGGGGTACCTGCTTTATACTTGCATGACATGGGGTCAATTCTAGTGTGTTTTTCCAAGACAAACAATGACAAAATGCAGTTGGCCTCAAAAAGAAACTGCAAGCTCCCTCTTCAGGAACAGAAAAGTTGTTCCTAATTTTTAAATTGCAGTCCCCACTCCCACTCCCTCAAAGTTTCTAAATTCATAGAGTCTTTCCTCCACCCCTCCTTCCGCCCGTACTCCTCACTCCATCCTGCAGAGGGAAGGTGATGGCCAAGCATATATCCAGGACCAAGCTGCAGGTCCCCCACCCTGTTCTTCTCTTCCTACCCCCAGCTCCATCCTACACCATGAGGCGCCTCATGTACACAGCTGCGGACACCCCCACCTTCACACCCAAGCTCCACTTTATTACACTGCCATCCCTACAAACAACCTCACCTTGGCCATCCCTCAGACCTTGGGCCACACAGCACCCTGGTGACCAGATCCACCCTGAGGGCACAGAACCAGGGAAGAGGCTGGCGTAGACCCTGGAAATGGACTTAGGGCCATCTGGGCAGGTACTTTTGGAGCCCCGATACCGAAAGTGTGGTCTAATAGGAAGGAGGAACACAGGGCAGGTCTTCTTGGCTGAGAAGGGAGCAGGGCTTCCTTATTCCCACCATAACCTGGTGGTCAGGGTTGGGGGCTCTGATGTCGTGTTCCGAGGGCAGTACTGATTATCTTGAGAGATTGTATGAATAGGCTTCTGATATTCATCCATCCTGGTGATTCTGGAATGAACCCTGCTTAGTCATGGTTTTTGATATGCTGCTGGATTCCATTTGCTAATGTTCTACATAGGAATTTTCCATCCATATTCATAAGTGACATTGATCTCCCGTCTTCTTTATTTGTGCTAATGTTGTTGGGTTTTGATATCAGGGATATGCCAGTTTTGTTAATTGAATTGGGAAGCTTTCCATCTTCTTCTGTGTTCTGTAACAGTTATTTTGTTCCTTCTAATATGCTAGGCATTTATAAAAAAACATACCCACTGTAAAAAATTCAAACCATACAGAAAAAGCAAAAAATTCTCCTCGGCTCTCCTTTCATACCTTATGCCCCTGCTGAGAAGTGACCCATTATCGATTCACTGTGTGTTCTCTTTGTTTCCATACATTCATGTATCTATATATAACATGGTACTTTTATTTATTATTTATTTATTTTTAATGTAAATGGGATTAAGTTCTACATACTGAATTGCAAATTTTTGAGTTTTATGTTTTCTTGTGTGTGTGTGTGTGTGTTTTTACTTTATAACTTCACATCTTGGAGAACTCACCATCAAGTCAGTCCATATAGACCTATTTCATCCTTTTAAAATTCTATGTAATAGTTTATAGTATGGGCATATTTAAAACTATTTCCCATTTGAAGGACATTCAAGTGGGTTTGAACTACTTCCATGAGTAATACCCGAGAAAATTCACTTCCTCTCTGGCCAGCATCTGCCATGAACACATGTAAGTTTTTGCTCAGTTTAGGAGCAAAAGAATTGCATCTTCTTGCTGTTCTAATTTGCACTTCTTCCTACAGTCAATCATGTGTTTATGTGTTGGCCACACGGAAGTCCTTATCTGTGGATTACTTGTTCCCATTTTTCTCCCATTTCCCACTTAGCTGCTCATTCTTTTCTTATTGGTTTGTTGGAGATTTTCCTTTGCTTTGGAAAAAATTGTGGCCAATATTTTCTCCTAACCTGTTGCCTTTCCCTTAATTGTGTTTTGAGTCTGCATGAAATCCATTATATTTTAATGAGTCAAACTTGTGAGTTTTTCCTTTATGCTTTTTCCCCCTAATTTGAATGCCTACTATCAGACCCACCTCTATGAATAATGAGAAATTTTCATATTCAGTCATCAGTAGGGCCCTTCCAAAGTGATATTCTTTAAATACTTATGGACTTTTATTAAGAGGACAGAAAGAAGCTATTTTTCTTTTCTTCTCATTATAGTGGAACACAGCTTTCTTCATATACCACATAAGGGATTTAGCCCATGTGCTGCATGTTACAGAGCATCTTAGCATATAAGCATTATCTGTCTGTTAGTCTTCTTTTGCTCACAGACTCACAAAGGATGAACGTGACCTACAGGATTATATAAAAGCCAGCTTCAAGGCAGGGGGGCTCAGGACTCTGAGGAAAATGGGCACCCACAGGGCCCATGGGAGCACAGACTACCAATGTGGGTGGACATTCTAGCTCCCCACTCTTCCTTATTCGTACCATAACCTGGTATCTCCCAACTATATTTGTTTGGGGGACAAGGCACTAAAACATGGATTAGGTGTTGGACTTGAAGTTTGTTTCTTTATTACAGTCAGAGTTTGGGTTCCATTGTCTAAACTTCTAAGCCAGTAAATTGAACTTCTTTTATTTCTCTCTTGACAATGCCATCCCAATTTAAGTTAGTGCTAGATGCTCAGTAGCTATCTGGCAACAACTCCTGGGGCATCTGGGGGGCTCAGTTAAGCAACTGCCTTGGGCTCAGGTCATGACCCCAGGGTCCTGGGATCAAGCCCTGCATCGGGCTCCCGCTTGGTGGGAAGCCTGCTTCTCCCTCTCCCACTCCTCCTGCTTGTGTTCCTCTTTTGCTTCTCTCTCTGTCAAATAAATAAAATCTTTGAAAAAAGACAAAAACAAAAACGGAAAAACAACTTCTCCTCCCCCTTCTTTCCCCTCCCCTTCCATTTCCCCCTCCTCCCTCCCCTCCTCTCTCTCCTCCTTCCAGATAATGAGCAGCCCTTTTGAGGAAGGGCAGTGGTTCTGAACCAGAGGATGCACCACAGATTCAACTGAGCAGTTAAAACAAAACAAAACAAAACAAAAAAAACGAAAGAAAGAAAAGAAAAGAAGAAAAAAGAAGCTCCTGGGCTCTATCCTACATTTGCTGAAACAGAACCACCAGGGACAAAGGCATGAATTCTGGAATGTTTAACATGTCCCCAGGTGACAAGCGCTGTGCAGCCAGGGTTGAGAAGACCTAGTACTTGAATTTGAATGTATGATACTCTCCTTGAAGAGCGGTTAAATCACCCAGTGGGGATACAACCAGCCAATGTGACAAATTCTCCAGGACGGATGACCCAGTTTCTTCAGCAGCAAAATGACATGAAAACCAGAACAGGGGAGTGGAAAGTGTGATAAGTGAAAAGACTTGAAACATGTCAGTTTGATGCTCTGTGCAGACCTTGCTTGGGCCCCGATTCAAACAAACCCCAAATAGACATTTCCTGAGACGACTAGAGGAAACAGCACGGATTATTTCATAATAAGGAATTATTGTTAGTTTCGTTGGATGCGATATGGGTATGACGGTTGTTTTAAAAAAAAAAAGTCCTTATCTGCTAAAGATAAATACTGACGTATTTATGGATGAAATAATACATCTGAAATTTCCTTTAAATATTCCAGGGGGAAAAAAAGAAAGCGTGTGTGATGAGGCAAGAGCCCCAGAATGTTGTTAACTATTGAAATGGGACGGCATGTACGAGGGGGTTCTCTGTACTATTTTCTCAACTTTCCTAGAGGTTTGAAAATTTCAATAATGAAAACGTTTTCAACTTTTTTTGCTTGTTTTTTTTTTTTTTCAGTTTTATTTATTTAAGTAATCTCAAAACTCCACATGGGGCTTGAACTCACAGCCGTGAGATCAAAAGTTGCAGGCTCCCCTGAGCCAGCCGGGTGCCATGTGAAAACGTTTTAAAAGGACGATTGGGGTGGTGGGGGTGGGTGGAAAGGTGGGGGACACCTGGGTGGCTCAGTTGGTTAAGCAACTGCCTTTGGCTCAAGTCAAGATACCAGGGTCCTGCGATGGAGCCCTGAATGAGGCTCCCTGCTCAAGCTGGGAGTCTGCTTCTCCCTCTCCCTCTACCCCCTGCCCCCACCCCACTGCCATGTGCTCTCTCCTTCAAATAAATAAAATCTTTAAAAAAAAAAAAAAAAGGATGGACCATCGTATCCATGAGGATCTGGAGACCAGAGCTGCTCCCACGCCTGGCATTCCTGACTGCGCCTCACCTGGGCCTCGCCAGTACCTCCATTCTCTGGGTGAACCTGGTTCCCGAAGCTTTAAAGGAGTTCCTCCCAAGGTTCCCTTACCTATTTCTTCCTCCTCCACCCAGGGAAGTGTCTCCTGGCTGACATTTCCCATCCTCCATAACATACTGAGACCCTCGTCTGCCCTGGAGCAAGAAGCCTCATGGTCAGAACCATGGCAAGCATTAGCCCCTTTGACCTTCAGACCTGACCTTCAGACCTAGCCTATGGTGTCCCCAGTGCTGCCTCCATGGCCCCTCCACTGGCTCCTTTCGCAGCGCTGCAGAAAGTGCTGGAATGCAACAACAGGGAAATGAGTTCCAAGGGTAGCCAAAGAGCTGAGCCACAGATCTCTCGGAAGGGAAGGAGGAGTGTGGCCAACAGATCAAGTCAGTGAAGCAAAAAAGCAGAGTTGCCTATGCTGGAATCACCGAGGGGTGGGGGGGGAAGGACAGGAACGTGGGAGTGTAGCCTTTGTGCACCGGGAACCAGGGGTGTCTGTGTCTTGCCTTGTAGGGATCTTGTTTCTCAAAGTTGGGTTTCTTGAATTTTAACTTGTGCATCGTACGTGTGAATGCTTCCTAAAAATGACGAGAGGGGAGGGTGTTGGATTTGCAGTGACTGTTTGAACACCCCGACACGGGTCCCGCTGAGGCTGCCTGTCCTCCTTGCAAGCAGAGTGCGTCAGAGGCCATCATCCGCCTCTTGAACTCCCACCTCTCACGTCCAAGTCCATTGGGTCGACAGATCACACTCGGGAGAACCCGTTACCCTGGACTCCCTCACCTGACCGCTTGCCTTTTCCTGGACTTGCTCATTCCGGTGCCCACGCCCCGGCTTGCTGCATCTGCCCTCACTCCCCCGAAACACTACCCTCACCTCCAACCCTCTTCCAAGCTCAGATTCCTCCGCCTTCTGATTTTGCTCAAAAGCAGGTAGAACAGGGAGTGGCAGGACTCAGCTGAACCTATAGGCCCCCGACTTTCTGGGTTGGCGACAGGCCCCCTGTCCACTTGGCCATCCTCCTTTGGTTTTTTTTTTTTTTTTTTTCTTTTCTTTCTGCTGGGCAGAGAGGGGCTGCGGTCTTCTCTCAACTGGCTGACGTCATCTCACCTTTGGGCCAACCATTGTTTCGTGCGCTGATTCTGTGGAGAAGCAAGCTTTGAAACCCCTCGTCTGGCAGCGCACGGCGGAGGGCAAGGGGGAGGCACCACGTGGTTTGTACCAAAATCGAGCAGTGTAACGAAAGCTTTTCTCTCCATGACCTCAAGCATCCTCCCCGAGCTGGTCCTGCCTAGGTCAACCTTGACATCCCCGAAAAGACAACCAGCTATAAGTCTGGGATGTACCCACCAATTATGTTTAGGCACGTAAGCTCTGGAATTATGTTCCTGCTACTGCACGTTAAGTAGCATTAAGTAGTGTTGGTGGGAACTTGGCCAAGTGATTTAGCTCCTCTCAGCCTCAGTTCTCTCATCTTTAAAGTGGGCAGATTAGTAGAACATGACATGACATGTCTTCAGCCCCCGGCATTGTGGGGGGGGCATGGTAATTGTTCAGTAGCGTTACCACAGTGGAAGTCATCTCACCGGTCTTCAGAGGACTGCTCTAGCTCCAGAGTCTGTGGTCAAAGAGACTGAGGTTTTAAGAAATTAGGAGCTTCGAGTAGGCGCCTCTGGGAATTCAGGGCAGAGACGGGTGGGAGTCCAGGGCTCAACCTTCCTGGCTTCACTTGGGGGACCTGAGGCTGGTCCAGGCTGGGGGATCAGGAGCTGGTGGGCTCAAGTCAGATGCCCCAGGAAGAGCCAGCTTGCTTTACAGCTGTGCACACAGCAGATCACCAGGGAAGCTGGGGGTGTAGCTGTAGAGGACAGCACAGGACCGAGACCTACCCCAGGCCATTATGCCAGAAGGTGCCAGAGCTGGACACCCGCAGTTTATAATGCTTGTCTTGGGTTTCTCAAGTCAGCAGGACGGGGCATTCCCTGTGTACCTGAGGCTCAGGGAGTGCAGTCCTGCAAGAGGCAGTCCTTATTGTCTGGAGTAATTAGAACACAAGGGGCACCAAAGCCACCCTTCATCCGAGTGTGCTCTGAGGCTGGCCTCTGGACACCTGAGTCTGGGGCTCCCGAGGGCTCCTCAGAAATCCTGCCACCTCGGGCTGGAAGGAGACAGTGAGATCCCCCTACGGTGGCTCTGGGGGATCGCTGATATTTACGATATTTACGTGGGTCTCTCGGAATCCCAGGGCTTGGCTTCTTGTCCTGCCCTTGTGGCTACCTGATTCTTGGGAGGCTGAGCCCCCAACCTCTGGCCAGGACAGGTTCTGAGAGCTGGGGGATGGCGTCTGCGGTGGCTCCCCACTTCGAATCCTGCCCAGCCTCGGGCTCATCGGCACCTGGCCAGCCTCACCTGGCCTGGAGGGGTGCAGGGAAGAAGCATCTTCTGGCCCAGGCACAAATGAAGAGAGCCAGCAGAGGTGGCCCTTGGGGGCGGCAGCGGGATGGGAAGGATTTCAGGGGGCTCCGAGGGAAGAAGGGGAGAGGAGGCGGGAGGAGGGAGGGTCACGGGATCCACGAAGGGAGCTGGCCAGCAGATCTCTTCCCCCACATTCCTCCGGGAATTTTTTTCGTTCCCTTGGTTATAGAAGAATAGCAATTAGCAAATTCAGTAAAAAGAGCCAGAAATGGAGATTGTTTGCGCGTTTGGGGGCCAACGTGCGTTAGTGGAGGAATGTGACCAGAACTATATATAACCCCTCTCTCAGCCCACCCACCTGTCCAGCGGAGTGAGCGATGGTCTGTTTGTTCGGGGCTGGTATGTGGCTCACTTCGCTCTGGGAGCCCACCATCTGGGCCCGAGCCTCGCAGCCAGTAGCTCTCGGTGACCATATATGGCAAAATGATATATGTGATAAAAAGAAGCCAAATTCTCCAATTGCGTCAGCCCCCGGAGCACGCAGGCTGCCTGGCTCGAACCCCTCCGGGGCCGGCTCCCCGCCTCCCGCCCCCGAGCCTGGCTCCGGAAACCCCAGCGGCTCAGCGATTGGCTGGGGATGCGGGAAGGGGGAGGGGGGCGGGGCCTCCACGCCTCACCCCCGCCGGGCCAGCTCAGGCGGGGACAGACTTCAGCCGAGTGTTTGGGGTGGAGACTGTGATTAGGGGAGGCCCCACGCTGTGGCGGTGTGTTTGATCCTGGCCCTAAACCAGGAAGATTAGAAGTTGGTTGATGAACCCACATTCTTTCCGGAAAACAGCCTAGTGTGGGGTCAGTGCGTATGTGGGTAATGGGTGACGGGGCACAGTCACCCCCAAATCCAAGGATATCATGAACCCTCATTCCTCGGACATCTCTGCAATCCCCGTGACCTTAACCCACCAGGAGAACGTTTACGCTAGATTGCTTAGCTGGGGGAAAGAAAAAAAAAATTTTAACCTTCTCTAATTCTTTCTTCCCCTCTGCCCCGTCTGCCACAGCCAAACCTCACCGCTGGGCTCACCCCCGCGCCCTGAGTCCCCACTCTGGGCCAGGCGCTACTGCTGGGTGCTGGGGGAAGGTGACCAGCGCAGAGGAGGGCCTGGCCCTCTCCAGCAGCTCGCCCTGGGGCAGAGATGAGTCCCTGACCATTGCTGTCAAGGGACATGGAGCCCAGACACGGGGGCCGAGGAGGGTCCTGGGAGGAGGGGACACAGGACAGGCACTGGTATCCAGGCTAAGGAGAAAGAGCAAGAGTCCGGTGAGTGTGGGGAGATGCGGGCAGAGGCCCGAGCAGGGAAACTTCTCCAGGACGCACTAAAGGGGCTGGACCTCTGCCTACTCCCCAGCCTGCTGTGGCCCCTGAGCCCACGCCCCCGAGCACAGGTACGCACCCACGGCCCCGGGGCCAGCACCTGCACACGCGTGCATGCGGGCGCGCACGACACAGGACTGTGCGCCGAGACGCGTGCTCATGGCCACCCATTGCCCCGTCGTCCCGTGAACAAGGAAATGTAGCAGAAGGACGAAGGGCACAATGAAGTACAAATGAGAACCCAGGAGAGAAGGCGGGCCTGGGGAAGGCACTCTGCCCGGAAGCCGGGCGCGTGGGCGGGAGAGCCGAGGTTGGAAAGGGACCCACATTCTGGCAGGCTCCTCGGGCTCCCCCTTTGAGGAAGGCACAGACGGGAATGGAGACAGCTGGTCAGCAGAGGTGGGGTGGGGGGCCTGAGCAGAGGCTTGTAGCCCAGCCTCCCACCACTGACCAGCTCAGCTCAGGATATGTGTGTCTGTGTGTGTGCAGGGTGGTGGTGGGGAGGGGTCAATACCCAGTTTCTGACAGCTGCCACTCCTGGCGCCTCCTACAGCTCCCCTTCTCTGAGCTGTGACAGAGGCTGGGACACTGGATGCAGGAGGTCCCTGAGAAGCTGTTGTGTGTAGCCCCACAGGAAAATAGGGTCTGGGGGCCCTGCCTGGCTTTCTGCCCACCAGGGTGCCTACACTGACCAGATGTGTCCCTGGACACATTATTGAAGGCATGAGAGCCTGTCCTGAGGGGTGAGTGTCATCACTGACCGTGCCTTTAGAGACTCATGTCCCCTGAGCATTCAGAGAGAAGGATAACATTTTAGGGTATGGTTCAATTGCTGCTTCTTCCAGGAAGCCCTCCTTGGCTTCCCAGGGCTAGGCCCTGCCCCCTCCTCTGGGCTCATTCAGACACCACAGCACAGTGGGATGTGCCCAGCGGTTACAAGAGGCAAAGCTCAGGATCTCTTATGACCCAGACCAGAAGTCACACATCATGGCCTCCACTGTATCCTGTTGGCCTCGCCGAACCACTGTGATAGGATAAGGGAGGGGACTACATACAGGCACAGTTACCAGCAAGTGAGGATCTTTAAGGGCCATCTTGGAGGCTGGTTACCAGAGTCACCGAGTCTGGGGTAATTTGTTAAGCAGCCATAGATAACGAAACGGTGAATGCCCTCGCAAGGGGACTTGTGCCCGGGGTGACAGGCAGATAAGGTTGGGTGGGACTAAACTCTGGGTCTCTGTATTAGAGGGGATTCTTCCCATTGCCAGAGGGAAAAAAAATTCACTTTGAGATGAAGAATAGAAGGAAATTTGTTGGCTCACGTAACAGAAAAGCCCAGAGAAATAGTCCTGGTTTCAGGAATAGCCTAAACGAAGATTTTAGGAGAAATCACACCATAAATTGCCAGAGGGCAGGCACTGGCAGGTCAGAAGTGTTTGGAGGAAGAGGTCCGTCCGAGAGACAGAATGCTGGGTCTTGGAGCTTCACTGCACTGTTCTGTCCATTTCTGCATGGATGTGTTCAAATGTCTACAACGGGAGTGAAAACCGGCCCCCAAAAGTCAGATTGGGGATGCCTCTAAGAGGGTGTCACTTTGTGGGTCTTTCTTTGCACACGCACGGTCAACCACAGTCATGTGCACACAGTACTCTCAAAGCACAGAGAGATTCTGGGCATCGTTGCCCTAGAAACATAACTGGACACATGCCCTCTTTCCCCAGAGTCCCCAAGACTTTCCTGATGACCAGCCCTATGCAATGGCCCTCTTCCGTTATAGGAAGTCCATTTCCCTCTGACCCCCATATCTGTTCCGTCTGTCTACTGCTACCCAGTAATCGGTTCCAACTGAGGGCATCTGCCTTGCTGAAGAGGTTGGGCCACTCGGCTTCTTTGGATGCGGGAACAGATTCTGAGCACAAGCACGACGTCTGTCCTGTTGACCGCGCTCTGTGCAGTGCTCGGGACTGGGCTTGGCACACAGCAGATGCTCCGTAAATATTTGTTGAATGAATGAAATATTTTCAAGAAAAATGGAGTTGGGAGGACACAGTAGGTCCAGAGCTAGAACAGGAAGGCAGAACGGAAGCAACCCCAGGGACCACTAAGGCGGTGTTACAGCCTTCCTCCATCCTACCGCGGCTCACTCTAGGTTCCTGCCATCCTACAGCCTCTCCCCTGCTTCCTCTGCTGGCTTGTCTCCCCCACTCCCGATTCTCAGGCCCCACCTCCCAGGAGCCCCATAGCATCCCTGACCCCCTTCTCTTACGTATTTAACCACTTCTTCCAAACTAGCCTCTTCCCATCGACATCTGAACATTCCCTGGGTTCTCTTGCTGACATAACAAACAGGTCCTCTCTGAATACATGTCCCGTATCAGGCACCGCCCACCTCCCCTTCCCAATCCGAGTCTTCAAAGGGTGTCCCAAGATATTCTGTGTTTTTTTCTCCACCTCACACTCAGTCCTTCTTCGTTTCACTCTGGCCTCCCCCTCCACCGCCCCACTGGAATCCCAGCGACACCCTAGTTGCCCACATCCCCATCTTACACAAACCCTCAATTGAGTTAGACATGGAGGAACCATCTGTTCATGAAGTCATCTGGTCCCTCTCCCATCCCTCCATCTCAGCTTCCTTCCCAGGCTCTTCCCTTCTCTCAGGCTGGTGGCATTTCTCAAAGCCAGGCCCCCGAGTCCCCGTGTTGTCCCCTCCGTCCTCTCTCACCGGTCGGATCATCTGCATTAGGTATTAAGGCTCTTCTGTTACTATGTATATGTCTGTCACAGGGATGGTCACTGTCCCTTCTCCTCCCCTTGCTGAGAACATGTTAGGACTTCTCCATCTCCTCGGGACATGGTAGTGAACTTGAGCATGAGCGAAATACGACATTTCAGGGCAGAAGGTTTAAGAATCAGTATGCAGACACTGAGCGTCTGACTCCTGATTCCGGCTCAGGTTGTGATCTCAGGGTTATGAGATCAAGCCCCACACTGGGCTCCATGCTGGGTGTGGAACATGCTTAAGATTCTCTCTCCTGCTCCCTTGGCCTCTCCCCACCCCAACTGCTCCCACGCATGCTCTCTCTCTCTCTTAAAAACAAGAAAAAAGAATCGGCATGCAATTTACCATTTCTCTGTCTTGATCCTAGTGAAAGCATGTGTCAAGATTGGTGTTTCATCAGTCTGGGTGTGAGGGTCTATGACAAGCAAAGCCTTCCTGATGACCTATTTTGGATATATAGGATAGTAGGAAATAAATCTTACTGAACTGAGATACGGAGATCTGAATTCTATCCAGCCGTCCAACTGTCCATCCATCCGTCCGTCCATTTGTCTACTTATAATGTCTTCATTAAGCTTTGGTGTGGGGTATTGATGGCCTCATAGAATGAATTGGAAAGTGTCCCCTCCTGTTCTTTTTTTTTCTGACAGAGTAGTTTAGTGTGATTTCTTCCTTAAATATTTGATAGAATTCACCAGTAAAACTGTCTGGGCTTAAAGGTGTTTTTTGTTTTTTTGTTTTGTTTTTGTGGGAAGGGTTTTGACAATTAACAGACAAAACCATTTGGATTTTCAGTTTCATCTTGTATCATTTTTGGTTAGTTATAAATGGTTAAGCAATGTGTCCCCTTATCTGTGTTGTCAAGTTTATTGGCATGAAGTTGTTCACAAGGCTTTCTTCCTGTTCTGTTGTCTCATTTTTATTACAGGCTCTGGGGTGGTATCTTCCCTTTTATTTCTTATATTCATAATTTATTGTCCCTCTTACTCTTTGGTCAATCTAGTTAGGAATTTGCAGTTTTCTTGATGTTTTCGATGACTCAGCTTTGGCCGTTGTTCCTTTTCTGTTTCTCTGTTTTCTGTGTCACCAATATTTGCTGCCTTTGTTATGTCCTTCCTTCCTTCCTTCTACGTACTGTGGGTTGACTTTGTTCTTCCTCTAGCTTGAAATGGAATCTCAGACCATTGCTCATACATCTTTCGTCTTTTCTAATAAAGCTAGATATTCTCTCTTGAGAACCCCTCGAGCTATATACTACAAATTCTGATGGATTCTATGTTCATTTATAATTCAGCTCAAAATATTTATTTCCTAATTTTCCTTGTCTTAGGAAAAAAAGACGCTCCAAGTGGAGTCACTTATGCTAAGCCCCACGCCACCAAACCGAGATTTAACTTAATTACAGTCTTGGTTCTCCCAGAAATGGAATCTTGATCCAGTCAAGAATCACCTGATGGCACTAGCTGGGTCAACTGCCTGGTAGACCCCCAGACATCCGTTAAAGGAAAGTGACCTTGTAATGACCAGCCCGCTTTTTTCCAGTAGAATTTCCTTTCTTCTGCTCTGCATATGAAAGTCCTTTCTCTTATGTATGGCAACTCAGACCTCCTTCTATCTGGGAAATGGGATGCTGTCCGGTTCACAAATTGTTGACCAAAGCCCATAAGATCTTTGAAATGTACTCGGTTGAATTATGTTTTCTACAAGAAGCAGGTGCCCAAATGATGTGAAGGGGGTCAGGGAGAGGGTGGGAGCCCGTGAAAGGAGAGAGGCCAGGATGAGCTTCGAGCCACACTAAAGCCTCAAGAGTGTCCCCGCCAGCAGGGTGGCCCACTGTGCTCGGTCACTGGCGAGGAGCTACTCAGGGAGGGAGTAGCCTTGGTGTGAACACTGGGGTTGATCTGAAGTTGGGGCAGTTGGGGGCTCTCGGCCAACTACGTTCTTCCCAGGAGGGCCTCTTGAAGGGACAGGTGACTAGTCACCCTCCAGGGACACATGCCTTCCTAAACTGGATCATAGTCCTTTGTTTTTCCATTTTTAAATTTAAGTTAATTTTATGTAAGTTCAGTAAATTAACATACAGTGTGACATTAGTTTTAGAGGTAGAGGTTGGTGAGTGATCAGTCTTATAGAACACCTAGTGCTCCTTCTATCACGTGCCCTCCTTCGTGCGCGTCACCCAGTTACCCAGCCCCCCACCACCTCCCCTGCAGCAACCCTCAGTTTGTTTCCTAGAGTTAAGAGTGTCTTATGGTTTCTCTTTCTCTGATTTCTTCTGATTTTATTTTTCCCTCCCTTCTCCTATGCTCTTGTTTTGTTTCTTAAATTCCATACGGGAGTGAGATCATATAATGGTCTTTCTCTGACTGACTTATTCGCTTAGCGTAACACCCTCTAGTTCCCTCCACATTGTTGCAAATGGCAAGATTTTGGTTTTCGGATGGCTGCATAATATTCTGTCGTGTACACACACCTCACCTTCTTTATCCATTCATTTGCCGATAGACATCTGGGATCTCCGCAGTTTGGCTAGAATCATTTTCCTTTGACCACACTGCCATAGAACCACATTTTTCCCTTCAGGGAACTTACTTCGGTCGCCACAAAACCACCTGCGAGCATGATTTGTGTTTAAAGTTTGTCTCTCCTTGAGAACAAGGGCGCTAGATTCCCTAGCCACTGTGTCTCCCATGCAGGGCACTGTCTTCAAGCAGCGCCTGGGAGGGAAACGGAAGCGTGAACAGGTGACAGTTCAGTCTCTCAGACTCCCCGAGGAGGCTACGTTGGGGAGGGGAGCTCTACAGTACAAATTTGCATTCACATGGGTATTTCTAGAATGGATATCTTAGAACCTCCACGAGACCTTGCGTGTCTTCCTTGTAAAGGGGACCTCCATCAGACTGGCTCCAGAGCCTGGTCCCCATTGTGGGAAACAGTGTAGATGTCTGTGAGTCCCCATTGGCCGGAACCAGCCACAGGCCCTTATACCTGATTTTTTTTTTTAAAGATTTTATTTATTTATTTGACAGAGAGAGATCACAAGTAGACGGAGAGGCAGGCAGAGAAAGAGAGAGAGGGAAGCAGGCTTCCTGCTGAGCAGAGAGCCCGATGTGGGACTCGATCCCAGGACCCTGAGATCATGACCTGAGCCGAAGGCAGCGGCTTAACCCACTGAGCCACCCAGGCGCCCCTACTTATACCTGATTTTATATACACATAATGTGTCCCCTTACTATCCCCGATCCTTCCTCCCGAACCTGCCTTTTGTTCTGCTTTCTCTGAGCTGTGTCAGCTGGGACTAAGGCAGCCTCTCAGGGTCAGTAACTTCTTTCTGGAACTTACGAACATGGGATGAAAAGTAGCTGCGTGTTAAGAATGTAGGCTCTAGGGGTGCCTGGGTGGCTCAGTGGGTTAAGCCGCTGCCTTCGGCTCAGGTCATGATCCCAGGTCCTGGGTTCGAGCCCCACATCGGGCTTTCTGCTCAGCAGGGAGCCTGCTTCCTCCTCTCTCTCTGCCTGCCTCTCTGCCTACTTGTGATTTCTGTCAAATAAATAAATAAAATCTGGGGCGCCTGGGTGGCTCAGTGGGTTAAGCCACTGCCTTCGGCTCAGGTCATGATCTCAGGGTCCTGGGATCGAGCCCCACATCGGGCTCTCTGCTTGGCAGGGGGCCTGCTTCCTCCTCTCTCTCTGCCTGCCTCTCTGCCTGCTTGTGATCTCTCTCTGTCAAATAAATAAATAAAATCTTAAAAAATAAATAAATAAATAAAATCTTTAAAAAAAAAAAAAAAAGAATGTAGGCTCTAGACTCAGATCCCAACTCCACTCCCGAGCTGAAGGACCATGGGCAAGTCACTTAACCTCTCTGAGCCTCATGGAAATAGCAAAATGGCAGAAACAAAAGCTGTTATGAAGGGTAAGCAGAATCTGTGGCTCTCTAGTTGGGGCTCATCAGTCTTCGAAAAGCTCTGAGCAATCCTGCAGGAAAGAAATCCAGCTTCCCCCAAACTTACTGGACAACAGGTCGATGAGGGCCAAGTCCACATGTGATCCTACGTCCCGTGGAGAGCACTGCGGGAAACACTGCTCTAGAGGGATTAGCTCTCATCTCTGGAATGCTGTGGCCCTTCAGAACGATTGCAGATGAGATCCAGACGGGCTTGGCCTCCTGCGGATCCATTCCGAGTTGAGTTTGGGGGGTTACCCCTCTGGGCTTTGTTGAGGGGTACCAGAACTCTAACGTGTCCCATGACTGTTGTTCTCAGGGTTGTTTGGATGACACTGTATACCGTCCTCTCTTTAATGCCAAAGGGACTGCTTCTCTGGTAAAGACGGCCCCATTCATAGAGGTATGGGTTGTTTTAAGTGGGGCGCACTGTGCACTATGCATTTTAAACAGGGAAAACTGCTACAAAGTCAAGTGACTTGCCCAAAGATGTGTGGAGGTAAGGGGCAGAGCCCAGAGCGCAGACCCAGCTGCCTGCCGAATATCACAGATCACGGGTGGATGAAAGGATACACGGAACATGGTGCAGTCCCAACATGGGTGTCACAGAGCGCTGGGCTCTGAGGAAAATGGCGTCTCTTTTGCTAGAATGGGCCAAGTGAAAGGCCACTGGGTGGGGACTAGGAGGTCCCTTGGCTTCATCCCCCAAAGTGGCCACGTGGAAGGAGGTGACAGGAAGGGTTAGGGCTGGAGGTCGGGGGTTAATAGGCCTGAGTCCAGATGGCAAGCAGCTGGCCAGGGCACAAACCAAGAGGGCTTCCTCCCCTTTCTGGTGATTGCAGAGATGAGAAGACAGGGAAGGAACTTGCCACAGAAGGGAGAGAGACCAGAGGAATTTGGAACGTGCCCAAGGGGCCCAGCTCGGAGGCTGTGAGGGCGAAACAATTTCTGCTCTGAGCGAGCGTTATTTACAAGGAGAACGGGGACCAGGTCCTTCCCCAGGGAGACTGGTGGGCTCTGGCTGCGGCTTCTTGGCCATGACCCACCATACCAACTCCCGTTTCCAAGACAACCGGAGAACCAGATAGGAAGGACATGAATGGTGATAAGAGGAGGCTGCCGCGGGCCAGGCCAAGCCAGACAAGTAGAGCTCAAAGATCAGAAGTTTTGAGGCCAGTTCTAAATTTAGAGTCCAATTTTGGAGGGAGCCAAAATGCGCTCTCCCCACACAAAGTGTGTCAGAAGAACAGAAGATACAGATCCCGGGCAGCGACTAGGACGGAGCGGGTGGGGAGGCCCCTTTCAGCCAGAGATGCTAAGGATGAGATCAACCAGGCTCTTTCCTGTTTTGTTTTGATTTTTTTTAAACTCTGTGTTTTCAAAGTAGGAGCGCTGAAACAGCTGCCTATCTTATCCCCCCACCCTTCTCTCTTCCCCACTGCTTTAAAAAGTGTTTATTATGCAGAGAGACCCTCAGAGCAACTCTGGATATGTGTGGAAATGGCAAAATGGAAGCCTCCATGTCCCCGTCCACACCCAGCCCCCATCCAGCCCCCGCTGGCCCAAGCCCCTCTCCTTGGGGAGGGAAGAGTGCCTATCACCCACTGGGGCGGGCTCTTTCTGTTGGTTCAAGATGGGTCATGCCCTCATTGCACAGTGCCCCACACTGACACCCATACGAGGCTGATGCCAATGTGCCCTTCAGAGAAGTCAACGGAGCCCCAACCTTCCTGCTTCCCACCAGGAACATGCCATGGTGCCTGAACGGACTCGGGGTCCAAAGACCTGGACACGGGGGCCCCACCCCCGACTTACACTTCCACCTGCTGGCCTTCTAGCTGCTTTGCTAAGTGAGCTTCCCAGAAGAGCATGGATCTTCCTCACCTGTAAAATACCGGGTTGCTGGGTTAGGTCAGACCCACCCCATGATGTTTCCTGCCTTTGTACCTGCCCCTCTCCTCCCGTCCTATGCTCTCTAGGTCCAAGAGCATCACGCCCCCAGACGGTCTGCATTTACTGGGCGGCCAACCTCCCAGTCTCCCGAGAGCGCAGTCCAGGACGAGTCACTCTCCTGCTCCGGACCTTTTCGTAGCTCCCCACTGCCTACAGAGTCAAGTGCAGCTAGCCCAGCCTGGTGCCCAGGATCCCCCATGGTCTGACCCCAGTCTCACTTTTTCACCCCGTTTTTATCTACCAGCAGCCAGAACAATGACCCTCCAGAGGTCACGTCTCTGGGCTTGAACACACATGCTTCCTTGTCCTTCCCTGTCCTCCTCCATGTTTCTGCAGGTCTCACCTACACCCTGCTGATGCCCACGGCCTCGTTCTTAGCAGGATGACCTTGAGCAAAGTGATGTGAACCCCGTTTCTGTGTAAGGATGGCAGCACGACAAAGGTGGGGTTATTGATGGTTTCCTGCAACACAGGGGCTGGTAGGATTAAACTGGTCCATTCGGGTAAAGCACGAGAACACTGTCAGCACATCGTAAGGTCACAGTGAATGTTAGCTCCCTGTAACCTCCAATTATCTTGCTTAGACCTTTCTTGTACATCCCCAAGCCTCCCCGACCCTGGCACGTAGTAGGTGCCCAGTAAACACGGCTGAATATCAAATGTCCTCTCCTTCAGGAAGCCTTCTCCGATCTCCTTCCTCCAGAGGGAGATCACTTTCCATCCCCATGACCACTGCCTCTGTCAATGTCCCTCCTGGAGTGCAGATTACATTCAACCCCAGCTCTGGCTGTCGGTTTCCTCTGGAGACCATGAGCTCCTTGAAGGCAGGAACTTGCCCATCATACAGGACCAAGAAATATTTGTCGAGTGAATGAGAACCGGGAGCAGAGCCAGCTGCCCTTGCAGCCTCAGCAGACTTACTGGCATTGAAAAGGAGATCAAGGGGTGCGTGGATGGCTCAGTGGGTTAAGCCTCTGCCTTCGGCTCAGGTCATGATCTCAGGGTCCTGGGATTGAGCCCCGCATCATGGGAGGGGGGTTTCTGCTCAGCGGGGAGCCTGCTTCACCCTACCCCCCCGCCTCTCTGTCTACTTGTGATCTCTGTCTGTCAAATAAATAAAATCTTAAAAAAAAAAAAAAGGAAAGGAGATCAAGAAAGGTGGATTAGGGCCCCTCTGAGCTTCCTCTTTCTAGCTGCAATCCTGCAGCTTCTAGGTCTTCTGGTCCCATCTGTATGAACTTTATCCTCTAGGGGAGGAGAGAAGCCAACTCAGGACTCTTGAAGGAAGCCTCCCTATTTCCTGCCTTGAGAGCTGGCTGACGTCCCAGGCCACAGAAGGATGGGGTGTGATGTCACAGACCTGGGAAGGAGCTGATGACCCACCCCAAGTCCCTTCCCATTGTTGACGGATGGCTGACGTTTCACCGCAAAGTGAAAAACAATGGATTCATAAACTGTGGTTCAACCAGATACCAGTTTCTCATCTCTAAGGTTTGCCTGGTCTAAAGAATCTGATGGAGTATGAGAGAATGTAGGATTCTATCTGGTTCAAAGACAGAAATGACTTATCTGAAAAGCCAAAACATGCAGAATCAGATGGGGTGGCGGAGTTTCCCGGGTGGGGGAGGGGTGTACCATCGAACTCAGAGGTCAGCCCCCTAGGTCACGCGGCACCTCCCTTGGGTCGTGGGGTCACCAACAGAGCAGTGATAGGGCAGAGGAGAAGTTCTAGGATCTTAGGAGAGTCAAGAAGGCAACACCCAAAATGGCGCCCAAAACGAAGATGAGAGTTTCCTTGGTGAGTGAGATCTTTAACGATTTTAAAATATAAGTATAGATAGTTTAAGAGATTCCAAATCACAGCATTAATATTTTTTGGTAAAAGGATCTCTGCACATTTGGTCTTTCTGTATTTGGGCCCAGTAGGATTTGGCCTATTTAGAGTAAAAATCTTGGAATTCCGGGACACCAGCTGATTCTATCAGAAGAGCACGCGACTCTCAATTTCGGGGTCATCAGCCTGAACCCCACTTCAGGCGTGGAAACTATTTGTAAATAAACAAACTTGAAAAACATCGTTGGAATTCCAGTGGACAATGAGTAAGTATGTCATTGATTCAGATTCACAATTTTAAACTGAAAATATCTTAGACTTTACATCTAATATCAGAGTGTTTATGAGAACGTGAAGTTCACCATATTTTTAAGTTCGGTGGGTTTTTTTTGGACGAATAGTTTACATTTATATACTTGGAAAGATTTTGTCTAGTCAGACACGAAAGCACATCGGAGGAAACCGGACACAATAAATGTTTACATGCAATTCAAAATGTTTGAGGGAGTTTAACTTCGTCCCTGGATCACCCATTCAAACTCCTTTCAGAAGTGAGAGTTAAAATATGTTGGACAGAAATAGAGTAAGAGTTGTAAGCCGAAGCTTAAGGAAGAACTTAGATGTTTTGAATTGTAAGGTCAGCAAATTAAATATGAATTTTTTAAAGTCAGTTAAACCTCTGAATCATCTTTGTCCAGAAAATGAGATTTACGGTAAAACCCACCTTGTAGGATTATGGAGAGGATTACATCCGAGACACTGGGTTTAAAGGGTTTGGCATCATGACCGTTACACGGAGAACATTCTATATGGCACGCTTAAAGGACAGTCTAACAATGTTCAGAGGTAAGAGGGATGTTCGGAGACGCAGGATATGAGACAGAATGTCACGGTGGCCAGAGTAAGATGTCCACCACACACCGTTGGCCCTTGGTCCCTCTCTGGCCAGCAAGGCTCACTCTCACTGTGTCTGGGGGTTCCCCCAATTATGGCCAAGCTCTCCAGCAGGGGTAGCATTCCACTCATTATCATTACACCCCTGTCCCAGTGTCCCCTTTGCCAGTGCTCACAGGAAGCATTTCTCTGGGCTTTCTCCTTCATTCCCTTGCTCACTGATCCTACAAGTGTCCCCTGATGTTTGCAACCAGGCACGGGTCTAGGCAGTGGAACATTGCGGCCAACTCGGCTGACAACCCCTGTCATCATGGGGCTCACGTTCTGGTAGAGGAGACGCACACTACTCAAAATCAACAGGCAAATCCCACAGTATGTTTCGAGAGGGTTCTTTATGGAGAAAAATCTGCAAGGCCGGGGGATGGGAGCGCCAGGGGTGGGGATGGCAATTAGAGAATGGGTAACCATGGTGGGCTCCCTGGAGGAGGAGACATCTGAACCATTTGAGCCAAGACTTTAAGGGGGTGAGAGGGAATCGTGCACACAGGGAAGAGCAATGGCACAGGCTGGGAGTGGGGAGTGTGCGTTGGGTGGTTGTGGAAGGTGGTGATGAGGCTGGAGAGGCATGGACAAGGGGAGAAGAGAGGAGGTCAGAGAGGTGATTGGGGGGCAGTGAGAGCTGACCGTGGAGGGCTTCATGCCTCAGCCAGAACTTGGTCTTTTACTTTAAATGAAGGGGGAGGAGGGTGCCTGGGTGGCTCAGTGCCTCAGTGGGTTAAGCCTCTGCCCTCAGCCCAGGGTCCTGGGACTGAGCCCTGCATCAAGCTTTCTGCTCATCAGGGGGCCTGCTCCCCTCCCCCTCCCCGCACCTGCCTCTCTGCCTACTTGTGATCTCTCTGTGTGTCAAATAAATAAATAAAATCTTTAAAAAAAAATAAACGAGGGGGGGACCGTTGGGATATTTGGGGGAGAAGTGGACAAATTCGTAAACTGTATTTTAGATATTATTTAATCTAAATCTAAATTTAATTTAGATATTAATTATTAATTAATTGAGTTAATTAATAATTAATTCAATTCCTAATTGAATTAGGAATTGATAATTCCTAATAAATTGCAGTAAAATTCTTCAGTGTTATTGTTCTCAGAAAAACATGTCGAAGTATTTAGACCTGAAGGGTTCTGATGTCTGCAACAATTTTCAAATTATTAGGAATAACAGGGGGAAAAAAAAAACCCTAGTTACACGTAACAGTGGTCTACTCCTGTGCAATGAGCTCAGACTCAGAGGCATAAAACAGTAAGATCGCACATGTCGTATGAGGAATTCTGGGATTCCCACCGTAAAACAGTGAAGAGGCGAAAAATGAACAAAGAGTATTTTTAGCCTGGACTGTGAATCGAACCGTGGTCATGTTCAAGCTCCTGCACGCAGAATTGTGGAGATCCAAAGACCAGCATAGGTCCTTCCATGAAAGGATATACAGCTCGGGCGCCTGGGTGGCTCAGTGGGTTAAGCCCCTGCCTTCAGCTCAGGTCATGATCTCAGGGTCCTGGGATCGAGTCCCGCATCGGGCTCTCTGCTCAGCAGGGAGCCTGCTTCCCTCTCTCTCTCTCTGCCTGCCTCTCCATCTACTTGTGATCTCTCTCTGTCAAATAAATAAATAAAATCTTAAAAAAAAAAAAGAATATACACCTCATTCCTTTGATTCATTAAGACAACCATTGTCCGCTCTCACGGAGCTTAACTTACAGCAGAGCTAGCTAAATTATGAACAAGTAAGGACATTATGTCGTGATAGGCTGTATAAAAAAATACGATGCACTTAAATCCTAGAGAGTGAGCAGATAGCTTCTTTAGATTAGGCTGTTAGCCAAGAAAGGGCTGAAAAGGAAGTTCACAAAAAAGAAAAAAGAAAAAAAAATGCCAACCCTCCTTCGCTCCCCCAAAATGTTATTATCTCACCTGATTTCAGAGGGGCTGGAATCTGGAGCCGCTTAGCAGGGGGATTCTGGCCCGGGTCTCTCCTGAAGTGCAGTCAAGGTGTTGACCAGGGCTACAGGTACGGGGTGACTCATCGGAGGCAGGAGGACCCACTTCCAACACCTGTGGCACGGCTATCGGTGGGAGGCCTTGGATCTTCACCCTGTGGACCTCTCTGCGGGGTCCCTGGAGTGTCTTCATGGTGCGACAGTTGGCTTCCCCGGGGACTGAATGAACCCAGAGGGACAGAAAGGAGGAAGCCATGATGCTTTTTATGACCTGGTCTTGGAGGTCTAAAACCATCCCTTCTGCCACATTTCATTCTTCCGGAGCAAGCTGCTGAGTCCAGCCCATACTCGAGGGGCGGGGGGCTCAAGCCATGTCTATGAGGAATGAGCAGAGATTCAATAATACTCTTTGCAAGTCCTATACAAGATTTGTGATTTTGATAATTATTAGCATGAATGTTTTACACTGCTGGTACCTCCCAGGAGGAGGGGTACTGCTTAGACCTTCTGCTAGCCCAGGGGATCCTGACAACATCCGCGGGAGAAGATTGTGGGGAAGGACAGAAGAAAGGGCCCAAACTTGGCCTAGAAACAACCATTACCCTCGGTCATCATCACTTCCAAGAAGGAAGAGGCCACTGTGACATTTTTGGTGACGACTTCTCCCTGGGATGGCCGGGGCTGCCCAGTGGGGTGGGACCCCGTTGTCTCCAGCATCTGCTCTCTGGCACCTCGCACTTGCACTTGGGGGTTATCAGTAGGTATGTGGTGGGGGCTGTGCTGTAGGTTCTCACGCTTGCCATCTGTGCACATGGCTGAACCCTTCTGTGTGTTCACTCCTGAGGCTCGCTGTTCCGTTAAGGACCCCAGTGTTGCTGGAGACAGGCATCACGGACCCCTCCTCACCAGCAGAGTGAAACAGAATGATGTTCCTGAATTCACCCAGTCACCGGAATCACAGGGACAGAAAACACCCCACACTTGTCGTGTCCCAGGTTTGGTGCAAGGTGATGTACGTACATAATGGAAATAATCCTCAGAGCGACCCTGGGTGCTGCTTGCTGTGATCTCCATTTGCAGAGGAGGACACAGGCTCACGGAGATTGAGAAACATGCCCGAGGGTGCCTGTGGCTCGGAGGGCTGAGCGCCTGCCTTTAGCTGGGGTCACGATTTCCAGGTCCTGGGATGGAGCCCCATGTCAGGCTCCCAGCTCAGTGGGGAGCCTGCTTCTTCCTCTGCCTCTGCCTCTCCCCTTGCTTGTGCTCTCTCTCTCTCTCTCTCAAATAAATAAATAAAATCTTAAAAAAAAAATGCCCAACGCCATGGCGTTCAGAACCTGATCCAAGAATCTGTGTGCAAAACCATCACGCTAGATTGCCTCTTAAAAATTGCACAGGTCACAGGGACACCTGGCTGAGCCCATCAGAAGAGCCTGGGACGCTTGATCTCAGGGTCATGAGTTTGAGCCCCACATTGGGTGTCAAGATTACTAACAAAATAAATAAAATAAAATAAACTTTAAACAAACTTGCACAGTTCATCTTTAACGTAAATTGCAAGCAGGAAGCGGCACTGAAATCACCTATAAATCACCTATAAATAATTGAGCATTAAGATTTAGGAAACTAGAAAGCCCACACAGCATACAACGCTAAGCAGGCAAGAACACAGGAGATGCTGGGGCACCAGTTTCACCCTGGATTCCCAAAGTGTCCCAGGATCTGCTGTGGGGAGCGGAGAGGTCTGTGGGCTCTCCTCCCCCCCGTCCCACTACAAGACCCCACGGGGGTCTATCACATGTTGTTCCTCTGCCAACATCCAGGTTTGCAAAGGCCACCACAGCAGGCCCAGGCTGCCAGCGACACTGGTGGCCGGCTTCCAAACTGGGAATAGGCGGCATATGTTCCTGAGACCCCCTAGAGGCAGAAGGGCACTTACAGAGGGGAGGCTGAGGATTTCTGGTCATTGAAACTCCGGTGAGTTTTGTGCAGGGAAGAAGCAACTGACTTCCGTCCTGCGGCGGAGACCATCCTTGGCATCTGCAAGCAAAGTAGCATCAGCTTTCCAGACCGTCTGTCTCTGTGTCTGTTCTTGACATTCTCCTTTGAACCGGGTCATACTGGGTTCTTCAATGGAGGAGTTCAACGCAATCTTGAAGATGCGTGCATTGCATATCTAAATGGCAGTCATATTTTTTTTTAAGTTAAAAAAAATAAAGCTTCCTTTATGAATATAGTCTCCTTGCAGCCACTCTGGCCACCCTCCTTTTGGCCCCCACCCAGTCCATTCTACACCCACAGGAGGCAGAGACCACTTTTCCGAGGGCACATCTGACTGTGCTCTGCCCGGCTTAAGACTGACACGCTGTGTAGACCGCGGACAGCAGTGGGAGCCGCCATGCTGAGCCGGGCATCGTGCCTGGCATCAAACAGTGGGGCAGTCCCCAGGGAAGGTGTCCCACCTGCCAGGATGAGACCCTGCAGGCCCCCCCCACGACCATGAAGCTCAGATTTCGCCAGACTTGCCTTTCTAGCACAGGACAGAGAAGATTCGCGAGTTTTGTTTTGCTTTTCAGATCTAAAGGTCTACTCCCTTAAACCTCATTCCCCAGATCCTTGGTTTGGTGCCAAACTGGGCTCTTCTTTTTTTTTTTTAAGATTTTGTTTATTTGAGAGAGAGAGAGAGAAAGTGCAAGCATGAGCAAAGGTTGTGGGGGGGAGAGGGAGAAGCAGACTCTCTGCTGAGCAGAGAGCCTGACGCAGGACTCAATCCCAGGACGCTGGGATCATGACCCGAGCCGAACCAGATGTGTACCCAACTGAGCCACCGAGGCATCCCCCAAACTGAGCGTCTAAGCTTCTCGCTATAAAACCAAAACCAAGTAAACTTTGACTCCGAGGTCAACCGCCGGCCTTTTGTGTTGAATTTCTTCCTTTAATACAGCCCACTGTGTGCTCTTCACGCTAGAAGAAAGCACAGGGTCCTTGGAAGGAGGATCCGGGACTGCCTACCTTCTGCCCTCCCTCTCTCTGGTACCGCGACACCGGCCTCCTGAGCGAGCCACACCTTCCAGACCCGGTGTTCCCATTTTGCATCAGGACAGCCTGACTCTGTTCTCACCATCGTCTGCAAAAAACCCCTATATCCATCCCTTAAGTCTCCTCCCAAACATTACACAGCGCCCTCAGAAGGGTCTGGCTGGTTCTTTGCCCCCTTACGTGATCCTGGCACCCGCCACTTCTTGACAGCTGGGGAGCCATCATTATTTAGTTATGTAACTATTTATCACTACTGGTTTAATGTCTCTCCCAAGAGACCATAAGCCCCAAGAGGCGGAACCCACACCAACTGTTTCCGAACCTGTCACCTTCACTTCCCTCTGCGTTTGGTGTACAGGAGGTGATCGACTCTTTGCCGATCGGCAGGAGGGTTCTGAAGCCTAGATGTGAGGGTAGCACGTGGGGAGGATGGACGGCGCACATGGGGGCTGTGAAGGGAACTATGGGTAGGCCTGGGTGGCTGCCTGGTCCCTACCTCGTGGTCCAGCCTCCTTCCCCGGAGCCTGGACAGCCCATAATCGGATGTTGTATTCTTTGATCTCCAAGTGCATTCCTGGGTCCTTTTTTCATCAAGTCCGGGTTTTCTTCCGGACTCTTCCTCCCCCGCTGACCTTTCTTTCTGCGAATTGGCCATTAATCCTTGACATGAAAGTGCGTGTCCCCAGAGTACCTCCACATGCAGCCGTTCCAGACAGTTCAGCACTTCCTAAAAAGGGGAAACAGAGTTACTGTCCAAACCAGCAAGTCTACCCCTGTGAGCACAACCCAAGACAGAGGACAACCGACATCCACAGAAACACTTGCCCGGGAGTGTGCACAGCAGCACCGTTCACAGAAGCCAAAAAGGAGAGTCAACGCAAATGTCCCTCGGCTGATGACTGGGTATGTAAAATGTAGTATACCAATACAGCGGAATATTACTCAGCCATAAAAAGGAACGACACATCGATTCACACGACAGCACAGATGAACCTTGGACACGTACTAAGTACATGAAGCCAAATGCAAGAAACAACAGTGTACTCCACTTACACAAAATGCCCAGAAGAGGCAAATCCAGAGAAATGGCAAGTAGGTTATTAGTTGCTTAGTGCTGGGGGTTTGGGAGAAAATGGGTAATGGGTATGGCGGGTTTTTGGGGGAGCAGGGACGGAAACATCTGGAACTGACTGGGAGGATGGTCGCACCATTCTGTCAACCTGCTAAAGACCACTGCAATGTATACTTTAAATGAACGAGTTATACAGTGTAGGAGTTCTACCTCAATAAGGCTGTTCAGTTTTTTAAAAAGCAGTATGTCCTCACCTTGTCACGTCAGGAATCTGAGAAGAACTTACCGACGGATGTGGACTTTCTCTTGCTTCCGTCCCCCTGTCCCTCACTCATGAAAAATCCCTAGATGTGAGTACATAAAAGCTTCATCAGACATCAGGAGAGTCCCAGACGGATTCCTGTCCACTCATTAACCCCTCAGAGGGCAAGAAGCCCCAGGGGAATGCTGTACGAGACTATCACTAATACCTCATCTTGGCCTTTGACCCCTCCCTTGCCACAGTCCCTCTTGTCACCTCCCCCTCCCTTCTCAAGCTGTTTTGACTCCTTTCTTGATCAAGGGTGGAAGGCAACGTTTCAAGATGGCACCCATAACCTTCACTCCCTGGCGTTAATCCCATGTTCTGTGGTAAAATGGAGATCGTCTGGATAAAATTCCTCAAATGACCACTCACCCTCTTATCAGTCCTGGTGTGTGGTGGGAGCTATCTCAACGTCCAAATGTTAGAAGTTCCAGAGAGGGAAAGCACATGGCCCTCAATGTGGGAGAAGGGGGAGAGAAGCCTGGAAGGGTCCAGAGCGCCTCCAGCTTGCACAGAAGATGTGGGACCCCGGCCTGGAGTCTGGGAAGGGACAGAGAGGGTAAGATCAGGTGGGTGGATGAGGTGTGGGGGGGTGTCCTGATCTCAAGGGCCAACAACTAATCCCACAGAAGCATGGACTGTCCAGCTACTTGAGAGAGAGAGAGGTCGCTCCGAGAATCCTTCAACTTTCTGTTCGAATCCCGTCCTCAGATTTTGGGCCATCAGGGGCTGTGTGTGTGGTGTGGCCTTACACATGACATACGTGAGGATGTCCGTCTGCCTGGCTGTGTGCAGGCTGGGCTCCTTCTTGTTCCCCTCCTCCCCTCCTTTCCATCTGGAAGAGCTAACAGGTCCCACAGGAATGGTGTGTTCTAACCCAGAGAGGGAGTCTGCGAAGGTCTCCCTTCCTCTTGCCTCCCTTTACCCATAAAACACCCAGAACCCTACTTCCTGCCTTTGCTGACAAGAACCACTCATCTCGGGAACAAATCCATTCTTTCTGTCTCAACGAGCTTGTGTCTTTTCTTGCTGCAAACACTCTAATCAGGCCCTTCACTCCATCTTTTTCTTGGAAGGTGGCCTCCTGCGTCTGGGAGCCCAATCTGCCCTAACCACAGTCTCAGGCTTCTTTCTGTGGGTCCTGGGCCCAGGGTGGATGTGCTGACGGGCTGGGGGAAGGCATGGGGGTCTGTCTGCGGCCGCTGCTCTCTGCTGCTCCTCAGTGAGAGGTTCCCGGGGAACCCGGGGCCTTTCTGCCCCTGTCTGTGGGCTGGGGAAGGAGTCTACGGATTTGTGGCTTTGCCTGGAATCAAGAAATCTGCCTAGACTCACAGAATTTCTTCTTCCTGGCCAGGGCTGGGCCCCTTTGGAACCCTGAAAAGTGCCGCAGTATCAGAGTGACTTAGCCACACATGTGTGAACACGTGTGTGGTGAGATAAGCCTGTGTGTGATCTCAGGGATTCTAAGTGTGACTCTATTTACAGCCCCCCCCACCTTGTCAGTCAAGCAGGAAACCTGACACTCCAAGGGTAAGGAGTGGGAGGGCCAGGAGGGAGGGAGAGGAGGAGGGAGGGGAGTATAAGGGGAGAGGGAGGGAGAGGGAGGGAGAGGGAGGAGGAGAGGGAGGAGGAGAAAGGAAGGGGGAGAGGGAGGGGGGTGGGAGAAATGAAGCAGAGAGGGGGAGAAAGGGAGGGGAGGGGAGAGGGGGAGGAGAGGGGGAGGAGTGGGGGGAGGGGGGGAGGGGGGACGGAGAGAGAAGAAGAGAGGGGAGGAGGGGGATAGAGGGGAAGGGAGGAAGGGAGGTGAGGGGGAGGGGATGGAGAGGGATGGGGGGAAGAGGGCAGATAAAGAGGTAGGGAAGGCTGGAGGGGCAGGGACGGGGAGGGCCTGGCCCAGGAAGCCGGTTCAGTGCTGGAAGTCTGGACATCTCAACCCCACCTTACCGACACAGCAGAAAGGGGATTTGTGTGTTGGGGAACCCTGTGTCCCACACCCTCTCCCACCCCAGGACCCGCCAAACCTGTTTCTGGCTGCCCTGACTTCCATCTCCTTCCAGTGAGAGTCTCTACACCCCCACTTCCCCAGAGCAGCACTCAGGGACCTCGCCCTCCTGCCCTCCCAGCTTTCCAGGATGGCCCCTGCCTCTGGCCCCTTCCAGAGAGAAGTCCCTTGGGCCAGGAACGCCACCTCCGCGGCCCTCACCTGTGCCGCAGGGGCGGCTTGAGGTAGGACTGCCCTGTAGTTCCGAGTTTCTTTTCTGGGTGTTTCAGGTGAGGGGGCGCGGGGGTCCCGGCGAGACTCTGTGGGACGTTTGGGGGGCCCGGGAGTGAAGCCCACACCCAGCCATGAGACCGGGACTGAGGCACCCTGGAGGGGGGGCCCTCCAGCCTCGCCCACCCGAGCCTGGGCCACCTGAAGCACCTGTAGGGCTGATTAAAAAGCCAGGGGAGGGGGTCTGGGCCCCACCCTGGGGCGGGGCCTGGAAATTTGCATTTCTAATCAGCTCCACCTGCCGTGGCTGCGGCTGGTCCCGGAGCGCACCTGCCCCTTTAAGTTGGTGCAGACAAAGCCAGGGCTACCTGCCGCCCCCAGCGGGACCCCCTCCAACCCCCGCAGGGAGGCTGCCTCAGTGCTGCGGCGGGGATCCCGCAGGCCCCCTGGATTCCTTGTTCCGTCCTGCTCCGCCACAGGCTTTGGAGGGGAAGCAACCGTGCTCCCGCCTGGCAGAGGGAGCCCCGGCCCAGGACTGGCAGACCCACTGTGCATCCTGAGCTCGTCATCTGTAGCCAGCGCCCCTGAACAGGCACGCGGCTCCCGGAGACAGGGACAGTGGAGCCCCGTGGGGTTTGCACCCGGATGATGTGTGCACGTATATACGTTTAAGAAATGCTCGTTTGTTCTTTTTAAAGTTTCTGTTTGTGGTTTTGTGTTGTTTTTTTTTTTTTTTTTTTTTTTTTTTGGTCTGGTCTCTGATCCGACCTGATAATTTGGAGCATTTGACCCTGAGTGTGAAACTTTCCATTTATCTCTACTCAGTTCTGCTAGTTTCTTTTTTCCTTTAAGATTTTATTTGTTGGGCGCCTGGGTGGCTCAGTGGGTTAAGCCGCTGCCTTCGGCTCAGGTCATGATCTCAGGGTCCTGGGTCCCAGGGTCCTGGTCCCACATCGGGTTCTCTGCTCAGCAGAGATCCTGCTTCCCTCTCTCTCTCTCTGCCTGCCTCTCCATCTACTTGTGATCTCTCTCTGTCAAATAAATAAATAAAATCTTTAAAAAAAAAAGATTTTATTTGTTTATTTGAGAGAGACAGAGATTCCGAGCGGGGGAGGAGAGGGAGAAGCAGACTCCCCGCTGAGCAGCAAGTCTGACCTGGGTGGATCCCAAAATCTTGGGATCACGACCTGAGCCAGCAGACGCTTAAAGGCTTAATGACCGAACCACCCAGGTGCCCCGAGTTCTGGTGGTTTCCAACCATCATTCCCACCTGCTGAGAGATGCGTCCTTCCCGGCCTGCCGCCTAGTCCCATGTTAGCGTGGCTGGTACCACAATGCGTGTTGTAGGGTCCCAGCAGGCAGGGGAACAAGGCTTGGCCCCTAGGTTGGGGACAGTCCTTGACTCACCACCTACAGAACTCTGACTTGGGAAGCTGCCCCCGTGTGAGTCTTTGAACCCCACTTAGGAACCCCCAACTTAAAAAAATTTTTTTTGAAGTGATAGAGGAAAGAAGGGTCCTGGGTACTCACCCCACTGCTGGTCTGTTTCTCTGTGCAAGTCCAAAGCCTCGGACATGTCAGGCCTGAGACTTGTTTTCTAGTCCCTGGGCTGCCCAAGTGACCAGCTTCAAGAGGGGATGTTTTTCTCCCCCCAGTGGGCCATCTTCTCCGTGAATAAGCGAAAAAAGAGGCAGAACTTAGAAACACCTTACAGAATTTAATGTTTTCAGGAAGGGGAGGGACTGAGGCCCGAGGTGGGAAATGGCAGGGTGTTCGCCAGCACAAAGGCACAGGGGTCCCAGATGGCTGAACTGGGCTGACGGGACCGCGAGCTCACTGGAAACCTATCCTCTCTCAGTCTCCGCCTCAGAACGTTCTGGAACCGCGGCTGCTTCTTAAACCCGGACTTGCTGCTGTTCCTTCTTCCTCACTTCTGCCCAGATGTCCGACAGATCCTGAATGAACTGCTGGATCTAACAAGGCCAGGGGACCCGAGTTAGCCCACCCAGCACCAGGCCACCCTGTCCTCACACGTAGCACATCTGGGCATAACCTGGAAGGAGCCACTGCCCTCCTGGGACTGACTTCTTGAGGCTTTAACCTTCCCTAACTTGACAATCATTTTAGTTGAAGCAACAGGCCTAGCAGACCAGTAGGCACAGACAGGGAGCTCCTGGGGACTGACACGGTGACAGCAGGAAAAAGAACCGTGGACAGTCTGGTGGAGGGGAGAGGTGAGGGGACGCTGAGCTGACCCGGGCACTAGAAGCCTAGAAGCCTCTGGAAGGTGGGGGCCAGCAGTGTTGGGGGAAACAGCTCTCCACAATTAATAGCCTTCAAGCAAGGCATGTACTTGGAACCCAGAACTGATGCCCATCATGACAATCCTGAGTCATGGAGGGAAGCTAGAGTTCTGTTCACCAGCTTCAGTTTCAAAGAACATGGGCTCTAGGCGCCACATGGGGACCTGGTCTCCTGACACGGCTCTGGGGAAATCAGTTCATTGTTCTGGGACTCAGCTTCTTTATCTTCAGAAGGGCTGGCCTCGATGACCTCTAAGACCTCCGTTCTATCTCTCCTTTTCGAGAATGTTCCTGGAGATGGGACTACACAGACCGTCCCAAACTCTTAACAAACCCAGGAATACTGTTGCTATTATGGATACAATTCCTGCTTTTGCAAAAGAGGAAGGAAAGAGTCAGTGAATTAAACTATCTTCCCCAGGGTTACAGAGGAGACAAGCCTAGAATTTCCCAAACTATGTTCTTTTAACCAGTCATCACACACGTCCCCAGAAAGGGTTCTGTGTCAAGTTAGCTTTAGAAATGTTATCTGCATGGAGAGTCTCAGGGCAGGACCACAGCAAAGACCATTTGACTTTGCTTCCCTGAAAGTTTTCCAAACCCATTAGCCCATGAACTCCTTTGATTCCCCCACAGGAAACTTACCCACCTCTTGGGGTCCTAGGATTTGCTAAGCGCAATTAGGAAAATGGCACTCCAGAAAGCTTGGGTTTCATTCAAGGAACACACTGGACCTTCCACGACATAGTACCGTTGATTTCAGATTCAGCCTTTTGCAGAATCATGTTTCTTAAGGTGTACTGTGGGACCATGCTCCTAAATTCTAGATAAGTGGCTGCCTTCCAGAGCCCGTGCATGGATGGGTCAGAGATGTCGTTGGGATGTCAGTGCCCTGGGATGCTCTGTAGCCTCCTTGGGAAATTTCAATTGGAGTGAAGCACCAGAAAATGTTTGCTCTGAGCACAACTACGTCTTCTCATTTTGGTACCAGAACTACGTGTTGCTTTTCCTTCTTGTCATCAGGGGGCGCAGAAGCAATGACTGACCCTCTCGGGCTCCTTTATACTCCCAATCTGCAGTCCATGTTTCTCACTGGTTCCTGGACCTTCGGTTGTAACTTTCACTTTCCCGGGTCCTTGTTCCCAATTGTCTCAGGCTAGTTGATTACGTGTACGTCTGTCCATAGGCTCATGTCCTATGGAAACGCAGTGGGATATTTTTAAAATAACGACTAGGACCCTAGCCAGGAGACCTCTACAAGTGTTCTTGTAGAAGCAAACTGAGGCTGTGAGCAAGTCAGAAAGCTCAGAATGGGGAGTGGGTGGGCTGGGAGCTAGGGTCTGAGCAGGGGATACTTGGGCAGGTCGGGGAGCTGGAGATGATCACCTACTGCCCCAACCTTGCTTTCCAATAGCAAACGGAGGGGCCTGAGGACCTCCAGGAGTCCCTGACACCATTCTGCCAGGGACAGGGGTCTGCAGGGTCAAAGTCCTTTTTCAATACCACAAAGACATTACTTGTCTTTTTCTCTCTTGAGCATACACGCTGGGGTGTTTCCACCATAGAAGGGCTCCATCGCAGAAGGCTGAATGTGGAAGCAGAAAGCAGAATCCATCCACCTGTCCTGGGGAAGCCAGACATTAAACGGATTTGTGATTGTGTGACTTGGCCCATGAAGTATTGCTTCGAAAATGTGTTTTTCATCAAGCATGCCTTGATGGTGAGGGGCTTCTTCTCATCATTGAACAATGACAATTCTTTTAAATTTTTCTGTTGGGAGTTTCTAATATGGGAAATATCAGTAGATAAAAGCTCTTTCGGGGGGGTCCTCCATCAATTTTAAGAGTGTGCAGGTCTCCTGATACCAAAAAGTTTGAGACTCGCTGCTTTGGAACAAACGTTCTTATTAACCGCCTTCACCGTCTTCCAACTGTCAGTAACTCTGCTCCAGATGCACTTTGAGCTGATCGTACGGTTTGGGGAAAATCCCTCTTCGGGGTTGGTCAGTGGGTGAAATCCTTTACATTTCCCAAGTTTTACTTTTTTATTTTTTTAAAGATTTATTTATTTGAGAGAGAGAGAGAGAACAGACACACGAGAGTTGGGGGAGGGGCTGAGGAAGAGGGAGGGAGGGAATCTCAAGCAGACTCCCCACTTAGCGCAGAGCCCCGTGCGGGACTCAATCTCACGACCCTGAAGTCATGACCTGAGCTGAAACCAAGAGCTGGATACTTAACCGATGGAGCCACCAGGTGCCCCAATTTTTCCTTTTTTTGTTTTTGTTAAATAGGGCAAGAACCTTCCAGTCCATGGCTTTTATTGGCTTGTGTTTCATATTCATTCACCAAACACTTATTGAGCACCTACTGTGTGCCAGGCACTGTTCTAGATACCAAGATACAGTTAGGAACAAGACAAGCACAAATCTTCGTATTCTATTACTTCACAGCAAAGCCTGAGGCTTTTGCCCAAGGAGTAAAGACTTAGTCACAGTTCTCTGCGTGTCATGAGAAGCATGGGCAGTGCCTCTGCCTGCGCGGAGTTCCCCCATCTGTGCACGTGCGGTCGGGAGTGAGATGACTTTGGGGTAATGCTGGATACACGTGGTAATGTTCGATGCACATGGCATTGAACAACTTAGAATCATACAGTGAGACACCTATTTCCTTCCCAATTTCCTTACAGTTACTTTTTAAAATTATTTATTTATTTATTTGAGAGAGAGCGAGCACACACACAAGCAGGGGAAGAGGCAGAGGGAGAGGGAGCAGCAGACGCCCACTAAGCAGGACCCAGGATCATGACCTGAACTGAAGGCAGATGCTTAACCCCCTGAGCGCCAACCCCCCCTTGCTCCTCCTTTCAGTTACTTCAAAGAGAAAACGTCAGATTGGTACTAGTAAGACCCTAACACTTCCTTAAACTTGCGGATTCCTCCTCCTACCCCCTCAACTCCCCAAATTCTCTTTTTCCAAGAATGGGCCGTTGGCGCGAGCCTTCAGCCTCTCTCTAGAATTCAGTAGGACTGGTGTGCACAAGTACCGGATTCTACAGGGGTCCCCGCCCTTCCCCGCGTTCACTATGGCCAACAGGGTCTTAGCGCTAATGCGGGGGTTCTCAAAGCGCGGAACCCAGGCCAGCACCATCACCTGGGGACGTGGTGAAAACTGGAAATTCATGGGTTCTCATCTCAGACCTACTGAGTCAGACACTCCGGAGCTGGGGCCCAGCCACAGCCCCCAGCCCGCAGGGGACTCATTTCCTGCTGAATTTGAGAACAGCCCCAGGGGGTTCATTCTCGCCTTGGACCAATGGACGGCCGTCTCCGCTGAGTAGACCCAGCTGGCCAGGGCACTTGCGCCGCCTCTTACCATGTCCAGCTGTTTGTGCGTGTCCTCCAGGGATACGGTGGTGGTCTCCTTCAGCTGCTTGCTCACGATCTGGAAGAGGTTCAGCGTCGCCATCTTAATGGTGCCAAGCAAGAGGGTCTTCTTGGCGGCGGTGTTCTGGATGTGAGCCCAGCGAGATTCCTGGGGTTGGGGTGGGGTCAGGAGGTGAGCAGGTGTGCACGCACAGGCGTGGGTGGGTGCTCCCAGCCACGCCCCCAGCGACGCCCCGCCCCGCCCACCCCCCCCCCCCCCCCCCCCCCCCCGCACTCACCCAGATGATGACATCGCTGCGGGCTCGGTCAAAGCGCATCTGCAGCCGTGCCAACTCGTTGTTGTGCTGCAGGATCTCGTCGTCCTTCTCCTCCATGTAGCGCGCCAGCCGCGCCTTGGCGCGTTCGATCTTCTCCTGGCCCTCCTGCGCCGACTGCATCAGGTCCTGGTGCATGCTCACCAGCGTCTTGTAGCGCGAAATCACCTCGTGGATCTCTTCGAACTGCGACGGGGGCTCCATCAGTGCACTGCCGCCCCCCACCCCCCGGGGCCAGATGGCAGGGTTCCCCGCCTGCCAAACCTCTGTCTAGGGGTCTCAGCCTAGCCAGGAGACCCTGGGCCAAGGCCAAAGGGCAGAAGCCGCGAGGACTTTGGAGTCCACCTGCTGGCCCTTTTGGGTTGCTAAGGGCCACTGGGACCTTCTGTTGGGGTCAGGTGCCACTGGAGCTGGGGTCCTCAGTCTGCCTGTTGGCATCGCCTGGGAGCTCTGAAAAGGACACCTGTCTGGCTCCGCCCCCAAGAGTTTCGTGTCATATATATATATATATATATATATATATATTTTTTTTTTTTTTTTTTTTTTTTTTTTTTGAGAGAGAGCGAGTGAGAGAGCACAAGCAGGAGAGAGAGAGGGAGAGGGAGAAGTAGGCTCCTTGCTGAGCAGGGAGTCTGACACAGGCCAGATCCCAGGACCCCAGGATCAGGACCTGAACCCAAGGCAGACGCTTAACCAACCAAGCCACCCAGGCGCCCCAAGACATTCATTTTAATCAACAGGTTCGAGGTGGTCCCTGGCACCTGAATTTTGCAAAAAGGGCCCCCGGGTTATTCTAGAAGGTTGCTGGCTGGGGCTCGGGAGTCGGAAGGGTGCATTTTGAGATGTCTCCCAAGGCAATAATGATCCTGTCCAACAAGAACGAATGGAGAACCACTTGTAAGGCAGGCAGTAGGCTAAGTGCGAGGGACAGAGCAGGAGATAAGAAAGCCAGACCCTGCTCTTATGAAGCCTATGACTTGGGATGGTGTGGAGGGAGGACAGACAGACAAGGAAAGCATTACAACATGGAGTGATAAGCCCTATCGATGACTGGGGAGAGGGGTCTGGTCGAAGACGTGTGGCAGTATCTTCAGCAGAAGACTTTCTGGAATTTGCTCACATTTGCTGAGGTCCCCTTCCAGTGGGGACAGATGCCACCAGTGGGGCATGGGGCCTGCCAGGTGCAGCTGCCTGCTCTAGCCTGGTGCCAGGCCAGGACACTCTGACCTGACCTTGCAGGCCAGCTGTCCTCTGTAGAAGGTGGTGTGAGTGCTGGCCTCTCCATCCATAATGCCTCTGTGGGGAAGGGCCACCCAACTCAGCATCAGAGGAGGTGGGAACAGCCAGGCAAGGTTTCTGGGGGGAAAGGATGCTGCACTCAGACCAGAGGTATGAACAGAAGCTGACCAGCCACGGGCAGGTGGGGGAAGGTGAGGACAGGAAGAGGGAGCTGCTGTCTGCAGACCTTGGGGACGTGTGGCATATTTAAGATGCTCAAGGGAGATTAGTATGAATAAATTGTAATCAAGATGGGGAGGGATGGGACGCCTGGGTGGCTCAGTTGGTTAAGCCGCTGCCTTCGGCTCAGGTCATGATCCCAGCGTCCTGGGATCGAGTCCCACATCGGGCTCCTTGTTCTGTGGGGAGCCTGCTTCTCCCTCTGCTTCTGCCTGCCACTCTGTCTGCCTGTGCTCTCTCTCTCTCTCTCTTTGACAAATAAATAAATAAAATCTTTAAAAAAAAAAAAAAGATGGGGAGGGAAAGATCCATCCAGAGGAAGTAACGATAGTGCCCAGGAGCCCCCAAGGAGAATGTGGACTTCCTTCATTGAAGGAAGCAGAGAGATTACTTGATGTCTGCATTTCGAAAGGTCATCGAGTACACGCACCATGCAACAGCGCGCGACAGTTAAAACGAGGGGAGCTACCAGGAGCACCTATCAAGGACTTGATGCTGGTCCAAAGGACACAGGCACCAACCAGAAGAGGCTCCCACTGTTTAAAGATGGGACACTTTGCATGTCACAGAGAAAAAGTGCAAACGATCGCACATACCAGATATACCAACCATCCAGGAATTCATACTAATGAATCAAGTGCTTAACAAGCTTTTCCTTTAAGACTCACAAAGTAATCAAACAGCTGGTGAAGGGAAGATTCTCTTGAGGAAGGCTTTCTTGGCCTTAGTTTCCTAGCTAACAGGTGAAGAAGAGACAACAAAACATTCCCAGCACCCTAGAACGGTCCACCAACCCCTTTCAGCTCAGCGTCTGTCCCCACTGCCAAAGAAACCAGAACTGTGGCTTCTATCACCAAAGATCCACTTTGACCCGTTTTTAGATCTATCAGGGGGATCGCACGTATGTCCTCTTGTCTGTCTAGCTTCTTTGGATCAGAATCAGAACGTCTGTGATACTCGAGGCACAAACCTATCAACCAAATGCCGCGTGGGGACCTTGTTCGGACCCTGATTGGAACAAAACAATTGTATGCAAAGCAGGTATGTAACAGATGAGGGAAGTTTGAACACTGACGACTTGATGTTAAGGAATTATGATCACATTTTTACTGGGTGTGACAATGGTATTGGCCTCATCTTTGAGAGTCACATACTGAAATATGGATGAAAAAAAAATCATTTGCTTCCAAGTGGCAGAGGTGGGAAGGTCCGGGGGTTGATTTAATGAGTCGATAATTGTTGGAATTAGGCAATGAGTAATGGGCATTCAATAGATGATTCTATTTCTGTATATGTTTGAAATTTCCCATAATGAACAGGTTTCTTTGTTTTGTTTTGTTTTTATTTTTTTTAATTTTATTTATTTATTTTTTTAAAGATTTTATTTATTTATTTGACAGAGAGAGATCACAAGAGGCAGAGAGGAGGAAGGAGGCTCCCTGCTGAGCAGAGAGCCGGAACGCAGGGCTCGATCCCAGGACCCTGAGATCATGACCTGAGCCGAAGGCAGCGGCTTAACCCACTGAGCCACCCAGGCGCTCCTTTTTGTTTTGTTTTGTTTTTAAAGAAAAAGTATCCTTGATCAGAAAAAGCAAGTTACGAAGGGGCACATGCAACACTCTTCATAGTTTATGGAGATGTGCTATGGGACCAAAATAATACCCACACGCATGAGAATGAGCGGTTAAAAAGTGCAGATGGGGCGCCTGGGTGGCTCAGTGGGTTAAGCCGCCGCCTTCAGCTCAGGTCATGATCCCAGGGTCCTGGGATCGAGTCCCGCATCGGGCTCTCTGCTCAGCAGGGAGCCTGCTTCCCTCTCTCTCTCTCTCTCTCTGCCTGCCTCTCTGTCTACTTGTGATCTCTCTCTGTCAAATAAATAAATAAAATCTTTAAAAAAAAAAAAAAGTGCGGATGGCGGCCAGCTCCTCAGAGAGGGGAAGAAGGGGGCTTGGAAGGGGGGTGCCCATGAGGGGCTGCAGTTAGCGGTAGTGCCTTCTTTAAGAAAAAAGAACTGGAAGACAATAGGGGGAAATATTAAGAGTTGGCAAGGTGCAGTGGATACCTGGGTGCAATTACGTATTTTTCTATACCTTTCCGTGTACTCGAAATATTCTAAAAGACTTAGGGGAAGACGGAAAGAGAGAGGAAGAAAGAGGGGCGGGAGATCACGGTGGGAGAGCATGGGACAGGCTGGTGGCCAGAAATAAAGGCAGCGTTGAACTCCGGATGAGGGCACTGGGTGTCTGGATGAGGAACGGGCAGGGGCCGGATTCCAGAAATACTTAGGAGGCAGAATAGACTAGATCTGCTGATTGATGGGCTGCGGAGAGGGAGGAGGGGGAGGAGGTGAGGATGAGGCCCCAGTTGTAGCATTCACAGCGGGGGACACACACCCTGGGAGGACTGGCTGCAGTGGGGGCGGGGGAGGGGGGCGGAGAGCTGATGGGCTGAGAGTCCAGACCATGGGCATTGGGGCAGTAATCTCAGAGCCAGACACAGGCCAGGCTCCTTGGTTTTAAGACACACATTTCCCTAGGTCTGATTGGAGTCCTCTCTTATAATGTACCTGCTGCTTTGAGACGTTGTCTCTGCTCACTCCCCTCCCTGTGCCCCAAGACGAATGAAACTTTTATTGTACAGTAGGTACCTTGGCATGGCGCACATAACACGGATTTGGGCTTCACACATGCGTAATTCTAGTTCTAGTATGGGATTTTAAGAGATTAGCTCTGGGACTTCAGAAAGCTATTCATCTTTTGCCCTCCACCCCCCCCCCCCCCCCCCCCCCCCCCCCCCGGCACTGTGCTCAGGACACACCCCGGAGGGCATACCCTGTACCCATACCTGGCTCTCTCCCCCCACCCCCCCTTCCCATGAGGGGCCCTGCCTGCTGCTGTCACATGGGAGCGTGGGAGGCCCCTCAAGTTGCTCAAAGAGAAAAGTGAATGGTCAGGGACAAAGACCCGAGGGCCACTGAAGGAAGGAGCTAGGAAGATCAGCCCCACCCCAGCGCCCCCCAGGAGGCTGAGGAGGAAGGGAAGAGGGTAGGAGACAGGGGAGGAGCCCCGAAGAAAGGGCAAAGCTCTGTTTCAAGGAGGACCCCGGCCTGTGCACTACACTAACTCTACACTGGGTTGGGTTTCTCTCTTTTCTTGTCACACCTGAAATGATGGGGAGCAGGGGATGGTGTGGCCCGATCCCGCTGCTGGCAAAGCTGGTCCCTGGGGGTCCCAAGCGAAACCTTGCTCCCCCAACACACACACGCAGAGACATACACATGTCACCTGGATGCACCTGCGGACCCCAGAGCCCTGAGAAACAAGCCCAGCCCCCACCCCGCAGGACCCCTTCCCAGCTGTCTGCTCAGAGCAGGGTGACTGTCCTGCTCCCCCCCACCCCCCACCCGCCCCTGCTGGCCCCAGGCCCTGGGGCAGTCCCACCCCCGCCCACCCGCTCACCTCCGAGCTCTCTACCACCTTCTCCAGGTACTTGTTGAAGACGGAGTAGTCCTGGAGCCTCCCGCTCAGCCTCTGGTGCTCCAGCCGCAAGGCCGCCATCTCCTGCTTGGCCATGGCCAGCTCTCGCAGGCGCTGCCTCTTCAGTTCCCGCTCCTTGTTGGCCTTCTTCAGGGCCCGGATCCGTTTCTGGTCGTTCTCCTGGGGCGGGGGCAGGGGTGGGGGAGGTGGCACCAGTGGGACACTGGGCCTGTCCTCTGTCTGTGTGACGGGGATGGGCAGGGATCGCTGGGCCGCCCCTGTGGGCCAGGAGGCCCGGATTTTCTCCCCGTTTGGTGCTTGGTACTCCGTGACTCAGTTTCTCATTTCTGTAGGAACCAGAGGCCCCAGGGGATGTTCTCCAGCTTGGGGAGGAATCAGGCTGAGGCCAGAGCCACTGGTGCAGACTGATGTCCTCAAAGAAGGGGCAGTCAGGCCGACATCCCCTTCTTCATTCTGCCGAACCCTCCCGGCAAGATCAGGGACACACGCACCCCTCGCTACTGTCCCTCTTCAGGGGCTCCCGGGTGCTCCATGGGTGGAGGACATTGGGAGGCAGGTGGAGAAGGCACAGGGAGGGTTTACACTCTGCCCCGTGAGCCTGGCAGAGGACCCAAGGTCCCCTACACCCCTAAACGCTGCATCATGATCCCCTGGGGGAGCTTATTACAAATGCAGCTGCTAGCCTGTCCCTCAGGTCCACTGAAAGCACAGAGTGGCTGGGGGCTGGGTGGGCGGCTGGGGCTGAAGCCCTGTCCCATTCATCTGTGTACTCCCCACACCCAGCCCCGCCTGTCATCTCCCACCCATCCAGTCCCCGAGACACTGCATGTACCCAGGGCACTCGAGGAAATGGTGACCTGCAGTCCAGAAGGGCCCAGACTGACAGAGAAACAGGAAATGACAAAGGGTAATGAGCGAGGACATAGAGGGAGAAGCCCCAGGCCTTGCTGAGCAGTGAAGAGGCGCTAACCTAGGGTGAGGAGTCAGCAGGAGCAAGGAGGAGGGGGAGGAGGAAGGGAGGAGGGAGGAGGGGGAGGGGAGGAGGGGAAGGAGGAAGGGAGGAGGGAGGAAGAATGGGGAAGATGAGGAGGAGAAGGAGGAAGGGGGTAAAGGGAGAAGAGGGGGAGTGGGAGGAGGAGGGAGGAGGAGGGGGAAGGAGAAGGAAAGAGGAGGAGGGAGAGGAGGACGAAGAGGGCAGTTGGGAACCTGCAGGCCCTCGCACCTGGATGAACTGCTCGAACTTCTGGATGTGGGCCTTCAGCTGGGCCTCCTTGACACCCAGTTCCTCCCAGCGCAGGTTCAGGGTTTCCATACGGCGCTGAAATATCTTGGGGCGGGGGCAGCACAGGGGTCAGGAGTGCCCCTGCGCCTCCTGCCCCCGGGGCCTCTGCCCCCAGGCCTTCTGTCTTCTGCCCCCAGGCCTCCCGCCTTCCGCCCCACACCGGGTTCAGAAGAGGGCATCCCAGGCCCCTGCTACCCCCAAGATGAAGATCCCTTCTCTCTCCTGGGAGGGAACACAGAACCTCGGCGCAGGACTCCTGGCTCCAGCCACTGCCACCCGCAGGATGGGTGGGGGGGGCGTCCTCAGGTTCTGAACCCCATGGCCCTTCCCGCACCCCAGGGCCAGGCCCCCACCTCCTTCTTCTGCTCCATAGCCCGGTGCATGATCTTGGCTTCCTTCTTCTTCTCCAGGAGCCGGATGGATGGAGACTCCGACTGGTTCTCAATGTTCGGGAACTTCCTGCCCAAGACGCAGGCAAGAGAGGCCTGTGGGTTCTGAGCTCTTGGGACAGGCTGGGGCTGGGCCAACACCCGGAGGAGGCAGGGGGAAGGGGTGGTCCTGTCCCCCACCGGAGGGAAGGGAGTGGCATGTGGGGAGGGAGGGCTGCGTGGGCATCTGGGAATGGTGGGGCAGGGTGACAAGGGCTGGGGGTCCGATTGGGACCGTGGGTTGGTGCCAGGGTTGAGGGCAGGTGACTTGGGGCTCAGGGTTACAGGGGAGGGAGAGACTGGAAGGGGGGGGCACAGGGACTGTGGGCACCCCCAGACCCAGAGACACTCACTGCAACAGTTGTAGCAGCCGCTCCCCATACTGTAGCCGAAAGTACTCGGCCAGGTCTTCCTCCTCCATGATGCCCAGACTCATCCTGATGCTGCCCTAGGGGCCCAGCGGCCCAGTCCTCGCCGTGAAACTGAGGCTGGGGGCCGGGGGTGGTTGCTGGCTGGGTTCTTGCTTCTCCCTTCCTGCTGCTTCTCAGGGACCCACAGAGGGAAAGACGGCAGGAGGCTGGCAGGTGGGCAGCTCAGGGTGGGGTGTGGGCAAGTGACGGGAGATCGGGTTACCTGGCAACAGGCCTCCTGGTTCTGTGGGCCGCCTGCGGAACCCAGGCTCTGCCCTCTGACCCTTGTCCCCGCGTGGACCCCAGTCCCGCTGGAACCCCGCCTTTATTTAACCTCCCCGCCCCCTCCCCGGGAGCTCTGGGAGGTTAAGCCTGATCAGGGTCTGGTGTCCAGGCCTGGGAGGCAGGGTCGGGGGTCCACGGCCCAACAGGGGGTTTCGGTGGAGGGGAGTCCTTGGGGGCTCAGGTGTGTGAGAGGGTGAGAGGGCGGCTGGGGCTGGGACAGTCCGCCCAGAAGAAAAGGAGGCGGGGGTGGGGGCCCGCGAGGGGGTGGGGCGAGCTTGAGGACCAAGCGGTGGGCCCGGTAGGCGGGGAAACTGGGGACCAAAGAGGCCGCGGCGGGGAGGTGGAGGGGTCCTCCGCCCCGGCGGTGTAGCCGGCTCAGGGCCAGGGCCATCAGAATATGAAGAAAAGCCGCCCCCTGGCACCGTGACGGGCACAGATTTCCCGCGTGTCCCAGATGAGGGCTGCCTTCCTTCATCCGGTGAGCGCTCCAGACGAGACCCCGTGGGAGGCGGGGGCCTAGGGGTCCCGGGTTGGGGGGCGGGGAGGTGCCGGTCGCGACCTCGAGTCCCTGCTCCGGGCACAGGTTTCCGGCCGCGCGCCGTCCCCTAGGTCCCCCGCCCGCGCCGGCCGCGGAGTTCGGCCCCTCCGGGTCTGGGGCGGGGGTCCCTCCCGGGCCGGGCGGCGCCCCGAGCGTGCCAGCCCACCCCGCGGCATCGCCGGTCCTCTGGCTCCCCCTGCTGGCCGTCCGACGCAGGCCCCGAGGGGGAGGCGCGGTGGGGGCGCTGCCTAGCCCCCTCCCCAGTCCCCTCCGGAGCCGGCCACCGCCCGCGGGGACAGGGGTGGGGGAAGCAGGACATCCCCCACCCCGCCCTCAGGCCCCCAGCCCGCAGTGGTTCTCACCGGGAGCGCCCCAAGAAACGGGGTCCGCAAAAGGGGACGTTTCTCTCCTTGTGCGCTCCTAGGGCTGGCGCAGGCCAGCCGGGCTTTACCTTCTTTTTCCCCGTGAGGAGGGGGCTGTCTGCCTCTCGGGTCACCTGTTTGCCCGAGTATATGCACTAATCCTGGGGCGCATCTGTGGCGTCAGGGGGCCGAGGGCCAAGCTCCTTCTGGGGCTTCCTCCACACCTCGCACGAGAACCTTCTTCAGCACTGCTCACCACCAGCCCTCTCTGGAGTCTCACTACCCCGCCTCAGGGGCCTTAGGGAAGACGCAGGGCTGTCTGGGAGTCCCGGGCTTTCGGTTCTTTCTGGGTGTACATCCAGATATGGGATCCCCGGGTCACACGGTAGCTCTGCGTCCAGTATTGTGAGGAACCACCGTGCGGCCCTCCAGGGTGACTGCGCATTTCACATTACCGCCGGCGGGGCCTGATGGTTCCAATCTCCCTACACCTCCACCAACACCGCGCATCTCTGTTTTTTCAGTAGCAGCCATCCCGATTGGGTGGGAGGTGATAGCTCACCTAAAATTATATTACCTTTAATTACGAGAGTAATAAGGGATGACATTCTCATTCTAGAACATTCAAATGATACCAGTCTAGCTGGAACCCAGTTGGTCCACCATCGGACGCTGTGTCCCAGAACTCATGTTCACATGAGCTCCAAAAATACTCGTGCCCAGGGGCGCCTGGGTGGCTCAGTTGTTAAGCCTCTGCCTTTGGCTCAGGTCATGATCCCAGGGTCCTGGGATCGAGCCCCATCGGGCTCTCTGCTCAGCGGGGAGCCTGCTTCCCCCTCTTTCTCTGCCTGCCTCTCTGCTTGCGATCTCTCTGTCAAATAAATAAATAAGATCTTAAAAAAAAAAAAAAAAAGACTCGTGCTGAGTGCCTGTGATGTACTGAACCTCTACTAGGTGGCGGAGGGGGGCTAAGGGATAGAGCAAAGATCAAAGCGAAGTCCCCACTGTTACTGTGGTTGAGGGAGGAAGCAGGAAGTAAAGACTCTGGTGACTAGGTCTGGGGATGCTGTCTTCAAGGCGGTCCCCTCACTACCACCACAAGGGACCACGGGAGGGGAGGGCGGAGGAGGTGGGACAAAGGAACCAGTCAAGACCCACCGACCCAGGCACCTCCCATTAAAAACTCTTCCATGCAGGGCGCCTGGGTGGCTCAGTGAGTTAAACCCTCTGCCTTCAGCTCAGGTCATGATCTCAGGGTCCTGGAATCAAGCCCCACATCCGGCTCTCTGCTCCGCGGGGAGCCTGCTCCCCCCCCCCCCCCCGCCTCTCTGCCTACTTGTGATCTCTCTATCAAATAAATAAATAAAATCTTTAAAAAAATAAAAAAATAAAATCTCTTCCATGGGATGTCTCTCCTCCAGGTCCTACAGATACAAAGCTCAGGGTCTGTGAGCTTTCTAAGAGCCTAAACAACATTTGAAGCCTGGAAATGATTATTGGCTCTCAGATACAAAAAGGAAGCCATGAAATAAAGGATAAATGTTTAATTAAAAGCATACAAACGTAATATCCCAACTTTCTGAGTTTTCAACTTTAGCATTTCACACATTCGAAAGGAATCTGGAGATCCGATTTTCTCACTTCTCAAGAATTTCCACTTCTGCACAGATTTTTGGAAAAAAATCAAAACAAATTGAGAACTAAATGAGTTACTCACTGACAATTTAAAAACTGAGGTTGTGAAAATCCTCTCACTTCCCCCACCCAATCCAAATCGTGTTTAGTGTTGATGGGAGTGAATTTTAATTTGCTTGCTATGGTGGAGGTTAGGTCTTCGTTAAGTTCCTTGCAAGGTTGGGTTTCTAAGATGGCCCATGTGGGTTTTCACTAACAGAATTGTGCAAGACAGCAGTCTCACTGAACCCAGAAAACATTCTGTTACTCTCTTTGGCAGCTCGCTGAGCCCGAGGATGACAGGCAACAGTGGAGGCGGTTTCAAGGGCGTCTTGCGGCACAAGGGAGAGGTTCTGCCTCTCCCTGGCTAGCCATGCACCAACTCTGAACTTGGAGTCTGGCCCCAAACCTCAGCCTGCTCTGTGGTTTGTCCTTGAAATAGTAAATGACTCCTTGCTGTGTTCTGATGCCCGCTTTCCCACCGCTTATGTTTCTGAGAACAGAATCCCCACTGGCCCCAACTAAAAGACCTCTGCTGAACAGTGGCTGAAATCATCCCTTTCCTTCTGACCTTGATGTTCTAGGAGTGTGGCCCTCTCCCCGCATCAGGAAGCTGGCCGATGCTCTTGGTCCTACTATGGGAGCTTCACCAGCGACCTTGTGACCTAGGAGAGAACTACGTCAATAGCAATTAGCTTCTTATTCTCTGATCCAAGTTTTTCCATCTATTTTATGATTCTCCTTGCTTTTAGCTAGGACACTTTGCTTTATCTCAAACAAGTATTTCCACAGTCGTAGTTCTCCATCTTCGGACATCAAACCTGATTTTTAAAAGATAAAATGTTGCCTTTGAATACACACATATGTAATAAAAATGTAAAGAGCTATGGGGAATGATAGTCGACAAATTTAGGAAAATAGTTACTACCACTTGGTGCTGATGGGGGGAGAGTTACTATAAATTGGTAATGAATAATATCTTAGAAGGGGCACAAGTGTTCATTATATTATTCTGCATACTTTTATTATTGCAGAAATATTTAATAATAGATTTAAAGGGAAAGACTTTTGTATCTGTTCCCACGGTGGTTAAACATGTTTGTTATTCTCAACACCTGCTGTCTCTCTCTTAACCTCTATTCAATCACTGGTTTTCTTTTTTCTTGTGAACCTCTGCCAGCATCCTCTCTCTTCCCCTTGCTCCTTGAATCTTGATTGACATCCCTCCTCCAAACTTGACATCTGTTCTTGCTAATAATGCTCTCACTGGGTGGTCCCAATTATGCCTCTTTATCTCCTTGGAAACTGTGGAGTCTTAAAACATCAATGTCTCTTACCTGCCACCTCTTCATTTACTGTGCAGAGTCACAGAATTTTAGAGCCAGATTCATTTGAGATCATCTATTCCAAACTTCTCATCATGTAGAAGAAAAAAAAAAATGGACACTTGGGGATTTAAGTTCATCTTCAGCAATAGCAAAGCCAGGATTCCAAATGAGGCTAACTTCAAGTCAGATTGAAAACCAGGAGGAGGTCTTTGCTCCTGTCCCTGGAAATGTGGAGGTGGGAGGCAGGTTGATGGATTCCCTAAACTGAATGCAAAAACTAAGAGGAAAATATTTACAATTGCACCAAAAGGAATAAAATATCTAGGAATAAACTTAAGCACAGAAGTGAAGGACTTGCAGTCTGAAAACTACAAAACACCGATGAAAGAAGTTGAAGGCAACACAGAGAAATGGAAAGATAGCCCAAGTTCATGGATTAGAGGAATTAATATTGTTAAAACATCTCTACTACCCAAAGCAGTCTACGGATTCAATGCAATCCTTATCCAAACACCAACAGCATTTTTCACAAAACAAGAACAAATAATACTAAAATTTGTATGGAACCACAAAAGACGCTGAATAGCCAAAACAACCTTGAGAAAGAGAAACAAAGCTGTGGGTATCATAATCTTAGATCTCAAGATACACTACAAAGCTGTAGTGATCAAAACAGTATGGTATTGTCATAGAAGTAGTCACACAGAGCAATGGAACAGCATAGAAAGCCCTAAGCCCACACTTATATGGTCAATTAATCTTCAACAAAGCAGGCAAGAATATACAATGGGGAAAAGACAGTCTCTTCAATAAATGGTGCTGGGGAAACTGGACAGCTACAGGTAAAAGCATGAAACTGATCACTTTCTAACATCATGCACAAGAATAAACTCAAAATGGATTAAAGTCCTAAATGTGAGGCTTGAAACTGTAAAAATCCTAGAAAAGAGCACAGGCAGTAACTCCTCTGACATCGCCATTTTAACAATTTTCAGATATGTCTTGCAAGGGAGGAGACAAGGCAAGGGAGGGAGGCAAGGGAGACAAAATAAAAAATTAACTATTGGGACTACATCATCAAAATAAAAAGCTTGTGCACAGCACAGGAAGCCATTGTTAAAACAAAAAAGCAAAATAATGAATGGGAGAAGATATTTGCAAATGCTATATCCAACAAGGGGTTAATATCTAAAATATACAACTCAACATCCAAACCCCCCAATCTGATTAAAAATGGGTAGATGACCTGAATAGACATTTTTTTAAAAAGACATACAAATGGCCAGCAAATGCATGAAAAGATGCTCAACATCACTCATCATCAGGAAAATGAAAATCAAAACCACAATGAGATACCACCTCACACCTATCAGAATGGCTGAAATAAAGAAGACAAGAAGTAACAAGTGTTGACAAGGATGTAGAGAAAAAGCAATCCTCCTACACTGTTGGTGGGAATGTAAATTGGTGTAGCCACTGTGGAAAACAGTATGGAGTTTCCTCAAAAAACTAAAAGGAGAAACGCCATATGATGCAATAATTCCACTACTGGGTATTTACCCAAAGAAAATGAAAACACTGATACAAGAGCACCAATTCAAAAAGATACAAGCCCCTATGGTTATTGCAGCATTATTTAATAAGAGCCAAGATATGGAAGCAACTTAAGTGTCCACTGACGGATGAATGGATAAAGGAATTGTGATAGATATATATAATGGAATATTATGCAGCTATAAAAAAGGATGCAATCATGCTATTTGTGACAATGTAGATGACCTAGAGGATATTATGCTAAGTGAAATGAGCCAGACTGTAAAAGACAAACACCTTATGATTTCTTTTGCATGTGGACTCTAAAAAAGAGAGATGAACAAACAAACCAGTAACAAACAGAATCAGACCTATAAATGCAAAGAACAAACTGACAGGTGCCAGAAGGCAGGGGGAGGACGTGATAGACAAAATGGTGAATGGGAGATACAGGCTTCCAGTTATGGAACAAGTAAGTCATGGGAATAAAAGGTACAACATAGGTAACACAGTCAGTGGTATTGTAATAGCATTGTACGGTGAGCACAACATAATGTATAAACTTCCCAGATCACCATGTGGAATGTCTGAAACTCAAGTAACAGGCTGTGTTAACTCTACTCAAATAAAACAGAAATTTTAATTTTTTTAAAGATTTAATTAATTTATTTATTTGAGAGAGCGAGTGAGAAAGCATGAGTGGAGAAAGGTCAGTGGGAGAAGCAGACTCCCCGCCGAGCAGGGAGCCCAATGTGGGACCCAATCCCAGGACTCCAGGATCATGACCTGAGCCGAAGCCAGTCGCTTAATCAACTGAGCTACCCAGGCGTCCCAAAACAAAAATTTTAAATAAAAAATAAAGAGGTGATTAAGGTAAAATAAGCTCATTAAGGAGGGGTCCTAATTTAGAAAATTTATTGGTGTCCTTATAAGAGAGGAGATCAGGACACAGATGTGCAACTGTGGAGAGGGAAGACTACATGAAGACTCAAGGAGAGAAAGACCATCTGGGAACCAACGAGAAAGGCCTCAGAAGAAACCAGTCTTGCCAACACCTTCACCTCAGACTTCTAGCCTATGGAATTCTGAGAAATTAAATTTCTGTTGTTTAAGCCAAACAACAACAAATCAAAAATCTGAGAGGAAAACCCCAGTGAGGCAGAAAGTGGTTGGTGGTTGAATGCTTCTCTCTCTCCCCGTCTCTCTCTCTCTCTCTCACTCTCTCAGCAGTCTAGAGCAGAAGAGGGCCAGATACCTAGAACAGGGGTTATATCATTTTATTTCTCTCCTTCACATTGCTGTGGGATGACTGCTTCACACACTATTGCCAGTGGATAGAGAGAATTGACATTTTAATGATGTTAAGTCTGTCTACCAAAACACATGATACGCTTTTCATTTGTTCCAGTCTTTTGTCCTTCAGCAGAGTTTTAAAGTTTTTTTTATATAGGTCTTGTATATTTTTTGTTAAATTTATTCCCAGATAGTCTATTATTTTGTTGTTGAAAGAGAAAATTCTAAAAGCTTCCTGAGAGAAAGCAGATCACCCACAAGAAACAATAAATATGTTGACATCAGACTTCTCAACATCAAACTGGATGCAAGAAAACAATGGAATATTTCAAAAAACTTGAGAACTTTTCAAATCTTAGTATTATTTTATGCATTTTAACTGTTATTAAATGTGACCATGAGGGGATCTTGGGTGGCTCAGTCAGTTAAGCATCTGCCTTCGGCTCAGGTCATGATCTCAGGGTCCTGGGATCGAGTCCCGCATTGGGCTCTCTGCTCAGCGGGGAGTCTGCCTCCTCCTCCTGTCTCTCTCTGCCTGCCTCTCTGCCTACTTGTAATCTGTCTGTCAAATAAATTTAAAAAAAATAAAAAAAAAGGAACCATTTAACAAATTATTTTCTTAGTGGCTGCCCTGGGGATTATAATTAGCATTTTAATTTAACAATGTAGTTTGGATGGATAATAACCTCATTTCAATAGTCTACAAAACTTTTGCTCCAGTATACCTCCATTCCCTAACAATATGCTATTATTGTCAAATGAATTACATCTTCAGACATTATAAGTCAATCAATAAAGTTTTATAATTATTGCTTTATGCAGTTGTTTTTAAATGACATAGAAGAAAAGAATTATAACAAAAATACATTTATATTGCCTTCTATATTTATGTACATAATTACCTCTCCTAGTGCTCTTTATTTCTTCATGTGTGTTCAAGTTACTGTCTGGTGTCCCTTTAAGGATTCCCTTTAGTATTTCTGAGCAGATCTTCTAGTGACAAGTTTTCTGTAATTGTTTATCTGGGAATATCTTAATTTCTCCTTCACTTTTGAAAGAGAGTTTGGCTGGGTATAGAATTCTTGATTGATGGTCTTTTTCTTTCAACCCTTTGAAGATATCATTCCACTGTCTTCTGCCTCCATGATTTCTGATAAAAAGTCAGCTGTTAATCCTATTGAGGCTCACTTGTACATGAGAAATAGTTTTCTTTTTACTGCCTTCAAGATTTTCCTGTCTTTGGTGTTCACCAGTTGGACCATGATGTGTTTAGGTGTGGATCTATTTGAATTATTTTACTTAGAGTTTGTCAAGTTTCTTGGATGTGCACATTGTTTTTGTCAAATTTGGGAAGTTTTTAGTCATTATTTTTTTTCAAATATTCTTTATTTCCCTTTCTCTTCTCTTTCTGGGACTCATATTAGGTATATGTTGCTATTCTTGATGGTATCTCACAGATCTGTGAGGACCTGTTCATTTCTCTTTCTTTCTTTTTTTCACTCTTTTCTTTAGACTGGATAATCTCTATTTTTTAAAGATTTTATTTATTTATTTGACAGAGATCACAAGTAGGCAGAGAGGCAGGCAGAGAGAGAGAAGGGGAAGCAGGCTCCCTGCTGAGCAGAGAGCCCGATGCGTGGCTCAGTCCCAGAACCCTGGAATCATGACCTGAGCCAAAGGCAGAGGCTTAACCCACTGAGCCACTCAGGCACCTCTGGATAATCTCTATTAATCTATCTTCAAGTTTGTTGATTCTTTCTTTGGACAGCCCAAATTTACTATTAAGTCCCTTTTGTAAATTTTTCATTTCAGTACTTGTACTTTTCAACTCTAGAATTCCTCTTCTAATTTTTTTTTTTGTAATTTTGTTGTTGTTGATATTCTTTATTTGGTAAGGCACTGTTTCATACTTTCCTTTTTTAAAAGATTGTATTTATTTGAGAGAGAGAGAGAGTTCATTGGCCGGGGGGTGGGGGGGTGGCAAAGGGAAAGGGAGAAGCAGACTCCCCATTGAGCTGGGAGCCCAGTATTGGGCTCAATCCCAGGACCCTGGGATCATGACCTGAGCTGAAGACAGATGCTTAACTGACTAGCCACCCAGGTGCCCCTCTTTTAATTCTTAAGACATGTATCCTTTAGTTCTTTAAACATATTTATGATAGCTGGTTTAAAGTCTTTGTCTACTAAATTAAACATCTGTGCCCCTCGGTGATGTTTTCAGTTGGCTGTTCATTTTACTGTGTATGTGGCATACTTTTCTGTTTCTTTGCAGAGCTTGCAAATTTTTGTCTAAATTTAGGCACTTAAAATAATGTATTGTAACAACCTAAAATCAGATTCCCTCTCCCCAGGTTTGTTGTTGTTGCTGGTTTTTTAAAAACATTATTATTATTGTTTTTCCTGTGGCTGCTTATTTGTTTAGGGAATTTCCTAAATGAATTCTGTCCATTCTATATTCCTTGCAGTGTGCAGCTCTCGACCTCTCTGCTGGCCCTTATTTTTTTCCTTCAAGTTCTTATTTTTAAATCTGTTTTCTAGGGTTTACTCTCGGTTCAGTATAATTTAGTGGTGAACCAATGATCAGTCCAAAGATTTCCCTAAATGCCTTGTGTATATGTCTCCTACCCTTTTACAAGAGGATCTGTATCTGAAAGCACACATCAAACTTCAGTTTACAAAATGGCTTTAGCTCTTACTTCCTGAGTGCACAGGGCCTGAAGGTCAGCCAGAGGTGAGTGACTGAAGCCTTCTTCTCTCTGAGGTCTCTCCCAAGCATGCACACTGTGCAGCTTTCTAGATCCCCAGGAACATGTCGGAGCTTTTCAAAGTCCTCTGTGGTTTTCTAGTTATGCAGAGCTTACTTTTAAACTTCTGTTGGTGTTGGCCAGACTCTTGTTTCCTCTAACCCAAATCACAAACTTTGGCAGCTGATGTGTTGCCAGAAGACTACTATTGTTTTTGGTAGTGCCCTAAGTATAGTTTTTATTTTCCCCCTGAGCTGAGCTGTAAGTCAAATGAAATAAATAGCCACAACACCCTGGCAATTCCAGGGAGCTGCGAAAGTGGACAAAATATTGACAGGGCTCTAGGGATGGGGCTCTTAACAGAGCTTCAGAAGAAGTCAGTCTTCTCCATTAGCTTTGAGACTGTTGACTTTTCACGACTACTGGGCCACCAAGCTGCAGAGGGAGCGAGGATGAGAATAATCCCAAGTTAAAATGTGACAGGCACCACAGTCTTATTGAAGCTCAGTAATTTCTCTTGGTTAGATGATTCCCAGTTCATGTGGTAGCTCTGGCACTTTTCCAGAATTCTGAGATGGTTGGTTTTAGTTATTTGGCCAGTATTTTTGTTGCTTTTATAGAAGAGTGGTTCATCAAGGTCCTCGCTTTACCATTCCAGAAGTCAACCTCCCTTGAAAGCATTTTTATTTTTATTTTTTTAAAAGATTTTATTTATTTATTTGACAGACAGAGATCACAAAGAGGCAGAGAGGCAGGCAGAGAGACAGGAAGGGAAGCAGGCTCCCTGCTTCGCAGAGAGCCCGATGTGGGGCTCGATCCCAAGACCCTGGGATCATGACCTGAGCCAAAGGCAGAGGCTTTAACCCACTGAGCCACCCAGGCGCCCCCTTGAAAGCATTTTTAAAGGAGAAGTACTTCGCCAAGATGGGAAATTAATTCAAAATGAAGCAATGAGCTATGCAAAGTAAGAGAGAGAACATAACTTAGAAACGTGAAATGTTACTTAAATTAGCAATGCATCTCTCCTAAAAAAAATCTGTTACAGATAATTTAGAAGTAACACCCTGGATTGGAAGCATGGCTGGGGAAGGGGAATGGTGACCTGGTGGGAGGAGGAAAGACTGGAGGGTGATGGAACATGTCTTGTTTAAAGAAAAATCTAGAGCTGTCAAGGTTAAGAAATCGACAGGAGAAAGAATAAATTTAAATAAGGGTCATGATACATCAGCATCAACCATGAGGAGGGTATAAAAAGGATGTATTATTTTCTACAGAATAATTTGATCTTGGCAACAGAAAGCAGAAAAATCCAAGGAAGGAAATTTTGAACTATTCCAAAGATGGAAAGGAGTAGAGAGAAAGTACAATAAATACAAAACACAAAATGATTCAGCAAAATATGTCCTGAAGTAAAGTTAAGAAATATAGGGGAGGCTGAGTCAAGCTCACAGATCAAGACACAGAGACTTTCTGATCAGATGTAAAACAAGATACAGTAATATATTGTTAGCAAGGATCATAGAAGCAAAATCGGAAAAACAACGGTTAAAAAAAGCCTGGCACATTAAGAAAATAAATAACTCTAGGGTAGCAATTTTAACATCAGAAGAAAAAAATGAATTTAGGGTAAAAATAAAGGACCAATGGAGAGCTTACATACTAATAAAGGATAATAAAAATATACCAATCATAAGTATATATGCACCAGGAATGCAGCCTTAAAATATATAAAGCAACAAATAGCTAAGATGGGGAGATGGATATACCAGCAATTATATTTTGAGGTTTTAGCACTTCTTCAGAATATGATACAGCAAGCAGACCCAAAATAAGCAGGATAGAATATTTGACCAAGATAATTAATAATCTGGAGCTACGCTTGCACACACACATACCTCTTTATACCTAACAAACAAAGGACCTCGCCATGCATTACCAAGGATGGTATTGGTTACATTTTCCAACTACAATGAGACGCAGATACAATCTAGTAAAAACAGAACATTTAAAAATCCCATATTCCTAGGAAAAAATGAAAACTACCTTTGGGCTAACAAAGAAACCGCAAAGAAAATCATGAAACATTTGGAACTGTACTGCAAGGTCAGAGTTTGTACCAAAGCAATACATAAGGGAAATTAACATTCTTGACATTTATTGGAAAACAAGAAATACTCAGAACAACAGAGGTGAGTGTGTAACTCAAGGGGGGAAAGCAACAGAGTAAACCCAGAGAAAGAAGAAGGAAGGATGCAATAGAGCTAATGCAGAAATGAAAACAAAAACAATGGACAAAATTAACAAAACCTGGGACAGGTCTTTTGAAAACTCTAGACACAAACCTCTGATAAAAGTAGCTAAGCAAAAAAGACTGTGTTCAGCTAAGTGTGCGTGATGTTTTTTGGTTCATGCTTGTCAACTTAGTTGTGAGACAGCTGTTTCTCTCCCAAAGAAAGATGAGGAGGCGGAGCCCCTACAGGAGGCAGAGCCTATGCCCAGGAAAGCAAAGACTTCCCCAGACATCCTGTGCAGATGTCTACCTGCAAGCGAATCTGGGAAGGTAAGCATTTCACTTGAACACATTTGCTGCCAGGAACACAGTTTGGGTAGAGGAGAGAGAAGAATGAGTGTTGAGTAGGCAAGCAGCAGTTTCTGTCTCAACAACTATACACCAATGCATTTGAAAACTTGGGTAAAAGGAGTACAGAAAAATGTAAAAGGTTAGATGAATAAACCGAGAACAAGAATGTTTGATGAACAGTTCTACCATTTGTTGACCAGATGAGTCTTTTTTTTTTTTTAAGATTTTATTTATTCACTTGACAGACCGAGATCACAAGTAGGCAGAGAGGCAGGCAGAGAGAGGGGGGGAAGCAGGCTCCCTGCTGAGCAGAGAGCCTGATGTGGGGCTCGATCCCAGGACCCTGAGATCATGACCCGAGCCGAAGGCAGAGGTTTTAACCCACTGAGCCACCCAGGCACCCCGACCAGATGAGTCTTATCTCTTATGAGTGGCTCCATAAAATAGAAAATATAAAGGCGAGACTGGCATAACCATAACGACAAAACTAGCTTAGGAAAAAGAAAAAAAAAAGCAAAGTGAACATTTATGCAAAAATCTTCAATAAAATATTGGCCAGCCAAGTCCAACAGTGTATTTTTTAAAAACACAATTTATTGGGATGAAATAGGGATTATCTAAGAATTCACGGCTAATGTGAAATTCACTACATGAATGGACTAAGGAAGAAAAATCACATGACCTTCTCAATAGGTGCAGGAAATTCTTGATAAAGTTTGTGCTGAAAATGTCATGAAAATGAGGAAGAAAAGGAAAGGTTTTTGGTTTTTTTTAAACTTAATAAAACCCTCAGCAGACATCACACTTGATACTTTAGATGCATTCTTTTCAAGGTCTGGAGCAAAACGAAAGTGGTATTAGAAGCCTTTGCTAACACACTTCCTGCCTGGACAGTTGCAACGGTCTGCCCAAGACAGGTGACCTAGACCCCAAAATCTCCCCCCAGCTCAGACCTATTGTTCACAAGGCAAGGGGCAAGAGAGGGTCAAAAACTTTCAGTACACCTCCGGTGGCTGGTAAAACCTCGCCAGAAGCAGCATAATGTTCAGAGGAAGGACTGAGAAATTTGCAGTGGTCGGATCTGCCCTCAAGCCATGTTCCACCGTCTAATAGCCTCGATGCTGGGCAACTCAGTCGGTTAAGCTCTCCAAGACTCAGTTTCCCCTGCTGTAAAATGAGCCATAGTGCTGTGAAAATTACAAGCATTCCCATATGCAGGTGTCAAGCCCAGAGAGGGAAGGCACGGTTCAACCCAGGAGAGTTCCCTTTCCCTAAGGTTGGCAGCTAGGGTCACCAACCTTGCTGTCCATGGCTCCTCCTACAAAATCCACTGCAGACTCGGTTTCTCGGCCCCGGCCCGTCCCAGCCTCTGATCCCTGCTCCCTGGCCACTTATCCGAACCAGTTGTAACATAGAGACTGACAGAGTGGCTCAAACAGACCTAGCCTGGAAGTTAGTTAGTTCACCTGTAAAAGGAGTTCATGCTCTGATTGAACGGGACAAGCTTTGCCAAGTTCTTAGCATGGATTCTCAGGATCCTTGCCAGTCCGGGGGCGGAGCCCAGATTTATCTTTGAGCACCGACTCTGCTCAGTTGAAAAGGTCACACAGTGAACCACCAACATCAGAATTCTCCAAAGGATCGTCCAGGAAATACTAGTTCTGCAAGATAGTGATGGGTGTTACCTCGAAGGAGGTCGTGTTACCACATGGCTACGGGGAATTACAGGTCCGACAGAGCCAAACGAGTTTGTTAGGGCTTTACGGAGCCTTTACTAGCTAAGAGGTGTTGTAACCTTCTAAGAGGTGACAGTAGTTTATACCATTTTCTGACACATGGTGGGGGGGACACATGGCTCTTCATGTCAGGATCCTCCCAGAACTTGCCCCATGCATGTATCTTTTCTTTTGGCTGATTCTTTTATTATTGTTGTTTTTGTAATTAAGTAATCTCTATGCCCAACACGGGGCTCGAACTCACGACCCTGAGATCAAAAGTCACATGCTCCCCAACCGGGCCAACCAGGCTCCCCTCTTCTGGCTGATTCTGGGTTGTTAACACTTTTCTGAGTTCTAGGAATCATTCTGGTGACTTCTGGAACCTGGGGGGGGGGATGGGTGGGGAACCCCCACATGTGTAGCTGGTTGGTCAGAGTGAGGGTGGCCTTGGGGGTCCGAAGGGAGTTGGGGGCAGTTGTGTACCCTTAGCCAGTGAAATTTGGCCTAACCCAGGGTGCCTGGTGTCAGAAGTCCTTGCAATTATGCAATGAGAGAAGTTAGACGTAAAATCGTAGATACCATAGTCTTTGGTGTGTTTTACAAACCACTACGTAGTGACAGAGAACCAACCGGTCAGTGGCTCTTTAGGACCAGCGTGGAGGAGAGATTCCCAAGGGGCAGGAGGAAATCTGGGGGGTGATGGATAAGCTCACTGTCCTGATTGTGGTGATGGTTTCAAGGGTGTGGATTTGTGTATATGTCAACTTGTACCATTTAAATAGGTGTATCTTATTATATATAAATAATACCTCAATAAAGCTTTTTTTTTTTTTTTTTTTTTTTTTTAAAGCTCAAGGTCGGGGCATCTGGGTGGCTCAGTCAATTAAGCATCTGCCTTAAGCTCAGGTCATGACCGCGGGGTCCTGGAATCGAGTCCTGCACTGGGCTCCCTGCTCAGCGGGGAGCCTGCTTCTCCCTCTGCCTGCTGCTCCCCCTGTTTGTGCTCTCTCCCTCTCTCTCTCAAATAAACAAATAAAATCTTAAAAAAAAAAAAAAAGCTCATTGTCGTCCTCACCTGTCACGACCCTTTCAAGAACCTTCCATGGTTTACCAAAGCTTACAGAATCAAGGTCTTCTGTGACCTGGCCCTAAGCTCTCTCCCCAGGCTTGTCTGTCAGCACCACACCACGCAAACCCCACGCCCCTGCCCCGAACTGTGTTTCTTGCCATTCCCCAAGCAGACTCCACGCTTTTTCCCCCTCGGTAACTCTGTTCATCTGTTCCTGCTGCCTGCAATACCGTTCCCCGAGTGACCACTCTCTCCCCACCTGTTAGCTTGGCTTAAATGTCATCCCCACGAAACCTTCCTTGAATTCCTGAGTCAGGAATGATCTGTCCCTTTCCTCACTCCAGGGATGCTGTTTGCGGGGACTTTTCCACAATGTCCTGCTCTGTCTTAGGTATGCGTGTGTCTTTGTACAAAACAAATCTCCCCGTTAGATCATTGGCTTCTTGGGGTGGGGGAGGGACTATGCATTTTCTTCATTCTTGGTTCCCCAGGACAGGGAGTATGATTCTTCACAGAGGACGGTCACATTAACTAAATAGCCCGAACACAGATTTCTCGGTATCCTCCCCCTCAAATCTTTGAGATCCTTAAAATGTCAGGTCCCTTACCTCCTCCTTCTCTCCCACCTCCTGCTCCTTTTTCTCCTCCTTCCTTCCTTCTTCAGGTCAAACCACGTTTACTAACTTCAATCCTTCCCCAAACCAAGTCCTGTTCCCCATCCTTTTGTCTACATTAGAGGAACACACCCGTGTTTGCATTTTGATATTATTGTGGGTTCCGTCTACGTAGCAAGTTCTGCCTCCTGTCCAGTAAATTTCAAGTACACCTGCCTTCAATCTTAATACTGAATTTCCCTCCTTTTCTCCTCTTCCCTTAGCCGCAGAGCATGATGATTACAGCCTTGGGCTCTGGGGCCACCAGGCTGGATGGGAGTCCCAGCTCTGCCACATGCTGGCTGTTGACCTCCAGCCAGGTCCTGAGCTGTCACTCTGACATCTGTAAATTGGAGGGGGGGGACATCGGCTGTGTCCTAAGATCGCTTGGAGGACTAAGCAAGCCAGCGCATGTCAAATATTCGAAAGGTGTCTAGCACACGGTCACCGCTCAGTAGCTACTGCGCACTTCCCTGCATGCTAGAAGCATTCCTGGAAGGAGGGGTGAGACAGATGGGGCTGGAAAGGGTAACTGAGCGGACTATCACTCAGCGCATTAAAAATACAGATTCCTGGGGCACCTGGGTGACTCAGTGGGTTAAAGCCTCTGCCTTTGGCTCAGGTCATGATCTCAGGGTCCTGGGATCGGGCTCTGCATCGGGCTCTCTGCTCAGCAGGGAGCCTGCTTCCCCTCTCTCTCTCTCTCTGCCTGCCTCTCTGCCTGCTTGTGATCTCCGTCTGTCAAATAAATAAAATCTTTAAAAAAAATACAGATTCCTGGGCACCGGCCAGGAGGTTCCTACAGAACCAAGGAGCCTGTCTTTTTGGATCTGCTCCCCAGATGACTCAGGTGGACAGCCGGGCTTTGGAAACTGTGGCATAGAAGAAAAGGATCAAAATTCGGGGTAAGGAGATTAGGGTTCTGGTGGTGTTTCTTGCCAGTGACCCAATGTGTGACTTCTCTGAGACTCTGTCTTCTTTGTAACACACAGATAACAAATTTGGTTGATTCACAGGGTTGGCAGGGGAGTGGAATTGCTAAAGCCGTTTATGCCTGGGAAGCTGGCTTGCCGTGCAGGGAGGGACAAGGACTTTGCAGTGAGACAGGCCTGGGTGTGAATTCCACTTCTGATAACTGTGCTAGACATTGCTAGTTGACCATTCAACATTCAGCCCCCTCTTCTTCCTCACACAACCCTGATTTTACTCAGAATGTAAACGTGCTGGGCGGAAAATACTCCACCTCCCAGACTCCTTTGCAGTTCTGGGTGGCAGAAATCTGCTGATTTCTGGAAAAGCTTTTGTTTTCCTGATACAGGGGGCTCATTCCTGTTTCTCCCTTTGCCCTCTTCTTCTTGCCTGGAATATGAGATGAGAGGGCTGGCAGTGCGGCAGCCATTCTGTTATTATGAGTGGACAAATACGGGATCTATGAGCTGAAGGTGATGGGAACAGAGGGATGAAAAGACTCCCTCTGTGGCATTGCTGGGCTGCTATGCCAGCTATGCCTACCCCTAGACTTCTTATGTGAGACAAACGAATCCCTAGTTATTTAAGGCAGTGGCTAATTTTGTTGGTGGTGGTGGTGGTGGTTTATACCCTAAGGCTTCTCAGGGAAAATTGAAAAAGTTTAAATTTCCTAGAACCACGTCTGACCCAGTGGACATTCACGCATTTGTCTCCTTTCTCCCAGGATGAGACGTTTTCGCATTCGTAAAATGAGACCCTCAGAAATCCAGCATCCTATACTTACCTGATTATAAGGAAGAAGACTTAGTCTCTGGCGCTGGCTTCCAGAATAAAGGGCCCTTTCCTGCAAGGGGGTGGGAGGGTGGGAGGGTTTGAGCGGTCACCCCACCGACTGGCTAAGCACCGGCACAAATGTGGACCACCTGCGGCATCCCCAACTCTACAGAGGCTGCTACACCCCAACCAAGCAGTTGTGAACAATCCCCATGAACTTATGTGGGGTACAGCATGCATGGTATGGGCCCCAAGACATGAAACTGCTCTTGCTCAGACCCAAGTATGGGAGACAATTCTAGCGATTGGACCCCCTGGTGACACACGCACATTTGACAGTAAGAATGAAAACGTATTAACTTGAATCCCTGTGCCCCCAATGCAGAGTACATCACCCAGCATTTGCTCTGGTTGGAAACCCAGGTCCCTGGGGGTGAGTGTGGGCACCCGCTTGGCTTTCATTCCCATTCTTACCTGCCCACGGCAGGGCCTCTGTAGGACCCAGCTCGTGCTCTTAGAACCATGGCAATGCACGTGACTCATCAAACAAAGCCCGCTGCCCCCCCTGCCAAAGAGAATCCTGGGGGTCCCCACAGTTCACGCACTCCCACTGTGGATCAAATCAACAGCACCAAGAGTCAGTACCGTGAAGCTCTTGCAAACCTCACACACCAAAACATGGGGTCTACAAAGGGCGCTTTTTTTTTTTTTTAGCAAATGTATTTTTCTTCCATTCTTTGAAAAAGATTAAACAGCAAAAAATTAAATCTCCTTTTATCTTAAAAGTAAAGAAAATCATGAAGCGAGATGATCCCCGGGGTGGGGGGGTGGGGTTCTACACAGACTTGCACTCTCTCTCTCCAGACTCCCTCGCAGCCCCCCAGCGGGACGCAGGGCTTGTCCTCAGTGGATGAGCTCTTGTCCAGACCCTTGGGTGCCTTCCCAGGTTGGTACATCTTGACCTTGTCTCCGCCCTTCTATTCTGAGTCCTCCTCCCTCATGGCCTTCACCAGCCAGTCCCGCTCCGTCCCCTGCTCAGAGTCACTCGTGTCGCTGGCCTCCATGACCAGCAGTTTCGAGTAGTTGATTTTCTGCTCCTGGGGCAGTCGGGGCTGAATGGAGAGGAACAGGGCCAGCCAGAGTAACAGGACCACGCAGCAGGCCTGATAGAGCACGGCCAGGCTGAAGGACATCACCACGAAGCCCCCCACAACACCGCCCAGGCTGGACCCTCCCCCAGAAATTTGGCCTTGGAACATCGCACCCAGGGGTCTCGCCGTCCCGGGAGTGGCCAGGTCCTCGACGGAGGCCTTCACGGCCCACCACAGGGCCCCGCTGCTGACGGCGTTCAAGATCTGTGCAGGGAGGACCGACCACCAGCTCCAGAGGAAGGAGTAGTAGAGGAGCTGGGCTGCCAGACAGCCCAGCCCCAGCCCCACCGTGCCCACCCTTGACAGCTTCCTAAGCAGTGTCGCTTTGAACGGATGGAGTAGAATCTCCCCCAGCGAGCCCAGGGCCACCGAGAAACCCATCACCAGCTCGCCGCTCCCGTGGTCTTCCATGTGCCAGAATAGAAAGTTCTGCACCGCGCTGGTGGCCGCGCCTACCAGAAACACGGTGAGGGCTAGGACAATGAGCCGCGGGGCGCCGCCCACGAGGGACAGCGCTTTGACGGTCTTGTAGCTGGGCTCCCGCCGCCTGCAGATGGGGACCGGAAAGGAGACGCTCACCAGTAAAGCCAGGGTGCTGACCAGCGAGTAGCCATAGAAATGCAACACACCCCGGGGGCCATTTATCATCAGGACACATTCCAGATGCCCCACAAAGGCTGTGACGCCGCACACACCGGCCGACATGCCCAGCGGCCTCCAGATCCAGAGGCTTCTGTAGCGGTCAGTGGCGTCCACAAAATCCAAGTATTCATAAAGGCTGTCGTCGGCCACCTGCTCCAGAGGGGCTGTCAGCAGCTCCCAGAACACCAGGGAGCCCAGGGAGAGGAGGAAAGTCCAGCGGAAGCCTTCCAAGGAGAGGTCAAGGCCCTGGGCACTCCCCTGAGCTGCTGACAAGTTGGCTGGACCGCCAGCCAGCAAAGGGAGGACTGTCCTGCCGGCGTTAAAAGCCCCTTCCCCAGGAGTAAACTTCACCCCTGCAGTGACAGGATGGAGAGCTGGGGACGTGGTCCTGGCATAGCCAGGTGGCCCGCCAGCCGATTCGTGGACGTTTCCCGCAGGTGCCTTTCTGAAGCCAGCGGGGTCCACTGTCCCGGTGCGGCTCTCACCTGTGGGGTTGGGCGACCCCGCCGCATGGCTGGAGGCGGGCTGCCGGGCCGAGGTAACAGTTACAGTTCCTGAGGCCCCAGGCGGGGGAGCGGTGGGGGTGGCCCCGTCGCTGGCGTTACAGGAGCGGTACCCCGGAACTTCGTGCAGCGGCGGCACGAGGACCATCACCATGCTGGCCCCCACCGAGCCGAGCAGCGAGCCCATCAGAAGCACCCTCCTCTTCTGGTAGCTTTTGGCCAGGAAGGCACAGAAGGGACCCCAGAAGGCGGCGATCAGGTGCTTGGTCCCCATCAGGATGCCCACCCAGGGCGCGGCCAAGCCCAGCTGCCTCAGGTAGAGGGTCAGGAACGGAGTCACGCAGGCGTCCCGGACCCCGCACACCAGGTGGAAGAGCTTGGCCACCCCCAGCGCCCTGCTGATGTCCCACTGCGGGTTGGCACTCATGGCGGTCGGGCTCCGTCAGTCCCGGGCGGGCGGGGGGCCGAGCTGGGCGCGGGGCGGCCGCGGGGCCATGGCCCCGGAGAGGGCGCGGGGCGCGGGGAGTCGCCTCCAGCCTCGGGCGGCGCCGCGGTCACCGGGTCAACGGCCGACCCCCCACTCCACGCCCCGCCACGTCCGGCGGCCGTCCCGGAAGTGGCCCCGCCCCCGGGCCGCCGCACCTGCGGGGCGGGGCCGGCGCACCTGCCGGCCGCACCTGCCGGTCGCGGCGCGAGGGTGGGGCCTGTGGCCTGCAGGGCGCGCTCCCAGCTAACCAGCGTGAGCTCCTGAGCTGCCTCGGGCAACGAAAACTGGGGGGCGGCGCGGGGAGCGGGAGGGGAATTCATGATGGGGGCTCCCTCCCTGTCTTCCTCAGGTCTTGGCGCCCGTCCTCCGTCAAGGACAGCCCTGTAACCTTCAGGGACCCGCCTATCCACCCTCACTGACAGATCCCACCCCCTCCCCTGCACGCATCGCCATCCAGCGCTCCACACGTTTCTGTTTCGCGGGTTTATCTTGTTTCTTGCCTGTCTCCGCCAGGATCCCAACCCCAGGAAGGCGGCCGTCCCAGCCCCTGTAACCCTATGTATGTATTGGATAGTTTGAGTCTACACCTGAGGGTGCCCAGCGGTCCAGTAACGGGCTACACCCTCCATGAGCCACCTCCAGGTAAAGTCACCAGATACGGTGATATCAATCATTTCTGGTTTAAAACCACTCCGACTGACTGGGGACCGTCCCCAATCCCTCTCTCCCTGGGTTCTGTTGTGGGTGGGGGGCAGGGCTTCAGTGGAGGATCTCAAGTCCATCCACTCCTTGGTCTTCACTCTGTCCAGAGCTGATGTCTACAGAGGGGCGGGCACTATTCTGTACTAGGTTCTCCTTGGACCCCTCTGCCTAGATGCCCCCCCCAGGCCCCCCCTCTTACAGGGAGTCTTCCAGACTTGCCCCCACTCACCAGGCAATGAGGTTAAAAGTAAAGCAGCTACATCTGTGCTCTTGGACCCGGGAACCTGAGAAAGGTTCCTCCACACCCTCCACCCACTCCCCCCTGCGACCCTGCCCTCTCCTCTGCTGCCTTCCCTCCTGCCCCCCACCTAGTCCTAAGGGTGAGGATAGTGGTCCTGTGTCCCTGGTCTTCCCTGTTTTACATCTGGATATATGTTTTGGAACTCAGAAGCCAGGAATTTTCACGTCTTTACTATCCGGCCAGGTATTAGGTCAAAGCAAAATCGCTTTAGTGTGCCTTTATTGAATCTGACATTTCCTCTCCTCCAGGAGGGACACCTGCTGCCCACGCATGCGTGGACAGTGGCTGGAGGGAGGGAAAGGAACAGACTCAGGAGAGAGGAGGTGCCTTTGCCCTCCTTCCCACTTCCCCCCAGGCCACAGGGCCCTGGACGACACAGCAGCTCTCACTTGGGTTTTCAGAGGTGATGGGGGAGCTTGAGTGGGAGGGGTGGGGCTAAAAATAGATGAAGGCGTGTGGACATTTGTGCACGGAGCTGGGTCTTGCGTGTGCGCAGCTTTGCTGGAGCTGTCCTTGGGCCTGGGTGTGGGCCAAGCTCCCTGAACTCTGGGCACAGCCAGAAGCCACCCAGCGCAGCCTGGCTTCGTCCCGGCTGCTGGTATGAGTGTTTGGAGGCTGATGGGGTAGTGTATCCTTCCTCTTGGTCTGGGGCTCTTGGACTCAGCCCTTCTGCCGCCCTTTCAGGCTCACTGGACGATGCCAGAGAACGTGTTGATGGGCATGAGAAGGGGCTTGGGCTTGGCTCTGGTCCCTTCTGCCTCCGCCGGCTGGTGTGAACCAACCCACGACGCCCTGGACTTGTGAGTCCCGGAACACGGCTCTGGGCAGGGAGCAACCTCGATTCTGTGGGTGGAGAGAGGCGAGCTCAGGAGATCCATCTTTGGGGTCAGATCTGCTGGGGCACAGTGAAGACAGCCCCTCCATTACAGGGTAGATGGGAGGAGGCCTTGCAGAGAGAAAAAGGGGAGATAGGACAAGAGAAGAGCACCCAGGCCAGGAGTAAACACCGGGAGAGGAGGTGTGCCTGCGTGGGCCCCTCTGTGTACCCCATCTTACCCAAATACTGCACCCCAGGGAGGGGGGACCACTAAGGGTCGCATTAACTGGGGCACAGCTGCCACAGAAGGTCAGCCTGTGTGAGGAGGTCAGCGCCCACACAGGGGTTTAAACCTATTGCTGCTAACATTCATCGAGGAAATCTCCAGAACATTAATATCATCGGCTTCCCCATTCATTTGCTTTTCTCCCTGGACTTCCAGGAAGTCGTGGGGCAGTGGCCTCAGTCCACACCACCAGGTGGACCACACCTGCCCCGCCCCAAGGTCTGCCTGCATCGTGGGCTAGAGGCAGGGGGTGGTAGGAGCTGGCTCCATGGGACACGGAGCAGGGGCGAGGCCTGGCCTCACCTGACCACATCCCTGTACGTTCGCCGACCGTCCTTGTCCAGCAGCAGCGTCAGGAGCCTCTGGTCCTGGCTCTGGATCTGGATGGTGGCCATCCGGAAGGTGTTTGTCACCGTCTACAACCAAGAGCTCATGTGAGTGTCACCTTTGCGACAGACAGCCTTGCCAACTCCTCCTGCTCTCTCAATGTATTTCCGCAGTCCAGCCCACGGGGTCCCCAACTCTCTTCCTGCAAGTGACCTGGAGCCTCTGGGCTCCCCCTTGGACCTTGGGTCTCTCGTTCCAGCAATTGTTCTCCCAATCTGTTGTCCTAGATCTCAAACGACCCGGAATGCTGGGGCTGGTGCTTGCCAGGTTATCCAGGGGCCCCAGCGCCCCCATATCCCAGGCACATGGGTTGCATGTTCAGTGTTGGGGGCAGGATTTGGGGGGTTCTCTGAGTCCTGACTGCCATTCTCACAGTGGGATTACACACAAAATTATTTCCCTGGGAAGCAGCCACCTGCCCTCATGACGCAGACCAGACCTGTAGCTCCCTGTATCATGGAATCATCTAGGAGCCAGACACAGGTGGGGCATTCAGGGGGCCTTTCGCCCCCCGACATGCAGACAGCGGTTCTGGGTGGTTCATTCCCACAACATTCTGAGCCTTTAGGGTTCATTCTTGTTCAAGAATTCTTAAACCCTGGCTCCTCCTAAGAATCACCTTTCCAAAATATAAAGTTAGAGGTCCTGATTTAAGGGGTCTGGAGTGGAGCCCAGGCAAGGACTTTTCTTTTCTTTTCTTTTCTTTTAAAGAAAGATTTATTTATTTGAGAGAGAGAGAGAGAACAGGGGGAGGGGCAGAGAGAATCTCAGGCAGACCCCCACCCTCTGCCACTGAGTGCGGAGCTGAAATCAAGAGTTGGACGCTTAACCGACTGAGCCACCCAGATGCCCTACAGATAGCCTGCCTGGGTTGCGGTCTCAACTCTGCCACTTACTAGCTATGTGACTTTGGGCATGTTTCTTAATCTCTGTGCTTTTATTTCCCACCTATTGAGAAAAACAAAAACAAAAACACAGTACTAATAGCAATTACCTTGTAGGATTATTTTGTGAACATTAAAGGGGAGGAAATACACCAAGTGGCCAGGACACAGTAAGCCCTGTATTTGTTGGCCTGTTGTTACTCTCCTTCTTAACTACAAGTGTGCAAGGAGCCAAGCATGAGTAGCAGCTTTAGTCATCGAAGGGGATGGGGACCCCGCTGTGGATTCTTTCTCTGTTCTCCTAGCCCAAGCCCCCTCCTGCCATAACTCTGTCTAAAGACTCATTTATGAGCTGGAACAGGTGGGTTGGGAGCAAAGGCAGAAGGACCCAAGCCTTGCTAGACAGAAGGTGACACAAAAGGAGAGAGGACTTCTCCCCTGCTGTTCATCAGGACCAATGGCAGCTTTGGGGCCCTCGGCTATGGTGGGGCAGCTGCGGCCCTGTGGCAGGCAGTGGAACCTAGTGGACACTGACCAGACTGCCAGCTGGATGACTGTGAGCCCGGGGATGTCCAAGACCTTCCAGAAGTACCTGGAGGGGACTGCAGGGAGGCTGGGGTCCTGTGCGGGCTGAGGGATGGGGAAGCCAGATGCATTATGATAGCTTGGGGGACCCCACCTGAACTGAGCCCCACTGGTGAGGGACACTCCGGGTTCCCACAGGGACAAAACCGAGGTCTGGAGGGACTGACTGTCATCTTCTAAAGCTTTCAGTAGTAGGTGTGGGACGCAGCTCCCAGACTCCCAATGCAGTGCTCCTTCTCTGGGTCAGGCCGCTCTAGGTAACTCCCAGCAGGATCTGGGCTCCCATGACCCAGCCCTCCAGGTAGCCAGAGGCAGTCCACAGGCCTCCTTCCACCTGTGTGCCGTGCAGACAGATGCCTTCACTTCCCCTTTGTGGCCTGCCTGTTTGGACACATGCAGACCTGCCTGGCTTTGGCCTGTGGGGGACCCCAGGACTCGGATTTCACTCCACAGATGCAGCCCTGGAGGTCAGCTGGAAAGTCCAGGCCAGCCAAATGTGCAAGGGGTCTCCATCTCAGCTCCCAGTTCACTACTGGTGAATAGTGGGCCTACTGGTGAATGGTGTGGGCCCACCTCCCAGGCCCCCAGAGCTCCAATCCCACCGTTCCTGTCTCATCTCCCACTATTTTCCTACACCAACATCACAGTCTGGCCAATATCGTCGCTGCCTCTTAGACTCAGCAAGCCAGCCACAGTGAGCGCCCTTGCGCTGCCGGTCTCCTAGCAGAGAATGCCCTTCGCTCTAGCTCGCCAGGAGCCTCCACTGCTGCTGGACGTTCATCATCCACCCATCGGTGCAGATCCGGCCTGGGATCCAAGAGTGAAGAAGGGCTCCTGGAATTTCCCCCAGGAAGGCGGTGCAGGGTCAAAGGGAACTCGATAGGGCAAGAAGTTTAGATTGTTTAGAGAGGTCATTCGAAACAGAAACTGTCGCAGGGAACTGACCTGCAAAGAGGAAATGCAGGAGGGTAAAGGGGTCCACCTTGGAGTCTGAGGCTGTGCAGGAGGAAGGAAGGTTTCAGCTCCAGCCAATCGGAGCTCCCCTGCAGCAGAGGGGGCTGTCTCAGAAGCACTTGGGTCAGAACTGAAGTCCCAGAGGGGGCGGGGGAAGGGACAGGCTAGAGGCTTCAGCAAACATCTGGGAGCACCAGCTGTGGGCAAGACAGCACGCTGAGTGCTCCGAGTGCTGGGGAGAATGGGGAGGACCAGGAGGATGAGGGCCAAGTCCAAGGCACTCGCAGTCCATTGCCGTACGGGGATCGTGCCAATTAATGGTGTTTCGCCTGCTCCCCTGGCTGGGTCCCCAGGGCTGTAGCCCTAGCTTACCCAGCAGTGCGGTGGGGGGCGGGGCAGGGTGTGGAGGGAAGGGGGAAGAGCATCTAGGAGGGCCTCCTGGGGGAGACAACACCCGAGTTGCAATTTGAAGGAGCTTCGAAAAGAAGATGGGGAAGAGGAAGCTGGGACCGGGTTTCAGGCCACGTACAACACCTGAGCAAAGGCATGGATGTGTGTCTTTGAGAACACTTCCACATGCTAGGGGCAAAGGGCCTGCAGATGCCGGCTGGGGTTGTGGATGGAGTGGAAGAGAAGCGACACCATGCCACAATGAAGTTTCTCTGCCCTGGGAAGTGACAGAGGGGTTTTAAGCACCGACAGGTACATCCAAGTTTTATTTTAGAAAGAACACTCAGGCAGAGAGATGTGGAGGGGGGACCTAAGGGGCACTGCAGTGACATCAGGGGAACAGCTAGGAGGCCATGGTGTGTGTCCAGGAAAAGGGGACGGTGTAGGTCTGGACCTAGGGTGACCAACCTGTCCTGATTCGCCTGGGACTGTCCGGGCTTTAGCACAGAATGTCGCACACCCCAGGAAGCAGTCCTCAGTCCTGGGCAAAAGGGTGGTTTGACAACCTAGGTGGCTCAGGAGGGGGCTGGGGGAAGGGAGAGGTTCGAGAAGTGCTGAGAGAGAAAACCAGCAGAAAACAGGGAAGGGAGGAAGAGGAAGTCTCCGAGGGGACTCCCAGAACTCTGGCAGAGATGACTGGGTACTGATGGTACCATAGAGAGGTCAGCCACGGCGGTGGGTGGCGTGGGGGTGAGGGGGGGGAGATGAATTAAAGATCACTGTTAGCACATACTTTTAGCACATACTTGGCCATGCACTCTTCTGAGAGCTTTGCATGGGCCCATCGTTTCGCTCCCCACAACAACTGGGTAAAGTCAGAGCTATTACTATCATCCCCATTTACAGGTGGTGAGACTGAGGCACAGGCAGGTTGATTACCTCACCTGAAGTCACACAGTTGGTAAATGGCAGAGCCGAGCTCTGAACCCAGGCCGTAGCTGGGCTTCGGTTTCGCAGGTCTTGAGTTTGGGGTGTTGTGGGGCGTCTGGTTCATGCGGAGTTGAATGCAGAGTCAGAAACTCAGGGGGGACAACTGTCCAAGCAGGGGATAGAGATTTGGGTGTCCTGAACGCATCGGACTCAAACCACGTATGTGGGTTCTGGAGTCCAGGAAATGAGAGAAGTGAGCCAAAAGTTGAGAACAGAAGTTGAGAACAGTAGCTATTTAAGGAGCTATTTAAGGAACCTGTTTAGGAAAGAGTCCAGCGAAAGGGGCCAAAAAGTCACAGTGAATTGTATCCATTATGTCTCCACTGTATCCATTATGTAGAACTTTGAGAAAAAGAGGAAAGAGGAAGGAAATAATTTTAAAACACTAGAAAACATGTTAGAAACAAAAGATGGGAGTCTCCAGACTGATGATGCCCTTTAAAGATCTATGATAATGAATGAGAAAGATTCCACCAAGGCTATTCCAGAACCTTCTATGAGGTGAAACATCAGAAGCTTCTAGAAAGGGAGAGAAAGGAACAGTCTTCTACAAAGACTGGGCAGAAGAAGGCATCCTGTATCCCAGCAGCAGTGTCAGAAACTAGAACATTGTGTTTGAACCAACTGAGATCGAATTGATAAAATCGAAGCCATACCGGGAATATGGACAAAGCTTTCTTAGTTTGGAAAGATGACATAGACCAACACTTCTACGCTGCAGATTAGAGTAATGATGTGTTTCACCTAGTAATTAAGTACCTTACTTTGTATTCTGTAGACAGAAAACACACATGTCCTCCTTAGTTATTGCAGGTTATTGAAAAATCAATCCTATATGATGCAGTGAAGAAAAATCCATATAAGTTCTCAAGTTGAGGTCGCGTGGGTCAGATGCTCTGGTTGTCCCAAGGGCATTTGGTGATGACTGGAATTAAGGGGCTTGGGTTTCAACAGTCATGGGGACCCGGGGACAGGCCCAAGGGACTGGAAACTGAGATCCCCTTCAGTGACTCTTAAAGTCTATGCTATCATCAAAAGAAAACCAGCACCTGTGTTATGGGGTGAGGAGGATGAGTCTCCCCTGGGAATTCCAAGCCACAGTCTACCCTTCGGTGGGTCTGGGCTATCCGTGTTCACTGTCTGCCTGGTCTGGGAATTTCTGAGCTAGAAATTCACTCGAAATATGGTCCTGGGCTGATAATAGCCCAGAAGCAGAATTTCTCTAGAGGGTGAAGTTTTCGACCCTGGTTTCCCACAGATAAAACCCCAACAGGGAAGAGCTCCCAGCTGAGGAGACCTACAAGGAAGGAAGCACCCGTGTGTCTGTAGCTATCCATCATGCACAGATATACAAAAGGAGGCTGGATGTTTGCTCTTGGAATAGTAACACTCATATTCTCTAGAAAATAGGACTCGAAGAGGTTTTACTTGTGTTTTGTTTTGTTTTGCACTTCCTGCATATCACTAAACTTTTTTTTTATAGGTTAAAGGGAAGGGAAGGAGTATACTAGTTGCTAGAGAGGTAAGTGGGTCATGGTAGAGATTTTCCTTCCAGGATGGAGAAGACCTGAGCACATTTCCAGGTTATGAGGGAGGAGCGGCAGAGAGGGTCCGCGCTGGAGAAAAGGAACCGGAAGAGATGCGAGAGGCTCAAGCGATGCGAAGGGTCCCGCTGAGGTGGGAGGTCAGGTGTTTGCTCCGTGGATGTGGGATTTATTCTAGAAGCACGCAGAGCATACCGACTGAGTAGGTAGCTTGATCCCAAGTGTCTCCCTGGTAGGTGGTGTCGGGGGAGGGGTGGGAGTCTGGAACAGGGTTCAGGTGTAATCATGGGACTCACATCCCAGCCGAGTAGGGAAGTGAAGTCCAGAGTGGCCAACAGATACAGAGCATATGGGCAGGTCCTAGGTCTGTACCAGTAAGGGAATTGCAATCAGTAAGTATCAATAAGGGCCAAGGGCAGCGAGGTTAGAACTGGTTCGATGTGGTCCGAGGTTTGCTGCACAGGAGTCTGAATGCTGGTCGTGCGGGGGCAGCCAGAACGTGCCTGGAGTTTCTATTTTTCGGGCATGTTCTAGGTCCTTGGAGGCCCAGCAGGTGGAAAGCAAGACCCTAACTCTGCCTTACTCATGCTCAGGACTTCTCAGGTTGGGGAAAGGCAGATTCTTTCTGATAGGAAGATGTGCTTCGATGGCCAAGGCTCAGAAGTGATTTCCCCTTCTCAGAACACCCCAGGCTCCCAGCCACCGTCCCTGAGTACCTCAATGGGCCCCATACTTACAGAGAAGGACCTGCCCGCCAAGTTGGAGGACTTGACTACCTCCGTCACACTGACATTCAGGCACGTGTGGTCTGTGATGGGAGCAGCAGAATGTGGGGCCTGGGGGGGCCCCAAACCTGGGAGGAATGAGGTGGGATGTGACCTTGACGGGGGTCATTTTTCTGGCTTCATTACCTCTCCAGTAAAAAGCTGCTAACACCAATGATGCCTAACTCCTAGGACTCAAAGAGTTGAGGTGTTGGCTTTGAACCTGGTCTGGCCTCCAATGAAGGTGTTTGGTGACGTCAATCCACCTAACAAAACTTTTCATCATTCCAGAAGACCGGGGAGCTAACGAGAGAGCTCATATGTTAATTTACGATATGCACCTAAATCAGAATCTTTTATCGTCCCCATTTTAGATTTAGGTAGTTAGGTAATTAGAGCGACTCTCTGATTATCCACTGTATAGCTCTAATCAGGTCATTGGCCAGAATTACATAACTGGGACCAGCGGTGCCTTCTGTGAACTGGAGAGTTCCTGTCCCGTGGAACGACATTCGCAATACATCTCCAGACCCAGCACAGCTAGATCTGGGGCCCAGCATAGAAGAAGGTAGATAAATGCACCTGCCTCCCTGTGTTTCTCTCCAACCTCCAGCGGGTGTCTCATCAGGCTACAGGGCGTAGCCAGAAGCCACGGCTACTGTATGTTACCCGCTGGTGACGAGCCTGATGGTGGCTCCCAAGCCTCGCCCAGGTACCTGCTGGGCAGCCCTGGGCCCAGCACCAGAGTGACTCAACCTCACTCTAGGATCTCAGGAACAGGTGGGAGGCCCAACTCTCCTGGCTCTCCCCGTCTACTGTCACTCGACTGTCATCGTCTCCTTCTCCCCCATCCACCCTGCTTGTCGTGCCTTCTCTGCCTCTCTCTGCTGTCCCCGCTTCTCACCATCAGTGTCACTGGTTGGAAGGGCCTTCAGGACCAGCCCAGTGGCCCGCAGGGAACCGGTGACCACTTGGGCGCGGTGGCTGAGCAGAGCCTGGGGAGGGGGAGGCAGAAACAGACGGGGTCCTCAGAAGAGCCCTATCCCTGGGCATCCTTGTGTCGACAGTCCTGCTTCCCGCCCCGGCCCTGACTGAGATTCTTGTCTGTGTCACTCGTGTCCAACAAGGGGCTGGCAGAGAAAGGCTTAGAGCACTCTTGGCCACGGACAGCACATTCAGCCTCCCAGACCCAAGGGAATATGTCTCTGTTGACATCAGTTCAAGCGTCTGGTTGGCCAGGGAGGAAGGGATTTTTGAGCGATGGGACAGCCCCCCGTTCCTGAAATCAGATGGCCTCCTGGGCTGCATGCAAGGTCGACTGTAATCTGCCCGTCCCAGCAAAACTCTCCAAAGGCTGTGAGAAGCCTGGGGGAAGCTTCAAGAAAAGGGGCTGAAAGTTCTTCTGGCTCTGTCTGCTCCCATTTGCACGTCTGACACCTGCTTCAACCCTGCCGTACCCCCTCCCACCCCCCCTTCCTTTGAGCATGCCCACGGCCACGCACCTTCTGGTAGCAGATGGACAGCTCGGCCCCCGGGCCTTCAGCCGCGCCCTTCCTCCTGGGGGAAAAGCCATCTGAGGGACAGGGGAGAAGAGGCTGAGGGTGGGGGGGTTCCCGCCCCTCCTGCCCCTCCCGCCCCACTGTCCACCTCACTGGGGGCGAGCTGTGCTCCTGAATCTTGACAGCCTCTCCCCTTGCATGGAAGGAAGCACCAGTCCAGGCAGGCTTGGCTGAGCCAAGGGCATCCGGTATTCAGCGGAGGTGAGAGGCGGGAGGACTTTCTGGAAACGGGCTTGAGGGGGAGCTGAGGCCACCCCTGTGGGAGGGGGGGATGGACGCTCACCTTTGGGGAGTCTGGAGTCTTGGACGTCCACCTTCAGCTCGGTGAGGAAAATATCCTCTGCAGGGCCTTGGCTCAGGTCCCTGAAGATCTGGAGGGAAGTAGGGGGGCGGGAGGAGGTTGTGAGGAGGCCAGCTTTGCCATGATCTGCTCCCCCAGAGCCTGGGTGCCCCACCATCCTACTAATGCTAGATTCTGAGCCACATTCAGTGACTTCCTGCACCTGTGGTCCACATGTCTCCAGCCACGTAATGACTTGATAAATTGGGGAAGAAGCTGGTCTCAAAACTCCCTGTACCCACTACCATCTAATGGGTGGGGGGGAGGGGGGCTCGGAATTCACGCGGGGTGGGGCTGTGTCCGGTGAGGGCCAGAGAGGGGAACCACATTCCTGACTTGCATTGCAAGGCAGGCTGGGAAAGAAGGGCTAGAGGGAGCTGAGCCACTACGGGCAGTGGGGGGCAGAAATCTGGGGCAGGAGGGGCCTCTGAGGGGAGCTGGATAGTGCAGTGGGGAAGCGTGGCCACGGGAGGGGGGCTGGGGCACAGTCCCGCTTTGGGGGCACCTCCCCAAATCACCTAACTCGAGCCCCAAACCACACGATTAAGTTCCTTCTAGTGGTCTCTGCCCGTGGCTGTCCGCGCCCATAAACCCAGATCCGTGAGGGGGGCAGGTGCGCTCCTGGGGCCTCCGGCTGAAGGCCTTGACTGTGGACGGGGGCCTAACCTTTCCTTTGTGGTGCCAAAATGTTTACTCCCTTTACCTGCACTGTGAGAGGTTTCTCCCATTCATTCCACTTTGTGTTGTATTGTCTTTTGGAAACCCAAGAAAGGGCTTACATCCCTCACTGAGGTCAAAAAGAGGGGAAAGACCCACCGTGGGATGCCCAGGGAAGGAGAATCCAGAAGGAGACAGGAATGGCAGAGGTGGCCCCCAGAAACCTCCGGGGGACGGAACGGGGCGGTGCAGGGCCTCCCCCAGAACATGGGAGTGGAGACTCACGGAAACAGACAATGGACTTGCACTAGCAGGGGGGCCCCTGCAGAAGCCCAGGACACGTGCCTGTGGACATCAGCTCTGCCACAGACGTTTGCGGGGGGAACGCAGGCCGGGTCTTTGGGTGAACGGGACATAAGGGACCAACACCTGGTCGGGGAGGAGTCTCAAGAGTCCCTTTTGTTGCAACCTTACTCTGCACTGGACACCCTGAGAAAGGCCCTTGACCTATGTGACCTCCTTTAACCCCCAGCAGCCCCAGGGGGTAGGTCTCAATGACCCCCTTTTAGGACACCAGACGCTGAGGCTCAGAGATGTGCGCTGACTGGCCCGACGTCACAGGCGGCAAAGCTGGGCTGTCATTCAACATCTCAGCCGCTGCTCTGGAATCCTCCACGTGCCCTCCTCCTTGCCCTGCCCCCCCACCACGCTTTACCATATTTGAAGCCTCACAACACCCCTAAGGCTGGTGAAATTCATTGTGCCTCCTTGATAGGCGGATAGAATGAATTTTAGAGAAGTTGAGGTGCCCATGACCACAGAGCAAGCAAGTGGAGGGACCAGCAAGGCTGTGGACTCTCTGCCACCCCACCGGGCCTCTGACCCCACACCCGGGCCCCCCGCCGGCCCTCCAGTGCCACACGGATCCACCGTCGTCACGCACATGCACACACGCACACACACGCCCATACATACACCATTTATTGTGTTAGTGGTAGGAGACTCAACACTCAGATTCAAGGGGCCCCTGGCTGGCTCGCTGGGTAGAGTGTACAGCTCTCGATCTCAGGATTGTGGGTTCAAGCCCCATGCTGGGTGCAGAGATTATTTAAAGATAAAACTTTTAAAAAATGAGATTCACACAAAATGCGGACCCATCTTTCCAAGGACACACAGTTTTGGTGGGGATCAATGCACAGAGCAGGCATGTGACAGAGCCGGAGGGAAAAGCAAGGGCTGTCCCCACAGCGCTGTGGACACGGGAGAAGCACCTGAGCCTGCTTGGGGGGCAAGAGGAGCAGAGGTGAGGGCTGGCGAGGATGTGGGGGGGACGAGGTATGGTCGAGAAGGGCAGTCCAGGGTAGGGCATGGTGTGGGCAAAGTCATGGAGGCAGGAGCATCGGCGCGTGTATGGAAAGCAAAGACAGAAGGGGCTGCTGGGCAAGGAAGCCTCCCTGTAGGTCGCAGAGGAGGAGAAGCAGGAGAGAAGGTTCCAGAAGTCAGGCGAGGGGCGGGCTTCATGAAGGGGGAGATGTGTGCCTTCATTTTGCAATTGTGATGCGCACACGGATATCATACATGTAATTGTATAGTAAAGGAAAAAGGTATCGTGGCCCACAGTGCCAAATGCAGAAAAGGATCCAAAAGAGAGGACAGGAGAGCGTCCTTCGGGCCTGGTGCCTGGAGGTCACTGGCAAGAACAATGTCAGAAGAGCCAGAATGCCTGGTTGGAGGAATGCCAGAAAATACGGAGATGGTGGTCAGGCCATCTAGCCCCACAGCGCTGGCTTCAGGAGGGACGGACGTATGACTCACCTCCTGGGCCACAGTGACAGGCATACAGATAGGCACTAGCCTTGATCCCACTGGAAAAGGGACACCCTCTCCCCACTGGGGTTGCTGAGTTTGAAAAAAATGCTGGCCCAGGACGGCTGCGGGTCATCTGGTCGCCAGGAAGGGAGACGAAAGAGACAGGTGCGGTACCCATCATACCCAGCTTTGCCAAAGCCGGTCAACTCTGCCCTTGCTGGCGAGGTGAGCTGATACAGCTCTTCTCCCGACGCTGGTTTTTATATGTCTGTTACTTGCAACTGCGGGTCTTCCCCAACACAAAACAGGTGCCAGGAGGAGTGGAGGGCAGTGAGCATCCTTCCACCCCATGGGGACTGGGAGGCCTCCCTGCTGGAGCCCCGTGCTCAGACCCCATGTCTACGGAGGTGGAAGCATCAGGGAGTAGAGATGCAGGGGTGTGTCAGGGAGGGACACTAAGAAAGCGACAACTGTCAGCAGACACTGGTCGAACTTGGCACAGAGGGCAGAAACACTGCTCTTCCAAGAGGGCCCCTTTCTGGCTGGATCAGCCTACAAGAGCTAGACAGCCTTGGGAACCAGAGGGTTTAAATTTTTGACTTCCCTGCTGCCATTTGAGCCTGGGAGCTTGAAGACAAGGTGGGAGTTAAGCTCAAGACAAAGTCTGGGAAGAGTCAAATTCTTCAGCTCTCCCTCCCAGGCCCTGTCACTGGGCCACACATTTAGCACGGAAAAGAATAGAAACCTTGCAGGCTAAGGAGGCAGATTCTGGGGGAGAAGATGTGAGGGTCTTGCCAGGACGAGAATCTGTGATCAGAGACTGGAAAGTGAGCATCTAGGATTTCCAAGGTAAAGCAATTCCTGGTAATTACTTTCCCAGTTGCCTGTCCCCAGTCCACCACAGGGTCAGGGCCTAAGGCATCCCTCCTTGTGAGCAAGTTCTTCTGCTTGTGCTGGAGGTCTTTGAGGCTGGGAATTATCTGATGTATTCAAAGATTGGGAAGCTACAGTTAACAACCAAGACCAGTGAGTCTGTGATTCGTGCCCTGGTACCTTATGTTTCCCCAGAGCCAGGGTGTTTGTGGGTGGCATCCCAGGGTCCTGCTGGTGCGCTACCCATGGAGTCCCAGGGTTGGGAATACTGACCTTGACAGTATAGATCTGGAAGTAGATGGGTTGGGTGCCCATGCGAACGTAGTAGGTGATGACATCCAGGATGAAGGGGTCCACAGTCCGGGATGTGTCCAGGGAAGGGGGCTGTGAGGGGGCAGAGAAGGTCTTCAGTTATGGGGGCTCCATGCAGTTGTGGGGGCTGCTATTCTGGTAACAGAGAAACTCTAATGGTCCCACGTATCCTCTGTTGGGCACTAATCCAGCTGGGCACTCAAACACACTCCAGCCCTTTCCTTCCCCCTGATTTCCACTCCTAACCCAGGCAGTCCGTCCTCGATTCATTCCACTTGCACAAAGACACTTGGGGTGCCTCTAAGTCCAAGGCACTGAGTAGGGTGCTTGGGGTAGACAAGATGCCTGAGATTATAGCCAACGATCACCGAGTCTGGGCTGGGTTCCAGCCACTCACTGGTCAAGTGACCTGCGGCTTGAGAAGTGAGGGGATCTGCTGTCTCCTTCACTCTTGGGGTATCTCCATATATCAACAGATTAATTTACATGTGTGGGCTATCGGAAAAACACTAGTGTCATGTCCTACACACCTTCCTCCTATGGTTATAAAGCAGAACCATCAGATTTTTTTTCCCTTTTAGATAAACAGAATGCTTACATAGTACCAGAATTGGAAAGCAGCTAGAGTTTATCTCATCCAACCCATATCTGATCCTATAACTCTCTATAGACCAGACTCTCCCGTCTGGTCTATAGAAACATTGCTCCCTTCAGAAAGGCCACATGGAGGAACAGAGAATGTACTCCAACAAGGCTGTCCTCACCTACACTGTTTCCAATCTCTTCACATGGAAACCGCTTTGGGAGGAAACACTGGGGCTGTACAAATCGTTAACTCTGAGGGCAAGGAGAGCAGGGAGGGCCCAAATCCCACGTATGTCCCAGCATGAAAATAAAAACTTACTGACAAAAGAGCATATTTAGGGGCGCCTGGGTGGCTCAGTGGGTTAAGCCTCCGCCTTCGGCTCAGGTCATGATCTCAGGGTTCTGGGATCGAGCCCCGCCTCGGGCTCTCTGCTCAGCCGGGAACCTGCTTCCCCTCCCCGCCGCCTGCCTCTCTGCCTACTTGTGCTCTCTCTCTCTGTCAAATAAATAAAATCTTCAAAAAAAAAAAAAGAGAGAGCACAAGTAAGATCTTCCTCCTCTAACTGCCTCCAAGTTTTGAGGAAAAAGTATTTCAATACCCAGCTAAACAGTCTCCTGTGCATACACAAAGACATTTTTTGGGTAAGCGGTAACTCAGGGAGGAGGTCTCTCCCGACACCTCCACGAGAAGGTACAAGAAAAACACCCCAATCAAGTAGACTGTCAAGTCAGAAATCAGGTACCTAAAATCAAGGTGCATAACACCCTAAAAGAGGCTGACTCGCCTCCAAATTCCAATCAAAATCCTGAGGGGGGGGGATTTAAAAAAAAAAAAAAACTTGACCACATTTCTAATATTTATCTGGAAACAAACAGAAACAAACACAGTCTGAAAGGTTTCCAAGAAGAAGAGTAAGGGGATAGGCTTGCCCTGCCAGCTCTTAAATTAAAAAATGCTAACGTGGCCGGAAATGAATGGATTGACAAGAAAGAGTAAGTGTCCCAGAATAAACTCAAGCATCTGTAAAAACTTAGCAGATGATAAAACTGGCATTTCAGACTGATGGGGCAAGATGGCTCATGCAATAAATAGCTTTAGGACAATGGGCTGAGCATTTGGAAAAAAGCAATTTGCGTGCCTCACACTCAGCCCTGAAATCGATTGCAGGCAGGTTATTTAAATGGAAAAACCAAGACCTGAGAAGTTCCGGGAAATGATGAGTGAATATTAATTTAATCTTGGATATAATTCAGTCTGTGGAGAAGACCTCTTGAAGCAGGACTCCGGTATCACAAAGAATAAAGTCCTGTGTGTAACTGCATAGAAATATCAAACTTCTGTAAGTCAAAAAACCGCTACTGACGAACTTGACAAGCAAGTAAACAAAAGTGGAAAAAAATGTCTGCAACCCCAAAAAGGTTAAAAGTCTCTTAATAGGAGTGGTGCCTTCCCGGCTGGCTCAGTCAGTGGAACTAAAAGACTCTTAATCTCAGGGTCGCGAGTTTGAGCCCCACATGGAGGTAGAGTTTACTGGAAAGATATAAAAAAGATTCTCCTAATAGATGAAGGCCTTTTCAAGTCAGTAAAAGATGGGAGCTCCCTCCCTACTGCCCCACCCAGGAAGGTTGGGGGTATAGCCTGGTTTTGTGGTCAAGAGGATATGCTCTGGTTCCAAGCAGGACTCTACCTCTCATCTCGCCACTTCGGACAAAGTTACCTAATTTCTTTGCACCCCGGCGGCTTGATCTGTACAATGGGGACATGGCAACGTTAGCACCCACCCGTAAGAGTGCCTGTACTTGGTAGGGCTGCTGAGTGTCGAGCCCGTGGGAGCTCTCAGGAAGCACGGGCTCTTACAATCACAGAGACCGTCCCAGGAACCTCAGAAGAGAAGGAACAAATCGGCCTATACACTTACGGGAGAATGTTCTGCTTCATATTTTCCCCAGTGTCCCCCCACCCCCAAGCAGGTGCCTGCTAAGAGCTCCAGCATGAGCTGGTTAGGGCTCCTCTCTTGTGCTCCCTTCCATCCCACCTGGGGGACCCTGGGGCTGACTCTTGAGGCTGAGAGCCAGGGGTGGTATCTGAAAATGGGCCCCTCCCACCTCCCCCCTACCCTCGCATCTCCCCTACCATCTCTGCCAGCTTGTGGATGGCTGGGCAGAGTGTGTTGACTGTGTTCTGGTACCACGGGTCTGCGCGGCCCAGGAACGCCGCCAGCTCTCGGAGCTCCGAATGTCTGCTTGTCGCCGGCTCCTGGGGACAGGGGGACGGGGCAGACCCATCAGCCCGGTCTCTTGGGACTTTCTTCCCGGCCCGAGGGTCCTCTAGGCAAACTGGCCAATCACTGAACCTCTTGGCTCTCTCTCAGTTTCTCTGCCATGTGAAGACAATTGGGTTTTACTCTCCCAGTGAAGCTGGGATACCTTGGATGGAGGGCCACTTGCCAGGGACATCGAAAAATGACCATGAGGCTTGGAAGTGGAGAGACAAGGACTGCTTTGAATTTAATGCTCCCGGAAAAGCAAACAGAGTGGGACAATAGAAATGCAAAGCTGCAAGGGTAAGCTTGTCTCCCATCCCCCAAAAAATCAGGGGGCTCCCACCGCCTGAAATTTCCTTTTATGTGACCCCAGGAATTGTGGTGTGTGCATGCCTGCGTATGTGTGTGTGTGTGTGTGTGTGAGAGAGAGAGAGAGAGAGAGAGAGAGAGAGAGAGGTGGCCCCTGTTTGAACAGAGGCTTCCAATGAATTCCATTAGAAAAGCCAAACAAAATTCAGCAATGGGCAGGCTGTCCCCAGGAGGGGACATTCAGCCTCCAGGGCCTGGGTCTGGGGGTCCTGGGACACAGACCTGCCCTGGAAGGGCTCTCCTGGCCCCGCATCCTAAGGAAGGACGGTCCTAGCCCCTGGAGTCAGGGATGTGGTTGCTTGGCCCCTAAGCCAGACCCCCTGCTGCGGACAGCCTCTTGGTCCTCCCCCACGTCCCCCCTCCCCAGCCCCGCCCTGCCCTGCCCTGCCACCTCAGGCGCCAGCACGGGGATATAGTAGAGCTGCAGGCTGAGTCTAGGGGTCAGGCAGAACTTCTGGGTCTCCCGTTTCCTGGCAAGAGGCAGCAGAGCACAGGGGTAAGGGCAGGTGCTGCGGCTTCAGACAATTCCACATCCCGGTTCTGATCGTTACTCTAGGCGGTCTGGGGGTGGGGGGGCGGTGACGCACCCAATCTCCCTGAGCCGGCGTTCTCAGCTATAGAATATGTACAGTAATGTCTGTCTCAGGGGCGGGGGGGGGGCGGTGGCAAGGATTACGGAGCTCACGGGAAAGAGCTGAGCTGGTGAGCATGGTGCTGGGTGATGGCGGGGTCTGACCGCGCCCCTGCTGCATCCTGGCCAGGCCCTCCCACCCTGTCCCCAGCTGTCCCCCCCACCAGCCGCCCGCCACAGGGCCCTACCTGAGGCAGTGGTAGGCCTGGGCCAGGCGCCCCAGCATCCTGTCGTCCCCCAGGACCAGCACCCTGGCCGTGTGAAGCCGGGAGACCCCCGGCAGCATCCCCCCATCTCCGCTGGGCAGGCCTGTCCTGCGGTGCAGTCCCTGGGGCCCGTCCCAGCACGCAGGCATCAAGATGTCGGCGGGCCACACCCGCTTCTTGATGCCTCCTTTGCGCTGCAGCCCAGCACGCTCCATCTCAGGGCTGCCGGGGACAGGCAGCTCATCAGCCCCCATGGGCAGGTCCCGCTCGATGCCACTGTCAGTGGACAGCATGGACGCCCGGGCCAGCTCCCGGTCTGGCCAGAGGCCCTGCAGATCCAAGGCCTCCAAGTCGGCACTGAGGCGCAACTGGGATCGCGGGCGCAGGAAGAGGACCAGCTCCTTCCCTGGGATGCAGAGAACAAGGGGACCGTCAGGGGAGAGAAGTTACGGGAGGCTGGCAGGGCCTCACCCCAGGAAGTCCTGTGGTTCCAGGTTTCTCAAACACCATTCAGCCCAACAGAATCCTCATGAAGGAACAAAGGTTCTGCGGCCAACAAAGATGGAGAACCCTGAATATTCCTGCCACCTGTAGTTGAGTTCCATTAGTAAACATGTTAAAGGCTCTGAGAAGTCATGCAGTAAAGAAGTCATCTTCACTCAGTAACTCCCATTTAGCTGACCCTGGAGTCTTCTTTATCATATCCACTCCCTGGCTTCCTCCCATCCTCCCCCTGGTCTGTAGCTTCCCCTGGGACATAGAGAACAGACCATACCTGCTCCAGGAAAGACTTCTAGGCTTTTCTAATCTACTTCCATTTTATTATCCATGAGAAAACTGAGTCAGTCTAGCGTGACCCAGCACATGAAAGGAAGTGCCAGGACTTGGACCCAGTTCACTAGCCCAGCACTTCCCGCCATGATCCACACCCTTGTGCCCCCACCCCCTGCCTGGCTGGAGAAGGGCTGGGGACAGCTGCATGGGAACACCAGCGTGGACAGAAGTGTCAGACAGGCGGGTCTCTCTGGAAGGGCCCCCGTCCAGCTGCGGGAACGGTAACTTCTTTCATGTCACTGTCATTGTGTCCCTTCTTAGGAACATTCATTGTTGGGGTCAGCATGGTATCCGGCAATTCCTAATCCCAGGAGGCCAGCGGCTAATGCACTGAGCTATTCTGACATGGAGAAAATGGGTCCTTCTGCATATGCAGAACAACTCAGGCACTAAGGAGCACACACGTGGACACACACAGAATGCGGACACACATACAGACATGCAGACACAGTACACATAGTCATAGACGGACACAGACCCGTGAAGACAGTTTCACGCGCGTGCGCGTGCACACACACACACACACACACACACACGCAGACATACACACACCCCTCCTTCCAGCCAGCTCCCCGCCAGCCAGGTGCGAGGCACAGGACTCACAGAGCTGCTCTTCGTCGGTCCACAGGTGGAAGGAGATGTGGGGGCTGGGCAGAGGGATGCTTGGCTGTGGGTCCTGCAGGGGGTCACCTGAAGGCAGGAGGAGGGCTGTGGCATTCCCCTCTGCCCTCCTCGCTCCAGTTCCTGTAAGGCCCAGAGGGGGTGCGAAGACCCTCTCTCCCACATGGTCCAGCCCAGGCTTCCTCTTTGTCCCATCAGCTCACCCAGGGCCCAACAGCGCACTTGTCCCCTCCTTGCCCGAGGCTGTTGAGCGGCCCCCCGCTTCCTCCAAACTTCCTGGCTCGACCGTTAGGACCTTTCACAGACCAGCTCAGTGTCTTTCGGGACCTTTCCTCCCACGGTGGGTCCCTTCTTGCTAACCCCAAGCCAGAAGTACAGCCAGGCCAGGATGCCTTTCCCGCTGCTGTGTTTCTGTAACACAGCCTGGGTCTGATTCTTAGGAACTGGGTGATGTTGGGCGAGATCCTTCAGCCTCTTTCTAACTCAGGCTTCTGGTGTAAAACGAGGGGCACAGTAATTTCTATCTCAGAAGTTTATTCAAATATATGCCAGGTGCCTCGAACAGCAGCTGGGGTATAGGAGGTGCCCGGCAGGGTTAGCTGTCATTGTGACCAAGTCACCCACCTTCTCAGCCCCCACCTTCCAAGTCCCCAGGCTCCCACCCGCCTCAGCCCCGCGTGGCAGGTGCAGCGCTGCTCTCTGGCGCCCCCGACTGCGGGCCCTCGCTGCCCCCGCCTGCTTACCGCAGCAGCGTCCCCTGGCGGCCGCCGCCGGCCCCAGCAGCCCGCAGTAAATCTCCTCCAGCCTCTCCAGGTGTCCCTCCCGGCTCGGGTTGGGTTCGCTGGCCATCTGCTCCACGGCGGCCACCACAGCGTGGAAATAGCACTCCAGGGCGCGGCGAGGGCAGGCCTGCCGGGGAGGGTCGCCAGAGCCTGCGTCCCGGCCCAGCACCCACCCACCCACCCACCCCAACTCTGACATTGCCTGAAGCTGCTTACACCTGCGGGTCCCTCCTGTCCCTCACATCCAGGCTCCCTGCAAAGTCTGGACCCCAGAGGGGCAGGGATCACCGTCCTGGATGCAAACTCCGGGCAGGCAGGCCTTTGGTTACAGCTGAACCCGGGGCCCCTAGAACATCTTCAACCACATCGTAGTTGCTCAAGAAAACAGTTGCTGATTATTCCCTGGACTTCTGTCATTCCTGCGCTATCTTGACATACCGTGCTGGTATTTACTTGCCATTTGTCTTCCAGTCAGCTCACTCTTTTTGGTTCAAAATGATTTCAGAGGGACAATTTATGTTGCTGCTCTATCTATATAAAAAGGCTAGTGCCTCAGGGAATCTTGTAATAACTAAGATGAATATTAACAATCACAAGGCACTATTATTAAATTCTAGCCAGGTACTGAGGCCTGCCGAGATTTAGAGCTTAGAGCTTGCCTTCTTTCTCTCTCCTTCTAAAAGATACATTATTTATTTTAGAGCGAGAGCTCATGCATGAGTACCAGGGAGAGGGGGTGAAAACCGCAAGCAGACGTGGGGCTCCCACCAGGGGCTCACTTTAGGGCATTGTGGGGTTCAATCTCACAACCCTGAGCTCGCGACTCGAGCCAAAACCAAGGGTCAGACGTTAACCAAACCAAGAGTTGGGTCTTAACCAACTGCACTACCCAGGCACCCCTGCTGCCTTCTCTCTTTAAAAGAGGGAAGTTAGTGTTAAAGAAGTTAGGGGTAAAGCACCACGCTGAGCCCTTCTCCTTAATGGAAATTAACGGAACCAGGTTTTGGAAACCTCTCTCTGTGCATTCCATGTTCTCAAGCATGGCTGCTTCCTGCTTCCTTTAGTATACACGGCATCTGTCCTACCAGCTCATTTGCTCTCTGATTCCATCTTCTATACTCTCCCTCTCTTCCACTCTGCTTTGGCTACACAGGTCTCCTTATTGTTCCTCAAACGCACCAGACATGCTTACACCCCAGGGCCTTTGAACTTGCTGTTCCCAGTGCTTGCACGTTCTCTCTGATATCCACATGGCTCACTCTTTCACTTCCTTTAGGACTTGACTCAAAAGTCACCTGACAAGGAGACTTCCCTGATCACACGATCTAAAATTTCAGCCTCTCCTCCCAATTTCACATCCTTCTTTGCACATTTCCCCCTTTCGCTGTTATTTATCATACTGTACATTTTATTTATTATCACACACACAGAAAAAGAAAGAGGTACACTATAATATAAACTCCCCAAGGACAGGAATTTTTATCTGGATCCCAGCATCCAGAAGGAACACGGCCTGGAATGTCGTGAGTGCTCAGTAAATATTTAATGTATTTATAAATTAAGCACCAAGATGAAACGGACCCTGAGGGCTTTTCCAATCAGATTCCTATGTTCCTCTAATTGCATTATTTATTTGTTCTGCAAACATTTATTGGAGTCCCAGCTGGTCAGAATGACGTCCTCTCCCTTAATCAGGAAGCCACGACCCTCCTTGGCAGACCTCTAGCCCAGAACGGAGGTAGGTCTGCCTGTGTCCTTGTTAGAACCCCACATCCTCTAAGCCAGGAGACGAGCTCCTTCAGTGGCGGGGCGGTGGGGGGGGGGACTGAGGGAAAACAGCCAGAGGATATAATTGAGGGCACTTTCTCAGAGGGTCTTATGGGCCATTGTAATGACTCTGGCTCTGACACTGTGTGATGTGATAAATGCACGTGACTACCCAGATCCCCCACTTTCAGGACGGAGACACACCCAAGCCCTGCTGCTGGGAGCGATGACAGCTGTCCACGGTGAGCTGAACCTCTTGCCAAAGTCGGCCTCCGCTGAAGAAAGCCACCTCCACGCTCACGCCCTGCTCCCGAGGACAGTCCACTCCCAATAACTAGCAAATGTGGAAGGAAGTAAAAAGGTCTGGTCCCTCACGGTAATTCAGGACAACTCCGATTCCTACACAATCAGCTGTGGGCAAACTCCTTCTGGGGCTCAGGAGATTGAAGACAAGAGAGACAGCTGACCCCGAGGAGATGCGGCTGGTCTCCAGTCCCACTGCTGATCCACTGACATCTGGCCCCCAAAGCTGTGCCTCTAGGCCCCTTGCTTGGCCTCATCCGCACATCACTCCGGAAATCCCCGACACCCGCTTTTGCAAAGCAGCCTCCCCGGTTCCTGTTCCCCTGACCTCACGGTGCGGGACGCACAGCCCCAGGTGGCACCGTCCCCCTCAAAGATGTCCTGTACCTGCTACAGCCCGTGGCCAGAGCATCTCTAACCTATTGGAGCCTTGGCTGTGCACAGCGGCCCAGGCTGAGTCAGGCAGAGAAATTAGGATGCAAGGGGGTGAGCGTGAGAAAGGAACGAAATGCCCCGGACAGGAGCAGGGGGCGAGTTAAATAACTAACAGTGCACTCAGAGGTGAGAATATGGTGCAGCCATCAGGGCTACATATTTTCAAGGGAAAACACTCCCATGTGGCGTATTTCCAGTGGGATGGGGGATATCGGTATTATGTAAGCGCACACACCCATGCGGTATATAAAAACCATATACAGAGTTTGGGATCTCCTTTTGTTAGAAAGGAGCGGTGGGGGAGCAGGGCTGGGAAGCGGCAGAACGTAGGTCTGACGTCACAGAGATCTGGGTTCAAATCCTGACTCAGTCCGTTTGTATCTGTGTGACCATGGGCAGGTCAGCAACCTCTCTGTGCCCGTTTGGATCATTCTGCCCATTTCACAACGTTAAGATGGGATACACGTGAAGCGCTTAGCGCGGTGCCCGGGACACAGCGGACATTCACTCCACGGCAGCTACGATGATGAGTGCTGCCAGTCTGGTTCAGGAAACAGACCACAGTGTTCACTACTAGTGTGTCTGGGCAGACAGGCCTGCGGGATGTTTGTTTCCTCTTCTGGCTTACGTGCATTCCCCCCACCCAAGATCTTCCTCCGTGAGTGTGTCCCCCTTTTTGACTGAGGGGAAGGTGGTATGAAAACAGGAGAAGCGGGAGGGTGAGTGGGAGTGCTGGTGTGGGCGGCAGCCCAGGAGGGCTGGGGCGGGGCGATTACCTTCAGCTTGCTCTGCAGGGTGCTGGCGTGGCAGGCGTCCCCGAGTGCCGCCTGCAGGGCATGGGAGACCACGTGCCGCATGCAGGCCTCCGGGGTCTGCTGCACCTGCGCCGCCTCGATCTCCAGCAGCAGGGCGCTGCACACAGAGGGAGATACCAGCTCCGGATCCACGAAGAGGAACACTCTGAAGGCAGAGATGGCAGGGGGTGCCAGTGAGGGTGACCCCCCCAGGAGGAGAGCCCCTGGATGGGCACCGTCAGAGCCTCGGAGCCCCCAGATGTTTTGTTTCTCCAAACACAGGAGCCTGGAGTTTGAAAGTCGAGGTGGGGGGATGGCAATAGGGAGCGGTGGAGACTGGGGCAGATCAGAGCAGGTAGGAGCAGCTACCCCCTGCTGGGGTGGTGACTGGGGCGAGGGCTAGGTTAGTCTCATGTCCAGGTAAGCCCCAACCGAAATCCTGCTCCCTCCCCCAGCTCTGTGGCCCACTGATGACATCACCCTCCAGGACAGATCCTAAATCCTTCCTGCCCAAAGGCGCTCTGGACCCTGAGTGCACCCCATCTCCTCCCATCGCCTGATCACACCCAAAAAACCAGCCTCCCGCACCTGCTCCCCTTCCCGGCTGCCAGCTCCTCTGGGTCCCTCCAGCTCCCTGCACCCCAATCTGCCCCTTCTGCGGCTAGTTCAGCAGTGGCACCTGCAGGGCAGGAGGCAAGGCACCCCCACTCCATCAGCCCCTCTTCCCAACACTACAAGCAGACATTTGCTCAATCTTGTATAAAGGGCCGGGCACACACAGACCAGAGCCTCAGATTCCACGGTGTGCTTGTGGCCTGAGCTGTAAATACCCCAGGGCTGCCTCTGGCTGCCTGGCTGGTTGATGCTGCATCATGGCTAAGGGTGGGGTGGGACAACAGAACCCCAGAGTGGCTCAGTGTCCATGTCACCTTCTGCATGCGAGCAGGATGGCTCAGAAGCCAGCCCAAGAAGAAAGACCTACCTTGCTTCCGGGGAGTCCCCAGAGAAGCCAGGCCCTGCCCACCCTTGACAATACGCCCCACGGCTGGACACATGGCATGGACGGGAAGCTCTGCTGGGGTTCATCCCCACCCCGCCCGGTCCCCCTCAGTGAGCAGTTATGGAGTCCCAACATCTAGAGGGGACAGAAGGTAGCACCCTTCCTGGGGCCACTCACCTCTCCTGGTAGGGGTACAGCTCATTGGTCAGGTTCTGCTCGGCAATGACCAGCCTTTGGTACAGCGTCCCTGCAAAGCAGACCACCTCAGCCAGCAAGTCCCTAGTCCCTGGCCCTCCTTCTTCACTTCCACAGGAGGTGCTGGGACTTCAGAGCTCCAGGGACCTCAGACAGAAAGCAAGACCATGACACGCTACTGCTGCGTCTGAACTGGGGCAGCGCTTTCCTGAGGTAACCTTTACCTGGGACAGCTCTTACCTGAGACAGATTTTACCTGGGACAGCTATTACCTGCCACTTACCTGGGACAGCTATAACCTGGGACAGCTATTACCTGGGACAGATTTTACGTGGGACAGCACTTACTGGGGACAGCTCTTACCTGGGACAGCTCTAACCTGGGACAGCTCTAACCTGGGACAGCACTTACCCGGGACAGCTCTTACCTGGGACAGCAGTCTCTGTTTTCAGCCTTATGGCACAATCCAAGGCTACGGTGCAGTAGGGGGCGGGCAGGGTTAGCAACCTCGTGCAAAAGTTGTAGGTTCTCCGGTAGAGCTCTTCTGTGATGCCCGTGGCCTGGGTAGGAGGGAGGAGTCAGGTGCCTGGAGCCCTAGGTCAGAAAGCTCTGGATGGGGCGGGAGAGTGGGATGGAAAGGAGGAAGGACGGGTCTGACAGCCAGAGCTGGGCTCACACCTCTCTCCCAAATGTACATCCCCAGTGTCTTCTCCCAGTGCCCATGACACACCTCCTGACACCCTGCTCCAATTCACTGTGGTGGGAACCCATCTCCCCCTGTTCTGCTAGCAAATCCACCCCCCTCAGCACCTTTTTCCTCATTCCTGCAGAGCTCCAGGCTCCAAGCTTGGCTGTCCCGTGGCCACAATGCTCACAGCGCAGTGCCCGGGGGCTCCCCTTCCTCACCCCACCCCCAGGCTCCTACCCTGCTGGAGCCCAGCCCTATTCTGCTCCTGGATTCCAGCAGCCCCTGAACTGCTCGTCACGCCCCTCATCCCCCTCGCTGCCCACTCCCACCCCCCGCGACTATACACAGCTCCTGGTTCCCGTTCTCAAGACATTTTCTCCACGGCTTGTCTCTCCTCTGTACAGGATCAGCGATGGCCCCCAGCGCACAGAGAAGCAATCCCGAGGACTTTCTTCTGACATTCGAGGCTCTCGTGCATTCTACACACCGCCTCCCCCACTTCCCCCACTTCCGCCCCAGGACACCCCTCCGTGTATTAGGGCGAGGGCACAGCTAGAGTGGAGAAGCCAGTTTAGGGCGGGTAGTCCAAGAGCTCTAGGCTCGCCCACGCAGAGACAGGCATCCTCTGAGGGAGAAGACAGTGTCTGGCCCTGGTGCTCATGGGGTTCCACGATGCCCCCGACCCTCCGCTCTAGCTCACCTTAGTGAGCACATACAGCAGAGTATGCAGCAAGGGAATGATGACATGCCGGAGGTCTTCGCTTTCTGCCTAGAAAACAGGAGACCGCGGGGCATTTACTGGGCTGGGGCTTGAGGAGGGCTCACCACCTCCTAGCAGGACACAGGTTGGGTGGGGGTAGGTGTGGGCAGGAGATGGGGTAAAAGGCAAGCATCCCACCATGCCAAGGGGAGGGAAAAAAGGGCACAGCCTGCCCCAGCAAGGAAGGGGTGGGGTGGGGAGGGAGCATGGGGGTGGAGCGGGCTGGGAGAGCCTGGGGGTGTGGGGGGCATCCACTCGGGGCAGGAGCTGGTGCCGAGCAGTAGGCCAGCCCCCCGACATGGAGATGCCCCGAGAGCAGCATGTCCCAAATGGATATGACACAGAGCATGGAGGAGGGGATCATTTTGGGGAGGTACAAGAACAACTTTTTTTTAAAAAAGATTTTATTTATTTATTTGACAACAGAGATCACAAGTAGGCAGAGAGGCAGGCAGAGAGAGAGGAAGAAGCAGGCTCCCCACAGAGCAGAGAGCCCGATGCGGGGCTTGATCCCAGGACCCTGAGATCATGACCTGAGCTGAAGGCAGAGGCTTTAACCCACTGAGCCACCCAGGCGCCCCTACAAGAACAATTTTGAAACATTTTTAATAGGTATGCATTTATGTTTATCCGCATTTTCTGTTCCCACAAGTGGGGGTTTTCCATGTGTGGCCATGGTACAGAGCTTCTTTCTGAAATACGCTAAGTCACGTGAAACCGTGGGAGTCAGCGTAAAGAAAATATTCCTTCAAGAAGTAGAGGAGGGAGACAGAGCTGCTTAAAATCACGCAGAAGGTCCACAAAGGACCAGAGTTGGGGGTAGGGTGGATGCAGCACTGATGGGACTGAGGCCCCAGCTGGCTTGGCCTCTCTCTCCCTCCTCCCCACCACCACCTGCCTCCCTGAAACCTGAGAACCCACCTTTTCCAGCTCTCTGAGCAGAATTCGGACCAGCACCGGACTCTTCCCAGGATCTCTCTCGACCTTCTTGTGCAGGGACCATCTCCACATGCCTGGCCAGGACAGAGAGGACCCCAGCACACGCAGGCGGGGCATGGGGGTTCTTAGAGGGGATCCCCCTGAGCAGGACCCTGAGCCCTTGGAGCCCCACACTGTGACTCTGACTGGCTACAGGTCTGACCCCTCAGCCAGGCATCTGGCTCTGGCGACACGGTGGGGAGGGCTTGTCACACGTGGAGGATTTCTGTTCCACTGCCCATCAAGGACAGTGCATTCTTGGGGTGGAAAGGCAGGGATGTGGGACATGAGTTGGCCAGAGTGTGCGTGTGGCCTACGGGCTGGCGATGTTTGGAGCTCAGCACCTGGGGCCACGTGTCTGGAGGTCATGCAGGTCCAGAGGGTCAAGAGGAATTTTGCTCGCACGGGGAGCTGGGGAGGTGGCTGAGAAGGAGTGGGACAGAGGCTGCCTGCTGGCTCTTACCTTGGTTGCTCTGCAGGGCTGGGGCCTGGGGGCTGAGTTCCCGGAGAACAGCTTGCACGCTCCGCTGGAGGTCCAGCTCCGCATCTGGGCAGCAGGGGTGGGTGGGGGGAGCACTGGGCCAGGAGCTTTGGAGCTCAGCGACCCCGGCCTCACCCTCACCCCCATGTCTGCTCTCCCTGAGACCATCTTTCACCCCTTCTTTAAGCCCCAAGAGGTGCCCCAAAGTGATCAACTTAGAGCAGGCAGCCAGCACACAGCTCTCCAATAAGCCTTTCCATCAGCACCTCCCTGCTCTCTGTAAAACCCACATTCCCCAAAGCACCGTGGATATTCCACTGGTGGCTCACAGGGCTGTTTTAGGGGACACTCATGCAGTCCTAAAACCTGAATAATTAGGCACTTACCTTTATGTGTTCAAAAAAATATGTGTTCCTAAATTTCAAGTCAATTTCATGTCAGATCAAGGATGGGACAGGAAAGGACAGACTGTCCCCTCATCAAACTGAACTCAGGCTTTGCTAAGCCAACTTCCCCTCCAGACCCCAGGCCTGGCCCCGGTTCTGTCCCTCACCCCAACCCGCTGGCCTGGCCCAGCTTGAGCAGAACACCGTTAGCCAAATCTAGATGCCCCACGTCTCCTCGGACTGATTTCCCACCTGCCCCACCCCCTTGCAATCCATGGGCTTGTAACTCCCCCGATGTCTTTGTGTCATTTGGGGTCAAGTCCCATCTCTGTCCCCTGGTGTGACTGTCTTGAATGAAGTCTCTTTTGCCACTGGAACCAGTGTCATGAGATTGTTCTTCAGCTGTGGTCCGTTGGCATGTCAAAGCGTGAGTGTGGTACAAGAATGAGCCACTGACATCCGGGAAGCATGGGAGTGGTGGGGAGGCCCCTGGCCCATCTCCCACTGCAGGAAGAGGTTAGCTGGTCAGGGTGGGAGGGGGCGCTCAGGGCTGGGCACCTGCAGCCCATCACCTGGTGCGGGGCCACACTCCCGGCCACTGTGACACTCCTCCTCCAAGACTTGCACCCTTGAGGCACCTGACTTGGGCTCAGGGCTCCCCAACCACACTGCTGAGCCTTTCTTGGTCACAACTGGGTCTAATGCATTTCCACGAGCACCTCAACTCTTTCTCCTTCCCTCGGAGCTGGACACCCATCAGCGCCCTCTCCGTAGCCTGCCCCTGGGCTGTGTCCCCACCTCAAGCCCTGCATGGCCACCCCATCGTGAGGTCTGCTTCTTGGAGACTCCAGACTAAAAACAGGAAGCCATAAATTCCTCTTTCTGACTGGCTCTCACCAAGCGTCTGTCTTCCTTCATGAGCAAGTGTGCCTTTGGTTGTCAGAGAATACCAACCACACGCCTCAGGGGTTCCTCTTTTGTTGGGTTGTCAGGAAACTGACAAAGTGGGGGCCCAGCCTCAAAAACCAGCTCATCTCCAGGGACAGGGACGTCTCCTCTCTGCTCCTCTTTGGGGCTCTTGCTTTATGTTTTACGAAACCTGTATCATAATTGCCTCGCACTCCTTTGGAAGGATACAGGTAGAGATCACATGTTTTAAAGAATCAGCAGGTAGAACGTGTTCAGCCAAAGCACTGGTGCTCAGGGACTGACCCCTCTGGGGTTCTGGCATGAGCTCGGCTAAGTTGGCCAGGGCTCCCCTGCTTCTTGAAAAACCCCCACCTTTCTCCTGCCGCTCACTTGGTCCCCTTGGACCTCATCAAAGTCTGTTTCTGAGTCTCCCCGAGGCTGAGAGTGGGCGGCTCTCACAGCTCAAGTTTCTCCCCCCTCCACTCTGCTGGGCCGTGCATCACCCCCCACTCTTCCCACCCCCCGCACCCCCTGGCAAGGAAATCATGAAGCCTGGCACGAAGGCTGGTCACAAGCTGCCTTTCTACCTACCTGTGTCCACCTTACATGGAGATTTTTTTAAATTGTATTTACTTATTTTGACAGAGAGAGATCACAAGTAGGCAGAGAGGCAGGCAGACAGAGTGGGGCGGGGGGTGAGCAGGCTCCCTGCTGAGCAGAGAGCCTGATGCGGGCCTCGATCCCAGGACCCTGAGATCATGACCTGAGCCTAAGGCAGAGGCTTTAACCCACTGAGCCACCCAGGCGCCCCAACCTTACATGGAGATTTAATGAGTTAATGCAGGCAGAGTTTTTAAAACATTGTTATGTCTACTTTCTCCTTTCTTCCTTCCTTCCTTCTGCCTCCCTCCGTCCCCAGCCGCCTCTCCATGGACAGCACAGACTTCAAACTATGATAGCCATCATCTCCTCCCTGCCCCTCCCTAGAAGGGCAGCCAAGCCTTTGTCTTCTGAGCCCTGGGTTCCCCTGCCTTGCACAGGGAGTCAAGCTTTTATGTTTCAGAGAAAAATAGAGAAGTTGCCAATAGCCCCAGGAGACAGCCCCACATAAAGTATGTTTTCGAAAGTCTAGGCGGCCGGAACAAGCGTTCAGGCTTTGGTCCGCATCTGGCTTGCAGACGTGTTTTGTTTGGGCTTGTAGAGTGTCTTGGAAAAAAAAAAAAAAATCAAATCAGCTGCTGACATGTACAAATCAGGAGATTTTGCATGAAAGTTTGGGTTTCTGGCATCCCTGGAAAGTCTGTTGACACCAGGCATGCATTCTTCGCACATGTGGCAATCGACGGGGCACAGCTACCCCGGTTCTTCACAGCGGCCCCCTTTCCTTGTCTGGCTCATCGACACCCTTTACCTGGCCCCTTGAGTTTGAGACCCCTGGCTCTAGGACTGAGACAACCGAGCTGGAAATGTCTCAAAGGAATCGGGAAAAGGCTGCTGCTTGTAGCTACTGAGGACAATGGCAACCCGAGGTGGGAGGCTGGATGCCCCAGGGCTGTAAGAGCACAGGGTTATGGGGACCCAAAGAATGAGAAAGATTGGGGCTGGCTGAGAGCTCAGACGAAGGCAGGTGAGCACTATAGTTGGTGCTTGAGGGCCACGGTTGTGTTTTCCTGGGTCACCTTTGCCAGCGCATAAGAATGTCTCCAAAGGAACCCTCTCTCTCCCTATGGACCGTGCACACCTGGCCAACCTGTTCAGGGACGGGGGTGTGGCAGCTACAGTGGATTGAAGACACAGCCTCTTCCTATCATGAAGACTTTGTAACCTCTGGGCTTATGAGATCACAAACAGAGGGCAGGCAGCCCAGGCAAATGACCCTGGAATTTGTACTGACCTTGGAAAATGAGAGCTTGAAGCTGGATTTGATCTGATTAAGCAAACGAAAGAAACAGGATATTTCTTGTGCCTCAAGCATCTCAGGGTTATTCGTATATGACATGCATGTCTAACATTACTCTTGACTCAGAACAGCCAATAAATAAAGGCCATTCATAATTATTACCTTCCCCTCCATCCAGGAATGTAAGATATTACTATTAGGCATCATGTTACTATTAATATCTCACATTTAAATAGCGCATAAAAGGCATACACACAGAGAGTCTTACGGAGGTGTGGTAAGACAATGTGAGGTGTTCATCAAACCGAGTTCATGTTTGTCCTGGGTCCCCGGGAAGACTACATTTCCCAGAATCCCCTGCAGCTAGATGGATGTCACGCATTGAGCCTGTCTAGTGGAATGCGGTGGACACAACGTATGACATAAAATCCTTTGCACTGGGGCGCCTGGGTGGCTCCATGGGTTAAGGATCTGCCTCCGGCTCGGGTCATGACCCCAGGGTCTAGGGAACGAGCCCCACCTCAGGCTTCCCGCTCAGCGGGGAGTCTGCTTCTCCCTCTCGGTCTGCAGCTCCCCTTGCTTGTGCTCGCTCTCTCACTCTCTCAAATAAATATATAAAACCTTAAAAAAAAAATCCTCTGTATTATCCTCCACCTCTCTCTTCCTATTCTTTGGTGACCTTGGAAGACGTGTTGGAGTAGACGGTGCCATGAGAGGGCACATCCCTGAAGGACTGGAGCCCAGCCTGGATGGTGATGTGAGACGTAAGCGTCGGTTGTGCTAATCCACCGACATCGGGGTCACGGGTGTACCAGCTAGCCTTTCTGACAGACCCTCGGACGCGCAGATAATTTTCTGGAATCTCATCTCACTGGCTTCTGAGCAGAGCCCTGGGAGCTCAGCAGGGCAATACAGTTCTCCCTGTTCTGCTTTGTAGATTCCAAGTCAAGAGCTCTTAGTCTTGTGCCGTATTATCTCTCCGAACACAGAGGTCAAACCCAGAGGTCAAACCCAGAAGGACCTTGGAGGCTCTCGTCCCATTTGACAGCTGGACAAATGCACAGAGCTATTATTGGAAGAGAGCTGTCCCTTTGGCGGACGCTCTTCCTCTAAAGCTCCACTCTTATATGTCCCCTTATAGTCACCTGCTTACCCGGAAAAGGGAGAACAACATATGTCTATCTATGCGTATCTGGGCTTCGAATACCAAAAGCCAATGCCCCAGATAAAGGTGCCTGGACAGAGTCGCAACTCTCAAGGTAGTTCAAGGTCCAGTCTTCGATTTCAGGCCATTTGAAGCTATAGCAGCACAAGGCCATTCCAGCTCTGTGTTGCCCTGTGGTCCCAGACAGTCCTTGTAGGATGTTTGCCTTTTCCCTCCTTCCCAATCTTGGTTGCACAGGAGAATCACCTGAGAGCTTTAAAAAAACACTAACATACAGCCCCCAGCAAACTAGCCTAAATCAGATCTCTGAGAGTAGGGACTAATAATTTCTTTTTTAATAGCTCCCCAGGACACTCTAATGGACAGTTAGGGTAGGAATTACTGTCTTAGCTCTTAAGCTGAGAGCTCTGGACAATTGAGCTGTTAGTCAAGGAAGGAGTCAGGTGCCAAGATGCTCACAGAGGCTGATTATCCCTGCATAAAGGATGAAGGTCACAGGGTCAGAATGGCTCCTTCCTGGCTTCATGGTGACAGGAGGAGATTCAAAAAACATAACGGGAGGAAGTTTCATTTTTATTATTGCTGTATTTCACTTGTTTTGCAAGACGTATGCATTTCTTCAGAAACATGACCCTGGGAACTAGGCAGCAGACAACATGGCTCTAACTCTCTTGGGGCCCAGCCATGACATGAATAAAATCTTCTAAGATTTTTCTAAGTAGACCTGTCTTTGTTGTCTTGAAGTCACCCCATACCTATTTGTCACGGTTTTTTATGTGTCACCTCGACTGGGCCACAGGACACCCAGATATTTGGTCAAACATTCTTCTGGGTATCTCTGGGAGGGTGTTTTTGAATGAGGTTTTTAAACCACTAGACTGAGTTGACAGACTGTTCTCCCTAACGTGGGTGGGCCTCATCTAATCAGTAGAAGGCCTGCACAGAACAAAAGGCTGACACCCGCCCCACCTCCAAGTAATAGGGAATTCTTCCTGCTTGACTGCCTTCCAGCTAGGACATTGGTTTTTTCCTTGCCTTTGGACTGGAACTACACCATAGGCTCTCCTGGATCTCTAGCTTGCCAACTGCAGGCCTTGGGACTTGTCAGCCTTCATAATAATGTGAGCAAATTCCTTAAGACAAATCATTCTGCACATGGTTGTACAGTAGGACACTCTTCCTAACACACCCTCAGAGGCCCAAGGCATCGGGATGGAGAGGGCTGGTGGAACAATCAAACTAAGTATTTCCTCAGCCTTCTTTAGCCAAGGAGTGGAATTGGGGCAGGCGGTAGATGTGTCCATCCAGATGCAAGGGTTATAGGGACACTCGGGTCACTTGGTACCCAGAAAATTACTACCAAAGAGGTTGAATTTGTAATTTCCAAGGGATGTTCCCCTCAAACTGGAGTACTGGAAAGTATTGTCCTTTTCTGCTTTCCGGATAGCAGCTGTCGGAATCAGCTCCCCCTCTCTAGGATGGAAATGGCAAATACCAACAAACACTTTCTGGACCATTCTCTTCTAAAATCACTATAAAATCACTAACCCCAGGGCCCATTTCCTCATGTCAGGTGAGCCATAAAACAACTGAGAGGAACACGATTGGTTTGTGTGTGTGTTCTGACTCAGACTTGGGACTCCCGAGCTCTGTACAGATGGATGTCACTGGGTACATTGGTTTCCCTGGTTTTCAGAGGGTGAAATTTCTCTGACCTTGACATATTGACCATCTGGACCTCACGGACTGCCCTTCCAACCAGGGCCAAGGACTCATCTGGGAATCCCCTGGTCTCAGCCTCTCAGCTGGTCACTGAAATCTGGGCTCAGCACCCAGACACACCATCAGCTGGAGTAATGGGGCTCACAGTTTTCTTCCATCCCACACCCGATCCTCCTTGCCCCCATGTGGAACAAAGGCTCAGATTTGCAGGGACGGCAAAATAGCCACAGCTTTGGTGCCCGTGCCACACCGCTCTTTTGTATCCCTTAAAATAAATAATTTTTCAGGTGCCCCTCTTCTTGACTCTAGAATGACAGAACCCTTTAGGGCTCTAGGACGGTGGGGAAGGTTATAAACATTTGTAATTTGGGAACACAGCCCATACAACTGCAGTTCTGATCATGAACGCCCCCCCCTTCAGAGCTCCCAGGGCAAGCATCGGAATTTTGGGATGTTTCCTTCTGCCCATCTGATGTGGGAGGGGGTCACCTGTCATATCCTTGGTGGTGGGTATCTGTGGTTTCCCCTGCCTAGCAATCCTCCCTGCTCACTCTGATCTTGGTGAGGCTGTGGCCTTTGGCCTTGCTCTGCCAAATTACCAAATTACCTTTTTTTTCTTTTTTCTTTTTTTTTTTTCTGACCCCACCCCATAGTTTTGCCGGAGAGGAAAAGGACCCATTTTCTAAATCTGGAGGACTGTGTGGGTCTAGAGTATCGGCAGGGTTGGGAATAGGGCTGAGGTTCCCAGGGTCCTGACTCAAATACCTAATGCCAGTGGTTTCAGTGAAAGAAAAATCCAGACACGTAATCAGCAGCACCATTTCCTCGTGTGGATGCCCCACTTGGGAGAATTCCCACTGTTAGGGAACCTGGACTGGATCCTGACGGAAGAACCAAGGGGCACTTGGAGAGTTTGGAGGATTAGAGGTTTATTTAACACTGGTGGACTCCTCGGGACAGTGTTCTCCAAAGGTCTGAGCCCGGAGCCCAAGCTGGGAGGGTAATTTATACCTTTCTACTTCTGCATACTTGGGCACAGGACTGAGCTGGCCAACGGACTCTCTCTCCCTCTAGGCGAACCTTGTGCCGATGATGGCCAGCAGGGAAGAAGGCACAGAGCATTCTCTGAGGTCACTGTCTACCTCTTCCCGTCCTAGGGGTGGGTCCGCTCTGCTCCCCGCCCTCGCTGGTGCCTGGGGCTTCAGCTGGTCCTTCAATGCTAGGCCATTCTTTATTTTTGGTAGTTAAACTAGCCCTATGGGTTTCTACTGCTTGTGTCCAAAGAAAATTTATTGGCACACCTTTCTTCCTAAAACACAGCATGGCGTGTGTCTACTGTTATAATTAAAGTCAGGACAAAGTAAGTTGGTTTTGAAATATTTAGATTTTAGGGGCTGGCTCTACCACTATCCTCCCAGGGCAAACCCCAGCTGGTTAAGGACAGCCCAGAATATCTCAGTGCCAGGATTCATGGACTTGTCTGATTCAGATGGAACGTCTGGCTGTGTGAGGCTCTATGCAGTGGTGTGTGTGTGTGTGTGTGTGTGTAAAGGACACATGTCTGAGGGATGGTAACAACCCAGTAGCTACACCTGCCTTGGGCATGCCCTCCCCTTCCCTGGATGGGGGTCTTTAAGCGCATCAGAGTCTACGTCTCACGAGGAGTGCTGTGGGACTTCCCGGGTGACCGTTGGTGATACACATCTCGAGGGAAGGGTCATCTCTCCTTGTGTCCCAGATTGATAAGGCATGAAGAGTCTAGGGTTGGGAATGAGCCAGACCTTGGTTCTGATCATGGTTCTGCCACTTACCAGCTGTGTAGCTTTGCACAAATTATCTAACTTGAGCCTCCGTTTCCCCTTCATTGAAACAAGGAAGATTACATTGATACTGTACCTCACGGATCCTTCTGATGAACGCACAGGCCACCCCCAGTGAAATCACTTAGGGCACAGAGCTGGACCCAGATTGCCGGGGTCAAACCCTGGTTTGACTATACGGTATCTGTGGGTGGCCTTAGGAGCAGTACCTCTCCCCTCTGGGTCTCACTTTCTCCTTCTGTGAAATGGGGTCGATGATAACATCTATCTCATGGGGTCTTTACAAAGACTCAGTGAGATACTATTTGTCAAGTGTCTTTATCACTACTTGACAGATTATAAGCACTACAGAGGTTTTTGTTAAGTAAATACAAACATTTGGTGATAGATCTTGGCCCTCATTGTCATTATCCCCAGTGTCCAGCGCAGTGACCTGTAAGCAGCTGGGTCTCATACAGGTGTGTGGCTGTCCACTCCTCAAGATGTTCTCACATTTGGGCAGCTGAGCTGGGGGTCTGGGTGAAGGTGAAGGTGGTCCTGCCAGCCCTGGGGGCCTTCTCGCCTGCGAGGGAGGCCTTCCCCACGATGAAACCAGGCTTGTGAGACCCCGCTGCCCCCAGTCATACTGACCTGAGCTCTCCATGGGAGGCTGGGGTGTGAGTGAGGAGGATGTGGTCGTCTCAGGCAGCAGAATGGAAAGTAAAGTGGTTGTTTTTCCGCAGAGAGGTGGTTCTGCAAAATAAGAAGAAGTTAGCTAAGTGGTGGGAAGGTACAGAAAGTGTATTTGGGGGAGCGGAGAGGCTCCTAGGGGACCTAAGCTCCTAACGCGTTGGAGGAATTCTTCTATGGTGCTGGCTGTGTGCTGGGTACTCTTCTAAACACGTTAAAACAATCAAATTTTTAACATTCATATTAACTGTATAAGGTAGGTACTATCTTCTACAGATGGGGAAATTGAAGCACGGAGAGGTTAAATAATGATTCAAGGTCAAAGAGATGGCAAGTAAAGGAATGAGCACTGAACTCAGACTATCCAGCTCTCGAATGTCATGACCCCTGGCTGCCCCACTGTGACCCCAGTCAGGGGAACCCCCCCAAAGCCTGCTTCCCAGAGCAACAAACTCCAAAACTGAAAAGCAGAGGAACTCTGACCAAATCCAAGAATAAGTGCATAAAGATACACCTGAGAAAGCTAATTCGGAGAGAGAGAGAGAAATAAGAAAATATCAGGAATGGTAAGTGTCATATATACTCAATGGAATAAAATATAATGTACTCTGAGTTACTGTAACCTATTGATAATCATATAAACAAATCATATAATTGAGTATTAAAATGTGATATGCCATTGACAATGATTAGAAAAGATAACACAATGCATGCCACATATGTACATATATGATATGTAATATGTTTATTTGTAGAAAAAAAAAATGAATGCTATATCTCACACATGGTTTTCTAGGGAAATAAAAATGACACAAAAGCCTAAATTGAATTAGGAAAACTGCTTTTCTTAGTGATCAATGAAGAAACAAAGAAAGCCATCAAAGAATTAGCTCTTAAAAAGTAATATATGGGAGGCTCAGTTGGTTCAGTGTCCCACTCCCGGTTTCAGCTCAGGTCATGATCTCAGGGTCAGGACATGGAGTCCCGCATCAGGCTCTGTGCTCAGTGTGGAGCCTGCTTGAGATTCTCTCTCTCCTTCTGCCTCTTCCCCACTGGTACACATGCTCTAAAATAAATAAATAAATCTCTTTAAAAAAAACACCAAACAGTTGATATATGTCTCAGATGGTTCCTCTGATAAGTTCTCTCAAACCAGCAATGAAAAATGTTAAGCTATTTCAACTGTTTCAAAAGCATAAAGAAGGAGAGATTCTCTGAAAAAGCCAACTTAGCCTTGATAGCAAAATCTAATAAAGATAGTTTAAAAATATAGATGAATCACTCCCCACCCACTGGGACAGCTGTTTAAAAAAGAAAGCGACAGCAAGGGTTGGCAAGGATATGGAAACATTAGACCTGGTGTGTTGCTGGTTGGAATTCAAGATGGTGCAGCTGTGGTGGAAAAAGAGTATAGTGATTCCTCATAAAGTTAAACACAGATTTACCACAGGACCCAGAAATTCCCCTCCTAGGTGAATACCCAAAAGAACTGAAAATAGGGACTCTAGCAGATACTTGCATATCAGCATTCATGGCAGCATTATTCAAAATGCCCCAAATTGGAAATACTTCAAACGTCTATCAACAGGTGAATGGGTAAACAAAATGTGGTATATCCATATGATGGAAAATTATTCAACCTTAATGGGAATGAACTTTGGACACATGCTACATCATAGATGAGCTTTGAAATCATCATGCAAGTGAAATACATCAGGCCAAAAGGACAAATATTTGATTCTATTTACATGAGGCACTAACAATAGGCAGATTCACAGAGAGAGAAAAGTGTAACAGAGGTTGCCAGGGCTTGTGGGGAAGGAGGAGAGGAGAATTATTATTCAGTGGGTACAGAGATGATGAAAAATTTCTGGAAATGGAATGTGGTGATTGTACAATATTGTGAATGCACTTAATGACACCAAATCCATACACTTTAAAATGGTTAAAGTGGAAAATTTTATGATATGTATATTTTACCACAATAAAAAATAATATTAAAAGTATAAAATATCACTGATCGAACTGAATGCATTAAAATTATAATGTTTTCTGAATAATTCTAGATGATTGCTAATCATTGGAAGGAATGTTAAAATGTGATATACCATTGGCAATTATTAGAAAAGATAGAAAACAACTGTTGCTGAAGATATGGGAAAATTTCTCTGTACTCAGTTGCTGAGAGCAGAAATTGGTATAGCTTTCCTGGAGGGTAGTTGGGCAATAAACATCAAAATTCAAAATGTGTATCCTTTTTGTCCAAGCAACTCCACTCTTAGGAATTTATCCTAAGGAAATAATTGGATAAGTGCATAAGGAAAGTATACAACAATATCTGTCAAAACATTGTTAATAAAGGGAGAGGGGTGCCTGGGTGGCTCAGTGGGTTAGGCCGCTGCCTTCGGCTCGGGTCATGATCTCAGGGTCCTGGGATCGAGTCCTGCATTGGGCTCTCTGCTCAGCGGGGAGCCTGCTTCCCTCTCTCTCTCTCTCTGCCTGCCTCTCCGTCTACTTGTGCTCTCTCTCTGTCAAATAAATAAATAAAATCTTTAAAAAAAATAAATAAAGGGAGAAAAACAGAAGAAACTTAAAGGCCCAATGGCAGAGTGTCAATTAAGCAAATTAAAGTTACTCATGCAATGGAATACTAAGCAGACATGAAAATGATGACGTATATTTACATTTACTGAATTAAAAAGATTTTCAGAAGTATTCATCTCAAACACTAGGTAACAAAACAGTTAACACATTTCTAACACATTAATTTCTAAAAATGTATTTCTAAATTTCCTCAGATGTATTGTAAAAAGTCAGTAAAAACTAAACATCAGGGCTCCTGGGTGGTTCAGTTGGTTAAACAACTGCCTTCAGCTCAGGTCATGATTCTGGAGCCCTGGGATCGAGTCCCGCACTGGGCTCCCAGCTCTGCAGGGAGTCTGCTTCTCCCTCGACCTTCTACCTTCTCATTCTCTCTCTCTCTCTCCCAAATAAACAAAATCTTAAAAAACAAAACAAAACAAAAAACATTAAACATCAAAATGTGATATTGAAGGTCCTGGTTCTAGTTAACGTGGAGTAAGTACACTCTGTTGTAACTCTCCCACTCAAAAAAAACTAAAAATTCTGGATGGTATGCATGGCATGGCTATCTGAGGATGCTAAGAAGTAAGTGGTATCAGGCAGAATGGGGAAGAAAACCAGTTCATGAACAATCTGGCAATGAGTTTTCTTCACTTCCCCCCTCCCCATTATCCCCTGGTCTGGACCACAAAGATAGCCTGAAACTCACCAGTCCACACTTAGGGCAGACAGAAAGAGCTAGAAGAAAAGCCTCTCTTTCTGGTCGGAGGATCAAAAAAAGGGTCCCCAAAGGATTGAAGAGAAGGGGTATTTACTTTTTCTTTTGCAATTCCTCCTTCCATATCCCCCAGGCAATCTTTTAATAACAATAGCAGCAACAGTGGTTGGCCATGGTGGCCAAACAGGTGCCTAAAATTCTGAAAAAGGGAAATTCTTCCCTCTGACTAGAGGAATTACAGTTCCAAGGGCATGGGAAGAATCCTTAATGCTTTCTTCCCTCTATCAGAGCAACAAAACTAAGAAATAACAAACAGAAGATGAATAATAAAAGTGGTAGACCTGAATAAAAATATATTAATAGTTATATTAAATGTAAACTGTCTAAACACACCAATTAAAAGACATAGACAGTCAGCACTAAAAAAAGTCAGAACCAACTCTATGCTGTTTACAATAAATTTACTTTAAATATAATATCATAGGTAAGCAAAAGAACAAAAATATATATACTACTTGAATATTAATCAAAAGAATGCTGAAGTAGGTGTATTATTATGAGACAAAGTAATTTCAGAGCAAGGAAAATTGTCAGAATAAGCTTCTTATTACATTTCATAATAATAAAAGAGTCAATTTATGAAGAAGCTATAACAATTCTAAACCTGTATGCACTTAAAAACAGGGCTTCAAAATACACAAAGGCAAAACTAATGAAACTAAATTACAAGTAAGCAAATCCACAATTATAGCTGGAAATTTTAACAGTACTCTCTCAGTGACTGATAGAACCAGCAGATAGAAAATCAAGAAGGACATGGAAAAACTGAATACTATCAACTAACTGAATATACGGAAAAATTGAATATTATCAGCCAACTGAATTTAACTGGCATTCATAGAACACTACAACAACAGCAGAATATGAATTCTTTTCAAGTGTACACGAAACACTCACCAAGATAGACAATACCCTTGGTTACAAAACAAACCTTAATAATTTTAAAATAACTGAATTATACAAAGTAGGTTTGCTGATCATAATGAAATTCAACTTGAAATTAGTAATATAAAAATAATTAGAATATCTCCAAATACCGGAATATTAAACAACACATTTCTAAGTAATTCATATGCCCCCAAAATAAAATAAGTGGGTTAACACTTCCCAACTCATTTTAGGAGTCTAGCACTCTCCTGATATCAAAACCAGACAAAAATAGTACAAGAAAAGAAAATAGACCTATGTCCTTTATAAACATATATGAAAAAAATTCTGAGCAAAATATTAGCAAATGAAGACCGGGAATATATAAAAAGAATAATGCATAACAACTTGGTGGGGTTTATCCCAGGGATGCAAGACTGGTTCAATATCTGAAAGTCAAGCAGGGTAATCTATTATATTAAAGACTAAAAAAGAAAGACCATATGTTCTTATTAGTTGAGGCAGTAAAAACATTCGACAAATTTTAATTTTATGATTAAAAAACTTAGAATACATTAGGACTATAAGGGAACTTCATTAATCTAATATAGGGCTTAGACCAAAAAACCTCTCAACTAACATACATAAAAATTTTAAAAAAAACTGAATAGTTCCCCTCAAAGATTAGGAAAAGGCAAGGACATTCACTCTCACCATTTCTACTCAACAAATCAACAAATTATTGGAAGCCAGTGTAACAAGACAGAAAAAAAAAAAGTAGAAAAAGAAAAGAGGTGTACATATTGGAAAGGAAGAAGGAAGAAATAAAACTATTTGAAATAAAACAACCCTATTCACACGTAATAGGTGTACATATATAATCCCTAAGAATCTACCAAAAAAATCTCCTAGAGCTAATAGTGAGTTTGCCAGGATCACAGGATATGTCAGCATACAACATCAGGCATATTTCTATATGCTAAGAAAGGAACAACTGGAAACCAAAATTTAAAATGCAATGCCATTTAAAGTAGCTCCAAAAGGAAAAGAGAGAAATACTTAAAAAGAGAAATAAAGCTAACAAAACACTTGTAGGATCTGTACGACGAATACCACAAAATGCTGATGAAATAAATCAAAGAACTCCGAAATAAATGGAGATACACACTGTTTATGACCTGGAAGACCCAATATAGTTGAGCTGTCCCTTCTTTCCAACTGATTTATAGATTTAATGTAATTCCAATAAAAATATCAGCAGATTTCTGTTGCAGATAGAAGATAAGCAGATTCTAAAATTTCTAAGAACTGAAGTAGCCAAAAAAAATTTTTTTTTTAAAATTTGAGGACTCATCTCCCTATTTTAAAAACAACCATAAAATTACTAGTGAAGGACTAGATACAAATCCAAGGAATAGAATAGGGGGTTCAGAAATAGACACACACTGAAACAACCAATTGATTTTTTAAAAGATTTTATTTATTTATTTAACAGAGATCACAAGTAGGCAGAGAGGCAGGCAGAGAGAGAGGGGGAAGCAGGCTCACCGCCGAGCAGAGAGCCCAACGTGGGGCTCGATCCCAGGACCCCAAGACCATGTCCCGAGTCAAAGGCAGAGGCTTAACCCACTGAGCCACGCAGGTGCCCCCAACCAATTGATTTTTTACAAAGTTGTAAAGACAAGTCAAAGGGGAGGAATAAGTCTTTTCAACAAATTGTCTGGAACAATCAATCAATCATCAATACACACACACACACACACACACAAAGACAACAAAGTACCTCAACTTAAATTCCACACCTTAAATCAAAGTGAACTTAAAATGCATCACAGTCTGAATGTAAAAGGTAAAACTATAAAGGTTTAGAAGAAAACACAAGGTAAGTCTTTGTGACCTTGGGTTAGAGAGATTTTTCTTTTTTTTTTTTTTTTAGATTTTATTTATTTGACAGACAGAGATCACAAGTAGGCAGAGAGGCAGGCAGAGAGAGAGGGAGGCAGGCTCCCTGGAGAGCCTGATGCGGGGCTTGATCCCAGGACCCCGGGATCATGAACTGAGCCAAAGGTAGAGGCTTAACCCACTGAGCCACCCAGGCGCCCCTAGAGAGATTTCTTAGATATGATACTAATGCCTAATGCCTTCAAGGGTGAATGGACAAGCAAACTAATACGTTCATACAGTGGGATACTTGGTGACACAAAGAGATCAACTATTGTTACATACAACAAAGTGTATGAATCTCATGCTGAGGAAAGGAAGCCAGACTCAAAAGGTTAATGCTGTACATTTCCATTTATAGAGCATTCTAGAAAAGGAAAAACTATAGGGTCAGAAAATAGGTCAGTGGTTGTAAGGGGTTAGGGTAGGGAGAGGGGTTGACTATCAGGGGGCAAGAGGGAACTCTCTGGGGTGATGGGATCCCCCCTGACTGGGGTGATGGGAAATATCAGTCTACAAGTGTGTTAAAACTCCTAGAAGGAGGGGCGCCTGGGTGGCTCAGTGGGTTAAAGCGTCTGCCTTTGGCTCAGGTCATGATCTCAGGGTCCTGGGATTGAGCCCCACATCGGGCTCTCTGCTCAGCGGGGAGCCTGCTTCCCTTCCTCTTTGTCTGCCTGCCTCTGCCTACCTGTGGTCTCTATCAAATGAATAAATAAAATCTTTAAAAAAAACTCATAGAAGGGTATAGTAAAAACAATCGATTTCACTGTATATAAAACTTAAGTACATTATTTTTTTTTTAAAGAGAGGAGCCCACACCCTAATTTGTAACTGGCACCATGTGGTTATATGCTTAAATACTTACCACCAAACTCTAGAATTTACTAAACAAAGAAACAAAAAGCACTCCTTGTTTGATGGTGTTTTCACAGGTTTATAAAACCAGATCCAGGTCATTTACACATGTGACACTAACTGCCTCTGGGAACACACTTGAGGAAAGGGACCGGGAAGGCCTCTGATCTTTCAATAGACACCTTTTTGGACCATTTTAATTTTTAAAACTTGTGCATGTTTCATATATTCTAAAAGCAAACAAGCCTCTACATGGATGGCTGATTTACAGAAAATAGAGTACGTGGACACATACGACCAGGATGGAAAATACAGATTCTGAGAACCTCTACAGGACACATAATCTGTTCTCTTTTAACAAATTAATTGAGAGGAAGATGTGGTGGTGGTGAGAACATATGTGAAAGTGAATGGTGCTGGAGGGTGGGTGGCTAGGAATTCACAGAAATTGAGATATTTTTAAAAAAGACTTTATTCAACACAGAGGGATATCACAAGTAGGCAGAAAGAGGGGGGAAGCAAGGTCCCCACTGAGCAGAGAGCCCGATGTGGGGCTCGATCCCAGGACCCTGAGATCATGAGCCAAGCCAAAAGCAGAGGCTTAACCCACTGAGCCACCCAGGTGCCCTGGAATTGAGATTTTTATCAACCAAGATGATGTGTGACTTTATTTTTTATTGTGGAACAGAGTGTGCCCAAGAGCGTCGTGAAACCTACCAATAAAATGGACACCTGTGAGCCCACCACCCAGCTTAGGAAGACTGCTGTCACGTTGCTCTGCGTATGTTAACTTAAAAGCAGGGTAACTTAAATGATAAAACTATTAAAATAATTGCCCTTCTCTCTCTTCCTGGGCACCTGTGGGGCTCATCCCTGGCCTCTTTGAGCTGCAGCCTCCCCCTGGGTGACATGGGTGTCCCAAAGTGCCAGGTAGAATGTCAAAGTGTTTCGTGACAAAATTTTGAAAATGGGCTTGGTGTGGAGATGAGGGACCCAAAACTCCACCAAAGACAGGAACGTGTTGAGCATTCATTTCTGCTCATTCTTTCTGAAAAGGCTTCGTGGCGTGTTTTTGTGGGTGAGAGTAGACATCAAAACTGAAGGAATTGTGAACACGCAAACCTGAAAATCCAACTGTGGATGAGAGCATGTGGCTGACCCCAGGATGTCCCCAGTCTGGGGGGAGGAGCTGGAAATGGCAACGTGGGGTGATCTGAGCCACCACACAGTGGGGACAGGGCAGACCCTGACTCCAGACCCAGTGATGCAGAGAAGCCAAGAGAAGCTTCCCAAGTGCGACCCAGAATGTGGGATTTCCAGGTCCCCCTCTATTAGCTGTGATTAAGAATGAAAAGATAATCTCTGCCCAATGCACGGGGACCAAGCTATCATTACTTCTTGCTCAGATCATGGTCATCCCCCAATAAGTCCCCCTGCATCCACTCTTTCTCTACACCCCAGTCCTTGATTAAAGCCCTCCAATGGCTTCTCTTGGACCTTAGAATAACTCCCCACCCCTCACCCTGCCTAAATCTTGCCTCATTTGGCCCCAGTGCACCTCTCCAGGTTCATCTCTCCGCCCCCCTCCTTCTGGCTCATGAGGCTCTCATCTCTTGGCTCACTGTGTTACTCACATTTCCCAGACCTGCCTCAGGACCTTCACATGGCTCTGCCTGGAACACCTTTCTCCGCAGTAAGCTCCTTCTCAATACTCATTTAAAATTTTGCCTCCTCAGAGAGGCCTTCCTGGTCAATCTACCTAAAATAAACCCCACCACCTACCCCAGGTGATCCTCTAGCCCACGCTTTTATTTTATTCATAGCATTTATCAGTATCAGAAATTGTCCTGTGTCATGATTAATTTTCTTGGCTATTCATTAGAACACGAGCTGCACCAACACTGGGCCCTCCCGGGTCTATTCACCGCAGCATGTCCATTCCTTGGGCAGTGCTGGTACCCAGTAGATGATGAATTAACATTCTGTAGAAGAAAGGTGAAGCGTCTTTCCCAAAATCACATGGCTAATGAATGATGAAACCTGGGCTAGACCTCCATCTCAGCTGGGGGGATGAGGTCACGGCCACCTCCCTTGCCCTCTGCACCCCTCCTTCTCCCACCACCAAATCTCACAGGGCACCCTCTGCCGCTAGTGAAAAAGAAAGAAATGAACACTCAGGTAAGCTTCTGTCCAGGAATCTGTGGATAAGGAATATTGAGAATCCTCGAAGGAAAAGAAATCACAGAGAGGTAGATTAAAAGACGTGTGTGTGTCTCAGGACTCACGGTGCAAAGCTGGGGCTATTCTGGGCTGATTTTTAACAGAAAGTAAAAATTGTAAGAAGCGTAAACAACCAATGTCGGAAAGCCTCCTTAGCCGTTTTTCTCTTCATTCATTTGCTCGCTCATTCATTCAGCAAACGCTTCTTCGTTGCTTATGAATATTGGCACAGGTGCTGGAGATGCTTTGTGGCCCCCCTGCTCCTCCACAGATCTCTGTGATCTATTTCCTGTCCTTTGGGGCTGTTGACCATAAGACGGTGGGGGAGCCCTCAGGGGACAAGCTTGCACCCAGACAGGAAATGGAAAGGAGCAGAACCCGGTCATTCTCAGAATGGATCAACATTACCTCTCTTCACTTCACGATGGCATGCATTTCTTAGGAAATGAAGCCTGCCCATTTTGGCACCGAAACAGGTCTCTGAAGGTCTTCTCGATAAATCTCATGGGGGCACATGGCACATCATTGTTGCATGCCGACAACTTCAGGGGCTGTCTGCAGAGGACGGCAGCCTCCATCCTGCCCTGAATGGCTCGTACTTTCTGACTCCTTGGGTATGAGTCCTGTCTCAGCAGTGGGGGTGCACCTTGCACTTAGTGGGTGAATGGGGGCTACCTTCGGGTGGACCGTTTTTTTTGGCCTTTTGGTAATCCAGCCTGCGGGGGAGGGTGAGGTTTTGTAATTCATCCATGCGAAGAGGCACTCGCTGTAATGTGTCTGCTCAGAGGGGACGGTTCTAATTCCAACAAGGGCTCCCCCCTCTTGGCAGCAACTGTGTCTCAGCCATCTCTGCTCTTCCAGAAGGCTGGGAAACCAGATAAGCACATGGGATTGTCTTGTAAGTAAAATACAGAAACAAAGCCTGAGAAAACAGATCCAGGAAAAGAGCAGTTAGTTCCACAGACAGGGAACCTCCAGTTGGGCGGCTCAGAGGCCCCATGGCTCTCTTCCTAGTTCCTGGGAGTGTTCAGAATGACTGATGTTACTAAGCAAATCAGAGGATCTATGGAACACGGTCCAGTCCAGGCAGCAGAAATTGGACAAGGGTGTGGGTGTTCAGACATGAATGAGGGAGACACGGTCCTCACCCTTTGAACTGGGGCCCTAACTTTTTAAGGATTTTCTAAGGACAGCATTGTGGCCCTAGTGGCCACATGCCTGCCCCATGATCAGCACACTGACACTCTCAGGGACCTGTGTCCACACGTTCCAGACAACGAACCCATTGCCCAGATTCACCCCGGGGCCCCAGTGACACGCTCTGCCTAGTATAGATCGATAAAACTCACTTTTTGATGAACCACCATGCCAATGGCAAATTGAGAAGATTCAAACCACTCTATAGTGAAAAGCCAGCATCCTTACCCCTTGTCTGGGCCATCGGCTCCCCTAACCAGAAGAAGCCAGAGATTCAGAAGATCTGAATCTGTGGCCAACTCTTAAGAAGTCATATTTTACATAAAAATCCAACTTTTACATAAAAGGAATTAACAGGGAGATCTGGCAAGACAGGGTCCACTTCCCTGCATGGCAACAGCCCACAGGCGTGCCCACCCCGTGGGCAGAGGCAGAGACACCTGTGTTCCCTGGTGCTCAGGAGCTTGGCTGGGGCATCATTCATGCCACTGCGGGGCCCCTGAAGGCAGACAGTGAGCCATCCGTGAGCTACACTGTGTCTCCAGTCCTAATGTTCCAAGAGCAGCTAATGGCTTTTCAGGGGTGCCTGGGTGGCTCAGTCCGTTAAGCGTTTGACTCTTGGTTTCCGCTGGGTCATGATCTGATCTCATGGGTCGTGGGACCGAGCCCCGTGTTCAGCTCTGCGATCAGCAGGGAGGCTGCTTAAGATGCTCTTTTCTCTCTCTCTGCCCCTCTCCTGCCCTTGTGCTCTCTCTCCAATAAATAAATAAATCTTGGGGCGCCTGGGTGGCTCGGTGGGTTAAGCCGCTGCCTTCGGCTCAGGTCATGATCTCAGGGTCCTGGGATCGAGTCCCGCATCGGGCTCTCTGCTCAGCGGGAAGCCTGCTTCCCTCTCTCTCTCTCTCTCTGCCTGCCTCTCTGTCTACTTGTGATCTCTCTCTGTCAAATAAATAAATAAAATCTTAAAAAAATAAATAAATAAATAAATAAATCTTAAAAAAAAAAAAAAGGATAGTATTTGGGAGCTGGGCACTGGGGTTGCCATGGTGCCCATGTGAGTCAGTCAACAAACACCCACGGAGTGCCTCTCCACTTCCCCGGGCACCATGCATGGAGTCCCATTTGTGAATGGACTTGTTGCCCCTGCTAGAATGTTCCCTGAGGGCAGGACTCTGTTTATGCACTGCTGGGTCCCCGTTACCTGACGCTGCTTATACCAGTAGAAGGCCCCCAATAGATATCTTTGAATGAACGAGTATTAGGCGCTCACAGGGAGACAGGACAGGGTCACCGTCCCTGACCGTTCTCAGGCCAGGGAGCAGAAAGAAGTCTGTGGGGGTACGGCTGGTTGGACAAATGGCACGTGAAATGAAGACTGTGTTGGTGCTCAGAATGCTGGCGAAGGAGATGACCATGTCGGGGAAGGGAAACCAGGCATGGCGGTGAGAAGGACATCACCCTCTGCCACCTGTGTATGGGGGTCCAGCTCAGGTCCCACCTTGGACAAACTCAGGTTGTAATGTCCCACTGTGGCTTTTGTGCCACTGCCCGAGCAAAGGGCACATCAGAGATCAGCTCACGTGCCTCCCCCCCTGCCCCAAGTCACCGCAAGAACGTGACAGCACAGGAAAGGAATACACCAGCCTCTGCTACCAGTTGGGGAGGTTCCCAGCAACTGGTGTCGGCAGCAGGGAAAGCAGCCCGGGGTGGGTCCCCACCACGCAGGAGAAGCACCCCTGTCCTTGCGGGCTGCCTCTAACCCTGCCCCACCCCCCGGTGTTCCTTCAGTGTTGCCTTTACTGAGCCTTGGTGTGTGCCCGATCCCATCGTGCAGACACAGGTAGGAAAATCAGGTTTTCCATAGGGGACCCAGTAAACAGATAGATTCACTCACTCATTACTTCGTTCAGCCCCTTCTATACAGGGAGACACCGTTCCAGGTCCTGGGGATAGGGCAATCATTTAAATGATTTAAATCATTAAATATTTAAAATATTTAAATCATTAATATTTATATTATTTATATATTAAATATTTATAAATAAATATTTAGATCATTAAATAAAAAAGAGACAAAAACAGCTGCTCTCATAAAGACTTGACTTTACTGGCTGTGTTGCGAGCATGCAGGGGACGGACGATAGACTCGATAATTAAGTCATATACTAGCTGACAGTCAGTGTTGTAAGGACAAGGCCGGGGAGGGGAATGTGGGGCTCCGGGGCTCGGGGTGAGGTTTCTAGAAGGTTGCTCAGGGAGATCTCATGGAGGAGGTGAGCTCTGGGTAGAAACCTGCAAGAGGCATGGGAATGAGTGGGGCCGTATCGGCCTGAGATGTTCTGACTGTATTCTCATGTGCTTGTCACGCCATGAGTCATCAAGTCGTCCATCTTGGACTCTCGAGTCTTATGTTTTCCGCTGGCGAAACTGTGGCTGGCTAACTGAATAGTTAGGAGGAGGGGGAGATTTGAGGCACTTCACAATTCTTTATGTAGGGACAAGATCAGAGACAAAGGATGAATGACTGGGCTGGGATTCAGAGGGTACCATTCCTTAAATACAGAATATTCGCAATAAACAGTCCTCAGAGCAGGTGCAAAGCCAGCTGGTCATGGCCTTGGAGTGAAACACACCTGGGACCCACCATAGAACCACAGAAGTGGCTGGAGAAAGGTGGAAGGAAGAAGCCAACCGGAGCCGGTTCCCAGCTGTTCCCAGCCCCCTGCTGGTGCAGGACAAGGTGGGGAAGACTTCTAGCTACAGGAAGGGCTCAAGGAAGCAGGCTCTGGGATCCCAGAGGAGGATCTGGGGAGGCCTGGCTCAGGGCCCATGTTCCAGCAATGAAGACCCCAGCTTCTGATGATCCCCCGCCCACCCCCAGTACCCCAACCTCCCCCCATTGCTGGCCCCTGGGCCAGGTTGTTATTTACATGGAACCTCCCACACACCCTCCCTGCCGCCAACCCCCCAGGTCTACAACCAGGGAAGGAAAACACCGAGTTTCCCAAGATGGTAGCTCTGCCGCCCACCTGTCCTCGCTCTGGCACAGGGAGAAGAGACCTCCCCACCACTGACCCACTTCCTTCTCCTCCCACCAGTGCAGCCTCAACCCCCCTGAGTTTGGGGGACAGATGCTATTTCCAGCATTCTGACCTTTGTGCTCCATGGAGAATCATTCTTGCCGACAGCACACCCCGTTCTTTGGTTCAGAGCGTATGATTAGTGGACCCACAGCAGAAATGCAAAGCTCAGCCCGTGAAGCCCACTTGGGCTTTCTAGATTCCCGAGGCGCTGGGGACATGGGGGCCCTGCTCCCAGCTGTCCCCTGGGGATGGGGCAGGCCTGTTTCCCCTGCCGTGTCTGCCTCTGGCCGGGGAGGAAACACCTGGATGTGAGGGAGAGCCAGTCTAGGCGGTGGGGGGTAAGGGAAGGAGAGCATTGTTCTGCGGGGGCGGGGGGGGGGAGGGCAGGGAGCCTGGGAGGAATCTCCCGGGGACCAGGTTCACAGCCACTACAGCCAGCCCAGGCAGGGCCCGGGGAGGCGCTGTGTGGCCAAGTGGCTGGGCTGCCTCGGTTCCAACGCTCTCTGTTGCTGTGAGTGACATCTTGGGCTACTGCTTAGAACCTCTGTGCCTCAGTTTCCCGATCTTTAAAGGAGAGCTAATAATAGCACCAACCTCGTAGGAGTATTGCCAGGACTAAATGAAAGGATGCTCACCAACCTCTCAAAGGAAAGGCGCAGAGCATCTCCCGCCTGCAAGCCCTCTAGGAGTTCCAGCTTCCACAGCCAGAGTCGCGAGCTGCACATTCCCACAATCCCTACCGCCGCATTCCCACAATCCCTTCCGCCGCATTCCCACAATCCCTACCGCCGCATTCCCACAATCCCCTCGCCCCCATTCCCACTATCCCCTCGCCGCATTCCCACAATTCCCTCCGCCGCATTCCCACAATCCCCTCCACCGCACGCCCTCCCCTGCTCTGTTGAGTTCGCATACCTGCCGTCTCACCTGTACACACAGACGCTGCCTGCCCCTCTAGGCTCACGTGTCGCCTCCTGCAGAACCCCCCCACCCCAAGGTTGCCTGCGCGAACCCGCCTCACCTCACCGAGGCCCCCCACGCCCTTTACTTTCTGTGGGTCACTCATGCCACACTCGACGCCACAGCGGCTGGAGCACGGAGACTGGCCTTGCGCGGCCCGGGGAGAAGATGCTCGATCGTGCGCGCGGAGAGGAGCGGCCGGGCCAGCGTGATGGTCACCTGCATCCCCGGGGGCAGGACGGACAGAGGATGTCCCAGAAGGGGTGCGGGCGGGACCAGAAGGCTGATCCTGACCCGGCGCCTGGCTCGCCTGCTCTGCAGCCCTTGCCACCTTGCCTCACATCTCCGAGCTACGAATCAGGCATCAAACGCGCACCCGGCCCATCTGCCGTTGCTCGGGAGAAGCCTCGGCTGGTGAGTACGCGCGGCCGCGCCCCGCGTGTGTCAAATGTTACACTATTATGGACACTTACAGCATTCGGGGAGGAAAGAAAGAGGTCCTCTCATGGGTCCTGGGTCCCTGCTTCTTGTGAAAAGGATTAGATGATTGTCACTTGGCCCAGTGCCGCTAGTGGCCTCCGTATCTAGGTAACCCTTCTCTGGAAGGCTTGCTACGGAAGAGCCAGGGGCGTCTTAGCCCCTCGAGGCTCCCAGCCGACATCCCTCCTCCCAGACCCTCCATCCGCTCTTCTCCGATCTGCGTCTCCCCGGCTTCCTCCCAGGACACCTTACGCCCCCGCGAGCACCTACCTTGTTTCGGGTGGAACTCGGTTCCCCTAAGTCTTTCCGCTGACGGGCTCCCCACGGTCCGGCTCAGGGAGGTTGCCCTCACCGGAGACCCCGATGACTTTAGTCTCCACGGCAGCCTCCGCTCTGCAGAGAAAGGCCCCGTGTGGCCCAGGCCCGGTTCTGTCCCCTCCTCTTCCTTCCCCTTCCCCGTAGCCTTCAAAGCTCCTCCCAGAACACATCCTGCACTGAAGCTGATTTCTGCAGAAGCTCTGTGGTCACCCCGGAGCCCTGGGGGTTCTTTCTTTGGAAGAGGCAGAAGGGGGCACCTCCACAGAGCACCCCCCACACCCCCATCCCCTGGTGCTGACCAGGCTGTGATGCCAGGAGAAGCCCTGACCTCTCTCCCAAGCTCCAGACACCCCAACCCCACTGTCCCTGCCCGGACACTGCCAGCCAGAGGGTCATCCAGCATATCCAGCTCAACCTGGACAAACCAGGCTCTCTTCCCCCACCCCCTGCAAACCCACCTCTCTGCTCCTCATCTCAGAATCAGAAACTTGGGTGTCAGCCTCAACACCTCCTTCTCCCTCATCTGTTCCATTTAAGTGGAACCAAGTCTGTGTCATAAATTGTCCCCTTTTTCCACCCCATGGCTCTCATCCCTTCATTGGGCCACCATTGTCCTCCTCCTGAATGACCAGAGAAACCTGATCCTGCTTCCACCTTCCAGCCAAAGGCCCCCTCTCTGGTGCTGAAACACAAATCTGATCACATTTCGTCCCCAGTACAGCCTTCAATGGCTCCCTGTTACCTTTAGGAGAGTGGCCAGACTCCCAAGGCCTGTCTCGACCTGGTTGTTCCCTGAACCCAAACCCAGGTCCCATCACTGTGACCTGTCCCAGGAATCTTGGACACCTGCAGCTTCCTAGTGGTCCAGGTGGCCCCTGAGCTCCAGGCTGGAGCATGTGCTGTGGGGTCCCTTTCAGTCTTCCCAGCTCCAGCAGAAAAGAACAAAAACACAAGTCAGAGAGCCTGGAGAACAGCAGAGTGCCGTGCAAGCTGGGGGAGGGGAGGGTGCCAAGGACATGGCGGTCAGTGGCATCAAAGACTGCAGAGAGGACACCAGTAAGGAGGCCGATGAAAGCATCTGCTGACCTTGGCAATTAGGAGGGAGCAGTTCCAGGGAACAGACCACCTCCAAGGTTATGGACCCATTGGCTAGCTCCTCACGTTCTTTTTTTTTTTTTTCTCACACTTTGAAGCCAAGCAATATTTTGGGAAATCTTCAGCACCCTTCTAGACCTTTGGAAAGCTCACAGACACTGTGCTCTCAACTGATTTTGCCTAATGGTAAATGGTTCTGGAGAGAGACTGATTGTTGACAGAGCCGTTTGAATGCCGTTTGAATGCCTGAAACCCTAATGCCTGGATATACTCCTAATTGTTTGACTACGTGATTCATTGCATTCTCTTGCCTTTTTTCAGTAAGACGGTTTGAGTTGGATTTCTGTCACTTGGGTTTCTCCTTTGCAAAAAAGAAGTGACTGGTCTTTTTACTGCCAAGATTTGGATGGGTTCTGCAGAAGAGTGCATTTTAAAAAAAAAAGAGTCCAGAATTTTAAATCATTTGCTCCGTGGGTCAGTCTCCCTGCCATATGTAATTTTCTGCACCCCCTCACATGACTGGAATTACATTCTATGCCTTTGAGTTCTGCCTCATCTCTCCACCCTCCCCTGTAAGTCCCAGGGAGGCAGAGGCTAGATCTTACTCAGGTCTTACTCATTATCCTATCAGTCCCAGGACAAGAGACTCTTAAGAGACTGTTTGGCTCATTAAATACAACAAATGGATGGATGGGGGAGTGAATGAGGGCAGTAAGTCCAGGACAGGATAAAGACCAGGGACTCCACCCCTGCATGACCGACACTCAGCAGCAGCCCCAGTCAGTGCGGCCATAGTGGGCAACCCCCTCTCCTTATCAGTTTCAGCCTAACTGAATCGGAAATCACAAGCTGACGGGGCCTCCTGTGGCTGCGCTGTCCTCTTTCAACAGCTAACATCTTGGCCTGCACACTGGGTGTGATAGCCACAGGCTGCCTGGTGACCATGGACAGCCCCAGAGCTGTCCCCTGCAAGGAGCAGCTGCACAACAGGCAGCCAAGAACAAGGAGAAGTGAAGAGGAGGGAGAAACGAAGGACCAAGGACCCCTAGGTGTCCCTTGCAACACCCAACCATCACCAGGGTGAGGTGGCACTGCCCTTTTGACTGATCCCAGGGACACCTTGCCTCTCCAGAAGCTCTTCTTAGGGTGGAATCTCTTTTCCAATGTTGAAAAAAAAAAAAAAAAAAAAAAACAACCCACCAGCCCCTTCTAGTCACTGAGATACTTTGTATCATTGTCTATCCATTACTAAGCAGCCAAGAGCTTTAAGCAAATTACATTTGTAACTTTTAAACCCATTACATTAAATCCTTTTGATAGACAGCAGTGGACAAGGGGACCAGAGCTAGGATCCGGGCACTGGAGTCACTCAAGCTTGTTTGCTTTGGATACAAGATGCCCGGGGTCACCTGTCGGAATTGTCTCGGGAAGCTTAAGCAGCAAAGGCAGACTTCCATCAGCCCTTGCTGTTTTCTAAGGAATCCGCCCACAGGAAATCCCAATAAGCAATGTAGATCTTCCTGAAGATTACAGGGTGAGGACGGCAAAAGCCTGCACACATCTCCTAGCAAGCGATTTAACAATCCTCCGTGGGAAAGACCGATATCATTTGATGCCACTCATATGTGGAAATTAAGAGCCAAAACAGAGGAACAAAGGGGAAGGGAAGGAAAAATAAAACGAAAGCAGAGAGGGAGACAAACCACAAGAGACTCCTGACTGTAGGAAACAACCTGAGCGTTGCTGGAGAGAAGATAGCTGGGGGAGAGGGGTAACAGGGTGATGGGCATTAAGGAGGGCACGTGGTGTAATGAGCACTGGGTGTTCTACGCAACTGATGAATCACTAAAGTCTACCTCTGAAACTATTAATACACTGTATATTACTTAAATTGAATTTAAATTAAAAACTAGAAATAAAAATCCCCCATGGACATCCTATTGTCCAGACACCCTTGGTCTGTGCCATGCTGTTGGACTGGTGGGCTGGGGTAGGGTGAGGGGTTTTTCTGCTTTCTCCTCTCTCCCCCAGTGACTCTGAATCATACACTCCTAGCTCCTCCCGCCCAGACTTTTTCACAAAGTGAAGTCTTCTTAGAAGTGCATTCAGGGCAGGTGCCTGGCTGGCTCAGTCGGTTTTGCATCCGCTTCAGTTTGGGTGGTGATTCCGGGGTCCTGGGATCAAGTTCCGCATCGGGCTCCCTGCTCAGTGGGGAGTTTGCTTCTCCCTCTGCCTGCTGCTCCCCCAGCTTGGGTTCTCTCAAATAAATAAAAGCTCATTAAAAAAAGTGCATTCAGCGCCCTATACCTCCATCCTGACCACTGACTCCAGGTTTATAATCCCCAAAACTCATGAACAACACCCAAAACCAAATGGCTGTCTGGTTGGTGAGAAAGGCAGGAGAGGTACGCAGATGGAAACACACCTTCCTTCACATATACAACCATCTCCCGACCTGGGACAGTTATGGAGATGGCTCACCTATGTGGTGGGGGGTAGGTCTCAAACCAGGGGCTTCCCGCAGCTCCCCTGGGAGGACCTACGGGGACAAGTCAGAGAGAAGCTTGGCCCACCCTCTTGGGCTCCGATTCCCACTCTTAAGAAGACTCAGGCAGGACACAGCAGGTACCCACCTGACGTGCACCTCTGCTTCCAGAGAATTCCCTCCAGCCCTCAGAGCACGGCACAGGGAAACAGGGGCGGAGGACGACGTCATGCTTTAAAGCAGTGGTCCGCCACAAGCGGTCCCAAAATCAGTGGCATCATTTTCTTTGGGGAACCTGTTAGCAGCTAGTAGTCTCAGCTATGGGTGTGGAGAGACGGAAGAATACGGTGTCCTGGAATTTCCATCCTTATCTCTAGCAGGGCTGTCTTGTGGGGTGAGTGTGCATGTAGAATTAGGACTAGAGTCAGGGGACCATTGTAGGAAGCAGGCTTGTGCTCTATATCCATCCACTCGTTCTTTCAGACAGTCTTATTTTTGAGGAAAGAGTTTTGGTTGTAATGTCAACGTGTTTTTTGTTTGTTTGTTTTTTGTTTTTTGTTTTTAATTTTAAGTGTTTCAAAACATTACTTAAGGGGCACCTGGGTGGCTCAGTGGGTTAAGCATTCTCCTTCAGCTTAGGTCATGATCCCAGGGTCATGGGATTGAGTCTGCTTCTCCTTCTCCGCCCCCCTCCCCGCTTCTGTTCCCTCTCTTGCTGTCTCTCTGTGTCAAGTAAATACATAAAATCTCTAATAAAAAAATTACTCAAGCCACTCACAGATACATTTTCATTACAAAAAACTCCTATTACAGAAGTATACGGAGTGAAAAGGAGCACACACACCCCCCCACCCCTCCCTCCTAGTATCTTTTTTTTTTTTTTTTTTTTTTTTTTTTTTTTTTTTTGTCTCCACCCCGTGCCTGCTGGGGGCGATTATGCAAAGTGATCTTCCCCAGGCTTTGTTTACCTGGAGAGCACCGGAAGATCAGTACAAAAGGGTCATTTCTTAAACGTCATAGTCGGTATTTCCTGGCCCAGCACCACACGCACGTGGGTCCAGACGCAGGGGAAAATCCAGACCCATTCCCCCTAGTACACACCGGCCTCCAAGGTGGAGAAGAAAACTTCCCTCCCCAGGATTTTCCTGGTCTGTGCACCTGTTGTCCTTCCAGTCTCCTCCGGACCTCCGGGCAGGGGCGGAGAGAGCCCTGGGGGCGGGGCCTAGTCTCCCCGCACCTCCCCTGTCATCAGGCCAGACGGGGGCTGGAGAAACCGAGCTGGGGAGCAGGTCTGAGCACTCCCCCAAATGTGAAGGGGACTGGAGCCTCCTGTTTTATAAGAGACGTCTCACAGTCGCTGTGTTCTTGCACAGGAATTCCCACTAGGAATAGGGACAGGCCAGCAGGTCAAGAAAGCTGGACGTCAGGAGGGCTGGGGGTTGATGAGGATCATTGAGAAAACTCAAGGACCCCAACCCTTTATCATCTGTGCCAACTGTCTTCCCCTCACGCGCACTCAGGCGAGCAGATACACCCCCACAAGGGCCCTGGCTGGACTCTGTTGTAACTTTACTCTAGCCGCGCAGGTCTCTCCTCCCATCTGGGTTTCAGTTTCCTCTCCATGACAATCCTGGTTCTGGCCTTGAGACTTGCGACTAGTTTTGCTCAGAGAAGGCCTCTGTGCAGGGGTGGGGGTGGGGTAGGACTGCTCGGTCCCCTCCTGCCGTTCCCACTTCATAGGTCTTCGGGGATCCCTGGGGCCAGCTCCTGGGCCTGAAGCACTTCCACACAGTGCCGTCCTCCTGACTGCTTACCCCTCCGCGGTGGAAGGTACGGGCTTGTCTGGAGCCCTGCCAACCCCCTGGGGGCCTTAGCTTCCCCACCCCACCCACTTTCCCACCCACCCCCATGCCTGGGGGGTGTGTGAAGACCCTAGCTTCCGCTCTGAAACCACCAGAACTGCAGAATTCGATGACAATGAAGTCAAGCCTCTTGGAGAGCTGCGTGAACTTTATTTTTCCGGGCCTCAGTTTCCCCAGCTCTGACATGAGTGGCTTGAGGGAGCAGCCTAGCTGAGTGGTTAAGAGCCGGGACTCGGACTCAGCGATGTGGGCTTGAATCCCGTGTTCTCCTTTCCGCTGTCCCTGTGACCTTGGGCAAGGTCCTTAGTGTCTCTGTTTCCTCATCTGTAAAATGGGCTTAATACTACCCACCCCATGGGGCTGTTGGGAGGCCTGAGCATGATAACAGAGGTATGTAAAGCTCGTGGGCAGGCTTGGCACATGACAGTAAGCGCTGTAAAATGTTTGCTAATATCTCATCTTGTGCTAGCTTGACTTTCAGTGGAGATTTTTCTGATCAGGTTGCAATGAGTAGGAGGCTCGACCTTCCGAGCCCTGCGTTTCTGAGATTTCTCCAAGGGGCACCTCGCCCTGTGCATAGAGGCCCACCACGTGCAGGTGATTGGTGTGGCCCCAGCCGCCTTTCCAGCGACCACTGAGAGTCTTGGAGTGTTATGGACTGGGTGTTTGGGTCCACCCCTAATTCTTATGCTGCCCCTCCAGGGTGACGGTAATTAGGAGTGGGGACTTGGGGAGGTAATTGGGTCTGGATGACGTCATGAGGGTAGAGCCCCCAGCCCTGCCTCCTAAGAAGAGGAAGAGATGCTAGGGCTGCTTCTCTCCACCGCGTGAAGACACAGTGAGAAGGTGACCATCTGCAAGGCAGGAAGGGGGATTGTACCAGAAGCAGAATCTGACAGCACCTTCATCTCGGATGTCCCAGCCTCTGGACTGTGAGAAATAAACACCTGTTGTTTGCCCGCTCTATGGCATTCGTGATGGCAGCCTGAGCAGACCAAGATAAGGGACTGTAGTCTGAGCTGGAACGCTCGTGTGCCTGCTGCAAGGAACAGAGAGAAAGTGGCACAGGTAGGGACAGTCTGCCACCTGCCTGTCTCTGTCCCCAGAGGGTGGGGGAGGACAGCCTCTGCCAGAATAGTCAGCTTCCTTTACCCTGATGATAGGCCTGAAGAAATAGAGGGATTCAAGGATGGGAAAATAGGGAGAAGCCCCCGCCCCACCTGCCACCCCTAGGACAACAGTGCTGGATCCCAGTGCTGGAGAGGGGGGTGGTTGTGAGAGTGGGGGAGGGGAGTCCGAAACCCTGGGCAAGAACCAGGCAGGTGGGGTCCACACACACCTCTGCGAAGGGGCTGGAAACAGCTCTGATGCCTCTGCTTTGAGCAGACTGAAGGGGATGTAGGCATTCCCTGCCCCAGGGATTGTGGGAGAGCTGGTCCCCTGGAGGAGGCACGACTTGGATGTCAGGGACCTCAGGGAAAGGTCTGAGGATGATGACAGACCAGTGCACCTGTCAGATAAAGACCAGACAGAGGAAGCTCCAGACTGTCCAGAGGAGAACAAATGGATAAATTGGACGTCATTAAAACTAAGACCATTTGCTCTGAAAAAGGCATCACTGTTAAGAGGAATGAAAAGACAAGCCAGAGATTAGGAGAAAATATTTGTCAAACACGTATCTGATAAAAGACTGGTATCCAGAATATACAAAGAGCTCTGAGAATTCAATAGTAAGAAAACAAACAACCCAATTTAAAAATGGGCAAAAGATCTGAACAGATACCTCACCAAAAAAGATATTCACATGAAAAACACACGAAAAGGTACTCAACCTTGCAGTTACTAGGCACTTGCAAATCAAAACAACAATGAGATATCATCACTACGTACCCATTAGAATAGATAAAATCCAAAAAACCATGATGCCACCAAATGCTGATGAGGATGTTGGAGCCACAGGGACTCTCATTCATTTGATAAGAATGAAAAAGTTGCCCAGTCACTTCAGAAGAGCTTGGCTTTTTTTTTTTCTCTCTTAACTAAATATACATATGATGGAACAATTGTGCTCCTTGGTATTTACTCAAACAAGCTGAAAATATACGTCGGCACAAAAACCAGCCATGAATGTTTATATCAGCTTTATTCATAATTGCCAAAAACTGGTATCGACCAAGATGTCCTCAGTCTGCGACTGAAGAAGCAAACCGGGCACATCAGTAAAACGGGATATTATTCAGCAACAAAAAGAAAGGAGCTGTGAGGCCGTGCAAAGACAAGGAGGAACATTAACTACATACTGCTCAGTGGGTGAGCCAATCTGAAAAGGGTAGTCACTGTATGGTTCCAACTCCATGATATCCTGAAATTTGTGGAAGTGTGGGGGCAGCAAAAAGAACCACTGTCTGCCAGTGTAGTTAAGAAAACAGTCTCCATTTCTTGAATATATATTTGCTTATCCAGGAAATCCATTTCCTTCACAAATTGTATTTCCGAGAAACTTCTCCATCTTATCCAAATTGCCGAATTCTTTGGTGAATTTATAATATCCTTTCATTGTATTTTGTGTATGTAGGATCTGTAGAGATGTCCTTTTTTCCATGCATGATATTGATATTGATAATTTGTACTTATCTCCTAGGACATTGGTTGTCTAATTCATAGATTTCCGCTCTTACATTTCTTTCCTTCCTCCTCCTTCCTTTAAGATTTGTACCTTTCTTCCTCAGTCTTTTTGAGATGAATATACTCCCTTTGATGTCAATCATTTGAAATTTGATAATTCTAGTTGTACTTGAGATAATGTGAATTTTGCGGCTGAGCCACGTTCTGTTGGCATGAGATCAAATGTGTTCATTGTATTGTCCAGATCCTCTATATTGCTATTGCTTTTTTGCCTATTTGTTCTGTCAGCTACTGAGGAAAGTGTAATAAAGTCCTTCCTTATGGTCGTGGAGACCTTAATTCTGTCAAGTTTTACTTTGTAGTTTGAAGGCGTGTTATTGCGATCATACAGATTTATGATTGTGACATGTTTTTGTGGGATTGGCTCTTTGATATTTATAAAATGTGCCTCTTTTTTTTATTCTTACCTTAAAATCTTTGGCATTAGCATAATACCACCGGCTATGTGTGTCAGTTTGCATGGTGTTGCCTTTTCCATCCTTCTGTCTTCAGACTTTCTCTGTTCTTATAGTTAGAGTGTCTCTTGTGAGCAGTGTATTAAAAAAAAAATCATTGGACAATTCTAGACTGAATTTTTTCCAGCACTTTAAAGATGTCATTTCATGGAGGTTCCTCAAAAAGTTGAAAATAGAGCTACCCTATGACCCAGCCATCATACTACTGGATATTTACCCTAAAGATACAAATGTAGTGATCCGAAGGGGCATGTGCACCTAAATGTTTATAGCAGCAATGTCTACAATAGCCAAACTATGGAAAGAACCTAAATGTCCATCAATAGATGAATGGATAAAGAAGACGTGGTATATATACACAATGGAATACTATGCAGCCATCAAAAGAAATGAAATCTTGTCATTTGTGATGATGTGGATGGAACTAGAGGGTATCATGCTTATCAAAATAAGTCAATTGGAGAAAGACAACTATCATATGATCTCCCTGATATGAGGAAGTGGAGATGCAACATGGGGGGGTTAAGGGGGTAAGAGAAGAATAAATGAAACAAGATGGGATCGGGAGGGAGACAAACCATAAGTGACTCTTAATCTCACAAAACAAACAGGGTTGCTGGGGGGAGGGGGCTTGGGAGAAGGGGGGTGGGGTTATGGACATTGGGGAGGGTATGTGATATGGTGAGTGCTGTGAAGTGTGTAAACCTGGCGATTCACAGACCTGTACCGCTGGGGCTAATAATACATTATATGTTTATAAAAAATAAAATTTTTTTTAAAAAGATGTCATTTCATTGTTTTCTGACTTCCAGTGTTTCTGTTGAGAAGGGAGGTCTCAGTTTAATTATTGATCTTTTGAAGGTAAAATATATATATATATATTTATCCCCCCTTTGGCTGTCTTTAAGATTTTCTCATTATCTTTTTCTCTCCCAGGAGTCTTACAATGGAGGTGTGTGTGTGTGTAAAAAAATTAAACTCCAGGCTTCATAGGGATTTCACCAGTTTTTCCATTAATATCTTCTTTCGGTTTTAGGATCCAATCCAGGGTACGACATTGCATTTAGTTTTCAGGTTTCCTGTCTCCTTGGCTTTTGAGTTTCTCGGCCCTTCCTTGTTTTTCATGCCACTGACTTCCTGGAGGAGTACTAGTCAGATTATTTTATAGAATGTCCTACAGTCTGGATTTGTCTGATACTTTCCTCATGATCAGACTGTGGCTATGGGATTTTGGGAAGACCAATAGAAGTAAAAGTATGGTTTTTTCTCCTGTGTGAGATTTGCTGAGTTTATTAACTCTACGGGTCATTGTGCTTCCTTGATTTGGGTCAGTGGAATTTTGACGGAAGAGGCACCCCGCCAGTTCCAGGCCCTAGCAGGCCCCTCTCATGCTACCATGGCGGCCTGAGGTGCCTGTGAGACCCACGGGGCCGGCCTGAACCTAACCTGCAGCTTGGAGCCAAGCTGCTCTGAGCCCCACCTAGATGGAGTGATCCCTGGAGGTCCTGTAGACGCACAAGCAAGAGTAAGGGATCACGGTTTTCACCCAGTGGGTGTTTGGTGTGCTTTATTGTTGGCAATTGCTAGCTGGTGCAGAGAGCACATCTCACGGCTCCTTCTTCCTCCATGCCTAGTTCAAAGCTGAACTCCTAGGACCTGCTTTCCTGCCTTCCCAATGTTGACCTGCTTCTCCCAAGTCACAGGTCTGTTCCAACATCCTTCCCATCTTCACCGGCTTTTCTCTCCCTCCCTGTGAGCCAAGTCTAAGGACAGCCCCCGTCCAGAGGGCCAGCAATGAGCTCCGTTCCCTTCCTCTCGGCAAGGGGATGAGGCTTCGGTGGAGTAGCGTCAGAGAAAATCCCAGCACAAGTACATTTCCCATAGAGAGGAAAATTTACAAAAAAACAAACAGAACAATTCCCCAAGAATCTGACTGCTGCTACTCCTGCTTGTGAACGGGTTTATGTTAATGAAGCAACTAGCAGTTACTCGCCATGCAGCAAAATAACCGGGGGAGGGGCTCAAGAAATAGGAGAAGAATCAAGTTTTTTTTGAAAATAATATTAAATTCTATTAATTTATTCATGGGTATTGGTTTATCCTGTAGTAACCTGTTCACACAACAGAATACTTTGGAAAGTCTATGGCTGGCCGCTCTCAGAGCCCAGAGCAAGTATAGGTAGTGGGGACGGGGAAGGGGGCGGTGATGCAGGGCAGAGCCGGCTCCGGTCACTGGTCTCTGGTGGTGAGTAGTCTGGGCTGGGGTTTGGGGGCTCCTGTAAGCCCGAACCTTTGGAGCCAGGTGAAGCAGGAGAAGGAGGGGATGGAGGGTCTCTGGGAGGGATGCGGTCCTCTCCCATGGCTACTTTCTCCACCTGTCCCATCCAAATCCCGTCCTCGGCCCTGCCCGCCCCCCTACCGCCCTAGCCACATTTGCTTCCAGCTTCCAAACCACTCAGACCCGACAACTTTATGTTTTTGGCTCTCACATCCCGTGACCCATTCCCCCCAGCCAGGCACAAAGCGCCTGGAGGCCAGGCTCTCCCTCGACCCCTCTGGGATCCCGCCCAGGTGCCAGAATGGGGTCCGTGGATTTTGGAGCTGGAAGCCTCCATACACACCAGCCTAAGGCCTGACATGGGAGCGGGGGTCATGGGGCCCAACCCAGGAGAGACGTCAGCGAGGACTGGGGGGGCTCCCGTGCAACCATCCTCTTACCCTCGCCAAGGCCATTCCTCCTTCGGAGGGTGAACCTAACCACTCCTCACCCCAGCAGTCTCGGTCCTGCCTCAAGGTGGAGTGAAGGGCATCCCAGAGCCCGTGAGGGTGTCCCAGTGCCAGGTGGGGGGGTGGGGGGGTGGGTACTTGGCCCTTAAGGGTGAGACCGCTCATCTGTACTGAGCACTGGCCATGAGCGGGCCACTGGGCCAGGCACTTAGCAGGCAATTTCTTTTCAACCCCTGAAGGTCTTAGTGCTGAGGACATGGAGGCTCGGAGAAGCTAATTCCTTTCCTTCTGGTCACTGAGCTAGAAAGGTAACTGGACTGCTACTGAGCCCAAGGCTCTCCGAGCCAGAAAGGGGCTCCCGGGGCTGAGCGAAGACAGGTAAAGCATTAGTGCTGTTTTCCCAGAAGACCCAGGGAACTTCTGAGACAGAGAGAGACATGGGGGGGGGGGGGTGCTACTGAAGGTCTGGGAAGAAACTCCTAGCCTTGTTTCTACCACCTGAATCCCAGAATAGAGAGGACTGAACCCCAGATACAAAGCGTTCCCAAGACTTTGACAAACTAAGGAGGGGGGCCCAGCCAAGGGTTGGGAGAGGAGGCCTAAACCACACCACGGAGCACCAGAACCTCAGATCTTTCTAGAAAGGGTCCTAGACCACACAAGTGGCCAGGGCCTCTGGGGTCAGCTCATCCATCCCCCGCCTCTCTACCGTGAGGAATCTGAGGGTCAGGGTAGCCAGCCCCAGAGGGCCCAGAAACCATCAACTCCCTGCCCGCTGTCTGGGCCCACAGCAGGGTCTGATCCCACAGAGGGCCATCCAGTTCCCCACAGGGAGCAAGACCGGCCACTGTGTGGGGAGGGCCTCCGCGGAGGCTGCCTGCTCGGGGCTTCCTGTCCTGGGTTGTGAGGGCCCCACTAGGGCAGAGCTCCGCTGAAGGTCATGATGGGCAGGCAGAGGAGGGAGCAGAGGTCCGGCGCGGCCTGGGACGGCAGGTCAGGGGACCGCTGGGGTTGGGCGTGGAGGCTGCTCTTCTCGGGCTTGTAGCACGGGGAGACCTCACACCTACGGGGACAGGCCGGAGTAAGGGCAGGCTCCCCACCCGCCTCATCCCTGCAGCTCCTTCCAGGGTCCTACACCCCTTCCCTGGGCTCCCCTCTTCCTACCGGACCACACTCTGCAGGATCTTCCTCTCATCCTGGTCCAGGCACACGGCGAAGGGGCAGCAGTTGGAGCCAATGATCTGCACCTTGTCCACTTTGATCTGTGACGTGCTAATCTGGAAACAAAGCCCCCGTAAGCCCCCAGTCGCCGCTCCGAACCGCCGGCAGTGGCCACCCCCGCAGCGGCTTTGCGGGGCTGACAGCTAGCCTGGGCCAGGGTCCAGCAGCCTCCCTGCGGCCCTGCCTCCTCTCCGGCCCCGTCCCTCCCTGAGGTAGGGAGAAACGAGTGCCCCCAGGAGAAGGCCCAGGGCCCCACGGTGAGACACATCCACGCACAGGACTCCTGACTGTGGGCACACCCCACACCCGCCCGTGCCAGGGTCTCCCGAAGGCACCGCAGCGGAAAGCGGGGGCATCCTCACCTGGTTGAAGCCCTTCTTGGACTTGGGGTTCTGCCTTTTCACCACCTCCGTCAGGTTTAGCGTCAGGGCCTCCATGCTGGAGTCTGGGGGCAGGGACAGCTCAGGCCAGGCTCAGGGACCCTCCCCGCTGCAGACCGGGCCCCGCTACGTGCGCCCTGCCGCCGCTCACCTAGCTCCTCCTGCTTCCGGCAGGCCTTGCTGAGATTAACGGAGGTGCACACCTTCTCCATGTTACTCCAGCGGCTTCGGCCACTGATGGCCCCCTGGAAACACAGCCAAGCCAGGCCCTCTCAGCCAGAGGTCCCCCGGATCCCCAACCACAGCGAGTCAGTGCTCCTCCGGGGAAGCTCTCACCTGCTCGCTTGGGCACCAAGAGACCCCCAACTCCTGATCCCTGACCCCCATATGCACCTCAATGGCTCCAGCGAGGAGTGTTAGGTAGCTGGCCTGGTCCAGGGATCAGAGGCACAAGAGCTCACAGCACCCAGGCCCACCCCTGCCCCCAAGTCCTCTTGCTCCCTTCCGACAGCTCCCATGCACCCAGCCAGGCATGCCAGCCCATGGTCGCTGGGCTCTCCCTCGATGTGTGTCTGGACCCCGCACCCTGGCCCCCCTCATCCTCAGCCTCGCAGCCAGGCCCTAACACTTCATGGGATCTGCTAAGTACATAAGGTTTGGGGGAGAGCACATTCATTGTGTCGGGGGGTGGCTTTGGAGACCGAAGGAGAGAAGGATGTCCACTCCCTCCCCTTCTATCCAGGGGAGACAGCTGCAGCCTCCCAGCTGAAAGACGGGGGCCTGAGGATGTAGGAGGGCTGACTCTGGGTGAGGATGGGTCAGGAGCAGGCCCCCCAGAAACCCAGCCCGGCAGTGGCCTCACCTTGCTATAAATAATCTGTAGTGTTAGAGGGACAGCCTCGCGGTCTCCATCGATGCCCAGACGCTTGCTGCCAGGACCTATGGCACACGGACAGACCTTCACTCCCTCTTGTTTCCAGTAGCCCTCCCAGACTGCAAGGCCCCTACCTCCTGGGGCCCATGTCCCCCGGGGCTCAGGATCACCCACCCGAAGCCTTGATGGCACGCATGGCGGCAGAGTGACCCAGCTCCAGGGAGTGGATGAAGATCTCGGTCATCTTCTCCCCCGTGATGAAGGTCAGCTGCAGAGGGCACGGGCAGGTATCAGTGGGGCCCTCCCAGATGCCTCCACACCCAGGGGCTGCTGCAGCGTGAGGCGGTTGGCTGCGGGGGTCAGGGTGGGGGGGTTGCCTGCAGCAGGGGTGTCCTTACCTCTGTCTGGTAGACCTGCAGCAGTACCGGCCGGGCGGCAAAGCGACAGTAATAGAGCAGCATGTCCGCCAGGATGGGCAGCTGGGCCGAGGAACCCTCCAGGGGCCGGGATTCCACTTTCAGAGACTGCTGCGGGGGCGGGGGGGTGTGTGGCCCGGTCAGGGTGAGCGAGGGAGCAAGGGGACGCGAGGGAAGAGAGACGGACACACGCATCCATACAGGGATGGAGGCAGACGGGACCAGGGAAGCCACGGTGTGATCAAAGGGACACAGAATGGCCGGGGGACGGCCCACAGCCCAGCCTCCGGAGCCCCCTCACCTGACACCAGAGCCCCCCAGGGAGCTGGACAAAGCCGGGAGATGAGGCAGGAGGCTGAAGCTGAAGGTCCCCAGGACCCTTCTGGGACCCGCCCTGTCACTGTCCTCAACTGCCCTCAGTTTGGGTTCAGTCGCGCTTCTCACCCTGGGCCGCCCTGGAGGCCTCACGCCGGATCCCCCCAAAACCAGGGCCTCTGAGCGGTGCCGTGTCACTGCAGCGGGTGCCCCCTCGTGCCCCACGGGGGCCGCTTACCTGGCACAGGACTTCGGGGGGCAGGTGCATGAGGCCCAGCACGTTGCGCTCATACCAGGGGTCGAGCATGCCGAGGTAGTGGGAGATGTCATTGGTGCTCTCCAGCTCCTGGGACAAGGGGGCGGGAGTCATTCCAGCCCACCACCCCCAACGGCATCTGCAGCCCCCGTCAGGGCCCCTCCCCGCCCTGAGAGGAGTCCGAGAAGTTTTAGCCAGTGTCAAGCAGCAAAGTGCCACCGCCACGTGCAGGGCAGGGGCTGCCCCTGCCCCCCAGAGAGGCTCCAGCAAGAGGAGGCACCCCCTAGCAGCGGTGACTGCTCCAGGCGGCGACTCCTCACCCCTTCGGGTGGCCCTCCGGGGCCCGCTCTGCGCTCCCACGGCACTTGGGACAGAACCCCAAGTCCAGGAAGGGCTTCAACCAGGTGAGGACGCCCCCCTCTCCGCTGCGGTCGGGACCTACCGCAGGGCTGGGGTGCCTCGGGGAGTCTGTGGGGAGTGGGGGTGTCTGGCTGGCAGGGGTGGGGCAGGCGCTGGCCCCATGGCCTCGCTTCACGGGAACGTAGAAGAACTGGAGCTTGAAGAACCGTGTGAGGAGCGGGCGGTTGTTCTCCAGCTGCCTGGTGAGGAGGAGGCCAGGAGAAAGCCGTCCCGCTCAGACCTCAGCCCGCCACCACCCCCGCCACCCCTACCCAGGGCAGGGCGAGCCCCGCCCCCACCCCGCAACCCCAGGTCCGGCTCCTACCGCAGGTTGCTGTAGGCCCGAGCCACCTTCCCCGAAATGCGATCCGAGCCGAAGACCACGACGCGGAGCGTGGACGCCTTGGGGTCCTCGTCCCCGCTCAGAAAGGGGCGGCGGCGCTGGTGGCGTGAGGCAGGGGCCAGGAGCCAGCTGGGCAGCTGCGCACTGAGCTTGGGCTGCGGCAGCGAGCGGGAGCGCTGGGCCCGCGCGGGGGGCAGCTCCGGGCCGTCCAGGGGGCTGCAGAGGCTCCCCGCCCGCCGCAGGGGCAGGCCCGAGTCCGAGCCCCCCTCCAGGCCCCGGGAGTCCCTCCGCAGCACCAGCTGGCCGGTGCTCTTGAAGAGTTTATAGATCCGATTGAACTTGTGCCCGGGCCTGCGGTGGCCCCGGCGCTCCTGGCTGCCCGGCCTCTTGGGCCGCTCGGAGCAGCTCTCCTCACTGTCCTCTACGTAGCCGCTGTCCATGGCGTCCGAGAGGCCCGAGACGAAGGAGGTCAGCAGCTGGCGGGACAGGGTGGGCCCTGAGGCCTGGGATGAGGCAAGGGACAGGGTGGAGTCGTGGAAGACTGCGGAGCTGGTGGAGAGCAGGGAGTCCCTCTGGGCACTGTGCCCGTCCGTTTCCAAGTCCTCCTCCTCCTCCTCTTCTTCCTCCTCCTCCTCCTGCTCATCATCCCCCAGGATCCCTGGCTGCAGCAGCTCCTGTTCCTTGAGCAGGATTTCCTGCAGGATGTCTGCGGGGAAGCCAGGGGAGGCACTGTCTGGGTGTCTGGGTCCTTGAAACCCCTCTTGCGTGCCCTCGGGAGGGATCACAGGCTCAGACAGACCGGCTGGAAGAGGAGGAAGAGAGGAGGAGGAGGAAGAGAGGAGGAGGAGAAGGAGAGGGCGGGAGGAGGGTGAGCTGTGAGCCGCAGCCCTTGTTCTGCTTAGAGCCTGCCTGGGCAGCTGGGCCGGTGGCAAGTGGCAGGACGGGAAGCAACTGGAAAGGGGGTGTTGGGGGGTGGGCACCTCGAGGGCGCCAGCTTGGCCGCTCACCAAAGCTGTCCTGGTTCCAGCTGTACGTGTGACACCTGGCGACAGGGATGGGGATGGTCCGGAGCTGACCAGGTGTGGCAGTGTCTGCAAGAGGAGGGGACAGAAGGTGAGGGCTGCAAGGGGCTCGTGGAAGAGAAGAGACTAGCGCCGGCTGCACGGTGGGCTGGGCCGAGGCCAGCCAGCTCTCTTTCCCACCTCGGGGTGGTGGAGTGCCCGGACAACAGCTGGGTCCCCCGCAGGCTGTGTGGGGCAGAGTCACTGGTCCCTGGGGCTGCTCACCCCCCGTGGAAAAACACGCCGCGCTCTCCTAAGAGCCTCACCTAAGACGCCGGGGAAGCCAGCTTTCTCTCCCACTGCCTGCAGCCTGGCCCGGAGCCACTGCCGGGCCTCAGCTGCGTCCCCGATGCCGGAAGCTAGCTCCTGGGCCTCCGCAGTCTCCGTGAAGATGTCTTCGAGCTCGGCCAGGCTCTTGGACTGAAACCGCAGGAGAAGACAGGCCTGCTCCCAAACCAGGGCTCAGCTGCCCGACTCCTCAAGCCCCTAGGTTCTCTCCAATGGCGGCTGCGGCCCCTCTCCTCCCCAGCCTTGGCACCCACCTCCCCGGGGTCCCCTTCTCAGGAAGTGGTCATGAGAGAAAGGCCCAGAGAGGGGAGGACACTGTCCAGGGCTGCACGGCTAACCCATCACAGCGCTAGGACTAGAAGTCAGGTCTCCCAGCTTCCCTCTACAGCCTGTTCCCAGCCTACCCAGCCCTCGGAAGCTCATGCCCAGTCCCCTGCCTGGGCTGCCAGCCACCTCTGTTGGCACCTCCGTGGGGACCCAGTGTCATAGAAATCTCTCAGCACAGCCAGCCCTCCAGTCAGTGCCCAGCCACGTCAGTCAGGGTGATGCTAAGGCCCTAAGGCCCCTAGCACTACCTGCAGCTGGCCGTGCAGCCCCGGGAGGTCACAGTGGGCCCCGAAGGTGGCCTGGAAGGCGTGCAGGAGCAGGGTGGTGTAGGCGCTGTGGGGTGAGTGCCCGGGCGTGCTCAACTTGTTGGCCACAGCGAGGAACTCCGCCTGTACCTCCACTGGGTTCAGCAACAGCACGGTGCTGGGGACACAGAGGGCGGGCTCTGGGGTGGGGGCAGGAACAGCGCCGCCACCCCCCTCACTCACATGGGGCACCCGGAGGAGCTGCTCAGCCCCACGGGGGGCCTCCACAGGTAGAGGCCAAGCCCAGGGGAGAGGTAGCAGGCTGGCTCAGGGCTCCCAGTTGGAAGAGCACAGCTTGCAGTCTACTCGAGTGTTTTCCAGGGACCTTCTGAGCGTGAGACTTCATTTTTCCAGAAGAAATTTCACCTTAATTTTTATATCAGCATCTTTCTGACAGGACATCGGGACGGACGAAGGAGGCCTCAAGGGGACTTGGGGCCGTCTTAGGGGAGGGGACTTGGGGCCAGGGGCTCATTTTGCAGCGGGGAGGGAACGGGGCAGCTACATGCCAGCGTGCAAGCTGCCCTGCAAGTTCAGGCTAGGGTCAAGGCTGCCTGTGAGTCCGTGGCTCACAGGGGACCCCCCTTTCTTAACTCGCCCCAGCTAGCTTGCACGAGGCTGGGAGCGGAGTTCGTGCCCAGCCTGCCTTCTCCCCGGACCCTGCGCTCCCTCTCCAGGCCAGCCTTGACGTTCCGTTCATCATGGAAAACTTCAGACAGACCAAATGTGAACAGAATCGGGAACCCCCCCAAGGTGTGGATGGCCCAGCTAACGGTTAAGCACACACGTCTGTTCTCACTTCGCCCTCCATCATCCGCCCTCCATCGCTGTGTTTTCTCGAAGCGCTCGAGACAGCACAAAAGCCCTGCTGTAGAGCCTTCGGTGGGAGCTGCTAGAACTGTTCCCCCCTCTCTCTCACAGGCTCCGTGCAGAGAAGGAGTGTGAAGGTGGCCTTCCCGCCCGTCCCTGCAGATGGCTGCCCCGGGTCGGGGCCCCCCGCTTCCCACCAACAGGACTGGGCTCTGTCAGAGTCCCCATCCTTCTGGGGTGGAAACTAGTGCTGACCCCTCCATTCATCAGGAAGAGGTGACAGGCTTGCCCAAGCTGTCCCTGCCTGAGCCTCTCTCCTTCACTGAGTGCTCGCTCACTCCTTCCACACACATATGAGGGCAGGACGTGACCAGCGGGGCATATGCCCTTCCCTTGCACGCTTTCTCTGCATGCGTGTTCTCACCTAAAGCTCATTTAAGTTCTGTGTGCACATGCATGTGTGTGTGTGTGTGTATACAGTAGGCTTTCATATAAAATGCATTGTTTAGGGGCGCCTGCCTGGCTGCCCTGGTGGAGCATGCCACTCTTGGTCTCAGGGTCATGAGTTCGAGCCCCATAGAACTTGCACAAAGAGATTACTTTAAAAAATTAAAATAAATGCATTTTTTTTTTTTTTTTTTTTACTGTAGGTCCTCATCAAAAAAGGTTTGGAAAATGCTGTTTTAGTAACAGGCAGAAAGACGCTGTAGAAAGCACACAGGCCTTTGAGTAAGACTGAGGCTTCAATCCCAGCTCAGACGTTTACGAGCTATGTGACCTTTAGGAAGTCACACTTGGCCTCTCTGACCTCCAGTTTCCCCATCTGAAAAGTGGGGACAAAGTGAGGTCATGTGTGCCTGGGACCTGGCATGATCTGTGCAGGTGGCTTTTAAGGTTTCTTTCTTTCTTTTTTTTTTTTTAAAGATTTTATTTATTTATTTGACAGAGAGAAATCACAAGTAGGCAGAGAGGCAGGCAGAGAGAGGGGGAAGCAGGCTCCCCACTGAGCAGAGAGCCCGATGCGGGGCTCGATCCCAGGACCCTGAGATCATGACCTGAGCCGAAGGCAGAGGCTTAACCCACTGAGCCACCCAGGCGCCCCGGTTTGTTTCATTTTTTAAAGCCTCAGAGTCATTTAGAACTGGGAGGAAAACGCCTCAGCCCAGAGAAACAACCTTATGTACAAAGAATCACCGATGATTCCCAGGTATTCCTGGTCCTCTTGAAGACTGTTTCCCGGGGGGGCTGGGGGGTTGGAGGGGAAGGTGGTGCAGGGATGGAGCGAAAGCCGGATGCGTGGGGCCGGGAGGGAGGATGGTGTGGGGTGGGGATGGGGGACCCCGCCCCAGAACACTCACACAGTAGAGCTGCGGTGACTTCTAATGGGCAGGCCCTGCTCGGCCCTCACCAGCCGCTGGTAGGTGATTCCTGTAGCCAGAACAAAGGAGAGTTGGTCGGTTTACCTGCTTCTCCAGCAGTCATGGCCTTGCAGTGGCCCCGCACCAGCCTGCGAGGCTCCCCCTGCACCCCTGGGATGATGCTCAGGTCCCACGCAGCTCAGCTCCTCACGGACAGCGGGTGCGGCACCAGAGGCTTCAAGGTGTCTGGTCTGCGGCGGCCCAGGGGTTCCCTGGCCCTCTCGAAGGTACAGGGGCTCCCCTGAGGGTGTGCGGGCCCCCAGCTCAGTCTCCTCTGGCCCTCCACACCTCTGCCCAACTTCCCAGGGGCTCTCAGGGCAGCTCAGCCTCCCTGCTGCTGTCCCTCCCAGGCTGAGCCCTGCCTCTGCCCCGGCACCAAACTAGCCAACGTCTCTCCCTTGCTCCTGCAGCCTGACCCAGGCCCGTGGCTGCAGAACAGACCATCCACAGGAAGGACTCAGTTGTGTGCCCACCACAGGGAGATTCAAGCACACTTGGTCCTCTCCACCAGCAAGAGCCCCAGAAGCAGGGGCTGGGATTTGGAGGGCAGGCAGGGGTCCCTGTCAGGGGGCAAGGCTGCCCTGGAATGGGTGAGCGGGGAGCAGGAAGGCGAGCCCCTCAGAAAAGTGCAAAGCCACGACAGGCAGGGATCAGAGGCAGCTGCAAACAGAAAGGCCATGATTTTTGTCTGGTCAACTGCAAAAAATAAAAATGACCAGTTTGTGCTGTTCTCATTTAGGACCTAATTGCTTTGACTTGGGGGCCTTTTGCGTGATGTTTCTCTGACGTAACTGTCACAGGTTTAGAAGTTCATGTAATGTCTGTTTTTTTTTTTGTTTTTTGTTTTTTTTTTTTTTTTTTTGTAATGTCTGTTTTGATAGGAAAGTCCCTGAAACGGGCTGTGGCTATGGGGACCTGGGACGCCACCTGGTGGCCACTTGCATTCATGACAGAGGCAAGCTCCCCTCAGGGCTCCCTGCAAGCCAGTCAGTGAAACGCTGTCCTGCGGACTTGACTTGTGCAGTCTTCTCCTGTCCCTTCCGTCCATGGGATGGCCTCCAGCTCTGCAGAGCCACCAGGTCTAGGGGGATTGGAGGGAGATCTGCCACCCCTGCTCCTTCATTGCCCTGCCCAAGGTCACCCTGACAGAACCAGTCCCCGCTCTGCCAGGCCACTCTTCCTCGTGGGTCGCACACAGCAAACACCTGTGGGCATCGACCCAACACCCACCCCCTTCTTCACCAAAGGGACCCTGGGTACAGAGCGACAGGTCACATTTCTCAACCTGCCTTGCAGGGGTTGGGTGGAGGTTCTGGAAGACCCCTTTCTGTAACCCCCACTTTCCTCCTTTCTGTTAACTAGAATAGGGTCACGACGGCCAGAGCTCCTGCAGCCATTGTTAGACCATGAAAGGGCATTGAGGACGAGGTTTCCTGCTAAGGAAGGTGGAGCAGAAAGAAAGGAGAAGCCTGGTCTAGAATGTTTGTGCAATTCCTACGCCAACCCTGGACTGCCTTCCAGTGGAGTTTTTTTTTTTTTAATATAAGGAAAAAAATAAGCTCCTATGAGTTTCCACCAATGTTATACTGGGGTTTCTGTCATGGGCAGCCAACTTATTTCTGATTCATCCTACCCTGTGATTTCTGAAATAGTGGCTCCCCACTCTTTTCCCTACATCTCCTTCTGTGACTCTGTAATACAAGAAATACATATATGGTCTTACTGTTCTCTTTCAGTTCCAGGATCCTATCTATCCAGAGTCCCACACTGCATGGGCTTATTTCTTCTTAGCCTCCTCCACCTATAACGCTTCCTCAGTCTGTCCCAGTCATCCGTGACCTTGACTCAAGAATCCTGATTGGTTATGGCAGAACGTTCCTCAATCTGGGGCATTTCATGTCATCCCAGGATTGGAGGGAGGCAAAAATCTTTGACAAGAACACCAGAGCAGTGATGTTGCATCCCTCCTAACCCCTGTTTTTCAATCATAAAAATCTCTTTCATTGACGTTGTAACATCAAATACTCAAATTTTTAAACGTTCTGTTGTTTTTTTTGTTTTTGTTTTTGTTTTTTAGACAGTCCACTTGTGGCCAGTTGTAATTAAGACTTTGAAAGGGAGGGAGAGGATCTCAATTATAATGTTTTCTCCTGCCAGCTGCGTCCCTCACTTTGGGTTCTTAGCAAAGTGGGGTTTGCAACTGGCATCTGAAATGGGGGTGGTCTAGGGGACTGAGCTCTTAACCCGTGGGGTCTGCGTTAACTGTGGGCAGTTGGTGCCAGAACCGGACTGGGTCTTGGGACACTCAGTTGGTGTCGGGGAGAATTGGTGGTTGTTTGGGATGGATGGGGGGGCGGTCTATGCATTTGGTATGGGAGCATTCTTGAGGAAGACCCCATCTGCTAGTCAGTGACATCTGATTTTCCTTCAAGGGATCTACACCTTCTTTTCCATAATCAGAGACCCCCCCCCAAAAAAAACCCATGAAATGCAAATGCCTCAGGTCAGTAACGTCCCGAGAGAAGCTTCTGGCCACGGAAGATTATTCAGAATTCACCTGCCACCAACTCAGGGGCCAAAGTGACCGAATCTAGGTTTGTACCTGCTTCAGCAGAAGGTTGAAGGATAGAAGGCACCAAGTGAAAGGAAAAGTGGCCGAGATTGCCCGGGGAAGGAACGAGCTTGCGAAATGGCAGCTGGGACAGTCCCGGGCTTTTCGTCACACACAACTCCGGGCTTACGCCTCTGGGCAGAAAAAGCCTTATGCAAATGCGAGAATAGGTTTCTGGAGTCAAAGGATATGGCTTTTGGGGATCCAAGAGACATAGGCTCGAGGGGTGGAGAGCCTGTCAGCTCTGAGAGCGGGGTGAGCCGCTCACCTGTCTAGCCTTTGGGTTCAACCTCTGGAAGACGAGGATAAGCTACAACCCCAGGGGGTGTTCTAGGATGGCGGAGACCAGCCCTTTGCCGTGGTCAACGCCTGGGCCAGCACCAGTCTCATCCCCAACAATGACAGTCCCGCTTTGGACGGAGAGCTCCTGCAACTTGTCCAAGGGCGTCGGCCAGAAAGTGACAAAGCATAGGTCCTACCAAGGCCCGTGTTCCTTCTCTCACACCCGACTTCAGAGTGTGGGCAAGACATGTGAACCTTCTCTGAGTCTCGGTTTTCTCCTACATGAAATGGGTTTTTCCCTCTGCTCACAGGGCCGTGGTCTGGGGGAGAAGCCATCGGTGTGTGCTTTGGAAACCGTCCTGAGACTCACGGGTGATGCCCCCTGTCGCAGCTCACCATCACAGATCCACTCTTTGCTGGCAGGTTTTGTGGTCTACACAGCCCCGCGGGGGTTGGAGTAAATACCCAACAAACACACGGGCTGAAGCCGAGAGGGCTGTGGTGGGCGGGAGCTGGCGGCGCTGACCTGAGGTTTCCTGCCGTGGGCACACGGGAACAGAGGCGGTGGGCCAGCCTACTGGCCTAGAACCAGGAAGAAGGGGGCGGCCCGAACGCTTGATAACCTGCCCACTTCCTCTGCCCACCCAGCCACATCAAAGCGGGATAAAACTGTTTCACTCGTTGCCATGGCAACTGGCTCCCTAAGGTACCCTGGGTGGAGGGCCCGGCTCCCCCGCTCCCCGGCTCCCCCGTCAGGACCTGTCTCTCCGGCTCTGGCTGCCCAGTGCACCAGCATTGCCCTTCGCAGCGCTCCGAGAGGGAGGGGGCATGAGGCTACCCATTCTACAGATGAGGAATGAGAGCTCCTGTAAGTTAAATACATGTCTTGCCACAGGGGACACAGTTCCAGAATTTGAGGCCGCCACGGCGTCATACCAAGTACCAGGAACCACTAAGTGATTCAGCCTTGGCTTCTCCTTGGAGAGCTCACTCCGCTGCTTCCCTCGGCAGGGAGGATGGGGGATGGGGACCTGCCATAAGGGAAAACAGTCCCATGTGCCCTGACAAAAGCTTGGCTACAGCCCTTTCCAACCATCCCACTTCAGGATCATAGAGGAAAGGGTCATTTAGCCCAATTTGCTAGTCACCACTGGCCACGGCCGAGGTTCTGAGAAGTGAGAGGTGAACCTGGGGGGAGCGGCAGGGGGGAGACGACTGAAGGGATTTTTGTCCCGTAGAAAAGCGCACCCACAGGCTACGGTGTTACCCCCCTCTATGATGTTAACCAATTCCGCATCTAATTCTGCAATCTTACTCTGGTTTATCGAGAAACTTCCACTGGGCTCTCATACCCTCCTTTAAACCAGCCCTGCCATCTTGCAGGTTCCCTCGGTAATGAGCTCAGTGTCTTTGATGAAGGCTCCCTGTGTTTCTACATGTTAGGGGTTTTTTGTTGTTTTCCTCTTTTTTTTTTTTTTTTTTTTTTTTTTTTTTTTTTTTTTTTTTTACTGTGTGGAAAAGACTCTCTGACGTGCAGAAGAGTCTGTGATTTCCTATTTCGGTTCTGCTTTCCCTGGAAGAGGACGAGTTCCCAGCACAGGCAGGACGCCACCCTCTCCACACAGGTGCTGGCCTTCCCCTCCATCACCAGGACATCTGCAGCGTCACACCATCCCCCAGGCAGTGTCACGGGGGGAAGGCGCTTCGCAGTGAGGGACCGGACTTCCCAGGGTCGTCTGCTCTGAGCCCAAGAACCCTCATCCCATCTCCAGCTCTGCCTGCTACTCTGCCTGACTTTTGTTCCCCAGGCGGAGAACCCTGCCGTCCCAGCATCAGACCCTCTCCCTCCACAGCCCGCCCTCCACGCTCGCTGGGCTGCCCAGCAGACAGCCCCACCCAGATGCCCCCCTCCCCTGCAAACATCTCAAGGCATAGTGTGCGTTCAGCGGACAAGAGCCGGCTGGTACTACCTGACATTGGGAATGGTCTCCCGGCGTGCAGGGAGGTGATGGTCTCCCCCAGCCCTACATCTCCCCGCTCTCCCCTCCTCATTTCAAAGTAAAAAAGAATCACTTAGATCTGTGATTACCCACTGAAGGCTCTCCTAGGGTATTTGCATTTTGAATCCTTTCTGACTACATTATAGGAGGGAAGAAAAGATTAGCCTTCTTGTTAAAGGAATTCTGGTCCCCAGGAAGAAGCCCAGGCAACGCAGATCTGGTTGTTTGGGGGAGCAGGTGGGAGGAAGGGAATGGAAGAGATTAATCCTGAACTCGCTTGTCCACTTAGGGCGCCTCGCAAAGTTAGACCGGCGAGCTGTCTATTCACCACGTGCCTGAGCACCTCTCCTCGGGGCCTCCCCGGTTTCTAAATTCTTGCATCCACGCCTCTAGGATGCGCTGAGGTCCTAGGAACAGGTGGGCTTTGGGGCCCGCCTACCCTAACCTGTGCCCGCTCCCATGGATTGATTGGCAGGAGACGGAGAAGCTGATTGGTTGGGAGAAGACAGATCCACGAATGGGCTGGGAGGAGACCGATGTGCGGATTGGTTGGGAGGAGACAGCCAGCCTGACTGTTTGGGGCGGACAAATCAGATGATTGGGGAAGGAAGGCAGGAAGGCCCCCCCCCCCCCCCCCCCCCGGGGGGAATTGCAACACTAAGCTGCCTTCCTGAGCTCTCTTGGGTTCCAGGAACTCCTGGAGAGCAGGATTTGGTGTTCCTGTGCTGTGTGTGTGCAGTGTGCGTGACGAGAGCTAGGTGTCGTGGGCGCTAAACAGGGTCTGGTACCTATATAAATTTAAGAGAAAAAAAAACAAAAACAAAAAATGGGATTATAACATACATAGCATTTTGGGGACCTGCTTTTTAACTCAACAGATGATTCGACATCTTTTGCCCTCGGTGCCTCTGCATCTATATTCTTAATGACTGAATAGCTATAGAAGAGCTTTAAATGTTATGCTTCCCAAATCTGTCAGCCTTCTCTTTGATCATTTTTGCCTCGGGTGGCAGGGGGAGGTTACCATTTGGTATCTCTTCTCCACTCTGCGTGGTTCCTATAACCTACTTTTCTTCTGTTACATTCATGGTCTCTTTTTCCACACTTCGACCTTCAATCCACCCGAAATGTATTTTATGTTTGAGATCAAACTCTTATTTATTGGTTTCTTTTTGAGATAGAACTGTAGCTCAGTTTTGATGGTCTGTCAGTGGTCCTGATGCCATTTATCAAAGGACCAAGTTGATTCCTCCCTGGTTTCAGGCCACGTTGTCATATAACAAATCTTGATTCAATCTGGCAACACCTCTCTTAGGTTACGTCTCCTTAAGTTTGTTTCTCTGTGTAGGTAACATAGAAGAGAGATTCGCATCTCTCTTTCTTCTTTTATATGTTTAGTTGCTATTATACATTGTTGGGTTTTTCCCCCCATCACTGTGTTCTCTGACTGGCGAATGCCATTAGCGCTCTCTTGACTAGTTCTGTCTGTTCTGTGGGTGAGTCTCTTAGTCCTGACAGATAAGCAATTGCCTGATCTCGGCGTAATTAAAATGTTACTTTCTCCGGAAGAAGAAATATTCTATTTTTGCCTATTTGCATAGGCAAAACACCAATAAGCACGAGAGGAGGGTCGCTGACTGAAATGGAAGTGCCTCTAGCATTTCCCTGTGGGCTGTTACCCCTTTAAGAACATTTCTATATATTACCGGGGTTTCGGGTGTTAGGGGTGAATGATGAGTTTTATCAAATGTGTTAAGGGCATCACTAAGGACGTTAACATGACGTTATTCCTTTGAGGCTGATGAATTACTCTCTCGGGCCACCTCGCGGTAAATGTTACCTCCTTGGGTTTTTTCTTGCTCTAGAACGGTTTGCCGGGCCCTCGTTTTTGTGTTTATTTGGAGCACTTGCCATTTTTCAAGAATTCCTCCTTTTCAGACCCCACGTGTACAAACTTGGCACCAGGCCCTTGTCCACACCTGTCACAGCACCCATCAACCTGTCCGCCCCTAGCCGCGGTCACTCCCCTAACCAGAGCGCCATCGGTCCACACATTCATTTCCCTATTTGCTCCTGAGGCAAAGAGGACCAGCAGGGGCCTCTCGTCAGTATTACGTGGGCTTCTCTGTCTGACCCGGGCAGTCTCGGAGACTCTTTGGCAAACTAGAGTCCAGGCACAGACCGTGCAGTGGGGTCTCCTCGCCCTGAATCCCTACCCAGTGTCCCCTAAGAATTCTCCCTTGCGTTGCCGCCTGTGCTCACTGCTGTCAGCCACCGGGTGCCGCGTGCACCTCGAAGTCCCCACGCCTGCCACGCCAGCACTCACCCGGGGCCTTGAGCTCAGCATCGATGAAGGTGAGCAGCTCCCGGGAGATGCTGCAGTAGGGAACAGGCCAGGTCAGGAAGCGGTGGTAGGTCCTGGCTGCTTTCAGAAGGAGATCTGAATCAGGTGGGAAGTGTGGCGTCTGGATGGAGAGAGAGGTCTGGGTGAGAGAGAGCTGCCTGATACTCCACAACAGACCCTGCTCCTTTCTGGAATGTTCCACAGAAGGCACTCTGTTCCCGGCAACAGTATGTCCCGAGACAGGGGCAGAAAGAACCGGAAGTTATCTGCAGGGAGGAAGTTACACATGGGCCAGATGGCACCCGGGGGCCACGCTTTCACCCCACATAAGACCCAACACGTGAGAGTGCCTCTCTGTAAAGCTGTCACCTGGGGGGTCAGCCTAATGTTGCCACTGCTCCTGGTCATTTGGGGAATGGTCTTCAGGGCCTGAACCACCTGTATTTGCATATCCCCACTTGAGGCAAAGGTTTATGCTTGGAAGTGGATGGGATCCCACATGTGTGTGGTCGTTCGATGCCACCAGTCTAGGGAAGACGGGATCCTCACCCCGGGGGAACCAACTCTGGGGGTACAGAACGGGGTGGACCGGAAACCTCTCAGCAGGATCCGTGTCATGGCTCGTGAATGGGCCGTGGATGACAGGCCCCCACGGGAGCCCGGCTGTGCCAGGCACCACGGCATCCGCACAGAGCCCTGAGGCCTCTCATGGTGGCCCCCCCGGAAAGCCATCAGACGGCTGACACCTGTTTCAAGGTCCCAGCTTATCTCTGGAGGAGTGAGACCATCCCTCCCCAGCCTCTCCCGTCTCCCCCAGCCTGCCGCACTGGAACTTACGCAGAGGACAGTGGAGTAGAATAGAAGGGCCAAGGGCGCAAGAAGGTCATAAGTGCCCTTCTCTTGGACCTGCGGATGGGACAGGAGGAGAGCGTGAGGTTCATCACAGGTGCAGAACAGAGCGGTGTTTTCTCGTTCTGTCCTTTCTTACTTCCTTTCTTACGGGAAAAGTAACGTAAACACAAGGCAATAATTTGGGAAATACAAGTTTAAAAAAAAAAGCACTCACAATATCTCCCCTCCAAATGCAATCGCCACTCATGTCGCAATGAGTTCTCCTAACACCATTTTTTTCTCTGTATTTTCCTCTGCAGACATGTAAATCAGTGTGTGTATATTTTTACTCATTTTTAACCTATTATTATTTATAAATGAATTTGTTTTGCTACATCATCTCTAAGACCACCTTTACCCGCCCTGCTCCTCGTTATGCATTTCCGTTTTATTTATTGTATTTTTTCAAATTTGTTCTTTTTTTTTTTTAAGATCTTACTTATTTACTAGAGAGAGAAAGATAGCAAGAGAGAGAGTGCAAGCAGAGGGGAGAGGGAGAAGCAGGCTCTCCCCTGAGCATGGAGCCCGACACGGGACTCGATCCCAAGACCCTGGGATCATGACCTGAGCCAAAGGCAGATGCTCAACCCACTGAGCCACCCAGGAACCCCTATTGCATAGCTTTAAATTTATAGATTTTTTTTCCCTGATGTCCCAATGTTAGAAGTGTTTGTTTTTTCTTCCCTTATGGATTTTTGCTTTGGCATGCAAGCATCGTGTAAATATTCATATACACTTTTTCTTCTTTCCTCTGAAGCTTCGTTTTCTTAAATGTAAATCTTTAATGCACTTAGAATCCCATCTGCTGTGTGGTATGCACTTGGAAACGCACTCTGAATTTTAGTCAATTTTCAGTAAGCCGTTAAATAAATCTTACTGATGCATTTTTTATACATTAAAATTTGTTTATACCTTTGGATAATGCCCATCTTTTTATTACCTGCGTAGTATTTCTTCTGCTAGATCTCTGTCATTTATTAGCATCATTTTGGACCTTTGAGATTATCTTCCTGCTGTTTTAAATCCTTTTGCAATGCATGTTACTTTGTGCACATGACTTTTTCCCACAATTTGGATTACTTCTCTAGGTTCAAGTTCAAGAAGTGGGATCAACGGATCAAAGTCTATAAACATATTTCTGACCTTCAAAGCACCCTGCCAAGTTACTCTCCAGAAGGACTGTGCCAATTTTAATATGCCGTACATACGAAAGCACGGGTTTCACTCTAACCCTTCCGTGCATTCCTCATTGTAATTTTTTTTTGCTGATTTGCTAGGCAAAGACTGTCTCATTATGGTTTTAATTTGCATTTATTTTATTGTAACTGAGGCAACATTCTTTCCATGTTTGTTTCCAAGGTTTACGTACTCCTCAGCTCATTCTTTGACCCACTCGCCACCATACATTTGCACGGGATTTAGAGTCCTTCGGTCAACATGCTAAAGGTGTCGGCCCCTTCTGGAACACGTGGGCAGCAGAGATGCAGAGAAAGGCCCACCCTCTGTGCTGCACTCCGTGGGCTCAAACTGAGAATTCTTCTCTTTACCCTGAACCATGTGCCTGATACACCCGCTCCTTGGTCCCTCCTACAAACCCTCCCCTATTGCTACACGGCTGCAGAGAATTGTGTTTATAAACGAAACACCCCAAAGGCAGTTTATCTCTTCTGAGTTGGCCTGCTTGTGGTTGGAGTCTAACAGCACCTCGTAAATGGTGGTACCAGAACTGGGGCCTTGGGTATTTTGATAAACCAAGACAGTCCAGGGACAGCTGAAAAAGTCACATGTTTAAAAAAAAAAAAAGAAAGAAAGAAAAAACACTTAAGGAGATAATTCTTTATAGAAGAGCTAGCACCCTCTTTACAGATCCCCAGCTGTTCTGGAAGCCCAGCCCAGCTGAGCCTGAAACACGCCCTTCTTCTTAGTCGGAAAAGCCTCTTCATATGTTCTCACTGTTTAATAGGTTTTCTCTTCTGTGTCTACTTTCCTGGCTCTTTCCAAGGAAAGGAATTCGGGAGAACTTCCTCCCTCCTCTCTAGTCAATACCCAAACTTGCAAGAAATGTCTGTCTTAGGAAGCAGCTGAAAGTGGGGGGCGCCTGGGGATTCAGTCAGTGGAGCATCTGACTGTTGAACCGGGCTCAGGTCGTGATCTCAGGGGCGTGAGATCGAGCCCTGAGTCGGCTCTGTGCTGGGCGAGGAGCCTGCCCAAGATTCTCTTTCTGCCTCTCTGCCTCTCCCTCTGCCCCTAAGCCGCTTGTATTTGCTCTCTCTTCCTAAAAAAAAAAAAAAAAAAAAAAAAATAGAAGCAGCTTAAACTCAGAATCCGGGCTCCTGAATTTTAGGAATCCTCATTCTCTTACTGAAAGGACCACAAGCCCCTCCTAGAAACGTTCAATCCCCAACCACTGCTGGAACGGAAAAGTCAGGGGTTCCCAGTGCCCTTTGCCAAGCCCCCACACTGGGCCAAGCACACCCCAGAACGGGCACTCCGTGGGGACCTTTCCCTCGCGTCTTTGACCCCCGACCGGCGCCTACCTCTCGGGTTTTCTGCAGGATCTGCTCCAGGAGGATGAGGAAGTGACCCGGGTCCCTGCTGACCAGCTCCTGCAGGCTCCAGCAGTTGAGACACAGGCCAGCTGCAAAGGCAGAGAGAGAGGTGGGAGTTCGGGTCAGGTCCGGAGAGCAGCAGGAATCCCTGGGGGGCTGCACGGGGGCCCTCCTGGATAAAGGGACGGTCTGAGAAGACCATGGATCAATAGCCAACACCATCGTGCCTCATTGAGATGAGCGCCTGCGGTCTTGCAGAGAGCGGGGCTCACGAGACACAGAGGCGGGCTGGGGTCCCCTTGAGAGGCCACGATTCTGTGGCTCTGGCCCCTACAGGGGCTGCCAGAACCTGCAAGGTCCAGGGAAGAAGGGCAGAGGCAGAAAGTTCTGGAAAGAGGAGGAGAAGAGTCATGGAAAGCTCCGTCCCAAAGCAAGACCAAGTCTCCGAGAGAGAGAGCCCACCCTGGGACTGCCCGGCGGGGGGGCCAGGAAGGGGGATGCTACATCCGTGTAGCTTTTGAAAGCCAGAGTGGGCGCTTCTGTCCTTGTGTAACTTCCCCAGACTTCCTTATTGTGCTGGGCTCTGTTTCTCCGCTGGCAGCAAGGGTAAACCCCTGGAAGTTAGCGGGATGCACACGGAGGCCTGTGTGCATGTGTGCGTGTGCACATGGTGGAGGCCAGTGCAGCGGGGGGAGGCGAGGGGAGCCAGCTGTGAGCTGCAGGGAGCTTGTGCTGTGGGCACCTTCAGGAGCTTGGGCTCCTTCCAAGTTTGGGGAGACCCTCACAGCGTTTTCATGCAGACACGGGGTTTTGTAAAATTGGCCAAAGTCAGATACTTTTGTCTTCTTTTACGTAATGATGCCCCCCCCACACCAACTTCACTGTCTACACTTAGGTACCATCCAGACCGTAGGCAGCAAAGGGCCACTGACTGACCCCTACTGTGTGCCGATAAGGTGCTAGGCTCTTGCATACATGGACTCTGTCCCCCTGAGTCTCCCCTCCCCGCTTCAGGAAGAGGCTCCTGTGGCCGCCACTCTCCCATTATGGGCGAGGCAGGTGGGGTCCTGAATGGTTAACCCATTCGCGTGACAGCAGCCAGTGAGAGACAGCTTTAGTCTAGATCTGTGCAATTCCAAAGACCAAGGAAAACCTTTCAGAGGAGGTGACACTTAGTCTGAGGCCTGGATGAGAAGGAGCCACCTACGTGCCGTTCCGAGGGAAGAGTTCCAGGCAGCAAGTACAAAGGTCCTGAGGTAGGAAGGAACCAGGGAAGGAACCGGGTATGTTCAAGGAGCAGTGGCTACCTATCTCATGGGGTAGTCAGAGAGGCAAGTGGGGTATGGGATATGAACACTCTTAGAAGCACAAGAAATGATCACAAGTAGGCGCCAGTCTTCAGAGATACAATCACCCCTGCCTGCAGATAAGCCCGTTCCTGGGTTCTGGGAAACATGTGACGTGGAAGCTTCCTGCTCGCTGAAGCTCGGCTGAGATTCCCCCTTGTCCTGCGGGCAGAAAGGAGATGGGGCTCTGGAAGGAACCAGAAACCAACGCAACAGAATTCTGGGGTGAGTCATCTATGAATTCCGAGCGGTTCTTTTGGAATCAGCAGCTGTGGTTCTTCTAAGCAGGACGGATAGCTTCTTCCAGGACCTGTGTTTCTGGTGCATGTGAAGAAAGCAAGATAGCCCTGAGGAGGAGGAGGAGGAGGAGGAGGAAGACGTCGGGGGAAGACAGACAGACTGCCACGTTCTGAGGGGCTACTCTCCATCAGGTGCTGTACCACGCACCAGCTCACAGGAGGTCTGGCTCTAGAACCAGAACCCGCCAGCTTCTGTAAGCACTCCAGGGCACACTGTCACACACACCGCCCCCCCCCCCGGGGCTTTCTTGGGCCCCACCAGCCCCCTCTACCCTCCCTGCTTCCCCCCACCGGACCTACCTGACCAGGAGGTGGAGCAGCGGCTGAGGCTGAGCCCATGCAGGCAGCGGTCCAGGGCATGCTGGATGCGGTCCTCCGTGCACGTCGTGGCCCCTGGCTGCATCCTGAGTCATCGCCTACACAGGGGACAGACACCCGTCAGCCAGGAGAGCCACAGGCTGGAGAAGCACGTGGACCAGCGGCGCGGAGCCCCCTCAGCCTCGCCGAGAGCACAGCCTGGGGTGGCGGGGGTTACAGTCGCTGTGGCTCAATGGCTCGGCGATGCAGGCTGCGAGGTGGATGGGGGCCTTCCTGCCCCACCTGGCAGTGGCAAGTGTCCCCATGAGTGCCCGGGAGGAGCCACACCCCAGTGGGCAAGAGGACTCCTGGAGAAAAATCAGAATCATGCAGGGAGGGGGCTTTTCCTGTGCCCCACCCCCCCAGGCCCCAGGGATGGGCAGGGGGAAGGCTGCCGAACCTCAGTTTCCTTTTCTGTAAAATGGGCTTAACAAGGCACCGACACCAGAGGACTGTTGGCAAAAATGCCACAGCGGATGAACCCAGTGCACTCTCAGGCCACGAAAGCCATCCCGCCACAGGCTTTGGCGCCCTCCCACTCTCGCGCATTCACCCCTTCTGAGAGGACCCTGTTGCTGGCCCCTCAGGCCGGGTCCTGGCGATGAGCCGAGGAGGCCACGGTCCAGCTCGGTGGAACTGGGGACGGACCAGGAAACCACAAGCAGAAGCACTGAGCTCAGAGCTGGGCCATGCAAATGACATGCAAAACTGCGAAATCCAAACGGGGACCCAGCTGCGTGACTGGAACCCTTGGCTCGTGGGGGCCCCACGTAGGCAAATCCTCCCACTTCCCCAGCCCAGGAGGAACCGCACACCTGACCGGGGACACATGGGCCCTCTGTGAGCTGTCCAGCATCTCCCCACATCAGCAAGGTCCCCACTGGGCCATGCTCCTTGGCATCAGACACAGACACTGGACCGCTTAATGGACCAAGAAAGAGGTCATTGCAGAAGGTAGATGCCGTGAAGACAGATGGCGCCAGGGGCGGGCCAGATGGGGAGCCCGTGCTAGGTCATCGGGGAAGCCTCCCTGAAGAGGCCACGAAGCTGGACAAGGAAGCGAGGAGAGAAGCGAGAGGAAGAACATTCCAGAAAAAAGAGGCAGCATGTGCAAAAGTCTGGGTGCAGGGGCGAGCCTGCCAAGGACTGAGACCCCGGAACAGAGGGCCAGGCCCCCCACCTCCCGGCTGCTGAGGTGGCAGACTGAGCTCGAGAAAACCTCTCACAGGGGATTCAGGACTGTGCATGCTGGCTGTTTCCATGAGCAGCACCGGCAGCCCAAGGATGTCCCTGGGCCCTTCCAATGTCCCTGATTCCTCCCTGGGCAGCCCAGGCAATGAGTCCGCTGCCACTGAGCCAGACGGTGCAGGGTGCAGGCTTTGGGGCCTCGGGCGCGCCTGGCATGGGCGTGCGTCCTGGGAACGGACCCTAGTGACGAGGCCACAGCCTTCTGCCTACAGTGGAACCCCAGGACAGGACCCTCTCCAGCTTAGTCCTCCCCAGACTCAGGGCTCCTGGTATGCGTTGTAGGAGCTGGGAGCTCAGGCACCTTGAGAAGGATGACTCTGGGGCATGGATGGCTCACATGGCATCAGAAGACCCTCTGCCCCCCCAGGCTGGTTTTTCCCCAAGAGCCCCAGGGTGGGTTCTTGGAGGGAGCTCAGAGGCTGCCCCCCACCGCCCGCCCCTACCTCAAGTCCTTCATTTCGCAGAAGGGGAAGCCGAGCCCCAGGGAGGGGACGGAGCAGCCCGCAGGTGGGCGCCTGGCTGGGAGAGCCGGCTGGGGTGTAAGCAGACAACCGTATCGAGGACTCCTTCCATGCTCCCCGACTGTGGCCAAGACCCAACTCAGGGGACAAAACGTGCTCAGTGACCCACCTGCTCATGTTCTAAAGAGTCACGGTGAGCCAGCAGCGGGGAGGGGGGCAGTCACCCCAGGGTACCTCAATGGGAGGGGTCCGTCCAGAAGGGGCACAGCCACCTACCCGCGTCCACAAATACAAGAAGACTGGGAAGACATGCTGTCAAGCATTCCAGAGGGCTCTCCTCTCTCTCCCAAAGCCAAGGGCGGGGGTGGGGGTGGGGTTTGTCTTTAAGAGAATCCCTTCTTCAGACCAGACACCTGCCAGGTAGGGGGGGGCTGCCATTTTGTTGTCCCATGACTGCTTGGGAAGCACACTGGCTTCGGGCTCCCTGTGAGTCACAGCAGGGCTGAGGGGGAAAGCAGGGAGGGCGGGTAAGGAGATGTGAGAGGTCCTTGTGGGGAGGGTGAGGGGTGGGGTCTAGCCACAAAAGCTGGACCCGGGCTGTTTTGTTGGTAGTTGACCCTGGAGGCAGCGGAAAGGAAAGTTAGCAGTAAGAGGCTGATGGGGGGATCACCCCTGGGGAGGCGGATGGAGAGATGGGTCATCTGTGGCACAGAGAAGTTACACGACTTGCCCAAGGTCACACAGCAAAGAGGTGGCAAAGCCGGGATATGAATACAGGGGGCCTGGTCCTGACTGCTACAGGGCGCTCTCAGCATAGTCAAGATGCCAGTTACCAGAAGAAAAAGAAAATCAACTCATGTTCACACCCCCCAAAACGAAGACTCAATTAGCTGTAACATGGTCTTGCTTTAAGAGACCTACCTCCCCAGCTACAAGGAATCTTGAGCCCCCCATGTCCATGTCTGTCTACACCAGCTGCCCACCCTCCAGCAAGGGGATCAGGACTGACAGAAGCTCAGTACCCGCTGAACCAGACCATCTCTAGTCTGGACCTAGGGCTGAACCACACTGACTGGGTTTAGAGTCCCCTCCGCCCAGTCCCTGCGGCAAGGGACACCCGGGTGTCACGAGGCAGACATTAGTCATCCTGCCCTATTGCGTCCCATTGTGAACATAAGATGCAAATCAACGTTTTCAGCCAACACTGCCTCTGCTGCACCCCTGTCCTGAGGGGGTCAGGACACAGTGTCCTGGGGCTGCTCTGAGCAGCCTTCACAGCACTCCTCCAACGCCTGCTGGCCCACACTCCTTCCCTTCACCAGGCCCCCGAGACTCCCATCTCCTGGCCTCAGTGTCCCCAGCGGTTCACTGAAGATGATCAAGGCCTTCTCCAGGGATGGGGCAGGGATCTCCAGGGCACAGGGCACAGCTCCCGGCATGCCAACTCCCCCTGGCATCCTGACACCATCTAGAGTTTTCCCTCAGCTGCTCTGAGAGGCAGACTTGCCCAAGGCACTCGGCCCTGGGAGCCCAGGCAGGTGGGAGCCTGACCGGGACGAGGTGGGGGGACCCTCAGCTGAGCTGCCCTGAGGGTTAACCCAGAGCATCGTGGCTCACCACCTGGTCCTTTGGCACCCTCATTTCCGTTTGATGAGTCAGTCATCAGCCGTTTCTTGTGACTTGTCAGCAGAACCCTACTGGCTTTGGGGTGGAGAGGAAGGGGAAAGAAGGTGGTACTCCCTCCCTCCCCAAGGATGATGCCTTTTTTCAGAGATCTCCAGGCAAGGCCTGGCTTCCCTGGGCACCTTGGTAAGAGAAGCATCTATTGTGAAATTCTAGCCGCTGCCAGGAATGGGAATGGCCCTCACCCGTGGTGGGGTCATGTTGAAACAGTCGGCAGCCAGGCTTGCCCCCATCTCCAAGTTCCTCTTCCAAGCCAGTAAGGGTGAGTCCTTAGTGGGGACCCTGAGCAGAACAGGGAAGCCTGGAGTTGGGGAGGGGTGAGCCCAGAGGGCACAGAGGGAGACCTCCTCTTCACATGTTCCCCTGACCTCATGATGCAAGACAGGGTCATCTTCCCAAATGTGCAGGACTAGTGGAAGGTCTGCCTAGGTCCGACTCTCCTGGGGCAGCCCCCACTGGGGCTTTTTTTCTTGGAGGATTTCTCAAACACTGTGGAATGGCAGAGGCACAGGGCCTACATCTCATAGCAGGAGAAATAAGTACCTCCAGGCTCTGGCCGGCACCCACACAGTTCCCCTGCTGTTCTGGAATATTCCAGGGCCCATGCTTTGAAGCCTTAGTTCCACAGGTGGGAATAAGAAAGGCACCAAGGTATGTGGTCCTGCACGGACCCTCCCCACATCCATCCCGCATCACTCTTCCCTCTGCCCCTGTGGTTTGACCTCCCTTCTCTGGCCCCACTCTTCTCCCCATGACTGTTCAAGGCAGAATCTCTTCTGTGACCTAATTTTAAAATTTCTCACCATCAAAGCAGGAAGGATACACTCGAAACTAAAGATACTGGGGTAAGAAAGGAGTGAGAAGGATAGGAGAATGAGCTGGGGAGGAGGAAGGGCAACACTTCTTTGGGGCAATTTCTATGTATCCCTTTGACTCTTAGAACTACAGCAAGGTTTTACATACCCCAAATTAAAAAAAATAACTCAGGTCAACTGGGATTGCAGCAGACAGGGGGACAAAAATCTACAAAACGAATGGACCCAAATGCATTGTAAATGAGTAACATAACCACACTGAAAGGGACGGGGGAAGAAAGAATTAAACAGAGGAACTTTGGAAAATAGCATTTCGACTGGCTACTATAAGACTAAAGACAAAAAGAACTACACACCAACATCATTTTGTAATTATTAAACTTGTTTGCCATAGGGATGTGTGTTTAAAATCTGGAGACCTCTTTATGTGTGTGCTATGACTAAGCAAACAAGTAAATGTATCATAGATTACGAGAGCCAGCTTCTCACTGTAGGAGAAAGAAGTAACAAATAAGGAGTAGGAGAGTAGGGAAAAGAAATCTAGAATGAACCAACCCGGTTAGGCAGGGCTTGGGGAAATCAGCATGAACTCATGGATTTTGAATGTATTTACACAGAGATACATACAGAAGTGAAAAGGATGTGTGTATGCTTGTGTTAAAATGCATGCATCTATTTTCTGGCTGTGCAGAAAGAGCCAGGAAATGACATCCCAGTAGCAATGAGCACACCTAGTGCCCAGGTCTTGGTTTCTAAATACCATTCTCCACTCACAGGAACCAGGGTTCCTTAGAGGAATGGCTGAGTCCAGGACTGGGGCAGGAAATATATAAGATGAACCAGGAACATCTTACAGTGTCAGAAAATAAGTCATTCCTTGAAAAGGGATGGGAGTGTCCGAGGACAGGGGAGCCAGCTCGAAAGAGCTTCCAATGGCTAAAGCCAGGACAATTTTAACAACAAAATAAATAATGAAAGTGCTGGATTATAATTTGTAGAATGAAATAAATACTCTACAAAATGAGTATACACTAATGTTCTAAACAGTTGAATAAAGGAATAAATGGAGGAGAAGGAACAGATCTTTGTTACAAAAGAATACCAATCAATAAATGTGGCGAGAAGGAGAAAAATACAAAACCACCATTAGGCAAATGCCACAGTAGTAACCGTCCTCAATATGATTGTTAGAATCCGTGGATGAAAATCTCAGAGGGGACAGCATACCTGCATAGTCTCAGAGTATTTCCTCTAAGAAATTAATTGATTACAAGGGAAAAATAATAAATTCACAGTGGAGAAACCCAGCACCACCTTAACCTCATGATCCAAGTTAATATTACCAACAATAAGATATGTCAAGATCCTATCTCCCCTGATAGGATGCACTGAGAGGGACATGATGTCACTTCTGCCGGATTCTTACCAAAAACATGCATAATCACGACGGAGTCATGAGAAGACATCCTATAACATAACTGAGCAGTTCTCGCCAGAATGTCAAGGTCATAAAGGTAAAGGAATTTCAAGAAACTGCCATAGATTGGAAGAACTTGAGGAGACACAATGTGGGATCCTGGATGGGACTCTAGAACTAAAAGGAGACATTGGGTGGGGAGAAGATGGCTAAAATCCAAATAACGTCCACAGTCTAGTGAGCAGTGTTGTACCAACGATCATTTCCTGACTATACCAAGTTACGTGAGTTGTTAGCATTCAGGGAAGCTGGTTGGTTGGGCTCCATAGTTCTAAGACCCTTTCCATAGGCTTACATATCCTCCTAACATACCTCCAGTTGGTTATTCAGTGCCTTGCTGTCCTTCATTACCCTGTTTCAAGTTCCCACTTCATGTGTGGTCACAGTTCCTAATTACTGGTGGGTGGGCCAACGCAGGGCTAGCGGCTTCCCCCCTAACCCAGGGTTCCTCGACTGGGATAGAGAATCTCTCAGGTTCTTGGAGGGTCTCCGAGGGCTCCCTGTGAGACTACTTAAACTGTTTCCATTTTGATGGCAATCTAGAAATCAGTAGTTAGTATATTTTGGAGCACGTTCATGACACCTATGACCAAATGTTACCATAAAAAGTCAAAGACCGGTCTTCATTTGAGACCATTGCCTAAAAGGACAGGGCATGCCTGTTCCAAGGTGTGTTCTTGGGATCTACTAGGGTTCGGGTTGAACACAATGAGTTGATAGAACGTGTTTAGTAAAAGGAGAATCACTTACATCATCTGAGGAGAAACCAGAATATAAATTAGTGGAAAATTTGTGCCTGGCTTTTTACAAGCATTCAGTAAATGCTATTAGCTATCAGCGTGCTTTCTGGGCATAAACAATTCTATGGCCCAATTCCAGAGAGCTTTGAGACTGGCCCAGGAAATAAAACACTCTCTGGTTGATTCCGCTGCAGTCAGGCTTGAGAAGGGATGCCTTCTATTTTTCAAAGACACGCATGTACTAGACTATTTGAGTAGGAAGGCATCCCGGAGACCAGTTAGTGCATTTCTCCCATTCTACAGAGAGGAAAATGGAGGTTCTAAGCAGAGAAGGGCCTTGCTCAGATTACAAAGTGGCAAATCTATCATTAGAATCTGAGCCTAGAACCCAGGGGAGCCATGGCACCCTCCTGCTTAGGTGGGAGTCAACCTCTGCCATCCATCAGTGTGACCTCGGCTCTTCTCCTCAAGGTTATTTCTAGAATCCTTTTTAAAATTTCTTTTCATGGGGTGTCTGGGTGGCTCAGTTGTTAAGCCTCTGCCTTCAGCTCAGGTCATGATCTCAGGGTCCTGGGATCGAGCCCTGTGTCAGGCTCTCTGCTCAGCAGGAAGCCTGCCTCCTCCTCTCTCCCTGCCTGCCTCTCTGCCTGCTTGTGATCTCTGTCTGTCAAATAAATAAATAAAATCTTAAAAAATTTTCTTTTCACATTATCGCATAAGTATTCAACTCCTTCATGTGTCAGCTTTGTGAATTTAGGTTTTCTGACAAGATCATTTTAATCAAGATTTAAAATCTTACTAGCCGAGAGCTGGGTCTAGAATTTCTATACGGTTTTTAAGGAATTGTTTCTGAACCTGCAATTTTAGCCCCTCTCTTATTCTAAATGTTGTAAAATTACATTTAAAAATATGCAGATCTGGATTGGATTTGTATTAAATATTTTTACACTACATCACAATTCTTTAAATAATTCTTGTTGACATTCACGATAGATGTAGTAACTAGGAAAATGGCAGTGTTTCATTGGGGAGAAGGCAGCAGCTTTAATACAGATTTATTTCATTTCTTGCTGTTTATTTTTGTTTGTTTGTTTTTATGCTATGTCACCCCTCATTATGAGTTCCTTGTTTTGATTCATTTCTTGCTCCGCTGGAGCCTTCTGAGTAACTTCGCGATGAGTGTGTGGGTGAGGTAGTTTCTGGGTGTTTCTATGTCACAAGCCATTTCATTCATTGAGGCTCACAATGAATTCTACCTTGGCCGATTAAAGCGTTGGTGTAATTCATCATTTTTTCACCTTCAGAATGTTTCTAGGAACCCAAAATAATCAACCAAAGGCATGGTTATCACAAAGAGAGGTAGGTAAAGTGGTTTGCTACAAATACAGAAATTTGGTACAAGACAGAAATCAACTATTGCTTCATTATATGAATAAAAACCAGAAATTGCATTAGGAAAAAAAAAACCAAGAAAAATATGAAGAGAAAGTAAACTTTAAGAATAGGCAAGATTTTGGGGTGCCTGGGTGGCTCAGTGGGTTAAAGCCTCTGCCTTCAGCTCAGGTCATGATCCCAGGGTCCTGGGATTGAGCCCCCACACTGGACTCTCTGCTCAGCAGGGAGCCTGCTTCCTCCTCCCCCTCTCTGCCTGCCTCTCTGCCTACTTGTGATCTCTGTCTGTCAAATAAATAAATAAAATCTTAAAAAAAAAAAAGGATAGGCACAGTTTTAATGAAATAAAGCTTTTGAGGGACACAAAAGAAGGCAAATAAATGGAAATACATACATTATTATGAGCTGGGAACACTCGGTATCAAATAATTGAATCAAAATGGATCAGAGCCTCAATGTAGAGTGTCAGTGATAAAACTCTCAGAAGACATAACAGAGAGGCTTCCTCACCCTGGATTTGCCCGTGATTTCTTGGCTATGACACCAAAAAGCAACAAAATAAAGACAGATAAAGTGGATCTCCATCAAAATCGAAAACTGCGCATCACAGTCAGAGAGTGAAGAGGTAAACCTACAGAATGGGAGAAAATATTTGTAAATCATCTATCTGACAAGGAGCCAATATCCAGAATATATAAAGAATTCCTACAACTCAAGAACAGCAACAACAACAAACAACCATTAAAAAAATGGACAAGAGACTTGACTAAACAGGGCTCTAAAGAAGACATCCAGATGGCTGAAGGGTACACGAGAAGATGCTAACATCACTCACCGATAGGGAAATGCAAATCAAAACCACAAGGAGAGAGAGACGCCTGGGTGTTTCAGTCGGTTAAGCGTTTAAGTGTCTGCCTTCAGCTCAGGTCCTGATATCAAGCCCCACATACCCCAGGCTCACTGCTTGGCTGGAGGGGTGGGGTGTGAGGGGTGACTGCTTCTCCCTCTCCCTCTGCCCCTCCCCGCTGTTCATGTGTGCTCTCCCTCCCTCTCCCAAATTAACAAAAAAATCTTAAAAAAAAAAAAAAAAGAACCCAAAACCACAATGAGATACCACTTTGCGCCCATTCAGGTGACTACCATAAACAAAACAGAACAAAAAGAAGAGTTAGTGAGGGTGAGGAGAAATGGGAAGCCTCGTGCTCTGCCGAATATGGAATGGTGCTGGTGATTTCCCCCAAAATTAAAAATAGAATGATCACATGATCCAGCAATTCCACTACGGAGTATATCCAAAAGGGCCAACTGCTGGGACGTGAATGGACCCTGTAAATCTGCGTTATGGCATCATTATTCACAAGAGCCAAACAACAGGAGAAACCCCATGTCCACGAACACAGGTGAATGGATACGCAAAATACGGCATATACCGAAATGGGATATTCTGCAGCCTTAAAAAGGAAGGAAATCCTGTCACATGCTCCAACACGGAGGAACCTTGAGGACACTGTGCTGAGAAAAATAAGTCAGTCACGAAGAGAAAAATACTGTACAATTCCCCATCTAGGAGGCACCCAGAGCAATGAGATTCACAGAGACGGAGCTGAATGGTGGTTGTCAGGGGCTGGGGGAGGGGACACGGGCGCAGAGTTTTAGTTTTATACAATGAAATGAATGTGCTTCGCACCACTGATCTATATACACTTACCAACATGAAGATGGTAAATTTTATTTTATTTATTTTATTTTTTAAAGATTTTTATTTATTTAGGGGCACCTCAGAGGCATAGTGGGTTAAGCCACTGCCTTCAGCTCAGGTCATGATCTTAGGGTCCTGGGATCAAGCCCCGAATCAGGCTCTCTGCTTAGCGGGGAGTCTGCCTCTCCCTCTCTCTCTGCCTGCCTCTCTGACTGCTTGTGATTTCTCTCTGTGTCAACTAAATAAATAAAAATCTTTTTTTAAATCTTTTTTTAAAAAGATTTTTATTTATTTAGTTGACACAGAGGGAGAGTGAGAGAGCTCGAGCAGAGGGGAGGAGCAGAGGGAGAGGGAGACGCAGACTCTCTGCTGAGCAGAGACCCCCATGTGGGGCTCAATCCCAGAACCCTGGGATCATGACCTGAGCCGAAGGCAGACGCTCAACGGATGGAACCACCCAGGTGTCCCGAGGTGGTAAATTTCACGTCATGCATGTTCTACCACAACTTAGAAGGGGAAACAACAAATAATTAATTGACGCCTTTGCAATGTTACATAGGAATGTCAATTCTCTGTAAGTTTCAGTCTAGAGAACAGGAAGGATGGAAGGAAGGGTGGGCAGGCAGGCAGGCTGGCTATTCCAAGAGGCTGTTCTGTGTCAGATACCATGAGGGGCATTTTCACTGGCTTGCCTAGTTAAATGACCGTCATCAGCCCACGACAGAATGAGAGTTGCCCACAATTCCTGCAGCTCAGGGAAAGTCAGCCACATATTTGCCCAAGTTCTTGGGGTCCCCGTTCCCATGAGCCGAGCTGGAAGCACATCCAAAGTTGGCCTGACTCTCAAAGCCCACGTTCCTTCCTGGGCCGTGTTCATAGGAAATGATCCCTGCTGTTTGCTAGACACTCAGAGGGCTGAGTATGGGGTTGTGCCTCTGTGTTATAATTCGAGGCTTCCAGCAAAGACATCCTGCACACAAATTGCCCCAATTCTCATGGCCAGTGATTCATTCCCCACTGGGTTAGGATGGCTCACTTCCTCTGGCCTCGCTGACTCTTCAAAACGCAAGCTATATGGAGGGATCTTTAGCTCACAGATGCGTCCCAGACAGCAGTGAAAGTAGACAGTGGACATCAGAAGGACTGCAGGGCCACGAAAGGAGGGAAATGGGAAAAGGGAAGCAGTGATGGTTGGAGGGGGTGCGGGGAACAGGAAGGTGAAGCAGACGGGCACGCAAAGGGAGAGCCGCCAAGGAAACAGAGATAAGCCTTCGCTTACTTCTCACCTTTGCTCATGCCCTTCTTTACCGAGAGAAGGGTGCCAGGCTGCTTGGGAAGACCAGTGTTGTGGTTAAGACCAACAGGAAATAAGAGGAGGGAAGGGAAGGAGAAAGACACTCATGTCCATTCAGCTGACTCTATACCAGAGACCGCTTAGGGCTTGAAGCCCATGACCTTGTTCCTTCTGAGCAACCTTGCAAAACCCTGAACATCCAAGGATCAGGAGCGTCCTGGTGGCTGTGTGACTCTCCCCAGGTCACACAACTAGCACGCGACATGGGCAGGAAGATTTGAGCCACGTGAACCCAGTTCTGTCTGACTCCCTCCTACCCAGGGAATCATCGGGAAGATTCCCAAGAAGAGGAGAAGAGAACAGGATGCTCCATGCTGCCTTTGCTATTTTTTTAAAATGTTTAAAAAATGCTTTAGCTTCTTTTTTTTTTAAAGATTTTATTTATTTATTTGACAGAGAGAGATCACAAGTAGGCAGAGAGAGAGAGAGAGAGGGAGGGAAACAGGCTCCCTGCTGAGAAGAGAGCCCGATGTGGGGCTCGATCCCAGGACCCTGAGATCATGACCTGAGCCGAAGGCAGAGGCTTTAACCCAGACGCCCCAGATGCTGCCTTTGCTATTATACTTAGAATAATAGCAGCTCATGCTAACTGAGGGGTTACTATGTGCCAGGCACTGTTCTAGGTTCTTTCTACGAATTAATTCACTGAATTCATAGGAGGTACACACTTTCTTGTCCCCATTTTACAGATGAGAGGAGTGAGGCATAGAGGGCTCTCTCAGCTGGCAAATGATGCCTGGCCTTTCTCGGCATGCCCTGGCAACTTGGCGTCCCTGTGCAATAAAGGGGAACACAAGACGAGCAGACTGAAATTACCGCCAAGATGGGGAATGAGACAAGGATTACAGGAACTTGCCAAGGTTAAAAACTCCCAGGCTAACCCCTGAGTACTTGGCATGGGAGGCTATTTTAATCCAACTGCCTTTCAAACACAGAGCCTGTCCTGTTTGCCAGCAAAGGCTTGCACGGTAACAAAGCGATCGATAAATAAATGTAAAAGCTCGAGAAAGGCCAATTACACATATACAGGCAGCTTTCTGATTTTTCTGGAAGCAGCCAAAGATGGTGGTTGTCAGGATGAGTTGCGTTCATCACAGGCTACTCGTGCTTGCCAGGTTCGTTGCCAGTTTGTAAGACAGAATGACTATTTCATAGTTTGGGGCAAGGAAGATTGTATGGAGCCTTCTGACATCCAGACGCTTTGCCATCAGAATAGATCCAGCTCAGACTGGTTTCAGCCATTATTCTGCCCCATCCCTCCACCACATTTTCCCTCCATCCCAGAGTGAGAACCACTAGCACCCCCGTCTTCTCTCCATCCTTCCAACAACAGGTGCCTGATCTCAGACACCGACACACACATCTCTGTCAGCCTCCTTCTCCTCCCTCTCTTTAAACTCTTGCCAATTATTTAAGTAAAAAATCTCTCGCGTCCCCCCTGTCCAGCCCATTCATGAATACGGTTTAGTGGTGCAAGAGAAACTCCTCCAGCAAGAAAAGAAATCGTCAAGGTTTGTGGACGGAACTGAAATCAGAAACTCGTCCTGATACTTGGCCAGGTGTGGTTTTTACAACTTTTTACAAAACAGACACTGATTTCGAGAGTCCCAGAGAGCCCAGTCTAGAACTCCCTGGGACTCTGAGGGGCTATTCACTGATGTTCGGGCAGCGGACGCTGAGGCAGTCTTTCGCCAGTCTCACTAAATACACTCACAACGACATAGAAAAACTCACAGTCCACATTGAAGACCGACACTTGGTATGGTTTGGGCATTGTGTCTAAATCAGATGGAAATGGATCTGGGAAATCCAGGTTTCAGTTCTGGCCACAATCTCTATGGGAGGTGGGCGGGGCTGGCATCATGGCTAATTTAAAGTTTGGCCCCCGAGTGGATATGCCCCCTTTCCAGATGGTTGGCTGCCTCTGTCCCCTCTGTTCATGAAGATTGGTGGGTTGCACTGGATGACATGGGGAAGTTTGGGGTGAGGACAATTTGGAAGGAGAAAACAAGAGTCCTACTGTGTCCACATTATATCACATTTTGAGCAACCAATGTTAAGAGGTGGCATGTGAAGAATGAGTGGGAGGATGATGAGAAGGTGAGCTTCGTGCAGAAAGAGGGGACAATGATGTCATAGACCCTCAAAACAAGAATGATGCAAGGAGGGAGAATGGACTACTGCTGTAACATCCAAAACATGAGGACAGAGAAGTGACCACTGGACTTGGATGGAGGTTTGGGCGACCTGGAACGAATATGTAGGGGGGTTCAAAGACCCAAGAGAATAGGCTGAGGAGAGAAAAGAAGGTGAGGGAGAGTCAACTCCCTCGAGAAGCTTGCTTGGGTGGGTTTTATAAGATACTCAGATATCCTTCTGCTAAGTTTTTTTTTTTTTAATTTACCTAGCCCAAGTTCATTTCTGCTAAGTGTGACCAAAACGATCCAAGATGCTTCCAATTATGTCTTTTTAAAGTCCTATATCTACATCTAAAAAGGGGCACCTGGCTGGCTCAGTCAGTAGAGCATGAGACTCTAGATCTCAGAGTTGTGAGTTCAAGCCCCATGCTGGGCATAGAGATGCCTTAAACATAAAAAATCTTTACATCTAAAAAATTATATAGGGTTAACTGCCAAGTGTTAATCTGAGTCGGAGAGGCAAGATTAGATACCATTTTTACCTTATGTAAAAACATTTTTTTAAAATATTTTATTTATTCATTTGACAGAGATCACAAGCAGGGGGAGCAGCAGGCAGAGGGAAAGGGAGAAGCAGGCTCCCCGCTGAGCAGGAAGCTCGATGTGGGGCTCGATCCCAGGACCCCAGGATCACGACCCGAGCTGAAGGCAGATGCCCTACTGACTGAACAACCCAGGCGCCCTGTAAAAACATTTTTATAATAACATATACTTTACACATTACTTTTTGATCACACAAAAAACAGGTGTTAAGTATGTGAAAAGTCGACAATGGTCTGGCAAAGTGAAGAAGACGTACTTGCCCCTATTCCTCCTGCAAAGTACAGTATAAGTCCTGGACATTATATACAAAACTAACATACAAAGGAAAGAGAAAACATAAAGGGGACATAGTGGCGAACATGGTGGAAAAGGATTTCTTTTTTACCTCATATATCCTAGACTTGGACCCAAGGAGCCAACAACCTGGAGACACCAATGGGTACAGACAGAAAAAGCCCCAAGAAAAGCCTGGTCTTTCCAGCCGAAGGCTCAGCAAAGAGGCAGCCTAGCAAGACACAAAACTTGTAGATAATAACTGCGTTACTCCAGCCAAACACTGCAGAAAGAACTATGGCACCATCTCTACTAGCAAAGACCAACTGGGGGGCTGGAGTGGGTACTGAACTTTGCTCTGACAGGGCTCTAATGAGCTGTCTGACCCCTCCTCCCCCAACCATGAGTGGTGTCTCAGAAAGCCAAGCCTTTCATCCTTCCCGCCAGTAACGAGCCCCTTACCACACTATGGTGTCAGCGAGGACCACCAGGGATCCTGGACTTTGAGCCCCACCAGACCGTCGAGAGTCCCCCCACCCCCAACCCCTGACTAGGGCGATGTCAGAAGAAGCCTAGTGAGATCCAGGACTTTCACTGCTGCCCAGTGATGATGAGGTTACTTCCTCTACCCCATGGTGTTGATGGAGCAGTAATGAGACACCCTTCTGCCTCCCAGGCAGGGCAGCATCAGCATCAGTGGAAGCCTAGTTGGAAGCCACAGGTCCCACTCCCCCCTCCCCATCAGGAATCAGGAGTGCCTCCTTCTTGTCAACAGAAGCTGAGAATGGGAGCTGGACTTCTACCCTCCCCTGGTAGTGATGAGGCAGTATCCTCTCTCTTCAGGGAAGTGTTAGTGTTAGAGGAAGCCAGCTAAAACAGGGGTGTAAATAAGACCCGAGCCTCTTAACTCTTATAATACCCCACATGCCAGGTCTCAGTGGAAAATAACCTGTCACACCAAGGACAAGGAATGAAATGAAAGGAATTATAAATTAATAAATTATATTAATTATAATAATATAATTAATATATATTATATAATATATAATATAATTATAATATATAATATATTATAATATAATTATAATATATTATATATTATATAATTATAATATATATAATATAATATATATATAATATAATTATATATAATTATATAATATATAATATTATAATTATATAATATATAATTATATTATATAATATTATAATTATATAATATATAATATATAATAATTATATTATAATATATTATATATTATAATTATATTATATAATAAATTATATAATGATAATTAATATAATTAATTATTATATATACTATGATATATATAATGATTATATATTAATTAAAATTAAAATTAAATTAAATAAAATTAATTATAAATTAAGCAAAAAAATAAAAAGACAATCAGTACATGCCAAATCACAAATGTTAAATTATCTGGCAAAGCTTTTAAAGCAGCTTCATTAAAATGGAATTTTTTCAAAATTTTTTGAATTTTGAAATTTGAAAATTTTGAATTTTTTCAAAAAATTTTTCAATAAAAAATTCAATGGGCAATTATAAACAAAGAAAAACTAAGAACATTCAGAAAAGAAACAGAAGATAGGAATGCAAAGCTATGGAAATTCTAGAACCAAAACATACAATAACTTGAAATAAAATCCTCAGAGGACGGGCTCCACAGCAGGTGGTGGGGACTGAGGAAAGAATCAGTGAACTTGAATCCAGAAAAACAAAGTTACCCAAGCTGAACAGGGAGAAAACCAACTAGGGAAAATGAACAGAGCCTCGGGGACCTGTGGGGCTCTAACAAAAGGTCTAACATGCGTATCGTCCCAGTCCGAGTGGCAGAGGGCAAAGCTGGAAAAGTACTCAAAGAAATAGTGGCTGAAAACTTGCAAATTTGGCAAAATACATAAAACTACAGATTCAAGAAGTTATGGGAACCTTAGACAGGATAAAGCCAAGAAATACACACCAAGATATATCAGAGTCAAACTTCTGAAAAATCAGGACAAGGGGAAAAAATCTTGAAAGCAGCAAGAGAGGAATATCACCTTCTCTTAGAGGGAAAACAATTCAAATGACAGTGGATTTCTCATCAGAAGTCATGAAAGCCAAAAGGAATGGAACAACATTTTTCAAGTGCTTAATAAGCAGCCAGCCCTGAATCCTACATCCAGAAAAAATGCCTTTCAGGAATGAAAAAGAAATTAAGACAATCTTAGATGAAGAAAACTAAGGGAATTTGTCAGCAGCATAGCTACCCTAAAGAATGGCTGACAGAAATTCTCTAAACAGAAAGAGCATGATTTAATTTTAAAAAAAAAGTGTCTTGAAACATCAGGAATGAAGAAAGAATATGGCAAGCAAATAGGCAGATATATACAATAGGCTTTCCTTCTCCTCCTGTTTTCTAAATTATATTTGACGGTTGAATCAAAAATGTTAACACCATCTGATGTGGTATAAGTATATGCAGAGTAAATACTTGAGACTATTATATTATAAATGAGAAAAGGTCAAGGGGCCTAAAGGGAAGTAAAGCTTCTACACTCCATTAGAATGGTAAAGTGATGACATCATTCAACTGTGACTATATGTGCATAAAATGTAATAGGTAGAGCAGAAACTAAAAAAGCTATACAAAGAGATACACACAAAAACATTATGGATAAGTCAAAATGAATTCTAAATGTTGTTCAAGTAATCCAGAAGAAGGCAGAGGGAAAAAACCAAGGAAAAACAACAAAAACAGACCAAAAAAAAAAAAAAAAAAAAAAAAAAAAAAAGAACCCAGAAAACAAATAATTAAGTAGCAGAATTAAGCTCTAACATATCAATAATTACATTAAATTTAAATGGGCTAAATATATCAATTAAAAGACAGAGATCAGTAGTGGATTGCAAAATGTGACACAATGGCTTGCTGTCTGTAATAAACTCATAAATGTAATGTTATTGGCAGATTGAAAGTCATAAGTGGGCAAGAACATACCATGTAAACATTACTAAAAAAAAAAAAAAAAAGGAATGGTTATATTAATATCAGAAAAAGTACACTTCAAAGCAAAGAAAATTACCAGAGACAGACAGTGACATTATAGAATGACAAAAAGGTTAAGCCACTGAAAAGACACAGCAATCCTAAATGTGTTTCCTTAAACAATGACATTGCAAACTACATGAAGTAAAAATTGATAAAACGGTAAGGAGAACTAAACATACTCATAATTATAGCTGGAGACATCAACTGCCTTCCCTCAACAACAAAGAGAGCAGCTATATAGAAAATCAGCAAGGACATGTAAGAACTAAGTCACACCATCAATCAACAGGATCTAGTCAAAACTTACAGAACACCCCACCCAATGACAGCAAAACACACATTTTTTCAAGTACCCATGAGCCATATACCGAGACAGACCATATCCTGGGCCATAAAACCAACCTCGACAAATGTAAGAGAACTGAAATCATACAGAGTGTGTTCTCTGGCTACAACAGAATCAAACCAGAAAGCAAACAGAAAGATAAGATAACAGGACAATCCCCAAACACTTAGAAACTAAACACACATCTGGAAAATCCATGGTTCAGAGAGAAAGCCTCAAGGGAAATCCCAAAATGCAGAAAACAGAATGAAAAGGAATATCTAACATATCAAAGGTTATGGGACACAGCTAAAGCTGTCTAAGAGGGAAATTTGTAGCATGAAATACATACATTGGAATTGCCAGCAGTTGTACCCCTGGGCATTTATCTCAGAGAAATGAAAGGTTAAGTTCACCCAAAAACCCTATACATGAATGTTTATAGCAGCTTTATTCATAATAGCCCCAAATTGAAAACAACCCAGATGTCCTTGAGTGGGTGAAGAGTTTAACAAACTATGGTACAGCTGTACCATGGAATACTACTCAGCAGTAAAAAGGAAATAATTATCGATATATACCCCACACACCATGAATCTCCAGAGGATTACGCTGAATTGAAAGCTAATCCCCCCAAACTATCTACGGTCTGATTCAATTTATATAACATTTTGGAAATGACCAAATTATAGAATGGCTACAGACTGTGAGAAAATATTCACGATATGTGTATGTGACAAATGACTTGCATCTTGGAATTGAACACATAGGAGTGGACACTTCACAAAAGATATCCAGTGGTCGCTACACACGTGAGAATATGCTCGCCACCATTAGTTCTCAGGGAAATGGAGACTTGAAACAACAGTGTGATCACACTATGCTAGAAGAGCTAAAATTAAAAAGATTAGTGATACCAGATTAGCAAGGGTATGGAACAGCGGAACGTGGTTGGCGAAAGCAACAAATGGTGCAGCCACTTTGAAAACCTGCTTGGCAGCTCTGTCAAGTTCACAAATAACCTACCATTTTTTGACCCAATAATTCTACTTGTTTATCCCAAATAAATGAGGACCTATAGTGGCAAAAAGATGTGTACAAAAAAATGTTCATAGCAGCTTTGTGTAGCACAGCGGCAACCTGGAAACAGCCCAATCCATCAATAGAGAAGGTGAAAACGTGTTCGGTATATGTTTACCCATTTACTCAGCAATGCAAGAAACGAAACAAAATAAAACAAGAAAAGCGAAGTGCTAACGCCAATATGGTATGCATGAAAACCAAAAGCATGGTGTGCGCACGAGCCAGACACAAAAAGACAGACATTCCCTGGCTGTGTTTGCAAAAAGTTCTAGAATAGGCAAAACTAATCTATGATGAAATAAGTAAAAAAGGCAGTTGCCTCCAGCTGGTACAGGGAGAGCTGATCCAGAATGGGCATGAGGGCACTTTCTGGGATGATAGAAATATTCTAGACCTTGCTAAGAATACAGGCTGAACAGGTACACATATTTTCCATAACTCACCAAACTGTACAGTAAAATGTGTGTACTTTGCTGCATATAAACCTGCATATAAACCATATAAAAATGTCTTTAGAGACTTGTGCAATACCTTTGGGTACAGAATAAATCTTTAAAGTTTTTCTTAGCCTATAGTCTGCACCCACTTTCCTTTTTCAAACACACAGACATTTGCCACCTGTCTGACCTTGTTATCCTTCTAGTCCTTTCTAATGCATGAATATGCCCCCATACATACCTACACATTTACATGTATTTTCTTCGAACACAGACGGAATCACAGCATAGACATGGTATTCTATGCAGAGCTGTCTCTGAAAATGTACATCTGATTATCACTCCCTCCCCATTCCTTAAAGCTAATGGTCTTTTTGGTGCCTCAGGACAAGTTTTGACCCCCATGCGGGATTATAAGACCCTGAGAGGTCTGGACCCTTCCTCCCTGGCCAGTCTCATTAACCCCACCTTCCCACTGCATAATGAACATCTCCCTGCCTGGACTCCTTCTGCCAGAAACATTTCCACCACCTTCCCCTGCTTCTGCTGTGGCTAATATATATTCTTCTGTCTTCACTTATGAATTCCCTTCTTCAGGGAAGCCTTCCTGACTCGCACGCTGGTCTGGGTGCCCACCCCCGCCCCTGTTCCCCCAATGCCTATTTTGTTACTGCTTCCTCTACTGGGCTCTCATCTTGGCAACAGTGGCCTACCCACCCTACAAATGGTTCCGACTCCAGCCTCTCAAGCGAGGCCCCAGTGGATTCTTCCTGGACATGGGCAACATGGCAATGTGCTGTGCAAACCGAAAGCCCCACTCAAACATGTGGCCATGATGTGACCATACGAACAAGAGGGGATCTTCCTCAGGCTTTGGGGGAAATCACATCTACTGTAACCTCCCAGTGAGTCAGTCCTGGGTGGTGTCAAACTGGTCATTTTTGGCTACCCATGGTGTGGGAAGATGGCCCCCAGACACCTCCTTCCTCCTGCATTTCCCTTCCTGGGACTGAAGGAAGAGATTCAGGTCAGAACGCAAGCTTTCCAGGAGCCGTTCCTAATGCCACAGGATACAGAATGATTTATAGTGCTAATAATGTGTTTCCTTCTGTACACTTTTCCCTCCCCTCACTGCCTCCGTGCTAATAAGGCAACCACCTCCGGGAAGGCTGGTGGCAGGAAAATGAAAAACTCTGAGCTCCTGGACAGCTCCTGGTGGGATAGGTGAAACTCAGAGCTGGATTTCAATTGATGTAAGAAGGGTCAAAAAAGGGGTTCTTTTTTCTTTTCATAAACTGCAATTTGTAGGGCAGTTGTAGGTTCACAGAAAACAACGAACAGAAAGTACAGAGTTCCCACATACTCCTTCTGACCCCTCAACTCCTTCCCGCCCACAGTTTCCCCTTTTGTTAATACCTTCCATGACTGTGGTATATTTGTTACAATTGATGAGCTGATGTTGATACAATGATATTAACCGAAGTCCACAGTTTACATTAGGGTTCCTTCTGAATATTACAGTTATACAGTGTTATATACAGTTACCAAATACGAAATGTCATGTATCTACCATGAGAGTGTCACAAAGAATCGTTTTACCCGCTCTAAAAATCCCCTATGCTGTAATCTATTCATCCCTTCCCCTCTCTTCAACCCTTGACAACCACTGAACTTTGTACTGTCTCTACAGTTTTGCCTTTACCAAAATGTCACGCAGTTGGCGTTATATATTATGTAGACTTTTCAGATGGGACTCTTTCACTTAGTAATATGCATTTAAAGTCCCTCCGTAGCTTTGCGTGTCTTCATAGCTTATGTCTTTCTATAACTAAATAACATTTCATTCAATGGATATACCATAATTTGTTTATCCACTCACCTACTGAAGGACATCTCGGTGGCTTCCGATTTTTGGCAATATGAATATAGGTGCAGGTTTTTGTGTGGAAACAAGTTTCAACTCCTTTTGGTAAATACGTAGAAGCCCAACTACTAGATCATATGGCAAGACTTCTTAACTTTCTAAGAAACCACCCAACTATCTTCCAAAGTGGCTATACCATTTTGCATCTCTACCAGGAATGAACCAGAGTTCCCATCTCTCCACATCCTTACCAGCATTTGGTGTTGTCAGTGTTTTGGATTTCAGCCATTTTAATAGTATCTCATTTTAACTTCCAATTTCCCTAGGGACATACAATGTTGAGCATCTTTTTATATGCTTATTTGCCATCGGTATATCTTCTCTGATGAGCAGTTCAGATCTTTTGTTCATTTTTATTTTTTAAAGTGAAATTTTTATTCAAGTATGACATTTATATACAAAATGTACACAGATCATAAGAGTAGTCTGATGAACTTTCACAAAGTGATCACACGCATAGAACCAGCGCCCCGGATTAAGAAGCAGAACATAATTGGTATCCTTCTGAACACCACCCCTCACCCTTGCCTCTCCTGGTCACTACACTATTGCCTATTTTTAAATTGGGTTGTTTATTTTCTTATTGTTGAGTTTTAAGAACTCTTTGTATATTCTGGATACAAGTTCTTTTCAGAGAAGTGTTTTGCAAATACTTTCTTCTAGTCTATGGCTTGTCTTTTCATTCTCTTTACCGTGTCTTTAACAGAGCAGAAGTTTTCATGTTAATAGGGCCTAACTCATCAAATTTTTCTCTCATGGATCATACTTTTGGTATTGTACCCAAAAACTCATTGCCAAACCCAAGGTCATCTAGATTTCCTCCTATTATCTTCTAGGAGTTTTCTGGTTTTATATTTTACCTTTTGGTGCATGGTCTATTTTGAATTAATTTTGTGAAAGGTTTAAGCTTAATGTAAATTCACTTTTTGCTGTGGATACTCCATTGTTCTGGCACCATTTGTTAGAAAGATTATCCTCTCTTCATTGAATTGCCTTCATTCTTTGACAAAAATCAGTTGATCATATTTGTGTTGACCAATTTCTGGGCTCTCTATTCCATTCCATTCATCTATTTGTCCATTCTTTCATCCACATCACATTGTTTTGATTATTATAGCCTTATAGTAAGTCTTGAAGTCAGAGTGTCAGTTCTCCAACTTTTTTCTTTTTCTTCAATATTGTGTTGGCTATTCTGCATCTATTGCCTTTCCATATGAACTTTAGAATCAGTCTGTTGACACAGACAAAGTAATTTGCAGGGATTCTGATTGGAATGGCATGGAATTTGCAGCTTGAGTTTGGAAGAAGTGGCATATTAACAATATTGAGTCTGCCTATCCATGAACATGGAACATCTTCCCATTTATTTAGATCTTCTTTGACTTCCTTCACCAGGGTTTTGTAGTCTTCCTAATATGGATTCTGTACATATTTTGTTAGATTTATTCCTAAGTATTTTTTTAGTGTGAATGTCAATGGTATTATATTTATTTCAAATTCCAATAGCTTATTGTTGGTATACAGGGAAACAACAGATTTCTTTGTATTAATCTTGTATCTTGTAACCTTTCCATAATCACCTACTTTTTTTTTTTAAAGATTTTATTTATTTATTTGACAGACAGAGATCACAAGTAGGCAAAGAGGCAGGCAGAGAGAGAGAGAGAGGAGGAAGCAGGCTCCCCGCAGAGCAGAGAGCCTGACGTGGGGCTCGATCCCAGCATGCTGGGATCATGACCTGAGCCGAAGGCAGAGGCTTTAACCCACTGAGCCACCCAGGCGCCCCCATAATCACCTACTAATTCTAAGTTGGTTGGTTTGTTTTTGGTCAATTCTTGAAGATTTTCTACATAGATAATCTGGAACATATTGTAAAGAATTGATATCATTTGTTGTTTTAATGTTTGGTAAAATTCACCAGTGAAACCATCTGGGCCTGGTGCTTTCCATTTTGTAAGGTTATTAATTACTGATTAAATTTCTTTAATATATACAGATCTATTCCAATAATCCATCCTTGTGTGAGCTTTGATTATGTCTTTCAGGAATTGGTCCATTTTGCCTAAGTTATCAAACATGTGGATATAGAGTTTTTCATAATATTCCTTTATTATCTTTTCAATGTCCATGCAGTGGGTAGTGACTTTATAAAACTCAGATATAATTTACATAACAGAATATCTACCATTTTAAGGTTCACACTTCACTGCTTTCAGCATCTTCACCAATCTCTGTATCCATCACCACAATCTAAATCCAGAACACTTCCATCACTTCAGAAAGAAACCCCATACCTATCAGCAGTGACTTCTCCCTCCTCCTACCATCTGGCAACTGCTAATCTACTCTCTGCTTCTATGAATTTCCTTACTCTGGATATTTCATGCACATGGGATCCCAACATACCATTTTTGGCATCTAGCTTTTTTTTTTTTTTTTTTTTTTTTTTTTAAGATTTTATTTATTTATTTGACAGAGAGAGATCACAAGTAGATGGAGAGGCAGGCAGAGAGAGAGAGGGAAGCAGGCTTCCTGCTGAGCAGAGAGCCCGATGCGGGACTCGATCCCAGGACCCTGAGATCATGACCTGAGCCGAAGGCAGCGGCTTAACCCACTGAGCCACCCAGGCACCCGGCATCTAGCTTTTTTAACTTAGTGTGTTTTCTAGATTCATCCATGTTGCAGTGTGCAATCATACTTATTCATTTTCGTGACTGCATAGTATTCCACTGTGTGGCCATATCATGGCCAGTTCTTAAATACTTCCCTTTATGGATCAACATTCACACTGGATACCTGAAGGCCACCTGGTCCAGCCCAGAGCAAAAGAAAAAGACAAGATTATCCAGGTATGCAAGTTTCCCTTCCGCATGAAGGAGGGTAAGAAAAGGACCTAGCCTAGAATCTCCTCTGTGATAAAAAAAGGGAAGCCTGCTTGAGTCTCATGGGCTTAAATAAACCACTGACACTACCACCAACTCCTTCCCATGATGGAGTTCCCTCTGCCTGCCAGGCACCAGACCAGGCAGGCACATGCATGCAGAACAAAAGTGGACCTTCTTTTACCTCCATTGACACATGAGAAGACTATGGCTCTGAGAAATAAGGCCACTTTCCCAGGGTCTGCAGGAAGGATCCCAGTCAGGTCTGCCTAACATCAAAGACCTCCTCAGTTCTCGGGTAACACCTAGATTCTTTCCCAAGCTGCTCTGGCAGCAGGAATTCCTAAGCTTTTTGTGCCTTAGATCTGAAGTCTGCAGACCCCTCTTCTGAATAATGTTTCAAATGCACAGAACAAAATACATGGGATGACAAGGAAACAAATTACGCTGAAACTAGTTACCGATTTTTTTGTCATAATCAACCTTATGAAATAGTCACGTATGTTCTTCTCGTTAACACATTAAGTAACAAAATCCAGCAGCCGGTCTAAGCACTATTATCACCTGAAAGTCATCAAAAGCATAAGTGACATTTAAGGTGCTCTCAACATGACCTACAAAGTGATAGGACCACATCTGGATTTCTACTGGGGACCAAGTCACAGGTGCTACTAATATGACTGTGGCTTGTTGTCTGCGTTCATAATGGAAGGAAACACTGAGCTTCAGTTAGAGGTGGGTGACAACAAAGATGGCACCCGTTTCCCATGCAAGTTCTTGGACCCCCTGGGTGAGAGCCGCTGCTCCTCAGAAGCTGTGTGACCCAGAAGTCGCAGGCATGTGGGCTGGGAGAGCAGGGCCTGATATAGATCACCCTATTCAGGAGTCCCCCTGTGAGGAAGGGTCACCCTCTTGCTCACTCTCCATCCCTAGTCTGGAATTCCTCAAACCCTCTTCTCTTCTGGGAAGGGCCCTAAATTGTGTTTCCATTCCTCCTGCTGGTTCCCATCTTCTTCTTAGTCTTACCCATGCTAGATCTCTCAAGACAGTTTGATGTCTTCTTAAAATAACACCCTGGAGAGGTTTGGGGAGTTTCTAATCTCTCATATCAGACTTCTTATATGACTTCAGAAGGGCAGCCCCTAAGCACGGTTCCCCCCAGGAGAGGGGGAGGCCCCAGCTAAATGTGTGGTACAGAGAAACTGAATGAAAACCTAGGGCAGAGACCAGCTGCAGGGGGATAGGGGCACAGCAGTTCCCTGGGCAGACAGCTACTGGCCCTCCCGCCTCCTGGAGGGGGTGCTGCTTGGGTAACAGAGAACAGTGAGCTAAGCTGTGCAACCTCTGGGGACCTCAGTTTCTTCATCTGTAAAATGGGAGACGGGCCTCTCCATATTGGCCCATTATGGGGTGGGGAATGGAAAACAAAAAATATGCTTGAATACAGCCCCAAACCAACCATCACGCATGTTCAGAGTTCACCCCTAACAGGATGAGACCCAGGGCAAACTCACTAAGTAGTGAGCACTTTTGGTGACCCCAGCTCCCCCACCCCCCTGTACACCTCCTGCTATTCCAAGACACAGCCAGGGAGGGGATGGTTCAGGGCAGAGCTGGAGTTTGGACCCAGACCTCTTCAGCCCTTCTCGTCCTTCCTCTCCAGTGAAGGCACCCCATCCGGGGCTGTGCAAAACCCCCTCTGTCTTGCCCTCAGTGTCTCCATAGAGAAAGTGTCTTCTGAGCACCCCTTCAGCTCCAGTCTGACCCATGAGGGATGAAGCATTTCCCTTCCCAGCTATGCCACCACCCTCTGTCCCCCAGCAAGGGGAAAATGGCACCAGCTGCAGTGGTCCCAGTGCACAGAGACCACTTTGTTTCCTGTCTAACCACGGTGATAAAGGTTGGGGGACCACAGGCGGGGGGGGGGGGGTGGACACAGGTGCAGGGAAGCCCGACTCCACAAAAGCTCGTGCCCCTGCATCACCAAGTGACGGCATCACCAAGACACAACACCTGTTTCCATGGTTCCGGAGACCTGCCTGCTCCCCACAGCAGTGATTGGGGGTGGGGGAGAAGGGGACACAAGGCAAGAGGGACAGAGACAGAGAGAGAGGGGATGGGCAGCAGGGGGAGGAAGGGTGGGGAGGAGTGAGGAGGGGGCTTGAAGGTCAGGGTTGACCACAAGTACCCTGAAAACTTCCCAGGCCTGGGACCGATGAAAGAAGTTCGAAAACAAAAACAGAAAAGTCAAAATGCACACCAGCAGCCCCAGTGTTTCCTGTTTTTCTAACAAATCACCAATGATTTCCAAGAAAAGCAAGCCGTGCTGCGCTCAGCCCCAGGCACAGCCGCAGAATTTGCACATCTGGCCTGTGCTTCGAGAGCGCCGTGCACCCCGGGGCACAGGATGTGGCGGACAGAGAAGGCTGCAGCTCCGCGGTGCACAGGGGCAAGGGGCCGGGAGCCCTGGGGCGTCCTCTCTGCAGGAAGACCCCAGGGCCTCGCAGACCCTTGGGGGGGGTGTCACGTGGAGGGGGGGGTCACGTGGGTGGGCTTCCCCAGGCCTGTCAATTTCTCTGAGGATTTCCAGGCTGGTAGTGCAGGGGCTTCGGGGGAGACCCCCTGGGGCCAGGTTTCCCCTAGAGGAGGGCGAAGCACCCCAGGACTCAAGTTTCCCCATCCCCCCATAAGGTCGTGGGCTCTTTAGAAAGCCCCCCAAGAGGGAAGTGCAGACCCCAGAGCTGGGCTGAGGGTCAGCCCTCTTCTCACCTCCCCAGGAAGCACACCCTGCCACTGCCTGCCCTCCGCTCCACAAAAACCCAGCTGCTCTGGAGAGCCCCTCTCCGGCACCCCTTCCCTCGCCCCAGCCCTCTTCCCTCCTTATCCCTAAGCACAGTCACCTCTGCCCACTCCTGTGGCTTACCCACAGCTGATGCCCCAGGCCCTGAGCGGATCGATGCCTCCTTCCCAGCCAGCCCTTGCAGCGAGAGGAGGGGGTCTGCACGCAGAGACACTGAGCAACCTCGCGTCACCCATTCAGGCCGGAGGCAAGTCCTACAGTCCCGCACAGATCCAGCCTGCGGACCGATGAGCGCCCCCAGCAGCCCCGGTGGGGTCAGAATCAGCCTGTGCGTGGGAGTCATGGTGGTGGGGGGCAGGCAGGGGTGCCCCACCTCTATCTGCCTTTGACCTTACTCCTCTTTGGCTGCTAAGCCAGGAGGCAGAGTAATCCTTAGTTTGACAACACACACACACACACACACACACACACACACACACACCTTTTGCTGAACCATTTGAAAGTAAGCTGCTGGTTGCAGATACCATGACAAGTCACTGTTAAATGTTAGACTGAACTGTATTCTCCAACCCAAAGACACCATTATTACACTGAGCCAAAAAATAACAATGACCCAAGGTTCGTCAGCTGCACCCCGGAAGCACACATACTTTGCAGAGCACAAGATCTGTGCCTGACTCCCCACCATCCCCATGCCTGGGGGTGGGGAGGGCCTCATCCCTGGGGCCTGGGGGTGGGCAGCTGTGAGAGGAGGGGGGCCACTGGTCTCAGCAACCACCTTTGCCTGGGAGATTATGCTGGCCAGGAAATACATGAAATTCCTCCACAGCCCGTGACAACACAAAATGAGAATTCTTCCCCAGGGAAATGGAAGGGACATGACGAGGCTGCATTTTTCCAAGGTGGGGTCACCCCATCTCCCATCCCATAGCCTCTTCCATGGTGCAGGCTTGTCCCTCGCCCATCAAGACATGGAGCCTGAGCGGGTGTGTGACTGCTTCAACTGACTGATGACAGCAGACGCGACAGCGTGTGGCTACCTGAGCTGGGTCACAGAGCGGAGACTTCCTGCCTCATTTGCTGGAAGCCTTGCGCTTGGCAATTGGAGCAGTCGAGCAAGAGACCTGACCAGGCCCTGGAGGTTGCCATGACAGGAGGAAGCCCTTAGGGGGTGTCCGACCTAAATTCATTTACTCAAAGAAAAACTTCCCTTATCAAGCAATTGAGACCACAAGATATTTTGCTCGATGCTGTGGTAGATATAAACATGACTAATACGTTGCCCTTTGTTTCAGATACTGAACTCTGCTGATGCCAGCCTGGAAGGTGCCACCTCCCGGGGGCTCGAATGACCACAGCCAACACACCTGGTGTGCTCCTGCCCCAGGACCTTTGCACTTGCTGTTCCCTCTGCCTGGAGTACTCTTCTCCCAGATGTCTGCCAGGCTCATTCCCTCCCCTCTGTCCGGTCTTTATGTTATATTCTCAAGGAGAGCTTTGGGCAGACCCCACCCCTGGCACACCCTGTTTTATTTTTCCCACCTCTTACCACCAACGGACATACCATACATATTACTTGTTATTTATCATACTTGCTGCCCGTCCTTTTCCTCCAGCCCCACAAGGGCCTAGAAGAGTGCCTAGCACATATTTGCTGGATGAACGAATGCATGATAAATGGGAGGAGGGAAGGGTAAAGGGATTTCAGGGATGACAAAAGAAGAGATGGACAGAGGATCACGCAGAACTCACGTGACTGAGACATGGATGCCGCTTTTCTCGTGTGAATCATCAACCTGAGATCCGCAGCAGGGCCCTGGGACGGTGGTGTGCTTCTCCTGGACAGCAGCTGGAATGTTTCCTTAGGTTAAAATCAAGCCACCTAATAAATTGTCATTCCTCTGATCATCTGACGTTTTGGAAGCATGATTCCTAGGACATATGTCAAAGACAGAAGGGAGGTCCCCAAGAGAGAATAAACACAGGAGAGCAGGAGTGAGCATGTCAGGAAAGGAAGGCTTGTGAAAAGCACCAAGGACACCAAAAAGGGTCTGTAGAGTGATTTTCAGAATAACCCCAGCCTGGGGATAAGGCTAGCCACTCCGGGCTGGTGGGGCAGTAGTTACAGGTGATCTAGAGAAAGGAGAACCACTCGCCTGCCTACTTCCTCCATCACTTTCTCAAAGAGAACGGTCATCCTATTGGAAAGTAGGGATCAAAGAGGGCTTACTTAACCAACAGCAAGCATGTGTTCAGGGTCTGCTATGGGAGGGTCTTAGTAGGCACTGGGGATCCAGAAAGCTCAAGGAGCTTGTGGTCAGATGGGAGGATGGGATCCTAAGAGGTCACCCTGCACAGCAATAGGGCCACTACCGACAACAATGACAAACACAAATCAGGCAGAAATCACTAGAAAAACAGGCATGAGACTTGACTGACTCTCTCTTATGAAAGAGGCTCTCCAAATGGCCAATAAACATGAAAAGGTACTCAATTTCATTAGTCACAAGGGAAATGCAAATTCAAACCATGATGCAATACCGCCACATACCCACCAGAATGACCCAAATGAAAAACACAGAAAACCCTGTTTGTGAGGATGTGAAGCACCTTGAACCCTCACGGCTGCAGGTGGAGGGGTTGCAAAACAGGACAGCTGCTTATCAAATGGAAAGCCAGTTACCAGTACCCGCTCAAGTGTGACCTGTGCTGGCCCATGACACAGCAATTCCACTCCCAGACTTTTACTCAAAGGACACACACCACAAAGTTCAGAGCAGCACCATTCCTACTGGACTGTACCCAGTGAGTGAGACATCCAGAGGAGGATAACACCAGACAGGTGCAATAGGAACTTGGAGGTGGGAGAATGCTTCTCGGAGAGGGTAATTCCCAGATAACTCTTCAGGAAGGAACAGCTGCCCTGGGATTCAGGCATAGCCGTGGGAAGAGGATAGAGATGGGACTTGGGCTTGGTGGTGGGTAGGTGGACAGGGGTGGGATTCAGGCTTGGTGGTGGGAAGACGGACAGAGGTGGGATTCAGGCTCAGTGGTAGGAAGAGGATAGAGGTGGGATTCAGACACAGCAGTGGGATGAGGATAGAGGTGGGATTCAGGCATGGCTGTGGGAAAACAGACAGAGGTGGGACTCAGGCACAGTGGTGGGAAGATGGATGGAGGCAGGATTCAGGCATGGTGGTGGGAAGATGGACAGAGGCAAAAGCCATGAGAAAGCATGATTCCTTTAGGGAAGGGCAGGTGACCAGCTCCACTGGAGGATAAAGTATGACACAGGGCACACTGGGAAATTTTGCCTCATGGGCTGGGGTGGCAGATGGGAATGGCCTTGGATAGCAGGCTATGTGTTAAGGGTTTATTCAAGGGTCTTGTGCGGCCATTGTCTTCATTGATCTTCAACCAGCACGTGACACATCAGCCTTGGGATTCAGATGACCACACCAACGAAGGGGTGAGGGGGAGACCAGGGGAGAGACACCTGCCACAGAGGGCTCTGAAGTCATATAGAGAGTTTGCTGCTTAAAAAGGAGCTGAGAATCGCAGATGAGGACAAACACATCTCCAAGTCATAAGGAAACCAGAGTCTGTGAAAGGGGACTGCTATCAATAATCTTTAAAGAACTGAAGAAAATGAAAGATGTACAAGAGAAAATAGAGAGTGAGACAGACAAAGACAGAGACAGACCCTAAAAACGGCTGTCCCAATTTCAGAGAATATCAAAAGCATAGGATCTTGGGAGCTACAATCTCTGAGCCAGCCAGCCCCCTGACAGAGCTCGCTGCATGCCATCAAAGGCAGTTTGGGAACACCCAGGAGAGGACCCAGGGATCCCCAAGGGCTGGAATGGCTTCACCAACAGTAATACAAGAAAATACATGAAAGCATCATCTCTGGATTTGAGCGAGTCCTGCAGGAGCCTTGTGAGAATGTGGGAAAGCACGAGCTGAAGGAGGACACAGAGGGATTCCCCATTGGCTCACTAACCAAACTAAATGGGTGTTGAGGATCTGCATCTGCACTCTGTTTTGGCCCTTGAAAGCATGCCATTTTTCAACACACAGCTCATGGCATAAGGACATTTACATCGTCACATAGGCACCACCGCCATCTGTCTCCAGAACTTCATCTTCCCAAATAGACACTCCACACCCATGAAATGCTAACTCCCCAATTCCCCTCTTCCTATTCCCCAGCTGCTAGTAACCACTGGTCGTCTTTCTGTCCCTCTGAGTTTGACGACTCTGGGATCCTCATATACGGGGAATCATACCATACTGCTTCTTTTGTGACTGGCTTATTTCACATCATATAAAGTCTTTAAGGCTCATCTATACTGGAACACGTCAGAATTTTACTCCTTTTTGAGGCTGAGTAATATCCCATCGCGTGTATATGCCACATTGTATCCACCCTTCATCTGTAGATGGACATTTGGGTAGATTCCAGCTTTTGATAGAGTGCCATTTTTTAAAGGTTTTCAAAAGAGCTCAGAAGGCATGCTTGCCACACAGCAGAAGGGATAAGGGAACTTTATATGATAGAGAAGATTCAGAAAGACCGCAAACTAGTGGGGTCCAAATGCGGATGAGACTCCTAATTGTCCTCCTACATCCTTTTTTCTTTCTTCTATAATAATATAATGTTTGGATATTTTAGATTACATTTCCCAGATTCTCTTGTAGTCAAGTGTGGCCATGTGGCTATATTCTGACCATCAATACAGGTATATATTGAAGAATGCAATTTCTATATCATGCCTTTGAAAGGAAGAGGCATGCCTCCTTCCTTCCCTTTCTTCCTCTTGCTAGCTGGAATGCAGATGTGATGGCCATTGCTAGGCAGCCATTATGCACCATGAGATGAAAGCCACATGTTCAGGCAAGATGGAAGGAGCACAGGTTCCCAACATACGAACCTGTCACATAAAGTCTGGATAACTTATGCTCAGCCTGTTACATGAGAGCATGCATCTCTTCTACGGTGAGCCCATCTCTGTGTATCCTCCACAGGGACTGACTTATGTAAAGGTCAGCCATTCTTTGAAACAGACTGGGTTGGCCAGCTAGTACTGAAGCAATTCAAGTTCAGAGGGTATGGTTTCAAGAGACTCTCCAACTTGTTGGGTAGACAGGACCATGCAAATACAGTCTGGACTAACAAAACTTGTCCTCCCGAAACGAGATCAGATGGTTTTGTGAACAATTACGTCCCTAAGGAATACCTATGAAGACAATAAAGACCAGTGATTGCCTGGGGTGGCAGAAAAGGAAGAAATAAATAGGCAGGGCACAGAGGAATTCTAGGACATTCAAAATGCTCTGTATAAGATTACAGTGATGGCTATGGGTCACTATACATTTACCAGAACTCAAAGAAAGCCCAACACCAGGAGTGAACCCTGAGGCATTTGGGGGTGACTGTGATGTGTCAACAGAGGTTCATCCTTGGTTAAAAAGGTACTATCCAGTGGACGATGCTGAGAACAAAGGAAACTATGCACGTGTTGGGGGGTGGGGGGGAGGGATTATACAGGAAATCTCTGCATCTTCTTCCCAATTTTGTTGCAAACCTGAAATTGCTCTCAAGAATTAAGTCTTTAGGGGCGCCTGGGTGGCTCAGTGGGTTAAGCCTCTGCCTTTGGCTCAGGTCATGATCTCAGGATCCTGGGATCAAGCCCCACGTCGGGCTCTCTGCTCAGTGGGGAGCCTGCTTCCCCTCCTCTCTCTGCCTGCCTCTCTGCCTACTTGTGATCTCTGTCAAATAAATAAATAAATCTTTAAAAAAAAAAAGAATTAAGTCTTTATTTTAAAAAAATGATAATCCTGTTGCCACCTCCATCCACTGGGCAGGTTGTAGGAGTAACAGGCAATGAGTAATCCCTGATCTTTGAAACCACTGAATGGGGAGGACAGGGGGGAAATCGGCCCCTGAGAGGCTGAGCAGTGGACCCAAGGTGGGACTGTCCCAACCCAATCCCTTCAACAGAGCCCATATGGGAGCCGTGATGGGGAGCCGGCAGATGGAACCTTGGGCCAAGAAGGGGCATTCTCCGCCCACCTTGGGGCAATGCTGCACACTGCCTTGGGCCAGGGGGAGAACAGGAGAATGGAGAGCGGGTGGCACCTCCTTCTTTATCCACAGCCTCCAACATAGGGCCATGCAGTCTTGAGGGCCCGCTTCTGTCAACTCCCACAAGTTGTTTTTCCAGCTGACTCAGGAACCTTCTAGAACCTTCTAGTCTTCTCCCAACCCCACACAGCTGGCACTGCACAGGCCTGAGCTCCTTAGCATCACTAGCTCAGAAATGTGTTTTCTGGACCCCCCCCCCAAGGCCACGTGCCCTCAAATCACCTCCCTCGGCCAACTTCTGCCTCTCTAATGTAGGGGTTTTATGACCAATTTCTTTCAAAGTCATGCCCTTGCTTTTCGTCCTTCCTTTGTGTCTTAGAGCACCTTATCCCCAAACCAATATCATCATGCCATGCCCTGCAGGCCGATATGACGTCACGGGAGTCCTCTGCACTTCTGCCCAGCTGCTGGCCAGCTCATGAGTTTGGAGGAAGAAGTCACTGCAGAAAACATCTTCGGGACACAAGAAGTCAGATGGCCACGGTGAGCCCCATCTCTGATCACCTGCTCGCTAGAGAGGGAATGCCAGAATATTCCTATCCCCAGGGCCACCAGAGTCCAGGGCGCCTTAACAGACCCATCCAGATGCCGCTGTAGGGTCGCAGACACAGTAGGGAATCCTGGACGCAAGCCCCTTGTGCTCTTCTGTGGGTGGTCCCAGGCTGCGAGGGGGTGCCCAGGGCCAATGGCATAAAAGTTTGAGGAGGCAGGCAAGGCCAGTCTCAGCCCCCTCGGCCCTCTTCTCAGGGGGCAGGGGGAATGGTGTCACTGCCCAAGTTGGAAGGATCGGGATAGGTGGGTTCTCTCTCCTGGGGAGTCTTTCCCACTGCTCTCTCCTCCCCAGAAAGCTGTCTTTCCTCTCCAAAGCATTACTCCCTTTCAAAGGGGAGAGAAAAAAAAGAAAGGGAAGAAAACCCGAACCTCGTCGTCCGTTGCTTGCTCCAACCCATCCCCCTGCTTGGGAGTGACCGAGGGGAGTCTCTAAAGGGTTCCTCCTCGACTAGCAGACCCAGGTTCAAGAACAATGCTTTATAAGCCATAAAGGGCGATATGCAAACTAACATCGGTTACTGGTAATACTTGACTTTCTCCCAATTTAAAAACTTGAGTTCTATGCCTCCCTCAGCCTCCTCCAGGGTTAGCACAGCCGGGCCCCCCTGGGGAAGGTTGCAGAATCGCCAGAAATCCTCCCAGCATTTCTCCCCCCTGAAAATGGGGCTCCTGATTGCCCCACAGCCCGCCAAGCAGGCAGGACAGGAAGCTCCTCTATCTTGTAAACATCGTGTTGCAAACAGACACTTGACTTCCCTAGGTCCCTGTAGAGAAGTGGCCCCAGGTCTGGGAGTGACTTGCGTGGGGCTGGCTCCCCGGGGCTTCCCCACCGTCAGACTTCCAGAACGGCTTGTCTTAAGTCTGACTCACGTGGAGGGCGGACACAGGTTCCCAAAGAGAGGGCTCTCAGCATGTGGGGTTTGCCAGGGGCCCCTGGGGCCTGGACGGAACCCCCCCCCCCCCAGAGGGGGACATCTGCCTTGTCCTGTCCAGGAAGGCAAAGACAGGATTTTTGCTCCTTCGGATGTACTACAGAATCCAGTGCAGTGCCCGGAGGGAGCAGTCCCTGGGTCGCGGGAGGACTGAACCCCATGAGATCTCAGATGGGGTTGTTCATCACCTGTCACCCATGGCTGGGGCCCCAGGCTTCCTCTGTGCAGCAGCTCAACTGGCCAACACGGACAGAGCATGCCAAATCCTGGCTCGCTGGGCACTGGGGAGAAGGGGCTGAACACGATAGCTGCGGGGGGGAGGGGGTCTCCTCATTGGAAAGATGGGGGAGAAGAATGCACATTAGGTACTGGAGAAACTGAGGCAGGCAGCCTGGCCAGAGGAGGGGGTGCGCGTTCAGGGCGAAAGACTCCAAGAGCTGGACTCGGGGTTGACATCTGAATATCCACCAAGGACTCTGAGCTTTCCCTGTGAGGCAGGGCATCCCCAGAGGCTTCCAGAAGCTTCCGAGCCTGGTGGCGAAGGGGTTTTTGTAGTAAGAGTCTGCTGCCAGAGCAAGGAAGGCCCACGGGTGGGATTGTAGGGACAAAAGCTGAATGGCGTGTGGCAGAGCGCGCAGTGGGGAAGTGAGAGAGGCCAGGACCCCAGGCAGCGCCATGACATGGGCTGGGGAGCGGAGAACGGGAAGATGGAGGGAGGACCGAGGTGACTCCAAGGTTTCATGTCTGGGAGGCTGTTGTCAGCAGAGACAAGAATGGGGAAGTCCGCAGAGGAAGCCCACTTTGTGGGTGAGGAGCTGGGCTCCTGACAGGGGGTGAACTTGACATAGTGCAAACAGCAGGCCTGGGCTTGGAGATACACCTGCAGGAGAGGGACATGGACCTGTCCGGGGGTGGCTGGGAGAGGAGGCGCGGGCGGGAAGAGAGAAAGCTCCAGGGGAGCTGTAGGCATCAGGGGTCTCGGAAACTCCCAGGAGCCCTACCAGCTGGGACGCGCCCACTGGAATTCACCATCAGGCAGCCGCCAGTGACCTTGGAGGGAGCCATCCTATAGAGAAGGCTGGGTAGAGGGAGGCATGGCGCGGCCAGGGTCTGAATGTGGCACCTGCCCAGGAAGGTGACCCTCCACGTAGGGCTTAATGGGTGTCCTTCACCAGCTGTTGGAAGGAGCTAAGAACAAGAGAGACACCCCCCCCCCCCACAAAAGCCCGTGCTTCAGCACAGGGTGTGGGCAAGGGTCTCCTGCCCTGGATGGCTACACTTTTCTGACCCCCAAAGCGCCCCTGCTTGGGAGGAACAGGCTGTGGGATTTGTGGGGGAACTGGGCAACTTCGGGATTTTTGTCTCGTCAAGGCCACCGAACTCCTTAAATTCAAATTCCATTCTCAGAACTACTGATCTGTATTCAACCCGTCAGACACAGCCGCTAGGATTTGGAGAACTAGAGACCTGGGAACGGAGCAGCCTTGGCCTCCATTCTCACGGCAGTCCTATCTACACAGGACATGTGTTTCCCCTGAATGCTTCCCCCTGACGGGGAACTCATTACCGCAAGGCCACCCGGTCTGCTGTTGATCTGTTCTGAATTTGTCCCCGATGTTCCCTGCACCCAACTTGAGGCCTGTTTAGGTCCTGTTTTTGGCTTCCTGGGGACCGGTCCTCAGGGAGCAGGCCGCCTTCGCCTTTTTCCCGGGACGCTGCCCTCCGAACATGTGGAGATAGATACGACTTGTCCCCGTGGCCCTCTTCTTCGAGGAAAGCCTCTTGGCCTCTTTGGCATGACGTCATCACCGTCTCGGCTACCTGCATCTGCGTAGGACACGGTTTCTCAGCGTCCCCGGCAGACACGGCCCCTGGAGCGGAACGGGGCCAACCCCGTTGCTGAAAGGCATGGGAAGCCAGGGCTCGGAATCCGTGGCTGACTGCTGGAGGCCAAGAATCAAAGCCGGGAGCACAGGTATGTGCGTGGAAGGCTCAGGAAGGGAGACAAAGAGGGGATGACGGCCCCCAGAGGCCAGGATGTGAGAGCAGAGGGACTAAAGACCAGAGCCTTTATCCTGACTGTCCAGGCACAGAGCACTCCCTTGCTCCGGCTGCCAGCCCCGGGGGTACAAGAGATGAGTCTATCCCAAAATCACTTGGCAGAGCCTTCACTCCACACCTGACGGCAGCAGGACAGGGAGGGATGTGGCGGGCCGACCTTACTCAGGAGTAAGGATGCAAAAGTCCAAAAGAGGTTCCGAGCAAGTCAAACCTGGCAATGCTTGGAAAGAATAAAACGCCTTGACGGACAGAGTTTGTTCTAGAAATGCAGGACGGGCTCAATCCAAGAAGCGAATGACATCATGTCTGACACACACCTCCAGCAAAGGAAAAGGCTACAAGAGCGTCCTGGTAGACGCGGAGGGAAGTATTCTACAGACTTCCCTCCCATTCAGGCTTCCAAAAGTCCTTAGTCATGAGGAACTGAAAGAAACCTCCTTCACACGGGACACTTGACCGGACCCACATATCAGAGAAACAAAGCCCCGGGCTCGGGCCGGTCCCTGGGCACTCCGGGAGCCGGGACCATCTGCGGTGCTGGCCGGGACGGAGCAGAGGGCTTCTTGTAAGGACGCCGTTAGCAAAAGTGATGCTCTTTTGTCATCTTGAAAATGGCCTGAATTCAAGACTTGATGAGAAATTCAGAAAGCATGAGCATGGTGGGTGGGGGAGGGGTGCAATGAAAGGTCAGGAAGTTCACCCCCTGCACCCACCCCCACCACACACATTTGTGTTTTTTTTTTTAAGATTTTATTTATTTGTCAGAGAGAGAGCACAAACAGGGAGAGGGGCAGGCAGAGGGAGAAGCAGGCTTCCCACTGAACAGGGAGCCCGATGCGGGACTCGATCCCAGGACCCTGAGATCATGACCTGAGCCGAAGGCAGACGCATCACCGACTGAATCACCCAGGCGCCCTGAGCCTGACCATTTATGCAAAACTTTGAAAGAGAGAGGGAGGGAAATCATGTATGTACGCAGACGCACATGGACTTTGTGGTTCTGGGAGGAGAATTCTGGGTGGACGGGAGAATATGGGGGAGGAGGGTGACCCGATGACAGAAAACCAGCCTTTCTTAACCCTATAAGGGCAGTCGCTCCGGAGAGGGACAGAATGCAAGCCCAGCGGACAGTGGCGCACAGGGGCTCCCGTCGCTGCTGGGTTACAGAGGCGGAGGCCTCCTGCCGGAAGCGCACAGAGGCAGCGGTGACACACGCTCCCTGCTAATGGTCAAGGCGGAGGAAAAGGGAAGCACCAGTAATAGCACTGATGGCCTCAAGGGCTGAGCGCCCGGTCTACACTGCACAGCTACGCCTGGGCCCGGCTACCTGCCTAAGGGCAGGGATTACTGGGATCTGCATTCCTGTGCCTTGGATCTCTTGGGTCTCACGGTGAATAGAACTTCACTAGGAAAGCCTTTCCTTCACCCCCCAAGCTACAGGGGAGCTCCCTTTGTGTAAAATCACAGGCCCTGCTAATTCTCACCATTGTGATGATGGGAAGCTGGTTGAGGTCCCAGCCGCCTGACGAATCTCACGAGGGCAGGAACACTCTGTTGCTCGGGCCGCCCAGAGGGAGCTCAGCCCGTGCCCGGCACACGGAAGGTGTTCCGTGGAGAAGTGTGCTGAGCCGGGGAAGGGAAGGAAGGAGCTCAGGAAGGGACTACAGAGAGCACCTGTTACACACCTGTCACACGCCTCCACACAGATGAGAACGGACATCCCCAGGGACGTGCGCGGATGGACCCAAAGTCATGTACCTGGCGGTGCAAGAGAGTAACAGGAACAAGGCCAACCAAGTACGGGAGGCAGAAGCCCAGACTCCACCTTCAGCCCTCACACCCCAGCCCCTGCCCCCAACAAGGAAACCACACAGCCTCATTTGCCTGGATCACCAACAGCAGCTAGAAGACTCCAGAGGACACGAAAATGAAAAGAACACCCCTCCCTCCTGACCCCACCCTCCTGCAGGCGGGCAACTCCCATTATTGGCCTGCATGGACTTTGGGCCTCTGACATCGTGGGGAGCAGAGCAGGGGGTTCACGGTGACAGCTTAACAGCCACACAGAGGGTCAGGTGGCTCAGGTGAGCGAGCCAACACGTTGCTGGTCAGACCCTGTAGGCCAGAGTGGTCAGTGGTCCGGCAGGAGGACACACAAGGTGTGGTGAGGACAGGGGGAGTGGCCAGGGCTGGGGAGTGGAGAGGGGGTAGAAGAAAAGACGTCAAAGATGATGAAGTTTGAATGGGGGGATGGAGTCACAGTCCACTGGGCGGCAGAGGAAGGGAAGAGCAATGTACGGAGAAGGAAGAGTGGGTGCAAAGGCACTGGGGTTTGCCCAAGCCTCTGGAGAGACAGCAGCAGGGTGGCCCCGAGCTGGCTGGTGGAAGACTAGCCATGACAAGGGGTACGAGCCTTCTCCAGGATGTGGTGGCAGTTCTGAAGGGTTCACAGTCAAAACTCCTGCTCTGATTTGTTGCCTTACGTGATCATGGCCATAGGAGCAAGGCTGAGCAGGGAGCTGGTGTAAAGCTGGAAACTACTGCCCCAACCCACCAGACCCAAGAAGGACTCAGTGCCCACTCTAAGCCACCAGTCACCCACTGTGTCCTCACACTCAGCCCCCACCATGCTACAGCTCTATCACCCTTATCCAGAAGGCACCTCGCTGAAACCCCCGGTTATCCAGAACCCGGCCATGAGCCTGGAAGCAAACAGAAAAGACCCGTGGTGGGCCACCACTCATGCCCCCAAAGTCACTATGCTGTGCATCACCAAGAAAGAAATATTGCTGTCCATTATCATGGTAAGATGCCACCAATGGTAAGATGCATTTTGATTTCCAAGTCATTAAAATGTGAAAACATGTATGTCTTCAATCCACAGACTACCCTAATACATCATACATGTTTGCTCTAGGAACGTCTCATCTTCCCTTGGGGACAAGTCAATGTAACCCCTCCTGTGTTCCCTCTCATACACATCTACACCAGACGCTCCCCGGAGTGACTGCTTATCACTCTCTGGCCTCTCTAGAAGTTTCCTCTCTTAAGACGCTGTGATCCAGACCTTGAGCCCACCCACAGCTGAGCCAAGCAAGACTCTGGCTCCCAGCAATCCCACAGGGCTGGCCAGGTGAGCCCACTGGGTGAGCCTCTTGGAACGAAGGCAGAGTCAGCAAGGACTTGGGGACAGAAGATAATCATCTCCTTCTTAAGCTGGAGATGTTGGGGGTGGGACTTAAAATCCCAATGAGGCCCAGCATACAAAGACCCCAAGCCTGCCTGTCCCTACAGTCCTGGGTGCCTATGCTTCAAAAAGCAAGGAAGGGTCTCCTGAAAAGAGAGGGTATCCAGGAAAAGAGAGCTTGATCATTGGAAACCTTCTTTGTCTTCCTGGACGCACAGGGCGGTGGGCACGCTGAGGAAGCAGGGAAGCTCCTGATCTGCATACCGGTGTTCTGCAAACACCCAGGAAGCAGCTCCATGTGCAGCTCCAATCGTCACACTTTTCTCATGGAACCTCCCCACAGCCCTGGGGAGGCCACTATTAGAGCCCATTTTACAGGGAGGGCAACGGGGCTGCCCGGGAGAGGGGCAGAAGATGCTCAAGGTCACACAGCAAGACCCCAGGGGCCGCAGCTCAAGTCCCCTTTCCACATGGCACAGGGTTCCCCAGCAATGGCTCCAGCGCCTCCCTGAGGAGCTTATTCAAATTTTAGAAAACTACAGATTGCAGACCTCGCCCCCCCCCCCGCCCCTCCCGAAGAACGGGGCTGGGGCCTGGGGGCTGTGTGCTGTGACAAGTTCTGGGAACCAGCGCCTCACCAGGTGGTCCAGGCCAGGAGGAAGAGTGCAGATGAGAAGATGCGGCGACCACCGGAGGGAGGAAGGGTGGCGTGATCCAGAAAGGGGCCTTCCGGACAGACCTGGCCTACTTTTAGCCCTCATTTCGCCCAAACCCACCCCTCCGCTCTGCTCTGAGGCTTTTAACTCACTCGATACCACATCCTGCCGCTTTCATCTCGCGTTCCTTTTCCCTCCGAACCATCCAACCACGGCCTTCCTCCTGCTGACCTGCACCTCTCGCTAATTTACCCCCGGCGCCTGGGCTGGGTCAGCGCGCGGGCGCACGCACACCCGCACACGCGCGCGCACACCTGCCACGCGCGCACACACCTGCACGCACGCACCCGAGGACTCACGCGGGGACACCCGGGTGTAAACACGGCTCCTGCCACCGCGCCCACGAGCGGTGCTGCAGAAGAGCGGCCGGCGCCAGGGCACCCCCGCGACGCCCGGGTCCTGGCGGCGACGCCCACGCTCATCGCGACCGTCCCCAGGAGGAGCGACGCGGGCTCCTGACCCCCACTCGGGCCGGTCTTCGGGGGAGGAGGGAGGACGTGGCCACACGCACGGCCCCGGCGTTCGACAGTGCCCCCCACCCCGGGGCGCCCCTTCTGTCTCCGGGAGTACCGGGACGGTCGGTCGCGGCCCCGCGTGTCCTCGGGCCCGGACACAGCAGGACTGCCCAGCCCGCCCGCGGCAGACGCCGCTCTCAGAGCCCACTGCTCCCCGACGGTGCCCACGCTCCTCTCCCCGCACCTCCCCGCGCGCCCTCACCGCCCGCCCGGCCACGCACCTGCAGTCCCCGCCGGGCGCCGAGCCCTTCTCCAGCGGCGACTCCCCGCGGCTCGCGTGCGGTCCGGACCACCGCGCCGGGCAGGAGCCGCGCGGCCAGTCCCAGCACCCGCCCGGCTTGCACTCGGACGGCGGGCCAGGGGGCGGGCCGGGGGCGGGGTCATGCGGGTGGGGCGGGGCCATGCGGGGTGGGGCTGGGTGCGGGGCGGGGCGCCCAGCTGGTCTCTAGCGCCACCTGGCCGCAGGGGCGCGCGGGCGAGGGGGGGCCAGCTGGCCCACGCATCCTCTGAGCCCCGCTGGCCCAGCACAGCGCCGGAGCCGCGGCCCCAGGGTGGAGCGCGTCGGTCCTGGAAGGGACAGGCCCCGCGGGTGGACGGCCGCGGACGGAGGGGCCCCGAGCGCCACCGACCCCCCGGGAGTCAGGTGCGGTCGCGTCCCGGGGAGCGGAAGCGCAGCCTCGGCCCCGCAGGAGGGGTGGGCGGAGCGGGGAGGAGGATTGGGGTGGGGGCTTCGGGGAAGCAGGAGAAAGGGGAAGCTCAGTCGAGCTGCTTCCTTCTCTCGCGGCGACCCAGCGCCCCACTTCCTCCTCCTACTTCTATTTTCTTTGGGCGCTCTTAACCTTTACAATGCCTGCACCCCTGGTGCGCAGACGCGCGCCGGGACCCCCAGCCTCCGGGCTGACTCACCCCCTTCCCCGCCGGTGGCTGTCACTCGGCCCTTTCTCAGCCCCCGAAGCGGGGGGAGGGGTCGTCTCCAGAGTCCAGACCCCATTCTTGCCCCTTCGGTTTTCCCCCACAGACGACGCCGCTAGGAAGAACAACGCACGGAATCGTGCCCTGTGCCTCGCTCCCACCCTTCCAAAATGGGGCTGGGGGTGTTATGCCGGCAGCCCTGGCGAGGCAAGAATAACCCTTGATTGCAGAATCTGCGCAGGGCCAGGCTGAAATTTCCACTTCCACTGTTGAATGGGACTCCTGTGTCACAACAACTGTTGAAGGCGCATGAAACTGGCCACAAGGTCGGACGTTACTGTGGGTCAGAAGCCACAGCCCTACCTGAGGCTTTGAAGAGATGTGAACACCAGTGACTTTTCTCTTCCTGACTCCCGAAATACCAAGAAAAAGCAACTTCCCCAAAGGCACAGAAACAGAAAGTACCCTTGGGCAAACACGACGGTCTGTTTCCAGCCTGCAGTTAGGTCTGGAAGGGCGCTCAGATGCGTCATCCACCCCCCCCCCCCCCCACACACACACACGCCACCATGTCACAAATAAGGAACCTGAGCCACAAAAGACTGAGCGGGCACGCTGAGGTCACACGATTTGATAAGGGTGGGCGCAGACTCTAGTCTCCCCAATCCCTACTCTTTTCCACCCCAAAAATAGGAGAAGGGGGAAGAGGGAGACAGCCCAGAGGTGGCCAGGGTGAGACGCTGGGGTGGCACTGCTCTGGAATCAGGAACTGAGCCTCCAGGATGGCACAGTGTAGCCCGGATTGACGTGTTGGGTGGTGAGGTCACTTGCAAGGCTCAGGAAGACACTAGGGAAACTATGGCATCCTTGACTTCCTCTATGTCCTTGGTATCCTAAAACTGAAGATGGAGGAAAGCAGAGTTGCCTGTTAGAGCTCACTGCCGGGGAGCTGAGCATGCCACAAAGCCCACTTAGTCCCATCCTGCATCCCCTGCCTTTGCATGCTATCCCACCCCCTCACCGAGCTCCCCCTGTGTCTCCCTGTCCTCAGAGGGCAGGCCACTGACCTGGAGATCTGGTCACCACCTGACACCTATTGGCCAGAACTTGGAACTACAGCCACTCAGACACATCTTGGACCTTCTTTCCTCCACCTCTCCCAGGCAACTGGTAAGACTCAAGGTGCCCTTGTCACTCGTGTGGCCACTGATTACGTGACACTTCGTACAGCTCTCTGTCGTTGCTTCATTTAAAAATATATGTCTGGGGTGCCTGGGTCTCTCAGTCAGTTAAGCATCTGCCTTTGGCTCAGGTCATGATCCCAGGGTCCTGGGCTAGATCTCTGCATCAGGCTCAACGGGGAGTCTGCTTCTCCCTCTCCCACTCCCCCTGTTCATGCTCTTTCTCAGTCAAATAAATAAATAAAGTCTTTAAAAAATTAAATAAAACTTTATGTCTCTCTGTAATCTCTCCTTTTCACTGTCTTATGTTTTCAGAGGGGTCTAACCCATCTCTGCTTCCTCTTCTAACGTGTATCCTCAAGGCTCTGAAAATAATCACCAAGGAAACACGAAAACTGAATAAATCAATAAGTAAATGGAGAAGAGACATTTCCTTAGTGGTAGAATTTCGATGACTAAATGGAGGAGGAGTGGTAGAATTAGAAAATCGCCATTTGGCAGATGGCACAGTAAAAATTTTTGTAGTCACGAATCATCAGCAGATGCCCCTTGTGGTGGCCAAAGGTGTGATGATGAGTGGGTTATTTGCTTAGACTTCAAGTAGCTCCCCGTGAGACACGTGTTCACTACAAATGGAAGAATGGTAACTTGATAACGTAGAGACCAGGGAGAAATATACCTTAACCAAGTGAAAATATTGACGGTATCATAGCAAAGCATCGTCAATATCATTTACCTCTTGATTGGATGTGCTTGATTTCCACAGCATTCTGGTCAAAGTGCCTTACCCCTGGGGGTACCTGGGTAACTCAGTTGGGTAAGCGTCCAACTCTTGATTTCTGCTCAGGTCATGATCTCCTAGGTCATGATTTCAGGGTCATGGGATTGAGCCCTGCATTTTTGAGTTCCCCGCTGCTTGTCCCTCTCCCTCTGCCCCTCCCTGCACTCAAGTGTGCACACATGCTCTATCTCTCTCTTAAATAAGTAAATCTTTTTTTAAAAAATGCCTTACCTCAATCTAACCATAAGAAAACATCAGACTAAACCAAATTGAGGGACATTCTTCAAAATCTTCCAACGGCACCAAGGTCAGGACGCAGAAGACGAAGGACAGTGTCACACAACAGTAAAATACAATGAGAGATTCTGGAATGGATCCTGGACCAAGAAAAAGGACATTAGTGGGACCACTGGCAACATTTGAATAAATTCTATAGATTCATTAATAGCACTGTATCAATATTAGTTTCCTGATTTCAATAATCATACTATGTTATGTTCTATCCTAATATTTAGGGAACCTGGTTGAACTCTCTTTGCAACTTTTTTTGGTAATTCGAAAACTGTATCCATGTATAAGCTTTAAAGAGCAAAAAACAAATGTTCCAAATCTTACAAACATTTGAAAAACTTCCCCTTTCATTTTCTGTTATTAAAACCTAAAAAGGAAACTATAGACCATTCTTCTCCACGATGCAGATATAAAAACCTGAAGTAAAATAAGCACAAACCATATTCAGCCTTTAGTGAAAACAGTAATACACCACGACAACGTAAGCTTTGTTCAAGGGATGCCAACATCCTGGGGGAGCCTAGAGGAGTTTGGACATACTCAATGCCTCAGGCGGACTGGTTTGCCCAAAGCATCGCTTGTCAAAATTCACGGGCTGTGTTGTGTAGAGGGGTTTGTGGGTGAACCAGAAGGAGTGGCCTCCAGTGGAAGTTCTAGAAGGTCAACATAGGAGAGGTTGACACTCTGACTGATCGACTGCCATCTTAAAATTTAGATGGGATGTTTGGGGAGCAGCTGGTGGATATGGGGCCGACCCTCACCGCCCCCTCCTTCCAAGCCTGTCCTTTGGTGTCGCAACCAATGGAACTGTGACCACTATACCTGGCCAGTCTCACAGCTTAGCATCTGGATCTGATGGGGAAAGAACTTCCCTCACAAGGAGCTGCTTCCACTGGGGTCTTCCAACCTGGACACAGCAGGAGAAGAGTCAGGGGAGAGGGTTGGGGAGAAGCACACAGTGAAGGAGGCTTTGAAAGAACCTGGAAGACTGGCACAGGGGCCACGAGTTAGAGCGTCTCTGAGAGCCAAGAGGTCAAGCTTATGGCGAGAAGGTGTTCATTTCCCATATGAGGGCATCACATGACGGCGTTGTTTATACTCTGTGCCTCCTGAAACAAACCCCCGAAATTTCCCTCTTCTATTTTCCCCAGTTCAGTAAGATTTTCTTTCCCTATACCTGGCGTTCTTATGATTTCTTTTCTGGTGGCATCTTACACTGTGTTTTTTCAAGAGACACATTTTGCATATTAAACATATAGGAATATTCTTCACTTCCATATATATATATATATATGTTTGCTCCCATTCCTCTTCAAGCCCATAACCCTCTTGGCTTCCTGTCTTTTTTCCACATTTGCTAGAGACAGAATCACAAGAAATATTTCACCTTCGCCTAATCCCATTATCAGAAAAACAACTGCATGAATGCAAATCCGGCAATGGAACCTTGACCTTGATGCCTAGGAAACAATGGAATATGGAGAAAACAAGGTGTGGAAAGCATGCAAATAAGCTGAAGGAGCCTGTCTCCTGCCCCCACACAACACACACACACCAAAGGGGGCAGCTACAGCCCGCTGTGGGCATGTGGGATGCAGGACTGGTGTGGTCAAGATTTTATAATTTTTAAAGAGAGATCAGAAGTTGGAATTATTAATCTGATATCTCTTGATTTTTAAATGCTGGCTGCTAATTCGATCTTTGAAAACCCCTGGCAGGCCAAACCAGACATGACCCTACTGAGTTCCAGTCTGTGACATCTGTTTTATATTACGCAGGTGGGAGCCGCACCAGTGAGACCTGAGTTATTTCTGTTAATGTGAGCTAATTTGTTCCCACTGGCTCTGGAGACACTTCGTTTATGGAAGGAGGGCCAACGTTAAAAGTTTATGAATGTTGTTCATCATACGAATGGGACACAGGAGAAAAGCCATATAACGACCCTAATAAGAGGCACCCTGATGAAAATGCAGAGTGACTGGGGAGAGAAAGACTTTGTCAAGATGACAAATGTGTCGATATCAGTCCAACAAACAGTATGATATCTAGTGAATGGAATGGAGAGCAAAGACCGTCCTTAAAAGCAAAGACATTCCTGTGAAAACAAGAGAAACAAGGATGTCACTCCATGGGTGGTATCAATAATATTCTGAAAGTCAAGGGAAATCAGTAAGAGTCAAAAAATGAATAAGATAAATAAATTCGGGGGTGCCTGGTTGGCTTAGTCGGTTAAACGTCTGTCTTCAGTTCAGATCATGATTTCAAGGTCTTGGGATCGACCCCTGCATCAGGCTCCCTGCCCAGCAGGAAGTCTGCTTCTCCCTCTCCCTCTGCCCCTCCCTCCTGCTCATGCTCTCTTTCTCTCTCTCTCTCTGTCTCAAATAAATAAATAACATATTAAAAAAAAGAACCTATGAACTTTATTATGTGATTTTTAAAAAAGCCTTTCATAAATGGAAAAACACCTTATGTTCTTAAATGGGAAAATGATATTATCAAAGACATCCATTCTTCCCAGTTGAGTATATGAATGTAATACAGTTTTGAATAAAAGACACATAAGGCTTTGGGGAGAGGGAAGGAGATTGACAAAATGATTTTACTTTATTTGATTAAAAAAAAAATGCTGTGTGAGAATAGCCAAGAAACTTTTCCAAAGGTTTCATAATGAGAGAAGTTGCCATCTGAGATAGGAAAGTTTTCTGAAATCACAGAGTTCCATAAAATCACAATGGCACTATATGTGTAAGCTGTAACATCAATGGGGCCAAACTGATCTATCAGAAACAAACACAAGTGTCTGAATGAATTTAATACGTGCTTAAGAAGATAGGATCCACTGGATCCATTACCCAATAAATGAATCAGAACAACTAACTAACCACAGAGGGGGGAGAAAAGCAAGTGTGGCTTTCTACCTCCAATCCTATACCACAAAAAAACAGACTAAGGAAAGATCCACGTGCAAAAATTAAAATAAAACAAGGGTAGTCAGAAGGCAAAAAGGAAGTGTGTATATACTGTTGGAGTTGTAATTGACCTTATAAAGCCTGACACCAAAATCAGGAGTTATGAAGGAAAAGATGGAGTTGGATATTTTTAAGTCAAATAACTTCTCTACGTGAAAAACGACCATAAACACTGAATTAAAAGGCAAATGGCACACTAGGGCAAAACATTTGCAGTAACAAAGGACTCCACCTTTGATAGAAGACGTATTTTTTACATTAAAAAAATTAGATTCCCAAAAGGAGTGATCTGAACAGGTAAGTCGACAATTCACCAAATATATACAAGTAGCCATAACTATATGAAAAGTGTTCAACTCTAAGTGAAATGTAAATTAAAAAGAAGAGATATAAACTCCCATCTGGCAGCTAGGAAAAGATAGAAGAATTTATATTACCCACAGTTTTCAAACATTTGGAGACCCACTTCTCATAAACTCTACAGTAAGTATAAATTTGGTGTTGTGTATGGAAACATTAAAGTGCATGTACTCTTTAATCCAATAATGGTACTTCCAGGAATTTATTTGAAGGAAAAATAAATCAGTCTTGTATGCAAGATTGTAGGCAAGAGTACTCATCATGAGTTTGCTTATAATTTAAAGCAGTGAAAAATTTATAAGGAACATGAATATGTAAACACAGAGAATTAGTTTTTAAATATGCTTAATCTATGTGATAGTAAAATTTGAACAATTAATTAATAATATTATGGAAGAATATTTAGTGACATGGAAAAGTGTCCATGAAATATGAGGTTTAAAATGCAGTTTCAGAACAGTATACAACTTTTTGACCTAGAAATTCCATTTCTGGGAATCAGTCTTTTTTTTTAAGGTTTTATTTCTTTGAGAAAGAGAGAGAGAGAGAAAGCATGAGCAGGAGGGAGGGCAGAGGGAGAGTGAGAGGGAGAACCAGACTCCCGGCTGAGCAGGGAACCTGACATGGGACTCAATCCCAGAACTCTGGGATCAGGACCTGAGCCCAAGGCAGATGCTTAACCAATGGAGGCACCCAGGTGCCCCTTTTGGAATCAGTCATACAAAATTTCATGTGTATGAGTGTAGGCTTCTAGTCACATACACCCCAAAACAGCAAGAGAGGAGGGGAAAAGAGACATAGAAAAGGCGAGAAAGATAGAAACCAAGCTAAAACGGTAGAAACAAGCCAAAATGTATCAATCATCATAGTGAATGTCAGTGAAACAAAGTGACCCATTAACAGAGATTGTTGGACTGCATAAAACGAAATCCAAATAGTTGTGGTTTATGAGAGGTAAGTCTGAGGTATGAAGGCCCAAAAGGGTTGAAAAGTAAAAGGCTGAAACTGGAAACACACGGCAAATACTAACTGAAATAAAGGCAGTTGGTTGTGTTAATTTCACATTAAAATAGACAAAAGTGTTATTAGAGATATAGTCATTGTAGAGTGATAAACGTTTAATTCACCAGCAGACAGAAAAAAATCTAAACTTAAAACCAATTTTTAAGAATCTAAATAATAGGAACGCCTGGGTGGCTCAGTTGGTTGGACGACTGCCTTCGGCTCAGGTCATGATCCCGGAGTTTCAGGATCGAGTCCTGCATCAGGCTCCCAGCTCCATGGGGAGTCTGCTTCTCCCTCTGACCTTCTCCTCGCTCATGCTCTCTCTCGCTGTCTCTCTCTCAAATAAATAAATAAAATCTTTAAAAAAAAAGAATCTAAATAATATAGGGGCGCCTGGGTGGCTCTGTCTTTGGCTCAGGTAGTGATCTCAGGGTCCTGGGATCAAGCCCCGCATCGGGCTCTCTGCTCGGTGGGAAGCCTGCTTCCCCCTCTCTCTCTGCCTGCCTCTCTGCCTACTTGTGATCTCTCTCTCCCTGTCAAATAAATAAATAAAATCTTTGGGGAAAAAAAAAGAATCTAAATAATATATAAAGCAATGATTAATAGAGCTACATGAAGAAGTTGAGAAATCTATTTCATCGTGATAGCTTCCAACAATCCTCTCTGAAGGGTTAATACTTCAAAATACAGAATGTAGTAAACCCATAGAAAATTTGAACAAAACCAATTAAACTGAACTTGATGAACATAGAACCCTACACCCTGTAACTGGAAAACACCATGCTCATCGCGAGCACACATGCGACAACAGAAATTAATCATGTCTGACATCATAAAGTAAGTCTTAACAAATTTCAAAGAGCTGATGTCATACAGACTAGATTCCTGACCACAGTGTTATTACATTAAATGTCAAAAAAACCTTTAAAATTACCAAGAAACTTGACACTCCTGGATAGCCCCTGGCTCAAATAAAAAAATCACAATGGGAAATTAAAAAATATATATATTTAGGGCTGAACAGTAATGAAAATAGTACATATCAAAAGTTGCAGGGTTCAAGGAAAGTAGAGGCTAGAAGGAAATGTATAGCTCCCTAAATGCAAATCTGAGAAAAGAACAAAGCCTGAAAATTTAGTTAAGTGCCTAATTTTAGAAATTAAAAAAAGAAGACTCCACTCCACCCTCCAAAAGAAAGAGATAAGAAAATAAGAGCCCAAATCAATGAACTAGAAAGCAAATATTCAACAGAGGGAACCAAATAAAGCCAAGATGTTCCTTTAGAAAGAAAAACACATATCTGGCAAGGCAGAAGAGAAATAGAAAATACAAGTCAATAACTTAAGGAATGAAGAAGGAATGAAGAAGGAGATGAGATACAGAGAAGATTATGAAAGTAAAATAATACAATGAACAACTTTATGATGATGCATTTTAAAACTTAAGATGAAAGGGGATCTTCCCCCCCCCAGGAAAAAATATCTTAATAAAGCCAACTCAAGAAGAAATGGAATGCTTACAATCCCACAACGATAAAATGTTGAAGAAACTGGGGTGCCTGGCTGGCTCAGTCAGTTGGGCACCGACTCTTGCTTTTGGCTCAGGTCGTGATCTCAGGGTCCTGAGATGGAGCCCCCGAACCCGGCTCTTCACTGAGCGCACTGGGCATGGAGTGTCCTTAAGATTCTCTCTCTGCCCCTCCCCCCACTTGAGCTTTCTCTTTCTAAAATAATTAAATAAAGAAAACCTTTAAAAAATTGTTAGGAAACCACTGAAGTGACAATTTAAAATCTTTTCTCAAAGACAAACCCAGCTAACTTCCAAGGAACCGATCATTCCAAACGGTGAACTCCTCCAGACAACTGAAGAAGGAAAGGTCCACAGCTCACTCCATGAGAACACCATAAGCTAGATATTCAAATTCGAGCAAGATAGGAGAAGAAGAGAAAGATTATAGGCCAATTTATTTGTGAATCTAGATGTAGAGATATTCAGAGATCAAAAAGTTTATACATTAATATGGCCACTTGGGTTTATCCCAGGAACGTAAGGGTAATGGGATGTTAGAAAATTCTATGCTGTCATTCTTCATGGTAACAGTGAAAAAGGAGAAACATCATGTAATTACCTGGTTGGATGCTGAGAAGGCATTTAGTAAAGTCCTCAGTTTATGGGAAAAGGAAAAAAAAGAAAAACCTTCAGAAAACTAGGAACAGAAATTCCTTAACATGAAATAAGGCGTCTATCAAATACCTAGAATAGAAAGTTTCAGTGAGGAAATACTGAAAGTATCCTCTTTAAAATCAGGCACTAGTTACAATGTAGATGAACCCTAAAGACTTCATTCTAAGTGTGTCTTTGTCTCTGAGGTGCAGGGGGTGCCTCAACCTCATCCCCACGTTCTAGGATGCTCTCAGTGATGTCTTGTTCTTAAATAGATGTTGGCTGTTCTTGATGTTGGCGTGAAGTCAGGACCAACCTATGTTGATATCTTGGAGAACTACTCAGTGAAAGAAGCCAGTCCCAAAGAACCACATAGTGGTTTCATTTATTATGAAATATCCAGAATGGGCAAATCCGTAGAGAAAGAAAGTAAATTAGTAGTTGCTTGAGTTGGGGGTAGTTGGGGAGACGCGGCGGGTAGGGGGGCGGTGACTGCTGAAGTGTATGGTGTTTCTTTCTGGGGAGATGAAAATGATGATTGTAGCGATCGTTGCCCCATGCTGAATATGCAAAAAACCATTTGATTGCATATTTTAAATGGGTGAGTTGTCTGGTATGTGCGTTTTATCTCAATAAAGCTGTTTTTGAAAGAACAGTAACTGAGCTGAGGGATGTTGCCAAGAGCAATCAATTTGGAATAAAAAACATCTGGATTGGGAAAAAGAATCCAGTACAAGACAAGGACGTGCAACATTACCACTCCTATTCACCATTGTATTAGAGGTCGTCACCAGAACATTGGGATAACAACAACGGCACAATGTAAAGTCACGGCCAAGGAAGAAAAAATTCACAGATTATAACATTATTGACATACAAAACTAAAAGGAAGACACAAAGAAATTAATCCAAACAAGAATAAGTGTCTGGGTGCAGGATCGCTGCACAAAAAAATGGACTCTGTTGCCGTATCCCAGCAAGAAACAAAAGGCATATCTTAGGAAAAAATTTACAACACCAGCATAAACATAAGAATTAATATAAAACATATGCAAGACAATATGCAAAATATTGTAAAATGTCACCGAAGACACTTATGCAGATCTAAATATTCAGCAAAGTATCCCATTTTCATGGATGAAAAAGTATCATAATGGTATAGGTTCTCTCCAAACTCATTTCTAATGGAATCATGGAGAAACACTTCCAAAATCAGAGTAAAGACCTCCTAAAATGTGTCCCATTAACCCAATGAGAACAGTGGCCAAAAAACCCCACCACCAACAACAAAACCCACAGACCATCCAAATCAACTTTTTTTCAGAACTCTGGAAATTAACCAAAGGTTAATCCTCGGATGGTGACAACCTAGTGAGCATTTATTCAAGAAAAGGATCCAAATGTCAGTGACAACAGCAGGCTTTCTGTCACCTTTAGCTTGCCCTGTTCCTACCGCCCTGTCCCCAGCTCTGAGGTAGACTTGAAAACCAGCAACCTTACAGACACTAAGGGAGGCAGAATGGGTTTGGGGAACCCCAAAGTGCCCCACCTGGAGAACTGTCACTATTTAATTCATCAGGTGACTCCCTAGAAAAGCCCCACTCACCTGGCTTGCAGATTGCCCTATTCCCAGGTCCCTTGTTGGAAGCATCAGGAGGGATTACTTAACAGCAGATGCCTGGGGCATCTGTCCCAGTGTGGGCAGACAAAAGGCTGGCCAAAACAGGTAAAAGAAAAAAATCTGGGGAATGAAGTATCTATAAGGGATTTTGAAAAGTTCAGACACATACCTGGCAAACTAGAAGGCTGTGCACATGTGCAGGGCTGTGTGAACACCCAATGAAGACCCCATAGGGCCCTCATCTTTCACCTCTGACTGACTTGAGGATCTGCTCGAGCAGGAAGTGGATAAGGTAGTGTTGTAAACTGTCAGAGCACCGAGGATGTCACCGAACACATACACATAGCCCACTGGCTAAGGGTGGGATACTTAGTGTTTTTAGGCATGTAAGGAAAGCTCTATCGAATCCTTAGCTGACCACCAAGCTAACCGAACAGACTTCCTTACCATGCACTACAAATAGCCCAGGTTTGTCACAAGGTTTGTCCAGGAAACTCACTGAACAAAGAGCAGGACCAACAACAACAAAGAGAACCAACAACAAACTCTGGGATGGAGGTAAGAATTTGATTTCCAGATTTAAAATGTCCTGTTTTCAATGAGAAATGATGACCCTCAAAGGAACAGTGGAGAATGGCCCATACATGGGAAATAAAACAGCCAATATTGGCTGCCCCTTAGGAAGCCCGGGTGCTGCACTTACTAGACAAAGACTTTAAGTCAACCATTATAAATATACTAAAAACAACAACAACTAAAGAAAACCATGCCTGAAGAACTAGATAAAAGTATGAGATGAAACCTCACTGAATTTGATGAAGATTCAATGCAATTCCAAGAAAAATCCCAACAGATATAAATGGAGCTTGCTAAGGTGTTCTAAATGGTATGGAAAAGATCAAGGGACCATCTGGGACACTCTTTAAGAAGAATAAATGGGGAAAAAAAAGTGGAAAAAAATTTTTAAAAAAGAAGAAGTGGGTGGGCAGAGGTGGTGCTGGGTTACTTCCTTACACGAGATAAAAATGTATTATAAAGCTATGGTTACATGGTATTGGTACAGGTATAGATATATAGGTCAGGGGAAACAGGTCTACAGTTCAGTAAGTTAAAAAGTTTTTTACAGCTTCATTGAGGTATATTTGAGATAGTACACCGTAAGTATACATATGTGAAGAGTATAATTTGTGAAGTTTCGCCATACATGTATACATATGAAAATACATTATCACAATCGTGGTAATGAACATATCTATCATTTTCCCAAATTTCCTGTGCCCCTTCTTAGTCCCTTCCTCCCACCCATCTCCTGCCTTCAGGCAACCACTGATTTACTTTCTGTCACTACGCATTAGTTTTCATTTTCTAGAATTTTGAATAAATGGAATCATACAGTATGTCCTCTTTAATTTTCTTCCTTCTGGGGTGTTTTCCAAAACCAGTAATCAAGGATCCAATTCTCGGGACACCAAGTGGGTGTTCAGTAAGTCAATTCAATTCTGACATCAACTATCTGACATTAGCACAGACACCACAGTTGTAGGGCTTGGCCCCACAAGATTGGCCCCCACTTTAGATGGCAGTCACAAATCCCAAGGTTCCAGTACTGACCAACTATATACATATATATATATATATATATATATATATATATATATATATAAAAAATCAAAGCTTAGGAAGGTCTTATGGGAATTAATTCCCATAAGACCTTCCTAAGCTTTGATAATTTGCTAGAAAGGCTCACAGAACTCAGAACGGCATTTTATGGATGTTTACCAGTTAATTATAAAGCATACAACTCAGGAACAGCCAAATGGAAGAGATGCGTAGGACAGTGTGTGGGGGAGGGGTCCACAAGCTTGCATGCTCTCTTCAAGTGTGCCACCCTCCCAGCACCTCCACCTGTTCACCAACCAGAAATCTCCTCCAATCCCATCATTCAAGAGTTTTTATGGAGCTTTATTTCTGAGACGCCCCTTCCTAGAGGCTGGTAGGTGGGTCTGAAAGTTTCGACTCTTTAATCAAGTAGTCTTTCTGGTAACCACGCCCATCTCATTAGCATAAACTCTGGTGTGATCAAAAAGGGCTCATGATGAAAAGCAAAAGACAATCCTACTCACTCAGGTTTTAGGAGTTTCTGTGCCAGGAACCAGGGACAGAGACTAAATTATTTCTTTTTTAGCCACAGTTTGGATTTTCTCAGTAGACTTATTTTGAGGTTCGCTGATGCTGCTACATGTATCAAAAGTTCATTCATTTTTGTTGCTAAATGATATTCCATTGTAAGGATTTACCATAATTTTTCCATTTACCTATAATGGACATTTGGGGGTTTTCCAGTTTTTTGGGCTGCTATAAATCTGCTGCGAACATTGATGTACAAGTCTTGGCACAGGTATATGCTCCCACTTCTTTTGGGCAAGTGAGTGAATGTATCATAAGGTAAAATGTTAACATTTTAAGAAACTGCCTATTTTCAAACTGGTCGTATTGTTCTACATTCCTTCCAATAGGTATGAATTCCAATTGTCTTACATCTTTGGTAACAATTAGCCTTATCTTTAAAAAATTTTTTAATCCATTCTAATGTGGCAGTAGTGGTATCTAATTGTGGATTCACTTTGTATTTCCCCAGTGACCAATAGTACTGGACATCTGTTCATGCGCTTATTTGCCATCTGTATATCTTTTTTGATGAAAAGTCTGTTAAAATATCTTTCCAACTTGGAAGTATGAGCTTGTTGTCTTATTATCGAGTTTTGAGAGTTCTTTATGTATTCTAGATACAAGTTCTTTACCAGATATATGACTTGCAAATATTTTCTCCCAGTCTTTAGTTTTTCATTTCTTATTAGTGGAAATTGCTACTTTTGAAGAAGCCCAGTTTATTAATTTTTTATTTTATAGGATTGTGAGTTTGGTGTCACATCTGAGAAACCTGCACTTAACCTGAGACCACAAAGATTTTTATCCTTTCTTTTCTTCCAGAAGATTTAAAGTTTGGTGTTTTAAAATGTATGTCTGTAATCCATTTTTGTTCAATTTTAAGAGGTGTGGATCCAAAGTTCTGTTTTTAATTTTCTTTTATTTGCTTTTACATATGGATATCCAATTGTTTAGCACAATTGCCTCTGTTGAAAATCAATTGGCCATTTATGCGTGGGTCCATTTTCTCAACTGTATTCTCTTTCATTGATAAATTTATATATTTCTATGCCAAAAGCACTTTGTCTTGATTACAGTAGTTTTATAATGTCTTGAAATCAGGTAGTATAGAACCTCCAACTTTAAACTAGTTTTGCTATCCTATGTCCTTTGCATTTTCAGAAAAATTTTAGAATCATTTTGTTAATTTATACCAAAAAGATGCCTATTGAGATTTCTTTGAATCTACACATCAATTTGGGCAGAACTGATATCTTAAAAGTATTAGGTCTTTTAATCCATGAACATGGTATATCCCTCCACTTACTTATGTCTTCTTTACTTTTTCTCAGCAGTGTTTTGTAGTTTTCTGTGTACAGGACTTTAATATTGTTATCAGATCTTTTACTAGGTATTTCATCCTTTTGACACTATTGTAAAACATATTATTTTTAATTTCAATATCCAATGATTGGTTGCTAGTTTATAGAGATATAATTGACTTTTTGTGTGTTGATCTTAGAACCTGAAACATTGCTAAACTTGCTTATTAGTGCCAGTAGCTTTTTGTAAGATTGAGATGTCTACATAGACAATCATGTTGTCTGTGAATAAAGACTATTTTACTTCTTTCCCTTTTTCTCTGTGCAACAGTTGTATATTTTCTGTTACACTGTGTTTGAGTTTACCAATCCTGTCTCCTGCTGTTAAACCCAGGAGTTCTTAGGGCATCTGGGTGGTTCAGTTGGTTGGGCATCTGCCTTCAGCTCAGGTCATGATCTCAGGGTCCTGGGATCAATCCCCGCATCAGGCTCTCCACTCAGTGGGGAGTCTGTTTCTCCCTCTCCTTCTGTGTGCACTCCCTCTCTTGCTCTCTCTCTCTCAACTAAATAAATAAAATCTTTAAAAACACACACACACACACCCATGAGTTCTTAATTTCAGGTACCAGTTTCTTAGTTGTTGGATGTCCACTGGATTCTTATTTAGATCCAGTTCTCCATCTTCTCATCCATTTTGTCTGCCTCTTCCTCTGTTTTCTTTAACATACTTCCCATAGATATTTTTAAGTCCCTGTTCGCCTACTCCAAGACCCAGACCACCTGCAAGTCCACTACCATTGTTTGTGTGTCCCTCTTGATGATAGGTCATGTTTTCAGGTCTCCATACTTGTCATGTTAATTTCTATTGTATGTTGTACAGTGTTTATACAAGAACCATGGAGACTGAAGTCAATGCTATTTCCTCCCAGCGAGAGTTTGTCCTCTCCCACGTTAGGCACAAAGAGTGAGGGGTTAACCATCCCAGCCCAATCAGAAATGAGCCATTTCAAGAATAGATCATAGTTCCAGCTCCACTTAGCCCACTGCTGCTTTCAGATGTGTCCACAGTGAGACCTGTTGCGTGTTTGTTATATGGCACACTCTCTCTAAGCACTACAAGACTGCAGGAGATTTCATGTTACCTTTTTTTTTTAAAAGATTTTATTTATTTATTTGACAGAGAGAGATCACAAGTAGGCAGAGAGGCAGGCAGAGAGAGGGGAAGGGAAGCAGGCTCCCTGCTGAGCAGAGAGCCTGATGCGGGACTCGATCCCAGGACCCTGAGATCACGACCTGAGCCGAAGGCAGTGGCCTAACCCACTGAGCCACCCAGGCACCCTCATGTTACCTTTAAAGCCAGCTCCCCAGCCCCCATGGCACCCTAACCCTTTGGTCTGAGGAAAATCAGCCTTCCGTCTGAGGACCTCCTAGAAATCAGCCTTCAGTCTGAGAACCTCCTAGATTCTGGTCCATCATGTCGGTACATGAAGCCATTAAACGTGCAGCTGATGTCGCTTTCCCCTATTAGCAGCCTCCCTTATGGCAGGCCTGACCCTCAGCCTTTGCTCAGATTCAACAAACTTCCTTTGGAAGAAAATTGTGGCTCATCTAATGAGAATCCTTCCTTTTCTGAAATTTTAAAGATTTTATTTTTATTTATTTGACAGACACAGTGAGAGAGGGAACACAAGCAGAGGGAGTGGGAGAGGGAGAAGCAAGCTGCGGGACTCGATCCTGGGAACCTGGGATCATGACTGGAGCCAAAGGCAGACGCTGATCAACTGAGCCACTCAGGCGCCCCCTTTTCTGAAATTTTAGTTAATCTAATTCTGTTTGCTTCCACAGCAATGGATGTGTTTACAACAATGACTTTTATAACTTATCCAGTTGTTTCTAGATGTTGCAACAAAATCTCACACGACTTATTACATTCTTATTACACACTACTTATTACATACTTGGAAGTGAAAATCTCCCATATGGATTCAACACTTAAATGTGAAAAACAAAACTTTAAAAGGAAAATAGGAGAATATCTTTATGACCATAGGTTAAGAAAGGATTTTTTAAACATGATACCAAAGCCATCACCATAAAATAAGATTAAAATCTTTAAACCGCTTTAAAAATAACCTCTGTTAATTAACAGATAACATGAGGAAAGTGAAAAAGACAAACTTGAGACTTGGAGAATGTATCTCCAACATGTATAACTGATATTTAACCACCAGAATATATAAGATGCTTTTATAAATCAGTAAGTTAAAGAATGCATCAGATTAGAAAATGGGCAAAAGACATGAACTTGCACTTCTCAGGAGAAAAAATAAGGCATAACTAATAAACATATAAACATAAATTCATTAGTAATCAGCAAATTAAAACCACAAAAGTGAAGACAGTGGTTACCTCTGGGAAAGCCAGTTATGATCAGAGAGAAGCCCATGGCAAGCTAGTTAGGGGAGAGACTATTATTTTATTTCTTGGTGGTAGTTACCATTTTGTAGTTATTTATTAAGCTGTGCATGTAGGTTGTGTGTGCCCTTGCCTGAATGCATGTGGCATTTCACGATTTTAAAAAGCTTTAAACGTTCTTTAAAGGTAGACATCTTTTCCCCCCTCTTTAGATCAACATTTGTAGCCATGTTAAATGCTTCTGGGACCTGGTAGCCAATCTCCCTCCTTAAGGTAATTTTGCCTCATTCTGTTCAATCCAATTCTATCTCATTGTATTATCATGTTTGTCTTAAAATGCAATCTCATGGTCAGCGTTTGCTGGCATCTGGGAGAAGCCCCGTTGTCCCCTTGTGCACAAATATGAGTAGGATTTGGACATTTCAAATTTTGATGTTTCAACTCAAACCCTGTGTCAGCTGGGCATCAGCCGAAGGCAGACAGCATAGTGGTCACTCTTTCCACTCGCCTCGATCCTGGCTATCCTGAAGCCCATAACTGCACCGTAGCCAGCAGCCTCTACCCCCAGGGGAGAAGAGGACTGGACTAACCCTGCTCTCTCCAAAGCAGGGGTCCTTAACCATTTTTACATCATGGACCCCTTTGGCAGCCCGATGAAGCGGGTGGGTCGTGTTTTAGAATAATGTGTTATATGCAGAAGATAGAACACATAAGCCCGCAAAGGAAAACAATGATACTGTATTATATTTTTAACATAAATAAAAACAAATCGGAAATCTGGTAACAGTGGCTTCTTTGTCAGCAGGAAACATACCATGAACCAGGGGCAAACTAAGACATCATTTCAATGTCGTGATAAACATAAATGGTATTTCAAGTTATCTGTAAAAACCCTACTATGATGCAAAATACAAAATACCTGTTAGTTTGCTGGGGACTGAGTTGCAGGTACTGTTTTCTGCCACTACCATGATTTGTGGCAAATTCTCATTATTCAAGGAAATGTCAGATATCGGTTGGAGGTGAGCGAAAACTAAGATGTGTATTCTGGTCCCCCGATTCAGACACTCCGTGGGAAGACCCCTGGAGGACGAGTGGAGGCTTATTCCCACTAGGGGGTGCTGGTATTTAAGAAAGAGGAGTTTGCTCCTCCTGCTAAGAGAGCATCAGGTGCCCATGCCGCCTCTGATGGGGCTCAGGTGTCACCCCAGACTGTCTCCTCCTTGTCTTCCTACACACACACACACACACACACACACACACACACACACCACCTTGACAGTGTAGGTACAACTCTTGGTGTGACCATCTGAAACTCAGATGAGAGTAGAGCCTTCCTGCTGGGGATGGGGTGGGGAGGGGTGGTTTGAATCCCCCACCAACCAGCCCTGAGAGGGTTTCGCCAACATGGCTGCCCACGTCCTTGGCTGTGAGGACAGTCCTGACTCCAGGCCAGCTGGGCCAGCGAGAACCCAGAGAAATATCACAGGTGTTAGTTTCAGGCCAACTGCTTGGGACCTGGTCCTCCTTTCTTCTGTGACCGGGAGGGGCACCCGGGGTTCCTAGGGGCGGCTTTGGAGGAAATCAGAGGAGGGCTACTAGCCCTCTGGAAAGTTCTCTCCTCCATATGTGGGGGCTCCTCGTGGGAGAATGGCGGTCTGCCACTTGAGTGGTGATGCTGAGATAGAGCAGCGTAATTCCTCTCAGAATGAGAGTAGAGATAATGTTGCTGTGTGTGCAGAGTGGAGAATGGGGTCAGCTGTCCCCACCACCGGCTCCCATGGATAGGTAAGCCCACCTCGAAGTCATCTGAAAGGCGGAGTGACCGAGTTGTTGGGAAGCAGACTCCAGACCACCTGGGGTTAGAAACCCGAGCCCTCCCCTCTGAGTTAGGAGGTGGCTTTGAGCAGGTGACTTAACCTGGGCGCGTCCATTCCCTCTTTTCCAAGATGAGAGAAGACTACTACTGACAGGACCAGGTTGGTATGTGGGGTCCACACCACGTGACACAGAGGGCACTTAAAAGAGTGCCCCGCTCACAGAAAGTGTCACATGAGACTTTGCCATTATTGATCATGGGCATGAATTTAATAAAATACACCCGCCGTTCCTTCCTTGCCTCCACTTACCCAGATGCCCGCTCCAGGGCCGCCCTCCCTTCACGACTCTGTATTTATCTGAGAAATAAATCTTTCTTCTCTTTCTGAAGCTCTTTTTCCTCCCCCCCACCCCCCGCCTCCGACCCCCTGACTGGCCCTTCCCTGCCCCCCACGACCTTTCCCGGGGAGACCAGTGGAACCAGCATCGGGGACGCAGCCCAGAGACCTGGGTCCGGTCCTGCTTCTCTTCTTCTCCTCCCTGAGCCTTAGCTCAACGTCCAGGGTCCCTTTGTCTTAAAATGTAGGATCTGACATTATTCACGTGCAGCAGAAGCCCCGGCGGAGCTCCAGATGACCGCCCTAGGAGAAGGTACCTGCTTCTCAGGAAGTGACTCACACTTCCCACGACCTGCGGGGTCCCCTGGGAAGCCCCAGCGGCCTCTGGAGTCAGAAGAAGTGGTGGGAAACGTGGCAAGAGGCTTTGTTGTGGTTTCTGCGGGTGGTAAGGCAGGCTCAGGACTGGCTTGTTCTAATCATTCCAGAAGGCTCTGGTGTCCCGGGTGGTTAGGACCCCGGATGGGCGAGGAGAAGCTGGCGGGCTGGTGAGAGGACAGGTGTGGTCCCGGGATCTGCTGGCCTGCGGCCTGTGCGTCTCCAAAACACCCTCGCCGGGTGGGGAGAGGGGGAAATGGGGAGGGGCTTCGCTATCTCTAGACTTAGCTAACCCTGGGACAGGCAGGCCCTCCCTGATCCGCAAGACCCCCGATGCCAGAGCATCAAAAAATAAGAAAATACAGCCCATCTACCCTGTACCGAAAAAAAAAAAATCCTTTTTTTAAATCTCCTTTTGTTTTTAAAGATTATTTATTTACTTATTTATTTGTCAGAGAGACAGCGAGCACAAGCAGGGGGAGCAGCACGCAGAGGGAGAAGCAGGCTCCCTGCTGAGCAGAGAGCCCGATGTGGGGCTCCATCCCAGGACCCTGGGATCACAACCTGAGCTGAAGGAACCTAAAAACTTCAAGCCTGCGGATACAGAGAGTAGAGTGGTGGCTGGGACCAGGTAGGGGGTGTCAAAGGGCACAAGGCATCATTGACAGGATGAACAGGTCCAGCCCGGTGACTCTAGTTGACAACATTGTATCATATGCCTAGGAGCTGCCAGGAGAGTGGAGGTTTACTGTCCTGGAGGTAATCACAACCACCATGAAATGGTAACTATGTGAGGTCAAAGTGGTGATAATTAACTTTTTTGTAGTCATTTTTTTTTTTTTTTGCAGTATGTATGTATCAAACCGAGGCATGGTCCACTTTAAACTCACATCATTTTGTATGTCAATCATATCTTGGTAACGCTAGGGGAAAAATTTTTTTTTAAAAAAAGGAAAGATACAGTCTCTAGACAAGTAAGAGGACTTGGGTCCAGATGCTTGCGCTGTCACTTTGTAGCTGGGGCTTTGAGCCATTTACTTAGCTGCCCCATGCCTCAGTTTCCTTATCTGTAAAACAGGGTTTACAATCCCTTATTTCATACCATCATGAACATTGGAATGGACACCCATAAAGCTCTTAGGATAGGCAGGATGCCCAGTGAGGGATAATTTCTTTTTTTTTTTAAGGTTTTATTTATTTATTTGACAGAGAGAGAGAGAGAGATCACAAGCAGGCAGAGAGGCAGGCAGAGAGGAGAAAGCAGGCTCCCTGCTGAGCAGAGAGCCCGATGCGAGGCTCGATCCCAGGACCCTGAGATCCTGACCTGAACTGAAGGCAGAGGCTTAACCCACTGAGCCACCCAGGCGCCCCCTATTATAATTTCTTGACCACACTTCATCTCTCAGGTCTCAACAGATGTGACTTCATTGGTGACTCGGGAGTCCCAGGTCCCCCACCCCCTCCAGCTTTGGTGATGTTCCCTCCTCTGGCCTCTACATTCCTTGTAATGTTCACTGTCGCTGCAATTGCGTAGCTGTTTGTGTTACTGTGTACTGAACATCTGCCTATTCCCCCAGCCCGTAAGTCCTAGGGGAACAGAGACCATACCTGTCCAGTTTCCGCTGTACCACGGTGCATGCATACAGGAGGTAGTCCATAAATGTCTGTGCACTAGATAAGCCACCTAGGTTTACAGCTGCAGGTGCATGGACATCTGAGTGAGAAGGCATTCAGACAGTCGCCTGAAGAGCAGAAATACACAGCAAGAGGCTTCTGACCCTTTTGTTTGATGGCAGAACATATTCCGGGCCCATCAGCTGTCCTTTTTAGGCCAGAGAGTCTGGAAAGAAATTCTTGAGGTGTCAAAACCTCTGTTGTAGGTGACCAGCTGGCCATAAGCCCTCAATTGGGAGACACGGTGGAATGTCTACTGAGAGAGAAGCGGCTGCCTCGCTCGGGAGGGATCTGGTCTCAGTCTCGGTTTGCTAAACTAGCTGAATTCCAGAAATACCAGCAGGGAGATTGTCTCATGTCATACCTGCTTCTCAGGACAAACAAGCTGAAAGCTGGGGGGTGGGAAGTGGGGTGGGAGGAGAGGTGCCCTAGCTGCTGGGAGAAAGGAGAGGCCAGATGCACGGACCGGAAAAAGCCCCATAGCAGGTGGAGGTGGACGTAATTAATGGAGCCCAGGGACAAGCCTGGACATGCCAACATATCAAACCTTGTTCCACAGAGCCCCGGTCTCTCTAGCCCCATCCCGGAGAAAGCAGAACTCGAATAGTTTAAGACTGACCTGCCAAGCAAATGTACAGCAGGAAATTCTCATGAGCCAGAGGCCCCGGCCCCTGTGGCTAAAATCAGGATTCTGTCTGTGCTGATTTACTTCCCAGCTGGGTTTTAGCAAAAGCCTCAAAAAGGCCACTGCGTTGTGCCCGAGATTGGCAGATGGGGCCAGCCTCCCTCGGGAGACAGAGAGCTACATGAAGTAAGGTCCTCAGAGGGAAAGACCCCATCCCATAGCCTCCCTCTCTCTGCAGCCCCTTCCCGCCCCCAAGTCCCAGCTCTTGTCCCAGACATGTGTATTTGCGTGGACTAGAAAAGTAAGTGCCTTTTACAAGTTGAGCCGGAGGCAGACTGAGAGCTGGCTTTGCCAGACATGCCCAAAGCAATTTGACCCTGGACCGGTGGTTCTCAGCGGAGATGTTATTGTGCAACTGAACATTTGTGGTAGAGCAGCTTTAGTCATCACAGTGACAGGGGCACACGACTACAAGTTAGTCCTCAGGGACCTCAGGGTCCAGACACCTGCAGTGCACACAGGGGACCGTCACACACACCTCTGAAGCATCCCCGTGAACATTCACCAAGATGAAAAAAATCTGTGCCCAGAACCCCACTTTATTTTGTTAACAAACACAAAGGACTTGTTTTGGCATGAATCTTAATCTTACCATACATGAACTTCCCGGGATGGCAACCTGACCGAAACGTGTTGACCCACTTTGGAAAGTCCCGTTGCCCGGGGCATCAGCCACTCAGGGTGTTGGAATCACCAGAGCCACAAGCCTCAGTCCAGTATCATTTGTTACTGAGGTCTTCCTGGTCAATTCTATGCCGAAATGGAAACTTGCAAACTATTTCACTACATTTAATGTAGCTGTGCCAAGGCGCTGGCATACGAAAATTCATGTTATTTCACTATACGTGACTTTATCTTTATTTCTTGCTTGTGTCACTCTTGGGGGCTTCTGTTGGGGGAGGAAGTTATGCGTGCGGGGGCAGGGGTCAGGCAGCCGGGAAGTGGCATCTTTGTAAATCTCATTTCAGGATGATAAGGGAGGGTGTTACAGAATATTTGCAATACAAAGGAGGGGGGGGCGCCTGAGTGGCTCAGTGGGTTAAGCCTCTGCCTTTGGCTCAGGTCATGATCTCAGGGTCCTGGGATCAAGCCCCTCATTGGGCTCTCTGCTCAGCAGGGAGCCTGTTTCCCCCTCTCTGCCTGCCTCTCTGCCTACTTGTGATCTCTCTTTCTCTGCCAAATAAAAAAAAAATAAAATCTTAAAAAAAAAAAACTAAGGAGGAGGGGGCGGTGGGAGGGGGCATCCCTGCCTCCCTTCCACCGCGGGCTGTGAGCAGGTGCACAACGAACATTGAGCCCCGGACCCCGCGCACTCCATTTGTACCCATGCCCTGGTTTCTCTAGATTGGACATCTTTCCCAGTGAGTGGCACTGACTAGAGAGATTTACCGACTTATAGATGCTGCTGCTAGATATAGCTCACAGATGGGACGGGCAACCACAGCAGAAGCAAACTCTTGGGGTGGTTTAGCAAAGCCCAGAGTTAACCAAACCAGGGACCCAGGGGCCTTTCCCCCCGGCGCCCGAAGTGGTATGTTCGCGCCACCTAGTGGGGCCTGGAAAAATAGCAGGTCTGTGAGCCAGGTCAAGCGCCTTGATTGGCAGATGGGTAACAAGGATTGAGTGATATTATCAGCTAGTACCCAACGTCCACAGCCCGCTACCATTTTATAGATATTAACTCATTCTCTCCTCGTGATATAGGCGCTGTTCTACCCATTTTGCCCATAGAGAAGCCGGCACAGAAAAGGTAAGTGACTTGACCATGTGCAAGGAGCTGGCCAGAGGCAGGGTCTGGGATTTGAACCCTGGAGGTCTTGGCTCCATCCACAGCTGGGTTCTTAATCTTTGTGCTGTGGCTTTGCAGGCGGCTGCCCTCTGGGGAGACGTTATTCTGAGAGTCCAAGCCCACTGAGTCTTCATGGCTTCTGCAGCCTTTCCTTTCAAGGCTGGAGAAAAGGAGGAAAAGCGAACAGGAAAGAAGTAATACCGGAGTGTTGCCTTTGTCTTGTCTTTGTATGGGCTGTGGAAGTCTTTGGGCATAGTGTGAGGAGGAGGCTGTTTTGTTCTTTTGGCAGATCCTGAAATAGCTAACCTCCCAATTATGCCAGAAGCGTCACAAGGTCAGGGCTCACATCTCATTCACTTCTGTATCCCAGTACTCAGCCGAGCACCTGACGTCCACCGCGTGCTCGGGACCGACTTTGGCTGTAATATCTGTATCAAGATATAATTCTGCATACCATACAACTCTTGTGTTTAAAGTGTGAAGTGATTTTTAGTGCAGTCACGGGTGTGGGTGCCACCGTCATCACAGTGTTTCTCAGCCCCCAAAGAAAGCCCATTCCCCTTACCTGCACTCCCCATAGCCCCCAAACGCTATCCCTGGCCCTAAACAACCACCAGTCCACTTCCTGCCTGTATAGATCTGTCTATTCTGGACATTTCAGAATTAACAGAAGCATGTAAATGTGGCCTTTGGTAACTGGTTTCTTTAACTCAGCATACCGTTTGCAAGGTTCTTCTACTCTGTAGCAAACATTAGTATTTCCTTCCTTTTACAGCTGAATAATACTGCATTCTAGGAACACACCACTTTTTACGGATCTCTTCATCACCTAATGGACATTTGAGCTGTTGACCCCTTTGGGGTTCTTCTAAATACCAGCTACTATAAACATTCCTGTATGAGTTTTTGCATAGAGTTATGTTTTCATTTCTCTTGAGTATATCCCTAAGAGTGGAACTGCTGGGTCATAGGCCAATGGTCTGTTTAACCTTTTGATGGATTGCCGGACTGTTTTCCAAAGGCTGCACCATTTTCCCCATCCCCACCAGGAATGCATGAGAGTTCCACTTGCATTACATCCTCGCCAACACTTATTATCTTTTTATTTTAATTACAGCTGGCCTACTCCTGCACAGTGCTACCCTATTGTGGTGGGATGGTTGCTTTTTAATCATCCGCTAATAGGCTCCCAACCTGCTTATGCTGGGTGGGACCACCATAGTCACGTAGCACAATTTGTTCCTTTTACAGAAGAAGCAACGCAAATGACGGGGGAAGAAAGGACTAACCCGAGGTTAGTAACAGTCATTACTAAGGGAGATAGTAACAGAACCTATAGGTTTTTTTTTTCTCTTTTAAGAAAGTAAAGAAAACCAAAGCCAATGGCAAAAAAAAAAAAAAAAAAAAAAAAGGGAAAGGAAGAAAGGTCTGAATGGTGTTATTCTCTAAAGTTTTTCTAAGAGAAGTTCTTGACACTATAAAAAGCAGAAGACAATCAGTAACTAGTAAGGGGTCCTCTAGGCATATCAGGCACAAAGCAAAGCACTTTCCACTGGCTTCCCTGCTTAGTGCTAACGGCACCCCTATCTTGCAAAGTTGCAGGGTTCCTAAAGGGTTATGGGTGCTAGATCCTACAGGACCCTATATCCAACCCGTTCCTGTTTGGAAGTTAGCAGAGACTTTCCTGGACGCGCAAGGACTCAGAAAGTTCCCACACCCACCTGTCCTTCCCCCAGGGTTACTCAAAGCAGCAGTTCAGTTGTGTCAGAAACTACACTGAGAAACTCAGGATTGAGGAAGGTAAACAACGGAGGCAGAAAACCTGAGTTAGTTATTAATGCAGCCAGCAATCTCGATATAAATGTCAAAAAATAATTCCTGAAAGGGAAGACCCATGATTTGCAATTTTAAATAATGGCCTGGGGCTAGAACGGTGGCTCGCGCCTGCCAGCCTGCGGCCGGGCGGCAGCGGGGAGCCCTGCGCCACGTTCCCAGGTGCGGCCGGCGCGTGAACGCACTCGCTCCCTTGAACTTGGAGCAGCCACTCGGGAGACAGGCTTGCTCTAGGCTCTTACCAGGCCGCCTCCTGCTTCTCGCCGGAGGAACCGGAGTTCCTTCAACCTTCCCTCGGGTCCTCTTAAACTTTTCTGTTGCAGGAGTGTGAATGACACTTCCCCCTAGTTTTAAGTGGCGACAGCTCTCCCTCTGTTTTATCGCTTCGGTCTTGTCCGCGGTGATTGGGGGAGGCGTGTCAGCTCGCCATCTTGGATCAAGGGCGACAGGACCAGTTTAGCACGGACCAAGGCGCGTCCCGAGGTGATGACAGCGGGGACGTAATCGCGCGTCCTTGGACAAGACTTTCCAACCCTGTTCTCCCCCGGCGCCACCCCAGCACCCGGTCCAAAAATAGATTCCTCCAAGCCCCGGGCCATCCTGAGCTAGAGTGGGTAGGATGAGAGGCTTCCTCTTGGGCATCCGGGGGTCCCCAGCCGTCCCCATCCTGCCCTCCCGTGCTACCGGCTCAGCGCGGCCGGAGCCGGCGCCGCGGGGCGCGGAGTGGGAGCGCGCGGCTGGGGCTCGGCCCGGGGCGGGCCGGGAGCAGGGTGGCCGCGGGGGTGAGGAGCCGCCCGGGCCCGGCCGGCCTGACACCACCTGGCGGAGTCTCGGGGAAGAGTCTTAAAGGCGCGCGCTCCTCCGCGCCCCTCGCACTCCAGCAGGAGCCGCCGAGAGCTCGCCTCACTCTCCCGCCCGTCGCCTCGGGAGGTAAGTGCCGTCCGGCCCGCGGGAGTCGGGGCCCGGGGGAGGAGGGGGAGGGCGACGTGGGGCTGTCCAGCGCTCGGGGAGCTCCCGCCCGGCCGTGGTCGGAGGGCGGCGCCCAAGTTTGGGGAAGGCCTCGGAGGGCAGCCGGAGCGGCGCAGCGCCGGGGCGGGGACCGCGCGGGGGGCGGCGGGGCCCGGCGCCGCCTCCCGGACCCTCACCCGCGCGCGGCGCACCGCCGAGCCCTCCGCCCGGCGCCCACAGCACTTGGCGCGCTCCGCCCGCGGTCCTGGCGAGCCCCGGGCCGGCCGGAGCCGCGACCCCCGCCCCGCGCCTTCCCGCCCGCCGGGCCCCCGCAGCCCGCTCGCCCCGCGGTCGCTCCGGGTCGCGCCGGCAGGTCGCGCTGGGCCGCCGGCCAAGCCCTCCCCGGGCCCCGCCGCGCCCGCGCCCCGGGCCACCCCGCCCGGCCTCTCGGCGCTGCGCCCCTCGCCTCTGCCCCAGCTCCAGCCGCTCGCTATTTTCACACCTCCCGGTGCCCCGGCCCCGGCGCCTGATTCAGTGCTTAGTAATTAATTTGGCGTTTCAGAATGGTCAGCGGGCTGGATAATGGGCGCATTCATCCCCCGGGCTAATCTGAACAGAGGTGGGAAGAAAGGCTTTCACAGACAGAAAATGCCATTCGCTGAGCGCTCAAAGGGGCTGTCTGTCACTCCCAGAATAAATCGCCGCCGCGCCCGCCGGCTTCTCTGGCCATTTCCATCTAGCCCCGGCCCGCGCCGCGGACCCGCCGGCCTCGGCCTCGGCTCCCGGAATCCCTCACTCGAGGCCCTTCGACGGGAAAGTCGGGCGAGGGCGAGACCCAGGCGGGGGTCGAGGGAGACGGGGAAGCGGGGGGCTCGGGTTAAGGCCGCAGGGGACAAAGAGCTTAATTAGAAAATCAAATGCTAACCCAGAAGGAGACGCCGCCAATTCAAGGCGCGGACGTTGGAGCTGGGGCTTGGGGAGCATCGGTCCCCAGCCCCGCCGTTCGCAAAAGAGGAGGGCCGGCGCCCCGAGCCGTCCGCAGCGCGCCCGAGGTCACGCAGCAAGCTTCTGGATCTCCCGAATTATCAATGGATTCCAGCGCACAAGCAGAGCAGATCGTAGAAGCAGGGCCCGCTCTCCTGGAATCCCGACCCTCACCAGGAGGTGTTTGGCTCTGGGTTCGCGGGGGTGTCGGCTCCGTCTCCCGGGGGCCTGGAGAGGGGACCCCGTGCCCTCCGCGGCCTCCGGCTGACCACTACTGCCCGGACCCTACGGGCTGCCTATCGGTCCGTCAGCGAGTTCCAGAGGCTTGATCCTCTGACCTCCCGAGGTCGCCGCCAGTGTGGGGCACAAGCGGTTTTCGGGCTCTGAAAGCCAGGGCCTTTCGCTGGCAGCGCCCTGCGCCCTCCGGCCAAGCGGGATCGTGCGTGCGCTGCGGCCGCAGCCCCGACCCGGCGGGACTGCGGACCGACATCGCCCCCCTCCCTGCTGTGGGATCTCCGGGTGGGCAGGGCTGGCTTGGCTTTCTCCAGGGTGAAGCTCTGGGCACTTGATTTTCCTGCTGTTGGGGCTCACCGGTGCGTCCTCCTTGAGGGGCAGATCTGGCTCTGGACCCTTCTGGACCCCCAGTGGGACCTTCCCATCGAAGGAAGATATGGAACCAGAAGGCGCTGTGGCCCTGAAAGCCAACATCAGCTGGGCTGAGAGGCTAGAGTGACAAGGGAAGCAGCGGGGGAGAAGGGGTCTTTCTGAGATTGCCGAAAGGGCGTCCCAGAATGCATAGGGGAGGGCATCACGTGCCTCTTCACCAGCTTCTGGGTGGAAGTCCCTCCTCTCTTTTGGGACTCAGTTTCCCTGTCTGCAAAGCAAAGATGAAATCGCATTTGGCTCCCAATGCTCCTTAGTAGAAGGAACCCACACACCACCCCCACCCCCAGCCACCAATCTGGCCTCACACTCCCCTGGCATCTGTCCAGATATTCACCAGCACCTCTCCTGGGGGCTTCAAGGACTCTCCAAAATTTTTCTTGGGCTGCTTCCACCCACCCTTGCTGCTTTTGGGCTCGAGTACCCAGCTGTCCCTAAAACCACACCATCTAAGAGCGGGAAGCATCCTTTCAGAGAGTCTGGGGCCGCTGTGCAGATGGGGGTGGTGAGTCTGGAGTGGCTTGCTGGGGTCACCCGGTTTGTTGAGTAAGAGGACTTGAGCTAGAGGGGATTTCTCAGACTCTGGCATCGACCCGGGCCCTAACCCCGGAGAGAGCTTCCCTCGGCCTGGGGAGGGGCCTAGAAATCTGATTTTAAACAAGCTCCCCAAAGCATTTGGGCACAAGTGGTGTAGGGAATGTATTTAGGGAGATAGTTTAGGAAACTGGGCTCTGTCCCCAGTTGACCCTGCTTCCCAGGATGGTTTTCTGTGCTTTATATTTGATCAGCATTTACTGTCTCCTACCCCAGGAGCCTGAAGTGGAGGGGGTGGGTCTACTGCTAGGAGATACCTGGGCGCCCCCCCCCCCCCCCGAATGTGCAGCCTGAGAAGGAAAAAGCTGTGGGGGAGCTGAACATCCCACCAGATGAGGACGGTCGGCATGGGTTGGACGTTGACCGCCCTCCAAACCGAGGGGACTTTTCTTACCAACACACTTTCACAGCTGGACCTAGCTCTGTGCACCGCAGGGCCCCCCCCCCCACAGTACAAATGTGCCCAGAGGCCCCCCGCCCCCCACTTAGCAAGGCAAACCTCTACCCACACCAGGGACAGAGCAGCCCACCCGCCATAGGGAACCCATGCCAGCAATAACCCAGGGGTGAGTTGTGGCCCCGAGCACTGACACCTGGCCCTTCACCAGGCTGGGGCTCAGAGGAGAGAAGGTATGATGGGGCAGGGGGGTGGGACTGGGGGGATAGGGGGAAGGCGTGGAAGAAGGTGGCAGTGGTGGGGGGGGAGGAGAGGAGAAGCTGTTAAAAATGGGGCAGTGGGGGGAGTGGAGGGGACGAGTCCCTATTTATATAAGCCATTTGTAGCTGTGGATTGTAAAACTGGGCAGGATTCTCTGGAGTAATTCATAGTGTTTGGACAAGACAAACATTGTTCTGCTTTAAACAAACCTCCAGAAAGGTCAGCCTGGTTCATCCCTTTGCTGCGAGTTGCTGAGACTATCCAGATGATGAGAAAATCAGATCTTAGCTGAGGGGGGGCCCAGGCAGGAGGCAGCTGTCTCTTCTGAGTCCCTTGGACCCAGGGTGAGGGCACCCAGCCCAGGAAGGGTCCTGGGCTCCTGCTGAAACAGGCTGATATATGTGGGGGGTAGGGGGGGTGGTCACAGATTATGAAATTTTGATGCTGCCAAGGATCGTTGGAGTTCTAGAGTGAGGCCAGCATGACCTACGTCAGGGGTCTTCCTTGCTCGGGTAAAGAATTCATGGGAAACAAATGTTCAGGGATGCAGACCCGAATTAGACCCTCCAGTCTCTAGCCCAGGCATGCGTCTGGACATCAGCAAGTCCCTGATCCTTACATGTTCTATGCGCTGGCTCGGCTGGGCCCCCTCTCTGTTCCATTCAGCAGACATTTCTCGAGCGCCCACCACGTGCCAAACCATGTTAGGCATCGGGCACAAGGTCGTGGGGCTGGGGCTGCCTTACTGTCCCCCTGTCTGTCTTCCCTAAGTCCTACTCACTGACTTATTAGTAATTCGGAAAGTGTTATTACCCCAAAGCCCAGTCTTCTGCAGTGCTGGTGTCACTGTCCCCTACCTGATCTCTGGTGGCCCAGGGCAGTGAGTGGGGTGACCCTGTGGGTACTGTACTTTCTTCTTTATGAAACATAAATCTGTTCAGGGCTGTGGACACCTCGGAGTCTCTTGCCTCTGCCTGTTGGCTCAGGACTCCTGATATCCACAGAAGAGATGGAGGGAGGGAGGGACGGTGGGAGGCAGGAAGGAGACAGAATGTCACTGTCCACATTTTCCAGGAGAGCGGATTGCTGCTCAGAGAGGTGAAGTGACTTGCCCGGTGCTGTACCCGGAACACCACCGGCTGGCTGGCTTGAGCTATAGACATTTACTTCTCCCAGTCGGGAGGCTGGGAGGTCCAAGACCAAGGTGCCCACCAGTTTGGCTCCTGGCGAGGGCTCTCTTCCTGGTCTGTAGATGAATGCCGCCTTGCTGTGTCCTCACCCCATCGGGAGGGCCATCAGGTCTCTCCTAAGGGCACTAATGTCATCATGAGGGCTCCACACTCAGGGCCCCACCTCTGATGCTATCACATTGTGTATTAGAGCTTCCGCGTGTAAATTTGGGAGGGACGCACCATAGCGCCCACTGTCACGGAGGTGTGGTGGTGGGGGGGGATGGGCATGATGGGAGCACTGTCTTGCTGAGCACTCAAGGAGCTCTCTGAAAGCAGGGCTGGGAAGCTGGTTCCAAGAGACCCCAGAGACCAAGTGCTCAGCCAGAGGCTAGGAGGCTGCTCTGCAGGGTAGGTCACATCCATGCAGCCTTCTGTCTACTTTCTGGCATCATTCGGGGGGCTAGCATGGTGGCTACTCCTCGCCTGATGGGAGCATCGGTGACAGAGAAGTCGCCTCCCTCCCCCCCACCCTATATACCTTGTTACAGTTGGATAATCGGCACACTTACCCAATGTCAATCAATACTGGTCTGCGTCTGTTTCCATCCTGTGCCCCCTCTTGGAATGAAGTCCCCTTAACCTTCTCCCTGTGTGATACGTGGACCAGGCACACCTCATTTGACTAATATTGGGGGGGGTTAGAAATAAGCTCTTATGCATAGTTGGTTTTTGCAATTAACAGAAGCTTCCTCCTTTAGGCAGAGAAACTTTCTATATAGTCAGTTGCCACAAAAACCATTTTTTCTGGCAAAGTCATGATTTTTTTTTTTCACCTAAGTTAGCCAGCTCCAATATAGCAGGTTTTCCCCCAAGGGCGGATAATCGGGAGACCTGCCATCTCTGTGGCTGGCTCACAGCCATCTTGAGGAACATTAGCTCTGGGGCAATTTGCTCAGCCTCCCGGGGTCTGCTTCTTCACCTGTAAGTGGGAGAGCGATAAATGGACATTCTGGAAGGCTCTTCCTCCTCTTCTCCAGCACCCCAGCGCCCTCGGGAACTTGGGTGGGACCTGTCCCGCATCCCTCAGTGGTGGCTGGGATAGATGCCACCATCAGCTGTGACTTCATAGAGTTACAGCGTCCCGGGATCTCCCATTCTTCCAAGCATCCTGATCTGTGGTTCCAAAACAACAGAAGATGCCTGACCTCCGCCGACAAACATTTTGAAATAAAGACCTTCTGGCTTCCCTGTGGACTGGAGAACCCTGAGAGTGTGGCTCCGCTTCTCTCAAATGCTCAGGAGACCGTTGCCTTCTTTCTGGACTGAATCACAAAGGAGTTCCTGAAATCCCGGCTTCCGGAAAAGAGGGTCTACAGAACCTCCATACACACAGCAAGCCCTTGGCAAGCGGATGCTGAAAATTCTCCGCCCAGTATTGTGGGAGGGAATGAAGAGCCAGATGTGGTCCCTGCTCCCGAGAAGAAAGCTTCAGGAACGTTTCAGGACCAGAGGGTTAGTCGTCCCTTGCTCTGCTCCTTTCTCCCACCCCTAAGGCCACCTTTTAGGATGTGAAGGGGACCCTTTGAATTCAGGCAGCTCAAGAATTTGCCAGAAGTTGGAAAGCAGCATCTCTGGATTGAAATCAAGAGCCTTGCTTCCCACAGAGGCTCCAGTGGAGCACTGGTCCCTTGTGTATTTCAGCTTCTAGGGGCTGCTTGTGGCCGCTGGTGGCCGCTGGCCTTCTTGTCTTGTGTCCATGTCTTCACATGGCCTTCTCTTTCATCTTGTCAGTGCTCCCTCTGCCTCTCTCTTAGAAGGACACTTGACGCGGTATTTCAGATGCGCCCAGATAACCCACAGTGATCCTCCCATCTCATGGTCTCCAACAGAATCACGTCAGCAAAGATCATGTCTTGCCCCATAAGACCACATTCACAGGTTCCAGAGAGGATGACGTGAATTTTCTCCTTGGGGGCGGGGGCATTTTCCTGCCTGCCGCAGCTGGTCACCATCACTGGTTGTCCGTAATTCTGCGGTTTTTAATTACTTAATTGTGAATTTGTAGTGCATTCCTATTCTATGCCTGGCAGGGTGTGAGACACTGGGGAGTCAGAGGGAGAAGACCTGATTCCTCCCTCGAGAAGCTCATGGATTGGTCAGGGCAACAATGTGGTGTTAAGAGCTACGGGTACCCACGATGGATCCCAAAGTGTTCAGATTCCTTATCAAAGTCTGTGTCCCTTGGCCTGTGCTCACCTCTCTGACCTCATCTTCTGTGAGTCTCCATCTCACTCCTCAAGCCCCCACCAAGCTGGACTCCTTCCTGTTCCTTGGCAAGTCAAACTGTGCCTCAGGACCTTTGCACTTGCTGTCTTCAGTGCCTAGAAGCACGGTTCTTCCCCTTCCCCAACCTCCATATCCCCACGGCTCCCTTCCTCACTTAACTCTGCTCTGCTAGATCCTTCTTAGAGAGGTAACCCCCGTTTCACCCTGGTGCCTTGGGTGAGATGCACCTTCCCTCCTGGAACTCCCCATCCCGTCCCCTATTTTATGTTCCCAGCACTTACACACCATCAAGTTACTCTTGCCCAGGCCATCTCCACCTCCACAAGCATTTGGACATAACGATGACTAGACCTTTCCAGAAAAATCCTAAACACAAATGCCTCCTGTTTCATTTCCAATTCTCTTTCTGAGAATTTATTTAGATTTTTTTCTTTATGCGCATTTGGCGGGGAGGTGCTTAGTGGCACATTAGGCTAAAATTCAGGTAGATCAGAATGGGGTGGGGGACCAGGAGGCTTTTCTATGGGGATGTATAAATGCAAGGACCGGGGGTCGGGGGGGACCCTACTGGTGTTTAACAGACAGGGGTCAAGGATGTTAATGCCTCTCGTGGCAGAGGACTGGACTGTTCTGCCCAGTGAAGAATTTTCTTGCCCAAAATGTGAACAGCACCTCTTTGGAGAAACAATGTTCAGGAAACAGCCCATATCCGGGCCCTAAGATAACATTTCAAATGCAACTGAAAACCTTTAGCCCTATAATAGTTTTCCAGGCTATTTCTCCCCTAAATCCGTCACCGTATGCTAACCCTGTCTGTGTCCCCCTGCCCATGTATACTGTCTCTTGAGATCATCTCTGTACTTTGAGGTTTCCCTGCGAGGATGCCCTGATTCAGAGCTCCAACTCTGGGCTCAGAGCCCCCCCCACCAACTTTCTCCACCCAGAGGACCATCCCTTTCTGTGAACTCTTTGTTTCCTTCCCTCCTGACAATGCTTCCCCGCATGGTGAAGCATTTTCTTTAATAGTTTTCAGGGTGGGACCTTGTCAAAAGGTTTTTGGAAATGAAAATAAATTACATGGGGCTGGTTCCCCCTATCCACAGGCATTTTTCACCCCTTCAAAGAGCTCTGGTAGATTAAAGGATTTGGTGGATTTGGGGTTTCTATGGGCTTCTGTGCCCAAGTCTGAATCCTCGGCCGGCGGAGAAGCCAGCAACTGGGGAGGCCTAAACTGGAGATGAGGGCCGTCCACAGCTCTGAGGGTTGGTAAACCTCCAGAAACCCTCCACACTATTCAAGCCTCTTCCATGCTCCAAAACCTTTCCCCACACAGTCCCAGCTCCCGAAATCCTGCCAAGGGAATGGAATCACCTTGAGCAATCCCCCGTGAGTCCTGTCGGGTGAGCTGGGCCCTTGAATCCTAGAACCGAGGGGATGCTCCTCGTTGATCTGGGAACCAGATCTGGGGATTTTGAGAATAAAAAACCCAAAGTGCAAAAAAAAACCACAAAAAAACCCCTAAACAATCATTCATGGGGCCAGCTTTTTTCCTCTCCCACCCATCTTTTAAATCAGTCTCACACACCTTTACCGTAAATGTGATGACCCCTGTTTCACCATGAGATGGGCAGAGTGCCTCGCTCAAGGTCACACGAGGTCAGCTCGAGGGGACTTGGAATCACCGTTTGTCTGCGTCCCATTCTTCCTGTTTCCCAGAGAAATACTATCCAAAGCAGGCCACCCTGACCCTTGTGGGGGGAGGCCAGATGCCTGCATCAGACTCCAGAATCTTCCGTTCCTCTGCCGCTGCAGTGGCCAGCCTCTGTCGGGAGTCCTGGGGACCCACTGGTTTAATGTCTGCTCTCGTAAGGGGACAGGTCTCCACTCGTCCTGCTGGTAGCATCTTGAAACACTTTCCTCAGTCCAGCCATGGTAGAGGCCCATGGGTGCTGAAAGCTGAGCGCCAGCCAAGTCCATCCCGCCGGTGAGCCGTGACCGAGAGCTCCCGACCCTGGTACTGCATCTTGTTAGTTCAAGTCCCTGGTCTCTGCATCTACTTCCCTAGAACTCCGTTTCCTCCTCCTCAAAGAGGAGACGATCTAGGCCTGTCCTGTCAGATGTTACGAATATTCTGAACTAGCGATCGGTGGAATGCTTGGAAGACAGCTTGGCACACAGTAAGCATTAAATAAATGTTTGATTTAGAAAGTAGGACCCTCGAGCATGCCCACGATGAAGGCTCTGGGTTATCTCATTTCTTCCGAGCTCTTCCTCCCAAACCATTAGCCTGTGACGTCCTTTGCCCCCCATCGCTGGGCCTTGCCCTCCCTGGCATCCTCCCGCTGTTCCTGGAGTGCTCCCCTGACCTGCCTTCCCACTCGTGCCCCATTCCAGCCCACTTTCACTCACACCACAGGCCTCTTCCGTGGGACTGCTCTCCACACCACACTCCCCGATGGCCAGGACCGGGGAAGGGCAGGGGCTGTCCTCCTCAACCCCCAAAACTCCTTCTGTCTTCATCAAAGAAACAATACCCTCCTCCTTTAGGGCCTTCCCATCTCCTCTTCTGAATCCCCACCCCACACCCCACACCCCACAATCATGGTCACTCTCCTTTGAGGACACCACCCCAAGTCTTGAGGCTGGTCCTGTGTGCCTTTAAGACCCAGGGGTCAGCCCTTCAGGCACCTGGACCTCCTTACACCTGGTCCCCTTCACCTCTGCCTCCCAGCAGGGAGCCCCCTCTTGCTCTCAGCAGTCCTCGTCATCACCCAAGGTGTTGCCCTTCTGGAATCTTCCCTGTGGACTCCAGTTTGAGACCACGATCTCCTCCACTACTCACCACACCTGTCTTCCTGAAGCTTCTAGACCAGCTGCTCTGTCCAATAGAACTTTCTGGGATAATTGAAATGTTCTTTATCGCCTCCGTCCAAAGGAGGGTTCACAGAGGAACCCTTCATTTTACTTCATTTTAATTCATTCAAGCCCACATTGAAATAGTTACAGGTGGTGACCAGCTACTGGACTGGACCGCACAGTTCTAGAAACCCTGGGCTCAGTTTCCCATTCTCTCCATGTCCTGTCTTCACGTCTTCTCTCTTTAGCTTGGCTTCCATGGTCCATCCCAGCAGCCGCCCTCTTCCCCTTCTGTCCTTCCTCCCGGAAGAAAGCTGCAACTCTGGATTAATGCAGTGGTCCTGCTTTCTCTAGGTCTACACGGGGGCTGCTGAGCACTGCTGGGGTGGTGGGGGGGGGCTGTGACGTTGACGGTTGGGGCTTGCTTTCCCATAGATGGAACCTCAGCAGGAGTTTGAGTTCTGGCCAGCAAGCATCAGCCTCTCGTTCATATGACCCCAATCAAGCTTTCCCTTGTCCTTGAACCTCCAATGCTCCCACCTGCTCCCCCCGCTGTCAGAAGATGCTGCCACTTCCTGTTCCGCTGAGACAAGAGGCTCTTTGGCACGTGACCGCCAATTCTACAAGGCCAGTTCTGTCAGTCTCCAACCTCTCTCCTTCCATTCCTTCCAGTCACCCCATCTCTTTCTTACCCCTTGTTTCCGCACTTTGGGAGTGCCGTCTACGCTTGCTCTCCCACTTTCAGGACCTATGGAAGTCTGGCGTCTGTCTCCACCCCTCCTCTGTCATTGCTGGCCAAGGTCGCTGGTGACTTCCTTGTTGTTCAAATCCAAAGGACTTGTTTCAGATCTTATCTTGACCTTGAAGGCAGCGACACCGCTCACCACCCAGCCTTCCTTAAAACTTCCCCATTGGTTTCTAGGGCCCCCGAGTCTTCTGGCTTTCCTCCCGCTCCTCCTCTCCCGCTCCTCCTCTGGCTCCTTCTAGATTTTCTTGAAAGGACCACATTCTCCTCTTCCTAGAGTGATGCTCAGGCTTCCCGGGTAAGGCTGGGTGCCAAGAATGGTGCCCCTCCTCCGCCCGATGCATTGCTTGAAGAAACACCTGGGAATTCGCTTTCTCATCCAAGAGCGGCACTGTTGTGTTTTGAACTCCTGCTTGTGCCTGACATGCCTTTTTGGGTATTTATAACCCCTGCTTTGAGAAGCTCTCACAACACTTGGACATCTGTTTTTTTCATTTGTCCCCTCAGAGGGCAGTATGCTTTAGGAAGGGACACTGACAAACAAAAGGGTGTTGGGAGAGGCTGCCCAGTGGCCAGAAGACTGTCCTGTGAAAACTCATAGAAAGAACTGGAAACATTTTTGCCTAACCGATAAAACCGATAAAAGATGATAGAGGGTTGATTGCAAAACTTGCAAGAGGCTGGTCTTGGTCTGGGTCTCTACCATGTGGAGGTAGAATTGCCTGAACTGTATTAGCGGCAGGGAGGTGGGTTTTGAATGGAGGTAGATGCGTTCTACCATGTCAGAATATTCCGAACCTCCATGATATCTTGGGGTTGTGAGTTCGAGCCCCATGTTGGGTGTAGAGGTTCCTTAAGAAATAAAACATTTAAAAAAAAAATTATCTGCAGACAGAAATGACACAGCAGGAGGAAGGCTTGGAGTGTGCCCTGAAAGCCAGCCCAGTAGAACCCCCAAAACAGACCCAACTGGGGTGGGCAGTGAGCTGGACACCCTGACTTGCCTCTTTCCGACCTGTCCTGGCCAGACTGGCTTTCCCTGACTTGTGTTTTGGTGTGATGCCACCTGCTTCTAGCATGGGTTGTCACGCAGAACCTGTCCCACAGAGCTCGCTGCTGTCATTGCCATGGGAATGTTCTTGGGGGATATAGGCTCAGTACTTAATACTGTGTTCCCTTTATGGCTGCCCCCCACCCCCACCCCAGGAGAAATTTCCTGTCTTATCTTAGTACCGAGAATAGTTGTAATTCTCTTGAGTAATCGGTCTGTCTGTTTCCATCTCATGGACACTGGGAATCGCATAACTGACGTGGTTTCCTTTTCATTTGGGCCGCAGGAAAGCTGAGGAACGAATTTGACCTACCCATAGGAGGTGAATAGGCATTCTAGGGACCATTTTATTCCCATTTCCCGTCCTCCTGGTTTTTCTTTCTTCTCTTCCCTCTCCTTTCTCTACCATACAAAACTGAGAACGTCCCAGCAAAAAGCAGTAAAAAAACACCTGTACTCTCACTATCGTTGTCATGTTTTATGCATACTTCAAAAAAAAAAAAAAATGAGCTTATACTGTGCATAGTGGTTTTTTTTTGAGGGGGCATCATGTTTTGTAATTTGCTTCCCCTCTTTTATAATATGTCGTGAATGTCTTTGCGTGTAATTAAATGGTCTTCTTTGGATTATTTTATTATTTTAAAAAAATTAAAAACCGTTTTATTTATCTATTTGAATGAGAGTGAGAGAGAGCTCAGAGGGAGAGTGAGAGGGAGAAGCAGACTCCCTGCTGAGCAGAGAGCTGGCCTGGGAGGAAGGGGGAGGGGGAGAAGCTTGATCCCAGGACCCTGAGATCATGACCTGAGCCAAAGGCAGACACTTAACCAAGTGAACCACCCAGGCACCCCCTGAATTATTTTAAATATCTATAAAGATCTGGCAACCTAATAGTCACAATGAACACGGCTGTATCCACTTTTTGTGTGCCTGGTCTTATGAGCATTTACATATATACCTTCTTTGTGTACATTATGTAATTCATTTTGTGTGTCCACATATTATAAGCCACAGTCTTCGTATATGCTGACTCATGTGGTGCTCATAACCCAATGAGATAGATATTACTGTCCCCTTTTTACAAATGAGGAAAGCAAAGCACAGAGAGATTCGAAACTGTGCCAAGGCCACACACTCTGGGCTTTCCACCTGGTCTTCCGATCGCCCAGCCCACAAGAGTTAAACTTTTCCTCCGTCTCCTCTCACCTCACTGTCTAATTTATGCTATTTTGCCAGGTTCTAAGTAGCCTCGTAAGCCACCGAGAATCCTCTCTGCCACACGGCAGAAATAAACAGTGTAGGGAGTGGTAAATGGCACAGAGAAGGCAAAGCTAAAACCTTTCCCGAGGGCAGGGGATGAATTCGGGCTGTCTATCATGCAAGGGAATGCGTTTATTTCCTTGGGCTGTGGTGCACACCCAAGCTGGCTTGGGTGGCCGTCTCTCAGGGAGGCTGGGGAAGGCTGTTTTCCAAGGAGACTGAGCTGGGCCAAAGGAGCCCTGAGGCCCCTTCTTGGATTCTCACAGTTTAGGAGAATGCCAGTAAGACAAAAGGAGACAGTTGATGGAGCTAATAGTCAGCTCTTGGGCCAGAACCAGAACCCTGGGCTTTCAGTCTGGATTTATGACTCGATCACTCATCTAAAAGTAACAAACCAACAGGGATTGAGTTTCAAACTCCCAGCCGTGTGTATTCTTCCCCCAAAGCGCTTTGGCGGCTCTGCAGGATAGTCGAAGGATGCTGTCACTGTCCTCTGTCCTTTTGTTAAGGTGGCAGAGAGTGAGGCAAGAAGGAAAGCTTGGGTGGTCCCCAGGATGGCTGGGGAGCCTGTAATTGGGTGGGATTGCTATCCACTTGACAAGGAAGAGAGGAAGGAGCCCTCCCTGGTTTCTATTCCCGGATTTGACCCATGTTTACTAGCTGGGAGATGTTGGGCAAGCTTCTTGTCCTCAGTTTCCTCATCTGCGAAATGGAGTTAATATCTACTTTGCAAAGCTGTAGTGAGGCTCGCGTGAGCTAGTGCGGGGCCGAGCACCCTTGAACATACAAGCCTGCCTCAGGGGACCTGGGGAGGGCTGAGCTGCCCCCGGCCTGAGGCCAGAAGACGCGTCTGGAAGGGGGCATGGGCCTGGGCTCCAGTCCACCACAGCATCCCTGGGATGCAGGGAGTCGCCTTCCTGGTACACAGGCCCACCGCAGGGTGACAACCGGTGTGTGTGTGGGGGGGGGGCGGGCAGGGTAGCAGCCCCTTCTCGCCCGCCCCAGTGGGCTTCAGGAAGAAGGGGTGAGCGGGCAGAGGTTACCTCCCCACCCCTTACCCCTCTTCCTCCGGATTCTCAGCTGTCTGCCCACGGGGGCACGGCCCTGCGCGCGGTGCCACCGGGGCCATCAGGCCCGGCTGGAGGAAGGCCCGACCTCGGCGCAGCAAAGAAAACAAACACAGATGTGTTCGGCCTCGACCAGCAGAGAGCACGTCTTCCCCTCCCCCGCCCCGCCCGCGCGCTCCCCCGGGGCGTGGGGCCGGCGGAAACCTGCGGGGCTGCCCGGGCGGCTCGGGGCCGGGACCAGGCTGACAGTCCCCGGCCGGCCACCCCGCCTCCGTGGGGTGCTCGCCGGGCCCAGCCCCCTCTCCGGGGTTTCCCCGGGCGCTCTGCTCGCTTTCTCTTTGTCTCTGCCGCCCTTCCTCGGGCTCCCTGGTTCCCAGCCGCTCGCGCGCCCGCTCGCTCTGCGCCCCGGGCCGCTTCCCTTTAACTTTTCTTCTTTCCCGGGGTTAAAACTTCGCTCGCGAGCGGGCGGCTGCTCGCCGACGTTATTGGCCGGCGCCCCGCCCGGCGGCCCCGCCCCCCGCCCCCGCGCTCCCCTCCGCCCCCCACTCCCGGCGCGAGCGGCGGCGGCGGCGGCGGAGCCTTCGGGGGCGTGCGTGCGTGTGTGTGAGTGCGCGCCAGCCAGCGTGAGTGTGTGTGCGCCCCGGGCGCGGGCTGGGCGGCACTCCGACCGCGGCGGGAGCGGCGGGAGCCGGGCGGCCGCGTAGTCACTCCGGCGAGCGAGGCGGCGGCCGGGGCCGGGGCTGGGGCAGCGGCGGCCGCGCCGGGCATGGAGCTGGCAAGCCCGCGCTGAGGCGGGACGCGCCTGCTGGCCGCGAGCGAGAGGCTCTCCGGCGTCCGGCGCGCGGGCTCCCGGCCCGGGCCGGGCAAACTTTTCTTTCTCTTTTGCCCTAGCCAGAGGTAAAGTCCCGAGCGCGGACTCCGCGGCGGGGACGCGCTCTGGGCCGGCCCGGGCGGTGGTGGTGGTTGGGGGGGGGACCCCGGGCTGCGGGAGAAAGGGGCGCGGGGCGGTGCGGGCCCCCCACCCTCCGCGCTGTCCCGCGCTGGGGCTTGGGGCGCTAGGCGGGCTGGCCGCGGACCGGCAAGGCGGGCGCGGGCATGCCCCCCTCGGGCGGCGTGGAGGCGGCGGTGTCCGGGGAAGCCGAGCGTTCGCCCGCGGCCCCGGCTCGCCGCCTGGCCGGGAAGAACGGGCGCGGGCGGTGCGGGCTCGGGGAGGGGGTGGTGGTGGCCCTCCCGGGACTCAACTGCCCCCCCTCCCGCCGCCGGCCCCCGTGCCCCGGGACTGTGGGGAGCGAGGCGAGGCGGGCGGGCGGCCGCGGGGTAGGTGCCGCGGAAGCCCGGCGTCCGCCGGCGCTCCCCGCTCGCCGCCCGCCGGGGGGTGGAGGGCGCGGGGCGGGCTGGCTGAGCGCAGCTCCCCTCTCTCCGCAGGCGCCTTCTGCGGCGGGCGGACCGACTCCTCGGCGCGGCGGGGCCGGGGCAAGCTGGACGCAGCATGATGCGCGCAGTGTGGGAGGCGCTGGCGGCGCTGGCGGCGGTGGCGTGCCTGGTGGGCGCGGTGCGCGGCGGGCCCGGGCTCAGCATGTTCTCCGGCCAGGCGGCGCAGCCCGACCCCTGCTCGGACGAGAACGGCCACCCGCGCCGCTGCATCCCCGACTTTGTCAACGCCGCCTTCGGCAAGGACGTGCGCGTGTCCAGCACCTGCGGCCGGCCCCCGGCGCGCTACTGCGTGGTGAGCGAGCGCGGCGAGGAGCGGCTGCGCTCCTGCCACCTCTGCAACGCGTCCGACCCCAAGAAGGCGCACCCGCCCGCCTTCCTCACGGATCTCAACAACCCGCACAACCTGACGTGCTGGCAGTCCGAGAACTACCTGCAGTTCCCGCACAACGTCACGCTCACGCTGTCGCTCGGCAAGAAGTTCGAGGTGACCTATGTGAGCCTGCAGTTCTGCTCGCCGCGGCCCGAGTCCATGGCCATCTACAAGTCCATGGACTACGGGCGCACGTGGGTGCCCTTCCAGTTCTACTCCACCCAGTGCCGCAAGATGTACAACCGGCCGCACCGCGCGCCCATCACCAAGCAGAACGAGCAGGAGGCCGTCTGCACCGACTCGCACACCGACATGCGCCCGCTCTCGGGCGGCCTCATCGCCTTCAGCACGCTGGACGGGCGGCCCTCGGCGCACGACTTCGACAACTCGCCGGTGCTGCAGGACTGGGTCACGGCCACGGACATCCGCGTGGCCTTCAGCCGCCTGCACACGTTCGGTGACGAGAACGAGGACGACTCGGAGCTGGCGCGCGACTCCTACTTCTACGCCGTGTCCGACCTGCAGGTGGGCGGCCGCTGCAAGTGCAACGGCCACGCTGCCCGCTGCGTGCGCGACCGCGACGACAGCCTGGTGTGCGACTGCAGGCACAACACGGCCGGCCCGGAGTGCGACCGCTGCAAGCCGTTCCACTATGACCGGCCCTGGCAGCGCGCCACGGCCCGCGAGGCCAACGAGTGCGTGGGTGAGTGGGGGGCGCCGCGGGGACGCGGGCGGCGGGTGGAGGCGGTTGCGAGGGCCTCGCGGCCGCGGGTACCCGGGAGCGCCGGCGGCGGCCGCGCCCGAGGACCGCCTGCCGCGTGGATGCGGCGCGGACCGTGGGAGGCGCGGTCCGGGACGTCCGGGACCAGGGAGGGCTGAGAGCCGATTCACCCGCTGGCATGGCGCTGGCCTTGACGCTCGGCTTTGGCCTCGTGCGCTCTGCGAAGCCGGGAAGCATGAAAGATGCTTCGGGGCAGAGGGTTTTGCAAAACTTGCTGACTGGTCTCCCGGACTCCGGACTCAAATGCAAACATGCGTTGCCTTACCCTCAGTTTGGCGGGACCCTGGGATCCACCTCCGCCTTACCCTCCCCGCCCTACCTCCCCACCCCCTTCCCAGGGCTGCAGCTGGGCGCGCAGTTGGGAACCCCGGTCGGGTTCCCGGGACGTTCCAGCTTCCTAACCACAAATCCCTTGGGAGGTGGCAAAGCAGTTTGGGACCGGTTCAGCACCCGACCAGTATCTCAGTCCAGCACGCTCTGTTTGCTTTTCATGGTTTGGGGCGGGGGGTGGGGGATCCCTCCCCTTTTGAACAGCGTATTTGTGTTAGCAAAAGAGTGATGTGATTTAAATTAATTACTATCTACAGGTTACAAAGGAGAGTTCAGTCATTATTTTAAAATAATTGAGTCCTGCTCCAAAAAAGTGTATCAACATTTGTGTGTGTGTGTGTTGTTAGCGTCAGGGTTAGGTGAAATGGAAGAGCTTTGAATTAACCAAGGGTCCAGCTTCTGGCTTTTTAATGGGGTTTCAAGTCCTGAAAGAAGTCTGACAAAACCGGCACTGGTGAATACTGTTGGGTCAGAAATGAGGCTTAAATAAAGGAGGGGGGGGTGTGGAGAGAGAGAGAGATCCGTTCTATTTCTGAATTGTACAACTTTGCTGCCGTAGAAAATCTCAGGCATCAGTCCCCCCCCCCTGGGGTGGGGAGAGGGGAGACACAAAAACCTAAAAACAAAATTGGGGGTGGGGTGGGGAGAAGGAATGCTAAAGAATTCCAGCCTGAGATGTAAAATTCCAAATCCCACGTTCTGTTTTAATGAAAAGTATTTAGTCCCTAAATGCGCCGTTCGGTGTGCATTTTTTGTGAACGTAGAGTGGTCCCGCCCTACCCTCCCCCCCTGCAACCCCCAGGCAGCCCGCGAGGGTTTTCTTCAATCTCTTCCCCCGACCGAGGCGCATTGCTAAGTGTGCTGGTCCCCACAAACACACGTTTTGAGGTCTGGTTCTGATTAATTGTGTCATGTTGTTGTCGAATAGTTTGTGCCTCATGACTGTGCATGCAGACTTTTGAGCAAGCGAATGGAAAACATGTCTCGGAGATCCGGGTGGGCACTGAGGCCCAGTCAGGCGTCTGGGGCTGCACGGGGCTATTTGCACCGGTCCCAGCTTTTGCAGACCTACTTGTTCATCCCCCTCATTTAAGGGCCTGAACGGGTTGCCAGATTGAAGTGAAGAGACTTTGCAGGTTTGCGTGGTGAGCTGGTAGTTACACCCTGACTTCGTGGTCTTTGAGAATAAAATTGCTTTGATCTGCTCCTTTCCTTTAGAAATGTTGGTTTTTCCCATCCCTTCTCTTTCCCCCTCCCTCTTTTCTTTGCTGCCTTTTGTGCATAAAAACCCTTTATTGACATTTGAAGGGCCTCCCACGGCTTTGCTATCAGTTTTAGCTCGCCTGTGCATATGAAAGATATCTTCGGGTTGTCGACAGCGACAGCGGGGTCTAATTGGACGATCGCTAGTGAATACATTTGAGGTGAAAAATGGAATCTTGTGCTAACTTTGTGCTGGCCTGAGGATTCCTCTCAGCCTGGGTATTGTTCACAATCACGGCCCACCCCATCTCTCCCCGTCCCTTTGGATGTGGAGACGGAACCCGTATTTGTCGTAACAATGGTCATGCACTCGAAATAAATCCTATAGTTGAGGATTTTGTCTTTTGACCACTGCATTAACTGTGTGCACAAATTGGATTGACTGCTTTTTTTTTTTACAGCCAAATTGAGCAATCAACATATTAACTAATGTAATTAGTAAGTGTTTTTTTTTTGTTCAAAAAGCTTAATTAGGCCTAATAAGTACATCATCTGCATGACAAATAATCGGCCAACAATATTTTCTGGTTTTTCCTGAAGTTATTTTAATTCTCAGTAGTCAAAGTATCTTTGAATCTTGCCAATTATTCAGTCATCTCATAAAAGCAAAGCCAATTCGACTAAGTTAAAGTTATTTATAGTTTCCCTTTTGAATAGATGTTCTGATATCTTGTAGCTACAGCCTCGGGAACGCCAGGTTGAAGTTCCCATAAAGTCGTAATTGAAGTCTCAGTGATTTTTCCATCGTTCCGCAAAAGAGAAAGCCAGCAAAGACAATTTAGAAGTGATTTACAATTAAAGGTCGAACTTTTTATGAAAAGGCCCTGTAGTGGAGATATGTGAATGAATTAGTATTTGACAGGTGTTCTGAGACACTACAGGGCACTGTGCTAGAGAAAAAAAAAAAGCATTAATAAATCCTTCACACACTAACTTTCGCACTATCAGATATTTTTCCCCCAGCATAATCCCCTCTTGTGAATTTCACACTGTTGACATATCAAGTCAAACAACCCAGATAATTTACAATGGAAGACAAAATCAAGAAGGATGTTTCTTAATTCCAAAAATCAGTCTTGATTAAAAAAAAAATGAAGCGTTATTGCTCTGTTATTTTGTTTCTGCCTTTATAAAATAATGACACAGTGATTTATAATAGACTAAAATGGCATCCCTCCTTAGGTTACTTCCAGTTATACCCACCCTCTCCCCCCGCAACAAAAAAAACCTCCAAAAATTTAAAAATGACATGGCTATTATTTGACTCCACGGTTCTACCAGGGCCGAGGTACTTTCGGATCTCTAGGAAGTGCATACAGCCTATAGGTTTTCTCTGGTCAGGCTTTCTTTTTGGTGCCTTTTCAAGGTTGAGTTCTCTACGGGATAAATAGGAACTTTTCGTAAAGGCTGATTTTATTTTAAATTCAATTTTGGATTTCTTCTGGAAGAAAAAAACCCCGCAAAACAATATGAAAGACAAGACCGTGTATAACGTTACAGCCTTGACAGCTCTCAGCGGAATAACTAAATACTTTCTTCCGCCCATATGTATCAGCAGTGCTCCCATGCTCTCACACACATGTGCATTAATATTCTTTGCGTAAAGGAGCATCCGAGCATGGTGGGGGGGTGTGTACATTCAAGGGAAAATGCATGAACCGTTTTAAACCACCTGGGTTGCTAGGCCCTTTCTCCACTCCCCCTTCTTCTTCTTCTTCTTCTCCTCCTCCTCCTTCTTCTTCATGTTTTTTTTTTTTTTCCAAAAGAGCATCTGAAGACCATATTGTGTTTCATAAATTATTGACATCAGTTTTAATCAGTGTCCCCCTGACGTCGGAGCTGTGTTAGTATTTAGTGCCTGACGAAGCATGCTGTTTAATCTTACTGTGGGGATGTCAGCATGAACCCCTGCCTGGTTTGTGACAGGGTGAGCTTATGAAAACTCGTTCTGCGACTCGCTCTGTGGCTTTGCGTTGCCCAGCTGAAACCCAAAACCCACACAAAAGACGTCTCTGCAAGATGAGCGCCGCCGTGCTGGGCCGGCCTCCTATGGTCTTGGATACCTGCAACATAATGCTGGTAATTGTTTAAACATGGCTTTGGGGGTTGGGGGGGGCGTCCTCATGCTGCGAATGGTTCTCCAGCGCTTTGGCCTACCTTCCTCCCCAGCAGGAGAAGGGGGATTGTGTTGGAGGTGTTGCTGTGAGAAACCCAACGCCCCACTAAAGACTCTTGCAAAATCAGAAGGCCAAAATTATTTGCTGCTTAGTCGAGAGCCTGGCACATAGCTGTAGATTGGTTGAATGTTTTTACAGTCTTGGTGATTATTATAATTATCATCATTATGGTCGTTAAGTCTTGAGAGCTTTTTTTTTTTTTTGCCGAACACTTGTATTAGTCATTTAATCATCGCAACCATGCTAATATGCAGTATGACTGCACTTACTTTACAGATGAGAAAACCATAACCTAGAGGCATTAAAGTGGTTTTCCCGAAGCCGGGTGGTTAGGAGGTGGTGGAGCTGGGTGTTCATGCTTTGTCTTAATGCATCCTTTGGGCAGACTCCACAGAGCTTGGATGGTGGATGGGTGGGTCCGTGGGTGGGTGGCAGTTACATATCCACGTATAGGAAAGAATTGGAACAACCTGTTACTTCTGCTAGAATTGGAGATGGTTCCCTAGTTGTGTCAGTCATGTTACAGTGTATTAATTATGTCCATACATGTATAAATATGACGTTGTATGTAAGAAATCATCCTTCAGGGGCACCTGGGTGGCTCAGTCGGTTAAGCGTCTGCCTTCAGCTCAGGTTGTGATCCCAGGGTCCTGGGATTGAGGCCCACATCGGGCTCTCTGCTCAGCAGAGACCCTCCTCCTTCTCCCTCTGCTGCTCCCTTGCTTGTGCGTGCGCTCTCTCTGTGAAATAAATAAGTAAAATCTTAAAAAAGAAAAAAAGAAATCATTCTTCATTTTAGCCATCAGGCCTAGTGGGAGCTGGGAGTTAGTAATGTAAGTGGAAAGGGTGTAAATACTTTCTTACAGGTCTTGGCATCCACCAGGGGTGATGATGGCCAAGTCTCTTGATTTCGGGGCCCATGATCTTGCTCAAAGGTGGGGAAACACTGCTTGTAATCAGAAAATCCTCTATAATAAGGCCCTTTCTGTTTCCCTAGTGCTCCATTTCCCCCGGGCTTCTCTGAAACTTACAGAAGAAAATCGAGGAAGTGGGCTGAGAAGTGTTGTTAAGAGACGAGTTTAGGGGCCTACCCTGGCTGCTCGTGTGCTGGGTGACATTCACGTGCGGTCGCACAGGGCCGTTGGTGATCTCAGTTGGCCGCACGGCAGTTGGAGTGAGGGTCTCTGCTGGGCTTCTCCCCAGCATCCAGTGGGCAAGGCATCTGCTCCCTACTCTGCCCAGAGAGAAGAGAGACAAGAGTTCTATCAGGGTAAACCTCCCAGGGTGGGTCTGTGTGTTTCCAGCCTTCGCCAAGAAGCCTTCGGCCCTGCCCAGACTTCTCTCTGACCTCCTCCTCCTGTAGAAAAATGAGATCCTCGGAAAAGTATTTGAGACTTTATGTCCAGAGTAAATATTGGAAAGGCAGTGGGTTGAAATTCAGATGTTCCCTGGAAGGAATCCCCTCATTTTCGGCTCACAGCTGGTATCGATATCTCCTCCTTGAGATGAGTTGTGCTTTTCATTAAGTAAATTTTTTGTCTTGGGATTAAACCAACATTGTATTCTTAATAGACTTCTATGTTTACACTTCAAAAGTCCGCTGGGTTGTTATTCGTGTTATCTTGATGGCTTCCACAGGGTCTGCCGCGCAGGCCGGCCTCACCAACATAAATGGCTCCCTAGGGGACCGGATTATAAAACCTTATCTGTCCATACACCAAGACGGATATTTTGTGAGCCAGCATTTTTTTCTTCTTTCAGAAGTGATAATCATACCTTGGGTTTCCGCAGCGCCTTTCATTAGAGGGAGCCCGGAGGTCTCCGAGGGCTTTTGAAGGGCTCCGGATTTAAGCCTAATACTTGCAGAGTGGCCCACAGCGCTTTTGCCCATTGTCCAGGAAGACCCACAGCAGCCCCCGTGGGCTCCGTGGCCTTGGGAGACGTGGCACTGGGTTGGGAGGCTGCGGGGCTGCCAAGCTGACAATATCAGTGCAAGGCGGCCGTGAGGCGACATCCCGAAGACAGGCCACTGCCCCCTACAAAGTGCCAACCTTTATAATAGGTGCTTTATATGGATTTTCATCGGCCTTCGGAACCTTGTATAATTGGCGTGCCTTTCCCCCCATGTCAGAAGGCCGAGACCCGTATCCATGGTCAGCCTTGGCCGGTACAGGTGGCACTTCCTTCCTGTCCCCAGCTCCCGGGGGAGGCCCTGGCTGGGTGTGTGTTGATCCCAGCTACTTCCTTCTGTGCCAGAGAGAAGGGGCTACGGGCGTGCCTTGGACCAAGTGTGGACTGTGTCTCGTCTGAGACTTCCCCTTCTAACACTTTGGTGCCTGGCCCTGAGCCTCCTTCCCGATACACCTTTTTCTGAGATGTCCGCTGACAGTGGAAGAGCTGAGGTCACCGATGGGAGAGGGGTACCGTGACTGAGGAGTTCTGCCAGGGACTGGAGATGTGTGTTCCGGCTTTGCCTGTGTGGGAGCTGTCCTTGATGATCCCCGGCCTCCTGCCGTCAGGACTAGCGTAGAGGCCATCGTTCGGGGGAGAGGAATTGGTGTCACAGTGCCTTTGCACATGTAGAGAAGATCCAGAAGACAGATGTCTCTAGGTGTGGCTATGGAAAGGGGCGGCTTTTCAGCGGGCAAAGGAAATTGGTCGGCTGAGAACCTCAGAAGGCAGAAAGTTACCACCCTAGTGCACTACATCCACTGATAACCAAGGAGGGTTCCCGCTCAGTCTGGAAGCTGGAAGGAGGTTCCGGAAGTCTATCTCTGTGGAGGATTCAGGACAGGCCTGAGTAAGGTAGGCGAGGTTTCCCTCCCCTCCCACCCCCCGCTGGTGCAGGTGGTTGAGCTTCATGTTGGAGCCCCTCCATGCCCTCTTCCTGGCTGGTGCTCCTGATAGATTTCTAGATTTTTCCCCAGGTCCTTTTCTGCCTGCAGATATTTGGGAGTATTAGCAGTCACGTGCAATTTATACACATTCTCGAGGCTCCACACCTGAGTTCCACTATCTGTAGGATTGTAGGGACCTTTCAACGGGCTGGGTTTGAATAACTGAGCCTTAGGTAACAAGGAAATGAGAACAGAGCTTGTTTAGTTTCCCAAAGCCCTTGTATGTTCCACCCTTTCCATATTTGATGGGGCATCCCCAAAGGGAGAGATACTCTCTGCCTGCGTAATTATCACTGTTGGAGCTTCTGAGTTCGTCTCTTCCGGCTTGGGGTGGCCGTGGTACCTACTTAGCCATCACTCCACGGCTCCCCCATTCTGGAACCAGGGCAGACATGGCTAATCAACCACAGCACTCTGTTCTTTTAAGGCCAGAGATGGTCCCAGGGTTTTAGCATCCTTTACAACAGAATACCCTGGGCTGCCGTAATGTCTTAGAAGTAGCCTTGGAGATGAAAACCACGTGACAATTTCTGGACCTAGAAGACCTTCCTCCCCCAGCTCCTCCAGCCCGCAGTCAAAGGGGAACCCTGTAAGTGGACGTTTCTGGAGCTGTCAGTGGAGGTGGCCATCTTTTGGGTTGGGGAGGTAGAGAAGTGTGAAGTGGGGGCCCTCCCTGCGGGTTGGGGGCAGGTTGGGGGCAGGTTGGGGGAGGTCGTGCGTGTGAAGGGTACCCTCGTGTACGTGTACGTGTACCCTCGTGCTAAACTGCAAGCACCGCTGGGGCCCCAGAGGGAGGAACTTTGCCAAACGCCCTGGACGTGGGAGGTGCGGAGGGTCTGGAGCAGAGGTGGATTTCAGATTGGGCTCTTCTAAAATGTGGGGGGATTGCATTGCAGTCCACCGCAACACAGTAACCCCGTGCATTGGCTGTGCAGTTAGCATTTTTGTTTTCTCCCCTGCCACCAGCTCTGAGAGACTGAGTTCCCCGAAAAGGGTGCCCTCCGGGAGGGTCATCTCCAGGCTCCCAGGCAGCTTCTCCTGCACTGGGAGAGCTCTGGGACTACCCTCCCATGCCAAGGAGAGCATGTCCTAGCCCGAGGGCAGGGCTCTGGTGCCTGACACTTCCCGGGGTCCCTTCCCACCCGAGAAGTGGGTCCTAGCCCCCAAGCCACGTCTGGGCGGCATTGAGAGACTCTCCCCCAGCCACTTCCCCTTGGTGCCCTGCTTCCTTGTGGGTCCGATGGTAACTAACTGACGGCTCCAACCCCAGCATGGAAAAGGAAACACACTGTGTTGACAGATACAAGGTTGGCATCAGAAACATGAAAGTACCTCTGAGTCGGACGCCCCAGGGCAGGGCCGTTGGACACTCTGACATGGTTGTTTTTCCTAAGTCTGAGATGCCTGCAGGAGAATATGACCCACATTTAAGTGGCAAGCCGGTTTCTGATTGTCCTGCTCTGTAGGAATGATGTCGTTCAAAAACCAAGGTCGGAGAGCCCAGCTTTCTGTTTACCCGTATATGGAAGAGCTAGACGTGTGTGTTAGGACTTAGGATTGAGACCAGTAGTGTCCAGCCCCACGTGCCTCCACCCGCCATGTGTGTCCCGTAGGTTTGTCATTGAACCCCTGTTTGCCTTCAATGCCCTCAGAGTGCTGGGAGTTCTGTGCAAGACCTCGGTGGGGTATGGGGGGCCAGGGAGTGAGAGGAGCCCCTGCCCCACGCTGCAGAGCAGGATTGGGGGGAGTTCAGAGGCAGACCGCTCATCTGACTTTGGCTCGACACACATGTCTATCCCCCTTCCTCCTGCTGTACTCCGTTCTAAACACTACACAGATATGACCTCATTTTATCCTCACAACCGACCACGACATGGCTTCTACCATACCAGTATTCCCCGGAAGGAAATTCCTTTCTTGAAGTGTGACATCCGTACGGAAAAGCACTGGGATCCTAAGTGTCCAGCTCGAGGACCGCAGATGAATGCCCACATCAGGAGCACACCAGCACCCCCAGAGCTGCCTTGGGCTCCCTCCCTGTTGCCGTGCGCCCTTCCCAACAGACATTGGCTTTGACTGCTTTTGAGCTTTATGTAAGTAGAGTCATGTTCTGTCTTCTTTTGCCCCATGTTCCATTCTTGGGGCTTATCCGCGGGTCGTCTCCTTAGTTCCTGTGGCTGTGTAGGGTCCTGGAGCATACCTGGAGCATGTGTATGCTCATGGTCCAGTTTAGTTACCCAGCCTGTTTGTGGCGGACACTCGGGTGGTTTTCTCGTGCCAGCTCGTACAAAGGATGCTGCTGTGGACGGACTTGTCCTCGTCTTTTGACTTGGGTGCGTGTGAACGCGTTTCCGTTAGGCGTGAATCCAGAAGTAGAGTCATCGGATCCTGGGGGTAGCTGTCAGGCCAGCTCTGTACATCACGGTTCTACATCGTGCAGAAGGCAGATGTCCAAATTTACATTCATACATAATTCTGCAGGTGAAGAAACAGAGGCACGTGAGGGACACGGTCCTAGCCCAGGGTCACCCAGCTAGCAGGTGGGATGGCCCCGGGTCGTGCTTCTCACCACTGTGTCTGATTGCCGCCTCTCATCTTTAATCTGTATATACCCTGTCAAGGAAAACTGTTAGTACTGGGTGGGGGGTGGTCAGAGTTTCCCTTTATTTCTCTGGGTCTCAGTTGTCTCTCCCTTAAAGTGAGGGTTTGGGGCACGAAGACCGTCTTCAGCTCTGATATTCTGTGTTCCAGTGAAATATGCCTCCTTCCTGAGGTGGCTTTTGCCATGTTCCCCATGCTCTCTGTTCCGCTGGGAGTCCCTCAAAAGTCTGGTCAGGCTCTGAGTGGGGGGCCTCACCTGGGCCGGCCCTTCAAGACCACCAGGGATTTGTCCTTCTCTCCCTCACCAGCTGTTCCAGTTGGGGAGGGGAAGCACGGGGCACGTTCCTTCTTTGCCCTCCGGCATGTCAGCTAGCTGGTCTCCTCTCTCTGGATCCTGCGTGTACAGCTGGATGGACGTCAACCAAGTCAACTCACCTGTGTAACCAGTTCAGCCGTCAAGAAATAAAACATTTCCAGAAGGCCTCCTTACGTCCTTGAGATCACCACCCCACAGTATACAACCATCTTGTCTTCTGGCTCCGTGGGTTTAGTTTTGTCTGCTCTGGAACTTTCTGTAGATGAAATCATACTGTATGTTCTCTTTAGTACCTGCCTTCCTTTGCTCAGCCTTATTTGCTTATAAATAGTCTTAAACATATGGTATCCTGGAGTCCTTTTTAGTTTGATGGATGATCTCAGCTTCTTGGGGGTACAGATCATCCTGCTTGCTCTGTCTGCCGACCTTTGCTCCATGGGAATGATTTCATTGTGGGTTTTGTAATGTCTGACTGTGAGCTTATCTTTTCAGGGGGATTTTATGGAAATCCCACTGGTCTGAGATCTGGAGTGTCCCTACTGAGTTGATTTGCCAGACAATCTTCATGGTATCATAGGCGTGGGGCTGATTTTTCCATGAATTAATCATCTTGGACATTTCCGTATCAAGTGAGGATTTTCCTCTAGTCCCTCCTAGGCCTGGATCGCTGCTGGTCTCTTGCCTATCTATCCTGTTCCCCAGCCCCCGATCTGTTCTTACTGGTTGTTCCTGCTGCTAGATACTCAATGGATGGTTTCCTCATCCCCTTGATCGGTTGTCATTTCTTGGTACAGCCAGCCCTGATTGTCCTACATAATAATATCCTAAGACAGCTCCCTCGTCTGCGTCTTTCTCCTTCACACACACACACACACCTACACACACACACACACACACACACACACATGTGCGCACACACACACACACACACACAGACATATGCATCACATACATTCCTGATCACCCTTTTCTTACTCCACTTTCTCCTTTTCCTCCCATAACACTTACCATCTTCTAACACATCATGTGATTTACTCCTTAATTATGTTTATCGACCGTCTTTCCATCCTACCACTTGCTCCATTTTAACACTTGTTAGAAATTAAGTTCATGTAAGGGTGGGAGTCCTTGTCTGTGTCGCTCCTGAGGGTCTGGGCCTATAGTAGATGCTTAGTAAGCCTTGGCTAAAGGAAAGAATGCAGGGTCTCATTTGTGCGTCCTGGCCTTAGAAGTCTCAAGGCCTCATCTCCTTTCTGTATGTGGGTGCTAAAACCAAAGCCCAAAGCCATGAAGGTCTGTTTCTAGGTCAAATACCCAGGCTTTCTTTTCTTTGATCTCTTTCTCCTTCTCATCCAGCCCCACTCACACAGACCTCTTGGTTACCACGGTCTCAGTGTTTCTCTTAATACTTCGGCTTGCAGATTCTTAATTCTTCCCACACCTGGGGATCTCCTTTTATTTCTTGTGAGATCTGCTATGCATTAAATATTTTTTTAAATTACATTTCATCTAGTATTTCTAGATGTTTGCCGTGGTAGGTTTTCTGCATGAGCTCAGTCCACCTTGTTGCCAGAACTCAGAGCCATATATTTTAATCTTTCTTCCATCTGGAATTAATTGTGACATATGGTGTGAGGTAAGGATCTCTCTCTCTCTCTCTCTCTTTTTTTTTTTTCCTTCAAATATGTAGCCATTCAGTGACAATTACTGGGAAAAAAAATCATTCTTTCTTAGTGATTTGAGATGCCATATTTATTAAATGCTTACATTTTCTTATAAACTCGCATCTGTTTTTTGGATTTTCCGTTTTGTTTCACTGCTGGTTCTGTTTTCCTGCCACTTCCCGTCTGTTTGGTTGCTGCATTTTGGTGTCGGGTGTGTTCAGTATTTACTCACTGATCTTTTTACATTGGTTCTTTTCCAGTTATCCTCATTGCTATTCTGACGTATGTGTGCGTGCCTGTGTGCATAGGCTCTGGGTGGGTTTGTGAAACGTCAGTACGCATGCCCTGGATAATCGGATGGCAGTGTTCTTAAAGTGAACTTGGTGATAATGGACAACCTCACACTTTTTTAGTTGTTACTGTATCAACTCAAGTGTTGCACTTCATGATTTAATGATTTAAAACGTCTCCGTTAGGGTTGTAAGATACAAAATGGGTAGGATGGATGTCTGGATAAATCACAAATTGCGTGTTTCTTTTCGCTGCGTCTTCAGGATAAATCTGTAAGACCTTTTATTGAGTTATAATTGAAATCCAGTCAGCTGCACTTATTTAAAGAGCGTAAGTCGGTGAGTTTGACATACGCGTGTACCTATGAAAACATCACCAGGATCAAGACACAGTACCTATCTGTCAGCCCCAAATGTTTCCTAATGCTCCTTGGTAATTCCTCCCACACCTCTTGCCCCTTTCTCTGAGAGCACTTTCTGTCATTTTACATTAGTTTCCCTTTCTAGAGTTTCTGGTAAATGGAATCATATGGTATGTATTCTTTTTTGTCTGTTTTCTGTCGTCCTGCATGATTATCTTGAGATTTGTCTGTGATGCGATGTGCATCACTGGTTCACTGCCTTTTATCGCTGGTAGCAGTCTATTGTGTCCCTGCACCTGCTGATGGACACTGAGGTCATTTCCTGTGTTTGGCCATTACTGATAAAGCAGCTGTGGCCATTCCTGTGTGTGTATTTGCAGGCACAGATGTGTTCATCTCTCTTGCGTAAGTGCCTGGGAGTGGAGTGACTGTATGAGATGGTACGTGTATGTTTAACTTTTTAAAAAAAATTTTTAAGAAAACAGTGATGCTGTTTTCTAGAATGGTTGTACCACTTTACATTCAACCAGCAGCATGAGTGTTCCAGTGTCTTGTCTCCAATTTCTAGTCCTTGCCAGCATTTGATATGGTCGGTCTTTTAATTTTAGCCGTTCCAAGAGGTATATGGTAGAGGGACACTTAAACGTTTACAGGTTTAAATCTAACACTCCAGACGTGTTAGGGGGCACCTGGGTGGCTCTGTCTGTTAAGCCTCTGCCTTCAGCTCAGGTCATGATCCCAGGGTCCCAGGATCGAGCCCTGCGTCTGGTTCCCTGCTCAGCAGGGAGTCTGCTTGTCCCTCTCCCTCTGCCTCTCCCCTCTGCTCATGCTCGTGCGTCCTCTCTCTCTCTCAAATAAATAAATAAAATCTTTTTTAAAAAGCTGCCAACAATCCAGAGATGTTTAACATTTCCACTTATTCATATCTTCTTTTACATCTTTCTGCTGAGTATATATATTTCTTTATATTAGCCTCACATTTTTTTGAAAGAAAGTTGATTTCCATGCGTTTATAATTTAGATTACTATTACAAAAGGGATTTTTTCCCTTCTCATTTTATCTTCTAACTGGATACTGCTGACATGTAGAAAGGCTGTTGATTTTTATGTAAGTAATTTGCAAACTGCAACATCACTGAACTTTTTAAAATTAGTTTGCTAATTAAATTAGTTAATTCTCTTCTCTTGGATTTTTTCAGATTCAACTGTAATCCTCAAATCATGAATTTTTAGCACTTTTTCCCTAACACTTGTACTTTTATTTTTCCTGTCTTACTGCATTGGCTTGAAGTTCAAGTAATGGTATATAGGAATGCTAACATACACCCTTGGGTTTCTGGCCCCGGTGAGAATGTTTCTAGCATTTTCTCAGTAGGTACGTTTTCATTACTAGTTTTGGGTGGATAATCTTTATTGTGCTCAAAGAAATGACTTTGGTTCCTGGTTTACTGGGAGATTTGCTCCTTTTTGGTGTTACTGTTTTAAATTACAAATATGCGGAATGGTAATCCTCTGGATATCAATCAAAATGATCATATACTTACACTTTGACTATTAATGTAGTGAATTGCATTAATTCATTCCTAAATTTTTTTGAACAGATTTACGGAGATGTAATTCACGTACGATGTAATTCACCCATTTAAAATATATGATTCAGTGCTTTTGAGTATGATTATAGAGTGATGCAACCATCACTAAAATTCATTCCAGGACATTTTTGTCCCCCAACAAGAGGATCTTGTACTCATTAGCAATCATCCTCCATTCCCTCTTTGCCAGCTTCACCCCAACCCTAGCCAACCACTAATCTACTTTCAGTCTCTATAGATTTGCCAGTTCTGGACATTTCCCATAGAGTCATACTGTATGTGGCCTTTGTGACTGACTGCTTTCAGTTAACAGTGTTCTCATGGTCTTTCTGTGATGTAGCATGGAGCAGAACTTCATTCTTTTGTATGGCTGAATACTATTCCATTGTATGCGTACACAGCTTCTTATTTATTTTTTCATCCGATGGCAGATATGTACGTTGTTTCCACTTTTTGGCTATTAGGAATAACGCTGCCATGAATATTAACGCGTAAGGTTTTCATACAGAGATGTGTTCCTATTTCTCTTGGGTTATGTATCTAAGAGTAGAGTTGCTGGGTCATATGGTAACTCTGTGTTTAACTTTTTGAGACACTGCCAGACTGTTTTCCAAAGCAGCTGCACCGTTTTACACTCCCACCTGCAACATATGAGGGTTTCATTTTCTCCACATTCTTCTCGTCGATACTTACTCCCTATCTTTCTGATTATAGCCTTTCTGGTGGGTAGGAAGTGGTATCTCATTGTGGTTTCATGATTTTCTAAATTTGAACGAGTCTAGCATTTTGGAATGCATTTATTTTGTGACACGTTGTTCCTTGCTAATATTTTATTTTTGATTTTTTAGATCTCTTCAAAAGTGAGATTTGCCTGAATTGCTTTTCTCCTTATATTGCCTTTCGTGTCAGGGCTATTCTGAATTTATGCAGTGGAGTGAGAAGTTTCCAGTCATTGCTGTGCCCTGGAATAATTTAAGGAGCATGATAGCTAGCTCTTCCTTGAAGATTTGCCTGAATTAGCCCATCTGGGCCCTGTGCCATTTTTGGAAGTAGTTATCTGATAATGATTTCAATTTCTTCCATGCTTGTATGTTTATTCAGGAATTTTTCATCTGCTTTTTGAGTCAAATCTGGTAATTTGTTTTCCAGGAAAATTATCATTTACCCAGATTTTCATTTTTTTCAAGCATAGTTGTATGTAGCAATCACTAAAGCCATTTTTTAAAAAAATTCTGCATGTGCCTATGTCATCTTTCTGATTCCTAATACTACATATTTATTCTCACTCTCTGCCTAGGTTTGGTGTTTTTCTTGATATTTTTCAGAGTGATGGTAATACTATCTATTGAACACTTACTGTGTGTCAGGCCTTGTGCTGAGCACTCTGTGTACACTCAATCTTTAAACCTGTAGAACTTCATGAGTTGAGTATGATTATCCCCATTTTACAGGTGGTTGAGAAGTTCAGAAATCCAACTTGCCCGATGTCAGCTGGCTGCAAAGCCCAGAGCTGTAATTCCAGCAGGACCTGTCAGCTCAGTGCTAGAGCTCTTACTGCTTGAGCCTGCCCCTTGTTTTTGATGTTATATATTGCTTCTAGTTTTCTTTTTTCTAGCTATCTGTTTATCTACCTATTTATTTTAGAGACAGAGTGTGTGCTTGAGAGCGTGCATTGCGGGGAGGGGCCTGAGAGGGAGAGAGAGACTCTTAAGCAAGCTCCACTCCTGATGTGGCTGGCAAGGTGGGGCTCTGTCTTATGACCCTAAGATCATGACCTGAGCCGAAATCAAGGGTCAGATGTTTAACTGAACCCCACCCTCCCCAGCACCCCTGTTTCCAATTTCCCAATTTCCATTTCACCCTTATTCATTCTTGTTCAGGTTTTTGTGACCCTCCTGATACTTTTCATTAAATGCTCTGTTCAGCTATTGGCATGATTTTCTTATTCGTGCTTGACAGTGGAACCACGGAAGGCCATGCCTTCTCTCGAGAGAGAAGCTTTAGCCACCCACCCTTCGTTTTGATTTGCACCTGCTCCCACTGTCACTGCTTTGAGGATGTCAGTGTCATTGTCATTTTGACCTTCTTTTCTGCTCCTGGAGTTATTTATGAATTTCATTTTCATTTCCAGGGGAGTAGGTCCTTAAAATACACGTGTTGTAATTAGTGGGTGATTTTATTTTATTGCAGCTGGTACAGTTTTTAACAATCTTGTGTGTGTGTGTGTGTGTGTGTGTGCACGTGTGCATGTATGTGTGTGTGCAAGATCAGTTCTCTTGATATTCAATAGGAACTGAAAGAGGATTCTGTTTTTAGGGCACTGTTTAGCGTATTTGTTATATCAATCTTAGTCATTTTTTCCCCCCTCCAAATCCTCTGCATTTTTGTTTTTATGTTTGCCTACTTGGAGCAAAAACATGATCTTAGTGAGAGATGCTGACATTATTGGTCCCTCTCAGTACTTAACCAGTTAGGTGACCAAGTCCTCCAGTCTTTTAAAGACTGAGAGAAATGGCAAAGCGTGTAAGGGAAGTGGAGCCAAATGGAAGCAGGGTCATGAGATCGCCGCTGAAATACCGAGTTCAGAGCAGAATGCCGTGAGTGGGACAAAGCTGGTTGTCTGATACCAATACCAGGAAAAAGGCATGCACCGTACCGTGAACTTGCATGGGCCTTGGTCTTCTCTTCAGGGGAGAGAGGGAGTTGGCAGAGGAGTTCGCAGTCTCTTCCAGTGCTCCCATTCCAGGATGATGGTTTTGGGGTTCCCCACGAAGTGATGCCAGGGAGGGAATGAGCTGGGAGTAAGGATGCGAAGCAGAGTAGAAAGGCCAGGGTGACTCCTGGTTGGAACTGGAGCAGTTGGAGCTGACAGCTGGGCTGAGTTTATTGCTTTGGCTCGTTCCTGCTCATACATGAGGCTCTGCCTCATTGCCTTCCAGCCTGGCAAAAGAGGTTCACTGAAACAGAGTCTGTCTGCAAGGACAAGATGGTGAGCCCACAAGAACTCACTGACATGGGGTGCCACCTTCCACAAGGAGCTCTGACCCCAGTGGCTTGGTTTGGCTCTGGCATACACCCTTGCCCCACCCCAGGAGCTCTGAGCTCCCCCCAGATAGTGTCTCCTTGGGTGGCTTCCTGCAGGAACAGGCAGGGTAGCCAGCCCCGTGCCTGCCTCTGTTTGTCCTCCCTCTCCTGCCAAGGGGTGATTAATTCATGGAAGAAGGAGGGGATGCTGGAGAGAGACACGCATCTCACAGGATACCAGAACCATAAGAAAGGCTGAAAAGGAATGAGCTCAGTATCCAATTTAAGAAGTGAGGGGGAAAAAATTAGCAGAATAAGCCAGAAAGAAAGTGGTGGTGGTGGTGGTGGTGGTGGTGGTGGGGAGACAAAAATAAGAAGTCAATGAACTAGAAAACAAACAGTCAACAGAAAGGATTGGTCAAAGCTGGAAGCTGGTTTTTGGAAAGGCTCATAAAACAAATCTAGGAAGATTGGTCAAGAAAAAAAAAAAGGGAGAAGGCATAAATAAAAATATTAGGAATGGAAAGAGATATAACAAGAGATCTGGCAGAGACAAAGGTAACACCACGCATAACTTTATGCTAATAGATTCAAAAGTGTCATTTCCAGGATCACGATCAAACCTGGAGCATTTCTCATTGAGCTGCCCACAGACGAGGTACAACAAAATCTGACATGAAACCAATGAAAAAAACAGACAGATTGGACTTCATAAAAATTTAAAACTTGTGCTTCAAAGGACACCGTCAAGAGCATGAAAAGACAGCCTGTAGAATAGGAGAAAATATTTGCAAATCATGTACCTGATAAGGACCCAGAATATATGAAAAATATCACATCTGCCTAAATCTTCCAACTCAGCCACAAAAAGGCAAACTTAAGTTAAAAAAACAGGCAAAAGACCTGAAGAAACATTTCTCCAAAGAACATCTGTCCATGGCTGGTAAGGCGTGTGAGAAGATGCTCCATGTCATTAGCCAGTGAAATGTGAGTCAGTCTCACGCTGAGACGTCACTTCACACCTGTCGGGATGGCTCCTAATCGCAGAGATAGTAGCAGGTGTTGAAAAGAATCTGGAGAAACTGGAACCCTCATGCATACACTGCTGGTGGAAACGAAGAGGGGCATAGTCCCATTAAGAAAGAGTTTCTCAAAAAAAAAAAAAAAAGAAAGAAAGAGTTTCTCAAAAGGTTAAATATAAACATGGAGTTACCATGGGACCCCCGGTTTCTATGCCCTGGTGTATACTCAAGAGAAGCAGAAATATATAGGCAGGCAAAGAACTGGACGTGATTGCTCTTAGGGACAATATTCATAGCAGCTAGAAAGTAGAAACAGTTGGAATGTCCATCAGTGGATGAATGGATAAGTAAAGTGTGGTATATCCATTCAGTGGAATATTACACAGCTGTGTAAAGGAATGGAGTACTGAGACATGTGTAAACTGTATCTTGAAAACTTCATGGTCCTTAAAACCAGTCACACAAGACCTCATGCAGTATGATTCTACTTACGGGAAATGCCCAGAAGAGGCAAATTCATACGGGAGGCAGATTGCGGTTGCCAGAGACTGGAGGGAGGGGTGAATGAGGATTTGGGGTTTCTTGTTGGGATGATGAAATGTTCTGGAACAGATAGTGGTCACATGCAACCTTGTGATGGTGCTAAAAACCATGGAACTGTATACTTTCCAAGGGTAAATTGCATCATATGCAAATTATATTAATTAAAAAAAAAACCCTGTGGGGACTGAGAAATGCTTATTGAAATGTGTATTTCTGAGTCTTTCCCTGGCTTCATGCGGTCACATCTCTGGGAGGTAGAGCCTACAAATCTACCCTTTGGCTAATAGTTTCAATGAAACCACTGCGCAGAAAGGTTTAGGAATCTCTGTTCACATTTCCTTGTAGTTGCATTCCAGTTAATCAATATAAAAGGAATGATGGGTGTAGAAATCACTTTTTGGGGAGGAAAAACTCGAGGAATAGTTGTAGATAATCACAGTGTCTGCTAAGTTAGCGAGCGAAGATACAAGAGAAAGTTGGCATAATATCAGAGTGCCTGCTGCAATTCAGATGGAAACATAATCCCTTTACAGTGAAGACACTGGGCAAACATCACCTTCACCAAGCAGTCAGAACCAGCACAACTAGTAATGGGACATACCCACATCATGTGCCTTCTGATAGCATGCACGGACCAGAGATTAACCATCCCTTCTGTGGGATCTCATTGAAAACCCACACACCTGAATTTAATCATGACAAAGCATCAGATGATCCCAAACGAAAGATACCGTCTAGTGTAACTGGCTCATACTCTTCTGAAAATATTAGGGTCATGAAAGGCAAAGAAAGAGGGGGTTGGGGAGAGACCTGAATTCAGTGTCAGGCTGTGGCTCAGATCTGTCTTGGACCAGGAAAGCGCATTAGTAGGACAGTTACTGAAGCGTGAATAAGGTTTATAGATTAGGCGTCTGTTTCCTGGGTTTTGATCATTCCTGGGTGTGTAAGATACTAACATTTGGAGAAGTTGGTCAGAGGTCCACAGGAATCCTTGACACCATTTTATACCTTTTGGCCGAGACTCAAATTAATTCAAATTGGAAAATGACAAGGAAATCACTCTCCTAGAGCATCGTGATTTGCCATCTGAAAGGCATCCGCGGAGCGGGGTGAGCTCCGGCTTTGGAATCGGGCAGGACTCAGCCGCATGCCGGGCGCCGTCACCTACCAGCCAGAGGTCGAGCTTCTCAGCCTCAGTTCCTCATCTGTGAAATGGGATTAATCACGTTGGGGTTCTAGCAATGAAATGCTGTGTGTAAACGACCAAGTGCGGTGTCTGCGTGTAGCAGGTGCTCAGGAAATACCAGCCCCCCCAGTCGTCCCCGCGTTCTGAGCGACGCTCCGCACTCTCCAGGCTCAAGTCCCAGTCTCACCTTCGAGGGAGAGGATTGGTCCTCTGGGCTGCACTCTTCTGGCCTGGCGGGGAGCTGCTCCCCCCCCACCCCGCCAGAGGAAAAGGTGGATCACAGGAGAGGCGAGAGGAAAGCAGCTGGCCTGGGGAGCTTTCTCACAGGCCCTTGCTGGCAGGCTGCGTAAAGTTATACCAACTTCAAACAAAAAGGGTTTTCAGACACAAAGGAAGGCTCAACCTGGCCAGTGCCAGGCCTGGCTTGGCATCGGAATTCAGAAATCCAAGTGCTCAGAGCTCCCAGCCAGGCCCGACCATCCTGGTGGCTCTCCTGACCGCCCCCCCTCCCAACTCCAGGAATGCCCAGACCCGGGGGCAGAGCTCCTCTCCTGGGCTTGCTCCCATTCTTGACCCTGGGGACAAATTAATTAGACGTAAATAAGAGCCCGTTCCCCCATGGCGTGCATTCTGTGGACAGCCGAGACCGGGCGATGGGCCCGGGGGTGGTTCTCCTGTCCACCTGCCTCCGCCTCTAACTCCTTCCCACCTTGCGGCATGTGGGTGCCTGGGCTCAGCTGCTTTCCTTCACGGGTTATTTTTAAATAAAAGCAAAGCAGGTAGTGTGCAAAGCTGGCCATGTACTTTACATGGTTGCTCAGTCCGTGTTACTACATAGGCCCCTCCGGGTTCTGTCCCTTGGGTCTCCCGTGTGACCAGAGGGACACAAGAGACAGCGAGCGGGCGTTAAAGGCACCGTCCAAGACCGTGGGAACGACTGAGTGCATTTAAAGCGTGCTTTCTCTGTGCCTTGGCAGGTCTCTCTCTCCGTGCCTGCCCTTGGGGAGCACACAGGTGCGTAAGTAGGTATTTGCAAATGTTTGTCCCAGATTTGCATGGATCTAGATTTGTCTGTCTGTCTGTCTCATCTTCATTTTACCTTCCTCTATCTGTAATCTGGGTCTGTACTATCTATATGCACAGAGAGAGAGAAACACAGCCTGGAAAGCAGTGGTTAACTACACCAGTGTATGCACACCCTAGAATGTAAGGCTTCAGGTAAAGATCATCAGTTCCTGTGCGTGTGTGTGTATGTGTGTCTGTGTGTCCACAGACAGGACTCCGTGACAGACCGGGTGTGATACCCTGACGCATCAGAGCAAACGCCCATGCCTGGGAGCTCCCCCAGGGGTACCTGCCCCACAGCCCTGGCACATAGTAGGTGCTTTTGGGGGGAAGAGCCTTGGTTCCCGGGACTTTGTGACCTGACGGACTTTGCTATTACAGCGTGGGTTAGTAATGGAATTAGTTGAGTTAAGGAAGAGCCGGGCCAGAGTTGGTCTGTCTCAGGGCTGACCTAGGCCTTGTACATAGTAGTTGGCAAAATCAGCCTGTGGGCCAGACTCTGCCCAGGGCCTGGTTTGTAAATAGACTGGCCTTGGCACACGGCCACGCCCATTTGTTTATGGCCCCTCCGGTGGCTGCTTTCTGAACAATGTTTGGGCCCTGGAGCTGCGACAGAGGCTGTGTGGCCTGCGGGAGCCCCCACTAGTTGTTATCTGGCCTGTTCAACAGCAATTAAGATTGTTGAACCTGTCCTCATCCCTTTCTGCCAAACAGGCCCCCTCCAGATCCCTGGGCGACGTTCAAAAGAGCTGGTCGTTCCTGCTGCCGTCAGACTTGGGCGAGGTTTGGAAGACCTGTCCAAGAGCCCAGACCAATGGTCACTTCATTAGAAATTAATCCTTAAGGAAGTCCCCGTTTCCATCTTTGCCTCTCCAGCACCTGGAGCCCTGCAGCCCCGTCCCCGGCGAGGGCATCCTCTGTGGGAGTGAGCTGTAGGACTTCTGAAATGCCGGGGAATGGGGACAGTGGAGGGGAAGCTGGGTGCTGTGTCGAGCCCATCTATCTTGCCGTGAACACCTTGGCCCCTCCAGGTGCCCAGGCTGCGGGAGGGGGCCCTTCCCCAGCGACTGGCCGGTCTCCCTTTGCTTTGGCGGGGGTTCCTATCGGACACCTGCTGTCTGATTTTTGCCGTCTCTATATAGGACAGGCTAGGCTGCCGTGAGAAAGGAGAACCTGCTCTGATGGGAGCTCAGAGGCAGACAGGGAGTGCGATTCTCTTTCCCTGAGAACCTAGCAACTGGGTTACGCTTTCCAGGAGGGTTTTTTGTCTGATTCACAGGCTAATTTCAGCAGCAGGGTGATTATCTAGAACAATGTGCCCCATGGAGCGGCGTCCTTGACAAGCCCAAATGTTACCCCGAGGAGGAGTCGCTCATTCGGGCCTGGGGAAAGGATGGAAAACATAGAGTCATCCGCGAGGCCCTCCGTGTGCCCAGGTTTGTCTGACCTGCATTGCTCGCTCCGGGACTGGCTTCGGCTTTCTCTCTGAGCCAGTGTGTGTGTGTGGGGGGGTTGGCAAGGGAAGGGTTAACACCCCCATGCCCAGCCCTGTTTGTTCGATAATGGGGATATTCATCTTGCCTTGGAGAGGGCGTCTTTCTTTGGAGTGAAAAGTCCCCCCGTGTGGTATTTGTCAAAAGGTGCCCTCATGAGGCCCCAAGAAAGGGGTGGGGGGAGGGAGTTGGAGGGCGAGAATACAGTCAAATTTCTGGAATGAGAGGACTGGTTGGGTTTGGCGATCGACGCGGGAGATGATGCCAAGTGGCAGGGGGTTGAGTCTGTCCATCCCTCCCGACTCTCAGCACTGCTGCCCCCCCCCCCGCCCCCCAGTTTCAGTTCCAGCACCACCGGGTCTGGCCTGGTCAGTGTGGCAGCAGCCCACAGCCTTTCCTGCGGGTACAACCTCCAGCCGAGCAGCTTTGGGATGCTAATGGCCCTTTAGGAATGCTAAATGGAGCATTTCTGTCGCAACACAGGGGAAAATGAATGGAGAAAGGGATTTCAGTTTTGAAGTTTCCTTAGGGGAGGGCCAAACAGTGGCGGTGTAAATGGACAGAGTAAACGTTTTATCTCGGTTATGGAAAGGAAGAACAAAGTGCACATGCCCTCTTGGCAGCCTCTCGGATGGGCCACATGGGCACTGGAGCGGATCTGTGGAGGCTGGATTGGACTTGGCTGGCATCCGCGTCCCCTGGGCAAAGGGTTGGAGGTGGGGCAGAGGACCCCCTAGGTGGGTGCCTGTCTGATCCAGATATTTCTGCATACCTTGTGGCTGTTGTTCAGCTACTCACTCGTTCGTGTGCACACTCAGGCTGTCATTCACTTGTCCCTTTGCTCACTCACTCATTCACTCATTCATTCATCATCCAGTCACTCACGGATATCTTCATTCCATTCATTTGCTTATTCCTTTTCCCATCCATCCGTCCATCCTTCCTTCTATCTATCCACTCATCCATCCATCCATCAACCCACCCACCCAACGACCCATCCATCCATCCATCCATCCATCAACCCACCCACCCAACCACCCATCCATCCATCCATCCTTCCACCCATTCTTCCATCCATCCATCCGTCCGTCCTTCATCCACCCAACCATCCATCCATCCATCCATCCATCAACCCACCCACCCAACCATCCATCCATCCATCCATCCATCAACCCACCCACCCAACCACCCATCCATCCATCCTTCCATCCATCCATATATCCATCCACCCACTGACCCAACCACCCGTCCATCCATCCATCCTTCCACCCATTCTTCCATCCATCCATCCGTCTGTCCTTCATCCACCCACCCATCCATCCATCCATCAACCCACCCACCCAACCACCCATCCATCCATCCTTCCATCCATCCATCCATCCATCCACCCACCCAGCCACCCATCCATCCATCCATACATCCTTCCACCCATTCTTCCATCCATCCATCTGTCCGTCCTTCATCCACCCAACCACCCATCCATCCATCCATCCTTCCACCCATTCTTCCATCCATCCATCCATCCATCCGTCTTTCATCACCTATCCACCCATCCATCCATCCATCCATCAACCCACCCACCCAGCCACCCATCCATCCATCCATCCATCCTTCCACCCATCCATCCTTCCTTCCCTCCATCCACCCACCCATCCATCCCTCACACATTCATTCCATTCATCTGCTTATTCTCTTTCTCATCCATCCAACCATCCATCCATTCAGTCATCCAACCATCTGTCTGCCCATCCAGCCATCCATCTGACATCCATCCACCCACTTATTCACGCATACATTTGTCCCATTCATTCTCTTTTTCCTGTTCCCATTCATTCATTCACTCACTCACTTCTCCACTCTTTGGCTCACTCAGCCAGCAATCTGTTGCTGAACCGCCGCTGTGTCCAGGCAGAGTTCTGCCACTGCAAACACCAGTGCGGACAAGTAGGGTCTCTGCTCTCATGCAACACGTGTTCTGTGGGCAAAACCGATGTTGCAGATGTACATGGTGGGAGGTAACAGCAGGTAGCGATTGCCTGGAGGCCAGCGTTAGACAAGGTGCCAGGAGAGGCCTCTCTGAGAAGGTGCATTGGAGCTGAGACCTGAATGGGAAGGAGCCAGCCACATGGGGAGGGAAGGTCCAGTCCTTCCAGGTCAAGAGAGCGAGATGAAGATCCCTATGCAGGAAGGAGGCTGCTGTGTTTGAGGAAGAGGCTGTGGGAGAGGCCGTGGAGAGTTAGGCACGGGGACCACCATCAGGGTGGGCTTTGTGGGCTCGGGGAGAAGGTTAGATTTTATGCTGAGGACCATAGGAAGCTTTAGGAGGGTTTCAGGTAGGGAGATGACCCGGCTGGCCGCTGGTGCATAATGGGCACAAAGGAGAAGCGGGGAAGAGCCCAGGGCGGGGGGATCAGAGCCAGAGATGCCCAGGAGGTCTGGCCCGTCAGCTCTGCCCCAGGGGCTGCTCAGCCTGGAGACTGTGGGGCCACAGGTGACAGCCAGGGCCTTTTGGGGCCAAGGAAGGGCATTGTTGCGGTGTGGGGCACCATCCAGAGGGTGAGCGAGGCCGTTAGCGCAGCCCAGGCCGAAAATGCCCGTGGGCGGAGCGTGATTCTCAGCACAGGTGAGCCCTTAGTGCCGCTGGGCCAGGCTCCGCTCCGAGTCCAGAAGCAGGATTAGCAGCCCGTGCGGTACGGGGGCTCGGTCTCCCCGGCCCCCACTTGGTAGGAGCAGCCATCAAGCTTTGGCAGAGGCAGCCCTTTGGCTGGAAATGAAAGGTGGCTCTCAGCCCTGTCCCTCTCAGCCCTGGCTCTCTCAGACACCCCCTGCCCAGCAGAACTGCACTGGCCAGTAGGCAGGGACTGGGAGCATACCTCCTGGAAGCTCACAGTGTCACTTGGACACATCGGGTTCAGCGTAGAGACACCAGGGAGAAATAACATGACCAACTCTTGGAGACGCGGGGCCACGCGGGACCATCTCTGCTCTAGGCCCAGAGCATTGTTCATAAGTAAGGTCGGCTGGAATGCCGCCAGTCACTCTTGGAGGCCGTTGAGGACACTTGGCCCCATGGGGACATCCGGGGAACATGCTCCAGGCGGGGAAGCAGGGGGGACAGTGAATTGGACCGCCCCGAGAACTGGCAGTGGGAAGGATGTTGGACTCAGGTGAGGGGCAGACTTGCTGGGGTCACCCGCAGAAGGGACAGGAAAGAAGCCGGCCAGTCTCTGGAGGGAAGAACTGGTAGGATACGGGGTTGGTCCAGCATCAAGGGCGAGGAGAAGCTGGTAAGACAGACGGTCAAGAGAACGTGCATCGTTCTGGTGTGCTTGTCACGAGTGGCACCTGCCCCATTGCAGAGCAGAGACCCTCTGCTAGCCTCGGGCTCGCCTTCTTGTCCCACCTGCTCACCAAATGTTTTTCATTCTTAGAATTCTTCTTCTTCTTTTTAAAGGATTTTATTTTTTTGAGTCACCTCTGCACCCACCGTGGGGCTCGAACTCACGACCCTGAGATCAAGAATCGCACCCGCTAGAGACTGAGCCAGCCAACAACACCCCCCCCACCCCGTAGGATTCTTCTTCATATAAGATCTCATGGGGAGGGGGTGCCTGTGGCTGGGCACCCCCAGGGCCCCAGGGGACATGGTTTGTAAGGAGACGCCTGGTACCAACTTACAATCACCTTTTATTTTTGACCTCGCTCAATTTGCTGTGTAAACAACAGGCAGACGGGTACGTGGGCTGAAATAATTTCATCACTGAGCCCTCACTTTGATGTGTGACTGGTTGATTGCACACAGATCCCGCGGTGACCCCCTGGGTCTGTTACCTAGTGATGGCTCGGGCTGTCACTCATGTCCTTGCTTTGTCCTCTTTCTGCCGATCGGCTTCCAGGGACCGGAGCCTGACCTGTCAGGCTCTCTTTCGGTGACCCTTCTCTTTCTGCTCGGCGAAGCCCATCTCTGTCTGGGTTGATTTCTCAGGTATTTTCCCATCCCAGTCCATGATTCCGTGACTGCTGTCTCTCCCTTATTTTTATCCTTCCTCCACCCATCCTGGTTTACAGAACAGCTTTGTAATGCTGTCAGATTCGAAGGCAGCCTTGTCCCCTCACCGTGCAGGCTCCCTGACCGGCTGGCCACCAGCAGGCTTGAGAGGTTCTGTGGAAGAAAATTTGCTGGAAAATTACCCCCCACCTCCTCTAAGGGCAACTTTGAATAGGGATGTTCTGTAACGCATGTCATACTCACCTCCCTTCTTACAAAGAGCGCTCCAAACATGATGGGGCTTTTGTTTTGAATGACTCAGGCCGTCGATATGAACATCGGTGATCCCGTTTTGTTGAATGTAGCGCATGGGAGTGGATAGGACTCTGTCTGGCCCAGACGGCCCCAGAAGGCCAACCCCGTCTTAATAAATAGCATTGTGTGGGTGGCTCAGTGGGTTAAGCCTCTGCCTTCGGCTCAGGTCCTGATCTCAGGGTCCCAGGATCAAGCCCTGCATTGGGCTCTCTGCACAGTGGGTAGCCTGCTCCCTCCTCTCTCTGCCTGCCTCTCTGCCTGCCTCTCTGCCTACTTGTGATCTCTCTCTCTCTCTGTTGAATAAATAAATAAAAATCTTTAAAAAAAATAAATAGCATTGTGTTTTTAAGGTGTCACTTTTGGGCACCTGGGTGGCTCAGTCGGCAAAGTGTCTGCCTTTAGCTCAGGTCATGATCCGGGGGTCCTGGGATTGAGTCCCACATCGGGCTCCCTGCTCAGCTTCTCCCTCTCCCTCTGCCCCTCCCCCTGCTCATGCTGTCTCTTTCTCTTTTTCTCTCTCAAATAAATAAAATCTTAAAAAAAATAAATAAGGGGCGCCTGGGTGGCTCAGTGGGTTAAAGCCTCTGCCTTCGGCTCAGGTCATGATCCCAGGGTCCTGGGATCGAGCCCCACATTGGGCTCTCTGCTCAGCAGGGAGCCTGCTTCCTCCTCTCTCTCTCTCTCTCTCTCTCTCCCCTTGCCTCTCTGCCTACTTGCGATCTCTCTCTGTCAAATAAATAAATAAAATCTTTAAAAAATAAATAAATAAAAGCATCACTATTCCTGCCCATAACAGGGGGGTAATTATATCTCTCTTTATGGGATTTTTGTGAGTATTAGGGCCTATGTAGGGTACTTGATGCATGATCTGCCCTCAAAAAAAAAAAAAAAAAGCTTAAAGAAAAGAATACAGAGTAGCAGTAGGTGCTGAAGACCACATGTTTTTCATCATGAGTTTTTTACTGTGTTTTACCTGGTTTTGTGTTTTGATCTTCAGGTATCAGGACTACTCTCCTGCAAACATCCACCCACCCACCCACCTCATGTTCGTTTTTAAGAAGGTGAGGAAAACTGATTGCTGGAGAGTCTGGTGGTTTAAGAGTCCACATTGTAGGGGCGCCTGGGTGGCTCAGTGGGTGAAGCATCTGCCTTCGGCTCAGGTCATGATCCCGGAGTCCTGGGATCGAGTCCCGCATCAGGAAGTCTGCTTCTTCTTCTCCCGCTCCCCCTGCTCACGCTTGCTCTCTCACTCTCTCTCTCAAATAAATAAATAAAATCTAAAAAAACAAACAGAGTGCCCGTTGTGGAGTCCGACCGCCTGGGTTCTAATTCAGCTTAGCCCTGCCTCTTCCTGGTCTCGTAACTTTGGGCGAGTTCCTTAATTTCTCTGCATCTTGGTTCTTTCGTCTGAAAGACAGGGTTGGTAATAACAGTACATACCTCACGGGGCTGTCGTGAGTGTGAACTAGGTCTGTATACTTACAGCAGTTAGCAAAATGCTTGGGACATAGTAAGCCCTCTGTGTTGTCATTGTGACATTCATCGTGATGCCTGCCTACTACATGGCAGGCACAGTGCTGAGGTTGGGTGACATGAAGGTGTCTGAGATGTCGTTGCTGCCCGCAGATGACGCTGGGGGGCGATGGAGCAGATACAGAAAGCTAAACTTCGAGCTACCGTGTGACCCAGCAGTTCCACTCTTAGGTATAAAATCAAACTAACAGAAAGCAGAGGTCAAACAGTCTTGGACATCAGCGTTCTTGACATTCTTCACAGTGGCCGAAAAGATGGAAACAACCCAAAGGTCCATTAGTGGACGGATGGATAAACACAACATAGTGTAGATACACACAGTGGAGTATTACTCAGCCATGAAAAAGAAACGAAGGACCACAGCACACAAAGACATCAGGCTGAGTGAAAGAAGCCAGATATAGGGGTCACTTAGTGTATGACTTCCTTCATTCATTTTGCCAGGACAGGCAAATCCATTGAGGTAGAAAGCAGATTAGTCTTTCCTCAAGGGCTGGAGGGAGGACAAAATGGGCAGTGACTGCTTAGAATGGTTATGGGGTTTTCTTATGGGGTCTTCTCTGGGGGTGATGGAAATGTTTTGGAACTAAACAGAGGTGGTGTTCATAAGACCTTGAGAATGTCCTAACTGCCACTGAGTTGTATACTTTAGGTGGTTAATTGTATGTTATGTGAATTTCACCTTGATTAAAACAAAAAAAGAAAAGATTCATATAGCTGGGAAGACACCAGAGGGCAGGTCCAAACCCCCAGGACCCTTATACGGCTGAGTGTGCGTGTCTTTGAGCCCTGGGGGTGAGGGAGGCTCTGCTCCCACCAGGAGAGCCCCACAGTTCCCAGGGAGGTGGAGGAGGCCTTGTGGAAGAGGGATCCGAGGGTTCCCTCTGGGTTGCTTCAGTGGCTGTGGGACCAATGGCAGAGGAGTGGGGCAGATTCTAGGGGAGTGTAGTGAGTGCTGATGGCCCAGAGGGAAAGAGTGGGCTGGCATTTTCATGGGGTATCCAGTCCTTGAAGGCCCTTGAAGGTGCCCTTGAAGGCATTTGGCTAGGATCTAGGCTAGGGGCTTGAAGGCGTAGGGGATGGAAAGGAGAGCAGCATGTGCAAGATGGCGGCCAGTTGAGCCATGTTGGGTTTCTACTGGCAAGTGGTGGTCAGGGTCACAGATTGCTGGGCCCGCCCCTAGAGACTCAAGATGGGAGAAGGCCCCAGAATGTGTATTTCTAATAAGTTCCCAGGTGGGGCTGATGCCGTTGGCCTGGAGGCCACACTTCATGAACCACTGATAGCCAATGGGGAACCAGGACTGGTTTTTAATAGGAGACAGGGAAGGTGCAAATGGTGGCTGCTGAGTGTGTCCTATCTCGGTGGATCCTCACACCTGGGTCTTGCGCACACCTGGGTCTCGCTAGCAAAAAAAAAAAAAAAAAGAACAAAACAAAACTAATGAGGCCACTGTGGTATGGTTTTCCCAACTTGAGGTTAGAGATCGTGGTCTGGTGGAAGACCTTGGTGCCTATTCCCCGGGCTGGAGAAGCAAGGTAGAAAAATGTTTCTGTGCTGAAAGTGTTGAAATTTTCAGGATGTTTTAATACGTTACAAGGACATTGAACCAAAATGTTTAAACTTAGACAGTTTGGGGAAGTTTCAGGCCATGTGATTATGGAGCCAGAACGTTCCCTGAGCCTTTTGACCCATTTTTTGGAAGCGCTCTCGAATATTCCCCAGCAGAAACATGGCTTCTCCAGGTGGGTACTGAACACTTGCTTCTTTGCAGCCCGCAGAGTCTTTAGAGAAGGGAAAAAGCCCTCCTACCCTGGGTTTCAAAAGGTTTTGAAATGCTAATTCACAGCCATGAACTCTTCTGACAGCCTGGAATGTTATTCAGGGCAATCAGGCACCTTGATTATTACAGAAGTGTGAAAGGTAAATTACTATTACCCAAGAAGTTACCCTGCTTTTCAAGAGAAAGCTCAGAAAAATAGCACAGAGCATTATGTTCAGGCATTGCATTTCACGGATCACGTGACGAGGATATCTGACACCCAGTGTATCCGTAGGTGTGACAGTGTCAACTCGTAGTAGAAATCTCAGAGCTCTTGCCAGCATTGCCTTTATGTTAAGGGGGGAAGATACAGGGCTGCGGCAAACAGTTTTAGAATTTGTTAGATGCCTATTTAAAACCTGAAAGCCCATCTTCTCGAACTTCTGCTTTTCTCTTTTTTCCTACTAAGAAATCCCACCGCTGGAGACAGACCATAATACCTTTCTTTCTTTCTTTCTTTCTTTCTTTCTTTCTTTCTTTTTTTAAAAGGAAAGTCTAATTGCCATCCATCCTGTAACCTTTTACAGATATCATTATTAATGACTGTGCAAGCTTTGTGGTGTTTTTGCTAAACTAAGCGCAAAATGGTGTTTCTCCGTGGTATGAGCTCATAGGCGGGCTTTAGTCCGTAATCCGAAGGTTCCACTCCTTGCTCTGAATAAGGTTATTACGTGGTTTTAGCCAAGACTGATGCATGCTTCGAGGAAGTTGCCCTTGTAACAGCCTTCTTGTCCTGTGGGAAGGAGAGAAATCCATCTTGATCACCTCACCCAGTGTTTTCCAGTAGGACTTATCTTTCAAGCGTTAAGGAAGCAGTGCAGAGCACCCTAGTTATAGGTCCCTTATTTGGCTATTGCTTGGTCCAGGTCTAGTGGATAGTGGTGGTTTGTTGCCATCTTTGAAGGAGTAGGAGAGCGATTATATTGTCTTGCAGGGGAAGACGGCGGGGATGATAAGGAGTATATTGAGGAAGTAGTCCTGTTGACTTCGCTGATTACGGTAATTGGTTAGGGCTGTTTGCACACATCCGTGAATGTGTCCACCCATGCAAGGCCCCATCCGGGCATGCCTTGATCCATGCACGCGTGTGTCTGTCCATCCACGCGTGGGTCTGTCTGTGCTTGCGTCCATCTGTCCATTTCCTGCCCAGCCTTGTCTCCTGGCCCCTCCTCGTCTGTCTCACTGCCACATGGGGGAGTCAAGCCCAAGTTCCCTCCTCTCTTCCATGTATACATCTTCTCTGTCGATGACCCCACCCTTTCTCTTGGCCATACAGGAAGCCATGCAAACCCTCACCGTTTTCTCTCTCTGGCCCTGGTGCGCCCATGAGCTCCAAACCTTGCAACTCCCGATTTCTCGCCTCTCTGGGAGGTCTCATAGATGTGCGGCACCACTCAGGCCAACACCTAAGAGACGGCACGTCTCATCCTCTCCCACCCCCTGCTCCGCTCTGCGCAGTCAGTTCCTCAGGGAGTCTGGTTAGTACTACAGGGGATGTTTCTCCCTCCCTCCCACCTCCTCCCACGAGCCAGCACTGTTGCCTTCCCACGAGTGGCCCTGGTAGCCTCTTCCTTGCTCTCTCGCTTCTGCTGGGGCCCCTCCTTGATGCGTTTGCACAGGGCAGCCGTGTGAGCTCATCAGATCGCAGACCCGCTGCTCTAAACCCCACGAGGCTCCCACTGCACTGCCCTGTCTCCTCCCACCCTGCCTGCCTCCCTCCCTCCTTCCCGCCCTGGGGCTCCCCCCTGCCCCTGTCTTCCTGCAGCTCAGGCTCCAGCCCCCCCCGTGCCTCGCTCAGAGAGGCCTTCCCTGACAGCAACCCCCACCCCCAAATCTGAGGTAGGGGCCTCACACCCCGTGTCATCACAACGTCTGAAATAATCCTGTTTACACGCTTGTACATTTCATGCCTGTCTCCTGACACCAGCCGGGATGTGGCGTGAGGGCAGGCACTGAGTCTGCTTTGCGACTTCCACGCCCCCGTCCTGGGACCGTCCGTGAACTCAGTGACCATCTGCACTGAGCAAAGGAGGGAAGGTGTGAATGGCCATGAGCAGGGTGCTTGCTCCTGGGCTCCGCAGCCTCTCAGGAGGTGGCCTGTGCTCTCGGGCTAGCGGAGTATGTGGACGTTTCAACACTTCGCCCTTTAGTGGCAAGGTCCTAGCAGGAAAGCGTCACTTAAACACATGGTCGGAACGAGCAGCGTTGACCATGAACGCCCAAGTTCCTCAGTCGTCATTTTGTTCATCCTCACTTCTCTGCTAGAGTATGCTCTTTAGCATGAGATTGTATGTTATACATTGGAGCATCTGGGGAGAGGGAGCAAGTGCATGTGTAATGTGTACCTGGCAAGGAATGAAATAGATTGGACATCCCCCTCCCCCGCTTGGATGAATCCATAAAATATTAAAAAACAAATACAACGCAAATAGCATATATTCTTTTTTTTTTTTTTTAAGATTTTATTTATTTATCTGACAGAGATCACAAGTAGGCAGAGAGAGGAAGGGAAGCAGGCTTCCCGCTTAGCAAGGACCCCGATGCAGGGCTCCATCCCAGGACCCTGGGATCATGACCTGAGCCGAAGGCAGAGGCTTTAACCCACTGAGCCACCCAGGCGCCCCGTATGTATTCTTGTTGGATGACGAAAATCACTAGTTGTATTAAAGGTGCCAAAGACTTGTTTTGGTCCCATCCTGTGTGGGCCAAACAGGAAATCCATTGATGGATGACCAGAGTGGTCAGCTGGGTCTCCGGGGTGCCGTAAGTGACTCGTATTGAACATGAACCCATCGGATGCGGACATGACAGCGACTCCCACGGACTGTGGACATGAGTACTGAGAAGGCATCTGTGCCCAGAGTTGGAGAGCAGCCATAAAAGAGAACAGATACTTGGTATCTTAGTGTCTTTGAGCCTTGTGCTACCTTAAAGTAACAGTTTTCAGTATAATAGATACATGTGTTGGGGAAATAAGGTACATTTGCCCAACGCTGTAGGCATATTCCTTTGCGCACCCCATGCGTGAAGCCTCTGGGCTCCCTGTTGCTGTGGTTCTGCTCCATCTCTGTGTCTTACAGAATCAAGTCCAAACTCCGGACAGAATTCAAGGTCCTCCTGCGCCTGTTCCCAGCCCCCGTCTTCCAGCCTCTTCAGCTGGGTCCCCGGTCCTGTTAGGTTTGGGTACTGGGTTTGTGGAGCTCTGGTACTCCGGGCCTGGGTGTGGAGTCCTTGCAGGCAGGCATGTCTGTGTGTCCCGCCTGCCACCGAGGGAGATGTGAGTGAGGGCTCCAGGCTTGGGGGACACATGCCAAGTGCATTGCTCCTCAGCCACGATGCTCCTTGCCCAGGCCCTGGGTCCTCCAGCCCAAACCCACACATTTGCTTCTGCCTCCGTAGAGCTCCCGGCAGTGTTCTCAGTGTCTCCCTGGGGACACTTAATACAGGTTTATTGGCTGGATAGCTTCGTAAGCCACCGAGCGAAAAAAGCACTTATAGAAGGATCTCTTTGGTGTGAATAGAGAGTCAGATTATGTTCCCTGGTGAAGGTCCTTTTTCTTTTTTCTTTTTTTTTAAATGGGTCTTTTTTAGACTCTAATGAGGGAACAGTGTGTCAACCCCAAGTTTTTAGCAGGGGATCCACAGTGAAGCGGGGGGAGTGGCAGGTTTCCAAGTCCCGCAGAGCAATCCACCCCTCTGTGAGTCTAGGAGTAAGCTCGTCTGCTTTTCGAAGTAGGGCACCGGCTCTTCCCATCTTTACAAATAGCCTCTGGCTTCCCAGCCTGGTTTCCTCCACGGTTTCCGAAGACCCAGCACCAGGAGCCGCGTGCTGGTGAATTTCACAATCCTGTGGGCATTGCGGGCTGCTGAGACACATTTCTCAGCTGTTAAATTTGAACCTCTTAGACACCAACATCTCACTTCCCCTCCCAGGAATTTTCCTGTTAAAACATTTTAAAGGTCTATTCAGCTAGTTTATAGTTATGGGAATTAAACAAAATGAGTAGGAATTAAGTTTTAGGGGACATTTCTTTCTGGTCTTCTGTAAAAATCTGTTGCTTTTGCAAAGCAGAAGAATGAATATTTTTTTCCTTGCATATTTCATAATTAATAATGTTTTTTTCTTTCATATTTCATAATTGAAAAGCCCTCACCAGACCCCCGCATATAAACTATTTCGGTTTGAATGTGGACTGATCCCACTTTCACTTTGTCAAAAACAAAATAATAAGACCAAGGGGGTCATTTCCTTTTCGAGAAGGGTTTGAGTCTTCTGAGCGGCTTCTTCCCCGACTTCCTGACCTTTGAGGTCTTGTCTTGTCTGCATCTCGGGGACCTAGCTTTTTGTCACTGACCGGGATCTGGGGACAGGAGGGCCAAAATGCAGTTTGGAAGATGAGTATGCAGAGCCCAAGAAAAAGTGTTTCACAGGGTTTCCAGGTGTTTCTAAGGAAGAAAGACTGTGAGTCGATCCCCACGGTAAGAAAATGTTTGAGGTTTTGACCCTCTGTCTGTAACCTAACATGTTCCGCCTCTGTCTTCCTTGGTGAGTGGGCCAGACCCCAGATTACGCCACAGGTGGAGTGAACCCCTGAGGACCACCCTCCCAGGAGGGGTTCAGGGGGTAGCCTGGGTGTAAGCGGGCAGCCTTCTGAGAGAGCCCTTCCGGGAAGGGTTCTCCCAATGTCTGTTGGGGGTCATGGTGACGTCCCTTCATGTGATTGCTGTGTCTCAAATGGGTTACTTCAGGTGCGTGGGACTGTGTTCGGTTCATGGCAGGTGTCCAAGAAAAGTTAGCTGTGCTCCTTCTGGGTGGATTTGACTTAAGCTACTGGCGAGGGCGACTCGGAAAATCTCATCTGTGGCTGTTTCCCTCTTCCAACAAGGGAACGGTGTCCTTTTGTCTAAACTCACTCCACTATTTAGAGAGGCCATAGAGACCCAGGGAGTCGACATGGAGGAAGCCCAGCTCCTTTTAGCCTAACTCCCACCCCCGACCTCCTGACCTTGGACAGGTGTTACAGAATTCGAACTTCAATCTTTTGCCACTAATCCAAGCTGCTGTTGACCTGCAGCTTGCTTTTTTTTTTTTTTTTAAAGATTTTACTTATTTATTTGATAGAGATCACAAGCAGGCAGAGAGGCAGGCAGAGAGAGAGGAAGGGAAATAGGCTCCCTGCTGAGCAGAGAGCGCGATGCAGGGTTCTATCCCAGGACCCCGGGATCATGACCCGAGCTGAAGGCAGAGGTTTAACCAACCGAGCCACTCAGGCGCCCCTGCAGCTTGCTTTTAAGAGACATGTGCTTTATGTATCAATTCATGGTGGTTAGACCCCCAACTGGAGCTTCTTGACACTTCTGGACTCTGTTCCAGAATGTTCCTGTCCCGATGCGGGGAGCTCCATGGTGCCTCCCAAAGAGCCCTTCTCCAGTCCCTAGGTGCCGCCTTCCCCACAGACCTGGGTTCCTCCAGCCTCTTGGAACTTTCGGTACTGAGAGAGCAGCCATAAGCCACTAAGGCCGTGGGGCTCGGGACCCCCACTCCACTTCACCCCCATGCGCTGCCTGAAGGAGTCTGCTCTCTCCAGGGACACGGATCTAATTTTGATGTGACCCAGGCTGAACATCGATGCCCTTGCACAGAGTGATTTTCTTCAGTATTTCTGGGGCATTTAAAGGGCGGTCTCTGGAACCGCCACATTAAGCTCCCGACATGGTCGAAGGCTCGCTCTAAGCCCGTTTTGATCACTTTTCTGGTATAATGATATCTCTTCACATTCTCGGTAATTAGACTTTATAATCCCTCCGTTCCACTCTGTTTGACCTTTATCTTAAATTAAATTTTTTTATATGAAGTTGAAAAGCAAACAAACAAAAGACCAAAAACGTGTTTGCAAAGACAAAAAATGTTATTAAAACGCATTGTAGTTTCTCCTTCCGGCACCGTCGTGCCCCGCAGAGGCCAACGCATTTGGCTTCCACCGGACCCTGGGCCCTGGGGTGGGGGGTAGGAGGTGGGGGTGCCCAGCTGCCTGCCCCGCGGAGGGAAAGCCCACGCGCATGCGCCTCAGCCAGCAGCCCCGATGGGAGGCCTGCGGGCCAGGGCGATGTGGCTGTGGAGGCCCAGTGGCCGATATCACTTGTACTGTTTTCCCTACACCCGAGAAAGGGGCTTAAACCACAAACATATGTCTCAGAGTCACGTCCAGGGTCTCGTTTCCCTCCAGGAGTCTTCAGATGCTCGGCATCCCAGCTCGAGATCCAAATGGATGCTGGGGGCTGACCGGGACCTTGGGTGGCGGGGTGGTCCCTGCTGCCACAGCCCCTGGCAGGTGCTGTAGTTTTGGCATCCCTGGGGAGGAGGTGGGGGTATGCTCTGCAGAACCCGCAGAGGCCTTTGTGGGGTCTGAGCAGACAGGCAACCCCGAAAGATGGGAGGGAAGCCAGGACCGGGAAGCAGAGCCCGGGTCTGCCCCCATGTCTCAGGCGGCAGCCCCAGTGGGACTACCTTCCTGTGTGACCCTGCCGTTTCCTGGGTGTCTGCTTGAAGGCCCTGGCCGCAGTCTCGCAGCTTCACACCAGCCCCCTCCCCGGTGGCCTTGGAGCCTGGGTTATGTGCTGTACTTTCAAGCCAGCACCACACCCTTGGACTGTCTGCCAAGAAGGACCATTGTTCATGAGAATTCCTTGCCGGCTCCAGCTAACCCTTAGATGCACTATTCCGGGGTTGTGCCCTGAATTACTCTTTTTCTTTTTGGAAGCCCCCCCTGCCCCTGACTTCTTGCCTTCTCTCAACCTGACCTTCTCACTGAGCCTCATTTTGTGGTCTGAAAAGCTTTGAGAGGTGGGCAGAGGGGGTGTGGAAGCAAGGCCCTTCAGGGAGCTCTGGTCCCTAGAGCAGCTCTGCGTCCCGGCCTTGGAGAGGAGGCAGGGAGGCCTGGGGCTCAGGCCAGAAGGATGTCAGGTCACTTTAGCTGGGGGGGGGGCGGTTTGCAGTGCACTGGGGAAGTGAGTGGAGGGGGTGTGGGGTGGGAATAAGAGGGAGGCTGGGAATGAAAACCAATATCTCTCCCCCTCCCCTGAATTGAGCTGATTAACCTGTAGAAATGGAGGCCCTGCCAAGCCCAACTTCCTTGTTTCCAGAAACCTTGGCACAGAGGCCCCCGTTTCTGGCAGAGGCCCGTCCTCAACAGGGGAACCAGCAAAGCAGCTGCTGTGATTTTTTTTTTCCCCCTCTCATTTCTGGCACTCCCGCATGGGACTGTTTACTTCTCTCTTCCCCTTTCCTTCCCCACCCTCCTGTAGCAGGGAGTTGGTTCTGGTTAATGTTGAAGATCATAACATGATTACCCCAAAGTCTCATGAAATTAAATCACTTTTCTTCAAAGAGAAGAGGGTGGGGGGACCGTCTGGCTGGTAGGCCAGCGAGGGACGAGCGGATATTGAAAGCAGGCTGACGGCACGCTTTGCTTTGCCCAGCGGAGGCCCTGCAAGGAGGAAGGCGGTGCCCACGGGGACCTCGGCTTTGCCAGTCATGGCCCAGAGCCGGCGACGGGTCTCCCACCTGGGCCCCAGGCACCTGCCTCCCACGTACAGAGAGCTGGGAGAAGGCGAAGGTGCCCGTGGGGTGGTGGCCGGAGCCCAAAAGTGAGTCGTTTGGGAAGCACTTGAACTCAGGCAAAGCCCCTATGACCTTCTCTGTCACCTCCTGCCCGGAGAGCTCATCAGGTCAGGGTGCGAATTTGGGGGGCAGCTCTGTCCCTGCAGATAGCCTGGGGTAAAAATCTCAGTCTTTGGAAGAAAGATGCACTCGTGTCCAGGGTAGGCTGGGGGTGCGTGCCTGTCCATCTTTCTCTGGATCAGGTTTTATAGACTTAGTGACTGTAAGGGGTCAAGAGGACCTTAGAGATCGCCCAGTATCCAGTCCCCCGCCCAGTATCCAGTCCCCCGCCCAGGGGAGGAGTCCCCTTTTACCCTTAACCCCAACAAAGAGCACTGAGCCTCTACTATGTCCCCTCTGGTGGCAGGTGCTCACTCTCTCACAAGGTCAGTCCTTGGAGAAGGTTCTGGAAGTTGCACCTGTTGATCCCACGTGTGCCTTCTGGGGGCGCAGACGGCAGCATCCAGCCCGGTCGGTGTCTAGCACATAGTAGGTGCTTGGAAAGCATTAGCCATGAACGTGGCTGTGGCCTTCTCTTTGGTGTGGCTGCCTGTTGGGTTCCCGGGTCTCCTGGGTGCAAGGGTTTTGGCGCCCCTCTCTGGGAGTTTCTCCAGGCTGGTTCCATACCATTTTCAGGGGTCTTGCAGAGGGCATGGGAAAGAGGGAAGGTGTTTGGAAACAGGGCCCAAGGGATTCAGGATTCTTGTTACCAGTATCCCAACGCCCTGAGCTCTCTGGGGCCAGTGACCAACCAGTTCGGGAGGCCCAGGGATTGGCGGATACGTTGAATGAGGATTTCAGGGGATCAGTCTGCTGCCACTGAGGGCCAGAGGCACCCCTCTGTGCAATGGAGCGGGCATCCGAGAGAAGTCAGCGGTGCTGGCCACTCATGGCACCGAAACCCAACTGCGGCAGGAAGGAAACAGGTTGGCGAGGTGTATGTTCGCTATTGCATTTTTAGAAGGATTAGGGATGGGACTCGGCCAGTTTGCACTGGTTGGAGCTCTACGCTGTGACTCATGCTCTCAGCCAGGGTCAGCGAGCGTCTCTCTGCGTGCGGCCTTGGGCTGAACTCCTCACCTGGCCAGCCTTCTCGAAAATGTGTGTCATTCCCTACGAAGCAGAGCTGGGGAGCGGGTGAGCGGCTGTGCAGATCAGTGGAAAGTCGTCTCCACCGCTGGAAAAACAACTCCAAGTTCATGACTCCCTGGCTTTGGAGGTGTGACTCTAAAGGATGGAGCCGACTTTCTTGTTTTTCACCAAACAGACCGGGGTTGACGGGCCCAGATGAGTGTCCTGTCCCCATGAGTAGCCACCCTGGGGAGAGCAACGCTTCTTCCACTGGCCTGAGCAGCCCTTTTACCAGCCTCACGGCAGGTGGTGGGGCGGGGTGGGGTTTGTTTCTTCATAACTTCACATAGTTTCTATCCAACAACAACATCACCCCAGCGCCATCCCTAAAGCCTGTTCCCCGGCCTTGACCCCCGAGGTTTGGGGCTGGATGCTGAAACCGTGTCCAGATGCCAGAGGCGAGGAGCTGCCAACACCTGGGGCGTTCAGAACCCCTGAGGGCTAAGGGCATGACCTCTGGAGAAGCCTCTCTGAGTTCCAATCCCAGCCCCACCAGTTATGGTGGGTGTGACCTTGGGCAAGTTACCGACTTTCTGCCGGTTGGGGTTTCCCATCAACTTCGATATGACTGCTTTCCTTGGGAGGGGCCCTTGGGAACCTCAGGGATGATCAGCCCCAGCAGTCTCAGGCTAGGGCCACGTGTAGCCTTTCATCAGCCCGAGGCCACCTGGAGGTATGGCCCCAGGAGAGCGACCCAGCACTGTGGGTATGAGGCAGGACAGAAGTCGGTAAAGCATGCCTCCCTTTCCTACAGTTTCTCAGCCTCCAGCATGCCTAACATTAGAGTCCGAGACAGACACACAGAAATAGGCATTTTGTGCTGTTACTGGTGACCGACGTATTTTGACGATCGGTTGTTTTCACCTCCTGTGTGACTTTATCAGCCCCCTCCCAGCTCCCAGGGTGTCTTGCCTGCTGTCAGAGGAGCTTTCTTGCTGGGGAAGCTCCCCTGTACCCACTCTAGGAAATCCATCATCACATTCCTAAATGGTGACAATCCAGTGTGCCTCGACTCCGAGCTTTGTGTCATAGGTCCAAGCGTCTGGCTTGCCTTGCACAGAAGTCAGAGGACAGGGCGTGCACTTTTGAAGCCAAGTCATCCATGCTGCTCTTTTCCCCCCTCTTTCCTGGAGAAGCACCCCGCCCTGTTCTGCAGCAGGTAGTGGTCACAGAGTTGGGTGAACGTGGGATTTGGTCATGTTATCACTGTCTTTCCTGTTTGCAGCATCTTGGAATTAACAAAGGAAAAGACAGAGGAAAAAACTGATAACAGCTGGAGATAAACTGTCTCCAAAACGTGGACAAGCAGGCCCTGCTGCCCTGTTGGAAATGGAAATAATAATAAAAAAAGAAAGAAAGAAAAGAAGTGGAAGAAAGGATTGTGGGTTTTGGCCAGGAAGAGAAGACAGGGTTTGGGGCTACCCATCATTTGAGGAGCGGATCCAGGAGAACATCAGGTCCGTGCAGTCGAGGTGACAGGGAGGGCATCCAGAGGCAACAGGATATTGGAGGTGGGGCACTGGGCTGGGAGGGGAAAGGGCCAGGTTTCTGAGGCAGGCGGTACCGGCAACTCATTTTAGCATTTCGAGGAAGTCGCTTCTGCTTTGCAAGCCTCAGTGTCTTCACCTGCTAAATAGAGGTAGTGATCCCAGCTCTCCCCTTAGGGTAGTTGTGAAGACCGAATGAGGGAATATGGAGATGAAATACTTGATGTTTAGGGTCCTGTGTGATCCCCACCATCACCACCGCCATCACCACCATCATCACCATCGTCACCATTGTCACCACCAACATCACTATCACCATCACTATCACCACCATCATCACCATCACCATCACTATTGTCACCACCATCACCATCATCACGGACCTGATATATCCAGTAGAAAAAAGTACAGAGAGGTTAGGAGGATGACCTTTAACTGCTAGTAAACTATCCATGAAGATTGGCAGGATGGTGGAGAGGTCACCGGGGAGACTTGAAGACAGAAGAGGTGATGTGTAAACTGCCCTTTTGTCTGATCCCAGACAAGAGAGCCAAACCTCCGTCATCCTGGAGAGCCAAGAGTCCGTCTGAGTGGGTGCGACAGGGCTGATGGTCGGTTCTGGTCTGTCGGTCCTCAGTGTCTGTGGAGGCTTCTGGGGCCCTGGGCTCCCATGCTGGGCATGTGAAGGTCATCCCAAGGAAGACGTTTTCTGTAAGAGGTGTTATTGCCATCGCTCAGCTCATGTGTTCCCATTCCTGGATGAAGGTTAAGGTCTCCTTGTCAACACTCCACATGCTTTTTGTTCTTTTGCCTTTCTAGCCCTCCCTCCCTCCTTCTGTTTGACTTTGAACCCACTCTTTAGGCTATGTGGAAACTGACTTAGGAGTCTGGGGTACATCCTCTGGAAAGGAGCTGTGTATATTGGGAGGTTCCCGGTGACTTCTATGGTCCTTGTATCCTCCCAGCTTCCCCGTCCACACATCAGCCTTAGACCCTAGGAGAGGAGCCCGCTGCAGGGAGCAGTGCCTGAAATGGCTCCCGGGGTCCTTTGTGCATCCCAGAACTCAGGTCTGACAGGGGGTCTCCATGCTGTGGGAGAGGAGCCCTGCCTGGGGATGGTGGGTTGTCCGTCTTGGGTATGGCAGGTACCCAAGGAGAGAGTGACCTCTTTGAAGCATTTGTCTATGTGAACCTCTCTTTCCCCATTGAACCGTCTTTGCCCTTGGCTTCCTGGCCACGGTCTGTCCCCACATCTCTGCTCAGGCCTTGTCTCTCTCCCTCCTTGCCTTGCCCTCCTTCAGCTCCTGAGATGTGTGCCTTCTGACGTAAGCCGTGAGGTCTACTTAGCCTTCTAGACGTCTTATCTCAATGACTCTGTTTATCCTTAGAGCTGAGATGTAAATGGCTCCCAAATTATCCACCCACGTTCTAGTCTTTCTTGAAACATCAAATATCATCATCTCAAACGTAGAACATTTGAAATCTTATGTATAAACCAAAATGTCATTCCTCTATACGGGTCAATGAGAGTCACCCAGGAGCCCCATCTTGGTCTTCTTTGACTTGTCAACCGATTACCCAGTCTTTTTGATTCTCCCTTTATGATGCCCCACTCACCCCTGTTCCTTTCCATTCTTATTGCCAGCCCTCAAATTTTCTTCACCTGGAGACTTGACTGCATCCCAACCAGTCCCCCCAATCTGCCGCATGGATCCTTGACTTGGCTACCATCCCGACCAATGCCCCCAGCCTGCACGCACTGTCATTAAGTATGTCCTTCCATCATCGGCATCTGCAAGAAAGTAGACCTCTTGGCACAGAGAGAGTTCTAGGCTCAGGCCTGCCCTTCTCCACCTTCTTACTCCTTTGAGGAAGAGATTGATGACCGGCGGATAAAGTTCTGAATGGCAGGAAGCTGGGTGTGTGTGGGGTGGGATAACCATGGGGGGAAGCCTTTTAATGTTTCCTGGCTGAAGGCAGTACTTGGCTGAATAATCAAATAAGTCAGATAAACATTTAAATATTTGACTTTAAGACATAGACATGCGTTCCTTTGCCAAGCTTCTGATGCCGGGCCAAGGCATCTTCCTTGAGTCTGGGTCTGCTGGTTGGGTTCTGTGTTCTTTCTTGCATCAACCCTGACTGCGACGCATGGTCTCTAGTCTCGCTTCATTAAAGTGAAGTGATTCTCCAGAGAAGTTTGTAAAGTTATTGGAGACCAGAACCTTTTCTCTTTCTTCCTCCTTCCCTCCCTCTTTCTTTCTTTTCTTTTCTTTTCTTTCTTTCTTTCTTTTTCTTCCTTCCTTCCTTCCTTCCTCCCTCCCTCCCTCCCTCCCTTTCTTTCTTTCTTTCTTTCTTTCTTTCTTTCTTTCTTTCTTTCTTTCTCTTTTAAAAAATATTTATTTGACAGAGAGAGATCACAAGTAGGCAGAGAGGCAGGCAGAGAGAGAGGGGGAAGCAGGCTCCCCGCTGAGCAGAGAGCCTGATGCAGGACTCGATCCCAGGACCCTGGGATCATGACCTGAGCCGAAGGCAGAGGCTTTAACCCACCGAACCACTCAGGTGCCTCTCTTTCTTTCTTTTTCATCTTTTACACAATTTTTTCCCTGATATTTCCCCCACGTCTCGGTGGATGGCACTTTTATAAATTTAGGGACTTGCTCTGTCTTTCCAGTTAGGTTTTCTTAGAAACAGCACCACTTTGCTTGCTGTTTTGAATAGGCGGGAACCCTCATGGCTTCCTAGGGCAGCAGAGAGCCACAGAGTCCCGACAGCACTCCCTTGGCTGTGGACACCAGCCTGAGGTTTCATGGTGAGAACAGACAGTGTAAATGATGCCGTCAGGTGCAGCGAGTAGAGATCGGTCGCAAACGGTTCTGTGTCTCCCGTTCGGATGAGGAAATTCACCAAGTCAGCCAAATCAGAGGAAGAACGTTGGAGAGAAGTCTGAAGTCTTTGCCCCAGGTCCAAAAAGTGAATGGCACCGTTAACACTGTGATGGCCATGCTTTGAATGTTGCCTTTGCTTCCGGGCCCTGGTCTTTGAGACGCACCTTGAGGACCTGCAGTGTGCCTGGTGAGCAGCTGCTGGGCTGGGGAGGCGTATGGGATCCGGGTTTAAAAAGCATCTCCAGTGAGAGTGACGATCCACTTTTATGTACGGGTGCATAATAGCCCTCCTTTCAGCGGAAACGCTCAGCACATACATTTTGAAAAGGACAAGGTTTTGTGGAATCGCCGGGTTGTTAACTTCCCAGGAGCACGTGTTTTGCATGAGATAAGATGTCCTGGTAGCCGCCACGAACATGCCGGGAATAGCAAGAGAGAATTTTCACAAAGGCCCAGGACAATGTGAACAAAAAGCCATTCTGTCTCGTCATCTTGTGGGAGGATCACCCAGACTCCATAGACTGTCACCATTCCTGTGTGGAAACAGCCACCGAAGTGCTGTTTTCACAAGATGCTGTCACACTGTGGCCCTCGAGGGAGGGTGACGTGGCCTGTCTGGGAGATTTCCCTCTGGGAAGCAGTACCCATCCTACCACGCTACAGACCCATGGTGGGAGACCTCTGGCCATGTCACAGCTCATTCCACAGCCTTCCAAGGGGCTTCTTAGCTCCAGTGTTGGTTTTTTTTTTATCCCCCCAGCTTTCACGCTTCCTTCTGATCCTTAAAGCAAGAAGCGTGAAACTAGCAGCTCCACTCCCTTGTACCCTGATGCTGCGGAAACAAACACATGAAATGAGCTGTGGGACTTGGGCAGGGGATCCCTGGTTCGCAGGAGGTTTGGCTTCTGGAACACAGAGGCCCCAGAACACACTGGTTCAGACAAAGTAGATGTTTATTTCTTTTTCACTTAAGAGCTGGGAGGCGGGCAGCCCTCTCCGTGACGTCACCCAGCAGGACGGGACCCAGCCCTCTGTCCCGTTGCCTCACCATCCCGTGGGTGTTGTGTTTGTTTTTGTGGTGGAAGCCGGTTCCCCAGCACTCTGTCTTCGTTCCAACCTGCCCAGAGTGGGGAGAGAGCAGTTTCTTTAAGGAAGTGATGAGGGAGGTGCATGTGGTACTTGTGGTCATATCCCGTGACCTCAGACTTTTCACGTGGCCATACCTAGAGGCAGGGCATCCCTGGGAAATATGGCCTCTCACCAGACAGCCATGAGCCCCCGTAGCTAAAAGGACTGTGGGCAGGATGGGAACTGGGAACAAGGACAATTCATTTCTCTTCTGTGATGCTTCTCTGTCTGCATCTAGAAGGCCCATGGGCTCGCTCACAGTCCCTGCATTGGCCTCTCTGAGCCTCAGTGCCCGCATCTGCGAAGCAGAAATAACCAAAGGGCCGACCTCAACGACACATGAGAAAGGACTCTGCCCACCGCCCACACAGACTTGGGTACTCAGATGCGAGCTGCCGTCATGGCTATTTTCATTCAGCCGATCAACAAATAGGTCTTGAGTGCCCACTGTGTGTTTGGCAGTGAACAAACCAGAGTCCCCACTCTCAGAGCTCGCATTCTAGTGGGGGGACAGTGGTGCACACTTGGGGAGAATTGTCACCTCTTCTGACCACTCTCCTCCTCCAGCTCTTGGTGTTACCAAACATGGGATTTCCAGCTTGGGGCACTCTGCCAAGAGACTTCAGGTGGCTTCTTATAGTTAGTGATAGAGCCCCAGGGAGATGTGTTTCTGCTGATGATGTGTGGAAGCCGTGCAATAAAAGCCAGGTAGCACCCCTCTTGTCCCTAGTTTTAAAGTTACTGTTTTCCCTATTCTTTTTATGAGGGCAATTTTTTTTTTTTTAATGGGAGTGAGTGGAAGTAGGTGTAGGGAGATGAGTTATGGTATCCTTATAAAGACCAAAAAACATTAAAATCCTTCAATTTCTATTTCTTAAGCATCTTTCTCATGCTAAGTCTCTGTCCCAAGTGATGGAAATAAAGTGGAGCCCATCACGAGGGGCGGAGGGGAGCATCCACCAGCAATGACAATAGGGCGATAGGGTGATAGGTGCCGCGGTAGGGGTCAGAACCGGCACTGTGGAAGTAGGAAGAGGTGGCACCTGGCCCAGTTGTGGGGTAAGATCAGGGAAGGCTTCCCGGAGGAAATGAGATCATCAAACAAAGCACTACTGCCACCTTCATTGTCACTGCTCTTGTCACCATTGTCATCACCATCATCATTGTCATCTCTGCTCCCATCATCATCACCACTGTGATCACCACCACTGTCTTCATCTCCATCACCACCATCATCACACTCACCATCATCACTGTCACCACCATCACCATTATCATCACCATCTTCACAGTCACTGTCATCCTCATTGTCATCGTTATCTCTGTTCACACCATCACCATCATCACCACCATCATCACCATCGCCATCGCTATCACCACTGTCATCGCACTTACTGTTATCATCACCATCATCATTCAGTGTCATCATCACCCAGTGTCACCACAGCCATCACCATCATCATCACCACCATCACAATCATCACATTCACTGTCATCATCATCATTGTCATCTCTGCTCCCATCATCACCACCATCACCATCATCATGCTCACTGTCATCACCATTGTCATCTCTGCTCCCATCGTCACCATCATCACCACCACCTTCATCATCACCACCGTCACCATCATCACACTCACTGTCGTCATCATCATCGTCATCTCTGCTCCCATCATCACCATCACCACCAACACCATCACTCTCCTGGTCACCATCATCATAGCGACTGTCATTCGTTGGGCACCTTCAGCATTTGGGCCCCTGTGCCAAACCCTTTGATGTGCTATCTCTTTGACTTCTCACCATGGCACCATGAAGTCAACTTATTATTCTCATTTTAGAGGTGAGGAATTCGGTTCATGAAGGTTAAACACCTTGACCAAGGTCACGCAGTGAGTTTACCAGTGTGAGAGTCGGGATTCAAGCCCAGGCTGTTTGCTTCGGAGCCTTGTTTCACTGACCACATTCTAAGGACGGGTGGGAGTTGGCCAGGCAGGTTGGGATCAGGAACATTTCAGGGAGAAAGGGTCGCAGGCCCGGGACCCAGAGGTGATAGATGGCTGGGGGCAGTTAAGGACCTAAAGAGGCTGCATGTTTGGAGTCTGGGTGTGAGGGGCGAGAGATGAGGGCGGTGGGGGGGCAGAATCCATTCCACAAGCCCCTGTTGGTCGTGTCCAGCATGTGGGTGCTGTGATGCCAGCTGGAGGAAGACAGGAGAGAAGAGGCGGAGCATGCCTGGATTGTGCTGTGGAAGGACCACCATGGTCGCCAAGTAGACAGTGGTGCTAAGAGGGGCGACTGAGGCAGGGAGACCACAGTTGGAGGAGGGCGAGGCGTCTGAAGCAGACCACCTCCTACACTGGAGAGGCATGGGGCTGAAAGAGGAAGGACACCCCTGTGCCTGTGGGGTCCCCTCAGAGTCCCCTTGTTTGGGGCCGTGATCCCATAGCTGAATTGCAGTAGATGAATTCACCATCTGACGGTAGCTCTACCTTCTGTGTATTTCCTTGGTGGAGGCTGAAGGAAAGGCCCACATGAGGCCAGAGATGGTCTTTGGAGGACTATGACCTTGTAGAGCGTAGGACAAGAGGGGTCTGACACTGGTGCTCCCAAGTGCTCCCGTGCTGCATCCACGGGGTTCTGAAACCTGGTCCATCCAGGGAGCGTGCAGCACGTCTGCGCCACTGCTCTCAAGGCTAAGGGTCAGGCCTGGTGCAGGGGGTGGGTCAGGGCTTAGGGGGTCCCCTCAGGGAGCTCATGGTCTACTCAGGAGCAGATGCATAAACACCAGCTCCACCAGGAGGCTGAGGGAACCCACTCTGTCCCATGCTCCGTGCTGCTGTCCCCTTCCCCCTCCGAGGCTGCCACACAGCTTTCAGTGACCTTCCTGGAGAACAAGGCCGTCCCGTTCAGAGCCGAGGGCCTCACCACAGCCAGAACCCCAGTCCCACCAGCCCGGGGTTGGTGGTGAACAGGCAGGCCCTGTGGGGACAGGCAGGAGGCCACGCTGGGGGACCCTGTGGGGGCCCAGGAGCTGGTCCATCTGTGGGCCCACCTCAAGGGCCTAGGGCCACCTGTTCTGAGACTTGACATTTCCTGTCATCCCGCCCTTGGGATTTGGAGCTCTCTCTCTGGAGCTGGGGTCAGGAGCTCTGGGTCCTGGGCCTGGCTTTACCACCAGCTCCTGGGGTAAGGTTGAGCCAGCCCCTTCCTCCCCTCCCCCTCCCAGCCCTTTCTCCCTTCTTGGGGCTTCCCTGTCTTTTTAAGAAACAAGGATTTGGCCTCGGAAGGCCTCTGAGGTCCCTCCCAGCTGAGGGGCTGTGTGGTTCTCCAGAGCTCCTAGAACCCCAACCACCAGGGCTCAGACAGATGGGTGGTCCGGCTCCGAGTCGGCACGGGACCCCACTCCCGGGTGGGTGGTACATCTGAGGCCTGAGACCTCAGGGCAGACCCGGAGGGCTGGCTCGTGTTCAGTGGTCCCAGATGGAGGATTTTTCTGCTTCAATTATCTTCTTTGCAGGTTTTGGGTTTTCAGACAGGGCTGGCAGCTTGGCTGAGTCACGGAGACTATTTCCGAGCTGGCTGGAAGCACGCGTGGAGGACCTCGGGGTTGGAAATCTGTTCTCCTTCCAGTATCAGGAGCTGGGATGACTTCAAATCCCGAGGAACAGCCTCTCTCCGGGTCCCTTCTGGCCAGCCATCGCGAGCACCTCGTCCTCACCCTCTGCCCTGCACGGCGTGATGAGCTTGCATGATCTAAGAGGTTGGGTTTCCTGGTTAATTTCCTGGTCCCCAGGCCTGGACCTTGGGTGGTGCTGGGTGCACAGGGAGGGCTCCAAGCCCCGGGGAGAGGCTCTCCTCCATCCTGGACATCTTAGAAAACCAGGCAGGAGGGGCCTGATGTGCACTGTCTTGATCATTGCATCAGTGTCGCTAGGTGGGTTCCTCCACAGTTTTTACTTTTCATGCCTTGATGCACACATTGGAGTAGTGCTCTGGCGATCGTGTCCTGGGCAGGACACACGGCGTGATGAGAGTTTCTTTCTCGGACGTGCCCCCTTCCAGGTCCCTGGTGGGTCTCTCACTGCTGGCCGACCCTAAGGGGTAATTGCCCCTCTCCCGCCCCGAGAATCCCAGTCCTGCCTGCACGGGCCCCCTGAGCCTGGGTGCCCCAGTTACCCTGGGGCCTTCTCCCTCTGCTCATCCCGAACATCACCCTCCCCCGCCCCACCCCGGAGATGACCCTTGTGTTCACAGCTGCAGCCCCTTGCGTGTGACTGGCTTTTTCCGGCGGTGGGGTGGTGGGTGGGTGGAGGGGGAGCGGGGGTTCTCTCTCCCTTCTTTAACCTGGCTCCCGCCACCAGCCTCCTGCTGTTTCTGGTGAGCACTTGTTAGATCGGCCAAAAAGTTTGTGTGTGTGTGTGTGTGTGTGTGTTTTAAGCACTAACAAAGATATCTGGACACAGCAGCACAGTTACTAAGCAAAATTAACACTACTCTCTTCTGTGCCGAGAAATCCCAAGGCCCACGTGCCTGCCCATCCTTTTGAGGCTCCGCGGAGAGGGGGGAGATGGGCATTTGAGGACACGGGAGGACATGGCAAGGCCGCTGGCCAGCCCACGGTTGTAAGCAGAGGAAAGAACGCCTATCGCCTCCCAGCCGCAGACAACGGATCATCTTTTGGCGGGCACCGGGGGCCACTGCCCTAGGCTGACTTGATTCCTCCCGTTCTCCCCCAGCAGTCAGGGAGTCCGTCTGTGACACCGAGCGAGACAGTCATTTCCTATCTCTGGCCACCGATGAGCAGAAAAACGGGCTCAGTGATGCCGGTTTCTGGCCCGGCTGGCTTCTTGCTGCCTGTCTTCCCCGGCCGTCTCAGCTCCAGTACAGAAACCAGGCCAGGCGCCTGGGGAATGTCCAGGTTTTTTGTTGTGAAGAGGGTAGATTCAAGAAAGTCAAATGCTCCTCGGGACTAGGAGCCAAGAGAAGGGGTCAGAGAGGCTGGCGGGGATAGTGGAGGCTGGGCCACACTCGGGCGCCAGCCCAACCCGAGGCTGTTGCTGGGACGGGGGAGTGGCCGGGGGGCGGGGGAACCCTGCTGCCCCCACTACTCTCCCGAGAAGAGACCCCCTCGGCCCCGAGCCTGGCAGGCGGAGCTGACCCCAGGAACATGGGCTGAGAGAAGGGCCCGCATGAGAAGGGCATGGGTGCCAGGCAGAGGATAAGGGTCTCGGGACCGATGGTGACCATCTCACCAAATACAAGAACACTTGTTTTTTCCATACTATCCGAGAGTGAGCTATTCTTCCTGAGTGACTTTTCTAGAGAACTGAGCCCCTCCCCCAAACTTGAAGAGTTGAATCATCGATCGTGTTTGTCCATCCGTTGAGGGACACTTGGGTCACTTCTGCCTCTGGGCCGTTGGGAATAGTGCTGCTGTGAATGTGGACGGGCTCGTGCGTCCTTTGGCCCATGGCTTTTTACTTCTTTCTTTATTTAAAGATTATTGATGATTTGAGAGAGAGAGAGAGAAAGCGCACAAGCAGGCGGGGCGGGGAGAGAGGGAGAGAGAATCTTCAAGCAGACTCCCCTACTGAGCAGGGAGCCCAGCGTGTGGCTCAAACCCTTGACCAATAAAACCGTGACCTGAGCCGAAACCAAGAGGCAGACGCTCAACCGACTGAGCCACCAGGTGCCCCTGCAAATCCCTGTTTCACACTGCTTTTTCTTATTGCAGAGGTATAGTAATTAAAAAACATTTTTAAAACGTAGGCAAGTTAAAAGAACATGAGTTGTCCATAAACCTGCCATCTGGGGAAACTTCTGGTGTACCTATGTATTTACATTTTGGTATATGCCCTTGTATGTCACTTAGGAACACATATATATACCCAGTTTCTGAAAACAGGATTTCATATTCAAACATATACCATTTTGAGGGGTGCCTGGGTGGCTCAGTTGGTGAACCAATTATGACCTTTGGCTCCGGTCATAATCCTGGGTCCCAGGATCGAGCCCCGAATCGGGCTCCTCCTCTGTGGGGAGCCTGCTTCCCCCTCTGCCTGCCGCTCCCTGCTCATGCTCTCTCTCTCTTTCTGGCAAATAAATGAATAAAATTTTAAAAGTAAATAAATAACAAATTTTAAAAAATCTTTGCCAACTCGAATGGTAAGGAATAACACGTAGGTTTTCTTTTTTTTTTTTTTCTTTTAAGGATTTTATTTATTTGACAGACAGCAATCACAAATAGGCAGAGAGGCAGGCAGAGAGAGAGGAGGAAGCAGACTCCTTGCCGAGCAGAGAGCCCGATGCGGGGCTCGATCCCAGGACCCTGGATCATGACCTGAGCCGAAGGCAGAGGCTTAACCCACTGAGCCACCCAGGTGCCCCTAACATGTAGGTTTGAAAAGCATGCATTTCTTTGAGCGTTTTTTGGGTATACGTCTGTAGGCCATTTGTGTTCCTTCTTTTGGGAATTGCTTATTCATGCCCTCTGGGCATTTTTTTCCTTGGGGGAATTAATTTTTTAAAATTAATTTATAAGAAATCTTTGTGTATCAAGGATGTAAATTGTTTGTCATATCGACTGAAAAAGCTTTATCCCGGTTTGCCCTTTGCCTCTCAGTTTTGCTTTTAGTGCTTCTCGATGTAAAAAAAAGGAAAAAAGCGTTTTGTTTTCATGTAGAGACATTTCTAAATGTTTTCTTGTAAACTTCGACATTTGGTGTTACTCTTCACGACCCATGCTTCTCTGAGATGTTACAGCCATTTGCCTACATTTTTGTTTATCCCAACACGTTCATAACTTAATTTTCCACACTTAAATCTCGATTCCACTCCTGAAATGATCTGATGACTCATGTGAGGTAGAGAATCCAACCTTATATCTTCCCGACGTTGTCCTTTTTCTACCGGTTTGAAACGCTCCCTTTGCCATGTGTTAATTCTCACATATTTTTGGTTCTGTTTCTGGAGAGTTTTTTTTTTTTCCTTCTGTCCGATGATATGAATATATGTTCCGTTGCCAATTCCACACTGTTTTAATATTTTAATTATTTTAGGGCACGAATCCCATGATTACAAAATTCCTTGGCTGTTCTCTTGCATTTTATTTCCAGATGAACTTTAGAATGATTTGGTCAACTTGGGAAAAAAAAAAAATTCCTCTGCGATTCTGATTGAAATTGCACTACATTTCTAGACGCACATGGAGGGAATTGGAATCTTTATAATACTGGATCTTCTCATTTGCAACCTCTGTGTGCGTCTCTCCGATGTTTCACATGGTTTTCTCCATGTAGGGTTCTTAAGTTTATACTTGCGCATTTTGAAATGTTTGCTGCCAAGGTGAATGGCATTTTCCACGGTACTTTCTAATTGTTTGCTTTTGGCATATATGAAAGAAATTGCTCTTCATGTATTTATTTAGTAATTGGCTTGCTCACTAAACGGTGAGACTGTCTTCCTGCATTTTGTGGGTAAACCATCATAGCATCGGGATAAAGCCTTCTGTCTCTTTCTGGCATTTCTTTTTTTTTTTTTAAATTTTTTTTTTAAGATTTTTATTTATTTATTTGACAGAGAGATCACAAGCAGGCAGAGAGGCAGGCAGAGAGAGAGGAGGAAGCAGGCTCCCTGCTGAGCAGAGAGCCCGATGCGGGGCTCGATCCCAGGACTCTGAGATCATGACCTGAGCCGAAGGCAGCGGCTTAACCCACTGAGCCACCCAGGCGCCCCTCTTTCCAGCATTTCTGCTTTTCATTCTCTTTTCTTGTCTTGTTGCGTTGGCTACATCCTCCAGAACAACTTTTAGGTTGTGAGGATGACAATAGGTAGGCTTAGCTTAATTCTGACTTAAGTGGGAATGTGTCTAGCATTTCAAACTTTTCTGCTTAAAGACTGTTCAAGGCAATCCAATCTCATTTTTATGTTTCAGAGGCATCGTTATTACATAATTTAAAATTATCCTATAATGTAGTAATATCACCAGGGATCAGTGGGTCTTTTCTGTTCGACTCATAGGTCCCAGACGTCTATTTTTCTCTCATCTTCATTCTTTCTCTCTTGCATTACTGACTTACGGAAATGTCCCTTGTATCTCCTCTCTTGTTCCCAACCTGTCTGTTATCAATTATGTCTGCTGTCACTGGGTCCATTTCCAAAAGTTATCCCTCTCCCGTTTCCTTTTTTAAACCGTTGTTTTAATTGAAGTCATAATCCATGAGCATGGAAAACATTTTAAGCACTGCAGAAGTAAAAATTCAAAAGCAGAAAATTCAAACATCATACTAAAAAGTATCTCCCTCTCATACCAAATGCTTTTTCACTCTGAAAAAGGCAATGTTTCGTATCCTTCCAGATACGTCCGGTGCTTGTACCAGGACATACAACATGAATACATATCCTTGTGGGTTTTTTTTTTTAATACAAATTGAAGCACACTATCACACAATTAATGAAGTACATTTTCCCATTTACTATATTCTGACCGTCTTTCTAAATCAGCACATATGAATCTCCTATTCTGCTGTTCAGTGTAGGTAACACCCTTTATTTTCCGAGTCACTGATGTACTTAGGTTTTCCCAGTGTTTTGCTGTAACGAAAATAGCTACACGGAATGCCTGTATAAATATAAGCCTTTGCTCATCTTCCCTGATTTTATGCTCCTAATTTCCTTACTCTGATTTCCCCAAGAAAGGGAATAGGTGAGCTAGTGAATGCTGAATGTAAACTGAGCATAAATAGGTCCCGAATGAGGGTCCAGTGATTCTCTTGAACAGAGTGAACAGATTTTAGTCAAAGACTTTGTGTTGGTTTTTTACAACTCCAGAGCGGAAGCTTGGCTCATTTCTTCCTTGTCACTCTGACTTCTGAGTTGGCCAGAGAAACGATCCCTCACATGCCTGTCCTCAGAGATGAGGCTGGTGCTACCTGGCCATGTGACCCGCACCCACCACAGTTGTCACTGTTCTCTGGTAATTCCATGAGCATCACGCATGAGTGAGGTGGGGCTGGTCTGGGCAGTCAGGTGTCCCAGGAGGCACCTGTGGCATTGTGAGAGTTCCACATCCCAGGGAGCTGAACCTCATGCCGTGGGGGATGGGGGAGGAGCTGTCCTGAAGGATGTGGGGAGAGTCATTGCAGAGCGTCCCACCTGATGCCTCAAGTGGAAGCAGAGACTCTGGGAGAGCCAGAGCGCCCGGCAGGAACCTTGTCCTCGAGGCCTATTGGCTCCAGGCCTGGCTGGATGCTTCCATTGCAGGACCTGGGATGGCACAGGCCATAGGATGCTGCTGGGCGTTTCCAGCCACACCAGCGCAGGAAGGAAACAGGCACCATCCCTACCTGGGTTGTGGGCCAGATTGCTGAGCGTGATGCTGCTAAGAGTAGAGGTGTGGGGGACTTTAGGATGTTGAGGTTAATGGGAAGTTTTTCTCTCATTTTCCCTCCGTGTTAACCGCTTGACATGCATTTCCTTTCCGATTCCAAAAGCAGTGTGTGTTATTTGAGACCTCTAAGAAAACACTGGTAACATTTTGGCATACCTTCTTCTGGTATTTTTTCCTGTTCCTTTATAGGTACGTGAATCTTTAAGGGTGATAGAATTATCCATATTGTTTTGGTATCTAGGCGTTTTATGTGCTTCATCAGGAATGTTTTTCCCTGTTATTAAAAATTTTATAACATCATTTCAATAGTTTCATACAGTCTTACTTTATGAGTATAGGGTAATTTATTTAAAACCAAGTCCCTCATGTTAGAAACTTAAGCTGTTTCAATTTCTTTTTCTTCCTTCCCTCCCTCCCTCCTTCCTTCCTATTAAAAAAATTCTACAATGAACGTCCTAGATGTATATTGTGTAAGTTCATAATTTCCTTATAATAAATTCCTAGAGGTAAAATTTCCGGGTCAAAGAATAAGCATATTTTAAATTTAATTTTGCTCTCCAAAAAGACGAAAGCGGTCACATTTCCACCAGAAATCTAGGAGAATGCCTTAAACTCTTGCCCAATAGTTATTATTAAAAAAAAATCTTTGCCCGTATATTAGGCAAAATAATGATCATGTACGTATATTTTTTTAAGTAGGCTTTGCACCCACCTTGGGGCTCGAACTCATGACCCCGAGATCAAGTGTCACATGCTTTCCCAACTGAGACAGCCAGGTACCCCACACGTATCCTATTTTCTAAAGTCAAATAGTTTCTTCCCTGAATTTTGATCAACTTTATTTTAAAACATTAACATAGAAAAAAATGTGAAGAACAAAAAGTAACTGATTAACCCTTTTCTGTCTAGAAACAATCAGTACTAACATTCTTCCCCGTGTCTTTAAGTGCACGCTGTTGTCCCTACCAGTTTACAGCTGTTGAGATGCCCTCTCTGTTTTTCAGAGTTCATCTGGAGCCTCCCCTTCCCCCATCAAGTCTTCTTTGTTTTCTCTCACCAGGCATTTTCGCTCCGTTAAATTCGTGATGTCCTGTCTGCATTACGTTCATGCCTTACTACATTTATTGCTTGCTCCTTTTATATTAGTTACATTCTTGGAGACCATAAGCTCTCTGAGGGCTAGGACCACCTTCCGTGTCTGTGACCCTAGCATCATCAGCCCATTGTGTGGCTCCTAATAGGGACCTCAGTAAATTTCTTGCTGGGTGGAATGAAGTTGAGTTTGGGCAGACCAAGGGTTGGGGTCTAGCCCAGGGAGTTGCTTCCCATGACTCTTTTTTTTTTTTTTAAAGATTTTATTTATTTATTTGACAGAGAGAGATCACAAGTAGGCAGAGAGGCAGTCAGAGAGAGAGGAGGAAGCAGACTCCCTGCTGAGCAGAGAGTCCGATGCGGGGCTCGATCCCAGGACCCTGAGATCATGACCTGAGCCGAAGGCAGAGGCTTAACCCACTGAGCCACTCAGGCGCCCCGCTTCCCATGACTCTTAAGACCAGACGTGGGTTCATCTTTGTCCCTTTCCTGATTGCAGAATTCTCCGTATTATGGCATGTGTTCCAAAGAGAGACTTGTTGTTCCTGCGAATTGCACACTTGTGTTTGTTGGCTTTTTTGCATCAGCCATTTGCTAGCCCAGTGACATCTGGCACTCTTGGCTAACGGCCTGGCCCTTGGGACGCTCTTAGGAGCAAAGAGTTACTGAGGGGCGGGCCGCCCATGGCTGTTGCAGCCCGGGACCCATGACAGTCTAGCCGGGGGGAGCAGAGAAATTAGCCTCATCTCGCGTTACACAGCTCAGCCTTGGATGTCATCCTGCATCGTGGCTGCATCGGAGGCTGGAAGACCCAGCCTGCAGGACACGGAGACCCCTGCTGCACCTTCTTGTTGGGGGTTTGTGACTCGTCTCAGAGGCATGAGAGGAAAGAATAAACGTGACAAGGTGCTCAACTTCATTGGCTGTCTGAGAAATGCAAATGAAGACCAGGAGGCACTCCCACTGCATACTCGCCAGAAGAGCTAAAATGAGAAGGAGAGTATCAAGGATTGGTGAGATGCTCTGCGGGCAGGAGTCCAAACTGGTACAGGCATTTTGGAAGCTTGGCTTTACCTGCCAGAGCTGATGCACGTACACCCTCTGACCCAGCAATTCTACTCGTGGGTATATACCAACCGGAAAAGCGTGCATAGGGTTACGGAGAGCCATGTATTAGAATTCTCGTAGCAACACTATCTCTAACAGTCCATCCATGCCCACCGGCAATAGCATAGAAGAATAAGTTGCAGTAACATACACGGTGGAATGCCGTACGAAGAGTGAGCGTGGGTGACCCACAGTGACACGCGACAGGTGGCTGAACATAGAAGAGGTTGAATAAAAGAAGCCAGATACATGTTGCATGATTCTCCTCACGTAAAGAGTAAAAACGGGCAAAGCTAATGAATGCTGTTAGGAGCCAGGATGTCGGTGATTCAGGTAGTGACCTCGGGAGGGGGTGACCTGAGGGAGCTCTGGGGAGCAGGGAGCATTCTGGTTCCCGATCTGGGTGCTGCTTTTATGGGCGTGCTCAGTTTGTGGAAATTCCACGAGCCCATTGCTCACATAAGTGACAAATATTCTATGTCCAGGACAAGTTAAAAAGTAATTCGTGGAGGGGCCCCTGGGTGGCTCAGTTGGTTGAGCAAACGACTCTTGGTTTCGGCTTAGGTCACGGTCTTGTGGGTTGCTGGATCGAGCTGCATGTTGGGCTCAGTGGGGAGTCTGCTTGAAGATTCTCCCTCCCTCTTTATTTCCCCCTCCCTCCTAGAATAGATAAATAACATCTTACCAAAAAAAAGTAATTCATGGGATATAGACCCAAAAGAGCTGATGGCAGGGGCGTGAGCTTCTCTTTGCACACACATGTTCAGAGCCACGTTATTCATAGTGGCCAAAAGGCAGGAGTGACCCAGGTGTCCGTGGTTGGGTATTTGTATACAATGGGATACAATTCAGCCTTAAAAGGGAGTCCTGACACCTGCTCCCCCATGTTGCAACCTTGAAGGCATGATACTGAGTGCAGTCAGCCAGCCTAGAGAGGGACAGATGTTGCGCAGTCACCTTACTGTGGGGTACACAGAGTAGTTGAGTTCCCAGGGACAGGAAGTGGAGTGGTGGTTTCCAGGGCCTGGGGGTGATGGGGTGATGGGGAGTCCGTGTTTCACGGGGACAGACTTTCAGTCGGGGAAGAGGGAAGGGTTCTGGAGATGGACGGCAGGGACGTTTGCACAATGTGTGGTGTGAATGTACTCAGTGCCTTTGAACCTCGTGCTGAAAGCTGATTAAGGTGGTAGGTTTCCTGTTGTGTGTGTTTTACTGAGTTCAGCAGATGCAGGTCCCCATGGACGGCGGAACGCTTGCTCTGCGGAGGGGCCGGGGTGAGCCCCGGGCAGCAGGTCCTGTAGCCGAGCCCAGGAAGGGGGCTCTGAGTGGGGGGGGGGGTGCTTCTCCACCTCTGGAGGGGTTCTGAGGGGGTGGAGGGGGCCCATTGACGTTGGAGGCAGCACAAGGGTCAGACCAGCAGGCACGCGGGCTGACATGTCCAAACAGTCTGGCTGTTGTCTGTGCTGTCAGGTCTGGGGGACATGAGACTGCAGATGGGCGATTTGGCCCAAGGACGGGTAGGATTTCCCCTGTGGGCTTTATTCTGTGGGAGTGAAAGTTGGAACCATGTTGCTGGCGTGACAGCCGGGGGCTGCTGCTGTCTGCGGGACATGCAAAGTCAGAGGCAAATCCCTGCACCCCAAGGGCTGCCCTGCGCCAGGCCCCAGCCGGATGGCAGGGAGCGCCTCCAAGGGGGCAGGGCGGGGAGGGGTAGTGGCGCAGAATGCATGCTTCCTGAATGTGCCAGAACCCTGGGACAGCTGTGTGGTCAGGTGTTCTGTTTTGAATGTCCACTTTGGAATGGGAAAGCGTGTTGTTAACACTCTTACCAGCAGGGACAGGGTTCCCAGAAAAGCCGCCTCCCAACACCTGGACTCCGGGGCCCACCCCAGGCCGGTCAGCTCAGGCCACTCTGTCTGCCCAGTCCTAGGAAATGGGCTCTTCCCGCCCCACCGCACCACCCCAGGCTTGCCCTCCGGGGGCCAGCTGCCGACCTGGGGCCCTCACTGGAGGTGTCCAGAGCCTGGCGTGTTTGCCTGGTGTCCCGGAAAGCCCGAGGAGCATTTCTGGGCTGCAGAAAGGGTGCTCCCAGCTGGCAGGTGAATGTAGGGGGCATGGATCCTGAAGCATTTTTCCTGCTGAGACAGTTTGGTTACAGATCTGTGGTGACCTGGGAGTCCCTCGGTGTCATGACACCACCCGCGGGATCTGCGTGGAGAGTGGGGTGGGGGGAAGGCTCCATCCTAAGGAGCCACGGGATTTGCCCCTAAAAGGTTTCCATGAGTTCCGCGCGCTCTCTGTCTCTTCACGCTCTTGGTACAGAGCAGCCGACCTGTCTTGGGTTCTGTTCTTCTTACCCCCAGAACCCATGACTGGGGAGGTGAATGGAAGGTGGGCAGACCTGCCTTGTGTTCAGATCAAAGCGTGCTAGGCTGGGTCTGGGGGAGCCAAGAAATTGTCTAGGCCGGTGGTCTCCACAGCGTGCTCTCAGGGTGCCTGGCGTCACCTGGGAACTCTAGCAAAGCAGATTGCTGTGTCCTACTCCACACCCGCGGAAGACCGCCCACCAGCCTTTTAGCACCCGCTGACTTGCATGCACCTCGAAATTCGGGAAGCGCTAACTGGGCCACGCTTCCTGGCCCAGAGATACGAAGTGGCTGTCTGTGACCCCACGGTGGTTAACCACCGCCGCCAGGGAGCCCCCTGCCCGCCGTGTCGGTGAGATCGGGCAGCAGAACCCGACTCTCAGAGCTAAGAGAGGCTGGTGAATCCCTTTGCGTTTTGTGCCTCGGGGATGGGAGTTTCTGGGGGGCTGCTAGGGTTGGGAAGGTGGAGTGAGGCCCTGCAGTGAACGCAGAGCTGAGGACCCTAAAGGCTGCGGACCTGGTCCCCATCACCTATTGCTGTGTGGTCACTGACTTTTTTTTTTTTTTTTAAGATTTTAATTATTTATTTCAAAGGGAGAGGGAGAGTGTGCACATGTGTGTGCGCAGGCGAGGGGAGGGGCAAGCAGACGTGGGGCTCGATCTCATGACCCCGAGATCATGACCTGAGCTGAACTCACTGAGCCGCCCAGGCGCCCTGACATTTCAAAACAAGTTTTTTTTTTGTTGTTGTTGTCATTGTCACCGTTGTCCTAGCACTGAGCTTTTATTGAGCCCTTCCTGGGGTCCCCGCTTTGAGGTTAACAGGCCGATTAGCTCCTTGTACCATCTGCCCCGAACTGGTCCCACATCAGACCTTCAGAACTAAGGCTTCAAAGGACCATCGCGGTCACTCACCTTGGTAACAGAGGAGATGGAATTTGGGCCAAGGACCATGTGACTCCAGCATGATGCTTACCTACACTGGGGAGGTCAGGCAGAACTGTCGTGCATTTCCTGCTTGTGATAGTCCCCGAGTTTCACGACTGTGAGGCAGAAGTTCTCCTGCAAGTGCCAAAATGGGTATAGTTATTGTTACCATATGTTGAAGTGTGTTGAGGCATTTTTACAATGTCTGTATTGGTTGTAGTTTCCACATGGGTTTTAATTGTGTCTTAATTAAAGACTGAAGTGGAAATCCTATGTATCTCAGTTAGTTGAAAGAAATCCTAAATATTGGCTCAAATAAAACGTGATTCATGCGTTATTTTTAAAAAAAATGGGACGGACACATGGATACCGTGGCCCTATTTGTGCATTTCCAGATCATATGAGAGAAGAGGAAGTTGGGGGTGGGGACGGGGAAACCCCGTGTAACCATGGAGACACGGGATCTTGTGTGCGGCTCCTTCAGATGGGAACCGGACATGGATGCCCGCGGTATGGCGGACTCGTCCCACCTTCTGTACAGTTTGGGGTGGCTTTGGGGATTGGTTTATTGTTATGTTTAGCCTCTGGGGGATGGTTGGCAAACTATGGTCCATGGGCACAATCCAGCCTGCCACCTCTTTTTGTAAATAAAGTTTTATTAGAAAGCAGCTATATCCACTCATTTACATACCGTCCATGGCTGCTTTCACACGGTGACACTGGATTTAAGTTGTTGTGAGGGAAACTATATGGCTGGCAAAGCCCCAAATATCTACTCTCTGGTCCTTTACAATAAAAAACTTTGCCAGACCCTGGTCTGATGATCCCATTTTGGATGTTTCCTCAATTTTCTTCCTGCTGTAGGTTGTACATGCTTGAATCCCCCTGATTTATTCATCAAACATGGTGTGATCCCAGTGGTGAGAAATCTTAGCTCAGGGGCCGTGGGCTCACAAGAAAAAGGTAATCAGAGACCACAGGCTTGATTAAAAAAAAAAAAAATTCAGTAAATTTGTACCGGTCATGGTTCTTTCTTTCTTTTTTTTTTTTTTTAAAAGATTTATTTATTTATTTGACAGAGATCACAAGTAGGCGGAGAGGCAGGCAGAGAGAGAGGAGGAAGCAGGCTCCCTGCTGAGCAGAGAGCCTGATGCGGGGCTTGATCCCAGGACCCTGGGATCACGACCTGAGCCAAAGGCAGAGGCTTTAACCCACTGAGCCACCCAGGCTCCCCAGTCAGGGTTCTTTCTTAGCTGCAAATAACAGAACCACAGAAGCCCCAGTGCACCACCTTGGTAGATCTGCCTTGAAAGGTAGAAATTTCACATTATATGTTGAAATCTGAGAACTTGGCACAGGAGACTGGCCCAGAGTGCTTAAGAGAGCAGGCCTAGTGTGCTATGGAAGGGGTTCTCAGACCCATCTCCAAATTCCACCCCTCTGTCTTTCAAGACTCCGCTGCCACCTCCTCCAGGAAGCCTTCCTGAGGTGAAAGTCTCTGTCCTCTGTCTTCTGGGAACACTTTACTTCTTATTCTCTGGGAAGATATGATGTTCTCTTTCATATGATAGTTACATGGTTTCATGTTTCCTCTTCCACATCTTTGTGACTTTTCCACACTTGTATCTTTTTGCCAGTCTAAGGAGCATATTGTTTAAATCTGCATTTGCGTGGTGGTTTTAATTAGCATATGCCTGATGAGTAGTGAGGATGAGCTCTTTTCATGTTTATTGGCTGTCTGCATTTCCTTTTCTGTTACGTGCATATTCATAGCTATTGTATGTGTTCTATTAGGTTGTCTTTTTCTTATTTGTTTGTTGGTGTTCTCTATATATTCTGGATACTGATTCTTTGTTGTATGTGGTACCATTCTTTTTGCCCAGTCTGTTATTCTTTTTCCCTTCTGTGTTTTTGTTTTTGTTTTTGTTTTGTTTTGTATCCCCTGATCTGGTTTTGCTTCATGAAATGCTTGGGTGAGGGCCAATTAATACATCCCCTTTGGATGCCCCCTGACTCAGAAGCTTGGTGTCTATATCAGTGAAAAAACCCCAAATCCCTTTTGATGCTGCCCCTTGAGGTGGGAAGAGCAGAGTTCCTTTCCCATCTTCTCACACTCCTGCATCTGTTTCCCTCCAGCTGTATAAGATTCCTGCAGCTGTTGTAACAAAATACCATGAACCGGATGGCTCAAAACAGAAGAAATGTATTCTGTCGCAGTTCAGGAAGCCAGAAGCCTGAAATGAAGGTGTTAGCAGGGTTGTTCCTCCTGAAGGATCTGAGGGAGATCCTGTCCATGCCTCACTCCTAAATGATGGTGGCTGCTGGCGACCTTGACGTGTACACGCATCATTGCAGTCTCCACCTCCATCTTGACATAGCACTCCCTACAGTGTGACTGGGTATCTTCTCTCTTTCCCTTTCTTAGAAGGACACCTGTCATTGGATTTAGGGCCTACCCCAAATCTGGGAAAACCTTATATCAAGATCTTTAGCTTTAATCACACCTGCAGTGCCCTGCAAAGGTCACACTCACAGGCACCAGGGATTGAGACATAGGCATATCTTTCAGGGGCTGTTCAATCCACTACATTCAAGATACTCCACAAATCCTGGAGAAGGACTGTGCTAAAAGCAGGGTGTGTATGTGTGTGTGTGTGTGTGTGTGTGTGTGGTAGGGTGCCCTATAGAGAAGGAAAGGTACATTCTAGCAGAGGTAGTATGTTCTATGAGGTGTCCATCATTGCTCCAGAGAGGAGGGGCCGTACATGGTGGGCATTGTAGTTATCACACTTTTTTTCATTTATTCAGAGTCCCAGAAAACAGGCAGTGGGTATATAAGAAGGTGTCCCCATTGAATGAACAGGTATAAGCCAGGTTGAACCTTGGTTGTGGCCATCAGCCTGTCCCCCACCCGTGGAGCTGAGCGGGCAACCGTACCCCAGCCGAAGTGTGTCAGGACAGGAGCAAGGGTGAGCCACTCTGTCCCTTCACAGATACCAAACTTGGGTCGATCTTGCCCTTTCGATGATACCGTTGTAAAGGGAGAACCAACAGGACCCATAGAAAAAATTAGAGCAGAGTCAAGGAATAAGGATAGTACCCTTGACTCTCATCATCTGTGGATTCCATATTTTTAAATCTATATCCTCGCTAAAATTTATCTGTGGCCCCAAGAGTAAGACTTCTATGGTCTTTTCTGTGTCACCGTGGCCTGAGGACAGCAGGGAAGAATTTGAGTCACCTGGTGGGCAGAGCCCAGCTTCGGTCAAACAGGGTAAGGCTCCGCCTTCTCTTTCAGCTCTTTTTGTCTAAACAGGTGTCCTTTTTGCGGGGTACATGGTGCCATGTGTTGTGAATTTTTGTGCTTTCCATTAGTGATTTCACTGTTTACGACTGCCTCCCTGAGCGTGGTGCTGCAGTGCTGTCTGGTGCCTCGTAACCACAAAGAGGCTGCAGGGTACCTTAAGGAGAAACCATGCGTGTTAGATAAGCTTCCTTCAGGCACAAGTTACAGGGATGACGGCCATAAGTCCAGTGCTCATGAACCAACCACAGACACCAAATAAGATGTCTTTAAACAGAACCATCCATACAATGACATTAACCATGGATTGGTTTGTGAGAAGGATGTGACCAGCAGCTCGCAGGAACCTGACCTGTATCTCCGTTAGGAGCAGCGTTTCAGGATTTGCCAACTGTTGTTCTGGCTTTACAGACTCTAACTACTGAAGCACTCACAGCGCTGTGGGTTAACTACACAGCAATGAGAAGAAAGGATAGAAAAACAGTGAATAAGGAGAATCAACCACATCTGAAAGAGCCCACCTGTGAAAATGACCATTCTGCGAGAGCCAGGGTGGGGGCTGGCGTCTGGACGTAGGTGCCTCCAGTTGCCAGCACACATGTTCTTTGGTGGAATGACACTGAACAGACATTAAAAGGGACAACGAGATGGCATATCACGAAAGATGACGAGAAAACAAAAAAGTTAATTGCAGGAGCGAGATCTGTGTAACACACAGCAAGGAACAAAAAAAAACCCGCCTCCACCAGTAGAATACAGTAAAGTGAGTTCTGATGAAGCCGAAACGTGGTACGTGCATGATTCCGCTATTAAGGTGTCGTGTGTTACTCATTGACTTACAAAGATAAGGCAGGGGGGGAAGCAGGATTTAAAATAGGGTGAGCATGGGATCAGTCTTTATTTCCATTAAAAAAAAAATGCTTAGTTAGTGGAAGGTCTGAGTGACTCTGTTACTTAGGGCAGGATGAAAGTTACTCTTAGGGCATACCATGTGTGTTTCTGTGCTGTTGGATTTTTTGCAAAAAAGAACGTATTGACATATTAGTTGAGTTAAAAAAAAAAAAAAAAAAGAAAGGGGCACCTGGGTGTCTCAGTGGGTTAAAGCCTCTGCCTTTGGCTCAGGTCATGATCCTGGGGTCCTGGGATCAAGCCCCGCATCGGGCTTTCTGCTCAGTGGGGAGCCTGCTTCCTCCTCTCTCTGCCTGCTTCTCTGCCTACTTGTGACCTCTGTCTCTCTCTGTGTCAAATAAATAAATAAAAAATATTTTAAAAAAAAAAAGAGAGAAGTAGGGAAAAGTGGGGATAAGGAGAGCCGCAGCATTTCCAGTGAAAGCTGTGCAGAAACACGTCTTCTTCTCCCTCTCTCATCTCGTCTCTCAGAGGTCCTGGTCCAGAGACTGTCACCATCTGTCGCATTGCTATCTATACTCGCTCGTGTCTGCGTCCATCTCCCTCTTCAGACTCTGAACCGCCGAGGGCAGTCTCAGTATTTCTAGAATCTGACAGATTGGGCGGTCCAAGTGAGATGCTCGGGGTATCCTTCCACGGGGATGTGGTGGGCGTGCCACAGGGAGCTGGTGCTCGGGGCCTGGGTGTTAGGGAAGGCATCCCCCAGCCTCCCACGCCTCGCTCCTCGCTCCTTGGGTGTGCTGGGCAGCTGTCCCCTCTTCCGGCCTGAACCACTTCAGGATGGGAACCCTGGCCCACGGGAGGGGCCCATGCTAGGGAGAGAATGAAGAAATTGACCTGGAGTGCATTCATGGGGAGGACCAAGGGGTGTGTTGAGACCAAATCAGGAAGTTCAAGACTTTGGGGAAGACCTTTTGAGTTTGGGAGGGGACTGTGGGAACTGGATGTCGCTCCATGGGGCTCTCCCAAGACCCCCGTGTTGGCTTTAGCTTTGGCCCGTGGCCCCAGGCATCCTGGAGACCCGCGAATGGTTTCCCCCGCAGAGCCGTGTGGCTCCCGAAGCCGTGTCCCTGGCCCCAGAGGGTCTGGAGCTGGACAGATCCTGGCTGCAGTCTGGAGAAGGGTTTGATCAGTGCCATAAATGCCCCGACCCGAGTGTGCCAGACTTAATTGAAAAACCAGCTTCGCAAACACAATCAGGAGGCCTCCGAAGGAAAGAAGGCAGGCAGGAGTGAGTGAGGTCTGCACACTGACTCATCTTTCCCCCAGGGGCAGTGACACATGGCTCAGACATTTCCCGCGGCCACAGTCTCCAGAGCCGTGGCAGGGAGGCCTCTGGAGGCCCCGGGCAGCCTCGCGGGAGGCTGGCTGCTCCCGGCGCCCCCGGGTGCCCGGCCGGGAGGGGGGCTGCCGGCTCACAGGGAGGAAGGGGACCTCCTGCCCCAGTCTGTAACCCGTCTGAGACTCTTGCTCTCAAACAAATCAAACATGAGCTGATGGGGGTGGAGACTCCGGGGACAGGCTGGGTGGCCCTTGTCTTCCAGCTCTCTGTGTTTCTTTCTCCTGGGGCAGATCAGAGATGCCTACGAGAGGCAGAGCATTCCCGGGAGAGACATCTGTGGGTCTCATCATCTTATTGGGTTTAACCGAGCCCATCGGCTCTTGGTGTCGACGAGGGCTCTGTTGTTGTTGGAGAGGCTGTGGGCCTTTAGAGCCTCCTCCACGCAGGCGACTGTTGCAGGACGCTGAGTGCTGGAGCAGGTGCTCCCATGGGCGGGGGCAGAGCTCCTGCGGGGTTGGGAAGCAGCCTCGGGGTGCCCCCCCCCCCACCGACTAGCTGTGTGGCCTCCCTTTCACTGGACCTGCATGCCCCATCTTTCGCTCCCGGAGGTCAAGCTGGATGACGGCTGGAGTTTCTGCGAGCTGTCTGGCTGTGCACACCCTTGAAGGGAGCACCATGATGGAGGGAGACTTCCTCCTGAGACCCCCCCCCCCACTCCCCTGCCTCCCTCTCTCTCCGCCCCCCCAGCTCCCTGACTGGCCCCCTGTTTTATTTCCAAAGCTGAAATTCCTGCCCCTCTGTGGAGCTGAGGAAGATGGGGACCAGAAAACACTCCCATGCAAGTCGTTGTCATTTCCCTTTAGAAGGTCCCAGAAGGTCAGCTACCAGTGGCCTCTAGACAGAGTCTTAACCTGCATCGCTTGGGGACGGCCCTCTCACAGGCCTGTGGAAAAAACCCTCCGTCCTCCGCAGAAGAGGTGGTAAGGGCGTATTATTCCGAAGGCAGACAACCAGTGGAAGGTGGGAGAACATTCTGGTACGTTGACATACTGAGTGAGGGATATAAAAATTTTTGGGGGGGGTGCAGAGACATCCTGTTCATTTTCTCCTTGATTGAGGACCTCTTGTCTGCTTTCAGGAAGGATTTGTGGCCGAGGTACAAGAGGAGGCATTTGATATGAAAATGTGCATTGTGGCTCCCTGAATGGGGCGTGGGGGAGGGGCTGGGAGGCACACACCCCCTCCCCCCCACTCCCCTACCTCCTCGCCATCCCCCACTTTCGCTGGGCTGGGTGGACCGGGAGCGACACCAGGGGAAGCTGCATGACCTCAAAGGGTGCTTTAGGAAAGTCTGGATCAGACATGATGTTATAGGAAAAAATGCAGCGTCTAAGGGAACAGTGCGTGAATAGAGAGAAAGCCGAGACAGGGCAGGGAGGTGGAGAGAACACAGCACTGACTGTCGCGGGGAGCCTGGACAGGGGCCATGCCGCGCTGCCTTGGGGAACGTAGCGAGGATGTTGTGCCCCAAAGGGAAGGCCGGCCACGAGGGTGGAACAGCGGCTGCGGAGGCCAGGAATCAAGCCTGGGCGTTTCTGGAGCATGAGGATGGAGAGAGCCACCGGCCGGACTTTGGGCTGTGCCCAGCGGGGTCAGCCATTTCCTCCTAAAGCCTTGTAGCCACCCTTGATGCCCCAACATTTGAGGTTGGGGACAGGGTCCACTGTCCTCCCTGAGATGGGTGGGGTCTGTGCCTCTTTGTCCCTTGCATGTTGCAAGGAAGAGAGACAGGTGTCTTAGCTCAGGCTGCAAGCCATTTCCAGCGATGCCTTAGAGCCTGGCCCACATCCTATCTCTGGTCTTTTCCAAGTGACCAGAGGAATATTCTCTGAGCTTTGCTCTCTCCACCGGTAAACCAGGTCTCACTGCAGCACCTACCACAAAGGGACGTGGGGAATGAGCGAACGGTTTCTGAAAGTGGCTTTGTTGATGTTGTAATTCCTGTGTCGTATCAGACAGCCATTTAGAGCATACAGGCCTGTGATTTCCAGGCTGTCCAGCCGTGTAACGATCCTCTGCATCAGCGTGCATCACCCCCAAAAGAAATCCCATACTCGCCAGCTGCTACTCCGCGTGTTCCCCCATCACCCACTGTTGACGGCTGAGAAATAGTCCCGTGCACGGATATACCGTATTTTATTTATCTGTTCATCCCCTGCTGGACATTTAGGCTGGTGCCCTGTTTTGGCTCCTGTGAATCTGTGGGTGGGTTCTGGGCGGGCGTGTGTTCTCAGTTCTTGGGGGGTGGACCAATCCCCGGGAGGGGTATCCCTGGGTCACGTGCTCATTCTGTGTTCAGCTTTTTGACGACGGTTCCCCAGAGTGGCCACACTGTTTTACGTCCCCACCAGGATTGTGTGAGGAATGCGTTTTCCCCATCCCCATGCCATGCATTTGCCTTTTTTGATCCAAGCCGTCCCCGTGGGTGTGCAGGGATAGCTCACGGTGGCTCTGTTTTGCCTTTCCCTGATGGGGTCATGGGGTAGAGCCTCTCTGCACGTGCTTCTTAGCCACTTGTCGGATCTTCCCTGGAGAAATGTTTCTTCGGATCCTTTGTCTGTTTTGATTAGGACGTTTGTCCTCAAGAGTGCTTGGAGGAATGCCTTGAGCCTGGGCAGTGCCCTAGAACTCATTCATACGGAGATTTCCCAGAACTCAGCATGCGGGACTTCCCGCCTGCCCCTGCCCATTTCGTCCCAGCGCCTTTGTCTGGAGCTGCGGTTCCCTTACATTTACATCCCCCCAAATTGTTCAGTAGCAGCTGTGGGCTGCCCAGGTGACCTGTGGGCTCTGTGTAAACCTTTGGGTTCTTTCATTTGCCTTTTGCTTAAAAATATCCCCGTTTCCCTCTGAGTTAAGACTCCTTAGCGAGGATCAAGCTCAGGTTTGGTTTGACCTCAGCATTTCAAGGACGTCTCTGGCTCTCGCAGGGGAACCGTCCTGAGCCCCAAGGAATGGGATGTCTGGGGACCCTGAGGATGAAGCCACCAGGCCATCCCCCACGTTGTGGGACCAGGAAGGAGGCCAGCCCCGCATCAGTCCAGCCTCCCGGGCGGGGCGGCAAGCGGTCCAGATGGACACAGTGGACAGAGAGCTGGAGGGCGTAATTAGAATTTCCACGGGGGATGAGCTGCTCACAGGGTGAACCAGCTTGTTAGTGACCCACTGGTGATGAAAGTCCAGTGTCCTCCTGAAGGACACTTTCCTCCTTTTCCTAGAGGCCATTTCCATTCCGCTCCAAGCTCCCCGATGGCTTTGTGTTTCCCCTTGAAGTCCCACATCCCCGGCCACTCCCTCCCCTTGCTGGGTCAGGAGTGATCAATCCTTCCTTCTGATGCAGAGGATCTGGAAACGTGCCTTTGCAGTGTTGAGGTCCTCCCCCAGCTACTCTGTGAATCCCGCCTCTCTGAACCTGCTCCCTCTGTCAGTGCCCCCGACTCTGTCAGGTGCTCATTTTTCTGTCCTGGGACCTCGGGGCTTGTTTGTGCTATCCTGGTACGGGGATCACCTGTGCTTGCTCTGCGGAGACCCTGCCCACCTCCCCTGACCCCTTCTTGTGCCCGTGCACCCTCCCTACCCCCTCCGAGGGGTGTGGTCAGCAGCACATGGTTAGCCGCACCGAGGCCCAGCCCTGGGTTGGCGGCGCTGGCCAGTCACGCGTTTCTCCGGGGACACCACAGAGCACCTCCCTTTCCACCTGTCCCCTCCTCCTCTCCAGATCTCTCATCGCCTCCCGTCACCCCTGCCTTGATGGCCTGCAGTTGGTCATTGCTCCTCCTGATGTGGGAAAGCTGGAACTGGACCCCGTAGGGCCCAGGGGGGCCCTGTCTTTCTCAGCCTGGAGGCGTTTGGTATTCTAGAGAGTTACTTTGACAGTGACCTTTTTTTCAGCAGCAACACTCCCCCGTCCCATACCCCGAGGTCCCTTTAAGTTCGGTTTGCAGCTAGCAAATGGTGATTTGGATGAGAATCTTTGGATTGGGGGCAATGTCTTTTGCTTCCCAGGGACATCCCTGAGCAGGTATGGGGGTGCTGTGAAGCTTGACCGACACAAGTGAGGGGGTCTAGGGGGGCCTCCCACACCAAGCAGTGCTTGCGTTCTCAGGTCATAACCCCAGCCTCCCGGTTGTGGGCTCTTGTTTCTTTCTTTCTTTTTTTTTTTTTAAGATTTTATTTATTTATTTGACAGAGAGAGATCACAAGCAGGCAGAGAGGCAGGCAGAGAGAGAGGAAGGAAGCAGGCTCCCCGCCGAGCAGAGAGCCCGATGCGGGACTCGATCCCAGGACCCTGGGATCACGACCTGAGCCGAAGGCAGCGGCTTTAACCCACTGAGCCACCCAGGCGCCCCTGGGCTCTTGTTTCTGATTGAGCTTTTCTACAGTCTTGTTTTCCGTATTACGAGGCTATACCTGTTCATTGTTTAAAAAAAAAAAAAAAAGCTCTGAGACATAGACAAGGAACAAAAGTGACTGAATAAGTAAAAATGTCAGTGGCTGGTAACCAGCCCTGGGCAACTGTGCTGACCCCGAGAGGATCTGCCGCCTCGTTGGGTTTTTGTCCAAGTGCACGTGCATGCGTGCACGTGTGTGTGTGTATGTGTGCAAAGACGTGGGTCTGTGTGTTTCCCCGTGCTGTCTTCATGCTTCTTATGAATGCAGTGTTGTTGTTTCGCACATTACTGGATAGCCTTTTACCGTGTAGTTTTGCCTGGCTGTGTAGTGCTGGATCAGTGGCATGATTTGGCCCGATTTGTTAATCGGGCGTTTAAATTTGGACACTTGGCCTGCTTCCCTCTAAGCTTTGCTGTAGGGACCATCCTTCTGTATTGACCTCTGTGCCGTTCTCAGTGTTCCCTTAGGGTGGATTCCTGGCTGCGGAATTGCTAGGTCAGAGAGCGGGCACAGGCTTAAGGCCTTTGATCCACGCTGCGTGCCCACTCTCCCTAGAATTACCGCAGTTTACAGTCCCTACTTCCTCATGTGTCCTGGGCACAAATTCCTCTGAAAAAATCCCAGCCAACCTGGAAGACGAAAAGTGGCATTCGATTGTTTTAATTTGTAGGTCTCTCAAAACCAGTAAGAGAGGTTGACCCTGATTCCTAAATGTCTATTTTGTGAATTACCTCCTGGGGCCATTCACACATTTCTCTAGTAAAGTGTCATCTTTTTTCTGAATGAACTCTTTATATGTTAAAGATTGTAACTTTTGGTCCATCTCTTGTTTTACAGATAATTCTCTCAGGTTAATTGATTTTATTGTTAGTGAAATTTTAAGATCTGTGATGCTTTTGACATAGGATGTTTACAGTTGTCTTGTGGTCATATAGGTGCGTTCTAGCTTTTTGCTTTCGGTGTCAGCAAGCTCAAGATGATAGAACTCTTGACTTCCTTTTTCTTCCAGTAATTTCTGCAGGTACATTTTTTTTACACGTAAACTTCTCATCTGTCTGAAATATAAAAATAGTGATAAGCGTAGAGGAAAACTATCCTAGTCCGTGAATGGTAGACCAGTTGTCTCAGTGCTGCTTCCTACCCAACTGTCCTTTCCTTCCTAGTTCACCCTCACCCGTCGCATGATACAAACAGGTCTTGTTTTAGACTTTCCATTTGATCAAGTTTTCTCTCTATTCCTGTATGCCAGCTCACACTGTTTTGACTCTTGTGGCTCACGCTGTACTTTTAAGACTTCGGGAGGTTTTGGAACAGAACAGCACCATCCAAAAAGCAAGGGATCATTCACATTGTCGTACCAAGTCTTTGAATGTACTTAATGATCCCTTTCCTCCCTGGTTAGGGTGAACCATCTGTATTATTTTTAAAGCTTTTCTTCAGGGAGCTTCTGAAACTGTGAGCAGCATGAGGCTTGTTCCCCTCCCCCCGGCCCTGCCACATCCCAATACCCAGGAAAGGCGGGTCGGTGTTAGCCCAGGTCCCTCAGTTCCACGGCGTCTCATAATCACATCCGTTTTTCTTAAAAATCAGCAACCCCGCTCTGCTGACTCATGTTCTCTGACTTCTAGACGCTTTTCTTCCATAATTGGGTGTGCCGGGCACAATCCTTGCTTTTTCCTTCCTGAGGTGAGGAATTCAGGGTGGAAACGTGGTGAGGACGCGGAGCTCCAGCAGGGGAGGGACGCCCCTTCCCCACTCCCCCTGTAAAGGCTATTGCCATGACAGTGGTCGGACAGACATAGACTCCTGTGCTCTCCTCCCTCCAGCTTCTCCGGATCCCACTTCCTGAACCCAGAGGGAGCTTGTGGGTGGGAAGCCTGCTGGGTGGTCTGCCCAGACTTCCAAGAGATCCACGGCCACACCTTGTGTGGGGCGTCACATGGGCCCCAGGCCACACTCAGACCACGCTCAGCCGTACTTTCTTTCCTGATGATGAGGCCGACCGTGATAGTGACGAGGAGGAGGAGCCCACTGGTGACCAGGCAGTGGCCGGACATTGCGGTGCAAATCCCAGAGGCCTGCTGTGCACAGATCATCATTTCATTACTGAACTTCTATCTGCTTTGTGCCCCTAACAGCCGTCCATGCTGGCGGGTGGCGGTGGGGGTCAAAGGAGCCTGCCTGTCAGTGCTTGTTCCAGTCATCTCTGCTACAGCAGAGCCGGTGGTGGAGCTCTCAGACCCAGGACCTGACCACATGAACTTGATCCCTGACTCCAGCTCTCCTGTGACATGCGGATAGATGACATAACTTTACTGTGCCTTGTCCTCATCTGTAGAATGGGGATACTGCTTCACAGGGGTGATGTGAGGGCTGCATGAGTTAGGATGGCCTGGCGCATGTCGTTTACAGGTATGTGTGTGTGTGTGTGTGTGTGTGTCTCCCCTATACTCCTGGGAATTCTTCCCATCCTATGGGGTGCTGGGCTTGTTATCACACTGTCTGATGGAAATGTCACAGAGCTGGGTGTCATGTCTGCTTTATACATGGGAAACCCAAAGCTCCGGGAGTCCAAGTCACTCACCAGAGATGGTCCAGCAGCCAAGGGGCAAGGCCAGGAGTCACCCCCAGGCAGCCGGACCCCGGAGCAGAGCCCGGATGAATGGATGGCTGCAGAACAGGGTGGATGCAAGGGAAACCCATCCCAAAGGATTGGAGAACAAGAGATAGCATTTAAGGAATTTAATAAGATCTAGGGAAATGGGTGTTGTAAAGGTAAAGGGCATGGATGGCTGCAGAACAGGGTGGATGCAAGGGAAACCCATCCCAAAGGATTGGAGAACAAGAGATAGCGTTTAAGGAATTTAATAAGATCTAGGGAAATGGGTGTTGTAAAGGTAAAGGGCATATGGATGGTCAGGGGAGGAGACAGTGGATCCTGCCTCTTGGTTTGCAAGGGGAAAGTGAGGGGTATGGAACGTGCTGGGCACATGAGGGGATGCAGACCCTCAGACCAGGTCATGCTGGTCTTCCTGGCTCAGTGCCCGAGCTATGGGGGCAGGCCTATGGTCTGAGGGGACCTGCCAGGAGCCGTGGGAGGCAAGGGTGGACATGTGAGCACACTGGAGAGTCGTGGCCTCAAGGGGTGTCATGCTGTCGGGGCGCCACAGACAGGAGCTGCAGGAAGCTTGTGTTTGAGCGAAGGACTGAGGGGTGGGGCTGTGAGAAAGGCTGTGCATGGCTCGAGTTTCTCCAGAAGGTTCTGGCCCCTGCCTGAGTGGTGTGGGGTGGAGCACATGGGAGGAGGGAGGCTAGACAGTGGGCAGGGGCTGGATGGCGGGGGTAGGGGTGGGGACATAGAAGGCATTGGGGCTTTCCTGCAAGGGTAAAGGAAAGCTGGGGTCTGTGTGTAGACCTCATGTGATCCTGCTCTCGTTTTCCCATGATCACCCGGGGCTGCCCTGCTGCAGGCGGGGGAAGGGCTGTGGGAATTCCCAGGTGTGCACAGTGGAGGGGTGGGTGTAGACACGGTGGAGAGAAGTGGGCACATCTGGGGTCTCCATGGGAGGGAATGCCACCAGGACTTGGTGGCTTGCTTTTGGGAGCACAAGGCACGCAGGAAGCCACCCATGGTGTTGTCCTTCTCTGGCACTGGTGGGGCTCTGGAACTTGGTGCTGCTTGCCTGGGGACACGGGACAGTGGTAAAGGGTGAGAGTGGTGGTTTCTTTGTCCCCAGTTTGTCACCCAGGGGAGCCTAGTGCAGGCCACAGAGACAGATATTAGAGATGGATTTTTGTTGTTGTTGTTGTTGTTTTTAGAGACGGATGCTAAGAGTTGGGGGCTCAGATGCAGAAGAGAAGGCACCAGACTCAGTTGCCTGACTCCCCTGGCTGTGCTCAGCCTTTCCTGGGCATATCTGACCCTATAAAAACCACTGTGGGCTCACGGGGGGTGGGGAGGGCTGTTCCAGTGCCCCAGACTGCCTGCAGCCTGGCCCTGGTGGAAAGTCTCCTGAGAAACAAAGGGATTTCATTGATGAGTAAGACATGGGTGGATTGGGGTGGAGTTGATCCTGGGACTCAGAAGAGGAAGTTCAGGTTCGTCTACAGGTGTCCCAGGCCATCTTGACCCCTGTGGTCCAGGAGCAGGAGCTCCTGATCCGACTGGCCCTCTCCAGAACGGTTCCTGAGGTTCACCAGCAAAGTGGGAGGGTGTTGAGGAACAGAACATGAATGTGATGCTCCCGGCCATCAGCCCAGGACCCAGGGAGCCTGTTGGAGGGAGGCGGGGTGGGGGGATAGGGCTCCCCAGCCTGGTGCTTATTCTTTTTCAACTCCCACCCCGGCCAGGAGTCCAGTCTCCCTGGACCTCTGTTGAAAGGCCCTTTTCTTGGAAGGCTCCCCTGGACAGCCCGTCCTTCCCTGCTGAGGGAGGAGCTGTGGGAATGGAGGTGGAGTCCCAGGGCCACCTGATGCCTGGAAGGAACACCCGGCCAGGTCTCAGGCCCTCCGGTCTGATTGCAGCTACTCTGGAGTTACGTTTATTCCCCCGATGGATTTTTTCCTCTCTGGGAGGAAGCGGTGCCTCCAGCCCCAGCATCACGTGAATCCTAGTGAATCCTATCACATCGAAGATTTTAAGTCTAAGGTGTGTGCCTATGTTAAAAGGAAGCAAGTTTGGATTTCTTAAGCCTCTGGGAAGAAGGGGGTGCAGTGGGAAGGGCAGAGCCTTTGGATCAAGACAGCTGTGGATTTCCTCCCAGATAACATGTGCGCTTATTCTCTTGGCTCTAAGATGGGAGGCAGCCCCGAAGACTAAGGGAGGTGGCAGGGAGACCCGTGTTTTGCTCATAGCTGCTCACACTCCCTCCCCTTCCCCCCCTTTCCTAGGTGCTGAGGGAGGTGATCAGAGAGCAGGTGCATGCTTAAGTGCCTGTCGTCCAGGAGTTTCCAAACCCATTTTGAGACCTCTCTGTCCCCCACAGCCACAGCAGGGGTGGCCAGCTCCCTCTTACTGGCTGGCCCTCAAACTCAACCAGCTGGGGCTGAATCCATCCGCCCTCCACCCCAGACCTGGCCCCATTCTGGGTTTCTCCTTTGGTCCGTGAAGTCGCTTGGACCCTAAGGACCTCAGGGTCATCCCAGATGCCTCCCCCTTCTTCAATGCACTGGCATACAACCCTAGATCTCCCTGCCTGGTTCCCCCGGTGTGCCTCCTCCTCTGTTCCCATTGTCCCACCCTGCTTCAGGCCCCTGGCCCATGCCTGAATGGCCCCCAGGCTCTGTACCACCACCTGCCCCCTCAAGTTTGCAGGGTCTTGTGGCATGATGGTTGTTCTTAAGCAATGTATCCTGATTATCTTAGTGTCTTGGACCCTTTATTTGCTCATTAATACTGAGGCTAGGCTTACATGCCCCAGGCAGTTTTCACTGTCCTGCCTTTGCTTGGGGTCTGGTTAAGTCCTCCTCATCTGTCCCAGCCCTAATTACTGTGTGTCTTCTAATTATGGCCTCTTGCTATTCCTTAACCAAACATGCACACTCTGCCTCAGGACCTTTGCACTGGCTGTTTCTTCTTCTGAAACGCTTTCTTCCCCTATGTATCTGCATGGTTTACACTGTAACTTCCTTAAAGTCTTGACTCACGTACCACCTGCTTGATGAGGCCTCTGTGACCACCGTTTAAGATCTCAGTGCTCCTCCCTGACACCCAGCACACCCTGCCCTCCTTTCCTGCCTGATTTTTCTTCACCGTACTTATCTTCTCACAAGCCGTACGATTTCCCTGTGTGACCTGTTGCTCCTCTGTCCTCAGTCACTAGTGACAAGGACTTTGTCTGTTCACCACCGAATCCCCTGTGTCCAGCACTTAGGCTTTCGACTGATATCTGCTGAATGAATGAGTGAAGAACGAATGAATGTACGACTCCATTTTTTAATGGTCCATCTTGGCCTCTCCTGCACCAGAGCTGGGCCTCCTTGAGGGTAGGAGTCTATTATATTTGTCTCTATTTTGGCCCTAAGGTGTCCCTGATTCCTTTTTGATGAATGGATGGCTGTCTCAGCCTCCGTCCGAATTCTCCGAGTAGAAACCCAAGCCCATCACTTCAGTCTCGGTGAGGCTGGTTTCTCTATAGCATGCACCCCAGCCCCTCATCATCTGCCCACGGCCTCTGTCACGCCTTCCTTCTCTCCCCAACCCCTCATGCTCACCTTGGGCTCGTTTTATCCCTCCCTTTATCCACTGGCAAACCACGTGCTTTCAGGAACATCATGTGTTCCCACCTCTGGTCTTGCTGTTCCATGTACCTGGAATGCCCTCCCCTTTGGGCTTCTAGGAAATTCCTCTGCGTCCCTCCCTTGCTTTGAACCCTTCTTCCCAGTGCACACCCCAAGATCCCTCCCCTCTAGCAGGGCCCCCCGACCACGCCCACCACCTTGGCTAGAGTAGGACATTCACAAGCCTGCTTTGTACCCCTTGGGTCTAGCACAGTGTCTCACTCCCAATAGGTCAGAATTACCTGGGGAGCTTTTAGAAACTACTCATCGGGTCCTCACGTTGGAGCTGTTAATCAGATGAATCAGTCCCCTGTCTAGGGGCAGGGAGGCCACCCTGCCAACCGATCGTGACTGAGCATCCCTGAGCCCAGCCCGTCCCCAGAGTGAAGGGGGAACACTCCCAGCCAAGGGCATGTGTGTTGGAGCCCCACGCCAGCACGTACATGGGCATTCGTCACGCCCACCTGCCATCCTGCCGGCTCTGAGCTCCTTCCCTCACGCCTTCCTGGTGCTCAGACCCATGCGCTTTCTGGAATCTTCCTAGACTCTGTCCCCACTGAGGGGAAGCTGTCATGGGCTGCAGAAGGGGCAGCTTCTTCTGCAAGAAGTGGACGGGAAGTTATCTAGCACCAGGCCAGCCGCTGGGGTCAGCAGCGCCTGTGCTCACTGCCACCCCCCATCCCATCCTTTAGTCTCGACGAATCTAGAGCAAACCAAAATTTATTTTATTCTGAAGTAGTTAACAAAAGAGGGCACCCGGGGGCACCTGGGTGGCTCAGTCCTTAAGCATCTGCCTTCGGCTCAGGTTGTGATCCCAAGGTCCTGGGATTGAGCCCCACAGTGGGATCCCTGCTCCGCGGGAAGCCTGCTTCTCCCTCTCCCTCTGCTGCTCCCCTTCCCCTGTTCCCTCTCCTCCTGTCTCTCTCTGTGGGAGGAAAAAAAAGTAAATAAAATCTTAAAAAAAAAGAGAGAGTACCCTAACGGATACCTATGTGTCCATCCCCAGCTTGATCAAATTACGACATTACGCTTTTTAAAATTTTTTAAGGAAATTGGTCTCTATGACAACCCCCTCCCCCCACCCCGCCTCAGGTTTTGCAAGCTGAGAATGTGCGCTGTGGAGAGAGAGGGAGGACTGGGAGCCCTCGGGCCAACACTCCGCGCCAGTCCTGCCATGCACCTGCATGAATTGGAAGGTTCTTTGGGACCGTAGCCCCAAGATCCTCCCTGACCTTTCTTCCTGGCTCATCCCTGCCCTCCTCCTCCCTGTGGGTGAGGAGGGGGAGGGGGGAAGAGGGAGGCTCTGAGCTCTTTAGTGTCCAAAAATGAATACACATGGACGGTAGCAGCATGTAAAGAAGGGGGCTTCTTCCTCAGGCCATTTCTCTGCTTCAGGAGTCAGAAGAAGGGCCAAGGGTCCAGGGCGCCCCGTGTTGTTCTGTATTTGTCCTCTGTCACCTCCTCTGCCTAGAATGCTTTTCTCCCCAGCCCCTTGCACCCAGCTCCTGTTCACCCTTGTATTCCACGCCCCCCAACCCCCCGCCCTGCCCCAGTCCATTATGACAGGAAGCTAGAGCACGGTGAATGTTTGCTGAGTGAATATTTGTTTCCTGCTGTGCTCTAGAGCGGAACCTGTATGTCTCAAGCATGAGGATTTGTTGCGTGGATGAATGAATGAACAAATCCACAGAATGCCTAATCTCTGGGGCAGCCATGTGTCCGCTAGTAAGAGTTGGTGACCATTTTGGGGCATTCGGGGCTGGACCGGCACTTTCCCCATGTCTGATTCCGGGAATGAGGGGCGTTTCAGAATGTCCCAGGCCAAAGGCTGCATGGGTCCCTGTAGTTGGCTCAGGACGGGCCCCACTGCAGTCCCAATAGTCCAGCCATGGGGACCAGTGAGCAGCGGGGCAGGCTCCCCGTGCCCTCCCCAGCCCGGCCTCCCCTGCTCCCCAGTGCTGAGGCCAGCAGCCTCCAGGATGAAGCCACAGGGCCTCCTGGTTTGCGGGAATCCCTGTGTGTTGTTCTTCCCCCCAGCGAGGGACTTTCAGTTGTCTTTAAAATGATTGCTCAACTTGAAAACCCCTGCAGGCGGGTGTCTGGGGTGGTTTGGATCCTGGTCAGCATTTCATTCCTTTCCCCAAATTGCTCATTATTTCATTTGCATAAATTTTAGTGGTGAGATATCGCCCCAGGCCGAGGAAGCTCGAGTAGATCTGGTAACCGGGCGGCAGAGACGAGTGGCGGGGCCTCCGTCTGGGCCCGGGCGTGTGTGTCTGCCGTGGTCTTGAGCTCTGCTCTCTGCAGAAGCTCCTCTGAGAGCCACCGTGGGCAGAAGACCAGAACATGCTGCTTCCCAGAGGCTTGATGCCCAGCGTCCGTGACTCTGGTCTGTCCCCGTCTCTCCTCACATTGTCACCAAAGCCCCTGCCCCTGCAGGAGACAGAGGCCAGACAGACCCCCGGCTTCCACCTGGGCTCTGGTATCCCTTCCCCGTCAGTCAGTCTGTCCACACCGACTTATTGAACGTGCACACTGCTGTACTGACAGCTGGACGCTGGGTGCTGCCCCGGGAAGACGGAGCCGCTAAAGACACAAGGAGATAAGATGCGGTCAGGAGCGGCACGCACAAGACAAGGCAGCTGTGTTAGGTGCCAGGCCTGGGTGGGGGGGCAGGGGGCTGGGCTGTCAGAGCTTTGGGGGGACAGGGTGGCGGGAGGGGAGGGTGGGCGGAGACGGAACTGGGGACCCACGGGTTGAAGAGGGAGACTTCAAGAGGGTCCTGAGGGTTGGCTAGGAGCCCTCTAGGGCTGAGCCCCTGGCTGGACCCCCACATGGCAGACGAGTTCAGGGCTCCGGTCCCCCAGGTGCACCTGAGTGTGCTGGGGCTTGACGTGAGTGTGGCAGAGAAAGAGCCTCGAATACCAAGCCGAGGAGCCTGGGTGTGTCCTTTGCACTCCGTGGAGCGAGGGCATGTTTCTGATTGGACGAGGCATGAGGTGGAGACACTTGGGACCCGTGGGTCGAGTGGTGGCATGGGAGCCGAGGAAGGTGTGTAGGGCAGGATTTTATGTGGGCAGGAACTGGGTTGAAGGAGGATGTGATGGGGAGGCCCCAAGGGGCAGCCCCAAGGTCTCAGACCTGGCACCTGCCCCCCACAGGTATCAGTGTCCCTGAGGCGGCTCACTGAGGAAAACCAGTGTCCCCCAAATCCTGGCTTCAGGGTCAGGCTTGGCCTCCCCCGGCGGGGTCCAGGCAGAGAGAGTGCTAGGACCTCCCAGATTTTGGTTCTGGGCGAGACGGCCCATGCCGCCCCTCGGGGCTCCAGTTTCCCACTGACTCGGTCACTCTGCTGGACGCTTGGCCCATCCGCTGTCTCCGTGTTGGCCAGGAGCCTCCTGCGAGCCCAGCACGCTTCTGCGTCCAGTGAGGGAGGTGGGAAAGAAGGGAAACACGGCCCTTGTCCTCAGCGCTAGCCATACCCACTGTCAGTGGAATCTAAGTCAAGCTGTTGGGCCATGACACACAGTAGAAATACATTTCCCATTAGGAATCATGACCTAGGACGTCTGTCTCTGCATCTTCTGTCCTTCCATCTGTCCAAGTCGAATGCGCCCTTGCTATGTGTGACTCACCCTGATTCCCTAAAATACCCCCCCTTATTATTATTATTATTTTTAATGCTGCCCCAGAACCCATTACCTCCATCCTATGACCCGCCGTGGGTGGTTACGGGTTAAACGCAGCCCCGCTGGGGAGTTGGAGCCAACATGGTTTCACGGGTTAGCACGCAGGCTGGGAGAACCTTGTGGGCTCTGTGTGCTCTGGGTCAGCGAACAAGTGGGGGTCATTGTGTGGACAGAGGCAGGGAGCGGTGTCGGGGGAGCTCAGAGCCCAAAACCTCAGCTTCGGTTACTGCAGGCCTGGAGGGGAGACGGGGCCGGAGGAGGAGAACCAGGCCTGGTGCACTATGGACATTGGTGGGGTTCCGGGGGTGCGGCTGTGGGTGGCCTTAGCACGGTGCTCTGATGGGACGGAGGGACAAAACAGGCGGAGGGAGGGCAGCCCCAGGTGAGCTGGAGGGGAGGCCCTGGGGGGCTGAGCTGGGAAGGCTGGGAGAGCTGGAGGCTGTAGGGAGGTGAGGGCTGGACGTTTTTTTTTTTTTAAAGAGGGGGTCCCTGCCAGTAGGATGAGGGGATGAAGTGGGACACAAGGGAGAGGCCGGGTATCTGAAGAGAGGGACATGGATGACCCCTGGGCCTCCTGAAGAGTCACAGGGGTGAGGTCATAACCCCGCGGCGGGGGAGGGGGGCAGCTCTGCAGCCAAGGAAGGGGGTGGCCCCATGACAGTGGCTTCAAGGAGGGAGCACCAGGAAGGCGGAGCTCTTGTCTCTGAGAAGGAGGCTGTAAGGCCACAGACTGCGGAGGTGTGGAGGTGAGGTGGGCAGTGGTGGGGGCTGGGATTTAAAAAGGGCGGGGGTGCTTGACCCGGGGACTCGTGCAGGCCAAGGGACACCGGGTGGACAGCTCTTGGCAGATGTTCCTGGAGCCCGGCTACTTACCCAAGCTCTGTGTCCTAGGCCCCGGGGGTTACAGCAAGGAACCAAAGACACACAAAAATAAATTCCTGCCCTCCGGGAGCTTCCGTTCTGCACGGCGGGGACACGTGTGAGCGCAGGTTCGAGGTCTGCGTTCGCAGTAAGATGCTAGGACGGGCGCAAGTCCACGCGCACAGCGCATGCGCGCGGGAAGCCAGGTGCGCTGCGGCCGCAATAGGGCCGGCCTTGAGCTTGCGGTGCTCGGGAGTTGGGCCAGGCAGGCTCCCCCGGGAAGGGACCTCTGAGCGGTGAGTGGTGAGTGGTGAGTGGTGAGGCGTGGCCATGAGTTTATATGGTGGCCCTCTTTCCTGTGGTGTGACTTGCCCAGAAAGGTGGACTGTGCCGGGCAGAGTAGAGGGGAGAGGAGAAGGTCATGGCCATGAAGGAGACACAGACTTAAAGCCCCGCTCCGGGGAGGCCCTGACACTGCTCATTACCCAGGCCCTTACCTTGCCTATGTCCTGTCTTCTGCCTCAGTTCCCTCTTCTTGCTTTGTTGGACACTCTGCATAACGAAGATGAACGAGAATCCGGGGATCCGGGGACGGGGTATCGGGGGCGAGTAGCTTCGCTCAAAGTGGAGAAAACTGGTGACCATCACTCTGGCCCCCCGGAGATGTCTTTCTTTCTGCATCGTTCTTGCTTCTGCTGTAGGCAGTGCCTTTCCGGGAAAATCGTTGCAGTGAGAGTCACGTCAAACCCTGGGCACAAACCACACGGGGCCACCCAGGGCTGGGAGGGTCTAAGAGGGCCTTCGAGATGCACTGGGCGTGCTTCCCCAGGGCCTGAGTCTCAGGAGGCCCAGGGTTGCCCCTGCGGTGACCCCGTTTGTGATATTCTCCTGGGGGAGTGTGCTGCGGCATTGCTGTCTGCATTCGTATCTGTGTCCCTGTGAGGGACCCAGGCAGGGCACGGCCCGTGACTGACCTTGTGTCTCCTGCACACAGCCGGTTTCCCAGACACGCCTTCACCAGTGGTGTCTGAATGATGCTTGTGACTCTGGTCACTGGTCCTGCATTCGCCGCAGTAACAGACGGACATTGTTATGGCCCCATTTCCAGAGAGGGGAACCGAGGCACGGAGAGGTTCACGTGCACACCCAAGGTCAAGTACACCGTGCTGGTGTGACAGGTGGCATCTGAACGCCGGCACCTAGCTCGAGGCTCATGGTCTTCACCGTGTTTTATGAGCTTTATCTCATCTGATAAGACAGTGCTCATAATTCCTGCTCCCCTTACTGACAGGCAGAGCAGCCAGGGGCGGGGCGGTGGGCCCGGCTGATTGCACAGGTGCACCATGCAGAGAGACCCCTGAACCCCGTCTCAGCACCTCCCTCCTGCCTTGGTGGCATTTGCCGGGGAAGCAGACGTGAGACCTCGCCCCTCGCCCCAACGGCAGCCCGAATGAAACCCGGGATCACAGCTTGTTTGCATTTGTGAAGTTAATTGGTTTTCCAGACAGAACCACAGACTAGTGTCCCTGCCTCCTGCCCACTGTGCACTCCCATCCCCGGGGGTCCTGACAGCCCGCCGCCCAGCCATCTCGGGTCCCAGTGCAGGCCGGGGTGTGGGGGGAGGGGCAGAGGAGGGCTGCCGGACCTGGACACGAGAGGCGACCGTGAGGACAGCGGTCCTTGCCCCCCGAGGCCGGCCTGTCTCCTGGCTCCCTGGCTTGGGGCAGGCGGATGAAATCCGAACTCTGGAGGGAAATTTACTGCACAATAAAGAAAGAATGGGCCGCTTTGGGGACAATTAAAGCCACATTACTGTGGAATTACAGAGGGCGCCCAGGGAATTAGCCAAATCCAAAGCAGCCAGAAGCATCAGGGCCAAGAAATGTGGGGCGTTCAACATGTGGCCCCCCTTCTCCTTGTACAAGGAACCTGTCTGGTTCCCAAACCCCCTCATTTTGGGGCAAGAAAAAAGAAACATTTCCAAAGACTTTACCTGAGGGGTACCATTGTCAAAACAACCTCCGTCCAGCTCAGCCCGTGCCTTAAATAGTTCTGTTCTGGGTTCAAAGCCCCCCTGAGTCATGGGGAGGTCCGGGGGGAAGGGCTGAGCCCCACCATTTGCAAGCTGGGAGCCAAGGACTGTGCCAGGGTTCAGAGCTGGAGCTGAACAGGGGCCCTGTGGGCTCTGCCCAGGACTTTGGTATCCTCACCTGGAAAATGAGCTATTGGTGAGGCTGTTGGGCTGACCAAGCATATAAAATTAAGCCGCCTTTGTTCTCCATCCCTTTTATTTAAGGCTTCTTCTGGTGAGACGAAAGGAAAAGCTGTATGGTGTGGGGCATTTGGATGAGCAAATGTGTTAGTCGGGGCTCCATCCGTGCCTCCCTCTCCCTCCCATCGTGGAGAGGACGGGGATGAGGAGATGCTTCTGAGGTCACTAGCCGGCTTTGGGGCTGGGGGACCCTTCCGGAGGCCTCCGCACCTTTCACAGACGTCCCTTACTCCCCTGCCATGGCTCACCTAGCCTGGGGGGCCATGGCTCAGGGGCCAGAAGCAGCAGAATGAGGGACAGCCTCAGGAGAGGTCGTGGTGTCTGGGGCTCACCTGGGTGCACGGAGATGGGCCCTAGGCACGTTACCTGTCTCTGTTGTCCTTTGTGGCTGAAATGGGCCCAGGTAGCCAGGAGGCAGCTGCTCTGTCTATGAGGACTGCCTCCTGCCCTCTGCTCCCACCCCTTGCCCATCTCCTCCTTCAGGTCATGGCCGGGAGGGAGATATTCGGCCCCACTGTTGGGCTGTGAATAATTTGGAGGAGGAAGGCAAAGGGGTTGTTTGGGAAAGGCTCCTCCTCTTTCCTATAAGGGCCAGCCCGTTGTTTGGTTCTTCCCTGGGAGTTTCAACCTTATCGAGCCAGCAAGCCGCTGGGGTGACTCCTAAATCCAGGGGAGATGTTCAAAGTGCTCAGCAACCCTTAGTTCCTGTCATGGAGGTGCCAGCCACATACAGCTGTGCTGGGGCATTTCCACGGGAGATCCGTCAGCCCCGAAGCCTTTGAAACCCTCGAAAAGTGGCTGGTTTTGTTTTTGTTTTTGAGCTAAGCCCCCACTGTCCCGCTAGTCGTGCACTGATCTGAATGCCCAGAAGATGCTCGGCGGCAAAGCCATCATCTGCCTACGGGGGGTGGGGGGAGGTGACCGTCGTCCCCAGGGCCATTTTCCCTAGATAACTAGAACATCATTCCAGAAGGACCATTGGATTTGTTTTCTGCAAATAACCCTCCACATGTGCCCGCTTCTGCTGTCTCCTCCAGACTTGTGGTCTCTACCCCAAAGACTCGGTTAGTTACAGACTGGAAGATTTCTTCAGTACCACTTCTACCGGCACTTGTGTAAGGTTGGACACCAGGCTGGTCCCGGCCTCAAACCTGGAAGGATCTCGCTGCCCAGAGGCAGAACAGTGTTTCCTCCAAGGCTGAGTTGGAAGGGACTTTATCAGCCTCCTTCTCCCTCCTCCTCAGAGCTAGACTCTCCTGTACTGCATCTCTCTACTTGCATGCCTCCAGAAGCGGCAAGATCACTCTCTTCCCTGGGGGGGGGGGCCCTCCTATCCTTGGCCGGCTGCATCTTCCGTTCCTTGTCACTGCCTCTGTCCTGTGGTCAGCCACCTACATTCTTTGTTTTGTTTTGTTTTTAATTTTTAATTTTTTTATTATTAACATGTCATGTATTACTGGTTTCAGGGATACAGGTCTGTGAATCATCAGTCTTACTGAATTCACAGCACTCACCGTAGCACATGCCTTCCCCAATATCCATCCCCCAGCCTCCTACCCCCCTCCCCTCCAGCAGCCCTCAGTTTGTTTCCTGAGGTTAAGAGTCTCCATTTATGGTTTGTCTCCCTCTCTGGTTTCATCTTGTTTCATTTTTCCCTTCCTTCCCCTATGATCTTCTGTCTTGTTTCTCAAATTCCTCATTTCAGTGAGATCATATGACAATTGTCTTTCTCTGATTGACTTATTTGCTTAGCATGATACTCTCTAGTTCCATCCACGTCGTCGCAAATGGCAAGATTTCATTTCTTTTGATGGCTGCATAGTATTCCATTGTAGATATATACCACATCTTCTTTATCCATTCATCTGTTGATGGACATCTAGGCTCTTCCCATAGTTTGGCTATTGTGGACATTGCTGCTATAAACATTCGGGTGCACGTGCCCCTTCGGATCACTACGTTTGTATCTTTAGGGTAAATACCCAGTAGTGGATTGCTGGGTCATAGGGTAGCTCTATTGTTAACTTTGTGAGGAACCTCCATGCTGTTTTCCAGAGAGCCGCCCACATTCTCCAGGGACACAAAGCTTAATTAAAGCCTTTAACTGTGATCTCTTGAACACTTCACTGATATCTAAATACACGATACCTGCTGGTTTGGTTAAAATAATTGGATTCAGAGTGGGGGTGCAGAATTGTGGGTCCACTCCACCACAAAGCATGTCCTGATGAAAATGGGGAAAGACTCTGGGCCATTCTAATCATAATGGCCTTCCTGCTCCTGTTCCTTCCTAAAGGGCAGTGTGGCCCCATACGGGGATCTTTGCATGGGGACTTGGGGCATGCTGGGGAACAGCGAGCCCCCGAAGAGCCTGGTGGGGGCAGAGAGATGGCCTCTCAGCATTGACGGTGGTGTCCACAGCCAGGAGGACACCTTGAGAGGGACCCCTGCCACCTTCTGGTGGGACTCATGGATGCCCAGAAGATCACAGCTGCCTTTGATTTAAAAAAAAAAAATTTTTTTTTTTTAAGCTGTTACGTAAAAACTCACACTGCAGGCAAAGCACACATGTGATGGGGTTCTGGAAGGCGCTGGAGATAGGATGGCCTTGCCATGCTTGGGGCATACTTTCACCAGGAAGTATTTGTTGAAATTCCCCTGGAACTGGGCGTCCCCGTATATTTATTTGCTGAATCTGGCAGTCCTAGTTGGTAGAGGGCATTTGGTGTTGACCCAGTGCGGAAACCGCCCCCCCTGCCCCACGGGAGCCCAGTTTCAGCCTGTCCCCGTCCAAGGGCAGGGAGCTCTGGCTCCTGGGCTCACGGGGCGCCGTGTGCTGTGTCCCATCCCTGGAGCTGTTTGGGCTGCAGGTTAGGCTAGTTCCTGGAGCTTCCAGCCCGAGTCTGAGTTGAAATAAACAACAGGTCCAGGACAGGACCGTCGCTGCCGGTGGGTCCGTGGTGATGGAAATGGGAGCAGTGTCCTGGGAATCGAATGTGTTTCCGCCCGATGTCACAGGGGCAGAATCCACTGCAAGTCATTAAACCTCCCTCGCCGCCAGCCTCTCCCATGGCCTCGCATCTCCAGCCGGTGATGGGACCCATTACAGATGGGAAATGACTCCAGGGAACCAGGGGCCAGGCTTGGCCAGTGCGGCTGGCAAATCAGCCCTCGTATGTCCATTTAATAAAACACAGGGAGTGTGTGCACCACCTCTGGGGAAGCGGGCTTGGAAGGGAGCCCCTTCCGGGCAGGGCGGACAAGCCACAAGGCGGAGAGGATTTCGGGACCACCAAAGCCCTTGGGGGGAAGCTTTGCTCGTAGAATCTAGCGTTCACTTCGAGAAACCTCTTGGCCTTGGGGAATGGGTTTCAGCAGCCACACACCGGGCTTTATCAAGGTCTGTCCTGCCCATGACCAAGCCGCTGTCTTGCGTGCTGGAGGTCTGGAGAGAGCCCTGAAGTAGGAGTGCCCCTAACGAGTTCCAGGTCCTTGGCAAAGTCCCTTTGCTGGTTGGGGCTGCATTTTTCTCATCTCTCCGACAAGAGGGTAAACTAGGAAATGCTGAAAGCCCACACTAGCTCCAAAACCCTGATTTTGCTCTTGGTGGGGGACAACATCCCCTTTCCCCGTTGGGCTGAGAGATCTTGGGTGAGGACAGGGATGGGATGGGGGCGTTCATACAGGGTCCTACTGTAAGGAAGAGGCAAGAACCCCTCATCTCTGGAGCTCTGCTTTGCAGCCAGTACTACCCTTGCAGGCGAGACACTTTGCATCTTGTACTTAGCAGGGCTCTCCCAAAAAAGATTCCAGAACAGGGCCCCGAAAATTCCAGAAAAGGGTCCAGAAGGTTCCGGGACAGGGAAGCAACAAGGTGAGAGGAGCTTGAAGGGGGATTTGGGAGGGAGGGCCATTGGAATTGGGAATGCCACACAGTGGGCCGGGGCTGGAGTCCCCCCTACACCCCCTGAAGCAGTGGGGAGGTGACAGTGCAGGGCCCCCTCTGCCCAGCTGCCTGGGGCGGGGCTCTGGAACGGCTGGGAGGGAGGATCCAAGGAATGAGGGCTGCAGACAGAGAATTGATGACTGCTCAGGGCTCACCAAAGCCTCTTCGGCATTTCCTCCACCAAGAGGGGCCTCCCCGCTCACGAAGACAAGGATGTTCATGCAACAGGAGCCCTGAGTTACGCCTTAGCAGCCGAAAGGCCTGGGCAGTGCAAGGAGCCATGGCATCAAAGCCTGAGGGGAGGCAGAGATGCCAAAAAAGGGCAGAGGGAAGAAAACGCTAAGATGTTTACAGAGCGAAAAAGTCAGTGGAAAAAGTGACGGCGAGGTCAGGCCGATTCGGGGGGTGGCCCTGGTCCATCCATGGAGGAGAGACCGGTGCCCCAGCAGGCCATGGCTGTGCCTGGGGGACTGTGGGGCCGCTGACCCGGGTACCCCCTGTCCCCGGCCCAGCCCCAGCTCCCCACCAGCCTGACATCGGAGGGGGAGTGCAGGGGTGCCTCCATGGCGGGCCACTCTCCTTGCCCAGCTGGAGTCCACATTTGGCTGCAGGAGGGAGGCAAGTCCCCCCACAGATCTCTGATCTGTCCCCCACTTCCAGTCTGTCCTCCTCCAGCAGCCAGGAGAGGGTCTGGCTGGGTTGGGGGGGCGGCTCCCAGCCGCTCTTCTGTCTGACATCTTGACAAAGGGGCCGGCCTTTCCCAAGCCCCACAGGTGTGAAGAGCTTGTTACTCCTAGTGTTTGTTCAGCCCTATTAGTGGCCTGAAGGACTGTTGACAGAGGGCCCCTTTGTGCGCACACCGGCCTAAAGCTCTCTAAGCCCTCGGCAAACACAGGCCACTTATCTCTGGGGACTTTATCAGAACCATCTAAGGCCTGCCGTGGCTGCTGGGAACGCCGGCCTCCTTGACTGGTTTCCCACTCCCGTTTTTATGGCTCATTTTTCCGACCACCTTGATCCACGTCTTGTAGATTCTGTTTCTGATACTGGAGATAAAGCGCAGGTCTGGGGGTCAGAGTTTCCGTTTTCAAGTTGGAGCTTTTTAAAAAAAACAAAAAACAAAAAACAACAAAACCAAACCACAAAACTGTGCTGTGGCTCTGTGGGCCTTCTGTCCACTGAGAGGAGGCTCGTCGGAGAGACGCCTCCCTGTGAGAATGTGGCTTTGGCAGGGCTCCCGGGCCCACCAGCGGAGATGTGTGCTGCTGACCCACCTCCCCTCCCCCCAGCCCCCACTCTGGGACCCACACATGCCCCAGAGTGGATTCGTTCACTTCCTCGGAGTGGTTTCCTCTGCCTGATACCCTGCTGGGTGTCCTTGCTACACCCTTTCCTCCTGGAAGACCCAGGTCGTCACTGTCCCGTTGGCTGCCCCCCCTGCCCCCCATCGCCGCCTCCTCCAGCAGGTGGAAGCCACAAGGTACCTACGGAATCAGAAACTTCCAGGGCTGGGGCTTAGCTGTCTGCGTTTTGGAAGGCAATTTCAGTGATTCTCTGCACCCGTCTCTGAGAACCGTCCTGTGCTGGGGTCTTGGGGGAGGGGGGCGGTGAGTGGCTCCTTGAATTGCCAACCAGGGCTCGAGAGGAGGAGGAAGGGGTCATCGCCTCGAGAGCGCCAATGTCAGCCCGATGTCAAGCACAGGTGTCAACTCTGCAGCAGCTGGGCTTCCTGACGCACTTTTTAAAAAAGATTTTATTGATTTGAGAACAAGCAGGGGAGAGGGACAGAGGGAGAGGGAGAAGCAGACTCCCCGCGGAGCAGGGAGCCCGATGCGGGGCTCGATCCCAGGACGCTGGGATCATGACCTGAGTCGAAGGCAGACAGACGCCTAGCCGCCTGCCCCCCAGGCGCCCCTTCACTCCTGTCTCTCTGACAGTTGTCCAGTGCTCCTCGTCACGTCTAGGCGAGGCTCGTAAACAGCCTTTGAGTTAAAATTGACGCAGGGCACCCCTCAGATGGACGCAAACCCCTAGGGCCTTGACTGGAACCAGACTGCCCATGTGCGATGCTTCTGGTCTCTTAGCAGTTGTTCCATTTGCTTGGCTCATCCCGGCTGGTCACCGCCTGTAGCGTCTGGCTGGTTGACGACTCTGGTGACAGGCTCTGAGGCCTGTGTTTGGGGGGTAGGGGAAGGCCTTGGAGGAAGGTGACCGTGGCAGTGGCGTTCACCAGACCCATTCGTGCCAGGTAATGGCAGAGACTTGGCAAGGGCGGGGACTGCGTCTGTCCTGTGCACTGTGACATCCCCAGGGCCTCGGGCAGTATCCGTGGAAGGAATAAATAAATCTATTTGCCATTAGTAAGGTGAGTGGATTGTTTTCTAAATGGATCTCGGTGTGTGGTCATCGCTTTTCTGCCCAGCTCACCCGTAGTGTAGGCATGAGAGGGTCTGGGCCCCAGAAATAAATCTGCCTCACGTGGCCCCTGTCCAGGAAGGAGCCCTTGGGGGTCCTGGCTCCGAGTGTCCCCGGCTGCTGGTAGGAGCCCGGTGTGGGGGCATGGGGAGCAGTGACAACCGGACCTGGTCACCTCAGAAGCTGAGATCTGGTCTCCAACAACACGCCACAGAAGGCGGAAAGTGTAAGATTTATAAACAAGGGTCAAACCACTTCTAAATAAATAGATACCAAATAAAGTAGCAAAGAAACAGATAAAAGGGTATACAAGCTGCCTCAGACTCTTAAAAACGACTCAAATATTGGCCTCATTCTGAACCAGGCATCCAAGGAGTAGTGTCTTTTGAAACCAGACCTCTGCCCGCGGTCCCCAGCGCGGATGCCCGGCCACGAACTCTACCCATCATCTCCCTGCGGGCTCCCTGTCCAGCGAGTGGCTCGTGTTCCCACCTGTTTCTTTTGCTTTCATTCTGGGTCCACTAACCTGGGGTGTGGGGGAGCAGTGCTTGTCAGGAATGCAGACTCCCAGGCCCGCCCCAGACTCCCTGAAGCTGAATCGGGATTTGAACCAGATGCCCAGGTAACCCCCACATGCAGGTCGCGTTCGGGGCAGGGCTGGCCGGCCAGCCGGAATGTTCCGTCTGTGTCCTGGTTCTCTTCTCAGGTCCTGCCCTGGGCGATGGTCCCCAGAGGGGCCTAGCAGAGTACCCTCCCTGACTGTCAAGTCCTTACAGCAGTCAGGACACTTGGACATGGTTGATGGATTTCCTGTGCCTGCAGAGGGCAGGGCTCTGCCCTGTTTGCTGCTGTCTTCCCTGCACTCAGCCAGCTCCCTTTTCTATCAAAGGCTCCAGGCAGCGTCTGCTGAAGGAGCGTACACGTCTCTCACCCCCTAGGCAGTATTCGAGTTTGCTCTTAGAGAATAGCATCTTAGCCAGCTCCCAAGGGTGAGACCATGACAGTCTCTCTCTAACCCCGCTCTTGCCTTCTGAGAAGGCAACCCCTAGTTACTGCTCTAGCAGAATGGGAGTTTTATTTCTTTTTTAATTTTTTAAAAATATTTTGTTTATTTAAAACGGTACACATGAGTAGGGGGAAGGGGCAGAGGGAGGGAGAGAATCAGGCTCCCCGTGGAGCAGGGACCCAGACTTGGGGCTTGAGCCCAGGAGCCCAAGATCATGACCTGAGCCAAAGGCAGACATTTCACCGACTGAGCCACCCAGGCACCCCCAGCATAGGAATTTTAGATTTGCCTGTTTACAGATAACCTGTCCAAAATAACCAGCCCATGTACACACCATCCACAGACTGAGGGCTGCATATGCAAGAAACTGGTCACCAGCCCTGAGATACCCATCCTGCAGAAGCATAGCCCTCAGATCTGCCAGAAAGAAACCGTGCCATTTGGAACTCTGTGAAGGAGTTAAAGCAGCAAGACAAGGTTTAAGTAGCTCAAAGCAACAGTACAAGAAATGTCACAAATGTTGCAAAGCTCTATCTTTCCAGGATGTGGTCCGGGCAGACCACATAATTCTCCATCTGTCCTCTCTTTCTACATGCACCTGTCCACCTACATACCTATCCACCCGTGCATGCATAATCTTTTCATCCATCCATCCATCCACCCATCCACCCCTTCATCCAGCAGCCAGCCACCCACCCATTCACACACCCACTTACGCATCCATCCACTCACACACACACTCATCCATCTACCCATCCATCCATCCACCCACTCCTCCAGCCACCCACCCATCCATCCATCCATCCATTCATCCATCCGTCCATCCACCCACTCATCCATCCGTCCATCCACCCACTCATCCATCCATCCGTCCATCCATCCATCCATCCATCCACTCACACACCCACTCATCCATCCATCCGTCCATCCATCCAACCATCCACTCACACACCCACTCATCCATCCATCCATCTGTCCATCCATCCAACCATCCACTCACACACCCACTCATCCATCCATCCATCTGTCCATCCATCCATCCACCCACCCACTCATCCATCCATCTGTCCATCCATCCATCCACCCACCCACCCACTCACACCCCCACTCATCCATCCATCCATTCAGCCACCCACTCACACATCCACTCATCTGTCCATCCATCTGTCTGTCCATCCATCCATCCATCCATCCTCCCACTCATCCAGCCAGCCAGCCACCCACCCACCCATCCATCCATTCACCCACCCACTCAGCCATCCATCATCTACTTTCTGACTTCCTACTTTTGCTCTTTCTTATTTGTACCATGAGATCTGCTCTGGGCCGGAGGAGGTAAGGGCAAACACCGCCCTGTCCTCAAGGAACCAGCACAGCTCGGGAGAGCATTTATCCTACTTTATCTGAAAGCTTGCTGCCAAGAGCCCTTGTCTGCTCCCTCCTTCTGTCAGACAGGGAGCCCCTGGACAGTTTGAGGGTGTGTCGTCCATGCCTGTGTCCCTCGTGGCCTGTGGCATGGGGCCTGACATGTAGCTGGGGTGCTCAGGTGTGTGTTGAGTTGAACTGGCTTGGGTGGTGTGGTTCTGAGGGTTCAGACAACCCAGGTTTGTGGCACAGGTTTGGAAAAACTTAAGGAATGGTAGTGACAGGAATATGTTAAAACAGGACTTAGAGGACCTCTTGATGGAACCATTTGTTGGGCCCCTTTTCCCATCAGATTTTGGAATGGGGAGATGGGGGGCGGTCTCCTGTTCCTACCTCCTTGCCCTGTGTTATGCTCCTAGGTCTGAAATGTAGCCACACGTGATGTGTCCATGGGGATCTCCACTTGACAACTGAACGAGGGCATGGAGGTTGGGGTCCAGACCCGCTCTCTCTGGGTGCCTGGGGGACCTCTGGACAGGACGCAGTGCCTGCAGGGCTCCTGGCCCTGGCTCATGGAGGTTCCTCAGAAGTTGTGCTGTCCCCTGCCCCCTTTTCCCCCAGGCTGACCTCTCTGCTCTCACAAAGCTACCCTTTCCTTCCCTCCTTGAAATCTGATAATGAAACTAATACCCAATATTTTTGCCTCCGAGAGGCAGGAGATAAACAGGAAGGCATGAGGGATTAAGGTGTCCTTTTGAGGAAGGGGCTGGGGCCCAGCTGGGAGTGGGGTGACATCTTGGTGTGGAGCCGACGGACCCAGATGGGGATGCTTCACCTGATGCATTTTTCCATTTGTGCAGAGAAAATAAAACACAGAGAAAAGAAAACAAGCCGTAAAATACTTTGCAGAAGCCTGAGCGTGGGCAATTGCCACTTGATGTCCCCTGACAGCTCCAAGAGGAGGTGGGAGGGAGGGGAGTCCTGCCTTTTGATGTTTGGCCTCTGAGCTTTCTTTTGTGTGACCGGTTTTTTGGAAAGAAACTTCTGTTGGTGTAAGGTGCATATGGAAGAAAGCAATCACCCAGGGGTCCCCCTTGGGGTGGGGAAGGGAGGTGCTGAGCTCCCTGGAGGGGCTCAGAGTTTCAGGCAGCTTCTTTGGGGGGGGGGGTGGTGAGGGACAGCTGGCACTGTCTTTACAGAGGAGGACACGGTGAGCGTCTGTCTCTGTGAAGGACCAGAAGATGCTGCTAGTGAGGCTCTTCCCAGTACAAGAGAGCCTTGAGGAAGCCAGACTTGAGTGATCTTTCCAGATGCCTGCACTTAGGCAGGTGTCCGAGGCCCCGTGACTTCCGTGCCTATAGGAAAGGTCCAGATTCTGCTCTGTAGTCCCTTCCAGTAATGTGGGTCCTTTCCTCTGGGGTAGTGGGCCAGGAGCCAGAAGACCTGGGCTCTAGTCCTGGGCCCCCATTTACTGCCTTGGTGGTCCTGAGAGGTCACTTCATCCTGAGCAGCCCCGAGCATCCGTGTGGCTGAGTGAGTCCAGAGGGACAGTGGACGTGCGTATGTATGCATGATGGTCCCTTGTGCTGGGGCAGAGGCGAGGCTGATCCAGGGGCTGGAGGTGCTGAGGGACCCTTGGTGAGGCTCTCAGGAGTCATTCTGTGGTCTAATTTGCCTTCCAGTTGCTTCCAGACTCAGGTGTGAACTGAACCTCTCTTGTGACCCCTCCCCCACAATGCCTCCCTATTAAGCTATGTCCTTCTACCTCTTGCAAGAACATCTGAAGAAACTTGTAATGTCAGAGAGAAAAGTTAACGAGGCGAATGTATATTTTTTAATCACAAAAGTAATAAATGAATAAGAAGCTGGTACATATTTATGCAGCTTGTATGGTAGAAAAGGCACATAGTTTTAGTCCATCATTTATAAGAGCATTAGATGTTGTAAGAAAAAAAAAAACACCTTATTTGAAAAGTGGGCAAATGGCATGAACAGGCAGTGCACAGGGGGAAAAAACAAAAAAGAGCAAGAGAAATACAAAGAAAAACAAATACACGGAGAAATGTCCAACCTCACTGGTAACGAAAGACACACAAATTAAAATCGTGTGTGTGTGTGTTTTCCAGACAAATCAGCAGAGATGAAAAATAAAGAATTCCAATAGCGAAGGGGTAATGCTGTTTCCTTCCAAGGGCGTGGTGAGACAGTAGCTCTCAGATCCTGCTGGGAGGGACTGGAAGCTAGGATCGCCTTTCTCCAGGGCGATTCGGCAGTTTGGATCCTGAGTTAAAACCATGCGGATCCAGCAACTACCCTAGGCATGCTGTCTTGAGAAACTCCCGGGGCAGCGGCCGTCAGAGCAGAGCACAGATGCACAGGTCCAAAGCCGGTCACCATCGGTGTTGTGTGTTACAGTCACAAACCCGGAACAACCCAACTGCTCAACCCGCAGGGAGGCCCCGCTTTGAAATGCACCCGCTGGGGATTCCAAAGAGCCCATTACATGCACACGTACACAGGGGAGACAAGGTGGCCTCTCTCAGTCATGCAGAACAATATCTGGCATTAAAAGATGTTCATTATTCCGGGAAAATAGGCCACGGAGGGAGATGCACGAGTGTGAGCCAGGTCCGTAGCAAAGTTTGACAGCTCCACAGCTGAGCAAACGTCAGTTAAAGTCTGCAAGGGACGACCCCTGTGTTCACCGTGGTTGCTGCAAATCTGAGTGCGTACCCCCCCTTTTCTGCTTTTGTTTATCAAATGTCTGGCACTGAGCATTTCTTTAGACATTCCATAAAACGCGATTTGAAACAAACAGCACAAAAGCAGGCAAAGCGTGCTGAGGAGGGAGCAGGAGTAGACCAGAGGGAAGCTGAGTTAGCCTAGAGGTCGGAGCCCACAGGAGCAGGTCACAGGCAACACGGGGTGGTCTGAGGGAGCCGTGTGGGATGCTCCAGGTGGGAGTGGGGAGTGGAAGGAAGGTGAGTCCAGGACAGACGTTGACACCAAGGCGTGGAGGATAAGAAGGGTGCGAGCAGATGAGGAGGGTTCTGGGGAGAAGAGAGTCCTCCAAGCCACAGAGGGAGGCAAGCGAGGGGTCCTCACCCGTGGTGTGCTCTAGAAACTGAAAAAAGTGGGGGACCACTCAAGCCTCAGAGCGGGGTGGGGGTAGGGTGAGCAGAGCTGAAGAAAGGGGTTGGGGAGAAGCAGGACCAGCTTATTCGGAGCCCTGAGGGTGTGACAGCTGATTGAGATTGTACCCAGAGGAAAAACGGGAGGGCCACAGAAAGACTTTCAGCTGGTGACGGACATCCTCAGACTGGAGCCCAGAATTCCTGCTCTGGTGGCTGTGGGAAGGGAAGCAGGGCCAGCAGGAGGGAAACCAGATGAGAGGGTGCCCGAGGGGAAGGCGGGAAGGAAACCCCAGTGCAGGCAGCGGGGACAGTCTGGTGGCCGGAGCTCGGGAGGGAGGGGACAGTGTGCTCCCGCAGAGCAGAACGCCCTGGAAATAACGCAGGAGTCTGCTCCCGCTGCCGTCTCCGGAAACCTCAGGCTGGAGGCTTAGCCGGTACACGTGTGTTTCTCGTGGTTCTGGAGGCTGGAAGTCCAAGGTCAAGGTGTCGGCAGAGTTGGTTCCTCCCGGGGCCTCTCTGCTTGGCTAGCATACTCCCTCTCCTCTGTGTGTGCGCCCCTGTGTGTGCAAACTGCCTCTTCTCATAAGGTGTCCTGTCAGATTGGAGGACAGCCCACCCTTGGAGCCTTGTTTTCATGTAATCAGCTCTGGAAAGGCCACGTCCCCAAACACAGGCTGTTCTCAGCAGCTGGGTGAGGGCCTCCGTGTATGAATGGGGAGGACAGACACCACCAGCCCCTCGCAAGCAGGATTGGGGCACGAAGAGGATGGCCGCCCCAGCTCCCAATTTTGAGGGGGGTGTGTGTGTGTGTGTGATGGGGTGGGCGGCCGGCAGCCTGGTGGATGGAAATGAACAGTCTCCACATGAGAGGGAAGCAGGGGGCTTGTCTGTGTTTCATGTGTGGCTGGGTGGCTGGTAGGTGCTTCTGGATGCAAACAGGGGAGCCAAGGAGAAGCTCCCAAGGAAGGATTGCAGTCCAGCAGCAGAGCTGGGGGAGGCCGGGGACAGTCCCTCCTGTGGTCCAGCAGCAGAGCCAGGGGAGGCCGGGGACAGTCCCTCCTGCGGTCCAGCAGCGGAGTTGGGGGAGGCCGGGGACAGTCCCTCCTGCGGTCCAGCAGCGGAGTTGGGGGAGGCCGGGGACAGTCCCTCCTGCGGTCCAGCAGTAGAGCTGTGAGGAGGCTGGAGACAGTTCCTCCTGTAGTCCAGCAGCAGAGCGGGGGGAGGCTTGGGACAGTCCCTCCCTTGCCCTGATGCCTCTCCTGCCTCCCACAGCCTGTAACTGTAACCTGCACGCCCGGCGCTGCCGCTTCAACATGGAGCTCTACAAGCTGTCAGGACGCAAGAGCGGGGGCGTCTGCCTGAACTGCCGTCACAACACGGCCGGCCGCCACTGCCACTACTGCAAGGAGGGCTACTACCGCGACATGGGCAAGCCCATCACCCACCGCAAGGCCTGCAAAGGTAGGCAGGGGCGGGGCCTCGGGAACTGGTCCTCCTGTCCTCTCCTCTGTCCTCCCTTGTCCCCATGCACACCGGCCTCGACCGGGTCCGTGTCACTTGCTTGCTCGCATGTACACACGCGCGCACACATGGCCTCCCTGGTATTTGGAGGTGTAAGCCGGAACAAAGGGGCGGTGGAGACATGGCCCCAAGGAGAAGAAAGGAGAAGGTGTGAGCCCCGCCAGGGTGCAGGGCCCCCGCCCCCGCCCTGCTGCTCCTCCCGGCGCAGGTGTGCTGCATACCAGGGGGCGGGGGTCATGTTCACCGGGCTTACCGGCCGCACAAAGGGCCCTCTTTTACCCAAACCACGCAGACGTATTTCTTTGGATGTGTGTGTGCCCCGGCCCCTCCCCGGGCCTCCCGGCACTCACATAGACACGCACGGTCACGGTCGTGGCGAGGTCGGCAGCTTCGGGGCAGGGGAACATTTAATCCACCTGCAAATAGCTTTCTTTCTGAGGACAAAAAAAATTAAAGGGAGACCGGAGACCGAATGTTCTCCCTTTCTGCTGTTGTGTTTTCTCTACCCCTCCCAACCCCCAACAAAAATGAAGCAATGGTCAGATAACTCGGAGCTGTGAAATGCCTGGAACTCAGTGCTATTGTTGGGGGTGGGGGGAGTCCTGGGGGTCCCCCCAGGCCACATTTGCTTTTCAGAATTCCAGGAACCGGGGCTGCCCCCGTCTAAAACTTGAGGCCCTAGAGCTGGGGCTTTGCCGTGAGCCTGGGTTCCCAAGAAGAGATTTCTCTCCGAGGGCTCTTGGGGCCACCATCTGGCATGATCGGGGTCCTGAGACAGACCCGTGTAGACCCTGACATGAGCAAGACCCAAGCCACATCAGGGTCAGGCTCAGAGGAGCAGCTGCTTTCCAGAAACCCGTCTTATCCGGAAATCTGCCAGATGTCAGTCACGCGTGCGGACCACTGGCTCCATGGCTCGGCCCAGCGCAGAATGACAACACGGGGCTTCTTTTAGAGGAATTGCTAAGAGGTCTTTAAAATGGCAGCAAGCAGAGCCGCCACCAACTGGGGCCCACGAAGCCGGTCCCGCTGGTGGAGAATTCTTTCTGCCAAAACGAAACAGGTTCCCAGCCTGTCTCCTCCAGGAGGAGCCCCTTCGGTTCCACAGGAGCAGGGATGAATCGTGGGTGGCTCCCAGGACACAAGCGAGCTGTCCTCCCAGATCTGTGGACCTAAGGCTGCCTCTGGTGGTTGTCAAGAGAAGTTTACCCCTAAAGGTGGCCGGGCTATTTGCACATCCCAAACCAGCGGATCAAGGTGCGACTCCCCTGGGGCGACTTGGAGCAGGGACCCACCGAGAAGGTGGCTGGAAGCGAAGGGACCCAGAAATGCCTCCGGTGGCCGGAAGGCATGAGCAGGAGCATGACCGGGGAGAGAGAATGGGCTTTGGGTTTTCAGAGACCAAACTTGGAAGGTGTCCAGGCCCTTCTTTGCCTGTCGTCTTCCCTTTACAGAAGAAATCAAAGGACTTGTAAACAACGGTCGCACATAGATTTCTTGGGGATTTGGCAGGGGAATTTTAATCAGCAGGGGCCACTCAGGGAGGCAGCCCTATGCCCGTGGTTGGGGGGTCTCAGCTGTGCGCGGAAGGGCAGCGGTCATGCGCCCTCAGAGCAGGAAAGACCTGTCCCCTGGAGAGGCAGGAGGGAGCAGGCCTCGGTCATCTCACCATTCACCTCCCGTCCCTCTCCTCTGTTGCATGCAGGGAGGCGGGAGAGCCACCTGCGGCCTCTCCTGGCTCAGGCTGAGATGTTGGGAGGCCACCAGATCCTAGGAACCTGCAGGTTGTCCTCTGGGGCTCTGCCACTCTGCTGGTTCCCAGGCGGGACAGACAAGGGTGTGGTCCTGTTTTCTTATTTCAAACGCTGTGGCTGGCCTCGGTGGCTCTGTGGTCCCTCGGAGCCTTGGACAGCAGCTGCCCTCAGCCGTAGTGGGACCTTGAGTGAAGAGGCTGAGGGAAGAGAGAAGTATGAGGGCAGATTCTATGTGGAAGGATGCCTGCGTGTCTTGCCAGGGAAATGTGGCAGGCGGGGGGCGGGACTCCACGGTACCTCCTGCCTGACGGGGAAAGGCAGTGCTTCGAGGATCCTGCCATCTGATGGGCAAGGAAAGACACTACCCAAACGATCTATTCTCTGATTAGTGAACAGGAAGACTGTGACCTGAAAGGTCTTGCCAGTTCTTCGGTGTGAAAAGTTCTAGATCTTTCCACTTTGCTCTCTTTTGTCTGGTGTCAGCCCCTCAGGACGGACCAGTGGGAACTCTGAATCCCCTGTTCCCCATGAGACATTCCCCACCCAATGGAGACCCTACATCTGGGGGCATCGTCGGGGGGAGACCAGCTGCGGGAGGTCAGACCCCAGCAGAGAGGGCTGTGTACCCTTGAGGTCTTCAGATGGCAGTTGCCGTCCCCACCCTACCCTCACGGAGTCCATCCGTCTGTCCATTTGTCTGTCCTGTCCAGTGTCTTGTCTTCCCAGGGTGGGTTGGTTTGAGGAAACGGCTCCTTTGCTGGAAGCATTTGGCCCTGGGATGATGAGCTACACGCAGCGGTGGCATGCGGCCCCGGCCTCCTGGGGCTGACCTCGGGGAGCCCCACTGTAGCCTCCGGTTGTGTACTTGCTTGCTCTGTCGTGGGGACATTTCACTGGGGAACTGGGACAACTGGCAGAGGCCGTTGACCTGAGGCTGCCTGGGAATGGCCACTGGGGCCCCCTTTACCCTTGACTTCCCAGGGCCCGGAAGGCAGGGGGCTGAGGCCACCCAGGCCCTGCTGGCGATTGGCTGGGCTCCCGACCTCACTCACTTTAGAGCAGGGGTGGACCCAGACAAGAGCAGCTTGGAGCAAGGGCATCAGATTCCAAACGTTACTGGGCGGTCCCCCCATTGGGGAAGTTTCATAGCAACAGATTCCTTGGGTTCTTTCTCCCTCCTCTGGTTTAGAACCAAACCGGGGCTGGCCAGGCTGGTGCATACAAAGGGCCATAATAAACATGCCCGGGGACACAGGCGGCTGCAGTCCGCCGCTATTCAGCGTAATTTCACACCACTGGGAAGGCCTCATTATGGCGGGGTCTGTTGTCCCATACAAAGTCAGAGGAGATGAATCTCTCCCTTTTCTCTGCAGAATGGTTTGTGAAGGATACTCATCCTGGAATCTGTCAAAAGATAGGCGGTTTTGTTTACCATTTGTCTTCTTTATGGACTCAGGGGCTCTTTTCTCTTTAGAGCCAGCAAAGAAGACACTGCTGTTGGACCGTTCCAGCCGTGTCTCTATTTGAACGATATTAATTTATCATCTTCCCAAACCATCTGTGATGGATAAAGACATTCCAGGAGTCTCTCGTGAACCGAATCGCAATGAGAGTTAAGAAATGAACCACTGCATCTCGCAAACCCCCCCGCACAAAGGGCCTGCGTCCCATCTCTCTGGGCAGTTTCCTTCACAGTTTGCCCTGCCTTGCCTGCCTCCACCCTTCAAGGCTGAAATGCAGATCGCCAAGAAAGTGTCCGGGTCCTTGGGCGGTCGCGGGGCCCAGGCACGCACCGGTCCTCGCCGTCTTGGCCAGTGCACCTGAGACTCCCAGCCACCCCCCGTTTTTAATGGCAGCTCTGCCAGAGCTCGGGGAGGAACTGGGCACCTGGGCCCGCCCCCTCGCCCCCCCCCCCCCGACCACTGTGTGGGGTCTCCCTATGTCTTTCTCAGCCTTGATTCTCGACCTTCACTAAAGGGCATCCTTGGTATAGTCTAACTTGTCGCCCTTGGCTGCACTTTGGAATTGCCTGGAGATTTGAAAATCTGACACCCTCCCCCCAGATCCCGTCTTAATGAATGAGTCCAGATGAGACCTGAGCACTGGGGAATAAGGAGTGAGACCCGGGAGCTGTGCGGGTGATGCTCGCGGGGGAGGGGCAGGATTTATTATCAATGAATTTAAATGTTTTTTTTAAGGCTCTCTTGATGAAAATCGAGTGGGACGGGATTGTTTAACATTTTTTTAAAAATTAAATTTTGCCAGGCAAGGCTGGGAGCTTAGCTGGTGTATCCTGATGATTTAGTGTCCGGAGGGAGGCATGGGATTGGATGATATATCGCAGCTAGATGGGGTGTGTGTGTGTGTGTGTGTGCGCGCGCTTGCACGCACATGACAATATGTGCAAACCAGATTGGATCATTTGAGGGTTTATTATATTTTTTTTATTTTCAAAGTCCCTTTTAATTCTAACGTTTTTTAAAATTTAAATTCAATTAGTCAACATATATCATTATATATCATTAGTTTCAGATGCAGAGTTTAGTAATATGTCAGTTGCATGTAAACTCCAGTGTTTTATGGGTTTTATGGGGGGCTCAGTCGGTTAAGCATCTGCCTTCGGCTCAGGTCATGATCCCAGGGTCCTGGGATGGAGCCCCGCATCTAGCTCCCTGCTCCACGGGGAGCCTGCTTCTCCTTCTTTCTCTACTTGGCACTCCCCCTGCTTGTGCTCACTCTCTTTCTCTCTGTCAAATAGATAAATAAAACCTTAAAAAAAAAAAACACCCGGTGCTCATCCCATCATGTGCCCTCCTTAATGCCCATCACCCTGCTACCCCATCTCCCCACTCCCCTCCCCTCCAGCAACCCTCAGTTTTGTTCCGTGGTTTGTCTCTGTCTCATTTGAGGGGTTAATGACATCACAGCTAGGAAGCTGGGACTCCTTCCTGACTCTCAGGTGATGTCCAGGCAGCCCACAAAAACCTAAAAACCTCAGGAATGCCCTTTGGTCTGTGGGTCCCGTGTGACATTTATTTCTGGTCTGTGACCCTGTTGGGAGCACAGGGAAAAGCGTGGTCCTCTTAGGGAGGAAGGAGCTCAGTGGCCACAGCAGCTCCCAGATTAGAGGACAGAGCCCATGACCTGAGGAGTGGGCTCTGTCAGGGGGCTGGGACGGCCCAGCACTCAGGGGCGAGGGAAAATCAGAAGGAGAGGCAATCCCCCATGCAAGAGCCAACTCCAACTGTGGTCTCTGGTGGCGCATCCTTCCCCTGTTCCCGGGGACCATGGGGGTCAGAACCCCCGATCTCCGATTTGGCTCCAGGTTCAAAGCCTGTGGAGCATCCGGCAAATCACATGACCTCCCTAGACCTCAGTATCCTCATCTGTGAAATCGTGTTCAGATTTATGGCCTCTGAGTCCCGGCCAGCTTCCACATTCCACGGCCTGCGTGCTCTTTTCAAATCTTCAGAATTTTACGGGTCCCCGATAACCTGCGTTGGTGGAATTTGTGACCCTGGAGCTTGGAAGAGCTGGCAGAACCGGGAAATGGAGTGCAGGTGATGTTGCTCTGGGGGCGTCCCTGCTCCTACAACGGGGTCTTTCAGCTCAGCTCTGTGTCCCATTTCCCTGGCACCCCGGCCAGTTGCCCCTGCCACCCCGCCACGGGTCACCCACTCTCCTCCTGTTTCTGCTCGGACATTCGTGGGGGGCCCACAGGGCCCTGCTCTTGATCAGAAAAGCCCTTGGATCTCTGAGCTGCCTCAGTTAACAGAGCGCATTTTACTCAGGGGCGTCCAGTACATGAGATGGTGCAGAAGACGTCCCAGGCACATGGTGCACACACCTCATGCCTGGTAGCGGTTAGGATCCTTTGTCCAAGCAGGAGAAGATCCACTAACCAGAGCCGCCTGCGGTGGCCAGCTTGCACACAGAGCAGAGACTGTCTGATTGCCTTAGTGCCTTCAGTGAGCCGTGGTGCATGGGAGAACTGGCCCTGCCCACTGGAAGGGCTCTGCCCCAGTGTCTGCTGTAATGCTGTTGCACATTCACCATCGGGGATGGACGTGCTTTGGGAGCAAAAATGACACATAGGGTGCACAGCAGCATTGAGTGCCCAGCAGCTGCTTGTGGAAACGCTGAGGGGAGAGGTGGGATGGGCTGTGTGCATGTAAATGTACATGTGAAAGTGCTACTGAGAAGGGCCTGGCAGCCTCCTGGGGGTTCCTGGCCGGCATGGGATCGGGAGCAGGATGCAAGGTCCATGCTGGTCCCCACTGCCCTGCTACATGGGGACCCAGGTGCTCTGGTGCCTCCTCACTGAGCTGCCATCCAGCCCCCATCACCTGCCCAAAGCCTGTGTGCGTGGACACACATACACACACACACATATGCACACACACACGCACAGGCACGTTGTCTCTCCCCATCTCCTTCTCTCTCTGGGAACCATCTGTAGGACCCATGCCTTCTGCCTCAGCTGTAGATCAGATGCAGGAAGGCTATGGTTAACTAGATCATGGAAGGTCAAATAACCCAGCTTGGGATTATGGGGCTCCCCTCCCCTTCCACTTCCTGCTGTCTGCACCTTGATCCAAGTGGGGCAGGGGAGAAGCAAGGTAGTGCAACTTGAAACATTCATTCTTTTGTGCCTTGTTAGCAACTGCTGGGAGAAAGGAAAGCATAGCCACAGAGGAGGTGGACACAGAGTGCTGAGGGGCAGTTTGTGCATAATTTGCGGACATAAATTATCCTTACTCCCTCGTGAGTGTGCAGAATTTAGGAGTGGGGAGTGTTGCGCATGGAGGTTGCTGACGATCTAGGATGTGAGGGGATTACCTTTTGTGCTGCCCCACTTCTTCCCTCCAGGGAGGGAATTTGGCCCAAGTTTTTGCAGTGACTGCACAATTATTGAGCACCTGCTGCAATCAGCAGAGGGGTGGTTCCAGTGCTGAGCAAAGCAAACACGATCCCTTGGAGCTCACTTTCTGGAGGGAGGTCGATGGTGAAGAAAGGACAAAAAGTAAGTAGAAGATTGTATAGATTGTGGTGAGTCATGTGGAGGAAATACACAGGGTGGTAGGAGAGCGTGACATGGTGGGGGGCGGAGCCCCTCTGCCAGGTGGCCAGGGACAACCTCTCTCAGGACAGAACATTTGAGGCGAGACCTGTGATATGAAAAGCAAGAGGAAGCTGAGGAGTGTGCAGTACCAGCATCCGGAAGCAGGAAAGGGAGCTGAGGTGGTTGGGGGGCAGTTCCTGGGAGCGTGGACGGGAGGAGGACCCAATTCCAACAGCATTGAAAGCCATGGTGGGGGGGTACAGTCAGGAGAGGAGAGACTAGAGTGATGGATCTGGCTTACTTTTTAAGATGTTCCTTCTATAGGAGGTGACATGGATGGGAGAAAATGTTCCCACATCACAACTGGACAAAGGCCATGATTCACAATACGTGAAGAACTCTCAAAATTAATCAGTAAGAAAACAGACCACTCAGTTAGAAATGGGCGACATACTTGAACAGGTACTTACCAAAGAAGCACAGGTGGCAATTTAATACATAAACCGTTATTAGTCATCGGAGAAATACAGATTAAAACCACGAGATACAATTGTACACCTATTAGAATGTCAAAAATACATAGTACTGCCAATTCCAGGCATCAGCGAGGATATGTAATGACTGGAACTCTCATACACAGCTGGTGGGAATTCAAAACGGCAAAGCCACTTTGGAAGACAGTTTTGCAGTTTCTTATAAAATTAAACATAGATCTCCTGTAAAAGTTTGCAGTCTGTGTACCATGGAGCACTACTGGGCCATGAAAATGAATGAGCAGTTGATTGACACAGCAGCTGGGACACATCTCAGATGCATTTGGCTGAGTAAAGGAGGCCAGGCCCAGAGATTCCATATGGTGCATCCATATGTCGTACATACTGGACAGTCCCAGAATACAATGTTCTGAGAAGCGGAAGCTAGAGGGACAGAACAGATCCGTGGTCCCCAGGAACTGGGGTATGGGTGTTGGCCGCAGACGAACATGAGGGACTTCCTGGGAGAGTTGGAATATTCTATATCCTGATTGGCATGGTGGTTCCAGGAATCTACACATGTGATAAAACCTGTAAGACGGTATAGCCATAAAAGTGCTGTTGCTCCATGCGAGTGAAATGATGATGGTGATGGTGAGAAGTTTTCCACGGGGCTCTCTGACAGTCTGTCTTTGGCCCTCTTGCTTGCCATCTCATGTTACTCACAGCTCTGAGCTCACTTGGCGACCAGTCCCACTCAGATCAATCCCCCTTCGCTCCTCCTCCTGCCTGGGTCCCCGAGCCCAACCCCACCGGTCTGCCACCTTGCCTCAGGTCCCCTCCATTCTGGAGCACCCCAGCAGCCTTGGTCAGCGTCCATGTTTCTCTTCTTGGTGGCCAGTCCTCCTCACCCCATTTGGGGAATTGGAGAAAAAGCATGTTCTTGGACACCGCTTAGTGCCCAACATGTGTCCTCTTTGTCCTCCCCCAACACCACCTCTAGGCGAGGGGGTCTCCCGGGGCTTCCCCTAAGAGGCCCAACACACATACGAAAGACATGGGAACCCTTCGGATCTGAGCCTGGTTTTCTTTGAGGACACTGACCCTTCTGTCCCTGTGCATTACCCTCACCTTCACTGAGCATGCTCCAGCCCTCCTTCTCCTCCTGACGGTCCTCCCTTCCTCCCTCTATCTCCCTCCTCCTCCTCCCCCCTCCTCACCTCTCCCCCTCATCCTGCTCTCTTCTCACTCTTCATCCCTCCTCCCCTTCTTCCCCTTCCTCCTCTTTCCTACTCCTACTCCTCCTCCTCCTTCCTTTATCCTACCCTCCCCTCTTCCCTCCTCCTTCCTCCTCCCCTCTTCCCTCCTCCCTACCTGACCTCCCACAGCAGCTGGAGCTCAGCCTGGCCCACACCGAGGGTCCTGACTGCCTTTACCTTCATTGTGGATGGCAGCCAGGCACACAGACCAGTCTCACCAGAGCAGAGAAGAACGTTCCCCCCTCACCCAGCACCCCTCAGGCAGCCTGGTCAGCTCCGGGGAACAGCCACGTTCACTAACAGCGTGATCAGGACCCCCAGGCTGATCGTCTTCCTTTTCACAACGCCAGCGGTCGGCCTAGGGAAGAAGATGCTGGGTCCAGGCTTAGCACAAGATGTGTACATGTGTGAGCTGTGATGACCTCTGAAGTCGGGGTCAGTGTTGTGATTGTTCTAAGTACCCCCCTCCATCCTGGTGGAGCTCCCAGGGGGTCTGGGTGCCAAGCCAGCTCCCGTCTCCTCTGCAGGGATGTCCCCTGGAGGGTCCTGCCTGACCCCTGGGGCGGGGCGCCCTGGAGCCAGGTGTGCAGGAAAAGCAGCCAGATCTCCTGATAGGGTACAGGAAATCTGTGTGGGCTGCAGTGGATAAGGCCCGCCTCAGACATGCATCCTCTCCTGATGGAGGCCGTGAGCCTTTTGGGACCCAGGACAGGGGGCGTCGGGAGAAGCTGGGAGAGGCAGTGCTCAGGGATAAGCAACCTGGGATCAGGACTGTCTGCCTTTCCAGTCAGCTTTGCCAGGGCTCTGGGTGTGGACAGAAGGCCTGGTGCACCAGGCAGCGTGTCCCTTGAGCCAGGACTGCAGTTACCTCCACCAGTGTGGGGCGAGGAGGGGATGGGGGTGCTGTCAGATGCCTTGAAACCATAGACACCAAGCATTGGACTGTTAAGGTGGCAGAGCCATCTGTGGTCCAGAGAGAACGAGGCACTAACCCAGAGTCACACAGCGGTCCTGGCAGGATGGGCCCGGACCTGGGTGTGCTGACGCCTCTCCCAGAAACCGTCTGTGTGCCTTGAGCTGGCTGTCCCTGACTGATGGCCTAGAGCAGAGATGGCCCGGGCTTCCCTCCACACTGGGAGGCACTCCAGCCCCCTGCATGCGTGAGAAACCTAACCCGGCCGTCTTCTCAGGGCCCTGGGCTTCCGTCCGCTCTCACCTTCCTCTTTATGGAAAAACCCTCGGGTAGATTGGTTCCCATGACCAGGTGCTGCCTGCCCTATGCACACGGGGTGACCTGCCACAGAAGGGATTGACCTCCTCCAGAAGAGTGGCTCGCTTCCAGGGAAATAGGAGTCAACAGCTGGCCTTTCCATGGCGGGAGGCGCTCTGCCCCAGACCCCGTTCTCAGAAGGATTAGGGAGGCTCTCTCCTTGGCCTCTCACCAGACCCCTTGCCCTGGGGGGATGGGGGGGATGGGGGGTGGGGAATACCTGCACTCCCTCCTCATCCACATCCCCCCACCCCCCTGCTGGGCCCCGCCCCTCCACTGCCCTGCCCACTGGGGTCCCAGGTGAGCCTGTAGGGAAAGGGAATAGGAGTCTGTGTTTGTATCTGTGTGGGTCTAGGCATGTCCATGTGAACGTAAGTTGGGAAGAATCTGTGTGTGTGTCTGGGTGTGTTTCCAGGCTGAGCGAATACAGCGGAATCCCTTTGGCTTTCTCTCCCTAAGAGCAGGGGCCCGGGGCCTCCTTTGTAACTGGTGGGCTCAGACTCCCTTGGCCAGCTGTTTGTCTCACCCCAGGCTGCAGAGGAACCCACGGTGGGGCATGGTCACCTGCCTCTTGTCCCCAGACCTTGAAGCTCACCCTTCTTCGCACAGAGGACATCACTTGGGCTTTCCCTGTGTGTGGGTTTTGGGAGGAAGGTCCTTGCTTTTGTGGCTCTGTTGCTTGGAATGGAGAATGAGCGCACCGCGAGTCTGCTGGGATTACATTTGGTGCCGGGGAAACAGAAAGCCTGGCAAGCCCGGCAAGTGGGGATGTCTCCTTCTGGACCAAGAAGTGCAGAGGGGGGCTGTCTGGAGAGGGTGAGGGTCTCCGTGATGCCCTGAGAGAGCAGGTCCTTACCGCCTCCCCTCCGCTGGGGCTCTCCGGGGCAGCCCGCGGTCTCGTCCTCCGTGGTCTGGCAGACCCCATAGGAGCGCGGGGACCTGAGGCGACGATGTGTGAGAGCATGTGGATGCCCTCACATGTTCCCAGGTATCCGGGCGATGGCGTTGTGCCCGGAGGTGACCTGAGTAGCCTTCTGAGACCCCCCGTCCCCCCTTTAGCACCCCGATAGCTTCTCTTCCCGGAACGGTGAGTTTTCATGGAAGCCCAACCAACCTGGCTTGCCGCCTCCGTCAGACCAGCCGAAGGGGACAGGAGCTCACAGTCTCTGCGAAATCTGGGGAGAAAGATGGGAAACCCAGCAGCAAAGCACCCCCTTCTTTAATCAAAGGATGGGCCCAGAGGATGTGTCAGCTTCCCGCCATTGCTGAGGATGGACCTCGTCAAATCAGCTGGTGCCCGTCCCCCCACCCCCCACCAACCCCGCCCCGCGTCTCGCCAGCCCTGGCAACTCACAGGTCACCAGCTACGAGGGGCCACGGGCTAGGACCATGCCACCCTCAGCAGCCCCCTGAGATTCTGCTCTGCATGGCTCCTGCTTCGGGAAAGGTGACCTGTGCTGCTGGGAGACTTGGCTCTCACCCCTTGGAGCCCGAGCATCCTTCCGTGACCTCCTCACTCGCAGCCAAGTGCAAGGATCCAGAAGTTACTGGCTCACAGCTGTATTCCGTCAGCGTGGAGGGGAGGAGGTCTTGGCACCAATCAGAGCGTTACCAGCAGGCTTGCAAAGCAGGCCACGGGAGGTCATCCGGCATGGGCCTCGGGAGTGCACATCCGCCTGGCGCCCCGTGGCCCCCACTGGGCTTGGGACAGCGGGGTCCCATGCTGTGGCCCTTTGCTTTCACGTGGCCGCCTTAGAGATGCTGCCCCGGGCCCGATCCCCCTTCCCACCGCAGGAGCGGGGTTTCGGGGCACAGGGGAAGGTCAGAGGGCTTCTCCAGACATGCCCTCCTCCCAGCAGCATCCTCAGCCTCGGTCCAGACTCAAGTTTGACAAAACCTCACGTTCCTCTCCTTTCTGCCTCCCACTTCCGACTTCTCCTCTTCGGCCACTTGGGAACCCCGGGCCGGCTTCGGGGGCAGAGGGAGGCAAGTTCTCACCGGCAGTCTTGCGCTCACCGAGCAGTGCTGGCTGGACGCTGTGCTCGCACTTCTTTGTGTTGGAGGGTTTTTCCCCATTCGGAGCAGAAACACTTAGCAGCTTCCTGCAGACGACTCTCCCCCAACACCCTCCCGCCTCCGCACCCCACACCCAGGCTTCCCTGGGGAAGGGGGTGGGCAGCAGAGGGAGAGGCTGCATGTCTGCCTCGCCCCCCACCCCCTGAGTGCACTCCTGGATTCCGGGAAGTGGAGTGGGCCGGGAATGCGGTCGCCCTGTCCGTGTGGGCACAGCTCCTCTTGCCCGAGCCGCCCGGGCTTGGTGGGCACCTTGGTTGCTTGGGCTCCTGGAACAAAACCCCACAGATGGAGTGGTTTCAACAACGAGCATTTTACTTCTCACAGTTCTGGCTTCCTGGGGCAGGGGCGCAGCCTTCTTGCTGCGTGCTTGTGCAGAGACACTCCCTCTTCCTCCTCCTAGAAGGGGCTCACCCCAGCCTTCCAGCCTGTTCCAGAGCAGGACAAGGGGTATAGGGCCCGCGCTGTGACGAGCAGCCCCTGACCTCCACCTCCCAGCGCGGCCGCCCCCTTTCTGCGAAGTCCCGGGAGGGCCCTTCCCCTCGCCACTCTGCACATCTAATCTGGGTCTTGAAGTAGGTGGTGGCCGTGGCCTGGTCCTGGGGTTTATGGCTGGCACCTCGGGCCTCCTGGCTGCAAATCAGGGCAGGTGCAGTAGCCTGGCGAGTCCCACCTCCCTGCCCACCCCCTTGGGCCTGGCACACCCCCAATCTGTATGCGGTTCACACCTGGGAGCCTGGGAAGGAGGCCTGGGTGCAGAGGAGTGAGGAGACGCAGACTTACCCTGTAGGGATTCAGACTCTTCTGCTGGTGATGAGCCTGTGGGCTGTGCCTTCCTGGAAACATCCTTCAGTGTCTGCTTTCCTCTCTTCCCCTCAGGGCTTTGGAGGGGCTCCCCCTGCTCCATTTCCCGCCTGCCAATGCAGCCTTTCACAACGGTCCATTTTGACTTCTGTTCCCCATTTCCAGGGGAGCAGGTGGCCGGAGATCTGGATATGTTCTGGAATGTGTGTGTGTGTGCGCGTGTGCACGCTTGACCGGGCCTGCCTTCCCAGTGTGGGGGTCCATGCAGTGCCGCGGGGGAGGGGCCGGCCACCCCCCACCGCCCTCTGACCTTCCTGTCGTGTGTCCTCCACAGCCTGCGATTGCCACCCCGTGGGCGCGGCCGGCAAGACCTGCAATCAGACAACGGGCCAGTGTCCCTGCAAGGACGGCGTGACCGGCATCACATGCAACCGCTGTGCCAAGGGCTACCAGCAGAGCCGCTCTCCCATCGCCCCCTGCATAAGTACGTGCCCCCTCCTCCTCCGGGCTCCAGGCTCTGGCTGGGCTCCGGGTTTGTGGGCGGGCGGGGGGTGGGTAGATCGCCTTCCCTGAACCCTGCTGATATGCAGATGCTTGAACGCTTTTCCATGGGGGACCCCGTGCGAGACTCCCCAAGCTGGGAGCTCAGCGAGGCAGCCTGCTCTTCTCTGTCCTGATAAAGACTGAATCGCCCGCTTCCAGGGGGAAGCAAGCCCTGGACCTGGGGTGGCCTTGAGCCAGGGCTCGCCATGGCAGCTGTGGCGGGAATTCCAGGATCCCTAGGCCCTGGCAGATTGGGAGCAGAAGGGGCTGATGCTACAGGCTCCCATGCCTGGGCCCTCACAGCCCTTATGACGGACGGTGACTCCCTTTATAGTCCTGGGGGCCCCTTGGACCAGCTGCTAGCCCCCTAGTTGCTGGAACGAGAGTAGAGGATGGGCAAGATGGCAAGGGCCACTCAGGGGCCCTGGCTCGGAACAGACTTCATGTTTTATAACCAGTAGGACTCTCCCAGGTGTTATGAGTGGACACTTAGTCTTGGTTGGAAGGCAAGCCTGGCTGGGAGCCGGCCCCCGGCCTTGGTCTTCCTCATTCCTTGTGCAAGGCTGACCTAACCCAGAAGGGCGAGCAGAAAAGGGAGCAGATCCCAGCAAAGTAGGCAGACCCGAGGGTTGAGGTTGGCACCTCTAGAACAGAGGTTGGTCAGCCCAAGGATTTGACCCACCACCTGTTTTTGTGGGGCTCAGTGTTTTCTTTTAATAATTCTTTAACGATCGAAACCAAAGTCAGAAGGCGAATATTTTATGACATGTGGGATGCGTGCGATGAGAAGTGGCGTGTCTGTAAATTTACACGGGGACGCAGGCATGCCCGCTGCGTACGCGCTGTCTGTGGCTGCGTGGAGCCCTAGCGAAGCTGAGTGGCTACAACAGAGGCCTGTGGCCCACGGAGCTGGCCACGTTCCCCAGCTGGCTCTTCCTAGGAGAGTCTGCTGGCCCACGGCGGTCACAGGGGTCCAGTTGGGGCGGATAACCCAAATCCCAGCCCCTTGGGAAATCGAGCTCCGCATCCCTCCAGCACAAGCCCCTTGACACGGTTTTCCCGACTGCCTCTATGCGTCAGAGTCTCACAGTCTGCAGAAACCCTTCTCTTCCCTCTATCCAAAAAGCTGCAAAGTGGACATTTCTAGAAAGCTGGGAGGAAACCCAGCACTGCCCCCAGGGGTTGTGAAAACATAAGAAAAACAAACGGAGCTCAGAAGTGGCTGGTACCTCCACTTCAGAGCCTCCGGGGGGTAGGGAGAGGACTTTGACGTGGAGCCGGTGGCCCACAGTCGGGGACAGAGACCTGGGGAAGCCGGATTTCTCAGTCTGTGACCTGCTCTGGCAGAGGCCAGGTGTAGATCTGGCTGTCCGCCCTGGGGTTTCTGGGAGCTCCAGCTACGGGCACTCACGCTGTGTTACCAGGGAATAGGAGGGCGGGGGCGGGGCTCCTGCCTGTCGGGTCACAGCTCTGGGAGACGGGCAGGAGTGGCCCCCCCGAATGGAGGGCTGGGTCTCAGGCGCGCCCCCCAGGCCCCAGCCATTAGTTCTCTCCACCCACCAAGCCTCAGGACCTGGCTGGTCTGTCTGGAGGTTGAGGGAGGTCTTTCCCGGAACAGTCAGCTGGTGGCCAGAGTCTGGGGGATTCATGGAGACCCCTGGCACCCCCCTGTTCTTGTGGTCTGGCCCTGGAGGAGGCAAGTCCCTCCCCTTGGGGACTTTTCCAGAGACTGGCAGGACCTCTTCACCTTTCCTGAGCATGGGGCGGAGTCAGGGGCTGGTAGGAGAGAATTGGCTTTCTAGGTGGAAAGGGAATGACCCCAGTAAAGCACATGCTTCTCGCAGGCTCTCGGGTTGTCCTTAGTCTTCGGGCCACCGAGAACAGCGTGAGCCTGTGGGAACCCGGGCCAGGGGTGCAGACCCCTCTGCACGCGTGAGGTGCCTCCCAGGCCTCTCACATGCCACCCCTGCCACAGAAGGCCTCCCTGCCCACCGGGGAAGTCAGAAAGAAACAGCCATGTCGTGTGGGAGGTCAGCCCTCCACGCTGTGGGGCTGTCCCGCCTGCTCCCCACTCCTGTCCTTGCCACTTGGAGGTACAGTACTCAGAGGAGAGGCAAAGCCACGTTCCGGGCCCCCCTGCCGGCTTCCTCCACCTCCCCTACCCTCCCCCTATGGAGCTGAGGAGTGGGGAAGGGAGGAGGGCCCGGGGAGGAGTCTGTGTCCTGCTCATCCTCTTCTAAGGTCAAAAATAACGTCTCCTTCCCTCGTTGTCTCTTCCTCCCACCCCGAACCTCACAGAGATCCCTGTGGCACCACCGACCACGGCCGCCAGCAGCGTGGAGGAGCCGGAAGGTAAGCGTGTCCCTCTTTGCCAGTGCAGACGGCAGGGTGGGGGGAATCAGAGCTACAGGACTCCCGAGAGCCACTGTCGGGGCGCTGCTGGGTGCTGTGGTGCCCCCCAGGCCGGATCGAGGAGGAGGAGCCACAGGGCATTTTCCCAGTGATGCCCCCTCCAGGAATAAAAGGGAGGGGGCTTCCTTCTCGCCCAGGCATGAGACCCTCAGAGCTGCACCACTCCCACTCATCCCCCGAGGGCAGCAAGGTGCCTGTGTCCCCCTTACCGTCCAAGCTGGGGCGTGTACTCCTTCCTGGGGCTGCCGAGAAGGCAGGAGGTGGGGAGGGGATAAAAAGGCATCTTGAGCACAGGGGTCCACGAACAGGATTCGGGGTGGGGGTGCAGGGAACCGGGACAGGAAGAGCATTGCACCCTCACCGCCCCTCACTTCTGCCCAAAATCAGCATCTTTCCGTGGGCCGCCAGCCCCCGCAGGGTGGGGGCGGGGGGCAGCCCACGGAAGTCACAGCAAATTTCACCCCACACACGAGTCGGTGCAGAGATCGTGAAAGTCTGCGTGTGTTTGCTGGCGCTTTGCTTCAGAATGACGGAAGTCACAGGGCCCGCTGCTGGATCCTGATTTATAATCATTAATAAAGAAGCGTCTGTATTACGTAACTGTATCGTAGAGCTGGGTTTTGGGGAAAATACTCGGATAGGTATAGAGTTTAGTGTGATTCATTTCCTTTGTACTCCGGTGTGTGTTATTTGAGCATTTAGAATTACTGCTGGGAGAAAGGGCCCCTGGGCATCCCCGGGCCCTTGGTACAGGAGGGGTTCTGCAGCCCAGGCTCTGGGTACAAAGAGGGCTCAGGGCCTGGCTGAACGGGGCTGCCCGGTGGAGAGCAGGCCAGGCCTGCCATGAGGTCAACAGCCCGCAGCTAGGAAGGGACAGAGTCCCTGAGGCCACACCGTAGAAAACCACCGAGATCTGGTTCTTAGGTTGTTGGGCAATCTGGAGTCCCCTTTGGTTGAGCTGCGGGGGACCCTTCCAGGAGAAACAGAGTGGCAAGGCCTTGTAGAGAAGTAGGTTCCCCCAGTACCTGGGAGGCGGGACGAGGGGGCTCTTTCTGTAAAGACATAATTCAGAGGAACTGGGGCGGTGGGGGAGGGGCAGTTTGGAAGCTGGAAGACATTTCCCTCCAGCGGATGCCAGCTTCCTCCTTGTGACATGGGTCATGGGAGGACTCACCTGGGTATGGTCCTCCTCAGGGCGGTGTGCGCAGCTGGGCCAAGGCCAAGGTGGGTCCTGGCCTGTCTGTCTGTCTGTCTCCCTGCTTCTGCAACTTGACTTGAAAACGGGCAGCCATCTCAGCTGGGCGGGGAAAAGTCTCCCGCACAACTAACTACTTAGAAACACTTGCAACCTCCTGTGGAGTGGGGAGGTGGGCAGGTGTGCTGCTTGTCCCGGTGCCTGTGGCTGTGGCCCGAGCCTTTCTGACCTTCTCCGGGGTGCTTCCAGGTGCCGGAAGTCTGTGGTGCTCCCTCCGGGGAGCCGAGGCTACTCCCAGGCCCGGAGCACCGGACTCTGGAGCCGGCCACCGCCACACAGAGCCCGACTCGCCTGTCTCGGCAGGCTGGGGCGTCCTGGGCAGGAGGCCAGGGGGCCCCCTGGGAAGCGGGGCTGGGAGCTCATACTTCCAAGCCTGTTGATTCTTGCAATGTTTGAATAGGGAAGCCCTCCGTGCCAGGCTGCCTGAGAAAAGCTTGTTTACTTTTGCCTGCGTAATGGAGGAGAATTAATAAATGGAGAATTTGTCCTGAAAGCTGATGGACATAACCTCGGCCTGAACCCATTCCCCTCGAAGGGCCAGATCACTCAGCGAACGTTGTCCACCTGCTCACGGAGCTGGCTGGGACCCTCTCTGGGGACAGGGAGGTGAGGAACGCCTTGCCCGTGGGAGGTCTGGGGGCCCCGGGTGGGGGTTGGGGACCAGAAACGGGTAGGAAGGGGATTGGGACCACCCACCCCATACCCACCTGCTTATGGTTGCAGAAACCTCCACCTCCCAGGCCTAAAAGAAAGCCACCTGACTTCGCCGGCCCTCCGTCAGCTCCAAGGCGATTGTCAGTCTTCACGTTTGTTTGGTTCAGCGGAAGGAGCGTGGTTTGGAGCTGGGTGCGATCTGGGGTTGGTTCTCCACTGGTGTGAGGCCTCGGGCAGTGACAGGCTTTGTCCACAGTCCCTTACAGAGCTCTCCGTGGGTGGGAGCGTCTGGGGAAATGGTTGACGGCTGGCAGGGGCAGGCCTGGTTTGTAGTGTCTGCCGCGTTCCCTGGTGTAAACACTCCACCTGTGGCCAGTGTCCTCCCCGCCCCCAAGCTGGGGCCCTGCAAGGCGCCTCCTGCCACCTGCTCCTAGGTGAGGCATGGGCCTGGTCAGCCAGCCTTCCGGGGGGGTCTGGAGAGAACCCCGGGGAGCCCACCAGCTGTAGGAAGGACCTCACCCACCAGTGCTCCCAGGCATGGGTGCCGGGCTGGGGGTGACCTTACACATGTCCCCTTTGGTAGCCTCTCAGCCCTGCCATCTTTTTCATGGAAGATCGGTCTATATACACCTGCAGCCTGGATTAGCTTGGTGCTCTGTCATTTTTGGCTTTCGTTTTGCAAGAGAAGGAATAGGTTGGGTACTGATAACACAGGCCAGGTTGCTGGGGGGCCGGGACAGTGGGGAGGAAAAAGCACTGGCTAAATCTGGAGTCCTGGGGCCTGAGTTCTGCCTGGTCTGGTTTCCTGAGACAGTTGTGTGTCCCCCCAACCCCCGGCCCATTATCCACTCGGGATACGTTCCAAGACCCCCAGTGGATGCTTGAAACCGTGGATAATACGGAACCCTGTGTATACTATGTTTTTGCTCATACGTGCCTACCTGTGCAGGGCTTAATGTATCAGGCACAGTGAGAGATGAACAGTAACTCATAATAAAATAGAACAGTTATAGCAAGAGACTGTAGTAAAAGTTACGGGAATGAGGTCTCTCGCTCAACGCATCTTACTGTCTGGTGCTCGCCTGTCTTCTGGTGAGGAAGTGATGGGGACATGCGCACGTGGGGTAGTGAAGAAGGTGAGTCGAGCTGAGCTGAGCTCTCCTGCCCGCTCACCTGCTCACGAGGGGAGGCGAGACTTATGGGCATGAGGACAAGTGGGGAGGGTCAGCTTGCTGGAGGTCTCTTGAGAGGACCTTGGGAGGGAACAGGTGGTGCTGCCTGGGGTGGGGCGGGGCAGCTGAAGGGACTTCTGGGGGGTCCTCGTCACTGCCTTCCCAGCAGCTGCTGTTAGACCCCTAACTTAGCGGGGAGTTGAAAACCGGAAGTCAGTTAAAGGTCAAGTGCTTGCCTTCATGATAGCTGAGAGGTGGAGACACCCCAGATGTCCATCACTGCACAAATGGGTAAATGCGGTATGGCATGTCCGTACGGGGCACTAGCGTTTGGTCACAAAAAGGAATGAGGTACCCATACACACGAGGTTTGCAGAGTGAGAGAAGCCGTGTAGTGCATGATTCCATTTATATGAAATGCCCAGAATGAGCAAATCTGGACACCAGAAGTAAGATTAGTGGTTGCCAGGGACTGGGAGGTGGGAGGAGTGGCAAGTGATGTGTGATGGATACGGGCTCTCCTTTTTGGAGGTGGCAGGAAGGTTCTGGAACCAAACCAGGGGGGTGGGTCATGTTGTGAACGTGCTTAATGCCACTGAATTGCCTCATTGAAAAAGGGTGAAAAATGGTAAATTTTAGGTGTATTTTACTGTACTTAAAAAAGGTCACATGCTTAAGGTCAAGGGTCCAAGAAAGATGTGAATGTGGTTGACTTGGGGAGAGCTGAGTGGAGAGCAGGAGCCATGGGGACAGGGGGCTGGGGCACAAGCAGCAATGGGGGACATGTTTGCCCTCCTGTCCTTTGATCACCTGGAGAATTTAGAGGCCTTGGGTATCTTCGAGCACCTTCTCACGTCATCTCCACACAGGAGTGGCTCAGACAGCCTCTGTGCCTTCCAGGTGTTCAGCAGGGATCATGTTCCCTCCCGTTATGTAAAAAAAGTCTGGCCACACAGCCTGCATCCTCTTTCTCCTTTTGGGGGGTCATTGGGTTTCCTGAGCCTTCAGTACTCCTGCTGTAGGAGAAAGGGACCTGTGGGTCCACGCAGGGGTTGCTGCTGGCAGGAGCTGGGGTCCCTGACCTTGTAGGCAGCCGATGCCACTTATAAGAACAGAGTCTGTTAATGGACTGAAATCCTGGTTTTCAAAGGTGGTATGAAATGGGACATTAGCCCACCCAGGTTCAGCTATTTCGGTCATGACCATCGGATAAGTGTGACCCCCAGGAGAGGTTGGACCAGACGCGCGATGAAAGATAAATAGATTCTAGCTCAGCAAAGAAGGGGAAGGAGATGACATTCACGGAATGCTTACTCTGTGCTAGGCACTCTTCTCAGTTATTAGCTGTTAATCATCCATTCCTCCCGACCAGATGAGGTGGGCACTGTTATTAGCTCCGATGTTGCCCAGGAGAGACTGAGTCACGGAGAGATCCAACAGGACCCATAGACAGTGCAGCCGGGATCCCAGGCAAAGTCTCCTAGCCTCAGAGTTAACCTCCATGCATTCTGTCTCCAGGGAGCTATGCTGGTTGGCCAGTTTAGGGTGATTTTTAAATATATCTTTTGGACCATGTGGTAGCATTCTACCAAGAGAAAAGACGAACCAGTGCATCTGTCGGGACCTAAAACCAAGGTAGAGGCAGAAGGGCAGCTGGTTAAAAGCTTCTATGTTTTTACAAGTGTTTGTTACAGTGGCTCTTGGGGGTGTGTTGGGGATGTGGTCCATCAGCATGGGGGGCTGGCATGGCTGAGGCCACAGGTTCCGGGCATGGAGGGCCATGCAGAGCTCTGTCTTTTTGGTCACAAGGCAGCCCTGAGCACTATGAGGCAGATGAATTGGCTTATAGAAGAATATTTGTGACACGGACAACCAAAGATTAATATCCTCAATAAATAAAGAACTCTTACAATTCAACAAGAAGGGGGAGATTCCATTATAAAATTGGGTTGAGAGAATGAATTAGAAATTTGGAGAATTTATACAGATGGCAATAAGCATCTGAAGTATTATACTTACTTGGGGGTGGGGGGGCAGGGCAGGGGCCTTTCTCACACGCAGGATGATACTTGTATCCTAAGAACATGCCAGTAGAGAAACACCCGAAAACTGTTATAATGGGTAGGAGCATGGCCAGGATTAACCTTAACACAATTACCATTCAAAGGGCAGTAACTTTTCTTACGTATCCATAAGAACAGCATAAAAAGTGTCCTAGTGAGTGAAAATGTTATGGGGATGTTTGGCCTGTCATAAGTGATCAATGAAGACACAACATTTGTATAATAGAAACAAAAGCCCAATAAGAACAGTACCAGAAATATCAAATATACAGAAATAAGTATAACCTTTAAAGTGCAGAATGTAGATTTTTTTTTTTTTTACAAAGGGTAAAACTTTTTGAAGGGACTCTATGGAAGATCAGAAAAATAATTGGGGAAGAAAAGGAAGATCTTACCACATTCTGGGAGGGTGGGAGTCAAGACCATAAAGTGCCAATTCTCCCCAAAATAATCTGTAGGTTAACATGATTCTTGTCAAAATCGTAATGGGACAGGACAGGATTTGTAAGTTCAGCTAGAAAAATAAATAAATATTCATAGTCAGGAATTTTTTGAAAAGAAGAGTAATGAAGGGTTTTTTTGAAGATTTTTACAGTATTTTAACCAGGATATTTAAATTAGTGTGATAGAGAAATTTCACAAGCTGAGTAGAAGTCCAGAAATAGACTCAAATGTAAATATAAGAACTTAGTAGATGGTAAAGCTGTGATTACTAATCAGTGAAGAAAGGATGACTCAATCAGTAAATGATGCTGGGAAAACTGACTATTTATTTTAAAATAGTTATAAATGATATTTCTACTACAGGCTATAAGCCAACATAAATCCCAGTGGAGTAAATATTTCTATATTTTTAATGAATCCTTAAAAGTCCTAGAATAAAATATACAGTGTCAATGTAATCTTGGGGTGAGGAAAGCTTTCTAAATATGATACAGGAGTCATAAATCATAAGGGGAAAGATCCTAAGTTGAAAAAAGTGAAAACCTCAGTCCATCAAAACTTTCTATAAGCAACAGAAAGAAAGACTAAAAGCAGGGAAAAATATGTGACGTGGATGACCAAAGATTAATATCCTCAATAAATAAAGAGCTCTTAAAATTCAACAAGAAGCAGGGGAGATACTATTACAAAATTGGGTTGAGAGAATGAATTAGAAATTTGGAGAATTGATACACATGGCAATAAGCATCTTAAGTATTATACCTACCTATTAATAAAGGAACAGCATTAACAATAATACCATTTTAAAACTTACTAAATTGACAACCGTTTATAAAACAAAAAGTAATTCCCTGTTTTGAAAGCATTGGGGAAACAGGCACTCACCCACTCTGGTGATGGGAGGTCAGGTTGGTACTGCTTCTATGAAGGGTGATTTAACATCACATATCATAAGGTATCTTGACCCCACACTTTCATTTCTAGGAACTTAGCCTAAGGAAATAGTGATGTGTGCCAAGATTTAGCTACAAGGTTCCTTTTTGTGGCATTGTTTATAGTAACAAGAGAAGGAAACAACCAGATGTCTTTCAGTAGTGTTACTCAGTTACGGGTTCTCCATATAATTATATTGTAGGAGAATATTGAAATATGAAATGGGAAGATATATTGCCAAAGAGATTACACATGGAGGGTCAACTTTGGTGAACAGTGGGACCAGATGCATGATTAATGATAAGTACATTCTGGAGGGTCAGCTTTGGTGAAAAGCCTGGCTTGTAGAACTTGTTAAGTAAATGATTTCATTGTGCTCACATATTTCTGTGCTTCTTGGCAATGGGGCTAAATTTGCACACACACACACCCCCCCCCCCGGGGACATTTGGACATTCCTAGAAGACATTTTTTTTTTAAAGATTTTATTTATTTGACAGAGAGATCACAAGCAGGCAGAGAGGCAGACGGGGGATGGGGAGCTGAGCAGAAAGCCCGATGTGGGGCTCGATCCCAGGACCCTGAGATCATGACCCGAGCTGAAGGCAGAGGCTTAACCCACTGAGCCACCTGGAAGACATTTTTGATTGTCACCACTGGAGGGAGGGTTGTATTGCTGGCATCCAATGGGGAGAGATCACCCCAAAAGGCATAGGGCAGCACCCCCAACAAAAAATTATCCAGCCCCATATGCTAATACGTGCCATAAAATCCCATGTGTTCGCTCCAAAAGTATTAAGGAAAGATGTTGCCGCATTCATAGACCAGCTCATTTGATACTTACTCGGGACATTGAAATGGGGGCAGCTGAGGGTTTAGAAAGCGATGTTTTCTCAAGTCAGCAAAGAAATCTTGTGTTCACGTAGGAAATGTTTGCTAGTCTGTTTTCCATGGAAAATGTGGCCCAATCTAAACTAAAATCCCAAATTCTCAGTGTTCTTATAAATTGCTGTATTTTGGAATTAACATGACTTAACAAATTGTTACACTTTTTATAGCAGAAAAACCTCAGAGCCCCAGGGAGGACAGAGTGGTGGATACCCCCATCCCTGTCACCTAGCCTTAGCAAGTCACATTTTGCCCCCTTCGCTTCAATCATTTGGGTTTTTTGCTGAAACATTTTTATTTATTTTATTTTTTAAAGATTTAATTTATTTATTAGAGAGAAAGAGAGTGAGAGAGAGCATGAGAGGGGAGAAGGTCAGAGGGAGAAGCGGACTCCCCATAGAGCTGGGATGCCGATGCGGGACTCGATCCCAGGACTCTGGGATCATGACCTGAGCCAAAGACAGTCGCCTAACCAACTGAGCCACCCAGGCGCCCTTTGCTGAAACATTTTTAAAGAAAAGCTTAGGGACGCCTGGGTGGCTCAGTTGGTGAAGCGTCTGCTTTTGGCTCAGGTCATGGTCCCAGGGTCCCAGGATGGAGTCCCACATCGGGCTCCCTGCTCAGCAGGGAGTCTGTTCCTCCTCCTCATCATCTGCCCTTATCCCCCACCCTCTTGTTCTCTCTCTCTCTCTCAAATAAATACATAAAATCTTAAAAAAAAAAAAAGAAAAGCTTAGACATTACATTTCACTCCTCAATATTTCAGAATACCATTTCTGACAGCTTAAGGACACGTTCCTAAATCTTCTCCATAACGTGGTTACACCTGACAAGATGAACCAAAAGTCATTCGTGTCAACTGGTACCCAGTCGGCCTTCAGACTTCCCTGTGTCCTTTGTAGCTGGGTTTGCCCGAAGGTTTCATTGTTAACGCGCTGTGCGCTAACGGGTTTTACAAAGCCTTGTGTCCAGAGCCCCATCTCGTCCCTGAGCACGGGCTGCTTCTGAGGCCATAATGCATGTGGGGTGGCGTGTCTGATGACAAGTGTGACATGTCCACCATCCATCACCGTCATTAATCTTGTGGCTTAATGAAGGGGCTGGACCACGTCCAGCCTGACTGTGGCCCGTGCTGTGCCTTTGGGGTGGGGGGTGGGAGGTGTGAGCTCTGAGCCTCCTTTAGGGGAATGTCCCTGAGGAGGGGGAACCACCACAGCAGAGGACATGAGGGAACGAGACACCATCGTGAATCCTTGCCACACGCCTCCGTGGTGGGAGCTGAGAGGTTCCCCAGTGATGGACCATGTCCATCAGGGCGCAGGGTGTGAAGCCTGGTTTCTTGGTTCCGGTGTGGCTCCAGCAGGCCTGGAGAATTCTTAGTTGGAGTGTGGGGGCTCTCCGGTGCATCTGGGGTGTTGCACACAGCCCTGGCTTCCCCCCTCCAGACAGTCGTGATAATCCAGGGTCCCCAGGGGACAAAACAGCCCCGGGGTTGAGAACCACTGGGGTAGATGCAGATTTCCTGACCTCACCCAGTCCCCCCAGAACACTCCAGGAAGGGAGTCCTGAGGCCAAGCCCAGGGAACGTGTGGCCCGTGGGCGGGATCTGCTTTGTCCTCCCTGGTTGGGGACCGCGCTGATCCCAGACTGATTCAGTTGGAATGAATGGAATTGCCATCTTCTTTGACCATTGGTGACCCTCAGGAAGGGCAGCTTCAGAGAGCCTAGCTTACTGTTTGCGTCCCCTTGGCCAGGAGACCCAGCTCTGGGCAGCCTGCCCGGAGCAGACCTCTTTCCTTCCTTTTCACTCTGTCTGTCTCTCTGTCTGTCTGCTTTTCCCTGCCTTTCCTTCTGTCTCTCTTTTCCTCCCCTCTCCCACACCTTCCTTATTCTCTCTCCCGCCCTGGTCCCCTTCCCCTCCCCCTTGACTCTCCCCTGTTGGGGGTCTGCACAAAGGCCTGGGGCAGAGGTCAGGCTGGGGGTGAGCAGGGCCGGGAGGAGCACCACCCACCCCCTGCCTGGGGACTCCGTCACCCCAGGGAGCACAAAGGAAGCCATTTGCATAGCGGGTTTCAGGACCCCATTGTTTCTTCTGCAGGTGGAAAGGGCCACCAGCCTGGAGGAGGATAAAGGGATGAGCGGGGAGGCCAGGGGGAGGCCAGAGGAACAAGTGAGGGGCGGAATATTTAGCCCTTCCTGGGAGCTCTTCCCACTGGAGACTCCAGGGGATGGCTGATGGGAATGGGACAAGTGACAGGTGTCAGTGAGAGAGGGGATTGGAATCCCTGGGGCGTGCCCCCGTGTCACACAGATGTCCCAGGGTCCTTGTTGGTGAGCAGGCTGCAGGGCTGGACAGAGGCAGGCTAGAAGCCTCCGCACAGGGTTCCTGTCGAGGCCCTGGGCTGGGCACTGGTGGGCGGTGCACCGAGGCTGGCAGAGCCCTGGAGCCCATGGTCTGCCCTCTATCTTGGTCAGGACTGCTGTCAGCCTCGGCCCCAGCAGAACCTCTGCAGCCAGGACCCTGGAGCAAGTAAGGCTCCCCCTGCCCAGGGGTGGGGGTTGGGCAGCACATGCAGTGGTCCCTTCGAGTTCTTCTATACCTTGCATTTGTCTGCCAGGGCGACCTCACAGCTGGAGCACCAGGAGTTGACTTTCTCTCTCTTCTGGTGGCTGGAATTCCAAGATCAGGGTGCCCCGGGGGGGTACCATGCAGTCTGTAGTGGGTCATAATGGCAGCAACCTTAAACCATGTAGTTTTTTACTTAAGAGCATGGATTGTATTTCATGATTCTCTCCCCACCCCGATTAAAGTGTTCCCCCAAGCTAATAGATAGTTTGGCGCTCGGTCTTCTCAACACAAGGAAGCCCAGTGGGCTACCTGATCTATCTGGCCCCTCCTGGCTTGTCAGGAAGCCGACTGAGTCATAGGGCCCGCTGGCCCCTGGGCTTGGGGGGTTGCCTTGGGGGCTTTTCCGGATCTGCATTGAAAGGACAATGGGGGATTTAGACCATGAAGGGTGCCAGGACCCAGGGGAAGGGAAGGAGAAGGGGAGAATGGACTCGGGCATTATCTGCCTACTGACTGGGTGTCCTCCTTACTGTGGACATAGACCTTCAGGGTTGGAGGGAGCAACGTAGCCTTGAGGCCGGGAGGCTGCCGGCTGCCTCCTCCTGCATCCAGGGGTGATGCCCAGACTGCCCTCCCAGCCGCACCTCCTGCTATTCTCTGCTGCTTTGTCCCTCCGCCCCTAAAGCTGTGGGTCCCTGCTGTGCCCCAAGGTGTGGCCACAAAGATTGGGGACTTTGTGTCTTGGGACCCCAGGGCAGAGCCACCCCTACTGGACTTGTCAGGGTCTCCCTGGGGAAGATGACACCAAGTGTCATTTGCTGTGTTTTATGATCTCTGCTCAGTAGCGAAGGTCTCTGTAGGATTGAGAAAAGGAGAAAGTCGTTTTGTTTGCAGAAATTAGAAATGGGCTGGGGTCCAGGCTGGATTGGGCTTTCCACCCATTGCCCTCCCCTGTCCACTTCCACAGCCAGCAGGTGGGACCCACCCTTGGTTTCCTGGCCAAGCATTCCTTCTGCCCCACAAGACCACCTACTTCGGCGTCAGGGTTGGGAAGTCATACTTCAGTGTCTGCAGCAGATGGAAGAGGCTCTGACAAGGTGGTTATCTTTTCAGGCTCTGGAGTCCAGGACTGTCCTGGCTCTGGACTTCATCCCTGCCCTTTTTCCTCTTTGTGGCAAAGGTACTGCTGTGGACGGAGAAGAGGTGGAGTGGCAGCCATTCTTTGGGGTTATCAGGGGCCCCGAGACAGAGATTCTTGTGCAGATGATTTACTGAGGGTTGTTCTCGGGAGAAATCGGTAAGCGAGCGAGAGAAGGACAGGGCAGCAGAAGAAGCTAGGAAAACATTTGGGTTCGGGAGAAGTCTGACCCCAACCTGATCCCGCAGAGAGCTGAAGAGTGAATCACACCACAGTTATCATGCTTAAAGGTCAAAGGACTGGACCGTTATACCTGCCATGTAGCCTGGCCATAGGCTATGGACTGCCCGCCCCCCCCAGGAGGGGGTGTGCAACTTCCCAGGTATTTGCAAGCAGAGCAGCTTCCATCAGCCAAGGGCAAGCCTCAGAGAAGGTACAAGTGGGAGCCGTTAGCCACCAGCACCTGCAGCTGGACGTGGGTGTGCTGGCCCCATAAGGGGGCTCTGGGCCGGGTGCAAACCACATCTGCTATACCTGGTACGCTATTTGAGGGGAAAACACGTTTTACTGGGACTTGGGGACCATCTGTGGGTCTTGTCTACTCCAACCTCCCTACACTGTAAAAAGACCTGGTGGTTATTCTCTGGGGTCCCGTGTACCCCCTCTGGTATCCAGCCAGTCAGTAAGGACTGTGGGTTAGGGCAGGCTGTGACCACGACAAAAAGCGCTAGCAGTCCCACGCAGGTGTTTCTGGTTCGTTGGCTCCGTTCCAAGCAGTGAGGCAGGGGCCCAGGCTCCTTCCATCATGTGGCTCTGCCATCCCCTCGGGCCTTAGAGTCATCACTGGTTTGGCCAGAGAGAGCTTAGGAACCCCGTGGGAGGCTTGTCTGGGCATCACTTCCTCCCCCCTACACCGTGTCCCGTTGGCCAGAACTCAGTCACATGACCACACCTGGCTGCAAGGGGTGCTGGGTAATGTAGTCTGTAAGCCCAGGCGAGACTTCTCCGGGTGTCACGCCTACCCATGTCCCATTGACCAGAACTCAGTCACATGACCACACCTGACTGCAGGGGGTGCTGGGCAGTGTAGTGTGTAAGCCTGGGTCTGGGGCTTGCCCGGGCATCACTTCTCCCTGTGTCCCATTAGCAAGACTTCAGTCACGTGGTCACACCTGAACGCAAAGGGTTTTGGGTAATGTATTTCGTAAGTGCAGGAGGCACAAGAACCGAGCACACTCTTTCGCCATAGACCTTTGTTCGCTCTGCTTGACTTCAGGGGCCTCTGTGGCCACCTCTGTCATCGTGGTGCTCCAGTTATTGGCACTGGAAAGAGATGGCGAACTGTGAGGTCCTTTTTCTGTGTGTAGGAAGGACAGGGGAGGGGGGCGTGCTTCCTGCCGGACAGTTGCCCGGATTTGGGGTGTAGCCCCCACCCCCACCCCGGGAAAGTAAGCAAAAGCGACACCGGGTTGGTTCCAAGGCATGACCTCATTGGCAGTGGCTTAACCAGCTGGGCCAACCCGCCAACCAACCAGCCGGCAGACGCTACAGGGCTACAGGCATCCCCCTTTCATGACCTTCCTGGGGAGCCCCAGCTTAGCCTCCCCCTCCCTTGCTCCGCTGAACCACCCTCCAGTGCAGACAGCAGCTCCGGGCTGTGTCCACCATTGGCTCTGGCTGGAGCAGTGTTTCGAGAGCCAACTGCATCCCCATCGGGACAGCTTTGTTTTCTCTGCCGAACACAAAATCCCCTGTTCGCTCAGAGAGCCGACAAGGAGACCCCGTGGGGCCGGCCCTGTGGGAGCAGATTCCGGTGAATGCAGCGCCCCGAATGGCTTCAGCTTATTAAAGGCGAATACACGGGATAACTCTGCCCTCCAAGTGGGAGCCAGAATGGAGGGCACAGAGCTGCTCCAGGGGATTAGCAGCCGCAGACGGACGCTGGCAGGTGCAGCCTTTTCTGCAATTTGGAAGGGTTTATGGAATACGGATCCTGCGCTCTCTAAATCCTTGCCTTGGCCTCTTCTGGGCTGCGGGCTGCAAGTGGGGATTTCTTATCCAGCCAGGCTCGGTGATACTTTTGGAGGACCCTGCACCCCTCCGTTCCCAGCATTCCTTGGGAATTCCAGTCCGAGGATTTGTGCACTCGTCTGTTTATTCATTCCGTCTTCATTCGCTCATCCCCTGCACACTTCCTGAGGGCCGGTGCGGGGGCCTGTGCTGGGTTTACAGAGATGATGGAACCCCGTGGAACTCTCTGAGTTCAGGGGACCATGGTACGCCATGCGGGAGAGATGCACGGATGATTCTGAATCAGACCCTTAACCTGGTACAGTAAGTAGAGCCAAGTTGATCACGTGTCAGCAGCCCCCCGCGGGGCCTTCCACCAGCCTCCCAAGGTCAGGATTCTCCGAGAGCCCTTGCTGGGTCTGTTCCTCCTTCATCCAAAGCCTCAGGTCCAGGGTGGCTCATCACCAGTGCAGATGACGAGCAGGAGAACCAGTGGCATAGCTAGAAATTCGGGGTCCTCAAGCGAAACCCCTAGAATGTCCATCTACCGTGGCAGAGTTGACATATGAAAACAGCTTAGGGGGCTGTATTCCTCCGGCTCTCAGGCAGATTCCATCTCCATGTCATTCCCACGTAGAGATGGCATCCCCGCCATCTGCCCCAGCCGGAGACCCCTCATTTAGCTGTGGGCAGCCCGTCTTTCTGCAGCAAGCGGACTTCCTTGTTTGTTCTCTCCAGCGGGTTTGCTGGGCTCACCTCTGTTGCAAGGATTTTTGTTCAAGGTTTTGGTGAGCGTGTTATAGTGGGGAGGGGGGAAGGATGGGGGTGGTGGGGACCTCAGGCCTACCACAAAGCCTGCTCTCGCAAGGGCAGAGGCACGTGAAACCAATGCGCTCTGAGGAACTGTCCTTGAGCTGGGGGTTTGCAGGGGCACAGGCTGCTATGGCTGGTTACTACTTACGGGAGCTTGTGCTTGTGGAGGCTGGATACGGAGCTGAATGGTGTCCCACACGTATGCCCCCACCCCCGGGGGTCAGAGCCTGTTAGTCTTTCTGCACCCGAATTTTCCCAGCAGCCTCTCCGGGAGGCCTGTGCTTGACGCATCTGGGGTGCCCTCCAGGACTGGGAGACGGAGGCCTAGCCCCAGTTGGAAATCCCATGTCTGGGGACTTCTTGGATACCGAAGAAGTGGTTGGTTACAGAATGGCAGACTGGTATAAACGATGACCTTGGCCGTCTTGTGACAGCCTAGACGTGTCCAGGTGGGGAGGGCTGCGCAGGGATGAGGCCCAGGGTGTCTCCTGGCCTCTTGGTGACCTCCAGCCTCTAAGCCCTGCAATGGTCCGGGGACAGTGGCTGTGCCTCCACCAGGAACATGAAGACTTCTAGAACCTTCCACGGGAGTGGGGGGCGGGGAGGGGAGGGGCACTTGCGTCTATGGTTATGTGGGGCCTGTTGAGAATGCTTTACTTCCCCAAGGCAGACACACTACCCTCGTTCTGCATGTGGGAAGGTAGTGGTTTGGTCTCGACAGGGCGGATTTCAGTATTTGCCAGGGTTCCTGCGTGGCTGGAGAACGAGAACCACCCCCCGCCCCGCCCCAGTACTGTTTGTAGACACCTGAGTCACAGTTCCTTGAAATGCCATGTAACTTTTTTTTTTTCTTTTTGATCATTCTGGATGGAAATCTTTCCCAGATGCCTCGCCAGCTTTCCTGCTCCCTGAGCAGTGCCCACTGAACATAATCCTGCCTTTCAGGTGCCGCGGTGGGTGCAGGGCTGGACGGTGCTGGGATGCTGTCATCATCCCGAGGCTGTCCAGCTGTGGTAGGACTGCTTGCCTCTGTTCTCAATGGTGTGCTCAGAGTGTGCTTCTCTTGGTCTCGTCGTTTCCTGCCTCCTTTCCACCTTCCGCTGGCTAGCCCCTCCTCCTCCCCACCATGGGTCAGTCTCCAGAGGCCCCCCCCCACCCTTTAGGTCTCTCCATCCTTCCATTCCGTGTTCTGGGGCGGCGCCGACAGCATCCATTCTCAGTCCATAAGGAAGGATGCTTAAGCTATGAACAAAGACCCAAAGGGATTTGCTTTTGCGATGGTGGTTGAGCTGCTTGGACCTGCTCCTTCCTGGTTCTCCCCTGCCCTGTCCCCGAGACAGACAGGTGGCCTCCGCTTCAGCAGGACACTGTGGTCCTGAAGCATCTCCACACTCCGCCTAGATGCCCATGAAGGAAGGAGGAGACAGGACTAGTCCCTTTGGCTCTCACTTCAGATAGCCGAGGAACAGAGAGGTTAATTTAAGGAGAGGGACCAGTATGGTGGGACTTCTGAAAGCTGTGGTTTTGGGGTTTGGGGGAATCAGGGAGGCTTGGGACGCTTCCTTTGAAGGTCTTGCGGGCTGATCTGTTGGGTAGGCCGGCGGTGGGCGTGTGCCAGGCTGGTCCGGAGTGGAGAACGGAGGCCACCTGCTGGAGTTACGGAAACAGGTGAGGTCCAGCTTACGGAAGTCCTGCTTAACCTAAACTCGGAGGCCTAGTGAGGCAGATTTAGGCTTGGCCTGGCAGCAGGTAGGGGCCAGGGAGGGCTGGCCCACCTTCGAGAACCCTTCCAGCTCAGAGAGGCTGGACTCCCTGGCCTGTGTCCGGTGTATCATTTGGAATAAACCATGGATGGCAAGAATGCGTCAGCTTTGCCAGGGAGCACTGAGAACAGGCTGGTGAGTTCTGGGGTTGACCATGAGGTCTGCCATGAGCTCAGCCCAGGAGGCCGTTGGCCCATGTGCTGCCTGTTCACTTTTCCCGCCCCAGGCTTGCTCTTAAGCCCTGTCTCCTCCGGCAGGCCTCATACCCCCACCCCGGAGATAAGTTGCTAACGATCAGGCCCTACAATCAGGAGCCCCCAGTTTCATACCTGCTTTCCTCTCTTATTTTCTTTTTCACCCTGCCTGGGGTCTCATTTGACGCTAAGGGCCAGAAACTCCTCTGCTGTTTCAGGGGGTTGGGGAGGGAGTGCCTCCCCAGACCCTTGTAGGAAGAGGAGTCTGTCCCTGGATGCGGCGGTTTCCTGAGCTCCTGAGAAGGGTCCAGGAGCAGCTGGTGTTAGTAAAAGTGACGTGTCCTTGCCAGCCGGGGATCCGGGACACCGGGCCTCAGTCTTCTCATGTTTGTGATAGAGATGGTGGTGCTGACCCTCGAGCCCGTCTCCTCAGAGGTTGTTACGCCGCTCAAAGGCTGCGGGTGGAAAGCGCACCTGGGTTGGGGGTGCTGCCCAGGTGTAGACTCAACATGGCGCAGGTGTTCAGGCTGGTGGTGGGCTGAACCCCAGCTGCATCTTGTGGACAGGACAGGATCTGCCAGAGGGGAACGGGGTGACCCCAAGGCCTGCGGGGCTGGGGCCATCTTTGCTGTGGGATGAATCCCGCCGGCGAGGTTCCCACCAGCTGGGGAGGGCTGGGGGTGGGCGGCCCGGGGTCCGGAGAAAATTCTGGATGTCCAGGAGCTGGTTCAGCCTGCCGAGCTGTCCTGCCTCCAGTCGGGAGGGCTTTCTGCAGCCCCAAAGGCTCTGGGCAAGAGGCTTTAATCTAATTACATGCTTTATTTCAGCCAATTTGTTTTCCAATCCATCTTGTTCAGCAAGAAGAAAGAGCGCGATGGGGGCTCACGGCACCCTCTTGTTCCAAGTGGAGAAGAGGGGCTGCTCTCCTGCCTCATGTGGCCAGCGCAGCCCCTGACCTCTCCCGGCCCGGCCCCCCACCCCCAAAACCGGGCTGGAGGCTACCCTGCCCCCCACCCCCTAGGGAGGGGCCCGGGCTGGTCACCGCGCTCATCAGAGGGAGGGAAAGGCTGCTTGCTGGTCCCCTTTTCCAGGAGGCCAGTGTCCTTATGTCTTGCACCAGCCTTCCTGTCCTGGAGGACAGGTGGAGTTGGGGGTGGGGAGGGCAGGATACTCATTCCTGTGGGGTCAGCCCAGCCCACAGTCTTCCCAGCTCCTCCTGGAAGAGCTGCCCTCAGACCCAGGCCTCGGTATTTTAAATCTGCAAATATATTCTCACAATAAGGCAGTGGATTTAGAATCCGTGTTATTAAAGTCCAAACTCGACACCAAAGCCCTCGCACCCTCCCTGGAGACGGAAGATTTATGGGCTCCCATTGCACTCCCCAGGCAAGGAGCAGTGGCTCGTCAAGGGCCGGCTTTTGTGTCTCCCAGTGTTTTCCAGAACCATCTTTCTCCACTCTCCCTTCAGAGCCCTGCCTCGGGCCTTTGCTTGCCCGCCTTCTCTGTGTTGGGGTCCTGTCTTCCGCCCTTGGACAGGGGAGCATGGCACCAGCCAAGCCCCCCCCCCTTTTACTCAACTCATTCAACAAATATTTATCGAGGGCTTACACGTGTCCCGGGCCCTGGGGAGAGAGCAGCGAATGAGGCCGTGGCCCCCATCCTTGCGGAGGGAAGCGGAAGATAGACCAGATTGAATACACGTTGTGTAGCCATTGCTGGGTGGGAACCAGAACCCCTGAAGATGAGTCTGCTTTTCCGAACAGCCAGAGGCCAATCAGTCCATATTTGAGTGAGAACTGCAAAAAAAAAAAAAAAAAAAAAAATTTAATCGCTCGTGCCCAGCAATCCAGTGAGAAGTCTCTAATTCAGAGAGGTGCGGTCATGCACCCAGAGACACACAGCCTCTACCTCCTGGGTCCAGCATTCCCCGTTCCTCCACCGCCTACCTGCTAACGTCCCTCCCTCAGCGTCCTGCAGCCCTGAAGTTTAAGGGTGTTCTGAGACAGGCTGTTCCTGCTGCATCGCGTCCCGGGGTGCGGTGGAGAAGGACTCTCCAAAGAACAGGCAGAGGAGACCCGCTGGAGAGCCCCTGGGGCCGGAGCTCGAGGATGTCACTCCTCAGCTACCAGCCGCGGATCCCAGCGTAGGCAGCAGGGCCTCCTGATCCTGGGGGGGGGCCCCCCACTCAGGCCCTCTCCAGCCCAGCTCATGCCCCCTTTGTCGTCACGGACGCCCAAGCCTGAACCCGTGATTTCTCGTGGGTGTCACTGAACAGTTGTGAAAGTTGCTGACAGCGTCCCTTGTTTGGGGAGCCTGGATCTGCGGGTTTGGTTGGCTCAGCGGGCTTGGTATCTTACAGGGGTGACTGCTTTTGGCTTATTTTATACTGCGCTGTCTGACGGATTCAGGGAACGTGCGGGGGTGACCTGCACTGTGCCACATGCTGGGACGAAGTTCCGGGGCTCTGTAGGGGTGGTGCGCAGCGAGGCTGTTGTGGAGTGTTGGATGCCCGGCTCTGGGTCCAGAAAGGATGGTGATCGTGGAGGCAGATGAGGCTCCTTTTGGGGGCCCAGACCCCGCCCCCCATGCCCACACCGGCCGCTGCTTGGTTTGGGTCAGTTTCATGGTCTCTGCTGAGCACCAGGGTCTGGCCCCAGCTTTCCTGCTGCTCGTCATTCCCCTTATTCAGCTGGGGACCCAGCGAGGGTGCTCTGAGGGCATGTGGGCAGCACCTTGTCCTCCCTGAGGTCCCAGGCGAGAGGTCCTGTCCTCGAGAGGCTGTCTCTGACCTACCTGGTCTCTGTCACCACACCATCATTGCTCCCTCCTAAACCCTGTGCATGGGCGGGACGGTTACTGTCATCACCGTGACCCCGTTTTATTGATGGGAAACTAAGGCTCGGAGTGGTTAAGGGCCCCATATCATTGGGCTGGTGATGTGACCCCTTTCAACAAGAAGCAGCTGCTTTCCCCAGAGCCCCTCCCAGGTGACTTCAGTGACACCATCAGGGCCAGAATTGGGTGTGTGGCTGCAAGGGTGTGTTGGAGAATATTTAAGTTGGAAACATTGGGGTTTCGTATCTGGGAAGAAAGGAGGGTGGGTACTGGAGAGGCAGTAGCAGATCTGTTGGACCCAAGGCTCATGGTAGAGCCGTCACAGCGGGTGGCTCTGTGGGGAGAAAGTACGGGAAAGGAGGGCCCTGGGTGGGCTTTGTGCAGTGCACATGCTGCCCGCCCCTCCAGGTGCAGCAAGGGGGATCATCTGGGAAGCCCTGGGTGCCTGTGGCCGTAGCTGAGGAAGGGGCAGAAAGGCAGGGCAGGGCTCCCCTTGGAGCATGGGATGGTGGCCGGAACACTAGGCTTGGCTCTCCCCCGCTGAGCCCCAGGCCCCCAGCTTGATGCAGAAAGAGGATCAGCACTTAGTTCATGACACTATAAAGCACGCTGGCCCACACTTCCTCACCAGAGTATGTGGCTGCACGCTGAGCAGGAATGAGGCTCTTGGGGCCGAACAACAGGGTAGATTTCTAAGAGCTTGGGGGCTGCCTCTTTGTAAGGACAACACAGACTGGAGGTCATGTGAGGTGGGGGTTGGGCAGCCCGGGGGACCCATCCCTGCTAGTGGGAGGCTGAATGTTTCCCTCTACCCGCACAACTAGAGACCCTGCACCCCACAGCACCCAGCAACCTAGGCCAGACTAGAACCTTCTGGTGGCTTTGCATTCCATTTAAAGTAGAATCCAAAACCATACCTGACCCCACAAGGCCCATCAGACTGTGGAGTTGCCTCTCTGCCCCCTCTCTTTGTTCACTCTGTGCAAGGCACCCCAGCCTTCATTCAGTTGCTGGGAGGTGCCGGGCACGATTCTGCCTCAGGGCCTTTGCACAGACTGCCTTCCCTGCTTGGAACCCTCTTCCTTCGGAACTTCTTGCCCTGCCCCCTTGGCACCGTGGAGGTCCGTGCTGTGTCACCCGCTCAGGGAAGATCCTTGGCCGCTCCGCCTAGAACAACACCCTCACTCCCAACCGTATTATTGGATGCACAACTGGCTGACCACTCACTTTTGGCTTGTCCCTTGGTACTAATGTGTGTGGAATTGCGAGAGGATGGAAGTTCGTGCACCTAAGCGTACACTCACCATCTCTTGCGGGGGGGATAGAGCACTTCCCAGTGGCAGTGGCCCCGTGGATTACCAATACAGGTGTCCCCTTGCTGACGCCACATACCAGCTTATTACGAGATCCCCTATAAAGAAGTGGTCTCCGTCGTCACTAAGGGGAGACTGGCTTCAGAATATTTTTAATGTTTTTTTTTAATATAAGAATTATATACTCATTTTAGTAAAATGAAAAACCTAGAGAAGCCCAAGCAAGAGCATAAAAACCAACCACAGTCCCACCAACCCACATTTCAGTGCATAATATACTCTTCTAGGATAAAATTCAAACCCCTGCCAAGGTTGACCAGCCCCTAGGCTGCCCGATCTCTGGCTGCCACCCCCTCCATTCCCTTCATCTCTCCTGCCTGGCCCTTTGCTGCCCTGTGTGCTTCCTGGAGCTAAGTCCTTGTCCTCCTAGATGTCTCCTCCCTCAGACTGGCCTTCATTAATGCATCCCCATGCTTGTTCTCCACCAGCACCCTCTGCTCATCGTCTCCCCTTTATGAGTGTCCCTCTTGGGCAAGCATGTCACGCCCATGTTACTGACCTGTCCCCTCTGGCTGCAAAGCCCCAACGACTGTTCCCAAGCCTCACTGTCTACCCAGTACTTCCCAGCCCTGGCCACAGGGATCTCGTTTAGCCGACTTTGTTGGGGAGTGAATGGATGATAACTTCACAGATGTCGGGGTGCTGCACCAAAGGGTGAGCATCTTTCTGTGGTTTTGACATGTTGATGCCAGTTGAATTCACAGAAGAGGAGTTTGCATCCCTACCTCCTTGTATGTGCGTGTTTTTGTGTTTGGCATTTCACAAGCCACAAGTCCTATATTCCCATTGGTTTAAGCTGCATTTCCTTGATCACTTGAGATTGGCTGTTTTATATCTCCTTGGTTTCCCTTCCGCCCCCTCCCCTTGTGAATTGCATGTTCTTCTCCTTTGGATTTTGAGTTGCTTGTCTTATTGGTTTGGAAGAGTTCTTTATATATTAAAGACCCCAATCCTTTGCTTTCTGTGTTGCAAATGCTTTTGGCTTTTCTGTAGTCATTTGCCTCACAGTTGTAGGCACTGCATGCCTCTCTCCTCTGACTGCCTCATTTTGGGGGGGGCCAGCGGCAGTGGTCCTTGGGTTTTCTGCCCCAGAGACCCAAGTCAGAAGGGCGTTATGTTGTAGAGGCGGGTAGGGCTTAGAGGTGTTGGAGTGGATGGGCAAGACCAGTGGGGCTTAGATGTCTGGGGACTCAAGAGCTGCCCGGGAGCCCAGCTTTCCCGGAGAGCTGGATGAACCCTGGGTTCAGCGCTTATGGGTGAGGATTCTGAAAAGGTGGTCTTAAGAGGGGGGCAGCGTTAAGTCACCTGCAGCTGCGGAGAAAGCGGCAAGAGTGGCTTCTCGAGCAGTGCCTCCCCCATCCTCACCACGTCTAATTTATGAAACCCATGGACACCTGCCGTGGGCAAATGGGGCTCTGGCCTGAGGGGTTCCAGGCAGCTCCGTGGCTCCCCAGTCCAGTGGAGCTAAAACACACTTTGTCCAGGCAGACTGGCCTCACCTGCCTTTTGTCACCTGCTGGTGGGCAGAGTGGCCCTGTCAATATGGATGGAGCCAGCGGGGTGTCCCTCCTAGTCCCACTTCCGTGAGCTCCTCCACCTGGTTGGGGGAGGGGGCCGGGGGTGGCACCAGGAACTCCTCCCTCCTCTGCGCCCAGCCGGTGGAGTCTGCCAGCTCACCCTCCCTTCATACCTCCACCTTGCGATGGATCTTGGGGGCTGGTGTCCCTTGCTCATTCCCCCTGCCCCCGCCACAGCCCCACCTTCCCGAGCCTGACAGCCCAAAGGCAGAGAGGCAGGGGTGCTGCTCAGAGCGAGACCTTGGCCAGCTCCCTGCCCTGCTCCGAGGGAGGTGCCAGATGCAGCGCCCTTGGCTCCGACGGGGGGGGGGACACTGGGCCCCGCCTGCCATATGCTCGGAGATGAGCTTCGATCCGGCGAGCAGGCCTGCCCAGCAGGATTTTTGGCACCTGGGACACAGGAGGCAGACCGGAGGGATGAGCTACCCAAGGTGGTGGGAGAGGAGGGAGCGGCTCTGCCTCTGGGATTGAGCCTGTAGGGCCCCCTCTTGCCTCTTGGCTGGGGCTTGGTCAGGGGAGCAGGTGGGGGGAATAAAAGGGAGGTCGGCTGCTCCCAGGAGGAGCCAGGATGCCAGCCAGCCAGGATGGACCTGCTGTGAGCCACAGATGGCAGCCTCTGGGTCTCCGCGGCTCTCCCCGGTCCCCTTGTCCCTCCCTGGCAGCTCCCATCTTTTTGGGGAGGAGGACGGGAGCCACGGGTGACTCTGGTGTGGGAACCCCTGCAGCTCTCCTGCCCCCTCCGTTCGAGCCCCAGAGGGTCCCCTGAGAGAGTAGGGGCCGCCAAGCATCCTCCTCACCCCTTCCCTCACTACTCCTGTGCGAGGCAGACCCAGGCACTGGGGTGGGGGCCCGGCCACTAGTCCAGGGAGGCTGGGACCGCGCCGGACGGGAAACATCGGGCCTTATTGAATGAGATCAGTCGGCTGGGCTGCAGGGTCTGTGTGACGGTAGGCTCATGCTGGCTTTTATATCAGGGTTGAATCATAGGACGCGGCCCCCCACTTTTTTTTAAGTCCCAAATTGATCAATTTTAGGTACTTGGAATTTCCTAAGTAATTTCCACGTCTTCCTGTTTCTGCCTGGATCAGGTAGCATAAGGTCCAGAGATGGCCCAAGATTCTGTCTCTCTTTGTTTGACTTGTACATGTACATTTTCCTAAAAAGTCATGGAGTTCATTTCGTGTCAGTTTCGGCCTAAAGCGGTGTAGGGTAGCAGCCTTCTGATTTATAACATAATTATAATTTCGACTCTGATTATAGTCCCTTCCTCCTGACTTCCTAATGCAAGCCTGATTTCTCTCTCGTATTCATAATTAGACATGACAGTGTTTTGTCTGGGTTTTTTTTTTTTTTTTTTTTTTTTTGGTTGTTTTTTGTGTGTGTGTATGTGTTTTAAGTTTCTTGGTTTGGGGGCTTTCCTGAGAAGCCGTTTTTGGGGGTATTTACGACGTGTGAGTTTTTTCTGGTGTTTCAACTTCTGCTGCCAGTCTCCAGCTTTCTTCAGAGTTTGTTTTGCTCGCTAACTGCTAGAGCCAAATACATATATTTTCATTCTTCTCTATTTAACAATAAATCCTGTTCATTACGTTGCTGTTGGGAAACATGGCTTGTATGATTCCAGCTCCTTTGGAATTAATTAAGCAACATTTTACTGCTCAGGTTACTGTCTGTTCCCTTATGTGTTTCTAACACTTTTGTTCTTAGTATATTTCAATATGATGTTATTCCAGGCAAAACATTCTCTTTTATTTATTACGAGGTGAACTTCTTTGTTAGCGGGTGACGAACTTAGAACGTCTTTAAAGAATCTTTACAGTGTCTTCTTTCAAAGTTGTAAGCTTTACAAACAAATCGCTTCATTTAGTGATGTCCCTCCTAAGTGTTGTTTTTTTTTTTAAGATTTTATTTATTTATTTGACAGACAGAAATCACAAGCAGGCAGAGAGGCAGGCAGAGAGAGAGGAGGAAGCAGGCTCCCCAACGAGCAGAGAACCCGATGCGGGGCTCGATCCCAGGACACTGGGATCATGACCTGAGCTGAATGCAGAGGCTTTAACCCACTGAGGCATCCAGGTGCCCCAGTTTTATTTTATTTTAAAGATTTTATTTATTTATTTGACAGAGAGAGACACAGCGAGAGAAGGAACATAAGCAGGGAGTGTGGGAGAGGGAGAAGCAGGCTTCCTGCGGAGCAGGAAGCCCGATGCAGGGCTCGATCCCAGGACCCTAGGACCATGACCCAAGCTGAAGGCAGATGCTTAATGACTGAGCCACCCAGGCACCCCTGCCTTCAATTTTAGAACCAAATATGAAATCTCCACCTCACAGGTTTCCAAGCCTGTGACCACGTTTGTAGTGTATGGTCTCACCAAGACTGCCCCCTCTTAAACTCTTACTTCTGATTCATTTCCTGATTGTCTGGAAAACATTCACAAGTACCACTCTCAAAAGGGATATATGATTGGAATATTGTCTGCAGCCTTGCACACTGGAGAATGCCTTTGGCTCGTTGTGGCCTGCACACACATACGAGATAGTCTAGCTGGGTATAAAATTCCTCGGTCACAGACTTTTCCCTCCTCATGACCTGTGGGCATCGTTCCATGACCATCTGGTTGGCTTCTTCTTGTTGATTTCTAATCCGCCTCTGATTTTCCCTCATCCTGGGATTTCATATGTGTGCGAAGATGTGTCTGGGTGTTGGTCTCTCTTGCTTGATGTTTTTCCAAAAAGTCGGTGAGCCTTCTTGTGCATGTGTCGGTCTGCCTTTAGCTCAGAAGTCCGATCGTTCATTGTTTCTATCCTGCTTGGCTTCTGCTGCCTTCTCTCCCCATCATACGTCACCCTCTACATTCTCACCGTTCTCTCCTTCGTCTTTATCCTTTATCCTTTATCGTCTTTATCCTTTTCCTCTAGAATCTGCGAGAGTTTCCCCAGTTCATTCTCTGTGTGTCCGAATCGGGTGTCTCCAGGATCCCTTCTCTTGACTGCTTCCGAAGTGGGTTTTGATTGTGCTACTGAGTTTTTTGGTTTGGGTCTTGGTTTTTCCAGCTCTTCTTCCTCTCCTGTGTCACGTTCTTTGTATCGTCCTGTGGCCTCTTTAGCTCAGGCTGGTCTTCCCTTCTGGCTTTCTTCTCCAACTTTACAGAAGCCGTGTCTTTTCAGATCTTTTTTTAGTCTGCCCTAGTCACACGCTGTCCATGGCTGTTGTCACGCCCCAGCAGCGGACTTTGAATACTTATGATAGAGACTTGTATGGCCTGCAAAGCCTTAAGTATTTACTGTTTAGCATTTTGAAAAAAAAAAATGCAGATTCTTCTACTAGGACAACTGGATTCCCATCTCGGCGACACACTGGACAGCAGGGGACTAGATACAGCTCTGGCCCTGCTCCCTGTTTCCTGCCAGTGTCTCCCCTTGATTCACTGTGTTCCTTGGGGATGGCATCCTTCTACCTGCACTGCCTGATTTCCTCCTTCTCTGTGCTGGTCATTTTGATAAAAATGAAAGTGCAAATATGCAGGTGTTCTGTCGTCCTTCTGGGCCCTCCCCTTCCTTCAGCATCTCCTCCCTGGAGGAGGGCACCAGCCCCAGCGCCCCTGCCTACCTCCTGCCCATTTGTTTCCTGCTCATTGTCCCTGTGTCCTCTCTTTCTTCGAGATCTCTCCGTGTGTCGGACGGGAGGCTGCGTCTCGAGGTAAAACCTGGGACAGGTTTTCTCCTTCCTCCATCATCTGCCTTTAATTAATAGAGACTGCTCCCAGATTCCAGCATGGGATCATCTATCCATTTGGTTTTCTTTGGCGGGACTGTGAATTTTCATTTTTCTCGTTGTCTTTACAGCTCTTTTGGCACCAGGCAAAGAGGGGCTCCGTGGGTCGCTGCCAAGTAGATATGCCATTTTGAAGGAGTCAGAACCACATGTGAAACCTGTGGCTTGTCCCTCCTGAGGCCGTCTCTGTGGGTGTGTGTGTATTTGATAGAAGAAGAAAAGGCAGGAACATTTTCCCTACCCAGGGACCACTTGTCCGATGACCTCAGTTGTGTGGAACACGCCCAAAACAAAGAATCCGCCAGCCGCCAGATAGCGGCCATGGTGTCTGTGACCCGGACGTTACTGACTCTACCCAAAGGAGAGCGTTTCCATCGTCCTCATTCCAAGCCCATTTACCCATGTTTTACGTACAGGTCTAAGAGTCTTGGTCTTTGTTTCCCTACTCTCAACCCAGCTGGAATCGACAAATCCAAAGGGAGTGGGGGGACACCTCACAATGAGCGCATGGCCCTTAAGAAGTATTTCTGGGGCTTCTGGGGGGCTCCGTGGGTTGAGCATCTGCGTTCGGCTCAGGTCATGATCTTGGGGTCCTGGGATTGAGTCTCCGTGGCCAGCCCACCCCAGCTCTGAAATGGGGCTGGTACTGCGATGTTCTCATTGGGCAGGGAATGGATGCCACACATTCTGGGACGATGTCTGTCCCAGGTAGATATCTGGCTCTGGAAAGAACCACCGTCAGTGTTAGCAGGAGGGAAGGGAAGAAGTAAGCCCAAGGTGCCCTGGGAGGAGACTGTCACCAGGCTCTGCCACCGTGCCTTTGGCCCCCACAGTGCATGGCAGGTGTTCTAGAACCTTCCTGAACTCTGGCTTCCTGGCTTTCAGGTGGGACTGACAGGGACTCCCTCACAAGTGTGCAGAGCCCACGGCTACATGGTGCGGTGTCCCCCTCCCCTCTGGGCTGTGTGCCTCAGTGCCCAGCTGGAGAGGCTCCCCGGGGAGTGAGAGCGGAGATGATTTTCCGGAATGCAAGCACAGACACGGACCAATGGCTTTTGACTTCGGTAAAATATATCCAAAAGGCGAGGAGTAAGGGGGTTCAAGGCCGTCCCGGGGAGATCACCCAGCATTCTTGCTAGCTTCTCTAAGTGGGGAGAGCAGGGAGGGAGCCCAGCCCACTCTCAGGACCACGGGTCTCTTGCACATCCTGGGTTCAGCCCGCGGCAATGGCTTTGCTGTGCGCATCATCTGTTCCTGTGGTGGCTGACCCGCAGCCTGGAGCAGCTGCTCCCCAGGGTGAGGCACGGGGCGCAGGGCCCGGTGCTGGTGCCTCGGGTCCATGAGTTCGGGTTGCCATCACATTGCGTTGACCGCTCAGGCTTGGTGGCTGCAGAGTGCGGACGGTGGTCCCTGGACAGCTTCGTCCCTGCCTCCTGAGAGGTCCCCTCCCTCCCCTGGTGGCCAGCCAGCTATTTGGCAGAAGTCACTAGCAGGATAGCCTCTGGGCGCCCCTGGCAGGGTGTCCTGGTGACCAGGAGGGGGTCCCGGGGCTCAGATCACAGGGGACCAGGAAGCAGGGGGGCTGCGTTTTCCCCTATTTTCTGAGACTGGTTCCCCACTGGGTGCTCCCCCTGCCCCTCCCAAAAGCTGGCTCAGGAGGCAGCAGGGGGCTGCCAGGCCGTGGGCCGTCTGGGCAGTGGGATGGAGCAGTTTCGACTCTAACCGAGGCACTAGTCAGTGAATTCCAGGACCTGGAAGGAGGCAGCCACATTTCACGGGGCTAGAGACCAGCTCTGGGGTGGGAGGTGTCTCTGAATATTCTCTGCATCGCTAAGCCACGGGGGGGTTGGGTGAGGGGCACTGGGAGGACTGACTCCCTCCCCAGCTTTGTCCTGTGCCCCACACAGATCCTTCCCTTACCCCCAGGTCAGCTTGGCAATGCCCTCTGCGGGGGGAGGGGCTGCACCTGCTCCTGGGGCGATCCCCTCAATGTATGTGTGTTCCCTTTTTAGCCCCCACAACCTGTCACCCGGACACACCCCCAGCTCACCTCCCTTGCCCGATGCTGCCATGGTTTCTAGAATATTCTGGGCCCTCCACCGGCTGTCTGGGCCTTGCTGGAACACGGGGTACTCCTTGTGCCCTGCTCTGAGCTTCACACCCTGCTGGCATTGTGTTCACTGAACCACAGCGTGGCATAACCAAGAGAGCAGTCCTTGGGCCTCTCATGGTCGAGTTCAAGGCCCAGCCTGGGCACCAGCTGTCAGGGAGGCCTTGGGCAGGGGGCCTCAGTGTTCCTACCTACAGAATGGGACCGTCACCCCCACATCTTAGAATGGTGGTGAGACTGAGTGAGGCCTGGTGTGTCGGGCGGTGGCATGGAGCAGGCTGGAGTGATGTCTTGGGCCCCAGCTGTGAGCTGGCCATTGTGCTGAGGGTGACAGTCCTCTGTGGATCTGGCCAAGCGTTGCATCACCTTGTCGGAGGATCGGGAAGAGCTGGCCGGGAGAGGGCCTGGCTGGGCCAAGGCAGGGTGTTTGCTCTGGTGGTTGGACGGAGCCCCCCAGCCCCAGGAGAAGCGGGCCCAGGGGCTAACCGACCCCAGAGGCCCTGCACTTTCCGCCTGGCTTGCACCCCAGCTCCGGGAAGACCCCGATATGCTCCCGGCGGCCGCAGGCCCATAGCCCTGCCTCACAGCAGTGGGGCCCATTAGAACTGAACTCCCCTCCGCGGGCCATTCTATTTGCACACTCCAGTAGAGTGGACACCAAAGGCATTTTCTAATGCTTCATGGGCTGCTAATTTCCTCCGTGACCTCTTTTGTTGGGGTCTGACCCCAGCCAGAGGCTCTGCGCCATGAAAGCCAGCGCCTGACACAGACCCGGGGCGCGGGGTGACAATGAGGCCTCTATCGGCTTTAATCAGGTTCCAGTTGTGTCTTAAGAACGGGTTGGGGGGAATCTGGGCGGCGCTCGGAAGCCCTGGGTGGCACAATACCACAGGCCCCAGTGTCCCTCGCGGAGGCCAAGGGGGCTCCAGGCGGTGGCTGAAGGGCTCCTTGGGGCCACAGGGTGGGGGGCCGGGCCGGGTGGGGGGCCCTTTGTCCCTAGCGCCTCTTGAGAAGGCCAGGCCGCCCTGAATGGCAGCCCCGCCCGCCCCGTGGGTATCGCAGGCCTCTGGGCATCTGGGGAGGCGGCCTCCCCCTCGCCCCCGGCCTATTCATCGCCAGCCTAATTAGGTTTTTTGTCTGTGTTCTCCTCCCCTGCAGACTGTGATTCCTACTGCAAGGCCTCCAAAGGGAAGCTGAAGATTAACATGAAAAAGTACTGCAGGAAGGACTATGGTGAGTGCCTGGCTCCCTGTCTGGGGGCCACGTGACCAGTGGGGGTGGGGTGGGGGGGCGGGTCCTGGTGTCCCGTGATTGGCAGGGGGCCTGGCTGGCGGGATCCCATGCCCAAGGGTCTTGTCAGCTCTTTCCCTGTGGCCCTCTGAGGCAAGGGGTGCCAGGGGACTTCCGGGCGGGGGGTGCGTGAGGGAACTGCAGGGCTCGAGGACTGAGTTTTCTCTGCCCCCGGCAGGAGCTCCCCTGTGGCTGGGATTCCCAGCCTGGCCTCCAGCCTCCCCTCTGCCCCAGGTTGGGGGCTGTGGCCTCAGATTAGTCACTTTGCCTCTCTGGTCTTGGGTGCCGTTCTCCGTACGATGGGCTTTCAACTTGAGTCTCCCTCCGTGGCTCAGCGTGGGGTCCTGCAGGTGTCAGGAAAGGGGGCAGCAGCTCTGTGGGCTTAAAAGCCTCCTTCTTCCAAATGCTGACTCTGCAAAGGCTGGGGTGGGCCGGGGAATCTGCATTTTAAGTGGTCGCTGGGTCCCCGAGGGTGCTTTGCAGCCAGCAGCTCTGGGGCTGACAGCCCTGTCCCTTGAGCTGTCAGCCCTGTGCCCCTTTCTCTCTTGGATGGCCCTGTCCTCCTCCGTATGCACTTGCTGGGAACCTCCTTCCTGCCAGGCTGCTGCCCAACCCTGGGAGGAGGTAAGGAGCCAGCTTTGTGGTGTCTGGTCCCTGAGAGTGGCTGTGCTGGCTGGAGGCCTGGGCTGGCCAGACAACAAGTGATGTGGGGTCAAAGCCTGACTTGGGAGGCTGTTGGGGAGCCCGCTGGAGGAGGGGAGCCCCTCAAGGCCACCCTTGCAGCCGAGAGCCAGGGGTCACTTCAGAGCAGGGGCGTAGCAAACAGGAGACCCAGGGGATCTGCTGGCAGTGGCAGGGGAGGACCCTAGGCAGAGACCTGGGTGTCCACATGGGCAGCCGAGGCCCCTGTCACCCGGCCAAGAGGTCACTGCGGCCTGGATGGAGACCCAGGGGCTCTGAACCCAGGCCTGGCACCTTCCACCGTCTGGCCCTCCTCTGGACCCGTTGGGCCTGACGGATTTGGGGAGGCGGCTGACCCTCCCCTACCCCCTCCGTCACCCCCGACTCCCACCGATGCTGCCCGGTCCTGTTTGTCACCTGGCCCCCAGAGGTGGTCCCCCAGCCACGGGCTTGGCAGGCCTGTCCACCCCACACACGCTGGCCTCTCCTGCCCGCCTTTCCAGACCTGCCCCACTCTGTATGTCTGGAAGCTGCCAGAACAGGGCCCGGTGCCTCCCAGGCTCCCAGGGAGGAGTGACCCTTGTGAGTTGCCTGGCAGCTGGGCCGGAAGAGAGGGAGGAAGGAGCAGAGCCAGAAGAGGACCTCTGTCTGTCCCTCTGTCCCTCCGTGACCCAGCCCGGCCTGCCATCTGCCCGGGGCGGGCTGTGGGAACCAGACATAAGGTGTTTCTCTTTAATAAGGACAAGGGTCCGGCTCTTTAAACATAACGAAATGCACGAGGGAACCCAGAGGAATTTGGAGAACTTATAAAACCTAATCATTGTACCCGTGTGAGTGTGTGTACGGACACGGGTACACACGCACGCACACAGGCAACGTTATGTCCCCAGAGCCTAGAGCCTGCCCAGGGTGCCTGGCCTGCCCCTTGCTGGGGCTGTGTCTCCCGGTGGCCCCGATCCAGACCCCTGTGGGGCCTGCAGCCAATTTCCCAAAGCCCCGTTCAGGTGTTTGCAGGAACGTCCGGCTGCCGCTGGAAAAAGAAGTAACCTCGAGATGGTTGAAGGGGAAAGGGAGCGCAGTCTCAGCCCCAGTGACACGCACAAGGGAGGGATGAGGGCTCAGGCAGGGGGGCCCAAGGGTTTTGTCATGGTCGTAGGCTTGGGGCCTGGGGTGCAAGTGGGGGCTCTGTCCACAGGCCCTGAGAGCCAGGGGCTATAGAGAGCGCTGCCCAGAACGGGGGACGGCATGGTGGGCGTGCTGGGGCGGGAGAGCTTGGAGTTGTTCTGGAAGCTTCTTTGGGGGAACACACCTGAGGGCTGGAGGGGGAGGGCCCAGCAGTCCTTCTGTGAGGTGCTGGCCTGCAGCCCCTATTCGGTTCTAAAAGCAAAGAAAGGAAAAATTAGGCTTTTAAAACAGTTACCAGAATAGCGCGTGTGTCACACCTGGTTCTGTGGGACTCGGCCCCGTTTTGTTCTCTTGTCTTCTTTTCCTCTGTTGAATTCAGCTCTCCTGACCCCCAATGTTCTGGGGGACCCTTGTCCCTCCTTGGCACTCTGCTGGCCCCCATCAGCAGGAGGGCTAAATACCCTCTTTTTGTCAAAGGGGACCAGACACAGTCTTTTTATGAACTTAGAGGGGCCCCACTGGCTTATTCAGGAGGGAGGGAGCAGCTCCCCGCCAGGGCAGGGGCCCGCAGGTGCAGCCGGAGGCCTCGTGCTGGGGGTGGGGGGCTGGTGAGGTGTTGTGCTTGGGTTCGTAGGACCCTGCATTCCGTTGGGACCACAGACCCCTGGATAACGTGAGAGTGGGGGTGTCCCTCCCCAGGTCGGCGTGGGGGTGTGATGCACAGGAAGAGGATGAGGAGGGAGGTGAGGCGGGCAGAGCGGGCCAGGCAGAGGAGGACTGGGGACTGGACTTTCTGGGTTGGGGGGGGGCTGCATCGTCCCTGCTCTGACACCTGGCAGGGAGCCAACTAGAAAATGTAACCAGTGCCCTGAATGTTCTAGAAGCTGCTGCTGAGTGCCCCGGGATGGCCGCCTCTGCCATGTGAAGAGCAGGCCCTGGGCCCCATCTCCTGCTGGGGACGTGGAGCTGGGTCTCCTCCGACCGGGGCAGGGGGAAGAAGGGGTGTGCGGGCAGGTCCTGCCCTGTGTTCGCTCTGGCACGTTCCCGATGGGAGGGGCTGGGTTGGGCACCAAGCAGAGCAAGGGGGACGGGGGTCAGGGGAGGGCCTCAGGGCCAAGTCCCACCACACTTCTCGCATCCACAGAGCACCCCTAGCAGGGGAGGGAGGCCCGTTCTCTTCCCATCTGCAGGGAGGGGACAGCAGCCCCATGGTTTGGACATGCAGACCCCCAATGTGCTGTGGGACTTGGGGCAGGAGCCTCACCAGCCGGGGCCTCGGTTTCCTGTCACATGGGGGTCTCATCCAGACAAACAGGGGACATGACACCTTTCTGGATAAGACCCAGTGTGCTTGGGGCAGGTGCAGGGTGACGCCGTGGTCTGTGGTCACCTGGCTCTCTGTTGCCCTTGAGGGGACCCTGCTGGTGAGCTGCCCGTGGAGAACAGGTGCGTGCATGATTGTCCGGTGTCTGTGATGCCGGCCAGTTGGGGACACTCACCTGGGAGGGGCCCTGCCTTGTGTGAACACCCCTGGTGGCTGTGCTCATGTAACGGCGTGCGTGAGTGTGCACGGGTAGGTGTGATGTTGTGAATAGCCGTGGGTGTGCACGCGAGTGTGGGCACTTGTGTGTGGATGTGGGCGTGCAAGTAGGCTCCTGTGGAGCTGTTTGTTAGTGTGCTCATGTGTGGGTGCACGAGTGTGACACTGTGTGAGCATGTGCAAGTATTCCTGTGTGTGCATGTGGGTGTGTACGCGCACATGTGTGGGTGTACGTGTGAGCGTGCACACGTGCCTTGTGTGACAACAGGGGTGGGTGTGCAGGTGTGAATGTGTGTGCACAGATGCACATGTGTGTTTGTGACCCTGTGTGTGTGCACATCAGAGCGTGTGTGTGCTTGTGTGATAGGGAGCACACCTGTGTGTGCTGTGTGGGCCCGTGAGTGTGTATGAGTGTGCCTGTTTGTGTGTTCACCACTGAGTCCGGGCAGCATCTGTCTGGAGCCCCTCCCCCCGGAGTCATGCGCTGCCAGCCAGGGGAGTCAAGGCAATGAGGGTGACAGAATTACACTGTCCCCAGGGCACTGTGGGGGGTGGGCACTAGGCTGGGGCTGGGGAAGGTCTTAGGCTGCTCCCATGACCATCCAGGCTGGGCCGCTCGGCCTCCTGCCTCTGCTCCCTCTTGTCCCTGACCACCTTCCGGGCCCTGTCCTCACTCACCACACCTGTGCACCCTCCCTACCCCCCCCACACATATCCCAGGGCATCCTGCTCCCTCACACATCCATCCCCAGCCGGTCCCTCTTCACACTCATCGAATACCTGCTGTATGCCCCATCCTGTCCTGGGTACTGAGCTTGCGGATACGGAGGAGACACTGTCTTAGCCCCCAAGGAACAGTCTAGGAGGGAGACATGCACACAGTAAAGAGCGGGGCGGGGTGGACAAGCCTGAGTTCCAGAGCCTGGCTCTCCAGAGAGGGCATAGAGGGAGGGCTTCCTGGAGGAGGGTCCTCGGTAGCCAGTGCTCACGGGGCAAAGCAAGGCTCCCAGGCAAAGGGAGGAAGACCTCGGCCACAGAAGTGGAAACAGGCTGGGGAAGCAGGTGCTGGATGCAAGGGTGTAGGGGCCAGGGAGCCTGGGGTGAGCCCCCAGTGGGCCTCAGCATCCATGGCCACGTCCGAGCCCACTGAGAGCCGGGCCTGCTCACGTGGGCCGCCGTGGGCTCCTGGGTGCTGCCTCCAGGCTTTTCCCTCTCCCTGGGCTTCGCAAGTAGGGGGAGACGGACAGCTCACATTCTGAAAGGTGAGATCATCTCACTTTTGCCAGTTCTTGGAAAAATGATTCGTTCCCAGAAATGTTTATTAGTCACCCCTTTTGTTGAAAGACATTTTGGCACCACCAGATGGAAAAATCAGAATGCTTTTCACGAGACGATCTGCGTCCAGTACGCCTCCTGAGCTCCCGCAAGGATGGCGTCTGGGTGCGGCTCAAAGGGGAGACCCTGCTGGCATCCGTGGGGAGAGACGGGGCTTGCTGGGCTGTGCATGTGCATGCGCGCCTGCTTTCTCGGGGGCCCCGTGGCAGAAGCGGGCCTGGGACCTAAGTGGAACTGTCTTTTACCCCAACATCCCTCCCCCTGCACCCAGGGACCTCCCGGGGCCTTGCCAGGCCCAGGACGGGGCACCTCATGGCCTTCCTTCCTGTCCTTGACAAATGCACATGAACACCGGTCACGGGGCACACACCGTGTCCTGCCCACGTTATGCTGAGACTCAACCAGACACGGGAGTGCACTCGACTGGGGACTGCAAAGTCCGGGAGACTTCCAGGCCGCACAGAGGGGCAGGAGGGGTCCCTGTGGTGTTGGGGTGACATTTAGAGATGATGGAGCCAACATGGCGGACATCGTGGCTGGGACTGGTGGGACTGGCGATGGGCATGGCCGCGTGGGGGAGGAAGGTCCCGGGTGGTCCCCGAGGGGGGTGCATGTGGGGGCGCCGCCGCTGGTGGGAGCCTGCCGATGATCGCGGAGCTGGCGAGGACTGCTGAGGCTGGAGATCAGATGGGGTCAGGGGAGAGGCTCCTAACTCAGGCCTCTTTTTGTCTCACTGGCCCCAGAGACCCAGGGGAGAGGGAGGACAGTCTCGGCAAACGATGGCCTCTCCCCTCTTAACACTCGTCCCCTTCCTTTTCTTGACCCTGAGTTCAAGAGCTTTCCTGGTCAGGATCAATCCCATTAAGTGCGGAGAGCTAGACGGGTTCTCCACATGTCCCACGGACGACGTGCCTGGGTCTGCAGCCCCCTGCAATCCGGGGGCTTGGGTGTGGGTGCGGGTGTTTCCCCTCCTGAGGCCGTTCCTGGGAGACGCCAGGCCCCCCACCCCAGTCCCCCGTAGCCCCGGGGAGCGGAACATTGAGCAGCCAGCGGCGCATGGCATGGTGTTTCAGAGGCTTGCTGACCCTTCCCTGGGGGGGGGTCACCGTCCCCATGGGGAGCCTCCAATTTCCCCAGCCAGATGTGACCTTCCTTCCTCCCCACTCCCAGAGGGCCAGCTCCATATGGAGGCCAGATGTGGGGCTGGGTCCGTGTGAGTCAGGCTGGGGTCGAGGAATGTGGGTGACCACCAGGTTGGACAGGGAGGGCCCAAGGGCCGCCCGGAACAACTTGACCGGAACGTGGAGGCTTGGAGGGGGTGGGGGCGGGGATCTGTCCAAGGTGCCTGGAGAGCTCTGCCCCTGGGGCTGGGGGCGCCGGCTGTGTCCCACACCTGTGATGGGCAGCACTTGTCCTCTCTGCCAACCGGGGGCCTGTGTCCAGGATCACAGAGCATCTTGCTCAGCGACGCAGTGCTCGGATGGAGCCCCCCCACGCCACCGTGGTGGGGATCCTATGGGTCCTTCCTGGCCTGCCCCCAGTCTGTGTATACTTGCTGTGTGCAGCCCTGCCCCCAGACCCCAGGGCACCCTCTGGAGTGGGGCTGTGGGAGGCTTGTCAGGGGCCAGGGACACCCTTCCGAGTGCTCGCAGGTGTCTGCTAGATTCCCCTGGGGGAACGTGGCCGGCCAGGGAGCACCCCCAGGACTCTGGGGCTGTGGTCTGGATACTGCTTGGTTCCTATTTCCGGGCCTGGTGCCCTGTCTTCAGGGTTCCTTGGAGAAGCGGGTTCCGTCCTTTGGGTGTGGGTTGCCTTTTAGGAGCTAGAGCCGAGTGGGGCATGCGGAGGGTGCATGAGAGGACCTGTGGCTGCTGGATACTCCCACTCCAGGGCTCCGGCTGGGGAAGCGGGCTTGGCTGCCCTTTGAGCTCCGCAAAGGGGCTGCCTGGAGGCCATGTCCTAAATGGGCACTGGGCTGCAGGCTTTTTGGGGAGCTCGGATGGGCCACACCTCCACCATGGAGTGTGCATCAATCTGTAGCCAGAAAAGCACCTGCTGCACCAGGCTTTCTGTGAGTCCTGGAGGACACATGTCTGGGCGGTGGCCGGGGGGGTGGGTACCTTGGGGGGTGATAAGGGGCCTGATCTGAGGTCATATTAGCGGAGGTCGATCTGCTTGCCTCGCCCTCCTTCAGAGGCCAGGACCCCACTGGTGCACCAGCCTGGGGCGACGCTCCTCCCTGGGCCTTCCCGGGGGTGCTGGGAGGCAGGCTTGGTTGTCGGGCATCTCCTGGGTCTGTGTGAGGCCATCCTCCAGTTGACACTCCGGCAGCTCTGGCCAGACCTGCGATGGGGGGCAGGGGACAAGCCAGGCTCTTTCCGTCCCTCCTGACTGGGAGAGGGGGCCCTCTGTCCCTTTGGCTCCTTTGAGGAAGAGACCAGCCCGCTGATGAGGGTGCCCCACTCTCCTACCCGAGCCTTTGGCCAAGCGGGGTGGCCAGTCCCCTGACCCCGTCTCACTCGTGAAGGGGGATGCAGGTGGCCGGGCCAGACTGGGACCGTTGCCCAGGGAACAGGACTCATGTCTTCCCCAGAGTCTGACTCTGATTCCCAGCATCCCCTCCTCCGAGGATCCCTGTGCAGGGAGATGGTCCCAGGTCTCACCCCTCTCCCCTCCCAGGAATGGAGCCGGAGCCCTGGGGCCTGGCTGGGAAACTGAGGCAGCATTCACCTTGCTCTTGGTTCTGAGAGAGAGAGGATGTCTTTGCTGAGAGGGGGAGAAAGGAGGGACCCTCAGCCGGCCCGCAGGTGGGTGTCCCTGCCTTCTTTGAGGTTTGAGGTATGACTTTTTGGGGGTGGCAGCCTGGGGACTCCAGAGGACTCCCGTGGGGGCCTGTGGCCTGCTGTGGCCACAGCTCGCCTCAGCTCGCCACCTTGCTTTATAAGGACGGCTGAGACACCCCGTGGTGGGTGTGCGGGTCCTGCCTCGATGCCCTGCACCCCCTCTCCACCTGCACACTCGCTGTCCCCTTCCCCCCGCCGCCCCGCCTCTGGCAGTTCAGCATCTCCAAGAACAAGACTTGGCCGGGCTCCGGGCTTTCTTACCTTCATGGGGGATGGGGAAACATGTGGTCAGGGCTGCATTTTATGAAAGCAGCTGCAACTCATGACATACTTTCTATACCGGGAGATTTATGGGGCTGCATGGTTTTAATGGTTTCTGTGGGGTTAGTGTCCTCCCCCATTCGTCCTGGCCGCTGTCTCCGAGACAGATGGGTGACAAGCCTTCCCCGGCCGGACCGGCCCAACAGGAAGGTATGGCTGCTGGGCGGTTGGCGGGGCGCTGGGGGAGGCCAGGGGCTGGCCACCAGGCCTGCTTGGGAGGGGCAGCTGCTGGGAAGCCCCTGGGGGCCCACCCTGAGCGGCTCATAAATCCAGGAGACCTCCAGGCGGCAGGAAGCCTCCCCGCGGAGGTGTCCCAGGGCTCAAGGCTTGTGGGAAGAGGAAGATGGTTGGCAGCCCCTCTCCCCTCGGGCGGGTGCCAGGGCCCCTCCCCCACGGCCCCTCCCCCAGGGCCCCAGCCCAGCAGGTTGTCCTGAGGCTGAGCCAGCAAATGAATGAGCAACAACTGTATACACTTTTTTTCTTAGAATCTGGCCCAGTCCGGGAGCTTTGATGACAGTAGGAGGTCCCCAAAACCTACCAGCAGGGACATAAGTCAGCTTGGAGCTACTTCCTGTCGGTAACTGTCCCCAGAGGTGGCTGTGCCAGGGCCTCCAAGGGCCCAGAGCTGACAGGCTCTGAGTCTCTTGGATCAGGGCTGGAGCTGGGGACGGAGGCTCGGAATGAACGGGGGCTCCCCTGTTCAGGGCGAGAACAGGGCTATCTGCTGTGGGCCAGCAGGTCCCCCTGTGGAGGAACCCAAGCATGGGACCCGGAGCTTCCGACTTTTTAGGGTGCCTTGGTGACCTGAGGGTCTCCCCGCCTTGGGAGGCTTGAGGCTCCCTGGAAGGAAGGCGAGGTCTGTTCCTATAGGACACAGAGGGCCTTGCACACCCAGCTACTGAGAGGAACCCCCGCCCCCTGGTGCCAGCCAGAGGCGCCCAGCCTACCCTGGGCCTGCCTTCCGAGTCCACCGCCCAACTCGGGCACAGGCCCTTCTTGCTGACTGGCTTCTGTGGGCCTGGCCCTTGGTCGGCCACTCCCCTGCTCCCAGTCACAGCCAGACCTGCAGCTGAGGGGAGGGATGAGAGGTGCATGGTCCCCGCCACCCCTGCCACAAGCCAGGATTAGAAGAGCAGTCGGTTGTCACAGCCCTACATCGGGGGCTGCTAAGTCCTTCCTGTGAACCCCAGAATTGCTAAGGGGGGGCTGCCCCACCCTGTCTGCAGCCTTGCCGATCAGAGATGGCTGTAGATGGTGGGGACTCCCAGGCTGGCCTGGCCCCTAGGACGTGGGCTGCAGAGGCCAGCTCCTTGCTCCCTGGAGCCCATGAGCCCTCTCCATGCCTTCCCTTGGGCATCTGCCCCGTTCTGCAGACGTGCTGCCCCCTGCGGCTTTGCTCAGCGACGTCCACAGGGGTGCTGACCTCACCCATCTTGCCTCGTGAGTTCCAGGTACCCCCACCAATGCCTGCTTTTGTCTGTGCGAAGGGCGGGAACCCCCAGCCCCGGGCATGCTTGCAGCCCAAGCCCTCAGCATAAGGGTGGGCATTTGCGGTGTGGACCCCGAGATTTGGCTGCTTACCACTGAGAGCGGGGCCACTTTGTCTCCCCAGCCCGGCCACTGCCTGGCCTCTGCGCCAGAGCGGGACCCCCTGGCTCTGTGCTGGGACCCTCTGCCTGCAAGCTGGTCTCTGCACGCCTCTTCCTGCCCCATGTAGTCTCCATCTGCCTTTCTGAGGGTCACCTCCCTCATTTCTGAAGACGGGATGGGAGATCCTTACTGGGCCCCCAGTCTGCCCTCCTGAAGGTCAAGCTAGGACATGGGTACACAGATGGGGGTGTTGCTGAGGCTCGTTGGCGGGGTGTTGAGTGTTGTGTGGGTGTAGGGGCACGCCCACAGGGACCGTGGTGCTCAGATGGGCAGAGCTGCCTGGGGCCTGGTGTCCCCCCAGGGGACCCCAGCCGTCCTGGACTCCCTGTGCTGTGGCGGGCGCGCTCACCAAGCGTGCGGAGTGGGTCTGCCTGAGGTCACCGTTTCAATGTGTATTTTGAATATTTTCAGCTGCATGTGCACGGCAGGGACTTGGCCCGCGCACTGTGTGTGCAGCTCATACTTGGTGGGCTGTGTAATGTGCAGACGCGTTGCCAAGGGTAGCGGAACTGTGGATTTTTTCCAGCATAATCACATGAACCCCACCGCCACCCTCCCCTGCCCCTGTGCCCGCCCGTGCCGTCCGGCTCCAAGGCCCGGGAGCTGCCGTGAGCTGCTGAGGTGGAGAGAGAACAGGGACCATTGCTTTGGCCGTGTCCAAAGCGGTGTCCATCGCTTTTGGCCCCTGGATTCTCGGGGACAGCAGGGTGTTCAGGGACGGGGTACCCCTTTGGGCTGTGTCCTCAGTGTTTAGTGGATCCCCTCCAGGCCTATTGGCAGGGCCGGGGGAAGTGGGGTGGGGGAGGAGGGCTGCTTTGGATGCCCTGCCTGGTGTTCCAGAACATTCCTTCAGGGGATGGAAACTCCAGACCCCGGGAAGGTGAGGCGGGGGTCTCCCGTCCTTCTGCTCTGCAAAGAGCCAGAGAGTAAGAAGGGCCAGCCCAGGGCCTGACCAGGTCAGGCGAGCGCGCTCTGGCTGCCTCCCAGCCTGGCTGGCCCACATCATCGGGGCTGCTCTCCCGCCCAGCTCAGGGCCAACACCTAAGATCCTGAGCCCCCAGTTCCAACTGTACGAGCTTGCTCGGGCTGCCAGAACCAAGCACCGCAGGCCAGGGGCTGGAACAACAGAAGTTTATTGTCTCGGGTTCCGGAGTCCGGGAGTCCGAGATGGAGGTGTCTGCATGCGGCTTCTCCAGAGGGCCCCTCCTCGGTTTGCAGATGGCTGCTTCTCGCTGTGTCCTCACGGGGACACCAGTCCCCCTCCTTCCTTCCTCTGAACTTCACAACCTCCGTAATGACCCTCTGGACATGAGCACATCCTCAGGTCTGGGGGTTTGGCACTTCTTCCTGGGACATCTGGGGCCGGGAGACACGGCTCAGCCCATCACACCACAGGATGCTCAGTGTCTGGAGTCACAGCCACGTTCCCCAGGGGCCTTCTGCAGCATCTCTGTGGGGCCACCTTCTGCCCACCCCAGCCGGCAGGCATGGGGATGGGGGATCGGGGAGGGCACCGTGGCTGGGCTGGGGGGTCGGGGGTCCCACCCAGGGAAACAGTGGCATCCTGACGGGGCCTCATTCTGCATTCAGCTCAGTCCCAAGGAGAGGAAACTGGGGTTCTCAGGGACGCCGGCTCCCCCCGTCGCTTAGCCGAGGGGCACTCAGTTGCCACGGTGACCTCCGTGTGCACAAACACACGGCCCAGCCACTTCTGCACGCTGGAGAGGGCTCCCCACCCCACCTCAGAGTTCACACTGAGTGTTGAGTCCCTTGGTGACAAAAACATGGAAACGGTTGCCATGGCAGCCATTCTTTGGAGCCCTCAGACTGGAGTGCAAAGTTCAGGATGCCCAGGAATGGCTGAAATGAAATATGGGAAAATCTGCCATGTCCCTCATCCCAGAAGGATGAGCTGAAGGGTGGCAGACGTGCCCCGGGCCCCACTGTCCCTGAACCTCGCCAGCCTCCTGAGCCAAGTGTGGGGACAGAAGGGGGAGCAGGAAGGGCCCCAGGGATTTTAAGAGAGGCTGGCCGGCACGGGCGGTTCGGCCGTAAGCAGGCGGGTGAGGACCGCTTGGCATGCCTGGGGACATGTCCTCACGGCTGTGGGAGCTCAGGTCCTTCAGGTGTAATCTGGAGACGAGCTCCTGCTGCTTTTCCAGGAGGACCCCAGTCCACTCATCCACCAGGGCACTCCTCAGCCTGGGCCAGGGGGGAAGGTGCAGGTGGTGGCAGTGGGCTCAGCAAGGGCAGCATGCCCTGTTCGGACCATGGTTCATGACCAGGTTTTCCTTGATCAGTCAGTGCAGCAGAGACCTCTCCCCTTCTCCCCTGGAATGATTGTGTGCTCCCCCAGCAGTTCCCCAAATGGGCTGCACGGGGCTCTGCTAACCCGAGATGCGCTAGCTGCACAGGTCTGCGCTCAAGAGTTGTTTGGGAAACCAACCCACACGCATATAACAATTTATAGACTGAAGGCTCTGAAAAGTCCTGCAGTTAAGGAAACCTCTTAACTTTAACTCAATTTCACAAACATTATTGAAGCAAAGTTCCCCATCCTTTTTTTAAAAAAGGCATTTCTCCCTACTTTAAAAATCTCTCTTAATATCTTACAGAAATGACATTAACATTTACTAGGGCACTGATTCTCAAAGTGTGTTCCAGGGAGCAGCAGCAGCAGCTCCACCTGGCAACTGGTGACAGCTGGACTCCAGACCTGTTGAATCAGAAATTCTGGGGTGAGGCCCAGCAGCGTCTGTTTAACAAGCCCTTCAGGGCATTCCGACGCAGGCTCCAGTGCTGGAACCCCTGTACCAGGGGACGTATCAGTTGAGAATTAGGAGGCGAATGGCCTGGGGAATTGGAAAGGGTCGGGAGGGAGGCAGGCAGCCTGGCAGGCATGGGAGGGGGTGCCCTACAAGGACCCAGGACGCTGTAAGGGCGCCATGGCCACCTGGAAAGGCAGGTACACGGTACCCTGCACCTGGCACTGAGAGCCCATCATCGTTTTCTGAGACTAGGTCAAGGGCAAGGCTGTGTGTCTGGAGGTGTCATGAGGCTTGATGTTAAGTGCTTGGAGTCTTTGTAAATGCCGTGGCAGGAAGTAGGGTTGGTGGTGGTGTGGGGGGGACACTAAGGAGGTTCCCACCCGGCCTGAGGACTGACAGGCACTGCTCACACAGAAGGCACCTGTCCTGGGCAGCGACTCTGCCCAGAGTGCTGGGAGGAGGGGTGGTCAGTTCCTCTAAGCTTCTTCTGGCTTTGCTGGCCCTAGAGGAGGTTTGTCCCCAAAGGCAAAGATTCAACAGAGGCATGATGTAAGGCTTCTTGGAGCAGCAGGTGGGGTTCCCCAGATCCATTTCGGCACCACCCAATGGGGTACCCTGTGCCGTCCTGTCCCAGCTGTGTCTTGTCCATCAGACTGGCTGACCTATCCTAGGCTATGCAAGCAGGGAGGGCCTACCTGACTGCAGGAAGTGGGCAGGGGGGCAGGCGTCACTCCTTGGCCCTGGGGTCCCACTCTCCTGCCTGTGCTTCCTTGCAGCGGTCCAGATCCACATCCTGAAGGCGGACAAGGCAGGGGACTGGTGGAAGTTCACGGTGAACATCATCTCCGTGTACAAGCAGGGCACGAGCCGCATTCGCCGTGGTGACCAGAGCCTGTGGATCCGCTCACGGGACATCGCCTGCAAGTGTCCCAAAATCAAGCCCCTCAAGAAGTACCTGCTGCTGGGCAATGCGGAGGACTCGCCCGACCAGAGCGGCATCGTGGCGGACAAGAGCAGCCTGGTGATCCAGTGGCGGGACACGTGGGCAAGGCGGCTGCGCAAGTTCCAGCAGCGCGAGAAGAAGGGCAAGTGCAAGAAGGCCTAGCGCGGTGGCCATGGCGCCAGGCGGGCAGGCAGGGCGGGGCGTGGGGCCAAGCGGGCTTTCCCGGTGGTGGGGGGGCGTGGGGAGCGGGCAGGGGCGGGGCTGCAGGGTGGGGCCTTGGGCCGTGGCCCCGCCCCAGCCTCCCCTCCCCCTCCCACTGCGCGTGCCCCGGACGGGAGAGATGAGGACGAGACTTAGCTACCTCACGGGCTTCTTCCAGAGCAGCGGCGCGCTCTCCGGGCGAGCAGGCCTGACCCGGGGTAGGGGTGGGGTGGACAAGGGGCCGGGGTGGGGGGGCGCAAAGCTGCGCAGGTGGGGCCACCCCCTCGGCGCCGGATGGTTCTGGAGAGGGGGACGTGAGAACTGTGAACCCCGGGGTAGGAGGCGCTGAGCGAGACGCCCCACCTCCCCACAGACCCTCCTTTGTCTGGGGATCCCCACGCGGGACCCCTGGCCGCGACAAGTTGGGCCCCATCAGGCCCTTGGGGGTCCGGAGCAGTCCCCAGGTGGCCTGTGGCCTCTGCTGCCACCTGCTGAGTTGGTCCTGGGGGGGTGGTTCTTGGGGCAGGGTGGGGATTCCCGTTTTTGGAGCCAGAGGACTGCGATCTGGGGTTGGCGCCTGTCCCCGCAGGGGTGCGCAATGGGTGCTAGCCCATGCCCAGGGCAGTGGACCCAAGGACACCCCCAAAGAGCCCCAGCTGGGTGGTCACCGCCTCACGCTGGAGCTGCCTGTTGGAGGAGGCACTGCGAAGGCAAAACCTCCCAAAGAGTTTCCTTTCTGGAAACTTGGAACCAGCCCCTTTATGACATTTTCCAGGGAAGGGGGAAGGGGCTGTGACACTATTTGTGTAATGAAGTCAGCTCCTGGGAAGGGCCTGGGGCATGGAATGCAGGTTTGCACAGGCAGCTGGGCCAGGCTGGGGGAAGGGGTTTGTCCAGGAGGGCCAGGGTTTGCGGGCTCAGCAAGGTCGCAGGGTGCCCGAGCCTCAGCCAGGCAGTGACAGGGACAACCAGGTTCCTGTGGGCCAAGGAAGCCATGACCACTTCCAGTTGCTGCCCTCACTCCCGTGTCCCTCGGGAAAGGGACAGAGATTGCTGGACCAAGTATGCCCGCTGTAGCCACCCCTGCCCTGGGGCTCCCCCTCCAGCTGCGCAACACCTTGCCTGCTTTCCGGCTGCCCCTTCCTTGTGGAGGCCTTCCGTGCCCCCTGGTGTGGCCAGGCCCCCTTTCCAAAGCTTTCTGGAGACACTGTCCCCAAACAGGCAGCTCCAGACCTTTGGCCCTTTGGCTCTCCGCACACAGGGCCCATCATCGAGGCCTGGGGCCTTTTGCTGCCCTGCCTCGGAGCTCTCTGCACTGCCCAGGGGCCTCTGGCCCAGTCCTCACACCCGGCACACTGAATTAGAGGCCTGGCTCTGCTCTCAGTCAGGAAAGTGGTTTCATTTTCCCTGCTGGAGCTCGGTGGCTCGCAAGGGTCAGACCAAGTATGAAGCTCAGCCTCTCGTGGTCTGGCTTCCCTCCGCCTCTCCGGCTTTGGCCCACAGCTCGGCTGTCTTACTGAGCACCTGCTCTGTGCCAGGCACTTTACCCACGTGACCTTACCTAAGCCTCACGACGACCCCGAGACAGGGATTCTCAGCCCACTTCTGCCAGCGAGGACACTGCTCAAGGTCACAGGAAAGTAAGAGGCAGAGCTGGGTTCAGACTCCAGAGCCGGGCCTTCTGGCCACACTGCCCCTCACTGCACACTGCCCTGTAGCCCACCCACCCCCTCCGTTTGCACGGCTGGGTCGCTGCTGAGACACTGGCCCCGGGTGACGGCATCTAGCTTGGGGAAGAGAAGTCAGGGTGGGGACGGGGACAGGGTCCCGGGCTGGACACAACATCTTAAGAGGTGGCGGAAAGAGTGGGAGAGGCAGGGCGTAAACTTGCCACAGGTCCAAGAAGGCAGGCCTTGGCTAATCCTGAAACGTCGTAGAAAGGACATTTGGCTGCCTGGGGGTGTTTGGAGGGCTTCCAGAACAGACTGGGAGAGATGCCTAAGGGGGCAGGGAGAAGACAGCACTGTCCTAGGAAGGAGTATCCAGGCCCACGGCTGGGTGCACAGGGACCCCACCAAGCAGCCAGGCCTCCTCCACCCCAGGCCTGGGAGGTTTGTGAGTGCCATGAGCATCTCTGAGGCCTCCCTAACTGCTGGGCCCCTTCTTGAAAGGGCCGGCTCTCTTTTCTGCTCACACTTGTCTGGCTTCTCCACTCTGCCTAGAAAGGTTGTGCCCTCCTGGGCCTGAGTGTCACCCCACGTCCCCTGAGGGGCTGGCACTGGTGGTCTCCGAGGCCCCCTAGCCTCTCGCTTTAAATTCCACCAGCCTCCCTCTCGGCTCAGCACCCCGAGGGCGAAGGCTCTCCTGTCCCTCCTCCCCTGCCCCGTGGCCAGGCCCCAGAGCAGCCGGTGGGGGGTGGAGAGTTCAGTCATCCCAGCCTGCCTCGCCCATCTCGAGGACCCAGCCCTCTGCTCCTCGGAGTCCAGCCACCAAGTTCAACAGCGAGGGCCCATCCCGGGGAAAGCACCCTCTTCCAGCCCGCCCCCCTCCCTGGGAGGAGACGGAAGGAGGAACGGAGGCGTTTCCGGTTTGTACAGTTAGGATCGGATGTAAAACAGAGCTAGCTTTTGATTTTTGAAGAGTGTATTAACCAGAGTTGTGATATGTAGGTGTCTGAGAAAAACATACCAGATTAGTTTCTAAAAATGAAAACAGAATGCCCACCTGTCCTTTTTCTCACTTGCTGGGTGGTCTGGAGCCCCCAACAGCAACGTGCCTGCTTGACTGACAAACAGTAACACTAAAGATTACGGGGTAGAAGAGAGGGAAAAGGTGAGGGGCTGCCCCAGGTTCCCAGAGATGGGAAGGGAGAGACCCCTGTGGTACAAGCCAGGGGGACTGGGGACCTCTCCGAGGCCCCTCATGTCCCCTCTGCCTCGCCTCCATAGTAGCATGCAGGAAATGGGTACAGACTTCCTTGGGTGTGGCCCAGAATGGAATGAAACTGAAAAATGTTAGGGTCTCAACACTTAAAGGAAGTCCCCTATACCCCCGAGAGCGAGACTGGCAAATGGACGAACTAGACTCATGGCTGGGGTCACTGGGCCACAGTTCATGGCCACAGCCACGCCATACCCCAGGGGTATCCAAATGCGTACTCATGGGGCCTGGCCCCTGGCCAAAACCAAGCCAGCCCCATTCCCACATCATCAGACCTCTCTTCCCCCTGTTCCCAAAGGCACTTCCGTCCCCCACCCCCCCGCAGCTCCCTCCTGCGTTTCTGAGTTCTGTTCACTCAGAATTGTAAATGTTTAGTTGTGACCATGACATATTGTTTGGGTCAGTGTTTCTTTCCAATGCATACTAATATATTATGGTTATTATATATGAATATATTTAATGACATGGAAAAAGTTGTGGATTTTGTTTTTTGTTTTTTGTTTTTTTGGTTAGAGTTGTAATGGACCCAGATGGAACTTGTAACGTGGGCCCCACAGGATAGAACTAAGTTCAGATATCATTTAAATAAACTCTTGTACACTGTTCACTGTCTCCTCGTCTTTCCTGGTGGCCTGAGCATGCCGTGGGGCGAGGAGAAGGAGTCTTCAGGAGTATCATTTCTGCTCTCAGAACTACCCAGTGACCGAGCTCTAACGACCCCAAAGAGACAGGAACAAGGTCACTCCGCTTGCAGAGTTCTAGGGTTTGCTGGCTCTGACTGTGACTTGGAGCAAAAGCCTCCCAGATGGTACCGTGTATTTTTCAGTCCCCCAGAAACCGCCGCTGGGATCCATCCCTGCCACTCCCCGGGGCTCCAAGTCAGCAAAAAGAGGTGTCCTCACACAGCTTTGAACTTCCCCTCCTGATTCAGACCCACAGTAGTTTTTGCCTTTCACAGAATCTGTGTCTTCTACTCAGAGCCAAGAACAGACTCTGGAGGGAAGACAGCGGGGTTGGGGGAACTCGGAGTTGGTTTCGCGCCACGGATGAAGGTGCAGGGCAGGCCCCAGGGGCTGAACTAACTGGGTTCCTGGGAGGCTATATTTAAACTCCCAATGGTTGTGCTTTCTTTAATAAAGAATTCAGTCATTAGAAACCCCTTGCGTTGCCATGCAGAGCAGGGGCGGGGGGGGGGATCGTCACCAGGAAGCTGTAACTTCTACACCCACCTATTTCAAAGACAGGTCTCGGTGGTGGGCCTAGGCTGGCCCTGGAAGGCCTGGAAAGCCCTTACCTTGAGGCTTGAAGAGGTGACGGAGATGCCTTGAGCTTCTCTGGAAGAACCAGGGCCAGCCCAGCTGCCGCAGGGGTCCGGCTCTGAGAGATGGGGACTGTGTTCTCGGAACCAGGGTTAAAAGCCCGGCCAGGCGTGATCTCCGGTGTCCTCATCAGCTCAGGAGTGAGTCCCCCACTGGGGTGGCCATGCCTGGACATGCCGAGGAGAGAGGAAGCCCCAGGGTGGGGGTGGGGATCTGTGGACTAAAGACCCACCGAGTCACTAGGGCTAAGAGGTGTGTGCCATACACTCACCTTGGGTCATCCAAGGTCAGGGATCCAGTTCTCAAGGATTTTCAGGATGAGGCTTTTTTCGATCCTTCATAAAAATGTTGTCTCTACCTGAGGGCACCGACTCCTTTGGGGCCCCGCCGTAGCCAGGCCCCATGTGCAGCCACAGCCCCAGGCCAGAACGAAGCTCCCCATCGGTCAGAGACAACATGAGATCATGGTCTGTAAAACAACCCACCTTCAACGGCCTTGTGTTCTCGCTGGGGAGGGGACACGCTGCCACCTGCCGAAGTCAGTGCAGGAAGGGAGCCCCAGACGCTGCTAAGTGCTGGCCTGGGAGGGCCGACAAACCCACGGAGACAGCCGCTGGTGCCCAAGGAAGCTGAGTGATTCCATCCGGGACTTCGGGTTCAAAGCCCAGACCCTCAGGGCCGGGGACACGTCCCAGAGTCTGCCCGACTTTCTGGGAGGCGAGGCCCCCGCCTTTGTAAAGCCGCCCCTCCTCCAGAGTCGGGGTGCCGGGACTGCCTGCTCGTGGCAGAGATGCCCTGGGTTTCAAATTTTGTTGAACAGACATCTCTTTCCGCGCTCTCTTAAGACTAAATAAAGACAGAGAAGGAGCGTGCCAAAAGAAATGGGGAGGCAAGGACAGAGCCAGGGAGACACACGGAATATGGGTAGAGGAGCTCACTGCTGGGAAGGGGTAAATGCTTGTGATTGGCACGTGGTTGGGAGAAAGTCTGAAACTAGACGAAGCAATTAGGGGAGAAATAATCCCATTTAACTTAAGTGGGGCTAGGCTGGAAAACCCAACAGATAAAAGGAGATCCATGGTCTGAGCACAGAGGTCTCAGGGTAACCCCAAAGCTGAAGACGCGGGGAGTAAGGGATCTAACAGGCTGGAGCTGGCCTGGCGGACCAGGAGGGAGGATGTAGCCGCAGGCCAGCTGGCTGGTCTCCATGAGCAGCCGCTCTGGAAGCAGAGGGGCCTGTGGGAATTCCCCAGCAGGCCCGTGGACGGACAGGACTCTGCTGGAGCCCCGCGGGCCCTGACGGACGCACAGCGTCCTGGGGTTGATGAAGACCAAGCTTCACAGTTATTAATAATAACAAAATTTCAACAGAACGTAAGTACCAGTCGTAAGCAGGTGTCTGGACTTCTTTATATGGTATCCAGCCTTTAAATGCTTATCATTCACAGTCAGGTAAGTTAAACAATACTTACGCTGTTATTTTAATATGGTTTATCTTCACAGAAAAAGGCCCTACGTTGCCTCTCTTCTCTGTGCTTAGGGTGAGTCCTAACCACTCACACGGCTGATACAGAGCACTGTGGGCCCCTGAAACCCCTCTGGGGCTTGGCGGTGGGGAGACCAGGCCTTAACGGGTTCACTTTCCAAACCAGCTGAAAAACGCCCCCGTTACAGCCACGTTAACTCCGGGGTGGGTCTCGACACAACAGTTCCCCCAAACGGGGCGCATCCCAGCCAGGCGCCCTTCGCTTGGGAGAGGTGGGTGTTTCCGCGGGAAACTTAGCCCCGAGGAAGCGAAGAAGAGGGGGGATCCTTCCTGCATGGCACCACCCCGGGGCTCAGATGGCGGGTCCTCACGACCGAACCAGACGGCATTTCGCCGCCTCCCCTGTCTGCGGGTCCAGAGAAGTGAAGTCACTTGTCTAGGGCACCCAGCTAGCAGCGCTGGGGCCGGGCCCGGAGCCCACTCCGTCAAAAGAACAGAAGCCGCTGTGTGCAGACATCGGCTCAGTGTTTGGCTTGAAAAGGCCTTTCCGTGTGACTGAGCCAGGACGCTGTGGCTCTGGTTCAAAGACGCCCCACAAGTTGCCGGGGCTCCGTGCTGAGCAAGTCAAGAGGAGGTGAGAAAGTCAAACAGACCTTCAGTGCTGCCTCCCATGAACCCCAAGGTGGGGGGGGCTCCACGGAGACGCTGTTTATGCGGATTCGGGGGTTTCGCACGACGAGGCTGGAAGGCTGGCTCTGCGGATTCTTGATCGTCCTTTGGGTGATCCGTTAGCAACCACCTGCCTCCCCCCTTCCCAACAAGGAACACGCATCCCGGGGCGCCTTACTGTCCGCAAGCCCTTGGCCCCTGTCTGCGTGGCCTCTCTCCTTCGAGAACACACCCACATCGAGACAAGCCCCCTTCGGTTTCTCATCTCAGCGTCCCAGTCCAGGTCCCTGACAGTGTGGCTCCTGTTCACCGTGGCCGCCGCTCCCCAAGGCCTAGCCTTGCTCTGGTGTGTGCACCGCCCCCCAAGGTCAGCAGGGAGTAGGATCCAAGAGTGCGCAGTACAATCCCGGGGCTCCGATGTGGAGACAGTCCAACCCGATGGGTTTCGTCTTGGGTCAGCGATCACATAGCTGGCCAGGGTGTGGCTGTCCCGGGGGCTGTACCCCACCTAGCTCGGGCTCTCTGCCTTCTGGCCACGTCCTGGGGCCCTCACCCGGTCAATGAGCTGTGAGTAGAGGAAATGGGTTCACTTCTGGACAGAACATTCCACAGCCGCTGTGAGGGCTCCCAGACTCCCCCTCTCCTCTGCCAGAGCCTGCTGTGGCTGTCCCCCTGGCTCAGGATCTGCAGTGAGAAGACCGGTCCCTCAAGGGATAGGCAGCAGGGACAAGACACCCATGATCGGGATGGACCCAGGACATTTGGGTCTAGGTGGTTGGGGACGCAGCACTATCCCGTCAGTTCCAGCTGTCACTGGGCAGGGTGCAGGGACCAGGCAGGCCAGGTCCAGGGCTGGACGCCTCTCAGAGAACAGGCAGGCATGTCACGGCTGTGTGCACACACCAGGGGCAAGGGGGACCACTCAGGTGGAGTGGGGGCCGGTGGGAGCTTAAGTGAGCCCATACGACGGGAGAAGAGCTGCCGGGAGGAGGGTCACCCCCCCTTTCTGCAGGATGTACGACTTATCAAGCCTCTGACTGAGGGCCGGCCCTCTGGACTCAGGTCCTTCCCTACACGGCCGTCTTTGGTCTCGCAGCCGAGGACACACTACGATGGGCGGTGCTTTGACTCTCCCTGTGTCCATCTCTGCCCACGGAGGGTCGGGCAGTGCCCTCAGAGGGCAGGAGACCCCGGGATTCCCCTTCCACGGGCCCACTCTCTCCTTTTTCCTCAGTGAAACCTCGGGCTTAGGGAAGGGCCCCATCGCCAACCCTAATTCTCTCCCCCTCCGCCAGGGAGAGCAAGAGCCCGGCCAGCTAGCCACCCTGTTCTCTCGACACCCAGAACAGAGGGCATCTTTCAACCCGGAACTCCCCGAAGCTCCCGCGGGCCGGGGTCCTCAGGACGCCCACCGCACCGCTCGGCCCTGGCACTCGCGCACGCACACATGCAGCGCCCTCCACTCACACACACGGGGTGCTCGCAGCCCGTGGAGGAGTCGAAGAAAGGCCCTGCCCTCCTGACGTCACAGTCACACCTCTCTGGACCCTAACGGGTGCCTTCCAGCCCGATAACGTCCCATGCCTCCCCACCCCTACCCTACTCCCCAGACCTGGTCTGGGGGCTCGGAGCCCGGTCACTGAAGAAAGCAGCGGGAGTTGCTGGGTCTGAAGGCAGTTCCCAAAGTAGAGCCCGCAAATGTCCCCGCGTCATGGCAGCAAGCCCGGGAGCGCGGACTTGGGCGGGTGACAGGTGCGCACTCACACACTCCTCCCCGTTGGGCCGCGGCTGTTCACTTACCGTCTCCCTCATGGGCACACGACTTCCCCAAGCAGACGGACGCCTAGCACACTGCGGGGTGGCCGGAACCATCCCACAGCCATGGGGCATGGTCACTTGGGCCTGGCACCCAAATGACCAGTGCCAGAAGCAAACGGGTCGCACTGGGCCTGCGGCCCTGGAGCCTCCCTGCTACGGGCCCATTGACGCAACGCGCAGCCGCAGTTCAGAGCTTGCGGGGGGGGGGGGGGGGGGGCGGGGGGGCTTTATCGACGCAACGCGCAGCTGCAGTTGAGAGCTTTGCGGGTGTTTATTGAGAGCGGGTTCAGGTACCACCTGGGTGCTAGGCTTCTCTGCAGCTCTGGCAGGCATCACAGCTGGTGCGCCCCTTACTGCCACTAGTTGGTGGGCCAGACGGCCACGACCACGATCGCCACCAGTAGCAGCAAAATCACCATGATCATCCCTGGAAAAGACAAGCACGAGAGACGGCTTCAGTGATTGATGCTGGAAGGGCATGACGTAGCCTGTGACCTACCTTTGCGGGGGACGGGGGAATGCGGCTCTGCTTTCGGCTTGCACTGATGAAACACCAAGAAAGCAAAGGGCTTTAGGGTCTGCAGGGAAAGGTTAAATCTAGAATCCATTGTCTCCACTGGCTACATGGCTCTGCCATCTTGAACCCAAGATGCGTAGGTCACACATTGGCAAAAGCATCCAATGGAGGGCCGCCTGGGTGGCTCAGTGGGTTAAGTGTCTGCCTTCAGTTCAGGTCATGATCTGGGGGACCTGAGCCAGCCCAGGGTCCCTCAAGGGTCAGGCTCCCTGCTCAGCGAGGAGCCTGCTTCTCCCTCTCCCTCTGGCCCTCGCCACCATTTGTTGTTTTCTTGCTCTCTCAAAAATTTAAATCTGAAAAAATTAAAAAAAAAAATAGATATCCAAAGGAGGGACTCCTGCAAAGTCAGCACTAGATACACATTTGCTCTCTCAAGGGTCTCTTGAGTTACTGAAGCCCCCAGAGGGAAGCAAGGAGCACACGAGATAAAGCAAGTGAACGTGTCTAGGAAGTAACAGGTGACTCAAATGTGTAGGATCGCGTGGTTCTGTGGCCCCCAGACGGAGAAGCTGTTTCCAGAAAGGCCGGTCCCAGGAGTTCAACTCCCGATGCTCTTACAGGAAGCCCCCCTAGCACATTATGGATCTTATTAACTAAATGCCCACTGGCCACATGGGGCTCCTTACATTTCAATGAATTAAAATAAAATATAGTAGAGAGCTCAGTTTCTTGGTTCCACTAACCATATCTCAAGTGCTCAAGGGTCCCAAGTGGCCAACAGCTACCATGTCGGACAATCAATGAACTTTCCACTGGACAGAAGTGATGGAAGGTATGGAGGTGGGATTACATCACCAGCTGCGCACCCCTAGCTTCCATGATGGCGCCTGGAGCAGATTCAATGCCCATTTGTTGAATAAATGGATGAACGGTCACTCAGTGTGTCCTCAACACTCACCCTACCCTCGGACAACTTCCCACACTGGGAGTTCTGCTCTCCCTTCTTCTGGACTCGGTTTTGTTAAGTTAGATTTTTCTGGGAAACTGCCCACTTTTTTTGAGTGTTCAAAAATACTGGTATAAAACCGTTCATTACGTTCTCTTAGAATTAGAACACTAGGCTGTACCTGTGCTCTTCTTTTTGTCTCTAACGTGGCATATCTGGACATTCCTTTTCCTGATTAGCGCTGCCTCAAGGTGCCTCTTTTGATCATCTCTTCCAAGAACGGGTTCTGATGCTGTTGGTCATGTCCGCCTCATTTCCTGTTTTAATTTCTGCATCTGTATTCCTTAATCCTACAACTCATAGGTTTTCTTTGGATTCACTCTACTGTTCTTTGAACTGAAAGTCAGCTCATTCATTTTCCATCTTTCTTCTAAATATTATCCCTCTACACCTACAACTTTTTGTTTTAAGATTTTATTTTCAAGTAATCTCTAACACCCAACATGGGGCTCAAACTCATGCCCCTGAGATCAAGAGTTGCACGTTCCATCCACTGAGGCAGGCGGCTGCCCCTGTCTACAATTTTTGGTGGGAAATAATTTCACTGCTGTTAGTTTCTAAGTTCTATGTATTTTAGATTTTTCAGCAATTTTTTCTTTGGCCCAACAATTACTCAGAGATGTGTTTTAAAATTTCTGGTTACAATGGAACATGCTTATCCAATATATATTTTTAAAAATTTGAGATAATCATACAGTGCATTTTGATGTGAAAATACCTATGATTTTTACGGGTGACAAAGCCACCAGGACTACAAACAATAATGTGGTTCATTGCCTGCATTCTTAATTGAAGAAAAGGCTGTATCTCAGTTTTCCCACCCAGTTCATAGATGCCCTGAATTCCCTCCACAGGCCTCCAGGGTTCAATGTAGTTCAACTAGTGAGCATTTTATTTTATCCTTTAAAGATTTATTTACTGGGTGCCTGGGTGGCTCAGCTCGTTATGCATCTGCCTTTGGCTCAGGTCATCTTGAGGATCACAAGATGTCCTGTGTCAGGCTCCCTGCTCACTGGGGAGTCTGCTTCTCCCGCTCCCTCTGACCCTCCTCCCCACTTGTGCGCTCTCTCTCGGTCTCAAATAAATAAATCTTTTTAAAAAAATTTAAAATAAACATTTATTTATTTATTTCAGACAGGGGAGGGGCAGAGGGAGAGAATCCCAAGCAGACTCCCGGCTGAGGGCAGAGCCTGACTCCAGGCTCGATCTCATGGACCCTGAGATCATGACCCGAGTCAAAACCAAGACTTGGATGCTCAAGCGAGTGAGTCACCCAGGCACCCCAAGTGGCGTGCTCTTTAAACTCAACTGTTGTAAAGCACAGCATGGGCACAGTGTCAAATATTAAGAAGGCACATAAAAATACACAGCAGGCTTCCCTGTCATCTCATCAGCCAGTGGATGATTTTTTCCTAATACCCCCCTTTTCTCTAATGATCTGATCTTTTGCAAGTACCCTCTCTCGGGACCTACGAATTCTCCCCAACTTCGCATGGACACTAACCCAAGCCTCTCCATCAGGAGCCAGCAAACTGTGGCCCCCCAGCTGCTGGTCTGTTTTCGTACAACCCCCGAGCCAAGAATGGTTTGTACATTTTTTAAGGGCTGTCAAAGAAGACAAAGAGAAGCTGTGATGCACCGACTGTGGTCTGCAAAGCCTAAACTCTTTACTATCCGGTCTTTCACAGAAGTCTGCGGATCCCTGCTCTCCATCCTGGGGCCGATAACGACCCAGCTGCAGCCTGGGTTCCTCCATGCAGGCTCTGGTTTCCAGCTCTCTCTCCCATTTCTCTCCTCTGGGGATTTCCTCTCTTCCTTGTCAATTTGGCCCTGCATCAGCATTTGAGGGGCGGGCTGTGATATTTTATCTCGCGTTTTGGGACGTGTGTAGTAAGATGCACGAGTGTGCACGGGTGAACGTTATCTCAGCCCATCTTCCAGCCAGAGCCAGAAGAACAAATCTCCTCTTCATTTATTTCTGCCTCCAGAAATATCTTCATGTTGACCAAAAGCTCCCCCTGGGCAGGAATCCCACCACCTCCTGGCTGGGCTGAGAGGTCGTCCTGCTTAGGATCAGGGACCCCGCATGGAACTGGAGGACACAGAAGGACTGAGGAGTATTGGAGGGCACCTGCTAGCACTCCAGAGTGCGGGGTAACCCCAAAGACAAGGGGGAGGCCTAGGTGCTGAGAAAAGATGGGAGACAAGACATGGTGTTCAGTTAGGGCTGCTCAGGCAGGATTGGAGCTGGGGGAACACTTGGGGCCCAGAGGCTGGTTGTGCAGCAGCAGGGGTCCTGGACTGGAGGGAAGGGGGTGGCCGATGGCGAGGCTGACACCAGGACCCCTGAGATTCACAGCGGGTGGCGACAAGCACAGCGGAACAAGAGACTGGAGCAAGGAGATAGGAGGACAGAGACTGTCTGAGAAGAAGAAACCACACGCCAGGTTTGAGCTCATACACGATCACAGGGAAGGGGCCTTCAGGCTCCGGTGGCTACCGCTGCCTCCCACCTGGGCCCACCTGCCGCCCGCTCTGCCCAATGCATAAACCGGATCAGGTTACTGGCTGCCTTGCAACTCTCAGAGGCCTCAGCAGAAACCCAAACTCTTTACGGGGGGCCTCGCACGCTCTGCGTCCAGCTACCCCAGCAGCCGTTCTCTGCGCCGGCTCCAGACATGCACCCTTCAGTTTCCTCAATGGCCAGGGTGATGCTCCTTCCTGCCCCTCTTGGCCCACGTGCTCCCTACTTCTTCCCCAGAACCCAGTGTCAATGTCACTTCCTCAAGGAACTCCTCCCCGGCATTCCATGAACCGTGCTTGGGCTGTCCCTTCCAAGGCCGCGCAGTACCCTCTTCTTCAGTCATGATTTAGGTGCTCAGACACTGTCTGTCTCCACCACGGACCCCCGAGAGTCCAACACAGGGGCTGTGCCGGTCCAGCTCCCCTTCACATGCCCCGTCCCCCAGACCCTTTGTTTTTTTTTTGTTTTGGTTTTTTTTTTGTTTGTTTTTAAATATATATACAAATGAATCAGTGTATCGACTATCGGGAAGGGACGAGAAGAACCATTAAGAAAGGCAAAGCGGGAACAGCCAACAGAGAGAGAGAAGCTGAGAACATGTGTCAAGGAAGCCAAAGAAAGAGAAGATTCTAAAGGTGCCAATCGAGAGACACCACACAGACACCAGGAGGCCAGACAGAAGCTTCTGGGCTGGGAGTCCTTTGATGGGACAGTTTAGTAGCCCGGTGGGTGGGCCTCCTAGATCACTCTTAATACCGCAATTCCTCTGTAAGGCGGCAATGATTCTATCTCGGACACTGAGTCACACAACACGTGCCACAGGAGAGGTGACACAGGCACCCCGACACCCGCGACAGCCGGAAACGCAGAGAGCGAGCACCTTGATGTCATGGGCTCAACTGGGCTCCCGTCCGGCGATGAGAGGGGCTCTAAAGCCGAGTGACAGGTACGTCTTTTATATTTTCAAGCCTTTCGGAGCAAATGGGGGCCCTCTGGCCACGACATTTTCAGCAGGTTTCGCTAAACGGGTGTGCACGGACCGTCAAGTGAGGAAATCCTCTCGAGACGGCAAGTGACAGTGTGACAAGCTGAGGCCAGCGCAGCCTTTGGGATGCTCCCGGTCAGAGAGCAGGTGTTCACAGACCTTCCCACACGGCAACACTTTCTCTTTAAAAGTCTGGCCTTCTTGGAGCCAGGCCACGGCTCTGGCACCTTCCTTGAATGGAGTCTCTCTTCTTTGGAGGATGTTTCGGGAAGAGAGACCAAGGCTTGTTCTGAAGCCAGAGAGGGCTGAGCCGCACCGTGCACAGAATACGTGGATGCGGGAACCAGCCTGGGAATCCAGGTGGGACCCTCCCCACCCAGCTCCACCTCATCCCCTTTCTCTGCACCCGTGGAGCCGGTGCAGGGGGATCCCGGCCCCCGACACAAAGGGGGGCTTCTCAGGGACAGGGGCCCCAGGCTCGTTGGGACTCAAAAACAGGGATACAGAGCTTTGACTCGGTTTTCTCTTTTCTTTCTCCTTCCTCCTTCCCTCCTTTGCAGTCTGTATGGTGGAAACTTTTAAACAGAGACGAAAGTGGACGGGCGGGTGTACTGCACCAGCACAAAGATCTGATGGTGGCCAGTCTGGTTTCACCTGTGCCCTCTCCTGCATCCTGAACCCCAGACATCCTTCCTCTCCCACTCCCACTCCATCAAAAGCATCAGAGATAAAGAATCATTAACACAAGTCACCACCACACAGAAGGCGATTTGCCTTTCCTTCAAGACAGAGGCAGGGAACAGCCTCCAGCCCTGGAGACACAGGAAAGTGACTGTGGCCTAGAGGTTGCAGCAGGAGACCATGTGGCCAAAGGGAATAGTATTCAGTCACAGTGGGGTGGGGGAGAGAGAGAGAGAGAGAGAGGACTTCCTTCTTTTGCCTCAGAGTGGTACGTAAACCTCAGGGGGTCTGCTCATCTGTCCCCCAGCTACAGAGATGTGTGACATTTCAGAACGAGGAAAGAGCTGAACTTCTGGGAACCTGCCAACTTCTGGAACAATGAAGGCTCTCTACCCCCACCCCAGGCAGAGAAACACCTGGTGAGGCTCCTGACCACGGCACCCCTCCTGCCGAACCCCACGCGCTCCCGTGCGCCACGCTGCTGCCCGTCCCACACCCAGGTGCCCCTCTCAGGGCCAGGCATGGGCGCCAGAGGCCCAATCGTGGAAAAAAATGGCCATTTCCTTTGGTCAGTCCACCAGATGGGGAGTACTCAACCACTTACAATATTTACAAGTCCAGCTCGTGGCAATTAAAGAAAGATGTAGGAAAACGAAGTCCTTTCAGACTGGGAAGGCGCATGAAATGCAGTTCTCTCCAGAACGGTGCTGTTTTCTGAAGAGTGCTCCTTGGGATTCATGGCCCGTATTTTTTCCAGTGAAACACTGGAAACCTGCAAAGTAACGGGCACTGTGTTGCCAATGCATCTGCCCCGGGTGAGGCTAGGTCATGGCTCTTGGTGCTTGAGGAGGAGTGAGGGGAGGCAAAAGGGAAGGGGAGGAGGAAGAGAAGGGAGGGGAGGAGGCATAGGGGAGAGGGGAGGAGGGAGAGGAAGGGGAGGAGGAGGAGGGAGGAGAGGAAGAGGAGGACGGAAGGGGAGGAAAAAGGGAAGGGGAGGAGGAGACAAGGAGGAGGAAGAAAAGGAGGGAGAGGAGGAAGAAGGAGAGGAAGAGGAGGAAGAAGTGGCAGAAAAAGAAGGGGAGGAAAAGGAGGAGGAGGAGGAACATGGACTGTCTTCTTGGGAGAGTGAGAGCAGACAGCACAGACCACTTCCCCCTCAGTGCTCAGCTGTAGGGATGCAGGGCTAAGCACAGTGGGAGAATAGGGGTGCGGGGTAGCAGGGAGGGGCATGCAAAGGGCCTCATTATCTGAAGTCTCCTGATCTGATCACAGGAGAGCAGCACTGGTTGCTTGTGACTGTCCCCGCATCCCTATACCGTTTGCTCCTGCAATCACCTCTCCCACTGCGAACAGCGTCCAGAGCTCTAGCCTAGACATCTAGGAAAGACCCCCGCGGCTGGCTGGGTTTTTTCCCAGGGGTGCCTTTTGACATGTGACATTTGCTTATGCATTAAGCAGTGGGTTCTCCCTGATCAAACAGATTTCTTGCAGCAGACTCCTGAGCTGAGATGGGGAGCGAGCCAGAGAAAAGACAAAACTGGAATATTTGTTTTCTAAAGTTCATGTAAATGTTCCCTTTAATCCCATTACTGGGCAAATAAACTGAGAAAAGAGTAGACACCCAGCAGAGAAGGTGAAGATATTTACATTCTGAGCATCAGACCCAAGGGCACAGAATGGCGGGTGCCCTTGGGACCCCACACGGGAGCTGGGTGCGAGGTGGCACGGGGTGGGCTCCCCAACAGCCTTCTTGCCTTCAGCCTGGAGCTCAGCCGGCCCACGGACAGCGGCTCCCCTCCCCTGCTGCTCCGCTTTCCCGCCGCAGTTCCGCAAACAGCGCTTCCATTAAAAACCTGAGTGTGAGTCTTCTTCTGTTCTGACTTTGGTTCTGTTCTCACCTGGCACTCAACACATCCCCAGGGTTTCTTCTCTCCTTTGGAGGGTGAACCCCCCTGGGCAGCTCTGGTGGGCTCCGTCCCCTCATCAGACATCCCGTCCCCCTCTTCCTTCTGCTTCTGCCCTCTGCCCCCCTGTCACCCTCTGCAGGGACACAGCCTGGGACCCTCCACGGACCCTGCTTCCTTTAGGCTGGCAGCTCACTGCCCCTGGAGCCAGAGACACTCCGAGAGGCAGGCCAGTGCCCTTAACCCCCTCCACCCTTCAATGCCTGTGTTAGATATTAATATTCCTTCCATTAGGCTGGATGATCTGCAGCAACAGGGATGGCGCGGTCTGGTGTGGGGGCAGCGGTGCTGGCCTGGGGAGTCAGGGAGGCCCGATCTCCATGCCTTTATGGTGAGCTCAGTTCACCCTCTGTGAAAACCCCGGATACCAACTTCCTAGGTGCATGGGGATGACTCAGTGAGATGAGGTGCGGGAGGCTCCCTGGGCGAATCTGGTGGCCCTTTACCGGCAGAGCGATGACACTAATTATTCCTGCGTCTGGGACCTGCGGCCCGAGCAGGGGGCCTCCAAGCAGCACCTGCAGCACAATGTCCCGGAGAGAGCCAGGCTCACGGCCTGACAACAGAGCCCAGATGCCATTCATCCCGAAGGGAAGGGAGGGGAGCAGAACCAGAGGGGACACCTGGGTGGCATTCCGTGCAGACATGGAGTCCCGTTCCAGCCACAGCTCGGCCGTGATGACAGGTATCCAGGAAAGGTTGGAAGTTTAGAGTGGGGTATCTGGCCGCAGCCGTTCGGGTCCTGAGCAAAGGAAGGGCAGCTGGGCTGGGCACAGGCTGGAAGGTGAGTGGAGCCAGCTGAGCGGACGCCAGGTGACAGGAGCAGAGGGCCCTAGGGTTGGCGGGGGGTGGGGTGGTGGTGGTATAAACTGGGGGTGGGGGTGGAGGCCCTGTGAGGGGGCCAGGCCAGAGCAGGGGCAGCACCAAGGCCAGGGTCATGGGCCCGAGGACTTAGAGATGTACAAACCAAACCCAAGGGGAACCTAGAAGGCCCGCAGAGAGCCTGACTTCAAAGCCAAGCTGGGCCCTGGAAGCCCATCAGCCCTGCGGGTGGTGGGGGACACCGGGCACCCCAGCGGCGCCAGCACAAGGCATCACGAATAACGGCAGCGCGGCGAGAACAGAAGGAACACAGAGGAAAGGCAGCTGTCACGCCGCTAGACGTGGGCTCAGAACGTGCCATGCCCCGGTCCTGTGCTGTTCCCACCAGGAGTCAGCGGGGCAGGCAAAGCAACAGTTCCCCCCCTGCTTTGCAGGTGAGGAAGTGGGGGCTCAGAGGTCAGCCCTGCCCTGCCCTGACGGGAGCCCCAGGGAGGCTGCAGGCCAACAGCCCGGCTAGCTCCGGGCACACGGCCACGTTCCCTGGGAGGGAGCCCCGCGGGGCCAGGCCTGGCCGGGGACCGGGCTCACCAGGGGAGCCAACCTGGGTGACGGTGGGAGGCCGTGTCTGTGATGCCAAGTGACAGACTCAGAGAAACACACGAGAAGGCAAAGGATTGGCCTGGAATTAGCCTGTGCTTTGGTTCTGACCGAAAACCAAGAAAATTTAGATGAAACAGATCTTAACATTGCCTTGGCATTTATGTCATTCTGAGTTTCTGTCTCCACCTTTGGACAGAATCATGGCCCCAGGACAGCACCCTGGGCCAACGTGACCAAACCCTGGCTGCTGCGGGAAAGATGAGCTTCCTGAAGGTACTGTGCTCTTTTCGGGAGCGGCTCTGGAAGGGGTAAGCCCGGAGTCCCATGAGGGGGTCTGTCCCGGATCTGTGCTGGGGTGACGAGGGGAGGAGAAAGGGGCACCTTCCTCACCCTGCCCTATGAAGTTCCAGGCCCCATCTGGGGGACAATCCGTCTCCCTGGTCCCCAGGCTGCCACCCCATCTCAATGCGGATGAGAGGTAATGCGCCGCGTCCACAGACAACCTGGAAGAACGTCATTCTGGAGAGAAGGCGGGAGACTAGGGGGAAGGAGGATGGTGTGGGGAGACATCTGGGGGCCAGAGAGACCCAGCAGCCTCAGCAGGAAGCAGGAATGGGGAAGGTGGCCTGACAGGAGTGGGGGATGGGGCGAAAGAAGGGCTTGCCCCGAAGCAGGAAACTGAAAGGAATTAAGGCTGTAATAGCCAGGAGGAACCGGCTGCAGGCCTAGGGGAAGGCGGGTTCCCGGGCTCCCAGCTCCAGGGACCAGACCTGTGCCTCACTGGGCATCAGGCGTCTCTGTCACAGCCACGAGGCCCCTGTGAGGCCAACACCTGATGTTTGCTTGGGACAGGACAGCGCATGTCACCAGCCAGAGCATATCATGCTGACCAAGGGGTCAGACCTGTGGGTCGGGCTGTTCTGATGGGCAGCCGACCCTGGGCAGATCTGACCACAGGGTAAGGGTCTGGCCAAGAGAGCTAGATTTCCTCGCACCAGAACCTTCTGTGGGTCAGGTCCGATGGGTGCAAAGACATGTGTGTGGCTCTGCGTGGGCCCCAGCTCTCAGGAGAGGGGCAGAAAATCAGCCCCCCACCAAAAAAAACCAAGAACACTCGGCTGATGACAGCACTCCTCGGAGGGGGTATGCACAAATTCGGCTAGTCCCGCTGCTCCCTGCACAGAAGGTGCAGACGCGTTCCTCGGCCTCATCCGTGCTCCGAAAGTGTTACAGTCCCCTCCCCCGATGTCCAATCGGTCCAGCAAATCACCACAATCCAACAGCAGAACTCTGCTGTAGAGAGACGACCCTTCCCATCAGCCATCAAAAGCCGCCTCTCCTGAGTCATCAGGGCAATAATTTAATGCCCGCTCTCGGGTGCATCACTATTGACTAAGATATCCCCTCGCTGTGCCACGGGGTCCCCCTGGGAAAGCGAGCCTGTCTGGAATCTGGCAGAAATTCAAGTGCCTTTGAAAAGACAGTCAGGAACTCTGTTATGGATATCTTGTTTTGACAATTCCCTCTTGACTAAGTGTCCAAAGATTTCTGGATGGCTCCACCCGGGCTACAGATTCCGCATTACAAACCCCTCCGTTTGTGCTGTTTGCATTGGGAGACGTCACCTGCCATCAATTAGGGAGACCGGGCCGGGCGACCAGAGGGGGCTGCAGCCCAAGTTCTAAGTCAGGTATAGAAAGACTGGACACGGAGCTACGGCCGTCCAGAGGCTACTTTTTCAATACAGCAGATGGTGGGTCCTCTGATTTTTTTTTTTTTTAAGTAAATCATGTGACCGAGATGTGGAAGCCCACTGAGTAGTATATTTGAACCGAGGCTCTGAGTTCCAAACCCCAGGAGAACATCCCCCTGGGAGGGGTGGGGACAGCTACGTATCTGTTCAACTTGGCGTGAGGCCATGTGAGGCCCCCGGGGCTCTCCTCTCCAGGAACTGCGAAGCTTGGACTGAGCGTTGTTGGGGCTCAGTCACCACAATGGTGACACCGTGGACGGGTGGCTGACAAAATGGGTCCGGAAGTCCCCGGCTGGGCCATGCTTCCGACTCTTCCTGGCTCAGTTATCCTTTGGAATCTCGCTAGTCACCTGACAGCATTCAAACAAATGACACATTCTTTAACCTACACGAGCCAGAGCCCTTTCCTCTGACTACTTCTTCTTCTTTTTTTTTTTTTTTTTATAAGATTTTAATTATTTGACAGAGATAGAGAGATCATGAATAGGCAGAGAGGCAGGCAGGGAAAGGGGGAAGCAGGTTCCATGCTGAGCAGAGAACCCAACGCGGGGCTCAACCCCAGGACCTTGAAATTATGACCTGGACTGAAGGCAGAGGCTTAACCCACTGAGCCACCCAGGTGCCCCTTTTCCTCTGACTTCTAACTGGGACCTTTCAGGAAAGAGATCATCAGCAAAAGTAACTATTTGTCTCTAATTATTTGGGAACATGGAAGTGCGATGTAAGGAAATAGCTCCCCAGCAAGAGGCCTTCTCAGACACTCTCTCGCAGTCACGCCTCCAGTGACGTCACAGACGATCTCAGGGTAACGCCATCAGCGCTGTCCTGAAGAGACAGAGTGAGCAGGATACGCGTGGGGGTTCTGGGACAAGAGGAACTGGGAGCAGAGGTCGGGGCAGGAGAGCCCCCCTCCTGTCAACGAGGCGAACAAGAACCCCTTGCATGGGGTGAGTGAGTTGCTTGGAGCCCTTCCCTTGGGGACCCCTCCTGCCCCAGAGTGCACTGTGGACGGGCCCGTGGAGGGTGTGGGTCAAGCAGACCCACACTGTGGACGCACACCGTTCCGGCCACCATTGTGCTCCTAATGAGAGCCACGTCTGTCTCTGTGAGCAGTGCTAGGCACTCTATCTTCATCACGTGCGTGACGGGCTGACGTGCTCAGTAAATGTTTGATCGACAAGACAACAGAAGGCTCCCACTCCTGGGTCGCCAGGAAATTGAAAACAATACCCAGAGCCTCTAGATTCTACTTCTCTACAACGGATTTTGACTGAATTTTTACAAAGATCTTATTTATTTGAGAGAGAAAGAGAGAGCATGAGCGGGGGGGGAGGTGGGGAAGGGCAGAGGGAGAGGGAAAAGCAGACTCCCCACCGGGCAGGGAGCCCCATGTGGGGCTCAATCCTAGGACCTGACCATGACCCGAGCTGAAGGCAGATGCCCAAGAGAGCCACCCAGGCACTCCTGGATGTCGATCTATTTAACAAACATCAATCAATCGATCTATAGAGTGCCAGGCACTGTTCTAGTCACTGGAGACAGAACAGTGAACAAAAAGACAAAAATCCTTGCCCTCAATGAGTGTCTATTTACGCCTGTGTGTGCTCACATGCATGTGTGCACCTGCGTGTGCCTGACTGCTGGGAGGGTACGGCGGGTGAAGACAGACAAAACCCAGAGATGCAAAGTGCTACAGAGAGGTGAGTGCTCGCTGGCAGCTCAGAGGCACGGATCCCCTCCCTCCGGCTCTAGGGGCAAAAGCAGGAAGGGGTGCTAATACTTTCCAGAAACTGGCATCCCGCAGTGGGATCTCGAAATGCGCTGCGGGTCAGATGAGTGTGCCTTCCTACGGGGCAACAGGGAACGGCCACCGGTGAACGCTAGTGACAGGTAAGGTCAGCAACAACACATGACAGAAGTTGGCTGGAATGACGGGTGACGTCACGACACGTGGAAACAGAAAGCGAACTGATCAGGGAGCGCAGAGAAGACAGGCTGGCGAGGCCGACCTTATCAGGGGGTCCCCGGCACTTTCCAGGACAGGGCGCCCTAGCTGGTGAAGGCTGGAAGCCACGCGGTCTTGGGGGACGTGTGGTTTAACACGTGGTCTGACATGAAGGAGCCGCACACGGCTTCTCTGACGGCGGCGGTTCCCCACATGGCCCGTTCTGACAGCTCTGTGCCCAAATGAACATCAGAAACAGATGACTGCCGCCTTTCTTGGGGGAGGGGTTCACTTTCAAGTAGCACTGCCCCCCCACCCTGCTGCTCTTTGCTAAAATCTAAAGGAAGTCCAGGTTCTGGTGGCAGGAGGAGGAGGAGGGAGTAAGCGCCAGGGGTCACCAGAAGTCTGGAAGAATCAGGGTGAATGCATTTCAGGGGGATCGCTAGTGCCACTTCTGGGGCATCGGGCGGACAGCCGCTCTGTCAACCGCGAGGCTGTGTCTGTCCCCCCGATTCTGTCCCCCAACCTCAGCGCTCCTTTGCCCTCCAAGATGACACAGGCCATGTACAACCAAGAGCCACAGAGAAGAAAGGTGACTGGTAAGAGCCATGGGAGGAAGAAGAAAGAAGGGCTGGAGAGAGCCGCCCCACACGGTCCTTTGCTTTGAAGAGCGGAGCCTTTTCCCAAAGAGTCAGAACCTACGTCATGGTCCCTCGGTTTGGCGGCGAAGCCTGTCCCTGTCACCGAGGCAGAAACATGAGTTCCAGTGTACTCTGAAGGTCATCCCTGCTTTCAAATGGTCACCAGTAAGCTATGTGAAGCTCGCTGGCCCCGACTTCCAGCACAGTGTGTGTGTGTGTGTGTATGTGTGTGGGGGTATGTGTGTGTGTGTGTGACTTCCCAATTGTGAGGCCAAGTGACAGAGGGGAGAATGTACATGTATGTACGAACACAGGGTCCAGCTTAACATGGGGAGCGGCAGCATGGGCTGAACCATCGGCCGGCCGGCATCCACACCATGGCTCTGGGGAAGGGACCCCATCCATCCTCGGTGCCTAAAATCGGGGGGACACTAGCCCTTAGCTCCCAGAGCTGCCACGGAGACGGAACGAGGTGGGATGCTCAGTGCTGAGCACGCTCCTCAGCCCACAGCACGTACTCAGTGGACATAGGCTGCCCTGACTCCTGCTGGAAATGGTTCTGGCTACAAAAGTGGGCCTTCACAGTCTGCACTCTTTGAAGAGAAGATGCTCTGGTCTGCATCCTGTCTGCGAATCACTCTGGTTGCCAGCGTCGCCGTATCTGCCCACCACACGACACCAACACCAGGGAAGGGGGACCCCTGAGAAGGATGGGACCTCCCTCCGTCACTTTGAAGCATGCTATCACAGAGATCTTGAAATGTGCACTCATGCAAAATTCCCCAACAGCCTGGATGACTGTGTGAAAATGCCCACGTTAAGCAGCAGCTCTTTCTGCCCGCGGGTCCCGTCCCTGTGCTTTTTTTTTTTTGCACCAAGGACGGTACAAGAATTCTTCCTTGGCCGTTGGCTCTGGACCTCATCTTCATTCCCAAGCAGCATCATATGGTGCCTGAACCTGGGGCTTTGCGTCTTTCCACCTGGGCTCGGAGCCACGGTGCACACTTGGTGAATAATTTCTCTTGTTCCGCTGTGGGCTCTATGCTCAGCACGGAGTCTGCTTGAGGTTCTCTCTCTCCCTCCCTCTCTGCCTCTCGCCCTGCTTGTGTGCACACACACGAGCACGCGCGCTCTCTCTCAAATAAACTCTTTTTAAAAATACCCTCCTTAAGAGTATTTCCATAAAACGCAGTTCCTACTTGTCCTCAGAAGGGACCTGTATCTTCTACCCAGAGCACCCTGATGATCTCCCGATGGCCTCCCCTTTGGGCCCTGGGCCACTCCTTTCATGACATCGTGAGAGGGAGATGCTTGGCTGCAGGGACAGGGTGAACGCCACCAGCCCCACCATCAGGGGCAGGAAGAAGGTCGTCAGAACTGTGAGCCCCGTGGGCATCCCAAGACAGGGGGAGTGAGAACCACAGAGAAACCGAGAAGCTTGCCTGCCTCTGGGTCGTGCAAAATGGGCCTCTTCCCAGAAGCCGCATCGGGGCTAACAGCTGGACAGGGGAAGTGTGCAGGAGCTACGGGGCTGGGCAGGTCATGAAGCCCTCACCCCCAACACACGCCGTGCTGCAGGCACGTGCCCACTGTGGGGCGAAGGGGCCTCTTCCCTCAGCAGCGCCATCTGCCATGACGCCACCTCCATTCATGCAATTCTTGAACGCTTTTTCCCAGCCCCAGAGACGTGGGTCAGCCACAGTCGGCAAACCAGCCCAGGATCCGTATAGCCTGACTTTCCCAGAGGGTGCCTGCTACTTTCGGAGTGTTCCCAGACTCAATGATGCCACCACCGAGCCAACTGAAGACAAATGGATGAGACCCTGAGCCAGACGTTCTAGAATACGGCCAGCTTAAAGTGCTGAGCAAGCATTCTGTTGGCAAGAAGGATGAACAGAGAGGTATCTGCGGGCCAAGGATTCAGAGTGGAGAGTACGGGAAACCTGCCTGGGGTGCCGTCCATAGGAATGGGGGTTTATATCAGTTTTGAGGATAAGGCGACCTAGGGAGGTCCTCTCCTGAAGGTGGTCATTGTGGAAGAGGCTTCATGAGACTCGAAAGATACAGTCCGAGAAAGGCATCTTGATGACACAGCCGAGTGTCCCAGGCCCCGTGTAGGCTGTTCCCGCCAACACCAGGTATGTGCCCAAGGTCAGGAGCCACGCACAAAACAGACCTGCCCTTCAGACTCGTGTTGTGGGCACAGAAAATAAAAGGTGTTGGAGGATAACACAATGATGTCATCAGCTTCTCCAGACCCAGTCTTTTGGAAACAAGTAGAACAGAGGATCCAAAATGTCAGATTTGGCTTTGAACTTGATCTTGTCAGATAACTTCAGCAACCATTTCAAGGCTAAAGAGCAGATCTGAGTTACGACACGCTGCCAGTGCGAGGATCTGGTTTTCCCACCTTGGCCGCTGCAGCTCAGTGTGCCATGATCTCTCACACCTCCTGCCTCAGCATGGGGCTGTTCACACCACCCTGTAGCCTTCCACAGTTTCCACACACCCAGCACGCAGACGCTGGCTTTTGGCCTCAGCTCAAAAACGTTCCCTCCCCAGAGATGACACCTCTCCCGTGCCCAAGGCACCCAAGGACTGCTTTTCCCTGGCTTCTTCTGCCAAGGACTGTATCCCGAACACACACGTTACAGAAATTAGTTCATCACTAGCGTAAACTAACAATTGGTTGGGTTCGTGGAAAGCACAGCCCTTCCCTGATCGTCTGTAAATTCTTGAGAGGACAGACAGGCCACACACTGCCATGACTCTAGTCCCCAAGATGCTATCCACAGGTGCCCAGCACAGATGTCATACAATGCACACTTTCTGCATCACGCACTTGTGTTTTGGTTGATGGGAAAGAAGCTCGTCGTTTAGACTCAAATACTGGTTGCATGGGGGTATGGAGAGTCAGTAGTGGGGAATTCAAACGGCACTTTTACTTGGTGATAATTAATATGGAGATGTTCTAGCAGCTAGACTCGTACTCTGCACAGACTAAGCACCCAATGAGTATGTGTTGAATGAATGAATGGAAGAGGATAAGCTATCCACACAACGGGTTACTAGGGAGTGTTGGTTCTAAAGAACTAAAGGGGATATCCAAACTCAAAATCAATATATTACCCCAAATGGTGAATATCGGAATATAAAATTCCAGAAGAACATATTCTACTAGGTTCCTGCAAACAGATCCACGGTCACATTCTCTCGAAATGCTGGGATTGTACCAGAGGCTCAGGGCTTCTTTTTAACACGGAGGACTTGGATTCAGCTAAGTGGATCCTCTGTATTGCATGAACAGCCCACATCTTACTCATTCTCTGGAACTTTCTATCCCTCTCTATTCGCAGACATTCCTGAGGAGGAAATCACTAGAAGTGGCCTAACAACGGAGATGCCATGCTGGCGTTCCAAGCACTGTCACTCCTGCCTGATCCCGGGTGAGTCCATCCCACCAGAGGGAGATGGTTCAGGAAGCGACTTCTGATCCCCGCCTCACACCTGCTGAGTCCAGATCTCCGGAGGTGGGACCCGGGAAGCTGGGGGGTCACCACGCCCTCCATGCCACACTTCTGGCACTAACATTTGAGAACGGTGTCTTAGAAGGCAGAATCAAGAGCTCACCAGAAGTTCTCCAGCCCCTAAAGTAAAACGTCAACTATGAACATGCCAGGAAGGGCTGTGCTTTCGCTGGGCACTGTGAAGACAAAGGGACAGGGGTCCCCAGCTAGTAGGAAGGCCACTGTCCTGGGGGGCAAAGCGGGCACCCAATGACTTCCTGCTGATGACAGGTACCCTGGCAAGGAAGGGTATACAGCCGGGGATGTGTCCGATGTACAAAACTCACTGGCTGTCGCAAGGCCCCTGTCCCCAGCCAACAGGACCCCCGCCCCCATTTCCTCCCGACAGAGAGCGCTCTGCTCTGCGGATGTCTGCGGGACCACAGCAGCAGGTGGGATGGCCAAGACTGCCTTGCTTCGAACACAAGGAACCATCTCCACGACTGCCAGACTTTCCATTTATCATCGGGTTGACCCAGATGGTCTGCACCACTCTCAGCAATGTTGACTCTCCTTCCTCATGGGAGCCTGAGGGAAGGCCCAAGACAGAAAAAAGCACCAGTGAGGACAAGGACAGCAGGAAGGAGCTGGGATGATTCCAGCTTCCGACGCGATGGCTGAAGGCAGACGGGGCCGCTGTGATGCTCACTCTCCCGCGTGGCGGGTCCTGATCTTGGCCAACGCCTGTATTTCTAGCGCACCCGAAGAACAAAGATTCACCTGCCTGCAGGCACTGGGCACGTCGGGGTGGGGTGGTAAGTCCACGGCGGCGCTCCGTCACCCACACACGGCTGCCAGCCCTCCCAGAGGGTGCCACGAAGCTGGCCCGCTGGAGAGCTGGTTTCAAAGCTTGGGCAGCCCCTGTGTTAGCACCCTTCCTCCAGCATGGTGGGTAAGGAAATGAGAGAGGGAATGTCTAATGATTAGTTCCTTATGGCCCTCACATTCTTGAAGGGGATTCTTTACGCCCACTGGAACGCTTCTGCATTCTTGATAGCAGGACCGTAATATAAGTCCCTTCCTTTCGGAGCGCTGTCTTTTATTGACACACTAAAATACCCTCGGAGCAAGAGATGCCCCCCCCTCCCCGCACACCCCTCCATCGCCATGGCCAAGTTCCCTACGCCTGCCATTCCTCGTTCTCTTTCTAAGAATGCAATAAACATTTCAGCACGGTCCTTTCAATCCACATTATTTATAATATTCTGAACATCCATCGAGCCTGACTAGAACGCTAAGTAATAAATCAAACTTAACAACAACAAAAAAGGAAAGGGTGGGGGGCGGATCGCCCTTTGGCAAGGCTAAAGCCTGAGCCGATTTGTTCCCCAAAGGGCTTAGTTATGTTAGGAAAAGTGAGATGGGGATGAGACTCGGGGTTTAGAATGACACCGAGGCAGGAACTGGAATCTATAGGCATAATCATAACTTTGTATAAATCTCAAACAAACCTACTTCTCTGGGGTGTCATGAGGATAAATGAGATACGTGGGAAGCATTCGGGATACCTCGAATGAAACCAAATGGAGCCCAGTTCTCCTTTCTGGGTCCAAAAGGTCGTCATCTTGGAATGAAGGGGCTGAAAGCCTTCCTCCTCTCCTGGAGTTCCAGTCTTTGCTCATTAATGTCCCCTCTACCAGTTTGGATGGGGGTGTCTGGGGGGAGTCCTGAAGTGAGGCCCCAGGGGCCACCCTCAGGGCCATCCCCACCCCCGCCACAACTCCCCCGCCCCCAGAGGACCAAGCCAGGCCACACACAGTCAGAGGTCTCTCCCAGGAAGGATTCTGCTCCAGCCTGGGGGGTAGGAGGCGGAACTCGTCCCCAACCCATACTGCCTGGCGCTTCGCAGGTTTATACCGTCTGACTTTCTCCTCGCAGAGGCAGAATCTGGCTCAAGAGCTCGCTGATGATTTCAAAATTTATCTAAACAAACGTGGAGGCCAGCATCAGCTCTTGGCTAATTGCATAATTGGCCTGAGGCCTCACTGCCTTGGCGACTTCCCGCTCATTCCGAATCTCGCCCTGGAAACCCAAGCCGCTCAGCCTTGCCACGGAGCAGGCGTGTGTTTACGTGGCCAGACCTCAGCTTGGTGGCCCTGCAGGCGTGGAGTCTGACGTGCTCTGCGATCTGCTCTAAGTGGTCCCTGTCCATGACTTCTGGGACTGGGGGGAGCTGCTGCCTTTCTGGACTCGTTTAGCGGCACAAGTGTGAGATGGGAGTCACTGAGTCATGACCTGCACTGTATCATCTCAGTCTCTTGCTGCTTCTGGAGAAATGACCAGAACCCGCGGGTCATGGAACTTCTCTGCAAGAAAACCACTTTTCCTATTAAGATGGCCAAACTTGCCAAGGAGTCTGGTGGCTCTGCCATGCTGTCATTCTTGTATTTTGACCTCATCTGCCTTTGTTCTATGACCGACGGGCCTTCTTGTTCTGATTTGTCACCTGCCTGCTGCACTGGGTGTCTGTAAGATCTCAACCAATGTTCTAGAAGGGATCTGATACTGGCTTTGTTGTGTTCACCCACTTCTATCAGTAAGTGTCCCCCCAAAACCCCCAAATTTATGGATATCCATATTTGCTTTTATTTTTTATTTTTTTAAAGATTTTATTTATTTATTTGTCAGAGAGAGAGAGGGAGAGAGAGCGAGCACAGGCAGACAGAATGGCAGGCAGAGGCAGAGGGAGAAGCAGGCTCCCTGCCGAGCAAGGAGTCCGATGTGGGACTCGATCCCAGGACGCTGGGATCATGACCTGAGCTGAAGGCAGCTGCTTAACCAACTGAGCCACCCAGGTGTCCCAACCATATTTGCTTTTAAAAAGTCCTGTAAAAAATCAACTTTTTTTTTTTTTTTTTTACACAATATCCCTAGGTCACGGGGACCCCCAAAGTCTTTGTAATGTGACGACTACGGTTGGTGGTCTACTGAAATGTTTGCTTCTGATCACAGACACCCTCCGTGCTAGGAGGACTGAGTGGCTGACCGAGATCTCTTGGGTCTCCTCCCTTTGCAAGTGTCCACTCTCACTCCACACTTCATGGGGAGTCCTTTCCCTTGGCTCTCACCTGAGAGAGTCTGGGCTCTTCTACCCTCTTCTACCCTCTGAGCTCCCCCTGACATTAAACAGATGATCCCAGGAACCATGGCCGCTCTCTGCCTCTCCCCCTTCAACTGCTAACACATGCTTTCATCTTATCTTTACTCGGACAGGGTCAACATGTAAGGAGTGTTGAAGCCCATGGCTTTGCAGCCAGACGGCCTGGGTTCAAATCCTGACTGCCCACTCCCTGTCAGCGAGCTTCTTCACCTGTCTGGGCCTCACCTGCAGAACGAGGATAACAGTAGTATGTGTATTTGTTGGGTACAGTCCCTGTAATGCAGTACAGAGCTTGATAAACCTCTGCTTTCCCAGTTATAAAGGCTTTACAAGACGTGTTTCATGGTGTGCCTACAGCCCCTTCAAATGGGCTCTGTTTTGATCGAGGTTCTGGCTGACGATGAGCCATGGTTATACTTCAGGATACTACCCATCGAGCCATAGTGACTTGGGCACACAGAGGTCAGCCGATCCATGGGCTGGCCAGCAGCTTCTGACCCAGCACATGAAGCTGAGTTGAGTGAAAAGATTCTTTTCTCTTTTTGAACTAGGAAATAAGGACCAATGCGGACTTGCTAGGTGTCCTTATAATAAATCTACCTTTGTGGATTGTCATAATATGAGCAGGTCTCTGTTCTTTTGTGCCCAGTGGAAAGATTCCCCCAAGGAACAAAAGCTTACTTCATATACAGCTCATCTATGTCACACTGCAGATACATGCACTTAAAAGACCAGATTTTGACTAAGGGAACAAATTTCTAGTGGCAAAATTTGGGGCCATCAGCAAAATGGCTGGAAGGCTTTCTGTCCCTTTTGAAATAGCTTTTTAGGCCGTTGGTGAAATACCTAAGACTTGAACAAAATTGGTCTTAGCCCCCTTTTAATATCGACCCCTATTTTAGATCCAGATGCTACAACATCCGTACATTTAATCAGGATGAAAGTCGTTTTTGTTTTTTTTGTTGGTTTTTTTTTAATCAACAGAGTTCACAGGTGAAAGTCCTTCATGAGTTAAAGTGAGTACAGAGCAACCCTTTCCTGGTTAACTCCTTGTCACTCTGGAGAAGGTCTCTACCAAAGCCTGGAGCTTTCTGGAGCTAGGGATGTGGGAGGAGGTATAAGAGAAGAAACAGCCAGAAATGACAGCTGGTGAGGGTTAATGAGGGCCCATGATGGGGTCTAGGCGGAACAGAGAGAAGGAAGCCAGTCATCCTCCACCCATCAATAATGCACTCTAAGCCGGGTACCATGTTAGACGCTGGGAACAGACCAATGTTCAAGATGGACGCCATACCTGGCCCCAAGGTTATTACATGTTAATGGGGGAGGCAGACATTCAAATAATCACACAGTGAAATCACCACAGATCATAGACAAATGTGACAAAAGAAACAAACGAGATGTTGTGATAAGAAGTATGTTAATGTTGTGGTCAGATGAAGGCTCTAGTCACAAGATAAGGTGGGCAAAGACCAGCCCACCAGTACCAGTGGGGATCTCATGGCATGGAGAGAAAGACACCAACTGTGGCTGGAACTGGCTGATGAGAAGGACAGAAATCAAGATGAGTTTGGTAAGAAGGCGGGGGGCTAAGTTTTACATGGTCTTGGGGATCACGGTCAGGAGCTGGGTTTCATTTTGAGCACAAGGGAAGCCACTGGCTAGGATTAAGCAGGGGAGGAGCAACATCTCATTTATGTTAATACAGTCATTCATGCCACTGTGTGGAGCCTGGACGGCAGGGGCCCACCTCTGCGTACAGGTCAAGTCAACAAGACCCTTCTGAGAAAACCAACACAGACAGCATCCAGGTGAGAGGGGGGCTGTGACGGAAGGAGGGGAAGCAAGATTTCTACCTCGAATAATTGGTCCATGGGGTGCCATGCACTGAAACGGAGAAAACCAGGGGCTTCTGGATCAGCTGCAGCGGGACTTTGGTTGAAAGCTCAAATAAGCATGTGGGTGTGTGGTAGAAACCTGGAGCTCAGCAGACAGGTCTTGGTTGGTGCAGGAGAGATGGTTGCAGATCAGAAGGCCAAAGAAGAACTTCGGGAGGAAAGGTCATGTGAGAGGCAGAGCAGCAGGTACAGAAGAGGAGCAACAGCAGAAGGAGGTGAGGGCGGGCAGCGGAGGGAGGGAATGCAGAGCTTCGGGACCTGGGAGATGAGGGCCAAGGGTCGGTGGAGGGGGACCAAAGGGAGATGTCTGGTTCTGTCACTACCCGCTGAGGACAGCAGCAGCAGCAACAGCCAGAACTTACTGAGGGTCTCCCGTGTGCCAAGCCTTGTGACCACGGTCTCAGATACACCATCTCTACAGCCATAACTGCGAACAGATACCATCATGATGATGAGGACGATGGCGACGATGAGCATGACAATGATGATGATGATCATCATCATGATGGAACCCGAAGCTCAGAAGAGTTGAGCAACTGATCTAAGGTTTCCCAGCTCGCCAGTGTTGGGAACTGAATGCAGGTGTGACTAGCTCCGATGGTCAGAGTTCTAGAGACCGTGTATTAGTACAAAGACCAACAACACACCTTCCAGGCCATCTGTGCTTCCCCGGCCAGCTGCCTTGTTCCAGGCAAGCAACTACGGACTTCTCACCATCTTCCTGCCACAGAGCAATCCAGTGTCTCTCCACCCCCACTCCCTTCAGGAGCTCAAGTCAACGCCCTTCCTAACTGTCAACTTGGCTTTTGTCAAAGCCAAACCATATCTGTTCCTTGGTTTCCCTTCAGGAACTAGAAGAGAACAAATGCTTGCGTGCAGATGACGAAGCGCCTAACCTGGAAATAACAAAATAACCATAGAAAACTCTCTGAGCTGAAGATGCCAGTTAGCAATAGACTGAACAATGAAACACCTTCTTACGAAGCAGTCATAAACACCAGAAAAACACGAAGAAAGCTTAACAACTAATGAATGGAGAGAGTAAAGGAATGAAGAAAAATGGACAGGACTGGTATCTTGGAAGTTCTGTAACTTTACTGAGGGCCATGAAGGGAAATTCAAATGGAGAGAGAGAGAGAGACTTCCCATATTCCTAGATGGAAAGATTTAATGCTATGCACATGTCGACTCTCTCCAAACTCACACGGACATGCTATTAAAAAAATAGCAACACAATGTTTCAGCAACCTGCCAAATTATGGTGCAGCAACTGGACTATTCCCATCTTGCAGATAAGGAACCCAAGGGCTCAGATGAAGAAAGTGGAGTAGATTTTAGGGGAATTAAGGCAAAAGCACAAAAAGATAATTGCATGAGGTTCACTGCAGTTGTGTGTGGACATGTGTGGGCAGATGAGGAGAAGAGCAGATCACAGGGGCCCTAAGCATTGTCACAAGGAACATGGGCCATGGGGAATCTCTGGAAGGCTTAGCGGGGGCAGCAGTGCTGGAGGGACGGGCCGGTAAGAGCAAATCCGTGGTTTACAAAGCCCACCCTGGCTTCAGTGTGGAGAAGGCACTTGAAGGGGGTACATCTGCAGACAAGGAGGCGAGTCAGGGAGCAACAGGAGGTCCCAGAAGGAGACAGAAGGACAGAAGGACAGGGGTGCCCAGCTTGCACAGGCACTGAGGATGGAGAACTCAGATGAGTTGGCATTGGATGGGATATGGTGGGCTGAGTGAGAGGGAAGAGCCAGGGGTGACTCCCAAGTGTCTGGCCTGAGAAAGGAATGGGCAGTGGGTCTGCTCATCCAAACAGAAAACAGAGAAGGAAAAGCAGAGCTGGAGAGGATCATGAGCCCAAGTCTGGACATCCTGGGGATTATTTCAAGCAAGTCTGACAGCACAGTACTGGGATTATAGAGAACTTGTCTCTGGGGTTAGCAAGCCATTAGGGGAAAATGTCCTATTTGGGGGTGGGAGTTAGAGGCAGAACCCCACCTACTTTTTATACCCCAAATGTGAAGCAGGCACATAGCCTGGAGTGATTAAGCAGTATAAGGGCTTGGGGGTAGGTCTGGCGTCATGGCTGGTAAAGGCATCCCCAGCAAGACCCTCTCTGGGCTCTTCCCACACTCCTGTCGGAGGCCGAGTCCACTGCGGCTTTGCGGTTTTCTCTCCTCTACCCCAGCACTCCCAGATATTCAGCTTATGCTTTTGTACATTTGACAAACCGTTGGTTGGCACTTGGCGCCTCTTTCTTTTCTTTTTTCTTTTCTTCCTTCTCCCCCACTTTTTTTAAAGATTTTTATTTATTGAGAGACAGAGAGAGAGAGAGCACAAGCAGCAGGGAAGAGGCAGAGGGAGAAGCAGACTCCCCACTGAGCAGGGAGCCCAATGCGGAACTCGATCCAGGACCCCGGGATCATGACCGGAGCCAAAGGCAGACACTTGACTGACTGAGCCACCCGGGCGTCCCGACTGACGCCACCTTCTTACTATAATCTCCCTCCTCTCTGATATTGGAGCATGTGCTCCTTCATTTGTCACATTCCTTCAGACGTGACACTGTTTCCGAGGATAGTAAGACAGCTGTCAAGAGGAACACATGTGACCAAAGCCAGCCTTTTTATCAACGACACAGGAACGTCTACAGGGTCTGTTTTCTTAACCTGTAACCATCTTCGTTGTCCTGATCCTTGCAGTCGGCTGTTCATCGTGGCGTTCGGAAAACAGGTCAGCCAAAGGAGCGCTAGCTTTCCCTCTCTAGGGAGAGCAGAACTGAGGCGCTCTCTTGATCACCTGTGGCAGAATACCCACCCGGAGGGATCCAAAGGAAATGGTCCAAGCAAGAGTTACACTCGCAAATCTGACTTCAGGAAATGAGGGAGTAGCTTTATGGGGGTGAATTTTCTTTTTCTTTACCCAAACTACAGAAATGCGTGTATCTGTCTTCTGGCAAATGCGTATCCCAGACGTCAGCACAAGTGGAAGAAAGAGCTCGTCTGTGGTTGGTGTAGAGATAAGACAGGGACTCCCAGGAGGTCCGGGTGGGCGGTGGGGCATCCTCAAGAGGAAAAACGGGGTGTTCGCAAACACAGATCCCTGAACTGTGACCCTGGTGATAAGCATCTGAGAGACTTATTTTACGAAGCTCTCAGGGCAGCCCAGGGTAACTTGGGAACCTCGCATCATCAGAGAATATTTTTGACGCCGACAAAAAGTTGTGGATAATTAGAACTGCCTTTTCTTATACGAAGGAGTTTTCTCCCTTTCTATAAATATTTAACCTTCTGTGTTTGCAATAAAAATTCTCCGAGTTTGCATTTCATGGGGTGAAGGTATCAACTCAAGCAAAGTACTCAGAGTGCCAAGATTTGGTGACGCATGGAACGGTTCCCTTCGTTCTCAAAGCTTAAACGGCGCGCGTCTTTTAAAATTTAAAAACAATTTTCTTGAGCAGCTAAATGTTTCCAACAACTTCTGTCTGGAGGGATTAAACGAGAGTTCCTTTTATTTTCTGGAGTCATTTTATTAATCAAATGCAAAAAGGCCATCCATTCAGCGGAGCCTGGTGGAAACAGTAACCCTGAATAATATTCAAGGATTTTCTTTTGAAGCCGAGAGCCGGCAATTACTGTACTGCAAAAGACTATTTTACTATGGTACATTTCCTCAGGAGAGGAAATGATTTTTGAGAATACTGAAGCCTTTTTTATTCTAAAGCAGGCCAGCAACACCTGTACACAATCTTTCTAGACAACAATAAGACTTTTCTGAGGTTTCGTGTCATGACCATTTAATTTAATAGCGCCAAGAGTTTAAACAGGACACTAATACCTCAGTTAGCTGGCACGATTGGCGAACTGGGGATTCCAGTTAACTTAGGATTTTTCCATCAACTAATAGGAACCCATTTATGCAATGAAATTTCCTCACCAGGATACAGGGGATCTGGACATCTCTTTGCAGGTATGTACAATTTCATGTTTTGTCTCTCAGTCTGACATTTTTTTTTTGAAGAAAAAAAAAAATCAGCATTTTTGCCCCTCCATAAATCTTCAAATTAATAAACCAGTAATCAAGCACATGTGCGAGGCCTCTCCAAAAGGGGGGAAAAAAAGGTTAAATTTCACACTGATAGTCTCCAGCTAAAGAAAATAAACTTAGCAAGGGAAATAAAATATATTCCTCCAAATCTGTAGCATTCATTTCACATGCTACATATCGACCTGCACTCGGGGAGACAGAGATACACAATACATGTTTGTTTGGACCCTAGAGGCTCACAGTTTACATACAGGCGAAGTTGAGAACTTCAGAAGACACCAGAAGTGACAGGTGTTTAAAAATTTTTTTCTTTAAAAGTGTAAAAAGCTACTCTTGCTTTTGAGAAGTCAAGGCAAGTGAAACGTACTTTTTGAAATGATTAGTGGAAAGAAAATAAATTTAAAATTATCCCTAGATCTTTTTTTCCACCAGCGGAAAATACAGACTGACTTTTTATCTTGAGCTCAGCTTGGCAGAATTAGAAAGCTTCAAAGATTCTCAGAATGGTGGGGCGCCTGCGTGCTCAGTCAGTTAAACTTCTGACTCCTGATTTCGGCTCGGGTCAGGATATCGGGGCTGTGAGATAGAGCCCAGCATCGGGTTCCATGCTCAGTGGGGAGTCTGTTTGGGACTGTCTCCCTCTGCTCTTCCCCTGCTCACTTGCTCGCTCTGTCTCTCTCAAATAAATAAATCTTAAAAAGAAAAACAAACAAAAAAAAGATTTTCAGAAATGTGACAGGCAAATGGGAAAAAGTAACTGAAGGAACTTTCTGGCATGACTTGCCTGGGGCCCGAAGACCCCCAGTCTTCCTCAGTCTTTCTAGTTTCTAGGTCTCGAACTTGTCTTTTAATTACCAGATGCAAAGTCTTTCCAAGTCATGGGTGGGGCTTGATCTCTTTTCTCTGATGGTTTCCAGCAGGCAACCTTGGCCTCCAGATCTTGAGTTTTCTGGAATGCTAGGTTCCCTTCTCCCTGCTTCCCGGGCCCCCGCCCTGCTGGAGATCCCAAGCCAGTGGACCTGGGATGGGGCTCAGGAATTTGTATTTTTAGAAAGACTATCACGTGATTCTATCATTAAGGAAGTTTGAAAAATATGTCCCTGGATAAGATGATCTGCCTAAGAATCATGGGGGGTGGGTGGGCGGGGAAAAGTGGGGGGAGGTGATGGTACCGGGAGGGAAAAGCACATTCCCAGGTCCCACCAGCTGGAGTGGCAGGTTCATTAAGCCTGGGGTGGGGCTTGGAGATCTGCGTTTTCAACGAGCACCTCGGCCGACATCTAGTTGACAGAAACATTGCCCTCGGTGCTGCTGGACACAGACAACCAGAATCAGGAGGAAGCCCCGGAAAGGTCCACAGTGCTGATACAAAGCTGGTGCATCCGGAACATCTCCCCCTCCCCCCGCCCTCCCCAGCCCCGGGCTGCTTCCTGTCGCTCCTGATCTACCCTAGTTGGGCCACTTCTCCAGGGCCCCAGCAGCGGCCAGGGTTAAGGCCAAAGCACAGCCAAGATGCCGTTTTGGCCCCGACCCACGATCTAGGACGCGGAGAGGTACAACGACAATCGCCTTAGGGAAAAGTGGCAGAAAGTCTTTTGGACCGGTCATGGCTTGGGGCGATCGCACCTAGAAATCACAAAGCTGTCACTGGCTGCTTGGGGACGAACACGCAGCTCCCTATGAGGTCTGCTTGAAACAAACCTGTCTCCACCACCAGCTGCTACGGCACTCATGCTTAGAGAAACAAATACTTCAAAGACAAACAACACCTTCCCATTTTCCCTTCAAACATGACTAATTTTGCTCAATACTTCTGAAAAATTGTAACGAACTTCTGGAAAGCCCACATTCCTGCATGGGGCCCTTGCCAATAACTGTACGGACCTCGCTCTCCGGGAACGCCAAGGGAAATATCAGACTTGGTGGGGCTAAAAAAAAATTTAAAAATAGGGCAAGATCGTAACTGGGATGCACAGCTACACTCGAACGCTTCCCCACGTAGTCCAACCCCAGCCTTTCCCCTAAGCAGCTGAACTCCCAACATACCCGGTAGTTCAGCTCTGCCCACAGGGCTCTCATTCGCATCTTAAAGATTCCGAATGAAAACAAACTTGCCTTAGCAGGAGCAGGCTGCTTCTCCAGAAGGGACAAGGGAAGGGACGTGGTTCAGCCCACCCACAGGCACTCCTCTCTGACTTGTAAATATCGATGTGCAACACACCATTATTTTGGCTTTGGAAGACTATACTGTCTGCTTCGTTGGGGTGGGAAATTACCAAAGGGGGGGACAAAAAGAAAAAAATCTCTTGAACACGGCCAGAGCTGAAGATTCTTATGCATGAAGAGTGCAAATGGTTGTCTTTCAGTTTGGAAAGAAAAAGCCAAAAAAAAAGGTTTGCTGAGGAAGCTCTGCAGTGGTATTTTACCTCAACACATCTTTCAAGTTGGATGGCTTGTAAGCGCATGGCTTTGGTTCTGGTCTTCCGCCTTCAGATAACTCTAAGCTGTCTGTGGCAGCTGCAGAGGCCGGGTCTTGAAATGAAATAAAGAAATAATTGCTTCGGGAACAAAGGAAGAAAAAAAAAACCCGCTCTCTTAGCTGGACTGCACGGCCCCCAGGGAATGTGTGTGGTATGTGTTCCTGATTAATACTGTGCGGTGTGGTGAGGAGGAATCCCTGAGCAAGCCCAGAGCATCAGAAAGATGTGTGATGTGGTCAAAAGAGCGGCTTTCAGAGGCGTATACCTGGACTGGAATCGTGGCTCCGCCACTGATCCGCTACGTGACCTTGACAGAGGGCCTTGACCTCTGGGGTCTTCACTTCTTAGCTGCAGTATGGGAATAAGACCACCTACCACCTTGAGGGGGTGTGAGGGGGACTGGGGAGGACGACGTATGGCACATGCTGACTTTGGTAAAACTCAACACCCACGGTTGTACCTGCCCACCGCATCCCCCCACTTGCCAGACAGAGAAGAAAGGGATTCGTCTATAAACCAAAAGAACAGGGAGGAGGCGATACCCACTCAGACGGGTCAGTAAAATGTGGGAAGACAGTCAGGCCGTGGACAACAGGGCACAGATGGTAACAACGGATCAGGGTAGGAATCCAAAGTGAGAAGTTGACTGGTACCCCAGGCCCCTGGAAAGGCTCAGGAGTGGGGATGCACGAGGTAGTTCTGAAAGCAGAGCTGGAAACAGGGGAGGGGGGCTGGTTACAAATGACATGAGCCTCAGTTACATCCCGGACCCCCTTCTGTCACCCTCCACGACCAGGCAGCTACCTCCCCACTATCCTCTCGGGAAAGAGGTTCAGAGGAGAAACTGGGCCAGAGGAGTTCTAAACACGGGGCAGCAGGCACAGGAGAAGGAAGAGATTAGGTGAGAGGTTGAAAATAGGGAAATTAAATAAAACTTTTCATGTGGACCAGAGAGCTGGCTATCCCGTCCCCCCTACTGCGCTCCCAGATGCCGCTGGCTAAGCTTCTATTCACCAGACAGGGGACTATAGATCTCCCCTCGGCAGAAAGGGACCAACCAAAGAGAAAAAGCCTGCTAGGGGACATCTGGGGTTCCCAATAAAATAACTAGGTCCTTCCCTGTCTGATCGTCCTCCGGGCAAAATTACAACTCAAGAAACCCCACTGATGCATATACAACTTTTGGGTGTCTTTTGGTGTTTCATTCTTAAACAGTAATGGGTAGCCAAGCATCACTAGACATTTGACGCAAGAGAAAAAGAAAACATCCCCCCCAAATCACTCCCCCTTCTCCCTGCCAACCATCCCCCACCAAAACCATGAAAAGGAATTGAGGGAAAAGATGAAGCAAACAACAGAAGAAACCGTCAAAGAAACACTAATTGATATCCTCAGAGATATAATGTCTACTAAAAGATTTTGTGTCTCTGAAACCAGAACTGAGTACCATTTAAAAATCAGAAAACCCAAGTTACAAAAATAAGGCAGTGGCAGTAAACCAAGGGATGGATGTGAAAAAGTAGATGAAGAAAGGTTCCGGAAAGGAACAAAAACACAAAGGAATGAGAAACAGGAGAGAAAACAAGGAAATCAACAATTTCTTTAGAAAGATTTTATTTGAGAGAGAGAGAAAGCATGAGCAGGGGGATGGAGCAGACTCCCTGCTGAGTAAGGAGCCTGACGTGGGGCTCAGCCCCAGGACCCTGAGATCACAGCCCAAGCCGAAGGCATATGCTTAACTGACTGAGCCACTCAGGTGCCCCAGGGAAATTGACAAAATTAAACCAGGAGGCCCAAGAGCCAACCATGAATGTAGAATGTGCCAGAAGGAAAGGAAAGGAAAAGGAGAGGAGGTACTTATCAAAGCTCTAACAGAAGAAAAAATGGTCAGGACAAAGGCAATGAACTCTAGCCGGAAGGGTTCACCAAGTCGCCAACACCAGGACAGGGGGCTGGCATTATTCAAAGGCCTTGCGCGTGAGATCCAGAATGTTCACGCTAAGGAAAAGCTCTAAAAAGCAAAGCAGGACATGTAACAAGACTCAGGGCAAAATGGCACTGGACTTCTCGAGAGCACCACTGGGAGCCAGAAGACAATGAAAGATGCCTTTAGCGTTCAGAGCACAAATCGTCCTTGGCCGAAAATTCTATAGCAGTTGATCTGTTAAACTGCCTGAGGCAGAAAGGGGGTATTTTCAGACATGCTGTATCTCAAGAAATACGCTTCTCAGGCAGTCCCCGTCAGAGAGCTAGGAGAGGGTGTGCCCCATCACACAAGGAGGTAAACCAAGGAAGATATGAGTTCCAAGGAATGGAGCTCTGAGGGGAGAGCGAGGGGAGAAAAGTCTCAGGAAGACATTAAAGTCCCAGGGCAGTGGAGGGGCAAGGGGCCTGGAGAGCTCGCAGTTTGGGTTCAAACGGAAGCTGGGGGCTCAGGAGGGCTGAGTCCCGAACAGAGAGCAGAATACGGACAAGATGGGTCCACTGGTGTGTATCTCGCAGATCTAGAGGCATTTCTCAGCTCCGTAGTAATTCAGGGCCAGAATTACGAGAAGCAAAGGGAAAGGATGACACTAAGTCCAGGAAAACCAAAATACTGGGTCGGAAAGGAAGTCTAATTATAGTAAGCTACGTGGCTCGGGGAAAGACACCGATATGGTCAAAATGAAAATGCTGAACCATGATCTACCTAACAACTGTGATTGAACTCTGTTGGGAGCAGAGGAGGGATGTGTGCGCGCGTGTGTGTGCATGTGTGGAAGGGGGTGGGGGGCAGCCGGGGAAAGGACGAAGTCCACCTTCCATGGCAGAAGTTAACAGACAACATCTCAAACCGCAGTTAGATCAAGTCCTAGGAGTACAAGCATATTCTGCAGAAGGAAGACAGTGAGATCCAGGAGAAACAGGTAGGAGGAGCTGAAAGTGCTCTCCTCCGGGGACCGGGGCCTGGGGGAAGGGAGGTGGGGCAGGTCACTGAGGCTTTCTGTTCCTGGTTTGAAATGGACCCTGCACTTCTGTCTTTGTGAACTGTGCCTGGACACTATTTCGAGTCATCCATAGGCCAGAGTCTGTGTGAAATGCCTCCCCCTGCCTGCTGGCCATGGGGATCAAGGGCACCTGTGCAGCAGGGGTGGGGAGCTGGGGGGGGTGAGTTCCACCCCCATCTGAACCATATGGATCAGACCCAGTACCCGGGTGCAAGAGAGAGAAGAGAAACACAGACTCTCAACGGTCTCTGCGTGGCTGTCCTGCCAGCACATGGCCACACACAGAAAAGATTTCAACAAGCTGACCACACACTGATGATCATATGACTTTTGAGCGCACCCCAAACTGCAGGAGAAGCATCTCAGATCCCATTGTGCTACTGCACAGGGAAGGAACGTCAAGGAGCCTCTGGCAAGTCCCGATCTCTGGTTGAGAGGCATTCTTTTCAATCCAGGACATCTCGAACTCTCCATGGCATGAGCAAATAACGGAATCATCATCTCTATGTCCTGTATATACCTACACGAAAGCACACGGCTCACTAGTCCGGGGCGCCCACCTTCTGAGGCTGTGCTGACTGCCCCCCATCCAACCCCCACCCCAGGCTCATTCCCTTCTAGTGTAGTCTGTGGGGGGGCGGGGGGGACACCCCTTGGGGGGCTTTCCCATTTGACCTAAGGTCAGCCACAAGAAGGACATGCAGCAGAGCCGCGGAGAGCAAATTCTGGGAAGGGAGGAGGAGCCTATCAGATCTAAAAGGAGTATCAACACAAACCCTGCTCATCGACTGAGCGGACAGTTTCTGGGTGTTCTACAAAATCATTGTCGAATTAACATGCTGCCAGCACCGCGGCAAATACTCAGGCCAGGACAGAGCTAGCTCTTCTTGGAAAGCACTGTCCCTTTCTTTTCTGTTAGTATTGTAACTGGGTAAATAAATAGGTGACAATTCTTTTTGCACGTTGGTTTCCAGGATTCTCTTCCTGGAGCTGAATTTGGTGTTTCAGCACAAGAGTAATTTAGTGCTTGATATATTCTATTATGCTCTTGTCTACAGGTAAACATTTCGATTTCTTCAGCCGTGCTGAGTTAAACACACACACACATTATTTTACATAAACTATTCCATATCTTCTTTGGAATACGGAGTTTATGAATTATAAATAAAATCTCTCCTGGGATCGTGGCTGGGCTGTCCTCATTCCAATCCGCTCTACAAGGTTCTTAGGTTCCAAGGTGGGAGAAGGAACTAGGTTCTCTGGACAGTCTGGAAGGCTTGCTGGCCGGTCAGCCCAGCGCGCTGTTCCATCCGTAAATCCCGGCCAGCCAGACTCTGTGAGCTTACCCATTTATTTATGCTGTTGTGTATATTTTGCTGTTGTTTCCAAGAAACGGTTCTGTTTGAAGTTCTCCAGCCTTGCCTTAGTTGAACTGAGGGGAAGCAGGATTGTTTTTCCTCATACGCCTATGTGTTCCCAAGGACTGGAAGCTGCCAGCCAACCAGACCAGAACTGGGACTCGGGAACAAGCAGCTTCTTTGCGTGGTCAGAGGGACACATCAGACAAGGGGTCCCCGAACATGAATCTCAGAAGGGTAAAGGCAGAGGCATCCTGAGAGTCCAAGCACGGTCTCAGCGGTGGTGCCCAGTGGTGGGGCTTCAGTGTGGACTGGCTTGGAGACCTCCCCTGCAAGCTTCAGTATGTCACCACCAAGTGGCAGCAGAGAGAGTAACAGGCGCACAGGGCCAAGGGGGCTCCTGGTTCCCGGTCGGGAGACGGAATGCTCTTCCAAGCCATGGCTCGGAATAAAAATAGAATCTGTTTATTAAACTTGTCTCTTTCATAACACAACACAGGCTGGGAAAGAGAACCACTCAGCAGACACAATAAAGGGAAAGCATCGGGTGTTTCTCTGGCTACCTGTGAAAGCCTACCCTCCAGCTTGCTCCCCTCTGAGCCCAGGCCAGACAGAAAGCAGTCTCCTCCTCCCACCCAACTCAGGGAAGAGTCCCCTTAGCTGTGCGTTTGGACCCCTTCAGCCTGGAAACGCTCACTCCTGGCCGCAGGTCTGCAAAGGCGGTTGGTTTCCTCTTGCCCCTCTGTTCCTGAGCTCCAAGTGCTCAGGAACCCCTGAGTATTCAAATGCCGTGACCCCATCCCCTGGCCCCATCCTCAAGCACAGGGCCTGACGCTGGGCCAGCGAGCTGGCCATCCGGAGACTATTTTCAACACAGATGAAGGGAATCTGCCAGAAAATGGGACAGAGCTTGAAGTCTTCGTAACGATCATGATGGGTACTGGTTGGTTGGGCAAACAAATTCAATGCAGCAACATTCTGGAACTGGGTCGAGTCTTTAAATAACAGCACACGCCTCCATAGCCACGTTCCTCCAGGTCTACCAATGGAGGAGGAAAAGGACCCATGAAGCACTTAATGGGGGCCAAGCATTGTTCTGTGTCTTAACTTTGTCATCCTCACAAACCTTACCACCAGAAGGATGTCTCTCTCTCTCTCTCGCTCCTTGCGCTGTGCCACCCTTGTCCTGAGGAGCTCTCTGCTGGCTGCAGGGTCAAGTTAGCAAGGCTCCATGGCCAACACTGCAGCTGTCAGGGGCGAGACGACCCACACCCCCAGCTTCTGGCAAAGGAAAAACAAAGGGGTGTTCCAGGTCACACAGCTGGGAAGTAACAGAGGGGGGCTCAGATCCACAGTCGGGCTGTGCAGCTCTCCCCCGGGGCCCCGTACCTCCCAAGCTCCCCCCACCCAAAAGGAAGTGGTTTGTTCCTCCCCCCGTCAGGCCAGGAAGGCTACACAGAGGGCTGGAATTTAGAGACTAGTATTGAAAATGACCACATCATAACCTGAGCGCGCGAGAAGGGTGCGTGTGAGCGGTAAGACGGCTTTGGAGAATTCTCGGAGACCTGGTGAAGGGAAGGGCCTTTTGGGTTATCTGATTACAGTGACACAGGGGATGGGAGAGGGTCTGATGATCCCTCACCCCTGGAAAACATGGCTGCAGAAGCACAAGACTCTAACTGCTTTTGGACTGAATCCTGCACGCTGTAGTTTGCAAAGAGCCTTTACGATCGCGATGTATTTTGCACTCTGCAGTCTCTTGCTACAGGAGAAGTGGGAGAAGTCTCCTTTGTTCACGGTGTCGCACCCTTAATGCTGCGGGGAGCCAGATACAGAAGGGATTCCTTGGGGTGAGCGCAGAGGCAGCTGCTGCTTCCCCACCACGGCCAGCCCTGGACGACGGTGGAACGAACAGCCGACGCCTGGTGTTTTGCAAGTCAGAGCTGTGTCAGCCTTATGCTCTTTGCAACAGACATCAAAGAGCAGACTGGAAAGACTGAATCACCACGCTAAGGCTTCTGGGCACGGGCAGGGTGCACGGGAAAGGACTCTGAAAACAAGCATGAACAGAGGGATTGTGGGGTGCCTTCACGAGGAGGGATCGGGGGAACTGGGGGTGAGCAGGGAATCCTGGGTGTTGGTGTGCATGATGGACTGACTTATGTGTCCCCCCAATTTGTACATTGAAGCCCTCACCCCCATGTGACTGATTAAAGAGGTAATGAAGGTTAAATTAGGTTATAAGGCTGGGAGTCCTCATCCAACAGGGCTGGTTTCCTTATAAGGAGAGGAAGAGACACTGGAGGGCTCTCGCTCTGTCTCCATCTCCCTCTCCTTCCTCCCTCTCCTCCTCCTCCCTACTCCTCACACCTAGCACAGGGAAGGCCATGGGAGGACAATGCAAGGAGGAGGCCTCACCAGAAACCAGTGCAGCCAGCACCTTGATCTGGGATGTCCCAGCCTCCAGAACCCTGAGAAAACACATTTCTGTTATCTCGGTCACCTGGCCCATGGTTTTTGTTAAGGAAGCCCTGGCAGACGGACACAGTGAGCCGTGGCCTTGCCCCTTGGCCAACACTCGCTCATCTCTCCACACTCCGAGTTACCTCCTCCGTCAGGCCTTTCTCACCTAGCCTTGCCACTTCCTCCTGGATGCTCCCACTCTACACGAAGACGTTCCGTCTGGGAACCTGTTGTGAGTCTGTCTCCCCTACTTTTTAAAGACATAAGTCCGTCTGCCCCTTAGACACCAAGCCTCTTGAAAGAAGACACCATCTTCTTCAACTTTATATTCCTAGTCTGGGCAGGTGGCGAACATCTCATAATGTCACGGAATAGACAAAGAAATAGATGAGTCTAGGACATGGTCTTAGAAACGTGCGTTTTAGCGTAAATGTAACGACAAGACTTACTCCCTTGTTGACCCAACGATCAAGAAGTATATAGCTTGGGTGGGGGGAACAAAGAAGTAAGTCATGAAGAGAGAACACTGTAACAGCAAGAACATTTCTAGAAGATGACGTGAAAAGATGAAGGACTGGCAGAGGAAGAGAGTACAATTCCGCTCACTTGTGTGAACCATGTATGATCGTGTGTAATTGAACGGGAAGGGTTAGCGCCACAGAGGAGAAGCTAAGTGGGTTTCAAAGGGGGACAAATGTGGTGGCTGACTCCTGCCTCTGGTGCCAGTTTGGGGACTCGGGACAAGACACTTAACTTCTCTGGGCTTCACTGGTCTCTTTCTCTCTTTTTTTTTTTTTAAAAACACACATAAATTTTGCTGTAGTATAACACAGACACAGCAAAGGACTCACACACAGCAAAGTTGCTCGGGGAAGAGCTCAGTGGACTCTCGAGTTGCCGTATCTTATAAACAGAGACAGCACATGTACCTGTTGCAGAGGGCAGATGTGAAGGTCAGACGGTGTAATGCGCAGGGCGCCCTCTACCCGGGGCCCAGCGCACAGGGAACCTATTACTCCTACGGTGACCTGTCCTGCCTGTGACTGCAGTTCCAAACCTGACTCACACATGGTCGAGCCCTGCATCATTTTTTACTCAGCTTGGTGCAGACTCAAGAAAAAGAGACACTGAATCCCGCTCCCGATACACCTGCGAATCTAGCAACTCAGCATTAGGATCCCCTTTCTGCCACCCTGCCTGCCACAATAGTTTAACGGACAGGCTCTTCATCTACTTAAAACGCCAGCTAAGCTCCAAGTTTCAAATGGAGCTAACGGAGGCAGCAGAACAGATCTGGAAGTTTCTTTGGTCGGCACACGAGAGAGAGAACCTCTCAATTCTCAAACAAGCCGAGTAAGGGCTCTGGGGCCAGGCAACGTTTGTTAGGGACACAATCAGAAGACAAGGACAGTTGGGGACCCCGGTGTATTTTGAGCAGCATGCTTATATACCAAGTAACCTCCGTGTACCGAACAAGGCCAGACCAAACAGTCACTTAACTGGGGGTAGCCTGACGAGTAGAAAGAAGTCCTTCCTCTCTACTCCCAAATGTCTTCCCTCCCAGGATTTTGGGCTCGGGGTGCCTGAAATTCCACAGCAGGGCGTTCTGTTTAGGAACCTGTCAGTCTCTTAGTCTGTTCGCATCTGAAATGTCAAGATGGCTGGCTGGGAGAACACTTTCTGTCCCCGGTATGTGAGCGTGAATGAACTCGGGATTCCTGTGCTCTAGAGCAGAAGACAGCAGACCCCGGAGACAGGCAATGACAGAAGGGCAGTGCATGTGAGTACATGTACAAGTGTGTAAGCTGGCGGGGAGGGCGCTGGAGAGGGAATGTCCTGACCCCTGCACCTTGGGCCCCGGGCTGGCCCCCCGGGGCCCACTGGCACAGGACAGAATCTGGCAACCAAAAGGCCGACGGAGGAACTAGTCCAGGATTTCCTGAGTGGCTATCCACCCTCCTCCTCACCCTGTCCCGCTCCTGTCTCATCTCTTGCCTCTCCCACGAATGCTCCGTAAGCCGACATATTTCTGTCCTTCAACTTTAACTGAGTGGCACCCATCCCTGCAAACGTTTCTCTGCAAGTCCTCAGAAAACCCAGGTTCTCCTAAGTAGGGAGGGCAGATGTGGCTGGAGGGGAATTTACAGTCTGTGACCAATTAGCCAGATGGGCTAACCTTCCCACCTGGTTTTTCTCTTGTCAGCGTTTTGTGAGCTCCCTCACTTTTGCTGCCCTCCCCCCGCCCCCATTTGTGGAAGGTCATTTCCCTCTGGCCTTGGGGGTTCACGGTCTGAGGGCCGTTTGGGTTCACGTATGCTCTTGGACTTTAGATGGCCCTGGCGACCAAGACACACTCTCCCTGACATGCGTCTTGGCCCAGGCAGCCTGACCTTTGCTTCTAGATGCGTATCTCAACATTGTTTCCACACTTCTGTGAGCTCCAGCTTTGCAGCTGGGGCAAATGTGGTTCTGTGATTAATTCCAAACATATGCCGCACTGAACGCTGGGTCTTAGCATACATATCTGCATATCATTTCCAAGGCAAACTGAGGAACGGATTTTGAGCTGTAAAAAGCCATGATCTGAGAGGAGGAGGGGACGGCCTGTTTCAGTCTTTGTTCTTACATGGTTTAACGTGCTACTTCTGGGCTCCAGTCAGGGGAGCTGGGCTGCTTCTCGTTCTAAAGGTCATCCTTTCAAATTCTTTGTCACTGTGAATGCCGTGTAAACTCCCTGACTTTCAGTCTGGGTTTGCCTTAATCAACCAGCCGACACTTGGAGATGGAGAGGGCTGTATGTGGTTATCTAGCTGAGATCTTGGAACCCAAACTAGGTATGAACATAAATCACATAAGACAAACATTCATCTCGCCTTTTTTTTTTCTCTTTAAACAAATTTCCAGGGTTGAAAATTCCCCCATTGTTTCCAAAGCCAAAGAAACTGGACAGGACACATCCCGACAAAGGCATTACCATGCGTTACACACTCGCTTTCCTTTTCAGGCATGGGTTTACTTTCCCAAGAACAGTGCCATTTACAAACACAAAATCACAAATGTTGCTTTTTCTAACCTGCATTTACTTCCCATGCAACCACTATTTTTTTTAAACTGACATTTCCTCTCTGTCCTTTTTTTTTTTTTTTTAGATTTTATTTATTTTAGAGAAAGAGAGAGAGGGAGCGAGCAAGCACGAGTTGGGGGAAGGGCAGAGGGAGAAGCAGACTCCCTGTCCAGCAGGGACCCCGACTCGGGGTTGGATCCCAGGACTCTGGGATCATGACCTGAGCTGAAGGCAGAGGCTTCACCGAATGAGCCACCCAGGCGCCCCTCCTCTCCATCTCTTCATTCCTCCGTTGGCGAGGTGGTCAGCATGTACTCTCTCTTAAGCCATCTCTGGCGTCTTTGAAAATTCTGTACAACTCCAGGTTCTTACTACTACTGCACAGAGGTCCTGATATTTAAAACCTATGTCATCCACATCTCCCCCAGGGATGTGCAGTAACTACAGATCTCCATCAGCCAACCCCCACTTTCTTTTGTATACTTGTAGTTTCCGATCAGATCATTTGTACCTTCTTCTGGCTCTTTTCATGTTGGCAAACCGATTACCCGAATCATATGGAATGATAACAAACTCATAAGGTCTAATGCCTGTCTTTGGCTGGAAAAGCTGAGTATAGTAATAGGTGGGAAGGGAGTAAGCCTTCTATGTCTAAGGAAACCCCACACACCTAGTGGAGAGCCAGCACTCAAAATAATCTGAGTGGTATTAGAGTATCAGATGTTAGATCTCTGAATACCCAGCTGTTCTAGGAGAAAAGCCTTAAAAATCAGGTGTCAACATTGGATCTTATTTTAAGCCTAGGACAGATGATAAACTAATACCAAGATGAAAAATACACACATTAAGCTGGCTTCCTGACCCTGGGCAGATTTTTTCTGAGCTAATCTCACTACATATGTCTGCTACTCTGATGAACTTTAGAAGTGTGACAACAAGGAGCCCCCAAACTCCCTCTGGGATTCTGAATCAGAGTGTGAAATTTATAAACTAACTTGGGGGGGGGAATCTACATCTCTACACTTTGGGCCAGCCTATTGAGGAAAATGGCACATCCCTACATTTATTCAAATCTTCTGTCTGTAGCTATAATTTTTCCTACCCGCTATCACCCAAGCAACCTGCATAAAATAGCTGAAAAAACAGCTTGCCTGCACCTTTGACCAGGGGCTAAGCCAAACGCAGGCACTCATGTTTCATAGATGGATGCAAGACCCCAGCCGGGACCCAAAGCAACCTTTCCCATGACCCTCCTGATTGTTGTTAAGGAAGGAATCCTTCCACAGAGGAAGACGGGCTTGAACGTGGGGCTGCCCGGCGTGGTGCTCTCCACCATGAGAAGAAAGACAGTCTATGGCAGGAAAGCAGGAAGCCGACGCAGAGATGATAAAAGAGGTGCACAGCCCCACCACTAACCCCGCAGTGCCTGTGTGTGCATCAGAAACAATTACTTCTTGCATATCCTAAAACCGCCGCCCTACATATATGACTCTGTGATGACTGTGACCCTGACTGGCAAGCCCGTGGGTTTGGAGCTGTGCGGACTCCAACACCTGTGCCCTGCGGTCCTAACACAAACAGTCCTGGGGGTGCCAAAGATCCTGTTCTGCTCCGTAAGGTTTCAGTTCCTCTAGTTATGACCTGCGATTCTTCTGGGTATGACCTCCCCGCTCCCAGTTCCAGCTCTGGGGAACACCCCTCCTTTGCTTTTGCTTTAGCTACAGTTGGGTCTCGAACCTGAGTAGTGTTTGTTTTCTTCAAGGTCCCCTACTTCTTGTTGAGTTTTTGTAGCTATTGGTTTGTTGTTTGCAGGGTTTTAAGTAGGCTCCATATGTGGGGCTTGAAGTCACGACCCTGAAGATCAAGACCTGAGCCAAGATCGAGTTGGATTCCCCAACCGACTGAGCCACCCAGGTGTCCCTGGAGCCACCGTCAACGTGCCCTCTCTGTTCTCTGTGACATTTTCTAACTGGTAAGGGGTGTTTGTGAGAACCACTTTTTGTGTATTTGTCTTATAATTGGCAAAGGACTTGGCTTTCTTTCTGGTTTTTAGTGGATTCTCCTGAATTTGCCAGGTAGAGTCTTACAAATGTTTACAAACATGCTAAGTTTGATTCCACCTTATTAATTTACTTATTTGCACACTGTAGAGATGAATGATGGGCATCAGCAGTGAAAGGGGACATTCTCATTTTGTCCCTGATCTGATCTTGTAAATTTTTACCATCAAGCAAGACAGCAGCATTTAGTCTGCAATAGTTATTACTGGGTATGATATCATCTTTAATTCCTAGCTTAAAGAGCTGCTTTTTAAAAAAATCTTTATTTTTTTAATGTGCTTTTCCCTTGTGCACAATATATACTTCCCCAATAATTCCCAATAATTCCCCAATGTTGAGCAATTTATACATGTTTTTTTTCCCATTTATATATATTATTTGGTTAGGTATCTACTTGTCTTGGCCCATTTATTTTAATTTGGGAAGTCTAGTTTTTATTGTGTCGTTCTACTAGTTCTTTGTATACATTTCATGCAAATCTTTCTTCAGATAAGTGTTTTGAAGACATAGTCTCCTAGCCAGTGGCTTGCCTTTCCATTCTTTGAATGCAGTCTTTTACAGAGTGGATAGTATAAATTAATTAAAGTTCATATTGTCATTTTTTTCATGGATCATGGTTTCTGTGTCATATAGGAAAATTAATCATCGAACTTTAACCCATGTAGATTTTCTCCTAAGTCCCCCACCATAATTTTTATAGTTTTGCATTTTATATTTAAGGCAATGAGTACTTTTGAGTGAATTTATATCTAAGGTGCAAAGTTTGTGTAAAAAATTCCTTTGGTTGTCCATTTGTACCCTCATTTGCTGACAATGACTAAAGACCAAAAACTAAACAAACGATTTTTTCTGCGTTGATGTGCTTTTACTCCTTTGACCCAGGTCAAGTTAACTGTATCTGTGTAGATCTGTTCACGGACTCTCTGTTCTGTTCCATTTATTTATGTGTTCATTCATTTCAAAACATCATGCTCTCTTAATTATCGTGGCTTTATAGTAAATCTTGAAATGGGCAAGTGTGAGTTCACTGACTTGTCCTTCGTCAGTAACTGCCGATGTGACTCAGTGTTTAACACAAGTTTGTCACTATTTACAAAACAGCTTGCTGAGATTTCTATGAGGATCGCATTGGATCTTCAGATCAATTTAAGAACTGATATCTTGATAATATTGTGCCTTTTGGTCATGAACAAGAAATATATCTCGAGTGAATTATTTTTCTTTCATGGCTTTCAAGAGTGTTTCTTAATTTTTACATTGTATTTTATTTAAACTTAAAAAAGAAAAAAAAAAAAAAAACAGTTCACCCATCTCTTCCAGCCCCCAGCTCTTGCAACCACCAATCTGTTCTCTATATAGATGAGCTTTTTTATGTTTTGTTTTGTTTAAGAATCCACACACGAGGGGTACCTGGGTGGCTCAGTTGTTAAGCAACTGCCTTCAGCTCAGCTCATGGTCCCAGGGTCCTGGGATTGAGCCCCGCACTGGGCTCCCTGCTCCACGGGAAGCCTGCTTCCCCTCTTTCATTGCCCCTGCTTGTGTTTCCTCTCTTGCCATCTCCCTCTATCAAATAAATAAATAAAATAAAAAGAATCCACACACGAAATATCATATGGTATTTGTCTTTCTCTGGCTGACTTATTTCACTTAGTGTAACACCCTCCAGGTTCATCCATGTTGCCATAAATGACAAGGTTTCATTATTTTTTATAGCTGGATACTATTTCATTTGCACATGAACATGTTGTAAATAATGCTGCAATGAACATGGGGGTGCACATTTCCTTTTGAATTAGTGTTTTCACTGTATTCAGATAAATCCCAGAAGTGGAACTGTTGGAGCCTATGGTAGTTCATTTTTTAATTTTTTGAGGAACCTCCATGCTATTTTCGATAGCAGTCACAACAATTTACATTCCTCCCAACCGAGCAGCAGGGTACCCTTTCTCCACATCCTTGTCAACACTGTCTCTTGTCTCTTGTCTTTTTGATATCAGCCCATCTACCAGGTGTGAGGTGGTATCTCATACGGTTTTGACCTGCATTTCCCTGACGATGAGCGATGCTGAGCATCTTCTCATATACCTGTTGGCCACCTGCATGTCTTCTTTGGAAAAATGTCTATCCAGATCTTCTGCCCATTTTTAATTGAATTGTTTGGGTTTTTTTTTCCTACTGAGTGGAATCCTTCATATATTTTGGATATCAGTCCTTTATCAGACACATGGTTTGCAATCATTTTTCCCCATTCTGTAGGCTGCCTTTTCATTTTGTTGATGACTTCCTTTGCTGTGTTTTTTTTTTTTTTTAATTTCAAACTGAGAACAGACACTGACTTTTATTAAATGCCTTTTTAGTTTTGACACTCAGCATATATATCATCTTTGTTGGGTTCTGACATCAGAGTCATTCCAACTTCACACAGTGAAGTGAGATGCCTTCCTTCTTTTTTCTGAATTCTGAAACAGTGTATATAACACAGGAATTCTTTTTCCTGGGAAGTTTAAAAGAATGTGCCTATACAACTACCCACGGCCAGAACATCTGGGGAAAGAGAAGTGCTTTGGATTGTTTCTTTTTTGCCAATGGACTGGGCATACGTTTTCTATTTAATTAGCCTTTCTGGAAGGACAGCTTTGATATTTACAAAGAAGTCTACTGCGTATATGTTCCCATGTGCGCGGAATGGTCATCCTCCTCTAAAAGCTTTCAGTTGGAACTTTTTGGCTCACAGGACATTTACATCCTCTGTGTTGTGACAGCTCACCTCAGCTACTATAAGAGTATCTCTAATCAAGAAGACTTGGTAAATGCTGGACGCCTCCTGTGTCCACCCAAGCCTCTGGTGCACCCACCTGGCAGTGTGGCAGGCAAAGCTGCCTTTTGGGGGTGGGGAGGAGGGCTCGTGACATTTCACTACAGGGTTGATTTCACAGGTCTACTTCTTAAGGAATTCATTCACACCTGCCTCATGTAATCCTGAAAATTAGGTGGTAGAAGATTACTTAACAGTTTTCTATTAAAATAACTATAATAATATAATTAAATATATTTAGGGATAATGCACATGGAGTAAGGAACCAACTTCTGGCAAGCCACTACAGGAAGGAGATGAGCTCATGCGAGAGTTGGCTGGTTTACGAGCGGAGATGGAAGGAAAGGGTTGAGAAGACTGGGTGGCGAGGCCCGGTACTGCCAGACCCGAGGAGGAGGAGGAGGAGGTTAGGCTGTAGGTATTCACAGCCTTTCCCAATGGGCTCCCAGAAGGCCAAAGAAAGAGGTTCAGCCTCAGGGCAGAGATCAGGTTTACCGCCATCCTTCCTAAACTCACCTTTCCAGGGAACCCCAAAGTAGCGGCTTTTGAAATGGGGAGACGGGAGGAGTGTAGCTGGAGGCCACAAAATCAGCCAGGACTGTGCACAGAGATGGAACCGGGATGTGGTTCCTGGCCCACGGAATGGCAGTCCCATCCGTTCCTGAAGAAACCATAATCCTGGGGAAGAGCTGGGCAGGGGAGATACGAACAGCTTGTGTGTCAGTTCTGAGGTCCCTAGAACCACGGGGAGCCCCCTCAGCATCTATCGGGCAAGACCTGCCATCACCCAGAAATCCTGGCCTTTGAGTTGCGCGTAGTGACTGGATGGGGCTTGAGCTGTCTCCCTCGGGGAGAGGGTGTGTTCTCTGTGTTTACATGGGTGGCCAGGCTGCAGGGGCAACAGCGAGAGGAGTCTGCCGGGATTCATATTCCCTTTCTTCAATGCTAAGCGAGTCTGTTTCCGGGCTAGGTGGGCATGTTGCTGCGTTCTCACTAATGGAATTCGAGCCCAAGTGATGTATCCCCCCTCCAGCTCTGCAAACACATCGATGCGTGTTAATGCCCCTTTCCTTCCTGACGTGTAGCCCATGCCCTAACCATGACCATGGGGATAAGGATCTGCACAGCATAGGGGAGAGAGATAAGACAGAGAGAGAGTGGGCCAAGAATGGTCCCGCAACAAGGCAAAAACCATTAGGGACAGAATTTAGATCCGTGATTGTCAGGGGTTGGGTGTGCTGGCGGGGGAAGGGAGAGGAAGCGAAGGGACTGACCACTAAGTAGTGGGAGGGAACTATTCACCGTAGTGGGAATATTTAATGTTTTGACCATGATAGTGGTTACACCATATATGTTTGTCAAAACTCATAGAACTGGTTACATAAAAAGTTGTAGTTTACTGTGTATAAATTAAACCTTAAAAGGAAAAAAAAAGAAGAAGAAGAAGAATGACCCCCCCCTGAAGAAGAGACCTCCCTTTCTAAGCTAGACCCAAGACCACTCACTCAGGGGCTGCTTTATGAAACAGAAATACCATTCTGTGTCACGGAAGCCACTATATCGTACTGACATGGCTGTTATAGCAGCTTATTCTTTACCTGAGGTGTGTGCACGTGGCTACTAATACACAGAAAACAGTAACACTAGGAAATTGTAGAATTAGGGTCATTTCATGGTCCAAGTTTTGTTTGTCTATATTTTATTCCGTGAACATGTATTCATTTTTTTCAAAACTACTAATTTCACATATACAAAGATATTTTAAGGAATGTCACCATATATATGTGTGTGTATATATATTTCCAGCCAGAAAGTTCAAATACATTGCCGGGACTCAAAAGCTGATCTTGCCAATTAGTATACCATCACAGAGATATCTGTAATTAGTAGGGCTACGGATGGAATTATTGAACCAATGGTGTTGGAACAACCAAATAGCCATCTGGAAAGAGAAAAAGTGGTCTCTCTATCTCACATTGGGATAAACTCCTAATGGATCCAAAATTTAGAGGCAACAAACAAAACCATTAAAGCTCTAGGAAAAAAAAATCCCCAATAGAATTCCTTCATGTCTTTGGAGTAGAGGTGAATTGACAGGACTTAAGAATCTGCGTGTTGGGGTGCCTGGGTGGCTCAGTGGGTTCAAGCCTCTGCCTTCAGCTCAGATCATGATCCCAGGGTCCTGGGATAGAGCCCTGCATCAGGCTCTCTGCTCAGCAGGGAGCCTGCTTCCCTTCCCACCGCCCCCCCTCTGTCTGCCTCTCTGCCTGCTTGTGTTCTCTGTCAAATAAATAAAACCTTAAAAAAAAAAAATCCATATCATAAAGGAAAAAAGTAATTAAAAGCAAAGTTGGACAAACAAATTCGGAAAAAAAAAATCTAAAACTCACTCTCACAAGAGATTCTCCTGAATGTACAAAGGGCTCCTTAAAATTGATAAGAAGAAGACCAGCAATAGAAAAATACACCAAGGTCAACAGCATGTTCAGAATAAAAAAGGAAGACAAGGGTAGCTGAACTCCATCAAAAGCCATTTTGTTTCACTCGCAAGAAAAATACAAAATAAAGCTGTTAAGTTGAACCATATGAAAGTGCTGATGGCCTACCACTTCTGGCCACATAAATTGCAATTCCATGTGCTTTCACCCAATATGATGAAATGATAGTTTTTCACCATCAGATGGGCAAAATGCCAAGAGCTGAGTGACATACTCTTCCAGCAAGGTTGCACGGAAACGCTCTCCTACAGTATCGCTTGGAGTTACCGAACTGTGCTGCCCCTTCAGAGGGCAATTTGGGAAAACTGACCATCATGCCCACCTCTGGGAATTTCCCCCACAGCGATAACGGTATGTGTATATAAAATAATGGGCTAGAGGCAGAAGAGTATATGTGTATGTAATACACTATCTTTCACATGGAGAGATAGGGATATAAGGTATATAGACAGGGACATGATTTGGGGACACACACACACACACACACACACCTGTACCTAGGAGAAGACATGAGAAGCAGATAAAAGTAGTTACCTATATGGGAAAGAGGGGAGAGGAGAAGATGGGAGAGAGAGGCCAGATTTCTCAGGGTATACAAGGTTGGCTGTACTGGCAGTTAAAATACATATTCAAATAAAAAGTAGAAAAGGTAAGGAGTAAAACTACAGACATTTAAAGACCCTTTGTCACAGCCCTAAATAGTCAATGTCACTCTACTATACTCTGGTTTGCAGGGCGGGGGGCTGATCTCCACATACCACATCATGGTGGCTCCCTTGACTTTGGGTTTCCCGTTGGGTTTGGCCGATGGAGGCGCTGGCTGCAGGTCAGGGGTCAGGAGAGGGAGAGAAGCTGGTGGGTTTCTTCTCTGGTTCTCTCCTTGCTTTAGCACGACCCTGCAGCAGCCACCCTTATGGTCTGCGGTTCCCTTCTAGGGCTGGAGCTCTTAGTAAAGCTGCCCCCTCACCCTGTGCTCCTTCGCAGTGGGGGGTAGGGGGGTGTGGGTAATGGTGACCTGACTGCTGGTCCCTAGCGACTGGTCTGTCTTCTGGCTTCTCCCATCCCTGCCTACACCTCTGTAAACTACCCAACTCAGTCCGCCATCCACCATTCCTGGCCCATCTAGTCAGTCTTCTGCTTCCTGGGAAAACCATTCCAAATTTATTCTTTCTCATCTTTGCAGCCCAGGGCTACATGGACTATCTCTCTCTCTCTCTCTCTGACACACACACACATACACACACAACTTCTGCTCCCATGTATCTCTATACTTCCCAGGCTCATGATTATTTTCTCCCTCTTTCCTGCTTTTCACAAGCCTTGAAACTCATTCTGCGTCGCCGTCAGTTAAACCAAGACCTCACCCGGAGGTCCTCTGCCAGAGATACTTTAAACGACTGTACTCTTCATCCACCCATACATTTGGCACGTACTTTCTGAGAAATGAGCTACTGAGATTCTAATGGCATATAAAAAAACAGACAAGAGCCTTATGTACTCATGGGAGGTCCAACTTTTGTGGGGAGAGAGAGAGAGGGAGAAATATTCTGACCATATGAATAAAATGCGGAATCATAACTGCAAATGCTACGAAATAACGTGGTGAGAGAGCCCGAGACTCCCTGGGATGTGGATCAGAAAGGGCTTCCTGGAGAAAGTGATGTTCTGTGTTTGAGCTGTAATCGATCAATCGACTGATCGATCGGAAAGACAGGAGGGCACTGGCCAAGCAGGGCAAATGGTAGAGAGGAAAGCAGGTGCTTCTGTTTCTCCCTTCACATACAGCCTTCTTCCCAGCAGGAACTTGCTCCCCTCCCTGGAAACTTCCTGAGTTTTGTGGGTAGCCACAGTAACACGGGAAAGAGCACATCTTTGTTCTGCCCCAACCAGATCGGTTCCCAGCACGTTCCCATGCCTTCAAGTCTAGGTAAAAATCTCACGCAGCCCTCTCTGTCCCCTGCGGGCACAGTGCAGAAGGTTCTAGTTCCCGCCCCGCAAAGTGAACGGTATTCCAGGGAACCTTTATCCGCAGCAGAAAACCCATTTTGGACTTGCTACTTGGACGTGTTTTTGTATTAACAAACTCCAGGATAAATGTGATGTGTGCCTTAAACACACACACACACACACACACACACACACACACACACACAAACAAAATCAGGAAATTTTAGGAAGCAGAATTTACTTTTCCTAAAAGCAATGTTTCTAGTTGTTGGCTTGCAGAGAGCAGTTTAATCTTGAATGCTGACTTAACTTAGAAAGAAAAGGCGGGGGGGGGGGGCAAATTAGTGTGAGCCATTGGCAGAAACAAAAACAAAAACATTCCCTGAACTCCTCCAGGAGCCAACGTCCAGAGCTAGCTGTGAAGAGGCCAGTCCTGTCTCTGGGGGGGCCGGGGGTGGGGGACGACATGTTTTTTTTCGCACCCATTTATAGTGCAAGGGAAAATATCTTCCAGGAAGCCAACATTTGTAAGATTTCAGCTTTTCAAATGCATGGTACTTGTGATAAAGGGTGTTTTCCAGCCTCTTCTTCACCGTAACCTGCCAGCCAACATGGGAAACCATTAGCTCAGGCTGCTACAATTAACTCAGGGCTGTTTCTTGAAAGGCTCACACAATTCCCAGCTACTTATCATGCAAACAACCTGGGGGACTCATTTTCCTTGCAATGCAGTAGGAGGGGTAAATTACTGAGATAAGTAGATTATTGGGAAAAAGTCACACTCAGAGGCCTTACGCGATGATTAAACCCTGGGAAATTCATCCCCTGAAATCCCTGGCCCCTGAGAGTACACATTCATTACTGGCTCCTGGATAATCGACAATGGAGAACCTTCTTTGGAAGCAATAAATACTGTCATGCCGCCGAGTTTCCATCTCACTTTTCAAACAGCGGGTTCTTCAGTTTTACGCGTGAGATTCGCCACAAAGTGAATTAAAGCAAAGTGGGGGGAGTTATCAGACTTGTAAGTTTTTGTTTGTTTGTTTGTTTGTTTAAAAGATTTTATTTGCCAGACAGAGAGATCACAAGAAGGCAGAGAGGCAGGCAGAGAGAGAGAGGGGAGGAAGCAGGCTCCCTGTAGAGCAGAGAGCCCGATGCGGAGCTGGATCCCAGGACCCCGGGATCATGACCTGAGCCGAAGGCAGAAGCCCTAACCCACTGAGCCACCCAGGCACCCCCAGACTTGTAAGGGTTTTTTTTTTTGTTTTTTTTTGGGGGGGGGTTGTTTGTTTGTTTTTCGGGAGAGGGAGAGAGAGAGAGAGAGAGGGCAGGGGGAGGGGAAGAGGGCAAGGGAGAGAGCAATCCGAGCAGACTCTGAGCCAAACCTGAAGCCCCACATGGGGGCTCGATCTCATCACCCTGAGTTCATGACCTGAGCCGAAATCAAGAGTCGGACGCTCAACCGGCAGAGCCACCCGGGCGCCCCAGACTCGTAAGACATGTAAAAATTTCTAAGATAGAAGCACAAACAGGGACACCTGGGTGGCTCAGTTGGTTAAGCAGCTGCCTTCGGCTCAGGTCATGATCCCAGCGTCCTGGGATCGAGTCCCACATCGGGCTCCTTGCTCATCAGGGAGCCTGCTTCTCCCTCTGCCTCTGCCTGCCATTCTGTCTGCCTGTGCTTGCTCTCTCTCCCTCTCTCTCTCTGACAAATAAATAAATAAATAAATAAATCTTAAAAAAAAAAAAAAGAAGCACAAACACTAAAGCCAATAAAACAATTACTCTGGGAAAATGCGGTCTTACCGACCTCTGTATTAACTTCGTAAACTCCACATGAGTAGAAACCACTTCGAATTTGATTAATAGCCATGGTCAAGGCCACTGTCACACTCTGTCTTCTCTGTAATTAGGTACTTCTTTGTAGGTCGCAATAATCAACAAATTGGCAATTATTGGTGAAGGTGATGACTGGCTTAAAGTCACTTAGACGTAACCATGGGCTGGAGACAGTAGAGACAGAAAATGAACCATGATTTTCTGGCAAGAGGGAAAAATCTACAAACCAAGAAGCCAGTGGGGGAGCTCTGATAACCAAACTCTAAGTAAGACAACAGACGTGGTGGTGGTGGCTGTTAGTATCCATGCAGACATCCCGCTGCAGAGGCTGAATTGTGAGCAGCTGGGATAAACAGGCACAACACTGACCCCTGAGAAGCAAGGCGGGACCTGGGAGGCCCCCAAAATAGGGCGGCACACCCCCCTCCTTTAGTCTGGGCAACACTTAAGGAATCGTCGGCTCTCCGTCAAGCTTAGGGGAGTGCACTTAATTTAAGGGAGGGACCTACTCCTGCATCTTTTCTTATAGATGAATATTCACTGACTCCTGGGAGCTGAGGCTTCTGTCCACCTGACAAAGCAGAGAAACCGGCCAGGATGGAAGGGCCCAGGAGGCTGAAGGGGGCTGCTGGGGAAAGACAAGTACAAGACAAAGTAGGGACTCTTCTTTTTTTTTTTTTTAAAGGAAAGATGTGGTCAGTGGGACACAATACAATCTGCTCTTCTGTCTCCACAGGAAACCTTCAGTAAAGTGCAATTGTCAGGTTTCTGGAAGCTGTTTCTGTCCATGTGCAATGGGTATGTGGTTGTTTGGGGAGCTGGGTGTGATACAATGCGCTGGGATTCACCTTGTGGGGAGAGGGATGGGGTGCAGGGGCGGGGGGGGCATCTATGCTGATCTGTTCACATTCACTATATAATAGGCTACCCTCAATCTTCCAGAAGTACCTGACATTTACAGAGGTTATGTAACTTGCCCAAAGTCTCAGTGGTTGGGCTGGGTATTCACACCTACAGTTGGGTTTTGGAACCCAAAGCTTAAATACTAGACAAGATGTAACCTGGAAGACTTCAGAGAAAAAAACACCAGCCCTGGGGCACCTGGGTGGCTCAGTGGGTTAAAGCCTCTGCCTTTGGCTCAGGTCATGATCTCAGGGTCCTGGATTGAGCTCCGCATTGGGATCTCTGCTCAGCGGGGAGCCTGTTTCCCTTCCTCTCTCTCTGCCTGCTTCTCTGCCTACTAGTGATCTCTATCAAATAAATAAATAAATAAATAAAATCTTTAAAAACAAACAACAACAACAAAAACAACACCCGCCCCTATCCCAAAGTGCTATACTTCATTTATCAGAGGATGCATTTCTGGATGTAACACAAGGGATATTTTTAAAGAGGAGGAGCTAGCAGGGTAGTATAGAAAAATCCATCACCCCCGCCAGCCAACAGCTGTCTGAAACATTTATCTGCAATAGCGCAACACTACCTTTCATGACCAAATTGAGATTCAAATCAGAATGTAAGGCAAGGAAATAATACAGGAGAGAGAAAGAAAAAACATTTCATTTAAAAAAAAAAAAAACCTGGTGGATATATGAATGGAATTCTGCTTTTAGAAACCACAATGTGTGATGCTGACAGTGAGACAGTCATCACATATATCGTTAATGAGGAAAAAGTGCTTTTCATATCCATATAAAGATACAGAGATATCTTGGCAGCCCTTAAAACAGGCGAAGGGGATGCAAACAGAACGGCTACTAAGAACATGGACAGCTCGAATCCCAGCTCAACCACTTACGAGCTGTGTCGCCTCGGGCAAATCACTTAATCTTTCTGTTCTTCATTTATTCATCTGTAAAATGTAGACATTAAATGTCCCTGTCTCATTGAATTGTTCTTGAGGATTCAGTGACTTAATGTAGGAACATGTTGGAACAGTACCTGATACACGATAAGCACCTTATAAGCATTAGCCAATATTATATTCTCAATGCAAAATATGGGGAGAGGGCATCTGTACCGGCACGGAGCATTTTAGCGGTTAACATAAGAGGCAGTAAATAGTAAGTGAGTCTGGTGGACTACGTCGGGCTGTGGCTCACCAGGGAAGAGAGCTGGACTGACATGTTAGGACAACATGGAAGAACACTGAAGGATGCCCAGAGGTTAGAGCAGAGGTCGGCAGGGAGGCAGTGGAGGCACAGGAAGCTGGCCAGAGAGGGGAACTCTTACAGTGACACAGTTCCAGCTGTAGCCATGGAGAGCGAAAGGCGATGAGACCACAGTGTTGCACAGACCATCACGTAGACTCCTTCTCCACCCATTAGCACGATGGTCAGAAAATGTGGGAAGAGACATAACCATGAATCGAGAGTCAGAAACCTCAAGGAACATGGGTGGGTGACTGGAAAGTCCAACCAAATGGTACCAGTGGAGGGTTTTTAGCTGTTGAGACCACATCCACTCTAGCTGGTTTAGGCCAAAAAAAAAGGAAAGAAAGAAAGAAAAAAGAAAAGGGGGTGGTGTTGGAGCTTATGGAACCTTCAGAACAATCAGAAAACCAGATTTGGAGGATAAACAATGACCAGGACCAAAATATCCGGCCATACAGGAGGACAGTTGCACCGCACTGCTGCAGCACCCTGCTGCAAGCCTCGCCTGATGAGAGGTACTAGATTCTAGGCTCTTCACGGAGCTCCCCACAAGAACCAAACACTCTCCACCCCCGTGCCTGCCAGGAGATCGGATCTCCCTGGGCGTCACTAACACCTTGCGCCGGTCTCTCCTATCTCTGCGTCTTCTAAGATAGATACTGGGCCACATGTGGAACCCTCATGGCAAGGACCTGTGTAATTCAGGAAGGACGGGGGGCTGAAGCGACAGGTGAAAAAGCCGACCCAAACTACCCACCTGCAGCGGCAGGAGTTGGAAAGGAGATGTTGATGCTGCGTGGCAAGGGCGTCCTTGGATGGGCTAACAGCAGCAGAGTGCTGGGACGGAGCGGGAGGGGAAGCTGTATTTCTGTGGCTCTGAGATATGAACGTCGGGGGAGAACAAAGACCCTCAGCTGAACAAGGTGCTATCAGAGGAAATCTATGCTTTAATTAATAAGCCAGCACTAAAAGCAATGTTCTAGGAAAAGGGCATTACTTCATGAAGACATGTTATGAGCATCTTTGAAATTCTGGCTCCAGTCAAGGTGAATTTCTCTTTGTACCCTGGATTCACCTGAGTTAATTCCTCACCTTCATCCCCATTGATCCACATCGTCTGTCTTTCAGTGAGCCATTCCTCAATGACCCTGTTTTCATTTCCCTTACACAACACGCACACTGGCAGGAAGTAATCTCTCCCTTTGCTCAGAATCCCCATAACATTCCTCGTACATCACTGATCTCATTTTGCCTTGCATTGGAGAGTTACTTAGGTACGTGTCATCTCCTTCTTGAGGCAGAGTGAACAATCAGACGGACTTCGAGTTCTCCTCAACATCTAATACAATCGCTTGCACTCTAAAGTTCTTCGAAAAGAATATGTTACATCCATCGTATGCTCTTTACTCTATCATGTGACAATTCCCAATTTCTGTGAGGAAAGAGATCACCAGATACCCAGCCGATCTGTTCTGAGGTTCATTCTAACCAAAATGCCAAATCTTAAAGATGCCCGTAATTCTGGGCCTTGTTCTACCTATACACTGGGCTTGCCACTAGATTATGGGATTGGGAATCATCTTTTATGCCTTTCTAGTCCCCATAATGCCTACTGTGGCACACAGTCAAAGAATACTTGTTGACTCATCTAGTCTCAGAGGTTACGTGGGACACGTGGATGGAATCTGAACTTTGTCTAACTAAGGACGTCTACGAAGACTGCTGTGTGTATATGTGGGCAGACGGACGGCAGCAATAGGTATTAGGTTAGCTTCACTCTGGAAAAAGTATGGTTTAAGGGGAGACAAAGAGGATGAGAGGCATAAGGGAGGTGTGGCCCTGCAACAATGAGGAGATCTGGTGAGGCACCGTTAGTGAAGGGAGACCCCTACTAATTTCTTGAAGACAGAACACCAGTGGGGTGCGGTTGACGGCCAAAAGTGAAGAGGAAGCTGTGGCATAGACATGGGGGAGAGCTGGAACTGAAAAGGGTGCCAACCGGCCAAGCACAACTCTTGAGAGGCTCCGGACTGACGGTAAGCAAGATGGTAAGAAACTGAACAAAAAAACAGGACTCACTGAAGATCTTTCTTTGGACCCTCCCCCTCCCCCACTTACCAAATGACAAAGCCACCAGGCAGCCAAGTGTTTATGTCTACACTAAAAGCTCGAGTATTCTCTCTAAAGAAACCCAGCAAACTATCTCGGGGGCACGGGGGCGCTACTGTGGGTGCTCCTGTCCTAGTGTAGATGTAGAGTCCTCTGCTATGTGGCATACTGGGGGTTGGGGAGGCGTGAGGCCCATCAATTGTCCAGATCCATCAAAATACAGAGCTTCCCATCAGCCTTTCTACTTCCGGATTCATACAAATGAGTTCATCCCCAAGATTCATCAGGCATTTAGGCAAAACCCATAGCATGACATAGAAAACACAGATAAATAAAAGAACTGACACTAGAGGATACAGAAGGAATTCTGATAACAGATGAGAACTTAAAAGCAAACAGCAACATGACAAAAAAAAATCTAGTTAGTATTCTGGAAGAGATTGAGGAAAAATATTGCACCCATAAAAACAAGGACAAAATCCAATAAAAAAGTGGGGGGGACCAATCAAGAATAAGAAAGAGTTTTAGAAATTGAAAGACCCAGAATCAGACACATTGTTTTGACATTTTGAAAGCGGCCACAATAAAAGACCCTAAAATCTTCCAGAGCTAAAACCAAACAACAGGGACAGTGAAAAGATAAATAAGAACAGGGTACAAACAAAGAACTAGAACCGTATTGGTGTGAACATCTCAGCAGCGACACTGGATATTACTAGACATTAAAGCAAGTTCTGAAGGAAAAGAATTTGCAACTTAGAATTCTACACCCTGTCAAAATATCAACTAAGCACGAAGATGGAATTAAGCATCTTTACACATGATAACTCATGAGGCATACCACTCTGGGGCCCTTCTGCAGAAAGTTGAGGATACTGTTCAGCAAAATGAAGGTTAACATTTTTCAGAAAAAGGAAGACATGAGAACAGAGAAATGGTATGCGCACACAGGTTACCAACAAAGAGACACCAGGATGGTAAGCCGTGAAAACCTCCCCCTCCCCCACATAAACTAAAACCAATCTAATTTAGATTGGACCAAAAAGATTCTAGAAAGCAAAACCTCCAGGAGGACCAACAAACCAACAAATAAGTAAACAACAAACCAACCAAAATAAATACATAAAAACCTTGAGAGATTATCTGGTGAGTTTTTCCATGTGGAAATCAGTATTGTTAGGTATTCTAAAGAGATGTTAATATACTGGGGAAAACTACGAGTGCCTTGAAAACCGAACAAAAGAAAAAAGGGAATTATCAACATCTAGAAAAATAAAAAAAAATTATGTAAGACAGAAAACACAACAGTGGCATACCACTCGGATCAGCAGTAAACAGCATTCACAGAATCCTAAAACTATCCAGATTGGAAAAGGAAGCCTGAAGGCTAGAGGATTTAGGTTTGGGGGGTGAGGGGAGGGAGGGAAGGGATTCAGTTCACAAAAACTTCAAGAGAAAAATAAAGGCAAAGAATGTAAGGAAAAAAGAAAGGCAACAGGAAACTCCAGGATATGTAGATAGCAGTATTAACTCTGTTTTTTTGGTGTATGTGGAAAGCAATAATTTAGAACAAGCACATTAGAACAGAAAGCTGGTGGGCTTCCAGAAGGATGGAATGGTTTCAAAATAACAGAGTGAGTTGGAAGTTGGAAGGTATCAGGTGTAGGGTGAAAAAGACAGTTTTTTTTTCCCCAGTAAGAAAAAGGGGGTGGGGGTGGGGGAAATCAGAAAACAAACAAACAAAAAAAGCCAAGAAACAACAACAACAAAAATCTGAATTTTTTTTCTTTTTTTTTTTTTTTTTTTGCAAACAAAGATCCACATCTTGGTTTTAAACCAGTGACGGAATGGAAGGAAAGAAAATAGACTTCAACAGGGATTATGATTTAGGATTATAGAGAAGGAAATATAGTCAACCACAGTGCCTCTCTTGGTTTTGCAATATGTAATATTCGTATTGATATAATAACATGAAAGCTATTTATTAGCTTCTAACATTGGAATCAACCTAAAATCACAGTGCAGAAATCTTAATTGTGGTCAGAATGGTAGGGAAGCATCATCAACAGCTGACAGGAGTGAAGGGTAGAGAGACGAGAAACGGAGTGGCAGAAAGGTGAGGCAAACATTCTGTCGGCAATCCAGGTAGCAGGGAATAGAGATTTGAGTATATTACTTAAAGTTACAATAATAATATACAGAGGAATAAAAGCAGGGCTATTGGAAAGAGAAGAGTTATGGTTATAGAGTTTGAGGAAAACCCTATATATCAGATCAGGAAATCAATAGGTCATGTCCAAAGTCAAGACATTAGAAATGGTGTGTATGAATGTATCAGTCCATAATACGCAACAGAAGGAGGAAAAACAAAGAGGATTCAGAGCCATTGATTCCGGGTTGAGACAGAGGATAAGGAGGGTTGGGGCAAGGAACCAGTTCATTTCTTTCTTCCTTTTTTTTTTTTTTTCAAAGCTGTGTCCATGCATTATTTAATTCTTTTAAAAGTAAATATTTACTTTGGAACCTGCACATTTTGGCTCATGGCCGCTATGACATTAACCTCTGACACATACTATTGGGATATACTTATTTCTACGGCAGAGTTTCTGTCTTGGGTTCTCCAGACACAAGCCAGCAGGATACAAGTCCTGGGGGAACACATGGCATCCCACAGGCCAGGATGTAAAGGATGTAGGAAGTACGAACTGTGGGTTTACCAGCCTTCTTAGGGAATTTTTGCGACAAGTCAAGACAAAGAGGAAGATCTCCCCCAGGCTTACTGCCGGAATAACCCTGGGTCTTACCAGACTTCCATTGCTCCTGCTGGACAGAATAAGTAAAATGTCTTATATTTTCCTTTTGAAAGCACTAGGAACAGCTCAAGGATTTGCACAGCAGAATGAAAGAGAAGCTGTCACCGAGTTCCTTAGGACTCACAGCTTGAAAGGAAAGAGGAGGCCCACGGGGGGCCTGTGGACCAAGCCCAGCAGGGGAGACTGAGCACTTCCACAGCCCAGGGGGTGGGACCACAGCTCTTAAAGCCACAGATCTCCTCTGTAGGCACAGAGACCCTCGCAGCAGGAATCCATTCACACCAGTCACCCTGGGAGACTGCTATTTATGCTAAAGAAATTTATCCCACTCCATTGTACGTTTCTTGTCCAGAGTTCTCTTGGATCCGTTGTTTACGGCCTTAGTCCTATATTGTGAGCAGGGGAATGGACAGGCCATTTAAGAGGGCAGGGTGGCTAATGATGGGTCTGTTAGCTTTGCAGTCAGTCTTTCCTTTGTGAACCAAACCCAATTTGGGTGCATTTGCTTAAAAAAAAAAAAAAAGAAAGAAAGAAAAGAAAGAAAGAAAAAAAAGAGAAAGCAAAAACCTCATTTGAGATTGAAGAAATGTTAGTTGTGTTTCATCCTTTTTACTCGGGGGACGAAACACCCACTACTGGAAGAAACCAAAAATCCTATAATATTTATAATCCATTCCTTTGGGTGAAATACGTACGTGGCCGATTATTTCAGGTGTAGGGGCAAATACTGCGGCTGTAGCTCCGACCGATCGAGAGGATCTTAAAACACAGGAGGCCTTTTCATCACTAGAGGGATGCTAATTTTTATCTTGCAAAAAGTAAGAAGTCCCTACTGAAATGTTTTCTTTTGAGGCAGAACTTAAACACAAGCTATTGCTTTCATGAATTCTGTGAGCCAAATCCTTATAAATCCTTTCAGTTGACAGATCAATTATTCCTTCTAACAGCTAATGAACTAATAACCCTTGGAAATTTTTCCTTCCCTGGGTTTAAAATAGAAAAAAAAAAAAAAAAAACTTTAGGAGGGAGGAAAAAAAATCAATGAAAGACTGCATAGCAATAAAAACGAAATTCATTATAGCTTTTTAAAGAGAGCTGTATTTTGTTGGAGAGCTGTGATTTTTAAATTAAAACAATGTCATAGAACCTTGTATTTTATAAGACACCATAAATATTCTAATCTCATATTGCATCCTGTTGAGAGATAGGAATGAGAAAGGAAAGGGGAGAAGGAGAAAGGGACAGGCACAAGGGAAGGACGGCAAGAAGGCGCTGTGTTTGGCTCTCTGGGAACCACGGAGAAGGAAAGCATGGGCTCACGCAGGACAGAGACAGGGAGAGACTTTGACCGTGGGGTGCACTAGGCAGGGATGGTAAAGAGAAGAAGCCCGTCATACTGAGCCTTGGGCATGGAAGGAGGGTTGGGAGTAGCAGAATCTGGCAGAGAGGAGACTTGGTCATTCACAGAGATAGACAGGAGGGCTAGAGCAGGTGTCAGAAAGGGAACCGGGACACGGTAATGCACGGCAGGGCAGAGAGGCACAAACGTTTCGGGAGAAGGTCAAGGGCTTGAACATATGAGAAACCGGAACCACCTGGAAGTGAGGAAAAGACTTGCTCAAGGTCATATCCCGCACTCGGTTGTACTTGTCCCACAAACAAACATCCACTTTTTGTTGATTTGCTTGTAACTTAAGAGCAAGAGTGGGGGTCCAGCTCCTGGCTGGGAGCACTGTGCTCCCTGCTTCCTGCCACGCAGGTCCTGGATGTGGAAGACCAAGTGTTAAAGGGAGTGAGTGGTCTTTTCTCTACAACAGTAGCAAGTCTGGAGGATGGCGCCCCAAGAGTGCTGTGTGCAGCCGTGGGGGGCGCCACATGACTGTCCCCTCTGAGCTCCCGAGGAGCCATGGACACAGCGTGGAGAAAGGGCAATTCAGAGTCAGAAGGCTCAGGTGGGAATCACAGCCTCGTCTGCTCTAACTATCCAACAGCGATGATGGTAACTGTGAGCAGGAAATAAAGTGAAATAACACTGATAGATCAGAAATCATCTGAATGGCTTTAAAAAGGCCCCAAGACCCACCTGAGGACCGAAGGACAAGCCAAGGCTGGCATCATGGGTTTGTGACCCGAGCACGGTGCAGCAGGGCCCCCATGCCGAGAAGGGCACCATGTGTGGTTTCTGCTCTCCTGTAGCCCCCTGGACGTTTTTAATCACCCCCCCTGCATTTGCACCTTTCACTGGGCCCCACAAGGTCCGTAAGTCGTCTTGGGTCAAGCTGTCCACTCTAGTGACAGGAGCCAAAGAAGATGTCCGTCTGTGGCAAATGACTCCCAGCAGAGTGAGGGGACCCGTGCTGGGCTTTCGGCTGCTCCGCATCTGAATCCACTTCGTATATTTGAGGAATTCTTTGCTACCTGAGTTTTGACAGGAGGCAAGGCCAAAGGGCCAAATGTTGGCATTCCCTGCCCCCAGCCCCGGCACGTCAGCTAGTGGCCAGCCGCTCGCTCGGGTGCTAAGACTAAGGACCATGGAACATTCATTCTGGTAGTGGCGGCAGCAAGGACATCCTCCGGGAGCATCAGTGGGAGCCCCAAAAGCTATGGCCTCTGGGGCCTGGCACTGGCAGGGCTGGCCAGCGGTGGGCCGTCAGCAGGTGCAGCAATGAGATCTGCCCTGGAAGGTTCTCTGGGCGGGGGGGTGAGGGGGTGGGCAGCCATGCTGGTTTCTCTCCGTGTGGTAGCCCAATCCGCCAGCCTTCTTGGTGATTTACTTTTCAAACTACTCACTACCCTTTTAGTAAATTCCTTCTGCACTTAAGTGACCAGAGATGGTTTCTGTTGCTTACAACAGCATTTTTTTGTTTTTGTTTTGTTTTGTTTTTCAGATATAAAGCTGGACGCTGTTGCGGAGTTTCTACCCTGATAACCCCTGGGTTGACAGGTTGACAGACGGCAAAGGAATCCTGTGTCCGGAGGCAGAACCTGCTGGGCCCTCTACCCCCAGGGATGGGGGTGCCCACACGGAAGGGCCCTTGGAGGTCATCCGGTCCACACCCTTTCCAAAAGTAGGAATCCTTCCAGAATAATTCAGAGTCCGAATTAGATGCAAATACAGATGCTCCAGCTAACTAGAGGGCATGCTATGCAGAAAGCCTCTGTCACAGGCTGGCCAGCTCCCAGGTACACTCTGTCCGGCCAACAGGTACACTCTGTCCGGCCCTTAGGGTTTCTGAGGATGCCCCCAGCTACCAAGTTGTCAACGATGAAGTCCAGGGGACCTTCCTGTCACTCATGGGCAGAAGACGGAATGCCATTCCTCCGAGTATGCAGGTAAGAATGGGGGCTCATTCTGCTCCTGATGGATTTCCAGAGCATGAGGGGGCTAAGGTGCTCTGAGGTTATGACACCAAGGACCACCTGGAAAGGATCCCAACCACCCCCAGCAGTGGAGAAGATGGCCACAGAAAAAACATAAGCATCTAATAGCATGATGCTGCTTCTGGCGTCTGGATCCAGATGCTACTGGGCGATTTCTTTTCCTTCTAGAGGCATGTTCTGTCAAGGAGCTCAGTATTCTACATTTTGCCAAGGGTTGGGAGACTGGGCGAAAAGAGTTTGGACGAGCTCATTTTCCAACACCCGAACTGAACTCTTGGCCAAAACGAAATCACTGACGGCTGGCATTACAGCTGTGTGTCTCCAGTGCCACTTGGCCGGCTGGGTGATTTTCCGGTCACTGCATGAGTGACCGTGGTGGCAGGACAGGGCCATTAGCCTGACAGCAGAAAGACCCAATCATGAGAGGCCTCCCTAGAAAGTCTAAGACGGGCACTCGCTGCTCGGACAGAGCTCGGGCCGGATGTGGGGTAGGGTTCCTCCTGGCACAGCCCAGCACAGGGCACCGGGAAAGGGTTGGCCCATCATGGCCAGCGATCACAGATGAAGATGAAGACGGTCATCATTTATGTGCGAGGGAGGCGACTGGATCTCATGAAGTCCGTAAGCCAGAGGGCAGCAAGGGGTATCGGAGGGTGCTGGCAGCCAGGGGACCAGGGCTGGGGTCACCCAAGCCCCGAGGGCGCCTGCTCCTGCAACAGAGGGTGCAGCCGGCCATGGGCAGGAGGAAGCTGAGGCCTGCAGCGCCCCCCTTCCCCCTGCCTGGCAGGGAGGGGCTGGCCAAGGAGCAGGGACCCCAGGAGGTCCCGCTGCTTCAAAGGGAAACGAAGAGAGCCAGACAGGGAGAGAGAGGGAACCGGGAGCCTCTCCCGAAGGCTTTCCAGAGTGAGTAAAGTACTCATACCCGGGGCTTTATTTGAATTTATCACCTCTTATTAGTGTCTTTTGAAATGCGAATTAGCTGATTAACCACCGCTCACAGCCTTCCCACTGTTCTTTATTCTCCCGCATTCAGCAACTTTGTTCTAAATAGGGTAGGCCACAGTAGCCCACCAGGGGGAAATTATTCTCAAGGTTAGGAGAACAGTGACCACAGCAAACTTGGTCCCCGGGGCTGGGTGGAAGCAAGGTGGGGGTGAGCCCAGGCCCCAGGCCGGGCTCGAGCTGGCCGAGGTTTCCATGCAAAGGGCTTGGGTGAGCCCCTCAGCCCATCCGGATGCTTTGGGAACAGACTGCTGGAAAACAGACAGCCCCTCATCCACCCTCCACCATCCCCATTTTTTGTTCACCAATATTCATTTTATAAAAGGTTCATTAGTTCTAGGTCCTGAAGGAAGGTTCCTGCACCTTGCTGGAGCTTTCTGTTTGGGCCTGGGGTGAGGGGAGGGCTCACGTTCCGGATAACAAGGGATGACCTCTGGCGGAGCTGGGTCCGCACTCGCTCCTGTCTCCAGTCTGGCAACACGACACAAAGGCAGTCCGGCGTGTACACACTTTCCAGGCTGAGGCCCTATTCAGCGGGGGCCACAGCTTGCGCGGAATGGGCCCCCTACAGACAAAGCCAGCAAGTTCCTTAATTAAGTCTAAGTGAAAGACAGACCCCGCTTACATCTTCGGAGAACCTTCCTTCAGAACTTCAAAAAACATCCAAGAGACGGCCCTATCAAATCCTGGCACGAATAACTCGCGAACAATTTTTTTTTCCTCCCCTCTTTTTAAATACAGAAAGCCAAGCCCCCGGCGCCAATTCCTCAGCCCCTCTCACTTTCTCTGCACTTTGAGACATGCCTCTGGTTTCTAAAACAGGAAACAAAGGGACTTCTTGTGTGTCGGGAGGAACCCTTGGAGGGTCTGCATTTTAGCCTGGGCCCGGCCTTCCCCAAAGCACCCACCGCACTGTCTGAAGAGCTCTCTAACTGGTCTGGTCTTATTATCATTTCCACGAGGTATCACGGGGTGCTCAAAACCAGCATGGGTACACGTATTACAGAAGGACAAACCCTAGCAGGGGGTGATGGCAAAAAATTAATTATTAGCTAATTACCTTTGCAAAAACGTGATTTTCATCCCCCCTCCCCTTTGCCCCCCACCCCCCCATCCCTGTAATGCACCCGTTTCTCCCCTGGCCTCGGCAACCCCTCTCTCTCTCTCAGACAGACCTTTCTGTTTTCTGGGCTTTGCTGTGATAATGTTCTTTGCAAACAGAAACCAATTATTCTGCAGCAGTAAGTCACCAGGAGTATGAATTGCTTTAATTTTTCCCCCTTTTAGCAGCTGCCCAGGGTGGGTTGGGAGGGGGCCCGCAGTAATGAAGCGGGAATGAATACGAAAGCAGCACTAAGACCGGGTGTCCTGCAGGGAAAATGATGTTCAAAAATAAAAGTGCGTTTTTGTTTTTTGGTTTTTTTTTTTTTTTTTTTTTTTTCCCGTTTGCAAGAAGCTCATCAATGAGTCAGACGTTTCCAAAAAAAATGCGCTTTCGGCTCTGAATTTGCCTCGCCAAGGCCGCCTCCTCCAGTGGGTCCTGGGCACCTGACTAGCTTGTAAAAATGTCACCTCACCGTTAAAGTGCTAACACGCCCTGTTTTTCCGCGCCTATGCTCTTCTCCCTTACCGCCCCCCCCACGCCTTTTGCCTTCTTCCTTCTGCAATTCTTTGCTTTCTCATTAGAAATGCCCAGCAACGTCCGGCAGACAAAGACACGACCAACAAAGTGTATGGAAAGGGGAAAAAAATTAAAAAGGAAAAAAGTGCAGAGGAATTCTTCCTTCACTGATCTCTAGAATACATTAATATCTGAAACTTGGCACAGCCCGCAGGACCAGCGCCGCGAACAATGCGAGCAATGATTCCGACTCTGGGATCTTCAAATAAAGCCCAGCGCTGTGTCACGGCCACCAGGAAGGAGAAGAATGCCGATACTAGCTGACCTTCATTTTGTTGTCTCTTCAGACCTGACTGAGGGACCCCTGTTTGCCTGTTACTAGGATTTCTTGGCTCAAAAATTTTAGCATTTCCCAGGCCATACAAGAGCCAGTTTATTAGGTAAATAAACCAGGCCTCAGGCAGTGTTTTTCTGCTTCCTAATGGGGCCTGAGTGAATGGGAATGAGAACTGGGCTGGAGTCCGGGAGAATGACTAAGAACCAGACCAAAGGCCATCCCGTCGTTTTCTCCCTTTGTCCAGAGCACCAGCGGACGACGAGGGCAGATTTTAATAAACAGCTGAATCGATATGCTGGCTTTTTGGGTATCTTAGCAGACCTCAGCTGAAGGCTCGGCTCAGGGAAGCAAAGAGCCAACGTGGCGAGGGTCTTCCCCTAGAGATCTAGATCTTCGATGGCATCTCACGTACCCCAGGTTTATGAGCAACTAGAGACCATTTTATAACACATTCGAAAGCAGCTAATGGTACCAGATCACATTCATCTGCTGTAACTTACCTATAGGCCCTCAGGTTATCCACACTGCTCTCTGGTGACCGTCTGAACGCTGTTAATAAACTTAAGTAATGCAGACCCGGATTTTTTTTTCCCCCCCGAGCCTTTGGATCCAGAGGGCCGACTGGCTGTCTAGACTATAACGATATGGGTAATTCTTACATTTGTGTGTCTGTTTACAGTTTACTGCCTCTCCTCCTTCTCCTCCCCTGCCCCTGGACTCGCTGCTGTGGCCTCTCCCACCTGCACAGCACCCGCCACCCAAGATGACGCCAGCCTGCCAAGGGAGGCCAGACTCTTTTTGGCCCACCTTCAGGTAGATACACTGCATCTTTAAAAGCTTTCATTTGCCCCATGCAACAGGAGGAAGAGGCAGTATTTCCTTTCATGCAGTACTTCTCCACTGAAAACGACTTGACGTTTGGTGTGGTTCAGAACTTCCAGATTAAAATGTGTGTTTTTTTTTTTTTAAGATTTTATTTATTTGACAGACAGAGATAACAAGTAGGCAGAGAGGCAGGCAGAGAGGAGGAAGCAGGCTCCCCACTGAGCAGAGAGCCTGATGAGAGGCTCAATCCCAGGACCCTGAGATCATGACCTGGGCCGAAGGCAGAGGCTTTAACCCACTGAGCCACCCAAGCACCCCTAAAATGTGTCTTAACCCAGTCTTAGGAGCGGTCACTCTGCTTAAGGCAGGATGTTATGGCGAAAGATAGAATACACATGCTTTTTCAAAAAGTGACAGTCACTGGAGGCACCGTCTTGGAAACGATGGAAAGAGAGAACTTTCTCAGACTCCGGGAATGAGAAAGGCAAATTATGTGGTCTAGGAGATATGACCCCAGAAATGTTTTAAAAAGGTAACGCACATAGACACAGGCTTCTCTGTGGGCCCCAAAAGAGACTGGAAAGATCCACCCAAAATGTTAAAAGTGATCATCTGTGGGGGGTGGGTTTTTATTTTGTTTCCTGTTCTCTGCTTTACGGCATTTCTGCAGTAAACCTATTCTGTTTAAAATAACTAACAACCTTCCGTGAGCTTTTGTGCAAGATCTATTAGTAAACGAGCAAGGTGTCTACCTAGAAAGTTTTGAAGAAGAAATTATGATTCACTTACTACAGCAGGTACCCAAGTGCTGTACCTTAGATGCACGCTTGTGAGCACACATGCACACCCCCAAATCACGCACGTGTGCTCCCTGCAAACACACACCTGAGAGCTGACCAGAAACACTGTGGGGCGGGGGTGTGTCTGTGGCTACTTATTTCCGAGTTTATTGAGCTAAAATGCCAAAGCAGTCCGGAGGAAGTCTCTCTCTCAGCTTGAAGCAACTTGGTTTCACATTTCCAGGTTTTAAAGGAAATTATATTCAAGGATGCTCGGTTGCTTTCAGTAGGTGTGACATTCCAGGCTTCGGGGGTATTGGCACCTGTTGGCAGCTGCACATTAGCATTTCAAAACCCTTCTGAGGCGACTCAGGAACCTTGCAGTCTGAGGCTTCAGCACCTTGGCAGAAAAGCAAAGGTGGAGCAGGAGCCCGGAGGAAATCCTTTCGGTGAGGGAGTTGTAACCCAAAGGACTCAACGGCCCAACACAGCTGCCCAGACCTACGGGGTGACATTCCTGCATCAGGAATTAGGAATAAGAATGCTGCTTTAAAGCTGGCCACGGGGAACTTGCGTACAGGGCAGTGACTGCCCCTGGGGAAAAAGCCTACGGTGACATGGGACATTTGTGACATTTACTCCCCAGCTCCCCCCACCCCTGCTTTACCATCCACTTGCTCCTTCTTCACCTCTGCACAGCTCCTGTAAGGCCCTGGTGGAAACCCGGGTGGGGGGGGTGGGGGAGCCATATTCACAACAGTCAAGCACCTGTGCCCAACCACCATGTTGCCTTGAGGATGTCATTTTAACGGGATCGGGAAGTAGGTGGGGACCGATCTGGGGGACCTGTGGGCTTCGCATGAGAGAGCCTTCAGACAACGCCTAAGACAGCTGGAAATACATTTCTGAAACACAGCAACCCTTCATGGGCACGCAAAAAACATCTTGAGGGTTGCATGGGAAAAACACGTGCCCATCCAAGCACCTATTTATTTTAAAAACCTGGTCCTGATATTTTTGCCTTCCGCTTCCCCAAGACTCCTTTGGAGACTCTTGAATTTGAACGGCAACATCCTCTCTGGGGACCAGCATCCCGCTTGCACGAGCTTCTCCACGTGGAATTCTGGCCTCGGATTTCCCGTCACTTTTAGGCACTTCCCTTGACAGGACTGTGTGAGTGAGCAGCAGATGTGCTCTCTCTCTCTTTTAAACAGTCTGTGCTTATGAGGCCCCTCTGTACTAGTTGTGTGCGTGTGTGTATGTACACACAGACACACCTACACCTCTGGAAAACAGTGTGTATATATTTCCTATCATCCATGTTATCTCGGTGGGTCAATTTCTTTTTAAATCCACTTTCTCGGGTGCCTGGGTGGCTCGGTTGGTTAAGCATCTGCTTTCGGCTCTGGTTATGATCCTGGGGTCCCCGGATCAAGTCCCGCATGGAGCTCCCTGCTCAGCGGGGGGTCTGCTTCTCCTTCTGCCTCTCCCCCTGCCACCTGCACTGTGCGCACAGGGTCTCTCTTTTTCAAATAAATAAATAAAATCTTTAAAAAAATAAACCCCCTTTCTCCACCAGTATTCAATTAGAGCTTTTATTATTACCTAATAAAGACAACAGGGGCAAGGGAGACTCGAACCAGCCAGAAGAAGGAATCTAGAACATTTGACAGTATCACAGACAGGACAGGTCCAAATGATCACAAAAGTGTAAGAACGTAACACACCGCCGAAAAAAGGAGCTATGGAGTATGAAAATTAAAATTAAAATTAAAATTAAAAAAAAAATTAAAGCTGTTTCCTAGACTACAAAACACTGATTAAGGTGTCAGAGAACAAGAGCTCATCAGTATTTCAAAGAAGGGTGACGCCAGTCTAATTTCCGCAGCCACTGGGTGGGTGACTGGCCACTCAATCACCCAAGGGACCACTGGCGGTCCTCACTCTTCCCCTGCCTCTCCCCCTCCCCCACCCCCATCTCTCCGCTTCTCTTTCCCTGTGACTATTCTCCTTCTCCCAGGCCTCTCACTACTTCCGAGCCCCTCCCTCTTTTTTTATTATTTATCAACAGGATTTTCAAGCCCTTTACTCTTAAATTTTCTTTCTTTCCTTTTTAAAAGATTTTATTATTTATTTGTCAGAGAGAGAGACAGAGGTAGGCAGAGGGAGAAGCAGGCTCCCGGACAAGCAAGGAGCCCAACACGGGACTCGATCCTAGGACGCTGGGATTATGACCTGAGCCGAAAGCAGAAGCTTAACGGAATGAGCCACCCAGGTGTGCCTATTTTTAACTTTTTCAAGTGCAGTATAATACTTCAAGTGTAGGAACCACTCTCTGAATATGAGGGCTCGAGTTCCTAAAAACCCCCACTGCTGGAGAGAACTCAGTTCTAGAACATCCGATGTTCCACAGGGGGAAATGGGTGTTTAAATGAAACTTAAAATGCTCCTACAAATGAGCACATAAAAGAACTCTGAATACTGAGACGATGAGGGGCGCTGCATGCACATCCTAGACGTAAGTAATACAGGGCACCAAGAACAACTTTTCCATTTGCCAAACCTGCTCCCAAGACCTTTCGCAATGTCCCTCTCATCCAGGTGCTTAATCCATGCATTCTGGAATGTACGCTGAGCAACCTGGCTTCTGCCTGTGGTTGTCCCGCTCTCCAAACGCTGCATCAGCTGCTTGATGCTCGAGGGTTGGGTGATGCTGCTCCTAGCTTCCAGGCCATCCAGGGACCGGACATGGGGTTCCCGGAGTGCTCAAGGTGTTTCGTGACAACCATTACCCACCCCTATCGTTCCCTTCATTGTCCTTCCCCCTGCCCCTCCTTCCTTCGTCGTCTAATCTGAAGCGCCTCCCTTGTCTCACGCCATCGAAATCCCACCCATCTTTCCTGCACTAACTCAAATGCCTTCCGGGTCCCGAGGCTGGAAGCGAGCTCTCTGTTGAGCTGGAACTTGCACAGCACACGGGATGGACCACCAAGCAGCCTCCCCCAGCGGCTCTGTTCTGGCAGTCATGTTTTGTCTGCGGCTCATCTTATTTCTCCGGTTTCTAGACCAAGACTTCGCAAAGAATCGTTTTCTGAGCATCACTAGTTCAGGACACCCGAGGGTGCTCGCTGGACGGACAAAACCCGAGACTCCCCGAATCGGTCTCACTGTGTGGGGCCCAGACGTCTGCATTCAAGAAGGACTCCATGTGTGCCCTAGCTAGAGACTCAGGGCACAGGACTGCGGGCTCCCCGAGATCCAGGGCATCTCATATATCCCAGTGTCAGGCCCCGCACCTCTTTGTACAACTGTGGCACGCCACGGGCCAGGCAGGGGAGTGAATGAAGTGTTTTCCCTTTTTCCCTTGACCCATCCATCATTAAGTAACAAATCAAAGTGTCCCCAGAAACAAACTGAGAAAGCTTATGGGAACTTAATGAAATATGGTAGAAATGTATCCTTCGTTGCTGATCTGTCCTCAGTCTTCTGGTCTATGCTCAGAAAGGGCTTTTCCACAAGAGCCAGGAATAGGTCTGGTTTCCCTCATCATGGATTTAAGATACAGAAGACTAGAACCGAACTTCCCCACAGAGGTGAGGGATGGACCCATAGAGACGGTAGATAGCTCGGAAATCATCAGAGACACGTCCTCTTAATTACTGCTAACTTTCTAGATTGGTCAGTTAGGACCTCAGGAACACGGACATGTTCTTCCTCGTATCCCTGTGCTTGTGATGTTTGTGGCCCTCCAGCCATATTTTTTTTTTTTTAAAGATTTAATTTGTCAGAGAGAGAGAGGGAGAGAGAGCACAAGTAGGGGGAGTGGCAGGCAAAGGGAGAGGTAGGCTCCCTGTCAAACAAGGAGCCCGATGGGGGACTCGATCCCACAACCCGGGGCTGATGACCTGAGCCCAAGGCAGATGCTTAACCAACTGAGCCACCCAGGTGTCCCTAGTTCCCCCCCCACCTTTTTTTTTTTAAAGATTTTATTTATTTATTTGACAGAGAGAGATCACAAGTAGACGGAGAGGCAGGCAGAGAGAGAGAGAGAGGGAAGCAGGCTTCTTGCTGAGCAGAGAGCCCGATGCGGGACTCAATCCCAGGACCCTGAGATCATGACCTGAGCCGAAGGCAGCGGCCTAACCCACTGAGCCACCCAGGCGCCCCCCCCCCTTTTTTTAAGATTTTATTTAGAAGAGAGAGAGTGTAAAAGAGCACAAGCCGGGGGGAGGCAGCAGAGGGAGAAGCAGACTCCCCACTGAGCAGGGAGCCTGATGCGGGGCTCAATCCCAGGACCCCTGAGATCATGATCTGCACCGAAGGCAGATGGTTAAGGGACTGACCCACCCAGGCGCCCCCCTCCCACTAGATTTGAACCAACGTGCAGGCGGGACGTTGGCCCATGCCCCCGGAGACCCTCGCAACAGCTCAGCATCACTGATGGGACTCAGTACAAGTGTGATGAATGAATGAAAGATGGCAATGTCACAGAGGCCCAAATGCTATAAAGCAGGGTTCATCTGGAATTTGCACCTGCGTAGGAATTCCCTGAACACCTGCGGAGGCCAGTGCCTCCTGTTTTCTCTGCCCATCAAAGAGGGCAGCTGCTTCGTTCCCTCCTGTGACCTTTCATTCATCTGCCCGGAAAGGGCTGTGATCTTCCACAACATACAGACCCTCTCAGCATGTCATAGCACCGCCTCCCCCCCACCCCCACCAAAGAGACCTGCCCTTTAATGTCAACCTGGTAAAATTCCACGTAAAAGTTTGTTTCATTGGAACATTTTCACCAACGAAAACAACAAAGAGATAGTGAAGGCATCCGGTTTTACTGGTTTAAGGGGAGAGGCTGTCTTACTGAAGTCAGCCGCAAAAGGAAAGAGCCACCAAACACGGCCCTACTTCTCTCCTGCCACCGGAATCCTAAATTCAATTCCTGGATTTCCAGCCCCCCTCCTTTTCGAGATCCCAAACCCATCCTGAAAAGCAGAATTCCTACCCTTTTTAGTATGTGCCCATGGCATGAACTATTTCATACCCACGGTGCACATGCGGAAGCCTTTTTTTTTTTTTTTAAAGATTTTATTTTTAACTGATCCCTACCCGCAATGTGGGACTGGAATTCAGGACCCTGAGATCAAGGTTCGCAGGCTCCACGGCCAGGAGCCTTGCACGTCGTAATCTTTAAGTTGTAATTGCAAGCAATGATGTTTCCCTGGTAGGGACCACCTTTTAAAGTATGATGTGAACAAAATGTAAATTAAGCCATTTCACAGGGAAATGAAGACTTCTGGCTTTCCTGGAAAAATCAAAGGTGGACCCACCTGGCTACCAGGCAGCAATCACCTGGGGCTGACCCCTTCAAGGGAGGGGCTCCCCCCTACCAGGCTCGCTGGCTCCCACACCTGCCTGACCTGGCTGCCTTTGGGTGACACAGAGAAGGAGGCAGAGCTCCTCTCCCAAAGGTACTTATATTTGTGTATTGTTTTTTTAAGATTTTATTTATTTGAGAGAGGGAAAACAAACAAAGGGGAGGGGCAGAGGAAGAGTGAGAAGCAGCCTCCCTACTGAGCAGGGAGCCGGATGCAGGGCTCGATCCCAGGACCCTGGGATCATGACTTGAGCCAAAGGCAGATGCTTAACCCACTAAGCCATCCAGGCACCCCTGTTTGTAGATTATGAATAAAGAGTAAAAATGCATGCTTGCAAGGAGGGAAAATGGACTGTTGGTCACAATAAGACACAAGGATTAAGTGGATATGAGGAAGGCTGGAAACACAATGGCCACCAAGGGAGGGCCGCCAGTGGGAGCAAGTGCAGACAAGATAGCCGGAGATCGCCCGTTCGGAGGAGGGCAGGGTTCCCACAGGAGGAAAGGAAGAAGGTGGCAGATGGGAGAAAGGGTAGAGGGGTTGCACAGGGCCTTAGATCCAGAGCCAAGGGCTGTGGGCTGTGTTCTAGGGGCAGGCTAGACTTCTGGCAGGTTCACTGTCAGTGGCCTGATGAAGGACAGTGGGGTTTTGGAGTGATCAAGCGAGGTGGCTGTATCAGACATACACGGGAGAAAAGTGGGACCAGAAATGGGGACACTGGGGAGCCTCTCAGGGAGAGCAGCGGCAACTGGCCTGCTTGAGCAGTGGCTGAAGGAATGCAGAGGGAGGGAGAGGCTGGGTGTGGGTGCTGAGCACAGGAATCATCCTGGCCTGGGGAGCAGAGGCACTGGGGGAGAAGGAAAGGAAGGACTGGGAAGGTCGTGGCACATGCAGGTCCCCGTGAGGGGAGCACTGTTTGTTTTGGTTTCAAGGGCCTATAGGTTGTAGATGTAGGACGTGTGTTTGTGGGGGTGGGGGCAGTTGTAAATGATGAATTTGCTCCAAGACCCAGTAAGTGCTGGAAACAACCGGCCATCCTACAAGACAGATGTGCAGACCAGGGGCGCCCAGGCGGGGAGCCGCTGAGTGGCGAGGACAACAGGGACCCAGAGATGGGCTTGCTTTCTGAGAAAGAAGAGCAGAGGACATCTGTGCCACCTCTCTGCTCCACTGCGGGGACCTTTCTGCTCCACTGCGACAAATAGTGGAGGTTTAATTCTTCCCTAGGTAGCCTTAGAAACCCAACCAAACTGTTGTCCTGGATACTCCCAACCACTCCAAGTTTTTACTGAGCCCTTGGCATGATGGATGGGGCTCAGTTTACCCAGAGACAGTAAAATCAGAGGAAGGGGGTTACATGCAGCTGTTCTCTCTACTCCTAGGTGCAAAACAGCCACAATGAAGCCAACATCTATTTAAACCGGCAAATTGATCATTGTAACAGTTTTTCTTTAAAAAAAAAAAAAAACCAAAAAACAAAAATCACGCATTTTAAGCCCTATCCCTGCTTCTCAAAGCCTCTCTTAAGAACAAACCTCAAAGTGAGAGATGGCAAAACCATCCTTGACCTTAAAGGGGCCTTGATTTATCATTTCACAACTGGTTCCCAGCACCCCACCTCCCGTTTTCCATTTTTTTCAGAACTTGACTATAAATTCTGCCGTCAGAGCAGGGGAGGCAGGCATGGTAGTGATGGATGGTGGACCAAGGGTGTGGAAGGCGAAGTCCGGCCCTGACTGGGAACAGACAGGCATGCACGCTGGCCAAAGCTGGCTGGTTGCTTTCTCACGGAACATTCTAGTTCCAGCTCAACCTCCCTCCTCTTGGCCTTCCCCATCTGCCAGCCCAGCAGTCTCTTCTGCTCCTAGCTCCTGGCTATGTCCACTCCTGTGCTGGGGGAAGGAAGCTTCTACTCCTGTTTCATCTTGGTTTAGGTTTTTGTTTCTTTTTGGAAAAAATACCAGATTAATCAAGCCTACCTAATTAAAAAATAAAGTTCACCTGCGTTCCCTTACTTTTTTTTTTTTTTAGAGCAGATGAAAATACACAAGTGACGAACAATGAGGACCAAACACAGAAGAGCTGATCAACAGTCCAATGAATTAAGTTGCAAAATGTAAAAGTAACAGCTTAAAGCCAAGCTAATCTACCTTGTTCATGTCCCAGGGTTTCTGCCATGGAGGTGGAGAGCTCTTAACGTTTATCTGTAGGTTCCAACTTTAAGCAAAGGGGGCACTTCCCATTTCCTTTGGGGAAGGCAGAGCTGGGCCTGCCCATGACCAGGAGGCTTCCGGTAAATGCGGAAGTCCGGCCATCTGCCTTTGATGCCCAATGGGTTTATTTCTTTTTGTGCTCTGTCCTCACAGCCTGGTTCTCCCCTGCCCAGCACCAGAGACCCGGTGCCACTGCCTCGGCCTACCGAGACTCACAGCGTCACACCTTACCCACCCCACCTCCCACCAGGGTATAAAATGGTTTCTCACCAAACTTCAAGTTTCCTAGTATGGATGATTTCCTGGTGACGGATATTTTTTAAATCAAATTTTGTTACTCTTAGAGGTAAACTCTTTGGCCTCTCCATTCCTCCCACTGCCCTGCCACCATATTCAGCCTTTGCGTCTGTACTCGTAATCTGCTGACTTCAACCCCTGGTCATAACTTGTCGGCGGCTAGACAGTCAGGTCCAGTTGGCAGTTAATGTCTTCCCCTGGGCAGAATTCGAGGGACTGGCCAATCTGACATAAAATCGGGTTTCTTTTCTCAAAAAGGAAAGGAAAGGAGAGGCGGCAGCTGACTTGGCAGCCCGGGGCCCACAGTTCCAGGTGGCCACATGTCCTGCCGCCCAAGGGGCAGCCATCTTGTCTGGATGGGCACGTGACATCCTCCTCTCCCCAGAGGCCATATACCTGGTCTGCGGCTCTCCTGTTCTTTACCTGACTGGCATTTGAATTCGTGAACCCTGGGTTACCCGACTCTAAACGACGACATGATGGAAGTGAGCAGAAGACATATTTCTAGGGATGGGTCCTTCCTAGCTTCTGGCTGTCCTCAGAGTCCTAACCCAAATATCCCTGTTTTTCATTTCTCATGGATTCAGGAAATCTAGAAACAAGTCACTGCTGGTTCCAGAAAAGGAATCCCAGTATAGGAAGGGGATTCCTTAGGGGAACACGGGAGGCACTCATTATTGGGGGAGGAGTCTCTCTTCTTTGCCCTCAGTACCCATCTTCCCTCTCTTCCTCACTCATCTCCTACATTTCCTTCCTGTCCCTGTCCTCCCTGGCTCTCCCCATCTCACCCTCGACCAGTCACGTGTTACCACAGGAACACACATCTCTCTGTGGTCTGCCCAACCATCCCACTTAACCCCAACCCTCAAGGCTCTGGCGTGTCATGAAAAGTTAAGAACTTCTGAGAGGTATCATGGGAAGAAAAAGTTCAGCAATGCGATGGCCACAAACCACGAACGCTGGCCGCATCTGGTCACTGTTCTTTACAAAACTCGAAAACTTTATCAAACATTCGATGGGGGGCCTTCCAGCCTATGCAAATCTAAGGGCTGATTTCACAGGCACCCAAATCAAGTATTTTAGGGAAAAGCAAACAAACTCAGAAACTGGGAGGCCAGGAAGCAAACAGTCTCCCTGGGGCTTCTAACTTGCCGTCTGGCAGCAGTCAGTTAGCAGACGAGAGCCACACTGTGTCAGGTCCAGTGTTATATCCTTGACACTTTTATGACAGTGACAAGGAGGGACATACTCAGAAAGAAATGCCTCTCCTCATTAGTTAGATGTCAAAAGCTAGATGTGCTCCAACTTAACCTAGCTGACTCAGAGAACCTATTGTCATTCTGCATGCAACCGTTTTAGACTTTTACTTATTTTTTAGAAAGATTTTACTTATCTATTTGAGAGAGAATGAGAGAGGGAGAGAGCATGAGAGTGGGGAGGATAAGAGGGAGAAGCAGACTCTCCACTAAGCAGGGAGACTGATGCAGGACCTTATCCTGGGACACTAGGATCATACCTGAGCTGAAGTCAGTCGGTTAACCATCGGAGCCCCCCAGGTGCCCTGTTTTAGACTTTTAAACCAGGAACCCCCAACCTTTCCAAGTTGCTTGTGCTGCTTGAAACTGCAGGACCCTAGATAAATTACTTCATAAGAATTAGTCCTTATTTTTAATGGCTTTTTAAAACTGCCGTAAAATATAGATAACGTAAAATTTACCATTTTAACACGCAAGGCCATTGCCATTAATTACATCCACAATGTTGCAGGACCATTGCTACCACCTTACTGCGTCTTCACCATCCCAAAAAGAAACTTCATATCCACTAAGGAGTCTCTCCACGTTCCTCCCCAACCCCTAACTCCTGGCAACCACTGATCTGTCCTCTGTCTCTGTGGATTTGCATATTCTAGACATTTCACGTAAATGTCATCATACAAGATGTGGTCTTTTGATTCTGGCTTCTTCCACTTAATAGAATGTGTCGAAGTTCCTCCCTATTGTAGCACGTATCGGTACGCGCTCCTTTTCTGACTGAACAGTATTCCCCGGTAGGGTATGTGTGGGAGTTCTTGCAATACGATGATGGTGGCTGGAGAGTGTGTGGCTGCAAGCTACCAAACTTTCTTTCTGATGGTCCTAGATATTCGAGTATTGGACCAAATCCAAGTGTACCTTTTTTATACCGTTCACAATCTAATAAATGTTCTATGCCTACTCAAACCTCACCTTCCCAGGCTGACAAGTCCTTAAAAATAATTTGAGGACTCAGAAAATCCTCATCCCATGATTTCGGTTGCCTTTCAAATAAATCCAATACAAAGCCAATCATCTCGCCTCTTGGCTAGGGATAAGAACGACAGATCCAGTCAGAAGACCTCAAGGAGCTCAGGGTCTAGCAAGCAGATAAACACCCAAACAATATTACCACAGCGTGATGACTTTCAGGATAGAAAAGTACACTGTAATGAGCTGGGTGCACAAAGTATTCTGCCCGAGGGAGCCCATAAGCACACTATGCGGGCAGACAATGCTTCGCTTTTGCATCTTGGCCAAGGTCTTCAGAGAAAAGCCTGCAATGAGACAGGTGTTGCTTTCCTGAGTGGCTGGAGCCTTATGATCCCATATGTGTAGCATCTACCAGCTTTGCCTAATACACCAACTTGCTCACACAGAAGGGCATGCATCCCCAAAGGTCTTCCTATGGTTCAAACCAGATCTGAAAGCGTGTATTAGCGATATACGTAGAAAACTCACCGAGCTATTCATTCCCTCCTTAAACAACATATTAAAATGTGAACGAAGACAGCAATCCACGGGAAACGTCACTGTTTCTCTCTCTTCCCTCCCCTCCCCAATGTTTTGATTTTGAAAGATTCAGAACCTGCAGAAAAGTACAAAAAAAAAAAAAGATACTACAAAGAGCACCTGTATACCCCTCAGTGAGATTCACCAAGTAACACCGATGGACAACTGTCAAATATAATTGTCTAATAAGTAAATAATAGTGAGTGTTATCTGTTTTCTCTGTAATTGTATTGTGCGTGTGTGTGTCTTGCTGAGATTCTGGAAAGCAAACAGCAAACCCATGACACCTCATCCCCAAGAGCTTTAGCATGCATCTTTTTTTTTTTTAATTTTTTATAAACATATATTTTTATCCCCAGGGGTACAGGTCTGCGAATCGCCAGGTTTACACACTTCACAGCACTCACCATAGCACATACCCTCCCCAATATCCATAACCCCACCCCCCCCTCCCAACACCCCTCCCCCCATCAACCCTCAGTTTGTTTTGTGAGATTAAGAGTCACTTATGGTTTGTCTCCCTCCCAATCCCATCTTGTTACATTTATTCTTCTCCTACCCCCTTAACCCCCCATGTTGCATCTCCTCTCCCTCATATCAGAGAGATCATATGATAGTTGTCTTTCTCCGATTGACTTATTTCGCTAAGCATGATACCCTCTAGTTCCATCCACGTCGTCGCAAATGGCAAGATTTCATTTCTTTTGATGGCTGCATAGTATTCCATTGTGTATATATACCACATCTTCTTTATCCATTCATCTGTAGATGGACATCTAGGTTCTTTCCATAGTTTGGCTATTGTAGACATTGCTGCTATAAACATTCGGGTGCACGTGCCCCTTCGGATCACTACGTTTGTATCTTTAGGGTAAATACCCAGCAGTGCAATTGCTGGGTCATAGGGTAGTTCTATTTTCAACATTTTGAGGAACCTCCATGCTGTTTTCCAGAGTGGTTGCACCAGCTTGCATTCCCACCAACAGTGTAGGAGGGTTCCCCTTTCTCCGCATCCTCGCCAGCATCTGTCATTTCCTGACTTGTTAATTTTAGCCATTCTGACTGGTGTGAGGTGATATCTCATGGTGGTTTTGATTTGTATTTCCCTGATGCCGAGTGATATGGAGCACTTTTTCATGTGTCTGTTGGCCATCTGGATGTCTTCTTTGCAGAAATGTCTGTTCATGTCCTCTGCCCATTTCTTGATTGGATTATTTGTTCTTTGGGTGTTGAGTTTGCTAAGTTCTTTATAGATTTTGGACACTAGCCCTTTATCTGATATGTCATTTGCAAATATCTTCTCCCATTCTGTCAGTTGTCTTTTGGTTTTGTTCACTGTTTCCTTTGCTGTGCAAAAGCTTTTGATCTTGATAAAATCCCAAGAGTTCATTTTTGCCCTTGCTTCCCTTGCTTTTGGTGATGTTCCTAGGAAGATGTTGCTGCGGCTGACGTCGAAGAGGTTGCTGCCTGTGTTCTCCTCGAGGATTTTGATGGATTCCTTTCTCACATTGAGATCCTTCATCCATTTTGAGTCTATTTTCGTGTGTGGTGTAAGGAAATGATCCAATTTCATTTTTCTGCATGTGGCTGTCCAATTTTCCCAACACCATTTATTGAAGAGGCTGTCTTTGTTCCATTGGACATCTTTCCTGCTTTGTCGAAGATGAGTTGACCATAGAGTTGAGGGTCCATTTCTGGGCTCTCTATTCTGTTCCATTGATCTATGTGTCTGTTTTTGTGCCAGTACCATGCTGTCTTGATGATGACAGCTTTGTAATAGAGCTTGAAGTCCGGAATTGTGATGCCACCAACTTTGGCTTTCTTTTTCAATATTCCTTTGGCTATTCGAGGTCTTTTCTGGTTCCATATAAATTTTAGGATTATTTGTTCCATTTCTTTGAAAAAAATGGATGGTACTTTGATAGGAATTGCATCAAATGTGTAGATTGCTTTAGGTAGCATAGACATTTTCACAATATTTATTCTTCCAATCCAGGAGCATGGAACATTTTTCCATTTCTTTGTGTCTTCCTCAATTTCTTTCATGAGTACTTTATAGTTTTCTGTGTATAGATTCTTAGTCTCTTTTGTTAGGTTTATTCCTAGGTATCTTCTAGTTTTGGGTGCAATTGTAAATGGGATGGACTCCTTAATTTCTCTTTCTTCTGTCTTGTTGTTGGTGTAGAGAAATGCAACTGATTTCTGTGCATTGATTTTATATCCTGACACTTTACTGAATTCCTGTACAAGTTCTAGCAGTTTTGGAGTGGAGTCTTTTGGGTTTTCCACATAGAGTATCATATCATCTGCAAAGAGTGATAGTTTGACTTCTTCTTTGCTGATTTGGATGCCTTTAATTTCCTTTTGTTGTCTGATTGCTGAGGCTAGGACTTCTAGTACTATGTTGAATAGCAGTGGTGATAACGGACATCCCTGCCGTGTTCCTGACCTTAGCGGAAAAGCTTTCAGTTTTTCTCCATTGAGAATGATATTTGCGGTGGGTTTTTCATAGATGGCTTTGATAATCTTGAGGTATGTGCTGTCTATCCCTACACTTTGAAGAGTTTTGATCAGGAAGGGATGCTGTACTTTGTCAAATGCTTTTTCAGCATCTATGGAGAGTATCATATGGTTCTTGTTCTTTCTTTTATTAATGTGTTGTATCACATTGATTGATTTGCGGATGTTGAACCAACCTTGCAGCCCTGGAATAAATCCCACTTGGTCGTGGTGAATAATCCTTTTAATGTACTGTTGAATCCTATTGGCTAGTATTTTGGCGAGAATTTTTGCATCTGTGTTCATCAAGGATATTGGTCTGTAGTTCTCTTTTTTGTTGGGATCCTTGTCTGGTTTTGGGACCAAGGTGATGCTGGCCTCATAAAATGAGTTTGGAAGTTTTCCTTCTATTTCTATTTTTTTGGAACAGTTTCAGGAGAATAGGAATTAGTTCTTCTTTAAATGTTTGGTAGAATTCCCCTGGGAAGCCATCTGGCCCTGGGCTTTTGTTTGTTTGGAGATTTTTGATGACTGTTTCAATCTCCTTACTGGTTATGGGTCTGTTCAGGCTTTCCATTTCTTCCTGGTTCAGTTGTGGTAGTTTATATGTCTCTAGGAATGCATCCATTTCTTCCAGATTGTCAAATTTGTTGGCGTAGAGTTGCTCATAGTATGTTCTTATAATTGTCTGTATTTCTTTGGTGTTCGTTGTGATCTCTCCTCTTTCATTCATGATTTTATTTATTTGGGTCCTTTCTCTTTTCTTTTTGATAAGTCTGGCCAGGGGTTTATCAATCTTATTAATTCTTTCAAAGAACCAGCTCCTAGTTTCGTTGATTTGTTCTATTGTTTTTTTGGTTTCTCTTTCATTGATTTCTGCTCTGATCTTTATGATTTCTCTTCTCCTGCTGGGTTTAGGGTTTCTTTCTTGTTCTTTCTCCAGCTCCTTTAGGTGTAGGGTTAGGTTGTGTACCTGAGACCTTTCTTGTTTCTTGAGAAAGGCTTGTACCGTTATATATTTTCCTCTCAGGACTGCCTTTGTTGTGTCCCACAGATTCTGAACCGTTGTGTTTTCATTATCATTTGTTTCCATGAATTTTTTCAATTCTTCTTTAATTTCCTGGTTGACCCATTCGTTCTTTAGAAGGATGCTGTTTAGTCTCCATGTATTTGGGTTCTTTCCCAATTTCCTTTTGTTATTGAGTCTAGCTTTAGAGCATTGTGGTCTGAAAATATGCAGGGAATGATCCCAATCTTTTGATACTGGTTGAGACTTGATTTAGGACCAAGAATGTGATCTATTCTGGAGAATGTTCCATGTGCACTAGAGAAGAATGTGTATTCTGTTGCTTTGGGATGAAATGTTCTGAATATATCTGTGATGTCCATCTGGTCCAGTGTGTCATTTAAGGCCTTTATTTCCTTATTGATCTTTTGCTTGGATGATCTGTCCATTTCAGTGAGGGGAGTATTAAAATCCCCTACTATTATTGTATTCTTGTCGATGTGTTTCTTTGATTTTGTTATTAATTGGTTTATATAGTTGGCTGCTCCCACGTTAGGGGCATAGATATTTATTGTTAGATCTTCTTGTTGGACAGTTCCTTTGAGTATGATATAGTGTCCTTCCTCATCTCTTATTATAGTCTTTGGCTTAAAATCTAATTGATCTGCTATAAGGATTGCCATTCCTGCTTTCTTCTGATGTCCATTAGCATGGTAAATTCTTTTCCACCCCCTCACTTTAAACCTGGAGGTGTCTTCGGGTTTAAGATGAGTTTCTTGTAGGCAACATATAGATGGGTTTTGTTTTTTCATCCATTCTGATACCCTGTGTCTTTTGATTGGGGCATTTAGCCCATTAACATTCAGGGTAAGTATTGAGAGATATGAATTTAGTGCCATCGTATTGCCTGTAAGGTGACTGTTATTGTATATTGTCTCTGTTTCTTTCTGATCTACTACTTTTAGGGTCTCTCTTTGCTTAGAGGACCCCTTTCAATATTTCCTGTAGAGCTGGTTTGGTATTTGCAAATTCTTTCAGTTTTTGTTTGTCCTGGAAGGTTTTAATCTCTCCTTCTATTTTCAATGATAGCCTAGCTGGATATAGTATTCTTGGCTGCATGTTTTTCTCATTTAGTACTCTGAAAATATCATGCCAGCTCTTTCTGGCCTGCCAGGTCTCTGTGGATAAGTCTGCTGCCAATCTAATATTTTTACCATTGTACGTTACAGACTTCTTTTCCCGGGCTGCTTTCAGGATCTTTTCTTTGTCACTAAGACTTGTAAATTTTACTATTAGGTGACGGGGTGTGGACCTATTCTTATTGATTTTGAGGGGGGTTCTCTGAACCTCCTGGATTTTGATGCTTGTTCCCTTTGCCATATTGGGGAAATTCTCTCCAATAATTCTCTCCAACATACCTTCTGCTCCCCTCACTGTTTCCTCTTCTTCTGGAATCCCAATTATTCTAATGTTGTTTCGTCTTATGGTGTCACTTATCTCTCGAATTCTCCCCTCGTGGTCCAGTAGCTGTTTGTCCCTCTTTTGCTCAGCTTCTTTATTCTCTGTCATTTGGTCTTCTATATTGCTAATTCTTTCTTCTGCCTCATTTATCCTAGCAGTGAGAGCCTCCATTTTTGATTGCACCTCATTAATAGCTTTTTTGATTTCAACTTGGTTAGATTTTAGTTCTTTTATTTCTCCAGAAAGGGCTTTTATATCTCCCGAGAGGGTTGCTTTAATATCTTCCATGCCTTTTTCAAGCCCGGCTAGAACCTTGAGAATCATCATTCTGAACTCTATATCTGACATATTACCAATGTCTGTATTGATTAGGTCCCTAGCCTTTGGTACTGCATCTTGTTCTTTTTTTTGTTGTGAATTTTTCCGCCTTGTCATTTTGTCCAGATAAGAGTATATGAGGGAGCAAGTAAAATACTAAAAGGGTGGCAACAACCCCAGGAAAATATGCTTTAGCCAAGTCAGAAGAGATCCCAAATCGTGAGGGGGGAGAGAGGGGATAAAATGGGGTTCAGAAAGAAAAAAAAAAAAAAAGAAACTATTAAAAAAAGAAAGCCGATAAAAAATATAAAAAGGAAAAATATATATATATATATATATTAGATAAACTATTTAAAAAACATTAAAAAAGAAAACGGTAAAAGTTAAAAAAAATTAGCAGAAGAAGAGAAAAAAAAATTGAAAAAGAAAAAAAAAATTAAATTAACTGCAAGGCTAAAGAATCATGGGGAGAAAGCCATGAGTTCCATGCTTTGCTTTCTTCTCCTCTGGAATTCCGCCGCTCTCCTTGGTATTGAAACTGCACTCCTTGGTAGGTGAACTTGGTCTTGGCTGGGTTTCTCATTGATCTTCTGGGGGAGGGGCCTGTTGTAGTGATTCTCAAGCGTCTTTGCCCCAGGCGGAGTTGCACCGCCCTTACCCGGGGCTGGGCTGAGTAATCCCGCTCGGGTTTGCTGGGTTTGCTTTCGGGAGCTTTTTTTCCCTGAGCGCTTTCTGTAGAGTTCTGGAAGACGGGAATGAAGATGGCGGCCTCCTGGTCTCCGGCCCGGAGGAGCCGAGAGCCCGGGGCCCCACTCCTCAGTGCGCCCTCAGAGAACAGCGCCCAATGACTCCCGTCACCCTGGCCTCCGGCTGTGCTCCGAGCTGACCGAGCCTGCGACCGGTTCAAGGTAACCCCGAGTTTAGAGCTTACTCCTCGGCTCTGTCTCTGTAGCCGGCTTCCCTGTTCTAATACCGGTAAGCTCTGCAACACTCAGACACCCCCGATCCTTCTGTGACCCTGTGGGACCTGAGGCCACGCTGACCCCACCTGGGCTTCACCCCAGTTAAGTCTCTGGAGCAATGTCCCTCAGCGGAACAGACTTTTAAAAGTCCTGATTTTGTGCTCCGTTGCTCCGCCGCTTGCCGGGAGCCGGCCCTTACCCCCGCGGTCTATCTTCCAGTTGCTTTGGATTCACTTCTCCGCCAGTCCTACTTTTCAGATAGTGGTTGATTTTCTGTTTCTGGAATTGCTGTTCTTCTTCTCTTCAATCTCCCGTTGGATTTGTAGGTGTTTGCAATCTTTAGATAAGCTATTTAGCTGATCTCCCGCTACCTGAAGTAGTCTCAGCCTGCTACTTCTCCGCCATCTTGACTCCTCTTTAGCATGCATCTTTTAAGAACAAGGACATTCTCCAAGAAAGCACAAAATCACTGTTATAACCAAAAACTTCAACATCAACACAATCACTTTATCTAATACATGGTCCATATTCAAATGCCCTTCAAAGTCCCGGGAATGTTCTTTCAGCTGTGCATTTTTAATCCACAACCCCACCAAAATCACAAGGTGTCTCCTTTAATCTACAACAGTTATTCTTTCTCTTTTTTGCATGACAATGACACTTTCGAAGGGTCCAAGATACTGTCTCATAGGTCGTCCACCAATCTGCACTACTCTCATTATTTCTTTCTTTTTTTAAAGATTTTATTTATTTATTTGACAGAGAGAGAGAGAGGACAAGTAGGCAGAGAGGCAGGAAGAGAGAGAGGAGGAAGCAGGCTCCCTGCTGAGCAGAGAACCCGATGTGGGGCTCGATCCCAGGACCCTAAGATCATGACCTGAGCCGAAGGCAGAGGTTTTAACCCACTGAGCCACCCAGGCGCCTCTACTCTCATTATTTCTTGGTATAGATCCCAGTTAACGATTTGACATAAATACAATGGAGTGTTTACTTCCCGCTGGGTCACACCCGGAGCCATGCAACGCTTGGCTGTCCCCAGTGCTGGTGACACTGAGTGCGCTCGCTTCGCTCAAGTATCTTTCCTCAGTTATGATTAATAAATAAGCTGCAAGGTTATAATCTGAGACTGAGAACATCCCACTTCCCATAACCTTTTCACCTACCAGCTCAGAATCCACTGATGATTCCGAAACAATTATACTGACAGTTGCAAAATGGTGATTTTATGATTTTAACATTCTTCTCTATTTACTAGCTGGCAAGAAGGCCCTCTCCCCAGCACCACCTCTGCCTTTTTTGATTATTGATGTGGACTCGTAAACCCAGTGTTTATTACCATCATTATGACTTTTATTCCTTCAATTGCCCCAAATCTGACCACTGGGTGTCCCTTTAAGGCAGCTCCTACATTCTTTTGATTTGCCTTAATCATTGTTTGTACGTTTCCTGGACTTCTGACACAAGATAGTCTAGCCTGGTCTTATATTTCTCTGCCCTAGACCCAGAATTAGCTGTTTCTGCAAGGAGCCCTGGTTCCCTTTCATGGTGAATAGCACTTAGAAACCGAGAGCTGGGTGCTCATTGTACTCACTGCTAATGGAATATAATTGCTTCTAGGTTCTTTCCCTGGTTGAAAGCAGGAAATTTATTACTCTTTAAACAATTTATTACTGCAATCATACCCAGAATTCAAATCGAATATGAAAGAGTTTGTTCTTACTTTTCCCACTTGCTATATGTATCTTTTTTTTTTTTAAGATTTTATTTATTTGTTTGACAGACAGAAATCACAACTAGGCAGAGAGGCAGGCACAGAGACAGAGGGGGAAAGCAGGCTCCCCAGGCTCCCGCTGAGCAGAGAGCCCGACGCGGGGCTCGATCCCAGGACCCTGAGATCATGACCTGAGCTGAAGGCAGAGGCTTTAACCCACTGAGCCACCCAGGCGCCCCTGTATCTCGCTGGTTTTTAAGTGCATTGATATATTTACTCACTTCCTCTCTCCAACTAACACACAAAGTAGATTCACAATTACTCTGCTAATACCACTCCCAACAACAAACCTCTTAGTGGAGTCTGAGATTTCTACAGTTCATTTTGGGAATATATTCAACTAAGGGTATACAAAGAACTCTATTCAAAAGTTACTTGAATTCTTTTTTACTTAATAATCTCTATATTCTCTAAATTCCATAATCTCTAAATTCCATCCATTTTAGATATTACATTGTCATTTCCTCTTTCATGTAGAAGGATTTAGTTCTTCTAAACTCCACCTCTTCTATTTCCCATCTACCATATCATATACTTAGATCATACGTTTAGGTTATTTTAACAACTAAAGTCTAAATTATTATGGCATATTCACTCATAAGCAATGCATTAAAACTATGTTTCCTATTTTCTGCACTACCCTTTGTTTTCTGGGAGTTACTAATTGCCTTTCTTTTTCAATTCCTTAGATTCCCTGCTACCACATCTCACACCCTCCAACTGCCTCTCAGTGCATTTTTTTCATCTAGGAAAACAAAGCATTCTCTTTTCCCAGCTGACTTCTAAATCTATTCTGGAATGGTGATTCTCTTGGTCTGTTGCAGTTATCATCCCAGGTCTACCCACTGCTATCCTCCAGGGAATTCTCTTTTACTTTTCTCCTTCATTTCTGGCATCAGAGATCCCCTTTCTAGAGTTACTTTTTCATTTAAGGAAAGTACATCTGCCAGGAGCTTCCTCAATAGTTCGCTGACATCCAGTGTTTTTCATGATACTGGATGCCATACTGATTTCAGGTCCTTTGAAAACTCTCCCCCACTCTCTTGTGCCCCCTTCCACTTAACTCTGGGAAACTTACAGGAATTTCTCTTTATCCATATGTTTTGAAATTTCATTATACTGTGCCTTGACATGGGTCTTTTTTTCATTTATTAAGCTGGGTACCTAGTGGATTCTTTCAAGATGGTCAATCCTGTCCCTCAGTGCTAGGGACATTTCTTGCATTCTTTCCTTGGAAAATTTCCTTGCCCCTATTTTCTCATTGTGACATTCCTACTATTCAGGATCTTGGACTGGTCCTCTAATTTTTATACCTCCCTTGTCTTTGGTTCTAATTTCTGGAGGGTTTCTTCAACTTTACCTTCCAGTCTCTAAAACCTGCCAGGGGTGGCCCATGGTCCTTTCTGTTTGTCATCTTTTTCACAGATCTTCCACAAAGAGATAGAAATTAAATAACTCAAGGATATTAGCCAACCCAATTAGAAAACATTAAGTCCAATTGTTGTACGTTTGTTCATATCTATAATTATTTAATATGGTAGGCCCACATGCCAAGCAATGGAAATGGTATCATTTCTTCCAGTAGCTCAACATGATAGCAACACTGTTTTTTGTTAATGACAATGTATTATTGTCTGAAAGTCTGAGATTCATATTGCTAGGGATGAACGACTGTAACCAAACAGTTTTCTAGAATACATATAAATCTTTTTCCAGTTCAACAGGTCCATGAGAAACTTCCCAATTCTGAGAGAAATATGAAAGGCTGGGGAAACACCTCAGATGATTTCAGAGAGATAGAAACAGAGAACATCTCAATGGTCCCCAGGTAAAGAGCCTACAGACCAGGAATTATCTGTTGTCTCTTAGTGCTAGGTACACCTGCCCTTCTTCACTCTGTTAGTCATGCTGCAGTTTGCAAACCACCTTTGGAGTTTGCAAACCACCTTTCCCAGGTTCCCTTGCCAGCTAGCTTCCTATTACATTTTGCCAGTATTAGGTACTAGAAAGAGTTCAGAAAGCAAGAAGAAGGATGGAAGTTGTCCTTCTTCCTCTCCTTCATCTGCCTCCAGCAGGGTCTCTGCAAGTTTCTCGATTCCCTCAATGATCCCAGCTACAGCCACAGCAGCCTCTCGTGTGGTCCCAGCACCAGCAGGGCAGCTCTCCTCCGGTCTGATGGTCATCCAACCATGGTCCTGCTGTTCCAGCACCAGCCGGGCAGCAGTCCCAGGAGGGCAGCATGAGTATGTGCCTGTGTTCTGGAACACACTTCCATGCCTTCCTTCTCCCATGTCTATGAGCAGTAGCTGCATCACACAGCTACTAATGACTGGACTACCTCACCCTCCTTTTTTTAATTCTCTCAATCTTTCAGATGAGTTCTCTGTATTACATCTCCTCTGTCTGAAATACCTAATACGGTTACCCTTTTTCCTGCTTGGCCCCTGACTGGTAGCACCGAGGGATTAAAAAAGGTTTTTTAAGCAGCTATCCATCCTCATTACCAGAAAGAGTTAAGGCCTCATCTATGGTTATTATCACAAAACTACAATATGACTTTATTATTTAAAGTCAGACATCTCTAGACGATGGTGAAGCAATCCTCGTGTGAATTCCTAAGCCAAAGAGCTCTCCACTGCTTTCCACACGAAGTAGCCAATGCATGACAGACCCTTCTCCATTAAGTCTGACTGATACCAAAATGGCGGCCATACTGCTAAGACGACCAAAGAACAAAACCCCAAACGCCTTTTAGAAGGAGATAAAAATGAGTCGGGGGAAGGTGGCTTCAGTCTTCAACTTGGCAAAAACACAGTCATGAGGCATCACTCAGGTACTACTTCACTAGCTTCAACACACTTTAAAATGAGTCACGGACATGGCAAGCTTATTTACACAAGACATATTTTTACAAAGTAAGCTGTAGAGTATATCAAAAAGATATGATACCATAACTTTTATAAAAATGTACTTCATGACTATTTCTGTATTCTGTTCTATTTGGTAGCACACTTCCAGATGGTTCCATGCTCCGTGACTCAGTGGGGGCAGAAAGGGGCTGGCTGGGACACACACAAGAGAGCAGAGGAGGACAAGGCTTTGCAGAAGCTGGCTGGCAGGGCAGGAGGAGGCTGAGAAGCGAGGCCTTTGGAAATATATATATATATATATTTTTTTTTAGATTTTATTTATTTATTTGACAGAGAGACCACAAGTAGGCAGAGAGGCAGGCAGAGAAAGAGGGGGAAGCAGGCTTCCCGCTGAGCAGAGAGCCCGATGCGGGGCTCGATCCCAGGACCCTGAGATCATGACCTGAGCCAAAGGCAGAGGCTTAACCCACTGAGCCACCCAAGCGCCCCGGAAGGCATGTTTTTTTAATGAAATGATGAATAGCGAAGAGCAGTGAGGAAAAGAAGGCTGGGAGTCTGAAGGCTTTCCTGAAGGAAAACAGGAAAGAAGAAGCAAAAGGCCTAGAAAGAGAGGAGAGAGGAGAGCACAGAGCACACAGGGAGAGCCCAGCACCCAGAGCCAGAGACACAGCTTAAGAGTGAATGGTTAGGGCTCTACTGACTGTCACAGTCCAGAGCCCGTCAAGGCGAGCCCCTGGGCGATGCTCACACTCCAGGGCTGTGAGCTCAGAGAAACCTACTTAGAATGACACTTGACCCTTGAACAAAGAGGTGTTAGGGGCACGGACCCCCACACTTTTGAAAATCTAGGTAGTAACTCTTGACTCCCCCAACATGGATCCACTCACAGCCTGCCACTGACTGGAAGCCTTGTTGGAAACAGTCCGTTAACACATGTTCTGTGTGTTGGATGTATTCTATCCTGCATTCTTACAGTAAACAGAGCTAGAGGGAAGAAAATGTTATTTTAAAAAATCACGAGGAAGAGAGAATATATTTGCAGGACTATACTGCATTTATTGAAAAAAAACAAATCTATGTATGAATGGACTTGCACAGTTCAATCCTACGTTGTTCAAGGGTCAAGTGTGTTGTTGGCCTTCTCCCGCCAGAACTCAGGAGCCTGAGCCCAACTAGGAACATCAGCATGGAGGAGAAGAGACATTACCGCCTGTGGGAGTAACTACTACCTTCAAAACAAACCCATCAGCCCAGGGAGGAAAAAGGTTGGATAGAGTCTCAACTCTGTAGGCAGAAATTCTCCAAGGCACTCCTTATTACTTTCCATCACCTGCAAACCTGACAGTGTTCCAGCAATGCCAGAGGCCCCTGATTTGGCTTCTTTGAAATGAGCGGTGCAGATAAACAAGTTTGCATGCTGCTTGGACAGAAAAACTCAGTAAAACTACCACGTGCATTCTGAGCTGTACCGGTATAATCAGTAGTAATTTGATCTTTTTCCAAAACAAAAACAACAACAAAAAAAACAAAGCCAAGAAACCCATGTAATATGTGCCTTTAAAAATACCTAAATCTTCTAATTTGCCACCGGCATGTTCTTCTGTTCAGCTCTGCAAGCATTAGAACAGCCGCAGGACAAAGAGAAGCTTCCAGATGGCTCTCCTTTCCCTCTCCCCTCATATAAAATTGTATCACAATTACAGTCTGCACTTTGCAAAGTGCTTAGAAATATTTACTTAGTACTGACAGGCTAAAAGGGCTCTTGTTCTGAAAAATTTGCCCAAGGTCTAGAATTTTCGCCACCTGGCAATAAAGGTGCTTTGGTGGTGGGGGGGCAGGGGGGCTGGTGGTGAGGGAAGAATATTGAAAGTCCAGCACATCTGGCTATTAAGTTGACTGGAGCCCACACATGCTACCCAAAATATAAGACACAGCTAGAAATACTTATGGAAGGAGGAAAACCACAGAAGTCACTCCAGATCACGTTAAAAAACAGGACAAAAGAGAAGCAGAGTTGAAAAGGCAGGCAGAAGGGACGTCAGTTTGGGTCACAAAGAGGTTGACCATTGTTCTGAAGGACTGGACGTTTCACTTTGCTGAGGGAGGCGCTGTATGAAACTGTATGAAAAGTGGTAATGCCAGAGGGCTGATGACGGGAAGAGGGAGTCTCCGTAAACCAAACATTCCAGGCAGAAAACTTGCCTTTCGGGTTTCAGAAATAAAGTGCCAATACTTTGGATATAGGGATGTATCAGGGATCAGTTACCTGTGCTTTCCCAATACAAACAGGAATGACAAAGATAGGGGAACAGTAAGGCTTCATTCCCCTACATTTATTCGTGAGAGGTCCTCTAGTGTTTGAGGGCATTTTTGTTCCCTTCTCTGTTTTGCTTAGGCAAATCTGGATCGATATAGTTAAAATTCTGTTACCACATCTCATAAAAAATGGTTGTATGGGGCAGTATTGTATGTTATTTAATAATGGCGCCAAGGAATCTTAGAAATTGTATTACTATAGCTTTGCCATAATTTCATGAAATGAAAAATTCATTTTTTAAGATTATTTATTTGAGAGAGAGAGAATGAGAAAGAGAGAGCATGAAAGGAGAGAGGTCAGCAGGAGAAGCAGACTCCCCGCTCGGGAGCCCGATGTGGGACTCGATCCTGGGACTCTAGGATCATGACCAGAGCTGAAGGCAGTCACTTAACCAACTGAGGCACCCAGGCGCCCTCATTTGTTTTTTAAATAAAAAAAAAATTTATTGTGGTTAAATGCATGTACCATGAAATTTACCATGCGAACCATCCTTAAGTGTGTGGTTAGGTTGGCCCTAAGTCCTTTCATGGTGTTGCGTAACCACTGTATTTATTCATTCTTTAAAGTGACCATTTTCCGGGGTGCCTAGGTGTCTCAGTTGGTTAAACATCTGCCTTTGCCTCGGATCCTGATCTCAGGGTCATGAGATCGAGCCCTGCGTTGGGCTCTCTGCTTAGCAGGGAGTCTTCTTCTGCCCCTCTTCCCATTCAAGTTCTCCCTCTCTCTCTGAAATAAACAAGATATTTTTTTGAAAGTGACCATTTTCCAGTTTCTTTTCACCTTTCTGTGTACTTACAGGTGGGAAGCTACACAGGACCGATGCCAACACTACAATGAAAACTCTCAGATCCATAGCTACAAGAAATTTTTAAAATATATAAGGCTTTTCAGAAATCCCAAAGTCATTCTGAAAGGCGCTATTGCTTCAAGGGCCGAAGTCTCTAATAAGCACGAGTGCACGGACACGGGGAGGCTGCCGAGGGCACACAAACACAGGTGTGCGCCTGACGTGCAGACACGAGCAGAGGCCCGAGGTGCCTGTGTCGTGGACCGCTGAGACTCAAGTCCAATACCAAGAGCGTTCTGCTGCTAATCCGGAGAAATTGATCTCACTGTTCACACGTGCGGGCAGAGAAAACTCATCAATGATTTAAAATGAGCTCCAGATCAATTTTTCTTAACAATTTAACGCCGGTTCAATGACTGGAAATAGTCATGATTGCTTGGCCTTGCGACAGAAAGAAAAGGCGAGTCGGAGATTAAATACTGAGTCACCGGTGAGGCTGGGGTGAGGTGAGGAAGGACTCTCTCAAGCTTTCATGGACGCGACAACGTCTAGAATCGAGTTCTTTAAAGGTTAATATCTGGCTGATAACACTGCATGTCCCAGGGGCTCAGTAAGGGAGAATGGTCTATTTTTTTGAATACTACACATTCCCTTAAACTACCCAATTCCTCCGACTGCGTCCCAACATAGGCCCTTCCAGGTGGGCAAGTCTCATTCGGCTTGAGAGGAAGTCACAAGGGCAGGTTCTATGGACCGTAAGCATCGCTTTGCACTTGACCTGCTTTCCACGCAGGTTCTGAAGCAGGGGCAGGGTGAAGAGCCGGCAAAGTGGGGATTCATTCGGGGACGGAACCACACCGCGTGGTTCCATGTACACAGTCAGAGGCGTGTACACAGAGGCGCCGTGTACACAGTCAGACGGTACTAGGGCTGGCTGTTAACTGTCATGATTTCTAAAACAACAACAACTGCTCAACTTTTTCAGCAGTGGCAGTTTCTCCTAAGCAATGCTGGCTTTCACAGCCAGTGTCCAAGCAAACCACCCCATTGACTGAGCACCCACCAAAACCCAGTGGGAGCCAGGAGGCTCCCTAAACAGAGCGGACACAGATCAGGAAGATAATCTGGTACCTGAATTTCTGTTTTGATGACATACGAAGAAGATAATCCACTTGTAAAATGAGTGAGACTTCAACAACCCTAAACCCAGCCAAGCGTCCGTTTAATGCATTTTAGCATTTCATTTTTTTAAGAGGGGAGAGGCATGAAAACCTGTACTCAAAACTTCAATCTTAGAGCTGTTTCTCAAAAAATAAAAAATAAAAAAAAAAAGCCCACCAACTCACTTCTAAAAACGTTAAGTGAAAATAGCCCAACTTGGGAGAAAAGCGTTAGGAATCTCTTTTTAGCAACTACTCTTGAACACAGAACCCAGTGGTTACTCCCATAACCCCATTCCTTTATTTTCCACCTTTATCAACCCACCCAACTTTCTCTGTATCGTCCATTAAAAATCTCCCTGACTTTCCTGCTTTGTTCCGATGAGAAAATGACAGACGTTGGTTAACAACACTTACAACCAACGCAGCAACACGTGACGGTGCGGGTCAAAACCCTGGCTCGGCTATGATTTAATCCTGCAAACCTCCAACTTGGTGCTCACCAGCCTTCAGGAGACGAGACAGACACGGTTCTGGCCTAGACCGCCAGCCCGTCTCTGATTTGTCACCCGTGTGCGTGCGTCGGTGCGAGGGGGAGACTGATTCTCTCTAAAGGGGTCTGGAAAGCAGATGACAGAGTCAGAAGAACTTCAAAGAGCATCTAGTCCAAGCCACTGTTCTTGTCGGTACAGAGATAGCCAGAGATCTCCTGCTCCCAGGTTTCCCCAGCCCGGGTTATCTCTGTCACAACCAGAATCCAGTTCTTCGTTTCATATCAGTTTACAGATACAAAAGAAAATCCACATATGAGTGGGAAGCACTTGGGTGTCACGGTCAAGTCCGAAGAGTTAGGTTGAGTTGACCAGACATGTCAAGTATGTGTTGACACACTCTTCCCCCACCACGGGCAGGGGACAAAAAAGAGAGGTGAAGTGTACCTCGAGTATGTCCCAGGCATCCTGACGGTCCTTCTCAGCCCAGCCAGCCCTTACAGGTCCCAGAGGGCCAGCGGAAGGCCCGTGAAGTCACTGGTGAACGCACATTACCAGAAAACACGCACAAACACGTACATCGGGGGGTAGCTCCAACCAAGGCCCATACGGTGTCATTACCACTCCCGTAGCAACAGAAGCCACTCTTGGAAATCACACCTTATCTTTCCAAGCCACACCAAACAAAAACAGTAATCAAAAAAATGATTCTACTTTGTGATCATTTCTGACCCCTTGATGATAGCCTCGTAGCAGATCATAGAAGCATGGAGGCCTCCGAGGCTGTCAGACGCCATCAATCACCTTCCATTAAATAGAGGTTTTCCAATTTTGCGCTTCTCTCAGAGGCTTCATTTTGCCCGGATTAAGCCAAAGCAGCAACATTTTAACTTACTGCTCCTGTTCCTGCTTCCCAAATAAATGCCGTGAGCAGAAAAATGGGCTTTTCCACAGTCGGAACTCAAAATCAAAGCAGAAAACAGTGATGTGGTCACATATATGAGACATCGGGCCACAAACGCCTCGTACGTGCATTTTACACATTTCACAGGCAACCACAGGGCCTAGGAGAGAGGGAGGACGTAAGGGGTGCCCCGAGCAGGAGAGGTGTCTGTGAGCCGCACGCGTTAGGTCCTGAAATGCATCTGGGCCGGTCCCAACATGGTCATGAGAGTTCTGCAGATTTCTCTCGGGTTCCAAAAGAAGTAGGTCTCCTAAGAGTCGTGCACTGTATGGTTTTTTACCACTTGCTCTCTATCCTCCCCGTGATAGAGAAAATTCATTTTGTCTAAAATGCAGCTGATGGGCCTAAGGGAGGGAAACATTTGAAAATCGACCGGGAAAGCATGTTTAAAAAATAAGCATCTTCAGCAGACAGACTCATTTTTTTGTTTAATGCTGACAGCTGGGCAGGGCGTAGCAGGACACGTTTGCTGCACTCGCTCACCAAAACCAGAAGCCGCAGGCCACAGTTTCTATAAACACGATCAAGACCCCACTCACGTGCATTCTTCTGTCCCGATAAACAGGCTTCGTCATTATCATCTGTAATGGCCACATAAATGTGACAAGAGCCAGGAGCAGAGAGGCAAGAACATCAAGCAATGAAGGGGGACGTGGGAGATCTCAGAGTCATTCCCAAACAGGCCCGGGGTGGGGGCGGGGGGCGGACTGGATGGATGTGACAGAGAGGTCCGCAAGTACCATGCCGTGAAGTGTTTTATCTGACCCTCATGGACATTTTTTTAAACGTTAGTTTACTGTCAACACTAAAATGCTGGGAGATTTCACTTGAAGATCCAGATATCAGGCTCCTCCCAAGACAACGAGCAGAGAGATGACCAGCACGGCATTCCCAATCGGGAGATGATCTGTTGTTTACTCTCCAATTTGCCCCCGGAAGTCATTGTGGTGGCCCGCATCATTAGGAAGGTTGCTGTCTGGTCTCCGAAAGTATCTGAAGGGATCAAGGGAACTTTGAGCTGGGGAAAAAAAATAGGAAGCAAGCATGGAAGAGGAAGCTGCCTTGGGGCTGAAGGTAAGGAGGATCCAAAGAAGATGCACTGATGGAGAGGGTGCCGGGGGGCAGGCCAGAGAAACGGACCTTGAACTTCGGGTGCGGTCTGGGTCTGAGATGTGGAACTGCAGATTGACCATGAAGCCGTCCAAGAGAGCCACGAGAGAAGCTTCAAGATAAGCCAAGAGGACTGAGCCCAACGTAAGGTCTTTTTTTTTTTTTAAGATTATTTATTTATTTGACACAGAGAGAGAGAGAGAGATCACGAGTAGGTAGAGAGGCAGGCAGAGACAGAGAGGGAGGGGGAAGCAGTCTCCTTGCCGAGCAGAGAGCCTGATGCAGGGCTCGATCCCAGGACCCTGAGACCATGACCTGAGCCGAAGGCAGAGGCTTAACACACTGAGCCACCCAGGCACTCCCCCCTTCCTCCCAACAACGTAAGGTCTTCAGTAAAAGCAGGAAGAAGGAAAGCAATGCCAGCCAAAAGGGGGCTGGGTTTGGAGCTTGGGCTCCCTTGAGCTGGCCTAGCTTCTGCGACCAGCCTCATTGCCATGCCTCTCTGGTAGGCACCCTTGGGCCCAGTCAGCCAGCCCCAATTTTTGTTTGAGAAATCGAGTGTCCTTTCGGGTCTTAGTGTCTCTTGCAAACCAGTATTTCCTACTGCCTGGAAGGCTAGCCTGCGTCTGCAAGATTTCTACCCAACTTTCCAGAATGAGTGGCCCCAATGAGGTCGCTTCGATGGTGTTGTGTGACCATCTGGCAGTCCATCCCGCTGCCCTGAGCTTGCTGTCTTCCTGTCTGAGCACATGCTCCCCAAGGCCAGCCACCAGGTCTTATGACTTCTTCTCACTCAGCTACTCTGACCGTAGCATCCCGGCCTCCTTGCCCAGGGATGGCTGCTGTGGCCCCAGCCCTCCAGCCTCCCGTCCCTTCTCTGGGCTCCAACAACCTCCCAATCCCTGTCGAAAATAAGAGCCAGACCCAGCCTCTGCTTCTGGCCCCGGAAGCTAACAAATGCCCTACATGACAGGAACAAATCTTATATATGGGGAAGAGCTTTATGTACATGATGCAGCATTACTTAAACAGCAAAATGAGAAACAGGCGAAAAGCCCCCAAACCAGAACACCTAAGTAAGGGACAGTGTATCTATTTGTTAGAATGGTACTGATACCAAAAGAAAAAAGGGCTTATAAGAACACGTTAAAAAGATAGAAGCATTAAAAATAGAATATTGTCAGTATCGTGTAAAAATACCACGAGTAGAAAAAAAAGACTAGTGGTACCAAAAGGTAGAAATAGATTTTCTTCAAAGTTTCAATCAGAAAATCAATTAGAAAAGTACCCCATGCCCTGACAGTCTCTGGACCCTGGCCCCAAGCCTGGCCCGCTCACACCACTCTGAAGGAACAGTGTTAGCTCTGTATATTCTAGCAAACCGTCCTCTACAGTTCCGACATGGGTCTTCCCACCTTTCCTTCTGTCCATCCTTCCTTTCTTTCCCCCCTTTCTTTTCCCCCTGCAGGGGCTCACAAGATACACACCCTGCTTAATTTGGGTTTTCACTTCACCAGACCCAGGGGAAGCCTATCCTACTCATTCCTCAGGTCCCTCCTCCCGTCTTGTGTCCTGCTGGAACCCTGGAGTCCCTAGGCTGGCTGAGATCCTTCTCTGCCTGGGCACCCGGCAGTCACGGGGGATCTACACCATGTCCTTCTCCTCCATGCCACCGTAGGCGCTATGTCCTCCCCACCCATCAGCTTGAAGACTGAGCCCAGTGCCTGGCCCACAGATGATGCCCAGTGTTGACAGGGAAGAAGAAAAGAATGAATGAGTAGGGAATGAAGCTTGAGGACCAGATGGGTTTGAAGGCAGACATGCAGGACCAGGCACTTCTCCACAGACTTGGAATGAAAGACGACCTGGGTGCAGAGACAGACACGAGGGTCTGTTGAGAATAAGGGAGTGGAGGAACTTAACCGAATTATCTCAACGAAGGAGGAGTAGAGAAAGAAGCAGAAGATAGGCAAGAACAATATTCCTGAGAAGCAGTAAGAGAAGCAAAAGCATCGGCACAGTTTTTCTTCCACTCCATAATTAGGTATCTAATGACCTATTTGTGGTAGCATTTTATTATTTTTAAGATTTTATTTATTTGAGAGAGAAAATGAGCGAGAGAGAGAGAGCACAAGTGGGGGGAGTGGCACAGGGAGAGGAAGGAGACTCCCCACCGATCAAGGAGCCCGATGAGGGACTTGATTCAAGGACCCCAGGATCATGACTTGAGCCGAAGGCAGATGCCCAAACGACTGAGCCACCCAGGCGCCCCTGTGACAGCATTGTAAAAACAATTCCTTGAGAGATCAAATGGTCTCCAAGGTCAATTAAATAAACCAGACAACTCAGAATTCAGCTTCCTACCTATATTAAGTTCAAAAGAGCTAATGTAAGAAGAAAAACGTTCGCGCTCACCCAAGAGAAGGCAGCACCAGCCGAGGTGCACTCAAGGTGCGCCTTACCAATTTCATGCCTGGCAATGGTTTCACTACAGAATTATACATTCCAGTTTATCGGAAGGAAAGCTACTCCATTTATAATTCAATGAGGATGTGAATCTCCCAGCTCTGGGATCTCCCTGCACAACCTTCTCGGGTCATCACTGTTCTGCTTAAGAGCCTTTCTCCGCTGGCTTCCAATAAGGGTCACAGCCTCTGAGTCTTACTCATCATGGCAGCTCTGGGCAACAGATGGAAACCTATGCCTTCCCGCGGTGTTGGCTGGGGGCACACTAGTACTGGTCACTGGGCCACCAGCTCGCTCTCATAACCATGAGGACAGGGCATCTGGGTCCTAAGTGGACTCACTGTGAGCCAACTCGGGCTCCTCGTCAGCCTCCCTGATGCTAAAACGCTGAAGGCCCATCGAGGGGCCCATGTTTGGATGGCGTTAGCACAGTGTTGGCCGGGTGGGTTTCTCACCACATCACTGAAATTGTGGCTGAAATCGCCATCGACATGCTCAGACAACATTACGTAATAGTCAAGATGCTGAGAAGCAACGCCATCCCTCAGTCCGAGTCATTCAGAACTCTCAGTCTGGCCTCTCACAATTGGCTTCATCCGTCAGACTCAGACGAGGCCCTATTTTGAATTCTAATGAGGACGGGGCACACTGAATATTTAGCAGCGATGACAAAGATCTTGCTTTGTGGAGACGCCCTGACACAAGTAACAGATCTGAAAGTACGTATAGGGACCAGTGGAAAATGCCAGTCTCATTTGTGTTTGGATGCTTGAAAAAGACAATATTGTTTTCTACTTGATGCTCTTTGAGAGCTGGGGGTGGGCCAGAAAAAGGGAGGAAGAGTCACACAAAGATCTCAGTAAAATTTTTACAGCCGGGGCTCCTGAGTGAAAGGTTTACAAAGACGTGCCTGAATCCTTTGTTAACAACCGCGCAAACAAATTCATCACCAGGCCCTTCTGTGTGGCCCCCTTGCAATTCAGTCTGTGCTAACAACTGGAAATTTCCTACCTGCGGAAGCGCCCATGACTTATATATATCAGATCAGCAAGGAAGACACGCTGAGGGGAGGGAAACCAAAGCCCATTTCACAGTTCACAACCTACTTCTGCAATTAAAATGATGTTTCCGCTGCTACCCCCAGAGTTAAACAAATGGGGGACCATGTGAACAGTAACCGAGGGACATTTGAGTGGGTCACTTAACGCCAACCCTGCAAACAGTTAAAATATACCTCACTTGTGTCTTCCCGTGCATGTGTGCCCATGTTTACATGGAAATGATCAACTGTGCCTTGCATTTGGAAAGTGCACGGGATCGACCCTTTGCTATGTCTTGAGGCTCCTAGACCAAGCCCTCCAGACCTTTCTCATTGAGATCGTAATGTAACTTCCCTAGTGTCTGGACATCCTCTTGTCAATGCTAGCTAGCAATTATGGAGAGATGATGGCTTCTATTCTTCCTGGTTGATTCTCTGTGCTGCTACCAAATCTGATCACTGAGTTTTAAACTTCAAGGTTGTTTGTTTTTTGGTAGGAGCTTGATTTTAGTCCCTTTTCAAATTTTCTGCTACTTTCTATGGTTTTCTGAAGATCTTTTGAAGCCTGTCACTTCTTTCTTTAAATGTACTAAACATAGATGATTTTCTTATCTATGTCTGATAATTCTGCTACTGCGAGTCTGTGCATATTGGTAACTGCGGTCTGTGGCTCACGCTCTGCTGTTTCCACATCTGCCAAGTTATCTTTGACTGTGTGCTGGGCACTGCTCTGAACAATTCATTCTGGGGTAATTCTTAGAGACTGGGGGTAAAGATGTCCTCTTCCAGATAGGCATGTCATTCTTTCTGCTAGTCTCCTGGAGCTCCAGCATGTGAATCTAGAACTCCAGACCAAAGGCAGTGTCTGGGGTTTCCTGGCCCAGGCTACAATGGATGTCCACAATGCAAATCCACATGAGGGCCTTTCTGGGCCCACAACTGGCCAGGAACTACAGTTTTGCCCCTTTCCCTCTCCAATCTTCTCAGTGCCAAGGCTGCCTTCTCCACACTTCTCAAGGGTACCTTACTTCCAGTTCACTTTTACCCTAAGGGTGCTCTCTGGGGACCCACCTCAATGGGGGAAGGGTCCCCTGTTCCATTTTTCAGCTGGTGTGGGCCCAGGGCAGTAACTTCTACCCCAACTGTCTGTCTCTCTCAGGCTACAGAAGTCCCTGACCCCTGCCTGCAAACGGGCTTTATCAGGAAAATAATCAAACCACCAGAAAGTACCTAAGAGTTTAAGGACTGAAGAGCACCTGGTGGCTTGGTCGGTCAGGTGTCCAACTCTTGATTTTGGCTCAGGCTGTGATCTCAGGGTCGTGAGATCAAGCCCTCTGTCGGGTCCCACGTTTGACTCCATGCTCAACGTGGAGTCTGCTTGGGATTTTCTCTTTCCCTCTCCCTCTGCCCCTTCCTCAGCTCGCACATGCTCTCTCTCTTTCTACAAAATAAATAAGTAAATCTCTAAAAAGAGAGAACTTAAGCACTGGAAGCAAAACAAAAGGACGTGTTAATATGGTGTTTCTGTAAAGAAAAAACATGAATTTTGATTCGGCATTTGAATTACCATTTGATAAGTCAAGCAGAGAGAGTCAATTATCATATGGTTTCACTTATTTGTGTTGCATAACAAATAGCATGGAGGACAAGGGGAGATGGAGAGGAGAAGGGAGTTGAGGGAAATTGGAAGGGGAGGTGAACCATGAGAGACTATGGACTCTGAAAAACGATCTGAGAATTTTGAAGGGGTGGGGGGTGGGAGGTTGGGGGCACCAGGTGGTGGGTATTGTAGAGGGCATGGATTGCATGGAGCACTGGGTGTGGTACAAAAATAATGAATATTGTTATGCTGAAAAAATAAAAAAATTAAAAAAAAAAAAGAATTACCATTTGATTCGGCAACTGACTTCTGCGCACGCAGGCAGAAAGCAGGGACTTGAATCGACGCTTGTACACCTACGTTCGCACTGGTGCTATTCACCCAACAGCCAGAACGTCCACTGACAGATAGATGGATAAACAAAATCTAGTATATATATATGCACTGGAATACTACTTAAGCCTCAAAAAGTAAGGGATTCGTGTCCCACACTACAGCATGGAGGAATACTGAAGACATTCAAATACTGTGTGAACTTACTCATAGGAGGTACCTGGTGTTGTCAAAGCACAGAGTGGTGGCTGAGAGGGGCCAGCTGGAGAAGGAGTAGTAGTCGTTGTTTCACGGGGTCAGAGCTTCCCTCATGAAGATGGAAGGTTCTGGAGACGGGTGGCGCGGACGGCCCCCCAAGAGCAGGAAAGCACTCTATGCCACTGAACTGTGCACTTAAGACAGTTACGATGGCAAATTTTAGATGTATTTTATATTATGGATCTTTTACCATAATAATTTTTTTAGTTAGGTTAATAGGGGCGCCTGGGTGCCTTAGTCAGTTAAGCACCTGACTTCAGCTCAGGTCATGATCCCAGGGTCCTGAGATCAAGTCCTGAGTTGGGCTCCCTGCTCCTCCCTCTATCCCCTGCCCCCAGTCCTGGCTCAGGCTCTCCTTCTCTCAAATAAATAAATATAAAATCTTTACCAAAAAAAAAAAAAAGGTTAGTCAATTTTGGCAAGGGCTGCTGAACCCACTCAGTAGATTCCACAGGGCATAATAACTTCATGGGGTTCATACTGATCAGCGGGAGACTTATTTAGATGGTAATGGCGGGGTGTCATGAAACCAGTGTGACCTCTCTTAGAGCTTGGGAGGCCACACAATGAACCTTTATCAACATGCAAAAACTGGCGCCACTTACCAACAAACAAATATATATATATATATATATATATATATATATATAATAACAACAGATTTCCCTATAAAAATATAAATGCAATGCAGTTTCCTTTAAAGGTATCAGGCATCAGAAATGTTAAAAGGTTAGCTGTCAGGGTGTGGACCTACAGTACCAGTGGTATGGCTAAGTAAGTATTAGGGAAACAAATTGATGGGTAAGAGGAAAGAATTCTCTTTAAAGTATTTCCGGTGAAAGAAGGAAGAACGTCTATCTATTTTACACTGCCATATCTCCCTTCTGAGTTCCTACATACACAGTTGACCCTTGTACAACACGGTTTCAACTGCGCGGGCCCACTTACACTCAGACTTTTGTCAATAAACACGGTATGGTACTGTAAATGTAATTTCTCTTCGTTATGATTTTAACATGTCCTCTTCTCTAGCTTCCTTTATTGGAGAAATCAGTATATAACATATACTATTACTATATTAAGCAATATTAATCAATTATTATTGTTAATCAATAATTTCATATATTAATTATATCATACAATTATATTACATAATATATACTATAATTTTAAGACATATGTATATATGTATAATTACATATTATATATCTATAATATAATACAGTATATATAACATACAAACGTGTTAACTGACCGTTTATGTTATGGGCAAGGCTTCTAGTCAATAGTAGTCTGTTAATAGTTAAGTTTTGGGGGAGTCAAAACTTAGATGCAGATTTTCGCCTGCACTGGGGGGGCTGGGGGTCAGGACCCTTGACGTCTGCACTGTTCAAGGGCCAACTGTAATTCTGTTACAGATTATAGATACCTAAATACAAATGGTGCAGAAGATAAACTTACAGTTAACTTACTTTGAGAGACCTGGTTTTAAAAACAAGCATTTTAGTAATTATGGGAGCCTCTCCATTTCTTCTACTAAAAAAAAAAAAGAGCTCAAGTCAGAAGATTGTGTGCACCTTTCTGGGTATAAACACCAACACTAAGCAATACCATAAAATAAAAAACTGGCCACAGAAGTAACATTCCTCGTTGGGACTTCATGAGTAACATGTGCTGAGGGCCACTGCTTTGCAAATACAAAAAGCTTCCCGACATATCTACAAATATGTTCATTCCAAAATAATAACGACATGACTGCCATGCACATAGCAAACACTCCGAGAAAGTTGTCACTGAATCGGGAAGCCTCTTCCTATTTTATTTATTTTTAAGAGATTTTATTTATTTATTAATTTAGAGAGCACGCAAGCAGGGGGAGGGGGAGAGGGAGAGGGAGAATCTCAAGCAGACCGCACTGAGTGCAGAGCCCCATGTCGGGCTCAATCCCACGACCCTGCGATTACAACCTGAGCCCAAATCAAGAGTCGGTCGCTTAACTGACTACGCCAGCCAGGCGCCCCAGACTATTCCTAGGTTAGACACGTGAGAGGATAGCTAATCCTTGCTCATGGCTTACTGTGTGCCACACACTCTACCTGTGTCTTTATTGATATTAACTCCTTTCTCCCTTACGACAACGCTCTCAGGGCTGTACCATTAGCACTCCCATTTCAAAGACAGGAAAACTGAGGCAAAGGGGAGTCTGGGCTTCCCCAAGGTCACCAGCTGGTGACTGGCAGAGCTGGGATACAGGGCCAGGTTCTAGAGCCCCCACTTCTCAGCCCCCCACCTGCAGGGCCTCCCCACATAAATACGGAAAGTCAGGGAGGGTAGCCAGCACGAGACACCTCACATGCTCCATACAGTTTAACTTTGATAACCAGGTTTTTAAGAGTCAATAAGGTTAAGTTTCTATAGAGATCAAAGACAATAACAGAAGAGATCTGTTTCCAAACGATCTAGTGCAGAACCAAAGTCTCTCTGGGCAGAAGCTACATGAGAAGGTTGGTAAGGCAAGAAAGCAAGGAGGTGTGGCTTTTGACAGGAAGCGGAGAGAAGCACATGCCCATGGGGGCAGAAGCACATGCCCACGGGGGCAGAAGCACAGAGTGGCTGGCATCTGGTGGATGAGAACCCCGGGGCCGGGGAGCACAGACAGGTGATAACAGGGGAGCAGGGAGGCCCCTCAGAGTCCCCCTCCCTGAGGTTTCAGAGTCCACGGCTGCCCGTCCTCAGTCACCCTGTTGTTCTAGACCTCGGTCAGCCAGCACATCAGGTAAAAAAGGTAATGCCTCTTGGGCCGTACATCTCGGGTCTCCCCCCGCACAGAGGTTCTCGTTCTAAAACTGGACAGGTCAGAGGGATCTGTCATAGTTTTCATACCGAAAGGACTAAGAGGCACTGGGGTTTGGAGTGCTATCATCCTTCTGCTTATAATAAATGTATTGGCTTGTGCACCTTTGTGAGACACAGCACGGAGGAACCATCACTGTGGTCACTCCTACCGTCACTACCATTTATCAACACTGGCCTCAGGCAGGGCGCTGCACACAGGCAGTGGATAATTCAAACCACACGGAACGCAGCCCTCCTTCATCAGAAGCTCTGGGGCAAAGCCAGAGCATCAGTATTGCTAGAATCCCTTGTCTTGGCTCGTGTGCCCCCATTTTATGTACAAGGTACTAAACAGCAAAGCGACTGCCAAAGATAACATCACTACATGTAGGATCTGAACTCAACGGACTTCAGAACCTGTCCTCTTAACTGCTCGGTGGTCCAAGCTCCAACGATTAAGGCTGTGACAAAAAAAGGGCATTAAGTGAGCAAGATGGCCTTCAATAGCCACGAGAATGTACCTGCACCAACCTGTATATTGTCACACAAATTCCCAAACAGGTACTCTCTGTAAGCATACAGAGGTTTCCTATCTTAAATTTAAAAAATTAACAATGCATTGTACTTCTCCCACATTTGTAGCAAGTCGCTTCATTTTTCCTTATTTTATTCTTTTTTAAAGTAAGCTCCACACCCAGCGTGGAGCCCAAGGCAGGGCTTGAACTCAGGACCCCGAGGGCAAGACCTGAGCTGAGACCAAGGGTCAGACACTTCACTGACTGAGCCACCCAGGCACCCTTACAACTCACTTCACTTTAGCAAGATTTGGGTCTCTTTGAGCAATTTCAATACTTCATCAAACGGGACTGTCTACATTAGAAGCGGAACCAAACCCCTGCAATAATGAAACAAATGTGGGAAACCGGAAGCAGAGTAGATGGGCGAGTGGCGAGAGAGGCAAAACCGTAAGGGCAGCTTATCCTTTACCGCAAGATGCTGATTTTCTGTCCACCATAGTCACACGCCTGGTCTCAGTGCGGAGCTTCCCGTCTGTGTTCTCTACCAGGTTGGCAAGGTCATCAATTATTTCTAGAAAGGAAGACAGAGATGGTGGTTAATACTCCAGAAACATCCTGCTCACATCACCGTATCAGAGCTCTGGCTGGCCTCCTACTAATAAATTCTCTCCTGTGCAACGAGGGAAAAGGTAAAGAGCTCATCTATGTTCTCTGAAATCTGCAAATCCAACTCATAAAAGGTGGTGGTGGTGGTGGTGTGGGGGGAGTAGTAGTAAAGAAGAAAACTGATTTCCCGTGAGTCTGCGACACAGAGGAGGACTGTCGGGAGTCCAAGGGAAAGAAAGCAGGACGCAGCAAAGTTATGCTCAGCTGAGTTGTCATTCCAGCATAAAGCTGGTGGACAGACTATGGGAGACTGCAAGGACTACTGGAATCCTTCTCGAGAAAACAGCTTGATGATGAATTCCCGCCAACCGAGAGGCTAGTAGAAGTAAAGAACTCTAGGATAAGACAAGCCAGAGCCCATGACAGAAGAGAAGCCGGGGAGAGCTGGGGCCGTCGAAATACTGAGTAGGGGATCAATAGATACACGGATTACATTGCAAAAAGGTAGATAAGTGTTGTGAACAGCGATGCTGTAATTACAACTGAAAGTCAGGAAGCAGTTGGGGGGTTGGAGGGTTCGGGGTCGGGGGGAGAAAGGTGGAAGGAAGTTGGAGGTGTTAATTTCTCCATCACTTCACAGAGAAGTCCTAGTTGAAAAGGGAGCTGTTGAAAAGGGAAACATGGAGACCCACGGCTTTTCAAAACCACCATCTTTTTTTTTGTCAACCTTAGACGGATCTTTTAGTAATTACTATCTCTTGTCAAGAACCCTTTATGTGAAGTTCAGCTTCTATTTTTTTTACACTAATCTATTCTTTTAAAATTGGAAGTATCGTTGACACTACGCTAATCTCCTCCAAGTGAAATTAAGCACTTAGCAACACTTAAAATAGTATATATTGTATGATCCTAATGATGTAAAATTATTTCTATCCCCCCGCTCATATTGGACAAACTTACAAGGATATATCTGGCTGATGTCAACTTAATGTGAATAATGATTATTTCTAGGTGCTGGGATCCTGGGTGAGCTTCCTTACATTTTCCGTATTGTTTGAATTTCTTCTAACGAGTCCACATTATTATTTCCATTTTGGTTCCCATTCTTCACTCCTTCCCTCCCTTGCTCCTTTTTTTTTTCTTTTCTGATTGCTTTAGAGATATACTGTCCAATATGAGTCACTGTTTCTGTTAAATAAATAAAAGGAATCAAAGGAAGTTTCCAGAAGGATGCCAGAGCTGAGTTTTGAAGGATGTGTCGGTGAAGAGGCAGGAAGGGGACAGTCTATATGGAAAGAAAAGCATGTGGAAGGCACAGAAGAGCTAGCTGCTCTCTCTCCTGAGCTCCCACAGCCCTTCCTACAGCCTCTGTTTACTTACAGACCCTTAAGGTTCACATTCTAACAATTTGCTCGTATGTCCTTTTTTTTTTTTTTTTTAAAGATTTTATTTATTTGTTTGACAGAGAGATCACAAGCAGGCAGAGAGGCAGACAGAGAGAGAGAGGAGGAAGCAGGCTCCCCGCCGAGCAGAGAGCCCGATGCGGGGCTCGATCCCAGGACTCCGAGATCATGACCTGAGCCGAAGGCAACGGCCCAACCCACTGAGCCACCCAGGCGCCCCTCGTATGTCCTTCTTTAGTGGAAAGAGTATGACAGAGAATTGCCTTCATTCATGGCTCTCCCTGTGATGCCCAGGAGAGTGCCTAGTACACAGCCAGATAAAACAAATGCACACAGATAAAGGCAGTGGATGGATGAAGTCTAAAAGAGACACATAATTTCAAAGCACTTTGCTGCATCTTAGACTAAGTCAAATCTGTCAAATATTACCTATAGAACACCTGCCTAGAAAACCTTTCACTGCCATTTAACAATTAATTCGTGACTCTCTATTCCTTCATATTCAGTGACATTCTCTCCCAGTCTTCCTTCCATCTGTCTCCAAGATCTGTCTAGAGTCTCCTCTTCCCCTTAAATGCTGACAATCCCACACTTCTGTATATTTTTACTCTCTAATACTACCATGGTGATTTTACATACCTTTTGCGTTCCTCAATATGTAAATTAAAAATCTGAAAATCTGCTCTGCATAGCGCTCCAAAATTCTGGAACCAGGTAGCAAACTGCCTACTACTTAACTGTGCCTCAAGATGCGTACAAATATCAGGCTCTCGAGGTCACTGAAACTAAACTCTTTATCTTCCCCTGAACCTGAATCCCCTCCTACAATCTCTGTCCCAATTAATGGCACCGACATTCACTTGCTGGCCCACGCCAGAAATCTTCAGTCACCAGGCCTCCCCCTTTCCCAGCTTGGACAAGCCACTTGTAGCCACTCAGGTGACCCTGCCTCCAGGATTTCTTGATCCCACAGTGTCTCTTAAACTCTCTTACTAATACCTCACAAAATTGTGCCAGTGATTCCAAAAACAATATCCTAACTCATCTTCCTGTTTGTAGTTCTGTATCAACTCAGTCTATTCCCCATACTATAGCCAGGGATGTGTTTTATTTTATTTTCAAGTTTTTACTTAAATTCCAGTTAAAAACAGTGTAATATTAGCATCAGGTATACGATTTAGTGATTCATCACTTTCATACAACACCTGGTGCTCATCACAATAGTGCCCTCCTTAAGCTAGGAACATATTTTAATTTTTTCATATTTTAACTAATTGAAATTTAAATAGCTGTGTGTGGGCGGTGACTACTGTCTTGATCAACAGAGATCTAAAGCAATTACTTAAAAAAAAAAAAAAGAAAAAAGAAAACCACCCCCCAAAGGTATAGATTTAAAAACAACAAAAAAACAAAAAACAGAGGGAATAAAACTAAATACTAAAAAAATGCATGATTTACCCAGAAGGCGGCAGGAAAGAAGGCACAAAGGAACAACAACAACAACAAAACAACAACAACAACAACAACAACAAAAGTAGGAAAAAAGGAACATAAATACCTAGAAGGCAGACCTAAACCCAACTATATCAACAGTCACATTAAATATAAATGGACTAACTCCCTAATTAAAAGACAAAGACTATCAGCCAAGACTAAGAAAGACAGAAAGGAAGAAAGAACAACTATATGCTTCCACAAGAAATTCACTTTGAACATAAGCCACAGAAAGCATGTGCATGAGAAGGCCGACATGGCTACATTCTGCTACACCAGACAGACTTGAAGCCAAGGAGTATTACTGGAAATGAAAAGAAACCTTTTTTCATGGTGAAAGAGCACATGTGACGAAAACCAAGAAAAATCTCCACACTGGAATATTAAGGAAACCACCTCTGAAAAAACCTACGGGACAAAAATAAAAATCACAGGAAAAACAGAAAACGCTTTGAACTGAATGATAATGAGAATCCAAAATTTAAGTCTATGGGATGCAACTAAACCAGAGCTTGGACAGAAGTGTACTGTTCTAAACACAAACACTGGAAGAGGAGAAATACATAAAACTGGTGATCGGACTAAGAGATGCTCATGATCATTTCAATAACTGCAGAAAAAGGATTTGACAAAACTGAATGCCCATTCGTGATATGAATTCTCAGCAAAATAGGACTGAAGGAGCACTTCATCAACCTGATGAAGGACATCTGTGAAAACACCAAACTACCACTGTCCTTGAAGGTGACCACTGAACACTTTTTCTCTAAGATTGGGGAACAACGTGAAGACATCTTCTCCGATGACTTTTGCTGAGCATTTTATTAGAAGTTCCACACTGTTTAAGGAGGCAAGAAAAGAAAGGTAAAAAGACTGGAAGAGAAGATATAAATACATACATTTGCAGTTGATAGGAGAAAACTGGATTTATTTAAAAACTACTAGAACTAATTAGTGACTTTAACAAATCTGCACACAAAGTCGATCATAAAGAGCGATGTATTTCTATATACTAGTGACAAGCAACCGAAAAGTCAGAGTAAAAAACTACCATTTATAGTAGCATCAAAAAGTATATCAAATGCTCCTGTGAGTGTAGGCAGTGAGTTAGGTTCTAACGGGCTACCTGGAGGTAGGTCATGGCCAGCTATCAGGAAGGTGAGAGGCCTGTCCTGGCAGCACTCCACAAGAAGTCAGATCAAACCGGCCAGGTCCAAGATGGCAGCTGCCATGACAGGAAACCACCAACCAAATTAGGAAGAAAAGGCAAAAACCCCTGCATTCCTGCCTGGAGAGATGAATATTCCATCCCCTAGTTAACAACCATCAACCATCAATAAAAGATAGAAACCAACCCTCAGGGCTCACCTGCTCTCACATCTCAAGAGTGTGTTTCTCACTTTAACAAGGTTTCCAGCTTGGTTGCATCTGTCCTTGAATTATTCCTCCTAACAAGACCAAGAACCATCGACAATACCTTTGGGATGGGCGGGGTTGAGACCCCAGGGGCTGGGGTCTCCCTAGTCCACCCAGTGACACTTGGAAATAAATCTAACCAAAGACGGGCAAGACTTCTACACTGAAAACTGTAAGAGTGCTGGGACAAATTCAAGAAGACCTCAAGAAATGGACAGTTGTCTACCATGTGCATGGATTGACAGACTCAGTGTTTTAAGGATACTTTCTCTCTCAATTGATCTATAGATTCACTGCAGTCCCAATCAAAATTTTAGCAGGTTTTTCACTCATATTTAGAATTTAAGAAACAAAATAAAGGAACAAAGAAAAAAAAATAAGAGAGACAAGCCACAAAACAGATTCTTAACTTAACAGATTCTTTATAGACCAAACTGATGATTATCAGAGGGGTAGGAGAGTGGTGGGGGGAGATGGAGAAGGAGGGGTGAAACAGGTGATGGGGATGAAGGAGGGCACTTGTGATGAGCACTGGGCGTTGTATGGAATGGCTGAATCACTGTGCGGCGCACCTGAAATTAATATGACATTGTATGTTAACTACACTGGACTTAAAATTAAAAATTCATTCATTTAAAAAATCCTAGTGTAAAAAAAAAAAAAACAAAACAAAACTGGGAAATCAATTCTAAAATGTGCATGGAAAGTAAACAGTTTAGAACAGCCAAAATAAAAATAATCGTGTCAAAGAAAAAATAAAAGTTGGAGGTATTATACTATCAAAATCCAAGCTTTATTATAAATATATAGCAATCATGACCATTTGGTATTGGCAGAATGACAATCAATGGATCAATGGAAGAAGACAGAATCCAGAGACAGACGCCTCTGTGTGTGTGTGTGTGTGTGTGTGTGTGTGTGTGTGTATTCAATTCTCAACAAAGGTAACAATAAGTCAGTCAAACACACAAAGAAAAGTCTTATCAACAACAAATGACACTGACACAAGTGACCACCCAAACGAGGAAGACAATCTTGACTCTGCTCCCATCAGATGCAAAAAATTCATTTGAGATGGTTCAGAGACCTAACCGTAAAACCTAGGAGTGCAAAGCTCCCAGAAGAAAACAATCAGACAGTATCTTCATAACCTTGGGTAGGCAGAAACCTCTTGGATAGGACATAAAGAGACTGTGCACAAAAGAAAAGTAGTCAACTGGGCTTTATCAAAAATTTCTGCTCATCCAAAGACACCATGACAAAAATTAAACAACCCACACTCTGGTAGGTATCTGCAGAACATCATCTGATAAAGTATTCGTATCTAGAATTTATAAAGAACATACCCATCTATCAACAAGAAATAAGACAGTCAACCTAATCTTATTTTACTTTTTTAAGACTTTATCTGTTTATTTGACACAGATGGAGAGGGTAATAGCAAGAGGAGCAGCAGGAGAGGGAGAAGCCAGTTCCCGCCAAGCAAAGAGTCCGATGTGGGCCTCGATCCCAGGACTGGAAGGCAGGCGCCGAATCCACCCAGGCGACCCAATCAACCTAATTTTAAAATAGGCAAAGATTTGAACAGATGTTTTGTCAAGAAGACACACAAATGGCCAATCAGCACATGAAAAGGGGACCCAACCTCATCAGTCATTAGGGAAATGCAAATTCAAACCACAATGAGATACTACTTCACATCCACTAGAACTGACAATGCTAATTGCTAGGGATGATTGGGCACAAAGGTAATTGTAGAAGTGTTTGTCAGTTCCAATCAAGTTAACCATTTATCTAACTTAGGACCCAGAAATTTCACTCCTATGCATTTACCAAACAGAAACAAAAACAGATTTCTCCAAAACACCTGCACGAAAACATACACAGCAGCCTTATTCCTTAGAACCCCAAACTAGAAACAACTCAAATATGTATCTGTAGGAGAACGGATAAGCAAATTTGTGTGCTAAGCATATCTGTATAATGGAATATTATTCCGCAATAAAAACAATGAGCTGATGATTAACACAGCAATCTAATAAACCTCAAAAGCATTTTGTTGGCTAAAAGAAGAAAATGAAAATCAACCTATATTTCCCAATTCTATTTCTATGTCGTATAAGGATAAACCAAATGTACTGGTTGGAAATCAGAAAGTAGCTGCTTCTGGGTGGTGGTGGTAGGGGGGGGGAGACTGACTAGATGGGGACACAAGGGAAATTCCTGGGATGACAGAAAGATTCTGAAGGATGACACGATCGCATACAGTTGTCAAAACACAGAAAACTGAATACCAAAGATCTGTATGTTTTGTCGTATGTGAACTGCACCTCGATTTAAAAACGTAAACTAGAAAAAAAAATTAAGTTTGCAATATTATGATACTCCTAAGATCTTCCAGGAAGGAAGGCAGGCATGCGTTCTGGAAAGACAAAGCAAATGCCTTAGGATCACAAAATTGTAGATCGGCAAGAGGTCATGTGATCGTGCACAGCTTTTCTCCCAGCAGCAGGGTGATTAACATTTTGCTGAATGCTCCCTGCAGCTGGTAACTTGGAAACAGGAACTCAGTTCCTTGCCTGAGCTGGAGGGTAACTCTAATTATTATAAAGTTCTACACTTTGAGCCGAGAACCTGCCCGCTCTCCATGGTCCGACTTAGTCATTTCTGGAACGCAATGCCAGTGTTCTGTCTTCCACAAGACACCTCTCATCCACCTCCCTAGTCTTCTCTTCTGGGAGAAAGGCACTTACTTAGTTGGAAAACTCTGGGGGACCCTCCAAGGAAGTAATTTCAAGATCTTGTGATACCTTCATGCTCTGGGCACAGAATTCGTCCTACAATGCGACGCGAGGACTGGACATGCCCCTTAAGCTTTGGTCTAAGTCAGCACGGACCACAGATGAGCTTATACACCAGAGCATATACAATGTTTTTTTTTTTTTTAAGATTTTATTTGTTTATTGGACAGAGAGAGATCACAAGTAGGCAGAGAGGCAGGCAGAGAGAGAGAGGAGGAAGCAGGCTCCCCACCAAGGAAAGAGCCCGATGTGGGGCTCGATCCCAGGACCCTGGGATCATGACCTGAGCCGAAGGCAGAGGCTTTAACCCTCTGAGCCACCCAGGCGCCCCTATACAATGTTTTTATCACCCATTCTTCGTAACCTACCAGGCTGTTCCACCTGACAGTTACGTTTCATACAGTTGCCTGGTACACGCAACCGATCACAGTTCAATTACATTCTAAAGCCGCCGTCTGTAATGTCAACTTCAGGCCCGATCAGCCTCTGTCACTGAAAGAGAGTCAAGTGTGAAACATTCTTTGACACTAAATATTTGTCAGTTGTTACGGGTTAATTGGGTTTCTAGAGAGATTCCTTTTAAACTTTATATAAATTATGGGGGCGCCTGGGTGGCTCAGTTGGTTAAGCAACTGCCTTCGGCTCAGGTCATGATCCTGGAGTCCTCGGATCGAGTCCCACATCGGGCTCCCAGCTCCATGGGGAGTCTGCTTCTCCCTCTGACTTCCCCTCTCATGCTCTCTCTCTGTCTCTCAAATAATTAAATTAAAAAAAAAACTTTATATAAATTATGTACAGCTTAGAGGTAAATCAAGACTTTGTAGCAAATGAGTTTGGCAAAGCTCGGTAGGCAACACGGAGGGGCTGGATTTTTTTTTTTCTTCAATTCTAAGTTTACTTATTTACTTTCGTAATCTCTGCACCCAGTAGTAGGGCTCATACTCATGGCCTTGAGATCAAGAGTCTGTGTGCTCCTCTGATGAGGCCAGCCAGGCACCCCAAGGGGGTTGATGTTTTTAATCTCAGACCAAACACAAAGGTTTTCATTGGGTTGGTAAACCTCTTCTGATTACTAGTTTGTTTGTTTACAAAGCTGACTCTACTTTTTTGAGTGATAAAAAATATTTAATAGCAGCTGATAAATGGGGGGGGGGGTCAAAAGTGATCCAAACGCCCCAGTAATCACTTCTATGTGTTCTCTCCTAAGATTTGACATAAACATATGATTTTTATGTAATTGCAACATATAAGCCTTTTGCCCCATGCATATGGTATCTTTCACCCTCTTTCATGTTGCCAGGCTCCATTCACAGTTATAATTTCTAATGGTTACAAAATACTCATTCCATTAAATAAACACTCATTAAAAATAGCCCATTGTGGCGAACAGAGAATGCTTCTATATTTACACATAATGAGTCAATGGATTCTTTCCTCCATGATCATTTTCCTTCTTTTGTCTCATTTCCTTAAGTTAACAACCTGTGGTTAGGACCGCTGAGTGGACTTTGAAACACACTGTCAAATCCCTTTGTAAAAGGTTTATACTGCCCCTGGGGGATTGGTCTGCCGGCATTGGCTCCCCCCCCAACCCCTTGTCCCCCCACCCCCCTGCTGTCAGCTGGTAGGAACTCCCCGGTTTCCAATGGCAGGGAGCCTGGGGGAATTCCCATCCTGCAGCCCGCAAGCTAAGGTGGGAATTCCCCCAACCACAGTCTCGAACCAGCAAATTAAACGCAGTGTGCAGAGCACACAGGTGTGGAGAAACCACCAGCTGACTCCCGGGTTCCGGACAGTTCAGCCTCCGGAGAAACTCCTCTTTTCCTTCCTGGTAAGGATTTGCATTGGGTTCTGAGAAGCTTCTATTCCGGTCATGTGTTAATTCGAGACACCAAGTGGAGTGGCCGTTCTGATGCAGTCAGGAACCAACAGACTGTGTACAGTATGACGCAGAATGGACGGGATCAAAGGCAGTCAGAAATATGAGGTATCAAAATATCAGACTTCAAGTAATTATATCCGTCAATTTTCTCTACTCCCAATTAGAGTGCCAGTACATTCTATCTAAAGGCAGAACACGTGCTACCTATTTTCAGATAAGTTTGGGGCCTTCTTGTACTCACAGTGGGTGCCCACGGTTGTGAATCATTAATTAGACCTTTTGCTTCTACTGCTCATCACACTTAAATGTTAAAACAAAGAGCGAATAAAGAGCTTTCCTGAGGGTGTTTGTTTAACCCCCTCTACTCCCTATAATGTAGATTCAGAGTGGGGGGGGTGACCTCTAACAATATCACTAGGAAAGCAGGTCAAATATGTAGTAGAAACTGGGAACAGAAGAAAATCTGTGACTCAGCAAAGGAGAAGCTGTTAACTTGCTTGCGCGTCCCTGATGGGGCAATTGGTGGGGAACTCCAGCGCACCCAACCAGAGCCTCTGGGACCTGCTCAGGCTTTGGAGGCCTAAGAGAAACCCCCTTTAGCTATTACACCTGCTCCCATCTTCAGGAGGGACAGGTGAATGAGTCTAGAAGGAAAGCACAGGCTCCTTTCCTTTTTCCCTCGTTGGGGCCTTAAACTGTCCCAGAAGCCTACGCTGACATAGAGGAACCTTCTCCACTTCTTTTTGAGATTTTATTTATTTGAGAGAGAGAGAGCACAGCAGGGTGCAGGGTCAGAGGGAGAAAGAGAAGCAGACTCCCCACTGAGCAGGGAGCCCAAGGTGGGGCTCGATCCCAGGACCCTGGGATCATGACCTGAGCCCAAGACAGACGCTTTACTGACTGAGTCACTCAGTCATCCCAACGCTCCCCCACTTCTAATAGTAGATGGACAATGACCTCCCTCGTATGAAGAGGAGCAAACAGGTGTAAGCAAAGAGCTCAAAATGAGGGAGCAGCCTCTCCCTCCCTCACTTCTTCCTTCCAGAAAAGCAGAAATCTTGAGGGACCGGTTTCTTTGTTTTAAAACAAGATTCAAGACGGCAGTAACTGTGTGCAACTGGAATACAGAGCCACAGAGAGGGAACAACTTTGTTACTAGCCACACTGCATCCAGACAGAAAAACAACTGTCCAATTAACCACAAGGAAGGCAACTAAACAGATGGCCATCTAAATACAAGATTCAGACAGCGAGCCCGAATGATTTCCCAGAAGTCACAGAAAAAGGTTAGAGAGGACGAAATATGGGAGGGGAAAACCAAAAATGACAGGGCTAAAAGAAATTCCAGGAAAACAGAAGGAGGAACAATCACCGAAGAAATAACGAATTTTCCTTGAGCTGACAAAAGACGTGAGTCTTCATGTTAAAAAAACAAAAAACAAAAACAAAACAACAACAAAAAAGAGAAAACCTCATTGAGCTCTGAACAACGGTCTTAAAAAAGGTCTAGAAAGATCTCATGAAATTTCTGAAGTTTGGGAAGAAAACTTCTGACGCACTCAAATGGTAGTGTGAAACACTGAATATTTAGTAAAAAGGTGTGAGCGACCCGGGCTAAGCTCATGGATGAGAGGGAGTCAAGTCGGGAAGCACTCGCCCAGCTGGTTTCTGCAGGAAACAGGAATGCAACCTGGAACAGAACTGCAGTGTGTGTGACGGTCAAGTTCTTATAGGACCATGCAGAGGTAAACACTCACATCTGTTTGGGGCCCCAGAGCCACCACTAGGCCTTGGGCCGGAGCGCCATTCAGCCACCACTCAGTCACTTCTCGGTTGGCTCACTCCATGTTACAGTTACGTTCGTGACGCCCTTCAGAGCATCAGAGAATTGGCCAAGTCCTTAACTGCCTGCCCGTCTTTAACCTCACTGCATTGCAAAAGCACCTGGACTGCCCTACAATTCCTGTTTTAAGATCCAACAAGATGGTCTTCCTACGTTTCTCTCCAAGCCAAATTTAGCAATATCACCTGTACGCTCTGGTCAGCCGTTAGAGCTCCGAACTGTCAAAACGCAAACTCAGCCCGAGTGGAGTAAATAACATATGCAAAGCACACTCGATGTAAGAGGGCCGAGTGGCTGCGTGCATTTGCCCCACGGCACACTCATATTCAGGGCCCAAGGGTATAATCTGCTGGACTAGCTTGCATTTGGAGAAAGCATCAGAAGTGTTCAGAGCTGGGGAAAGACAAATGATACACGTGTCTAAAAAGAACATTTTTTTAAAAAGATTTTATTTATTTGACAGAGAGAGAGATCACAAGTAGGTAGAGAGGCAGGCAGAGAGAGAGAGGAGGAAGCAGGCTCCCCACTGAGCAGAGAGCCCCATGCGGGGCTCGATCCCAGGACCCTGGGATCATGACCTGAGCCGAAGGCAGAGGCTTTAACCCACTGAGCCACCCAGGCGCCCCTAAAAAGAACATTTTTTAAATTAACTTATTTATCTGAGAGAGAGGGAGAGAATGCCCACATGTGAGCTGGGGAGGGCGGCAGTACAGGACAGAAGGCGAGAATTCCAAGCAGAGTCCCTGCTGAGCATGGAGCCCTATGAAGGGGCTCAATCTAGGACCCCAAGATCATGGCCTCAGCTGAAACTAAGAGTCAGGAGCCTGATCAACTGAGCCACCCAGGCGCCCCCCAGAAAAACATCTTAAAGACAATTATCATTATAACATCCTCCAAAGCATGTGGGTATATACGCTTTTTTCTTTTCCTGAAAAAAAAAAAAAACTACTTAAAGAAGTATTTTTGGGGGCACCTGGGTGGCTCAGTGGGTTGAGACCTCTGCCTCCCGCTCAGGTCATGATCCCAGGGTCCTGCGATGGAGCCCCGCATTGGGCTCTCTGCTCAGCGGGGAGCCTGCTTCCTCCTCTCTCTCTGCCTGCTTCTCTGCCTACTTGTGATCTCCATCTGTCAAATAAATAAATAAAAATCTTAAAAAAAAAAAAAAGTATTTTCAGATGATGAAGAATTGAATGGAAAAAAGAGAAATCCAGATTAGGTCATAGTAAAATAATATAAAATATTAAATAAGTCCTGATAAGCAATGAATCCTTGACACACAAATGTAAATATTATCATGAAACTTCCATGCTAAAATCTTAACCTTTTTCACATACAGGAAAGTATATGTACAGAAAACAGATGTATAGTTCAGTGAATTAATGAAGTAAATATATCCATTTAATGATCACATTGGCAAAGAAAAAGGTGGCTTCAAACACCTCAACACCCTTTTTCTCCTTCCTGACCCCCATGTCTCCAACTATCTAATCACTACCTCCACCCTCCTCCCTGAAGTAACTGCCATTATGACTTTTAGAGAATTGCTTCTGGTCTTTTCTGTATAGTTTCATCACCCACAAAAAGTCAATGATTCACACCATTTTGTAACCACCTATATAAATATTGATTCAGGGAAGGACCATCAGTACATTTTAAAACCACTGGGTGCGGGGGCAGGAGTTTCTCTGACACGTCAAATTTCTTCGACAACATTTTTCTAGCTATGCCTCTTGAGATAAGGAAAACAAAAGTGAAAATAAACTACCGAGACTACAGCGAAACAAAGAGCTTTTGCACAGTGAACAAATATTTGCAATGACACATCTGATAGAAACTAATACTAAAAACGTGTAAAGAATTTATGCGACTCAAAACTAAAAAAAAATAATAATTTGATTAAAAATGGGCAGAGGACCTGAGAAGACATTTTTCTAAAGAAGATATACAGATGACAAGCAAATACATATGAAAAGATGTTCGACATCACTCATCATTGGGGAAATGCAAGTTCAAATGACAATGAGGCACACCTGTCAGAATGGCTAGACTCAAAAAGACAAGAAAGAGCAAGTGCTGGCGAGGATGCGGAGAGAAGGGACTCTCGGGCCCTGTTGGCGGGAATGGAGATCAGTACAGCCAATATGGAAAACAGTATGGAGAGTCCTCAAAAATTTTAAAATAGAAATACCATACAATCCAATGATTCTACCAATTGGTATTTACCCAAAGAAAATAAAAACACTAATTTGAAAAGATATATGCACCCCTCTGTTTACTGGACACTATCTACAATAGTCAAGACGTGGAAGCAACCGAAGTGTCCACTGACAGATGAATGGATAAAGATGTGTTGTGGGGCGCCTGGGTGGCTCAGTAGTTAAGCACCTGCCTTTGGCTCAGAGCATGACCCCAGGGTCCTGGGATTGAGCCCCGAGTCAGGCTCCCTGTTCTGTGGGAAGCCTGCTTCTCCCTCTGTCACTCCTCCTGCTTGTGTTCCCTCTTTTGCTGTGTCTCTGTCCAAAAAAAAAAAAAAAAAAAAATGTGTTGTATATATACAATGGAGTATTATTACTCAGCCATAAAAAGAATCAGATTCTGCCATTTGGTGATGACATGGATGGACCTAGAGGGTATGATGTTATGTAAAATAAGTAAAAAACAGACAAATATTATATGATCTCACTTATATGCAGATTCTAAAACATAAAGCAAACACACGAACAACAAAAAGTAGAAATAGTTCCATAAATACAGGAAACAAACTGGGGATTGCCAGGGGAGAGGCAGGACGGGAGATGGACAAAATGGGTGGAAGTGGGAGGTCTAGGCTTCCATTTATGGAATGAGTAGGTCTCAGGGATGAAAGACACAGCACAGGGAATATAGTCAGTGGTATTGTAATAGTGTTGCGTAGTGACAGATAGCAGCGACACCTCCGTAAGCATAGCCTAACATATGGAGTTACCAAGTCACTATGTTGTAGCCCTGAAACTAATATAACAATGTGTATCAACTGTACTTCAATTTAAAAAAACAAACCACCCAACCACTGTGTAAAAGGGCTGCTGGGAACCAGTGTATCCATAGTCTCAAAGTGTCACCCCAGGAATTCCTACCTACTTAGAGAAAAAGGTACCTTCACAATGAAAAAAGTACAGCAGGCATCACTTTAACCAAGCCAGCAAACTTAAGGTCGGCAATATTGAGACAAACTGTCACTTAAGGTTTCTGGATGTCATGCAATGAGAAGGACTCAACTCTACCTATGTGGTCTTTTTACCAAAAATGTTTACCTTGACTCTAATGATAAGGCCACACTCAGGGAAATCCAGATTGTGGAAAATCCTACAGGACAATCTGCCATGACTTTTCACAAACATCAATGGCTAAGGGGTTCCGGGGTGGCTCAGTCAGTTAAGCGTCTGACTCTTGATTTCTGCTCAGGTTGCAATCTCAGGGTTTTGAGATGGAGCCTTGTGTTGGGCTCTGTGCTGGGTGTGGAGGCTACTTGGTATTTTCTCTCTGTCCCTCTCCTCCCCTCACTCTCACATACTCTCTCTCTAAAATAAAAGTGGGGCATCTGGGTGGCTCAGTGGGTTAAGCCTCTGCCTTCAGCTCAGGTCATGATCTCAGGGTCCTGGGATAGAGCCCCACATCAAGCTCTCTGCTTGGCGGGGAGCCTGCTTCCCCCCCACCCTGCCTACTTGTGATATATCTCTGTTAAATAAATGAATAAAAATCTTTAAAAAAAATAAAATAAAAGTGAGGTAGATGTTCTAAATTCAAGGACATTAAAGACACAGGATAACTAAATGTAATGCTTAAATTATGAACAAATGCCAGAGAAAAACACTTCAAAAAAAGAAAGTGGTTAAAGGACATTGCTGGGGCAACTGCGGAAATTTAAATATGAGATCCATGCTAAGCAATATTTCATATCAAAGTTAGGTTTCTTGGCTGCTAATGATACCATGGTTATGTAGGAGAACATGCCAGTTCTTGGAAAATGCATGTGAAGTATTTAGGAGACACATTCACCTGACTTTTATATGGTTTACTGGAAATCAAAGTATATAAAAAAGGAAGAAAACAGGGTAAAATGATAAAAACTGGTCAACATAGGTGAACAGTGACCAGATATGCAGGAAGCACATGTACTCAGCTTTTCTGTTGGCTTGAGAAAAATTTTAAATAAAAAGCCAAAAGAATAAAAAAATCAGACTCAGATCAGGTTAAAGAAAACAAGAGGAACAAGATCTACACTGGGAAGTACACAGCAGAGGGGGTAACTAAAGCCCCAGATTTGGGCCTGGAGGAACAAAAAATGGAGGCCTAGACACCAAAAAGTGCCAAGAAGACCATGTGGAGAAAGAAGATGAGGAAAGAAACCCTTAAGGTTGTTTCTGGATTCTGGGACCCCTCTAAGCGGTGCATCTGTAGATATGAACTACAGAACAGAAAGACACCCACTCCCAGACTAGCCACTGGCAGGCGCACAAATAGGAGAGATCCAAATAGCACTGTGAAGACTGAAAACTTAGCTGACACTGGAACCACAACCCATGGAAAGCTAGAGGGAGCTTGCGGCCTCAACGCAATCAGGTCAAATGCATGCTAAACCAAAAAATATCAACATCCCTGTAGGATTTAAACAAGAATCAGTATCTCATAACATAAGAATCAAAATGTCTGGGATACAATCCAAAATCACTCAGCACAGGAAGAACCAGAAGATATGCAGTTGCATGAGAAAAGACGATGCCAGTGCTGCCAGTGGAGGCCAGTGTGGAAGGTGACACAGTTGCTGGAGTTATCTGGCAAGACTTTAAAGCAATGAGCACAAACATGCCCCAGTAAGTAAAAGTGAACACTCCTGAAACAAATGACAATTTGCAGAAAATTTCAGCAAAGAAACAGAAGATACAGAAAAGAACCTGATGCAGGGCGTGCCTGGGTGGTTCAGTTGGTTAAGCGTTGGGACTCTTGGTTTGGATCTCAGGGTCGTGAGATCAAGCCTTGCGTGAGCCTCTATGCTGGGTGTGAAACCCACGTCAGATTATTTCTCTTCCTCTCCTTCTTCCCCTCCCTACTTGTGCTTTCTCTCTCTCACTCAAAAAAAAAAAAAAAAAAAAAAGCCAAATGCAAATTTTGAAACTGAAAAATACAATAAATGACTTAGAAAAACTCACTGGCTGGGCTCAACAGCAGTATGGAGATGACAGAGGAAAGAGGCAGGAACTCGAAGACAGGTCAATAGAAATGATCTAATCTGCACAAGAAAAAAGGAGACTTCATGGGGCAGGGTGGGGGCTGATGAAAGCCTCAGGAACCTGTGGGACAATGGCAAAAGGTCAAACATTCCTAACATCAGAGTCTCAGTAAAAGAAGAAGAGTATGGGGCAGGAGAAATATTTGAAGTAATGGCCGACGTTTTCTTAAATGTGGCAAAACATAACAATCTATAAACCTACACATTCAGGAAGCTCGGTAAACTTCAAAGAAGATAAACACACAGAAATCCACACCTACATATGTTGTACCCAAGCTGCTGGGCACTGAAGAAAAGAAAAGAAAAGAAAAGAAAAGAAAAGAAAAGAAAAGAAAAGAAAAGAAAAGAAAAGAAAGGAAAAGAAAAGAAAGGAAAAGAAAGAGGAGAGAAGACAAGACAAGAAAATCTTGTTTTTTTTTGGTTTTGTTTTGTTTTAAATTTTAGAGAGAGGGACAGAGAGATCCTGGAGGGGCGGAGAGGGACAGAGGGAGAAGGAGAGATATTCAAGCAGACTCCCTGAGAAAGGGAGTCTCCCTGTCAGAGCCTGATGTGGGGCTTGATCTCACAGCCTGAGCTCATGACCTAAGCTGAAATCAAGAGTCAGACACTAAACTTACTGAGTCACCTAGGCGCCCCTAGAAAAAACAGTCTTATAGGGGTACAGAGATTTGAAAGATTGTGTAGTTCTTATCAGAATTTGGGGATGCCAGAAGGAAGGGCAACAACAATTTTAAAACTGCTGAGAAGAAGGGAATGCCAACACAGGACTCCATTTGCAGTGAAAGTCCCCTTCAGGAGCGGAGGGTAAAGAGAGACATTCATTCTCGAACAAAGAAGTGCTAAGGAAAAAAAAAAAAAAAAAAAAGAAGTGCTAAGAGACTGTACTGTCAGGAGGTGTTGTAGGACACCAGAAATGAAGGGAAGGCAACAGAAGTGATAAATGCCTGGGTAAATAGATCAGATTCTCCTCTAATTAAGCTCTTTAGTATTTGACAGTGAAAACACAACTCAGCATGTCTGGTGCTCAGTGCACTGACAAGGACAGCATACAAGGGCAGGGTAGAGGGGCTACATGTTGGTAAGGCTTCTATGCCTGATTTTAAGCAGTAAATACCAGTTCTAAGTGGACTGCAGAAGGTTAAGCATATATATCGTCATCCCTAGTAACTATGAACACAGTTCCTACAAAGACATACAGTAAAAAAAAAAAAAAAGAAAAGAAAACCAGAAAAATTAAAGTGCAATACTAACAAAGTTCCTACACAGGATTCCATTTATATGGTATTTTCAAAATCCCCCAAAGTGATGGAGAACAGAGCAGTCGGTGGTAGTTGCTATGGGGAAGGGATAGGGCAAGGTATGGCTGTGAGAAGAAAAGGACAAGGGAGTCTTTGGAGGGATGGCATTGTTCTGTGCTCTGTTTGTGGGACCGGTTACACAAATCTACACATGTATTAAAATCCACCACGCCACACGCATACAAAGTCAATGTCGCTGCATGTTAATTTAAAAATTAGAGTTAAGGGGCGCCTGGGTGGCTCAGTGGGTTAAGGCCTCTGTCTTCGGTTCAGGTCGTGATCCCAGGGTCCTGGGATCGAGCCCCGCATCGGGCTCTCTGCTCAGCGGGGAGCCTGCCTCCCCCCCTCTCTCTGCCTGTCTCTCTGCCTACCTGTGATCTCTGTCTGTCAAATAAATAAATAAAATCTTTAAAAAAAAATTAGAGTTAAGAACAATAGAGTAAACAAAAAGAGGTTGGCGTAAAGGAGGAATCTCAGAGAACACTAGTATTTGAAGAATAAAAAGAGGAAAAAGCTAACAGGAGGGAGGCGGGGGGTGGGGGGGAGGCGGACAGAAAGACCAAGAATTCCACTCCAGAGGGCAGCCCTACAGAAAAGGCAGGCAGGATAGACCACATCTAGTGCAGTGGCAGCTAGGGAGACAGTGTGGACCATGCTAATAGCTGCTTTGGGTGTGGGGGGTGAGGGGAGAGAGAGGGCAATTTGCCGGAGCTGCAGGCCTGAGTGAACGCCAAAATGTGGGGAAGGGAAGACATCCAGGCTAGATGAGCGGATCACAGAAAGCGCCTATTATGTAAAACCATAACAACAGCTACTAATATTTACTGAAAACTTGCCATGTGCTAAGCCATTGTTTCCCTATCTTGAGTTGCGTATGGTTAGGAAGTTAAAAAACAAATTCTTCGACACCCCTCAACATTAGTCATTTTGTTCAAATTATTTCATTAAATATAACCACACATCTGGATACATATTCTTGGCTTATGGCTCTGTATCCCACAGTCCTAAACACAAATATTCATGTTAAAAGTAAAAGGCATAAAAGTAGAATTCTACTTAACAACAGTTTAATGTTGACAGATAAAGGCTGTGTCCTTAATACTAAATTGCTCTTGAAATGTGAACGTGACACAGACTATAGTACAGCTCCTTCGGGCTTGTGCTGCTAGCCTTCATTCTAGCTGTGGAGATACCCTTTGGACACGACACAGTGACAGCCTTTGGCCTTCTCCAGGAAGGAAAGATCATTCTATACTGAGGGGACCATCTTTTCTCATCATCCGAGAACTGCTGGGATCAAGGACAATTATACACACACATACAAACACGGGCTGGAATTGGATGGTGAGACACACTGGCATGGTCAACCTGATGATCAGAATATTTTTTAAATTTCTAAATATCATCATCAGCACAGAAACACAAAATTTAAAACATCACTAAAAAAACCCACAGAGCTCAGAGAAGACACCACGAGCCCTAATTTGAAGACACAATCTAAAAGCATAACATACGTTAACTTAGTTCAGGCATAAAACAACTCTATGATAGGAACGAAAATAAACCCCTTGCCTAGTTTCCTAGACCCCCCAATTAAAAGTTTACTTAAAAAAAAAAGTAAGCTACATCGGAACCCTTGCTAAACAAGGTAACAACAAAAGTACACTTCCCATTATTTTAGAAAACTGGGATCCTGGTGATCATGTGTTTGGGGCTGAATGACTGATTCATAGATAATCAACCTGTGTTTCTTAGCACCCTGTACGCGTAAAAAGGTGCCATAATGTATGAATCCAATTATATGACCTTCTGGAAAAGGCGCAGCTGTTGCGAGATTACAGTGGTCAGTGGTTGCCAGGAGTTAGAGAGAAAGAGAGGAAGGATGAGTAGGTGAGGCACGGGATTTTTAGGGCACTAAAGGCATTCTGTGTGATACTGTAATGGCAGATATGTGACATTATGCGATTGTCAAAACCCACAGAACTCTAGAGCACAAAGAGTGAGCCTTAATGAATGTAAGTTAAAAAAATCATTTCAGAGGCGGAGGGTTCCGGGAGGGAATGAGCATGGTGGTGGGAGAATCCAGCTGTACCATAAACATGTAAAACATCGTCACTGAGAGGGATAGAGAAGAGGTGCTGATCCTAGTTCCTTTGGAAATGAGCAAAAACTAAGACTCAAGGCAAAAGTAGCTGTGTATTAGAATGAAATTCTATTTGACAAATTTGTTTTCTTTCTTTTTAAGATTTTACTTATTTGAGAGAGAGAGTGGGGAGGGGCAGAGCTGAGGGCGAGAGGGAATCATCAAGCATACTCCCCGCTGAGCACGGAGCCCGATGTGGGGCTCGATCCCAGAACCCTGAGAGATCATGACCTGAGCCGAATTCAGATGCTTCACCCACTGAGCCACCCAGGTGCCCTGATAATGTTGTTTTCAGTGGGAGTCTAGCTAACAATTCAGATACTGCTCCTATATACATGAGCAGTATCTGGAAAAAAAAAAATATATATACATATATACACACACACACACACACACACATTCTGTCAACTGAACAATTGAGATGAATGATGAAAGGTAGCAGCCATATTCTCACTGTCGGAGTGGGAATTTAAAGACAGGCGAGGACAGTCCATACGATAATGGATGAGAATTAGAGACATAGGTATGCACTTGAGTTTAGCTTAAGGTTAACACAGACGGTTACATAGAGGTAAGTGTATATACACATACCTGTATTTCTATGCTTCCTCAGCCAGGAAGGTATTTAACAAAGCAGTAGCAACGAGCACACTTAGCATCCAGACCTTGGTTTCTAATCCTTTTTTCCAATAAAAAGACCCAGGGCCCTTTGGAGAAAGAGGCTGACTCTCAGACTGGGGCTGGAAATACATACATGAGCCTGAGCGTCTGGTAGCACTAGAAAGTGAGGAATCCCTTCAAGAAATGAACAAACAAAAAACTACACCATCCATGGGGGTATGTCACCGGAGCACAGGCACAGGAACCAAATGACAGAACTCCCAATGACTAAAACAGGGAAAGTTTGAGCAACAAAATAAATGAAGCAGTTTTGGATTATAGGCAAAAATATAAAATACTATCCATGCATCCATGCAGATAGAAACCCATGACTGCACAAACTCATGAATGCAAGAGAAGAGACAAAATTCCTGCTTAAGAGTCCCAAATCGTTTATGTGGATACTCCGTCTCTGAAGAGGGGGTTGGGCTGTAAGTAGTGACTCCCTTCCAAAGGGTAGAGTATGGAAATGGGGGTGGGGGGTAAGGTGTAACTTTACAGTGGAGAAGCCTGACAAACGCATCTCAGACAGACAATTAAGGTCAACACCAACAGTCACAAGCTATGTCCACAGCATGTACCCTTGATACGACAGGAGGAAAGAGGTCCTGCACCTCTGTGGTATTCCTCCCAGCAACCCATAACCCCAGTCTCATCACAAGAAAAACATCAGACCAGGTCTGGTGTATCCCATACCAGACCTGATCAGTATCCCTCAAACATGCCAATGTTACCAAGAATGAGGAGATTCTGAGAAACTTCCACAGCCTAGAGAAGCCTAAAGAGACATGATTATGAAATGTTAACATGGTATCCTGGTTGGGATCCCAGAACAGAAGAAGGTCATTCGGTAAAAAATGAGGAAATCTGAATGAACTATGGACATTAGTTAATAATAATATATTGATATTGATTCATTTATGTAAATACAATGCTAATGTAAGATGTTAATAATAGGTGAAACTAGGTGTGGGGTATTATGCAAACCCTCACGTACTATCTGCTCAATTTTTGTAAATCTAGAACTTTTCTAAAGAATAAGGTCCATTATTAAAAAAAAAACCTATCTTATAGCTAACATCGTATTTTTTTTTAAGATTTTATTTATTTATTTGACAGAGAGAGAAAGAGAGCACAAACGGGGGAATGGCAGGCAGAGGGAGAGGGAGAAGCAGATTTCCCGTCAAGCAGGCAGCCTGACACAGAGCTTGATCCCAGGACCTTGGGATCATGACCCGAGCCCAAGGTAGATGCCAACCGACTGAGCCACTCAGGCGCTAACGTCATTCTTAAAGATGACACACTAGCCACTTTCCCCTAAGATCAGAACAAGACAAAAATGTCCACTCTCACCACTTCTAATCAATACTTTGGAAAAATAAACCCGGAGTTGGAAAAGTAATACTATCCGATCTCAAGAAATCCTATAAAACTACAGTAGTCAAGACAGTATAGCAAGGACAAAAAGTCAATGGAACAGAAGGTTGTCCAGAAATAGACTCGCACGTGTGGCCAAATGGGTAACCACCAAGGATATCCATCCAAATCTCAAGTTCCATGAGTAAAGTCTATAGGTGGGGTGCCCGGGTGGCTCAATCGGTTAAGCATCTGACTTCGGCTCAGTTCGTGGTTCCAGAGTCCTGGGATCAAGCCCTGCATTGGGCTCCCTGCTCAATGGAGACCCTGCTTCTCTCTCTGCCCCCACCCCGCTTGTCGTCTCCCTCTAGCTCTCTCTCTCAAATAAATAAATAAAATCTTAAAAGAAAAAAAAAAAGAAATGTCAGCAAGCCTATTTCCTCAGTTCTCATGGGATCCCTGTTCACATGCAACAGTGAGAACACAGTAGGGGAAACTATCAGTTCCCTAGTGGCTCCTAGGAGCAAGGTACTATTCCTGCGAATCCCTAGGATAACCCTGTGAGGCTAGTGATATGGAAGGAGAAGCTCAAGGAGGTCATCTGTCCACAGGCACATAGCTGGTAAACAGCTAGGGTGGTCTGTGCAATCATCGGATTCTACACACTTTTCTGTAACATTCAGAAAGGGAAGAGGGCATCCAATTAAACACCTCAAGACTGCCTTGTTTGTTCTGTTTGTTTTGCTCGGTTTGAAAGATGAGATCATTCAGTTTTAAATATCTTCTAAGCAACTGTTAAGTAAATCTTTAATTATTATTTGCCACAATGAACATATTAATTTATTAGACCAAATATCTGGTCCAGTTGAGTGTTTCTGTGTGCTGTGAATCTATGTTGTAGAAACTCAGGGCTTTTTGCATAGGCGGTGGAATTATTTAAATGCCATAAAGTTAAAAATGTAAATATAATTAAAAACGATTTTTAGATGAATGCGTTAGAGCAGTGGGCAGTTGGAGGTCTTCAGGGACGCAGGGGTGATGGGCATCTCATTACAGCTTCACTCCTGCAGACCTCTTACGGGTTGTTGCTCCTTCCTAAGAGTGGAGATTTTGTTAACACTTTATTCCATAGGATGTTTAAAAAAGCAGAGATCTCTTGCATCACTTGACAGTATTGTGTTTTGTGTCGATCTCTGAATAACTAGAATTTAGATAAAAGTACTTATGAACCAAAGACATTCGTTGGTCTGTAGCTCAGTTATTTTCATTTAATGCTCACCAGAACTTATGGCATGACTGGCTCTGTCTCCATTGCACACATAGATCTGTTGGGCTCAGAAATGACTTATCAGAGGTCACATAAATTAATAGAATTGCTGAGACTAGCTCTGCTGGCTCTGAACATTTGGCTTTTTTACTATATCTGAGCTCTTCTGATATTTCAGATATTTTACAGTCAAAATCGTATCTAAAGTTATTTTGATTTGCCATTCCAAGCTCCAGGAATAAAGATTGAAAAAAAAAAAACGATTTTTAATTGTTACATAAATGTACAGTTGTTATTTGTTACGCGCTCCCTTGTTGGTCATAATCATAATTATCTACCATCATGACTTTGGTCAAGGATACAACCTTCAATGGTGAAGCCAAGGTCATTTGCTAATACTTTCCCCTCTTAAAAATGATTATAGAGGGGCGCCTGGGTGGCTCAGTGGGTTAAAGCCTCTGTCTTCGGCTCAGGTTGTGATCCTAGGGTCCTGGGATAGAGCCCTGCATTGGGATCTCTGCTCAGCGGGGAGCCTGCTTCCCCCTCTCTCTCTGCCTGCCTCTCTGCCTACTTGTGATCTCTGTCAGGTAAATGAATAAAATCTTAAAAAAAAATTATAGAAAACTGGACAAGGGGTGCCTGGCTGGCTCAGTTGGTAGAGTATACAACTCTTGATCTTGGGGTTGTAAGTTCGAGCCCCACATTGGGTGTGAAGATTACTTAAAAAATAAAATAAAATCTTCAAAAAAGAAAGAGAACCCTGGACAATTTTTATACCTCCACTTACCACTTAAGTTTCTAGAGTCTCTCATCAAGTATCTGGAGTCAAACTATTAGATCTCTACTCCCTTCGAAAAACAGCCTACATCTCAGATCCAGAAAGATCTGTCTGCCTAAGTCATTATCTTTCTCTGCGACTCAAAATGCTAATAGAATCAAGCTTGTATTTCCATATCTGCCCGTTACTGAATATTTAGAGCATGTTCAAATTCTTATAACATAAAACAAAACGTGTAACACCAAGAAGAGAGTATTAGGAACGGAGAGAGTCTTGAACATGATTTCTGGGTTCCTCCTCTCAGAGCTCAAGAAGACAGATGAGCTTTTTGTGAAATGCACGAAACGCCTTCCTTTCTAAGTTAGGGCTTACATTTCCTGTTTCAATCTGGTGTCATATAAATGAAGAGTTTTAAAAATACTTCTGATGGTGGGAATACAGTTTTAGAGCATCGTTGCCGTGTCTCTCTCAGATCCCCCTGACAACCCCAAAAGGTAGATGGGGAAATTGTTCTAGTATTTAACAATGTCAAAACGGGCCCACGCAGATTATGTCACTTGTCCAAGTCCCCAGGGGAGTGAGTAGGAGGGCACGAGAAGATGCGTCTCTGGGTTTCGATCCCTGAGTTTACTCGGTAGCACATGCCTCTCACGTCTCAGATTACAGCTCATGTCTGACTGCAGACTAAACACCGTCTGCATTTTTCCCATTCCATAGGCACCTCACCTTGATTTCTCCACACTTCCCTTTTTTTTTTTCCAGAAGCGCGAGAAGATCCCTGATGAAACCCAGACAGCTGGTGAAGACTTGAACTCTGAGAGACTCAGAACTGCGACATCTGTCAGTCAGAAGGCAGATGCTAACTGAGCACTCTGGCTTTTTTTTTTTTTTAAAGAACAACAACAACAACAATGATGAGCTTGAAGAAGAAACATTTCTCCACCTAAGGAGAGAATGCTCCTCCTTTGCAGTAGAGCTACCTGCCTTTTTTCCAACACGTTTCCACACTTCAGACAAATTTTGGACGTGTTTCTTGTTCTAGAAAGGGGGCACAGAAGGAGATGCGTGCCAGCATTTATCCATTTATTCTGAAGCAGGTAGTTACAGGCAGGCCTCTCAGAGCCACAGTTTGCACGTGTGTCTTTGACTTTTTGACTATAAATGCACTTAAAATAATCCTTTTGTTTTACCTTAATAGGTATTTTTAAACTCTCCGAGCACACAAAAGAAATCCCAATGCAAAGTACCATAGGAAGCAGGGTCCGAGTAAAAGTCAGGGGGAGTCCCATTAATGGAAGAAAACGTCCCAGTTTGATAAAATGCATTGATAGACTGATACTCTGCATTATATTTTCTTCCTTTATGCCGATGGTCATTTTACTGCCTCTGGGCTCCAAATTCACCCCCTAGAACTGACTTGGAAGCGCCAAGCTGTTCTCCTTTGCAGGCAGCCTGACGCACCGCCTTCTAGGCAGAAGTGCGGGACGGACCGTGCAAGGGGAGGTGGCCACTCCAGGATCAGGGATGCTAGCATTTTTTCTTCTTCCTGCTGCAGTCCCTGCCCCCTGTGTCTGTCTACAGAGATGTATAACATCCAGCAGTGAGCCGAGGGTGGGGGGGGGGGCAGCCCCTCAGTGAGCTCAGAGCCCTGGCCTGGTGACCAGCTTGCTACTGCCCTGCACACAGGGGCACTGGACCACTCTGCAGGGAGCCAGCTCCCACTGTGGGCCTGCCCACTGCCCCGACCTGCCTTCAGCCAGAGGGGGGCTTCCTGCTTGCCAATCCTGGTTGTGGCTATTTTGTCTGTTGGCTTCTACATCTCTTCACCCCAAGAACAGTGTTTTCTGTATAACAGCCCTGGCCCAGGGAACCCAGCAAATGTCTCTGCCCTCCTCCTCCAAAGAGGTCAGAGGGGACTGGAGGGCTGTCCAGAACAGACTAGTCTGAGAGGAAAGATGTATATATTCTGATCTCTGACATGCCTACAGTGAAATGGTTGGGTATCCCCTCTACTGCTCTAAAGTGAGGCCCACTGGTTCAAGTTCACCCAAAGTCCTTTGGATCAACTCACAGCACCTCCCTTTTAAACATAAGCATTTAGATTCAGCAGACATTTGTAGAAAGGTTCCAAAACAAACATTTTTTGGAGCAAAAGAAACACACACACAGACGCATGGATGCATGGACACACACGTCCTCGGAGAGATAAGACAATGTCTCCGCAAAACTGTAACAAAAGGATGACAGAGGAACTTGGGGAAAGAAGAATGAGTTCTTAAAATTAGGATGGCAGTAACAGTTCCGAGTCTTGACTGTGGTAATGGTCACACGAATCTACACATGTGATAAAATGACATGGAGAGGCGCCTGGGTGGCTCAGTCAGTGAAGCGCCCAACTTTTGGTTTCGGCTCAGGTTGGGATCTCAGAGTCCTGGGATCAAGCCCTCTGTTGGGCTCTGTGCTTAGTGGGGAGTCTGCCTGAGATTCTTTCTCCCTCTGCTTCTCCCCCATTTCACATAACTAAAAAGTAAAACCTTCAATTTAAAAAATGTTATGGAGCCCAACACGTATACACTATACCAAAGTCAAATTCCTGCTCTTGATATTGTCCTATACTTACAGAGAGAATCCTTGAGTCGATTGAAAAAGTGGGTGAAGGGTATATGGGATCTTGGTACTATCTTTCCAACATCTTGTGAATCCATAATTAGCTCAAAATGTAGATACAAAAAAACTTTTTTTTTTTAAACAAAAGCTAGGAGAGTGAGACAGATGGGGGAAAGGACACAATTGTAAAATAGAGTTGAAGACAGTACTTCAGAAAGAAAGCAGTATGACAAAGCAGTGAGAACTAAGAGAGAAAAAAAATTTTAATCAAATGGAGGATTACTTCTTTTTTTTTTTAAGATTTTTTTTTTTTTATTTGACAGAGAAAGATCACAAGTAGACGGAGAGGCAGGCAGAGAGAGAGAGAGGGAAGCAGGCTCCCTGCTGAGCAGAGAGCCCGATATGGGACTCGATCCCAGGACCCTGAGATCATGACCTGGGCCGAAGGCAGCGGCCTAACCCACTGAGCCACCCAGGCGCCCCCCTGGAGGATTACTTCTTGAGGCCCGATGCTAACAACATAACTACAAAGAGAAAGAGAGGGAAAAAGGAGAAAAATCATATGGAGGAAATTAACAATAAAATAATACAAGAAAGGTTCCCAGAATTTAAGGACACGAGCTCCCAGATGAAAAGAGAGTAGCAAGCACCCAGAGCAATGAGTTGAGGGGGGTAAAATGTCACACCCATATCGTTGTGAAATTTCAGAAACTAGAAATGAATGGTTCATTTCTCAAACTAGATGAAAAGGTTCTAAGAGCTTTCAGAGAGATGGGAGGAAAAAAAAAAGTAGCTCATGTATAACGGAAATTGGAACAGCAGACCTTTTTAGAGCATCCGAGAAAGCTGGAAGCAAATGGAAGAACGCCTTCAGAATTCCAAGAGAATTAACTCCAACCTGCAACACATTCATTCTTTCAATCAAACACGAAGGGCCAATGACGTGATTTCCCAATGTGTCCATCTCAGATTGTTTTTACCTCCCGCACCCCCTTTCCTGGAAGTTCCTGGAGAATGTGTTCCACCAAAGAGGGGAGAGGGAAAAAAGAGTCAGACTGGTGGTCCAGGTAACAGGGCATGCCCCTGAGAGAGAGGCAAAGGGCATCGTGTTCCTGGTGCAGCAATGTGTGCCATCCCAGACAGGGAGGCAGCTGCCTGGGTGTGGTCAGTCCAGGTTAGACAGCGGGAGAAGCGAGGGCTCCAAACAGAAGAAGCTGGTGGGCTACTGCTCCTGTCTGAATGTGTTCATCATCCCCAAGCTCATATGTTGAAACTATAACCCTACAGTGATGGTATTCAGAGGCGGGGGAGTCTTTGGGAGGTGCTTAATCCCTGAGGGCAGATCCCTCATGAATGGATTTAGTGCCCTTATAAAGAGACCCCACAGAGCTTCCTACCCCTTCTGCCCCATGAGATACGAGCCTGTGACCTGGGAGGACCCTCACCTGACCACGCTAGCACCCTGATCCCAGGCTTCCAGCCACCTGCTGTTCATCAGCCCCCCACCCCCGAGTCTACACTCTTCTGTTAAAGCTGCCGGAACAGACCAGGACAGCACTTCCGGTATCGATCTTTAGAAAGAAATTCCATAACACTGTCAGAGGTAATAGGACGGGGGTGAGGAAGGAATGAAAGATGCTATAGACAGCTAAGCGAGTCAAAAAAAAGAAAAAGGAAAAAAGAAAGAAAGAAACACGTAAGGGTGCCTGGGTGGCTCAGTCGGTTGAGCTTCTGACTTTTGGTTTCAGCTCAGGTCATGATCTCAGGGTCGTGGGATCAGGCCCCGTGTTGGGCTCCATTTTCAGTGCAGAGTCTGCTTGAGGTTCTCTCTCCCTCTGGCCCTCCCCCATGCTCACTCTCTCTCCCTGAAATAAATACTTAAAAAAAAAAAAAAAGAAGTACAGTTACTAACTTTAGAAAAGAGGGTGCAATGAAAAGAAATCTGATTCTGGTACACAGTATGACTCAGCCATGAACAACACTTACAAAGTCATAATTCCGTAAATGCTGACTTAGCTAAAATGTGTGAGCATGGGGGGAGAGGAGAAGGGCATCTGGGTAGGACTGCTACAGGTTAAAGTAATATCTTTTCAGGAGGGGAGGTCCACAGAGCCTAAGGTGGAAGACGTCAAGAGCTAGGAAGCACGCTGTGATATTACTGAAGTGCAGATACCGTTTTATAAGCCCAAGGAATCAGATACACTGCATCGGCGGGGTAGGACTTTGAGGTGGGAGGGCTGATGGGGGGAAGCCCTGCTTGTCCTAGTCTTTCTTTTTTTTTTTTTTTTTTAATTTATTTATTTGACAGAGATCACAAGAAGGCAGAGAGAGAGGAGGAAGCAGGCTCCCTGCTGAGCAGAGAGCCCGATGTGGGGCTCGATCCCAGGACCCTGGGATCATGACCTGAGCCGAAGGCAGAGGCTTTAACCCACTGAGCCACCCAGGTGCCCCTGTCCTAGTCTTTCTAAAACTCTCTTGATTGTCAAAGTACATAGAGGTATTATTCCGATAAAAATAAAAATTTCTGAAAATTAAGTCCAAAGAAGAACTTAGCGTTGAGTGACACTACAAGCGAATGGGACAAAAAACCGTCAAGGTCTTGGAAACATGGTGTAGGCAATGACACCCCACTGAAGGGTGTCGGCGGGAGGGCGACATGAACAGAACTGTACTTTACAAAGAAAGTTACTGAGATGGAAAATAACAACAACAAAAAAGGATGGGCTGAAAGAGAGACAGTGCGGGAGTTAAAGGAAATTTCTAGAGGGCACCTGTGAGCACTGTGGACCCAGTCTGTGGCAGGACTATTGGAAGGGTGGAGGTGGTGGGCCGCTGGGAGGGTGTCAATCTCTCAATCTGGTGGTTCTCCGACTGTGAGTTTGTGTTCAGTACAAGGAGGGGGACAGATCAGATAGCAGAACACCCTCTCACATGTGGATAGAACCCCGCCCTGGGTTATGAATCAGTCATTCAAGAGCTGTCACCTAGCGGGGATTTTAACCATGTCCTAACCCAACCACCCTTGAAGAACCAGACCATCAAAGTCCTGGATCCCAGGCTTGGAGAGACCAAACTTTAAAGGTAAGGACGCTTGGCTAAACACCGCAAAGCCACCCTTCTACATCCCTTCACTCACCAGGGCTCTGGCCTCCATGTTTACGAACCGAGACTACGGAGCATCAGTTCACTTTTTTTTCCCTTTATTCTGCAGCTACCAGAAGATGCACTGGACAAAACGAGGCAGACGATGTGTCTGGATTTTGGAAGATGTGGGCAGAAGGACTGGGGGTTTGACCTCCTGTGGCTCATCCATCAGAATTGTGTCCTAGTTCATAAAACAGTCCCCTGGGGGCCCCGGCAAAGGTCGTGAGCACTGGGGATCCAGGGAAGTAAGTACTAGAGTGTACAAGGAAGTCAGAGTCATACCTACCCAAATGCACTTGGGGTCAAGCCACAGACCGGAAGTCACACTGAAGCCCAGGGGCTCCGCCCCCAACACGCACGCCCGCCCACATCCCATGCCTGTTTAGAACCCACTGCTCTCCCATGTGGTCCTCAGCCACGGGCAGCGGCATCCCCAGGGAGCTTATCGGATGGGATCGAATCTCGGGCCCCAGCCCGGAACTAATGAATCACAATCTGCGTTTTAATAAGACCTCTGGGGGATATTTATGCTCATTACGGTTTGAGAAGCACAGACTTAGAAGAGAGGGAAGGGAGTCCTTCTGGCTTTGTGGTCCCCAGGGGCTCCCCAGCCAGTGCTGGAAGGCGCGCAAACTGCACTCGCACCCAGGTGTCCGAACCCGCCGAGGCAGCAAGAGAGACGTGTGCTCGGCGTGAAAGCGGTCGGGAGGAGCCGGCGGCTCTGTCTCTTGTGGAAAATGCCCCGATTCCGATTCCAGGACACCCGGTTATTTCTTAGGAGTAAGATTTTAGACTCGAGTGAGAGCTCGGGCATGAACCGCAGATTTCCCTCCAGAGCTGCCTATTTTACTTAAACAAAAAATGCTAAACATTAATTTTAGTCGTACTTAATTGAATAATTTCTCGGGAGAATAGTTCAGGGAGAGTTTAAAACTGCCTGTTTCCAAAAGCCGTTACAAATTGGCATACGCTAAATGTCACTGTGCCAACCCAAACAGCCCGCTTCAAGGTCCCTGGGGCCGCCCTCACTCCAGATGTGCTCAGAACGCCGAGCAATCTAATGCAGGCAAAAACCGTATTTACGCGAAGTCGTATTTTGAATATCCTTTTCCAATTATCTGCAGTGAGATAATAGATCCCTAATTGGAAGCACTGGGGGTGGGGGTGGAGATCAGTCCCCTGGTCTCCCCAGCGAAGGCTTTTAGAGTAAAAACTAAGAGGGTCCGTCTGAGAGTAAAAGAAAGCTCCTTCGCCACGTTGAATCTTTGGAACTCATCTATAAACTTGGAAAGGGCCCTGTGGTCACCTGTAATTAACTAGCTGATTTATTTCAAAAGACCGATCTTGTCTTTTCCTGTAAATCGCAAACACAAAGGACTGGGGTTGGGGGCGGGGGGGGGCAGAGAAACGCACCCAAGCCAAAGAAATCCACAAAATGCTTTGTGGACAGGTGTCCCCCCTCCAACCACCCGCCCCGCCCCCCAGCACCAATCCCACCCAAACACCCTCAATCCTGTTCTGTGCTGGCGTGAACAGCACCAATTCTGAACTCTCATTCCTGACTAATAATGCTAGAAATAAGGCTGCGGGTAAACCAGAACCATTTTCTCACTGATGTGCTAACCCGTGTCCCCAGTTCAATCTACTGATAAAGAATCACCTCGTTATTCTCTTATTTAAGCATGTATAAACAATGAAGTGACGTATTCTACGCTTTTTGCCAGAGGTTTCCATCCTTCCCATTTTTCTAATAAATGTCAACTTAGAATTCAGGTGCAAGTCAAGTACATTTTTTGGTATAAACCGGCAGCCTGTTCGGTGACAGGTGACTCGGGCCCTCAAATGTGCTGTGCGATCCCGGCATGCTTAGTGACTGGAGCTGTCTGTTTTCACAGATGTCACAGAGAAGCCATCTGAAAAACTATGCAAAAATGCAGCTGTTCCTGGCTGTTACCAAGATACACTTGGAAACCTTGTTCCCTAAAATGTTCAAAATTGCAAAGGGCTTTTCTAAATATAAATTAATTCCCGAATTCCGTGTGTTGACAAGCAAACACTCTAATGTTTATGCTTCAAACTTGACAAAGGAAATTTAAGCATATTACCCAGAAACCTCTAAAGGAAACAAAGTTCTTGTATGGTATTCACTCCATCACATTTTTTCCTAAAATGTTTAAAAACATTTTTATCCTGAAATGCAGCATGCAAATAGCAAAGCAAAAGACTTGTCTGCACAGTTTAGCAAACAGTTACAAAGCAAAAACTGCATCTAACCATTCCGTGCCTGCTGTCCCAATCGACCCGGGAAAAATCTACGTAAGCTTCTTTACTCAACCTGGCAATCAGCAAACTATATGCCCGGCATTGCGTTACGTGTGAATTTCAACACCCTAGTGAGTTTTGCTTGCTGACATATTTGTTCAAATAACAGTCGCAAATTCCTTCACTGTTACCTGAGTTTCAAAGTAAATAAATATATAACTTTATCATATGGACAAGGAGCCTTTTCCCCCGATAAATCTGCACTAAGGGTTTGTACTCTGGGGATGCTCGAAGATATATCACTTCTGAAAACACCGCAAGAAAGGGCTTGGTGGTTAGTAACACCCAGATGTGAACTTTTCTCTCTGACCTATACCAGCAGTGAATGATGTTCCCAGTGTCCCTCTGATTAACCCCGGAACAAAGGCCTCCCCACTTGGGAGCTACTCAGAACTTTCCCAAGCACCTTGCAAAGAGTCTTATTTTTCATATGTCCAGATCTGAAAAAAGCATTTGTTCCAGTACAGAGACAATGAAATCCCTGGTTACGATGTTCTCTTAACCCTCAGAAAAAAGTAATCCGCAGCTCTGCTTTAAGAGAAATAGTTCTACTTTATTAATCACAAAGCTTTCAAGTAAACTTTTCTGTGAGATTCTCAGAAACAGTTCAGCTGTTTCCAAATCACACACTGGAAAATTCCTCCGTCACACGGTCCAGGATAATCAGTGTAAAAACAATATACATAACAGCATCACTTCCTCCCCTGGTTCCATTTCTGTTGGGAAAGGAGAGAGACACTCAAACCAAGATGATAAATTTAAGCCAATAATCTACAAACTGGGGGGTGCAAGGTGAATCATTGAAATGTGGCAAGAAAAAAAAACCTAAAACTTCTTTTAATAAGCGGTATTTATTTTTTAATCTCAACCATTACTAATTTTTAAAGTGCCACAATATGTAACCTAGTAGTACATAAAATCTTATAAAGGCAATTATTTTTTAAAAATCCTTGAGGGTTGATCTCAAATTTTTTTAAAGATTTTATTTATTTATTTGAGTGGGTGAGACACAGAAGGAGCAGGGGAAGGGACAGAGTGAGAAGGAGAAGCAGACTCCCCACAGAGCAGGGAGCCCGATGCGGGGCTCAGCCCCGGGACCCTGGGATCATGACCTGAGCCAAAGGAAGCCGCTTAACTGACTGGGCCACCCGGGTGCCCTAGGGTTGATCATAATTTTTATAGAAGTGGTGCATGATCTCAAAGTGTTGGAGGCCAGGTGTTAGGAGTGGTACAGATTATCTATGAAAGGATATAAGTACATGTAGCCCAAGCATCTAAGAGTTAAACATCTTTGTCATTGTTCAAGCAAACATTACATAAGTCCTAAGAGTAATAATTGTGCATTAGTCAGCTTGAGTGGGGGGGAGGGTTAAAGACCACACAAACACACAAGCCAAGGAACACAGCGGTTAAGATGTTCGTATTACGGAAAGTGGACAGAGGGATATATGGGAACTTGGTCTTACTTTTGCAACTTTTCTATAAATAAAAACTTAATTCAAAATAAAACACTTAAAAGTGATTTATTGAGGCGCCTGGGTGGCTCAGTCGGTGAAGCATCCAACTCCTGATTTTGGCTCAGGTCGTGATCTCAGGGACGTGAGACTGGGCCCTGCGTCAGGCCCTGCACTGGGTGTGGAGCCTCCTTGAAATTCTCTCTCTCCCTCTGCCTCTTGCCCCCTCATCTGTGAGCGCTCTCTGTCTCAAATAAAAAATTAAAAAAGTGATTTGTAACTGATCACAGCACCAAAAATTACTAATTATTTTCTTTTATTTATTTATTTTTTTAAAGATTTTATTTATTTGACAGACAGAGATCACAAGCAGGCAGAGAGGAGGAAGCAAGCTCCCCGCTGAGCAGAGAGGCTGATGTGGGGCTCGATCCCAGGACCCTGGGATCATGACCCAAGCAGAAGGCAGAGGCTTTAACCCACTAGGCCACCCAGGCGCCCCCAAAATTATTTTAAATAAAGCAAAGAGGAAGTAAACCCTAAAATGGCACACGTATTTGCGTTACCCCTCCCCCGCCTCTCCCCTCTACGTCAGAGATCGCTTTTACTGATGTACACCTTGTAGGGGCAATTTGGTGTTACCTCAGGGCTCCGCTTCCCTGCGTATTTTGAGAGCTTCTGTTTGTTTACAGAGTGCTCTTTGCATGGGATCTGTCTCTGGAGTTCTGACAGAAGATGACAAACACAGATTGAGAACTGCCGTACCAGAGCCGAGCGTGGAGCCTGACTCGGGGCTCGATCCCAGGACCCTGAGACCATGGCCTGAGCTGAAATCAAGAGTTGGGACACTTAACTGACTGAGGCACCAGGAACCCCTCTCCCTCTCCCTTTCCTCACCTCAGTCTGGTTCCTCTCCTGTGTCTTCACCTGATTTCTCAAACAAAACCTCAAGACCCAGGCGCCTGGGTGGCTCAGTGGGTTAAGCCTCTGCCTTCAGCTCAGGTCACAGTCTCAGGGCCCAGGGATTGAGCCCCACATCGGGCTGTCTGCTCAGCAGGGAGTCTGCTTCCCCCTCTCTCTGTCAAATAAATTAAAAAAAAAAAAACAAAAAAAACAAAAAAAAACAAAAAAAACCAACCTCAAGACCCTTCACCTGACCTTGATGCCCTTGTGAGTTCTCTCCTGTCTGGTTTGCACCTTCCTTCCACTAACACTGTTCTGGTGCCGAGAGTTCACCCCTCTTCAGAGCATGTCCCAGAATCTGGCCTAGGATCTACCCCAGTGCGCGCTGCTGCAGCTGCTCCCTCGTTAACCCCCTTAGGAATACGGCCGTTACAAAAGCAACAGCTTTTCTTTCCCATCACCCAAGTCTTTGTCCTGGACCCATCTTGCTAATAATGAGCCGTCCTGGATTTATTTATAAAAGATTTTATTTATTCCTTGTAGAGGGAGGAGAGGCAGATGGGGGTAGGGGGGGAGAGAGAGAGTCTGAAGCAGACTCCGCACTGAGCGCAGGACTTGATCTATAACCTCGAGATCATGACCTGAGCTGGAACCAGGAGTTGAATGCTTAACCAACTGAGCCACCCGGAAGGTGCCCCTTCTGGATTCATGTCTAACTTGACAGTGACCCCGAGTGGACAAGTCCAGGCAGTCATTTCCCGGGAGCTCCAGCGCCGTGTCACTGGGGACATCCCACCATCACTTTACACGTGCTTCCCAGCCCGGCTCACGCATTTGAAGTACCTGAGACTCCTTCAGTCAGACCATTCCTGGGCCTCACACTCATAGATTCTGGCTTAATGGGACTGGAGGTAGAGCGGCAGCTTTAATATCTATGTATTTTTTCTTTAATAGGAAGCATTTGAAACCACTGCCCAAAAAGACTGCTTCCCAACTTGGCCACGCACAGAATCACATCAGGAAGCTTTAGAAATACAGATGCCTGGCTCCTACTTCCAGAAATTCTAATCGGGTTGGTTGGGATATAATGAAAATGATCTATCTGGGGGCACCTGCATGGCTCAGTGGGTTAAAGCCTCTGCCTTGGGCTCAGGTCATGATCCCAGCGTCCTGGGATCGAGCCCCACATCGGGCTCTCTGTTCAGCGGGGAGCCTGCTTCCTCCTCTCTCTCTGCCTGCCTCTGCCTACCTGTGATCTGTCTGTCAAATAAATAAATCTTTAAAAAAAAAAAAAAAGATCTATGTGGTCTCTATCCCTGGTTCCTGGAACAGAGTTCCTGAACTGATGGGGATTTCTTTAGTGATATGAGTGTCATCTGTTAGTCCTAACAAGGCCCTTGCGGACATATTGAGATTTATGCTAAGGAGATGACTCCTGTCCTCGTCAGGATGGCCGCTGGTCACCAGGAGGAACCTGAGGTTAGCGGATTGGAACTCTCGGTCCCACCCCTGCACCTCGCCAGAGAGAAAAGGGGGGTGGAGATTGAGTTCAATCCAACGGCCAATGATTTCATCAATCCTACCTGTGTGATGGAATCACCATAAAAATTCCTAAACAATGGGCTTCAGAGAGTTTCCAGATCGGTGAACGCATCCACATGCTGGGAGGGGACAGTCTCCTGAACTCAGGGCCCTTCCAGAGCTCACCCTATGCCCCTCTTTATCCGGCCTGTTCATCTGTAGCCTTGCTACTACACCGTATGAGCAAATAGAGCATTATCCTGAGTCATTCCAGCAAATTACCCAATGGGAAGGGGGATAGTGAGAACCCCCAAATTTGTAGCAAGTGGGACAGAAGTGCAGGCACCCAAAACTGCGGTACCTGATACCTGTCTGGGGTGGGGACAGTCCAATGGGACCTGTGGGGTCTTACGGCCATTACTGTCAGAACTGAACTGCACTGTAGGACAGCCAGGTGGTGTCAGAGGATGTGAGAACTGGTGTCGGAAAACCAGTACCAACTGGGTGGAGCCTGGACGTCAGGCTTTTTAAAATCTCTCAGGTGGTTCTCCTCCGGAGCAGAGTGGAGAACCACTGCCCGGGATCGCGTGCGCACATCTGAACTTGCCTTTCAGTCCAAGTAAGCCTTCCTTCTTAGCCTCACTTCCCAACCACAGCGAGGGAGTTTTTTAAAATAAATGCACCTGTGCAACTCAGTGCTCCATCATCCGGCCCTCTACTACTTGCTGGTTGTGTTACCTGTGTTAGTCTTCCCTGCCTGGCCGTATTGGAAGCTCTTTGAAATCTAGGTAGTGTTTCGTAACTCTTTCAACACTCACACTGTCAACGACATGGCTAGGTGTACAGCAGTACTCAACATATACTGCGGGTTCAGATTTGCTTTTCAGGCAGGGGCACTGCATCTAACACCAAGTCCCTCGCTACGGTAAGGCTCCTTGAAGGGACTAACCGAATCACACACTTCTATCTTCGGGGACAGCCATAGTGGTTCTTTGCATTTTTTACACTAAAAAATTATTTATGGCCAGAGAATCTAGAGCAGCAATCTTTTTCTCTTTTTTTAAGATTTTGGGTAATCTCGACACCCAACGTGGGGCCCGACCTCACAACCCTGAGTTCAAGAGTCACATGCTCCAGGGACTGAGCCAACCAGGAGCTCTGATTACTTTTTAACAGGCTGCGGTATACCATGTACTCCTGAAAATACGTGGCGTCTGCTGGGATCATTTATCGCTGAAACGTGGAAGGAGGGAGTTCAATGTCAGCGGCAAGTGCAACTGATCGGAGTACATGTTCAGTGTCAAGAACGCTATACCCAAGAACGCTGGTGGCTGCTCACACCGGGTACTGGAAACCTTTTGCTATCAGCTTATTGGTCACTGGGTCATCAACAATCAATGGCGTTAGGAGGATTCACCCCTAACCTGAAGGGCCACTTACACCCCCACTAAAAAGATTGAGTTTTCTGAGCTCTACAGACATCTATCTTGCTCACACTGATTTTTGCTAGAGCAAGCAAGCAAGCAAACTAAACAGGGGAGATGGAGGGAGGGAGGGAGAGAGGAGGAACACATGTCCAATCTAGCTGCCAAATCTCATAGGATTCACAAAAACCCTGCAAGAATTGGGAACCACCTGTGTGTGAGCTAGAAATGACCTTTCCTGTCGGTGTAGGTTAATTGTTTGGCAACTGTGTAAAGGTCACCCTCGCTGCCCATGTGACTAACCCATTGGAGGGTTGTACAGATTCAACCATTATAAGTCTACCTGCCAAAGCCACTTCTGCGACACGAGTTTTGGGCTGCACAAGCGAAGAACTAGCAACACTTCTCCTACTCTGTCTCACGACGGTCTCGTTGACAAATTGGACGTGATCTCTAGTGTTCTTAGATGGGAAACCCCCCGACACCCAGAAAGTGGTCAGTAAGCATCCCCTGACTGAGTCCTACAAACTCACCCGTGGTAGTGAACATCAGCCGCCAGGGACGCTCAGTCCCAACTCGGAGCAGCCGCCCCACACTTCTGCGACTCCCTTATACCCTTGAACCCTATCCATCACCTTCCTCATTTCCAGTCCGCGCGCTTGTCTATTATTTCAGAGGGAAGAGGTCCTTTAGCAAAAAACTCTCCTCTCCACCTCTCACCTCACCCATAGATGCCCTTTCCTGCAGCTCATTCTCCTCCTCCGTGCGGGCCCCACCAACCTGCTGCCTGACCTCGTTGTGCCGCCCCCCTTCTCCGGGCCTTTGTCCACCACAGCTCCTGCCCGCATCTTCAAGGAGGTGAGCGTGGATCCTCCCTCAGCCTGCAAACACACTCAGATCGTTCCCTTCCTATAAAAACCAGCCCTCAAGCTCATGCTTTCAAAGTTTCCTTCTTTCCTTTAACGCCAACCTGCTGGAGAAGGCGGTCAATGATTCCGCCTCCATGACACGAGCCCTTGCTCACTCTCTGCCTGTGACCACTGGGCTGTGGTACCATCGTTCTGGAGATGCCGCTCCCGCTGCGGTAAAACGAGGCGCTAACTGGGAATTCCAATGGCTTCTTCCCAGCCTTCATCCTGTTGGCTTTTCTCCGGAATGGGAAACCGCCCAGAAACCTGGGCCCCCTACTTCCTCACTGCCATTCTCCAGGAGTTGGGGCTCTCGACTTCTCTAACCAGAACAGGGTCTCTCAAGTTGGGACCATGAGTTCGGGGAAAAATTTGTTCGGGGAAAAAATGTACGTTTATGGACATAAACAAGCAGTGGGGCGGCGGGGGGTGGGGTAACAAAGGGTCTGGAGACTCAGCAGATTCTCCAAAGGATCTATGGCCTCCCTCAGGAGCCTCCCTGACTCCAGTCGTTTCATCCACCCAATCCTTACACTACCTGGGTCCATCGGATCCAGCCTTCACATTACCATCAAGGCATTTTTCAGACACCACCAGAGGGTGGCAAACTGTGGCCCAGGGGCCAAGTCTAGCCCAACTTCTCTTACGTACATCAAGTTGACACTGTACCGGAACACACAGCCACGCCCACTCATCTCCATACTGACTAGGGTTACTCTCCCTGCCCCCCAGGTGTGGACTGCCTCTCTTTCTTCTATTGGGGTAAAATTCACATAACACAAAATCAACAATGTCAAAGTGAACAATTCAGTGGCATTTCATACATTTCCAGTGCGGATGAACCACACCACCTCTACTTCCAAGCATTTTCATCACCCCACAAGGAAACCCCCCATTGCCCCCATCAAGCAGTTGCATCCCACTGTCCCCAATCCCCAGGCCCTGCCAACCACCAATCTGAATCCTGCCCCTACGGATTTGCCTATTTTAGGCGCTTCGTATAAATGGAATCATACGGTGCGTGACCTTCCATGTCTCGCTTCTCTCCTTTAGCTCATTACACATGTGTCAGTGTTACGTCCTGTTAGTGGCTGCATAGAATTCCAACGCATGGACGTACCACCACCTGTTCGCCCAGCTGAGGCTGTTTTGCACTATAATCGCAGAGGTAAGTGGTTGAAACAGAGACTGCTGGCCTGCGGCAAAGCTGAAAATACTTCTTATCTGGATCTCCACTGGAAAGCTTTGCTGAGGCCTGGATTACAGGTCCCGACCTTCGGAAGTAGTCGCCTTGAGAATCAGCTTGTTAATGGTCACGGCGGTACTGTCTGGAACACAAACACACTGGAAATGAAATGTCTACCATTAGGGACTTGGTTAAATTACGGTGAGTCTACGTGAAATAGTATACGACTCCTTGGACAAATCAGGTAAATCTGTGTGCTCACAGGGAATGGTCTCTGGGACTGATTAGGTTTTAAAAAAATGCAAAGGCATACGATACGTGTAGTACATATTTCCTTTTCCTTAAATAATCATGGCCTATAAATAAGTACGTATTTACTTCTCTGCATGAAACTTCCCTGAGAATCACAAACTTTCACTGACCACACTGTACCTTTCTGTACTGTCTGAAACTTCTAGCTTTGTACAAGCCTTCCTTTCTTAGCAATGACCAAACACAGAAATGATGGTGTGTTTACTTTTCTTCTTTAGCGATCTCTGTATTTCCACGTAATCAAGAAAACCAAGTCTAATAAACATATGTGTAAAGAAGAACCAGAAAATTCAAAACAAAACGCTATGTTAAAAGCTGATAGGAGTTATGTATTTTTATAACCTTCTCTTTAAATTTTTTTTTTAAACCTCTGCAGGTCAGTGATCCTCTAAAGATAAAGGACAAAACCCCTACCAGTGGTTCAATTTTTATCTGCCAGAAAACTAGACATGGCACCGGGCGATTTTTCTCACACGCTGGTCCCTGTCAGTCACAGACCGGGTTTCCACTCCGGTTTTTGGCTGATTATTATTGAAAAGCATACCACATCCGTCAGACCCAGGACACTGCAGGTCGTGTCCGGCCACAGAGCTCCATACGGCGGGGACCTGGGCCTCAGCACACAAGTCAGCCATGACAGGCTGGCTTGTAGGGTTTATCGATGTTGGCTGATGGTCCCCAAGCGTGTTCCAGATGTGACGGCATAAAGCGCCGCCTACCACAGGCTGTGAAAGAACCGCTCCACGCACGACTGTACCCCATCCCTCAACTGCGGCAACCCCCAGGGCGCTCTGGCTCGGTCACCCCCAAGGTTCTGACACTCGGTTGGGCGCCTGTCCTGAGCCTTGATGACAGAACGATGGCCGAAGGGCTCACCAGCACCTGCCCAGTCCGACTGTCCCCAGGGGCCAGGAGCCTGCCCCCTCCTTTCCCCTGAGGCTTCGGCTACTGCTGGGCTCTGGGGCCCGGCCTTACTGCTCCACTCAACCTGTGCCTGAACCCGACTCCCTTGGGTTGGGTCCCCATCACTTGCTGCCGAAGCTCCCTATTAATAGACTATCAATGCCCTACAGCCACCCAGATGGACCAAGACAGCACTCCTACTGCCTCCCCAGGACCCCGTAGTCGACCTGCCTCAACTAGCATAGAGAAGTGGGACCCCTGTTCGCCTACAGCCTGGAGCTCCTTTTCCCCTTGCTGCTTTTCCCCCCACCGTGAAACCCTGGGTTCCGCATCAGGCCCGGCCCATTACTGATCAAGCCCTAATTACAGTATCGGTATCAGCTTTCTCACGGAAGCAGGCTGGACAGGTGGACCGTTGGGGCGTATTTTCTTAAAACTTACAAGGGGGAAAAAAAAAAGAACTGAGGAACCAACTCCAAATTGAAAACAGTTATCTTTCTCGAAGTTGCCTGTTGTTCTAGGCACTCCGTCCATCTTCCAGGACTGCAGAGATAAGGATAGAGTTCTTCCCTTGAGGAGTTTGGAATTCAGCGGAGAGAGAGAACAAAGTCAGAAACAAGGATAAATCATCGGACACAAGGGATACTCTGACACAGGGTGCCAGATGGGTACCAAGCACTCTGGGGGTTTAAGGATGAAGAGATCATCCCCTCCTGGGAAGCACAGAAGAGGTCCACAAACCAGGCGGCATTCGCGGTTCATACTGATGAATGATCAGGATTTCTGCTGGGTGGGATGCAGGCCGCTGTTTCTGACGAGAAGAAGGGCTATTTTTCAAACCCTGTGTATAAATAATGAGCAAATCTGGCCTCCTGTCTATACGTTCTTCCTAATCAGCTGGCTTTTTGTCCGAAACATGATACTACTTCATCCCAAATTGTGCAGAGAGAAAAATATCTTCTAGGGAGAATCATCATTCAACCCTTTATAGAATCTCAAGAACTTCCATCAAGCGCGCCCTCACCACCCCCGGCCAGGTTCTTTCTTTTCAAAAGCTTAACTAGCCATATTTCACATATTTGCTGTAATTTAAAATTATGTCTATTAATATCTGCACGATAAATGACATGATTCCTCTGTCGTTAAAACAAAGATGTGTGCCTGGAAGGGGGCTGTCCCATTTAACAGCTGCGCTGAATAATGACAGATAATAGCTACCAGCTATGGAGTCCCACACGGACTTCGAATGTTACCACCTAGAGGTTTGCACGGTGAAAAGCACACGGTGAAAAGTTTAACAATTTCCTTATCATCCATTATGATCAAAATTTTGTAGCACTTGTCCAGTAAGGGCAGGACTTGGTTCTTCCTTCTGGGAAGGGATAGGGAAACTGCACGGCCTCACACGCCTTCCTGAGAGCCTCTGAGATAGTCTGTTAATGTCCTGCTCCACTTGGACCCCCGCATTCGCTGGACCTGCACAGGCCCGTCCCTGCATGCAAAGGCTCAACACACACTCCTACGGGCCTGCACTTGTAAGGACAAGTCAGATTGAGTCTCTGCCACCCTCTCTTACGCACATGTGCACACACAACCGAAAACATGGCTTCAAGGTCACGCCCTTTATCCTGTAGTACTTGTTCCCTCTCTTCTCACGTAGGATGGGCCAGCCACCCACTAAAAAGCACCCTGTAAATTAGAACCCAATCTGCCTTTTAATTTGCTCAAGTGCCAAAGCAGCACCCAAGTCCTGAATTTCGACTTCTCAAGGATTTCCCCCTGGGTTAATAAAGAACTGGGGTGGAAAAACCTATTCTCTGATTTTCAGAGGTTCTGATCCGAGACAACAAAATAACTTGATGGGAGTTATGCCTTGATGTATTTATTAGTTGGAAGGTGGGAAGGCAGTCTGAAACTCCTATTTTACCACTATCTATCCCATTTCTATGATTTGCACAGTGACCTTCGGCTCCCCAAGTTCGCACTTCCCACTTTCTCCTTCGTGGGGGAGGGGGGAGAGTTGTCGTGTCGTGTCGAGGTAGGAGAGTTCCTAAAGGTTTTGCCAATTTGCAAAGAGAAGGAATTCCCCCAAAGTGTGTTAGTGAGTTGACTGTTTAGAACTCAAGGGCAGAATACACTTTCTCATAGAAATGACGTCGTGTATACAGAAGACTGGTCCCCGGGCAGCCCACAGACTTGCATACACCATATCCTAGGCGTTAACAGTGTTCATCCAGCCACACTGATCAACATACGCCACAGTCTCAACGTGCCGGGGAATGCCCAGGAGCACACCTTCCCTGTGGGGCAGAAGGACCCTGGCGTCCCCTGGGTGGCGCAGGACACAGTTCAGGAATGGGGTCAGGGGTGGGGGGCTAAGTTTGGCTATAATATGATACACGCGTTCCTGAAAATCCTTATATCCTGCAAAAATCACACTCTGAAAATAACAGGGTTTGTGGTAGAAAACACGGTGAGGGCCAGACCACTTGACACCTATGTAACTCTGTAACCAGAGCACTAACCAAGAGAATGATTAATACCTAGGGAGAGGACGTGGACAGCCCAGGCAAGCAGCGTGGCCGTGGCCGTGACCCTCTCAGGCGATGTTAAAGACGCACGGGACAAATGAGCGGCAAGGCTGGCGTGCAGACGCCGGGAGTCCCGAGCTAGAGGGAGCATCTCTGTGCCCCCAACACACACCCCCCACCCGGAGCCAGAGTCCTACATGCACGGCTCGGGGTGCTTCTCTAGGGAGGGAGCCCTGGGGAGAGGCATGCATTTTTAATTTTCTTAGAACAGAGTTGAAAGTGCATCTGCTGCCTGGGAGGGCTCTTTCCCTTTCTTGTCAAAGGCTGTAATTCTAGTCCTGCTGCTCTTATTCCTCCTACCAAAGAAAAACTGCCTCTGAACCAATCCAACCTCCAGGACCTACTGACACCCATTCCTTGGCTGTCTGATTACACTCCCCTGTGTTACAGAACCATGTGTCCCAGCAGATCAAAGCACATTCCCTCAACCTGGTGAGAGAAGGACCTGTCCTAGGTCTGCCATTTGCAAAAACTCTGAATCAGAGATGAAGGCACAGCCACTGCTGGGGAGGTGAATTCCCTTAACCTCCAGGCCAATTCGGGGAATTCTTTTGTAGTCTACTCAGTCATCGGAAGTGATTCTTGGGGTGCCTGGGTGGCTCAGATGGTTGGGCGTCTGCCTTCAGCGTGGGTACTGATCTCCAGGTCCTGGGATCGAGCCCCATGTCAGGCTCCCAGCTCAGCAGGGAGTCTGCTTCTCCCTCTCCCTCTTCCCTGCTTGTGCTATGTCTCACTCTTTCAAATGAATGAACAGACTCTTTGGGGGTTGGGGGGGGGAAGTGATTCTTAATCTCTTAAAGTCCATGAATCTTGGGTGGGGTCAGTCTGATTTCTAGACCAGACTGTCCCATCAAAATGCAGAAACTGAATCACACATGCAATTAAAAAATTGTTAGCTGGGCACCTGGGTGTCTCAGTGGGTTGAGCCTGCCTTTGGCTCAGGTCATGATCTCAGAGTCCTTGGATCAAGCCCCGAATTGGGCTCTCTGCTCAGCAGGGAGCCTGCTTCCCCGCTCTCCTTCTGCCTGTCTCTCTACTTGTGATCATTGTCTGTCAAATAAATAAATAAAATCTTAAAAAAAAAATGTTAGGAGCCACATTCAAAAAGTAAAAAGAAATAAATATATTCAGTGGTGTATTTTATATAACCAAATACATCCAATATACCATTTCAACATGCAATCAATATAAAAATTATTAGCAAGATACTTTTCATTCTTTATACCCAGTCTTCAAAATTCAGTGTTACTTTGCACATGTAGCATTTCTCAGTTCAGACCAGCTACATTCCAGGTGCTCAACAGCCACGTGTGGCCGGTGGCCCCTGGACTAGACAACTCAGGTCTATTCAGATGCTCTTTGGATAGCTAAGTGTCCTACTTCTAAAGATACATAACTAATGGAATATACAACCCACTGCAGCACACACACAAAATTTTTTTTCAAGTTTATCTTCTTATACCCCACATAAGAATACCTTTCACTTGTTAGTTTTGGTGCAACTGCATTCGTCCTTAATTACTAGAACATTCGGTTAACCAGAACATCACACTCCCTACCTCTACATAGTTTTCCTTAACAGCGTTAGCAAGATAAAATTCATATGCCATAAATTCACCCATTTAAAGTATACAGTGCAGGGGCGCCTGGGTTAAGCAGGCTCAGTGGGTTAAGCCTCTGCTTTTGGCTCAGGTCATGATCTCAGGGTCCTGGGATCGAGCCCTACATCGGGCTCTCTGCTCAGCGGGGAGCCTGCTCCCCCCTCTCTCTGCCTGCCTCTCTGCCTACCTGTGATCTTTCTGTCAAATAAGTAAAATAAAAATCTTTAAAAACAAAGTATACAGTGCACTGGGTTTTGGTGTATTACATAATTCTTTTAAACAGTGGTAAAAATATATATAATGTAAAATTTGCCATTTTAACCATTTTTTTGAAGTTCCTCTCTTTTAGTAATCTCTACACCCAATGTGGGGCTCCTGCTCACGACCCTAAGATCAAGAGGCACACGTTCCACAGACTGAGCCAGCCTGGTGCCCCCTGACTTTAACCATGTTTAAGTGTACAATTCAGTGGCATTAATTACAGTCACAGTGTTGCAAAACCCTCCCCACTATTTCCAAAATTGTGTCATCGCCTCAAACAGAAACTCTCCGTCTAGAAGGCAGGCGTCCTCTCCATTTTACCAAGAAAAGCAACAGGGCAAAGTGCATTTGTGCAAGATTAAGAGACTAAGAGCAACGCCCACGCCAGACATCTTGGCGTTAACATGATGCTGTCGGGATGGGGAACGCTGTGTGTGTACATACACACACACTCTCCAGAAACCTCCCTTCCCTCCCTTTCTGAAGCCGGGAAGTTCCTGGGCTACCACCTCATTTCACAAAACGTTCTGGAATTCTGTGAGCAGCTCGGCACCTTGTCTGCTCCCTTGGACTCAGTCTCCCGCTTCCTAACAACGCGATCAAATGCGTTTTTCAGCGATGTTACTGTTGTGGAGGAAAGAGACACAGTTCCACCAGAATCCGAAGTTAAAAACCCACACTTGAAGAAAGGAAGCTCACAGGCTTTGCTCTAATGTCAGTTTCAAGCCACAACACACTGCTCTCCGGGTTCTTCTTTTTTTTTTTTTTTTTTTAAGCGGTTCTCAAGGAAAAATAAAGAAGTTCCAATGGACTTCCTCCGACTTATGATAGTAAAACGAGACGTGGAGAAAACATCTCGGAGTACCCACCAGAGTTAATTAATTCCAGTATAACCTTACACAAGGCCGGTGCTTGTGACCAGATGTGCTGGCTGTATAGCTCAGGTCAGTTTCAGCACATTACTGAGAGTAACCTCCCATCCCTCACAGAGTCTGGCGGGCAGTTTGCAATCCACAGCGAGCAGCCAGGACATGTGGAAAAGCGGGATTTTATATCTCCCAACTCCACTCTTCATGGATTCCCAAACCTCTGCATCTCAACAGGAAAGGAAAGGAAAGAAAGGAAAAAAAAAATGCCCCCGTCATCCCAACACAGACCATACGAAGTATCAGATGCTAAAAGAAAAGATGAGGAAGCAATTTTAAACCCAGTTACCACAAATGTGTTTGGGAGAACTTTCACCCTTGTTTCTCATAAACTAGAAAAGTGTACTTCACGTTCCTTTTGATTTCTAATGACCAATGCGTTTAAACTAACATTTCATTTCCAACCCATGTCTGTTTCAGAGCTAACAGCTGAACCATTTATTTTGCTAGCTGGTGATAGAATTAAATCCCAAGTCTTTGAAAACATTTACAAGCTTTCCCCCTAACCTTCGGTGTACTTTCCAAATTAGGCTACTTTGATTTTTATTAGCTAAAGGTTTACATACTGCAGTACTAACACTGTTACCTTCAGAATAAATTGTTTATAGCTCAGGTGCGGTTTAAGACATTTTCCTCCACGGGATACTCTTGAGATGGAGAAGAAAACTTGAACCGGTTCTCTGTGGATCAACAATTTTCCTTTGTGAGTCAGACAATATTAAGGGCACACAGATAGAGAGGCAGTCGGGGAAGCAGTTGTGAAAACATTTCCAGTCCCCTACAAAACCACAGGCTTCCTTTGCGCGTTCCCAAGTGCTTTATAATCACGAAATCGCTACCCTCGTGGAGGGCCCCGTAGGTACTCTTAAGATTTAGTCTGTGGCACCAGCATTTTGACACGGGAAAGACAAGGCATGAGCCCAGACCCCAGACTGGGTGCAAATCAGGGCTCCTTTGCTTATTAGGGATAGAATAGCGCCCCAATAATTTAACCCGAGTCTTGGTTTCTCGAGCTCTGCAAAATGGAAATAATTATTTCCTCCTTGTAACTTTATTGTGAGCACTTGCACCGAACAGACATTCAGTTAGTGGTTTTGATGGAGCCGAAGAGCCTCCCCCATCACAAAGCCTTCCACGGTGTCCCCAGCCCACAACCGGGGATACTGAAACACTGGGGATCCCAAACAGTGAGTACTTGAGTGGCCACACAAATGTGAGTGACCGCACAATACGGTGAGAACTAGGGTCACAGATATTAAAATGGGGGGATCCCAAACAGGGGTTGCACGCAATATGGCGAGAACCCAACAAAAGAGGTTCGTGGAGGAGGTGATGTTTGAGCTCCGACTGTGTCTCGGCAGGAAAGGCGGGAACAGCATCGCTGGGAGAGGGAATAACATGTGAGAACGTGAAGAAGTGACACGGACAACAGGTGAGGTTGCCGCGGGGTTAGTGTGCTGGCCTCTGACTGCTGCTCTTCTGCCCTGAACGGGACAGGGAGCCACTAGAAGTTGCTAGTAGTTTCTAAGAAGCCAGTTCTGTCCACAGAGGGGCAGAGAGAGCACAGCACTGAACACTGGTGGCAGGTTGTTGTCAAAGGGGCAGCAGCAGTTGTCAAAGGGGACTTAGGATGAGGAGGCGGCGGCACAGGTGGGGAGAAAAGACAGGAAAGGCCATTGGAGGGGTGAAACGAACTGAATTCAATGATGGCTGTAGCAGTCTGACCCGGAAGATAAATGGGACGGCCACACCAGTGACCAAGAAAGAAGGGAAGGAGCAGAACAGGTTATAGGGAAAGGGAAGGGTTTCAGTGCTAGACAGGTTGCTCTGGGAGTCCCCCTCCAGGTAAGGATGCTCAGTAAAGGCAGAAATACACATCTGGGATTTTGGGGAAATAGTGAAACCCGATCAGCACCCCTACGAGGCTGGGGGTGCAGGGATGGGTGAGGATACTGACCAGCCGTCAGGGACGGGAGAGGGTGTGGGGAGAGCACACAGAGTAAGGAGAAACTGAGGACAGGGTCCTGGACGGCCTGGGATTTAAGGGGTGCTTACCTGTGTGACTCACCTGTTCTTAACACCGCCTTTATCACTAGTTAGCGGCACTGGGAAAACACACTGTCTCCCCAAGGATGTTAAAATCATAATGTTTCATTCCACCGCTTAGAGAGCACCAGAAGGTATGCAAAAGGCATATTTGGAATTGAAACAGAAGAAATTCATATGGCACAGAAGAAAATGAGAACTGGATTAAAAAGGGCTTTGGGTCGCTTGGGTGGCTCAGTGGGTTAAAGCCTCTGCCTTCAGCTCAGGTCATGATCTCAGGGTCCTGGGATCGAGCCCCGAGTCGGGCTCTCTGCTCGGCAGGGAGACTGCTTCCTCCTCTCTCTCTGCCTACTTGTGATCTCTCTTTCTGTCAAATAAATAAATAAAATCTTAAAAAAAAAAAAAAAGGCTTTAAGGGGTGCCTGCGTGGTACAAATGGTTGTGTCCAACTCTCGATTTTGGCTCAGGTGGTGATCTCAGGGTCGTGAGATCGAGTCCCACATCAGGCTCAGCTCTGGGTACAGAGTCTGCTAGAAATTCTCTCTCCCTCGGCCCCTCCCCTGCCCTGCTCATGTTTTCTCCCTGGAAAAAAAAAAAAATTAAATTTGAAAATAAAATAAAAAGGACCTTAAGTAACTGATACAAGGGTTTTATCATCATCCACCAGATTTTAAGGAAACACCTGAAGCTTTCTGAGCATTGAAGTCATGTGGCAAAAAATGGTATTTTTAAAAAAGATTGATATGAGTAGTGTACTGGGTAGAAGAAAACTGGAAAGTCTGCCACGAAGGAGCAACTTGGAAGTAACTGTGGGAAGTGAGCAAAACAAGAGCCAGAAGGGTAATAATCCATCCCACTAACGGAACAGAACTTGCATGGGTCCTAAAATGGTTTTCGTAAAGCGAACCTCTCACTTGCCGAGACAGAGAACGACAACCATAATCAACCCAAGGACTGCCTGAGATGCCCCCAAGAAGTAGGTGGGTAGAAAGGGAAAAGCCTAGGAAGGTACCTGAAGGTCTGTGTTTGATGGTAAAAGTGGTGGGATGTGGCACCCATGAGATGAACGGAAGCAAGGACTGACATCTAAAATGGTTGGAATTTTCTGTTTTCAAGATTTTATCTTTAAGGAATCTCTACGCCCAAAGTGGGGCTCGAACTCACAACCCTGAGCTCAAGAGTCATGCGTTCCACCAGCACAGCTGGCCAGGTGCCCCTAAAAGGGTCAGGATTTTGAAAAGTATCAGTTACGTGACAACAACCACCACAAAAATAAAATAAAATCCACTGAGGTTACACAAGATCGCCAACATGCTTAGGACTGAATCTAGATCCCGGGCTACTCGGGTTTTAATAATCAGGATAACGGTTTGGTGGCGATGAACATAATAGAGTGGATGATGATGAACTGTCTGAAAAGCCCCAGTGAGTTGAAAGATGTTTGGCCCATATGGACGTATGGACGTGGCCGGGCTCGGAGATATGGGGGCAGCAGGCGGATTTTCGAGAACAAGCCGCATTGTGCGCGCGCGGCCTCCCACCAGCTGTTCCTCCCCCAGGTTAGCAGAATGAAACACACTCCCCCGGCAAGATATTGATTCCCATTTTTCAAGTGCTGACTCCTGGTTTGGATACGGAGCTGAGGTCAGAATTCTTGCGTCCTTTTCCAGCCAAACTGATTTTCGGGACAGGCAAGCAATCACAGAATGCTCTTCCGTGCAATAAATATGAAAATACTTAACCCCCCGGGGGGATTAGGAAGCATAAATCATGTTCTTAAAGGCCCGTGACAAGCTGAAATGAAAAGTGCTCGGAGTAGGAAACAGCACGAGATCCCTGGCTACAGCCGCACTCACTGGGTTTGGGGCAGATCGGTGTCCTATTAGCTGAATGAGTTTTATGGTTCTGAACGTTATTCGTCAATAGCTACATATCAAGTTGCTCAAACACTGGGTGACTCACCCATCTGTCTAAGTGTGCTACACTCTCCATGTATTGTCTTGTTCCAAATGGCTAGTTTCTTTCCGGTCTTTTTTTAAAGGACCTTTTTTTAAGGTTTTATTTATTTATTTGATAGAGAGAGATCACAAGTAGGCAGAACAGCAGGCAGAGGGAAAGGGAGAAGCAGGCTCCCCGTCAAGCAAGGAGCTCGACGTGGGGCTCAATCCCAGGACCCTGGGATCATCACCTGAGCCGAAGGCAGACACTTAACCAACTGAGCCACCTGGAGGCCCTAAAAAGGACTTCTTCATGGAGTGATGAGTAGGAGGGTTCACTCATCAGAGCCTTACGAGAGCCTGCAGCCGGGGGATCCCACGACAAGCATGGAGCCTTTTCCCCAGGCTGGTATTAAGAGATTACGGGGTGGGGGGGCCCTGGGTGGCTCAGTTGGTTGGGCATCTGCCTTTGGGTCAGCTCATGATCCCGAGGTCTTGGGTTCGAGTCCCACATCGGGCTCCCTGATCTTAGGGGAGCCTGCTTCTCCCTCTTCCTCTGCGTTCCATTCCCCCGGCTTGTGTGCACGTGTGCTCTCTGTCAAATAAATAAAATATTTTTAAGAGAGAGATGGGAGGGGTACGGGATGGCGAAGAAATGGACCCAAGTGGAGAGGAGCAAGGGCTGGGATCACCTCCGCCTGCTTCCTAAGTGAGCGAGAAAACTGTATGAGTCAGGCAAGTGTGGGCTTAAGCGCACACAAGGGGCGACTCGAGGGATAGGAAGTACAAATTGAATTCTAAAAACCACAGCTGATTTTGAGGCGTGTGCTGAACGGCCGGCCTGGCTAGCTTCTCACGAAGGTTGTGTTGCACCAGCTGACAGAGATCAAGGCAACGATACCACCCGTGTTAGATGGGGTCCTTCCACCCAACGTGCAACGCATAGTTCTGCCTTCCTCCTAATGATCATCTCCTCCTCTGCTTCACGGTCAAAGGCACTGGCCTGGAAAGATCTCAGTCACCACTTTCCACTCGAAAAGTCCAGTTGCTGCGCAACCCAAGGCACTTCTCTCTCTGCTTGACATTTACCTGCAGTCCCTGCAATGATTCTACGATTCCAGCTACTCATTAGAAAGTGCTTCCTGGAGGAAAATCCAACACTGGCACTCATGGGTCCCAGTGCTGGCCTCTGGAATAAAGTAGAATAAGCCTATTTCTCCTTGAAAAATCCTAGGAGGGGTGCCTGGGTGGCTTGGTTGGCTGAGCATCTGCCATGTGCTGCAGTCATGATCCCAGGGGCCTGGGATCGAGCCCTACATCGGGCTCCTTGCTCGGTGGGGAGCCTGCTTGTCCCTCTCCCCCTCTGCCTTCAGCTCCCCTTGCTTGTTCTCTATGCGTCAAATAACTAAAATCTTTTTAAAAAGTTCTATAATCTCCCCTTTACAGTATATCTCTTTCTTTGTTTCTTTCTTTGTTCTAAATACCTAGGCCCTTACAAACCCAAGTATGACCCAAAGAGCAGTGGTTCTGACACAGTCTAGAAGCTGTCAGAAAGGCAGACTCCCAGGCCTCGCCTCTGGCCTCTGGACTCCGGATCTGCAGGTAATTCATATGCACATTCGAGTCTGGGACCAGGAGTTGGTAAACATTTTCTGCCGTGGCCCAGATGGTAAATATTTTAGGCTTTGCAGGCCATATGTCTCTGGGGCAATTAGCACAAAAGCAACCATAGATAATATGTAATCAAACAAGCAGTGCTGTCTTAAAAAGAAAAAAAGAAAAAATAACTTTACGGACACCGGCATTTGAATTGCATATCATTTTCACAGGTCATGAAATACTATTCTGCTTTTGGGCTTCTCAACCCTTTAAAAATCTAGAATCCTGCATTCTTAGCTTGTATACCGTACAGAAAGGCAGTGGGCCCCAGTCTGCTGAGCCCTGCTCTATACCCTGGGACTGACATTATTTGCCAGCTCCACTGGGGCTTGGTCCCCGAGTCTAGATAACGTGTTCCAAGCCCTTAATGCGGCATGTAGAACTGAATCAAATACAAAAGATGATTTTTCAATAATGCAGGGTATGGCAAGACCTTTACTTCTTTTGATTCTAACACAGTCTGTCTTAATGGAGACCAAGGCTTATTAACACAATCCTACTTTAGCACAGCAGGATGCAACACAGCTGGATGAGATCGAGCTGTGAACAACTAAAAGGCTGTTTTTTTTGTTTGTTTTTTTTAAACTATCTTGCAAAATGAACTTTTATCCCCAATAGCCATATCTTCTCCATACCGGGGTAACGGCTACGAATTACCACTATTATACTCTCCTCCATATAACTTCTGTCATTTTTATCAGGGAAGGACTGCTGACCAGCCTTCCTGATTGGGCAAGGGGGAGGTTCTGGAGCTGGAACGTTCTGCCATATGCCTTTTTTTTTTTAATCCATTAAAAAAATTCTCACCAGAATATCCCCTGGTATATGTGACAAATGAAGACACGTGGGATTTTTCCAACCGTGGTCGGGACAGGTAAGGGGAAGCTGGCAGCCAGGCGTGGTGGTAGCATAAACCAGCCCACGTGCAGAGCCCTGGAAGGTATCACCAGGAAATGCACGAAGAAGGCACGCCATAAGAAAAGATGGGATAATTCCTTTGAGTCCAATGACCTCTGACCTGAATTACTCCATGAGATCATAGATGGGGGAATCACTGAGTAAGATGACATTAGAGAGATTTTCTGACTCTGAAATGTGGAGATTTGTCCCTCATACCATTACTCACCGGGGCTGGGAGCCACCTCTCATTTATCCCATGGCCCTCAGACCTCCCTCTGGATGCATCCCGAAAGCTTGTAGATTCCTCCTTTCTCTCTCTCTCCGATGTACCGCTCCCTCCCTTCTTTTCAACATCCTTGTCCATGCTTCCCTCCAAATCCAACTGGCCACAGACATCCATGATATTCCAAGTCACTGCCCAGTGAAATCCATGCAAATCACTTTTTCTTCCTCTTTTGCTCACTGTCATTCTGAATAATCTTCTGGAGTTTTCCAATACTTTGAACATGGGCCCCATGTCCCCAAAGCTACCACTCACTCTTCCTTCAAGGACAATGGCCCAGCTCAACTTCCATTTGAGGCCAAAGTGACTCTCCCCCCTCTTTCCAGAGCCCCCTCTTTCTAGCTCATCTACACTTCAGTTTTAGAGCCCCACTGTCTCTGGAAAAATGACGCACCACTTCCCCTGACCAAGAGGCAAAAAACTCTCTGCTCCTTTATATCTCTGTACTCAGTGACAGAATCTGTCCATCCAGCGGGCTGGGGTGATCATAGACAAGAAAGAACAACCACATGTATTATGAAACCCCCACCAAATGATATGCGACTTTTCTATTTTTTTTAAAAGATGTTAATTCAATTAATTATTTATTTGAAAGAGCACGAGTGGGGAGAGGGGCAGAGGGAGAGAGAGAATCTCAAGCAGACTCCATGCTAACTGTGGAGCCCGATGCGGGGCTCAACCTCATGACCTTGAGGTCACAACCCGAGCCAAAATCAAGGATGCACAACCGACTGAGCCACCTGGGTGCCGCACGCGACTCCGTCCTTACACTTCCACCCCTGTGCACAGGGGCTCACTCCATCCCTCGTCTGCTAACCTTTCACACACTGCACTCTTACTTGCTCCTTCACGTCCACCAACTCAGTCCCTCTGCTGTGCCACGCTTCCCAGACCACGCTGGCCCCCTTCTGCACTAGCCAACTCTAAGAAAGATCTTCCAAAAGTTAGCAACTAGAGGGGCACCTGGGTCACTCAGTTGGTTAAGCGTCTGCCTTTAGCTCATGATCTCAGGGTTCTGGGATCAAGTCCCACGCCAGGCTCCCTGCTCAGCGGGGACTCTGCTTGTCCCTCTTCCTCTGCCCCTCCCCACAGCTCTCACACTCTGTCTCTCAAATAAAAAAAAATCTTGAAAAAAAAAAAGTTTGCAACTAGTAAGACGCATCATGTCCAATTAGCATGGACTCAGGGGAATCATCTCCAGCCGAGACCTGGTCATTCTACCTTAATTCGTAATATTAGCCATCCAAGGAAAGTTCTGCAGCTCTGTTCAAGGCAGGATCACAATGCTGGCTTCACCTGGAGCTTAGAGAGGCGAACTAAAAATCCTAAACCCCAGGACCAGCTCATCTGGAAGCGAGAAGTCTCAAGAGATGGTACAATTCCTATCGTGAATGCATCATCTTTACGAAAGAAAACCAAAAGGCTAGTTCTCATGCATGCGTGTGCGCGCGTGTGTGTGTGTGTGAGAATGCACACTTAACATAAATTCTCTTTTTTTTTTTTCAGGGTGGGGAGGAGGCAACTTCCTGACCTCTCCAGATGATTTCCTTAGGATCCCGGCTGTGGATATTTGCATGGATTTTTCAATAGCTGGTTGTGTAAAGGGAGACAGACCTTTTGTCTTTGCCCCCGAAAAGAATTGAAACAGACTCTTTCTTTCAAAAGTTGGCAGAGCTACGTGGCAGAGGGGTCCAGCTCATTTGTAGAGGCGAACATGTTGCCGTCTAACCCAGATTGATCACCAGCTGGGAGGCAAGGCGTTCCACTGGAGGTTCACAATAACACTGGCGCTTTGCTGCTCTGCTGACGGTCAGCGACAGATTGATGTGGAGTTCTTGGAGCAGGGAGGCTGGCTGCAGAGGAGGGCTTGGGGCAGCGAAGGAGGTCGCAAGTGGATTATTCATGAGCTCCCTGCCTACAAAAATAAAAGTTTCCCACCTTTCTGACCTGAGCCTGGAGAACCGTCAGGGCCTCAGTTTGCTTTGTGACTTGGAAGGCTGAGCAGAGCTTTCCAGAAGAGCATAAAAAATGAGTACTTATTGGCACTTTCCAATGAAATGCCAAAATCCACAAAGAGAAATGACCACAGAGCGTTTTTTTTCCTTTTCCCACTGTGAGTGGGAAAGAAGAGACATGATGTTTTATGTCACTGCTCAAGAGTTTGTTTTGTGAGAACAAGTGAAGACGTACGGCTTGTGACACTATCTGTGGCGAGTCTGGCCAGGGTCTCGGGAGAAGAACGGCACGTTGCTGGGTGTCTTTGAGGACAGGGAGGAAGGCAAAACTGTCGGAAGGGAGAGCCTAAAGACGCCACGCAGGCAGGAAAGGCACCTTCACTTGTTTAAGAAAACTGGTCCCAGAGTCACAAATTTAAAAAAAAAAAAAAAAAGGATCGACCTGCCAATGGGCTTTATTTCGTGCAAGTGCGAGTTATTAAAATTTCCAAAATCTTACATTTTAAAAAAAAAAAAAAGATCGTAACAGGCTTCCCACCCTCCAGTTTACTTTTTTAAACCACGAGGATACTCTAGGTACGTGAATAATCCGAAAGTCGTTTTTTGCGCTTGTTTTCTGCCGTCTCCCAAGAAGACGTTTTAACCAGAGACATGCAGCCCACGAAAATGGGAGCGATCCCACGGGCGTCGGGGACCATGCTGCTTGCCACGGGATTGCTAGAGCTTAGAAGAATGCTGGCACATAGATCCTCACTCAATATTTGCTGACTGCCTAGCCATTCGCTGGAAGCCAACTTAGCAACTTGTTATTCTAGCCTACTAGGAATGTTTAATAACAAAGTTTCGGGAGCCGCTTTCCCACAAACTTCAAAAACCATCTTCATGGAGAAACACAATGAACACTGTCCCGGGTTCTTCTGTTACCACTCGGTCCACGGTTACAAGTACTAAATTAAAGCAGAATGTAAAGAAGACATTGACCCGTGGGATTAATTTCGGCACAGCTAGCGAGAGGGAGGAAGCAGACTACTGTTTTCCTTTTCATGGGAGTGCTGCATGGGTTACTCTCTACAAAGATAGAAAGGAATAAATATGTACTAGTTAATGACGGGAGAAGCAACAGTTTTTTGGCAGTAGTACAAAGCCAGGAAATTTAGCAGTTTCCAGAGAGCTGCGTATGCTTTTTGGTGAAAAGGCTTGTGATAGCACTCCCTAATGAAATGCCAAGATCCACACCGAGAATGACTGAGTAGCCTTTCTTTTTTTCCTTTTTCCCACTGCGAGCGAGACAGAAGATGCGTGATATTCATGTCACTGCCAGGATAGTTTTTTTGTAACAATATATGAAGAGAGACGGCGTATGACACCACCTGTACTGTGCTATTTGTTAGTATTTTAATAGGTGATTAATCTTGATTTGATAGGATTTAAGATTTTTATTTTTTGGCACATATGCTCAAACTATTATGTTATAAATCTCCAACTTTTCAGCAAATGTCATCCTGATTGTTCCCTACTGCACAGAACACTACCAGCGAAATATTCGAGGTCAGGAACTTGGATTCTTTACCCACTGTATTCAGGAAAACCAATTTATTGTTCTGTCTCGGTAAAGAGGGGTGACTTCTTTGGGACCTATATCATATTGGCAATCAATCTAGAAAACTTATAATTACTTTTAGGCAATGGGGGTTTGGTAAGTGCATTAATCTGTCTCCGTGAATTTAAACACATGCCCTATAGCTATTACGAAGATAAAATTCAGAGCTGAACATTTCTTATTACTTTTTAAGAATGAAGTGTATGCTTAGTATGTTTGAATGGTGCATGTGATCTTCCAGCATAAGTCAAGAGCAAGACTTTTCCGTGGGGGTGAAATCTTGGGAAGGTCTTGAAGTGGTTTTAAAGCAATCTCCATACTGAATGGCCCTGGTCTGGCAAGTTAATTTCCTTGTCAATTTCTCAGAGTAAAAACACTGGCCGCTGCTTGCTCTTAAGACCAAGCCACAACAAATCGTTGTTTAAATTAAGCTGAATGTTAAGCATTTTGGAAGACAGAAAAACAGAGGGGAATTCGCCACTTGCTAAAATGCGTGTGCGACCCCCAGAACAATACCCGTGACACCTGCGCAGTCATTCCTGGCCACGCGCAGAGCGTAGATAATCTGAGTCATCTGACCGAACTCCCAGCTGGGGTCCCAGCTCCCAGACAGACAAGGCTCTGCCTTCTTGTGTTGGCTTTTGCACTGGAACCATCAGTTTCCTGGCCGACTGAGTGCCATGGTTTTCACATTCTTGTGCTTTTTGTGGATGGTTAGGCATGGCCCCCCAGCACAGGTTGGGATGTGTCTTACGGAGTGAACGCACGCATTAGATTAATGCACAAGTTCAGTGTAACCGAATCAACAATGTATTACAGAATGTGTCTTTAAACAGAAACACACTAAGGAGGAGATTACATATTGATCAACTGGCAAAATGTTGGGACCGGAGCCTCCTGGGAACTTCACCTTGGACATCCCCTAGGATCGATGGCTCAGTAGTCACAAATTCAGTGGTCACAGTGACTGCACAGACCACACGTATGCTAAATAACGAGAACCGGGGCTAATTATTTTTTAAATGACCTTCAGGCAAAACTTTTACTCTTCAGAGAAAGAGATTTTGCTTTTGAAGAGGAAGGGCTAAGCTCTCTACATTATCAAAAGTATTAATGCAGCCAATTTTTATATTTTTAAGATTTTATTTATTTGACAGAGAGAGAGCACAACAGGGCGGGGGGTGGGGGAGGGAGAAGGCGGCTCCTCGCTGAGCAAGGAGTCAGATGTGGGGCTTGATCCCAGCACCCAGAGATCATGAACCAAGCCAAAGGCAGATGCTTAACTGACAGAGGCACCCCAGGAATCAGTTTTTAAAGAGGTGCTAAAAACAGCTTTAAAAAAAAATGCTTTTAATGACAATACCAGCACTGGCAAGAATGAGGGGCAACAGGAACCTGCATATACTGCTGGCAGGAATGCAGACGGGCCCGAACACTGATCTTACACTCTCCAAGGAGAGCAGCAAGCCCATCCCAAGGAAATACGCACGGGAAATAAAAACAGGGATTCACAAAGACCGAAACATGATTGTTTGTAGCAGCATTACTCAAGAGTGCCAAAGATCGGAAGTGAGCCACTGTCCTTGCACTGGTGAATGAGTCTACAAGCTGGTACAGTGATACGGTGGGACAGTCACCAACAAGAAAAAGGAATGGGCTCCGGATATAGGCACCTGCCGGGACAAAGCTCAGACGCGCTCTCGCCTCAGTGAAAGTAGCCAGATACAGAAGCCACACCGTGCCTGACCCCATTTCTATTCCATTTTGGAAAAAGCAAAGCTGGAATGGGAGAAAACAAATCGGTGACACAGGGGGAGGGGACAGAGGAGGAATCAGCCACAAAGGGGCATAAGGAAAGTTTCTGGGCACAATGGACCCGTTCTGTATCCCGGTTGCACGTGTTTGTCAAAACGCATAGAACTGCTCCCCCAAAAAGGACAAAGTTTACTAGAGGTGAGTCCTATCTCAAAAAACCCACCACACATACACACAAGGTAACAAAGGACAATAACGCGTTGTCGACAGCCATGCCTTTCAATTCTCTGATTTTTACCAAGGCTCACAGGCGTGCTTTTAGCTAGCATCACATAAGTGGATGATTTATTTTGTCTTTTAGAAAATTTGGTTCTTCCTGCCCCTCTGGCGGAGACAAGCACGCGGCCTTGGCAGTGGGACCAGAGAATTGGCTTCCAATAGGCATCTTTCTCGTGCAGAAGTGGTTTTATTTCTTGGGTGCTCTTCTCAGCGTCTTGTGCAAGATCTGCCCCTACCCAGCCACTGAGGAAGGCCAGCTGGGGTCCCGAGACAAGGCCTCTTTGGTGGCCTTCCTGCAGAGGGGCGGGGAACCTTCTCCCACTTCCAACCTCAAAACCAGCATGTAAGGAGCACAGACTGTGCCCCCAGGCCGGGGTGCAGCCGGGGACCCCAAGAGTGAATCAGACAGCCTGCTTCCCATCACTTCCTCGCTCTGTCTTAAAGCAAGGGCGCCTGCAGGGATCTGATCCCTCAAAACTTCTGGCAGGAGCTCCACATCACAATTCTCTCCTTTGTTTACACTCTCTCTCCCTCTGCATTTATCTTCCAGTTATTCCCTTTCCCCAGGCCTAATCCTCACCATAATCCCATTACCGTCTCAACAGTTTCACTCACAGGGTAGTCCCAGCTCACAGTGCTTAAAGCTGTCTCCTTGTGGAAGAGAAACAGGGCCACACGTGTCAATGCTGTCACACCTTTTCCTCTCACGCTCTCTTACAGAGGATGCGCGAGATGGATATCTCTCTACAGAGACCGATGGTCCCAGTGGGAGAACTCAACACAAAGCATCATTTCCGTGTTTAATGTAATCTCCCCAAGTAAGCACGAATTCCCTTTGGATACAGCGGTTTTTGTAATTTTCCTGAGTAAATGCTTCTCTGACAGAAATGTGGCCTCTGCTACAGTTCATGGTTTCTAACGACTTACAGGGACTTAAAATACTCTGTGTCAGCTACAAGTAACTAGAATGTCTAGTCCAAGAGTCCTCATTTAGCTCGTGCAATACATATGTCCAAATTCTCTTCCTGATCTTATCAATATACCTGTCTTTACGTTTTCCCTCTCAATAAAAAATGAGTATTTAAGGAAACATGGGAAGATAACCCAAGGCATGGGGTTTTTCCCCCAAATGATCATTGACTTTTGAATACCTCAGAAGACATGTACAGGTAAGGTAAACACACACAGATACACACACACGTACACTCATGTACACAGACACATGGAGTCCTTGGAGTTTTGGAAAACTGAGCCAAAGTCTCACTGTTTTGGAAATCCGCACTTGACAGTTTTTTTTTTTTTGTTTTGTTTTGTTTAGTTCATGTGTTATCTGCTGTATGCTTTTTTCCCTTAACCCAATTAAATTATCTCGACCATTTACGTTTAAAATGCAGAGGCACTAGGGGTGCCTGAGTGGCTCAGTGCTCGATTTTGGCTCAGGTCATGATCTCAGGTCATGAGATCGAGCCCTGCATCGGGGCTCTGCGCTCTGCACGGAGTCTGCCTGTCCTCCTCCCTCTGCTCCTCCCCCTGCTCTTTCTCTCTCTTTGGAGTAAATAAATACTCCGCCCTTTCCCTCTGCTTCTCCACCCTCACTGTCTCTCTCTAAAAAACCAAAAGATAAAGTAAAATACAATAAAACTCAGAAGCACTTTCTCCCATATCTCAATATTAGGTCGATGAACCATCCTCCTGGGGTCAAACAGCGAGTAACTGTATGGAGATTTCACAGAGAAGATAGGCCCCCATGGCAATTTCATCTTCATTACAACTGGGCTGGTAGGGGACTCGGATTCTGGTTACTAGTAACCTGTAACATCAGCTGGTGGTAACCGTAACATAATCTGGAACCATCTTTGATGTTTTAGTCTAAGTCTCTTAATTGAGTCTCATGCCAGACATTCCCAACACCTGAGAGCTTCTTGGTGGGGTCTTTGCCTGAAACAATGAACCCTATATTCCTTTCTGTCAAACACAAGAGTGGTTGTGAGAGGAAGACTGATGGAGGCAAGGTCGGGGAAGAGGGAAAAACAGTTCTCTTCAATCTCATATGTAATTTAGATGCCAAATACAGGGGAAAAAAATCTTTGCTCACCAAGAAGTGAAACGTAAATACAAAGTCTCTCTGCTTCTTTCTTTTTTTTTTTTTTTAAGATTTTATTTACTTATTTGACAGAGAGCACAAGAGACAGGCAGAGAGAGAGGAGGAAGCAGACTCCCTGCTGAGCAGAGAACCTGATGTGGGGTTCAATCCCAAGACCCTGGGATCATGACCTGAGCCAAAGGCAGAGGTTTTAACCCACTGAGCCACCCAGGTGCCACCACCCCCCCTCCCCGCCTTTTTTTAAGAAGTCTTTCTGTTTCTTAAGACTGGTTCTTAGTTACCCAATTATAATGCTTCTGTCTGAGTGTCCCCGTGGGATGGGCTGGACCTAGGTCTTCTTTTAGGCCCTTCTCATTTCTAAGGCCCAACCTGGCTAACAGTTGGTGTGGGGATCCGAAAGGTAAATTTCCTAGGCCCTGAAACTCACTGACACTGGTTCACACTGCGGGTTCAGCCAATCCATTGTAAAACTCCAGGAAAACCAAGAAAGGTAAGTATAAATCAGCTCAGTTCCCATAGCTCTAGTGAAAACATGTTTACTCCATGGAGAAAACGCTATTGGTATTTAACGATGACTGTGTTCAACGCTCGTACAGATCATGAAGGACTTAGATGCTTGGGGCTGAGTTAGGCAGGAGCCCAGACACCATGCAGCACTTTCCAACACCACTTTGGGACTCCGATTATTCATCTTTCTTAGAAAATACTGCAATTCTCTGTTCACAATGCTGCCTTTGCCACCAGAGGGTAAATTCCTTCAAGGGGAGGGACGAAGGCCAGGAAGACAAGTTCTAATTGATCTCTGTACCCAGCACTCCGCACACTCTGCAACGAGTGGATGTTGGATATCGGTTTGTTGAATTAATAAGTAAACGGAGCCAGGCGACAGGGAGATTTGGATTGTAGCTAAAGAAGGGAGAAGGGGAGGCTATGGGAAGGGGCTCTAACACAGATGGGGTGACAAAAACACTGGCGTCAAAGAGGCACAGCGGAGTTTGAGAAAATTATCTCATAAAATGAAAGTGGAAAAGGCTACAGAAAGGCTGTATTTCTAAATATTTTTCAGAGTCATCTTAATTATATATAATTGACAAATCAGGGATTATAAATAGATAATTGCTACAGCCCTAAACGCATATACGTTCCAAGTGGGGCAAGACATTTGGTGGGGGTGGGGCCTTCTCTTTGGAAATACAGGGATTATCCTATATTTAGGTATGCGCTTTTACAAGAGTAGATAAGTAACAGTAAGGGCACCGGGGGACACCAGGGAATGCACAGCAAGGAAAATATTTTGGCAGGCTGGGTGTGGAAAAAAAAAAAAAAAAGCACAAACGAAAACATTACAACGTAGCAAGTAATTACAACAGCAGCTGAATGAAAAATAAGATCCTTTTCCTAAGGTATCCGGAAGGGAAAGGCAGAGAAGGAGAAACCTAAAATCTGGACAAGAACACAGACACTCCAGGAACATGGTCATATGCCTTGGAGATGGAATGTTCTATGATTCACAAAGTGGGCTGACTACACACCCACAGTCTTTCATCCAAGACACTTAAATTTATTTACGACACCTTGTAACTTACAATGGTAAGGGGAAATCTGCAACCCTGAGTCTAACCAGGGTTCTGGCCATTTCTCGTAAGAAAAACTCGTATCAATGAGCCCTCTGTAGCATAGTCTGGGATTTCGGGATATGGTGTACGACCCCTAGCACACACACCCCACGCCGACCCCAACAATACAACTGTGGTTCGCAAGGATCCAGATCCTGGCAGGGACCATCACAGCCAAGGACGTGAAGTATATTAAATACACAACCTTTAGAGGAGGGCCCCACTAGACAGGCAGGGCTGGAAGCCATGTTGAGGAAAGCGCTGTTTTCCCAGGGACATGACCTAGACTGGTGAACGGGAGGAGGAGGAGGAGGAGAGAGACTGAGCAAGTGTCTCTGGGAAGTGCAGAGAGGGTAGTTGTGGGGCTCAGCACGGTCTTTGGAGCAGAAATTACAAAAACTAATTCAAAACCCAGAAGTGGTGGAGCGGAGGCTTGGAAAGCAACCGAAATAGCATTTGACCTTTGGCCCCTCTGCTCTCCGCCTGGGCTGAGCCTCCGGCTGGGTTCACGGGGGCCACCGAGCAGCTGTCCGGTGATAACTGCTTTCATAGCTGTCAGCAACATTTGGTCAAAGCCAGTGCTGGGGCTGTTCCCACTCTCTGCGGATGGGAAAAGAGAGCCTGTGTCTCCCTCCATTTCTTCCCCCGCTTGAGCTATCCTAAATTAGGAAATCATCTGGATTTGTAAAAATAATCACTTCTTGGCATGGTCACGGGGTCTGCTGAAATGTTATTTCGGAGCGGAGAACGTGGATGCCTGCAGGTCACGATAGGAAATGAATCTGGCAATTTCGAAGAACACCTGCTGAAGTTCCAGGCCACCTCAGCATTCAAACAACGTGTCCGTCCTTCCAAACATCTTTTGTGTCTTTTATGAGAAAGAAAAAAAAAAAGTTCTAAGTTATTACACTTAGTATGATCCAGAAAACAGCCCTGCGTCCTCAGATGTGGATTCTGGGAGTTTTTTCCAACATTTTGTCACAGTTGAACAAACACTCGCGTACAGTCTACCGTATTTATATGCAGTATTCCGCGAAGCCTGGCAGTATCGACTGGGACAGCTTGGGCCTCGAGTGTCAGAAAATCCAGCTCAGGCTGGATCAGATGACAGAAAAGCCTTGTCCCAAGGGCTGAGATGTTCAGGGGGACACTGCAGGGTTGGCCGATATGGAAGCCTAGCAAAGTCGTCAAGTAGGTTCTTCTCACCTTCCTGTTAGCTACGTATAGCCGCCGTGACAAATTACCCACAGGTCAGTGTCTTAAGACGACGCAAACTGTCTGTCTGGCAGTTCTGGAGGTCAGAGTCTGATGTGGGCTGAAATGAGGGCGCCGCAGTGCGGCGGTGCTTTCTGGAGGCTCCAGGGGGCAATCCGCTTCCTTGCCTCTGCCAGCTTCCAGAAGGCGCCAGGACTCCCTGGTGTGTGGCCCTATCTTCGAAGCCAGCGGAGACTGCTCGAGGCTCTCACGTTGCTTTGCTGTGACACTGACTCTCCCTCACCCCCCTTCCAATTTGATTGACCTTTCTGATTTACACTGGGCCCGTGCAGATAATTCAAAATAATCTCCCCATCTCAAGGCCCACACCCTTAATCACACGTGCAAAGGCCTGGTTGCAGGTACCAGGGACTGGGGCACGGGATCTCTGGGGCTGCTCCTGGGCCAACCAGGAGCTCTATTTCTCCAGCCTCGGGGACATCTTTGTCCCCAGACTGGCTCCCTTCACAGGCATAAAACAGTACTGAGAGTAGTCTGAGTGTCACATCCAGATGCACCTTCTGGAAAACGAAAAGGGGGAGCCATCTCTTTCTTAAAAGAGAAAGAAAAACTTTGCCGGGGGCCCTAGAACAGGTCCTCCTTTGTCTGGGATGGGCCACCTGCCCGTTATCAATCTGACTTTTGACAAGGAGAGTGGGTTCACTGTGATTGGCATAGACTAGTAATTTGGGAACGGCTGTCAGAGAGTCAACCATCAAATTCACTATAATGTAGCAAATGCCCAGCAAGGAAGATAATTACTATCTACAGAATACTTAGCTATTTATGAAAGATGGAGGAGTTGGTTTGAAATCCATTGTTTGCCATCAAAAACAAAAGCCTTTGGATATTGTAACAGTGTTGTCAACAGTGGTCATGCCTCTGAGAAGCCCACCCTACAGCTGGCTAGAAAAAGACGAGAGGTCCCCGTGCTTCAAGTCTGTCGTCATGTTCGTGCTCCTTGGAGCCTGTCCAGAAGCCAGCATCCCCAGCACCGGGCAAGTGTGCCTGAGAGGCTGCCCAAAGGACTGCTCCCCAAAATGCACACACTAGGCGTGATGAAACGAAACTGAAGCAGAGCACTCGAAGGCTTGAATTTTATGGGCATATCAGGCAGGGTCTAATCAGGAGACACCTATCACACCGCTAATTTTAACAGCGAGAATTTAATACAGAGAATCGTCAGCTAGATAGAGAGTCGTTAACTGCTTAACGGAAAGGGTGGACACCCAACTCTAAGGTTTCATGGAAGCTGCACAGGTAAGAAAAGGAAGCAGTTAGAATGATTAACATTGGAAGCCTGGAGAGCACCTGGTCGGCACAGTTGGTGGATCACGTGCCCTGTTCGCGAGGTTGTAAGTTCAAGCCCCACGGTGGGTGTACGGATTACTTGAAAACAAAATCATTTTTTTTTTAAGATTTTATTTATTTATTTGATAGAGACACAGTGAGAAAGGGAACAGAAGCAGAGGGAGTGGGAGAGGGAGAAGCAGGCTCCCCACTGAGCAGGGAGCCCGATGCGGGGCTCGATCCCAGGACCCTGGGATCATGACCCGAGCCAAAGGCAGACGCTCAATGACTAAGCCACCAAGGCGCCCCAAAAATAAAATCTTTTTTTTTAAAAGATTTTATTTATTTATTTGACAGACAGAGATCACAAGTAGGCAGAGAGGCAGGCAGAGAGAGAGAGAGAGGGAAGCAGGCTTCCTGCCGAGCAGAGAGCCCGATGCAGGACTCGATCCCAGGACCCTGAGATCATGACCTGAGCCGAAGGCAGCAGCTTAACCCACTGAACCACCCAGGCACCCCCCAAAAATAAAATCTTAAAAAAAAAATTAGAAGCCTGGAGTTAGGCTTTGTGGAAATGCAACTCAACTTTTGGAGGAAGAGGTGTTGCTTCGCTGGTGCTGGGCTCTAGGGAGGAGCTCCAGGAGAGGCAGGACCTGCAAGTGAGCCGGTGGGAGGTAAGCTGGAAGGTGCGAGGCCCTCTGCGTCTTCTGACCTTGCCACGTCCTTCCCCTGCTTCCTGCCGGTGCAGCTTCCTGGAAGGCAGCGGCAAGGCAAGAATGTGCCCTGCGGAGTACCAACCGCGGCGTCATGGAGCAGGGTACCAAGAGGCCTTGGAGCTGACAGGCAGTGGCTTAATAAAGAGCACAGTAGGGTGCCTGGGTGGCTCAGCCAGTTAGGCATCTGCCTTTGGCTCAGGTCGTAATGCCAGAGTCCTGGGATCGAGTCCCGCATCAGGCTCCCTGCTTGGCGAGGAGAATCCTTCTCTCTCTCCCTCTGCCCCTCCTCTCACTCGTGTTCTCTCTCTCTCTGTGTCTAATAAATGAATAAAATCTTAAAACAAAAAAAAAAGTGCATAGGAAGCACAACCATGTCCCCCTCTTTCTGGCACTGGATCGTTCTGCATCTTTGGGAGCTTAGGGAAGAGACGAGTGGGCTTCAGGGTATACACAGCAGTTTTAAGGCATCAAATCCTTCACGTTTTGCGACTGCTAATTTAAGTTTCTTCCTTCTGTGGTCACAGCCCAACACTCACTGCTGACTCCTGGATGTTCTCACTCCCCCTCCTTCCTGGGGGCACAGGGTGGACAAGGCCACAGGCATATTGGTACCACAAATACCCCTTTAAAGGAGCTACTAGTTCACGAGAATGCCTGTGTATCCCCCGGGGAGGCAGGAAATACGCAGCATAGTTACAAGAGCAGACTTCGTCGTGAGGCAGATCTGGGTTCAGATCCTACTTCTGACACCCAGTAGCTGTGTGGGCCTGGGACCTCAGCCGCCTCAGCCTCCCGTTCCCGGGGTGTTACATGGGGGCAGTCACGGTACTGACCTCATAAGGTTGTTGCGGAGATCAAAGTAACAATGACCACCATGGTACTTTCCACATTTGTGTCACCTGGTTTTATTTTGAGAGTAGTGGACAACATCACATCAGTTTGGGTGTATAGTGTGGTGATTCCCCAAGTCTATGCCCCATGACACTCGCCACGCACGTAGCTACCACCTGTCACTATACGACATTATTACACCCCTAACTCCATTCCTCACGCTGTGCCTTTCATCCTTGTGGCTTGTCTGTTCCATCCCTGGGAGCCTGGACCTCCCACTCCCCTTCCTCCACTGGGCCCATCCCCCATCCCCCCCCCGCCCCACAACTGGCGACCACCAGGTTGTTCTCTATTTACGTGAGTCACACAGCAGCCTAAGAGAGAAAAACACCCATGCCTGCTTCTGCTGAACCTGCTTTGTAGCCTTCCACGGCTTTCCTACTGCCAGGCCAGCTCTGATCTCAGTGTATTATATCTACTTTTTCACAAGTATGTCTTCCAAACTACAATGAGTTAGTGAAAAGTGGAACTGTGTATTCCCCACTGTGGACACAGTTCTGGAAAAAAATGCCGTTTGCCTCCTTGACAGATCCTAACATGGATGAATCGAAAATATGAGCTGATCTATACAATCCCACCCCAGCAAAATAGAAGAGGGCAAATTTTCGTTGTGTGTATTCAGGGTGGGGTGAGATAGATGAGTGCACCGGGCAGTTGTGTCTATCAGAGTCACCTGGGACTTTTTTCCACACGCACACACCCTGCCCTACCATCATGCTAGATTTTGGCTCAACCCCCTTAAGGAAATTATTAAGACAGGATTCCTTCAGGAGCTAAAAACCAATATAAACAAGAGACAGCCTTGTTTTCCCAGTAGCAGTGGGCCTGCCGTTAAGTCCAGGTATCTAAACCCAAATGCGAGGGGACAGTGACTTCGCAGAGAGCCAGGGCCAGTGGAAAGCGGGCGAGGGCATCAGGAGAGCAGGGACCACAGTGGATCGGTCTGCTGGAGGGAGACACAGTATGTCTCTTGCTCAGTCACATACAGACAGAAGCCAGAGCACAGGGCAATTATATAAGGAAGCGCAAAGCCCCCAGTGAAAGCAACAGGGAACCCCCAGTTCGACCTCATAATAAAGACATCTAACCTAGTAGCTTGATGACCCTTGGACACAAACCAAAGCAGAGATCATTCGTGACTGAATAGAACCTCACTGCAACCCCAGGTTCTTTCCCCTTTCCAGGATTCTGGTCAGGAAAAATCCCACAGGACGATAGAATATGCTACACAACCCTAAATAACAATCATCTGGGAACAACGTTCCTTTTACTAAAGTGGGCTGGAACACAGAAGGATTGTTGGAGGGACCTTCTGGATTCCTCTCCACTGGGGCAGTATTAGCTGAGGAAGTGAGACAGAGAACTAGCTAGAGAAATGTTCCAACTGAGGCCATGGCTATCCTCCCCAGGTACCAGCACATGGGGACCCAATGTGTAGGGTACAGCTCTACAAAGTCCAAGGAAGAAATACTCACTCATGCTGGGCCCTAGAGAGAGGGAAGCAAGAGCTCCCCAGTCTTCTGCAGAAGGGGTAAGAAGGTCTCACTGAGGAGAGTTGAGGGAAACCAGGAAGAACAGGTCCCAGAACAGAGTGGGCACTCCAAGTGGTCACAGCAACGTTTATATATAATATAAATAATATAACATATAAACACAGTTATATGTTTGTGTCCCTGCTGCAGAACTACTGATAATAAAAGCTATCGCTGGGATCGGTTTCATTCACAGACTTCCATTCTTTCCATTTTCCTCAAGAAAAATAGTTTGAACTCTCCAGTTCAAAGTGAGACATTTTATTTATCGCAGGACTGAAATATTCTATTTGCGACTGCGACCGTCTGGGCCATGCACCTTTCTTGAGTCCGATTCTTAAAAATCAGCAGCTGCAAGAGGCGATTATCAAAGAGAACAGGTGCTTTCGAAAAAGATTTTCTGGGGTGTTCCCATAAAGACAAAGGTACGCTGAGGGATTTGGATGGTGGCTTGCAATTACCATCAATCAATGCCAATCTGCAATTATTTCAGGAACACAGGCACGACACAAGGCAAGTGTTTACGCCTCTGTCATAAGTCTGCTGCTCGGCATAAACCTTCATCGTGGCTCAAAGTCAGGGGCGCGCCTTACCCGGAGTGGGCTGGGTAAGTGACTGCTGAACGACTTTCTGGCTTTCCACAAAGGGGCACAAGAAGGAAAGAAAAGTGATTTCAACATGAAATCAAGCCACGATCTCTAGTCTCCAGTACTTGTTAAGCACCACACCGAAATTCCTAGAGGGCTCTCCGCACTGAGAAATGTCAAGTGTGTGTCTTAAGTGAAGAGTGTCAGAAGCGGGCACGTGATCTACGCTCAAAGCCACGGCAGCAGCCAGACCCGGGGCCCCAAGTGCCCTCTGATGCCCATCTCAGCCTCTTCAATACACACTTTCGGTCATGCCTTTGAGCTTTCTGAGGTTTTAATGTATGCTCCGCCATGCAACCTTTCAGAATTCTTCTCCCCTAAGTCATCCAATTTTCTCTCCTTTCTCCCCAAAAGCACTTCCTCGGTCACAGGAGGGGGATTACTGCTTCAGGTTTTTTGTAGTGTGCGTGCGTGTGTGTTTTACCTCCCAACCGGAGAAATGTCAGGCATGTTATTTTCTGAGTGATTTAAACAGCTCTAGTGTTATACCTAAACAGAAAGAACAAAGATGCTAAAATATCCATCATTCCGCCCAGTCCATCTGCCGGGAGTAGCTACAAAGGGCAACGCAATGCCGTCTCTGGGCTGTGGGCCTCCAGCCCCGCGCAGCTCGCGAACACCCCTTCTCCTGAACATATGGGGCCATCGCGGGAAAGCCTCTGCCTCGGTGAACCCTGACTGGCCAATCAAAACCAGAAAGTTTCCCAGTCCAGTGACTAATACCAGAAATGAACTGTGCGTGGTGAAAAGGGAATGGTGGTGCGCTGGAGAAATTTATACCCTGACATCAGTCGTATCACAGGTGTGCAGGATCACCTGGAGAAACGGAACTTTCCGGAGGGCGAGAGTTCAAACACTTCTTCAAGCAGCTCGCCTGTCATCACTGGGTATGAAACACTGAATGGCCCCTCCACGGTGTCTGGGCGCCGCGGCCCCCGGAGCCGCCACGGACTGAGGACTTCCAGGCCTTGAGCTGGGCTGGTCACTGCGCTGAGCGCCTGTGTGATCTTGGTATAATCCTCACAGCCCATAAGGTAGGTGTTATCATCCACGGTCTCCATGTGGGGAACGAAGCTTGGAAAGATTAAGTAAATTGCTCTTGGTCGTGCCACTACGGGGGTAGGTGGGGGGTGGGAGGGGGAAGGGGTGGGGGGTGTCAGCTCCAATTCCAAAGCCTTTGTTCTTGCCCACCCTATGCTCAGTATTCTTCTTCCCCTTCCTTGTGCCCTCACGGTCACAGAAAATGGTAAAAAATTAAATTAAATTAAAAGTAAATAAGAATAAAATAAAATAGGGGCACCTGGGTGGCTCAGTGGGTTAAAGCCTCTGCCTTCAGCTCAGGTCATGATCCCAGGGTCCTGGGATCGAGCCCCGCATCGGGCTCTCTGCTTAGCAGGGAGCCTGCTTCTTCCTCTCTCTCTGCCTGCCTCTCTGCCTACTTGTGATCTCTGTCAAATAAATAAACAAATTAAAAAAAAATAGATTTTCTAAAAAAAAGAATAAAAAGAATAAAGGAAAGCAAAAAACTACTGGGAAAAGCAGATGAACCCCAACAGGTACAGGGTGTGCAGGACAGTCTTGAAAAATCCACAGTATGGGGGATGACCTATCCTCCAAGGAATGGACTCAATTCGCTAACCACCGAGAGAGATAAATTAAGGAGTTCTTTTTTTTTTTTTTTTTAAGATTTCATTTATCTATTTGACAGAGATCACAAATAGGCAGAGAGACAGGCAGAGAGAGAGGGGGAAGCAGGCTCCCCGCAGAGCAGAGAGCCCGATGCGGGGCTCGATCCCAGGACCCTGAGATCATGACCTGAGCCGAAGGCAGCAGCCCAACCCACTGAGCCACCCAGGCGCCCAGGACTAACATTTTGATGGGGCAACAACAGAATTCAGAAAAAAAGGACTGGAGAGAGGTTTGCGAGCTCTTCAAATTCTACATGAACCACGAGGGCACCTGGGTGGCTCAGTTGTTAAGTATCTGCCTTCGGTTCAGGTCATGATCCTGGGATCCTGGGATGGAGCCCCACATCCGGCTCTCTGCTCTGTGGGGAGCCTGCTTCTCTATATGCCTCTTCCCGCTGACCCTGCTTGTGCTCTCTCTCTCTCTCTCAAATGAATAAATAAAATCTTAAAAAAAAAAAAAAAGAACATGAAAAACTCAGTAAGTATGTTATGGATTCCTAGCCAGTTTCATCATAAAATTAACAGTGATGTTAAATTCCCACCCTGCTTTCTCACAACGAAGTGAAACAGACCTGTGTCCAAAAAAGCCCTCGTCCTACCTCCCACAGCCTGACGGGGTTAACGGGCACAGCGGCGGGGAGCCCAGCGGCTCCACAAGAAGCCATGGGATCTCAGCTCCACAAGCCCCCACCTGCGAAGCACAGGAGTGAGCCCTTTACACGTTTGCTCTCAACTCCTCCCAGCCAAACCCCGGTGAGGTGGGCACTTCGTTGTCCCATTTGAAAAATGAGAGAACTGAGCCGCACAGAGGAATTAAGTCATGTGCTGGAGTCTCAGGCTTCACCGCTTGGGCCATGCTGCAGGTGCTCTGGGGTGAAACACGGTGCCTGCCCTTCTAGATTCCCCAGGGACGTAGAGGTAGGGGCCCCCCCACCTCCAGGGTTAGGGAGCAGAGGGAACACCCATCCACTCCTCCTGCGCGGACAACACCGTAACTGGAGGACATCGGCAAGAAGGACCTTTCTCTTCTCCTTGAGAGTTCATCTCCAGAACTTTCTGGAGAAGGGATCACTTGGGAAGAGGGAGAGGAAAAGTGGAAGAAGAGGTGTCCCAACTCATGACTTCCACGTGCTCATGCTTCTCGGAAAGGTAGGACACGGCACCCCGAGAAGGAGGGGAAGTGGCGGCGCTCCCCGCACTACGCAGAGCCACTCACGGGGTGGGAAGTCTCCGGTAAGAGACTCCAGGGGCCACCTGCTCTGACCCTCCCAGTAGTTGGAATCTCCGCAGGCGTCCTTATCCGACACAGTAGTGACGGATACTTTCATACACATTAACTCAGAATGGCTCCTGAGTGGACGTCAGATACTAGAAGACGCTTCGTGGAAGGGCGTTAACTCTGTGCTATTTTAAGAAGCAAAAAGAACAGAAAAGCTAATGCCTAAGGAAAACCATCTCATTTCCGACTGAACTGAGAGCTGGGCTCTGTAAATGGTTTCTTGTGGGGAAGTTCACCAGTCTCCAAATAAAAATCTGCCCGTTTAATCCTTCCCTTGATTAATTAGTCAACAGTGAGAATTACCAACGAAGTGTGAAATTTTTAAAATACAACTATAAAGTCTGACTGGTTCGTTTTTGCTTTTGTTTTTTTGTAAAGTAAACGGGGTGTGATGCTGATGCAGGGGGTAGGGTGCTGGCACTTATGAGATAAAGCAAATAATCATTTCTATTGGGTGTGGGGTCTTTATTCATTCTGAAAAGAACCCTTTATATCTACTGAGACGTTCCAGTTGTTCTTTAAAAAGCTTTCACGGGACAAGTTTTGAAACCTAGAAGGCCCTAAAACAGAGAGTTCCCATAACAGTACATATTTAACTCTAAGGGGTAAAGGTGAAAAGACAGTGTTCTGTATTTTTATCCTAACTACTAACAAAACTATGATTAGAAATCCGGTAGAATATTCTGGTTCAATTTCAAGGACTTATAAACATCTTTTTGAAAATGCTGGCTATGGGTCAGTCATTTCCAGAGGCTTGCATTCTAGCACATTCCATGTGACCTGCTGATATCTGACTCTAGAGACCCAACAAATTTCAGAAGCTTAAAACCGACCCAATGTGTGGTGGACCCAAAGGAGATGCACCAACCACTTCCCCCTTCAAGGAAGCACTTCTGGCCCAGGTATGTGGAGTGTTTTGAGCACATGGCTTTTACCATCAGCCTCCTTAGGGATTGTCTCAAAGGCACAGAGCTATCTTGCCCAAGGACATTCTACATGTAGAATGTAGGCATTCTACATCCAATGACTGCTTGAGATGGGGGCATAAAGGCTCAGCCCTGTGAATTCAAGGCCACTGACAGGCGATTTGGGCTGCAAAGTTTCCCACGGTGTTGGCTCAGGCTGTCTTCAAGCTCAGCTTCTCCCTCTGCCCATCCTGCTTACGTGATCTCCCTATCTCAGTGAGATGGTCCCACAGGTGCTCCTTAGTTAACATCTTACACACTAAACTCCCTCCTGAGAACCTTGCCCAAGCCTGCCCCGAGCCAATGGTTCTCCGCTCATTCCATATCCAGTGAAACATGCCACACCCCAACACTGACGGGTCGCACATGGGCAGAGAGACGGTGGCCAGGTTCTGACACGGCTCACTGCTGGTTCTGGCACTGCTCCTCTTCCCACAGATTTATTTAAATCAAACAATTGCTGTAACACTTTCAAATAACTCTCCCCAGAATACCTTGACTGCCCTAAACCCAAATAATGCCACCAATGTAGCAACTGGCAGAGCTCCACAGTCAACAGCCACTCTTCTTGATCTTGTTCTCCCTCCTCTATCACTACTATTAAGAGATTCAGGTCAAGAAACATCTAAACTGCCCCATCTTCTAGACCCAATCCAAACAGCATCTAGACATCCCAGTGTGACAAGGAAAAAACAGGTCTTCATTGAAGCTGCAAATTCTACCCTGTATTTCACTGACTCAAAATGTTGAGGATCCCAAATTTGATGGGTTTGAAGAATATGTAAAACATCTGGCTAGATGATGAATGCCTCTTGAATCTACTGGTGCTTCATGTACAAGATGAAGAGACAACATCCAAGATAACAGATGATTTCTTTAAATGTCACTTAAGAAGCGTGAACACCTAAAATTCTACCTTGAACACGAGAGTAGATTTTATATCTTACCCAGATCCGAAGGATGGGATGTCAACAGATACAGTTTTTATTTGGTTCATTAAATCTTTAAGGTCATAAAACAGGTAATACACAAGCTCTGTGATTCTATTTATGTGTACCTTAGAAGGAATTTCTGGGTGTTACTGTAAATCCTCATGTACTGTCTAATGTGTGTGTACTCTGGATAAAGTTTTACATTGTTCAGCTCTCACGGTCTCTTCAGAACTGTATGATTTCCTCTGAGGCTTTGGATTTCACATTGCCTTTGATTTTTTTTTTAAATATATTAATTGACATGGGTCAGGGCAATGATGGATTGGTGTCTTCCTCCCATTGAAGCCTAATGGGTAAATTTTGCTTATACACTAATCACCTATTCCAATTCAACAAGAGTGACGGATACATTTTGTTACACTGATACCAAAGAGTTAGAAGTACGCTGACCTCAACTACTTTCAAAATGCTTTCATCTCTGCACATATTGAAACTTCTTACAATAAAAAAAAAAAAGATCTGTTTTGAAGGTAAAATTGACCAATCTTGAAATTGAAAGGTAAGATATATGTAGGAGTCAAAGCTGTAAGTCAAGTATTTGGGAAGTAAAGACTGACCGGAAGCTTATTAAGTTCAGAAAAACTTTCATACTTTTTCTGTAAATACTTTTTTTTAAAACTGTGAATCAGAACAGCCACATTTGGAACACTTTCTGTCCTCAGTCAATATTTTTAGATAGTTAGGACCTGGTCCTGAGCCGAATCTGGGCTTGACTCTGGAAAGCAAATCTTTTCACAGCTGCCTTGATGCACAGAAAGCTTTCTAAAAACAGACACTCTAAGGTCTTTTGTTCACATGGTCACACACCGGTGCACAGATGTTCTGGTATCTACTATGGTCACAGCAGTCCTGATAACCAAAATCAATTTTTCCTGTCTTTAGAAAAAAGACGGCACCATAACAACCACATCCAACAGATCTCAAGCTCCTGTGTGTTTGAATGAACATTCCATTTCTTTCTCCTGCCCGAGTGCTGTGTGTCCATTTTGGATTGTCTATTGTATTTAGGTATTTATGCTTTGATTCGCAGTAATTTCTCATGTTATAGAACTGATCTGCATTGCACACAAGCTGTAAATAAAAGGAAATGGCAGAAAGAGTGAAAAAAAAATGAAAATGAAAATTTAAAAAAAACTAAATTCCCTCCTGAGTCTTCTCCCGAGAGAATCTAAGTTGTGACTCAATTCCTTTCTGCATAAGAAAAGGACGCTTGATTTTCAAGCCTAAGCAGCACAGGTTAAGGCAAGGAGGCTGAAACAGTTTTCCTACTTCTCTTGGCATTCCTCCTCTATGCGACCACACTCCACAGTGCTCCAAGAGTCAGCCTAGAAAAAGACGAGGCAGTCGGCCCGCGTTGCTCCTTTGCTTTATTCTGATTAGATAAAGGAGCACAAGAGAACTTTCAGAGAGGCAAGCTCGGAGGTACCTGGTCAGCCCAAAAACAACCTCAAGCAGGGAGAGTAGCACTGGATTTGGTACTTTCATGTACTGTGCAGTCCTAGACTATCAGACACACGCCATTCCAAACCCAAGTGTAAGTCCACACCTGTCCGTCTCTTGACACACAAACAGGCATGCACTCCATGTCGTTCCCTCTTCCTTCACACGGGAAACTGAGGCCTGACAAGAGCAATGTTAGGTTCCAGGTACACAAGTACACAGAAGATGAAACATGAATACAGTCATCTCATTAATTTACACCCTAAACCACTTCTTCTAGCCCGAGCTCCTCGTGAGCCTGCCCAAAACACATCTCCCATAGAACGCCACCAACTGACTTCTTCCTACATCCTCTACCCATTTCTGGCAAGAACAAGTACAAGAGAAAGTATTTTTTTTTTTTTTTGAAAACAAAGCGAAACAAAAATGGCTACTCTTAGGCTCTTTGACGAAAATAATGAGCACTCACCATACTTCCACCCCTAGAGACTGGCCAAGCTTGGAACGAGTGAAGTATTACAAATCTGCCACGGCAAGAGTTAGGAGTGAATCCTAAAGATCATTACTTTTCCTTTTCTTTACTTTTTGTTTTTTCTTTTGGAGAGAGACTGCGAGAAAGAGGAGGGGCAGAGGGAGGCAGAGACAGAGAATCTCAAGCAGACTCCACACCCAGCACGGAGCCCAACACAGGGCTCGATTGCACAACCCTGAGATCATGACCTGAGCCGAAACCAAGAGTGGACACTTAACCAACTGAGCCCCCCAGGCACCTCCCCCACAAAGGGTCACTTCTATACACAGGGCCTCAAATTTTCTTCCCCAAACAACCCCAAGGGATTCAGATACACATCGGGATCTCCTTAAGTCCCTTATTGGTAAGTACATAAACACTCAGTAGGGGCATCACTCAATATATTCAGAGGACGATTATAAACATACTCTAAAATACTAGCTGTTAATTTTTTTTTTAAAGATTTTATTTATTTATTTATTTATTTGGCAGAGATCACAAGCAGGCAGAGAGAGAGGAAAGGAAGCAGGCGCCCCGCTGAGCAGAGAGCCCGATGCGGGGCTCGATCCCAGGATCATGACCTGAGCCAAAGGCAGAGGCTTTAACCAACTGAGCCACCCAGGGGCCCCAGCTGTTAATTCTTTAATACAGCTAATTGTGCTTATGGATTTCACACTAACCAAACTGACTGACAGAACGATTTTATCTTCAGTATCAATCCAGTTCCTAAATGATGGCTTAAAATGACTACAATAATTTTAGTAGTAACAGAAATACAATTAAAGGTCTTTATCAGTGCACTTGAAATGTTTTCTCCAAGATTTCCCTCTCCTGGCAGGACTGTCCAGATGGAAAGAGAACATCATGTCTCCCCCCAGAATAAATGGTCAGAACCACAGCATGTTCCTGCTCTAGCTGCTTTATGGATTCTAAGTCCATTCAAACTGCTGCTCAACCCTTCTGCTCCTCCCTTACGCGGTCTTTCCCTGCCTGAGCACTTGGTCCTAACCAGACCACTTCCTTCCTGCTGGCTTCGGGTTTTGTTAAAGTTCTCCCGTCTCTTTCACCACCCCAGAGGCTCAACAACTTCCACTGAGGAAAGCACATTCTCTGACACTCCCGAAGAGAGGTCTGGCGGAAGGCCACCAGGCATGGAACGGGCCCCTCACTATTCCAGAAGACGCCATGAAGGGCTCACGTTCGTCTTCCGTCGCCCGCATCCTCTTTGCCCCTCGCCTTCTCAAGAGCACAGGCCCACCTCTCTCATTCTTCCCGAAATCCTCCCATCACAGACAGACCCAATAGCGTAATAAATAAATCGTGCTTGGTGTAGGCCTCTTTGGAAAAACAACAACAATAAAAAAAAGAGTTGACACAGCAGGCCTAAGTGCTTTTCTCAGAAAGGCCTACTTACAAAATTGGCTCTTGGCTGGTGTTTGGGAAGCTGGATTTTCAGAGGGTTCCCACCATTCAGTGATTGCTCATCTGTGTTCCTAAACTATATAAATAACAGTTTATGCAGAACACCTGCTCTCCTTCTGGGGGGGCTGAAAGCAGGGACCGTGCCAGCCAAAGACTGCCTTGGTGACCGACACCCTCCAAAGACCCTGGGCCCTGAGTTTCTAATGAGCTTCCTGGTTGGCAATGCTTCACAGGTCACAACTCATTGTTGGGCCATTGCAGGTCTGCAACTTCCCTGCAAAGGGGCCCATTAGAAGCTCACGCCTGCTCTCCCGTGTTTTGTATTTTTTCACTGTAACAAATCATAACTGTGAGCATAGCCAGAGTCAATTCTTGTTATTTGTGGTAGTTTTATAGTCATCAAGGGCCCTGAATTAGCAAATGTTCCTACAGGAAATATGTGTGTCTGTGTACACATTATACAAATATGCCCCATTTTTCCGAAGTTCACATTATGCCATTCCCCCTTTATGAAAGGCCCACTACATTAAGGCCTGTTTCTGCTAACCAAAATACATCAAAAGAGGATTTTTTCCTTTACAAAAAAAGCAAAAACAGCATTCAGCATTCGTTTTGTGGTGAGCTATTACAGAGGGAGCACACACCCCAAGCAGCGCCGCCATGTTCCTTCTCCAGTTACTATGCTCAGCGTCTCGGCATCAAGCTGCCATACTTAGGAACTGCCGTCTGCGACCGTCTGCATTTTGTCTTGATTTACTTTGTGCATCCGTTAGCAAGATGTGTCCTAAGTTATCAGAAAAGCCTGAGAGAGGTTATTTTTTGGGTGTGGGATGCTCAAAAATTTCTTCTATGTAAATTAATAATAATTGCTTCTTTGCTTTATGCCATTTTGGCTTATGAAAGACTTCAGGAATGCTCTACTTTTGGATGGTGAGGGAAATCTGTGTGTTTGTGTGTGTATCTAATTTCACAAAGATTATATCTTAAATCCTAAAAATGAAGTCTTCCTGGTAGATACTATTTATTTTTTAAAAGAAAAACAAAGTTCAGAAGAGTTTCATGACTTGCCTGAGAACTCCGCGCCACCACCCCCCGCCCCCCCCGGCCCACTGAACACAGCTCAGAGAGTTGGGATTCCATCCCGTCCACCTGGCCTCAGAGTGAGGGACTCTCCATCCTCAGCTCATCTCTATGTAAGAGCAAAAGCAAAAAGGCAGAGCATAGCCTCGTTTGACCTTGGCTGAGGAGGTATGCACCAGATGATTCCAAGTTTTCACCTCTTTACAAGCATCTGGGAATTACTGCAAAACCAACGTGACTACTGATCTGAGGGTCACAAACGTAAGTAGGCATGTCTATGCTGAGCGCTTCCAGCAAACTGCGGATTCTGGAGTGGTCTTGGGGACCCCCGACACAGCCTCCAAGGAGAGCTCCAGGTTTCCTCTTCCTACCAAGGCACCAATGAGGAGGGATGGTACTATCACTGGGCCCAAGTGGTAGGATGGGGAGCTTCCAGGGTGACCTCTTGCCATCTGTGATGGCTTTGGCCTTTCTTCTGAGATTCTCTTTGGTCTCTCGTTTGGTGTGCTTTTCTGTCAGCCATCCTCCACTTCAGCTGCTATGGCTGGCCTCACAGTCTCCCTCTTGGAAGTCAAATAAGAACTGTGGTAAAGCCCAGGGAGAGAGGAAGCCTGATGAATCACCTAGGCTGGCCATCCTGCGGTGGAGGATAAATGCCCTTTTCCTTGACAACTGTTTCCATAGATTCTTCCTTTGGAAAATTCTTGCTTCTCCCTCATGAGATGGCCTTCCAGACTGGCTTCAAGGCCAGAGTAGAGACCAAGACCTAGGCCTAGAAGAAAGGGATGAAGAAGGCCCTAGACTAGACAGGCATGTCAATGCGTGGGGCCCGATCTGGGTCAAACCTCGGTCATCACCAGAGTTAAAGCTGGTTGAGAAACATCACAGGTGCAAGCCTTGGTATTGTTTTTTGCAGAGTCAACAAGTTCAAAGAATCTGGGGTCTTTGTGTGACCAAAGATTTCGTCAACCGTGCCTACGTAATGAAGCCTCGATAAAAACTCTCCAGCGATGAGGCCTGGGGAGCTTCTGGGCTGGGGAAAACACTAATGTGCCTGGCAGGTGATGTGTCTGGAGAAGGCATGGACACCTCCACCCAAGACCTTGCCCTACGTACCTCCTCCATTTGGCCTTCCTGAGTTGTATCCTTTATAAAACAAAACTGGGATCGTGGTATAGTGTTTCCTGAGTACTGTGAGTAGGGTCAGCAAACTACTGAATCCCAAAGGGGTATTGTGGGAACCCTGTGTTTACAGCCAATGGAGCAGAAGTACTTACGGACATTTAGGACCTGAGGCTGGGATCTAAGGTGAGGGTAGTTGTGGGACTGAGCCCTTAAACCTGTGGAGTTTCACATTATCTCCAAGTAAATAGTGTCACAACTAAAATTATTGGACACCCAGTTGGTGTCAGATAGTTATTGTTGGAACAACACACTTGTCTTTCTAAGTCATTCTCTCTCTCTCTCTCTCCCACCAGACCCCATTACTATAAACTACCCCTCCCTAGAAAGGAGTAATGATTTTTCTCTTTTAGGGAGGAGGTGGCAGAGGGAGAGGGAGAGAGAATCTCCAGCTGACTCCATGCTCAGTGCGCGGGTGGACATGGGGCTCGATCTCATGACCCTGAGATCATGACCTGAGCAGAAATCAAGAGCCGGATGCTTAACTGACTGAGCCATCCAGGCACCCCCTAATCTTTTTTTTAATGAATGTTCTGATAAAGAGCTGATTTTACATTTACCAAATATTTAATACCGTAAGTGAATGGAAAATAATCACCTTAGCCCTAGAGAACAACTTTTGCGGACTATATTAAAAATTTAACTGAAGCTTCCAGAACACTAGCTGTTGCAGCAAAACAATTTCTATAGATACTGTGACCTCGTAAAAAAAATATAAAAAGAGACTCTGAGCTCAGGACAGTAGAGTAAACACACATGCTGCCCCCTTTCTTCCTGAGAGCACAATGCAGTGCCAGTAAAAACATTTTTTGAAAGAAGAACTCCATGGTGGGCCTGAAAACACAGAGTGCTATCAGTGAATAAGTCATTGTAAAGGCTTTCTTCTAGAAAGAAGATAGCTGGGACTGTACTGAAAGGTCAACCAAAACTGGAACCTGAAATACATCATCAGAGTCACAGATAGGGGCTCTTTCTTCCTGAGAGAACTCTGGAGAGTCTCCAAGTTTGGAGTGAGTCAATGGCTACTGGGAGCCAAAGAAAGACCTACAAAGAAGTGGCTGTCAGGCAGGAATCGGGGCATCTGAGTGGAGAATTGTCTACAGAAAAGCTGGGCCAGTTGGCTCCTGGGCCTGTCCTGTGTAGACTAAAGTCTACAGTACTGGGTCCCAGCTGGAGCCCCCAGAACAGCTCTCTCTAGAGGGGAAGGGTTTCCTGACAGTCGCCCATGGTGTTGGTGGCCAGGCTAGTGAATGAGTCACGGAAGACCCTTTAGAATAGACAGAGAGGGGAAAAGAAATAAAATACATGAAAGATGTCACCCAAAGGTTCAAGTTCTCCTTACCTTAGTTAATTCTGGGATGAGGGTTACAGGGAAGGGTCCCGAATCTCTTCACCTTAACCGCATACCCTAAAGGGGAAACCTGACTACTGGTATACCCTACCCATTGAAATGCAGTACACAGCCAACCCTCCCATTCAAGAAAGAAAATTTTGGGGTAAATAAACCCATCTAAATACAAAGAAAGCCTATGTCAGCTACCCATACTCCTTGATATTGTCCTTAATTCATAAATACGAAGTCAGTATAGAATTTCACACCATGCGTTATTCATCCACTAGAATGGCCACAAGGAAGTACCAAGAATGGGCATCTTAAGCAACAGAAACTTATTTTCTCATAATTCTGCAGGCTATAATATAAGTACAAGATCAAAGTCTGGGCAGGGCTGGTGTCCTTCCGAGGGCCTCTCTCTGTGGCAGCCAGACAGCCCCCTTCTCCCTGTGTCCTCATGTGCTCTTCCCTCTGTGTGTGTCTGTGTCCTCATCTCTTCATATATGGACATTGATCACAGCAGACGAGGTCCCCTCCTAATGACTTCATTTCAGCTGAATCATCTCTTTAAAGATCCGAGTTCCAAATATGCTCACATTCTCAGGTTCTAGGAGTTAGGCCTTCAACACATGAATTTTGAGGGGATGTAATTCAGCCCGAGACAGCATGAAAGGCAAAGACCGAGATGAATAAACCAAAACTCACACAGAGGAAACAGAAAAAACGCAAGGAGCAAAAGGAGAAAGTCTCCTTTCTAACTAGTACCAGTACTAGTACCAGTACTAGGTTTAATAGATTTTACAACCTTAAAAACATACTTTTGGAGGTGCCTAGGTGGCTCAGGCGGTTGAGCGTCTGACTCTTGGTTTCGGCTCAGGTCATGATCTCAGGGTCGTGAGATGGAGCCCCACCTTGGGCTCCACACTGGGCATGGAGCTTACTTGAGATTCTCTCTCCCCCTCTGCCCCTCCCCTTCCTCTTTCTCTCTCTTTAAAAACAAAAAAGGGGGCACCTGGGTGGCTCAGTGGGTTAAAGCCTCTGCCTTCAGCTCAGGCTATGATCCCAGGGTTCTGGGATTGAGCCCCACATCGGGGTCTCTGCTTAGCAAGGAGCCTGCTTCCTCCTCTCTCTCTGTCCTCCTGCCTCTCTGCCTACTTGTGAGCTCTGTCAAATAAATAAATAAAATCTTTAAAAAAAATAATAAAAAAAATAAAAACAAAGAAAACATACTTTTGTGGGAAAAAGCTACTGTGAGCAGTAAAGCATATTGGTGTTTTAAACGTATAGTTCGGGGCGCCTGGGTGGCTCAGTGGGTCAAATCTCTGCCTTCGGCTCAGGTCATGATCTCACGGTCCTGGGATCAAGCCCCGCACTGGGCTCTCTGCTTAGTGGGGGCCTGCTTCCCCCTCTATCTCTGCCTACTTGTGATCTCTGTCAAATAAATAAATAAATCTTTAAAAGTACAGTTCTCTAAAAAAAAAAAAAAATCAAAAGAGCTGAGTAACAGAATGACTACAACAATTATAACAGAAATCAGTACACAATGCTGGTAAATCTGAAGAAAATACTGACTGTAGGGGAAAAATGGGGTTTGGGGGGGGTGGGGGAGCTTCCATTGAAAACAGCAGGAAAGATCAGGAATTTGAAAAAGAGTTTAAGCATTCTAAACTTGATTTATTCTGAGATATTTATTTGCTTCAGACTTTCTTAGAAAAACGTAAACTTAGGTATGCATGTTAAAAATAAAAGGGTGGCTGTGGCCCGAGGTGGGTGGCCCAACTGAGCATCTCATTCTTGGGCGGGGGTGGGGGACATTAGCTTTCCTATAAAAGTGTCATTTCCCAGCTCCTGGCTTTACACGGGAGACCCACTTGCAGCCCCTCACAGGGCACAGAGCCCACAGCCTCAATTCCCGTCTCCACGTCCGTGTTTACACGCAGATCCCCAAGGGACATATCTGGTTCAGCTCGTTGTGAGGGCCACGAGTCTTCAATTCCACTCACCTCCGGGGGTAAATGCCTTCATTTCTGACACCTGGAGAACTCCCTTTCTTTCTTTCCAGGTCAGCTAAGAATTATAAAACAATTTTTAAAAATGTTTCATCTTACATTTCCATGTGTTTGGAAGAGGAAGTGGGAGGACTCCCCCATCAGCTCAGCCTACCATTTTGACCTGGAAATCTACTGTTAATAGAGCTAATAACGGAAAACACTTCAACAGCGGTTACAGCATGTGAAGCACTATTCTAACATACTCTGAAACAGGCATTAAAATCCCCATCCTACAGATGAGAAGCTTAGGTGAGAAGACGGAATTTGCTCAAAGTCGGTTCTTGACTGCTAAATACTGCTCCCATGATACCTCTATGTGCCCTTTAATCAGTACTTTCTGTCCCCTTTGTCACCCAACTAGACATATTGGTAGGCTCACACCTCCTGGCGGCTAGGTAGGGGCACATGATTAGATCTGACCATGAGCTGTGAAAGAGGTTGACCGGTAGCTTCTGGGCCAGAGCATTTCATTGCAGGAACAAGTCCCTGGAGAGCTCTCTTATCTCTGATGCAGTACCCCACAATGTTTGAGACGGTGGCTACTGCCTCGGCCAGGGCTCTCAGTTAACCACGCCCACCAATGACCGACAACAGACACGCACCGAAAGATAAAAAATACAATAAGCCTTTCCTAGTTGAAGTTGCTGATGTTTGGGGGTTACTGTTCATAAAACTCAAGTTATTCATGTTAACACGTAATTGTGTGTTATTCCTTTTTGAAAGAATTTCATAAATGTTTTTAAAATGCTGACTTTTACAATGTTCACAATAGCCAAACCGTGGAGAGAGCGGAGATGCCCTTCAGCAGACGAATGGATAAAGATGGGGTCCATATATACAGAACAGAGCATTCTGCCTCCATCAGAAAGGGTGAATACCCAATTTTGGCATCAACATGGACGGGACTGGAGGAGACTATGCTGAGTGAAGTAAGTCAAGCAGAGAGAGTCAATTATCATACGGTTTCACTTACTTGTGGAACAGAAGGAATAGCATGGAGGACATTAGGAGAAAGAAGGGAAAAATGAAAAGGGGGAAATCAGAGTGGGAGACAAACCATGAGAGACTATGGACTCTGGGAAACAAACTGGGGGTTTTAGAGGGGAGACGACTGGGAGGATGGGTGAGTCTTGTGACGGGTATCAAGGCGGGCACGGAGTGCACAGAGCACTGGGTGTTATACACAAACAATGAATCATGGAACACGACATCAAAACTAATGATGTACTCTAGGGTGACTAACATAACACAACAAAAAATTAACAAATAAATAAAATGCTCGCTTTTCATTTCAAATGCAGTTAGTATTGATAGCCATAACCCACATACACCACAGCTCTCAGGAGCTCTCAACAATTTTGAAGAATTCAAAGTGGTCCTGAGACCACAAAGTGTGAGAAACGCTACACTAGGAAACGCTCACCAGAGGGAAGCCTGGGTAGCGATATTAATAAAAAACACACTAGAGATGAAGGCGTATCTTTCCCTAGCGATAAAAAGAAACCACCGCCAAAACAAAAGAACCCTGTGCATATATGTGCCTGACAGCCTTTCCTTGAAAAGCAGAAAACAAAAAAGCAACCCAATCACGTGGAAAGCTGAAATCACAGACCTGGAAGCAGATTTTACGTGCCCCTTGCAGAAACTGATAGAGGAAGCAGAAGGTAGGAGGTCACGCCAAGACGTGGACAGGAGCATTCCGAAGGCTGCTCTAGAAAGCCTTTTCAAAGCCCTGACCCCACAGCCTGGTAACTGTACCTTCTCAGGCACATGCGGAACAGTGACTACTGGTGACCATTCCCACGCCCCGGAGGACGTCCGAACAAGTGGGGAAGAACCAGTACGCTATGGGGCGTGATTCTCTGGCGCCCAGGCAACTTGATGGCAAAATCAACATGAATGTTTGGAAATTAAGAAACAAGGGGTTAAAAAGAAAAACCAACAGTAATTTATAAGAAGTAATGGACTCAGTGATTTAAAAAAAAAAAAAAAGTCACCAAACGCGGTATTTGTGGCGCGTAGAAGTGCTATGTGAGGGAGGATGTATAGGCTTTTGTATATTTGAAAAGAAGAAATAGCATAAATGAGTCCAGAGCCGCAGTCCTGTTCAAAATTGCTGTTAACATAACTGCTTCCTGACGAGAACTGTTGATTGTGGCTAAAATAAACCAGAGTCCTTCCCAGGAAAATAGAAAACCTCTGTAATTTTCAGGGCTTACTAGGTGTTCATACTGTGAAGCCTTCCCAGCCCCGGCCCCAGATCCCTGCACAACCTCACCCCCATCCGTTCACCTCCTGACTCACTCTTCCCCCGGCCACAAAAGACTTTGTGGATTTCTCAAACTTGCAAGGTTCTCTCCAGCCTCCAAGACCTCACAGGGGATGTCCGGCCACTCCCTGGAGGCGGCAACTGGCCCGCTCCCCCTTCACTGGCCAACTCTAGCCCATCCCTGAGACCTCAGTCACCATCTGGCTGTGGAGCTCTGTGTGAGCTTGGCCACGGCAGGCTTCCTCCCTGAAAGTTCTTACCACGACCAGAGAAAACACCCTGATGTGGGGGAGTATCTTTTTTCTTTTTTATTTTTTTATGTGACAGAGAGAGAGATCACAAGCAGGCAGAGAGGCAGGCAGAGAGAGAGGGGAAAGCAGGCTCCCGGCTGAGCAGAGAGCCCGATGCGGGGCTCGATCCCAGGACCCCGAGATCATGACCCAAGCCAAAGGCAGTGGCTTAACCCACTGAGCCACCCAGGCGCCCCTGGGAGTATCTGTTTAATGTCCATCTCCCCCAGCCAGACAGTAATCACAGTAAAAAAAAAAAAGGGGGGGGGGTGGTTAAGAGGGACTTGGGCTTTTAGGTGCTGTCGCTGGTTTTCACGATATAAAGAACCATGCTCAATAAATGAATAAATGTTGCTGCCAATGTGCTCATTTCTTCTCCCCAAAAGTGGCCGAACACTTTCAGTTTAGACGTGCTAACTACTGCGGACAATGCGAGAAGCACAGATGTGCATTTGCAGACCTGTCTCCCTGAGTCTAAGTGAGTTAAACAGACAAAATGACAGGACCGATGAAGTAAGAAATTGGGCAATTTCACACAATGGACAGTGCCAACATGATGGATGCCCAGGGCACTCCACAGTGGCAGTCGATGACCACCCCTACACGGCCCCCGCCCCAACTCAGCCTGCTCTCCCTTCTCATCTTCCAAGGCTCTCCACACTCTGGGGACGCTGGCCTTCTCACACATTCCTCAACCTTGCTGTGCTCCTCTCCACATCAGGGTCTTTCCATATGCTGTTCCCTCTGTTTGAAATGATCTTCCCTTTAAATCTCAGTACCCATTTCATTTCCTCAGGGAAGGCTTTCCTGAGTCTCAGACTCGGTCAGGCTCTCCTGCTGCATGTTCTTCAAGTACCCTGTACATTGGGGATGGTCCCAGACGCCTTCCCGGCCTCAGGACCTCAGAGATGAAGTAACTCACGAGCTTTTGTATGAATGAAGTATGGGCATGAGAGCCCGCTCTGCTAATCCTAGCAGTCCGCCAAGTCCACTGAATGAAATCCCAGTCAAGGAAACGAATCCGGATCAGCACAGCCACTTAGAGAAAACCATTTCCCCACCTGACATTTATATGTCTCTATTCCAAATTTGGAGGTGGGGGCTTAGGTTCCCATGTCAATTTATAAAGGCCTGCTTGACCGGTAAAGCACTGGACACAACAGGGAAATGCTCGCCAAGTCTGGGCATGGCTCCTTTGGGGGACAGCTCTGGGAGGCAGATCAGGTGTCACTCGGCTCACACGTCACCTGCCAAGTGGTCACAGGAACTCCCCACACCTCAGGCCACTTTATATCTCCTTGAAAGAAAGGCAGTTCCTGCCTGTCTTGCTTTTCTAAAGGGCAGCTGTATTTAGGTTCTGGGGGTGTGCGACCCGACGACATTGCTCCTACCATAGCCGCTGCGTTACAGAGCTACAGGCTTGCCGGGCTGGGAGGCATCGTGGCAGCTGGTCCTTCAACCCCTCTGCTCGTCTAACGTGTGAGCTCACTGCTGCAAAGGCCAAGGGGAAAGGGGGCACTTATTAAATCACGGAGAGCTCTCCCAGGACGAGGCTGAAAACCTCTATAAGTAAGTACTCTATAGCAACCTAAACTTGAACAAAAAGAGTCTTCTTATAGTGGTGTTTCCTAAACATCAGCTTTTCAATTGCCACCTTTAGACTTCTTTGCCGTGTTCGTATTTCACCTGCTCCGTATATGCTTAATGTTTTTCTTTAAATCAACTCACTATTATGCTTCTATAATAATATATTATTACATAAATATTATGCTTATTATGGTACATATTATGCTTATTTTTCTCCTTATGTGATTTAATTGAATAAGGAAATTTTATATTGCTGTAAAATCACAGGTTTCAAATGTTAGTCATTTTTATTTCATTGAAATATGCAACTATTAAAATGGAAAGTGTTTCTCAACATATTTCCTAAAATCACCTTGCCTAGCACGCGTTGAGAAATTCTCATCCTGGATACGCCACAAAAAAATCCCTTCACCAAGCTGCCCACACATTTCTTTCATTAATACAAGACTAAATTCTATTATCAAAGTGCTAAATAAACAGTTTGAGAGGCCTTCGGGTGGGGACTGACTGCGGCACCAGCAATGCAAACATCCTTCTGTGAAGCCTGCTTTGAAGAAGTCTCTTCAAGAGGAAGAGCTACAGACACCTGGAAGACTCAAAGTAATTTTTTAGCATAAGGGTAGTTAACCAGGATTCACTGACAACTGGTAAAAATACATCATTATTCCTCATATTGGCTTCCTGTTGCTGTTTTAACAAATTATCACAAACTTAGGGGCTTAACACACATTCAAATTTCGTATCTGTGAGAATTCCCTATAGGCACCTAACTAAATTTGCTTTTCTCCTCTAAGTCTGTCTCATGTCAATTTGATTTCCCATCCAGCTGGAAGGACCTTGAAGAACAGAGGAAAATTCTTCCTCCCTAACAGTATGCACCAGGTTTTCCAGGAGTCAAATATATGCATGTTCTGGAATAAAGTGTGATCTAAGACCCAGAAAGGAAACTCACTACACACACACACACACACACACACACATACACACACACCACAGACGTGCACACGCGTGCATGCACACATACAGATGCGTGAACACACATGCGTGCGCGCACACACACTGTCCCTGGCTCCTCATACACACACACATACAGACATGCGCACACATTCCCTTACAGTCCTGGAGATCAGAAGTCCAAAGTCAGTTTCACTGGACTGAAGTTAAGGTGTCCCTTTAGGGGCTGTGGGGGAGAATTCATTTTCTTGCCTTTTCCAGCCTCTAGAGCTATGCCCCCTGTATCCCTTGGCTTGTGGCCCCTTCCTCCATCTTCAAAGCCAGTAGAATAGCATCTTTTCAATCACCACCTTTCCTTCTTCTGCCTCAAATCTCTTTCTGCCTCCCTTTTATAAGGACACTTGTGATGGCCTTTTGAGACCAAACACACAATCCAGGATGATCTGTCTGTATCTTTAATTTATTATTAACACATTGGCAAAGTCCCTTCTGCCACATAAGGTGCCATTCACAGATTCCAGGGATCAGGATGTGTGTATTTGGTAGGGGAGGGGAGTTGTTATTCAGTCTACCACATTACTTTCTTAAATGTTCAACAGGAAAATTCAGTTGAGTGGCTCTAACAGACCTTTACAATGGCAATTCACTGAGATGTATATGAAATCTTTGGTCTTCTGTCCTTCAAGGACATTAGTCATATTTTCTGGCTCTAAGGACACACTGATCTCCTCAATCTCAGTGCTGACACTGTGAAGGCAAGTGCCCTTCTTTGTCATTCTGCTTTCTTTCAGAAAACAGGGAAGTGCTCAAAGATTAACAGAGATGCATCAGAAGGACTGGGCCAAAGTTGGGACATCGGAACATCAAAAAGAATGTCAGGATTGGCACACATTAGCAAAACTTGGTGGAACAGTCTGTTCTTGGTGCTGTTTCTACCATCAGAGCCGTGCCTCTATGGTCCTTCTTGGTCCTGACTTTAAGGCTTGGCCAGTGCCAAAATGAGATCTTAGGAACAATTATGTTAGTCAATTCGATCCCATTCACCTTCTTGTATTAGTGTTCTTTTCAAAAGCTCCTGTCCTCTTGAGTATGAACTTTAAGGAACTGTTTGGTAAACCAGCACCGTGACTCCCCATTCTGGAATGGCATCTGGGTAGTCTGACATGAGCCCTTTGTGCCCAACCATCCATACATTTTGGCTTGAACTGAAGGGCACAGAACTCTGTATTTCCACAAGGTGATCTCCTTGGCTCGGTTTCCCAACCCCCAGACTCAGGTACAATTTAGGCCTCCAGTACTGGGATTTTCACTTCATTGCTAATCCTTTTCCTCATTAGGCTTGGTCATCAGCATGTGAACAGGGCAGTTACTGGTATTGGTCTGGCCCTTTTTTAAAATCCATGTGAGAAGACTGGAACCTGAATTCCTATACTGATGGTAATTTGGCTCTTCAGCTTGTGGTTAGGTCCTAAGTACAATGTATTTTCTTAGTAAGGTTTTGGTAGTTGATTCCAAAATAGCCAGCTGGCCATTATCTTAGCCCATTGTTTTTCTCACTTAATGAAAACCAAACGACTAATTCAGTAGGTCAGTAAATCAAATAGAGATATTTACAACAAAAGTGGTATCCTTCTCCAGTGTCCCTGGCTCCTCATTACACACTCAGGTCACAATAAAAATCCAGATGGGGCTGCCACCCTGTTCTCAATACCTACAGATAGAATGGCTTTTTTGATTTTGATAAAAGGAATAAAGGCCGATTGTAGTCTTGGCAGGGATATCAGTTTTTATCCTTAGAGAGTCTCTCAGTCCCTATGAAGGAAAATGGCTGACTCTGCCCTATTTCTGAGGAGCAAACGTGCACATTAGAAAACCACCAGCATAACTACAATCTCTCTGGGAGGCCACCACAGAGAAAACCCAGCTTATTTTGGCGACTAAGTGGAAAAATACCTCCTGTTTGCCTATGTACACATGTATGCATCCAGGGCTGGGATGGAGCAGAGGGCTGGGAGGTACAGAGGAAGAAGGGAAAAGGATGGGGGTAGAAAAGGAGATCAAAACCATGACAAGGATGGTACGTGTGTCTGTGTAACTCCAAGTGTACTTCTGCGCACGTGCGTGGGGTCTGTGGCTGCGATGAGGGCACAGGAGAGACAATATGAACAGAGAGTGCTCATGTTTGATGGGGACATTGGTTCTCAAACTCGGCAGCAACAAGGAAGCCATCTGGGAAGCCTTAAAGATGTGGATGCTTGGGCCCCAACCTTGGAGACTCTAGTCTAACTGGTCTAAGTACTACGGGGAGTGGAACCACTGTCCCTGGAAGGAGTCTACATTCCAGTCCCCAGAACATGCAAAATTGTTACAGTACACAGCCAAGAGGCATTAAGGTTGCTTACCAATTGACCTTAAAATGGGGAAATTATCCTAGATTATCTGGGTGGGCCAAATGGAATCACAAAGATGCCTGAAGAGATAGGCAGAAGTTAGAGGTCAGGGTGACCCGATGTTTGCAGGACTCAGTTCACTGGTGTTGGCTTTGAAGATGGAGGAGGGGGCCATGAGCCAAGGAATGGAGGAAGCCTCTAGAGGCCAGAAAAGGCAAGGAAATTAATTTTCCCCTGGAGCCTCCAGAAAGGAATTGCAGCCCTGCTCACATCTTGCCCTTTTTTTTTTTTTTTTCCAGCCCAGGGAGATGTGGGTCAGACTTCTGACCTCCAGAACTGTAAGATGATAAATGTGTGTTGTTTTTAAGCTACTAAGTTTGTGGTAATTTGTTACAGCAATAAAAGAAATCTAAAACACTGGTATGGCCTGAGCTTCCAGGGGTTTCAAAGCCCCCCGGGTGACTCTAACAGGCGGCAAAAGGACGATAACCACCAGACTACGGGGAAGACAAGACAAGGACATGCTGGCATGGTTGCTTATGCTGGGAAGATGCACAGTGATCTCACCCGGGAAGTCAGGAAGTCACCCACCAAAGAATGTACCATTGGTTCTTAGCCACCCACCCAGATATGACTACACAGTGGCTTACCGAGGCACATCACAGGATGGGCCTGCTTCACCATCTGGTGGCTAGAATCCTTTCTTGTCCGACCGCTAACTATGCTGTACTTCCTTTAGAGAAAGAATAATCGGGGCGCATGGGTGGTTTAATTGGCTGAGTGTCCAAATCTTGGTTTTGGCTCAGGTCGTGATCTCAGGGTCGTGGGATCGAGCCTCGCATAGGGCTCAGCACTCAGTGAGAAGACTGCTTAGGAGTCTCTCCCTCTGAGGGAGAGAGGGTGGACTTCTGCCCACCTCCCTGTAAAATTAATACATAAATCCCCCTTTGTTTTTTATTTTTTATTTATTTATTTATTTTTTTTTAAAGATTTTATTTATTTGACAGACAGAGATCACAGGTAGGCAGAGAGAGGAAGGGAAGCAGGCTCCCTGCTGAGCAGAGAGCCTGATGTGGGGCTCGATCCCAGGACCCTGGGATCATGACCTGAGCCGAAGGCAGAGGCTTCAACCCGCTGAGCCACCCAGGCGCGCCCCCCTTTGTTTTTTAAAAGAACAATTATACCTATGATAAGCAGATTTTCTCTAGAGTTTATTTTCTTACTAACACTCTCTCCAGGAAGGAACTGGCCAATCACTGAATTATATGCAAATATGTAAATTAGTTAGCACCATCAGGAAAAGGACTCAGATATCCTCCCCTCCGTGCTTGAACTAGTAATGAGCACTAGTAGGATTATAAAGATAGAGGGTTTCTCCATTTCCTTTAGCAATCTACTTATTCACCATAGACGATAAATAGATGAGTTTATTTCTTTATGACAAATGCGTAGTGTTGTGGGAAGAAATGAACTCATTCTCTGTGGAGATTGAGAAAGGAAGTCCTTGCTGGACAGTTTCCATTCCCAGGACCGCTGTGCTCACAGGCCTGTGGTCATTTTTCTTGAAAGCAAACCACTGCGAGCCTCCACGGTACTGTACCCAGAGCTAAAGCCTTAGAACCTTCCACTGTTCTCTCCCTACGTGGGCTTTCTTAGAGAGGACAGGCAGTGTGGTAGAAAGAGCAGTCACAAGGATCCGATGACCCGTGCTGGAATTTCAATGCTGGCACTTCTAAGTGATGTGATGTTAGGAGGCCCCTCGGCCACTCTGAGCTCCGTCGCTAGCAAACAGGACTAGCGTGGCCTTTGTGACGCTGTGTACTGATTACATGCAATGACAAAGACGGAGGCCCTACTGCTTCTACACTTTCACATGTCACCTCCACCAGAAGCTTCTGACGTTCCTTCTCGTTGGTCCTGTGTTCTCGCTGAGCTCTGGTACCAAACCTCCAACTATCTACTCAACACTGCCACTCAGATGGCTCTCGGGCATCTCTAACTGGACATGTGCCACCTGGACTTGGGCTCTCCACTCACAGACCACTGGCCCCCAACCCCCCAACCATCCACTGCAGTACAAGTGCCATTGGTCACCTGCCTCTGTCCTCTTTCTCTCCATTCCAACGGCCGCACCACTCATACCATGCGCCACATGGTGGGGTCCCCTCGTACCATGTGCCACAAGCTTGGGAGATTTTCACGCGGGGTGGGGCACACTGACAAAGCTGTTTCCCCAAGCCATCCTGCTGTGGTTTTCAAATTATCTTGCTCCAACCAGATCTGTCACATCAAGTCCTGAGCAGAAATCTTCAAGCACTTTTCTGCCCCACGGTCTGCAATTTATGAGGGAAGAGGTGCCAGGTCCCCTGGGTGCATGGACACCAGACTGCCCGTGGCCTGGAGCACCACACGTCAGTGTACAATGCTCTGAGCAATTTCATCCCATTATCACATAACGGAAAAGCTCCTTGGACACGTGGCTCGTAAAACTAAGTATTTTTTAAAGCAGCGACAAAGGACTAGACATTTCCTATCAAATTTCTTACGATGCATTCAGCTAACTACAATCTAACTCTGCCACAAAGCACCCTCGACTGCGTTGAACTGTAATACTCCACGGGTGCTAAGCTACTGTACATGTCTTGTAGTCTTCAACTCGCTTCACAAATATCTGAACCTCTCATATGCACGCTACACGGCAAATGTGCTCGCAGCCAGACTTGTTCTTACCGTTTTGTTCATCCAGTTCATTCCCAATTTCCTTCCCCATCTGTTTCTGCCGACTGATGATAGAGGACAGGGCATCCAGGCCTGCATCCTGTTCTGAAAGAAGAAGAAGATGAGGCCACTAAAAACCAAAGGAAAACAATTTTGAGTCCAACCCAGGCATGTAACGCAATTCAATATACCGTAAAAGTAACGCTTAGAACTGGAAAAGAGAAAAAAAAAACAAAAAACAGTTAACATTAAAGAGAAAATAAAGAAAAAAAATAGTAAATACCAACCTCATACCTTAAACGAAAACAGTTGTCAGATAAATTAAAATTTTAAATATTACAACGGAAATAACGCAAGATTTGACTACATGATGTTTAAACTTAACACATAAAGAGTAAATGCAGATCAGTAAGAAAAATATTCCAATTTTCTAAATGGGCAAAGGAGAGAGACATGAAATTCACAACGGAATACCAAAGGAAAAATAAATAAAAGCTTTGACAGCACTAATTTTTTAAAAGATATCGATAAAAATCAACAATGAGCTTTTTTTTTGGATTATCGTATTTGGAAGGACTGAAAAGCTCGGCAGGCCCAGGGTTAACTAACGTGTGAAGGAGGAGCTCCGAAGCACTGTCATGGGAAGACGGGAAACATACCTTTCTACAGAGCAAATCGTGCCTACGTTTTCACCTCTCAACTGCATGTGTACGAACGTAAGAGAACATTCAGATGGTACGCAATGAGGTATTTACGAGGATATCCCCCGAAACGTTTCCTGGGCTGTTTATCAGTTTACTGCCTTTCAGTCCCAAAGTCACCCTTTTTGGCTGTTCAGTGAAAACGCATCAGGATCCTTTAAGTACTTCTTCCTCTGCCTGCTCTATCAATAGGCAGGACTGCAGACACTTGGCAGAAGGACGGTGTTTGGCTTCTGGGCTCCCTCCGGCTCCCTCGACAAGCTCCTGCAATACTTACAGCTACTCCCTCCTCTGGCGGGTGGGACCTGGGCTCGCTGGCTGCAGAGTGTCCCGGAGCCCTGGTCAACCAGCACTCCCTCCCCAGCAGCAGAGTATCCTGCCCTTTTGCTCTCCTACCCTGCTATGGTTAATAAAGATGTTACATTTTCCCTGTTCAAATCTCTTTTTCCTGATTGGACCCTAGATGCATACTATCTAATGCCCAAACATAGGGATTTGTTTTAAAATATGTAGTATATTCCTAAGTAAAACACTAGATAGCTTTTAAAAAAGATATCGTATATGAACATTTTGATGTTAAAAGAAGTTCATGATACGTAGGTAAGCAGGATACAAAACATGTATAGTAAAATAGCATTTTTGCTTTAAAAAATGAAGACATATGACTTTGCTAGATTTTGAAATTTTAAAGGTAAAAGAATTCAAGTTATTCGAGATCCTTTCCTTAAAATGTGTCGTTGCTCTCTTTGTTTCTGTTTTTGTGTTTCACGGGACGGTCTCCGTGAGCTCTTTGAACTTTTCTCTTCACTTTCTGGGGCACTGGGAAGAACATTCTGGGGCTGAGTCTAATGATAAGGGATCTTTCTACCCCAGCCATATGCTAGATGAGGGCAACGAGCCATTCACAGCTTCACTTGCTGATGGGGATTTTTAAATGGGACTTTTAAAAAGTGTCTCAGAAAAGCAGATCTACAAGAACAGAAATCACGAAGGTCTTTTCTTACCCAAGATCACATTAACGTTTACTTATTTTTTTTTCCTCGTCTTTTTATGGAATTAAGCCATTACACTTAACTTGTTAATTCATCTGGAATTTATTTAAACTAATGGTGTGAGGTAAGGACCCCTCAGTAACATGTCTTTGACACTATGTACATTTTTAACTATACAAATGACCTGCCATCTCCAGGGATTGTTCCAGGGGGCCATTTTATAGCAAAATCACTTTATAATGAGGACCTTTCGGGCTTGAGCAACAACCTTTTGGATGGCCTCCAAGAAAAATCTGTCGTCAACCTAGTGCTGCTATAGGATGACCGACCTTGCGGTACAGTTCCAAATGCATCCCAAGCACAGTCTATACGAAGGGTCAAGGGTCAAGGGTCAATGTGGCTTTAAAGGTAAAACAATTTAACTAGAATTAGGAAAAGAATCAGGAAAGCCCTGAAGTTGCTTTATCTGGCAGAGACCTAGATTATGAATGGAAATACCAATACTCCTGCACTCTTTTCTCTCAATCTTGGCTCAGTGCCTGACTTGACTACCAAAAGGTTATCTTGCTGATGCAAAACAGAACGAGGGTCGAAAACTCTGGGCCACTTATTTCTGTAAGAACCTGGTAGCTCCTCACTAGGATAAAGTTTCCATTCCATAATGCAAAGACACAGAGGGTCCAGGTAAGGGAGATGCTGTGTATGTATTAACGATCACACTGATGACCTGAGCTTCTCCAGGCTTATGGTGGCATTTCCAAGGGGATGCAGTGCAGTCACCTGAGTGACAATGAGCAACAGCAAATGCTACTCACAGAGACAGAAGCAATCAAGACCCACGCAATTATGTGAAGCCGTGCGAAAATACGCTAATGGCACGCTTGTAGCTCGCTGCCCCTAATCTGCCCTCCGTCACATAACCCCTGTCACTATGATATCATAACCATTTGCCACATACCACACTCTATCAACCGTCTGTCAGTTTAAGGATGGATGAGCACTGTGCTACCCAGAGTATCGGCCCCCTGAAGATGTCCACATCCCAACCCCTGGAACCTGAGATTAGGAGACCTTCCATCGCAAAAGTAACCATGCAGATGTGATTCCGGCTACGGAATGTGAGCTGGGAGAGGGTTCTGGATGATCCAGCTGGGCCCAGTACAACCGTGAGTCCTTCAAAACAGAGCATCTGTCCCAGCTGTGGTGAAAGGGAGACTTGAAGAAGGTCAGGGAGATGCAAGTTGCTGGCTTTGAACACTGAAGAAGGGGACTGGGAGCCAGGGGATGTGGGCGGGGAGGCTCGAGGAGCCAGAAAAGGTGAGGGAACGAATTCTTCCCTGGAGCCTCCAGAAAAGAACCAGCTCTGCCAACACCTCGATCTTGGCCCAGGAAGAGCTGTATTGAACTTGTGACCTGTAGAACAGGAAGATAATAAACTTGCGTATTAAGTCCCTAGGTTTGTGCAAATTTATTGCAGCAGCAACGGAAAACTAATACAGTCATTGTTTCTGAAAATCCCCTAGGAATAATTAGGTGTTTGGATCCTTCCTATCTTTAGACGCTCAGAAAAACCATCCCCTCACTGAACATCATGTAATTGTGGGAGGGCTATCTGGCGGCTCTAGATCAGAGAGGGACAGTCATCACAACGTGTTCTTGCCAAAAATAACAAACTCGATTCTGATCAAGCCACCAAATCTAACTACCAATTTACAGAAAATATGTGGGGCAGAGGAATATGTTAAACAATATATGGCATTACAAATAGCAAGTCTAGATAGTGGGAAACTACAGGGCAAATGACCTTGCTTCTTCAACAGAGAAACTGCAAAGGGAAAAAGAGAGGGTTGGCAAAAGCACCTATCTATTAAAGAAACTTAAGGGACATATCAATCAGTTGTAATGTATAGACCACATTCAGATCCTGAATCAAATGACCTAAAAAAAATCCATCGTGGGAAATCTGGGAGATATGAACACTGGGTATTTGATTATCTTAAGGAATTCCCGTTAAATTATTAAGGGTGATAATGGCATTGCGGTTGTATTAAAAAAAAAATCTTTACCTTTTATAAATATGCTTTAGAGATACATTCCCAAATATCCACCACTAAAAGGATATGTCGTCTAGGATTTGCTTCAAAAATAATCGGCGGCGGGGGCGGGGGGGGGGGGTGCCTGGGTGGCTCAGTGGCTTAAGACCTCCACCTTTGGCTCAGGTCATGGTCCCAGGGTCCTGGGATTGAGCCCCACATCAGGCTCTCTGCTCGGCAGGGAGCCTGCTTCCTTCTCTTTCTCTGCCTGCCTCTCTTCCTACTTGTGATCTCTGTCTGTCGAATCAATAGAATCGTAAAAACAAACAAAAAAAAAATCTTAAAAAAAAATGATAATAATCCAGGGGATGGGCAGTGTGGGGAGGTGGGTAGACGAAGAGATGAAACAAGACTGGTTAGGAGTTGGTAATGGTTGAAGCAATTGATGGGCAAAATGGGACTGTTACCTTATTTTACCTACCTCCCTATTTTTGAAACTGGCCATGGCAAAAGGTTACCAACATTTTAACAGGCAGAGAAAACCGAGGGACATTCCTAAGAGCTGCCACCCCTGATCAAGCACATGACCAGGGCCCCAACAGCTGGAGCTGTGTCTTCCTTTCCTGTATTTTCACCCCAGTTCTGAGCCCAAGCAGTGGCACCGAGCATACCTAATTAATATGCTTCCATCAAGGAATGACCACAGAGGCTTGCACAAGAATGCACTTTAGGGCCCGCTGGACACAGGGGAGGGCTTGCGGGCAATACTAGACAGTCCTGAGTTTAGGTCATAGGAAAAGTAGTTGATGCTTTGTCAGTCCAGGGCCCAGACAGAAGAAATGGGAATTCTCACATTTGACGCAAGGAGAAGGGGAAGTAAGGGACGGAGGAGGAAGGCTGGACACGCTGGATAAAGTTAATTACTCCACTGGGAAAACTCCCAGATGTTTCTATTTTTGTTTGCGTTTTAAGATTTGGAGAGAGGAATCCTGGCATAGGTAACAGCCACAAGAAAGGGTATCTTCCAAGAAGGTCATCTGTGAAGTTACGGTTGCCGAGGTTTGAAGGCGAGCTGCCCAGCTTTGCCAGGTCTGGCTAGCCACCTTCCCCTCAGCTATTCCACACGCCGACCCAAAGGGACCTGAGAACACAGAAGTCCAGAACAAATGCCCAACTTTCTGCTGGAATCTAGAAAGAACATCGACGGAATCATGGTACGAAGAGACGGCATTAAAACCCTATGTACAGAGCCCCTGAAAAGGTGGAAGGGCACATCCTCTCCTCCACGGTCAGCCATCCAACTCAGAGGCAAGGGTCTGTCCTACCCAAAAAGTGACCCTTCTCTCTTCTGTCTCAGGGATTTTCGAGGTGATCCGGTTAATGCCGGCCCCTCACGCGTCTTCTGCCTCATGTCCATCGGTGCCTCAAATTACAGCTTCGGGAGCACGGAAGCCAAAGGCTGGCCAACTGGTTGTCATGAGGCATCATTTCGAAGTTAGAAAAGGAGAGCATTCATTGCCTTGAGTCTAAGTTCTACCGATAAACTGTTATTTTAGGATGATTTTCAAAGTGTTTTCTAAGGGTCAACAGAAGTACAGAAAAGCTCACGGATTCCATGGGCGAAAGGAAGTTAGACATGACCCTTCGGGGTCCTTGTTTCTTCTAGTGCAGGACCTGGCAATGAAGGAAAACCACGGCAACCTGAGCCCATCCCCAAGCTTCTTCAGGCAGAGAAAAGGCTGATAAAGGTTTAAAGTCATGATTGCTTCCATTGTTTTTAGTGTGCATGCATATCCTTGAAAAACAGCTCGCTGGGAAAGTGAAGAGGAATACAGCACTTTAGAACACCAAGGTAAGGGAAGAAGAAGAAAATGTCTTGAATGCAGCCAGTTACTGTGCCCCACTCCTTCATGTGTCCATCCTGTCCCCACCCTCCACGCACCCCCAAAGGTGATGGAGCAAACAGTAAGGACGCTCTCTGCTTTGGAAACCCGACACAAAACCCAGCAGACGGGACCCTCTCGCACCTGACCTATAGCAGCCTCCGCACCTAGCGCCCTCTCAGTGACAAGAATACTTCTCCTGACGGAAAGCAGCTTTTCTGGGACCAAAAAAAAAAAAAAAAAAGCAACAATGTCAGAAAATTCATTACTACTAGCAAGCAAGACACTTCTTTCAGGAACCATGAACCCAGAAGGATGAGTCACTGTAGGTGAACGGCTGTGCACAGCACCCTATGTGGTTTATTTTGCTTCAGACATAACGGGAGAAGTACACAGTATTAAAGAGATAAGGGAGGCACAGAGGTTCATTTACTAGATAATTCCACTGTGGACGGGGAGTTCAAGACAGAATTAGACTTCTGCTTCTGGCCAAGAGGGACTGACAGGGACCTGATTTACTTCTGGTCTGAAACAACTGAAAAAGAAACAACTGGAAAAACAAAAACAAAAACAAAAAACAAAAAACAAACACAAAACCACAGGTAAAATACATAAAACTACAGTTGAGAGATGCTGGTATCAGGAAATGAAGGCCAGTGCTCCCCAAGGAACGGGAAACAACTGAGATGAGCTCTAGGGCTGCCCCACATATTGCCTGGCATGGGGGGCCCAGCACTGAGAAGTATCCAAATAGGTCAAGGAGGGGAGAGTACTCAGGGCACAGCACAAAGGGGAAAAGGCTGTGCAAAGAGGTTTGCACAGGGCCCACCTTGAGGTGTCAGTTGGGTGATCGTTAGCCAGGATCCATGCGTAAGGGAAAGAACCACCTGAAAGCCAGAGGGAATGACCCTCTGAGCTCAGATGGGGTTGGACATAGCTCTCATTCCCACCAACCAGGTCACCTCATGATTTACGGGGCGTTAAGAGTGCTCAGAATGCCTTTAGCTTTCTAGCAGGCTAGACCACTTGACGCTGGAGCAGCGAACATCTTCTATGAAGGGCCAGACAGCAAACATCTGGGGCTCTGTGGTTCATAGGGTCCCCAGTACAGCTACTCAACTCTGCCGCTGAAGCAGGGAAGCACCCATAGGTAATACATAAGTAAGTGAGCAGGGCTGTGCTCCCACAAAAGTTCATTTGAATTGTATATAATTTCTACAAGTCATGAAATCATCTTCTATTTTTCAGCCACTTAAAAATGGAAGAACTGTTTTTAAGCCTGCAGCCCATTACAAAAACAGGTGGTGGATGAGACGTGGCCCACACATCATGGTTTGCTGACTTCCCTAAAATAAACACCGTTCTGGTCCACCTGATAAAATAATACTCAAATAACTGCACCGCCCCTCCCCCCAAATCTCAAGAAAACTTCTGGAAATACAAAAATATCTAGTACCAAACAAAAGAAAAATTCAAACCTAGCTTCCAAATGAATGTTCCCTGGCTAAGATTAGAAACAAAGCAAGGACGCCTGCTCTCACAATTTCTAGTCGACATTGTATTGGAGATTGTAGCAAGTGCAATAAGGCAAGAAAAAGAAATAAAAGGCATCCAAATTGAAATTAATAAGTAAACCACAATAATTAAAAGAATGTCAGAGTGGATCAAGAACACAAGAGTCAACTACATGTTGTCTACAAGAGCCCCACTTTAAATATAAAGGCACATATAGATTAACAGTAAATGGATGGAGAAAGACAAATTTTACTAACACTCATCAAAAGAAAAGAGTAGCTATACTAATTTCAGACAGAGCAGACCTCAAAGCAAGTAATTATCAGGGACAAAGAATCATCATCTACAGAGAAGGGGGATGATTCCCAGAAGACACAACCATCTTTAATGTGTACATGCCTAAACAACAGAGTATCAAACTACATGGGGCAAAAACTGATAGAACTGCAAGGAGAAATAGATAAACCCATTATTATAGTTGAGATAGAACATCACTCTATCAGAAATAGATCCAGTAGGCAGAAAAATCAGTAAGTTGAACTCACCACCATCAATCAACCGGATATAAGGCACATCTATAAACTATTTCATCCAAGAAAAGCAGAATACATGTACTTCTCAAGCTTACATGGAACATTCACCCAAGATAATCCACATTCTGGACCACAAAACATACATTAACAAATTTTTTAAAAATAGAAATCATGGGGTGCCTGGGTGGCTCAGTGGGTTAAGGCCTCTGCCTTCGGCTCAGGTCATGATCTCAGGGTCCTGGGATTGAGCCCCACATCGGGCTCTTTGCTCAGCGGGCAGCCTGCTTCCCCCTCTCTCTCTGCCTGCCTCTCGGCCTACTTGTGATCTCGCTTTGTCAAATAAATAAATAAGAAATCTTAAAAAAAAAAAATAGAAATCATGCAACGTCTGCTCTCAAACTACAATGGAATGAAGTTAGAAATCAGTAACAGGGGCGCCTGGGTGGCTCAGTGGGTTAAGCCGCTGCCTTCGGCTCAGGTCATGATCTCAGGGTCCTGGGATCAAGGCCCGCATCGGGCTCTCTGCTCAGCAGGGAGCCTGCTTCCCTCTCTCTCTCTCTCTGCCTGCCTCTCCGTCTACTTGTGATCTCTCTCTGTCAAATAAATAAATAAAATCTTTAAAAAAAAATCAGTAACAGAAATAACTAGAAAACACCCCAATACGTGGAGATTAAACAACTTCTAAATAACACATGATCAAAAAGAAATCTCAAGGGAACTTTCCAAATACTTTGAAGTAAATGAAAATGAAAATAAAACTAAATTTACCAGATATGGCAAAAGTAGTACACAGAGGGAAAGTTATAGCACTGAATATTTATGTTAGGGAAAAAAGAGAGATCTAAGATCAAGAGTCTTCCCACCCTTCAGAAAACTTGAAAAAGAGCAAATTAGGGGCGCCTGCGTGGCTCAGTCTGTTGAATGTCTGCCTTCGGCTCAGGTCATGATCCCAGGGTCCTGGGATCCGGCCCCGCATCAGGCTCCCTGCTCACTGGGAGCCAGCTTCTCCTCCTCCCTATTTGTGCTCTCTCTCACTCTCTCTCTTTTTTTTTTAAGATTTTATTTATTTATTTGACATAGAAAGACACAGCGAGAGAGGGAACACAAGCAAGGGGAGTGGGAGAGGGAGAAGCATGCTTCCTGCTGACCAGGGAGCCCAATGTGGGGCTCCATCCCAGGACCATGAGATCACGACCTGAGCCAAAGGCAGACACTTAATGACTGAGCCACCCAGGAGTCCCTCGCTCTCTTTAAAAGAATAAAATCTTTTTTAAAAAAGAGCAAATTAGGGGCACCTGGGTGGTAAGCAACTACCTTCGGCTAAGGTCATGATCTTGGAGTCCTGGGATTGAGACCCGCATCGGGCTCCCTGCTCGGCAGGGAGTCTGCTTCTCTCTCTGACCCTCCACCTTCTCATGCTCTCTCTCTCTCTCATTCTTTCTCTCTCTCAAATAAATAAAATCTTTAAAAAAAAGAAAAAAGAAAATTAAATCCAAAGTAAGAAGGATTACTGTATTACTTTATTACAGTAATAAATCAATGAAATTTAAATAAGAAATCAACAGAGTAAAATCAATGAAACCAGAAAGATGAATAAAATCAGTAAGCTTCTAACAAAGCTAACTAAAAAGAGAGAGAGAGAGAGAGAACACAAATTACTAATCAGAAATTTTAAACATGGACATCACTAAAGCTCTAATGGATATCAAAAAGATAAAGAAATATTATGGACAACTTTATGCCCACAAATTTGATTACCTAGATGAAAAGGCCTAATTCCTAGAAAGACACAAGCTGCCAACATTCACAGAAGAAGAAACTGACAATCTGAATAGGTCTGTATCTATTAAAGAAACTGAATTAACAATAACCTCCCAAAACAGAAAACACCAGGCCCAAAAGGGTTCACTGGTGAATTCTACCAAGCATCAAAGGTAGAAATTATACCAATTCTTCTACAATCTCTTCCAGAGCACAGAAGCAAAGAGGATAATTCCTAAGTCATTTTCTGAGGCCATCATTGTCCTAATACCAACTTAGACAAAGACATTAAAGAAAAGAAAAACACAGACCAGTACCACTCACGTTAATAGATAAAAAAAATCCTCAAAAAAAATTAGCAAATCAAATCCAATGATGTATAATAAACTAGGAATAAAGGAGAATTTCCTCAACTTGATAAAGAATACCTATGAAATTCCCAGAACTAACATCACACTTGATGGTGTGAAACTGACGCTTTCCGACTATGATCAGGTACAAGGAAAGGATGTCCTCTCCCAACACTCCTTTTCAACATTGTATGGAAGTTCTAGCTAATGCAACCAGATGAGACAAGACAAGACAAAAAAATAATGTACAAATTTGGAAGAAAGAAATAAAACTTTGTTTAGAGATGACAGGATCGTGTGAAGGAGAAGATCCAAAAGAACGAAAAAAATCTCCTCAAACTAAAAAGCGATTATAGCAAGGTTGCAGGATACAAAGTTAATATACAAAAGTCATTCACTTCGTTATAAACCAGCAAAGAATGGGTGGAATTTGAAATTAAAAACACAATACCATTTATATCAGCATCCCTCAAAATTAAGTACTTTGGTCTAATCTAACAAAATAAGTATAAGATCTCTAGAGAAAAACTATAAACTGATGGATGGAATCAAAAATAACTAAGGGGCACCTGGGTGGCTCAGTGGGTTAGAGCCTTTGCCTTTGGCTTGGGTCATGATCTCAGGGTCATGGGATCGAGCCCCACATCGGGCTCTCTGCTCAGCGAGGAGCCTGCTTCTCCCTCTCTCTCTCTGCCTGCCTCTGCCTACTTGTGATTTCTCTGTTAAATAAATAAATAAAACCTTTAAAAAAAAAAAAACGAAAAGAGAGAGATTCCATGTATGTGGACAGAAAGACTCAATATTGTCAAGACATCAGTTTCCCCCCCACTTTATAGATCTAATGCAATTTCTTTTTTTTTTTTTAAGATTTTATTTGTTTATTTGAAAGAGATCACAAATAGATAGAGAGGCAGACGGGGGGGGGGGGGGGGACAGGCTCCCCGCTGAGCAGAGAGCCCGATGTGGGGCTCGATCCCAGGATCCTGACCTGAGCAGAAGACAGAGGTTTTACCCCACTGAGCCACCCAGGTGCCCCAATCTAAAGCAATTTCAATCAAGATACCAGCAGATTATTTTATGGATACTGACTAGCTGACTCTAAAAGTATAGGGAGAGGGAAAAGACTCAGAACACCTTACACAGTATTGCTGGAGAAGAACAAAAGATGAACGCTGACACTACCTGTCCTCAAGAGTTACTCTAGGGGCGCCTGGGTGGCTCAGTTGTTGAGCAGCTGCCTTTGGCTCAGGTCATGATCCCAGGGTCATGGGATCGAGCCCCGCATCAGGCTCCCCACTCAGTGGGAAACCTGCTTCTCCCTCTCCCATTCCCCTTGCCTGTGTTACCTCTCTTGCTGTCTCTCCCTCTGTCAAATAAATAAATAAAATCTTAAAAAAAAAAAAAGAGTTATCCTAAAGCTACAGTATTTAAGACTCTGTGCTACAGATGAAAGAACAGATCAACAGAACAGAACAGACTTCCCAGAAATGGACCCACAGAAATATCGTAATGATCTCTGGCAAAGCAGCAAAGGCAAAGAAAGCAGTGGAGAAACAAGTCTTTTCAACAAATGGTGTGGGAACAAATGGACACTCACATGCAAAAGAACCTTCCAGTACATTTTCCTGTGTACTGAAAACTGCTCTAAAAAGAGGAAAAAAGAGAGTCCTACAGACTTTATGAAAAAGCTCTGAACAAATTACTGAGTTTAACAAGGCTGCATAATCCAAGATCAATATACACAAATCAGTTGCACTTTTACACATTAGCAACAATCAGAAGTAGAAATTTTAAAATGCCGTTAAGAAGAGAATAAAAAACATGAAATACTTAGTGGTAAATCTGATAGAAAACATACAGGACAGACGTAGTGTCATACATATCTCAAAACTTCTTGAATCGTACATTTTTAAGTATGTGCTGTTTATGACATGTCAAGTATATCTCAGTAAAACTGTTCTGAAAAGGTATTAGAAAGAAAGACATACCTGTAATACACAAAAACCATGTACAAAAACAGGCACATGAAAAATGTCTATGACACACATTAAACAAAAATGTCAAAGCTATGGCATTACCCTTTATCATAATCTCACTGACATAAAAATATGTGTGCTTCTATGTGTATGTGTGTGTAGAAAAAAAGCCTGAGGACAGATATATTGATCTGTTTACAGTTTGAGATTAGAGGACCAATAAGGGGAGCTTTCCACATTACATATCCCTGTATTGTTTGAACCTTCCATAACAATCATGCATTACTTGTGAAATTTAAAAATGCAGAAGAAACCAATTAGGCTTAAAAATCACTGGACAAGATGAACTTGAAGGTAAAAGCCAAATGGACTTATTTTGTAGAAGAAAAAGAGGGGAGTGTTGTGTTTGGAGAATGAGTCCCATCGTGGAGTGAAGGGAGGGAGGCACGTACATCAGATTTGCCTGGGTTTACGAGACTCAGAGCTCTGGGAGCGCTCTCCCTCCCAGTGGAAATCATTACTTCCATGGGTTCCCCTGATGGATGACACCATCTGTCTATGCCTCAGGATATCACCAAGAGCTTTCGAGGACCAACAGCTTTCCCCGTGATCTTCAATGGTAGTAAGGAACATTCGAGAAGGTAGTAAAATTCTGACAAGGTCTCTGGGCCCGCCCTCTTGCGGTGTTCAATACCTTGGATAATTTTCTGCTGCTGTTGCCGGAGTTCATCAAAACCCAAACCTCTGGTCTCCTCTGGCTCCTCAAAGAGCCAAGGGTTGGGGACTCCTCGCTTAGCCCCTCCAGTCATCAGGCTGGACCTGGAACAAGATGAAATGCGTTACATAAGTCAAAAAATATAGCTCTGCTGCAAATTACTCCCGCAAGCGCAGAGGTGGCCAACTTCACATGCTTTGCAAATTCAATTCAACCACAATTTATTGCGTCCTTAGTTTATGCCAGCAACTGTGTTCAGTGCTGGAAGAGGTTCGAGGATGAATGAGGCACAGGCCTGGTCCCCGGGGAATTACAGCCTGTTAAGGAGGCTACAGCAGCATATAATAGCCTTACTAATCTTCCAAGATATATTTGAGTCAATAATCATAAATGAGGGTCTTAAATTTCATAAACATGAGGCCAAACAGAAGTGGCCTCTTCATTATCTGTCTCACAGGCTATGTGACACCAAAGGCACAAATACTATTTCTCAACAAGATACAACGTTGCAACCACAGATTGTGGCATTTCTTATTAAAGAGGGTTGGATTGCGTAAGAAAGAAACAGATACAGGGTTTCAAATCCGATCTCACAGACACAATGTAGTGCTCAGGCCATAATAAATAAATTCTGAATTATCAGTCTTAATCTTTACTGGCCCTAGTAGCCCACACACCCCTTCTGTGCCAGGCAGAGTGGCGTCCTTGCTGTCCCAGGAACAGAAAACACATGTGTTCAGCCTCGGTTTATAGGATTTTCATCTCCAGTATTTCCCTTCCTGTCCGCACCTGCCCACATTCTGTCCAAGCCTCAATGACCACCTTGTTCATGAAACCATCTCTGGCCATTTCATGCCACAAATGAACAGTCATTCCTTTGGGAGTCTGGTTCATAGGAGTCATAGAAAATGATGGTGACATCATCATAGTCGTGGTCACAACAGGGGTGACACGTAGCAAGCACACGCAGCGAGCACAGCTCTAAACGGTGTACACGCATTCACTCACCTCTCCCCCACTCATGACTCCTCTAGCACTTTGCACAGTTCTTGTGTTGCCTGGAAATAAGTGCTACCCCACCACTGAATCTTTTATGTAGGTGAGCCTCACGTCTACTAGCTGACGGCAGGAACCAGAAGTCACCCTTGGCGGGACTTGACCCCCTGCCCCAACCCAGAGTGAGCAGCTGTCGACACAGGTTCAAATCCCGGCCCCACCCCCCTACCAGCAAATCCGGACAGCCAATCTCACCACGAGGGCTGCCGGGGAGGAAATAAAATAATCCATTTACTCAACAAACATTTATTCGAGACTTAGTATGTGGTAGGCATTCTCATTCAAGGGAATGAGAACAAAACAGAATATAGGAGAAACAGGCCAAAATCTCTGCACTGACAATGTATGCTTTTTTTTTTTTACGGGAGCTCCTTCCTTTCTGGTGGTGGTGGGTGGGAGGGAGCCCAGGTGGGAAATGTGTGGAAAGCCTTCAGTGCCGTTCTTGGAAGATAAGTTATTCAACCAATGGTAGCTAGTCTCGTTCTCTTGCTGAACGCACTGCGCGGCCAGGGCAAATACCACGCATATGGGACACTGCGCACACTAAGCACGAAGAGCTGTACCAACTTCATGTTCAGTCGAGCACTCTGGAACCTAGAGAAGATGCTACATATGGAGAAACAAACCCAGGCAAGAAGAAAGCTTTGAACTTCCTTGGACTCGGATTTTAAGCACAGGGCTGCCCTCTACTCAAGGACACAGATGTGCCCAAGAGAAGCACAGCTTGCTGCCATCTTGTCAAAATGGCAGGTTCACTGCTGTAAGGCCTTCCTTTACCTGGGGCCCCAAGGATCTAAGACTTCAAGATGGCAGACTGTCCCTAGAATAATCTGATTCAGGCTCATCTAACTCTGAAGACGGGGAAGAAAGCATCGGAGAAGGGGAAGGAAGAGGAAGTTCACAAAGTGTTCTTTGACTCGACCAGCTCCTTGCAAACACCACTCTGGCTCAAAATAGGACTCCTACCCTTGACCTTAGCCGAAAGGCCAGGAAGCGATCAAAACAGGACTCCTATGGGAGGCTGCGTATGGAAGCAAATGCTAAGACCAGTGCAGTGGGTCAGAGCCCCAGACAGTGACCTCAGCAGCGTGCTGTCTGTCACCAGCTCCAAGCAGCCACCCACTCAAATGAGTACACCGCACCTGCACGGACAGTGGACATCGTTCCTCCAAAGTTGATGCTGGAATGTCCCGCGGGTGGCTCTTGCCACACTGAGAGCGCGTTTTTACAAACGATTAAAGAAGAAAACAGAACAGATGTAATCAAACGGATTGAGCAATCTCAAAAACAACAAATGAGAACTACGGCCTTTACATATCTATCTATATTTAACGCATATGAGAGAACACAGGGCCGCATGGGCACTGCTTAATATTAACATCAAACACACAGGAGCCCAGCAGACATACGGGAAAGATTTCCCGGGGCTGAAGGCAGACCCACCAAGGCCTTAAGCACTTACAGAACGGCTCTGGTCTCACTCTCACATAGTTCCATATAAAAGCAGTAGTAAGCGGTGTGTGACTGGCCAAAGTACACCAACGCCAACATGCTTCCCTAACGCCTCTCTCCTTGGTTATCTGATTCCAAAGCACTGGAAGTTTGGAAACTTTCCAAGTTTGGAAGTTCAAGGCTGAACTTTGTCTGTCTCTGCCCCTGGTGCTTATACTTTGTTGATGCCCCAACTCCAGTGGGAAACTCAGCAATGGATACGTCTTTAACTGCAGGCGCAGGTAAGATCACAGGCATCAACGTTTGCGGAAGACTTGATTTTCTTTTCATGAATATGTTCAAGTTAATATGTGGAATGATGCCTGTTATTACTCAGCATTCTCTGAGGCAAGAAGGAAAACATGAAAGACTTTAAGACATGATTCCTGCTTTCAAGGAGTTTACCATCGAACTGAAAACAGAAACTAACCACATGCAACATAATTATTAACCAGAAGAGGATCACAGCTAGCCTCGTATCCCTGGCCATTCCAACAACCTCTTCAGCTCTGTTCTTCTCACCCATAGAACAAGCAAATGAAGTAGGTCAATGATGTCCAACTTGCTTTCTGGCCCAACTCTGGAGGAAGAGGACACCTTCATTACTAGGGGAAGACTCACTTTGAGAAGAGGGAGGCAGGTGTTTTTTATAAACCTGCAGCAGAGGACTTTCACTCGGAAATCACTGAATTAGAGGATCTGGAAGGCCTGTACTTAAATTCTCTCTCACAAAGTACAAAATTGCATAAATAAAAGCGGGGGTGGGGGAGAACATTTTCCCCCACAGAAACTTATTCTCTCCCCCCATTTTCCCAATTTTAATTTAAGAGCACTACTGACCCATTGGCTCAGGATCAAAATCTTGGCACCAACTTTGACTCATAACCCACAGCATCTACTGCATTAGCAAACCCATCAGAATATATCTAAAGTCTGACCATTTCTTCTCGTGCTATTGCTTCTACGCCATATCCCTTCCTGTCTCCTGCTTTTGCTCCCACCCTCCACGATCTAGCATCACCATCGGTATAAAATGCAACGCCTTTACTAGAACCTACAAGCCACACTAGCCTCCTTATTGTTTCTAGAACACAGTGCACACCTTCTCATCTCAGGTCCTTTGCACCTGCTGTGCCCGTGGGGTTAAGGCACTCTTCCCACAGATGGCCCCGCGGCCTTGCCCCGTCACTTGATTCTCCTCTGCTGAGATATCATCTCCTCAGGATGTCCCCTGACTACTCCTATCTCTGGGCTGCCTCAGTCAGTTAAGTGTCTGACTCTTGGTTTAGGCTCAGGTCATCTCAGGGTCATGGGATCGAGTCCCGAGTCAGGCTCCAAGCTCAGTAGAGTCTGCTTGAGATTCTCACTCTCCCTCTGACCCGCCCTCTCTCTCTCAAATAAATAAATCTTTTTAAAAAATAAAATAAAACAGTACCCTTCTCTGCAACCTAGGCCTGCCTCCTCCTTCTTTTGCATTATTTTTCTCTATAGCACTTCAACAACTAGCTGTTAGATAGGATGTAATTATTTATTTCCTGCCTCCCACACCAGACTAGAAGCTCCCCGGGGTAGGGACTGTCTTGCTCCTCATGATAACCTCTGTGCTCAGAGAAACAGGCACTGAAGGAAAAATCAAAGTTGAGGGAATTAACTTATCCAGCGAAAACCAGACCTGAATGAATGAAATCAGTCCATGCAGTCAGGAAATGGTAGTGTCGCACCATCGTGCCGTGTTGTGTGTGATTTCAGAGGCATTTCACAGCCCTGATCTCATTCATATTGTACACAAGCCTGTGTGTAAGTTAGAGCGGGTATTACTGACCAGAAAACCAAAGAAAAGAGATACATCACGTGACTTTCTGGAGGTAGCACACTTAGCGGCAGAGCTACAGGTGACACCCACCTTTTCGCACTTTTTTTAAAAGATTTTATTTATTTATTTGAGACACAGAGAGAAAAAGAACACAAGCAGGAAGGAGGGTCAGAGGGAGAGGGAGAGGGAGAAGCAGTCTCCCCGCTGAGCAGGGAGCCTAATGCAGGACTCCATCCCAGGACCGTAAGATCATGACCTGAGCCAAAGACAGACGCTTCACCGACTGAGCCCCCCAGGTGAACCCCCGCCTTCACGCTCGACCCAAGGCACTGTCTCTCCACCATTGCAGGGGAGGCCTTCTGAAGGTAGGGAGACTGGATAGAGCCTTGCACGGTGGGTAGGGTTAGCGGTATGGGGAGGGCGGGAAAGGACACACACGTGGATGAGGTCTCTGGGGCAGGGGCTGTGAGCCATACGGGGCCCCGGAGGAGAGTGGAGAGGGTGGAAGCTGGAGGGCTGGGTCTGACAGCATTAATCCCAGGGCGTGCCTGCATCTGCTCTCCTCATCCCCTCCATCCTCACTCCTGCACAACCTTATCATTTTCGCACACTCGTTGTTTCCCATCCTAGAAATCCTCCGGTTCACAGCCAAGTTTCCCTAAAGAAGGAACTATGCTCAGCAGCCTGACTTCTGCTGCCGTCTCAGGCTGCCCGGCCGCTCTACAAAACTCTTCCTCCTCCCCCGTGGTCTCCTTACTGCCTGAATGTCCCCTGTTGCCGCTCTGCCCCTTGTCCAGTCCTCATATGTCATGGCCGACCATAGCCCTTGACAGTAGCCCTTATCGGTGACCCAGCCTCTCCTCCCTTGGCTTCCTCCAGTCTACACCCCACCCCTCCACGGGCAGTCGCTTCTCTGTAATTTGCAAGGCCCTCTTCCTCCACCTGCCCCTTAAACAGTCGTGTTCCTCAGCAATTCCATTCAGACTGTCTCTTCCTCCCATCTGATCTCTCTCTGGGCAATGCTATCTGCTCCTGTGGCTGCAAGCTGTCCGAACAGGAGCCAGCAAGAGAGCTTGGGGGCCTCAGTCGATGAAGCACCTGCCTTCAGCTCGGGTCATGATCCCACGGTCCTGGGATCGAGTCCCACCTCTGGCTCCTTGCTCAGCAGGGAGCCTGCTTCTCCCTCTGCCTGCAGCTCCCCCTGCTTGTGCTCTAATAAATAAATAAAATCTTAAAAAAACCCCACCAAACCCCAGGAGCTAACAGGTGCCCACGTACTTTTTCCGCCCTGGTACAAGTGAAATAGGACACATTCTCTTGGGTCCTTATGGCAGTGGGTTCGTAACGGGGGCGGGGGGGGGGCATGCTCCCCTCCCTAGCAGGGCAGGATCAGAATCTGAAACCCCACATATCAAAATGCAAGGGAGGCAGGTCCTCTCCCCCCACATCCTGATTGAAAATCACCATGCTCAAGAGTTTCAGCCTCACCTCTACCTATGAAATTGTCCTGCAGGCTCCCCTTGCACATAGGTCTTCTTGTTTTGGGACCTCTGACTGGGTATTCCACTGCAAACCCAACACACTCCAAATCACACCTATCCTTTCACCCCATAGCCTCTCTTCTCCTACACGCACGCACTCTTTAGGTGAGCGGCAACACTAGATTCCCAAGTCACCCAAACCTGTCTCCCTTGTATGATTTTTGCTCTCCCCGCCGCCCCCCATCTCATCCATTCCCAAGGCCTCCCTGAGGGCCGTGCCCAAGTCTCAGCCCTCCTTCCACCAGCCCCTGCCCCGCGGGTGCTGCCTTGTTTTAGACCCTCATCACCTCGGGTCCAGGTCACCCGCACCCAAATCACCTTGTGCCCCGTGGCCGGAACCCTCCTTCTAAAACAGAGATCTGGCTGGCACATTTCCCTCCCTTAAAACTTTCACAGCTCCCTAGAAGCAACAGACAACGTTTTAGCTCAACAACGTGGCCCCAAGGATCTCTGCCACTTCGTCTCCCAGCACCCGGGTCCCTACCCTACTCTTCCTCTGGCCCCACAAACCACTCATGGCTTCTCAGACAAAGGCACAAACTTCCACGTTCTCATGTTTTTGTATGAGTCTGGAGGGTCCCCACCCCCCACCCTTTGTCCATCTGGCAAAATTCTATTCATCCCCTAAGGCTCAACTCAAATGTCACTTCTCCTGTTTGGTCCTTCCTGATTCCCATCCCCACCCCCCCTCCCCTGAATCAATCACTCGCGGGCGCTCCCATGGCACTTTGTTCAAAACCTCCAACGTGGCATTTATCAAGCAGGATTGTAGTGAGTTATTTACTTATCTGTCTCCCTTCCTAAATTATGAGCTCTGCGAGGAAAGAGGCCACATGACAGTCATGTTTATATCCCTCGTAGCCAAAAAAAAAAAAAAAAAAAAAAAAAAAAAAACCAACCCAAAACCCCCAAAAAACCAGTGCCTTGCAACATGTCAAAGAACAAGCATTCAGTACATGTTTATGCAACAGAACCAGGAAAACCACTGAGCTCTTTAGGCAAGAGGGAGACAAAATCAAAGCAGTATCTAACATCTCCATCTTGAGAGATTTAAAAAAAAAAAAAAAGCAAACAAAACTTAATCAGTTGTTGGGTGCCTCCGAGTCCAACAGCAGAAACTAATAATGTTGAAGCAGATGAAAAGGGTATCACCGGAAAGAGAATTCTTTTACTGAAACACAGTACAGCTCAACCCTGCTTCCAAAACAACACGGAGGGAGTGCTTCTCTTCTAGAAGGAAGTTAAGGAAGGGAAATGCTAAACACTACGTTCTGGAAGCTAGGGGAGACTGGAAATTTTTTTTTTTTTAATATACCAGTTATTTTTCCTCCATATTCTTTCAGGATGGAATTTCTCTAGCGAATACAACTTCTGAAATGAACACATTAATAAATGGGTTGGATACCTGTCTTATCAAGATTTTATACCAAAAGGTTTCACAGTTGCTTCTAAAGATATAAAAATATTTCATTTTTATCCCCAAAAGCAAATGATGTGCATGAAATTATGATACTACCTGGGGGTGGGGGCTGGGGCAGGTAACCCATGTTTTTCCGCTGACAAATGGGCTGAAGCTTGTTGGAAGGTGGTAGGGAAGGGCGTTCTCATCACACAGATATTGAAAGAGCAGTGAATTCCTAGAGGTAAGTTTCCTTCATTGTTCTTAGCATCTCAGAAAAGATGTCCAAGTGACTATATAAAATGTGTTTTGTCTAGAAAAGTATCAGCGTTTGAGTATTCACAGACCACAGGGCGGTGTGCAAACAGGACCGGAGAAGGTATTTCTAGGGTGTCCATGAGCTGATTCAGAGCCTGTGAAACTCTGCAATTCGACTTGTCCAAAAAGATGAGAAAATGCTACCGCGGTATGCAAAGGGTAATTCCTTTCTCCGAACTTTTCTTGGCAGTTTCTTTCCACGAATATAAAGATGCACACGGGCTCAAATTTCAATCAGAAATAGATTCTTTGACATAAATTCTTGGGAGGCAAAATCTGGCAACAATATGCGGCCTGGATTACGCTGAGGAGAGGCCACAGGCGGGGAGGGGGGCCAGGAGGCTGGTGGAATTCAGGCGGAAGGTGACAGGGGTCTGGATGAGGGAAATGACAAGGGGGAACAGCAAGAGAGGGACAATTCCCGCAGTGACTCACAGGAAAACTCCCCAAGCGTTGGTGAACAGACCAGAAACAGGGTATAAAGATTTCCAAACGTGAGGGGCTCGGGGAAGTGACACAACCTAGCGGAAGAGGAATTTTTTTTTATTTCCTTCTAGAATCTTCTCAAACTTCTACATAGTTCCTAAGAGTGACCCAAAAGTAAAACTGCTCTTGCTACTCTCTTGTGGTCGTGTTTGCTAGATGGCCAACCTCTCTAGGCCAGGACTCTATCCTTTTTTTCTGTACCCCGTCCACCTGTCTATCCATCCTTCCAACAAGTACTTCCTGAGCACCTTTGACAAGCCAGGCTCTAAGCTTGGGGCTTGGAAGTGAACAAGACAGACCAATATCTGACCTCATAGGAGCTGATACTCTGGGGACCTTAAATGGCCTCACATTGTGCCTTCTGCAAATACTCAATAATTGCTTTTGTGAAGTTGAACACATCATCTTTATTGAGTCTGAGGCCAGAACAGGTAAGAACTCACACAAGGAAAATATCCTCTTACATATCACCCAAGAAGACCCTTCCATGGCATCTCTAAAATCTACTGCAGTCAAATATTTTTCTAGTTTTATCCATTCCCATGTTTCCTTTCCTCCCTGCCAACCACACCGCCCAACAACAACTGTTAATGTTAAGTTACAAACTTGACAAGATGGTTCACAGAAGAACAGAAATGGAAGCTGGAGAAGGTCCTGGCCAGTTTTGACCTCCAAACGTAAATTCAGAAATCCCGGTGTGCTTTTCCTAAGGGTTACCCAAGCAGCCCCAAATCGAGAAAAGAAAACCAAAAGGAACAGTTCTTTACCCTAAGTGTTTGATTGCCAGGGGTCCTGAAGAGTAGAAGAGGGGGATACAGGGGTGGTGTAGAAAACTGAAGACTTCTAAGTGAGATGAATTAGCTGCTAGGCCAAATTTCTGGTGACGGAGAGCCATCTGCTGGTTGTTGCTTATAATTCAACTACAGAGCACTTAGCAATGAGCATTATACTTACACTTATAAGCAGCTCCTTCCATAAAGCACTCCTGAAAACATGTTTGGAAACATAATGAGCCAAAGTCAACAATATGCTTATATGTTGGGGGAGGTGCTCAATTACAATGGCCCTACATCTCCCATTCCATTCTTCACGACCAAGAACACTCAAACAACACATCTGTTGGGCACCCAACTGATGTTAACAACTTACATTTAAGCATTCGGCATGACCAGTGATCTCCATCTTTGCCTTGACTCTACCACCCCCCCCATTTGCTTTCATCCTCACTCATCTTATAAAATAAAAATAAAATGCAGTAAAATATTCACTTAATTGCGTGAACTGTTCTGTGACAAAGATGCAAGCGTGATAAATGAAATTTTTAGCAGGCAGAAGGATGATCAACGGTGGTAGAAATCTGTATTTGTATCAGCTGATATACAAAAATCCAAACCTGGCATTAAAAGACGGGCTGCAGGTGTCCGTGAATAATGTGTATGCATCCAAGATGCGCCAAAGCCACCAGTCACCTGCATGGTCATCATTTCCACCACAACCATCCTGTTTTCAATCACATCAATTCATCTAGTTCCCATCTAAAAACTGAATTCTCAAGACAGGCACCCAGGCTTTTAACTGTGCTTTTCATTTTCCCTCTGGGGACAGGGCCCAGGAACCTCTACATGCCCTGGGGTATCTCTATGGACAGATGGACACCAGGATTCAGATGATATGCGATGTGATCAGTCTAGAAAGAGGAGGGTTCAAGAAAGCACCCAAGTAAGAGGGAAAATACACAAGTTCTACTGACTCTATGACGGCCATGTTGGCTATGTCAAGTCTCGTTTCTCCACCTTCTCTGCCTCCCCCAGCTCTCAAACTGTTCTTATCTCCTAGACCATGCATGGCCCACAGCTCACGATTCAGCACTTACCTGTCAACTCTCATGTACCCTTCTCTAATTGGGCCAGGACAGAAAGGGCTTTCCAAAGGGCAGGCCATTTCTGGATCCCCCTCTGCTAAGAGCCGTGACAGCACATGGTTAGCTCTGTTCACAAAGCACTTTACTGAGGCATAAACATACCCCTTCGCCTACCTTTATCTCATCGGGACTTCACAATCTTTTGTGGAGTCGTGATGACCTGCATTTTTACAAAAAAATGATGGAGTCAAAATTGAAACCCAGGTTTTTTAATACCAGACCCTTTGTTCCCACCACTAAATTACACAGCAGATTTTGTCATATGGGGCTTGAATGTATGGAGGGAACCAGGACCAGGAAGAAGGACAAAGTACTCGAAGCCAATGAGAAATGAACCAGTGAGGGTCCCTACGAGGGAACTATGGAAGGAGACCAAAATCCGGGGGGGGGGGGGTGGCAAGAGAAAAAACTACAGCAAAGGACAGGGAGACCTGAGTTCTAGTTTTTCGCTTTGATTTATTCACCTTGGGTACAATGGCTTCTCCGCGCACTAGTGTCCCTATCTGCAAAGCAGCACTCCTCTCTCCTCTCTTACCCACAAAGAGTATTATGAGGCTTAAATAATATCTGAAAGTGCTTGATAAACAGACAAGAGAGGGCAGGAGAAACAGAAAACCCTTTTGAATAAACCAGAAAATGCTTTTTTCAGTTTCTCACACATTTTCACTTATAAAAGCCCAAGTTGACAAGTATTAGATAGGCCTTTTTTCAAAAACAAAAAAAAAAAACAAAAAAAAAAAACCCCACAAGTAACTTATGATACAGTGCACGTAGGTGTTTTTTGGGTTCTTCTCCCTGTTACTTCATAGACGGGAATTTTCTTTTTCAATTCCCACGTGCTTTTTAGAATTTACAATTAATACACACAGGGGTAGGAAATTTTATTACCTTCCCATCAAAAGTCACAAATATGTCAGAGGTTAAAGACTGCAATTCAAAACAAGATACTGTTTGTTGCCCATCAGATCAACAAAACCCAGCCAGTTCTGTAACAGGGCACAGGGCTCCGCCATATGGCGCTGGGGGGTACTGGGACGCACTGAGACTTTAAGGAACAGATTTGGTAGTGCCTGCTGAACTTGGATACCCATCCCTTCATTCTAGCCATATTGGGGGCCATGTCCTAGAGAAATAGAAGCCACGTCACCAGGGATCCCAACTGCTGCATTTACTTGTCATAGCAAAAAAACTAAACAACTCAGCACCCATCAAATGGGGAGTGGTTGGATGAATAACTGCTTATTTATACTGTGGAATAATGCAGCTATTGAAAAGAGTTTGTTAGATCTACTGATTGGGAGGTCGGTTCGAATTTAAATGAAAAATGTAAATTACAGAGTGATATATATATATAGGACAACTCTGTTTTCACAAAAAAAAAATAGGAAAGGAAAATGCATACCTATGTAAATATATTTGCAAATATTTGAATAAACACAGATAAATGCAGGGAAGGAAACCATTCAAACGGTTAACACTACTTACTTCAGGATAATGGCACTGCAGGGAAAGAATGGGAGCGAATTAATTTTTGGCTACCTCTCAGTATGGTTTGACTTGTTATAATCAGCCTGCATCGTGTTGATAATTTGTTTCAAATCCAATTAAGGACGAGTCATTTCCACAGGGAAGGGGATCAAGGGGAGGGAAGATATTAGGGGAATAAAGACCCACGGCATTAAGTGAAGACTGATAGAAAGTGGTACTGAACTCATCCCTCTGCTTTTAATATCAAGAGTAGGAAACAAACACTAAAATCAAGAAATGCCAGAATCACACATTTTTCCCCCCTGGGGGAAAGAGCAATGGAAAAGAAAGATCTAAAGGTGAGGAAGGAAGGTGGAGGGGGCAAGAACCGGCAGACAGGCTGGGCAGGGGTCTACAGTCACCAAGGGCAAGTCTTCAAATGACAAACAGGGCTGCCGTTAATGGAGGAAGGGAAGGAGAGGAAAATGAAGACAGAAGGGGAACACGGCTCCTTTTCTGGAAGTGGGCAGAACAGGCAAGCCGAGCACTCCCTCTCTCACTTTCAAGGGTTAAAAAAAACCCCAACTTCTCAAAATCTGCACACTGGGAAGGGCTGAGCGGTTTTCTTCTAGTTCTGCTGACTCACATCTCCATCTTCTGGTCTGTGCAGGACATAGCTCTTGGCGTGTGTGAGTGTGTGTGTGTACACACATATGTATCCATATGAAAGTGTATATATGTTCGTATCCTCACACATAAGCATATATGATTAAATATATATGTGTTTTTGTAGTGTTCTTAAGTATACAGTACTACAAGAGCTTACATTGTATGTACTACTTATTACACTATGTGTTACATTATATATGTAAGTATGTATACATATACATGTACACATACAGGTATATACACACTTGTCTGCATGTATAATACATAAAAATGTACATATGTATACATGCACTTATATATATATTTTTAAGTTCAAGTAGAACATGTAAACAGCAAAGTCATAAAAAGACGTGTACAGCTCAGTGATAATTTGTGGAGGGAACACCCCCAATTAGTCACTACCCTGACAAGAAACAGAGTGCCACAGAACACCAGGATTTCTTGTGCCCCCTTCTTACTCACTGCTTCCCAAAAAGGGACCCACTTCTAGGATGTGTAATACCATAAGGAAGGTCTGCCTTTACAGGAGTGGAATCTTACAATATGTGCTCTGAAGTCAGACTCACTGTGCTCAACATGCTGGTAATGTGAGCTCTATCCATGGTGTGGCGTGCAGCCGCAGGTCATCTGTTCTCATCTTCTGTGTAGTGTCACTGTATAAATACGCCATTATGTATTTACCCGCCAGAGCATAGGTGTTCATGGAGTTGTTTCCAGGTAGGAATATTAATAACGCTGCTATACAGTCTTCTACATGCTTTTGTACACCTCCGTTTTAAGAGATAGTTTTTTTTTTTACAGGGTTTCCAAAGTGGTTGCAGAACTGAGAGAGAGGTTCACCAGCGGGGGGAGAATTCCAACCACTCCAAATCTAGCAACATTTGACCCATCTGCCATTTTAATTTCCGCCAATCTGGTAGGTGCGATGGTCTTGTGACACGGTTTTGCTTCGCACTTTCCTGATGTCTAGTTAAGTCGCGCATCTTCTCATATGCTCACCAGCAACTGGGTATCCTCTTTTGTGATGTCCAAATTCTAGTCTTCTGCCTCTTTTTCCTAATGGGTTGTTGGTCATTTTCTGAAATTATAGGTGTTCTTTATATATTCTGGATAGAACTCTGGTGTTGGATATATGCAATGCAAATATAGATCCTCATTCTGTGGTTCGTCTTTCATGCTTTGTGGTATCTCTTGATAAACGGAATTTCTTATTTTAAGGAAGTCCAACTCATTTTGTGTTTCTTTCATGTTGAATGCTCTATGTGTAAGAAATGTAAGAAATGTTTGCCCATCGCAAGGTCATGACATTCTCCTATGTTTTCTCCTTTAAGCTCTCATTTCACCTTTCTCATTTAGATCTGCAAGCCTTTTGGTACTGATTTTAATGGAGAGTGATACAAAGGCAAAGATTCTTTTCCTTCCATATGCATGTCCAGTCGATCTAACATTATTTACTGAAGAGACACTCTTTTCTCCACTACACTGCAGTGCACCTCTGTCATGAGTCAGGTGGCAATACGTGTGTAGACTCTGTATTGTTCCACTGGCTTATTTGCCCTTATGGTAAGTCCTGATAACTGATAATGTGAGCCCTCGTGCCTTTTGTTCTTCAAAATTGCCTTGGCTTTTCCTGGCTCTTTTAAACGTCATATAAGGTTTAGAATCATATCTTAAATGACAGAAGAAGAAAAAAACTGGCTGGGAACTCTAAATGGCTTTGTTCTGAACCTACAGGTGAATCTTGAGAGAGCTGACATCTTTATGATATTGAGACTTCCAATCCCTGAACATGGTCTTTTAGTTTTTCCTTAATTTCTCTAACCAAAGTTACAGTTTTCAGTGTAGAAGTTTCAAACACCTTTCATTTGACTTATGCTTACATATTCATGTTGTTCATGCTATAATAAAAGGCATCTTAACATTTTTTTTTTATATTTCTTTGTCGTTCAGCTTTCAAAACCTTCTGAGCAGAGAAGTTACCAGGTCACTGCTACTCACCTGTTATGTGGATGGACTACATTCATTACGGTTCAGGGGGTATCAGAGGTTTGCTCTGTCAACTTGATCAGTGGCGTGGGATTGCAATGACTAATATTTATTCGTATCTCATGGTCTTTAGATTCATGTGCCTGATCAGTCATCCAAATGGATAATCCTTCTTTCCACTCAGTATCTGACTCGAAGTCAGGCTACTGATAGAGTTCCTTTCCTATCCCACAGAGAGGGGAAAAAAAAATCTGGACTAAAATAACTATAGAGATCCATTAGACTGATTGTCAGTCTTGTGAGTACATCCATCACCAAAAAACTTCAAATAGCTATTCTGTCAAGTTCCGAAACACTTTCTCGACATTTAAGAGTATTAGTTAAAACGTTCTACTTCATAATCTCCAAGATATCCTGTGGAGCTGAAAAGATAGTGCAGAGAATCAAGAGGGCATATGACACTATAATTTATGTTAAAAGTAAAAGAGGTGGGAGGGAGAGCAGTGGTGTGTGTGTGTGTGTGTGTGTGTGCATGCACGTGCACATGCACATGCGTGCACCCCTGTATGTAGAATCTCTCTGGAGGGACACATTAAGAAACTATTAGAAGCGGTTGCCTCTGGGGAAGAAATGAGGAACTTCACATCTGTTGAAGTGGGAGGGAGCTCCAATCCTCACTGATTACTCTTTTGTATAATTTGGGTGTTTACACTATGATGCACAACTTTTAGATTAGATTTATATTTTTAAAAATTCTGTCAGTTCCCACAAACCACTGGGATATCCCAAAGGGTCAACATTTTGGTCTAAGCCTTCAACCAAACTGCCTCTTCTACAAAAGGAGTCACAGAAACCACTGTCATGTGACATACTCAGTTTTTCTCCCCAAGGAAACACAGTCATTATACACACTGCACGGTTGCTTATCGAACCAGCAGTCAATGCAGAGAAAATAAAAGGAACTAAGACAATATACAGTTCAGACTTTTCAGGTCAGTCTCTACCCAAATACTCCACCTTGTCATATGAAGTCTCAGTCCACACATCGAATTAACCCACTTCATTTCTCCAGAATGTGGAGATGAGGTCAGAGGCTATTACCTCCCACCAAGAGTTAAATAACTGACAGAAAACACACAAGAGCATCTGTCTGCAGTAGAAATCAGCTCTAATGGACCACCTAAATGTGTCACTAGAAGAACCATGGTGAAGTTCAAAGGCACATCTCTTGAACCTCTTCAGGCAGACAGGTAATATCCTGGCTTCCTTAAAAAGTGAGCTGAAGGTTTAAAGTGATTATCTAAGTTCCACATGAACCTAAATAAAATCACCCAGAAGGCCAGTGAGCTACCACTTCTCTGGGACTTCAGGACCAGGAGAAGGGACAGGAGATGAAGGTCCTTAGTATGTTCACACAACTCGAGAACCTTCCTCATCTGGTGTCAGAAGACACTTGGAGATGTAGTGAGTTACCACTGCTGGAAGAGCTGTGGGAGGAGGGCTGAGGTAGTCACTATGGCTTGCCTTCTCAGCTTTGCTAAGTCTCTTCTCACTCCTTATCAGAACCTTGACTCTGTTCAAGGCTCCACTGCTCAGGGAACACAAGCCCATCCTCAGTTTCAGCCCAGCCACATATCTCCTGGGCAGACCCAAGCCAATCATGGCAACTCCATTCTTCCCTGCTTTTGGCATAACCTAGCAGGAGATGCAAGCCTAACCTAGCTCTATTTTGAGCCGGTTTACTGACTGGGAAGCTTCTAGGAACTGCTTCCTTTCTCTTAAAAACAAATATAACTGGAAAATAGAAGAGAATCAACAGAAAGTCTAGAAACAGAGTAGTAAGAAAGTTTATGGTATTAACAGTGTATGGTATGAACAGCTTCCACATAAATGACGACCAAAAAGCATGATGGCGTGAAAAAGTGAATCTAAAACCACCAAAAACACAAAATACCTAAAAATATATTAAACCAGAAATGTGCACAGCACACCTGAAGACATTCTGAAAGCCCTGAAAGACAGGTTGGCCCAATGGAGACATGTTCCTAGAGAGAGAGAGTCAGCAGTATAAAGGGTTTCAAGATTGAATGGAATGCCAATTTTTAAAAAATGATTTTTCCCTTTTTAAAACATTTTTAAATCCTTTTTTTTTAACCTTCTTAAAGGTTTTAAAAAGGTTTAACCCCTTTTTTAAAAGCTGGGTTAGCGGATTCTAGAATTCATGTTTAAAAAAAAAATCAAAATTCTTAAAAAAGAAGTGTAATGACAAGAGGCAAACTCAATCATGTATTAAAACGTACAATAAAGCCTGGAAAGTAAAGGTGCTGGCATGTGAGCTGTCAGAGAGACCCCCAAAACACACCACAAAGTCCAGAAACAGATGCAAATATATATGTACACAGACGTATGATATTACAAAGCTCATCATCTCAAAATTTGTGAAAATGGATCGTTCAGGAAAAAACGTAGTTAGTCCAAAAAATCGGGTAGCCAAGTAAGAAAGTGGGATTCATACTCTTCACTAAATTAAATTCCAAGCGGATCAAGTATTTAACGGTTATAAAATAAAATCCCAAGAGTACTAAGCAGAAACACAGGAGAATTTCCTGATAACCTTGGTTCATTACCATTACATATAATAACTACATAAAACTCCACTAAGACATCATCTTCATATGTTAGATGTTAAATAACATCTTCATATATTAGATTGTGATAGGAACCCAAAGTTTAATGACACCGTCTCTGGGGCAGACTGTATGGAAACAGGCACTCACATGAATGGCTAGTGTAGGTCCACACTGGTTCTATGCGAGTTACAAGTGCAAATGCCCTCTGATCCAGCCACCCTACTTGTAAGAACCCATCTAGAGACAGATCTTCCCACAAGTGAACTCCCTTCAGTGTAAGGTCATTCACCAACATTATTCTATACTAGAAAAAGTGTATGTATTAAGTACATAGGCACACATATAAAATATATGTGTAACGATTGGAAACAATACACACATCTGTTAGCAGGAAGCTAGTTGAAGATATTATGGTACATGCATATAATGAAATATTATAAGAAATAATAAGAAATTAATTAGAAATTAATTAAGTTAATAAGAAATACTGTAGCTATAAAATGAATAACAAACTTCCTGGTTTGAGAAGCTCTTGGATGTATTTGATTAGGTGGTAGAATGGTACATATCATTTGTATGAAAAGATGGAGGGAAATAAGGAAACATATTCATATTTGCTGGTATATGCTTAAGAGAACTTTGTAAGGATATGCCAACAATTTTTAACAGTGATATTTACATCCAGAAGTGGGGAACATAGCAGGAGGGAGACTTGTCCCCAAGTCCTGTTAAATGCTTTTCAAACTTCTCAGCCATGTGAATATATTACTTACACAGGTATGCATTCTTTTGCTACTTCCTATCTAGAGAAGTAGCCTGCTCATGTGTTAATAACTTGATGCAACATAAAATATGAACCAATGACTCTTTAGGAAAGATATAAATCATCCTTCTTATAACTCGGGCTTTCATTTGAAATAAAACTGCCAGTGACTTAAAATGGGGAAGGGCCGCTTTTCATGTAAAATTTCATGTAGATTTTTCGTTTGCCCACCTTGGCTTCCGATACGGTGACACTGACATGAAACATGAACTGGAGGGATCATACTTTACCAGCTCATAGAGAGAAATCTGAAATCAAGTGTAAAGTTCACACTCTCAGAGGACGTGAGCATTCCATTACCATCATTATTCTTTTGAGTTTAGCCATCCGCCTGCTTATTAATACACCGTTCCTGACACACAGCAACCATCTCAACATCTAAATAACTTCCTATTTCCTATAATCCTCAATATAGTTGGCGGTGTGAGGATTAAAGCTTAGCCAATTAGCCACCCACCACGGCCGAGTTAATCACATAATGTCTGAGATGCTCACCGAGCAGTGGAGTATGCAAGGATTTTTTTTTTCTCTCTCTCTACAGACAAAGATTTAACTAATTGTGAGACCCAGCCATGCTCTCAGATATAAAGGGCAGCAGGATTTAAAAATCAGAAGCTGTGTCACTGCTTAATATCTTCTGAGAGACATTGTTACCCAGCGACTTCTTTAACAAGTTTCCAAATGCCTTAAATTAGTCAACCATTGCTTATTTAGACTCTGGTCCTACCGCAAGGTTTACTGCTTTCGAATAATGACTGGTTAATCCGTAAGGTACAACTAAGATCCCATCACATGACAGCTCCGCATTCAAGGGCGTGATTGCCACATTAATGTCGGGTTCAAGGAAATGCTAATCCAAACTGGGGTCTGACAATCCCCTCGTCTCCTTAATCAGGCCACATACGAGGAGGAAAGGAAGAGAGAAGGAAGGGGAGAGGGAGGGGGACCCCCCAGGGAGAGAGGAGGCTAAGGGTTCGGGGGTGGGGGGGCGGGCAAGAGAGGAGTGGGGGGGTCATACAAAGGAAACCGGAAGCGGGGGGGGGCACGTGATCTTGTGTTGGGGCTGCCGGTTATCACGGGGCTCTGAGATACTGATGAGCTGATCTACCCCAGGCCCGCCACAGGGAGCGCCACGTGGTGACCGTGACAAATGACAAATTGTGCCACAGAGAGCGTGTCTCTCACATGCTTAAGTTCTGATAAGGCTTTCTGGCCCATGTTATTTCTGTAGGTCTGCAGGTCGGGACCTAAGGCGAAGGCATATGCCAGCACCCAGCCCCCACTGCCCCCACCATGGAGGACAAAGCGACCCGCAGTGACAGAAAGAATGACAGAAGCAAACAAAAGTGCCGGAGGAATCTAGGGGTCGGAGAAGTAGACAAAGACACTGGAGGAGCCCAGAACCAGGAATTACCTGTGGGGAGGGCTAAGGAAGCCCTTGTAGGTCAGAGAAACCGACTGGCAGAGAAGGGAATGGGGTTTCTCCAAAGACAGAGTTGAACAGCTCCAGTATCAGGAATGACTGGGCATCGCCGCAGTCAGGAGGCGAGGGGACAAGTCTGTGAACCCGAACTGCTCCTGTCTCCATCTGAACTCAGATTCTCAGAAGGCTGGAGAAAGATTAGGGTTTGAGAAGTTGGAGAGGGTCGGGGAGGACTCAAGTGTGGGGGTCAGGGGTACAAAGGGCAAAAATAACACTCTGACGTAGGCAGGTAAGTGAAATCACAGACCAAAAACTCTGACTTACAACCTAAGACAATGACTTCTAGCCCAGACGTGACATCCTTTCATTCACACGCTCACCAAGATCCTTATTTCCTGCCTCTTGCACATCTGCAGGGGAGCTGTGTTCCCTGCCGAGTTGGGTCAGGGCCGCCTGGGTGTCCCTTTCACGGCCCGCAGGCAGATTTCCTTACAAATCTTCGAGGCCGCTTTAATCTAGCAGGCACCCTCTCATTGATCAGATCCTCCAGGAATGACTACGGGACTCACACTTTTGGGACCGAGTTCTGGGCTGTACTGTGTCCCCACAAACATTCTGATGTTGCAGTGCGAGCCCCTAGTACCTAGCTCAGGACACAATGGTATTTGGAGATGGGTTCTTTCGAGGGGTGACTTAATTTAAAAAAACGAGGGCATCAGGGTGGGCTATAATCCAGCACGACTGGTGTCTTTAGAGGGAATCTGGACACGGGCACACACAGAGGAACGACCACATGAAGTCGGCCATCTACGAGCCCAGGAGAGAGGGCTAGAATAGACCCTCTGTCATGACCCTCAGAAGGAACCACCCACTCCTTGATCTGGACTTCTAGCCTCTAGGACTGTGAGCATAGACCACCTAGCATTACCTTTCCTCAGTTTCCCTAAAATTCTCCCACCCATCAGTTTACTTCGGGGCCCAAGGAGGCTTCAGGTGACAGAACTCCAGAAGGTAAGTCAGTGCCCATCGTGGATCTTGTAGCCAGAATTCACGCACAACCGTTTGCTAACAAAACAAGGAGCAGCAAGCCAGGCACCTGGGAAAGGCACCATGACGAGATTTGGGCCGGCAGAATAGGCGGGCACGCTGGAACAAATCTGGTCAGCTAGGGAGGCCAGGGGTGGGATAGAAGCCCTCCAGGCTTGGGTGGGGGGCGGGGGGAGGAGGCAGCAGCCCGAGCTCTCTCCTGGCCCCACGGTGACACAATGCGCCAGAAAGAACATCTTCCGTTTGCAAAGGTTTTGGAGTCCACAAAGCCCTTCAACGTACCGATCACCTCATCTGGTCCCCACGACAATGAAAGAGAGGCAGCACCCATATCTGCACCTCAAGGTCAATGATTTTGAAGCCCAGATGGCTGGGAGACCAGCAAGCCACTGAGCTGATTCCGACACTGGGTCCCACCCTTCTCCTGGGACCAGGGGGAAGAGTTTGCATCTGGAGATGCTCACATCTGGGTGAAACCTGAACTCTGAGACTGATCCGTTTTAGAACCTTGTGCCAGAGACCCGACCCCTCCAGACCTCAGTTTCTCTAGTCTAAAATGGACATGTGTGCTAAAGATCTCCTGGGCAAGTGCACATGTGGACTCGGATGCGAAGTGCCACTGCTAAGAACAAAGGATATGGGGCCGTATTTCTCAAACGGGAAGGTGCCTTCAAAACACTGAGAATCTTCTTAAAAATGCAGCTCCGAGGGTCCCTGGCTGGCTCAGTGGGTAGAGCATATGCTTCTTAACTGCAGGGTCCTGAGTTCAAGCCCCAAGCTCGGAATGGAGCCTACTTCAAATAAAATTATTTTTAGAAAACGCAGATCCAGGGCGCCTGGGTGGCTCAGTTGTTAAGCGTCTGCCTTCAGCTCAGATGATGATCCCAGGGTCTGGGATCGAGCCCCACACTGGCTCCCCGCTCAGCATGGAGTCTATTTCTCCCTCTGCCTGCTGCTCTGCTCTGTCAAATGAATAAAATCTTTAAAAAAAAAAAAAAAAGAAAAGAAAAAACAAACCAAAACCCAAAAACGCAGATCCAGAAGGTCGGGGGCGGGGCCTGAGATCTGTGTTTTTAACAGGCTCCCAGCTGGTGCTGACACCTGCACGCAGGTCACACTTTACATTAACAAGGACGTGGAAACGATCACAGGAGAGAAGACAGGTGATAAACAAGTGGGGACTAGAAAACCCACAAAACCCATGAAGACCTAGCACAGGAGGTGGCCCCCCCGGCATCTTTATAGGACACAATGAAGAGCGATGAGCAGGGCCTGGCACATAGCTAACATTTGTCGAAGGGTAACCATCACCGTCCGTCATAGTCACTACCTCCAGGACCACAAAGCAAGGGTGTGGAGATGCCCCTCATCGCCTCTGCACTTGACCCTTCCTCCTGAGTATGCCTCTGTTCTCTTTCTGGACTGCAAAGACCATCCCCTTCAGGGTAAAGGCCCTTCTTGACAGACAGTATGGACTCTGCCCATGGATCCCCTGGCTCGTGTGTTCATTTCATGCACTGCTCGCTGCCAGAGCAACACCCCGCCCACCCGAGGCTTCTCACAAACTCTGTCCAGGACACCACCCCTCCCTTCCGGACTCCTGGGCTTCATCTCTCCACTGCAATGACTTAAGATTTCACTGAACTTCCCATGTCTTTCGTAAGTTCTTTCTAAAAACCCTGGATCACATGCTCGCAAGAGGTCTGAGGCTGACAGGAAACTGTTTCCCTCCTCAGCTTACCCCAGAGCCATGGTCTGCAATCCTGGCTGCCTGTGGGCCTTGGACCCTCCTTCCCCCACCCACACCCCCGCTTTAATTGTCTAAGGCGGGACCTAGTAACATGTGGTCAAAGGTAAAAAAATAAATAAATAAATAAAATAACAAACCAAAAAAACCATTGCCCTCGGGAAGCCGTATTATTCCTGATCAGGAACTCCGCAGAAGCAAGCTCCTCTCTAGAATGAAAGCCTCATCCCTAGAGGGGAAGAGGTAGAGAAGTGAGTTTCTACTCAAAGTTCACTTCCTGCTGTGATGGTTCCCACCAAGGAGCTCTGAAAGCTGGGCGGGGGGGGCGGCGGGGGCGGGCACTTCGAAAGACATAACCATACAGGGATTGTGAACCCCAACCCTGGAAAGCTGGATGGCCTTTCCAGGTCTTCCAACAGAACTGGGCACAGGATGGCCATCAACTGTGTTGGCGAGTAAATCACTTCAGGCAGAGAACAGGCAAGAATACACCTGCCCCACTCCCGGACCTTCATGAGCCACGGACAAGTCTCCCTAGGACACAGCTTTCCAAGGTGCCAGTGGGAAAAAAACAAAATAAAACAAAAGAAACACCTCTCTCCCCCCACAGATGAGTACATGCCTTCAGGAGTTTAAAAGACAGCTCCCATAGGACAAAGCAAGCAAAGAATGCAAAGGAGATTTGCTGACGTCGTCCGTACTCTCCCCAGTCTTCCCTCGGGATGGGATTCGGCTGAACACCCTGATGTACTACATCTAGAACATTAAAGAACACTAAACTGAAAGAAAGTGGGAGTCAAACACTCTACCGGAGCTGAGTGTATTTTACTCGTTGAATTAAGCCATTCAGCACGCAAATCTCTAATCTCTGCAAACACACCTTCACCCACCACGTAACCCCTGGAAATGAAGGCATCCTACCTGATGAGATCTGGTTCTGCACCCTCGTTCTTAAAGGATGCCATAAGTAGTCTCTCTCGAGTTACAAGTTCATCCAGCAGGTTCTGTCTTCGGTCTCCTTCAAGCTGTGTTCTGCAGGCGTCTCGTTAAGGTCCAACGGTGGGTGGATTACCTCACTTTCCCTATTCTGGCATTAAGGGAGCTCTCCCAGTCGGCTGTGACCATTACAGACCCTAAGCAACTGTGGCCAGAAGAGACCTGAACTGTTCTCCTCCTGCTCTGACCTTCGACATCGCAGATCTTCCAAGTAAAGGGCCTTGACAGAACCGAAGCAGAGTTCTGAAACAGACCCCCACCCCCGGAAATACAGCAGGTAGAAATTATCTTCCTCCCAGAGACTTACACTGAAATGATTATTCCTGTCGGCAGAGCCATCTGACTCAGGAATTCCTTGGGTTTTGAGTTATAGGAGGCAGTGTTCAAAGGTGATTTCCTAGACCCTAGTACCCTAAGGTGCTCTGTAAGGAAGGAAAGAGGTTCTCTATACCGCCTTTCTTCCGTGTTAACGCCTATGGACACTCCTCAAATAGCTTTTGTAACGTGCTACTCTATGCGACAGATTCGCTCTAAAAGGAGTTCCCGTCAGTTCATTATTTAAACACACGGCACGGTATTTAACTCTAAAGACAATTACAAAGAAAGAATCTGGATCTCAGTGTGTTATTCTAGCAAGCGCGTTAAACCAGGAGTCCAAAGCCTACAGTCTTGCTTTGACCACTATGTATGATCTTGAGTCCCCTGTTTGGATCTCCATGTCTTTCTATGCAATGCCAAAAAACAGATAATCTCTAATATCTTTTCCAGCACACCTCATGAATTATGGCTAAAGAAATAAACCGAGGCTAAATCCAGAGTTTTCTGCTCTAGCTTTCTAAGTGAGTTCTTCTAGGCTGAGTGAGAGAGAGAGAAAGAGAGAGAGAGAGAGAGAGGGTGTGTGTGTGTGTGTGTGTGTTTAAAAACAAAACCGAATGTTCAGGGAGAACATTTCTGCCGTAAAAAGAACAACAGGAGAAAGCTAACTGATCCTTCTGAAAGGGTGTATCCGACACAAGACATAAAAAGTAAGTACAGAAATAAGCCATCTCAGCAACAATTTTTTCTGGCTTTGAGTTTGTTATTAGACGGCTTTTGTTTTATTGGCCCTGAAAGCCCGGTAATCCAGCATCACCCTGGCCACAATTACCTAGTGCTGGTAACAGTAAGACATGAGTGAGCCTGCTGCTTTACATTCAGAGATGCTTTTCTATTTAAAAGGAAGATGGCAAACGCTGCATGGAGGCCCAAAATATTTCTAAGAAATTGGCCAAATCAAGCAGTAGCATCGCCCTCTCCCGCAGGAGGCGCGGGACCACGGCCCAGGGAAGCTGCAATTTCTGCTGCTAATTTTGAACAGAAAGAGCTAGCTTGCTGGTAAAATCATAATAATATTTAAAAATCCAGAAAAAAGGTCCCCGGTAACAGACAGTAGTTAGTCACACCAGGAATCCCCACACCAATGCAGCTATGCAGTATCAGTGGTTTCAGATGATTAAAATAAGTCAATAAATAAATAAATGAATTCTCTGAACATTCCAGAATGCCACACTACCCCCACAGAAAATCGCTACCATTGCTCTTCCAATTCATTCTTGCCCGTATGTCACTATGCCCCCAAGTACGCCATCTGGGAAACTGTAAGGTAGCAACTGCAACTAAGAAACAGCGGGCTGGGCGTCGGACTCAGCTCAGGTCATGATCTCAGGGTCATGAGATCGAGCCCCGCTTTGGGCTCCACGCTGAGTGGGGAGCCTGCTTGAGATTCTCTTTCCCTCTCCCTCAGCCCCGCCCCCGTTCATGCTCTCTTTCTCTAAAGTAAATTTAAAAATCATAAAAAAATTAAAAGGCCAACATCTGCCTTTTGATCAATGCCAACATCAGGAAAAAGTGTTGATGTGTTTCCTTTAGTGACAGACTGTCCACAGAGCAGAAGGCAAGAGAAGTTCTTCAGTGGGGAGGGAGGGGGAGGGGACAAGCTTTCAGAAGCTATGGCATGAATTATATGGGGCAAAATGGGAATTTTAATTTGCAGAAACTATTAATTACATCACAGTACTAATTCGCTTTGTCCTGTGCCCCGTGCGCAGCCTGCTCTGGCAACAAAAAGCTAAATCCCCCATCCATTCTTAAAATCAAAGTCTGAGTACACTGGCTCAGGGCTTTAAAGATTAAAAAAAAAAATTATAAAAGTATCATTAGAGAAAACAGAGGTGGAACTTTTTGATAATCTTGGGGTAGGAGAAATCTTACTCGTCGAGACTGAAAACGTAGAGGCCATGAAGGAAAAGACAAATCAGACTACATAAAAATTGTAAATATCTGCAAATGATAAATTTGTAAATATCTGCAAAATAAATTTATCAGTGACAAATGAAAAGAAAGGCAAAGGCTAAACGGAGCACAGAAGAAACCATAATAACAGAAAAGTATTCCGTTTTACGTTGGTCAAAGAAATGCAAAAGGAAACACAGTATCCTTTTCACCCATCAGTTAGGAAGCGTGACCAGGAAGTTCTGGAAAGGGCAGTGGGAGCACCCACTGATACTCCTGGTGAGAATGTAAACCAGCTCAGCCAATGGCCAGACTGCCTTCTCAATGACATAACATTCAGAAGACACATTCCTTCAACAGGACCTTCTGCAGATACAGTCACACATCTACACCAAGACTTCAGAGCAGAGATGTTCACGGCAGCATTGTTTATAATAGCCAAAGAGCAGAAATGTCCTGCCGTCCGTAATAAGCAATTAGTGCAACCCCACAGTGGAAGGTTTTGTAGCCTAGAAGAAAAAAAGAGTAGAAACGCTCTTTATGGACTGAAAGATAGTAAGTAATGTTGCCAAGGGCTTACTAAGTACTTACATGTATTAGCTGATATGGAAACATCTCTAAAACACAGTGTTAACACAAAACAAAAGAAAAAGCAGCAGCAAAAAGAGTGGATGGTGTCTTCCCACTGCATTTAAAAGTACTTAGCTGGACACACACGTTTGTCTATCTACTCAGGAAATTTCTGGAAGGATACACAGCAACGCTTCCAAGGAGGAAGAACTAGGGATTCAGGGTGTGAGGGAGTATCCTGTTCGTGGAGTATCGTTTTGTATTGTGTGCCAATCATAATGCTAGTTAATAAAATTAGAAAGTGCTTTTATAATAAAAACAGGAAAAGAAAGGTTTTAAAATATAGCAGACACCTGTTACAGTATCAAGCTTGTTAAGCATGGACTTTAAGTCACATCAATTTCAAGAGCGGTAAAGTGTGGTGATCGTGTTTTGTAGGTTAGCAGCTAAAGAACAGAATCACAGATGGTCATGGCTACAAGAGACCTTAGCATTCCCCCAAGCCAGCTGGGGTTCTCCTGGTTCTCCCGACTACTAGCTTGTCCCAGTGTGGCTGTCCCCTGGTTGGTTAATGACAATGCTGGGCAAGAGCCCAGTTCATTCTGCTTTAGGTCAGGGTTTGTCGACCACATCGGGCTGGCCTTGACCACCAAACCTTCTGTGGGCTTCTCCACCCTGGGGCTCCCAGGACTGCCCACTTAACTTTGTACTGCTCAGCATCCTGTTAAAGTCAGTAACAAGACGAGTAATACTAATTCAGAACCTCCCCAGAGACTTCCTGCTAACCTGGGAAGACCGGAAGTTTAAGCAATTAGGAATGCCCTCCTCCTTTGTTTATAAGAATTTTAATCTACTGAGAGGACACTGCTTAAGGAGGTGGGGGGGAAGAGGGCAAAAGGAGAAGTCATAGATTTAACAGCCCTTCTGCATGGCGCACTTATTACGTGGGGGCTGTGGTTAACAAGAGGTCCAAGAATCGTCCAGGCAAGGATCCTACTTCCTGATGTGGACTGATAGTAGCTGGAAGGCATGAGAGAAGGGCAGGGAAGACAAGCAGAAAATAGGGCACACAGTCAGTGGCCAGTGCTGGGACCGCCTCCTCCACCAACTGGAAGAATAACCAAGGAGGAAGGTCGGAAGACAGACCATAGTACCATAGTACTCCATCATCGTCTAGGCTGGTCTTACACATAAAGACAAGTGAGGGGGACATAAGGCTGTACGAGATGGGATGCAGAGTTCACACTACTAGTACTTGCTACCAAGGCACATTAGCACAGTTTCCCTGCTGAAACTCTATCAGCACTTGGATCCTAAGAGGAAGGGGAAACCAAGATGCTGCTGGTCCCACAGGATGCGCCGCCCCACTCCAGCTCCCGGATTTTCTATTTAGTAGAAAGGCTTAAGGATTTTGGCAAGTCTGGGACACCTGGGTGGCTCAGATGGTTAAGCATCACCTTCAGCTCAGGTCCTGATCTCCAGGTCCTGGGATCGAGTCCCAGGTGGGGCCCCCAGCTCAGCAGGGAGCCTGCTTTTTCCTCTCCCTCTGCCTCACCCCTGCTTGTGCTCCCTCTCTCTCTCTCAAATGAATAAACAAAATCTTTAAAAAAAAAAAAAAAGAATTTTGGCAAGTCCTGCTTGTGAATTCATCACTCTGGAGAAGGAAGAAGTTTGCAGACACACTTATTTTGGGGTGCCTTAACAAAATAGTTGCAAGAGGACAGTTTACAGTCCTAGAGGCCAGACTTCTCCAGCTCACATGCACTGCATCCTTTTTTTTAAGTTAACAAACTGCACTGAATATTTTTCATGTACCAGACCAGGTCCTTACCTCCCTCAAAGCATTGACCACATCTTGCAAGCACTATTTCAATACTGTCATTTTCTGTGTGCTTTGATATAACTTCTTTACATGATGATGAACCCTGTAAGGACTACCTGTCAGTTCCCACGGTAGCGGGGATTTTTACCATAGTGACAAAACAGTAAGTAGCAGGTAATCCTCAAGGGGGGCTGACTACACGCCAAACACTCGCCCTGCACATCACTGAATCCTGTCGACAATCCTATAAGCCAGGGGTACTTCTACTACTCCTATTTCCAGATGAAAAAACCTCACACACACGGGAGGAGGAGTCAAGATGGCAGAGAAGTAGCAGGCTGAGACTACTTCAGGTAGCGGGAGATCAGCTAAATAGCTTATCTAAAGATTGCAAACACCTACAAATCCAACGGGAGATCGAAGAGAAGAAGAACAGCAATTCTAGAAACAGAAAATCAACCACTATCTGAAAGGTAGGACTGGCAGAGAAGAGAATCCAAAGCGACTGGAAGATAGACCGCGGGGGTAGGGGCCGGCTCCCGGCTCCCGGCGGAGCAACGGAGCACAAAATCGGGACTTTTAAAAGCCTGTTCCGCTGAGGGACATCGCTCCAGAGGCTTAACCGGGGTGAAGCCCACACGGGGTCAGCGCGGCCTCAGGTCCCACAGGGTCACAAAAGGATCAGGCGTGTCTGAGTGTCGCAGAGCTTACCGGTATTAGAACAGGGAAGCTGGCTACAGAGACAGAGCTGAGGAGTGAGCTCTAAGCTCGGGGTTACCTTGAACCAGTCGCAGGCTCGGTCAGCTCGGAGCGCGGCCGGAGGCCATGGTAACGGGAGTCATTGGGCGCTGTTCTCTGAGGGCGCACTGAGGAGTGGGGCACCGGGCTCTCGGCTCCTCTGGGCCGGAGACCGGGAGGCCGCTATCTTCATTCCCGTCTTCCGGAACTCTACAGAAAGCGCTCAGGGAAAAAAAGCTCCTGAAAGCAAACCCAGCAAACCCCAGCGGATTACTCAGCCCGGCCCCGGGTAAGGGCGGTGCAACTCCGCCTGGGGCAAAGACGCTTGAGAATCACTACAACAGGCCCCTCCCCCAGAAGATCAACGAGAAACCCAGCCAGGACCAAGTTCACCTACCAAGGAGTGCAGTTTCAATACCAAGGAGAGCGGCGGAATTCCAGAGGAGAAGAAAGCAAAGCATGGAACTCATGGCTTTCTCCCCATGATGCTTTAGTCTTGCAGTTAATTTAATTTTTTTTTCTTTTTCAATTTTTTTTTCTCTTCTTCAGCTAAATTTTTTTTAACTTTTACCATTTTCTTTTTTAACGTTTTCTTTTTAAAGATTTTTTATTTATTTATTTGACAGAGAGAGATCACAAGTAGACAAAGAGGCAGGCAGAGAGAGGGAGGGAAGCAGGCTCCCCGCCGAGCAGAGAGCCTGACACGGGACTCGATCCCAGGACCCCGAGATCATGACCCGAGCCGAAGGCAGCGGCTTAAACCACTGAGCCACCCAGGCGCCCCTTTTTTAATGTTTTTTAAATAGTTTATCTAATATATATATATTTTTTCCTTTTTATATTTTTTATCGGCTTTCTTTTTTTAATAGTTTCTTTTTTTTTTTTTCTTTCTGAACCCCTTTTTATCCCCTCTCTCCCCCCTCACGATTTGGGATCTCTTCTGATTTGGCTAAAGCATATTTTCCTGGGGTTGTTGCCACCCTTTTAGTATTTTACTTGCTCCGTCATATACTCTTATCTGGACAAAATGACAAGGCGGAAAAATTCACAACAAAAAAAAGAACAAGAAGCAATACCAAAGGTTAGGGACCTAATAATACAGACATTGGTAATATGTCAGATATAGAGTTCAGAATGATGATTCTCAAGGTTCTAGCCGGGCTTGAAAAAGGCATGGAAGATATTAAAGCAACCCTCTCGGGAGATATAAAAGCCCTTTCTGGAGAAATAAAAGAACTAAAATCTAACCAAGTTGAAATCAAAAAAGCTATTAATGAGGTACAATCAATGATGGAGGCTCTCACTGCTAGGATAAATGAGGCAGAAGAAAGAATTAGCGATATAGAAGACCAAATGACAAAATAAAGAAGCTGAGCAAAAGAGGGACAAACAGCTACTGGACCACGAGGGGAGAATTCGAGAGATAAGTGACACCATAAGACGAAACAACATTAGAATAATTGGGATTCCAGAAGAACAGGAAACAGAGAGGGGAGCAGAAGGTATGTTGGAGAGAATTATTGGAGAGAATTTCCCCAATATGGCAAAGGGAACAAACATCAAAATCCAGGAGGTTCAGAGAACTCCCCTCAAAATCAATAAGAATAGGTCCACACCCCGTCACCTAATAGTAAAATTGACAAGTCTTAGTGACAAAGAAAAGATCCTGAAAGCAGCCCGGGAAAAGAAGTCTGTAACGTACAATGGTAAAAATATTAGATTGGCAGCAGACTTATCCACAGAGACCTGGCAGGCCAGAAAGTGCTGGCATGATATTTTCAGAGTACTAAATGAGAAAAACATGCAGCCAAGAATACTATATCCAGCTAGGCTATCATTGAAAATAGAAGGAGAGATTAAAAGCTTCCAGGACAAACAAAAACTGAAAGAATTTGCAAATACCAAACCAGCTCTACAGGAAATATTGAAAGGGGTCCTCTAAGCAAAGAGAGACCCTAAAAGTAGTAGATCAGAAAGAAACAGAGACAATATACAATAACAGTCACCTTACAGGCAATACGATGGCACTAAATTCATATCTCTCAATACTTACCCTGAATGTGAATGGGCTAAATGCCCCAATCAAAAGACACAGGGTATCAGAATGGATCAAAAAACAAAACCCATCTATATGTTGCCTACAAGAAACTCATCTTAAACCCGAAGACACCTCCAGGTTTAAAGTGAGGGGGTGGAAAAGAATTGACCATGCTAATGGACATCAGAAGAAAGCAGGAGTGGCAATCCTTATAGCAGATCAATTAGATTTTAAGCCAAAGACTATAATAAGAGATGAGGAAGGACACTATATCATACTCAAAGGAACTGTCCAACAAGAAGATCTAACAATTTTAAATATCTATGCCCCTAACGTGGGAGCAGCCAACTCTATAAACCAATTAATAACAAAATCAAAGAAACACATCGACAATAATACAATAATAGTAGGGGATTTTAACACTCCCCTCACTGAAATGGACAGATCATCCAAGCAAAAGATCAACAAGGAAATCAAGGCCTTAAATGACACACTGGACCAGATGGACATCACAGATATATTCAGAACATTTCATCCCAAAGCAACAGAATACACATTCTTCTCTAGTGCACATGGAACATTCTCCAGAATAGATCACATTCTTGGTCCTAAATCAATTCTCAACCGGTATCAAAAGACTGGGATCATACCCTGCATATTTTCAGACCACAATGCTCTAAAGCTAGAACTCAATCACAAGAGGAAATTTGGAAAGAACCCAAATACATGGAGACTAAACAGCATCCTTCTAAAGAATGAATGGGTCAACCAGGAAATTAAAGAAGAATTGAAAAAATTTATGGAAACAAATGATAATGAAAACACAACGGTTCAGAATCTGTGGGACACAACAAAGGCAGTCCTGAGAGGAAAATATATAGCGGTACAAGCCTTTCTCAAGAAACAAGAAAGGTCTCAGGTACACAACCTAACCCTACACCTAAAGGAGCTGGAGAAAGAACAAGAAAGAAAGCCTAAACCCAGCAGGAGAAGAGAAATCATAAAGATCAGAGCAGAAATCAATGAAAGAGAAACAAAAAAAAAACAATAGAACAAATCAACGAAACTAGGAGCTGGTTCTTTGAAAGAATTAATAAGATAGATAAACCCCTGGCCAGACTTATCAAAAAGAAAAGAGAAAGGACCCAAATAAATAAAATCATGAATGAAAGAGGAGAGATCACAACGAACACCAAAGAAATACAGACAAGTATAAGAACATACTATGAGCAACTCTACGCCAACAAATTTGACAATCTGGAAGAAATGGATGCATTCCTAGAGACATATAAACTACCACAACTGAACCAGGAAGAAATGGAAAGCCTGAACAGACCCATAACCATTAAGGAGATTGAAACAGTCATCAAAAGTCTCCAAACAAAGCCCAGGGCCAGACGGCTTCCCGGGGGAATTCTACCAAACATTTAAAGAAGAACTAATTCCTATTCTCCTGAAACTGTTCCAAAAAATAGAAATAGAAGGAAAACTTCCAAACTCATTTTATGAGGCCAGCATCACCTTGATCCCAAAAACAGACAAGGATCCCAACAAAAAAGAGAACTACAGACCAATATCCTTGATGAACACAGATGCAAAAATTCTCGCCAAAATACTAGCCAATAGGATTCAACAGTACATTAAAAGGATTATTCACCACGACCAAGTGGGATTTATTCCAGGGCTGCAAGGTTGGTTCAACATCCGCAAATCAATCAATGTGATACAACACATTAATAAAAGAAAGAACAAGAACCATATGATACTCTCCATAGATGCTGAAAAAGCATTTGACAAAGTACAGCATCCCTTCCTGATCAAAACTCTTCAAAGTGTAGGGATAGACGGCACATACCTCAAGATTATCAAAGCCATCTATGAAAAACCCACCGCAAATATCATTCTCAATGGAGAAAAACTGAAAGCTTTTCCACTAAGGTCAGGAACACGGCAGGGATGTCCGTTATCACCACTGCTATTCAACATAGTACTAGAAGTCCTAGCCTCAGCAATCAGACAACAAAAGGAAATTAAAGGCATCCAAATCGGCAAAGAAGAAATCAAACTATCACTCTTCGCAGATGATATGATACTCTATGTGGAAAACCCAAAAGACTCCACTCCAAAACTGCTAGAACTTGTACAGGAATTCAGTAAAGTGTCAGGATATAAAATCAATGCACAGAAATCAGTTGCATTTCTCTACACCAACAACAAGACAGAAGAAAGAGAAATTAAGGAGTCCATCCCATTTACAATTGCACCCAAAACTATAAGATACCTAGGAATAAACCTAACCAAAGAGACTAAGAATCTATACTCAGAAAACTATAAAGTACTCATGAAAGAAATTGAGGAAGACACAAAGAAATGGAAAAATATTCCATGCTCCTGGATTGGAAGAATAAATATTGTGAAAATGTCTATGCTACCTAAAGCAATCTACACATTTAATGCAATTCCTATCAAAGTACCATCCATTTTTTTTCAAAGAAATGGAACAAATAATCCTAAAATTTATATGGAACCAGAAAAGACCTCGAATAGCCAAAGGAATATTGAAAAAGAAAGCCAAAGTTGGTGGCATCACAATTCCGGACTTCAAGCTCTATTACAAAGCTGTCATCATCAAGACAGCATGGTACTGGCACAAAAACAGACCCATAGATCAATGGAACAGAATAGAGAGCCCAGAAATGGACCCTCAACTCTATGGTCAACTCATCTTCGACAAAGCAGGAAAGAATGTCCAATGGAAAAAAGACAGCCTCTTCAATAAATGGTGTTGGGAAAATTGGACAGCCACATGCAGAAAAATGAAATTGGATCATTTCCTTACACCACACACGAAAATAGACTCAAAATGGATGAAGGATCTCAATGTGAGAAAGGAATCCATCAAAATCCTTGAGGAGAACACAGGCAGCAACCTCTTCGACGTCAGCCGCAGCAACATCTTCCTAGGAACATCACCAAAGGCAAGGGAAGCAAGGGCAAAAATGAACTCTTGGGATTTTATCAAGATCAAAAGCTTTTGCACAGCAAAGGAAACAGTGAACAAAACCAAAAGACAACTGACAGAATGGGAGAAGATATTTGCAAATGACATATCAGATAAAGGGCTAGTGTCCAAAATCTATAAAGAACTTAGCAAACTCAACACCCAAAGAACAAATAATCCAATCAAGAAATGGGCAGAGGACATGAACAGACATTTCTGCAAAGAAGACATCCAGATGGCCAACAGACACATGAAAAAGTGCTCCACATCACTTGGCATCAGGGAAATACAAATCAAAACCACAATGAGATATCACCTCACACCAGTCAGAATGGCTAAAATGAACAAGTCAGGAAATGACAGATGCTGGCGAGGATGCGGAGAAAGGGGAACCCTCCTACACTGTTGGTGGGAATGCAAGCTGGTGCAACCACTCTGGAAAACAGCATGGAGGTTCCTCAAAATGTTGAAAATAGAACTACCCTATGACCCAGCAATTGCACTGCTGGGTATTTACCCTAAAGATACAAACGTAGTGATCCGAAGGGGCACGTGCACCCGAATGTTTATAGCAGCAATGTCTACAATAGCCAAACTATGGAAAGAACCTAGATGTCCATCAATAGATGAATGGATAAAGAAGATGTGGTATATATACACAATGGAATACTATGCAGCCATCAAAAGAAATGAAATCTTGCCATTTGCGATGACGTGGATGGAACTAGAGGGTATCATGCTTAGCAAAATAAGTCAATCGGAGAAAGACAACTATCATATGACCTCCCTGATATGAGGGAGAGGAGATGCAATATGGGGGGTTAAGGGGGTAGGAGAAGAATAAATGTAACAAGATGGGATTGGGAGGGAGACAAACCATAAGTGACTCTTAATCTCACAAAACAAACTGAGGGTTGATGGGGGGAGGGAGGTTGGGAGAGGGGGGGTGGTGTTATGGATATTGGGGAGGGGATGTGCTATGGTGAGTGCTGTGAAGTGTGTAAACCTGGCGATTCGCAGACCTGTACCCCTGGGGATAAAAACATATGTTTATTAAAAAAATAACAATGCAAAAAAAAAAAACAAAAACAAAAAACCTCACACACAGAAAACCCAAGGTACAAAGAGGTTAAGTAACTTGTCTGAGGTCACATGGTTAGTAAATGTTGAAAGCTACCTTGTATGCAACACCCCCCCCCAGTAGGAGGGGCTGGTCCCATGAGGTGCTCTAAATTGATTTCCTGCAGCTTTTTCTTTTCTTTTTTTTTTTTAAAGATTTATTTATTTGACAGACAGAGATCACAAGCAGGCAGAGAGGCAGGCAGAAAGAAAGGAAGAAGCAGGCTCCCTGCTGAGCAGAGAGCCCAATGCGGTGCTCAATCCTAGGACCCTGGGATCATGACCTGAGCCAAGGGCAGAGGCTTTAACCCACTGAGCCACCCAGGCGCCCCCCTGCAGCTTTTTCAACAACCTGGCAACGTAAGCGTATTTAGTCCTCCTCTAGACAGACATGGTCAAAACGAAGGTCTAGAAAGGTGAAGTTGCTCTTTGGCCTCGAGGAAGTACCAGAGCTCATTCAATCTCAGCTCTGTCTGGTTCCAAAGCCAGGCCGTTGGCACTAGACCGCAGCAGAAATACTTCCAGACAAACTGGGGGGTGATGGCAGACTTCATTAAAGTTATGCACACGCATTTTGCCGGGCATTTGAAACAACCACATCAGACAAAACTGCCATCCACCGTTACTACCCAGGGAACAAAGCAAGGAGACCTTAATGCGGAAAACTGCAAAGAAGGTTACGAGACTACAAATCAGAAAATCCCTACTGACCTCAACACCGTCCTGTTCTCACTTTCCTCGCCATTCCAGGCACCAGTGAAAAACGTCAAGTACAAACAAGTACAGTGTTTGGGAACCACCTGACGTCCCCTGGAGCCCCAGGGGCTCTCCCCAGCAGCTACCTGGCTAGCCCCCCAGCACCTGCATTCATACAGTTACAGTGATGGCTGCACCTATCCACCCACCTGTCTACCTATCTCTCCCCCTCAAAAAGACAAAGGGGAGAAAAGTTATTTATAATTTTTAAAAAATCATTTCTATACGACTTCTCCCAAGACACCAAAATACCTTTTTATACTGAACCCCTCCGTAAAAAGATTTTTTTTTCTTTAAATTCTCCTTCCAGTTGTAAAGGTGCCGCCTTTGAGAACACAACAAAAAGACGAGCTTCACGTTAGGCCAATTCTAAGAATAATTTCACTTCTACCTGACATTTCACAGGCGGCCCTCCTGTGGCCCAGGACTTTTCTCAACCAGCGGGGCAATGAACAACTCCTGTCTCCAAGAAACATGGTGAATAGAAATTAATGGTATTCAGCAATTTTAAATTCTCTGGCTGAAGGACTTTGGTTTATGAATTGCAAACTAACCAACTCGAAAGCACGCGACTTTCATTTTCCCTCCACATTTATTCTTGCCAGGAGAAAATACTTTTTCCAAGAAAAAGCAGTAACCTCTTATGCCTTCACTCCGTGAGTTTAATTGTTTGGAAGGCATTTTCTGAGGACTTATCTTTCTGGCAAACCCTAGTGTTCTTTGGAAAACTGCACAAATGCATAAATTTACTAGGTGAAGTGCCGTAAACCCTCAACTACTCGACACAGTAAGGACATGTGGTATTCAAATATTCCCATTAAAAAAGTCACCTAACTTAAATTAATTAGGCCTCCAAAAAAAAAAAAAGGATTAAACAGTCACTCTGTTGGCGATTTACAGACAAAAATTTTTCTAAGAATTACAACATCATAAAGTATACCTAATAAACCACAGTGAACAGTGTTTAAGCTTCCTGATGATTAAGGAGGGTCTCAAGGATTTGCATTATAAACAGGATTTGTCTTGGCATCAGAGCAACATGCCCATTATTAGGGAATTCTAGTCGAAGACGTTCCAGGTGACAGATGACTGTATTATTTCTACTAAAGTAGAATTCGGTTTTTAAACAACTGGCTTTGGGGCCAGACAGCCCTGACTCTGCGTCCGCGCTCTTCCATTTCCCAGCCGTGGGGTCTGGGGCAAGTTCCTTCAGCCCTCAGATTCCTCTCCTCGGTGTAAAACATTCCTCTGCTGCGATGCGGGATTTGTTGTCCAGCTCTACCCGCGAGCTGGTGTGCAAAGACTGACCTGGGCTCCGTACCTTTTTGGTAAAGAAAATAACGAACCACCCACAGAAGTAGCTATCCCATATGGCTTAAATCTGGAAATAGCTGGGAAGATGAAGGGCAAGGAAAGGGAAGATGTGGGGAACAGAAAGAGAATTAAAAAGAGGCCTTCATAATGCAGAAACTATCTCCTTTCCATTCTATCAAAAGAAATGGTCTCCCAGAAAACGCAGGAGACTTGAGCGCCCCCTTGGGGTGGGAGACAGGAATTCCATCTTTAGTACGGGTTGCATTTCCAGCAAGAGATCCAACTGTTTGAAAAAAATCCTTAATATTTCAAAGAATGCTGTTACAGTCCAGCTGAGTTTCTGCTTTATCCTACAACATTCTAAATTATCCACAGTAATGTCCTTAAATATTTTCATAATGTGTTTAATAACTCTGTTCTATATTTTAAAATATTTTTATATATTTTTCGTGCTTCGTTCAGCAAATTCTGAGATGACCGCAAAACCAAAGTCTATGAGATTTCAAAAGATGGTCAGGCTGAAAGCATTCGGAACAAAGTCAAGGCAATTATTATGGCCCCATGCTCCTCCTTAACTAATAACGAGCAGAAGTTACTAATAGAAAAAAGTTAGAGTGCTTCATTTGTTTCTTTTTTGCCCTGTAGTTTAGCACATAAATATCATAAGGTGCATAATAATCAGTAACCTTGATGGATAGCAAATACACAGTTGCTAATACTATATCATGAAAGGACTATTTAACATAGGTGCTTTAGGTAACAAGAAAATGAGCGTGCGTAGCTGGATATCATGTGCGGACACTAGCCAGGCCGACTACAAACCATCTGAGGTCGACATATTGGGACTTGTTGATTTTGATAAAATAAAAACCGTTTGCTAATAGATGTGCAGGGGGCGCCTGGGTGGCTCAGTCAGTTAAGCATCTGCCTTCAGCTCAGATCATGATCTTAGAGTTCTGGGATCCTGCCACCTTGGTGGGCTCCCTGCTCAGTGGGGAGTCTGCTTCTCCCTCGCCCTCTGCAGCTCTCCCCGCACACATGCACATGCTTGCTCTCACTCTCCCAAATAAATAAATAAAATCTTAAAATATGTGTGTGTGTGTATACATATATATGTGATAGATGTACAGGAATAAATAATACCAGAGAGAGGGTAAAGTCACAAACTAAATGTATTAGAATATTCCAGATGTCTTAAAAATAAGCCCCCCACTGTTTACTGAAATTAAACTTTTACCCGAAACCTTAGTGTGTTAGTAACTGAGTATCTACAAACTCATGCAATTTATCTAAACAAACCTCTCTGGTAGCATAAAGGGGTGACGCTTGGGGAAAATAATGGTTCAAACATTTTCTATTATTTTGCCAAAAAGCTAGATTCCTACACTCTCCCACTGAAAAGCAGTAATAGCCATTTCTTGAGATACTCAAATCTAGTTTTTTGGCATGAACTGGTAATTTGAAAAAACAATGAGAGAGGAGCACTATGAGGCCAGTTTTCAAACCGAGATAAACTCAGGTGCAAAAGACTGGTTTAGGTAATGGGTCACAGGTGTTTTCCTCAACTGACTGGATTATGAACTTCTTAAAAAAAAAAAAAAGTTTCAACACTTGACAGTGTTGGTGGGAGGTTGAAATGGGGCATAACTTGCTTCAGGCCAGGACTCCCTGCCCGCCCCTCCCGCGCCCCCAAACTCCCAAACCAGGGGCAAGCGTCTGTGCTTCTCCAAGAGTAAGAAGGCGAACAAGTCCCACCTCAATAACCTACATAAACAGGGGAAAATCCCCAAAAATGTACGATTTCTACTGGTACTGGCCTCTCGCAAAAGAAAACGGACCAGTCATAACTCTGGCGACTCCAGCATCGCCACAGCTGGGGTTATGGTAGAAGGTCCCCTCCCCTGTTGGCACAGAGGCTCACCATCTCCAGGGCTGTCTAGACAGGGGGCAGCGCGGGGCTCGGTGCAAACACGGCCCCGGCAGAAAGCACTCGCTTCCTACAGCGTAGAGGTTACACCCAAGTCACACCCAAATAAGTGAACGCCATCAGCATGTCTTGCTTCACCAGCATATTCCCTGTGAACCACGTAACAGACCCTTAAAATAGAAATCGAGAAGATGGGCAATATTTTGGAAACCCAGGTCTTCCTCAAGCTGTGGAAAAAATCTGGGTGGCCCAGATTCCTTCCTTTCTTAAAATAAGACTGCGTTTCCTCCCACTCTAGAAAAGAGGTGGAAATGTTTACATGGATACATCTGATGTGTTGACACAGCTCTTAGCAGCAGATCCTTCAAAAGGGAGATCTTGTCCTTCAGATTCTGCAACAAAGTTCTGATGGTCACGGTAAGCTGGAAAGAAAAGAACATGTCCTCAGTATGCTGGTTCAGACCTGTAGGATCTACTACAAATATCCGGTAAACACACTGTCATTCCTTCAAGGGTGAGCGGGCAGAGATGTCTGACCTCCCAAGGACACCTGCAGGGCGGTAAGGCATCTGAATTTTGGTCCGGTCACCCAGCAGATGCTTGTATCCACTTTCTACTGTGACCAGGCAGTAAGTGGGGCCATACCTGAATAGGGAAACTGCCACTTGACCCTCACGGTCCGAATTCTGTCCTCTGAGCCTCTACCCTCCGATCCCATTTGTCTACCTTGGAGCCATGCAGGAACCTGGGTTCCCTAGTCTGCATTTACCAGCGAAAACCCCCCATCCCCCCGACCTTGCTTCAAATGACAAGCCATCAAGTTCCACTGCCACCGCAGCCAGTCTTGTCTAAACGCACTGGTGTATTGCAAACCCATGTAAAAGTTTTACAGCGGTGTGTTGTCTTTATACAACGTTAACCACACGTGACTGTTTTTCCGAGAGTGTGTGAATCTTCTCAATCATTCTACAGACCCCGAGGAAATTTTGGTTTGTGACCCTGAGTGCTGCCCTGACGGATGGACGGGGGTGGGGAGAGAGGCTCTCAGGAACTGAGAAATATGAAACATAAAGTTGCCCATGTAAATTAAATCCGGTCAGCTGTGGGTGAAATCAGAGACAATGTTTTCAAAAGACAAGATCACAGGTTTCATTTGCTACCTCATTCAGAGTAGCAATTACAAACCTGCAGTGGAAAGGAAGGGGCCTCCCTCCCTAGATTAGCACGGTCACACTAAGGAGGAAAATAGCAGGACACCAGAGGCTGGCCAAGGGCTACACACATCAAGCAGCCCTCAAAGGTATTGGGCAGCCAAGAAAAGTTTAACCTTAACTATTCTAATACCTCTGGGAACCACGGAAAACCACCTACAGTGTTTATGAGGAAATACCGAGGAAAGCAGATCTCCCCTCATTCAAGAAATAAAGAGCAAAACAAACAAACAAAAAAAGCAAAACACACCCCCGCCACACACACGTGCGCGCACGTGCACACACACACACATCCAAACTAAGAAAAGTCTACAAAACTAAAGCTCAAAATCATTCAAAAGATGAAAAAGAATGTAGCCATTAAAAAAGTATGATTGAAATCTCAAAATGTTAGCACAGAAAGAGAGCCATGATAATCTATTCAAAGAAAAAAAAAATCAAGTCATAAAATGAAATGTCATCCATATTGATAAAAAAATCAATCCAGGAACTAAATACTTAAAATGCCACGGGCCATTACCCCTAAGTAGTGGGATTTTAAAAATTTTTTATTAGAAAATGATTACTTTAATAATCAGGAAAAGTTTTCTATCATCATCATTTAACTGAAACTTCCGAAAGCACAGAAAAAGAGAGAAAGCCTAATTTATATTTTAAGCTAACACAACCCTGGCAACAGACACTGACAGAGATCTTGAGGAAAAAAGAAACCACATGCCAATCTCCCATAAGGATTATAAAATATAAAAGTCTTTTAAAAAGATTAGCAAAGCAAATTCAGAATGATGTTAAAATGATAGCATATCACCACCAAGAAGAATTTATCCTAGTAATTGAAGAACAGTTTGATGTTAGAAAATCTAATAATAAAGCTGACAGTGTTGGTGATTAATACAGTATAGGGGAGGGGGTAACTAAAACCAAAACAGAGGGGCACTGGGGTGGCTCAGTGGGCTAAAGCCTCTTCCTTCAACTCAGGTCATGATCCCAGGGTCCTAGGATCGAGCCACGCATCAGGCTCTCTGCTCAGCAGGGAGTCTGCTTCTCCCTGCCGCTCTCTGCCTGCTTGTGATCTCTTTCTCTCTCTCTCTTTCTCTGTTAAATAAATAAAATCTTAAAAAAATATATTAAAAAAAAAAACCAGAAACAACAAAAACTAAGAATGGAACGGTACTGCCTTAACAACAACATTATTCAACTTTGGTCTAGAAGTTCCAACCAATGCAATAAGACAAGTTAAAGAAATACACAGGGGCTGGAAGGAAGGAGAGGAAATTCATTATTTCCAAATGGATTACTCTGTTGGGGAAAATTAAGTGAAGCCACTGACAGATTACTAGAAACAGGAAAAGAAGTCAGTAATCAACTGTAAATTTAAAAAATCAAGGGCATTTCTATGTTTAAGTAATAGGTGGGGACACTTGTTTTTAATTATTAATTTTAAACATCATTAACAATGCCAACAAAATCTCAAAAATATCTAGTATGGTGCCCGGCACATAGTGACTGTGGAGTAAATAATTGATGGAGGAATGAGTAAAAGGAACACTTAATATTGTAAAAATGTAAATGTCCCCCAATTTAATCTTTAAATAAACTACACAACTATTCAGAGTCCCATCTGGAGTTCTTTTATTGAAAAAGAGGTAGTAATTGAGGCACAGTACAAAAGAACTTTAAACTATGCAAAATTATTCTAAACCATGGATAAAGGGAAATATAGGAAGAAAAGGAATGTGTGATGGACTAGGACTTTGACAATCAGATCTGGAGTCTTTATAAAAACCACAATAGGAACAACAGAACAGAAGGTCCAGGAACGGTGCAACCACGCAAAAATTCAGTGAATGAAATACAGGATATTTTGTATCTTGGAGGGGGTAAGGTAGGGAATAATTTATCAAACTGGAAAAAAAGTAAAATTAGATGCCCACAACATAACCAAAATAAACTTCAAATATTTTAAGGATATGTGCTTAAAAATAAAAACTGAAGGAAAGCTTGAAGATTATTTAGGTGATCAGACAAAATATTTATACAGCCTCTGACTATGAAAGACCTTTATCGCCATGATCTCTCCTCTTTCTAAAAGAAAAGACCACAAATAAAAATACTGAAAATTTTGGGGTGCCTGGGTGGCTCAGTCATTAAGCGACTGCCTTCGGCTCAGGTCATGATCCCAGGCTCCTGGGATCGAGCCCCACATCGGGCTCCCTGTTTGGTGGGAAGCCTGCTTCTCCCTCTTCCACTCCCCCTGCTTGTGTTCCCTCTCTCGCTGGGTCTCTATCAAATTAATAAATAAATTCTTTTTAAAAATATTGAAAATTTCAAATCCAGTTTAAAAACAAGTACATGTCCAAAAAATGTCATTTATAAAATCAAAGGCCAAATTAGGAGAAAAAATACTGGTATCAGATATGCCAGATCAAGCTTGAATATAGTCAACATACACATAAAGAACATGGAGATTAAGAAATAACAGGTTAGGGGATCGCCCCACATTGGGCTCCCTGCTCAGCAGGAAGCCTGCTTCTCCCTCTCCTACTTCCCCTGCTTGTATTCCCCTCTTGCTGTCTCTCTCTCTCTCTCAAATAAATAAAATCTTTAAAAAATAAATAAAAAAGAAATAACAGGTTAGGTTAAGGACATATACCAGTAAGTCACAAAGGAAGAAATATGAGCATTCAATAAATGAAAACATGCCCAACCACATAAATTTTAAAAATGCATAATAATCTATTGTATAATTTCACCTAACAGAATGAGAAAGATTTGTAAAAGATAATCAGAATTGATACAGACTTATATGTACAAGAGGCTTAAGATTTCATACGACCTAAATCCAGAAAGTCTACACTAAGAAACTTACTCTGACGTGGGCAATGATTTAGCCACACTGAAAACTCATTTATAATTGGAAATAATCAAACTATCCAAGAGGATAACACCAGCTAAATGAATGAGATCTAAATGTAAAAAGTGAAACCATTGGCTTATGGTAAGAAAACAGGAATAAAGGCCCTTATGTCCCAGAATAGCAAAAGTTACAAGTGAAAATGTGGAGGCATTTAAAGATCATTAGCCAACTCTGTTTAAAAAACCCAAAACTTTCACATGGCAGACGGTACCATGGGCAGAGCCAAACAACAAATGATAAAGAAAATAAGTTACAATCTATCACCAAGAACTAAATCTTCATATTATATAAGGAACTCTTAGAGACTAAAAAGACCAACCAGCCAATTAAAAAAACTGGGCAAAAGACAAGAACGTCTCAGAAAAGTATATATAAATAATGTTTAAGCATGTGAAAACATACTTTCCTTGATTAGTAAATGAACAATGCAAATCTGAAACTACACTGAAATACTATGTCTCACTTATCTCACTGGCAACAACTCGGGAGACTGACAACCCCATTTGTTGGCCAGCCTGTCAAGAAACAGAAACTTGTGCTCTGCTGATCAGGGCACCAAAGGTAAGCACCCCTATGGAGGGGAATTCGGCAATAGGTGAAAAAAATCACATACATCCTAGTTCTGAGAATTCACCCTTGTAAGACACCTCCACAAATATAAGGTGGGGGGGGGGAAGCATAAAGGTATTTACTGCAGCATTTTTTATAACAGCAAAAGTATAGAAACAATCCAAACACCCACCCTTAGACAGGTTAAATGTGCCACAGCATATCCGTGCAGGAGAGTATTATACAGCCCGAAAGAAGAAGGGCAAAAATCTAAGTAAATAAATATGGAGGGATCACCACGATGTAGTATTAAATGAAAAGAAAAAGATATACAAGAGTATCTTTTGTGTAAAAGGAAAAAAAATGAGAACACACACAAACACACAGATGCTTATTTCTGCAAAAATTTAACACAGGAAAAATAAACCAAATTTAATGAAAATGGTTACATATAAGAAGTACTAAAAATCAGGGGTGCCTGGGGGGCTCAGTGGGTTAAGCCTCTGCCTTCGGCTCAGGTCATGATCTCAGGGTCCTGGGATCGAGCCCGCATCAGGCTCTCTGCTCAGCGGGGAGCCTACTTCCCTTCCTCTCTCTACCTGCCTCTCTGCCTACTTGTGATCTGTCAAATAAATAAATAAAATCTTTATTTAAAAAAAAGAAGTACTAAAAATATAATAAACCCATAATTTTATGGTCAATTAATCTCTGACAAAGCAAGAAAGAATACCCAATGGGAAAAAACAGTCTCTTCAGCAAACGGTGTCAGGAAAACTGGACAACAAAATGCAGAAGAAGGACACTGGACCACTCTCTTACACCACACACAAAAATAAACTCAAAATGGATTAAAGACTTAAATATGAGGCCTGAAACCATAAAAATCCTGGAAGAGAGCAGAGGCAGTACAAACTGGCCGTAGCAATGCTTTTGCAATGCTTTTCTAGATAGTCTCCTATGGCAAAACAAATAAAAGCAAAAATAAACCACTGGGAGAATATCAAAACAAAAGCTTCTGCACAGCAAAGGAAACAATCAACAAAACAAAGACGCAAACAACTGAATGGGAGGAGATATTTGCAAAGGACATATCTGATAAGGGATTAGTATCCCAAATATATAAAGAACTGACACAATTCAACACCTCCAAAACAAATAATCCAATTAAAAACGAGCAGAGGACATGAACAGACATTTCCCCAAAGAAGACATCCAGATGGCCAAGAGACACGTGAAAAGATGCTCAATGTGACTCATCATCAGGGAAATGCAAATCAAAACTGCAAGGTACCACCTCACACCCATCAGCACAGCTAAAATCAACACAAGAAACAAAAGTGTTGGCAAGGATGAGGAGAAAAAGGAATCCTCTTGCGTTGTTGTTGGGAATGCAAACCAGTGCAGTCACTGTGGAAAACAGTATGGAAACTCCTCAAGAAGTTAAAAATAAAACTGTCCAATGATCTAGTCATCACCCTACTGGGTATTTACCCAAAGAATACAAAACACAAATTCAAAGGGGTACATGCACCCCAATGTTTAGAGCAGATTTATTTACAACAGACAAGCTGTGGAGGCGGCCCAAGTGTCCACTGGTAGATGAATGGATAAAGAAGTGATACAGATACACTGGAATATTACTCAGCCATAAAAAAAGGAATGAAATCTTGCCATTTGCAACATGGATGGAGCTAGAACATGAGATAAGTCAGAGAAAGACAAATACCATATGATTTCACTCATAGGTGGAATCTTAGAAACAAAACAAAGGAACAAAGGGAAAACGAAAGAGACAAATCAAGAAACAGACTCAACTGCAGAGAACAAACTGGTGGTTTTCATAAGGCAGATGGGTGGGAGGATAGGGGACATAAGTGATGGGGTTTCAAGAGTACCCCAAAAATGAATAAAAACAGATGCAAAGGATAGCATAAAACACAGGAAAAAAGGATCTGTTTTAATACTTTAGAACAGAATAACCTCAGTATTTTTAGTGGGATATTAGTTTTAAAAAGTTAAAAAAAATAAAGACAAACTCAAAGGTAGTGTTCTTTGCAGTACCTGTGTAGTAATCCTGAAACTGTCTTCTGTAAACGATAAAAAGGACCAAGTGGGCAAAAAGAGATCATAGTTTTTGGTAACCAAAGTTCTGACTGCTGGAAAAGAAAAAGACGAATTTGGAATGGGGAAGGTTAGAAAGAAACATGGTGTTGGACTTGGATCAAAGGTGCTAGAATGAACTCATGAGCGTCTAAAAAATAGATTTCCTAGTCAAATCCTGCCACTGTTTTTGTAGCACCTGTAAGCTATTTACATTTTTACGTGTAAAATGTAAAAAAAAAAAAAAAAGCTATTATCTTTTTGGCAAGAACAGATCTTCCAAGAGGTGAAGACATCACCCCTTGTCCTGCAAAGCCTGGGAGATTTACTGTCTGGGGTTTGAACTAGACTATGAAATTGTCAGATACTTTTAAGGGGAAGTAGGAGACATTAAACAAGTGTCATGCTTCATTTAGTCTCAGTCATAACAAGTACCTGATTGGTTATAATGTCAATTCCACGGTCTCACTCACACACACGTGCACACACACACGGAACCTCAGCAGGAGGACGGTTTTCAGACCTCCAAGCTCAAACAAATCACTTCAAGTACTAATTCTCTCCTGGTCTTACCCTGATTGTATTTTCACCATTTCTTTCATACTGATTTTGTTGTTGGATTTTCTCGGCAATCTCTTGTGCAATTTGGCAGGTAGAGTCGTATGTGGAGAACCTGCATCAAAGTCGCAAAGGGAGAAGAAGGTTTAAGGTTCTTTAAAAAAAGACGTCCACGTTATCTGCGTTTCAGTTTTATTCTAGCCACGGATTCAAACAGGAGGGGAGGGTAGTAATAGCGACAGTCATAGGGACGCGTGTTGCTATTACGGTAAGTACAATGTGCTGGGTTTTATAACGAATGCTTCTTTCGTAATAATTCACTTAATCCACACAAAAACACCAGGAGACGGGTCCCATAATCATCTCCACCTTCCAAGGCAGAAAATCAGGCACAAAGAGGTAGAGAGACTTTCCCAGGTGGTACCCCAGCTGTAAACCAAGGCTATCCGGCCCTGAGCCTCTGCTCATAACCGCCTCACCATTCTGTCCATGGCAATGTGTCTGAATCCATTCACTTCCAGAACATTCGGCAAAGGTTTATGGAGCGCCTCCTCTTACCAAGTACTGCTGCAGGCCCTGGAGATCAGAGCAGTGACAAAACGGACAAGGTCCCTGCTCAAGATGCTTAGTGAAGGGAGAAAAGTATAGGATAAACAAACACGTAGTACGTCAAGCACTAAGAAGAAAAATAAAGCAGGATAAGAGAACAGAGAGTTTCAGGCAAGGTGAGGAAAGAGCCAGCAGGGGAAGAACTTTACAAAACAGGCACAGGAAGTACTATTTATCCTACAACAAAATGCTCTGGGGACATGGGACACACACCCTCCTGACATCTAAGCTTATGAGAACTCTCTCAGAGCATTTGCTGAGTTTCTATTTCGTATTTATAGCATTGGAAGCTTTGGAAAATTCACAATGAATTCCCAGTTGTCTCTTATTTTGCCCTTTTGAGACAAAATACTGCCAAACATTTTTTTAAAAAATATTCGTGGGGAGAGAGACAGAGGCAATATTAAGTAAATGTGACCAAATCACATCTCTATCTGTTTTACAGAGAAAAGCTAGGTGCGCGCACACACTGTGTCTCCCCTACTAGGTGGTCTGCTCGGTACAACCAACCTATTTCCCAGCACTGTCCCAGCACCAAATATTGAAAACTGCTACTTGTCCTAACGTCCCCATTTCTGCTTGAAAAAGTAAACTATCCATTTCTCAAAATCTCTGAACTCCCATGCGATATTCGTACACCGAGGGAACTTGGCAAATATGTTTTTCAGTGATAGAAAAAACAATCTCCAATCGCTTCCCTTGGCAATCTTACTAGAGTAATTCCAGCAATGGGGGACAGTCAAGTCCTTGATCTGGGACAGGTCCTGGGCGAAAAGTGTTACATTCTGAACTTCACATGCCAAGAAGTACGATCTTTAGCAACTCCCCACTACACGCTAAAGCAGCCTCATGCAAATATTCACGGGTAAGTGTATGTATGTTCACAAATACAAAAAACAGCAGGTGATACAACACATAATTAAGAAAATAGGAGGAAGGGGTGCCTGGGTGCTCAGTCGGTTAAGTGTCTCTTGATTTCGGCTCAGGTCATGATCTCAAGGTCGTGAGATCATGCCCCATGTCCGGCTCTGCGCTGCACACGGAGCCTGCTTAACATTCTCTCTCTCCCGCTGCCCCTTCCACCGACCAAAAAAAAAGAAAAGAAGAGGGAAGCTGGTAAGGAAACTGGTCCTGGCTCCAGCTCTGCCACATCTTCCCTTCTCCCCGCCTATACCGTCCTCTCTGAAAAGAGGAGCTTAGGTCTGGCTCTGTGGCCCCAGACCACACCTATGAACATCAATAATAAGGCATGATACAGCAGCTCCTTCCAAATGAAGACCGGAAGTGAGAGGAGTAACTGGTGGCCTAGGGCACTCAGACTTGACCGGGCTGGGCCAAGAGGGTACATCATGGGCTGAACTACAAGGCTGAAGCAGGAGGGAGGGGCACATCCTCGACTTGGCAAAAGGCCCAAGGAGCAAGCAAGGGTGAAAGGAAGGAAATGGAAGGACACATGCCTGGTGCATTCAGCTGAGCGGAACTGGGTGGGCGGATTCGGCATCAAAGGGCACAGATGCATGGAAGCTAGTTTCTGCAGAGCCCTGAACACCAGAGTAATCAGGTGAGACTTTTGAAAGAGGGCTTTAGAGCTGTAGGGGACCCTTTTACACATCGAGTGAGCCCTTGAAGAGGTTCTGTGAAATGCAGAAGGCCAAAACCCCAGATGTCTCGCTCCCACTCCTCACCTTCCCACGTTAGCTTTGGAGAGCAACGGTCCTAAAACTTTGCTAGTGCTGGAATCACCAGGAGAATCTTCAAATAACAACATCACAGCCAAGTCCTGGCCCCCAGCCCCATGCATTCTGCTTGACCTGGACACAAGGAATTGTGAAAGCTCCCCTGGGTCTTCCGATCTGTACCTAGAGCTCACGGGCAGCCTCATCACGGTATCAAGCACACAAGTGCCTAAGGTACTAGTTCAGGAAACTGAGCTGGGTTACACAAATGGCTAGGCACGAGAGAGGTGTGGGCAGGAGATGGGAAGACTTTTCCAGCTTTCCAAGTCTAGAACGGTCACCAGTATCTACTGCCTGCAAGGCACAGGGCTAAAAGGATGGGATCACAGCATGAACAAATCACATAAAATTTAAGAGAAAAGCCAAAGACTTAATAATCTGATAGGAGGAGTGAAGAGAAAGGGGATGATTGGAGTTTCCAGGCCTGGGTGACTCAGAGGATGGTGATGCCAAAAGGCAGAGACAAAGAGGAGCAAAGAGAAGTTTCCAGACCATGGACTAAATGGTTCTGCCACAAAAAACACTGAACGCACAGTTAAATTCACATATGTATGAGATTTACTCAGGGAAAAAAAAATCTTGGGGGAGGGGGAGAAAGATATGGAGGGAAGAGATGATAGAAGAATGGGGGAATACTGGTAATTACAGGAATCCAGGGTGAGTATAAAGGCGTTATATTATACATTACACAGGGTCATGGTATGGATGATACTATCCCATTTTGTATGTATTTTACCTTCCATAACAATTTTTAGAAGGGACCCAAGAAAGGCCCAACCAGAATACAAAACTGGTAAGGTCTGTTAAACTGTAATTTTTCCAGAAATGATGTATCATCAACAAATATGTTGCCCGGCAGTAACGTTAATTAGCTTCAGCAAAGAACCACTTCAGAGGCAGTCATCCCTTGCTCCTTCCATTAAAAAGTGAGCTTGCCCCTTGCTCTGATACTCCATTAAAGCTGCCACTGCTATATTCCACTTTTTTTATTATTATGTTCAATGAGCCAACAACCATTCCATTTTCAACATTAGGATATCACTCGGGAGTAAAGCATCATTGACCTATGATTCTTCAAGAGCAGGAAGGCAAGGCTGTATGTAGTCAAGTCTGTTTTTATAGGTTTTGTCAAAGTCCCGTTCTGTACTCCCTTCGGCCCTCCTGACCAGCAATCCACTTTGCAAGGTAGCTGATGCTAACCCAACAGAGTTCCCTCACTGTTTCACTGTCAGCAGTCAGGGGAGAAAGCCACTGGGTCAAACTACTTGAGAGTAAGAGGGAACATGATGTGCTCTCAGCATAAACTGGAGATGAAGCCTGGGGTCCAGTGATGGCTTCCAGCAATCTACATGGACAGCCACCTCCGAGCTTTACTTCCTACCTTATGTATAGTGAGGGGCTTAGCTCCCAGGAGGTGGAGGGGAATTTAGCAATACCTATCAAGGGCCTTAAAAATGTTCTTATCCTTCAATCCAATAGTTCCACTTCTAGGAAGCAAGTGGAGGAAATAAGGAATGGAACAAAGGGGAGTCTTTGTAATAGCTAAACAAAACAAACTCTAACATTACAAAGTGGTACAAAGAGGGAAATAATTAAATGAATTATGGTTATTCATACAGTGCACTATTACGCACCATGAAAAAAATCATGCTTTCTGTAAAAATTTAATGACACGGAGAAATGTGCTTTGCCTTGTGAAACACGCAGGTTTCCCTCACTATCCAAAAATAGTCTTCCTACAAAACCTTTCCTAAGTCGAAATGGTGTAAAGCAAAGGGGCCAATTACCATAAATATATATGGAAACATTTTTTGAGCTTTCCTAAACCCCCAAAAATAATCTCTCTGGGGCTTTTTTGATACCTTAGGGCACATCTTGCTAAGGGATACACAAAATAAACCAAGATAAAGCCCAGATGCTCACAGACACATTTCAAAGCTATGAGAGCTGGATGCTGAGATGCTGAATGTAGTTTCCAGGAAGGAGCTTGGGGTGGGGGAGTCACTCTGGTTGACCTGGGGAGTGCAATGTCTCTATGACCTTTTGCTACAAAAGAAACACTGAATGCTAGCTTTGCTTTCCCCTCTTTTTTCATAAAAGCAAAAATCCTCTTCTGATTTCTTTTGGTTAGCAAAAAGAAGTACTAAGGTAAGTTTTTCATAAAACCAAAGTAGCACAATGTAAAGTCTTAAGAAGCTGGAGATACCTGTACATGATATATAATATATATGCATAGTATATTCGCTTTCCTTTTAAAAATCAGTACCAGCAGGTGCCTCGTTAGCGCAGTAGGTAGCGCGTCAGTCTCATAAAAATCAGTACCAGCTATTACTCCAAATGACAGAGCTGAAGATGTGGCGTTCTTTTTCTCTGGAAATGGTATTTTCTAAATTTTCTATCAGAGTGTACACAGGTGTTAAAATTAGGTGGAAAAAAAACCGTTAAATCAAGTGAGCCATTTGGCGCAGGTGACCCAGATCCAAAGAAATGCTTTGATCCTGCAACCTGGTCTAGTAGTCACAGTGCCTACAACTTAATTATAAATTATACCAGAAATATTAACAAGAACTTTCCAGAGCTAGGATATGCTTTTAATCATTAAACCAAAAAACTCCAGTCCGACGTGCGGGTAGCAAGATGTTCCTTAGGATCAGAACTTGCGTCTTTTCATCATTCAGTCCATGGGACGTAATTGTTGAAGGAACAACCCTTCCCAGCGCTTTTTTTTTTTTTTTTTTTTTAACTGCAGAGATGCTGCCGCAGAAACAGCCTTCCCGATACTGACTCAGGGAAGGGTTAGCCGCCTTACAAACAAATGCGTAATTTCCCTCCCCTATTCCTCTAAGTTTTTTGAAGGGCCCACAAGATATAGGTCCTAGTGCCAACTGGTTACTAACCGGCGGGTGACTGTGGATTCTGAACCTCGGTTTTCTCAGTCCCGGAGGAAAGGGGGCGGGGGGGGGGGGAAGGTCACCCGATGCACCGGCGTTCCACAAAAAGGGGACTCGGACTTCACTCTACCCGCAGTCCAAGGAAGCTTGCACCAGCCAGCTCCGCAGCAGGACGGGCGGGAAGTCCCCGCGGCCAGATGCAGCCCAGGAGGACTAAAGGCATGTGTCCGGGATTCGGTACTCGCCCCCACCTCCCCGGTATCCACCCGGTTCCCCTCCCGGGCCACCCCCGCGAGCACCGAGGTTGGCGGGACGCGCGGCGCGGTCCCCCTAGGCACGGAAAGGCCCCTCCCCTCCTCCTGAGGGGCTCCCCCAGCCCCAAAGCCTGGCTACCGTCCGCTCCCCGGAAGCCCGGCCTCCCCCGCGGACCCTCCGCGCGGCCGCCCTCACCCAGGGCTCACCAGGGGTCCGGGGCCATCGTGCAGTCTCCGCCCGCCGCCGCTGCCGTCGGACACTTCCTGCTCGCGGCAGCTGACTACGGCGGCCCGAGCGGCTCATACCCCGCGGTTCAACCCGGGCGCGACCGGAACCTGGCGTTTGCCCGGGGAGCGTACACCTGGGGTTGGAAAGGATGATCACGAAAGCGAAGCGGCCCTCGGGGAACGTCAGGTGGGAGCAATAATCTAATCGGTTCCCCCTGAGGGACGCGAACAGCCCGGCCCAATGAAAATTAAACCGTTGGGCAAAAATCTGAGCATTTTCCGGGGAAGGTGGGCGCATCTTAAGACTTGCAGCAGTTACCTGAATTTTCATCCCGCTTCAAAAAAAAAAAAAAAAAAAAAAAAAACCTGGACTGGGGGCATAGCGGCCCGACTGTGTAAATTTACTAAAACTCACTTTGAGTGAACTTTATATGTAAAGTGATAGCTCAGTAAAGCTTAAAAATTCTTTTCAACCCTGCTTCCAACAAGGGACCCAAAGAAGTGGCCATTATATATTATTTTTCATTATATCGGTGCTTAATTCTATAGTTGCGGAAAAAAGTCACAGATGCTTTCCGTGGAGGGAAAGCGTGCACTCAGCGCCCCTAAATTTCCTAAAGGAAAGAGGAGGGGGGTAAAGCCCCACCTCCTTTTGCAGCGCGAGCACGGGGCGCTACAGCTCGGGGCGCTACAGCTCGGGGCGCTACAGCCCGGAGCGCGCGCAGGCGCGGGCCTGGTGCGCATGCGCACGTCCGTTACCATACCGACCGGCCGACGCTACGCCGCTGGAAGCTGAGAGCGGGGAGAGCCCAGGCTCCTGGGGATGGAGAACCAAACTTCGCTCAAAGCCGAGGTGGCCGAGCTGGAGCTTGAGGCCGTGATTGGCTTCAACGGTGAGGCCTCGAGGGTGTCTGGGCTGGGCGGGTTGCGAGCCCCGGGGACGAGTAGTGCGAACGGGGACACCGGTGTGGGACCCCGGGTGCGCCTGGAAGGCAGCGCGGGACACTGGCCAGGGCCAAGCTCTCTCCTGCCCCAGAGCCCTGGGGAGTCCCTTCCTCGCTCCAAGTCTCAGGGACTAGGATGGCTTCGCAGCACCTAAAAAGGACAAGGGCCTCCTCTCCGGGACCGAGGATAAGTAGGGTGGCCGTAACCCTTCTCCCCATGGTTAGCTCCACCTTGGCCCTAAGCCCTCGCGCAGCCCCCAGAGCTGCCCGCCCCTCGGCCCCTGGGACCAAGAAACTCCTAGAACCCCAGCTGATGTGCTAATGAGAACGGGCTGGGGACTGAACGTGGGTGTGAGCAGCTGCTTTAGGGGATGGTCTTGTCCCCTAACCCAAGAATTCTTAATGGTGAGGATCTCAGACCCAGATAAAAGGCGGAGAGGACGCCAGGGGGAGCTGGAGGGGAGAGATGCTCGGATCAGGGGAGATCTGCTGGTTCAGCTCACATCTTATTTAGGACTGCCTGTTATTTTGAAATTTAAGGGGTTGGTGGTGGGGGGAGGTGCTCTTTGATGTTGGGTGTGAAGGATGGAAACAAGCAATGCGTTACGATTTAGAAAAAGTAAACCTTTTTTTAAAGTGCGTTGTGTTGCCTGGAAGTTTTAAAATTATGATAATGCAGATGCAGAACCATCAAAGATTAAAGTTTTTAGGCACATTCTGGGACTTGGCTCTTGACTCTTCATTTTTGTTTAATAGTTTCTGATAGAAAGTGGGCAGCTTAGTGCATCTGAGAAGTCGGCCATCTTTGTAGCTGGTGACAAGGTCATTGGTAAAGAGAGTGAGTGACCTCTGAGTGCAGGGGGTCACCGCAGTGACCAGTGCAGAGCTTCCAAAACAGAGCTCTGCGACCGAGTTCATGCTGTTTTGTCGAGCTCTAAGAATAAATACATGGTCCCTTATATTCCATTCCTTCTCCTGGCCATGACAGAGGTTAGCTTTCGCCTGGAAACAAATCAGAAGTCAATGCAAAGCCCCTTTTCTCATTTTCATGCTAGAACTCCTTGCAGAGTTACATTACAGTTTATGAATTTCAACTTGAGAGTGTAAATGTGTAATGGTGCTTGACTATTGTAGTTAGTGTATTTTGAAGGGAATTTATTATTTAAGCAAACCAAACATAGTTGTACGGCTTATGAAAACATTTTATAAAGCTACAGTTATTAAGAATTTGGTATTGGCACAAGAATAGCCACATTTTATATATACACAATGGAATACTACGCAGCCATCAAAAGAAATGAAATCTTGCCATTTGCGACGACGTGGATGGAACTAGAGGGGATCATGCTTAGCGAAATAAGTCAATCGGAGAAAGACAACTATCATATGATCTCCCTGATATGAGGGAGAGGAGATGCAACATGGGGGGTTGAGGGGGTAGGAGAAGAGTAAATGAAACAAGATGGGATTGGGAGGGAGACAATCCATAAGTGACTCTTAATCTCACAAAACAAACTGAGGGTTGATGGGGGGAGGGGGTTGGGAGAGGGGGTGGGGTTATGGATATCGGGGAGGGTATGTGCTATGGTGAGTGTTGTGAAGTGTGTAAACCTGGCGATTCGCAGACCTGTACCCCTGGGGATAAAAATATATGTTTATAAAGCTGTAAAAAAAAAAAAAAAAAAGAAAGAAAAAAGAAAGGATGAATACCCAAGTTTTGTAGCAACATGGACGGGACTGGAAGAGATTATGTTGAGTGAAATAAGTCAAGCAGAGAGAGTCAATTATCATATGGTTTCACTTATTTGTGGAGCATAACAAATAGCATGGAGGACAAGGGGAGATGGAGAGGAGAGGGGAGTTGAGGGAAATTGGAAGGGGAGGTGAACCATGAGAGACTATGGACTCTGAAAAACGATCTGGGAATTTTGAAGGGGTGGGGGGTGGGAGGTTGGGGGCACCAGGTGGTGGGTATTGTGGAGGGCATAGATTGCATGGAGCACTGGGTGTGGTGCAAAAATTAATGAATACTGTTATGCTGAAAAAATAAAAAAATTAAAAAAAAAAAAGAATAGCCACATTTATCAATTGACTAGAGTAGATAAGGCCATGTTTATCCTATCATGCGAAGAGTTTCTAAACCAAAAACAGCCACAATAGAACAACAGATGAAGGGTCTACAATCTATAGACTGTTGGCTCGGATTTTATTTATTTTTTTTTTTAAAGATTTTACTTACTTATTTGACAGAGGGAGAGAGATCACAAGTAGGCAGAGAGGCAGGCAGAGAGAGAGGGGGAAGCAGGCTCCCTGATACTGGGCTTGATCCCAAGACCCTGAGATCATGACCTGGGCCAAAGGCAAAGGCTTAACCCACTGAGCCACCGAGGCGCCCTATGCTCTGATTTTCAAGTTTTACTAGAATCCAGCCATGCACATTTGTTGATATGTTGTCTATGGCTGCTTTTACACTACGGTAGCATACTTGAGTAACTGTGGTCCATGATGCCTACTGTTTGGCCCTTTATAGAAAATATTTGCTGACCCCTGAAATGAATAAGAGGTAAAGAAATATAAATGGCTACTAGCTCAAAATGTTTAAACAAGGGGCGCCTGGGTGGCTCAGTGGGTTACAGCCTCTGCCTCTGGCTCGGATCATGATCCCAGGGTCCTGGAATGGAGCCCCACATCGGGCTCTCTGCTCAGTGGGGAGCCTGCTTCCTCCTCTCTCTCTGCTGGCGGCCTCTCTGCCTACTTGCGATCTCTGTCAAGTAAACAAATAAAATCTTTTAAAAAATAGTTTTTAAAAAGTTAAAACAAAACAAACAAAAAACCCCTGCTATTAAAACCTTGACTCTTTTTTTCTCAGACGGGCAAAGCTACAAATAGGGGTACCAGTAGGATAAGAATAACAAATGACTCTCAATTACTACTGCCAGAAGCATAAATTTTACAACCTTTTTGAAAGAGTTTTTGTAGTACCCATTATGATTTCTAATGGGAATAATCTTGGGACTTCTAAAACTTGAGCCACTTACTCAAGTTTCCAAAAGAGGGATGCCTCGGTGGCTCAGTTGGTTGAGAGTCTGCCTTAGGCTCGGGTCATGATTCCGGGGTCCTGGGATCGAGTCCCACATGGGCTCCTTGCTCAGCAGATAGTCTGCTTCTCCCTCTGCCTCTGCCTGCTCTGCCTGTTCTGCCTGCCGCTCTCCACTCTCTCTGACAAATAAATAAATAAGAATCTTCTAAAAAAAAAAGTTTCCAAAAGAACTATGTACTGTGGGATTCACTGTGGTACTCTGTATCATAGCCTATATACTGGAGGAAACCCACATCTCCATTGGTAAGAAATTGGTTTAAAAACAATTGCAGGGCACCTGGGTGTCTCAGTGGGTTAAGCCTCTGCCTTTGGCTCAGGTCATGATCCCAGGGTCCTGGGATCGAGCCACGCATCACATCACATCTCACATCACATCGGGCTCTCTGCTCAGCAGGGAGCCTGCTTCCCCCTCTTTCTCTCTCCCTGCCTCTCTGCCTACTTGTGATCTCTGTCTGTCGAATAAATAAATAAAATCTTTTAAAAAAAATTGCAGTCCAGCAGTGTTTTGGAACTAGATAGAGGTGGTGGTCCTTTGACAGTGGGTATGTACTAACTGCCCCTGGATTGTCCCCCGCTTCAAAATGGTTTATTTTATGTGAATTTCACCCCAGTAAATTATTTTTTAAATTACAGCCCTTTTGTACAAAATACTACATAACCCTTAAGAAAAATGAGATAGATCTATAGGGGAAGAACAAGGAAAGATGTGAAAGGTATGTTAGCTGTAAAACGCAACTTGCCCAATAGTACATGTGGTATGAGTGTATTACAGTTTAAGTAAAGTCTGTGTGTGTGTGTGTGTGTGTGTGAGAGAGAGAGAGAGAGAGAGAGAGAGGTGGGGAGCGGTGGACATGAGTATATATGGAGAAAAGAAGGAAATGTGATAATTCTAGGGGACATGTGTGATTTTGGCTACTCAACATCCAAATATCTTTTTATTTGAGGAGAATCCCAAGATAGGCAAAGAGGGGTATCTGCTGCCTTTGATCAGGTCTTAAAGGGGCGGAGGCTTCCTCTCCTAACTTCTTGGCAGCCAGCTCAGAGAAAGGTGACATCATTGCTCAGCAGGGCCAGAAGTGCCCACCCAGAGCTTCCCCTCTTCAGGACTGGGGCATAAGAATGGAGCCCGGTGGGAACAAGAATTCCTTAGTTCATGTCACTTGGTCTGGTGTAACTACTGGTCCTGTCTCTTTTTCAAGTCTGATTTCCCATACTTCCTACCGGTTCTGTGAGCTTTTTCCTTCCAAGAAATTATTTTTCCCTTTAAGTTCTGCCAGAAACGACCTTTCTTGCTAGCAACCAGGAGCCCCAATTATCAAATGCAAAGAAATAAATCTGGAGAAATACACATCTGTGTGTTAACAATGGTATGCAGGGGGTAGTGTAGGGCTCTTATAGTTTTATCATAAAATAGTTGAACAGAAATTTAGGATGCCACAATGAATACAGAGTATTGCATGCAGAATTAGCAAATTTTGACACTTTTTCTTATTTGAGTTAATATTTTTAAGAAAAAAAATTCACATTTTATGTCCTTTCTCCTGACACACTATCGTATCCTTTCTCCCTCTTTGGAGACAACCACTTTCCTGAAGGTAATGTGTACTCTTTCTAGCTATGTTTTTACATTTTACTGTACATGTAAAATATTAAATATGCTATATATAAATAATTTATGGCACAAAGTTGCATATTTCTATATTTTATAGAAATATCATCCTGGACACATTCTGAAGCCTGCTTTTTTTTTTCTTTAAAGATTTTATTTGCTTATTTGACAGAGAGAGAGCATAAGCAGGGTTCTGCAAGCAGAGGGAGAGGGAGAAGCAGGGAGCCTGATGCAGGGCTCCATGTGGGGCTCCATCCTAGGACCCCAGGATCAGGACCTCACCAAAGGCAGCTGCTTCACCACCAGCTGAGCCACCCAGGTGCCCCATATTATCAGCCTTTTTAATTGTAGCCATTTTGATGGAGACCAAATGGTATCTCATTTGAGATGTAATTTGCATTTCCTTGATTACTGGCAGAGTTGCCTGCCTTCTCATATGTTTATTGGCTTTTGACTTTCCCTGCTCATTAGTTGCCTGTTCCACATCTTTGGCTCATCCTTCTGTTAAAGCCCTTTGTGTCTTTCTTATTTCTTTGCTATAGCTCTTTGCATATTCTGGGTAGGATGCTTGTCTGTCTCCGCCATTGCAAATATCTTCAACTGGTTTCCCTTTTTCTTTTCATCTTGTCAAGTGTCACTAAAAACTTTAAATTTTTAACATAACTGGACGAATGTATTGGCCTTTTCTGTTAGCATTTGCTGTTTTTGTGACCCGTCGAAGAGGTCATTTCCTACAACTTGTGTACACATTAAGTCTCGTTGGTCACAGTTGGGTCCTTGATCTATTCGAGATGTACTGTTTGTGGTTGGTGTGAAGTTGGATCTAATTTTACATTTTCCCATATGGATAGCCATATGATTGCTTATAAGGTAACTACAACTGAGTAACTATACATATAATGAGTAAATCACTCCCAAAGACACAAACCTTAGTCTTTTGAGAACCTACTGCATGAAAAAGGAATGACCTGAATTAAAGCAAGAGAAATCATTTATTCAATAAATATATTTGGCAATTTGAGCAAAAAAAAAAAAAAAAAAAAAATCTACTTAGCTCCCGGCATCACATTATGGACCAAAATAAATTCTAGAGGGAGTTAAATGTGAGAGATGAATTCACTAAAAGACCAGAAGATGATATTAATAAATATTTATGACTCTTTTGATGGAGTAGGAAATAGCCATAGAACAATTTTAAAATACCCAGGAATAAACATACCAAGAAATGTGTGAGATCTTTATGAGGAAAAATTGAAGTTGAAAAAATTGAAAATGCCACTGGAAAAATTTGAAAAAAATGGAAAATGCCACTGGAAACCCTGAAGGGAGACTTTGGAAAAACACATCCTGCTTTTAGAAAGGAGATCAAATGTGTTATTATAAAAATTATTTTTCCTTAATCTACACCTGGAATACTATTCCACTTGAAGTGATTTTTAACTGATCAAACTGACTTTACAGTTTATACTGTAAAATACTATCAAACACAACCCCAGGAATTCTGACCCGTTGAGTGTATGGAAGGACTTCTATTTCATATTAAAACATTTAGCAAAGGTTTGCAATTCTTGAGATGGTTCTTGGCAAATACCTAGAGGATGGGGGATTGGGGGATGGGGTCTCACACTGAGAAGGCCTGGCTTCTTTAGAATGCCTGGTGGTGACTTAGAACCAAATTATTTTTATCCAACTTCTGCAGTGACTTCACATTCCTCATGCCTCTGCACTTGCGGAGACAGGCACTCAGGAAATCTGCTTCTCAGCATTACACACTTGGCCCTGGGGCCTCGCTCTCCAACAGTGACATTGTTGGACCTGCGACAGGATCTCTGAGAGCTTGTGAGAAATGCAGAATGTCAGCGCCTCTCCAGACCTCAGATCTGAATCTGCATTTTCGCCAGATCCCCTGGCGATTTTATATACGTTAGGGTATGAGAAGTGGTATACTAGGCTGACCTTGTCGGTGGAATAAAATTACATACGTTACCCCCCACACACACGCACACACACAAAACACAATTTAGTTGAAATCAGGTTTATTCCAAAAGCGTTCTCTTTTGCATTCAGTTTTTTAGAAACTGGCCACTTTACCAAATTATTACTATTTTTTTTAAAGATTTTATTTACTTCTTTGACAGGGGGAGAGAGCACAAGCAGGGGGAGCAGCAGAGGGAGAGGGAAGCAGACTTCCCACTGAGCAGGGAGCCCAACAGGGGGCTTGATCCCAAGACCCTGAGATCAAGACCTGAGCCAAAGGCAGACACTTCACCCACTGAGCTCCCCCAGGCACCCCCTAACTGCTTTGTTTTAAGTAAGCTCCATGTCAAACCCCGGGGCTTGAATTCACAACCTAGAGATCAAGAGTTAGCTGCTCTACCGATGGAGCTAGCCAGGCGCCCCTAATTACTACTATTTTTATTTTTACTTATTTATTTTTTTTAAAGATTTTATTTATTTATTTGACAGAGAGAGATCACAAGTAGACAGAGAGGCAGGCAGAGAGAGAGAGGGAAGCAGGCTCCCTGCTGAGCAGAGAACCCGATGCGGGACTCGATCCCAGGACCCTGAGATCATGACCTGAGCCGAAGGCAGCGGCCTAACCCACTGAGCCACCCAGGCGCCCCTAATTACTGCTATTTTTATTTTTACTTATTTATTTTTTAATGACTACTCTTCTTTAACCTCTCCCTTTCAGGACACGTGCCCACAGGCCTGAAATGCCATCCTGACCAAGAGCATCTCATTTACCCTCTGGGCTGCACGATCCTGATTCAGGCGATTAACACCCAGGAACAGAATTTCCTGCACGGTCATAGCAACAACGTCTCCTGTGTGACCATCTCCAAGAGCGGAGTTTACATAGCCTCTGGACAGGTCACGTTCATGGGCTTCAAGGTGAATGTGTGAAAGACAGCTCCCTGGCAATGGATAGTGAGGTGCCCCCCCCCCCGAAACCCGGCCCCCCTCTCCAGCTCAGCTCTGTGCCGGCCCACATCCTTCCTCTCCCTCTTCTCCCATTGGCTTCCTCTTTGATCTTGTCTTCATTCCCTAGGCCTGAGGATAAAGTATTTTGGTGTCCACACCAGACCTGGCCGCTTGCAGACTGATAATGCTCAGGAACTGAAAAGTCCCTGCTTAATTCATTTTTATTCTTATTTTTTTAGTCCCTGCTTCCTTTAAAACTGTTGCCGGTTTCTCACCGTTGTGTTTGTTAAGACATGATCTAATTTCCAGAAAAAGTGCAATTACTGATTATTTCTTGCCCAGACGGGGAGCTCTCCCCTCAGAGCCTTTGGAAGCCGGGCTGTGATCTGACTGTGTCTTCTTGCCCCCAGGCAGATATCATTCTGTGGGATTATAAGAAAAGGGAGCTGATTGCCCGGCTGTCACTTCACAAGGGCAAAATTGAAGCGCTGGCCTTTTCACCAAATGATTTGTACTTGGTGTCCCTCGGAGGCCCAGATGACGGAAGGTAATGAACTCACATTAATCTCTAGGTATGTTCTGTGCCCTCACCCCATGGACGTTCTCTGTTGGCCTGTCCCTGTTCAGCTGTGTGTCCTGTGCAAAGCCTATGGGGAAAAAATACCACAGGGCCAGAGTTCTCAACCTGAGATGCTCATCGCAAACCACTGGGGAGCTTTATTGTTTTAATTTATTCATTTGAGAGAGAGACAGAGAGAGGGCACAAGCAGAGGGGGATGGAGAAGCAGACTCCCCGCTGAGCTGGGAGCCCGATGTGGGGAATCAATCCCACAACCCTGAGATCATGACCAGAGCCAAAGGCAGATGCTTGACAGACTGGGCCACCCAGGCATCCCATGGGGAGTTTCAGAAATCCCGGATACCTAACTCCACCTCCAGGGAGCTGGATTTGATTGGCCTGGGCTTTAGGCAGCCTCAACGCTTCCCAGATGATTCCAACATGCAGCTGAAGTTGGGCACTTTTGCTGTAAAAGAAAGATGACATCATCATCATCAATGACAACAGTTGATTTGGGGGCGGCGTGAACACCTTAGTGTTATCACCTTAACTCAAAATGGGAGCTCCTGGGGCCATGTGACAGGCGAGGAACGAAGGCCACCAACTGGTAAGTAGCAGAGCGGGGAGAACCACCCAGGCAGTGTGACCCCAGAGGTGGTGGCATTTTTAACCTGCCTCGCCCAAGACACGATCTTTGCCCCCACCGAGGAACTCAAGAGGCAGAGAATACAGACGCATGAAATTAGGGGAGAAAAATGTAAAATCATTGTGTTAGAAAGAACCATCAATGCAGTACGTATTCCCATGTGAATGCTAAAATAGAAGAAAACAAGAACGTCTGAGGTTTGTGTTGGATTTTATACTTCGGCACACTTTTACAGATAGTTTCTGGTTCGAGCTTGTTGGGTCTAGTACAAAGGAAATTTACCTTTTTTTTTTTTTTTTTTTTTTTTAATTTGACAGAGAGATAGAGAGCACAAGTAGGCAGAGCAACAGGCTGAGGGGGAGGGAGAAGCTGGCTCCCCGCTGAGCAAGGAGCCTGATATGGGACTCGACCCAGGACCCTGAGATCATGACCTGAGCCAAAGGCAGATGCTTGACCCACTGAGCCACCCAGGTGCCCCACCCATGTCCATGGTTTATAAAGGAAGGATGTTGTCCAGCTATGCCCAAGAATTCAGAATTCATATCCCCTCCACCATGAAGGTTCTCTCCAGGAGCACTGGGATATTTTTTTTACACCTTCATTGAGATATATTTCACATACCATAAAATCCACCCATGTAAAGTATATGGCTGTATACATTTTGGTATAGTAGTTATCCAAGTGGATTCCTTCCTTCCTTCCTTTCTCCCTCCCTCTCTCCCTCCCTTCCTCTCTTCCTTTTTTTTGCTGAAATATTTCCCCAAAGATATTTTTTACATGTCATGTTGTATAACCACCACCACAAACAATTGTAGAACATTTTAGCACTCCAAAAAGAGACTTTCCACCCATTAGCAGTCATTCCCTGTTCCTGCTCTGCCATTACCCTCCCAGCCCCAGGGAGCCGCTCATCTACTTTCCATCTCCCTAGGTTCGCCTTCACTGACTGGCTCCCATAAGTGGGATAATACAGTAGGTGGCCTTTTGCAACTGATTTTTTTAATTAAGCAGAGTGTTTTAAGGCTCATCTGTCCAGTAATACTCCACTGTATGGCGACACCACATCTTCTCCATCAGTTGATGGGGCTCTGGGTCTTTCCTACCTGGAAGCTATTGTTCATAATGCGGTAATGAACTTCATGTGCAAGATTTGGTGTAGACGTATGTCATTTCTCTTGGGCATGAGGGAATTGGTTTTAAGAGTGTTTTTTGAGGGGGAGGGGTATATGCTTCTCAAGTTTTCCACTTCCCATGGTATCTATCAATTTCCTACTAAGAAAAAAAATTATGGCTCTTATGTTACCTCCTACCTCCCCATTCCTACCCATCTTGGTTCCACCTGGATTTTAGACGCCCTGTGATAATCCCTTCTACATGGAGGGAACTTGCGAAGCGTAGCCGGGCATGTTTTACCAAAGTTTGTAACATCCGCATTCCTTTTTCTTTAACATTTTGATTCGGATGTTCCCCCAGCATTTGTGTTATTGTCTGAACACGTTCAATTTAAGGCTAAGTTGTGTGATTGCTCCAGAAGAAAGGAAATGGAACCCAAAGCAGTACTTCTCCAATCAAGGTCCGCAGACCAGCAGCACCAGCATCACTGGGGACCTTTTTAGAAAAGTGAAATCTCAGTCCCATCCCCCAGCCCGCTGACCCAAGCTCTGGGGGTGAGTCCCAGCAGCCTCTGGCCAAGCCCGCCATGTGACTCGGTCACATTTGGGAGCACTGCCTGATGTCATCCTCTTTGTTGCGATGTTTTTTTCTGGAATACTTCTCCAAGGAAAACTTTTTATGAGAGAAATGGGTGGTAAATTTTTACGCCTTGCCTCTCTGAAAATGTCTTTATGGCTTCATTGATGGGGTCCCTGGATTTCCAGCCTCCTTATCATTTTCTGGCAAAGCCTTTGAAGTGTCACCTGCTTGTCTTCCAATGTCCATCGTGACGCAGGGGACGTCTGGGGTTCCATGTAATTCTTTCATTCCTTTTCTTCCTTTGATTCTAGAGCCACTAAAAAAAAAAAAAAAAAAAAAAAAAAAAAAAAAAACTTGTTTCTTCTCTTGAGAGCCTGTCTCCCCCTGACTTTTTTGGTCCCTCTTGTTTTGGCAGTGTGGTCGTGTGGAGCATAGCGAAGAGAGAAGCCATCTGCGGCAGTCCCGCGGCCGGCCTCAATGTGGGCAATGCCACCACGGTGCTCTTCTCGAAGTGCCGGGATGAGATGTTTGTCACGGCTGGGAAGTATGTGCCTGCAGTCAGGGTTTTCAGAACTCGTAGCAAGGTCGTTCCAACTTGAGGGAACCCAGTATCAGTCCTGCGAAAATACTTTATGTCCTAATTTGCATGATTTTGTAGTCCTTAAAAATCCTTTTCACTTAAGTTCTTTTAAGTATGGTTATTTGAGAATTCTGTGCTTCCTAACTGTGGAGGGCTCTGCTCCCCTGCTAAATTCATTCTGGATTCTGGTCTGTTTGTGACTGATAACACCCCACCTACAACTCATGCTCGCAGAGCAACGTGCACAATTTGCGTGGATTCACTTGCTGGTCCGCCTTTCGGCTTTTAGCCACGTGAGATCATTTCTGGTAGAGTCAGCTGATAACCAGCTAACGGGGACCAAGCTGAAGGCCAGCATCTGTCTAAGAAAGACAGCAGCGAGAGCGGGTCTGGAGTCCAAGTTCAAGGTTAAACCTGCAGGAAAGCATCATCTTTCCTGCAGCAGACCAGTTCAAAGGTCCAAACCTATGAATGTGGGGTCAAAGTCCACGTTGGGTGGAACTCTCTTTTTCACCCCGTCGGTGGTCTCCCTCTGTGAAAGGCACACACCAGGGGCTCCTTTTCCAGCCAGAGTGAGGGATTGCTCGCGTCTGCTCTGTGTCCCGTGCCCTCCTTGTGACACGCAGCATATATTTGTTCCGGGGCTAAATCTGAGGACAGGTTTATTTAGTGGCTGTGAACCTGGCTGGCTGAACGGGAGCCAGCCCCTAAGAAGTGAATCTTAGTAGGAGAGCGCTGTGAGCTGGAAGCAGCTGGGGGTGTGACCCTGTCTTCTGCAGCCACTGGCGACCACACAGTGCGTTCACTTCCCTTGGGTTGCAGCCTCGCTGCAGAAGACTGTGCGCAATGAGGGCCCTGCTGGTCCTCAGCAGCGTGGCTTTGGCTGTGGGCATCAGCCCACTCTGATGTCCACGACAGCGTTCCTCCAGGGGCCAAAGCCTGAATCGAAGCCGCCCCCCTCCAAACTTTTTCTTTTCCTTAGATCGATATATGTTGTAGATGGGCTTTAACTGGGTATGACAGTGATAAGTGAGAACAAGGACTCTTTTTTTTTTATTATTTTTAATTTTATTTATTCATTTGTCAGAGAGAGAAAGGGGGAGAGAGCAAGCGAGCATGGGCAGACAGAGTGGGGGTAGAGGCAGAGGGAGAAGCAGGGTCCCTGCAGAGCAAGGAGCCTGATGTGGGACTCGATGCAGCTGGGATCGTGACCTGAGCTGAAGGCAGCCGCTTAACCAACTGAGCCACCCAGGCGGCCTGAGAACAAGGACTCTTAAGGAAGACTTAAGGTCCAACATCCACAGGCTCCTCCGTGATGCTTCCAACTCCAAATATTCCATGATACCGTCCCCCACGGGAGATCCTGCAAATTCCGATTTGACATCCAAACGTCTACCATGAAGGCCACAGAGAAGCTGGTTTTTGTTTTTGTTTTTTATTTTGTTTTAATTTTGAAAGTACTCAAAAGAAGTATTCAAACAAGAAATAGATTCATATTCAGGGATGCCTGGGTGGCTCAGTTGGTTGGGCGGCTGCCTTCGGCTCAGGTCATGATCCCAGCGTCCTGGGATTGAGTCCCACATCGGGCTCCCTGCTCCGCGGGGAGCCTGCTTCTCCCTCTGCCTCTGCCTGCCTCTCTGCCTGTCTGTACTCTCTCTATCCCTCTGACAAATAAATAAATAAAATCTTAAAAAAAAATAGTTTCATATTCAAATAAGAAAGTATTCAAAATACTTATTTAAGGGCACTTACTATGTGCATAGCTCTGGAGGTTAAAAGGAAGAGGAAAACTGAACTTGACTGATCTATTTTTAATTTTATTTATTTATTGGCAGTTGATTTATTTCAGTAATCTCTCTGCCCAATGTGGGGCTCCAAACTCAAACCCCAAGATCAAGAGTCACGGGCTCTTCTGACTTAAGTCAGCTGGGCAGTCCAGTCAAACTATTTTTAAATTAATCTTTTCTGCCTTTGACTATTAGCTTCAGCTGTTATGTTGACCGTGATACATTTATACAGTTATTAATATTAATGTGCAATGATTAAATGCCAACTGTATACCAAGTCTTATGTCAGATGCTGATTTTGTACAGCTCTTCAGTTGCTATTTCTCATGAAGAGAGAGGACTCTCCGTGATGAAGCACTTCCCTTGTCCCTGAGCAGGGAGACAGATGCATGGGTCCATCCCAGGACCCCAGGATCACAACCTGAGACAAAGGCAGACGCCTAACTGACTGAGCCACCCAGGCACCCTGATCGAGTGAAAACTTTTAAGTAGAACACGAAGCCTAACAAACCCTCAGAAATATCCAGTTCTCCTCTCTTCAGCCCCCTTTTCAGGGAAATTCAGAAAACAGAGAAGAGATCAGCAGATTCTTTTTTTTTTTTTTTAAAGATTTTATTTATTTATTTGACAGAGAGTGAGATCACAAGTAGGCAGAGAGGCAGGCAGCGGGGGGGGGAGCAGGCTCCCTGTCGAGCAGAGAGCCCAATGCAGTGCTCGATCCCAGGACCCTGAGATCATGACCTGAGCCAAAATGAGGCTTAACCCACTGAGCCACCCAGGTGCCCCGAGATCAGCAGATTCTTAAGTGCGTGTCCCTTTGATTGTGTCTCTCTTCCTTAGTGGGACAATCCGAGTTTGGGAACTGGATCTCCCGAATAGAAAAATCTGGCCAACTGAGTGCCAAACGGGTCAGATGAAAAGAATAGTCATGAGTATCACAGTAAGTATTACTCCAAGTGTGATTGTAATTATTGGAACCAGGTCCTGTTAATAGTATTGACTGAGAGGGGTGTGTGTGTGTGTTTGTGTGTGCGTGCGCCCACGCATGCGTGCACACACATGTTGCATACCTAGGTACACGTACCTTGGGCTAAGGGTAGAGAGATGAGGTCTGGACCTCGGGGATGCCGATTGAGGGGGTGCAGGTGAGGGTGAGTCTGACTTCCAGAGCTCCCTTCAGGAGCTGGAGAGGAGCTGCCTAGACACAGCTTGGGGGGAGTCTTGTTTTACCAGGACTTGGGCTCTACCATTGGACACTAGATGTCTGACTCCCCTAGACTGAAGCCGTGTGTCCAGAATGCACTCCATGCCCACAGCACCTCCTGATGGCATTGGAATACGAAATAATTCTTTTTTTTTTTAAGATTTTATTTATTTATTTGAGGGAGAGAGAGAGAGCACAAGCAGGAGGATCAGCAGAGAGAGAGGGAGAAGCAGACTCCCCGCTGAGCAGGGAGCCTGATGTGGGACTCGATCCCAGGACCCTAAGATCATGACCTGAGCCGAAGGCAGACACTTAACAACTAAGTCACCCAGGCGCCCTTATTCCTATGTCTTTAATGTGGACTCACACACTCATACAGACAACTCCATTCTCCACTGACTTGTTTCTCTTATCTACCACATCAATGTTTTATGCAGATAGACTTTGGAAAATATGAGATTAAAGCAAACACAAGGCACCCTTCAGAGGTATCTTCAGAACCGGGACTGGCAGGTTATCTCTGCGTGCATATCTAACATTAGACACACAGAGTCTTATAGTGAAATCCCCAGGCTGGCTGGAGTCCCATATTTCCTCCACTTCCCAGTTTGGCCCTGATTCTGCGTCCCCTCCGGGCTCTTCGTGTCCATCCTAAAGTCCGAGGAAATTAAAGGAGTCATGAGCACCTTTGTAGGTCTTCCTGGGGCCTCAGAGAAAGTTTGTCCCACCCCAATCCGGGCTCATGGGCATCCCTGAGAAAACACAGGTCTTTAGGCCTCTTTCCTCTCTGATCCCCAGATGGCCGCCGACGACAGCTTTTTCTACCTTGGCACCACAACTGGAGACATTCTGAAAATGAACCCGAGGACCAAACTGCTGGCAGACACTGGGCCTGCGAAGGACAAGTTCAGTCTGGTGAGTCATGCCCTCCTCTCTTCTGACAATTTCTTCACTCTCCTGTAGCACAGACTTGCGTGAAGAGTCTGTGGAAAAAAGAAAAAGGGTGTGTGGTGTCCAAGGCCACACTGAAATTTGCAAAGTGCAATGACTCATTACTGTCCAAGGCCTCATCTCTGGTTCGTATGCAGAGCAAAGGTATTCCACAGGGTCCCCAGTGAGGGGATCAGACCACACGTTTTTTATATCGTCCAAACACAGGGCCATACATACACATACAGAGGTATGTAATTTTTGTCCTAATCTAATAGCTAGATCTTAAATTTTAGCTCTAGCCAGCATTGTAAGTCATAAGCAATACCTAGAAACTGTGGATTGTTTCTATTTTGCAGAGTTCCTAACAATTCTGGTTAAAAGTCCAGAAAGACCTCAATATTTAAATCAAAATAAAAGCCTACGATCATAGGATCGTCTTACAGAATAAATGCTGCTGTTTCCGGGACCCCAGAAAGTAACCAGGGCTGTCTCCACTAACCTTTGAATCTGAGAGCTTGTGGTAGGTTCTGCACCTGCCTGTCTCATGTCTGATAATAGAACAGATGGTTCTCGGCTCCAATGCCTTCCCACTTAGCAGATATTCTCAGGAAGACGTAAAATCTCGCACCGTGTGCCCAGGGAAGATGTTAGAGTTTTCTTAATCATGCAAGCTTAATCATGCTCAAGCTTTTAAGGGCGTACATAAGAATGAGAGGATGCCATAGTGTGGGTAGAGAAGGGTTTAGAAATAATCCCTTATTTCAAAGCGCTCCATAAAACACTACGGAGAAATTCTGATCTGGATATCTTGGGCACCCTCCCCTCCAGCATTTGGGATCTGAGCGCCTTTCCCATACGAAGAACCCAGCCGTCTCAGTGTTCCTCACCCTTCGGGTACTTAAGTGACCTTGAGGGTAGCACTAAGTCCTAACCATTTAGGCATTTGGGTCTGATGGTAAATTCCACAAAGCGGTAGTTCCAAGATGCCTCTTAAACACACAGAAAGAAAACAATTCTTGTGGGATAAAGGGACAGGAGGTATCATTGAAGACATTTGCTTAGAATATTCTGTGATCTTGGGCAGTTACCTGTTTTGAAACTCTACTTAATGGTCAGTCTGTGGTTAGAAGGGTAAAAGGATGGGAGTGGTTTCAAAAGGACCTGGTAGGCATACAGTGCTAACATGAAGACACAGATGCTGATGGGCACGAAACTAATATGAAAAACAGTGCACAGGACCCCGGGATCATGACCTGAGCCCAAGGCAAGATGCTTAACTGACTGAGCCACCCAGGTGCCCCATCAACTGTATTATTCTTGAAAGTTTTAAGATGAAATATTGGCCACATATGTTTTAAAATTAGAACTTCAAAAATAAAATAAAATGAAATTCATAATGGCTGCTATAAAATGACCATCGTATCTCCCCAAACTTGGAAGATGGCTTTGAACTCAACTGTGTCTATTATTGGCAAGATTACATCCCACATGCTTCAGTTCAGAAACTAGAGTCACCAAACAATAAGGGGCTCTTTGTGCTTTCCTGGGATGTCAACTATGATCTCTTTGTATTATAAGAATTATGTTCTGGAGCAAGCAGGAGGCACTGAGGAAGTAACATTGCCCATGCCTCTATCTTCGGCTCTAACTTCGTTGGAACTGATAGGAAATGTTAATTTCTAACACAGTCACAACCAGCAGGTGGTTTTACATGGAGGAGGTTTGATGAAGCGAGCTTACGCCTTGTAGGACCAGGGGGGCAACTTCTGGCACGTGAGCTGCTTGCTGGCACCGAGCCCTGGTGTTCAGCCTCGGGTTTCCTCCCAGGCAGTGCCTTCCTGCATTTCGTCCAGGCATGGCCATGCCCCGTGCCCTGGCATCTGCTCGCGCACCAGATTCTTAACAATGAAACCATTTGGCCTTTCTCTCAGTGCTGTTCCTCCCCCTTAGGGAGTGTCCGCCATCAAGTGCCTGAAGATGGGGGGTCTGTTGGTGGGTTCCAGAGCCGGATTGCTGGTTTTCTGTAGAAGCCCCAGCTACAAACCCATCAAGTAAGTTCCAGACTCCACGGGGTCCGGGTGGGGGAAGACCCACCAGGAGGTATGCCTAAGGATGGTGATGATCCAATGTTGCCAAACTGACACTTGGTAAAGGAATTTCATCTTACCATCCAGATGAGCGGTTAGAATCACAACAGCTGATTTCCCTGCCAATGGAAAGACAATAGCTTGTGTTGAATCAGGCCAGAGTAGTCCATGATTACCCCAGGGGACCTTGCCCTTCTACTAAATGCACCAGTTATTATTTTGTTAATATTTGGAGCCATGATAGAGGAAATAAGATGCTGTTTATGAAGATACCCAGCAAATAACCTCACATTCCAGCCTTTCAAAATGTGTTTATTCAGTGAAATTTATTATGCAATGGGTACCTGTTCTGGGTCAGGCACTCTGCTGGTAGTGAATTCATTTAAATACAAGTTTTAGTAGAAATAACCAGCACTCCCCAGCTACTTCCACGTGCCGTGTACTTTTCGTGGACCATCTGTCGAATCAGTTGAAACGAAATGACATAAAACTTTACCCATCGTCATTAACGCGTATTTATTGAGTACCTCCGACCAAACCAACGTGCCAGGTGCTATATGAAAAAATAAAATGAGATGCCATCTTTGTCCTCCCAGAGCGGACAGTCCAGTTTGCGGATAAGGTAATATACATGTGAAATAGTCCTTATAGTACAAGATAATACATAAACACAAATCCCGTGATCTGGAGTGCCATGGCCTTTATAGAGGGTGGCCCCACTGGAGCGGTGGGGTTGGGAGAGATGCTTCCCAGAAGAGTAGAGGTGGAGGTTGAGGTCACCTTCAACCTAGCCAGACACCCCCTGGGTATGTTCCTTATGGCCCCCCTAGCTCGAGGGGAGCCAGAGGTGCTGGCGTGTGGAGTATCGAAAAAGCATCAGCCATCTTCATTCAAACACATCTGGGCTGTGCATGCACCGCCTACCGGATTGTGTCCTAGGTGCCCTCGGGAGACAGCCACGGCTAAAGCAAACAGAAATGGAGGGAGAACTCCCTGCTCCTCATGGAGCTGACATTCCAGCAGGAGGGAAGACCGTCAATAATAAACAAGTAGTTATACTCTTAGCGGGTGACGCGCACAGGAGACAAATGGAGTTGCAGGGACATGAAGGGGGCTTTGGGTTTGAAGGGGGACAGGAGAGAGGTCGCAATTTTAAATTCTGGGCTCCGGATAGGTCTTGCGAATGCATTTGGGCCGGTTCTATGTTTGTGTGGAGGGGAGGAAGACCGGGAGGTGATGTACACGGGCGGTGTTGGTTGGGGTCCAGATATGTGGAGGGACTATAAACAATTAACCCCTTCATGTGTGAACGCCTCATTCTGGACACACAGGTATTCCACTGTGATGAGGATGATGAATGCAAAGCTGTTATCACAGGGTTTGTGCTGTGCCCATCCCCACTGTAACCCTGTGGGACAGCGTAGCCTCCTGTGGTTGCAGTGGTTCCCGCCTCCTTGGGTTTTCGTGGGCTGAGAAAGCAGATCCCGTGCGGAGTCAAGAAGTAGTAGGATGCAGCAGACCCCTGGGGTTCAGGGACCCCTGGCCTCACCCCAGTAGCCCTGGGCTCCACCTTGTCTCATAGGGAGCCCAGATGTCCACAGCCAGTATTTCTATCAGCTGCCCTCCGGGTCCTCGTGGGCGTTATCTCTGATCCTCTCTGCGACCCTGCCAAGGAGAAATTATTTTGTGCCTGAGCGAAGCGGGGCTGGGAGATTTCCGGTAATCTACCCAGGGTCGGGGAGCTCTATCTAGTCAGCGAAGAAGCCGGGACGTAACTCAGGGTCAATCCTTTCTCCATTAACCGTTCTGCGTCCCAGCAACAAATAGATCTTTGTAAAATACTGCCTTTCCCACACTCAAGATTCTCCACTGCGTTCTTACTGTCAAAACTAAATTAGTTGCGGAGCAAGGTTGGGTTTTTAGGATGCATTCATTTATATTACTCTTTTGTTTTCTTTTTTTTTTTCTTTTAAGTTCATGCTCGTTAGACGTTTGGGAAGCAGAGGGATTTGAAATGTGGACAGAGGGACGAGAGCCACTATTAACATCTTGTCATTTCCTCGTCTTTCCTTCTTCGATTCCATTTCAAAAACGGTTGTACTTCCTTTGGGTACAAAGTTTTATATTCTGGTTTATTTTCACTTAAGGCAAACGTCATAAACATTTCCAATATTAATGTCTTTTTGAAAACTACTGTGCTAAAATATGCAGAAGCTTCTAAACGTGGTTTTACTGGTGAGGCAAATACCGTAAGACATTGCCTGCCGTCCCATAGATGATTTAACCGCGGTCTTTCAGCTGGATATTTAGCTTGCTTGCAACCTTCGACCCTTCTCGCTAAGGTTATAATATCCTCCTTTGACATAAAGGTTTCCCTTCCCCATTGTAGGATTATCTTCCACAAGTGGAATTAATAAAGTATTTAATTGCCGTGACCATTTGTGTCCATTGCCTTCCTGGAATGTTCCCTCTGTCCAGATCCTGCCTGTGTCCCACAACCCATTTTAGACTCTCTCCCCCTAAGGAACCCCCTCCCCAGCCCCCACTACTGTAAACCATGCTGGCCTCTCCCTCTGCTGACCATGGGCCCCCAGTATGGTGAGTCACTCCTGCCTTTCCAGTCGTGTTCCCTCCCCGAGGGCATGTCCCCAGGTCCTACGCCTGATTTCTATCCTCTGTAACAGTCCTCCTCACTGACTGAACGAATCTACTTCACCTTCTTGCTTCTCCATAAAGGAAAATCCAGTTACAAGGTGGCATCACGTCAATCACACCTCGAGGGGAAGGACACCAGTTTTTTGTGGGAACAGAAGAATCACACATTTACCGCGTCAACTTCACGGATTTCAAAGAGACTCTCATCGCAACCTGTCACTCCGAAGCTGTCCAGGACATTGTCTTTCCATTGTAAGTACAAGAGCAAAGTCTTTTGGCTCCTGAAGTCAGTGAAAACATGGAGGTCTGATGCAGTGTGCCAAGAAATTTAATTTTATCTCATTCGTGCATTTCAACATGTATTAATACGATTATGATCTTCCATCCTTAAATTTCTCAATTATAGTCAGTTGTCTTAATAACAGTTATCATCTAATATTAATTATAATAATTAGAAATATAACACTGGTGCTTTATTATTATTTAATAACTATTATTAACAATAATTATGTCTGTTGCCTTCACCCTGCGGCCACATTAATTTTCACAGTCCAAATATGGGCTTCTTTAGAACGTTGGCTTTTCTTTTTTTTTTCCCGGATATATGCATATTTTATATTTATCAACTCTAAATATGTACCTATCTAGAAGGTTGGCTTTTCTAAGAAAGCCATCATGGAAACTTTTCTGTTTTCCCAGGGCTGTCTGGCGAAAGCTTGTTAGAGCCCTTTTCCAAACTTCTTTCAAGTCATTCGTTCATGCCTTTCAGGTCTTCCACACTTGGCGCACTTAATGGCGGAGGACACAAGAAGATTACCTCTTAAAATCTTTTAAAAAGGGGGGGGGGCGCGCCTGGGTGGTTCAGTGGGTTAAAGCCTCTGCCTTCGGCTCAGGTCATGATCCCAGGGTCCTGGGATCGAGCCCTGCATCTGGCTTTCTGCTCCGCAGGGAGCCTGCTTCCTCCTCTCTCTCTCTGCCTACCTGCGATCTCTCTCTGTCAAATAAATAAATAAAATCTTAAAAAAATAAATAAATAAAATTAAAAAAAAAAGAAGATTACCTCTTGGTAATCTTCTGGATTTCTTGGTAAACCCCGCCTGAGACAAGTGAGATGACCAACCACCAGCAGTTTCGATATCAAAAAAGTCATAGTTTGCCATTACTTGCTCCTGAAACACATTTTGTCTCTGGTGATGTTCATCCCAGGAAGCTGACCAGATGGTTTTGGCTCTGACCTTCCTCAGTATGTAGCTTGAATTTACAGAACTCAGGATCATTGGTTTATGGGTAGTAAGACTCGCTTTGAAAACTGGATGCTTACGATCATAAGATGGACGTTGGGTTCCCTGAGGCATTGCAGTTGGCAATTAGCTTCTTCCAAGTGTTTTGTTTATTTATTTTTTTTAAAGATTTTTTAATTTATTTATTTGACAGAGAGAGATCACAAGCAGGCAGAGAGGCAGTCAGAGAGAGAGGAGGAAGCAGGCTCCCTGCTGAGCAGAGAGCCCGATGCGGGGCTCGATCCCAGGACCCCGAGATCATGACCTGAGCCGAAGGCAGCGGCTTAACCCACTGAGCCACCCAGGCGCCCCTGTTTTGTTTATTTTAAGTAAGCGCCACGCCCAGCATGGAGCCCATTGTGGGACACTTGAACTCACAACCCTGAGATCAAGACCTAAGCTGAGATCAAGAGTTGGATGCTTAACCGACTGCACTACCGAGGCAGCCCGACAATTTTAAATGTTTCTAATGGTGAAAATGGCCGGTGCTTCCCACCAGGGGGATCCTTTTTGGAAACTGGTTGGTTCTTTTCTTTCCGTCTTACTTTTTCCTCTCTTTCTAAGGAGTTCAGTAGAATCGATTTGTAAAATTATTTGGCTCTGGGGCCTTTTATAAGACTAGATTTTTTTTAAAGATTTTATTTATTTATTTGACATACAGAGATCACAAGTAGGCAGAGAGGCAGGCAGAGTGAGGGGGATGGGAAGCAGGCTCACCGGCTGAGCAGAGAGCCCGATGCAGGGCTTGATCCCAGGACCCTAGGATCATGACCTGTGCCGAAAGCAGAGGCCTTAACCACTGAGCCACCCAGGTGCCCCGAGACTAGATTTTTAACTATCTTTTCAAATTCTCGTATAGTTATTGACCTATTCAGGATTTGTAACTCCTCTCCCCCCCCCCTCCTTTTTCTTTTTCTTGAAAACCAGCTTTATGGAAATAGAATTTACATACCATAAAGTTTACCCACTGAGAGTGTGCAACTCAGTGTGGGTCGTTTTGTATATTTACAGAGTTGTGTGACCAACACCATAATCTAACTCTAGAAGATTTCATTATCCCAAAAAGAAGCCTATTAAGAGGCACCAACCATTCCCGCTTTGCTCTCTCCTCCTCTCTTCCCGCCAAGCTGTGGAGAAAACTGAGCTGAGAGGAAGAAGGCACGGTACATGGGCATCATGTACAAGACTGTCTTTTCCTTTCCTTGTGGATTCGGCTGTGTTCATGTATATGGTTTTCAGCTGCTATTACTTTGTATGCCAAGGCATTGATCTGCTGGGAAGAAGTAATGTATGAACCAAGGCAGCCTCTGTGATAGTCCGGGCCTGTTTGTCAATTGCATGAGCCAATGTACATTTCAGAGACAAATGCTGCTGTAGCGAAAGATACCATGTCTCTTTCCAACCCACAGGTATTGTTTAGTTTTAAGTAAGTCTTCATCTTTTCATAGAATTTAGTCCATTCGTACTTCCATCTCTCTAATAAGTTTATAGATTTTTTTTAAAGATTATTTACTTATTTATTTGACAGATCACATTTCCCACTGAGCCACCCAGGAGCCCCTAGATTATTTTCTACTTAACATGTTACCTTTCTTGGTGTTTTCTTTTTTTGCTTTCATTGTGTTGCGATCGACTTTTTTGGTCCTGCCTTCCCCTGCCCTACTTTACAGGACTTGTTAACTAGTCATTGTATTTTCATTCACTTAGTGATCAGCCTTGATTTTTTTTATATGCATGTTTAAACATATTTTTCTGCCAAAGACTAGGGTTCACCAACATTTATATCATGTTTTCCAAAGAAGCAAGAGTCTCAAGGTATTTTATTTCTCTTTACCTTCCTCTTACCATCTCTCATGCTAACATTGTTTAGAATTTATAGAATTGGGGCACCTGGGTGGCTCAGTGGGTTAAGCCGCTGCCTTCGGCTCAGGTCATGATCTCAGGGTCCTGGGATCGAGCCCCGCGTCGGGCTCTCTGCTCAGTGGGGAGCCTGCTTCTTCCTCTCTCTCTGCCTGCCTCTCTGCCTACTTGTGATCTCTCTCTGTCAAATAAATAAATAAAATCTTAAAAAAAAATAGAATTTATAGAATTAAGTAGTTATGAACTGAATATAGAATTACAGTTATTGTCTTTTGCAAATAATCACCTTTAGATTTTTATTTTTGTTTTTTTACCTTTAGATTTTTAAAGATTTATATATTTTAGAGAGAGAGAGAATGAGAATGGGGGAAGGGGCAGAGGGAGAGGGAGAGAATCTCAAGCAATGTCCCTGCTGAGCACAGAGTGCTGGGATTGGATCCCAGGACCCTGAGATCATGACCTGAGCCATGATCAAGAATCGGCTGCCCAACCGACTGAGCCACCCAGGGCCCCTAGTCCACTTACCTTTTTTTTTTTTTTTTTTTGGTCATTTTAATTCTTTTTTTTTTTTCTTACTTCTTTTCAGCGTAACAGTTTTTACTGTTTTTACTGTTTTTGCACCACACCCAGTGCTCCATGCAATACATGCCCTCCCTAATACCCACCACCTGGTTCCCCCAACCTCCCACCCCCCACCCCTTCAAAACCATCAGGTTGTTTTTCAGAATCCACAGTCTCTCATGGTTCATCTCCCCCTCCAATTTCCCCAACTCTCTTTTCCTCTCCATCTCCCCATGTCCTCCATGTTATTCCTTATGCTCCACAACTAAGTGAAACCATATGATAATTGACTCTCTCTGCTTGACTTATTTCACTCAGCATAATCTCTTCCAGTCCCGTCCATGTTGCTACTAAAGTTGGGTATTTAAACTTTCTGATGGAGGCATAATACTCCATAGTGTATATGGACCACATCTTCCTTATCCATTCGTCCGTTGAAGGGCATCTTGGTTCTTTCCACAGTTTGGTGACCGTAGCCATTGCTGCTATAAACATTGGGGTACAGATGGCCCTTCTTTTCACTGCATCTGTATCTTTGGGGTAAATACCCAGTAGTCCACTTACTCTTAATGTAAGCTTTGATATAGCAGTATCAAATCCTCCGTTTTGTTACTTGTTTTCTTTGGTCTCATCTGTTCTTTGTTTTATTCTTTCCTACCACCTTTTGCTTTGATCAAAAACATTTGATTAGCCTTCCATTTTAGTTGCTCTGTTAGTTCTCTACCTCTATATCTTTGCATTGATTTCCTTAGTGATTGCTCTAAGGATGACGATATGCATTTTTAACACGTCACAGCCTGCGGAGAGTTGACATTGAATGACTTCAGGTAAAATGGAATCTGGTAACTTTGCAACAGTTTATTTCTCTTCACCTCACTCTTAGTGCTGTTGTTTTCATATATACCTATTAACATTATAAACCCATTAATACAAAATCATAATTTTTGTTTTAAATAGTCATAAACCTTAAAGTCATGAATATATATGTTATAATTAGTTATAATATATCATAAAGATATGGCTTCTAGTTCTTTGTTGCTATTACCTGTTACTTCCTTGTTATCATTGTTTCCTTTAATGTTTTGAATGCATTTTCCCATTTTTTTTAAGATAATTTTTTTAAAGATTTTACTTATTTATTTGACAGACAGAGATCACAAGTAGGCAGAGAGGCAGACAGAGAGAGAGAGGGGAAAGCAGGCTCCCCACGGAGCAGAGAGCCCAATGTGGGGCTCGATCCCAGGACCCTGGGATCATGACCTGAGCCAAAGGCAGAGGCTTAACCCACTGAGCCATCCAGGCGCCCCTCTGAATGCATTTTAAATTAGTTGCTTTGAAGTCTTTGCTAATCCAACACCTCGATCTACTTGGAGTCCGTTTCTTTTGACTGCCTTTTTCCCAAATCATATTTTCCTATTTCTTTGCATGTCTGCTTTTTTGTTGAAATTTCAGCGTGATAGCTAATACACTGTAGTAATTCTGACTTCTGTGGTGTTCTCTGAGGATTATTGGCCTGGACTCAAACTGCAGATTTTGTCTTTCTCCCAGAATGCAGCAACTGACATTCTCACGGCTTCCCACTGCTCCTTTTTTTATACAGGTTCTTGGTACTCCTGTGGGCTTGCGGAATTTAGCATTCACTGAGGGATTTGTGCAGAATTGAAGCTCATCCTCTCTGTGGTTTCCTTGCTCCTAGGGATTACTCCCTAATTTCCAGGTGTTCTTGTGACCTCAGGCCCTGGCTTCTGATATTTTAAGCCTGTAAGGTCCAGCTTTCTGCCCCCCAAGCTGAACACAGTTGGTGAATGTATTCAGTTAAAAAGGCAAAAAACCCCTCTCAGGTTGATCCCATGTAACTCTGTCTTCAAAAATAGACTCCTTAAAAAGAAAGATCAATAGAATTTTTTAAAAAGAAAGAAAAGAAAAGCAGAGTTCCTCTCTGGTCTCTGTTTCTCCTTCCTCTTGGGTTTTCTCCCATGCATGTAGAAGGGAGCTGTCAGATGAGAATTTGGGCAGTGTTTTTAATCTTTTTTTTTTTTTTAAGATTTTATTTATTTATTTGACAGACAGAGATCACAAGTAGGCAGGGAGGCAGGCAGAGAGAGAGAGGGAAGCAGGCTCCCCACGGAGCAGAGAGCCCGATGCGGGGCTCGATCCCAAGACCGTGAGATCATGACCTGAGCCGAAGGCAGAGGCTTAACCCACTGAGCCACCCAGGTGCCCCAAGTGTTTCTAATCTTAATTTAGGTTTTACTCTGATGGATCTCTTGCTGCCAGGATTTCCCCTTTGAATTTTCCAGCCCTCAACTCTGATCTCTGCACACCTTCAGCCAGTAAGACTGTGGTTTTTCCACCACCTTCTTCTGTGGCCACCAGAGCTGGGGGAGTGGGAGACACCCTCAGATTAGCCAGCGATGCGATCATGACCCTTAACCCTTTCTGGCTGCATTTTTACAAGGCCAAACGCTTCTTGACTTCTGTGGACTTTTAAATGTTTTCGGTGTCTTTGGGATTTTAGGTTCTTGCTATCGTTAAGGCCATCCAGTGTTTTTAACTGTCGCCTGTGGGAAGGTTTGTGTGACCGTGTCACTGCTCCAACATTACAAGAAGTACTCCTTCCTTGTGATTTTGATATTTTGTGTTTTTCTCTAGGTTTGTCTCCTCACAAATTTTTTTTTTTAGAAAAAATTTTTTTTAATTTTTTTTTTTTAAGATTTTATTTATTTGACAGAGAGAGAGAGATCACAAGTAGGTGGAGAGGCAGGCAGAGAGAGAGAGAGAGAGGAGGAAGCAAGCTCCCCACTGAGCAGAGAGCCCGATACGGGGCTCGATCCCTGGACCCTGGGATCATGACCTGAGCTGAAGGCAGAGGCTTTAACCCACTGAGCCACCTAGGCGCCCTTCCTCACAGATTTTATCCAGCTGATTTCTCTTTGTCCTCAACATTTCTGGTCTATTTGATGATGATCTGTCCTGCTTCCCTGTATCTACCTCTGCATCGTCTACCTCTGTCCTCTGTATCTGTCTCTTCGTTTCTGGGCTTTTCGAGGGGAGGCACGTGGGCCTAGGGCGCCATCTTGATCCAGTCAGTTTGGATTTTTTTCTGGAACTTCACCTTTCAGATCCTAAACTAGGGAAAATGTGCTACATGAAAAGCTTAGGTCTGGACTAGATTCCTGATGAAGGAGCCTGTCTATCCAGAGTAAGGGAAGTTTGGGAAGTTCTCTAGGTGCCCTCATTCCACAATATTTGCTTTTCATGAGGAGTCCACATGCCTCTTTAAGAGTTCACTGTCCCCACAGAAGAGGCCCCTCCCATAGAAAACCTCTCTTATTTTAAATAACCGTTGTCTTCTAAGGTTGGCTTGATTTGATCAAACAGAAAGCATATCATCACCTCAGCTGTCCCCTTCCAGGACGTGCTCTTTCTAAGGAACTATTCCAGCATTAGAATTGTTTTTCTCTCAGCCCCAAATTAAATATAGGGAAAAGATCCACTTATTTTTCTATTCATTCCAAAGCAAGTAGGTCTTAAAACACGAGAGAGGGAACTCTCTTTTCCTGAATGTGCTTTGGAGGAAATACAGATATTTCTTGAGAAGCTCCTAAACTTAAAAGTTAACCTCCATAGAGACTCTAAAGCTATAAATTCATAGTTGTAAATCAGGTGACTTTATTGTACCCCAGTAGTACTCCTTTTTCTTATCCAAACTGGAATAACCTATAATTTTTGACGTAATAGTGTTTTACACTCTAATTATGAGTTGTCCTTTAAAAACAAGTGGGGGGCGCCAGGGTGACTCCGTCAGTTAAGTGTATGACTTTGGCTCAGATCATGATCCTGGGGTCCTGGGGTCAGGTCCTGCATCCAGCTTCACGCTCAGCAGGGAGTCTGCTGCTCCCTCTGCCCCTCCCCCCACTCATGCGCACGCTCGTGGTCTCTTTCTCTCAAATAAATAAAATCTTTTTTTTTTTTTTTTTTTAAAGAAAGGACAGGCCAATTTCTCTGGCTTCACTTCCTTGTCCAGAATCTCATATTTTCTCACAACCAGCCAAAGTACTGCTCTAGCTCATCCGCAGACACGAATTCTAGCCCCTGTGTCATTTTTCCCTTTGAAATTATATGATTATCTACTCTATGGGACACGTGAGATTTAGCCTCTCTTCATATCCATATTCCACAGCTGTGTTTTGACCTCAGCCTACCAGGCCATTTAAAAACTTTGACATTTTCCTCTTGAGCAACTTTGTCCCAGCTCGTCCTCCGGGCAAAGGGCTACAAACGATGGTCTAGGGATGTCTATGGATGGTCTACTTGTGGGCATTGAATGCCATTTTACACGAGGGTTCTGTGAGCCCGTGGGGCTCGGAGATCCAGGTGTCCAGCGGGCATCCTTCCCCGGATCCTTGTTCGCTCCATCTGAGAGCCGAGCGTGTACCTTGTATGGCTGCTCTCTTCATTCTCGCGGTGGCTCCTTCACAGCGGCACCGCCGAGCTGTTTGCCACCTGTGCCAAGAAGGACATCAGGGTATGGCACACACTGTCCAACCGGGAGCTGCTGCGCATCACCGTGCCCAACATGACCTGCCACAGCATCGATTTCATGCGGGACGGCAAGAGCATCATCTCGGGTAACGTTGACATTCTCGGGCGTTGGCGTGGGCTCTGGCTGTGGCTTTGGACCTCGCTCTCCTTCCTCGTGGGTCTCTCCGTGTGCACACCCCAGGGTAGCCTCCCGCCGCCCCCCGCCTCACTTCTGATCCCGCTTCCCTATGGAGTCCCCTTCCAGCCTGGAGACTTTCTGAGCTCAGAATGACCGAAGACAATTCCGCTTCCCCCAACCTTGCTGCACAGAGTGTGTTGCTTTCTCTCTGGGAGGAGAATTTATAGCAATTTGATTTATAGCAATTTGATTACCAGACGGATTTGAGGGGTTGGTGAGTACAGGGCACCCGTGTTAGAAACCCTTCCATTGTTGGAGAGAGAAAAACCTGACTTCAACTATGTTATGCCCCAAAGGGAACCGCTTTTAACTCCATTGATCCTCTTGTGCCAAAATATTTTAACATAAATTACAGACTCCAGTATATTCCACCTCCAAATACTTCAGGGTATATCCCTAAAAGTAATGTTTTCCTATGAAACTATAATTTCTTTTTTTTTTCTTCTTTTAGATTTCCACTTATTCATTTGACAGAGAGATCATAAGTAGGCACAGAGGCAGGCAGAGAGAGGGGGGAAGCAGGCTCCCTGTTCAGCAGAGAGCCCGATGTGGGGCTCGATCCCAGGACCCTGAGATCATGATCCAAGCTGCAGGCAGTGGCTTAACCCACTGAGCCACCCAGGTGCCCCAAAACTATAATTTCTTAATGTCATCTTATGTTCAACTCGTACGCAAATGTGTCCAGTGGTCAAATGTTCACATCACTCAGAAAAGAGTTAAGTGGATCTTTTTTTCCTTTTTAAGATTTTATTTATTTGAGAGAGCGTGCACACTCAAGCATGAGTTGGGGGAGGGGCAGAGGCAGAGGGAGAAGCAGACGCCTTGCTGATCAGGGGGCCCGATGCGGGGCTTGATCCCAGGACCCCGGGATCACGACCTGAGCCAAAGGCAGATGCTTATGCCACTGAGCCACCCAGGCGCCCCTCAAGTGGATCTTTAAGTGCAGCCATTGAAATGGTGACATCAGGACCCCATATTGCCCCCTCTTTTCCTGGCTCTGTTTCCTCCCCATTGGCTTCTCCCTTGGGAGGACACACAGCAGACACAAGGAGCTCTTGCCTTCCAGCATTTGCCTCTGATGGCCCTCACATCAGGGCATTTCCCATCATCTTCACCTTGTCCCAGCCACCACCATCCCCTAGATTCTTCTAGTACCTTCTTACCAGGGCTCCCTGCCTCTTTTCTCACTCACCAGCCCTCTCCCCTAGTCTGTTCTCAACACAGAAGCTAGGGATCTCTTAAGGTATGAGTCCAATCATGCCATTTCCAGGGTTAATAACTCTAAGTCCCTGCAGTTGCCCTAACGTCCCTCCCCCACCTTCTTACCTCTGATTTTGTGTCTTACCACTCACCCCCTGTGGCCACGCTTGCTCTTTTGCTGTTCCTCAAGCACATGATACGTGGGGCCTTTGCTCTGGCTGCTCAGTCTGCCTGGGCTCTTCTGTCCCCAGGCAGCCCCATGACCCACTTGGTTCACCCCCGCACTCCCTCAGATCTTTGCTGAAATGCAGGATCTACCATGAACATCTTGAAAATTGCCCAAGTCAAGAGGTGACACTAAGGCTGATGAGAGGGAGCCAGCCCCATGAAGACCTGGGGGAAGAGCATTCTAGGCAGAGGGAACAGCAGGGGCAAAGGTCCTGGGGTGGAAAATGGCTTGATGTATTGTAGGAATAGAAAGATGCCAGTGTGTCTGGAGGTCAGTGAGTAGAGTTGGGGTCAAAGTTGAGGGAGAATGGTAGTAGATGAAGGTGAAGAGCTAGGTAGGGAGCAGAGAGTAGTTACCACGGAGAGTAGTCACCATGGGGGAAAAAGAGTTGGATTTTCTTCGTTAGTGAGAATGCCTTTTGAATCTTTTTTTTTTTAACTTTTTTTTTTAGATTTTATTTATTTATTTGACAGAGATCACAAGTAGGCGAGAGAGAGGAGGAAGCAGGCCCCCTGCTGAGCAGAGAGCATGATGTGGGGCTCGATCCCAGGATCCTGGGATCATGACCTGAGCCGAAGGCAGAGGCTTTAACCCACTGAGCCACCCAGGCACTCCCCTTTTGAATCTTCTTGATTGAGTGGGTGACATGATTATAAATGCACCCAGGCCCCCGCATAGGTAATTGATTGAGGGAAGCAAGAGTCAGGCTAGGGAGAAAGCTATTACAATCACCCAGGAGAGAGGTGTTTGTGGCTTGGATGAGCATGGGCCCAGTGGAAGGATTGGGAAGTGGCTAGATTCTAGACGTTTTTTAACTGTAGAGTTGGGGCTTGCTGATGGGTTAGACTTGGGTTGGGTTTCATGGGGTTGGGTAGAGGGAATAGGGAGGAATCAGGGATGACTCTGAAGTTCTTGGCTTAAAGACCTAGATGGTTGATGGCAACCTTTATTGGGATGGGGAAGATGGCGGGAGTCGGGGAAGGAGCATCAGGTTTAAAATAGAGGGAGGGGTAGGAAGCCACCATGTGCTTGGAAATGTCTAATTCTCCATCCCAGGTGTGATATCTCACAGGAGAGGAGGGAGCTGGCCTCCTTCATTTCTCCCCACCCCAAATGTTTTCTCCTAGGATGGGATACACCTAAAGGCAGGTGTGGCCCATTTGGGGAGTCAGGGATAGGATTCCTGGCCGCTGTCGGGGGCCGGCCTCTCTCCTCCATCACCTCCCTGGTCCTGACTCCTTTATGACTGAAGAGCGCCAGGATCTGCCCAGAGAGTGGGAGCGTACTGATCCTACCTGCCTTTTGTTCCCCTTCCATGCCAGCGTGGGACGACGGTCGAATCCGAGCCTTTGCCCCAGAGACAGGCCGGCTGATATACGTCATTAACAACGCCCACAGGATCGGAGTGACAGCCATCGCTACCACCAGTGACTGTAAACGGGTCATCAGCGGCGGCGGGGAAGGGGAGGTACCATTCTTGAAGGTGGAATCTTTTTCTAGAAACCTCAGTTTAGAGCAACTGCCTTATAGAAAGCCACTGGCTTGACTCTTTAAACTTTACCTGGAGTCAGGCAGGACCAACGTAAGATTTTGAAGAAACCCTAAAATACATCATAAAGTAATGTTCTAATAATGGAGATACACATCTAGGTATGTTTATTCATGAACGAACACGTAAGATACAGACACGAAAGCATTCTACATGGAATCAAACTTTGATTCCAAGTTAGTGTTTTGCCAGAATTTTGGAATTGCTTGTTCTTTTTTTCCTCCAAAGACTACAGTTACATAGTTGTCTTCATCATATCTTTTAAAGAAGATGCTATTTTTAGAGCGAATTCTTTCATCTACCCAGATGTTTGACCGTTATTTTAAAGTCGTTACACTTGACCTTCCCTTCATCCTTTGGAGGAGCCTGAAACCTCTTCCGTTCACACATTTTTCTGAGCCTCTCCCTCCCCACTCCCCGGCGTTCTCTGCCTCCACCCCAACCCCAGCCTTCCCTTCTCCAGAAAGGACATTTTCTTTTCCTTTCTATTCTTCCTGCTATTGTAGGAATAACTTAACAGGGAGAAAAAAGATCCAGCATCTCGATGTGGCCTTTAGCAGAGTGTGGGCCAAACAGACTCATGGCTGAGCATTTGGGCTCCAGACTCCTACTGCCTGGGCACAAAGTCCACTTCCGCCACTTCCCAGCTGCGTGACCCGGGGCACGCTCTTCAACCTCTCTGTGCTTCCCTTTCCTGTGCATAAAGGGAAGATAACAACCGACACTCCCAGTTCGTGAGATATTTTGCACTGCTTCATACCAAGTTTTCAAAATCGGCTGTGCGTTGCATTCAGAGCCCACGTGGTGAGTCACGTGACAGGTGTTCCAGAGACACGTCTAGCCCTGGACCCACCCCTGCTCTCTGCCCACCGCCCCCTCAAGGGTTTGGACCCCCTTCTTTCACTCTTCAGCCGCGCTGGTGCCGACCCCCGCAGCATCCTTGTTTGCTCCCTCACCCTTTCCGAGTGTCTGCCTTGTTCACGCCCAAACATGGCTTGGACCAGATCATCTGCTTCTCAGTGATGACAACTGCGGGAGGAAATCCTACATTATGAATGCATTCATTGCCCTTGGCGATCTTTTCGGAACACCCCATCAGCCCTTCCTCCCATTCCCCACGCAGCTGCTACTGACCTTCCTTCTGAAAGGCATACTCTTCAAGGTCTTTGCTAAGTGCTGGAGACCAGGGGCTGCTGGTCAGCAGGTGCACATGGGTATGAATTCAGCACTTCCCGAAATACTCAAGCACTTCCATTTTCATTGGTAAATGGCCTTGCCTGAGTTGCAAGGATCCCAGTACCATCATCTCATTCCCTTACCCCCACAAACACACCTCAAAACCCCGCAATTCCACCGTGAAAGGGCTAGTAACGCCCAGAACATCCAAAGTTCCAGGCCTGGGGGCCCACACCATAGGAATTAGAAAATTTTAGAAAATTTGAAAATCTTGCTGAAGACTGGATGTATGCCTCTGCATATAGTGGCTTAAACAAGATTAGAGAATTGTATGGACACGGCTCATCTGGGATAATTTCGTGGTTCCTCCTCTTCCTACTAAGGAAATGGCTTAGAATGGTTTTCTTACATTGTTTATGGCTGCTTTCCCCTTTTGGGTACAAATAAGTTAGTCTGTTATCACTTACCCTAGTTTCCAGCCAAGTGTTCACAGGGACCTACTATTCTTGTATTCTTGTATTGTCTTATGCTTCTCATGCTAGAAAATCTCTTTTCTTTTCCACAAGTCCGACATAGTCACTGTAAGAAAGTGGAAGTGTCTGACCACATTATTATGTTTTCTGGTACAGTCATGACACAATGTTCATCTTTTATATACGACATATAATGACTTTCCTTTTATGTCCCTTTTATTATGGTGAAAGCATCCTACGGACTGTTTCCAAATTTCGTGGGTAGGGCCCATGACCTATGATATGACTTTCACTTCAGGATAGCAGGCGGGTGTGTGTGTGGGGGGGTGGTCGGAAAATATTTGCTGTAGAAAGTGGGTCTCGGCAGCTTTGATGAGTCTGGGAACCTTTGATTGGAAATGATTAAAGCCCAGCAGCTGGTGTGATGCTTAAATACAGCGGTGGGTCCCCATCAGCCTTCCCGATGGCCTCGGAAGCCCGAGAGCAACGCTCAGCCGAACTGAGCAGACACACTATTCTGCTTGGTTTTACAGCAGGCATCTGGTACCCTTCTCAGCCTGAAAAGTGCACGTAGGTCTGGGATCGGTGGTAGCATTTTCCTGGCTCCGTGGAAGAATTTTCTTGTTCTGCGGCTTATCGTTCCCACCTTACTCGGCTGAGATGAGAACAGGGAGTTTAAAATAACAAGCACGGCAGAGCTGAAAAAGCTCTTGGATATATACATATACATATGTGTGTGTCTGTGTGTGTGTGTATTTTTTTTAATCCCTTCCAAAGTCCCTAGCTTGTGTTGAGAGCCTCTGCTTGGTGGCTTTCAGGTGAGGGTCTGGCAGATCAGCTGTCAGACCCAGAAGCTGGAGGAGGCCCTGAAGGAGCACAAATCCTCCGTGTCCTGCATCCGGGTGAAGAACAACAACGAGGAATGTGTCACGGCCAGCACGGACGGGACTTGCATCATCTGGGACCTCGTGTAGGTACCCGTCCGTGATAGGGAGCGTCCTCTCATGCTGGAAGCTTGTCACAGCCCCTGGACAGCACCTGACTTCCAGCTAACTATAACTAGACCAAAGCACATGAACTTTATTGTTGGTTTCATACAGCAATTTTTATTTATTTATTTATTTATTTATTTATTTATTTATTTATTTATTTTACTATAAGCACTTTAGCTGTGTGTTTTCATTTGGAATGACACCCTATTCCCCTAACCCTCTCCTTGCCCAGCCCCTCTCTACCACTCCGAGGGTGACTTGCCTTTGTGCCTAACTGCATTAGAGAGACTGAAATAAGACCAGAGGCAGGAGAAAAGAGATCTACATCTAGAAAACGGATCTAGGTATTGCCAAAGAATACAGAACATTCTAGATTGCAGAGAAGAGAATGGGAATTAAGGCAAGGGCAGAACACTTTTTATTCAATGCATTAAAAAAAACCCAAAACCAAAGAAAATCCCCCCAGGCTGGTCCTGTGTGTGTCTCACTTCGACCTGCCCATGAAGCACCTAGAGATCTTGCCAATGTGTAGATTTTTACTGAATAGATCCAGAGGGCTGCCTGAGAGCCTGCATTCCAAGCCAGATCCCGAGAGATGCCCCTGGTTCAAAGACTGCACTTGTCGGAGGTCGTAGCCTCCCCCAGAACTCCCTTTTGGGATGACCACACGTGTCCAAGTGGGGTGGGGGCGGGGAGAAGCCATCCATACCTGTTTCTTCGCGTCCTATCTCCTGCGATGGTTTTCAGACCATGGTGCCCCTGGGAACGAGCTGGGCTGCTGATGAAAAGCGCCCGTCTGTGGGCCTCATCCCAGCCTGCTACATCCAGATCCCCAGAGGCAAAGCTCAGGAATATCCCTTTTTAAGAAGCTATCCCCCGGGGGCGCCTGGGTGACTCAGTGGGTTAAAGCCTAGGCCTCAGGTCAGGATCCCACCGTCCTGGGATCTAGCCCCGCATCAGGCTCTCTGCTCAGCAGGGAACCTGCTTCCTCCTCTCTCTCTGCCTGCTTCTCTGCCTACTTGTGATCTCTGTCAAGTAAATGAATAAAATCTTAAAAAAAAAAAGAAGCTGTGCCCCATACTTCACCACTCGGGTGGGAGGAACCTTTCCTTCAACTCAGTGGCCTCAAGAATATGGTGGCTTGTGTGGAAGGCAGCAGGGTGACTCTGAATTCAGCCTCTCCAACTTCATGCCTCCTGGGACTCGAGGCTTCCCCTGGGGTTCCATGCTGTCTTTGGAAAAGGCAACCCCCCACCCTGGGTCATTGGGCTGCCCCGCAGGTGCCCTGGGAGGATCCCGAAGTGGAGGGTCATGGTCGCCAGAAGTCTGTCTGGGGTAGACACACCAATGCAACCCAAACTTGGGTCAGATCCCATCTGAGCAGTAAACACATCTTAGAGGGGAGGAGAAGTCACAGCTTCTGGGTCTCATTTTCAGACGTCTCCGGAGGAATCAGATGATCCTGGCTAATACCTTATTCCAGTGTGTTTGTTACCATCCTGAAGAGTTCCAGATCATCACCAGCGGGACCGACAGGAAGGTAAGCACTCCCTAGCAGGAGTCAGGATCCTTCCAGAAGAAGCTTTCACATGCTGCAGCCACAGGAGTGGCCTCTGGACTGGAGCCCCACACCGTCAGAGCCCAGTTTTGCTGATAGTAGCTGCTCAGAAGTACTGGTTTTCATGATTAGGGCATTTCTGAGGCTAGAACCCAGTTGCCCAGCCCGGAGGTCCCTTTGATGACTTTCAAATCCAGTAACAATTGAGTTCTTATCTCGTGTCCCTCCTACTTTATCAGCATAGTACTACAAATCTCGTTAGCTGGGGAGCCCATGTCCTTGGGTGAAGATTGGTCCCTCTTTGGGTGGGTGGGGGGAACCCTGCCACTTGGAGCAAAGGAAAGGCTTCAGGAGAGAGGCACAGGGACGGGCAAGGACGCTAGGGGGTCATCTACCCTCCTGGCCACGTCAGACCAGCCAGGTGTCCGTCTCATTACCTGAGCAACCAATGAATGGATTTGGAGTCCCCTAACCCAGACTTGGAGATCATTGAAGAAGAGCTTGTGTATTTGTCTTTTCACAAGCCACAGAAAAAGTTGAGCTCAAAGTATAAAAATACTGTAGGGAAAATACTAGAGGGACCTCTCTATGCTCCCCCAACACTGAAAATAGAATCTAGGGATGGGGGGGTGCTCTTGGGGGGCTCAGTCAGTTAAACATCCACCTTTGGCTCAGGTCATGATGTCAGTGTCCTGGGGTTGAGTCCCACATGGGGCTTCCCGCTTCATGGGGAGTCGCTTCTCCCTCTCCTTCTGCTCCTTCTCCCCATTCATGCTTGTGCTCTCTCTCTCTCAAATAAATAAATAAAATCTTTAAAAAAAAATCTAGGAATGGGGCTTTTCCCTGTTTAAGCTTCCCAGGTGACTGGGGACTACTGTCCAAAGATACTTTGTCATTAAAAACCCAAGAAATGCCCCCAGGTGTGGGCCAGGGTTTGCCTGACACAGACTGTTTGGGGGGGCCCAGAGTTCTGCCTCACTCTAGTGTCTGTAAGGTTGGCCTTACTAGTTCCTTTGTGTCTTGCCCACCCAACCTGGCTTACGTCTGCCCACCCCCAGGCCCGTTTCACTTCCGGTCTAAGCAGGTTTCCTCTTGGAACGGGGTCAGGGGCAGTGAGGGCGCAGAAAGGATATTAGGAAGTTCGCCATGATGTCACCATAAGTGTTATTAGTCCATGGTTCATAAAGCTTGTAGATTTGTGTCCCGTTTCCCTTATGCCAGGGAATGGAATGGTCTTTGAGTTTATGAGACTTGAAACAGTCTCCTTCCCTCATCTGGCAATTGTCACCAGAATATTCAAAGCATAAATCATGAATCAGTACAACGACCCAAAGGGCTGGGGACATGATGGCGTTCTTGCTGTCAGGGAGCTGATCAACCTTGCATCGTTATCGAAGGCGGGAGGGGATGGATGGGATGGGCACTTGGAAATGAACCCGTCCATGAACTGTGGGTTAATAGGAGAACAAGATGATGTCAGATGGTGAAACGGATAAAAGGAAGTAGAACAGGTTACACGATCCAGCTTTAGCTAGGATGATTGGCGAAGGTCTCCTCAAGGAGGTGATACTTGAGCTGAGAACTGAGTGGCAGAGGACCTCACCATGCTTAGCTCTCAGGGAAGACCATCAGCAGAGGATACGCCTGAGGGAAAGCCAAGGTGCCGTCAGGCTGCCCAGAAGAGGGTCACTATGACTTTGGCCAAGAGACCAGGCAGTCAGCTACACGAGAAACGAGGATTTGGGCATACATCTATATTCCTTTACGCTTTTCCTATGAAAACAACTCTTTGTTTTGTTTTGGGTTTTTTTTTTTTTTTTTGGTTTTTTAAAATTTATTTGTTAGAGAGAGTGAGCACAGGCAGACAGAGTGGCAGGCAGAGGCAGAGGGAGAAGCAGGCTCCCTGCTGAGCAAGGAGTCCAACGTGGGACTCGATCCCAGGATGCTGGGATCATGACCTGAGCCGAAGGCAGCTGCTTAACCAACTGAGCCACCCAGGCGTCCTGAAAACAACTCTTTGTTAAAGCGATCAAGCATCACTGGAAATTAATAAATTAGCTAAAAGAAAATTTTTTTTTAAAACAGCATACACAATTTCTAGCTAGATTCAGAGGAATACGGATTCCCAACATAATGACCTGAACAGCACATGTCTAACAACATGAGATATGAAATGCCTGCCCAAGCTCACACTCTTGAGTCATGGTCAAGAGCTTTGCTTGGAAAGAGATCTTCTTGGGGTGCCTGGGTGGCTCAGTTGGTTAAGCGTCTCCATTCCACTCAGCTCATGATCTCAGGGTCCTGGGATGGAGCCCCATGGGTGCTGCTCCCTCTCCCTCTGCCTCCCCATCCCCCAGCTTGTGCTCTCTCTCTGTCAAATAAGTAAATAAAATCTGGGGGGAAAAAAAGAAAAGAAAAATTTTTGAATAGGTTGTTCATTTACACAGTTCAAAGTTCAAGAAGTATAAAAGCAGTATATTGAGAGAAAAATCTCCTCCCTCTAGCACCCCCCACTCTCCCGCCTGCCCTTCTGTTCCCCATCCCTAATCTAGGAGGGGCCATATTATCAATTTGCCTCTAGACCCCACGCTGGGGGGGGGGGGGTGTTTCACTGCTTTGTGGCAGAACAGAACCTTGGAAATAGGGCGAGGTGGGGAAGAGCTCGCAGTCAGAGCCCACAGAACTCTCTGGGCGGCTCACTCCCCCAGCAGCTGGAGGCAGACGCTTCCCTTCCACCACGCCCTCCCCTGAGAGCTGAACCGGGAACGTGGATGCTGTGGCTGTTTCCTTCTTCATTTACAGCTTGCCTCGGACTCCCGAGCGCTTGGTCTCACCTAAAGCGCTTTCTGTCACAATCCGGGCTTACTGGCACAGTCTCCTTCTCTCTAAATAGAACGAGAATGTAAAAACCAACGCCAAAAATACGAAAATGCCTTTCTCCACCCCCTGCCTGAGCCTATTTATAATTCCAGCCCATCTCTCCTCCCGGGGTGTATTTTTGCCACTTTCTATATAAAGTAGAACCCATCTTCTGCTAGTGTGCGCGTGCGCGAGCGGATGCTTCCACCGGGCCGAACCCTGCCCGACGCTGCTTTTCTAAATTCCAGATTGCTTACTGGGAAGTCTTTGATGGGTCGGTCATCAGAGAGTTGGAAGGTTCCTTGTCTGGGTCGGTCAATGGAATGGATATCACCCAGGAAGGAGTGCACTTCGTCACGGGTGAGTCCTGGGGTGGGAAAAGGAAGCCCCCAGCCCTGCTTATTTAAATGGGAACCTAGAACCCCCCAGAAGGTGGGAGGCAACAGGAAGTGAGGACACAAGTGTCAACAGGCCCCCGTGGTGAAGAGTCAGTCCCCAGCATTGCAGGTGGTGTGGCTGGAAAAGAAAGTTGCAGAAGTCACGCTTCCGTGGGAGGAAACTTCTGTCCATGAGCCTTGGGAGCACACAGAAAAGCTAAGCCTTACATTGCTTCCCTTTTTTGGTGGTGGCGATCGATGCGGAAATGGGCCTTTAAATGGTCTGGGTTATCTGGCATGCCTTGCACTGTTATTTCCTCCGGAAGTCTTAAAAATCAGAATTTCCAGGAGGTTGGCACCGACCATACAACTCGCCTTCTGGAACATCATTGACCATCATTTTCTGCCAGGCCCTGATTCTTCAGGACATTAACGAATAAATGCTCCGAATGAATTAAAGTTTCACAAACACATCTCCTTTCAGCATGATAGAAAACTATGCAGGGTGTGACCCCAACCGCACATACAGGCGCTTACATAGACCTGTATACTTGTACCGAAAAGACCAGAAGGAGCGAAACCAAAGGCCTTCTCAGTGGTTATTTCTGGGCGGTGGGCTAAAAGGGGATATCACCTCTTTGTGTTTCTTTCTCCCCAATTTACTACAACAGACCTAGGTTTTTATAATCAAGGAAAAGAGTTCCTATGCAGATTTTCTTCCTTTATCCACGTGGGAACGTGAAGCATGTGTTGAAAATTAGCCACTTGCTTGGAATCAGGGCTGTTCTTCCCTAACCCCGGGGGAGAAATGACATACACCTGCTGGTCTTTTTCAGGTGGAAATGACCATCTGGTCAAAGTGTGGGATTATAATGAGGGTGAAGTGACTCACGTCGGGGTGGGACACAGCGGCAACATCACCAGCATCCGGATAAGTCCAGGAAATCAGTACATCATTAGCGTGAGTGCTGACGGAGCAATTTTGAGATGGAAGTGCCCGTTTTCCTCCTGAGGCCGCGGAGACTTCTGGGACTGCAGCACTGCCTACGGCTCTGTTGAAAGTTGACCTTAGATAACTCTTAACACTGATTTGGGTTTCCTCACATCCGTGATTCTGTTTTTGAGTCAAAATATTTTTATCGTGAAATTTCTCCTTTTCTTTGTAGGATGCATTTTTACCTTCTTAGATTGTATATTAAAATGGGAATGTGTTCAAGAATAAGTTGTCCAGACTGTAATTAAAAGGGTTTTTTTATTAAGAATAAATTCCCAGTTGCTGGTTTCCTGTCTTAATCTCTGCTTTACGACAGTAAAACCCATGGTCTTTCTGCATCATTTGTCCACACACAGCACTGCTGCTGTTCTCTAAAAATAAGGAGGGTCTGCTTACCTTCCTAACCAGCCTTTCACACGTCAAGCTGCAATGGGGCAAGACTTGGTTTGAGTCCAGATCATGGGTAGGATATTAGGATCTCTCTTCTTCCTTCCAACTCTCTGAGCCTCAGTTTGGCCTTTTGTGAAGCAAGAATACCGGCTTAAAAGGTTATTTTGAGAATTAAGTGAAATAATGAGTTAAAGTGTTGGCAGAACTCCTGATGGAGTAGAGTGAAACCTGAATTTTGGTACCTTCTCAAAGAAACCGTGCGTTCTTGGGGATACCGGGGTAACCATCAAAGGTGAAATTTCACAGATGCTTTTCTGGGCGAGCGAAGGCAAGGGGATGGCCTTTGTGTACTGATCATCCAAATAGGTTTTTTTGGTTTGTTTTTGTTTTTCCAGAGAGGGTAAATCATGGCATTTTCAAGAAACACTTCAAGTCTCCAAATCACAGTACACTTTTTTGTTCTAGGCCTGTTTTTTTAATTCTTTAACTAATGCTCCCCCGCCCGCTTTGTTTTGCATCAGGTCATCTGCTGGGACCCTATTTGACACATCAAGGCAGATATTTTAATAAATGATCACCTATCAAATAAGTAACATTTCAGGGCGTTGATGTAATAATGCGTCCCGCTGTTGTCTTTCTGACCCAGAAATTGATGAGAAATTCGTCTGCAAGACTTTGCCTGATTAATTATAAACCTGACAGTTACAGGGTCAAGTGAGCTGAGGCCCCCAGGGTGACCCAGGGAACCAAGGGAGGGGCAAGGCCAAGCCAGTTCTGATTGGGCACCAATTCAGCGAGGGGACCGCATAGGAGGCGCGCCTGAGAGCCGGAAAACTTCCTGGTAAGCAAACACCGAGGTTGGAAAGAGCAAGCCTGTGTGCTCAGCCAACCGCAGAGCCGGGTCGAGTTCCGGTTTCTTGGCCTCGGTACTGGCGCGAGCCTCCTCGGGCCAAGCTAGGACGCTGAAGTCTCGTTTGCAGGTTTTGGGGAAGCGAGTCTGACCTGGTCTGCAGTTGAAAGAAGGAAATCACAACCATCCCGGATGATTCTTCCCGGGGCAACGCGCGGCTGCCAGTCCTGGAAGGCCTCCCGGACCGGGACAGTCGGGCTGGAGGCAGCGCCACCTGTGCGCGCACACCTGCTCCTGCAAGTGGGAGGACCCCGCGGTCACTCCCCAAGCCGGTCCCAGCTCCCGGTGCGCGCCTCTCGCAGCGCCGGAGGCTGCCCCTTGGGGAGTCTCCCTTTCCCCGTTCTTCATATTCACCTGCACGTAATTCCCAGAAACTCAAGCTATCCGGGGCTGGGCAATCCAGCAGGCGCTTTCCAATGTACCACCCCTCTACCGTTCCGCAGCTTGCAGCCTGGCGGGAGTGGGAGTGAAATTCGGGGCGTCGGTTGGTTAAGAGGTAAGGAAGGGTGGGGACCCAGAGCGTGCGGGTCCCGCGCCTCTGCTAGCGGGCGGCGCCGCGGGGCCGGGCCCGAAGGGGTGGGGGCTGGTGGCGCTGCCCTGGGCGGGCCCTGCGGCCGGATTCCCGCGCGGGGCGGGGCGGGGCAACTCCGCCCCTGGCTCCGCCTCCGCCCTGTCCCGGCACACCTGGCCGGCAGGTAGTCGGCACCCGCCGCTTTTCCGGGGCTGTCAGGTCCGTTTAGCGGCGCGTGCAGCTCGCGGCCGGGGGGCTCGGCTCCGAGGGCGAGCGGGCTGGAGCCATGGACCCGGGCACCGGGGCCGCGGCGGGAGAGGGGCCGCCCGCGCCCCGGCCCCGCCGCCGCCGCTCCCTGCGTCGCCTGTTCAGCCGCTTCCTGCTGGCACTGGGCAGCCGCTCCCGCCCGGGGGCCTCGCCTACCCGGCCGCGGCCCCAGCCGGGACCCCGCGAGGGCGACGGGGACGGGGAGGGGGGCTTCGCCTGCGCGCCGGGCCCCGCCCCGGCCGCGCGCGGGAGCCCGGGGGAGGATCGCCTGCCCGGCGCCCAGCCCCAGCCCCCCGCCGGCGACGGCGCGCGGCCCCCGGGCGCGCAGGGCTTGAAGAACCACGGCAATACCTGTTTTATGAACGCCGTGGTGCAGTGTCTCAGCAACACCGACCTGCTAGCCGAGTTCCTGGCGCTGGGGCGCTACCGGGCGGCGCCGGGCCGCGCCGAGGTCACCGAGCAGCTGGCGGCGCTGGTGCGCGCGCTCTGGACGCGCGAGTACACGCCCCAACTTTCTGCCGAGTTCAAGGTAGGCAGCGCGCCCGCCTCCCGCCCCCGCCGCGATGGCCAAAGCGCGCGCCCCGGCCGGAAAGGGTCTTCTGGGGGCCCTCTTCCGAGGGCACCCAGCGCGGCAGCTCGGCTCGCCGCCTTTGTTCCGCGGTGATGTGTCGTGCTATCGCTTGCCGGAAGTCTTCTCTGTGAATTTCTCCCAGGTGTTTTGGAGCGGGGGGAGTCGATTTGGGTGTATTCAGCATTTTTGCATTCAACAAACATTTGTTGAAGTTGAAGGCCTTTGGGTCCCGGTGGCAATCTAGTGCTGCGGGGCCCTTTCCAGTCTGGAGGGGTGTGGAGTGGCAAGCCTGATTCGAAAGGCCTCTGAGGAAGGAGAGGATGCCGGCGTTGAGAACTGAATGACAAGGACGCCGCCTGGTCAAGGGGCTAGGAGTGACCCAGGTAGAGGGAACAGAGAGCCCCAGAGCCTCAGGCCTGGAGGCGCGAAAAGAAAACTAGTGGCCTGGGGCGTGGATGAGGTTGGTCAGATCCTGCAAGGTCTTCGAGGCCGTGGTAAGGAGTTTGGGTTTTATTCTAAACCCAGTGGAAGCTGAGATCACGTGGGCCGGGTACTGTGCTGAGTGCCCCGGGGAGAGGCAGTGAGTGTGCTCTGTTGGAGAAAGTGCACCTTAAATCGCCCACTATGCCTTGGTTTGGGGTTGCAATTCATTGGCAGCGGGATCACCTTCTACTTTACCCTACCCTGTAGGGTCCTGTGGCCCTGGAAGTTCTGTATGTCACACAAACCCCCTCAGGGTTCAGCCGCGTGTTTGGGATCCCAGTTGGATTACAGAGTTCCTGATCATTGATGCACATGGCTTGCTTCCTGCTACCAAAACCACAGCTCTGGGCAGAGAGCTGAGGCTCCCCATAGACTAAGGATTGTTCTTGGGGGAGGGGAACCTGTCAGTGTTCATTCCACAGGCATCACCGCTCTTGAGTTTCAGCCTGAAAAAGCAATCCTTGCCATGTGACCCACAGGGTGCCAGCCTGTTGCTCTCCTCTCTGTTCTGCAGGTCAGTGGGTCAACAGGATGTCATTCGTATCTCCCTGTGGCAGCATTCGCCTTCTCAGTAATGAGGCACTACGGTGTTCCCCTGCTTATGCTTGGGGGATACATCCCAAGACCCCCAGTGGGTGCCTGAAGCCATAGATTAATACCATGTTTCTTCCTACGCATGCATACTTACGTGCGGTAAAGCTTACTTTGTAAGTCAGGTACCTTAGAGGAACAGCAGTAACTCATCATAAAACAAGAACAGTTATAACAGCATACCGTAATAAAAGGTAGGGGAATGGCGTCTCTCTCTGCAAATATCATATGCTGTACTCACCCTTCTGGCGAGGATGCGAGGTGGTAAAATGCCGAGGTGATGAGGCCAGGCAAGGCGAGGGAGGTCAGCGTTGCCACACCATTGAGCTTCTGACCTAAGTCGGGAGGCTCGTCTGCTTCCCTACGAGGTTTGCCCTCGAGTACCTGAAACCACAGAAAACTTAGGATGTGGGGGACTGCTGTAGGGTAGAGTGGTTAACAGCAAGGTCTCTGGAGCTTTGTGACCTCCAGTGAGTTACCAAATCCCACTGCTCCTCAACTGTCCTCCTCTGGGAAATGGGACAGAACGGTACCCACCTTATCAGATCATAGTGAGGATGGGTGAGTTCTCTGCATTGGCACTTAGAACAGTGCCTGACCCCCTAGGAAGCTTTTGTCATTCCTGCCATTCTGCCTTCTCACCTAGAGAGGCGTGGGGGAGGGAGGGAGGGAAGTAATGTTTGTATACTTCTGTTCTCCTGCAGGTCCTGCCCCAGGGGAGAGACAGAAGTAGCTTGAAAAAAATCTTCCAAATTAGTAAATGCTCTCTCGGTGACTCACCAGGATTTCCTATCTCACCCCTGCTCTCTAATCCTCAGGGCCTGGAAGCTCCCTCTGAGACCCAGGGAAGTGAAGGCTAGTCTGGTTGTTAATTGTTAACAAGGGTGATGTCATCTGAGGTTTCCTGGGACTTTTTGGGTAGCCAGAGCTTGGAGGGAGCCAACGAGGCCAGCATCTGGGCTTTCAGTAAACCCTGCTGATTACAAACTAGGTGGGCTCCTCTTGTTTTATAATGAGGAAACATCCCTTCACCCAGCAGACATTTCTGGAGTGTTCCGACACTCTCCCAGGAACAAGGAACTCAAGAGAAGCCCTGAGTGCAAAACCTCCTGGGACTGCTTTTTGGGAGTTCCCCATCCAGCAGGAGAGGTGGTGTTAATGCAGTGATCCCACAGGCCGGTGATCAGAGCTGGTGACAAGGGCTGGAAAATCAAAATACAAGGCACTCAGAAGGCAGTTGCAGCAGGAGGTGGTGATTGATGGGGGGGGGGGGGACATGGGAGGGCATGTCCCGGGAGAAGTAACCATCAGGAAAGTTCAAGCAGGGTCAGGGGAGCGTGGGGATGTGCCTTCCTTGTCAGTCACTGATCACTGCGATCACCCCGGGCAGGTGGAGCTGAGGGGCCTTCTGTGGTCGGGGCAGCATAAATGCAAGATTAAACAAATTAACAGAAGGAGCGCCCGGGTGGCTCAGGCAGTTAGGCACCTGCCTTCAGCTCAAGTCCTGATCCCAGGGTCCTGGCATCCAGCCCGTCATGGGGCTCCCTGATGATCAATGGGGAGTCTGCTTCTCCCTCTCCCACCTCCCCACCCCCACTTACTTTCTCCCTCTTTATCAATTAAATAAATAAAATCTTTTAAAAAATTAATTAATTAATGGGAGACTCTTTCCCTGGATAGAGGGTCTGGAGAATTGTTTGGGGACAAGCGTGGAAGGTTCTGTCCAAGAGTTGGGTCTTGAGAAGGGATTGATCGCTTCAGACCGAGGAAGCGGGGAATGGAGAAGGGCCTGGCATGCCGGACTGAGTTACCCCAATCCCAGCCATGCAGATGGGATGGCTTTGTAGTGTCCTCTTTCCTTTCCTTCCTACAGCCTACAGACAGTAGGACCACTCTGTTTCAACAGCACATGAATAAACACCTGAAAATAGATCCTGCCCATGGTATCATCTATGACACTTTGCTTCTCTAATGATGTTCATTAAATATGTGCATGGTATAATAACTTGGCAGGTGCTAAAAATGTCAAAAGTGATTTGGAACTGGACCCTCTGGAGACAGCCTTCATAAACATCAATGTGTTTCAGAACATCTACATATTGGAAATTTCCAGTTTTGTATCTTGCTCTTTTCATGTAAATATTGTCCTAAGTCTCTCTTCTGGCCATTACAACATTCTGTAAAACTTAATTTTAAATGATTGTGTCATATTTCAGTCAATGAACCATTCCCTGCAGAGACATTGACTGTACAAGTCAGTGTCTAATTGACAATGTCTAATTTCTAATTATCACACCGTACTGAAAATCCTTATACTTAAATTGTTGTCCTCAGCTCTGGCCATTTCCTAAATTTGATCCCTTGACATGAACTTAGGCGATCAAAGCAAAGATGTGACTGTTTTATTTCTATGTGTTTTTTCTTTTTGAATCACTGTTGCTGAGGTTTAACTTACGTCCAGTGCAGTGCACCCGTTAAAAAAAAACCGAGCTATCCCTGCCATGCAACATTGTGTAAATTTAAGGTGTACAACAAATTGATTTGATATGTTTGTTGCAATATGATTGCCATAGTTAGCATTAGATAACATCTCTATGGTGGGTCACATGGTGGTCATTTTTTCCTGTGCCGGGAACAAAGGCTAATGTTCTGTTTCAGCTTACTGAACAAAAGAAATAGCATCTCACTTTTATTTCTATTTATTTGATTAAGAGTGAGGTACAGGATTTTTTTTTTTTTTTAGATTTTTATTTATTTATTTGACAGAGAGATCACAAGCAGGCAGAGAGGCAGGCAGAGAGAGAAGGAAGCAGGCTCCCCGCTGAGCAGAGAGCCCGACGTGGGGCTCGATCTCATGACTCTCAGACCACGACCCGAGCCGAAGGCAGCGGCTTAACCCACTGAGCCACCCAGGCGCCCCGAGGTACAGGATTTTTATGCTGTTTTACTAGTTGTGAGGCTGCGCCTGGGTTTTCCTGTCCATGTTGACTGTCCATTCTGCTGGATCTCAACGCTCTTTTTACTTGTTTCTCTGACTTCCTTAACCCTTACGCTTGCCATAAATATTTTCCGCAAACTCCCTCCTTCGTATCCCCAATCCTGGAAGTTGTAGATTTTATTTACGTCATACCTTTTGGTAAAGGTTCTGTGTTATGTATATCTAGTTTTTCCCATGGCTATATTAAGGATTTCAGCCATCTGGAGTTTATCTTAGCTTATGTACTTACACATCACTTTTAGACCTACAGTTTTAGACATACAGTATGCCTCACGTGATATACAAGAGGCATTGCCTTTTACAGGCAAGGATGGCTTCTTTATTGCTCTTGTATTTTGAAAGTTCTGGATGAAACAGTAAGACATGAAATAGAAACGGAATAGAAAAGATTGAACAGAAAGGAAATTGCTAGATGGTCTAGAATCCCTATTGTGGCATTATGGCGGTCACTAATGAGGTCAGAAGCAAGATAGAAAATCAAACGTAATCACCATGTAGAATGTATGAAAATCAGATTTCCTTCATGAAAAACCACTGAAAATAGCAAATAACTAGGAATAATTTTCTTTTCTTTTTTTTTAAAGGAAACACAATGGCTTTTTTTTTAAATTTATTTATTTGAGAGAGAGAGAGCATGAGAGGGGAGGTCAGAGGGAGAAGCAGACTCCCCATGGAGCTGGGAGCCCGATGTGGGACTCGATCCCAGGACTCCGGGATCATGACCTGAGCCGAAGGCAGTTGCTTAACCAACTGAGCCACCCAGGCGCCCCTAGGAATAATTTTCTAAGAGACGTGTTAGAAATTACCAATGTTGAGAGAAACGCACACACAGCTAGAGCTCTGTCAGGTTGAGGGGTAGAAGGATGAGATATTTCCGTCCATCTCCCCCAAGTGAGGATTTTGCTTTAATACAGCTCTGGTGACATTTTCATAGACTTTGTGTGTCTTCTGTTAGGAATCAATAGGTCAAGTTATTTTGAAAAAGCCCAAACTCTCTACAAATACCTGCCAGAGACCATTCTAATCAGAAAAAAAGCCAAAGGACAAAATTCACTGTTAAAAAAAAAAAAATGCAGCATACAAAAAAAAAAATCACTTATGGTCCCATCCTTCTGTGATAACCATTTAATATACTTCCATGTATTTCTGGGCTTTTCTAGCTGTGGATATATATATAGATAGATATCAAACAACCTCAAGTAGGTATTTTTGCACTTTAAGAAAAAATGATAGGCTCATTGATTTTCTTCTCATTATTTCATCATTTTTAAGGCCCGCTGAGTGTGCTGTAAGTCTTCCCCAGGAGACTTCAGTACTTAGCAGTATCTTTGCTCCTAGCTCGAATTTCCTTATGCCAGATCCCCCAAAGCAGAATCACCCTGTCTCTCTAGAAGGACATGTCCAAGGTCTCAGCTTGTCTGTCTTGAAATTCTCACATTCTTTCTGGAAAGGTTGCGTGGCCTCCCCGCCAGGCTACAAGGAAGAGCATAGGTCTGGAAGGATTAACACGATTTGGGGGAGGGGAATGGGTTTCACGTGGAAGGAAGAAAACATCAAGGTGTAGACCGTAGGATTGGGAAGAACAAGGTTTGGGGCACCCGAGTGGCTGGGTTAGCCGGAGCTCTCCAGCCTAGGGGAAGATGGTGAAAGGCAGGGTCAGGGCCAGATGAGAGGAGGGTGAGTTGTTAGGTGGTGAGTCAGGGGAGGTTTGAGCCAAGGTGTGAGGTTACCCACCTTGGGGGTGAGGGTGGGGGACGGGCCGGCTTCCCAAGCCTGGAAGGTGCCATCATCTGGGTCTGCAGCAGTTAGGACCCTGGCGGGAATGGGTTTCTGCTGAGGGGCCACGGAGACTGCTTGGCACTGACCTACGGGGAGAGAGAATCTAAGAGAGGACACTGATGTTAAGAGGGAGAGCTGGTTTTTGGAAATTTTGGCTTGGAGGTGGCTGCTCCCCACCCCCCACCCTGCCCAGACAATGCTGGTACTGAGGATGGAGAGTGGGATGGTAATGCCCCAGTTATATTTGAATTTCAGTTAAACAACGGGTCACTTTTTGGTGTGAATATATCCCAAATAACTGCATGGGCTGTACTTACACTAAACACAATCATTTGCTTATCTGAAATTCACACTTAACTGAGCCCCTTGTATTTTTATTTGCAAAATCTGGCAGCCCTCCTTGGAGGGTCAAGGGACAAAGAAGCCTGGAGGAGGAATCTAAACTAGATCCTCCACTGAACCACGAACTAGGATGACGTAGAAGAAAGACTCCCAGCCGGTATTTCAGCTAATTCCATCTTGAATTTTGCTTTGTCATATCCTAAAGTTTCCTTTAAATCCCAGTGGAAGGATTAAAGAGGGAGAAAGGAAAAAGCCCAGGCTGTCTGATTTGGTTGGCATTGGCGAGGATCATCTGGGTTCAGAGCTTAGACAGCTCCCAAGGGAGCCAAGGACAGCCCTGCATGGGGCGGGGCTTGATGGCAGTCGGTGTCTAAGGGGGCGGGGCAAACAACCACCATGCCCTGTGTGCACCTGCGTGCGCACAGGCAAGGGGATTTGCTTACTCTCAGATGCTCCTGCTTGCACATGCATTTGAAAAAAAATTTTTTTTTCCCTGGAAAGATGCTTGAGAAAAATGCTAAGAGTCCTCCCTGCCCCCCACCCCGGGACGGGTTCCCAGAGCTGGGGAGCTGGGTGGAGGGAGGACTTTTCATGATCGTCCTTTTTTATGTCTTGAATTCTTTAAGTATGTCCATATGTTACCCTTTAAAATAAACCTTAAAAAAAAAACAAAAAAACCCAAACCCGGAATATGCCTTCTCTTAGAAAACGACAAAGTTGCGGCACAGTTTGACAGGAAGGGTGAAGGGAATGAAAGCCCCGTGGCTATTGTGTGCCTTGTTTCTGCTGTTGTAACCCCGTCCCTACAATAGTATCTGGCATGTGGTGGGCACCGGGTAAATATTGACCAAGAGGGTGAAGGGCTGGCTCAGCCTTTGCACTATCTAACCACAGAAGTGTGATTCCACACCCACTAAAAAGAGGGGGTGTTTAGGGCACCCGCCCCACGGTCTTTCCCAACAGAGAGCCGAAGCCACGGGAGTGAATGAGTCACCGAGGGAGAGGGTAGGGCCAGATGCTTCCACCTGCGGGAGCTGAGAACCAGGGGATAGAGATAGACTGATGGAGGCGGCCAAGGGGAGCAGGCATCCTCGCCATGAAGGGACAAGAGCGTCCAGGTAGTCAACCAAGATAGCCCTGTGGGTTTCTGAAGGACAGGACATGTATCAGCAGGTGCCTTCTCTGCAGAACGCCCGGAGAGCATTTACAGACACTGTTCCCCAAGGGCAGGCTTTGGCCCATCGTTCTCATTCCCTGCTGTTTCCATGTTGTCAGCCCCGCTCAGGGCTGAGCAGTGACCCCTGGTAGACTTGGTGTTTCCAGGTGCAAACTTGGCTGTTCGCAGGGCCACACTGACCCTCTGACTCTCTACTTTCCTCTCAGAACGCCGTATCCAAGTACGGCTCTCAGTTCCAAGACAATGGCCAGCACGACGCCCTGGAGTTCCTGCTCTGGTTGCTGGATCGGGTGCACGAGGACTTGGAGGGCTCGTCCCGGGGGCCGGGGGCCGAGAAGGTGGGTCACTCTTGGAACACCGCGTCGTGTTTCGAGGCTCCTGTGTGTTCTGCCTCCTGTGTCCACAAAGCTGTTCCGTGCTCCTTTCTCTCAGCTCTGTGGGCTATAGGCGTGACATTTCCTCCCACCGCAGGATTTCTGGTCCTCTGACCTCCCAGGGATCTGTCTAGTGAATAGGGTTTTCCTTTCATTTTAAAGTTTGAAAATCTCCTTTTTGTCTATACTCCGTGCTTTAGGATGGCCATCTGAGGCCGTGAGCATTTCATTCTTTTTAACCATTATTTTCTTTTTCTTCTGCTTGTTTTAAGATTTATTTATTTTTGGAGAGTGAGAGCTCGTGTAGAAGGGGCAGAGGGAGGGGGAAGAGAGACTGTCAAGCCGACTCCATGCTCAGCACAGAGCCTGACGTGGGGCTCGATATCACAACCCAGAGATCACAACAGGAGCTGAAGCCCAGAATTGTTCACTTAACCAGTTGTGCCCCCCAGGCGCCCCAGCCATGAGTATTTCAGATAGTTCCATTTTACCTCTTCCAGTCTTTTTTTTCTCCAAACACAGGATGGTTGATTACATGTGTGTACTTCGCATTCCCAGATTTTGATGAAACCCCAAATCTCTGGGAGTAAGAAAGCACTACATCATTTGTAAGAGCCGCAGTTAATTGATATCAGCTGTGTTCTCTATGGGTTTCGCTAAATAAAGATCAACAATGGGTTCTGCTTTCGTGCTATCTTTTTATCTCTCAAGGAAGTCGAAGCCAGTGAAGTCATTATCCCATGAGTGAGCAAAGTTATTTTAACAACATCTGTGAATAATTGGCTGTAATTTAAAGAGGTGTCATACAAGCTTTGGTAAATAATCAGGCACAGGTCACCTGTGTCTGACCTTTGGCTCAGGTCATGATCCCAAGGTCCTGGGATCAAGTCCTGCCTTGGGTTTCCTGCTCCGTGGGGAGCCTGCTTCTCCCTCTCCCTCTGCTGCTCCCACCGCTTGTTCTCTCTCTCTCTCTCTCATAAATAAATAAAATCTTAAAAAAATAAACAACAAGTTGCAAGTTTAAGAAAAGGAAGGGAGAAGCATAGATGTCTCAAATAAGAATAGACCTCTTTTAAATAATATAATGTAATTAAAAGCTCAGAGTTTGACAAACCTGTAACAATAGCCCTTACGCTCAGGACAGCAGGTGAACCCATTGCTCAAGGAAAGTAGAGATTGTACACGCCTCCTCACATCACATCTTAGGAATGTAATATACAGTGTGAGTAACTCTTGTCATTACGGAGTGCTGCTAGGATTATCTCCATTGTATATATGGGTAAACCAAGAATCAGAGAGGTCGAGTAACCTTCCCAAAGCAACACAGCTCAAGAAGGGACAGAGTTCCAGTGTTCCAAGTACAAGGGAGTCCAGCTTGAACGCCTATTTTCTTATTTTAACAAGAGCCTTCCGGGTCACCCCTAAAACACATAAGTGAAACAAAGCAAAGATATCACCATGACGGAACCTGGGAGGGCCACACACTCAAAAGTTACGGTGTTTGTGGGATTGTATTTCTGGGTTGTGGGCTTTTTCTTCTTTTAAATACAATGCTTTTCTATTTATCCTGTTCAGACCCTTTCAGTTGCAGGTGACAGAGATTTTTATAACATGTAATCCAAGGCTTGCAGCAGCTTCAGGTAAGGCTGGATCCAGGAACTCAGATGATATCCCCAGGTCTTTGGCTCTGTGTTTGTTGTTGGCTTCCTTCTCAGACTGACTCCACACACACGGTGACAAGAGGAGCCTCAATAATGCTCATTTAGTCTATTTTTTTAGAGAGAGAGGGAGAGAGAGTGCACATGCTTGCATGAGTGGGGGTGAGTAGGAGGGGTAGAGGGAGAGAGAGAACCTTAAGCAGTCTCCACGCCCAGTGTGGATCTCAGTGCGGGGCTCGATCTCATGACCCCGGGATCATGACCTGAGGCGAAATCAAGAGTTGGATACTTAACTGACTGAGCAACCCAGGCGCCCCCAGTGCTCACATAGTCTTTGGGCTGAGTCCCTTCTCCAAAAAAGAGGAATGCTAAGCAGAAATATATATCCGCCACACTGTGTATCCCACAGTCTTACAGTGAACACATTTTGAAATCAGAATGATGTATTTTTTTTAGAAAGATACTGTGTACTGAAAATGCCTGTGTGCCATGCATCTCTGTTGCTTTCCGTGACTGACTTCACTACTGACTCATAAGAGACAGCCACTAAATTCTTGAGTGGTGACTACATTACGTAGCCATCCTGCTCTAATGTTTGCGAGGATAGCTCATGTTTTATAGCTAAGGAAGAGTTAGGTCAGGGAAGTTGCCCCAGGTCACCCAACTTCTGTTTGGGGGAATTAGAATCAAACTTGAGTCCGTTTCATAGCTGGGCTGAATCCCTTTCCTTACCAGACAGATGGCTAGGAAAAGCTTCTCATCCTATGTTCCCCTCCTCCTCCTCTCTGGCTGTGCCAAGCAGCGCTTCCTACCTGCAAAGCAGAGTAGGAAGGCTAGACAGCTTTGCAAATTGCCTTTCAGTCTTCCTCTGCTGGCCTCTGGGGGCAGGAAGAGGTATCGGGCTTACTACAGGCAGGGAGGATCACAGAGAGGTTCAGTAATTTGCCCCAAGTCACACAGCAAGTACATGGGAGAGCCAGGGTCCACATCCGGGAAATGGGACTCTAGAGCAGGATTTCTCAAATTCTGCACATTCCACATCTGGGTCCTGTGCAGTGTGGCCTCCGCAATAGCCCTGTACCCACAGGATGCTGGTGGCACCCTCAGGCTGTGATTGACAACCAGTGTCCCCTGGGGGGGTGGCGAAGCGTTCACTGGTTAAGACCCTCTGCTGTGGAAACTTTGCTCCCAAGCACAGTACGCTGCCCTCAGGCCTTTCTTTTTTTTTTAATTTTTTTTTTAAGATTTTATTTATTTATTAGACAGAAATCACAAGTAGGCAGAGAGGCAGGCAGAGAGAGAGGGAAAAGCAGGCTCGCCGCTGAGCAGAGAGCCAGACACGGGGCGCGATCCCAGGACCTGGGATCATGACCTGAGCCAAAGGCAGAGGCTTTAACCCACTGAGCCACCCAGGTGCCCCTCCTCAGGCCTTTCTTTAAGGTGACCTTGAGTTTCTTTAACATGAGCGGACCTGCCAGTGATTCTTTTTACCAGCTTGAGGACCCACATAAAAGCAGCTGTGGGTTGGCCTTCTTCTGCTAGATGTTCTCCACGCTGAAGCCTGGGCCATCTTTTGAGAAAGGACAGAAGATCATGTCACTCTCCTTAAATTTCTCCAGTGGCTTTCAAACTGTCGTACTTTTGAACAAAATCCAGACTTCAGCCTGGGCCTGCCAATGGCTTGGCCTGCGTTCAGGCCCCTCTGCCCCTTGCTCATCATTCCAGGCCACACCGGCTGCTTTCCATCCTTCCACAGGCCAAGTCTTGAGGTCCTGGGCAAGAATGGGGGGCAGTGGCTATTGGCCCCACAGAGGAGCTTGCCTGGGTCTTCACTTGACCTGATTGAGACTGGAAAAGATCTTTTCCCCCAGCTGGGGCGGAAGTATCTCCTGGTATTTGCTCTCGGAAAACTGGGCCGCCTGCGGAGGCCTGGCTGGGGACGCTTGAAGGCAGAGCCAGACCCGGCACGAAACTTCATTTTCCCTTTCCAGGAAGGAAAGGCACTGTCCTCTCTAACCAAGCGATTTTTTTTTCTTTTTGAGGTTATTTCTGTTTCAAAACATGTAAAGGCCATACAGCTAGATGTATGTGAAACGGGAATAGAAAACATAGGACCACTTTCTTCAGGGTTCTCGAATGCTTTCATCTGGCAAAAAGGGCATATTTTTACCTTCCTATACATGGTCTCATGTAGGCAATCTTTTGGGGTATTAATTTTCCAGAAATTGCCGCTCTTACAGAATCAAGAACAGGAGGGGGCTGGGAAGAGGACCAGGAAGCCACCATTTATGACTTATATACTGTGTTCCTTGCAGGACACAGAATTTTTTTTTTTTTTAATTTTATTTATTTGACAGACAAAGATCACAAGTAGGCAGAGAGGCGGGCAGAGAGAGGGAGAAGCAGGCTCCCTGCTGAGAAGAGAACCTGATGTGGGGCTCGATACCAGGATGCTGAGATCACGACCCGAGCCGAAGGCAGACACTTTGCTGGCTGAGCCCCCCAGGTGCCCCACTCCCGTTCCCCTTGGATGTAGAATGAGGCCCAGAGACACCCAGCGTGTCTTGGCTGGCACAGTGGAGTCAGCCTGGTCTGACGTCCTTGTCCATGCTTCTCAAATGACCCTGCTGCCTCGTATCCCAGCCTCGCTAGGGATTTTCTCCTTCCGTACCCCCTCCTGGGCAGTCCTGCCCTCTGCAGCGCCCAGACCCCCACGTTATCACCTTGATGCAGAAGCACCTGTGTCACTGTGAGGTCTTTGGCTGCCTGACTGGGAAGAGGCGGGAGGTGCAGCAGGCTCTGAGGGGAGTCGAGAACCAGACAGTTCTGGGGGTGGGGGTGGGGGTCCTGGTGGCAGGAGCTGTTGGATTCTGGTGTGGACACCACTGTTGGATGCCGTGTTTTCAGGCTTTCGGTCCCTCTGCTCATGATTCCTGGACAGGACTGTCTCACTGGTCTCACTTGGGCCATGTGCCTGTCCCTTGCGATGGGAGGGCAGGCCCCCCGATTAAAGAGCTTCCCCACCTCCCTGTTCCAGAAGGGCTGCTGTGACCAAGCAAGGGGCCTCAGCCCTACACAGCCACAAATCCCAGCGTCCGCTCTGCCTCCACGGTCCGTCCCCTTTCAACTCAAACTCAGCCTGCCCTGCTTGGACCCACTTTCGATTTTCCCTCGTCCACTAACGAAAGACAGGCATTCCCAGGGTACCAGATGGGCCCTTGGAGCTGCTCCTGCGTGTCCCCTCCCCCTTTCTTTGCTGCCCCACTGAGTGCTCGCTTAGGAGCTGCGGACACAGGGCGTCTGGAGTCCATCCCCCGCTTCCATTTTCGTGACTCCTGCTCCTGCTCTCCCCATTGTGTCCTGGGCCCTGGAGCCTGCTGAGCTGTGTCCTCCCTCCAGACTCGCCTCTCGCCTCCATGCGTGGCATCAGGGTAAATCATCTCACCATGCATGTCACTACCCCGTGGGTTCAAAAGCCATCAGGCACTCCCTGCCACGTCTCGGCAACCACAGACCGTGCTCCCTGTTCAAAGTGTCATATATTTTTAACTTCTTCAGTTCCAGGACATCCCTCTGAGGTGGACACTGTCATTCAGCATCCCTTGATAGAAGTCGGGAAGTCCTGGGGCCAAGGGGTTAAGTAATAGTCTTGTCCGGCTCAGAGGTTGGATAGTGTTCCCAAGGAGTATTATTTCCGAGGGATTGGGTCCCTGGCAGCCGGATCCCAGAGGTGGATTCTGAATCCTGCTTCTGTGCTGTTCACTGAACTGGGCAGTCGTCTTTAGGACATGGAAGCCCCCCACCCCCACCCCAGCGTGACACCAGACTCGCCCCCAGCCCTGATTACCACTTCCCTTCGCACATCCCATGTGCTAAGACCCAGCTTCACAAAACCATGGGGCCAATAAGGAGGTTCCATCCTGAGTCTTTGCTCCAGTCTTTTATTATGGAAAATTCTGTATGATGGAAAAAGCGAATGAATGATACAGCGGATACCTCCTACCCACCACCAAGATTCTATGTTTTACTAACATTGCATTATCCCGTCTCTGTCCATCTGTATACGCCACACTCCATCTATGTTTTTCCTCATCTTACTGCTTCTCGATGAATTTTAAATGACGTTTCAGACATCGGTATGTTTTACCGCACGCACTTCCTGTGTGTTCCTCTCCTGACCCTTCGAATATGCTGGCCGTAAAGCCTGGGGTGATGTGCCCCTGGCCATGGGATTCCTGCAGCCGCCAGAGGCCGGGAGAGCCGAGGGACGCATTCCCCGGAGCCCCCTCATCCCCGTTCGTGGTCTGGGGATGCTGATTCTGGATGTCTGGTCCCCAGAATCATGAGAGAATACATTTCTGCTGCTTTAAGCCTCCAGTGTGTGTGAATTTGCTGCAGGAGCACCAGAAAACGAGTACAGAAGGGGATGCAAAGGGGGGCACAGTAGGACTGATGTGGGGTGAAGGAGGCTTATGCGTGATTCTGAGGGGCAAAGCCTGGTGTTCCGATGCTCACATGCAGACTGGCTCCCGGGAGATGGGGGTGGGGCGGGTCAGCAGGTGGAGGATGGGAGATGTGGTGTGGACACGTTCGGAGCAGTGGCAGTGTAGACACACAGGGCCCGGCAGGAAGGAGAGGTGAACAGGAGGTGTAGACACGCAGGGTCCAGCAGGAAGGAGGTGCGAATGGGAGGTATAGACACACGAGGTATAGACACACAGGGCCCAGCAGGAGAGAGATGTGAATGGGAGGTGTAGACATGTGGGTCCCAGCAGGAAGGAGACGCGAATAGGAGGTATAGACACAGGGCCCATCAGATATAGATACGTAGGGTGTAGACATGCAGGGCCCAGCGGGAAGGAGATGCAGACAGGAGGTATAGATACATGGGGTCCAGCAGTGTAGACATGCGGGGTATAGACACATGGGGCCCAGCAGGACGGGGATGGGAATCGGGACAGGCGAGACCAAGGTCACAGCGGAGGTGGCCAGGTGTGTGGGAGCATTCCCACGCCTCTGCTTCTGCTCTGCTCCCTCAGCACCTTCTCTGTCGGAGGGGATTTGGGAGGTCTGGAGACCAAAAGAGCCATGGAATTGTGGCAAAGTCAACAGAAGGGCCAGGGCTTGGCGGTCTGGAGGCGGTAGAGTGATGGGAGCCGTGTGTAATCTTGCTTCCTTCCCTCATTTCTCTGCAGCCTCTGCCTGAAGCCAGCAGAAGCCCCGAGAACCTCCCGTCACCATCAGCTCAGCCTTCTCTAGGCCCAAGCTTTGTGCAGAGTCACTTTCAAGCGCAGTATAGGTAAGAATCTAGGTGAGAGTGGGATGGGCTTGGAACGGATCGCCCGGACTTGGATGCCCACAGCTGGTCTCCCGTTGATCCCAAGGCAAGAGACCCAAGCGCCTTTCTCCTCCCATTACAGATCCCTGTTAACCTCTCCCTCCTGTCGGCCCTGGTGGTTAGCCTTGCTGGCTCCTGGGCCTCCCATCTCCCTCTGAAGGGGGTTCTAGAACCTGACTGTGGAGGTCAGGGCTTCCCCAGCTGGCAAGGCAATCATTGAGCCTTTGGCGAGACCTTTCCCATTCATTCCTGCAGTCGGAGAGCCCAGTTTGCCAAATTCTTTCAAGTTGAAGACTTCCCAGCAACATGGAGGATAATTACACTGCCTTTGAATTCAGAAACATTCTCTTCAGGCTTTCATATATGTGACAGTTCAGAGCCTGAGATAAGGCAGCATATTTCCAAGTTCAGAGGTAAGATAGTATATTTCCAAGCACTGTGATGGTCTAGTAAAAGCCCTGATTGCAAGGAAGGGGGATTATGGAGAGAAACCCCCCTGGGCTTCTTGGAGGAGGCGTGCCTTTTGATGGGCTTCAGGGATGGCTAGGATTAAACAGGTGGGAGTGTCTCCAGCCTGTATGGAAGCTGTTCACACGTGGGAATGAGTCCAATAATCAGGATTTCAGGGAAGCCGTCGGATACAGAGGACCTCCTCTTGGTGACACGCAACTGTTGGTCGCTGAGCATAGCGGGTAATTAAAAAAAAAATGCTTCTGCACGAGCCTAGGTGTTATTGTTGTACACGAAGTAAAGCCCATTTCCTTCCTGCAGTGGCATGCACAGAGCGAGCCTCAGTGTTGCAGCGGCCAACCGTTGCTAGCCAGGAAAGCTATGTGCTGGGCGTCTGTCTTCCTTATCTGTAGGTGCCCGGAGCAGGGGCTGCTAGAAACAAAAATGAGACAGAAGAAAAGAGGAGGAGAAAGAACATCTAGGAGGAGGGAAAAGGGAGTCCAATACCAGGGTAGATTAGACTGCGGTGCAGGGACACCAAGAATTGCCACCCGGTACCGCTCACTGGTGTCTTTGTACAGTGAGTTTGCTTATTTCTCGACTCACCTGTTCTCTCAGCCCCCTTGGCTCCCCTGCACACGTGCTCCCTCTCTTCCCTTCTTTCAAATATTCGAGCATCTGCTCTTACGCTGGGTCCCCTGGATAAGTGAGGAGCACCACTCTGTGCCCACGAGAGCGAGACATTCCAGCCAGGTACCCCTGGCGTGCTTGTCTGGATCTTTAATTCCAAATACACCCTCGATCTTCACCATTTCACCTACGGCGGGCCACTTCCCTTCTCAGCGCCAGAAGGGAGCTGCGAACAGGGCGCGGCCCCCGTTCTCATGGAGCTCACGTTCTGCTGGGGCAGGTGTTCGGTAACACCATGCACGTCACAGCGGCTCGCGATGGTGATAACACGTGCCTCGGAGTGTGGGGGAGGCAGCCAGCCTTCGATAAGGTGGCCTGAGGAGGCTTCATTTTAGAGGGGGGACATTTGAGCCGAGAGCGGAGTGACGAGGCGTCAGCTGTTCACGTATCTGGGGACTGGGTCATCCGGATAGAGAAAACGGCCGAGGCCAAGGGCCTGGGGTTGGAATGATGTCAGCACAGCAGGGGACAGAAAGGGCAAGGTAGCTGCCAGGGAGGGAGGGGGCAGGAGGTACGGCTGGAGGGGTGGACGGGGCTCTGGTGGTGCAGGCGTCCTGCCCAGATGTGGGTTTTCGCCCCAAGGGCACAGGAAGCTGCTGCAGAATCTGAAGCCTGTTGTGGCATCATTTTCAATTTCGGAGATCATGCTAGTGGTTTTCCAAGGGTTTTAGGAGCTCAGCGCCGGGACCTGGGACAAAGACCAAATACGTATTTCTTATTATAAGTCATAATACCGCACGGTCTCCGACTGCTGTGGGGGGAGTCAGGGGAGGGTTCCCGAGGAAGCGACAAGCGCCGTTTGGGTAGGTGCCTGTAGGATGATGAGTAAGAACCAAGGCGTTCAAGTTTCCAAAAAGGAACCAGTGACAGCTGAAAATACCCGCTTTGAGCGGGATCTTGGGGAGTATAGAAAAAAATCAAGTTAGGGATGTCCGTCCGAGTGAGGGCTTTTGAGCTGTGGGAGGTGATTTTCCGGGGCGGTGGGTGGGGTTGGTCTGAGCCAAGCAGGTGCCTCCCAGCGGGGGTGCCTTGGCTCTGGGTGCCAGAGTCTGGCGCTCTGCTGCGGAGGGCTTGCCGGCGATGGAGAGTCGCTGTGATATCAGCCCTTCTTGATGAAATCAGAAGCTGGAGGATATATTGTGATATTGTGGGTTAATTCACAGATCCCTGTTCAGGGAGGTTCTCGCTCCCCTGCCCCCGCTCCCCTTTTTAGGGTGTCGGGTTTTTTACTTTGGCGGGAGGAGAGGAGGAGGAGTGGGATCAGGGTGCTGGACTGGGTTATGGACTAGAGGAGAAATAAGTGGTTGTTTCATATGGTTGGTACCACGACCTAAAAGCACCTGTGAGTTTAAAAAGCAAGGATTGGTGCTATGGTGGGGTTTGTCCGTGAGAGGGGGTGTGTGTGTGTGTGCGCGTGCGCGCGCGCGTGCGTGCACACGCGCACTGCTTTGTCGTTTTTGCCTTTTATCCACAGAGAGTCTGATCTGGTCCCCATTACAGGCAGCAATCCCTGCTATGCTTTCTCAGAGCAGGTCTTGGAGGGAGGGGTGGCATCTGACCCGTGTGTTGTCAGGGGCACGAGCACTGGCAGAGACGTCCCCTGTCCAGGGAGCAGGGGTGCTAGGTGCATCTGAGGGGTGGGAGGTGTGTTCGGCTGGCCGCGGGGAGAGGTCGGAGTGCTGACAGGTGCGTCTCCAAGACCCCGGTCTTGTTTCTGGGCGTCTGTACCCGGCAGGAAGCCAGGCACGCTTCTGGGTCTCAGTAGTGGCTAGAAGGTTGGTTTTTGCATCAGAAGCAGTTTGACGAGAAGAAGGACTCCCTGAGGGAGATGGGTGGGTGAAGGTCCACAGGCAGTGGGGTGGGTTTCTGCCCCTTCCCCCATAACAAGCTTGGGGGACAATAGGACAGAACGGCGCCTGTCTGGCCAGGATAGCAAGGACAGAAGGACTCCTCGGGCCACATGTGAGGATGGCCAAAGCTCGGGAACGTCCAGAGTCTTCTCTGCCCCTCATCTGTTGGTCCCACTCACTCTGTCCTCATGACTCATCTCGGAAAGACAGGTGTATTTCACACCTTTCCTTTATTTATTATGAAGACCATGTTTTCTTCATTCTTTACGTGTAAAATTAGACCGTTCCATGTTTTTGCCAGTTACACGTCCCTTGGTCCTTATAGAGGTTTGTGGCTCCGTATAAAGACAGACCTTATCTCCGTTTCATATGGTGCAACACTGCAGGAAAAATGCAGCCCAGCTTAGCGTTAGTTGGCTCTAAAACACGGACAAGTCAGAGAAAAACAGTCCTTTCCATTGGTTCACTTAAGGACGAAAACAGGGATTTGGAAATTTCCCAGAAACAAAAACCTGTCTTCCAGGCCTGCATTCTATCTAGGTACATGATGGGGTAAGGAAGAGAAGGATCAGGAGAAACAGGGTGGCAGAGGGGACCCCACAAGCGTCAGGTCCCCCTAGCGCCTGGAGCTCAGTGTCTGATGCACTGTTTTTACCAAAAGATCACTGTGGTTCTCCCAACAGGAAATTTACCAGAACCAGCAAGTTATTGGACATGAAACACTCAGATCTAACACTCGGTTTTCTAAAGTCATGGATGGTTGGTAACTCGTCCCCTGGGTTGCTGAGTGGTTCTGCCCGGCTCGCTTAGGGTCGCCTTGGTCAGCACCTGAGAACCTCAGGGTTTCATGCTCTTAAGTAAGGGAGTGTTAAGTGTGAAAGTTTGAAGAATTTAAGTCAACTGTGTGTGTCTGCTCTGAATCAGCCAATGCCTCATCTGCTGATACTAAGGACTGGAGGGACCGCGGTGAGCGTGCGCTCCGGAACCTGAGCCTGGCTTTGCCACTTAAGAGCCGTGTGGTCCTTGGGAGAGGTGCTTAACTTCTCTGTGCCTCAGTCTTTTTGTCTGCAAAATGGGGCTAATACTGGGGGTTATGGGCAGAAAGTGGGTTGTTATAAGCAGAGTGGTCAGAAGAATGCCCAGTTCTCAGTGAACGCTGTTTCCATATTAGCTGCTTTTCTCCAACCTTGGCTGCTTCACTGGTACAGCGAGGATGGTGGACGCCCATTGGTGGTTCTGCCTCCTGGCCGAACACAGGTATCACCCAGGGAGGCTCCCCACCCCCGCCCCTGTTTGGAACAAACTCTATGGGAGGCCGGCTGAGACATCTGCGTTTTTAGAGAAGCTCCCTCCATGATTCTGGAGCCCAGTGAGGCTGAGAACCAGGGGAAGGCATGGTCCTAACATCCCTTCTGGCTTGCAGGTTGGCCTGCTGATTCTGCCTCGAGGGGTTTTCGCTCGCCTTCCCATACTCAGCACACTGCCACGTGGGAATCAACCTTTTTTTTTTTTTATTTGACAGAGAGATCACAAGCAGGCAGAGAGGCAGGCAGAGAGAGAGGAGGAAGCAGGCTCCCCAAGAGAGGAGAGAGCCCGATGCGGGGCTCGATCCCAGGACTCCGAGATCATGACCTGAGCCGAAGGCAGCGGCTTAACCCACTGAGCCACCTAGGCGCCCTGGGAATCAACCTATTTTAAAAAATTGAGGTCAAAGTTACCTGACGTAAAGTTAGCCATTTTATTATTATTTATTATTTTTTTTAAGATTTTATTAATTTATTTGAAAGAGAGAAAGCATGAGAGGAGAGAGGTCAGTGGGAGAAGCAGACTCCTGCCGAGCGGGGAGCCCGATGTGGGACTCGATCGCAGGACTCCAGGATCGTGACCTGAGCCAAAGGCAGTCGCTTAGCCAACTGAGCCACCCAGGCGCCCCAAGTTAGCCATTTTAAAGCATAGAGTTTCGTGGCACGGATGTTACATTATTGTGCAACCAGCACCTCTGTCTAGTTCCTGACCGTTTTGATCACCACAAAAGAAAATCCAATGCCCGTTAAGCCCTGCCTTCTGCTCCCCTGCCGGCAGCCACCGATCTGCTCTCTGTCTCTGTGGCTCTACCGCTTCTGGATTTATTTGGTTACCCCGATGGTAATTTGGGTTGTGTCTGCCCTTTGACTCTCATGACTAGCACTGCTCTGAAATCTGTGAGCAAGCGTTTGTAGAAATCCCCGTTTTCAACTCTTTTGGGGTATGTATCTGGGAGGGGGATGGCTGGATCACACCACAATTTTATACTTAACTGTTTGAGGCTCTGCCGAACTGAGTGGGTGCCGTTCACCATGAAACTCTTATCTTTTGCCCTCACAGATCTTCCTTGACCTGTCCCCACTGCTTGAAACAGAGCAACACCTTTGACCCCTTCCTGTGTGTGTCACTGCCCATCCCCCTACGCCAGACAAGGTACGTGGCCATCACAAGCAGCGAACTTGACTCCTGCCCTTCGTCCTCCCTGGGTACCTTCTGGCCTCGCACCTGCCGTTCTGTCTCTCGCACATCTCAGCCAGCACATGTGCAGAAACCAGCCTTAGAAAGCTGGCGATGTCCAGCAACCCAGTGTGACCAAGTGAAAGGTTACTGCGTCCCTTCCTGAGCCCCCAAAAGAATGATCCGCAGCTTGTCTGTCACGCCATGGCCGGGCTTCCGTCTCTGGGCCACGCAGAAGCAGGCATGGGCCAGTCAGGGCCTCTCGGCAGAACCAGGGGCAAATCTGCAAAAAAAAAAAAAAAAAAAAAAAAAATCTGTTGCCACCTGCTTTTCCTGCCTTTGTTTCCACATCCTTTTTGCCTTTCATGAAGGTGCAGGGAAAGGGTTTCTTTAAGGAGTAAATAAAAAAGGGAAGGGGGTGTGGAAGGAGAGGAGAAAAAACAGAAAAGAGGAAGGTAGTCAGGCCCAGTAAGAGACATGGCGAGCTTGGCTTTAAAAGCGTAAGAGGCACTCAGGGCAGGCATTCCAGAAGCCTGGGTCTTAAGGCCGTTAAGGCATCTGGCCATTGTCAGTGTCATGGAAGTTTGCTGAGTCCCGCGCTGGTGTTGAGATGGCGGCATTTCTAAGATTCATGGCCTCGTGCAGCACAGGACAGGGGTTGGGACCACTGACTCTGGGGCTAGACTGCCCGGGGTTCCAGCCCCAGCTGTGGCTGTGAGCTGTGTGAACCGACCAGTGTTGCAGGAAGGAGAGGAGAGAAGCAGGACCTGGAGGAGGGAGCCCCAGTGTGCTGGTGGGGACAATACCAACTAGAGATTCCAGAAAGTGTGTGTGGAGGGGGCAGGGGGAGAAGGGACAGACTGAGTCCTGTTACCAAGGGGAATTTCAATAAGGAGGACATCAGCAGCGGTGTCGAACCATAGTGGAAGCCTGACCCTTTTACATCTTAAATTTCCAAGTTTGTTTTTGCGCACTGTGATCTACTTAACAAACACAACCTTGAGATCACAGGTCTGTACTGTGATTCTTAATCAGGTACCTTTTATTTCTAACTACGGAAATGATACTGAGCGGAGACCCTTTGGCGATTTGGCTCTCTGCTGCCACCTGGTGACAGTATACCTAAAGTACAGTGACCCAACCAGGGAGCGGAGACCAGCCCAACTGTTGGATTTGACCCCAATGCCAATGGCGTTGGCAGTTCATGGCCGTCCTTTAAGGATGTGGACGCCTTCCTATTTTCCAGATTCTTGAGCGTCACCTTGGTCTTCCCCTCTAAGAGCCAGCGGTTCCTGCGTGTTGGCCTGGCTGTGCCCATCCTCAGCACAGTGGCGGCCCTGAGGAAGATGGTCGCAGAGGAAGGCGGCGTCCCTGCGGATGAGGTGTGACAGAATGGCACGGGGGCCTGGTCACCAAATGACGGAATGCTAACTGGGCCAGCTGTCTAGGGCTGTTTAGACTAATTTCTGGTTCCTGGGTGACTCCTCGTGACTCATGAGTTTCTGTTTGATTGGTTACCCCTGGTGCCTTGATGACTGAGCCCTGACCTCTCCCAGCATTTACACGGAATCACCAGAAAAAGATGAAGACCGGGATGATGGTCACGATCCTAGTGATCCCCACGACCCTGAGCACTCAGTAGTGCTTCCCAAGTGCTGGGCGCCATTTTGGGACCTTGGTATTTGTAGCCAGTTCAGGTCTCATGACCACCTTGTACAGTTGACACAATTATCCTCCTTTTATCAGTGAGCGAGAGAGGAGGCACTGAGAGGTTGAGGGACCCTCCCAGGGTCACAGAGCTGGTCAGCGCTGACCAGGTTTTGATGGAGATGGTGTGATTTCAGAATCTGAGTTATGTATTTTCACTTCTGAGACTATAAACCAGGATACTGAAGGGGCCGGAAGTGAAACATGAGGGGCTGCTGAGTACCTTTTTTTTTTTTTTTTTAAAGGAGTCTTGGTAAAGACGTTGCATTTACTGCGACTTTGAGGGCAGAACTTGTAACAGGGGCCCCCACGCAAGGGCAGAGTGGAGGTGATGGTGGTCAGCAGCCATGTGGCATAATGGGAAGGGTTTGGAATAGGGCTCTTCTGTTTTCTGACCTTGGACGAAGCAAGCAACTGCTCCTCTGTGTCTTTAACTAGACTATGCACATTTTACACTTCCCTGATGACCTCATGGCATTTTTTCCAAATTAAAAAAAATTTTTTTGTAGCCTTCCTGCTCAGGAATAACACACATACAATAAAGGGCACACACCTTAAGGTTATAGTTTGTTGAATTTCTGCGTGTGTGTCCATCCACGTAACCACCGTCATTACTCACTCTGTAGGCTCCTTCCTGCCCCCAACCCAGTCAGTGCCTCTGATCTTGTCACTGTGTTTAGGAGGATTCAAGTAGATGGAAAAGTGTGTAGCTTTCTCAGTGAACTCAAAGTGCTTACAGGGATATAATGAGAGAGAAAGAGAGAGAGAATAGATGGGGTGAGAGTCTTGGGGAAGAAATGGCAGTTAAAAAAATACCAAAAGGAGGATGTGACATTGAGTTTGAATAATTACAAGAGTCAGTGAATTGTCAGGAATTTGCAAAGTGTGATGTGTTTGTGCAGGGAAGTAGGACTCACTTAGGGATTCCTAAGTGCACATGTGGGCATTTTGATCGGAACTGACAATTTGTTTTGGTGTTTTAATTGGCAGGGTTATTCCTCTTACATTATCTACGGTCTTGAATATATTTGGATTTATTTGTATCCTCTTTATTTTATACTTTATTTACCCTGCTTTTTCTTTGTTTCCTTTCCCTCTTCTTTACTGCTTCTTTTTCTATTGAGCAATTTTTATTCCGTCTCTTCTGGTTTGGGGACATATAGAATCTATTTTTATGGTCATTTAGTGGTTATCCTTAAAATGCCAACGTGCAGAATTAGCAAAGTCATACGTTAATTTTCAGAAACAACGCAAGGATCTTGATCTACCCAAATTTCCCTTCCACCTTTTTGAGTATTATTGTGGATGGATATTATTTCCCAGTATTTTAATCCCTCCTGCCCTTTCTGCCTGGTTGTGGAACTAGTATGGATTATTATGGATTTATATAGTCACTGTGTGTTTACTTTTACCAATGTTTACCATTTTCTTTGGCTCATCATTTCTTCTTACAACTCAAGTGTTTTTTTGTTTTTTGGTTTTTTTTGTTTGTTTGTTTTTGTTTTTGTTTTTTGATTCAGTTTTTTGTTTTAACCTTGAAATGTATCTCTTACAAGAGAATTTCCAGCCAGTGTGCCTTGAGTGGCTTAGGTGCTTTGAGATGTTGATTCCTTCAGCCCTCGAGGTGACAGGACCCTTAAGATGATCACCTGTCTTCTCTGCTATAAGAGCAGCTTCTCCTGCTCATGTCAGCATTCCATAAAAATATGTTCTGCATATGCCAAGATGTGGAAAAAGTTGGCAGAACTATTTAGGAGTTCTTTCAGTAGAGATCTGTGAATGGTAAACACTTTAAACTTTTAATTTGAAGAGAGCTTTATTTTACTTTTACTGCTTGCAGGATAGTTTAGCTGGGTATCCAGAGAGCTTTATTTTTGTTTTATTGCTTGCATGATAGTTTAGCTGGGTATAAATTTGAGATTTTTAACACCCCTGCCCCCCCCCCATTGTTTTCCCCCATCCCTTCCCATAGCAGTCTGAGATTCTGTTGTTGCCATTGAGACAGTCTGTGGTCAGTCTTATTGTCATACCTCAGCTCTTTTATTACGACTAATAAGTAGTGTTTCTAGCTTCGAAGGGAAGAAAGGGTAAAAGAGACTCTCAGTCAGTTTTAGATTTCTTGCTTAAGTTCCCTTTGAGAAATCAAGAAGGAAAATGATCCTCCTCATTCCAGGTGATCTTGGTTGAACTGTGTCCCAGTGGATTCCAGCGGTCTTTCTTTGATGAAGAGGACCTGAATACCATTTCAGAGGGAGATAATGTGTATGCCTTCCATGCACCCCCACCATCTGGCCAGGAGTTGCTCTCAGGTACAGTGGTGCCTCACATAATTTTATATGGATAGTATGACTTACACGTTTGAGAGTTAACATGCTTGTGTGCCGAGGCATAACACGTTTCATTTTGGTACTTGGACCTGCCAGGCTTAGTTTCTCTGATGTTTGCTGTATAGATGGTTGATGATTAAAAATTATTCAGTCAGTCAGGAGTTCTCAAAACCTTGGTGAATATCAGAATCATGGTGGAAGCTTGTTAAGGCAGAGTCCTGGGTCTGACACACTGAGTTTCTGGTTTAGTAGGTCTGGGGTGGGACCTGAGAATTTGCACGTCTAACAAGTTCCTAGAGGATGCTGCTGCTGGTTCTGAGGCCACCCTTTGAGAATAAGAACCACTATTCAGGGTGATCTTTGTCTTCAGGACTCTTGTAGTTCAAGGTCTGTGTTTGAAGTGCAGTGTTTACAAATTGAAACAGTAGATGGCCAAAGAGGTTATGAAATGACTTTTGGTAACATCCCACATCCTGAAGTTTGGACTGACAGTCTTTGATTGCAGTTCATATACCTTCTGGCCTAATTCACCGGTCAAGAAGGCCCATATTTGGAGGACCCTCCGCCAGTGTTGCCATATAGCCCACGAGAATCCTGTACCTGGGTCTGTGTCTTCAGCCAGCCTCGGTGCAGGCTGTGGGAATCAGGTGTCTGTGTTGGCTCTGAGTCACCAGGGAAACCCTGGGCCTGGAATCTGCAGCAGGACCTTCCCTGGCCCGGATTATGTGATAGCTCAATGAAAAGACCCTCATTTCAAGTTCAATCAAAGGTCACACACCTGTGTTGGAAAGTCTGATTTTCAGAACTGGAAATTGAGGAGAGGCTAATTCTGTCACATCCTCAAGGATAAATGTTCTGACCTTCTCTCTGTACTTCTGTGGGCTGAGGAAGCCAGAGCCCACTTGTGGCTCTCTGATTGAGGCTTAAAAGCAACCCAGATCATTTTGGAGTATTTCTTGGATCGACTTTGAGAAGCCTTAATTAACATCCCTGCCCACGTTTTAACTATTACTGGCTGAACGCAATGGCAGATTCATTACCTCATGTATGATCGTCACGTACCAGGTACCAGAAGGCACAAGTGCCGCACAGACCTTAATATCTTTTAAGTCTATGAACATAATTCTCTCTCTCTCTAGCTCATCCGTCTGGTCTGTCGGTCTCCCCACGCTTGGCAACCCGTGATGGTCTGCGGTCCTCCCTGCCCATCCATAGCGAGAACAAGGTGCTAGTCCTCTTCTGTAACTTGGTGGGGTCAGGCCAGCAGGCCAGCAGGTACGTAGAACCTGATCTTCTTCTCACGTGATGTCTGAGCTGTGCAGACACGTGCTTGGGAGCCCGTCTAGAATAATTCTAATCTGATAAAATCAAACATCTGGTCTCAAGATTAATTCACGAGGAGTAGGGTACTTTCTAATCAATATGTGGCAGACGTCACCCTTCACCATTAAGCATCGGAGACTTTGCTGTTAATTTCCGGAATAATTATTATGGCTCCCACTGCTATCATTTTGTACTGTATCGTGAGGCCTGGGCAGTGCATTAAGACGAGAGAAAAAAACTGGCTGTAAGAAAAGAGGAGATAAAATGACCACTGTCTGCAGATTACATCGTGGCCTGTCCAGAGAGCCAAGAACTGGGAAGTGATCAAAGTAGTGAAAGGGTCCAGGTGGTTACATAACAGGTGGTTACATAACAGACAAGACCAGATTGCTTTCAATGGTAGCCCAGATAAGACCCTTGAAAACTCTAACTCCTATCAAAGATGTCTGTACTGATAAAATGTTTGTAGAATTCATCTTGAATAATAAACTCATAAGGACATTGATAAAATACTGGGCGAAGGAGAGAGGAGGAAGGGAGAGAGGTTGCTTTATTAAACCAGAATAAAGTTTTGATTATTAAAAAAATTATGATGTAGGCTATATACATAAAAAAATTTGAAGCCAAAAAAATTGTAGTATAGTTGGAAGAATATATACTTAAATCAATGGAATGTAATAGGCTGAAGTACATTTAGGTATTATGTGATAAAATGGTACATTTCATATTACTAAAGAGTGAATGAATTATGTAGTATATAAGGTGGGCAAATTGATTTTATTTTATATAATCAATTTTTTACTTCTGCCATACATTCACATGTTTAAGTTCTAGATTGATTAAAAGGAAACCGTAAAATGACTTACAGATAATGTAGGGAAGTGTTTACGTCTTTTGGGCTGAGAGGACTATTTTAACACCTAAGGCAGGCAGGAGGCTATAAAGGAAAAGGCTAACGTTTTAGACACATTGAATATTTTAAGCACAAACGAGAAAATGTATTTATGTCACGTGACAGGCAGAGGGCGCACAATCCATGGTATAAAAACTCCGCTTGGAAATCAGAGAGAGAGATACTCTTAGTAAAACGAAGCACGGGGATTCACGCCAACTCACAAAACAAACACAAGCATAGGGCTAAAATATCCAGCTTTGTGCGTAGTAGAATAAACTCCCATGGTAACAGCAAGAGGCTGGTCACCTTTCGGATCATGGTGAGAGAGTTTTGAAACTTGATAAGGCTCGTTCTGGGCAAGTGTTAAGAGAACGGGGCACCTGCCTCACTGGTATGCGGGTGTGGCTTTTCTAGGGCACGACCAGCTTTGAGCTTGTATTTCCACTTCTGGAAGTTTATCCCAAAGAAATGAGCTGTCGTGTGCACCCAAAGGTGTATGCGCAAGAACACAGAGCTCCCGCCATAAGCGGGCACTGCTAGAATTAAAAGATGGGCAGTGATCTGAATGCCTGTCCGTAGAGGATGAGGGGAGTAAACCCCCCACAGGCAGCACAGTCCCTTTGCTGCTCCAGACCCTAACAGCTTGGGTTTGTGCTGACTTTGCCAAGTTTATTCAACATTCTTACCCCATTGGGTCTTCGTACAACCTTGCGTGGTGCAGCCACAGGACTGCTGGTTGGTGATTTGTCTCGGCAGTGCCCGTGGCTAAGCCGGGACTATGGCCACAGCCATATCTGCCGATCTGGGCACTCTGGGCTCACCGTGAATGCTTGGGTCCTGGTGCACAAAACCTGGTGCACAAAACCATCAGGGTGTCTGCTGGACCGACTTGCCTCTGGATTAATCTCTCCCTGTCTCGCTTCCCTCTGGCTCTGGTGTCCTCTGACCCTGTTGCAGGGGAGAGAGTCTCCCAGCTGGCCCATTGTTGGCAGCCATCCATTTCCATCGTCACATCTCTCTCTGGCTTTGCATTTCTGACCTTTCTGTATGCCGCGGCGTGTCCTGCTGCAGCGAGGTTCTCTGATGGGCAGCCTCGAACGGTGCTTGTGCTTAGCTCGTACTCAGTGAAGAAGTGTCCCTGTTGAGCTGTGTTGGTCTTTCCTTTGCTGAGTTAACCTGATCCCTTTACTCGTTCAGGTTCGGGCCACCTTTCCTGCTGAGGGAAGACAGAGCCATTTCCTGGCTCCAGCTGCAGCAGTGCATTCTCAGTAAGGTCCGCTGTGTCATGAAGAGCGAGGCCCCCATCCAGGTCAGTGTGCATTGTGGGGGACAGAGAAGGGGGTAGGGATCTAGGAGGAGCTCGGGGTAGAGGGCATTTGCTGTTAAAGAGGGCGTTCACACTGCTGGATAAAACAGCTTTGGTCTTGGACAAGGAGGTCACCATCCCATGGCCTGTGCTTTTACTCTTCGCACCATCACAATGCCTTTCATGGGCAGAGCCCCTTTCTCATTAAATCTTTAAAGACACCACTGGGATAGCATTGACATAGTTCTTCTCTGTTTTCTACATTTATGGCTTACCTGTGTTTTTTTCTGGAGCATAGTGAATTACAGTAAACTGTAACTTACACGTCTGCATCCAGAATTTCAGGGGACTTGAGGTCTCACCTCTGTGGAAAATGGAAATGGGTGTCCAAATGAGAACATCTAGATATTAAACTAATTTTGTCTAGTGTTTTTTTTCCTGTTTTTTTTTTTTTTTTTTAAGATTAAAAACTCAAGGCAAAACACCTTTTTTTGCCTTACTCCTTTATTTATTCCCAGGTAGGTAGTTAACAGATAAACCCAACACACACTAAAACCATTCCCTAGGGTATCAGAAACCATTCCTGTGGTTCAGAAGATGTTGACATTTGGGGGGGGGACAGGTCAGGAGCCTCAGAATTTAGCTTCTCAATGTGAGAACTTCTCAGAGGTGATTTCTTCATAATTCATGCTCCTTCCTGCTGGTGGAAGACCATACATTTGATTCAGGAGGTACGACAAATAACATTTTGTCAAAGACCTTCTCTACGTTTGTACCAACCTGTATCTCTGAAGGATTTTTTTGCCGTGGTGCCCAAATTAGAGCCTCTAACTTCCCTCTAAATAGGTCAGAATATCTTCTAATAATAGCTCCAGGCCTCTGCAAACCTTGTCCTCCTGATCTTTGCAAGTGGATGAAACCACTGTTATGTGAACTTGGCCTTCCCTGTGCTCCGCCTTGTCACAACGTACATCTGCCTCTGCACCTCTCTGGGGTTTGCAGAAACCCGTCAGGCAATCCGTGGGGCCAGGAGAATAACAGAGGCCACCTCCCATGGAGTATGGGTGCCTTTCTGCAGACTCTTTGGTCAGTGTGGGGATGGGCCTGATTTTCTACTGGGAGAAGGGTGTTCTAAATGGTGGTGGGGTTCCTAGAATAGCCCACGCACTTCACCCATAAGGCTTTCGTACCTTAGAAGATCCTGGCTAGGTGTGGTCATCATTGAATGCATTCAGAATTCTCAACCTGGAGCTCGAGAGAGGAAAAGGAGTGAAAGTTCTAAAATGAATTTTCCTAGCTAGGGATGGAAGACAGGAGAATGTCTTCCAAAAATGACCAGTTTGCTGGACACGTTGAATTTGTTTTGAATCCTGAAAAGCAGGGGTTTATCACTGTCAAGACATTTTCTGTTGTCACTCTGTAAACTTGCTTTGTGTGCAGACAGAGAGAAGGCATCTCCATGCGGTTTCGTGCCTTGATTGTGTGGGTCATGTTGCTCCAAACAGCAAGGCTCAATTAGGAAAAAGAGCACCCCCACTCCCATGGCCAAACCTCACCATGCCTAGATTTAAGAAACAGTCTCCTTAGGAAGTACACCCTTCTGGGGCCACCCATGAATCAAAGCCTCTGGAGACAGCTTGCTTCCCGCCATTGCCTTTGCCTTTGTTGAGGCTGTAGGTCAACTGGAATGAGGTTATGGTCTAGTCGGGTATGGACCTTACCAGTGTCCCCTTGCTCCTCGCACATGGGAGCTGCCATGAGGAGGAGGTCACGGTTGTCTGAGGGTGTGTTGGGTCATGCCCACGCACTGTCGGTCTTTCCTGGAATTCCAGTACCCTCTCTCTCCCCTCCTCCCCTATCTGAATTCAACCTATAGCTCACCAGTGCTTTGTAAGTACTGATGTGTCTACCTTTGATCACTGTCAGAATTTGGAAGGAAATTTCATTGTTTTTCTGATTAAAGCTAAGCTCATCAATGACCATTTTAAGAATGTATTTGCGAGGCACCTGGGTGGCATAGCAGGCTAAGCGTCCAACTCTTGGTTTTGGCTCAGGTCTGTGATCTCAGGGTTGTGAGATTGAGCCCCACGTGGGAGTCTGTTTGGGATTTTTTTCTCCCTCTCCTTCTGTCCCTCCCCGCCATGCATTCGCAAGCTTTCTCTCTCAAATAAATAAATAAATCTTAAAAAAAAAAAAGGACTGTGTTTACTTAAAGATTCCATCAATTATTTTTAATGGTGGTAAAATATACACATTGATTTTAGCCATTGGTAAGTGTGTGTTAGTTACAGTCACGATGTTGTAAAACCATCACTGTATCTTTACCCCAAATTTTCAGCATTTCTACCAAAACTCTATGCCCATTTAACAACTCCCTGTCCCCCAGCCCTTAGCCTCTGGTCACCCCGATCCCACTTTCTGTCCCTAGGAATTTGCCTGGTCTCGGTATCTCATGAAGCAGAATCATACGGTGTTTGTCCTTCTGTGTCTGGTGCATGGTATTTCCGAGGTCAGCACACGCTGGGACATGTGTCTGAATTTCCTTCCTTTTTAAGGCTGTATAATATTCATTGTGTGTGTAGACCCCATTGTGTTTATCTACCTGTCAGTGGACACGTGGGTGGTTTCCACATTTTGACTCTTGTCAGTAACGCCACTTAAGGTTCCCTTCAACTTCAAAAACGTTAGAATATTTTTAAAAACATGCATCTTTGAAAACATAGGCAGTATTTCGTTATGTGGCTTATTTTGAAGTATATAAATACTCCTTAAGCATTTGGGGTGTAAAATAGACACTAGCTTGCTTTTAGATCCTTGCCTTGTTTTGGCCATTGGGTGATGAGGATAATCCTCTTTAAGTCAGGTAAAGGATCGTTACTGAACGGAGTGATTTTTTCCTTTGACTGTGCCAGCATCTCCAATTAAACATCAGGATTTAAAAACACTGTTCCTCGTTTGGGAAAATTTAATATGTTAAACAGTGTTAGATTGCTATGTTACAAGTGTTACAAGGTACAGTGTGTATCTTTTTTTTTTTTTCTTAAGGCGGGGAGGGGCCGAGGGAGGAAGAGAGAGAATCTCAAGCAGGCTCCACGCTGAATGCGAAACCCAAAGCAGGGCTCGATCCCGTGACGCTGAGATCACAACCTGAGCCGAAATCAAGAGTCAGACGCTTAACCGACTGAGACACCCAGGCACCCCTACGGTGCACATCTTTTTTAAAAATTATAATAAAAATTTTAAAAAGGACCTTTATATCTGTAGGTTTTGAATACTAATTTTTAAAAAGATTTTATTAATTTATTTGACAAAGAGAGAGACACAGCGAGAGAGGGAACACAAGCAAGAGGGAATGGGAGAGGGAAAGCAGGCTTCCCGCCGAGCAGGGAACCCTATAAGGGGCTCGATCCCAGGATGCTGGGATCATGATCTGAGCCAAAGGCAGACGCTTCATGACTGAGCCACCCAGGTGCCCCACTGAATACTAATTTTTTTTTCTAATTTTTTTTATTTTTTCAGCATAACAGTATTCATTATTTTTACACCACACCCAGTGCTCCATGCAATCTGTGCCCTCTACAATACCCACCACCTGGTGCCCCCAACCTCCCACCCCCCCTGAATACTAATTTTTAAGGGAATACTCAAAATAGGCTATCAGCAAAAAGGGTGACGGTCTTTGGGTAATTTATTTTGCCCTTGAGAGTGTCAGTGCAGTCCATGCGATGCTGACTTACTTGCTCTGTTTGATGTCTCCTCAGAACCCGGGATCTCTGTTCTCCGTCCGGGTTGTGGGGCTTTCTCTGGGCTGCGGCTACTTATCCCCGCAGGACAGCCATCCCCTCTGTCACTGGGCAGTGGACAGGTAAGGGGGGTTAAGACAACAGGTGTCCTTGTATTTGACCGGGGTCCTTAGAAGTTCTGTATCCGTACATTGATTATCGCATCTGCTCCTGGTTCCTTGCCTCCCGGTTGTTAGATCCTTGGACACATTCTGTGCTCTCAACTCTTAAGTCTACAGAGATGCTGCGATGGCCACCTTGAAGATGAGGGGACACTGAGGTTCTCAGAGATCAGTTAATCTGCTCATACTTTTTTTTAAAAAGATTTTTATTCATTTATTAGAGAGAGCACAAGCAGATGGATGGGCCAGAAGGAGAGGGGGAAACAGGCTCCCCACTGAGCAGGGGGTCCCATGCGGGACTCAGTCCCAGGACCCCGAGATCATGACCTGAGCTGAAGGCAGACGCTTAACCCACAGAGCCTCCTGGGTGTCCCTAACTTGCTCCGACTTACATAGCTAACGGCCCAGCCTGAATGTGAACCCATTTCAGTCTGGAAGAGAGACCCAAATTCCTTCCGTGAGCTCATGCTGCCAAATTCAACCAGAATGTCCCATCTAGGGTCGGGAAGAATTCTGCCGCGGAGTCTTTGGCTCAAGCTGTAGAACACTATGTCTGTGATTGCGGGGTAACGCCAGTGCCCCCCCCCGCCCCCACCCCCCACTGCCACGGCTTTCCACCCGTCTTGGCTCTGTCGGGGGATGCACACAGGCTGTAGAGTAGCTGGGGCCGGTTTTTCTCTGTAAACTGTCTAGTACTTCTGGTCATTTTCCCCACTGACACAAAGTTGCCAGTAAACATCTCTGACTTTCTGGCTGGGCCAGCTGAACTGAGTGGTATGATACATGTATCATACAGGTATGATAATATGATATATCATAAGAAATATGTCATTGGTTAATACAGGTATGATAATATGATATATCATAAGAAATATGTCTTAATATAGGTATGATAATATGATATATCATAAGAAATATGTCTTTGGTTTTGTCGTGGAGAGCTCGTAAGACCCTTGGAATGCTTTCCGCGATCAGTGATAAAGGTGTCTTATTCTTGCTCACAAGCCCCTTTCGACCACACCCAAGTTTACACTAATGATGAGATCATTTTTGAACCTAAGGATGGGGCCAGGTTACCAGGGGAACCAACCCTGTGATTGAAGGTTGGAGCTCTCCTTCCCACCCAGAGGCCTCGGGAGGGGGAGGGGCTAGAGACCGAATTCACTTCTAGCGGCCAATGATTAATCAAGTGTGCTGATGTGAGGAAGCCTCTCTAAACACCCAGAAGGGCCGGTTTGGGGAGCTTCCAGGTGGGTGAGCACACAGAGGGGCTGGGAGGTCCGGTGGTGGGCCCAGAGACGGCATCGAAACCCTGCAGCCCTCCCACACACGTCGCCGTCTGCCTGTCTTCATCGGCTGTACCTGATTCCTGAGTTACAGCCTTTCATAATGAGCTGGCGATCTAGTAAGTGAAATGTTCCTCTGAGGTCTGTGACCTGCTCTGGCAAATTCATCAAACCCGAGGAGGGGGCCCTGGAAACTCCCAGCTGCAGCCAACATGTCAGAATACCCAGATGACAACCCGGACTTGTGGGTGGTGTCTACACTGGGAGGGGGCAGTCCTGCTGTAGGACGGAGCCCTTCACCTGTGGGGTCTGATGCTGACTTCGGGTAGATGATGCTGGAATTGAGTTGGTTGCTTGATGGTGTCGACAGAAGGCACACATTGGAACGGGCGTCAGAATCCGAATGGGAGGATTCTGTGAGGAATGTGAGGAAGGACCCCTCCCTTTGTAAAAACCTACCTGCAGGTAGGGCATAAGCCCGAAGGTTCTGTGTCCTGTGTGCTGTCCACACCCTCTTTGCTCAGGACCCACTTTACAGAGTTAGGGAAGCTGGAGAAGTGTTGGCTCATCCTGCTTGGATCTGATGGGAAAAGGGAGCACAGGGGTTTGTGGGGGCTCTGAGAGAGGGCCCCCCCTTGCAGCACTCTGGCTTCAAAGTAAATTCCACAGACTGATGCCTGCCTGTCCGCTGATTGTCCCCGGCCCATGACCGAACTGGAGAGGAAACACTTAGGTGGGTTAAGGCAATAGGTCAGGGCCATTGAAAATATGACGAATGTATAATCATTTTACATTCTCTATGATAATTTTTTCAATTGAACTTTTATTTTGTACCCCCATTATTTTTGTTGTATTCTACCCAAGGATCCGTCTGTAATGGTTTAGAAACAGACCAACCAACGGGTCTTTGGCCACAGGTAGTTTGAGAAGCCGTGGAAGGTGGGCCACGCTCAGGGAAGGCCTCCCCCAGGCCACGGCCCTTGTGGTCACGCGTGTGTGCGCCCCGGTCCTGGTTCACACTCCGATTGGTCACTTGAGTTTGGGACATCTGTCCTGGGCTTGGAGGCCCAGCTTGGGGAAAGATGTCCCGAGCTTTCTGACGGGCTCCTTGTTCTCCCCTCAGGGCTCTGCACCTCAGGAGGCCGGGAGGCCCTCCCCATGTCAAGCTGGCAGTGGAGTGGGACAGCTGTACCAAGGAGCGGTGAGTGCAAGAATGGGGCGCCCATGGTCGGGGAGGTGGACAAATCACGGGCCCTGCGGCCACAGATGAATCTGGCCATGCCCGGCCTCCCCGGACATGCCCGAAGGCATTGATGCTGTGCAGTCCCAGCCTCTGGAAGACCCTCATGACCAGCGTCTATAGGGAAACACTGATAGTGGCTGCGATCATGACCGTGCTGAGTGGCGGTGGCAGTAGCGAACACGTGTGTGATGTCGGCCCCGCCGTAATGCACAGTTCCTAGATGCGCGAACAGAGGCACAGAGCGGGTACGCGGTTGCTCAGTGTCCCACAGCTCGGGGTGGGATTCGAACCCAGGCTGCCTGGTGCAAGTCTGCGCTCTCAGGCCCTCTCAGCGTGGCCGTGCCTGTCGCCCCCCGAGTGCACGTGGCCGTATTCTGGAAAAAGCACACGGGTCAGCCCAGCAGGTGTTCATGACTATCCCCCCTGCGGGGTCCCTCCGGGAGATGGCGGGGAGAGCCATCTTTGCCTGCGAGGGTCCTCCCCCTGATGCGGCGATCCTCGCTGCTCTCAGCCTGTTCGGGAGCCTCCAGGAGGAGCGGGTCCAGGACGCGGACAGCGTGTGGCGGCAGCAGCAGGCCCACCAGCAACACAGCTGCACCCTGGACGAGTGTTTCCAGTTCTACACCAAGGAAGAGCAGGTTGCGCGGCTGGGACTGTGGGTGGGCCACGGCTCCGTGGGCCCGGAAGGGGGCGCTCGTGGACCGGAAGGGGGCTCCCGCAGGCCGGAAGGGGGTGCTCACGGACCGGAAGGGGGCGCTCACGGTCCCTGTGGCTTCTTTTCCAGCTCGCCCAGGACGACGCGTGGAAGTGCCCGCACTGCCAGGCGCTGCAGCAGGGCATGGTGAAGCTGAGCCTGTGGACCCTGCCCGACATCCTCATCATCCACCTCAAGAGGTTCTGTCAAGTAGGTGAGAGGAGGAACAAGCTGTCCACGCTGGTCCAGTTTCCGCTCTCCGGCCTCAACATGGCTCCGCACGTGGCGCAGAGAGGTGCCGGCCCCCCGCCTGGGACGGGCCCCTGGCCCCCCTGGAAGCAGCCGGCTGGCCTGCCTGCCGGCTACCCACTGGACTTCCTGTACGACCTGTACGCCGTCTGCAACCACCACGGCAGTCTGCAAGGTGGGCATTACACAGGTGAGCCTTGCCTCTCGGCTCGTGGCCACCATGGTCACGCATCGTGACCGGGGCCCGAGCTTGCAGCTGCCCCCTGGGAAGAGGTCTCCTGGAATGCCGAGCTCCTGCGTGTCTTGGGCTCACGCTGACCCCTGGTTGCATGCCAGGCACCTGCCAGAGAACGGGGGATGGGGGGTGGGGGAGGTGGGGTTGGGGGGTTGGGGGTACACACGCAAGTTCCCCTTCAGTGCAGACTCTGTGAGTGGCACTGGAGCTTCCATGATGAGTGACAGGAGTGCTGCCCTCATGGCACTGCAGTCTAACTGCAGACCCAGTGAAAAGACGTTTGTCGCTTTGGCTCTTTGCCTGCCTGGCATTACAGAGGGTGTTTGACCGTGTCTGTGATGGAGATAAGGCCTCTCTGAGGAGGGCACCTACAGGCCCAGAGCTCAAGGAACTAGCGGGGCGGATAAGGGGAGGAGGACCATGATGGGAAGCACTAATAGTATATGCAAAGGCCCTGGGGCGGAGTTAGATGTGTTTAAGAAATGATGCAAGCCTGTTGTGGCTGAAGTCTAGTGACCCAGGGCTGAGGGACACAGATGAGGCTAGAGAAGTAGATGCCACATGTAGGCCATGGGTGAGAGTTTGGGTTTTTTTTTCAAAGGGTATTGGGAAGCCAGTAAGAGGCTTTAGGCAGAGGCCTGAAGACACTATCTAGTTTGTGTAGCTGTCCTCGATGGAAACCAAGTAGAAGGGATTAAGGATGGGAGTTGGAATCCCAGTTGCTAGGGCTCCGGTGAGAGATGGTGTTGACTGGGACTCAGGAGGGGACAGTCAGGGTATTTAAGATGCATTTTGCAAGTAGGATCAGTGAGACTGGCTTTTGGACTGGGGGTGGGGGAAGGGAAGGGAAGGGCAAAGGTGAGCCCCTAGGTGCCTGGTTTGGAGTAGCACAGGGTTCAACCAGCTGTGGCCCATGGGCCAGATCCAGTCCAGCACCTGTTTCTGTATAGCCCATGAGTTTAAAAAGGTTTTTACATTTTAAAAGGTGATATAAACAACAACAAAAGGAGAATCTGTCAGGGACCGTCCAGGGCATATGTGACCTGTAAAGCCTGAGCTGTTTGCTTGTGGCTCATTACAGAAAAGTGGGCTGACTCCGCTTTTGTGGGTTCTGGCTCATTCACTGAGACGTGGAGGGAAAGGAGAATATTTTGTCGTAATTGTTTAGGAAGTGGCGAGAATCCTATTGATGGGCTTTTTCCTAAATGGTTTTTTTTTGTGGGGGGGGTCTTAGGCAGGAGGCGTACCATAGTTCCAAATGAGTTTGGTTTTTTTTGCATACTGACACAGATAATGCATTTCAAAACTCCTCGAGGACCCGTGTAAACATTGACATTATTGTCTGGCTCCATAATTTAGGGCTCCCTATTGTTGGAGATTCTGCCTTAGCGAGGGCTACAACATAAGGATTCAGCTTCAAGTCATGGCACGCTTGTCTCAGTCAGCATCAGGGAGTGTGACAGATGGACTTTCTGACTCCACAAAATTTATTTCTGGCCAAAAACGGACCAATTTTTCTCATTCAGTTACAAACATGTCCATTTTTCAGCTCTGCTTGTCTGAAATGCCTTTCTGGTTTGGTTTGGTTTGTTTTTGGTTTTGTTTTGTTTTGTTTTTTTGTTTGTGGGGTCGGGGGATGCCAGTAATTGGCACTTGGGGTTTGGACCTTTGCAGCCTATTGCCGGAACTCTCTGGATGGCCAGTGGTACAGTTACGACGACAGCACGGTGGAACCACTCCCAGAGGACGAGGTCAACAGCCGAGGGGCTTACATCCTGTTCTATCAGAAACGGAACAGCATCCCTCTCTGGTCAGCCAGCAGCTCCCTGAGAGGTAGGTGTTCACAGTTCAGGAAAGAGAGGGGAGCTAGGAGGGTACTCGGCCGAATGACAGGGACCAGGACAGGGGGATGCATGGGATCTGGCATGGGGAGCTCCTCCTGCAGCACGGAGATTTGGGCATGATGGGCCAGTGTCCCGTTCATAAGTCTGTGAGATGGACACGGTGAAACCCGAGAAGGGGAAAGGAACAATACCAGGTAGCAGGTTACTTTCGGCGGTTTGGGGGTTTCAGTTTTCCTGTCTGTCCTTGGGCCAGACTTTAATTTTTTTTTTCTTAGATTTATTCTTTGTTTTTCGAGCCAGAGACCCAGAGCACAAGTGGGAGGGGCAGGAGGGAGTACCAAGCAGACCCAAGCACCAAGTACCAAGCACTGAGCGCAGAGCCCCACACGGGCCCCAGCTCATGATCCTGAGAGCGTGACCTGAGCTGAAACCCAGAGATGGACGCTGTGCCAACGGAGCCCCCCGGGCACCCCTCGAGCCAGACTTTAATTACACTTGTACACACACTTGTGTTCATCCTGTTAGGAAGGGCAGGGTGGTGGTGAGGGACTCGGGGCCTCGGTAACAAACATAGCGCCTTCACCATACCCAGTGACATGTTCACCAGACAGCCTCAAACTTGGCAGTCTGGAGGGGAAAAAAAGAGGTCAGAGTTGATCTCCTTAGGTTATTCATCTCACTCGCAGTCCTATCCTTATCTTTGGAACGAGAGAGCTTTTTTTTTAAAATACTCATATTTTCCTCCTAATAATCACCAGAAGGCTGAATTAAACCACAGATGCCCCCAGAGGTCTGAATCCAAGGAAGCGTGCTGCCTTTTGCAGGAGACAGAATGAATGAAAAACGTAGCCTGTTTAGACAGCCAGAGTTGGTGATGAAAGTAAGGGGAGGAACAGCATTTCAGGACCCAGCCACGCCCTAATCTCTGTGCTGGAATGCCTTTCCCTACATTTTCATCTTGGTCGCACGGCAGAGCTGTCATGGGGGCTCTCCTCTGGTCCTCCTGCTGCTCTGATTCTGCAGTCCCAGGGCTCAGGTTTGGGGCGGGGGGGTCCTTCTCCGGGACCACGACCTGATGGGGCCGGGTCCAGCCTCCTCCCTGTGTTTACCCCACAGGCTCCACTAGCTCTACCTTCTCTGATCACTGGCTCCTTCGGCTGGAGAGCAACCACAGCAGCGCCCGGGGAAGCCTGCTTTCCTGGAGCTCCAGCCCTGGCCCCTCCCGGCCCCAGGAGCCTGACACTCCCAAATTCACCACCAGCCTCTCTGATCAGGAAAAGGGTATGTCCTCTCATGTCAGCCAGATTGGCTGCTTTTTATTTTCCATTTCTGGGACTAAGTGGCTTGGGTGTAAAGACTGCCCATCTCTCTTCTGAAACCAGCCCTCAGCCTCCCTCTTCCCTGTCCACTGCCCTCCAGCCACAGGTACGTTCCCTCTTGGCTCCCTGCGGCCTTCTGTCTAATGGGGACGGCGATGTGTAAATGCATTAATGGCATGATGAGAAGCAGGGACCGGGGGAAGAGGTAGATCATCGGAGGGACAAGTTTTCTAGGCGGGGGTGGGGTGGGGTGAGATGTCCCCATCACAGGGATGGGGGCAAAGGTGGGAGGCCAGGTGGAGGGCTGACCGCAGTTGTCCCGGCTAGATAGTGGCATCGGCACTGGCATGCTGGGTAGAGGGCGGTCAGATTCTGGGTGTATGGGAAGCTAGAGCTAATGGGGTTTGCTGCTCTGGGGCATTAGGGAAGGAAGGGAGTCAGAAAGGACTCTTGGCTGAGCATCTAGCCAGGTGGCCGGCACTGCAGGTTGTGAGACGGGAGAGGGTGAGGTCCATTTTGGAGGGAAATTTCGACATTGTCATTTCAAGACCCCTGTAGGACTTCCAAGTCGGGATGGTAACCAGGGGAGGCTGTAAATAGTTGAGACCCCTCAGCACGTGGATGGCATCAAAAGCCCAGGGAAACTGGGAGGACAGAAAAGAGGAGAGCCTGATGCCACGCCCTGCAGCTGCCACCACATCCGGCGTTGGAGAGCCAGGGGTACCTACAGAAGCAGAGTCTTTCTGGAAAAATGCGAGCATGCGTGCACCCGCGTGCCTGAGTGCGTGTGTCTGTCGTGCAGCCTGTGCGGTCCTTCCCTCGGAAAGGAAAGCAGCAACGTGCTCTGTTACTTACAGTTTCCATGTTTCCCATTGGCTCCAGAATTCATTGCTAAAATAAGGTTATGTTTTAAGGAAGTTTGACATATATATGGAAAAGTGCATTCATCACACACGTCTATCAGATGAATTATAACACATACACGCTCACGTACCTATCGTCTGGTGAAGACATAAAAGGTCCGGGGCCTCCCCCACCCCCTGGTTATCTCTCTCCAGCATCACTGTCTCCCTCCTTTCCGGAAGGGGCTACCATTCTGACTTCTAACACCATAGATTCCTTTTGCCCCCTGTGGGAACTTGGCCTCAGTGGATCCCTGCTGTCCGTACTCTTTCCCGTTAGGCTTCCTTTGCTCAGCGATCTGTGAGATTCGTGTATGCTGCGTGTAGCAATGTTTCTTCCACTTCGTTCCATGGGGTCCGAAACAGAACAAAACAAAATCAACCCTCAACCAACTGGGACACAGAAAGTTCTCCGCACAAAAGTTTAAGTGTCCACGAGCGAGTGAGTAACAGACAGACATCATCTGTTGAGTGTTCATTCTGGTCAAAAGCCAAAAGCAGGGATTTGGGAAGAAAGCAAGCATGATGGGTGGGGATGGGGAGACCCACCGCCTCCTCTCCGTGGGTTCTGAAATGGACCTGGGGCTGCCCTGGAAAGTTCAGCTTGATCATCAAGGGAAGCACCTCGAGTTACAGACGGAGAGATTTTTCAGTTGTTTGGTGACTGTCCAGAAATCCCTGCAGGTTTGCCAGGGAGCACATAGGAGTGGTCCTCTGTGTGGGAAGTGGGCTGCCGTCCTTCCCGGCATCTGCAACACAGTGGGTGAGTCCACTTCCAGCATCAAAATCTCCTACCTTGTGAGAGGCGTTTATGGTTAATTTACACATTCTGTTGTGGTTGCTTTTTGGGGTCGTTTCTGGTTCGGGCTTGGTTCGGTGTTTCTCAGGGTTTGGCATGTTGGTAGACGAGTAGGCAGAACATGGATAGGAGCGCCCCTACGTGCCAATGACGTTTGTCCAGTTTCCTTAGAATGCATTTCTGTGGAAGCAAAATGTTTAATGCAGTATGTTCGGATTCACCCTGTCTGAGCACTCCACTTCCCCTCTCATGATGGACATTTAGGGTCGCATCTGGCAAACAAGAAAGGCCTTCTTTTCCAAGCTTGCCCATCCCCATCAGTGTGAGCCTTGGGTGAGCTCATAGATCGTCCGGTTCTGTCCAGTGCCGTGGGGCCTCGGGCCACTTCTCACTCCTCCCAGGCACAAAGCCATTTCACACCTGCGCACCCCCCCCCCCCCCAGGAGGCCAGCTTGCGAGATGGCCCAGCTTCTCAGCCTGGTGCTCAGACAGCGGTCAGGCCCAGCATTCGAGAACCGCCCCCCCCCCCCCCAGAGAGACAGGGCTAGGGTATCTCAGGTCGTCACCCGCATCTCCAGGAGGGTGACATGAGAAAGCTGAGCCTCGGAAGTCACCAGTCACCGGCTTGCCTCCTTGGAATAGGGCTTAGGGCTGCATATAGACATCCCTCCATGCCCCCCCCCACCCTCCCACACCCCGCTCCACGGCTGCCTGGTGTAAATTGCAAAACCAAGTTTATTCACGTGGCCTCGGCGATAGCCTGGCTTCCAAAGGGAGTGTTCCCTCTTGAGGTTTGACTGAAATGGTGATGGGATTTTGGAACCTGTTGAGACGGTCGAATCCAGCCTCGTTTTCTTATTTTCTGGCCTGGGCAGGATCTGACTCCAGCATACAGGTTTCGGTGGCGGTTGGTCCCGTGCCCTGTCCCCATGGGTTTGGGGGAAAATTTTGTCACCGTCAAAAGGAATACTCAGGTTGTCTGGAGAGGAACACGGACAGCTGGGGAGTTCTGTCTTTCCAGTAGCTATACTGTTAGATTTCGAAAGGCATTTTAATCCATTTATTTATTTTTCTAAGATTTTATTTATTTATTTGACAGAGAGCATGCCAGAGAGCACAAGCGAGGGGGAATGGCAGAGGGAGGGGGAGAAGCAGGCTCCCTGCCAAGCTGGGTAGCCCAACACGGAACTTGATCCCAGGACTCTGGGATCATGACCTGAGCCAAAGGCAGACGCTTCACCGACTGAGCCACCCAGGCACCCTAAGTGCATTTTAACCGACAGCGATGGACCCAAGTTTTGTGGGGACTGTAACTTCTGTCACTGGGGACCGGTGTAGGGAGAAGCTCTTCAGGAAGGAGGATGTGATGGGGCACCTGGGTGGCTCAGTGGGTTAAGCTTCAGGGTCCTGGGATCAAGCCCTGCATCTGGTTCTCTGCTCAGTGGGGAGCCTGCTTTCCCCCTCTTTCTCTGCCTGCCTCTCTGCCTACTTGTGATCTCTCTCTGTCTAATAAATAAAATAAATAAAATCTTTTGAAAAAAAAAAGGAGGATGTGAAAACACCTTATTTTTGCAAATTTTATTTAAAAAAAGCAAGACCCTGTGAAAAACAGCGGCTGGGGCCCTTCGCAGAAGTCCCCCGACCCCCAACCCCGCCCCGATGCAGAAAGGGGCCCTGGGACTTCATCCTTCCAGCAGACGTGCTTCTGATGATAAATTATCCCTGTGGTTTTTATTGGGCCTTGGAGACTGTTTTTCATTTTATCAGTGCTTTACCGGTCCAGACTGTGTTATTTCTGGGTTTTATTTCCATTTTGAAGGTTATCTGGGAGTTTCAAGCATTTATGATTTGGGGGGAGGTGATATCTCCCTTTAATTCTTTCTAATTTTATGGATTGTGATCCCAAGAATGTGGTTTTCAAAAAGCATTCCCTCATTTATGACCAGGTTAAGTACACATTCATTATTTTGTCTCTCTTTTGTGTACGCATGAAATAATATCTGTTGTGTCCTTTGGAGGGATATGAGCTTTGTGTCGTAACTGCTAACTGAGGTGCATTGATTTTGGGATTCACTTCACCTTGTCTTTAAATTGACTTTATCAGGGACTCCCTGGCTAGGAAGGAAGTCTAACTATTGCAACCTTCCTATGTGGCCGTGTTTTTAATCAGGTATCTAGAGACTTGAATAATTTCTGCTTTATATTTTCTCTGCTTTGTTAACAGGTGTTTGTAAGCTGATGACTGTTAGGTCTTTATAAACTGCCTGTTTTCATTATAATGTGGCTCTTTATCTAGCTTGATGCTTTTCATCTTAAGTTCTACTCTGTCAAGGGGCGCCTGGGTGGCTCAGTCGGTTGAGGGTCCGACTCTTGATTTCCGCTCAGGTCAGGATCTGAGGGTCATGGGATTGAGTCCCTTGTCCAGCTCTGGGCTCCATGGAGAGCCTCCTTGAGAGCCTCTCTCTCCTTCCCTTGTGTCCCTCCCTCTGCTTGTGCTCTCGCTCTCAAATTAAATACATAAAATCTAAAAAAGAAAATTCTATCTTGTTCAAGATTAGTTGTTCTACCCTTTCCTTCTTTCTTTTTTTTTTTTTAAGATTTTATTTATTTATTTGACAGAGAGAGATCACAAGTAGACAGAGAGGCAGGCAGAGAGAGAGAGAGAGGGAAGCAGGCTCCCCGCTGAGCAGAGAGCCCGATGCGGGCCTCAATCCCAGGACCCTGAGATCATGGCCTGAGCCGAAGGCAGCGGCTTAACCCACTGAGCCACCCAGGCGCCCTCCTTCTTTCTTTTTATTTGCATTTGTCTGGTATCATTTTGCTATTATCCTTTGCTTTAGGAATTTTTCCTTTGGAGTTAACTTTAAGTGGTTTCCAGTAAACAATGTTGCAGTTTTATTATTTTTATTGTTATACTTTTAATGTCAGAAATTGAGAGCCTGTCTTAAAGGGGAGCATTCAGTCCATTCATACATATTTTTTATTTTTTTATTTTTTATTTTTATTTTTTTTTAAGATTTTATTTATTTATTTGACAGAGAGAGATCACAAGTAGGCAGAGAGAGAGAGAGAGAGAGAGAGAGGGAAGCAGGCTCCCTGCTGAGCAGAGAGCCCGATGCAGAACTCGATCCCAGGACCCTGAGATCATGACCTGAGCCGAAGGCAGCGGCTTAACCCACTGAGCCACCCAGGCGCCCCTCATACATATTTTTTAAAGATTTTATTTATTTGCCAGAGAGAGAGCATGCACAAACGGGGAGTGGCAGGCAGAGGGAGTGGGGAAGCAGGCTCCCCACTGAGCCGAGATCTTGACGTTGGACTCAGTCCCAGGACCTTGGGATCATGACCTGAGCTGAAGGCAGATGCTTAATTGGCTGAGCCACCCAGGTGCCCTGTGTTCATTCATAGAATTTAAAGTAACAAAATAAACTTGATTTTGTTTCATTAAAATATTTTTTTCTTATTACTGTTTCTTTTTTCTTTTTTCCTTATTTTTGCTGAGTTGATCATGTTGCTCTTTGTTCCTTTTTTTTCCTTCGTCTGGAAGTTCTACCCTGCTTTTCCATCTAACTCATTGTCCCTTCTTCTTTTCTTTTTTTTTTTTTTAAAGATTTTATTTATTTACTTGACAGAGATTACAAGCAAGCAAAGAGGCAGGCAGAGAGAGAGAAGGAAGCAGGCTCCCTGCTGAGCAGAGAGCCCGATGGACCCTGAGACCATGACCTGAGCCGAAGGCAGAGGCTTAACCCACTGAGCCACCCAGGCGCCCCAAAATGAGCACTTTGAAATGCTTTTAAGAGTTCCCTCTGGTCTGTTTTAGGAGCCCCCCCTCCTCCACTTTACTCCCTCCCCTGTTAGATTCTCAGGGATGGTCCAGCCCTCGGTTTCAGGCTGTGAGCGCTGAGCCTTTCCAGATCCCACACATGCAAACATTACTTTGTAGCCCCATCCTGAGACCCGACGGGGGTACGTGGTACATTTGCGGCAGGCTCTGCGGAGCACCCCGTCTGTCTTCTTTCTGTCCTCCTGCGTCTTGAAGTCTGGGTTCTGAATCTTCAGTGTTAGGTCAGAGTCCTTTCCAAGGGTGGGTGACACGCCCTCTCCCTCTGCAGAGGAACGGGTATTTCCTTGGTCTGGAGCCTGGGTGGCCCCTTGGCTAGTTGGAAGACTCATTGGATTTGAATTCTTCCTCTCCAGTGTCTGTAGATGTCAGGGTTGCAAGTGAGAAGCCTTTTTTTTTTTTCTTTCCTTCCTGAGAATCATTTGTTCTTTCTCGCTGAAAGCATTTGCGAGTCTGTCTTTGACCTTGGAATTTGGAAATTGCTCCTGTATGTGGCTAGGTCTGTGTTTTTATTCATGTACAACCTACAACCCCCAGAGCCTGACCATCCGCAGACACAGCTTTTCTTTAGGGGAACTGTTCTTTTGTTTAATTATCATCTGACTTTACAAATTCCTGGTATTTGCCTGGTGGGCCCCCCAGATCCATTTTCTGATCTAGCTTTTCCCTCTGATTTTTCTGTGTCATTTGGTCTAAGGTGTGAGATGCTGCTTTCTCTTTATCTTTTCAGCCACTGATTTGAGTCTCAGCAGTGACCCTGTGTGCCTTCAGTGCATTTACTGCATCTTAAAACCTAGACGACCTTTTTTCAGCCCTCTCTTGTCCTATACATGAATCTCCCCGAGAGCTCTTTTTCTCTGTTCTTCCAGTGGCTCTGTTTCTTTGGGGCCCTGTTCTGATGGTTCTCACGGTTCCGTTGATTCTTTCTATCTATCTATCTATCTATCTATCTATCTATCTATCTATTTATTTATTTGTTGGGGGGGGGTAGTGCACAAGTAGGGGGAGCAGTAGGCAGAAGGAGAAGCAGGCTCCCTGCCGAGCAAGGAGCCTGATGTGGGACTCCATCCCAGGACCTTGGGATCATGACTTGAGCCAAAAGGCAGGCTGCCCAACCAACTGAGCCACCCAGGTGTCCCGGTTCTGTTGATTCTTATTCTCCGACTCCCAGACCTCCTTCCATGTGTTGTTTTTTTGTTTGTTTGTTTCTGCCCACTGGGGCTCCCTCATTCTTGGGAGTGATGGAAGGGGCTGTGGCCTTGGCTCCCAAGGCAGCCCTTTCCCCCTTGCCAGCCTCATCCTACTGGCCTAGTCACAGAGATGGAGGAGGCTCAGCCATGTATCTTGTCCTCACCCTCTAGGGGACCAGAGGACAGTCAGGGGGTCAGGCTTGCCCCAGGTTGCCTCTGCAACCAGAGATGAAGATGTCTCCAAATACAGATGGGGGCAGAAGATGAAAATCCTTAGTGGAGAGCCTCTTCTCCCTTGGTTACAGCCTTGGTGGTCTGTTTGCTGCTTCCCTGACCCACCAAGCTTACTAGTGCCACAGGGCCTTTGCACTTGCTGTTCCCGCTGCCGGCATGCTATTTTCCCCCAGTCTCCACACGGCTTCCTTCTCCCTTTCCCTCAGGTCTCTCCTCACTCCTCTGTCGCTGACCACACTACACCCCCTCATTCTTTGTCATAGCTCTCAGCACTACATTCCACGATAGCAAACATTGTTGCTTTCTGGCAAACCCCCTTGGGGACAGGCACTTTGGGCTTTTTTTCCCACAGCTGTATTCCCAGCACTGGAAATAGCCCCTGGCACCCAGCAGGTTCTCATTACGTGTCCCTTGACTGCGTCAGGGGGTGGCTCTAAGAGGCACAGTGGAAACCCTTGCACAGACTGAGACCAGACAACAGGACCTGGAGGCTGGTCCTGTTGTAGGGGGACTAAGGATGGCTGGGGGGAGCCTGCCATTGCTCACAGCACGCACCAGGAGGTCAGACTGATGCCTGATTTCATTAGCCAAGGTTGCAGAGTCACATGGGAACAGTTAGGGCATTTCTTAGGGCAGCATCTGTCATTCCCAGAGGCACGGTGCAGGTGGGGCTGCAGGCGGGGGCTGTGCCCTCCAGTTGCCCAGTGGCCATCTGTGTGAGGAGACCTCGTGGGACCTGGGAAGCCCATCAAGCAGGCCCTGGGGCTTCTATAACCTTCAGGAAGGACTTAACTACTTAGGTCTTCCGTGTGGCTTAAGGCTCTAGGCCCTCCTGGTTCTCAAGCCGACCAAGCATGAACAAGGCCACAATTCCAGGGTGGGGAAGAACCCTTACTTGGGCATCTCTGAACGCCACCTCTGCCTCCAGCTCCTGGCCTCCAGGAGGTCCCCCCAGGGACGAGCAGGAGGAGCAGCCTCCCCTCCCCCAGAAGGGAGAACTCTGTGAACAGTAAGCATCAGCATGGGCTCTTTCTTGTCCCTTCCGTCTGTACACCATGCCCACCTCGCCTCCCCTGCTGCCGTCTGGAGAAAGAGGAGGAAGGGCTCACGTGGGCATCTGCAGTCCCCATGCAAGGGAGCTGCAGGGGTGACATGGGCTGGTCCCCCAGCCTTTCATCCAGGGAGAGGGGCCGCACTGCCAAGCCACCTGCCAGGCTGCCGGCTGTGTCCTCTTGTCCTGAAAAGCTGAAAGTCACAGCTTTGTCCTCTGAATAAAAGCTTCCCTTTCTACCCTTCCCAGGGTTGTGGGCTAAAAACATGGATGTCTCAGACCCCAGGATGGGAACTTAATGGGGGAGCAACAGGGTCTATCAAAATTAAAGGCTGTAAGCTATTTTGGGCGACATTATGTCTCTTGCTGACCGATCTGAGGAAATGCTTTAAAGAAAATAATACCATGTGAAAAAAAAATTATTAAAAGCCACCAGAATGGCCCAGGCCAGGTAAAATTCCCCAGGAACCTCAGATGCTGTCATACCCCTCTGGGCACCAGTGGCCACTGGGCTCTGCCTTCCCATCACCTCTTCCCCGGGAGCCTAGGTGGTGGTGTGTCCCCAGCCGGCATGCCCTGAGGTATCGCCCGTCCCCTAAGAACCCTGGGTCCCTCTGCCTCGACTTCATCCCAGTTGGCTGTGCTGACAACAGGGGTGTTGTATGGAGGAGGGGTAGGGCTGCTCTCTTGCTCACCGGTGAGTGTGTCGGCTGTGGGCCAAAGGCTGTGCGGTTGGACGTCAGGTCTTTGTTGAAATGCACGTGACTGTCCCTGCACCCTGTGGTTCATGCGGGTGGAGTTTTTTTTTTCCCCCTCCACAATGACAGGCGTCTTAGACATCAAGGCAGTATAATGGTACAGTGACCAATGACTACGAGTTGTTTTACCTTTTGCATTTATTATGTTAAAATACACAGAACGAAGTTTATCATTTTGACCATTTTAAGCACACATTTCGGGTGTTCGCATCGATCCCTGTGACTTTTTTCATCTTATAGATCTGAAAGTCTGTCCATTTCACAGTAATGTGACACCCTCCCCCTTCCCTTTGCCCTGGCCACTACCTGTATACTTTGTGTCTCTGGTTTCGACCCTTCTGAGCTCCTCATGCGGGGAAATCATGCAGTGTTTGTCGTTTTGGGACTGGTTGTGGAGGTTGCTCAAGACTCCATATGAATTTCAGGATGGATTTTTTTGATCTCTGTAAAAATCCCCATTGGGATTTTGGTGGAGATTGTGCTGACACTGTAGATCAGTTGCTTTGGGTAATGTCATTTTAGCAATATTAAGCTTTCGAATCCATGAACATGGGATGCCTTTCATTTCTGTCTTTAATTTCTTCTTAATGTTTGTAGTGTTGTACAAGTCTTTCACCCCTTCAGTTAATTCCTAAGTATTTTATTCCTTTTGATGCCATTGTCAATGGAATTGTTTTCATAACTGTTTCTTCAGAAAAAATATACAGCCATGGTTATCTGTGTATTCCCTTTAGAAACAGTAAGATTTAGGAAAGAATTAAGAAGAAAATCAACCATACACAGCATCCCAGGGCCCCCTCGGTGCCTTGTCACTTTAGTGTTTATCACTCCAGACGTGTTCATATGTTTTCACATGCATGTATCACACACACGCGTGCAAGTGGGATCACACGGTTTTTCTAGACTCTCATTTCACATTACACATCAAAAATGTGTTTCCAACTACAGACAGGTGCTGCGAAACACACAGTGAAGACAGTAAGTGGCAGCTCTGATAAAACTCAATGCACATTTATTTTTCAGCCCAGGGTAGGATATCTGAGAGTCTTGCACTTGAAAAGTACAAGCACCTAATTTGACTTGGAAAAGGAGGGACTTTTGCTGAGCATTCTGCTTTGTGCAAATACTCAGCTATAAATGAAAATGATGTTCTGCCGTAGGGCTAGATGCCTCCAAGACTGGGCTTGACCTGGAGTCTGGGCTGTCTGGGCATGTAGCTCCCTTTTTTGGCACTGGCTTGCCCTGTGGCTTCAAATAGGTAAATGAATTCCATGGGACAGCGGGTGCACATGAGTGCTCCCAAGAGCTAGAACTCTGGGGTCCTGCGTGCTGCTATGTCTCCGACCCCAGTGCTGCCTGATGCATCAGAGATCTCAACCCATGTCTGTTCGACGACAGGCATCATAGTCACTCAATGCACCTGGAGGGAAATTTGGGCACTGATGTTCTTGGTGTCTGTTTCAGGAGGGTTGACGTCCAAGCCTTTGGTACGGGGCATACGAGGTCGAAGCATCAGCATGAAGGAGCCCACCCCTTCCAGAGCCAAGCAGGGGCCCTTCAAGACCATGCCCCTCCGATGGTCTTTTAGACCTAGGGAGAAACCCCTGGGTGCATCCGTTGAGCTGGTGGAGTACTTGGAGTCCAGGCGGAGGCCCCGATCCACGAGCCAGTCCATCGTGCCGCTGTTGATGGGTGCTGCTGGCGAGGATGTGAAGTCAGACGCCGCCGGCTCTGCTAAGGGCGAAGAGGGTGGGCGAGCCACTGAGAGGGCACCGGCTGGAATGCCCTGCCCCTCGAGCCACGCCAGCCCCTCTGCAGCCCCCAGAGTCCCAGATGGTCTAAACGCAGCGAGGAAAGCCAAGGAACATGAAAGTCAGGAGATCAGGCTCCCCAGACAGTTTGACCTACCCCTGGTGATGATGCCTTCAGTGGGGACTGAGAAACGAGCCCAGCCCGAGGGCCAGAAGACTGCGAACTGCGATGGAAGTAGCCAGGCAGGGAGCCACGGCAGGGTACCCTCCCCAACCAAGGAGCCTCTGGGCCCTCCGGTGTTACCTAAAAACAGCGCAGACAACCGCCAGAATACCTTAGCCAGGATGAGGGCCAGTGTGGAGGCCAGAGACCCTGAGGCAGACAGATTCCCACAGGGGACCCTCACCCTGCTGAGATCTGTGTTTTGGAAGAAAGAGCATAAGCATAACAGGGCGGAGGCGGCCCTCCGTGCGTCCCCAGTGTCCCTGGCAAGCGGCAGTCTGAGCCCGGCTGTGGATGAGCACACCCAAGGCTCCTCGCCTTCCTTCCAGATCCGAGAGAGCCTGTCCAGGGCGCCTGCCAGCTGCCTGGAGAGGGACGTCTGGTCAGCACCCAGCTCTCTCCGCCTCCCTCGCAAAGCTGGCAGGCCCACAAGGGCCAGTGCCCTGGGCCCGTCACAGAGGACAGTTTCCGGGGACCACACGCCTGTTGGCACCTTGCAGAAGGTGAAATACCACACCCTTTCCTTAAGCCGGAAGAAAACGTTACCTGAGTCCAGTTTTTGATGGTGTGTTCCAGTCCCACCCCCCCCCCCCCCCTTGCCAAGCTGGTGAGCCTCGAGACAGAGCAGCTGCAAGAAGCTTGTGTTGTGTCAAGAGTGGGCTTTCCGGAAGCCAGTTGTCTTGTGACCCCTGAAAATTAAAAAAAAAAAAAAGGGTTTTTTTGTTTTGGTCCCCGCCTCTAGATATCCAACATAGCATGTCCAAACCTTCCTGTACCGTTGGGTGCTTCATACGCGTCGGCCACGAGATGGTGCTGTTGAGTCAACGTTACCGGTCAGAGCAAGAAGGAATTTGTTTCCCTAATTCCCTGGCCTGAGGACACACTGGGGAGAGAGATTCCAACGTGGCCCAGTTTGACAGCATATAACCCTGCAGAGAAGCCTTGTAAATAGGAGCCTAAGACATCAAATTGGTTCTTGCCGCTGGCTTCTCTTTCTCAAATCTCTAAAGCTTCTCTGGGATAAAGCCTTCAAGATGCCAAAAACCGTCATATAGTGACCTTCAGGCAGGATTCGGGGAGAGATGGAACAGAAGTGATTGGGATCATAGGAAGATATTTAATATATAGCAAAATAATTGTATTACTGTTTTTCAAGGTATTTTAAAAAAACTATTTTGATACTAGGAATAGAAGTTCTCTTTAAGAAAAAATGAAGTATGAGATCTATGTACAGTTTTAATAAAAGCCCATCAGTGAAACATGCAGACGGCTCTCTGAGTTATTCACGTTTAACAACTGATCTTTTTTTTCCCCCCCGAAGATTATAATTTTAAGTTCTCTCTGCACCCAGTGTGAGACTCGAATCCACAACTCTGAGATGAAGAGCTGCCTAAGCCGGCCGGGCGTCCCTACCAGTGATCTTGTTCTGTTCCCGCTGCGCCGGCTTGGCTCCGTGCTGTCGATCTCAAAGTAGTGACCTGAGTTGTGTCTGAAATTTTAAATAAATTGACTTTGCTCTCTTTAAAGAAATGGGAGTCCCCTCAGGTCTCTGTCTGGAGGGCTCGTACTTAACAAGGTCTGAGAGTCTGAGTCTGTCCCCACACACTGGTAGTCGACTGTCCCGTTTCCTTAAGCTTTATTCTCTCCTTTCTAGCGGCTCTGACAAATATCACGTCACTAATTCTTACTGGGAAGCTGCTACACATGACCCTGGGTCTGTACTTAGTCTGTTTTCTAGAAATACTTCCTCTCCGATGGGAACCAGTTGTACAAGACATTAGACTCCAGAAATTAACTTTTCTTCATACCTATCGCGTGACTCATTAGTATGTCTCAGCTACTTTAATTTTTTTTCCTTAAGGAAGAAAGAATGAGGTGTTTTTTTTTTCACCCTAGTGAGAAAGACTACTTTTTTTTTCAAGATTTTATTTATTTTAGAGAGAGTGAGCAGGGCGGGGGGGGGGGGTAGAGGGGATAAAACTCAAGCAGACTCCACTGAGTGCGGAGCCCAACCAGGGGCTCAATCCCCTGACCCTGAGACCCTGAGATCATGACCTTAGCGGGAATCAAGTCAGATGCTTAAGCGACTGACCCAGCCAGGTGGCCCAAGAAAGACTGCTTTGAACCACAGTTCCGAAATAGGAAAAGCTCAGAGGACCCAGCCACTTGGCCCCACAGGGTGACATGGAAGCCAGAAGACCCGTGTGCTTGCATTTCAAAAGGCATCAAGGTTCTCAAGTGTGAGTTGACAAGTCTCAGGCAACGTGCACCACACGTGTGGTCTTGGGCTAGGGGAGTCTAGGAATCCTGCTATTTCTGGTTCTTTCTCCTCTGGTGGTGCTCATTTGTCATCTTTGGCTCCCATGCCCTTCTAAGGTCAGCCTCCCTTCCTCAGTCCTCTTGGGGATTGGGTGCTGACTCAGATGTGCACCCTCTTGGCTTCTCCCCTAGAAGGGGAGAACTTTTGGGATTCCCTTGGATACCATGAGCAGGTCCCAAGTGTTAGTGGTGGTGTCCGTAATGTACCACGGGCTGGAGTGTTTTCCCTGGATGCCAGACTTGGAGGGTTAGTAAGAGAAAATGACATATGGACCTTGGTGGCTATGTTTGCCATCCCAGGTCTTCCACGGGGATGCCCGAGACCGCTGGGTGTCTCCTTCCTGAGCCTGCTTTTCCCTCTGTAGGAACCTGGCAAGAAAGGCTGGGAGAGTAAGTGTCTGGGAAAGGATTTTGACCTTTCCAGAATGAATCTCAATTTAATGGTTTTCCCTCCAGGAAAATTGGTCTGTTCTCCTTAAGCCTTGTTTTATTACTCTTTAACAAGTGTGCGAAATTTCTGAGGGAAATCGAGCTGTAGCACCCTATTTTGGAAGTCACAGTGTAAGGGCCTCCCCCTCCCAGAGGAACTTACTTGTAAACCCCGGATATAGGGGTGGGCCAGGCCGGATGGAGACATCCAATCAGTGGGGCGCACATATATTTACTGAGGTGAGTTGAAATCTCATTGGCCACCTGTGTGTGGCCCGGCTCAACCACCTCTATAAAGGTTAGTCTGCAAGGCTCAGCAGGGGGTGGGGAGTAGTAGGAGTAATAGGAGGAGTTAGAATAGCCTTAGGGAGAGCCATTACAGCCCTTAGGATAGCCATCAGGATAGCCACTGTAGTGATTGTTGTTGGGAGCCGCGCCGCCGCTACCGCTGGGGAGCGGCCTCGCCACCACCGAACCGTGGCCCCGCTGCCAGCGGCCTTGCCGCTCCGAGCCGCGGCCGTCGGCAGTGGCGCCTCGGGGAACGGCCTAGCCGCCAGCAGCCTCGAGGCAGTGAGCAGCCTTGCCACCACCGACCCGGGCCCCGCCATGAACGGCCTCACCGCCGAGCTGCGGCCCTGCTGGAAGCGGCCTCACCCAAGCAGCGTTATTCCGGGGAGCGGCCTCCAGCGGTGGCCTCCTCTGGGGAGCGGCCTTGTCAGAGTGGCGTCATGGGGAGCAGAGTCTGTGTCATCGGGGTTGTCGTCCTTGTTGTCGTCCTCGCTGTCGTGGGAGCGGCCTTGTCCGGGGAGCGGCCCCTCTGGGGAGCGGCCTCGCTGGAGCAGCATCATCCTCCTCGTCGTCATCATCTCTTCGTCGTCAGGAGTGGCCTCCCCGTTGTCGTCGCCTCTTCGTAAGAGATGGCCCCAACTGGTCGGTTTGAATTTTGATGCTTGGCGCAAAATAAAGCTTTGTTTGATTTTCACTTTTTGTCAGTCTCATTCCTTTGATCACGGACCCTAACAATTAATGTAAATTGGACAAAGTTGGAGTCATCGACCTGTTGATGGGTTCCTGCAAGATTAATCGGTCCTTCAAACATCCCCTCCAGCCCCCAGTTTTCTACCTGAGTGGACAATATAAGAAAAGGGTCTTGGGGCATTTGGCTGGCTCATTCGGTTAAGTGTCCGACTCTTGATTTGGGCTGTCATGATGATCTCAGAGTTGCGGGATCGAGCCCTGCATCTGAGCTTAGTGCAGAATCTGCTTGAGATTCCCTCCCCCTCCCCCTCTGCCCCCCAACTTGTGCTCTTTCTCTCTCTACAGTAAGTAAGTCTTTTAAATAAAAAGGGGTCTCTAATGAGAGCCCTACTCTGAATAGGTTAAGAAGGTGTGTGTAATCGCTGCATTCATGGTGGAAATAGGCTAGTCACGCTCCCTTCCAAGTCCTGTGCAGAAAAGGACTCTCTAGACTGACACCTGCCTACCACGAATCAGCCCCACCAAAGAAACAACGCCGAGGTGGTCGGAGAAACATGGGGTCGGAGGGGCACCAGCTCCAAACCTAGGTGTGGAGAATTAGAAATAACTCCCCCTGTAAAGATCCACTTCTGGCTTTCTATTGCTGAATTCTGAAATGTTCTCCCTATCTGTGGCTGTCTGTTATGATGCCATAAATGAAGGTTCATCTTCGTGGCCCTCTGTGGTCTCCAAATATCTCCACAGTGACACCTGCATCACTTGTGACATCATGATGAGGTCACAGTAGAGCCCCGGGGTGGGGGGCGGTGGCGACGTCCGAAGGTTTCTGTGGTCACATGTTTTCCTGCAGAGAAAGGCAGTCCCCGATCGGACGCAGACATAACAGACTGTGGTGCAGGACCAAGACAGGCTCAGTGTCTTCACAGGATGGAGGATGGAAATTAAGGGTAATTCCACTCTGACCAGAGCACTGCGGTTGGGGATTCTCGCTTAGAAAACATGAGACTTTGGACTGATTGGAGGACCGGACCTGAGTCACTTCTCAGATGGTCCAAGCAGCCAGTCGGGGGCCCCAGCTGGACATTGAACCAGATCCTCCCTGACCCGGGACCTGAGTCTTGACTTACCCTGAGAGACCAGACGCTGGTGCCGGGCTGCCTGGCGTTCACAGCCCCTGTCTGGCTGTTTGATTTTAGGAAGTTAGTTTAGCTCTGCCGTGGTTTGTGTTCCTTCTCTGGGAAGTGAGGATAACAATAGGACAGGATCCATCAGGTGGTTGAGGGTACGAAGGGAGCTAGTTAGCAAATGTCAGTTAATCCCTGTTACGAGGACTCTGAGCTGCTGGGAGACGATGCGAGTCAGTCGTGCTCAGAACCAGAGATCCTCCCAGTCCTCGGAACAAGCTGGTTTACAGTATTGTAGGGTGACAGAGGGTAGATCCAAAGAGGGCTAGTGGGAGACATTCACAGGAGGCCGGGTAAATACTTCTGTTGACGTATAATTGCTTCTGGAGGTTTGAAAACCTTCTGTTCCACTGCCTTAGAAATGGACTAAAGTTGACTCCATTTTTAGAGATCCTGGAACTTCATCTGTCTGCCGTTCCAGCCCATTCAGGGGCCATATTTATTTTTGTCCCTGGCCGAACGCAGGCAGTTCCTACCCAGGGGATGTTCCGAACTGAGATGTTGACGAGTCAGCTGACAAATCTGTGAGATATACCAAGAGTCATGCTCATGAAATCACTTTGATGTTACCCAAAATTCTAGTTTCTTTCAGGGGGTTCAACCCTACATGCGGGGTCGGCAGGGGGCCGCAGGTCATGGCCAGAAGGCGCTATTCAAGCAAAGGACTTCCAGACATAGCCATTTCCTGTCCTAGCCACATTCCAGAATTCCCCCTGATAGGCTGGATTTGAATGGACTGGCATGCAGGTGCCTGGGGCATCCTGGTGGCTTGGGCCGTGCGTGTCACATGCTCTTTTGTCAGACCTAGGCCAGCCAAGCTACACAGACTGAGCACGTCCACCCTCCAGAAGGAAAACGCAGGTGCTCTTTGCCTAAGATGGGAATCCTGGCAGACAGATCAGCTCACAGCCCCTGCCGTGGGCACCCGGAATGTTTCTCTCTTGCTCCATTTACTGTCCACCTGAGCTGACACCTCTGTTTCTTCTCCCCTTCTACCTTTTCCTTCTCCCCTTCTTCCCATGTCTTTGCTCATTGAACAAGGGCCCTCCAATTCGGTCCATCCAGCACATGAACAGCCCCATTAGGGTCTAAATCACAGGTGTGGGAGAGATCAAATTTAAAGAACACTCCATTGTCAAAAAAGTGGTCTGACCCATGTGTCAGGTAGTGACGCTCTCTTTTCTCCATCCCAAATGGGAAGTACAAATAGAGTTGTGCAAGCGACCAACAGCCTTTTTGTAGAGGTCCCAGGTTCAAATTCAGGGTTTGCTATTAATTGGGCCTCACGGCCTGTATATGGATGTCTTGGGGCCTTGGTCGGCTCATCGGTGTAATGGGAACTCGGCAGTGGCATGCCAGGTGGGCTCACACCAGCTCCTGGAAGCCCACTGTTAAATATTCTGGAAAGTCACCAGGCACTTTTAGTTGAAATCTGTCGTGGTGCAATTATTTACAGAGAGAAATCAGCAAATGCTGCAAATCAGGCCTTCCCCCGCTTTTCCTCTCCTGGAGAGCCATTCTGCCAGGCCACCTCTGAAATTATGATACCATCCCTTGTTAGTTTCATGGGATCATTTAGGAAAATGGATCTGAATGCTGGAGAGCGAGTGTTTAACCAAGCAGTCATGAGTCTGTGCTCTGGAACCAGCCAAACATGGCCTCAAATCCTGCCACTTCCCAGCTGGAGACCCGGGGCCACTTACTTCATTGGTTTGCACCAGAGCTCCCATCACGGGAGGGGACAATAATAATACACCCAGCTTGCGGTGTCGGTGAAGGGACTGAATGCGTTAACAGTGGGCGCTAATAACATTGAACAAGAAACAGTCATTGAGAAGAGATTATTAGGAGGAGCAGGAACCTTCTCTGATTTACATGGAGGGTTTCATAGACCGTCAGAACTGATCACCTACTTGCACACCAGCTGGTGATGCTTTTTGGATACATTCCAACATGGTTGGTGCCTCCAGTCAGGCTGGGAAGCCTGCTCTTAGGCAGATCTGTCTTAGAACTATATTCCTCTGCATCAGAGACTGGAAATCTGCAGGGTCGGGACAGCCTGTGGTCCTTCATGCTCTGGATGCAGAGAACTGTATGACTTTGGAGGAGAGGGAGGACCTCCAGTTTCCCAGTGTCTCTTATAAGGCACATTCCCAAAAGGAAGACATACAGATTTGAGTAGGTTGGATTCTAGAACATGTACTTATTAGAGGGTAAGTTCTAGTCTTTCAGAGACCTCCCTGAATCTGTTGCTTTCTCTAGCTTCCAGCCTCCATGGGCATAACTTGATAGCTGGCAGCCCTAGCTCTCTGAGTATTAGCTTCAGGAGGTAAACCACAACCACCACACCACCAAGCAACATTTACTCCTACATTCCTGGGGTTCACTGATTCTCCTTCCTCCTCCTCCTCCTCCTTCTCCTCCTTCTTCCTCTTCCTCTTCTTCTTCTTCTTCTTCTTTTAAAGATTTTATTTATTTATTTGGCAGAGAGAGAGAGCACAAGCAGGGGGAGCAGCAGACAGAGGAAGAGGGAGAAGCAGACTTAGATTGGATCATATTGAACCATTTTTGATCTACCATGATGGTGATTTCATGTGTTCCTATCAAACAACATGGCCAAGGTCACCTGCCTGGTGGAAGGAGAGCCAGAAGCTTCTCTCTGTGGAGTGAGCTTTCCAAGCCAATTACTATAGAATTCTAGCAGGGAACGCAAGAGATGAAGAGGACAGGAAAACATGAACAATGGATCCCATAATTTATAGCAAGTTCCTAACGCAACAAAATTCAGTTTGAATTTAAAATATATTTTAAATAATTTCAGTTTTCCCTAATTCTTGCCATCTGTAAATCTCTCAAACTGGGTATCAACGATAAGCTTTTCAGAAGGGCATGTACCTGCTTGGGGTGACTGTCCCATTCCTCCCCCGCAACCTCCACCCCCAGTCCCATCAGATCATTGCCCCCACGGCAACCTCAGAAAGTTGACCCCACAACTTCATCTTTTTTCAGGAGCTGAGGATGATGCCACCTCAAATAGAAGCATCCACAGCAGCCTCAAGGCAGGTCTCCGACCCTCGAGTGCAGTGGAAATACGGTAAGCTGCCTCCTGGGGAAGCTTTGCCAAAACGAGTTCCTTCGAGATTCTTCTGCAGATAAAGGCAGCTCAGAGGAAGGCATAGTTAGGTAAAGGGAAGAGGCTCACGATGTAGGGGAAAAGTAACAGGGCTTACAGACAGCGTCAAGGAGTCGAAGAACAACTCGAGAGAGCTTCAACCGGAGACATGGCTGGTCTGAGTTTTAGAACCAGTCACACACTGACCGAAGACGCCTTGAGCCAGTCACTTCACCTCCTGGTCTGACTGTGGTTATATGCAAAATCCAGAAGGAGGTCCTTGCAGTGGGAAGGGTCCTTCAAACTCTGATAGATGATTGCACTGGAAAATGGTTCTGGAGCCAAACTTTCTGGAGTCTGTGACCAGATCTGTTCTTTGCCAGATTTGCAGTTTGGGCACATCCCTCCCCTGTAGCTCGAGGATGATGGTGGAGCATCACAGATGGCACACCCCGCGGGATTATTGTAAGGATCATACTTATTTGAAAGAGTCACGAGAGTGCCTAACCCATAAAAATGCTACACTGGTCTTTGTTTTTATTATACCTCTTACTTTCTCATCGAGGTGAGCTTCATAAGTCCTAAGGCAAGATTTAGAAAGAGTTCAGGATGAAGGAAAATAGTTCAGCTGGGGACACGTGCTCAGTGGACAGGCTTCAGTCATGGCAAGGAGGACATAGGACGTACTTAATTCTCTCTTAAAATTGAGGGAGCTCTTCTCTTCAGCTCCCCACCAGGATGGACGAAAGAAGACGACTCCTCGACTTGCTGTCTGTGTGCCCAGCATCTTCTGCTGCATCCCAGAGTGACAGAGAGAATGGTGGGACCTCACCTGTGCTTGGTCCCTAATCTTGTTGCCTTGTGTTGTGGGAACCCAACCAGGAGACAGAAACCACAGGGGAATTCGGACAAGTTTAATATAGAGAAATATACTGCCTGGCAAAATTTGATGGGAATGTGGCCTCGAGGGTATGCAGGAAAGCTGCTCTAAGGAGGGGCCCCCCAGGAGGCAGACCAGTGCAACCCCCCAGAGGGGGTGCTGGGGAAGGCCCTTGGGGGCTGCTGGCTGCCACGCATACCCAGCACTGAGAAGACATCTATGTGCTAAGAGAACCAGCAAGAACTAGGATGAGAGGCTCCTTCTTTCCGCAACACCTCTCCAATGTTCTCTGCTGACAAAGCTTAGCGTCATGCCAGCTGGAAAAGGAGAGATGTTTAGAAGGTCCAAATGCCTGTTCACAGAGCAGATAATGAAGTGTGCCTTAGAAGGCAATTTGTTGATAACTGGTACCAGCTGTGTTTTTCCTAGTGCCATGTTCTGGATTCTTCTGGATGAGCAGGGCACCTGTCATGGGTCCTATCTTTATGCAGGAGCCTTTCCCTAACCCTGCAAAGATGTAAGGAGACCCCTACGGGCATGATCTCCAGGCTCTGTGCATTTCCAGTCCCCTGAGCTGTTCAGATCCCGCCCACGTCTGGTTTTCAACTTCAATTCCATTACCAGCACCTACAGTGCTTCACTGCGAACACTGTAACACCTTACAACTTTCACCGTTTTCTTTATGTCTGCTGTGGGGACTGGAGTTGACCCAGAAGTACCAGGCACCACGGTGAACTCTTGCACCCAGCCACAGGGCCACACAGGACACGGGTGGGATATTTGACACCTTTTCATTTGCAAATCCACGATGTGGTTTTGTAAATAAAGTCGCAGATAGGATCCCCTGTTAACATCATCTTGTAGGTAACTTGATAGTGGGAAGGGGCCTCATACATTTGATCATCATAAAAGAACAATAAACACCATCGGGAACAAATCGGAGGACGCCTGGGGGGCTCAGTCGGTTAAGCATCTGCCTTTGGCTCAGGTCATTGATTCCAGGGTCTTGGGATGGAGCCTTGAGTCTATCCCAGCTTATCAGGGAGCCTGTTTCTCACTCTCCCTGCTGCTCTGCCTGCTTGTGCTCTCTCTCTGTCTGAATCAATCAATAAATCAATATTAAAAAAAAAAAAAAGACACAAATGAGAAGGAGCACCGAGCTTGGAGTAGTGCAGACAGGGTGGGCAGGGCAAAGACCCACATACAGGGTCTTGACTTCATCGGCCACCGCTCCTCCCTCCCCCGTGCTCTCCTCCCCAATTCCGAAACACGGAGGCTCTCTTGGACCCCTTGGCCTTTTCCATTCTCTCTTTCTGGAACATACTTTCTCTGCTCCACCTGGAAGATGTCCATGCAGGCTTCAAGCCTCAACTCAGTTGTGACCTCACCTTGGGGAGCCCTCTAGACACCCCAGCGGGCACCTGGCTCCTCTGTATGCTTGGGTTCCTGCAGAACTTCGTTCGGGATGGCCCATGAGACCCTCAGAGCGCGAGGGTGGGAGCTGTGTGTCCGTCTCACCTGCCTGAGTGGCTTAACCTAGTCAAGCTCCTTAAGCAACAGAAGACCACCAGAAAGTAAAGGCCTGGACATCCCTTACCCTCGCCTGGCCCCAGTCCGGTGTGGTCAGAGCAGTCCCCATGAAACTGCTCAGGACGGTCTCCTCCTGGACATTCTGGAACCTTCTCTGAGTCAATCCCCGGTGGCCAGGGGTGGGCTTCCCCCTTCCACCCTGCAGAGGCCAGCCGCCCAACACGCTGAATTTTCTCTGCAAGCCCGCGGCCTTGGGTCCCTCTTTGTTTCCCAGGATAGGAGGACGACACTCCGTACACTCAAGCACTGGAGCGCAGTCAGGACCGAGCTCCCTGCCGCCCTCACCAGGAGTGAGAGGGAGCACGGAGGCTGAGCGCGTCTGTGGACTGCTTCGAAAAATCCGGAAGCCTGTTAAGGGCAATGCAAGCCTGTCAGTGGTCTCTGACATCCCGAACGGGGCCGTGCTCAGCCTTAAAGTAGTGTCTTAGAGAGGGCACATGGTCTGTGGGGGAGAGAGTCTCCCTATGATGGAGGGAGCCGAAAATAGTGCTTTCATAACCAAGTGGGGGCAAAGGATGACCATTTGGGAAAGCAACTTCAGTATTTTATTTTATTATTTTTAAAAAACATTTATTTATTTTAGGGGGACAGAGAGTGAGAGTGGTGGGAGGGAGAGAATCTCAAGCTGGCTCCCCTGCTGAGCCTGGTGCCCGACACGGGGCTGGATTTCACGACCCTGAGATCATGACCTGAGCCGAGACCAAGAGTCCAGTGCTCAAACGACTGAGCCACACAGCTGCCCTGCATCTCCAGTGTTTTAAATGTGTATTTGCATTTTTTTTTTAATTTTTTATTTTTTCAGCATAACAGTATTCATTATTTTTGCACCACACCCAGTGCTCCATGCAATCCGTGCCCTCTACAATACCCACCACCTGGTGCCCCCAACCTCCCACCCCCCACCCCTTCAAAATTCTCAGATCGTTTTTCAGAGTCCATAGTCTCTCATGGTTCACCTCCCCTTCCAATTTCCCTCAACTCCCTTCTCCTCTCCGTCTCCCCTTGTCCTCCATGTTATTTGTTGTGCTCCACAAATAAGTGAAACCATATGATAATTGACTCTCTCTGCTTGACTTATTTCACTCAGCATAATCTCTTCCAGTCCCGTCCATGTTGCTACAAAACTTGGATATTCATCCTTTCTTTTTTCTTTTTTCTTCTTTCTTTTTTTTTTTTTTTTTTACAGCTTTATAAACATATATTTTTATCCCCAGGGGTACAGGTCTGCGAATCGCCAGGTTTACACCCTTCACAGCATACTACTACTACTACTACTACTACACTACACACCATAGTACATACCCTCCCCAATATCCATAACCCCACCCCCCTCTCCCAACCCCCTCCCCGCATCAACCCTCAGTTTGTTTTGTGAGATTAAGAGTCACTTATGGTTTGTCTCCCTCCCAGTCCCATCTTGTTTCATTTACTCTTCTCCTACCCCTTCAACCCCCCATGTTGCATCTCCTCTCCCTCATATCAGGGAGATCATATGATAGTTGTCTTTCTCTGATTGACTTATTTCGCTAAGCATGATACAAATTGCAAAGAGGCTTGCAAGCTAGGAAAGGTATACAGATTCTCAACCGCGGAGACTGTGCCCTAAACACTCAGATGGGGTTTTCATGAAATCTAATCCGACTTGTTTAAACCTGAATTTCACCGAGAGGTAGGGGGAAGACTTTCACGTGTATCTAAACGTGTTGAAAGGTCGGAAAACCTGATTTGGGGGGCCAAAGGTTCTCCCGCCTTCTCTGTCCCATCTCGGGTGTGAGGAGTGTCCTTGAACCCCGGAGGGCAGCCCCAGACCTTGGGAGGTGGAGGGAGGCAGCCACAGTCTCCAGGGGCCTGTTGAACCATGCATGTTCTAGTCTAGGGACAAGATGGCCTTTCATCCACATATAATTTTTCTTCTCCTGCAGCAGGGCCCAGGATGTCAGAGGATGGGGGGGAAGAGGGAAGGTATGGCTTGGTGGCCATGGTATCAGCAACATAGATTCCCGGGGTCACCCAGGCTTGGAAGTCCTCAGTGAGGCAGAGGGCTGTGCCCACCCGCCCCGCCCCAGGTACAGAGCCTGGGGCCATGCCTCCTCCTGGCCTCACAGATGCCCTGAGCTCCAGGGAGCACTGGATGCCGTACACTGGAGGCCGTGGGATCTGCGGCTTGCTAGCTCCCATGTCCCAAATCCCTGGAACCCGAGACCACTCCCTCACATGGCAGAAGGGAGTTTGCAGGGGAAAAAAATGTGAATAAGTTAAGGACAGAGAGGTGGGGTGATCCCCTGGGTGATGGGCGTGGCTCCCGCCGTCAAGCCCAAGGTCCTCAGGAGACACAGGCAGAGGACGGTCGAATCAAAGACAGAAGACAGTGAGGACAGTGACAGGGTCTGGAGAGGCAGACTTTCCAGGGCGACGAGCAGCTAGTCCACAACACGGAACCAAAGCTGACTTTCCGAATAGTTGTTTTATTTTGAACAAAGAGTATTGTTGTTACTGATTTTTAAACATTCAGATCAGGTGAGTCAAAATCCTGCCAGTCTCTACTGAAATACCTATGGCCCTGAGTGGTCAGTCACTTACCCTGTGTTGATATTTTTCAGATCTGAGATGCTCCTTGCTCCGTGCAGGTGTGTGAACGAGAGAGAGAGAGAGAGAGAGCGAGCGAGCAAATGTGTATGTGTGTGTCTATATGTAGTAGTGTATTTGTTTATGGCGGTCTATCTAGTAGATGGATTTTTTTCTTTTTTAACAACATACACGCTTCAGGGACTCCGTATTTTGAAGAGTCCTGAATGCCAACATGAGGCATTTAGGTTTGATTTTTAAAAAGAATCAGGATTGGGGCATCTGGGTGACTCAATTAAGCATCTGCCTTCAGCTCAGGTCGTGATCTCAGGGTCCTGGGATTGAGACCCACATTGGGTTTTCTGCTCAGTGGGGAATCTGCTTCTCCCTCTTCCTCGGTACTCTCCCTCAAGTAAATAAATACAATCTTAAAAATCAGTGACTTGGGAAAAATTTGAATACAAGTATGACATGGGAAAAGTCATTTAGGAAAAATACTCAGGACTCTTGAAGATACTGCACTGACCATAAAAAACACCACCCTCAGCAAATAACCCTAAGCCAGTTGGCGGAGTGTAACTTGGGTGATCTCTTCTGTTTTCCAGAAAACGAACACAGCACAAGGACCGGGACAGAATCAGGGTGAGATGTGGAGCACTGGGTTGGTGGCAAGGGACCTAAAGCCTATTTTTTTTTTTCTTTTAAAATATAAGTACTATACTTATAGGAAGCCAAGAATTACAGAAAAGTAAAAAGATAGGGGGAAAATCCCTGAATTGTTTGCTTTTTGATAGGAAGTCTGGTTTCTAGGGCTGTTTTCCTCATGATTGATCAATTCTCTCAAAGGAATTCTTTCAACATTTCTGGCTGGTTAACCGAAAAGCTACTTCAAAATTATTTCATTATGGGGATGCCTGGGCGGCTCAGTCAGTTAAATGTCTGCCTTTTGCTCAGGTCATATCTCAGGGTCCTGGGATCGAGCCCCACGGTGGGCTCCCTGCTCAGTGGGGGGGGGGGGGGGTGTCTACTTCTTGCCCTTCTTCTCCCACTGCCTCTCTCCCCCTGCTCATGCTCTCCCTCTGTCTCAAATAAATACAATCTTAAGAAAAAGAAATTAATTAAAAATCAAGTGTTTTAAAAAAATGTCTTCATTAAAGACTAATAGATCTTTTGATGGGTTAATAAATTTATTGCCTTCCATTCCAAGGTACGGGGATAGCTGTCATCCACACGTTGTGATTCCTTAAGTACAATTCTGTATTACGTAATTATTTTATCATATTTTGAGCAGTAGTTTTGCTTTAAAATGACATAGTATATTTACAAAATGTTGTATACAATCTAAGTGAACCAGCCCCTTCCTCCTGGCCCTATCTGAATCCCATTACCCTCCCCGGAAGTAACTCTTGTCATCTGTTTGGAATGTTTCCTTCCACATCTCTCTTATGCATTGCTTTTATAGGAAGAAGCATGTAATTTCGGTCCATCTGTGTGTTCACATAATTGCTTTTCTGCGACTTGCTTCTGTAGTTCAACAGTAGAGCTGGGGGATGTTTCCCTCCTTCCTTCCAGCTCATGCTCTGTGTGCTATAGGGCTCAGGTACCTGTGAGTTTTTAAACCCCAACTGATGGACATTTCCTTTTATCCCAGGGATTCTGATGTGTTTGCCGTCACAATCATGGTTAAGTTCTTTAACTCAGGTCTTTTCTCCTCATCCTTGCATACTTCTTCAGCTAGGTCTTGCATCTGTCTTTTATTTATTTGCAAATATTTTATAGTTTTTATTGCTATGGAAATGCATCTTTTTCTCTATCACACTTTTAGTAGCTTTGATACTATTTTAGTTTGTTTGTTTTCTTTTTAGTGCATCTTGCATCTGGTCACTTTGTTGACTATCATTTATTTTATTTGTTTTTTTTTTTCTCTTATTAATGTCAATTTGTCTCTTCCAGTTTAACATTCCTACTTCTTCTTAATTTTCTTATTTTACTGTACCCATTAGGACGAGCAGTGCCTTCCTTATTTGTACTGGGAAAGGCTGGCATTCTGGTCCAGTTAATGATTTTAACCTTTCAACCTTTGAGGTATAATGTTTATTGTAAATATCCCTCCTGGGTGGTCCTTGAAGAACTTAAGGGATCTTTTGATACTATTTCCTTAGTTTAAGAATAAGTTTTAATTTTTCAGCACTTTTTCACAGTGAAATTATCATGGTTAGTTTATTTTTTATTTTTTGGCTAGTGTTTAATGTGTGCTTCAAAAATGCATATTCTTTTTAAAAAAAGATTTATTTATCTTGGTGGTGGGAGGGACAGAGGGAGAGGGTGAGACTGTCTCAGGTCAACTCCAGCTGAGTGCAGAGCCCAACACGGGGCTCAATCTCACGACCCTGAGGTCATGACCTAAGCTGAAATCAAGAGTCAGACGCTTAACTGACTGAGCCACCCAGGCACCCCTCAAAAATGTGTGTTCTTTAGGCACGGGATCCCATGGATGAGTACTGGATCAAGTCTGTTGAGTTATTCACATACTCTAACACTTTACTGATTTTATCCCTTACTCGATCTATTGATTTTTGAAAAGACGATTAAAGTATTTCACGGTGATGATTTTTCCATTATATTTGTTAGGTTTTTGGTTTATAGATTTCAAAACTGAGTATCATTAGATGGCCAATTTATCTGTTGTGTTTGTATTTTGTTACTAGAAATGTAAAAGGTTGGGTGTATTTTTATCCCCCTTGAAAATTCTAGCCAACATCCTGCCGTTGGCTTTGACCGACCCGGGGGAGTCCTTCTGACCGCCTTTGAACACTGTGGCCGGAAGTAGTACGCCGACACACTGGGTCAGGGTAGCAGGTCCGTGGCTGGCTCCAGCGGTGGGATTGGCCCCATGTAGACAACATGACTGAGATAGGAAAGGGGGGTTCTCACAGAAACATGTGAAGGAAGTGGGATGTTGGGCAGGCTAATACCATAGATGTGTGCTTTCTGTGCCTATCCCCCAAATCCAGGGTTTCGATATGTGGAGATTAAGGAGGAAGACATTCTGGGTGGAAGGAAGCTATGAAGGGTGGATTGTTTGGGAGGAACCGTCATGTCTTTTGACAAGTTAGAGAGTAGGGGCTGGGTCCTGGAGAGTAATAAAGCCGGTGCCTTTGGGCCAGACCATGGGGTCAGCTAAGACATTTTTACTTTATTTGGCAACTAAAGGGGAAATCCTAATTCAGATATTTCCTGCAAACTTCTCCCCTTCCAGAATTACCAGACGGAAGGGAAGGACCAGCGATAAGGGCAGGAAGTTCCAAGAAAGGATCCGAGGCAAAAGGCTGACTGATGAGTCTCAGGATACAAATAATTCAATCAAAGGAGTGGACCAGAAGCAGAAACCAGGGGCCGCCCGAGAGCGGAAGAGACGGAGACTGTGGTTTCAGAGGGTGAGGCCGAGGAGTGGGTGTCCACGGGAAGCTCGTGACCCTCCCCGAAGGGGACGGTGCCTGCCAGCCGGCATCAATATGAACATAGTGATGATCGCCCACAGTGAGTGCCATTTTCCTGCCCTTCCCTTTCTCTGACGTAGTCTTCACCTTATTTTCTTCTAGTCTCCCTGTTTCTCTTACAGATCGAGACACAGATTACTTTTGACCGGCTTGCATAGTGCTGTTTTTTCCCAGCCCACCCACTTGCCTTTCACCCACTCAACAGACTGATCTCAGCATCTTCTTTTTCCCTCTTTAGACCTTGTGTTTGGACCTCATCTACGAAATAGTATCACCTTATCCTCAGATTCTCTTCCAGCTCTAATATTCTCTATACCCTGCCAAGCTCCATGTATCTTCCCAACCCCTTACGACCGTCTTCGACGACTTATACAAACCCCCTTCTGGTCACTTCCCCTGGTCTTGTGAAAGCCTGCCTGTTCCCATCCAGTGGTTTTCTGTGTGTATCTGGTATTTCCAGCCACATACACTCAGAAGGTGTTGGGACGTTTCCCTAACTTACTTTGACCTTGGACTCTCTGCTCCTCATCAGTATGGGACTACCTTGTCCAATGCTGTGAAAAACCCACTTATTTCATTTGTGTGGATAGTGTATTATTTGGGGAGGGGAAAAGCTTAGATTCGAAATCAGAGTGGCTAGGCGAGACGCTTTCTGGTTGTGAGACCTTCAACCTCTTTAGGTGGGATTAATATTTGTCTTTTCTGCGTCATACAGATGCTGTGAGAATCAGATAATATATTATTGACCCACTCTTTCAAGCGAGAAGTTCTGTATAAATGGGAGGTACGGCATTAAGCTTAATAGATTCATAGGGAGTGCCATGTTCCAGTGCCAAGGGCAGTCGGGGAGCAAAGCCCAGTCAAAGGGCACGGATTTGCTCTGAGATGTGCAGAACACCTAAAATCGCACGACTTCTCCCCATCTGCGTGACTGTCACTCTGGTCCGTATTCCACCAACCCTCTCCTGGATAACTGTCCTAGCTCCCTAATTTGTCTGTCTCCCCTCTTGCCTCTTACAGTGCCTTCTCCACGAAGCATCCAGAGTGAGCTTTTAAACAGGCAGTTAGCTCGCAACTGTCCCTGCCTTCAACCTTCCATTGGGAGGACCCATCCTGCATAAACCCCATTGTGCATCCCGTTCCTTCTTTGAGCTCTGGCCACACAGGCCTTTGCTTCTCTGCCTCCCAGCTCTGGCTTTTTCTTAGCATTCAGGAAGGTCTCAAACATCACATTCGCTGAGAAGACCTCCCCGAGCACCTTCTCTAAAGTAGCATCCCCTTCGTTTAGTTCCCTAATAGTGTTCTTCACTGTCTGTGATGGAGAGGGCTTCCAGTCTCCAAGGCATAGTAGGAGCTTTGAAAATAGCACAGAGTAGGCACTCAGAGATAAAAATGCTGCATGAATCCGTCAACAAGGCCCTCATGGGTTTCCGTCTGGTGATAGTGTCGGACCAGGCTGGTCTTAAGTCCCCAGATTTTATCCCTCATTAAAACACAGCAAGGTTGGTTCTTAAATGCTGTTTCGAATGTTTCTTAAATGTCAAATTTCTTTTTTTTCTTTTTAAATAAAGATTTTTATTAGAGAGAGAGAGAGGGTGTGAGGGAGAGAGCACCAGCAGGGGGAGCGGCAGAGGGAGAAGTAGAAGCTGACTGGGAGCCCAATGCGGGGCTCGATCCCAGGACCCTTGGGATCATGACCTGAGCCAAAGGCAGACGCCTAACTGACTAGCCACCCAGGTACCCCTTAGCTGTCTGATCTTCATCTTTTTGGCGAAGCTTACTAGAGTGGCAAGAGAGAATGAGGATGCAGTGAATATAGCCATTCAATAGCTCTTCGTAGCTCTTGTGAGGAATCCAACGCCCCAGAGTATCTTCACAATCTACTTTTAGAGCAAACAGAAACATATCATGAAACTGGAGGGATTTCAGGTGAAGGGCGTGCGGACCTGCCCGTTATTCTTCAAAATAGCTGCCGCTGAGCCAGAGGCAACAGACTTGGTGAATCCTGATTCCAAACAGATTCCTAATGAATTTAGATCCACTTTTCCTTGTTCGTCAGATCCTGCTGCTCCTCAGGCTGTTGGAGACATGGCTCGTGAGCAGCCCATTAATTCCTTACATTCACAAACCCACGTGCAGCATCCGAGAAGGATTCCAAATCGTTAGGGCTCACGTGGTGGAATGTGTCTTACCTGGGGATTCTGTTAGAAAGTCAGAGTCCGAATTTGCCCTTGGGGTTACCGTATGTCACACGCCAAGGGCAGGGCACCAATTTTGTGTCCCTGCAGCATTCTACCGATGCTTCAACTGATCCCTCTGACTCTTCTTTAGAAATTAATTGCACTTCTCCTTTAGGACATCTTCACAGTCATCACTGATTTTGTGTTTGGCCACAAAAACAATGCCTTCTAGCTCTTTCTCAAATGTTGAAAAACCCTGAAAATAACGTACAATGTATTTCTACAGGCTTTATCAGCGTGCTTCGACTGTTTTTTCCCAAGCCACTGAAATTGATCTCTCATCAATTACATGCACATCAGTTCAATGCACGGGTTATGTCGCCCACTGTAGTAGAGACAACAATGGCTTGTTGGTGACTCAAGCCTCTCAAGGTCTTACTGATCTGGGCGTGCAAACACAACACCACTGAAAATCATCCAGATTCCAGCGGCTCTCCCCAAACTGCAAATTTCGGTCACGTGGTACAAGTCTGACCCCATCGCAGGGGGTGGTGCTACCACCAGGGCGGATGTTCCTCAACCCCCAGCAAATCACTTCCGGTGGGTCCCTCCCCTCGGCCGTCCAGCAAGGATATCCCCATACTAGTACCAGGAACTGTGGCACATAGTGGTCTCGCTTATGGTGCTGCTTTATGGTATCTGGTATACCAGCCTTGCTGTGTTTGCTCGTGTCCAGTGATGTTGAATGCTATCCAGAATAATCAAGCAGGGCAGGGGACGCCTGGGGGGCTCAGTCGGTGAAGCGTCTGCCTTTGGCTCAGGCCATGATCTCAGGGTCCTGGGATGGAGCCCTGTGTCGGGATCCCTGCTCAACAAGGGAGTCTACCCCTCCTCTCCCTCTGCCCCTTTTGCTTGTGCTCTCTCTCACACAATCTCTCTCAAATAAATAAAATCTTCAAAAAGAATAATCAAGCAGGGCAGAGAGAAAGGTAAAAGCAAAGGTAATGACTAGCTCATTCAACCACTAAAGTGTCTGATTGTTCGCCTGGGAAAACTACAATAAACACATGATTTCTCCTACATTTCCAGATTTTCTGGACACTCTGCAGCATATAAACTGTTATAGTTACTACTTTAAACATAGAGGTACTTCATCTGAAAAAATATCTGGAGATTGAAGAAATATATTACAGATGCTTTTTTTTTTTTTTAAAAGTAACATAATGTTTAAAAATAAGTTGACCTTGGGGCGCCTGGGTGGCTCAGTGGGTTAAAGCCTCTGCCTTCAGCTCAGGTCATGATTCCAGGGCCCTGGGATCGAGCCCCGCATCCGGCTCTTTGCTCGACGGGGAGCCTGCTTCCTCCTCTCTCTCTGCCTGCCTCTCTGCCTACTTGTAATCTCTGTCTGTCAAATAAATAAATAAAATCTTAAAAAAAAATAAGTTGACCTTGTTTGGGACATGCCTATGAATGTCAAGTCCCAGAAGTATTTTCCTCAGGTGGGCATTTTTTTTTTTAACATTCCTCTGACTTGGATTCTTTCTTTCAGAGGGGCACAGGGAGGATGGTGTTCATTTCCTTCTTCCTTCTTTCTTTCTCTTTAATCTTCCAGTGGAGAGACAATACAGGTCTGACTCAGGGGACAGGAATGGCCTCACCATTACTTGGAGGTAAGAGGGTTCCCCGATGAGGGCCGCTGGGGGCAAAAGCTCACTTTTCTTCCAGAGGCAACCAGATCTGTTTCCTCTCCCAATATACCCGCTTGTGGAATTGCTCCTTGTCCCAGGTCCTGCCCTCCCAACACCACACCTTGTAGGACATCTTTCCCAGGAGTTCAGGGAGGAAGAGGCAGGGGAAGATGGGTTGGCCAAAATCTGGACACATTTTGCTCTTGGGATCCTGGGAGAAGAGGAGTCTCCAGAGCTGACAGGAGCCACCGACCCTAGTGTTATCTAGTTTCCTTGGAGAACAAATTCTTTTGGGTCTTTTGTTTTCCTTTTTAGACTGAAGATACTTCCCAGACCCAAGGAGAAGGTAAGTGGAAATACTATGAACCAGCAGCCATTCCAGTTTCCATGACTTGTTGGCCAAACAAACAGTGCTTTTACTTGAAGATATGGGATGGGAGGATGAAAGGTTGGTTCTCTCTCTCCCTCTCTCTCTCTCTCCTTTCTTTGTAGTCTCTAATCTGTCATCTATCTGCCCATCTATCCATCCATCCATCTGTCCAGCCATTGGGGAAGACAAGAGAGAACAGAGTGTTTTATTTAAATACAAATGCTATAGAAAATTCTGTAGGGTAAGAGTAACCCATATTGGAGTTCCTGTTATTTTCAAGGTAGGAGAGTGTATGGCTCATTATAATTTTTAGTTCTTGAGTGTCCAGGCCAGTTCCAAGGAAACCAGTTATGGTTTTGCTGTGATTTTCCTTACATGGGCATGGCGGGGCCCCATGCAACAGGGCCACCATCCTCTGGAGTCAATCAGAGCTCTACAGGCACCCATACTGAAACACACTCATGCACTTTAACAAGGATAGATGGATTATGTGTACTTTTCGTAAAAAACACCAAATAAAGCAAGCATTGGATGGTGACTGAGTGGCTCAACGAGCACCTTGTCTTAGGGGTGTAGGGGGATGGTCCCTGTCAGGCTACCCCTCAGCAGATTACTTATCTACTAGATATGCAACCTGTCCTCTGCAGTAAGGACTGCAGTGCATTTATTGGATTGATCTCGTGGCTGATGGCTGAGGCTCAGCGTATTACGTACTCCCCCAGTAACTTACTTAAAGTGATTTTTTTTAGGGTCTTGACTAAGCCTTTCTCAAAGAACCATTCTGAACTAGTTACTTAAGTTTCACGTGATCGGAGGATTACCTGTCACCTACCTGTTAATCCATCTCTTTTGTTTATCGTGATTTCCAAATAGGAGTTTTTACAAATATAATGAAAGTCAAATACATCCCCTCTCTACAACAGAATGATTCCCCCCCGCCCCCGGTCTCTATGTGTCCTCATTCCCTGGGAAAATAGGCTCTCCCCTAGACACCTGTTGAACGACCTGAGCCTGTCTCCACAACAGGTGAATATAGTCAGAAAGAAGAAAATGAAGACCTAACCAGCTCCTCATTTTGCATGGGACTGAGGAACGGGGTGCCCGTGACATGGGCTGCTTATTCTCCAGATCTTCCTCTGCCTGCTCTGGACGCAGCTGTTGCGGGGGCGGTTTGGGTTTGCATTCCTATGCTCTCAGCAGGCGTGATCCTCTTCAAAGCAAGCAGCAGTGGTGGCGGGTGTTGGCGAGGTGGACGTAGAATGCACGGGGCAGGATCCTGGGCCAGGCTGAGGATACAAAGACCTAGAAGGTGATGGGACCTAAGTCAGGGAGGTGGTTAGGGCCATAACTGGGACTAGGGAACAAGAATTGAGTGATCCCCTGTAGTCCCCTATAGCGATAACTCAACAACCCCAACTGTAGGGTTTTGGAGATTTAGTCCAAGGAGCCTTTCCATGAACGTGTGTGAAAATCTTCCCCGAAGTGTGGGGTCATTTATCAGTGTAAGATACAAATACCTTGCCCCAGAATAGTCTCTGAACTGTATTTGTGGTACAGAGCAACTGTCCAACAAGCAGTAGGACATAAAATTCTAGCCGTGGGAAGTTGGGTTTGAAAGGATTGATTAGGGGGCTGAGCTTGAGCCCCTCCCCCATAAGGTCATTTGGGAGATTCTGTGGTCTTTGACTTGCCAGGAGACGTCAGAGATAAGGGTGCCAGGAGGGGACACTGAGTAAATAAGCAAGCAGGGTATGTCCTTTTCTTCAACCGAGTCAGACTTGGAAGCACTATTAGTGTTGCATCCTTTCTCTTTCCAGAATCAGAAGACCGACCACAGTAATAGCCCTCAGTCCCCCAGCTGCCCTCACCCGTCACTCATCTCTGAAGGATGCCCAAGGCTAAGCTGGGTCTGTCTTCTTGTGATGCCCCGTAGGAGGAAGGTGAGTTGCCTTGGCAGAGGGATGGAATATACAAAATTTTCCTTTCCAGTGCAGTACCCACTGATTAAATATTGCAGTAACCCTGACTGATTCCATGTTATTCTTGTCATTTCTTTTCTTGTTCAAGACTCTTCTAACCCTTAGTAGCCCGTTTGTCAGTCAATCACCTCAAACTGAGAGGAGTTTTAAATGAGTGGTAAGAAGACTACTTGGGCAAGTAATGGTTAACTTTTGTTCTAATATGATTTTTCTCTAATTCATCTTCAAGAACATGGTGAGGTAGGATGGATAGCATGTATCAAAATAACTGTTTCCAAACACTGACATAATAGAAGAACTAGAAGAAGAAAACAGTAATGAGCACTTAGGGAAATCTAACAGGAAAAGCAAAGGAAGATCAGTCAGAGGAAAAAGACAAACATTAGATGGTCTGCAGATTTTAAACTTTCTGTACATCAGAAGCTAAAAGAACTTGGGGAGATGGCTATAAAGCTCTATCTCTGTCTCTCTACGTATGTAGACTGACAACATTTAATATATGAAGTGCAGTTTTATAAATAACAGACAAATAATAAAATAGGTACGTGCACCAACAAAAAGTACATAAAATAAATGTAATTGGCCAACAATCACAAAAAATGTTTGAAACACAACTGGCGAAGATAGAAAGCAAACGAATGACCTTGGTTGTATGAAAGTGCTGAATCACTATATTGTCTACCCAAAACAAATAACAAATGTGTTAACTAATTGGAATTTAAGTAAAAACCTAAAAAATATAGATCACTTCTTGGCCTTTTGGCTAAGATCAAGTGTAAATAAAAACTTTAAAAAAAAATAACCTTGGAAAAGGCTAAGAAGAGGCAGAGGATGACCAGAATTTTCAGACATTTACTGCTGGGAGTGAAAACTGGTGAAACTTTTCTATAAAATCGTGTGATGTAACAAACGTCTTTAAAATGTTTGTGTCCTAGCAGTTACACTTCTAGGAAATGGCTCCAGGTTAGAGATGGGCTAATCATTGGGAAAATGTTGATGATATACTTTCAGGTGAACAAGATGGTTTACAAAATTTTATGTATAACATGATTTCCATTATTATTCAGATATAAGTATTTAAAAAGACCGAACCAGACAGATTGACTCAAAAATGTTAACAATGGCTAGATCTGGGTAGGTAGGTAGGTTGGGGGTTGGATTTCTAATTTTTTCTTTCTGCTTTTCAACTTTTTAATATTTTTCTACATGGAGCCATCTGTCACTTACATAATAAAAAGTTTTTTTTTTTAAGTAAGTTTTTGCTGCAAATAGCAAAGGCACTAAGATTTAGCATATTCACTTAGCAAACCAACCCTAATGTATGCTTAGGATGGTACAACAGTTCTCCTTCCAGTTGTCATTCTTTTTTCCTTCAGTCTAGGCCAGCACTGTCTGTTCGAACTTACTGCAGAGGTGGGAATTTTAAATCTATCTGTGCTGTCCAGTATGATACCCACTAGCCACATGTGGTTACTGAGCACTTGAAATGTGACTGGCATGACTCAAGAACTGAATTTTTAATTTTAATTTTAAAAGCTCCATGTGGCTGGTGGCTACCCTCAGAGGTGAACAAGACATTTAAAAAGCTACCTGGTTATATATATATATGTGTGTGTGTGTGTGTGTGTGTGTGTGTGTGTGTGTATCCCCCAAGGTTTTCACAAGGGTGAGTCCTTGTACACCTGCACTTGTGTCCACACTCTCTCGGGGTCTCCTCTGTTTCACTTTCAACAGAGGATTCCCATATCCACAGTCAGATCTTGGTCCCTTGCCTGAGAACTCTATTCTTATTTCTGAGTTCATGCTAGACATTTTCACCTTGCTGTCCTCAACATGTTTAGCTCACAGGTCTTCCCATTCTGCATGGAAAAATAGCCCCTCTTCTATAAATGGTAAATTCAATCTCTAGACACCCAGGTATAAACCTCGATGCCCTCTTTTGCACCCTGTTTCCAGCCACAAGGATGTCCATTTGTGTCTGTCATTCCCTCCATTTCTACTTTGAAGTCTTTAACTCCTTATGCGGAGAATTCTCAGCTTCCAATTGGTCTCTATGCATCTTTATTACAGTTCCAGGAGCTCCATCCTGAAACCACAGTGTATATGCTTCCTAATATGTCATTAATTCACATTCATTCTGCAAACACTGTAGAACACCTGCTGTGTTCATGGCACCATGCCGGGTGCCAAAAGGGGTACAAAACAGGATGGGATATACTTACTGCCCACAAGGCATTGCAATCTAGTCTATGATCTGCAACTTGAGAAAAATAAAATTGGCCAGGTGCCATGCAGATGGGCTATGGGAGTTCCAAGAAGTAAGAAATTACAGTATCAAAGAAAATCAATGAAAACATAGGTTTGAAGATTGATAAAATGGATGTAAGAGGAGGGAAGTGGTAGGACCATTGGAAGGGTTTCAAATAGAGACAAGAAAAGGAGAGGTGGAGCTAGTAAACTGAGAACCTGGCCCCAGATCCCCATGTTGTTGAACAGCAGGTTCAAGAAGGGAAGGCAGGGGGCGCCTGGGTGGCTCAGTGGGTTAAGCCTCTGCCTTCGGCTCAGGTCATGATCCCAGGGTCCTGGGATCGAGCCCCGCATCGGGCTCTCTGCTCAGCAGGGAGCCTGCTTCCCTTCCTCTCTCTCTGCCTTGCCTCTCTGCCTACTTGTGATCTCTGTCTGTCAAATGAATAAATAAAATCTTTAAAAAAAAAAAAAAGAAGGGAAGGCAGAATGGGAGAGGTGAGAAGTAAGGGACCCCAATGGAGTCATTGGTGGGAAACCAACTGTGCATCCCAAGAGAAGAAGACAAAACCCAACACATGAAAAATGAATGGAAATATATTTTTCATGCAACATGGCTTCTGAACATAAACCAAGCATCTCCCATGTTTCCTAGCTGAAAAACAGCCACTTAGTCCAATGTCAGGATAAGCTGGCTGTTTGGGCTGTGTTGAACTTCCTGAAAAAAGTTATCATACACTTAAAATGATCAACATTCTTTTTTAGGGGTGGCTTGCAGGATTTTTTGAGGGAAAATTCAACAATCCTTTTTTTTTTTTAAATCTAAACACAAGATTTATTGTCGCTCCACATCCTAATAATAAATTTGACAGTTCTTAATGTTTGGAATTTTAACTGGCTCTAGAATATAACCTCCCTCTAACATGTGATCCACTGATGACCTAGTGATTGACGGGGGGAGGGTGGAATCCAGAGTTTGAGATCTCAGAGTCATTTTCAGTAAAGGACAAGATGATGTTGGTATTTACACATCCCAAAATAACAGTGGAGATTTATCTAGAGTTCCCACTGTGTACTGGTCATTATGTTACTTCCTGGGGTGTCAGAGATGAATGAGACACTGTCCCTCAGATGAGGAGTTTTACAGGGGATATGCAGAACTCCGGTATGGGAGTGGGGATGGATTGTCCAATGTAGGCCATCGTGTGACACTGGAGATGTTTTGGGAGCAAACTAGCTTAGCTGAAGCAGTAGATTTGCATAAGATGTTAATTAAATACAAATCTGAAAGGGAGGTCTGTGCGTACTGGGATGTGCAGTGAGGAGCCACTGAGAGTTCTTTGCACCAAGAAAGCAACAGAATAAAAACTATACTTGAGGAAAATTTCTATCTTATAACCTATTGTCTTTTTCTATTTTAGAAAACCAAGATGCATGAATCAGACCCACAGCTAAATGAAAGATTTGAACCAGGTAGGGAGGATTCTGACTGGGAGCCTTTGCTGAGAGGACAGAGAATCTAAAGTCATAGAGCCCTGGGTAAAAAGGAGGGTGGTCTCAGACACAAAGAAATTCTTGACTCTAGTATTTCCTGACCCACTGTTGCAAAATGATAGCCATTTCATTTGAGAACTGCCCCATGGGAGCCCCGGAGTGACCTCAGGATGTTCTCAAACATAACAGAGCCAGTGCATTAACCTGCCAAGACTTGCCTTATTTAAAAAACTTGGTGGGTCATTTTGCCTCTGAAGGAGCCCATAGATCATTTGTGAAGGAACCAGAAGACTCTGTTGGAAATTCTCTCGATGGTGATGCTCAACAGTTTGGGTTAGGATTTTATTGCTTTGAGCTGCAAGCCACGATGAAACCCATGTAATAGAGGCCATCTGAAATGTAGATTCCATTAAGATATTAGGATGAGCAGGCAAGGACTTGAAAACAACTCTAATTAACTCAAGAACGTAGAAATTGGGTACCGGGGTGGATCAGTTGGTTAAGAAACTGCCTTTGGCTCAGGTCATGATCCCAGAGTCCTGGGATCGAGTCCCGCATCAGGCTCCCAGCTTTGTGGGAGTCTGCTTCTCCCTCTGACCTTCTCCCCTCTCACTCTCTCTCTTTTTCTCAAATAAATAAACAAAATCTTTTAAAAAAAGAAATAGAAATTGCACCAGAAAACTAGAGTCTTTGTTTAAAAATAGTCAAAGGGGAATTCTAAAAATGAAACATAAATGCAGTATCAGAAGCTCAGAATTCAGTAGGTGGATTTAAGAGCAGAAAGGATGTGGCAGATGATGAGATGAGTAAATGCAACTTCAGGCCAATAGAAAATATCCCTGGAGAGAATTTACTGTGAAATGCTCATTTCCTGGAATACTTTGCAGCAAAACAAAACAAAACAGAAACACAAACTGCTAGACATTTTTTCCAAAGAAGACATCCAGATGGCCAACATATACATGAAAAGTTGGGCAACATCACTCGCTATCAGGAAATGCAAATCAAAACCACATGAGACACCACCTCACACCTGTCAGAATGGCTAAAACTGAACCCAAGAAACAACAGGTGTTGGCAAGAATGTGGAGAAGAAGGAACTCTTGGGCATTGCTGGTGGGAATTCACACCGGTGCAGCCACGGTGGAAAGGAGTATGGAAGTTCCTCAAAAAATTAAATACCATTGATCCAGGAATTCCACTACTGGGTATTCACCCAAAGAGTATGAAAACAATACTTCAAAATGATGAAAGGTACAGTGTAGGGAATGCAGTCAGTGGCATTGTAATAGCGTAATGTGGTGGTGGATGGTCGATACCCTGTGGGGAGCGTAGCGTACTGTATAGAGATTGAATCACTGTGTTGTACACGTGAGACCAATGTAGCCTTGGGTGTTAATTATATTTCAGTTAAAAAAAATACAAAGTACTGACATATGCAACAAGTGGAATTGACTCATAAAAAAAGTCATGTATGCAAAAGATGCAAAACACACACATACCAAGTATACTCTACAATTTCTTTTTTATGAAACTCAACAGGTAAAAATTATCCATGGGCAGTAAACATCCATGGTGGCTGCTTTTGGGAGACAGCTATGGACTAGGTAGGAGGAAACACACTTGGGTGCTAGAAACGTTCTGTATCTTGATTTGTACAGTGATTATGTGGGCACCGACATGTAACGTTTCACTGAGCTGGACACGGAAGGTCTGTGTACTTTATTGTGTATAAGAAATAGCTCAATTTAAAAAATACCAGAAAAGATATTTTTTCCCCTTATGATCCCTCTTTATTCTCTCTCACCTTTCTTTTGCTGGAAGGAAGGCCCTTTGGTATCTTCAGTTACTTCTACGGATGCTGGAAAGTCCTGCAAGAAGGAAGGGGCTTGAATGCATTCAGAAACCTGCAGAGTGTGTACCATGAGTCACTGCCCTTGGAGATAAGAAAAGTCAAGTTGTCCTTGGAGAGCATCTACTCTGCAGTCCAGAGGAAGATGGTCAAGACCTTGGCTTCTTGGTGAGGAAACACACCTCCTTAGAGGTAGTATGATGATGGCACTCCAGGGATATCCTGGAAAACTTCGGCAAAAAGTAGTCTAGGCTTTTTTCAATCATTACAAATAACGCACATGCGTGCACAGTCAGCATATCTTGAGTCTTACGATGTGCAGCAGAGGAATTAAAAAGGAATCATTGTAGCCTAATCGGGAGCCCATTCTTACATTCTCATGGGAAGAGCTAGAAAGCATTTAGCCCCAAACTGAAGGGCGGCGGGAGGAACTACGGCTGAGGAGAAAGAGGTCCTGGGGACTCTTAACCCAGATCGCCTCTGCTCACTCCGTGTTGCTTTGCCAAGTTCCGCTGTCACTCCTCTAAGTCATTACCTGCCCTCTCTGCATTTCCCTCTGAGACAGATCAGGCCACCAGAATTGTTCAGATGGACCAGATGCATGGTTGCTAGGTTCTGCCTTACTGGCTTTCTGTTTGGATTTGCAGAAGCGTGTTGGTCTCTAAGTGGGAAGTACAGATAACCAGGAGGGATTTGGTAGAACTGGTGGGTGAAGAACGGGCTTTGAAGAGAAGCCAGCTGAGACTTTGTGGCTGAGCCGAGAGGAAGAGCCAGCCCTCTTTTAGTCACTAGAGACCAGTCCCAAGGTTTTAGCCAGATCAAATGCTTGAATTGCTTTCTTTTAAAACATATGTACGAGAACGCTTAGCTGGCCTGGAATTTTCAAATGATTTGTGTTGTGGACCGAGAAAGTGGGAGTATATTTATGCATACATCAGGTTATTCATTGTGTAAACCCTCAAAGTGCATCTGTGTCAAAAACGAGCATGTCCTTATTGAATACACATGACCTGAGGGGGACCTGAGCCCTCTCCTCCTCCTGTTGGATGAAACCTCTAGGAATGGCCATAGTTCCCTCACTTCCTGACAGCCACGCAGTCCCAAGCCAGGACATGGAAATATAATGAGTCTGAGGTCCCCCTCTCCTCCAGGGTTTACAGAATCGGGGGGAACCTGGGACAAAGCTCTTCTCACCAAGAAACCTCAGGTTTAAGTAATTCTGTGGATTTGAGAAGGTAGCTTCACATTCTGAATTACTCGTGACTCATCAAAAGAAGGAAATACTCTAACAGATCCACTTCCCTTTTTTCTAGTGAGGAGGTGTGCGGAACAAAAGATAAAAAAGTGAGTCAATGTATTTTTTTGTTTGTTTAAGTTGAAGACTCTCCATTGAATTAGGATGCAATTAGATTACAATGGGAACCATGGTGAACCTTTACTAGATAGGGCTGCATAATTAGGCCTGAGAGATAGAGATTTGTACAGTGATTACGTGGGTACTGACATGCAACATTTTCACTCCATTCGTCTATCTGTCTACCCATTTTCCACCTACCCATCCATTTATCTGTTCATCAGTTCACCCTTTATCCATCCATCTATGCATCTATCCACCCACCCAACAATTTACCCACCCATCCAACCATCTACCCACCCACCCATCCACTCATCCATCTATCCACCCACCCATCTATCCATCCAGTCCATTTACTCATCCTTCCATCCACTCATCTATCCATCCATTTATCTATTCATTGTTCACCCATTCACCCATCCATCCACCCACCCATCCAGCCATCCACCCACCTACACATACACTTATCCATCCACCCATCCATCCACCCACCCATCCAGCCATCTACCCACCCACACATACACTTATCCATCCATCCATTTATCCATCCATCCACCCATCCCCAATCCATTCATCCAACCATCTACCCACCCATGCATCCATCCATCCATCCACCCATCCTGTCAACATTTATTGATTATATACTACATACTAGACACAGTTCTAGGCTTCAGAGTTACTCCACTGGTCAGGGCAGAAAAAGCCTTTTCTCTCATGAAGCCTGCATTTTAGTCAGGAAGACAGACCAAAAAACCCAAGTAAATGCTTCCTTGTGTGCCACAAAGAAAACAAAAGTGATGACAAAACAGCTGGAAAATGATTGGTGATTACTCTGGGTTCTAGTTCAAACCCCTTTGAATATAGACATTCTTCTCTCACAGTTAAGTTTTCTCTTCTAAATTCTTCTGCAGTGAACATTTGGGTCCAATTTATGAAGTTTTTATTGGGTACATTGCAGTGGTGGGGCAGGATTTATTGTGCTTTCTTGATGGCAAATGTTTGTATGCAAAGTCTGCCTGAAGAAGCACACAGGAAGCAACTCATCAAGATAAAGGGAGGGTTGTGGAATTCTGGAACAGGAGACAGACACGGAGTTCACTTTATAGCTCTCTTGGTCTCCTGAGATCATATATAAATCAGTGATGGTATATTAAGTTTCTCTCAACCTCCGTAGAGGGGGGGAGCCAGTCCTGTGACTCACTGGCATGTCACTGCTCCGCACAGATGGTTCATTGCTGGAAGGAGGAGAGGCATGTGCTCACACACAACATGGTGAGGTTTGGACCCAGGACCCTAGTGGGAGCCTGGAGGTCAAGGTAAGTAGATTATGAGCCATGACAGCAAAGCTTCCCCCATCCTTGCCCTCTACTTCCCTGCTTACATCCCTTCTTCCCTCCCTTGTCTTTCAACCTTCAAACTGCTGAAACCAGCCATCCACACCCAAGGCCTTGTCAAATTGTCGGTGTCTTCCTCAATGGCCCTTCTGATGGCTTCCTGTAAATGCCAGACATGATGCTTTCCTTTCTGTCCCGGTCTTGTCCTACTTCTGTGGCGCTTCACACTGACTCCTTACTCCTTCTGGAAAGTACTTTTTCTTTGACTTTTGGGACGCCACTCTTTCTTAGTTCCCTTCCAGTTCTGGAGGCGGGGAGCCAGACGGACAATTGGGAAAGGCATAGGTGGGAAAAGCTTCAGAAAGTAGGTGGACTGGCTTCAGGTGAGCTGAGAGGGATAAGGGGATGATGAGTTCAAGGTGGCAGGAAAGAAGGCAGGGCCATGCCTTCTCCCCAGCCCCTCATTTCTTCTCTAAAAGACACATGTAACTGAGCTATTCTGTTGTTCTCTTTTTGTAGAGATGAGTTTCTAGGATCTGCTCACACCAGGAGGGTAAGTGAGATATCTTCCATCATGTCAAAGTCAAGTTCTGTGAACCTTTATGATTAACAATGGTTTTCAACCCTGGGGGCATTCAGCAATCTCTAGAGACATTTTTAGTGGCCACAGCCTGGGGCAGGGGAGCAGGGCCACTAGCTAGCAAGCAGAGGCCAAGGATGTTGCTAATCATCCTACAATGCACAGGACACCCCCCTGCGGCAAAGAATTATCCCGCCCCAGGTGTCAGGGTGCCAAGATTGAGCAATGCTGTGATGTATGCTCTTCTTAATTTTCTTCTTAATCTTCTAGGGGTTTTTTTGGGTTTTTTTAGCCACCAGTTAGCATTAGCATAGTTCAGTAGTTCTCCAACTTCAGCAAGATCACCTGGAGGACTCTATACAACACAGATCACCAGGCCCTGCCCTGCCAGATTCCCATTCAGCAGATCTGGGGTACAGCCCTAGATTTCACATCTCTAACGAAGTCCTGGGTGATGCTGCCTTTGTGAGGACCACACCTTGAGAACCCCCACTGTAGTTTTACTGGGAGAAGTCTAAGTACTGAGCTATATAAGGGGCTCTTGGACCCCCTGAGTCCAGCATGCCATGATCCCAGCAGGGGACAGAGGCTGGGCAGTTTTCTTGCTCAACCTCAGAGAGAATGAGGGACCCTGTGTGTGTGTGTGTGTGTGTGTGTGTGTGTGTGTGTGTGCAGTACACACACCTTGCTTACCCCAGAATAGTAAATGTGCCATTTGAAGCAAGTGTACATCTTTTATGGTCTGGTTTTACTCCATTTTGGATCAAGTTCAATGTTCCAGGTTAGTAGACAGACACAAGACAACACTGATCCATGGTTCCAACCAGGAACTCATTTAAATTGAAGCACACACATGAAAATAATTCTTGAGGCTCTAACTTCATTTTAATAAAAAAAAAATCTTCCTGCCCCCAGAGTAGTGTCAGGTGCATTTTACATCATTATACAGATAAACAAATATTTAGAAATCCTACCAGCTCAAAATTGCCATTAATGCCAAAGCTCTGTCCATCCACATATATATACATATATATGTATATATATGTGTGTGTGTGTGTACATCTACACGAAACTATCACCACCATCATGGTAATAAATGTATTATCCCTTGCCAAAGTAGCCTTAAATCCCTTTGTAATTTCCCCAAGCAATCACCCATCTACTTTCTGTCACTTAGGTCACTGCAGATCAACTTGCATTTTCTAGAATTCTATATTTTAAAAAAATCATGCAATATGCACTTCTGGCTTCTTTCATTCAGCATAATTTTTTGAGATAGATCCACATCAATGCATGGGTCGATAGCTGACTTGTTTTATGCCTGAGTAGTATTCCCTTGCGTGGGTATGCCACAATTTGTTTATCCATTCATCTGGTTGGTCAACCTTTGGGTTGTTTCCACTTTTTTGGTTGTTACTAAAACTGCTGTAAATATTTGTGTATAAGTCTTTGGGTGGACATGTGCGTCCTCTCTCTTGGAGAAGTACATAGGAGTGGAATGGCTAGCTCAAATGGGAAGTACATGTTTCAACTTTTTAAGAAATGGTGGTACTGTTTCCCAAAGTGGTTGTAGCATTTTCTGCTTCTACCAGCAGGGGATGAGGGTTCCATTTGCTCCATATCTTCACCAATCTTAGTATGGTTCAGCTTTTTAAAGTGTAGCTGTTGTGTTATGTGTGGGGTAGTGTCTCACTTTGGTTTTGTTTTCCCTGTTGTGTTAGGATGTTAAAAGTCTTCTTGCATGCTTGTTTAACTACCTTCTATCTCTTTGGGTAAAGTGTCTGTCCAAATGTTTCACCCATTTTGAATTGGGTGGTTTGTATTTTTGTTGAGTTTTGAGAGCTATTGATGTATTTTGGATACAAGTTCTCCCTCAGGTAAGTGATTTACAAATATTTTCTGCTGGTTTGTGGCTTGTCTCCTCATTCTGTCAACAGGGAGACCACGGGCTGGAAGAGGCCTTGAGGTAAGTCTACTCTGAGGCTCTTGTTCCGTAGATGAGGAAAATTGAACCAGAAAATTCGTGTGACTTGCCCAGGGCTGCACAGTGAATGGGTGACTGAGCTCAGATCAGGTCTTTTGTCTCCCAGCAGGTTTGCCTCTTTGAGCTTCATCCATGAAATAATTTAACTTGGGTTATTGACAAGTAAAATATCCAGTCAAACTAGCTATATGTCATCATGAAGACCCAAAGATGTGTTTTTAAACTCTACCAACCTTCCCCAAACTTAAAAAAAATAATACTGATTGGATTCAAGCTGGTATTCTAAGTAGACAGATCCACTGAATCAGCTCTCTTTAGAATGTTAGTATGCCTAGAACCGTTCACCCACTCTAAATGATATCTTGTGATTATTCTCAGACCACCCAAAAGAAGAGAGGACACAAAATTCCTGTTCTGACCCACAACCTGGTCAGATTTGGCTCGAGGACCCTTGTGGGAGCCAAGAGGGCAGCAAATGTTTCTGACCAGTGAGTAGATTTGGGTGGGTGGATGGGAGGAGCTTGTCAAACAGATACTGGGACATAAGAGATCACAGATCTAGAGGACCATAACATTAGAAGGGAGTTTGGAATGCATCTTTCCCCCTCCAGCCCATTCACTGATATATAAAGGGCATGCTTATTGGCCTTGCCCATAGTCACCCACTGACAGCTGAAATGTGATTCAGTTGCGAGATGACTGTGACAGGTGTACATGGAGACTAGGAAAATGGGATTGAGGGCCAACCATTCTGATACTGAATGGAGAAAGGAAGAAAGAAAATTCCGAAAGCTTTTAATTTTTTTTTTTTTAAAGATTTTTTATTTATTTGAGAGATAGACAGTGAGAAAGAGCATGAGTGAGGAGAAGGTCAGAGGGAGAAGCAGACTCCCCGTGGAGCTGGGAGCCGGATGTGGGACTCGATCCTGGGACTCCAGGATCATGACCTGAGCTGAAGGCAGTCGTCCAAACAACTGAGCCACCCAGGCGTCCCCCGAAAGCTTTTAAAAGGAGAATTTGTTATGTTGGTCATGATCTCAACTGTGGCATCAAGTAAGGACAGAAATCCTATGGGGCTCAAGCCATTTTGCTGCCCATTTATGGCTTACTTTATCCATAGCTCTATGGAGGCACAGAACAATTTTGCAGACATTTTTTTTCCCTTCAACAGTTACAAGCTGACAAATCTCCAAGGTGAAATGTAGCATGGATCCATGCATGCAGGCTTAGTTTTAGGTTTCAAAAGTCAATTCCTTAAGCACAGCTTGGTATAGGCAGAAGCATCTTTTGAACTAGTGAAACCACATTTGGACCATGCCTTGAGCTCCTGGAACATTAGAAAATTGTTACCATATTTGAAGGGTGGGTGGTGAGAGGACTGGAAACCTTGTTGTATGGGGAAGGGTTGGAGAAGTTGATTTTGAACAAAGCCTGGGGAGGAGAATCATTAGCTGGGATGGTAGTCTTTAGTTATTGAAAGGGTACCATATGGAAGAGGGATTCCATTTCTTCTGAACTACCCTTGATGATTAAACTAGAATCAAGGGGAAGAAACAGACATGAAGACATGTCTGGCTTCCCGAAATGACACCCTTTCTGTTAGTTTTCACTTGGATAGGCTGTCTCACTGAGGAGTGACCTGAGAGGTCATACTGTGTTTCTTGCATCTGTAAGAAGTTAGGGTTTGCAGTCCTCGAGGAGCTCTTACCTGTCCTAAGATTCAACACCTACACCTTCTTCCTTCTCTTTCCCCTCTTTCTCTTTTCCTGGTGCATTGCCCTGTATGGGTGCTCAGAGCATGCACAAGACTGTATGAGACAGATTTTACTTTCTCTTTGTAGGCACTCCTTGGGAAAATATCGTTCCATATTGTCACTAGTAGACTACTAAGTATATATTATTGCTAATATACTATGAATATACCCCTTTACTAAGGGATGAAGTGAAAGAGAACTCTTCTTTGGCTTACAGATGTTTTCTCACTTTGTGAATCGGTGTTCTCCAGAGAAACAGACCTAATAAAATGTATATATATGGAAAGAGATTTATTTCAAGAAAATGGCTCACATGAATGGGGAGGATGGCACACTGGAGACTCAGGAAGGAGCTGCAGGTCAAGTTCAGAAGTTGGGTACTGGTTCTGGAGAGGACAGCCTATAGTTCTAGTTAGGTCTTCAACTGATTAGGCAAGGCCCACCCACATTATGGAGGGTGATCTACTCTAATTAGAGTCCATTTAAATGTAAATATCATCCAAAAACACCCTCACAGGAACACCCAGAATAATGTCTGAGCAAATCTCTGGGTACCCCATGGCCCAGACAAGTCAACATATAAGATCAGCCATCCCCCCCATCCTGCCATATGTAGCTTTTTGTGTCTATATCTGGAACACTCTTTGGCAAATTTTGTAGAAGCAAGCACATTTATTTACTCTTCTTGTGTTAGTCATCAATGTTAATCCCTGCCTCAGTCCCCAAGAAGCAAGAACTTTCATTTCCCTATGTGAAGTTTCTAAAATAGTCAAATTCATAGAATCACAGAGAGGATGGTAATTACCAAAAGCTGGGGAAGAGGAAATGGAGATGTATTAATCAATAGGCATAAAGCCTCCTTTGAGCAGGAGGAATTAGGCCTAGAGAAGTGCTGTACAACATTGTCCCTATCTCCCAACAATTCTATATATACCCTAAGCATTTGTTAAGAAGGTTGATCTCTGAACAAATTGTGAACTGTTCTTACCATAATTTTTTTAAAAATTAGCTGAGGAGGTGGAGGTTTGGGGAGGCCAGGGGACTTGCCTGAGATTGTACAACCCTGAAGAGGCCAAGACAGGGTCCTGGTCTTACTGTGTCCATCACAGATGGTCTCAGCTGCTAGGCCATCCAGCCCCCCTGCAGAGGTGGACAGAACCTCAGGCTCACAGCAGAGCCTGGCCCTCTGCTTGGCCTCACAACATTTCACACCATGGGAGTTCTCACCACCTTCCCTGTTCTTTGTCTAGGGAGCAGGCAGCTGGAGTCAGGTATCAGAAAAGGGTGAGTGACATTCTAAATATATGACTTGCTACCCCTCCAACTGCTATTCTCTGTCTAGGGAAAAGAGGGAGCAAAGTTTAAAACAAGGGCATCTGCAAAGGGAATATAACTTGTCCAAGATGGCCTTGGGATCATGAGCAGCCATAGAGGAAAACCCTATCTAGCATGCTTCCCCATAAATGACTTTGAGCAATAGTTTCTTCATTAAAAGAAATACTGTATTTCATTGGTTCTGGGCATGCCTGTTTTCACACTTTACCATCTCTGACACTGGGATGTGTCTCACGTTGATGGCGTCTTATGTCATAGTCCACTTGGCAGCCATATATTTTTTCCCATAAGAATATATTTTTAAAAACCATAGTACTAATGAAATATAGTTGCTATGTCATGTGACAATTGGGTTAGATCAACTGTTGCTTAAAATAGTTATTCATCAGAATAGATTCTGATCTTTGGATCTAGAACTTTGGATGCACTCTTCAAAATTTAAGAATTATCATGCAGAAAAATGAACTTTTATATGGGGTATGTGTGTGGTCTGTGGGTTTTAATCATGTACAGGTTCACAAAATCACCACCACAGTTAGGCAGAACAACCCATTCACCCCTCAAAATCTCTCTTGTGTTATCCCTTCAGGTTCCTCCTTCCCTCTTCCCTCTTCCCAAATGCCCCCTAACCCCTGGCAATCACTGATTTCTTCTCTATAGTTGTATCTTTTTGAAATGGTCATATAAAGGGACTCTTCCAGTAGGCAAGCTTTGAGACAAGCTTTGAGACTAGCTTTTTTTTTCACTTAAAATGCTTTTGTGATTCGTTTCACTTAAAATGCCTTTGTGATTCGTTTACATGTGTCAGTAGTTGGGTCCTTTTTTCCTGAATAGTGTTTCCCTGTATGGGTGAGCTACAACTGTTAAATCACTCACCTGTTGAAGAAAGTTAAAATGTTCCCATAATTAAGCAGCTCTACACAGAGCATCTATAAACATTCATGTACAGGTTCTTGTATGAACATAAGTTTGTTCATACAAGAACATAAGTTTGTTTCTCGAGGGCAAATCCCCAGGTGTGGGATCATTGGGTCACATGCTGTATGCATGGTTTAGCTTCTAAGAGACTGCCAAACTGTTTTCCAAAGTGGCTGCACCGTTTTGTATTCCCACCAGCAATGTCTGAGAATTCTGGTTGCTCTGTATCCTTTTCAGCACTTAAGATTGTATATTTAATTTTAGCCATTCTAATAGGTAAAGAGTGGTATTTCTCTGTGATTTTAATTTGCATGACTATGATGGCTGGTGGCAATGGGCAACTTTTCATGGACTTGTTACCCATATATATTCTTTTTTTTTTAAAGATTTTATTTATTTATTTGACAGACAGATCACAAACAGGCAGAGGGGCAGGCAGAGAGAGAGAGGGAAGCAGCTCCCCACTGAGCAGAGAGCCCGACGTGGGGCTTGATCCCAGGACCCTGAGATCACAACCCGAGCCGAAGGCAGAGGCTTTAACCCACTGAGCCACCCAGGCGCCCCACCCATATATATTCTTTGATTCAGTATCTGTTTAAGTCTTTTATCCACTTTTGGAATTGGTTGTTTTCCTATTGTTGAGTTTGAGGGTTCTTGATATATGCTGGATACAAATCCTTTGTGGAATATACAATTTGCAAACATTTTAACACAAACTCTGGCTTGTCTTCATTCTCTTAAGATTGTCATTCACAAGGCAAATGTTTTCATTTTGGTGAAGTCCAACTTATTTTTTTAAAAATTAGAATTTTTGCTCTTGGTCATGTCAAAAAAACTTTTTTGCCTAACCCCTAGGTCCCGCAAATTTTGTTTTCATGTAATGAAAAGTTTTATAGTTTTACATTTTAATCTATAGTTCATTTTGGGTTAATTTTGTATAAAGTATGAGAATTTCAATTGAGGTTCCTCTTTTTTTATTTATTTATTTATTTTTGCATACAGAGTTTGACTATTCTAACATTGTTTGTTGAAAAGACTATCCTTTCTCCTTTGAGTTGCTTTTGAAGCTCTTTCTGAAACTAATGGGCCATATTAAGTGGGTGTGTTTCTGGAATCTTTGTTCTGTTTTTCCCCTTTCACCAATACACACTCTCTCAATTATAGTAAGTGGCTCACTTTGGGTTTAAATAAATGTCATTCAATGAATGGGATTTGTCACATCTGTGTAATGTGACATGTTGACCTAGGCTGGGTTGACACAGTGGTAAGAATCAGAAGACTAAGGAAGCTTCAAAGAGGCGAGAGTTCGTGCCTCTGAGATGTGGAATCTGGAGAACGGAAGGGCTGAGGTGTACGGCTGTAGTTCTCCATTATACTCTGAGTCAGTTAGACTCTGACTTTTAATACTTCTTTATCTGTTTTACTTTGAAATGTTCAGTATCATTTTTTGTTATTTAAAATAGGAATGGAGATAAATGGGCCCCATCAGTGGGCATTTTAGAGGTATTGGTAATGTTCTGCTTTTTCTTCTGGGTGCTGTTGAGCGGGTGTCTTCCTCTTGCACAAACCCACTGGCCTGTCTGCTTAAGCCCTGTGCACTTTTCTCCAAGTGTGTCACATACTTTAGTCAAATAGTTTAGGCAAAATGTAGCCACCTCAGGGATTGGGATTGTGAGCTTAGAGATAAGATATAGATATTTACTTTTCACATAATAACCTTCTGTTATGTTATTTCCCCCCCCTGTGTTTTGATGTATTACATTTACAAAATAACATTTAAAGGGATTTTCAGCATGTCGGCTATAAGGAGAGAAGGAAGTGGACCTTTATATATACACATGGTGAAGATGGCCAGGATAAACCTCTAAGAGAAAAAAAAAAATGCTGTGGAACAGTATGGTATAGTATGATGCTTAAAAAAAAAATAAAGACTGGAAAGCATCTACCCACTGTTTGGCTGTTTTTCTTCCTTAACTGTGTATTTCCTTAATTGTATGTGTAAGGGCCAGGATTCTGAGAGGCAGTGGGGGTTCCATTTTCAATGTTATACTTTGCAGCACGGGACTTTTCCAGAATGAACATGTATCCATTTGATAATTATATAAAAAGGAAAAAGAAGTGGAAAAGTTAGTTATAAAATAATAAAATTAATGGACACCCTGATGTAGGCATTTTGGTTGATCTTAGGCAGTCATGTCTGTTGGGATCTCTTTGAGACCATGACCTCAATATCTGTAAGTCTGGCACGTGGTAGATTCTCACTTGACGCTATTTCAGATAAAACATGGAAATAATAAAAGTATTTCTTGGTACTTGTTCAAGTTAGTGTCACTGTTTTGTTTTGGCTCATTAGTTTCAACTTTTCTTTTTTCTTTTTTTTAAAGATTTTATTTATTTATTCAACAGAGAGAGATCACAAGTAGGCAGAGAGGCAGGCAGGCAGGGGAAGCAGGCTTCCCGCTAAGCAGAGAGCCTAATGCAGGGCTCGATCCCAGGACTCTGGGATCACGACCCGAGCCAAAGGCAGAGGCTTTAACCCACTGAGCCACCCAGGCACCCCCAACTTTTCTTTAGGTTGTCTTTTTCACCAATGCACTGTGATTGATTGATTCTCCAGAACAGGACTTAACAAGACCCCAGAGCTAGGGAGGGGAAATCAGGCAGGTGTCAGAGGCCATCTGTCCCCATCACCGGGAACCCTAGCCTACAACGCCCTTTCTCATCCTTACTTACATGACCCCTCTATTTGAGATGTATGGCCCAGAGGTAGCCTCCCACTTGGCGTAAGAACGGCTCTCTGACACGGATGGCGTGGGGCTGAACCCTTGTCATGAGTACCCCTTCACCTTCAGATAGTCAAGCACCTTATGTGTCTCCCTAAAAAGATGCTGTGAAAATAAGCAATAGATTTGCCCTCCATTTTATCAATGACACTAATGTTGCAAAAGCCACAAAACATGCCCCACATCACCCAACCAGTAAGCCGTGGGGGCGGACCCCTTCCAGACCCCTTTGTTTATGTAGCTTTGCACATCTGTCTGGCCACACTCCTGCAAGCCTTTGGAATTCAAAGATCGAGAGGCTTCATTCAGACTTGGGCTGTCTATCCTCAACCCCCTTTCCAACATCCTTCCGTCTCCTCAGTGGTTCTCTCTGTCTGGATAACTGGGGCCACCACTCTCATGGGCATCAACGCAACAACTCTTTATGTACGTGCTGGACACAAGACTGTTGTCTTTCAGCGTGTAGAAATGGTAAGCTAGATCATAAACACAGAAGTGTAAATTACCTATGCCAACAGTCTGAGAAGAAAAATAAAGCCGCCGCTTATGGTTCTACCACTCAGCTTGAAAGATGCCACTTTGACCAGCATCTCTGTAGTCATGGTTTCTCTGCCTGGTCACGTCCCCACTCCGGCCCGGCCCAGGGATAACCATTCTAGGGATGTCCTCAGACCCTTCTCTGCCTCCTCTAGAGTTTCATCACATGTGTTTATGCCCAAACTCAAGCTGGCCAGTTTTTCTACCCCAGAAATTTGTCGTGGGGTGAGGGGCGTTTGAGAGACTCAGCTCGCTCTGGAGAATCAAGCTCTGAGATTCTGTGCATTTAGGGTCAGATTTGACATTGCAGCAAATCAAGGGCCGGGACAAGCCAGAGCTGCTTGGGAGCAGAAGTCCTGAATACACAGAGGAAGAGAGCTGACAAAGAGAAGAAAAAATGGGGCAGACGCAGAAAAAGAATCAGACAAAACACTCTGTAGGGAGAGAAAGAGAGAATGGAATTCCCCCAAACTGCAGCTTTTTTTTTTTTTAAGATTTATTTATTTATTTGACAAACAGAAATCACAAGGAGGCAGAGAGGCAGGCAGAGAGAGAGGAGGAAGCAGGCTCCCCGCTAAGCAGAGAGCCCGATGCCGGGCCGATCCCAGGGCCCTGGGATCATGACCCGAGCCGAAGGCAGAGGCTTTAACCCACTGAGCCACCCAGGAGCCCCATCCCAAACTACAGCTTTAAAGAACACTGGTGATTGGTTTTTGAGATAATTTTCCCTTATTCAATAAATTTCCTTTTTACATGAATGAGTTTGAGTACATTTCAATCTCTTGTTAACCATGTATCCCTGATATTCTGTTTTCTGATATTCTATCTTCAAATAGAGCCACCTTCCAAAAACCCTTTAGTCTTAGCTGGGGTTTGCCTGAAGACAGAGCCTGGGACAAGGACTGGGAGGAGGTGGTAATGGGGGAAGGTGACCCCAGGAAGCAGGGAGTTGGGGGACAGGGAAAGGCAGAAGGAAAAGCCAGTAGAGTGCATTTTATGGAGCTGGTTCCCCTGTGAGCAGCTGGGTTCAGTCGTGTTCCAGAACCTGCAGGAACCCCATTGAATGTGTCTCACATTTGCCCCTCATTGCCTGACAACTCCTGTACCCTGTCCCTCTGGGGACATTAACTCCTCTGCAATTCTGGACGGCATCGTCAAGGGCTGAAAGCATTCTTATGCTTTAGAAAAAACCCCAAGACAGAAAAGTGCAGAGGGGATGTGGAATGTACCATAAATGGACTTCCTCTTATGATTTTCTTCATAACGTTTTCTTCCCTCTAGCTTACTTTATGCAAGGATACAGTAGAGAATGCCTATAACATGCAAATGCTGTGTGAATTGATGATATTATCAGTAAGGCTGCCAGTCAATAGGAGGCTTTAGTAGTTAAGTCTGAGGAGGAGTCAAGAGTTATGTGTAGCTTTTTTTTCCCCTTTTTTTTTGTTTTGTTTTTTTTAATGTGTAGCTTTTTGGCTGTGTGGGGGTCAGTGCCCCTAACCCCTATGTTCAATGGCCAACTGTACAAAGAAAGGCCATTTTGCCTGCAAAATGTGTTTTCGCTTTCATCTTTTAAGAACATCTTCACTTTCTCTGGGGAAACCACCCCTTTCCCATTCTGCCCATCAGAGCTGTGCCACCCCCTCCTGCTCTAAAATGGACACATGGCCCAAGGCCTGGGTAATCCAACACGTAATTTCCAGATGGTCACATGGCCCCAGTGGGTGTCAGTAGCTTAGTTTGAACTAGTGGGAAAGAAGAATCTCTATTTAGGTTTTAAGCAGGTAGAGCGTGAGCCTGGAGCTGTTGATTTGCATCTTGTCCCGATGAAGTGGGGAGTCTGTTGAGAGTGGAGCCCACCCATTAGAATATGTTCCTGAGAAATGGAATAATAAAAAAAAAAAACCACGCAGAAACAAAAAAAGAGACTGAATCCTGGTGGTGTGGCACCATCTGGTTGCCTGGATCTAGCCATGCCTGAAATAGGATTTCCAGTTACTTAGGTGAGTAGATGTTTGAGTTGCATTTATGCCACATGTAACCCCCAAAGTCATTGTTGAATTCTCAAGGATTCAAATGGGAGATGGGGTGGTAACAAGTGTGAGAGGCTCAGGACAACCAAGGGGACCCACTTTGGTTCCTTCATGTGTCTCCACCAACCTATCAATTATTCTGGTGAGGGATTCCAAGTCCGAGAAGACCCACCTGTTTCCAGGAAAGTTTAGGAAGGCAGGGTGGCAGCTGGTGGGGTCCTTCCTGGCTCAGGAGACCACATCTGCCTGGTTGCTGCTGGGCGGCTGATCTAAGGGCTGTCCTCCTGCCCTGGACCCCGCCCACCATGCTGATTGGATGCTCCACCTTCAGGAAGAGCACCAGGCTCTGTGTTTCTGACTCTCGATCCTCAGCCCTGCCCTCACAGCCAACTCCTCTGCTGATATCACTGAGCATATGTGCTTGGAATATTCTGGAGATGACAGCTGAGTCCCTACAGGGCTTTATTTTAGTGTCTGGAATCCCCACTAGCAACCTTGGAACAAGTAGGGCCCTCTGGTTAGGCGCTACTTGACTCTCTGATGACTTACAGATCTGGTAGTTCTTTGGGCTTAGTGGTGAGCATACCTACAAAGATGCTTGCGTCTCCTTGAGAGATTGGCCCGATGTCCTCTGGTTCTTGACTTTCCCTGAGGAGCCTCATAGATTTCTTCTGGGCTTCGGCTATCAGTCAAGACCCAGGTTGGAAACAGTTGTGCACTCAAGTGGGGTGTATTCGTTTTCTAGGGCTGCTGGGATAAATTGCCACAAGCTGGGGGGCTTTAAACAGTGGGAATGTATTGTGAGACAATACAGGAGGCCAGCAGTCTGCAATCAAGGGGGTGTCGGGGCCATCCTCCCCCTCCCCCCAAAACCCGTAGGGGAGAGCTCTTCCCTCCTTGCCTCATTGTCGCTCCTGGTGGTTGCCGGTTGCTTGGCTTGTAGCTCTAGTGTTCCAGTCTCTGTTTTGGTCATTACGTGGCATTCTCCCTGTGTGTCTGTCTGCACACGGCTCTCATACGGATGACTGTCTCATTGAATTAGGGGTGCGCCCTACCCCAGTGTGACCTCATGTTAACCTGTTACATCAAGTCAGGTCACATTTCGAAGGGACTAGGGCTGGGGGGACTAGGGGTCCTGCAGCATCACTCAGTGGTCTGGGATGGTCACTGGCTTCCATGACTCTGACTCAGTCCCGTCCCCTAACCCCCCTCCCTGATCTGCCCCAGTTCTGCCCTGAGTATCTCACAGATCACTCCCTGAATTTCCTATTCTGTGGACTTATCAGCCCTGCCAGTGACTCAAGGTTCCTGAAGTCCGAACAGGTTCACAGAAGGGAATGCTCATCAGAGACTGGGAACTGCCTGGAAATTTGCAGGATTACACCTGTGCTGTGCGGGGGAGACTATGGAGAGGTGGATGTAGAATCGGCTTGGAGCCACAGTGACACCTGGCGGCCACTCCACATACTGCAGCCAGTGGGCAGGGGGACATCGGGACAGACCCATGGACACGGGAGGTCCTTCCTGCTGCCTCGTTCTCCATACGGCTTCTATGGTGGAGTCCCAGGGTCGGAGGTCTGAGCCCCCCCCCCCACTTTGGAGTCCTTGTGGCTCCAGTGCATCCCGTCCTGAAGCTAATCTCTGCTCGCTACTCAGCGGACCCTCCTAAATTCTTGTGACCCAAGCCACATCCTCATATCAGCCTTATCTTTGGGGCTGGGCCGGGGTGGGGGTGGGGGATCTGCAGTGATCACATGACCCTGGGCATTTCGCTTCTTAGATTCAGTTTTCTACACGTGCATATGCGTACAGTATATATTTCGATTTTGTAAGCGGCTTGGGTCCGGGAGTGGGACATTTGAGCCCTCTTTCATTTAAGCATATTGGAAAAGTTTGAATCAGCAGTTACAATATTAGTGCAAAAAAACGTTCCCTACGCTTTCCAAGATCCCAAGAATCATGAGTTGCTTTGTGTACGAGAAACTACCCTCGGCGGGATGCCCACCAGCAACAAGAAGGGTGGTGTTAAAGGAGTTTTGCTTTGAGTACGCACCAGAAGGCTGGAGTGAGGTAGATATCCGCCCCCACCCCACCCGGGCCACCTTAGCATCAGCTGAGAAACGTTTTCCCTCCTCGGACCCATTAGTTCCAGGGAAGAGGTGGATTCTGATTGTGCCGTGGACCTGGGAGCCTCCAATCACGTGTGGCTGTTTTAATTCACATTCATGCCGGGGTGATAAAACTCAGAATTCCGCCTCGCTGGCGCACAGACCCCATTTCCAGTGGTCGGCAGCCACCTGTGGCTCGTGGCTGCCACCTTGGACAATGCAGATGGTGGAATCTCTTCACCGTTCTGGAAAGTTCTGTTTGACAGTGCAGCCCTGAAGGGTTGCCAAGTCCGGCTTCTCTTGTTGGAGGCAGACACGGGCAAGTCAGTCTTACATAAACTGGAGGTGGTTTTCTAAGTTCCTGAGCAGGCTGATGGCCCCAGTGCATGTGTGTGGGTGCGTGCATGTGTGTGTGTCCCGTGCATGCATATGTGCATATGTGCCCATGCATGTGTGTCTGCATGATTGCGTGCCTGTCTCTATGGAGGTCAGACCCATTATGGTTCCTGATTTTCTTCTGCTCAGTGTCACCCTACGAGTAGGGAAGCTTCTGGGGGTGTGCCCTGGGAATGCTGAGTGGGAGAGACCCAGAGACCCTGCAGAGACTGGGCTGGTGTCCAGTCCATGTTCACAGGGGTGGAGAACATCTCTGGAAGGCAGGTGTAGGTTAGGGATGTGTTGTAGGCTTGTGTTGGGCCCCTGTGTGGAAAGGACAGGGGACCAGCACCTTGCCAGGAAAGACTTTATTCCCAGTGAGGTGACCCATCTGGCCCCCAGCAGTTAGCTCTCCTCTGGGACACTGAGTTTCTCCTTCACCCCACAGGCCACCACGGCGAAAAATAACTCTGGGAAGAAGGTGCGGAGGTACACGGCGGCCTTGGGGATGGGGTTGGCCATGAAGACCTCCAGTTTCTTCCGTCTCACGGTACGCATCACCTCCTCTGCAACGTCCACAGGGTGCACCCCATAGGTCAGCTTCCTGAAAAAGACTAACAGCCCCCAGGAGGGGCAGGGGTTACAACTTCTGGGCACCCAAAGAGAGGGATGGGGCCAGGGCTGGGCCTGGAGTCGTGGGCTGGGACCACCTGTCCACATCTTGGGTCCTCTTGTTTCCCTAGCGTAGACAGAGACTTGGGTAGGGTGAAACAGCTCCCTGTTCAGAATATTCTAGAAGAGCAGTAATTAGACTGCATTTACAGAGCACTTGCTGTATGCTGGTTGCTGTCATAAAGCCTCTCTGAGCCGGAACCTTCAGTCTTCCCAACGCCTGGGCACGGCCGGTATTACCATCATTCCTCACTTTCTAAAGGGGAAACTGAGGCACAGAGATCAAGGGGATTGCCTGTGTTCGAACACTGAGTGTACAACAGAGGCAAGCTCCAAGTGCAGGCAGTCCTGTGCCAGACTTTCAACCTTGGCTCTATGCAGCCTGCCAGGGAAGGGACAATGAGGGGGTGGGGAAGATAGAAAGGTCCTGAAGACCAAATCTGGCTGTTCTGCATGGGAAACTGAGGCCTCCAGAGATGCAGGCCCATGGCCTAGGTCAGAGAGCCTGTGAGTGACGGAGCCTAGCTAGGGCCTTGGTCTGTTGGTTGTGGGTTAGGATTCTGTCTACCTGGTTGGTGCGTTGAGACTAAAATTTGGGGGCCCCCTCCCCTCTGTTAGCCGGGTGTGGGGCTCTACCAACCCCCCAGTCTCGGGCTTCGGGAATACACCTCCAGGCCCAGTGACACCAGGCTGCCCCCTCCCAGGCCCCTGTACCTGCAGATTCCCTCAGAAAGCTCACATTTCCAGATGGAGGCTTCCCAGTTTCCCTGGCCCGGATCAACGCGGTAGGACCGGATGAAAGTGGGGCTCACGGTGCTGACGACAACATCGTATTCCTCCACTTCGGCTCGGAGACAGTCAAAGAAGCCTAGCGCGGCGTGCTTGGAGGCAGCATCTGGAAGAGAAACCAGCCAGGGTGGGTGCGGGGGGCAAGGGGAGGCCGGCCCTGCTCCCCGGTGAGAGTGTGGGCCACAGAGGCCACATTCCCACATCTCAGCTGACAAGGACCCACATGTCACCCAGCCCTGCCCCTCACTGCACAGATGGGGACAGAGAGCCCTCGGGGAGTGGTGCACAGAGGCAGAGCTGGGATCCAATCCCGCTTAAACACCTGTCTGCTAGAGGACCTTGGGCAAAGCGCTTTCCCTGTCTGAGGCTCGGTTTTCCTACCTATAAAATGGGGACAATATCCCCATTGGCAAGTGATGGCGAAGATGGAAAGAGGAAATATATTCGGGACACCTGGCCCAGGTATGAATCCCCAATTCCCTCCTGCTAAGGTTGGTACCAAGTGATTCCCTCCCCGTAAGGTCGGTACCAGCGGGCAGCCCCTGGGAGCCCAGAGCAGGTCTCCCCTCCCACTTCCCAGCCCTTTTCCTCCAAGGTCCTGTCCGCCTGAGCTACTCTCACTGAATCCACTGCAAATGGACGAGGCCGTGGGTTGGGTAAACAAGAACCTTTCCAGAAATGTCACAAGAGTGGAGGGGACACTTCTTTTTTTTTTTTTTTTTTTAATTTTTAAATTTTTTTATTTTTTCAGCATAACAGTATTCATTATTTTTGCACCACACCCAGTGCTCCATGCAATCCGTGCCCTCTACAATACCCACCACCTGGTGCCCCCAACCTCCCACCCCCCACCCCTTCAAAATTCTCAGATCGTTTTTCAGAGTCCATAGTCTCTCATGGTTCACCTCGAGGGGACACTTCTTATAGCCTTGGGAGCTTAGAGCCACCTCTGGGGTCTGATGAATCTCAGCTTCCCATTTCGGGGGTGTCAGCTGGAGGCTGAATGAGGCTGGGAGTGGGGGTCCCGTGGTCTCTGCCATCACACGGACCCCTGCCAGCAGACCCAGCCCCCTCCGAGGCCATCCTAGTGGGGAGTGGGGCACGTGCTTCCCAGACAGCCCTCGCCAGCTTTCGGCCCCTCACCACGCGGGGTTAAGAACGCAGGGGTGCAGGGCCCCAGGGCCTCTCCCAGAAGACAAGGACAGGGACAAGACAGCTTCTCAGAGCTGCGGTGGGGATCTGGCAAGGTGGGACCACCCCTGTGGAGCCCCTTGGAGGAGGGGCCGCTCGGTTTGCAGCAGGGCCCCCAGTAAAAACCCGTATAGAAGGCAACAGGGGCACCCCCGGGGGAGAGAAGGGAAGGTGGTGCCAGACCTTTTGTTGCTCAGGAAGCTGGAAAGCCTGATTTTTACTGAAATGTCCTTGTATTTAGATAATGAAATACTGAACAATTCCGCACCTTGCTGCAATGCCTGGGTTTCTGCTGGCTGCACCGACTCACTGACACCAGCTGGGTGTCGGCCACTTCATTCTGCTCAGTCTACCTGCAGATGAAGTCAGAGCCCTCAGGCTAAGGGCCCAGTCCCAGGACGGCCCCTGTCCCCACTTAGTTCAGGCCAGTCACAAGCCCCCCTTGTCTTCTGTGCTTCCTACTGAGCCGATGGGAGATCGCAGGTTCCAAGACCCCTTCCTTGAGATCAGTTCATCTGCAGGAGCGGCTCAGAGAACTTGGGGAAAGGTTTTACTCAGTGGATGGTCAGTTTCTTACAGAAGGACAGAACTCAGGAACAGCCAGATGGAAGAGATGCAGGGCGTGGGGGTGGGGGGGTTGCTGAGGTGTGGGGGAAGGTGCTGAAAGCTCCCAGATCCTCTCCAGACACCTCCCTCTCCACCGAGTCTCCCTGTGTTCAACCTGGAAGCCCCCTGAAGCCCCCCCTTTTGGGATTTTACGGCAGCTCCATTATAGGTACGACGGGTTAAATCAAGCCTGGGGTGACAGAACTCAATCTCCAGCCCCTTCCAGTCCCACCCTATAATTACACGGTTGACCCCTCAGGCAAGCAGCCCCCCTCCTTAGGCCTCACTGACATGACTAAAGACACTCTGATCACTCTTATCACTTAGGAAATTCAAGGGTTTTAAGAGCTCTGGGCCAGAAATGGGACAAAGACCAAATATGTATTTCTTACAAACCACTCTATGACAATACTTAATGGGTAATTAAAAAGAAGTTGTGGGGGGGGGTGCACCTGGTGGGTCAGTTGGTTAAGCATCTGATTCCTGGTTTCTGCTCAGGTCATGGTCTTGGGGTCCCTGGATCAAGCCCACCCTGGGCTCCGCGCTCAGTGGGGAATCTGTTTGGGATTCTCTCTCCCTCTGCCCCTCCCCCCAACCCCACTCACACACACGTGCGCGCTCTCTCTCTCTCTCTAAAAATAAGAGAAGAAATATATAAGGTACGCACCCTGCCGTCCCACAGACTACCTCGTGGGAGGAGGGTAGCTCCCCAGCGGGGTCCCAAGATCATCTATGGAGAAATCTCTCTCCTCTTTGGACTTTCCTAAAGGACTCCTGCCTCTGGGGCTTCTCTGCACCCCTCCTGCAAATCTGCATCTCTCATTCTCCCCTTCCTCCTTCCCCCAAAGCTTCCATCCCTCTGCCGCTGTGTGATGGCCGCCCGTCTCCTCTTTCTGGGTTGTAACCCTTCCTGTCCTTCAAAGACATCTTTATGGAGAACGGGCGTTTGCGCGGGGGCTGTGCGCCCAGGCCAGGAGGCATGGACGGTGTTCAGCCAGGGCCGGCCCTGACCCCCTAGGGGGATGTGAGCCTCTGGGGGAGAGGTCATCTCTCTCTGGTCACCTCCAAGTCACGGGTGCTCAGAAATGGGAACAGAGAAAAACCAATGATTGTTTCACCTGCGGATGTCCCCTCCCTTATAGCCACGTGCCTAGTGCTAGACAGGACATCCCTTATAAGATATACAGCGTAAGACGAGACATTTCTGTCGTAGCAACTTACAAGCTGTGCGGAATGGGATTCCAAGCTTCCCCTGGATGTTATTCACTAACACAATCTGGCCTGTCCTCCGGGAGATCATGTCGGGAAGCAGGGCTGGAAAGCACAGGACAGAGTCACGGTTACACATGGGAGACTGAGGCAGGCAGGCCCCTCCCCCGGACCCCCTTCCTCGCACAGGGCCCCTCTACCTCCCTGGTGATTCGATGACAGCAGGACCCTAGGCAGGAGCCTGGACATCAATGATCCCAGTGATCCCGTGTTTCCTAAGAGTGGGCTGGGCTCGGCCGCTCATTTCTGGGTGGTTTTCAGTGACAGGCCCATGTGCAGATCTCAGTGGGGAACAAGGTCACAGGTCATCCCATTTCGATCCCCCACAATCCTCCCGTGTCTTGAACACCTCTCTAAACCTTTTAACAAAGAGCCCTGCACCTTGGGAGAACCTGCTACTTGGTTCTGTTTTCAGAGTTCTTCTGTTTATTGAGAAGGAAGGGGGCTCTTAATTTATGGTGATATTCTAAAGATTCCCCTACAAATGAACTCATGTGAAAATGCAGAAATTTAGAGACAGAGATAGATCACAGTGCAGGTGGAATGGGGAGATGGCAAAAAAAAAAAACAGAACAAAACAAAACAAAAAAAAAAAACAAAAAACAAAAAAAAACCACGAAAAGATGGCTTTCAGAATGGCACTGACATTGAGCCCTGGCATGTTGCAGATGGGCAAGCTGAGACCCAGAGCTAGTGACTGGACTCAGGTCTCTTAGCAAGTTAGAAGCCCAACCAGGGAGATGAGCCAGGTCTGGCTGGCCCCGACCCCCTCCACTCCCTGCGTCCCTCACTTCCAGACCCTCAGAGGGACCAGACTGGAAGAAACCGTTATCTCTGGGGCCTCATTTCAGAAGCTCTGGAAAGTCATCTTTCTGCTTGAGATAACTCTCCCTTCCTCTGTGCTGGTGCCCCAGACCCCATTATTATGCAGAAGGCAGCTCTAAGATCACACTTCCTCAATCCCACATTCTAAACCCAGAAATTCTCCATGTATATAGCCTCCCTGTTGGGGTCCTGCCTTGATAACCTTTGTGGGGGATGGTGATTCAACTCTTGGTTCTATTCCATGACAAGTCCATCCCCAACCCCTACGTTCCAGAGCTGCATTTGAACTTGGCAGTGAGACAGCGCCCCAGAAGAGTGGACATTTTACCCTTGAGAGAGATCTGCCCTCCCTGTTTCTGCAAAGGGGTTGACACAATGCTGGGTCTCTTGTAGTTTGGGGATAAACAGTTTCCTTCTTTATTTCTGAGGCCAGACTCTCTACCCTTGACCAACTGACATGGGTAGGAACAGATCAAGGGTAAGGTCGATATATCAAATATATATCATGCATGAGGACAACGGTCCAAAGATGTGGGACGGGATTGGAGGGGGAGCCATGGACATGAGTGAGAAGGGGGGATAAAGGGCAGGGCTTGTGTGGGGAGAGGGATTTCCCAGAGAGGGAGGTTGGAATATACCAGTAAGATACTTCCAAAATCCCTTTTCTTTTAGCAACATTTATAGCCAGAATGCTGAAAGCTTTCACCAACTAAGTAGCGATTTTTCCTAGGGGGAGTGGAGACTCCATCTAGAATTGGAGGACTGTCTATGTAACAGAGCCCTCTCTAGCAGCCAGTGGCCCAGAAATTGGTGGGAAGGTCAAACTCACGAGACCTTTGGTCAGTGTGATGGGCCCAAAGTAATTGGCGTCCATGATCTTCTTGTCGAGCTCCAGAGAAATCTTATGGGCAGGCCCCTTGATCTTCATGCTGGCATTGTTGATGAGGATGTCCACACAGCCGTAACAGTCTAGGACTTCTTTGGCCACATCCTGGACACAGCTGATGTCTGAGAGGTCCAAGAGGACCAGCTTTGGGGTGAATGTCTGCTGAGCCAACAAGAGAGTCAAGGCATGTTGGGAAGACCTCCCTCTGGCAGAGCTTATGGAACGACTTATGGAACGACTACAAAATAAAAATGAAAGGAAAGAGCAGAAATGGCTCTAGGAGGAAGGAAGCTGATGGAGAATCCATTCGTGGGTACCATTGCTACACCACCAGCAATCCAAACATGCAAAAATGCACTAAGAAGTCTGAACTGTTGGCCAAAGGGACCAGAACTGATAAATCCAAATGAACATCACCCTTTACAGAGGAGGCTGAGCATGGATGCCAATGGAGATGCCATTATAATATATATGAGCTCCTTTCTGCAAATGGGTTTCCAGATTGGCTTAGGAGCCCCAGGAGACTCCATCACCATGCTCTGCAGCCGCATTTTGTTTTTGACCAAACTGGTACACTCCACACAATATTTTTGGGGCACTATCTATGTGCCAGGTATTGCGTTCGGCCCTAGACACTCAATTGCCATTGAGGCTCCTCATGGTCTAGAGCGGGGAACAGGTTGGAAAATGGATGCTACCATGAGATAAATGTAATCCCAGCATTTGACAAACATTAGTCCCGATGAGGGGGTTCCTGGGTCAAATTTGTTTGGGAAACACAGACTATTATATGCCCTGCTTGGGGATACACAATGCACATTCGCCTATCAAAGGCTCTGAAAAGTCCTGCAGTAAAGGATGCACCAGACAAGCTTGACTTTACTCTGCAGTTCCCACACAGTTGACCTCAGAACCTCCTTTTAACTCAAGACCTGATAACGTGCCCCAAAACAGAACTTGAATTCTGTGTTGTCCCGTTTGTTCCCTCCCCTCAAGTAGCGGACTTTGCTGTGAATTATTTTTGACTGTTTCCAAAAAGCAATTCAACATCAGGGCCAAATTGAACCAACCCAACCCAACCCAAACCAAACCAAACTAAACCAAACCGTGAAGACAGCTCTGAAGACCGTTCTCTCAACAGTATTCCAGAAACGCTTTGAAACCTTCAGCCTCCCAGAAAGGTCTCACCTCCCAGCAGCTTTGTGGAAAGTGACTTCACTTCTCCGACTTCTTGGAAGGAAATATCCTTTGAGGTATTATTTTATTTTAAAGATTTTATTTTTACGTAATCTGTACACCCAACGTGGGGCTCGAACTCACGAGCCCGAGACCAAGAGTCGCACACTCCACCGACTGAGCCGGCCTGATTTAAAAATCAGCCATAAGCATTTATAATCATGCCCATACCTGTGCCTTCCTAAAGCTTCTGGATCCTCTCTGATTCTGACTTAAATACAATGGGTGGTGGGGAGGATGGGTTGCCAGAGAGCAAATTCTTGGTCTGGAGAATGTGCCTGGCAGACATGCCTGGGTCGAGATTAGGGAGAGCACGGCTTCCCACTCCCCCAAAGCAATGGCCAGATCTCACCCGCCTTCTCCATGAGCTGCTAACACAGCAGTCAATGAAGGTTACGGGTGCCCAGGAGTTCCCCAAGCAGACTGCCAGAAGGCCTTACCTTGCTGGGGTCAGCCACACTGATGAGGGCATCATACAGGATCTCTAGCCTCTCCCAGTTCTTGCCACACAGCACCAGCCTTGCTCCACCAGTGTGGAACACCCGAGCACACTCTGTGGAGGAAGAAGGAAAGAGGGCAGGGTGCACTGTGTGGATGGAGCCACGGACGATGAGCCTCTATAGTAGGAATTCAAGATTTCAGAGAATTCCAACGTCCTACGGCCATGAGTCCTAGGTCATTTCAATCACCCTTCCCCCAGGACTGGAAATATTTTTTTGTCATTTCCAGCCTCTGTATGGCTACCTCCAGTGAAGGGGAGCTCAGAGCAGAGACAGCCAGCCCTTCCGTCCTGGGATGGTTCTGATTGTTAAGATACTCTTCCCTAAGCTGGGCAGAAGGTTTCTTCCTTCCTGTCCACCTAGCCCTCTGGGATCAAAGTCCTCCTTATATCTTAATCTAAAGATCCTGGATAGAGCCATGGTGGGTTTTTTTCAGACCTAATCCCCCAGTTTCCCACACATTTTCTCTGTGGCTAGATACGCCAGTAAGGATTCTTTTTATTTAAAAAGTAAACCTACCTTGTGTCTAGTTACTTTTATTCCAAAGCAATTCCTGACTCACCCAACATGGGTCCTTCTCAGTTGGGCAAGGTCTGGGTAAACACAAAGTATTTGGGGGGGCACCTGGCTCTTGATCTCAGGGATGTGAGTTCCAGACCCCATGCTGGGCGTAGAGACTACTTAAAAAAAAAAAAAAAAAGACACACAGTGTTCTTGTATAGCAATAATATTTAAGAACATCAGCAAGAATATTTAAGAACAGTAAAAGCTAATGTATTTTGAGTGTTTACCTGTTCTACAGATTCAAGAAAGAGAGTTATATATATTAGTTCATTTAATTCCCATGGGAACCACACAAGGCAATGTCTTGGGGGGGGCGGGTTCTCAGAAGCTGAATCAAAGACAGGGGCTCAGGCTGTCAGGATTTATTGAGGGAATGTTCTTCAGAGAAAATCTACGAGGGAGTAAGGTCTCAGGTAAACTCTAGCCTCAGCTGGGTCTGAGGAAGGCTCTGGAGTGTAAACCCAATGGCAGAGATGTCCCACTTGGAGGCAAAAGGACCAGCCTTTTTATATGCTCGGGTCTACGGACTGTGTGCTGTCTCCCTCCGGGGCAGGGGCAGAGGCTGTGTAACTCCCGGGGCAGCAATGTCCACCGGCAGAGGTCAAGGCTGTGAGCCCTGCAACCCACACTCACAGCACCCCAGGAATAGAGAGACTGGCCTCATACAGGGACCTGGGAAGACACCACCAACACCTCCCAGGTGTTCAGGACCTATGACTGCCTCATTTTATACCAACCAGTAGTGGGTCTGATGGAGCCAGGATGCCAGGGGATAGCTGGGGAGCCCTGGGTGCCCGCCGGAGGCTGGGTATCCTGAACGCAATGGCTCAAAGTGATCTCACGGCTGTATGCAGGTGGAGAGAAGGGGGCCCGGTTGGGTTATCAGCGGGCATCATGAGTGGGGGGTTGTGGTATTGGAGGAGAGCAGCTGCAGGGCTGGACCATGTGGTCTCAGCCAGATAGGGGCCGGGTGGAGGATGGATGGAAGGTCCCAGTGAGGTCTAGAAACAGGTGTACTGCATGAGGCTGAGAGCAGGGAGGAGGGGGGTTGTGCTCAGCTCTGCTGACGGAAGGAAACCTGAGTCTAGAAATAAAAGTGTTAAAATGCTGCCTTGAGTTGCTGGGATCACAGGGAAGGGATGATTTCTCTGAATGTTGGTGCTTAATGGAGAAGGAGGCTGTCCATGACCATTCTGGATGGAGGAATTCAATGAAGACGTCAATCCACCTCCAAGTGAATTTGATGCAATAAATTACAATTCCAACATGTCTTGGAAAGGGATGACAAGATCCTAAACTTCACTTGGATACTTTGCAAGCTTTATTTGGAATAATAAAGGCACAAATAAAGCAAAGAACAGTTTGATGGACAGCAATAGGAATGGACCAATTCTATCAGTTATTAAAATACACGATAAAGCTACAGAAATTAAAGCAGCCTGTTTGTGGCTGCTTAAGTTCGTGGCTGTTCTTAAGTATGGATAGAAATGCTGATTAAAAATAGAACCAAGAGGGTGCCTGGGTGGCTCAGTCGGTTAAGCGTCTGCCTTCAGCTCAGGTCATGATCCCAGAGTCCTGGGATCGAGTCCCGCATTGGGCTCCCTGCTCAGCTGGGACTCTGCTTCTCCCTCTCCCTCTGCCCCTCCTCGCCCTGTTTGTGCTTTCTCTCTATATATCAAATACATAAATGAAATCTTCAAAAAAAAAAAAAAGAGGGGTGCCTGGGTGGCTCAGTGGGTTAAGCCTCTGCCTTTAGCTCAGGTCATGATCCCAGGGTCCTGGGATCGAGCCCCACATCGGGCTCTCTACTCCGTGGGGAGCCTGCTTCCTCCTCTCTCTCTGCCTGCCACTCTGCCTACTTGTGATCTCTGTCTGTCAAATAAATAAACAAAATCTTTAAAAAAAAAAAAAGAGAGAGAGAGAGAGCCAAGAGGTGCACCTGGGTGGCTCAGTCAGGTGTCTGCCTTCGGCTCAGGTCATGATCCCAGCATCCTGGGATCAAGCCCCATGTTGGGCTCCCTATTCTGCGGGGAGCCTCCTTTTCCTCCCCCCCGACTGGTGCTCTCTAGCTCTCTCTCTCTCTGTCTCTCAAATAAATAAACTCTTTAAAAAAATAGAGCCATGAATCCATAAGAATGTGGTATATTGTAAAGTTAGCATGACGAATCAGTAGGTAAAGAACATGCTATTGAAAAGTGGTATTTGAAAAATAAAACAAAGCAAAACAAAACAAAACAAAAGTGGTATTTGAACTCCTAGCTAACTATTGGGGAGGAAGTGATACACTAAAATGTGTTAAATAGTTAAATGTTAAGACAGAGCAATACAAGAACTAGAAGAAAGGAGAAATGAATAAATAACCTTGCTTTGGGGAAAGATCTTGTAAGCCTGACCCCAAAGGAAGAAATCATAACAGAAATCATTTATAGACTTTTTCATCCTTAAAAAAAAACAAACCTTCCCAACAGCAGAAAACGGAAATGAAAATGAAGACCAGGATGAATGGAGGAAACCTATGTATTTTTATTTTTTAAAGATTTTATTTATTTATTTTAGAGAGAAGGAGAGAGTGAGCAGGGGGAGGGGTGGAGGGAGAGAGAATCTCAAGCAGACTCCCCACTGAGCACAGAGCCTGATGCAGGGTTCAGTCTCATGACCCTGAGATCATGACCTGAGTCAAAATCAGGAGGTGGATGCCTAACTGACCGAGCCACCCAGGTGCCCGACGGAGCCTATTTAGAATACGTATGTCAGGAAAAAAAAATACGTATATCAGGAAAGAGCGAATTTATTGAATCTATAAAGAACTGTTATAAATCAGTAAGAAGGGACGCCTGGGTGGCTCAGTTGGTTAAGCGGCTGCCTTCGGCTCAGGTCATGATCCCAGTGTGCTGGGATCGAGTCCCACATCGGGCTCCTTGCTCGGCAGGGAACCTGCTTCTCCCTCTGCCTCTGCCTGCCTCTCTGTCTGCCTGTGCTCACTCGCTCTCTCTCCCTCTGTCCCTGACAAATAAATAAATAAAATCTTTAAAAATAAAATAAAATAAATCAGTAAGAAAACCAGATGAAGACCTTAATGAAGAAATTAGCTAGTGAGACAGGTAAGTAAGTCATAAGAGAAGCATGGAGAGCTGGTTACTTACAAAAGGTAGCAGTTCCGTGCCAAGAATAAAGACATGCAGTTTGAAACAGGACACTACTCTTAATCTATCAGAAAATCAAGAACAAAATTGGGGACAGTCACACATTCCCTGTTGGTGGCAGTGTAAATTGCCACAATCTTTTGGACAAAAAATTGGTCAGAATCCTTAAAACTAAATATACACTTGAACCCTGTTATTTCATTTATGGGCATTTGTTCTAAGGAGATAATTAGGAGCGTCTGCATGGACACAGTTACGATGTTGTTTATCTGGGTACTATTGTAACAGCAAAGAGTTGGAAATGGTTGTAATGACCAACATCACAGGGGGTTGTTGATACATGATGGTATTTGTCGAATATTTTGAAGCCTTTAAAATGGATGTTGCAGAAACTGTTTCCCTGCCATGCACCTGACTGTGTGTGTGTGATTGGATATTAAATTGTACATACACATGTGTAACGGGATTTTAAAACGGAAAGATTGACCAAAGCACCAAGATCAAACAGATACAAAATTTTGGAGTTAGTTGCCAACCCAAGAGGCACATTTTCTTCCTTTCTTTCCCTCCCTTCCTGCTTTCCTTCCTTCCTTCCTTCCTCTCTCTCTCTCTCTTTCTTTCTTTCTGATTTTATTTGTCAGAGAGAGAGAGTACACAAGCAGGGGGAGCAGCAGGCAGAGAGAGAGAAGCAGACTCCCCACTGAGCAAGGAGCTGGATGCCAGACTCCATCCCAGGACCATGGGATCATGACCTGAGCTGAAGGCAGATGCTTAACCGACTGAGCCACCCAGGCGTCCCCCAAGAGGCACATTTTCAAAGGAAATCACTAAAACCCTGTTTATGGAGTTCAGTATGCCTGACCCTCCAAATAGGACAAAAAATTGGGCAAGGTAGAGGAGCGAGAGCTTGGACTTTGAGGGAGGATTTGGGAAGAGGACTGCGATGTGAGTTTTTGCCCTTTATCTTTGTCCCAGGGAGCAGGGAGCCACTGGGACCATCTGAACAGCGCACTATAAGTTCCGTGCAATGGGGAGCCAGGGGCTGGGGTCTGAGTCCACCTGCAATATCTAACATGAGGAGGGGGCCACCAGGTGTGCTCAGAGCAGAGCAGAGGAGGAGGACCGGCTGCCCCAGGGGCTCGGTCTGCACCCCAAAGACCCCGCCCATAAGCACGGTGGGCTAGACCCAAGCCCTGACCATTTTGGGAGCCGTTTTGACTTCTGCCCCAGGTCCCATTAGCAGGGCAGTGGCGGTAGCTAATTAGAACCAACCACAGAGGCTTAACCTGTTGTGGCAGGTGCTGACCTGTGGGAACTCAAGATCCCCGTGAGAGGCCGAGGGGACCACGGAGCAGGCAGAAACCGGAGGAGTCCGGATTTCAAGGCGACTAGATCAAGGGTGTGGGACCTTGTTCGTGATATTAAAATCTCTACCCCTGGGTGGGGCTTGTGCCCAATTAGTGTCCTGTGGGATACGTGGCCAGGTCTGATGTTACCCCACACAGACCCCACTCAGACCCCCTCCTCTGCACCTGCTGACACTTACTGGGTGTGTGTATTCACAGGTCGGGTCCGTGAACGCACACTCTGCTTTTTGCTCAGAGAGAAAACGCTTTGGGAGCTACCCTCAGTGATCTCCTTTCTCATGGCAAGTAATAAACTCCCTTTTCTTGCTATCAACCCTGGTCGGGTCTCATCAGAACAGAGGGCCCCAGAGAAGCATCTGCCCTAATACCAGGGTCCGAGGGAAGGGTGAGCAACTGGAGGGTCCAGGCCTTGCAGAAAGGGTGGGCGGATATTCCCAGGGAGGGCCTGGGAAGGACCCACAGAAGTGGCCACAGAGAAAGAGCCAGACTCGGTTTTAAACAGGTGCTGGGCCGCAGAGCTTGAATCCCGATGACAGGGTCAGTCCCATAAGGATTATTCCTGCTCTCCTGTCCTCTTCCCACCCGTCCAGCCCCAGAGGGGTGAGAGAGAGCAGCGAGCTGGCTGGCCACTTGCCCCAGGTGAGTGGGTGGAAGGGGGTGTTCCCTTCACTGAAAATCCACACATTTTCTCTCGTGCTGGCCTGGGCATCCCAGTTTCTGAATCGATGCATGGATGGTATGGGAGGAGACCCATCATGCCCAAAGGGTTTTGTATAATCAAGTAGTGATCTGAAAAGTCATGAGACTATCAGATTGGTTTTAAAAGTCAAGAAGCAGAGGAAGGGTTTTCTCTGCTCTGTGAATCTGAGAGTGGGGTGGGCTGTTCAGCTACCCACTCCCACCCCCCCAACTCCTACGAGCCCAGAATACTGCAACCATCACTGCAGGCTACACTTATAAGCATCAGAAAGGAGCAAAGGAAACAGGGTGAAGTATTCCTGAGCGGGCGGGGTTCTAGTGTGTTTCTTGTTCTTTTTACCTGAAAATCTTTTTTTTATTATTATATTAGATTTTATAACAGAATTCCCTACAAGAGACTTCATCCCGAAGCTGAAAGCCCGCCCTTCCCTTCCTTCTGCCGTAACTGAGTAGCAGCCATCGGGGGTGGGGGCCATGGGAGGCAGCAGCCCGGTGGTGTGACCGCTGCTGGGGGACAGCAAGGCTGAGCCTTCAGCCTTGACCCTCCCAAATACGTCATTTCCGCCAACACAGACCCTGGCAGACTCAGGCAGGCCCTGGGTTTGCTTCTCGATCAGCTCAGCTCATGACCACAGTTCAATTTACCCTGTGTTGGGAAGGGTAGCACCAAGATGTCCTTTTCATGCAGCAAACATACCAGGACACACATTTCCTTGCCTCTCTGGGGCCACCTCCTGATTTCAGGGAGAGGACAAGGTGAAAGGATGGCCGGGGGACCATCGTAAGAGGCCGATGATTGGGAGGCAAGCCCTCAGTTTCACAAACACTTCAAGTTCAAGTGTGGTGGCTAAGTGCAGACACAGTGGGTACAAAGTGACCCGATCCCTGACACAGCTGAGCTGGTGGGCTTGGGGCAACGGTCCGATGTCCTGATCATGGTCTGATTTCCCTGGGCAACAGCTTGGCATTGCTTCCTTACGACTTTCAAGCACTACCCCCCTGGGTCCGGTCAGGTTTCAGGGGGTGGCACGGGGTGTGCTGCGGGCCTGGCCTGGCCTGTGTCATCGGCACTGTGCCCCTCACTTTTTTTCTTGCCTCGGACCTCAGGAAGGGAGCCTCGTCCACCTATAATCGCTACGGTCAGCTGTGTGCTCTGGCGAGGTGTTTATTTAAGGACACACACACCCAGCTTCTCGGATTGCTTCTAACTATTTGGACTTGCTTTTTTTCTGCTTTGCATGCCTTTCTGGGGTGGGTCCATGGGACACGTTATTCACGACCCTGATGAGACCGCGTTCCTCTGAAGATGCTGCGTTGCCCCTGGGATGGGTTTCCCGGGTGCCCAATTTGTACAGTGCATTACCATAACCGAAGGAGACTTCAAGCATAAGTTAAAGAGGCTAGCAAGACAATTAAACGCCTCTCAGCGGTAGATAGAACAGCACTAGCTAGTAACCCAGGAAATCGGGAGTGTACGGGACAGAGCTGCCTTCTCAACCGGCAGGATCCCATCGATGCTTTGTGGGACATTCGACCCAAAGACAGTAGGATGCTCACCCTTTCTGGGAACCTGCAGATAGTTCACCGAGATGGGCTGTAGCCAGAACACGCTTCCACAAATTTCAAAGAAATCATAGAGAATGTGTTCTCTGATCATAACGGACTCTGGCCAGAAATCAACAAATCAAATAAATATACAAGCACATACTTAAGTGTCTTTCCCTCCTAAGATGGTTGCTTTTAAAGACATTTATTAAATAAGCTTTATTTTATTTGTGTTTTTGAGTGCTTACTCTATGCCAGGCTCTTGCTTCTGAGTACTGGGTCTGAGGATCCAAGACGTTCTCCTTGGGAACTGCTTCTGGGACCCATGACGGGCCCCACAGGGATCCGGTTTATCTGCCTTGTACTTTATTTTCTCAAGTCCCTCGGTGAGCATGAGTTCACCACCCGCTGAAATGGAGCTTGTCTTCAAAGCATATGGATTGGCTCCCCTTGGGAGGCCCAAGGGAAGGAAGTTCTTAGAGAATTCCCAGACAGGAGGTTCCGAACGTTCTCATGATGGCAGCCCCATGGGAATAGGCACCAGTCCTCCCGGGTGGGGTGGGGGCTCTTTGGAAGGGGCAATGCTCATCTTAAAACATGGCACGGTAATGGGCTCCGTGGAGGATTGTTGAGCGACTTAATAAACGCTGAGACATGTGGGTTCTATGTTTGACGGAAGATAACAAAAACAAGAGCAAAAAGTACCCCCAGATTACCGTGCGCGGGCGCCACCTCCGTTGTTAGGAAAGAGAGTCAGAATGTCAGAATCTTACAGACCTAAGCCATCAGCAGAAAGGCCCCCTGAGACCATCCAATTCAGGGGTCATAGACATATGTGCCTTTAAGAACAGGAGGTAAATGGTTGAGCTTATTAGGCTGAGTGTGGTACACTAGGGCTGAGTGGGGTATATGGCAAGCGAGAGTACATATTTCAGCCTAATATGTTCATTATCGTTATTACATTATGGACACTTGAGGGGTTCAACATGCTTTCCAACTATCCATTCCTTCCTTCCTTCATTCATTCCCCAACACCATGAGGTAGAGACAATCAGTATCCTCACTTTCCTGGATGGGAAGTCCAAAGCAGACCAGGGCAGTCACCAGGTGGTAAGCGATGGAACCCAGAATTCAACCCAGAGCCCAAGTCTGGGCTCATAGTTGGTACGTCTCCCCAGCGAAGGACTTTGCATTTCAAAATTTCTGCAACCCCATGAAGGCCACACCAAATCACATCTGTAGACCCATTTTGGCCCCGACGCTCTGAGTTTGCAAGCCTGGCTCTCCCAATCCCCTCATTTCTCCCGCTTGGGAGATGCAACGTCCCCACCCCTGCCCCCCAAAAAGGATACTTGCTGGCTAATGACAGACACTGGGAAAGGACGCAGCATCCATCTCCCTCCCACCTAGCAGGTCAACCGCACGCCGTCCTACCACCTCTCATCCCTAAGGTCGGGAGTGCGCACGGGGTGGAGGGGCCAAGCTGGTTTACCTTTGCCCAGTCCCGAGATGGCATCGGTGATCACCACCACTTTGTTCTGCACGGCTGACTTTGACCACAGCCGGGACACCTCTTGGTAGATGAACAGAAGACCGCTGATTCCCAGAAGCAGCAGAGGCAGCATGAGCACGGCTGTGACTCCCATTTTGTTCTGGGGGAAACAAAGGGGAAAGGACTTGGCTTTGCAAAGAGACTCTGATGAGGACACCTGGTGCAGGAGGAGGCCCCAGGCTGCAGGGTGCGATCACCGAGCACCCGTGTGTCTTCTCCAGGGAGCGAGGCTCTGTGCGAGCTCCCGGAGGGTTGCCTCTGGGCTAAACACCCAGACAGCGTGCTAATCCCTGAATATTAGATGAATAGGAAATTACTCACGGTGTGTCCAAAAGCAAATGGAATCCGGGGCCTGCCCTCCCAGAGGTTAGTGGCAAATTTAATTAAAATGGGTCTGCATTTTTGGAAGAAAATCCATGTGTTAAGGCCACTCGCTTGGGCCCTAATGACTATTTATAACTCTCAGTGCACTGAAGGGCTTTTCAAGGTAAATATAGTGTCTGTTCTGATATTCAGGGACACATGCTGGCCGGGTCCGATTTCAGAGTTCTTGCCAGGAATTTTAAAGCTCGCCGGTGTGCCTGATGATTGGAGGTTTCCTTTGCAGTTCAGGGCTGGGCCTTAGGGATCAGGACCCAGGATTGTCAGTGCAAACATCCCCGCCCTCCTTTCCTATAATCCTTTATCAAGAGGCTTCTAGTTAGCTCAGACCGGAGTGGCTGCAAGCCCTCTGGCCTTCACTTTCTGGCTGGGGACCAAAAACATAGAAAAATGGTTAAGCAGAACGGAGCTTGCTAAGACTGAATCGCTAGGAAGCGGGCCATGAGCAGAGTTTGGGGGTGTTTCTCCTTAAACTATTTCACTTCCCTGGGCCTGAGCTTCCTTGTCTATAAAATGGGCATAGCAATCTCATCCTGCACGGCTCTTGGCAGGACAGACGAAGATACCGTGTATTAACCCAGCACAGACACAGCTCCCAAGAGGATAACTATTGTCCTCTTGAATGATTAAGAACACTAAGAATTTGGGGCACCTGGATGGCTCTGTCGGTGGATCACGCAACTCTTGATCTTGGGGTTGTGGGTTTGAGCCCCACGTGGTGCGGAGACATAACGCATAAAATACTAAAAAAAAAAAAAAAAAAAAAAAAAAAGAACACCAAGAATTTATCTCAAATGCTAAATTTTTATTTACATAATGGAATGCCATAGGATTAGAAATAAAGACACATAAAGAACTAAAAGCCTCTTCAAGGGTTCTGACTGCCAGAAACAGGAAGACCAATCACAATGATGTCCTCATTGTGTTGGACATGAGCTGGAAGAGGGGCAAGGAGAAGTGCCCCAGGGGTAGGAGTGAGGAAATGGTATTTCTTCCTTAGAAATTAGGCTGTCTGGAGACATTAAAGAAAACCCAACTTTTATTGGTATAAAAGAGACATACAGAAATGTGCACATAGGCATATGTGATATAAGTGTGGCTCTTTCTGGATCTTTACGAACTGAACATACCCTCTAACCGGTACCTAGATCAAGAAACAGAGCATTGTTGACCTGTTCCCCTGCCCCCAGCATGTCTCTTTCCAGCCCCCGAGGAGTGACTTACTTTCTAGCTTTGAAAAACATATATTAGTTTTACCTGTGATTTTTAAAGCTTTTTATTTAAGTAGAGTCACAAAGTTGCTACTGTTTTGCTGACCATGATGTTTGCATCCATATTGTTGCGTGAGGCTGGAGATCATTCCTTTCCGTTGTGTGGCCATACCTCACATTTTTTTTTAAAGATTTATTTATTTATTTGAGAGAGAGTGTGCGTGCAAGTGAGAAGGTTGGAGGACGAGGGAGAGAGAGTCTCAAGCAGATTCTGAGCTGAGCTCAGATCCCAGGACCCCGAGATCATGACCTGAGCCAAAAGCAATAGTGGAACAAGGGGCCCCCTGATACCACACATTTTTAATTCATTCTGCTGAAAATGACACTTGAGATGAGGTATTTTTTTTAAAAGATTTTATTTATTTATTTGACACAGAGAGAGATATCACAAGTAGGTAGAGAGGCAGGCAGAGAGAGAGAGAGAGGAGGAAGCAGGCTTCCTGCTGAGCAGAGAGCCCGATGCGAGGCTCCATCCCAGGACCCCGGGATCATGACCTGAGCCGAAGGCAGAGGCTTAACCCACTGAGCCACCCAGGTGCCCCGAGATGAGGTATTTTTAAATGAAACTATTCATTGAAATTTGGGATGGGGAAACTTCCAATGAGCATTTTTTTCTCTTAGCTGAACAGCATGCATTGGGAAGCTGAAAATCCTAATCATGGTATAATGTCTACCTGCCAATGTTGGCTTGGTCAATATAGACATTCTTTGGTTATCTCATCCAAGCATGGTGGCTGCTGTGGTTGGACAATTCACAAGTGCTTTGTTTGAGGACAAACCACACCGTGGTACAAGATCCTTTATAAAAGAGGAACTACCTGGGTCTCCTGTAATAGTTAAGGGCAGTCTTTCTGTTTCAATACTTGAAGAGGACAATGGTTATCCATGACCAGGTACACCAACAGACTATCTCCCTCCTCCCTGCGATCGTACAGATGTTCTAGGTGCAGTTTCTATGCTGCTGTAAACAGTGATCATGGGCCAGCATTCCACCCAAAGACTAATAAACAGAATCATGGTGTCAGGTTTTACTTTAGTGTTTCCAGAAGATGATCCAAGTTGTCCGTAAATGTCATTCATTGATTCCTTCATTTCTTTTTCAATGGTTCCTTATGGCTCAGCTATCATGAGCCTGGCAGAGGAAGTCTGAGGAATGCATCTCTGAAAGAAGTAAAGACCTTACCGGACCTGCCTTTGTGGGGGTTTTTAGCCACCTAGTGTTGGGAAGTGGACCATGGGTCCACAAGGAAATAATCCTGCAGTATGTCAGAAGGTGGTAAGTCCTAGAAGGGGGAAACAAAGCCCAGGGAATCTCTTAGTGTCCAGGCAGGAAGCAAAATCCCCATGGATGGTTCAAGAGACTTTAATGGAAGGATCACTTGCAGGGCTGTGGAAGGGTTAAGGAAACACACTAGGGCTGCTAAGGACCACAGAGACCAGCAACAGTGAGAAGTTGTTAGCACCTTGTCAGACAAGGGATAGAAAAAGCAGTACTGTAGCCCAGTAAGAGCTAGAGCTTGAGTGGGGGCCTGTCCAGCAGGTTCCATTGTCATGGAGACTAGCAAAAATTTCTTACTGCCAAAGCAGGAAGAAATACCTCGATGGCTCTCTTTCCAGCCTCTGATGCCATGGTGTGTTTGAACAGGCACAGGGCCCGCTGGGAAGAGAGGTAGTCCAACACTAACAGCACTGGGCACTGATTTCCTGATTAACAACAGCCCCTGTACAGTGACTAGTCTCTGGGGGACATGCTTACAGGACCAAACATCTTCATACTCAGTGTCATTGCAAGAGGATAGTCCACACATCCATTCCCCAAATTTCCTTCTCCTCCAATTTTTTTCCATAGTCTCCAACCCATTGGCCAACCCATTAACCAACTACCAATACATCTGTGCATATCTCTAACTCAGGCCATCTTTCCCCCCAAAGGAACTGGACAATAGGTATTGCTCCAAGTTCTGTGCATGGAAGTTCTTCCTCCTCCACCGTGTGTCAGAGCCGATCTTGAGCGGTATTGCCCACCTCCAGCTGATCCCAGGGTATCAAGCAGACTCCACCAAAAATCAGCCCTACCATTTTCCTTTAACAGAAAGCAAAGGTGGTCCATCAACACGGGTCGGTGTCATGGAGTTTTAAGGCAATGGACTCGTGCCTTCTTTGCCTCCTTGGGTCCAAGTGCAGGTCTCTCTAACTGGGGTGGTTCCTGAGGGGGCTGAGCACTGGCTATCCGCTGACCATACCACTGGCAGCTGGGGTAACAATTTCATCAGTGAAGAGGAATCTGAGTGGCCCATCACAGGGTCTATCCCAGGAGGAGAGAGGAGGCAAATGGAAAATAAGTCACTCTCACTTCATGGGGCGTGATCAGAAATTGTTGGTGAAAAGATGATGCTAGAGTGGATGCCTGAGGAAGGGATGAGGATATATGGGGGACAGAAGTTCTAGGCAAAGGGACCAGCAAGTGCAAAGGCCCTGAGGCAGAACATGGTTGGGATTCTCAAGGAGCAGCAGAGAGGCCAGAGCATGGGACAGGAGCAGGTGAGTAGGATGAGGTTAGGCAGAAGTTGAGAGCCTACTTATCTTTAAAAACATTTTTTTAACTTAAGTGTAATTAACATGTAATGGTGTGTTAGTTTCAGTATACAATATATTGATTTGATGATTCTAAACATTACTCAGTGCTCACCTTGATCAGTGGAGTCACCATCTGTCACCATATAACGTTATTACAATATTAATAACTATATTCTCTATGTTGTGCTTTTTGTCTCTGTGACTTATTTATTTTATAACTGGAAGTTTGTGCCTCTATTTTATCTATTTTGTTTATCCAACCCCCTCTGGTGACCACCAGTTCGATCTCTATATTTAAGAGTTTGGTTTTGCAGGGGACCTGGGTGGCTCAGTCAGTGAAGTGTCTGCCTTTGGCTCAGGTCATGATCTCGGGGTCCTGGGATCAAGCCCCACATTGGGCTCCCTGGTCAGTGGGGAGTCTGCTTCTCCCTTTACTTCTGTCTGTCATTCCTCCTGCTTGTGTTCTCTATCTCACGGTGTGTCCGTGAGATATATCTCTGTCAAATAAATAAATAAAACCTTGAAAAAGATAAAATAAAATGTGAAGTCAGACAAGACCCTCTCATCAGCAGTTTGTGGATACTGGTGTGCACAGTAAATGTGCATGACCATGCGTAGATGTGGCTTCTGGATGGTGGTTACGACCTGGGAGAGAGAAGGAGGAAGAGATGGGGAGGGGATGTGAGGCTTTCATTATGCCTCTTACAACATACTTCTTTTCTTTTTAAAAAAGAGAGATCTGTGGCGACCACGACAAAGCATTTACTTCTGTTTCATCGACCTCTGTTACATCAGCTCATGTATATTAAAATATTTCCTAGTTGAAAAGAGAAAAGAGGGAATCTGGGAGGCTCAGTCATTAAGTGTCTGCCTTTGGCTCAGCTCATGATCCCCAGGTTCTGGGATCGAGTTCCGCATCGGACCCCCTACTTGGCCAGCTTCTCCCTCTCCCATTGTTAGGGCCAATTTAATGTTAAAACCTGTTTAACTATTAGGGCCTGCTTAGCCAGAGCAACTCCATATTGCCTAGGTAGCCATGTTGTTGTTTACATCCACGGACTTCATTCCGGGAATAAAGGCCCCCGTAATTCCTGGTATGGTTCCAGGTATCGATTCCGGGAGTAAACACCTTAACAATAGAAGCCACGTACCTTGGGTCTGCGGGTATGCCCTATAAAACCAGCCTGTGAGATCGGGAGGGGGTTGCTCTCTTTGGAGGCGGCCCTGGCCGGTCAGTCTGACTTCTAATGCTTGGCATAGAATAAAGCTTCACATAACTTTCACTTTGTCTCAGTCTCATTCCCCTGGCCGGTCAGTCTAACTTCTAATGCTTGGCATAGAATAAGGCTTTGCATAACTTTCACTTTGTCTCAGTCTCGTTCCTTTGATAACCTACCCCAACACCATTCCCCTTGCCTGTGTTCCCTCTCTCACTCATTCTTTCTCTCTCTCAGTCAAATAAATAAATAATCTTTAAGAAAAAAGAGAAATAGAATAAAATAATCAAACAAAGAGAGAAAGGGAGAAGCAGATGGATCCCGTCTGACATCCTTATTTACAATCTCGCCTGACCTCCAAATTCTCCTGTTTTCAGATGGATGCCTTCTTTTCTTCTGTGTTTTACTGTGCAAAAGATGTCTCTCTTCTGCCTTGTGTGACAAGTTTAAAAAAAAAAAGTCTCTAGGATTTCATGTCCTACGTAGATATTCTGTCTCTCTGATGCAGCCCAGCTGACTTAACAGAAGTGAATGATACGGTTGGTCAACCACCAAGTAACAGACATGTCCCCTAACCTTTAACCTTGGCTGTTTTCCAATCTCCCCCAATCTCCCTCTTGGGGAACAACACTAAATTGTTTCTAAAGGGTCAGGGTATGGCTTCTTGAGGGCAGGGGGAAATTCTCAGCCATGGTTGTCTCTCCATGACACGCCCACTGCTTCTTACACAGATGTACACCTCACAGCATTTAAGCGGTAAACCACATTGACATGAGCAAACAGGACGCATCTCCCTAGGTAGCCCTACTGAGCTTATTCTGGTCTCCAAAGAAGTCCCTCTCAGCCCAGACTACCCAGACTACCCTCGCCAAGAGGGCTTGTCTGATAGTAGCAATGAGGCCGAGTTGTCAATTCCATGAAAACAAGCAGTAAAACAGACTCCGGGCCCATCAGTGAGTTTAGGCTCACCTGAGCCTTCTGCTCTTCTTGGTTCTTTATCTGTGAACACCCGTTTATTCTTGCCTAAGCACCGGGAGTCAGCTGTCACCCTTCTTTGCCACCCACCTTGTAAAGGGAGATGTGGACACTTTGCCTTTGAGTCTGCCGAGCCTGGCTGGGGAAGAATGTTGAGAGCAATGGCGGGCTACTTCCCTTGATGTTTTTTTTTTAAATAACTTTTTACATTTTCTTATAAACATATAATATATTATTAGCCCCAGGGGTACAGGTCTGTGAATCGCCAGGTTTACACACTTCACAGCACTCACCATAGCACATACCGTCCCCAATGTCCATCACCCACCACCTTCCCCTACCACCCTCCCCCCGGCAACCCTCAGTTTGTTTTGTGAGATTAAGAGTCTCTTATGGTTTGTCTCCCTCCCAATCCCATCTTGTTTCATTTACTCTTCTCCTACCCCCTAAACTCCCCACGTTGCATCTCCACTTCCTCATATCAGGGAGATCATATGATAGTTGTCTTTCTCCGATTGACTTATTTCGCTAAGCATGATACCCTCTAGTTCCATCCACGTCATCGCAAATAGCAAGATTTCATTTCTTTTGATGGCTGCATAGTATTCCATTGTGTATATATACCACATCTTCTTTATCCATTCGTCTGTCGATGGACATCTAGGTTCTTTCCATAGTTTGGCTATTGTGGACATTGCTGCTATAAACATTCGGGTGCCCGTGCCCCTTCGGATCACTACGTTTGTATCTTTAGGGTAAATACCCAGTAGTGCGATTGCTGGGTCATAGGGTAGCTCTATTTTCAACTTTTTGAGGAACCTCCACGCTGTTTTCCAGAGTGGCTGCACCAGCTTGCACCTTGATGGGTTTATTAGAACACTTGACCCTCTGGAAACCACCTTGTCTGTTGGTACAGTAAGTAGGCAGTAGACCTAGATTCGTTCTCTCCCCAAAGAGGAATTTTGCTAATACCAGCAAAGGGTGAAGCTTGAGCCCTTACTTGTAGGAGGAATGACGTGGTGCCTGGAACATTGTAGACACCTGATAAAAAGGCACTGAATGTTTAACTAAGGATGGATGGTGTCCAGTCTGAAAACGGGTAGTGGGTTGGCACCCATTCGATCCTGCCTTTCTCCTGGACGTGGTCACTGAGATTTCACCGTCGTTTCCCCAACTCACTGGCAAGGGCTCAGACTCTATCTTGCTTCCTTAAATACCCACAGGGCCTGACCCAGTGCTCTGCACATAGCAGATCTGAGCAGTTAATCCCCCTGTTGTGTTTACTAGGTGCTGGTATTATTCTAAGAACGTCACGCATCCTAATGAACTCAGTCCTCCCTTGAAGTAGGCAGGATTATTCTCTCATTTTACAGATGAGAACTCTGAGGCACGAGAGACAGGGGACTCACCCAAAGTCAAGTTGAGGAACTAGGGTTTCTAGTCAGGTACCCTGGTTCCAGAATCCATGCTCTCAATCCCCAACTATATAAATATCACTAAAAAGGTCTATTTGAGATCTATCTATCTATCTATCTTTCTATATATACTCATATGATATTCTTTCTCTCAAAGAAACCTATAGCTAAAAACCTATAGCTACACATATATACGCACATATACGTCTGAGGGTTTTCTACGTGCTGACCACTGTTTTGAATGTCGGGGGAGGTAGAGAGAATAGTCCTTGCCATAGAGAAGTAATTTACAATCTTTAAGAGGGGAAGAGATGTATAAATAATTTCAGTACTCAAGACTTAAAATCCACCTGGGTCTGTCTTAGAGCAAAGCTAGATGAAAATGAGACACCGTGGTCCTGTTTCTTGATCTCAGGGGCAGTTACATGGCTGTGTTCACTGTCTGAAAATTCACTAAGCTGTACACTTAGGGTTTGTGTATACTTAGCGTTATGTATGTTACACTTTAATAAAAGTGACTCTTAAAACATTTCAAAGGAAGAAAAGTGCCTTGGGAGCTCAGACAATGTAGCAAAGAGTCCTTTTGGGCTGGAACCTCAAGGGCCAGTGACCTTGTGTCCTGTCCTGGCGTCTAACTGATCACTGTTCCCCTTCCAAGGAGGCACCTGTATGATCAGATGACACCAGCTTCTCTCACATAGCTCCAAAAAACTCACTTCTTCCTTGGCACCTTCAGCCACATTCCGCACAGACATGTTTGGTTTTGCTTTGGTTTTTAAAAGAGAAGGGAGTGTCTCTGTGAACATTTGTGGCACGTTTCCTTCTCTCCAGGACCAGACTCTGACTTGATATTGTGACAGGGACACAGGCTCTACCTATATACATACAAAGAAGTGACAAACCATAAAAAAGAACCCACATACTGTGGAGGCCAGAACCCACAGTGTACAGACCCCTCTGCTCCAGGTGAAGAAATGGCCCAGTGGACCTCAGCATGCCTCTCTGAGTTGGGCTTATTCTGGCAAAATTCCAGTTTACCTCTTCAAATATGCTTGGTTCAATACAACACAAAATGCCCCGGAACCATCATTTGTTAGATGGCTACTTGACTAGAGCCCCAAACATGAAGAAGTTAGCTGATTTCCCCTTATTCTGTGACAGTATAAATACCATTTAACATAATCAGATTCAGTGATTTTATTCGAAACATTCAGGGAGTTTGTGTTCCCCCTTCCCTCCAGAAATGATGTGTTTCCTAAAAAGACAAATACTTTAAAAAAATGAATCTAAGTTAAGACATATTTAGGTTTGTTATAATTTGGCAGTTTATTATTTTTTTTTCAAAAACCCAAATTATGTGTCTAACAGCCTGTGGCCTCAGTAATATGTTAGCTTAAAAATACATGAGAGACTATGGACTCTGAAAAACAATCTGAGGGGTTTGAAGGGGCGGAGTGTGGGAGGTTGGGGGATCCAGGTGGTGGGTATTAGAGAGGGCACGGATTGCATGGAGCACTGGGTGTGGTACAAAAACAATGAATACTGTTACACTGAAAATAAATTAAAAAAATTAAAAAAATACAAGATAAATTTATATAATATTGTAACTGAACGCATCAGGAAACATGCAGAACCCCACTGCTTCAAACAAAACTTGCACGTTTAGCAATGTTTATTTTTAGAAACAAAAGTGCCTGGTAATTTAAGCACAACAATTCCAACATTTGTTCTACTTAATTGCGATAAGATGTCATTCCATTCGACTGTTCTCATTTTGTTGCATCATTTGATTATCCTTCCAAGTGGATTCTACTCTAGGTGGAAATTAGGAAATTGCAAAAAAATTACATATTTAAAGTAACACAAAACCAATCCTTTACATTGGAATTTGTGCCTTCTTCATTAAAATAAAAGAGAAAGTATGGGATAGTCACACATACTATCAATTTGTGTGTGCTCCTTAAGGGAAAAATTTTCTGGACTCCTCTGTCAATAAACTTGTGGGTAACACTCTTCTCACCCTTTGTAGTTAGAACCTTGCTTTCCCCTTTCTTCAGATTCTCTTACCCTTAGGGTTCACATGTTCCCTCTTTATTGGTTACCCTTATTAAACACACTGTCAGAAAAGCTTGAGGTGCTCATTTATACTACAGTGTCAATGGTTGATACATTCCGTAAGTGCAATCTTACTTGAAGACGCTGGCATTTTACCAAGAATCAGTACCTGAAGCTAAAGCTGTTTAATAAAGGGTAAGATGGTGGGTAGAAGGTTTACCTGGACCACAGCCTTCTGAAGTCCACCCCCGAGATGTTTACTGTGGACCTCAGTGCCTGGTTTGCCTGCCTGTGTGGATCTGGTAGCCACAAGCAGTGCCTAGCACATGGACACTTTGCCTGGGGCACTGGGCAGCAGGTGTGCAGATTCACTCACAAGGGCACGCCCAGCAGGGCTGGGAGCAGCTTCTGTTTCCCGAACACTTTCTGAAGCCTTGGGTTCCGGGAAGTTGTGTTGAGAGTGCCGACTGTCCTTCTGTACCCTCTGCTTCTCTATGAACTCCAGGCGGGCTGCTGTGTATCTGTTCATGGCCATGACCGACACAGCCATGCAGAGGGCAAAGGAACCCCACGTGAGGCTGTCAACAAAAGCCACAGTTAAGAAGTAGTATAGGGTGGGGCGCCTGGGTGGCTCAGTGGGTTAAGCCTCTGCCTCTGGCTCAGGTCATGATCTCAGGGTCCCTGGGATCGAGTCCCGCATCGGGCTCTCTGCTCGACAGGGAGCCTGCTTCTCTCTCTCTCTCTCTCTTTCTCTCTCTGCCTGCCTGCCTCTCTGTCTACTTGTGATCTCTCTCTGTCAAATAAATAATAAATAAAAAAATCTTAAAAAAAAAAAAGAAGTAGTATAGGGCTATGGTACCAGAGCTTCCTGCTGGGGGGTCAGTCTGGTGAAAAACCAGCTCCTCGTCCCACTCGATTTGGACCTGGACTTTGGATCACAAGTTTCAGAGACCAACCAATAGTGTTGTTGTAGCCCAGTGGTTAAGAGAATGACTCTGGAGTCATTGTGCGAAGCTCGCACTGTGGATTTGCACCTATCTCTTATGAGCTGTGCGTTCTTGAGCTGGGGGCTTCATCTCTGTGTATCAGGTTCTCATCTGCAAAACTTGACTAATAGTAACCCCACAGGTAGGGTGGTTGTGAGGATATTAATGAACTAATGCTGGGAAATACTGGGAAGTACTGTATCCGCCAACATACAGTGTTGCTTTTTGTTGTGGTGGTAGTTGGTTCTAACCCAAGACAGGACATTAGTGTTGTTACTTTCTATCCCTACCCCCCAGAAGCCTGTTGCATTCTGAGATGATGGTCTACACTTCTCACCTTCCACAGAACCCAACAGAACGTTTGCTGAGAAAGAACCTCTACCAAGTGGCATTTGTGTGTTTTCAGGGGGTGAAATTCCCAGGTAGGATAGAGTCTCCTTATCCAATGACCTACAAAGAAACCTACCCATAACTGAGTTCCAGACCCACTCCAGAGTTTTCAATCATCCTTAAATATGACTTGACATCAAGAATACCAACATCTAGGGGAACGGCCCAACAGTAAACAGATAAAAAAGGGCGGGGGCGGGGAGAATCTAAAGAAAAGAGATAAGAAACAGAAGAAAATAGCAACCAGCAGAAAACCCTTTGATCACTATCTATAGAGAGATACGAGAAGACACTGCATGAACAAGGCAAGATCAAGATATAGGAAAAAAAAAACAACCAGAAAAGAAGAAAGACCTTTTAGACATTCAAGTAAGATCCGAAGTAAGAATTCAATAGGAAGGTTGGATGACAAAGAGAGGAAATTTTTCAGGAAGGATTACAAAAAGAAGGAGCTAGAAAATATGAGGGATACAATGACATCTAGACGATTAATCTGAGTTTTGATATCTAACTAACAAAAGGTTTCTAAAAAGAGAACAGAATGCTAAGGAATGGAAAGAATCAATGGAATAATACCAGAAAATCCCCCAGAATCCTAGGACGTGAATATTCAGTTTGAAGTTCTGACCCATCAAGCACAGGAAAGAAGAATGAATGAGTGAATGAAAGGAGATTTCTCCACCAAGTTATATTATCCTAACATTTCTGAACACCAATAATAAAGGGTAGAAAACACCAGCTTATCTGTAACAGAACATGAATCAAAATACTATGGAACTCTTCCCAGAAGCAATAAGTTCTAGAAGGAAATGGAACCACATCTTCACATTTTTCAGGGAAAATGATTTTCAACAAAGAGTTCTATACTCTGCCAAACTATCAAACGCATATGGAGCACCGAATAAGTACCTTTCCAAATATGTAAGAAATAAAATAATTTCTCCATCACTGAACCCTTTCATAGAGAGCTACTAGGGGATGGGCTCCCATAAAATGTGAATGCAAACTAAGTAAGATAATGATATGGGGCCTGGGAAACAGCTCTTCAAGACAAAGGAGTAGCAAAGGGAAGTGTCATATGGCATGCCTCAGAACAGCCATCCCAAGTAGAGAGGAAGATGGGGGGTTTTGATGGGGGTGGAAGAGTGGGAGAGACAGAACTGAGAGATTGCTATGTTTATGCTATTTGACTTTTTAAAAGGTTTTATTTTTAAGCAATCTCTGCACCTAAGGTGGGGCTCGAATTCACAACCCTGAGATCAAGAGTTGCATGCTCTACCAGTTGAGCCATCCAGGTGCCCCTGTGTAACACTATTTGATTTTTAAAAACTATTTGCCTCTATTTCTTTGATTAAGAGTTAGGATATTACAAGTAACTGGAAATGAAACAAAATGATATTGGAAACAAACAGACCATCCTACAGATTCCTTTGATGCTTGAGATCTACTTCAGCCCATAGCATAAATTGGCCATAGTTGTGGGCCAACCTGACATTGATCTGAGCTCTAGTGCAGCAGGGTTCCTCACTGTGTGCAGCACAAATGACGTCACCTCAGACACACTGACACCTGTTTGGAAGGAGGAACTGAAGTGGCACACAGTGGAGGGAATGGTGTGATGCTACAAAGAAATGTTTGTAAAAAAATAATAATAATAGCTTCTTCAGGCTGGAACACAAACTAAGACGAATACAAAATCTAATACATCATACAGGTAACAGTGTCACAGGCGTGTTCACCAAACCCTAGAGTGGTAGGATGAGGGAATAAACCAAGAATGTGTTATTTGTTTTACAAAGAGAAAAGTAACATAAGAGATTGTTATACAGGATGAAAATGTACGTGTGTGTGTGTGTGTGTGTGTGTGTGTGTGTATAAAGCCACAGCTGTACTTTGGAAGCCCATATCAAAAAGGACCCCTGTGATCTTCAATGGTATGGCTGAGTCTTCCCATTAAGAGACAGAACTTTTATGTCCTGGCTTTCTCTGTGCATTAGAAACTGGGGCCAGATGTCCCATCACTGAAGTATTTACTAGGCATTATTACTCAGGACTTTCCCCCTAAGCCGTGTTTAAGAAAGCAATAACATCAGTGTCTTGCCTTAAGGCCTTGACTCTGGGTCAAAGATTTCACAAACCTAATCTCTTTAAATGCCTATGAACACATAAGACAGGTATAATCCCTTCACAGGGGAGACAGCAGGGTTACAGGATGGTTAAGAAAGTCATCCAAAGTCAGATGGCAGAACGATGGCCAAGGTCGGTAGTCCCACAAATTTACCTGTGTGCATCCCCACCAGCCCATCAGGACCTGAGCACCATGGCCAGAACTCACCAGTAGGACCAGCTGTAGTCCCATGTCTGAGGCTTCCAATCTTCTGGTCCGAGGTTCACCGTGATTTGAAAAATGGTTGTGTACATAATGTGGGCCACCATACTGAGGAGCCCTGCATAAGGAGAGCTCTGTAAGCCTGAGTTAGGAACAGAGTTTCTCTACTGTATGTGAGTTGGATGAAAGAAAGCCAGTAGCATCCTCCTTGATTCCTTTCAAGCCTCCTTCATGTTGCACGCACACACTACTAATTCCTTATTGTCATGAATTCACACAGTGGCCATGTCATTCCTCCCATGACCAACTCTCCCCAGTCTATCATGCCCCTGTCTCCCTATGCTCAGAGGCACCGATGTTCCATTCTCTCTTTCCCAGCACAGAAGAGGGGTCCTTGAGCTACACTGGGTCTGAATCCACATTCAGTGTTTCGTCATGTTATTCTCTTCCATGTGGATGATTTGCTAATGCTTCAACACTGAGACACTATGAAAAAAAAAAACAAAAACAAAACCCCAAGTATGTTCTGGCCACACTAGACTCATGTGGTAGTAATCAGGAGGAACAGAAATCAGCTGCCAATGGGCTTTTCTTTCCTTTGTGTCTTGGCCTTTTTGTCTGGAGACCCCCTGAAGACTTTATTCCCCCATAGGTTTGGTAGGATATGTTGACGATCTGAACGCACATGTCTATTTTTCCAGATACTTGGAGTCTGGTCTTCTGTTCAAGAAAGCTTTCTTGAATTTTACTTTTAAACCCTAGTGTTTCGTTGTTTTGTCTTTCTTCTGCGGGGACTCTAATTCCACATACGGTGTTACAATTTAATAAATGTATGGCAAACGGTGGCCAGTTAGAGATCATCTTCAGGGGCCCAAACAGAAATAGATTTAATTGGTGGGGGTGATTATTTATGTTAATAGGGCTGGCTAAAGTCCTTGCAATGTGAATCCTCAAACATTCTATCTGACATTGTGCTTACAGTCAAAGTGAAACAGACACCCAGAAAGAAGACAATTCTCATGATGTTGGGGTCCCTTGGGAATTTCAGGACCTGGGGAAGAGTCTTCAAGAGTCCACGGCCTGCCTCTCTGCTATGAAGATCCAGATACGGGATTTTATCATCCTATTCACTGATGATAAGGCTTGGGAAAGACACCTGACACTTACCAAACACAGAAGTGAGTTCCCCACTGGACTGATACACTATTAACAGAGCTTATCAGGACAGAGAAGGGAAGGAAATCATTTGTTCGGGGTTCTTTCTTGATGGAAAGGCCAACTCAGGAGACCAAATGAAGTTGCTCTAAAAGTTGCTTGGAGGACAGAGAGGACCCCCACCCTCCAAAAAGGGAGTTTTTCATTCTTATAGGTACACCAAACTTGGATGATGATTTTTAGCAAGTGACCATTTCTTGCATTCTTACTACATACTAGGTGCATTCTTACCCAGTCATCACCATAGTCTTTTGAGAGAGCTGGCTCAGAGAAGTTGAGTGACTTGCCTGGGGTCACACAGCCACTAGGTCGCAGAAATCTGAACCCAGTCAGGATTTCATGCATAACCACCTGACTAAATTAGGCAATTTCTGTTCTCAGAGCCAATATATCTTCTTCCCAGAGTTGTGATAAAGAGGCAATTAAGACATCTTATTCTCTATCCCCTAGGCCTACCCCCTTTCTTTTCATCAGCCACCCAAAGCATCATTGCTTTCCCCGCAATGGGGTTAACTCAGTGACTTCTCTGGCAGACCAGCCCGCTATTCTGCTGAACTGCCCATCAACAGAAACTGCCCTGCACTTGGCTGAAGCTCTGTCCCTCCCTCTGTCCCTCTGTCCCTCTGTCCCTCCCACTGGGGCAGGCTGTGGGGAGTCAGCCTGTCTGACTACTGCTGTGGGCAAGTACCTGCCAGCACCGTGAGAATGGCCACAGATGCGTCCACCTTGAGCCGGTGGAACCCAGAGCTATGATAACTCACTCTGGACCCCAGGAGGATGGCACTTGTGAACAACAGAAGGATATTCATGATCTCGGCCCCAATGGACAACCACAGAACACCTGCAAAAAGGTGAGGACAACAGAGATGCTGAGTGCTGAAAATTCAGAAGTACCGCCATGTGCAGCCCTTGGTTTAGTTCACTTCTGAAATAAAAAATAAAAAACAGACGCCAAGGGGTAAAAAAAACCAAACAAACAAAAAACCCAACCCCACAGCCATGTCTGTTGAATCTGGAAAGTTGGCAGTGATAGAGGACTCCTTGGGGTTGAGGGAGGATTGTGTAAATATTGTCCTCTGCTGGGAGAGAAGAAAAATAGAGTAGGGGTCTGATGAGAAGATCTGAGTGATGCTGGGGTCTTTATTCCCCAGCTCAAAAGCTAATGCGTTGTTTGATTTCACCAGAAGACGTTACCTTTGTCTTTTTAAAGAAGATACACACACTTAAACAAGAAGGTAGAGACATCGGAGAGTAAGAGCTCTGGTTAGAGATCCCCAAACCTTATTTGTTTTGATGTGAGCCAACTGTCTGCCCTCTGGAGGGGACCCCGCCTGCGGCTCCAAGGAACTGTGTTGGAGGTGGAGGCCAGTGGATCGCGGGAGGGGACAGGGTGGCAAGCTCATGTTCCTGGAAGTCCCCCAGAAGAGCCCGCTAGGTGCTGGGGACCCAGGAAGGGATGTGTGAAACGGGTGTGATTCATGCCTTCACAAAACCTTTATTCCAGCTGGGGAAACAGATAATGAGAAAGTCATTGTGAATGTGATGAGTGTTATAGAGACAAAGTGCTCGAGACAGTGGTGGTCAGAGCTCATCTCTTCCCAGCCCCGTGTCTACCACACATTGGTGGTTTGCAGTGAAACACAGTAGGAGTGTTCATACTGTGGGAAACAGCAAACACTACCTGTTGGGGCTTCCCGTCCCTCCCTGCGGGCAAAATTGGAGGTTGGACATTTTCCAGCACCATTGACTATAGGGGACACGGAGAGAGCCTGCTGTTCTAGCTGTTGGATTTGACTCCGCGGGAAAATCATAAATCATTCTCTCACCTTTTCTCCGGTCCCCACAGAAACAGTAAAAGTTATCCCAGTTGTGGGGTGTGCTGGTGGACAGAACACGAGTAAGGTATTTACCTTGTTCTTCAGCTGGTATTATACTCCGGAAACTCCTACACTTTTCACCTAGAACACAAAGAGAATATATAGTCATAAGTAGGAGTAGCCAAGACAATTAGCGACTGACTTTCTAGCACCTTCAGTCAATGCTGGGTCATTCTGAACAAGGATTGGGGGGAATATGGCAGATTGTTTTATTGTTGGTGTGCTGCCTCCCCACCCACCCCATGGGAGCATGATCTGATCCCATTCCCTCCCATCCCATCCCGGTGAGTCCGGGCTTGGCCATATGACTTTCTTTGGCCAGTGCATTGCCAGCTGCCATGGGATGGGTCACTTCTGCTTAGAAGCTGTAAGAGCCAATGGACTGCCCACTGGTTCACATTCCCTTGATGGATGGAGTCTCCATCAGCCTGGGTCCCTGAATGGTTGTGGGGAAGACTCACCCCTTGTCCACCTGAAAAATCCACACAGAATGAACTAGAAGCCAATTTGACTTAAACCACTTGGGACTTGGGGGTTGTTCATTACCGCGGCACAATCCAGCCCATCTGGACTGATACTGCCAGCCTTAGACCCAGGATTCTCAACTTCCCCAACAGCATCCCCTATGTATGAGTCTCAGATAGTTTGTTTCCAGTTAGAGGGAAGGTAACAACATTGGTAATGATATTTAGAAATGAGTTAAAGCAGGGCGCCTGGGTGGCTCAGTTCAGTTATTCGTCCCACTCTTGATTTCAGCACAGGTCACGATCTCAGGGTCTTGAGATCAAGCCCCGTGTTGGGTTCTGGGCTGAGCGTCGAGCCTGCTTGGGATTCTCTCCCTTCCTTTCCCTTTGCCCCTCCCCCTGCTTGTGCTCTCTCTAAAATAAATAAATCTTGAAAAGAACTAGAGCAGATTCATATCTGTTACTTAGTGACCTCACTATTTGCATTCCATTGTACTTTCTGGAGTGTGGAAAGACAGTGTGTGCACCAGAGACCAGAGAGACTCCTGCCCCCACCCCTCAGGCTTACTTCATGTTCTGGAAGGTTGGGCTTTGTCTAGGAGTATTATCAGCCATGGCAGGTGTCCAGATGCCTGCACAATCACCTGCTTCTTCCTTGCAGAGTTGGAGGGGCTCCAAGGATCCCAGAGGGTAAGTGACGGGTACAGGACAGCTTACGCAGAGGCAGTCTGAGCATTAGGACTCAGTCTGCAGGGACCCAGCCCGGCGCTGTCCCACTACAGCATGGATTTAATGCATTCCCGTGGACAGCAGGGAACACGCAGGGAGATGTGGAGAGACCTAAGACCCAGAGCTGCTCCTCGTCTGGGCCGCTAGGAACTAAAACAGGGCAACACGGGGCACCAATCATTCACTCTTCAAAGAATGGCTTTCTCATCCCTAAAACAGGTTCGGTAGTCCCTGCAGTAGCCTCGCTTTGAGGATTTAATGACATCATAGACGGGAAAGTTGCTCTCAGTTCCTACTCACCGCAATTCCGCTGCCATAAAATGAGTTCTGCTGGGCCCTTTTGCATGTGACTAGCACACATCATGATGAATTATAATAGACCCTAAGTACTCTGAGGGTCAGGAATCACATCACCTACCTTGCTGGAAATGTTCAGAGACAGAAATAAGCTCAGGGGAGCATCTTTGACTGTGGAAATTACTTCTCTTTTGTTGGAGAGAAAATGCTAGGTAACTCCCTTATTCAAGAACCTACAGTGGCTCCCTATTCCTCCAGCACTGAGTCAAAGTCTCTCTTCTTGTATGGCTAGCCTCCTCTCCCTATCCTCCCAACACAGAGCCCTTCTCTTGGCTACACCTTCCACGGGGTCAGGCTCACTCGGGAAGGACCGGATGCAGGAGCAGTTCACACGCTGGTCCCAAAGACGATAATCCTTAAGATTTGCCATACTTATCCTCATGAAACTCCAAGTTCCCTGGGGCCTCATTGCTTTGCACATCAGCAGAGCTCCTCTACTGGGCTATCGGAGGAAGAGGAACGAAGCCTGGGTTTATGCTAGAGGACTTTATTTAGTTGAGCTGCCCCGCTGGGATACTTTCTGATGGACAGACGTGCAGAAGGACTTCACCTGTCACAGAACCATTCACAACAAGCGGCCTGGGGTTGGGGGTGGGGGAGGATATTTGCACAGCCTGGGGCTGAGGACGACAGCCTCGGGGACCCATCGGCTGATCTAAAGCCACTGTGACCTCTTCAGCCACTTTTTAATTAAGCCAGTTTTAATTCAGCCAGTTTTAATTAAGGTCAACTTGGCACTGAGGCGAGGAGTCCGTTTTTCTTGCAGATTCTCTGATGTGGGGGCAGCGGCTGTGATGTTTCGGTCAGAGATGCAAAAATTTGTCCACGTCCCCCTGGTTCTTCCAAAGAGGCCCCCCAACTTAAGGGGGACGTCTCTACTCCACGTGCTGCTTTCAGAGAAACATTGTATCGAAACCTCACGTCTTCATCTGTGAAATGGGTGCTCCAATGAAAATGTGCAAGGATTCTGTGAAGTGCCTGACACTTCTCTTTTTTTTGGAGTGTTTTGTTATCCGTAAGGGTGAGTACACATTGCCTTTGACAGATCTGGAGACCAGGCTCAGACAGGTTGGTAGAGTCAGAATCAGGAACTGTGTTCTCCCACCCAACGCTCATATTTTTCTGAATCACCACCTACTGTCTTTCCTTTTTCTTTTTCCCACCTGCTGTCTTTCTACATAATGCACGGAGCACTATTCATCTATGTGGCCTTCCCAATAGGTTTGCCCTTTGTCACAGGAATAAAGGGGACCAGGTACAGAGCCAGGGGTGGGGCAAAGAGAAAGTGAGGGCCAGCCAAGAAGATTAGGGGAATTCACCGTAGCTCCGAAGGCTGAGGTCAGCCGGGGAAAGGAGTCAGGCCACAGTGACCCCTTGATTAATCTGAATCCCCAGAAATGGTGTTCCTTTTGAATGAGGCCAGCAGGATTAAAAGGAAAAATCTTCATAAATCCCACAAAAGCCAGAGAGGCGGGTGTTACATAGCTGGGCGGCGAGGGCTTCTCCAGCCAAGTGGGGCAATGAGCCAGCTTGGGACAGAGCGGCCAGCGCTGGGTTCTCGCATCCCCGTCTGCTCGTTCTCCACTCCCGCCCCCCACGGGGTGCCTGGGCCCCTCCGTCCTTGACCTTTTGTGGGGTTTAGCAGAACAGTGAAGATCTGGAACCCAGCACATTTTGTTGACTCATTGCTTCGCCTAAGGAAAAGAGCACAGTGTAAGTGCCGTCCGGCCACAGAGTTTTCATTTCAGACCCTGGAATCAGAGGCACAGCCTCCCCACCCCCCCCCCCCCCCCCGCCCAGCCTTTAAAAGGCACTAGGGCGACAGGAGTGGGAATAGGAAGAGGTGGCTTGAGCCAGGGATGTCCGCAAATCACACTCCAGGCAAGGGATCCCCTGGAGGGTCAGCTTTTGCAGGGACAGAGAGGAAGCTGATTTAGAAGGAAAATATCCAGGAGGCCTCCTCATGGTGCTGCAGTGCTGGGGGTGGTTGGGCTGCCCTGAGGCCGCTTTCCTCGGCTTTTTTGGATCAAGGGCACCCTCTCCAGGCTGGAGTGCTTACTGTCAGATCTCCCGAGCAGTCTGAGCCATTTGGGTGCCTTCCCATTCACCTTAGCTATAATCCTTTTCTTTCATGTCCCCTGAATCTCCCAGGCACTTGTGATAAATTACACTTAAGAGCAGATGTTTGTGTGAAGTGAGCTTTAACTGGGGGCCCCAGGCCATATTCTGCTGCAGACGTGCTTTCCCGGGCCAATGCGATGTTTTCAAGATAAGTTTATTATTTTTTTTTTAAGATAATTTATTTGTTTGAGAAAGAGAGGAGAGATTGAGCAGCGGGGAGGGGCAGAGTGATAGATCTGAAGCAGACTCCCTGCTGAGCATGGAACCCCATGGGGGTCTCCATCCCATGACTACAAGATCATGACCTGAGCTGAAACCAAGAGTCCGGGGTTTAGCCGACTGAACCACCCAAGGGCCCCTTCAAAATATTTTAAAATTGGGGAGTTCTCACATGGAAATCCAATATCTTACTTCCCGTGAAAAATCAAAGGATCTGACAATACCGAGCACTTAAGTCCACGAGGCCATAACGCTGAGCAGAGCCAGGGGCTGCCTCCTTTAGCTGGGGGTGAGGTTCAAGGTCATTGCCATTCCTTGCTGCCCTTGCTCCATTCGCTTCTGTTACCACCTTCTGTGGGCACTGGTTTTCGACCTGGGATGAATATCTTTTGTTTCGTTCTTTTGTAGGTTTGCTATGACTTTAGTTATTATTCAATAAAAACTTAATTCTAAGCTTTTTGATCTGAGGTCATCTTGTAACATGTGAAGGTGATCAAGTTTCTCTTGAGGGAGGGAAAAAAAAAAAGTTGTTCTGGAGAAGACGTCCTCTTCTTGGTTCTTAATAAAGTAATGACCATATTTCGAGACTGTGGTTTACCCGGTTTACCTAATTAGGTTTACCTAATATAATGAAGTTGCAAACATATTAAAATGTGAGCAGAGGTTTTTTGGATTGATGGACACACATGCATTCAGTCACAATTATAAGACAATTGTCCTTCGGTTAAGTTTTGGGCTTTGGGTCGGGGAGGGGGGAAATAAGGAGTTTGGGTTAAGAAGTCTGACCTCTGTGTCTTGCTTTACTAGTATCTAACTGCTCAGTCTTCAAAGGGGGGCACTTCTGCCTCGAGAAGTCAGTTTTCCCACCTGTAAAAGGCATCTGTGGTTTTACGTAAACCTTTCACAAAGAACGTTCCTCCAAACAGTCTCTTTTTCCTGTGGTCGACTAACTTCACGAAGCCCTGGGATATGTAATAAACAGTGAACAGTCTTCTTCATTGTGGTACCTCTTAGAAATTTTAACATGTTAACGTGCATTGTGAATTTTCAAGAAGAAAGTGTAATATGCAACATTTTCCAATTCATTTTGACAATCAAAACCCTTTTTATTTAATTTCACAAAAGCATCTCAAAAGGCATCTCGGGGCGGGGCAGGGGGACATCCCCTTTGAGAAAACCCAACAAGGTGCTTGTTAAAGTCTCTTTCTGGCATGACATCAAGTATATAAGATGTGCATAAACCAGAAAAGGGTCAAGAATGACTATTTCTACTTGGCTTTGTGCAATGAATCACCGAGAACCTCAAATGTATTTTAATTTAAATCTATTTAAATAAATCCAAAACTTAAATTGATTTAAATTTATAAATTTAAATTTAATTTAAATATATTTAAATATTCAAAAGCCTTTCAGGTGTGTGATCCATGAGAAGGCAGTGTGTGTGTGCATAGTAAACACTCAGCGGGTTGGCAGAAGTGCCAGTGAGATTCCTGGTCTCTCGAGGAAGAAGACCGAAAGACCCTCACGTAGCTGTTGGCCCCTGTTTTCGGTTGAGAAGGCTCCCCTCCCCCAACCTGGTAATAACTTTTTAGTGGAAAGCTCAGATACGATTTATATCATCTCTCTGCATAGTGTTTGTGTGAATGTGTCAGGCATGTGCTGTATGCTGGTAGATGGTTTGCACCTCCTTCCACTCCTGCCTGAAGCCCGATGCTTCGACATCATTTTAGAGATGAGGCTTCTAGTCCCTGCAAAGCCCAGCCTTCCCTTGAGCCCAGCCCTTGCAGAGTCCTTTCTCCCAGTTTGCTGGTCACTGGGGAAGCAGCTCCTAATGTCTAATCTTCTAATTCCTGCCCTCAGGTTCACATTCTACTGTGGCCCAACTTACCCTAGCATTACAATTAGTGATGCTTCTAATTCTCTTCAGTTAGGTTTTTTTTTTTCCAGCGAACATGGTCTTGCTCAGTTCCTTGTCCTAGAGTGACCGTGACCTTATGTTGCAGAGGAGGAGAAGCTGCCTCAGGTGACACTGTAGAGCCACGTGAGTTAAATTCTTCCGTGAGGAGACCTCCCCTGCCACCCTGCTTTGTTTTCTAATGCAGATACCGGAAGTGTCCTGCCTCAGACCTTTGCTCATTCTGTCCTGTCTGCCTGGAATAGCCTCAGCCCTAATCTCCATCTATTAAAATCACAGTGCTGCTTGGAGGTCTGGGTGCAGTGGCCACTTCCTTTATGAAGACTTCGCCATGCCCAGAGCTGTAAGGAAATTTTTCATCCCTTCTATTCCCATATCATAGGTCAGTCTTTGTGAAAATTATTTTCCTTGTTTTAGTTTCATCTCAGTTCTCACCACTGTGGCTCACTTGCCTTTCTCTCCCTCTGTTCTCCTAGCACATTCTTCCTGTGCTTAATAAGGAAATGGCTTTTAGCAAATTCATTCCATGCTGCTCCGAGTGCCTTTTTCCAGAGGGCTTTGCTGTCCCCTGGGTCATGTTTCTCTGACTTTGGTGTGTGTCTTAATCACCAGGGGAGCTTATTAGAAATATAGATAACACCAGATGAAAAGGAGAGCCAAGGGGAATAAAAAGCGATGCTATGAGGATGAGAAAAGAAAAGGCAATTGGGAATTCTAGGAAAAACAAAAAGCTACACAAGAAATTTAATGTAATGATAGCACCTCTTTGATTCCATGATGAACAATATTTATATACTCCAAATAAATGATTGGTTTGTTGATTTATCTAAAACAGCAATATAGTATATCAGGAAGAGGGCAGAATAGATGTGGGATGTGAGGGTATGAGAGATTTAGCCTCATCTATTATGACAGCAAGTCAATAAAGGAGCTCTAACATGAAGACAGCACATGTTTTTTGAAACATGGAAACAAATCCCAGAAGAAACAACTTAGCTAAAAGTGGTTTCCCTGATGGGCGGAACTAGGTTATAAAAAAGCCAGAAGGCAGCAGGGGTCTATTGATTTTTCTTATAAGCATTTCAAAATGATTTTATCTTTTATTTATGTGTAAATATTACCTTGGTTAACTATTTTTTTAAAGGACTGTAGATTTCTAGACCCCCTCTAAGACCTACTGAATCGGAATCTCCAGGGGCTGGGCACCTGGGTGTATATTAACTTCCTGGGTGATTGTCCTGCACAGCAAACATTTGATAACTGGTGTGATGTTTACACGCAGCTATGGACTGAAGTAGGCATTCCTCAGATGGGGACTTGGAAGGGGAGTGGAAGTCTCCAAGCAACTCGTCTATGGGATTGGTGACCATATTTTTCAAACTGAAAATCTGAGACTGCCTTTGCTGCCCTCCAGAATGCAAGACCCTAAGCCTTCTGTGCCTGTTTGTGGGGTAGAAAGAGCAGACTTATAGGAAGATAGCTGCATCCCCCAGAGGACAGGGCAGAGAGGGGTTTCTGGCAGCCTTAGCTCAAGGCACTGTGGCAGGGTGTGCATCCCACTTAAAGCAAGGGCCATACACACTGACTGGGATATGAGGAAGGGTAAGACTTGGCATTGCCCTTCTGTGGCCCCCACTAAGGCAGGATGGAGAGGAATAAGCACCATATCAGAAGGTTCCTACTTGGATCCTTTTACTCGGACCTCAAGCATAAACCACTAATGCTATGAGGGTTGGAAAAGGCCATTAGAAGCTCCAGAGAAAGTAAAAAGCTGATCAAGAAATTTGACACGTTAAGCCCAAGATCAAGAGACAAATGGGGGGGGGGGGCTCTCCTTTCCACCTTGAGGGGTATATTTTCCTAGCAGGAAGGGAAGAGAATCCTGGTCCCAAGCATGGACTTGGGTTTATGGGCAGGATGCCTGACCCTGGGGAGTCCAAGTCCTCCTTCTTCAGTTCCTTGGGAGGTTTAAAAAAAAAGAAAGAAAGAAAGAAAGAAAGAAAGAAAGAAAGAAAGAAAGAATTTCCGATATATAGGAGCTCCAAACACCAAAGCTTCCTCTCCCTCTTCTCTCATCTATCCCCCTCCCCCATTTCCCTCCCACCCCTCTGCCAAACCCACAGAAGCTCAAAAGATCAGAGCTGCATCATGGGGTGAGAAAGGGGTCGGGCTTACCAGCCATGTGACCTGAAACTCAAAGCCTCAGTTTCCTCATTTGTGAGCTGAGGAAATGGTATCTACTCTGTGGGGTTATTTTGAGGGTTTCCAGAGACAAAAGTCTAACTTGTTAAGGATTCTCACCTCTGGTAGGTGCCCCACAGAGGGGGTCCCCTTCCTACCAATGATGACAAAAGTCAGTTTTCTAAGAGAACCTGCCATTCCAAGCCCCCCTTTGGAGTGCAAGGATGCAGTTTGGAGACGGACGGGGCCATCTGGGGTTCTCTAGGGATTGGGTGGCAGTAGGGAAGGGTAAAAGCGAGTGTTTACCAACACATGGTTGGTGTGTTGCAGGCACGGTTGCAAGACAGTGAATGCAGTCAGTTAATCTTTATAATAACTCTTGGTCACCAGTACCGCTCTCGTTCCCATTTGACAGCTGAGAAAGCAAGCTCAGAGAGGTGAAGAGGTTGCCCAAGGATCCAGAGGCACTCAGTGGCCACGCTGGGACTCAAAGCCAGGCGCCCTGTTCCAGAGCTCCTGCACCTGTCCCCAGCCCCGTCCCCCTCAGCTGTGCTCACCTGTGCCGCCAAGGTTCTCCTCGCAGGACTGCCAGAGCCCCACGTGGAACCTGCATTGGATGAACTTGTCGTCCCCCGTCTCCCAAATGTACTGGACAACCTGGCTCCCGGTATCCCTCCTGCCATCGCTGTCGTGGCCCCCGCTGAAGTGACTGCAGTGCGGCCCGCCCGGCTGGTCCAGGCACAGAGGCTTTGCCACCTTCCGGGTCCCCTCGCACCAGTAGCTGCTGCCCATGGCGATGAGGGAGAAGGCCAGGGCAAGGCAGGTGGGGAGGAGGGTCAGCACCTGCTGCTGTCTGGCCCCGACCATGGCTGGAGGAGGTGTGCGGCGTCAGGCTGAGCAGCGGGCCCCCTCCTGCCTCCGCAGGCTACCCGCCCCTCTCAGCCCTGCCATCTGGCACCCTTACGGGCTTCTCTCACATCCGCTGGGGGATCCTGGGTGCTCCCCCAGCGTGTGGCCTCTGCATGTGCATCTGTGGCCTGAGAAGCCGCAGGAGAAAGCCCAGAGAGGGGACGGGTTCCCACGGACAGAGCTGGCCCTTCGGTCCTTCCCAGGGAACGGGTGTGCAGAAGGAGGCTGGCTCTCTGTTTTTGTCTTTTTCAACTTGGGGTAAAATATGCAGGAGACGAAACTGACCACGGTGACCATGTGTACCCTCACATGATTGCACATCCCATCTCCAGACCTCCTCACCTTGTGACACTGGAGCTCCGCCCCTGGGAACGCTTACTCCCCATCCCCCCCACCCCAGCCCGGGCACCTGCCTCTCTACTTCCTGTCCCTATGAAGGTGGCCGCTCCTGGGCCCTCCCATGAGTGGGGTCATGCAGTACTGTTTCTTTGCGACTGGCTTATTTCACTCAGGGTATTGTCCTCAAGGCTCGCCCGTGATGTAGCAGGTGGCAGAATTCCCTCCCTTTTCAGTGTTCAGTAGCATCTCATGCTGTGGACAGACACGTTGTATGCATGCAGTCACCGGTCCACAGACACTCAGGTTCCTCCCACCTTTTGGCTCTTGCAGAGGGTGCTGGTGCTCGACTGAAGACCAAGGGCATCTGGGCAGGTGTCTGGGTGAGTCTGCCCACCCTCACTTTTCGCTTTCATCAGGGTACTTACTCAGTGTCGGGTGCCCAAAATGGGGAATCCCACGTTCCCTGCCCAGCCCTACGGACACAGGGACTGCCAAGGACAACGTCCTGTTTCTGGGACTGAGAGACTTGAGGTGCCGGCAGTCCGCTCCAGGGCCGAAGTGCTGGGGGGAGCAGGGGCGGGCAGCACCCACTCCACAGAACTCGGCATTCAGCACCGTCCTGGGGCCTCAAAAGCTGGCAAGCATAGCCCGTGGCACTCTCATTCCTGCCCTCACCAAGGGGCCCCTCTGGAAGTGGGGGACAGTCACTTCTCGGGCAGAGGACATTGATGCAAGAACGAGGGCAGGAGTGTCACAGAAAAGTCCAGTCTGAAAGGCGTCTGAATCACAAGTCCTAGATTGCAGCTGAGCTGAGGACCCCCCAGATACACCTGCAGACACTGGACTGGGCAGGTAGGAGAGAAGGGTGGTGCCATGTGGGTCCCTCTGACTCTCTACCTCCTGTTGGTGCAGACAGAGGGCAATGTCCTGTGAACCCTGTTTGTGGGCTTGGCCATCTGTCTCGTGGGAAGAGGATTTATCACATCTCATCACTAGATGGCATCTGTCCAACAGCAGGGAGGTCATGGGCAGCCCCAACCCCTCTCCCTTCAGAAAAAGAACGTTTTTGAGAATACATTCAAAGAGATTAGCTAGAATATTCTTACCGGGCAGGCATTTCCTTTGCGAGTGTGCAGCGTGGAAGACGCAGTCATTGTCGTGGGGCTCCAGAATGGCTTTCCGGCCGAAAGGAAAAGAATCGGAGCATTGTCGGGCACAATCTGTCCTGCTGTCCCGGAGACGACCACGCTGATTCCAGAGGTTGTACTATTGTCCCCGTCCGTTTGGGGGGGTCTTTGTTCACTAGGAGCATTTTTCCGCTAAGTTTTAAAATCTTGCCACGTGGCGGGGCAGGATCTTAAGATTGCCAAGGGCTTCTAGGAAATGATCCTTACTTGTTTTTCCCCAACCGTCCGGAATTCATTCACTCAGACAAGTCAGCCAAGAGGAGCTCCTCCGTCCGACTGGAATGGAGAGAAAAACAAAACTAGCCTAAATGAAAACAGGATCTTCTTGTCTCTAGCCCACCTGCATCTCAGCCAGGCAGGATGGCTTCCTCCCGGGTAGACTGGTAAACTTGCGCAGGGAGCGGTGGGGCGAGAAGGGCCGAGCCGAGGCCCCGCGAGGAGCTCGCTGGGGAAGAGGACCGTTCTGGGAGAGTTAAGGAAGATCAGCACCTGACCAGGTAGCCATGTCGGGGGATGCTGGGTCTCCCGGCCTTGCCGTTCACGGCTGTGTGGCCAAGGGCCAGCAACCTAACCTCTCTGTGCCTCACTTCCCCAGCCGTTGGGTGGAGCAGTCGTCACGCCCCGCACCTGCTTGTTGTGAGGAAGCGTGAAGCAGGTGGTCAGGGGCTGAAAGGTTCTGCACATGCGCACTTGCTGAGTCTGCGCAAATCATGGGGCGAAGGGTAGGGTGCATTTGGGGCAAGCCTCTGCCAGGTGGGCCGGGGGTGCAAGGGGGCAATCCGGAGGGCTGTCTGGCTTTCCCGCACGTCCCAGGCTCTTGGGTAGACGCGATCCTGAGTCCAAGCCGCTTTCTCCCTCCAAGTGTTTGCATAGACAGGGCCCCCCGGAAGGAGACCCTGCCCTTGGGGGCCTTGGTAAGAAACGGGCCTCCCTCTCCAAGACGCCCACCGCACAGCTGGCTGGCAGCTCAGCGGCTGGAACCCGAGGCTCTGGCCCGCGGGCCTCGTGCCCTGAGCTGGGTTTTGGGAGTAGAAGCCCCAGACGCCCAGGCCCTGGCTTTTCCTCCGGGGCGGGCCTCTGCTGAGGAAGTCCCTGGAGCGCAGCTGACTTGGGGCAAGGTCTGGGAAAAATCTCCCTGCCTTTGGGGTGGGGGTGGGGGTGGGGGTGGGGGGTGCTGGGGCGGGGGATGAGCCACCACCGATGGGAAACCGGGGAGAATCATCGGTAGGTGGCTCTAGCCCCGTCCAGATGCTCTCCGCGCGGCGTGGAGAGGGTTTGTGCAAACATTTCCTCGCGCGGTGCCTGGAGGAATGCAGGAGGCCGCCGCCTGTGGTCCATCTTGGACTGTTCGAGAAACGCGCCCGCGCCTGTGAAGTCGCAGCAGGAGGAAGGTGAGGCCGGCGGCGGGCGAGGCAGCGCCCAGGAGAAGGAAAGCGGGACCCCCGCCCCGAGTCCACGCGCTGCCCATGGACACCCCTGCTGCTGCCCGGGGGGCCAGGCCTCCCCCTCCCTCCAGGAAGCGCTCTCCTCCTGCCCCTGCGAGGCCCATGCTTGCCCTGCTGCTCCTGGTCTCCATCAAGCAAGTAAGAGCGGTTTATGATTTGAATTGTCATGGTGTCTGCTAGTAGGGTCAGTTCTGCATCTTTTCGGATCCCAGAAGCAGTTTCGGCTCTCGCAGGCAATTTGGGAAATATAAAACAGTATTGAGGCGGCAAAGATTAACCATAAGCCTAATATATTCAGAGGTCATCGTTGTTACTATTTTGGCATATTTCCTGCAAATCCTTTTTCTATGCGTGTTTCTGAGCAGCTGAAATTATGACGCAGAAATGTATCCTGGCTTTCCCCCCTTACACTATTTTGTAAGCATTTTCCAGGGTCATCATGAACTCTGTGCATAGCATTTAAACTGGTCCCAGATAGCCTCCTGTCTGCTTTTACAATTTTCTCAGGCCCAAGTGAGGGGGTTTTCTCTTCTTTCATTTCTCCTTTCCTTTCCTTCCTTTCTTCTTAGTATAAAAATATAGAATGATCATGGTTTAAAAAAGTGAACGTATAAAATTCAAAGAAGTGTAAATACCAACTACGAATCACTGTATTCCCACTGCCCAGTAATCACCCTCATTTGCCTTTGGGGGCTTATACTCTCAGACCTTTTTCTGCTATTTTTTTACCTATGCTTTTTTTCCCCCCTAACAAACATAGGATCAGACTTAAATAGTATCGTGCTATCAGCAAGTGTCAGGTGCGTCCCTTGTATTAACTCATTTTGTGCCCCTCGAGGGAGTCCCTCCTGTTAATCCCACTTACAGATGAAAACACTTCCTTGTGTTGGCTACAGTAACCCCAGGGTGTGATGTTTGAGGGCTTCAGGGTTGTGTCCTACAATGTGTGTGACCCAACCTACATGGTGGGCATTCTGACAGCTTGTTTTATTCTTTTTTTTTTCATTAAAGGTTTTATTTATTTGTTTATTTGAGAGACAGCGAGATCAAGCATGGGGAGGCAGAGGGAGGAGCAGACTCTCCACTGAGCAGGGATCCTGACTCAGGACTCAATCCCAGGACCCTGAGATCACCACCTGAGCCAAAGGCAGACGCTTCACCAACCAAGCCACCCAGGCACTTTCAGCTTGTTTTAATCTTATCCAGGGAGACTAGACTTTGGCCCCCTTTCCCATTGGAGGTTCCATTTTCATGCTGGACCCTAACATGAAGGAACCCCAGTCCCATTCACGCGAGAAATGCAGGTAATGAAAGTGGCTTGAGGAAGGGTTCTCTTTCTCCTTTGGTCCATGGGTGGAGTTCGTCTCTGTGTGTGTAGACATTGGGATTCCAAATCCCTCCTGCCCCCATCTAGGGAGAGCCATGGTGCCATGATGCTGCAAATATTCACCTCATCAAGCTTTCTTTGGTGCCAACTTGGAACCAGACAGGCAGACAACACCTGCCAAGTTCTCTGCGTCTGATCTCTTCCAGAGGCTGCCTTCAAGCCCTCACAGACTGAGGATGTGAGCCCGATGGGTGGTTTTGTGGAATCCCTGCGGTGGTGGCAGCCTCTGGGTGAGCCACTAGCCCAGAGGCAAGCCCTGGGTTCTCTCTTCCCCAGCATGCCGTGGCAGCTGTGGACGTATGACTATGTGTATGTTACACCAGCAAAATCGTCAGTGCTTCAGGCTGGTGTAGGACGCTGACAAAGCCATACCTTTTTCCTTTCATCTAACATGTTCCTAATCAATAATGTCCCTGTGAGCAGTGCCCCCTCCCCCACCTGCCACCCCGTCTGTCCTCAGAACCTCTTCGGTCCGTCAGTCCCCCAGGGTGCGTCCCTAACCGTGATGACCCCTGCCCCCCCCTTCTCTGGTCTTGGTCTTAAATCCCATAGTTTTCCCCCAGATGTTTATATTACAAGGCTTTGCTAGACATTCGTGATGAATTTTGCTCACAGACGCGTTCCCTGCATGGAATATAAATGACCGTGGCGTGTTTTCTGGCAGGAAGTCTTCCTAAAAATTCACTTAATGAGAAATTCTCAGGGATAGTTTAGTTTCTAAATTCAAGCAGTCCACCCCCCTCACCCCCTGCCGGACTCATTTAAGTTAATTAACAGTTGCTTTGGCTTCAAAAAACATAAACTCTCTCTCTCTCTCAGGCTCGTTAAGAAGTGAATTTGTGGCTCTTTCCTACATTGCTGAGGGGAGCGTAAAAAGGTGCATATTTTTAAATTAAAAAAAAAATTTGGCGAGGATGGGTCAGTCCATTATCAAAACCCTTTAAAAATGTGTATATTCAATGACCCAGAAATTCCAGTTGAAAGAATTTCTCCTAAGAAAATAAAGATGTGCTCAAATGTTTAATTGTGAATATTTTCAGTACAGCAGAATTTACGTTAGCATGCGTCTTGGCCCATGTAAGTGTTCGATGCTGGAGAATTTGAAAACTGAATCATATCCTATTCCCTTACCGAACATCACATAGCTGTTAAAATGATGTTTTAGAAGTATGGCTCTTGAAATGGATGTATATTCACAATGCATCTTCTGGTAGAAGCATGAAACTAGATGATTTCCTTTTTCAGTTAAAATAAAAAGGGAAAGAAAGAGAAAAATAAATAAATAAACGGAAGCGTGTGCCCAGATAGAAGAGGCTGGAAGGAGACGGTCATTTCTTTTTTATTTATTTATTTATTTATTTTTAAATTTTATTTTTTATAAACATATAATATATTTTATCCCCAGGGGTACAGGTCTGTTAATCTCCAGGTTTACACACTTCACAGCACTCACCATAGCACATACCCTCCCCAATGTCCATAACCCCACCCCCCTTCTCCCAAGCCCCCTCCCCCCAGCAACCCTCAGTTTGTTTTGTGAGATTAAGAGTCACTTGTGGTTTGAGAGACGGTCATTTCTGATACTAAGATCAGGATTCCACCTTCTCCCCTTTTGGGGCTCTCCTGCAATTTTTTTTTTTTAAAAGATTTTATTTACTTGTCAGAGAGAGAGAGGAGAGCGAGCGAGCACAGGCAGACAGAATGGCAGGCAGAGGCAGAGGGAGAAGCAGGCTCCCCGCCAAGCAAGGAGCCCGATGTGGGACTCGATCCCAGGACGCTGGGATCATGACCTGAGCCGAAGGCAGCTGCCTAACCAACTGAGCCACCCAGGCGTCCCTCTCCTGCAATTTTTTGTTTGAATTACAGAGAGGCGTATGCCTTCTTGAACAAAGAATACAATAAAATGGATTGAGAGCAATTCACAGAAGGTCTTTTTTCCCTTTCCCTTGATCGCTTCTCAGCCAAGGTGGGCATTGATGCTGGCTGCCCACTCAAGGGAAAGAGGAATCAAGATCAAGTTGATTTTTTTCCAGTTAGAAAACATCTGGGTGTACCTGGGTGGCTCAGTGGGTTAAGCCTCTGCCTTCAGTTCAGGTCATGATCCCAGGGTCCTGGGATGAAGCCCCACATTGGGCTCTCTGCTCAGCAGGGAGTCTGCTTCCCTTCCTCTCTCTCTGCCTGCCTTTCTGCCTACTTGTGATCTCTGTCTGTCAAATAAATAAATAAATAAATAAATCTTTAAAAAAAAGAGAGAAAACATCTGTTCATGCTATTTCTTTGCCTCCTTACCTTGTTTGGATCTGGATGTGATCGTCATATCTTGTGTTTTTCATGTCTTCGGAACAAGTAACTGGGAAGACAGTCTGTTTGTCCAGCTCCCCTGAACTGAACAAATTTGGTTCCTTCTCCTTCCCCTTCTTCTGACCATGGCCATCAGTCATGGCAAAGGGCAAGGGAAGAGGGCAGAGTAAGTCCAGGGACACAGCTCACGTGCATGACTGATTTTATTGTCTCTTCCTTGGCCAGTTCCAGTGATGTCCCTGACAATATAAGTAGCTCTTTATCCAAGAAAGTGTCTAACTTTGGCGGCTTGGAGGATTCTGGAAGCTGATGATTTGGTTCTCAGCTTCTTTGCAGAACGTGTGAAAAATAATACAAATCCAGTTATAGTCCCGTCGGGAAGCTGATTTTCCTAAACAGCGTGTTAGCAAACTCCCTTCGTGACTCTTATGCTGTAACTCAGAGACAGAAGGTATTGCGGGAGGTTGAAAGTTTATTGGAAACTGAAGCCTAAGGGTAAATGCCAATTATTTCCTCATCATTATCATCATTGTTATTACTTATTGGCTAATCCCATGGTTTCCAGATGGTTGTGCTAATGTGCCTCAAGGCACCACTGTGAGCTCACAGGGGTGCTGTAAGGTATTTTAATTTTTCTTTTTTTTTTTAATTTATTTGACAGAGAGATCACAAGCAGGCAGAGGGGCAGGCAGAGGGAGAGGGGGAAGCAGGCTCCCCGCCGAGCAAGGAGTCTGATGTGGGGCTCGATCCCAGGACCCTGAGATCATGGCCTGAGCCAAAGGCAAAGGCTTAACCCACTGAGCCACCCAGGTGCCCCAATATTTTAATTTTTCAAGGGAAGCAAAGCGACCCATGACATCCGCTAGACCCTGGGAATTACTAGCTCAAGGTAGTTCCTGGTTTCAGCATTAGATTGTGCCCCATTCCCTTTGCTGATGTTGTATCTCTGCAAAGCTGGTTTTTCATTTGTTTGTTTGTTTGTTGCAATTGCTGTACTGAAAAGCAAGTACTGCGCAAACATCCATGTGGATCAAGGTGGTGTCCTATTGGATCCCCAAGTTTGGGAAGTTGTGCAATCTCCAGTAGGCATTGTTGAGTTGCGAATACTGACGTCCTTTGGCCTTACCTACTCAAAAAATCGGACTTTAGGTCTTTCTTTTGGCTTAGGGGGACTATGGGAAAATGGCAAGTCACCAAGGGCGCCATGACCTGAGAATATTTGGTAATCTCTGGTCTAACTATGACTCTACCAGATCTTCAAAAATTTTGTCTGTGTGGTTCTCTGGAAAGGATGCAAAGGAATTATTCTCAGGTGCCATAGTGCCTTCTGTAGTATTGGGGGGTAGGCCATGCTGGGCAGAGAAGGGAGAGGAAAGACTATACTAGTGACTCAGAACATGGAAGCTTGACATCCATAAGGCTCATAGATGGGGTGTGTGTGTGTGTGTGTGTGTGTGTGTGTGTGCGTGCATGCGTGCACGTGCCTTTTGATGGATCATCTCCCCAGTTTACACTGGGCTTCTCCACTCCCTGTTGTTACACCTGTTGCTATGTGTGTCTTACCTCATTCTTTTAGGCTGTCTTCCTGGCCCAAGAAAGTATTTGAGTTTTTTACCCCCTTGTGAGAGGACACAAAGCCTCAAAGCCAACTGAACTGGGTGACCTTATCCCAGATCACATATCTAGCCCCTCCCATGCTCATTCCCCACCTTCAGCTCCACCCCATGCCTGTGCCTCTGTTTCTTTAGCTGGAAATTGAGGACAGTAACTCCTGGCTAGTGCTAGGGACTTGTATTCAGAGATGAAAGTCATGTCTTGGCCCTCAAGGAACATATGGGGTAGAGAAGGAGTTGGACAAATGAACCACCAATGATAGTACAACATGATGGGACACAGGACTTAGTCATGTGTGGAGTCACAGGGCACTGGGAAGAAGGGTTCCTGGCTCAAGACTTCAGTGACAGAGGTGGTCAAGTGTGACTGGGGGGTCATTAGGCTTGAGTTGAGCCTTCAGGGGCGAGCAGATGAAGATGAGGGTAGAAGGGAGGGCCAGTGGGAAAGGCAAAGATGGAGTCACAAAGGAACATGACTTAGGGTCAAGAGGTTTGGCCCTGGGGTGGTTGAGATGTCATCTCAACTCGACAGGCCATGAGGGGAAGACTTTAGGCAGGACAGCCTTGTGGACCTCTCTCTCTGGAGCAGTGTAGATCAGGCCAGAGGCAGGGGAAATGGGAAACAGGGTTAGACAGGAGAGAGGTGTAGGACAGAATCTGGTGTCTGGTTGGATGATGTGGAGGAAGGAGCCAAGGACAGCTCCCGGATTCTGGTTTGTGGCTGATTCTGCCAACACCAAGCCCCTAGGGGATGAAACTCTTCAGGACCAGAGAACGATAGGGTATGAACATCACTTGACTTTGATTGTCAGCCAATTATACAGTTATTTTATCTTTAGCAGATTCTAAGTCCTTTAGGGCAGAAGCTGTGTTTTCTCCATCACCTCATCCCCTTTAGTTCCTCCCTAATGCAAAGCCTGGCATGTAACAGGTGTTCAATAAAGAGGAGTCAGTTGAAGAAGAGAAAAACCCTTTTGGCCCCCTGTTGTGTTAAAAATGAAACAACGAGTGGTACAGAAACACAATTAGATGTTGTCGGACAACTCAATTATCTGGAAAGCCCAAACATGCATATTGTATTTTTAAGGTTCTATGGGAGGGAATAGTTAATTATAGAAAGGGAAAAAACCCAAGGTCTCAGTATGGTAGCAGAGCATCTCTCTACCCAGTCTTTGACTCTGGACCCTCAGTCAGCCAGGTGGGATGGCTCAGGTCCCCACAATACTCCCAGCCTTCCCCTGACACACTATGGAGCTCTTTCCACTGGAGCTTTTCTTCTTGAGATTCACGTAATCTTAGCAACATGCAACTGTTAATCTCATCGTGTGTGACATCCAGGAAGACCATATTGCCTCCTCTTAAAATATCAACCTCACTTGAAGATTTGGGGGAGGGGTAAAATTCTTTCAGGGGTGCCTGGGTGGCTCAGTCAGTTCAGCTTCTGCCTTCAGCTCAGGTCATGTTCCTGGGGTTCTGGGATTGAGTCCTGTATCAGGCTCCCTACTCAATGGGAAATCTGCTTCTCCCTCTCCCTCTGCTTCTGCTGCTCTGCCTACTTGTTCTCTCTCTCTCTCTGTGTCAAATGAATAAAATCTTTTTAAGAAAGTCTTTCATATCTGTACTAAAACCAATATGATTGGATTATGGAGTCAATTTAAGATTTGTGTCCACCTTTAAGATAGAATATAAGATGCCAAAGAAGTCTTATTTCTTGGTGCAGGCCATTATGGCCACTTCAACGGAAAGTTTTGAAATTTGTGGAGGAACAGTTACAAGGCCACCTCTGTAGTGAACTGGGAGTCATCATGGTTTTCTTCTGCCCAGGTTACAGGATCCCTTCTTGAGAAAACAACTCGCAAGTGGGCTCAATACAAAGAGAAGTGTCTGAGAGACTTGCTCAAGGAACCTTCTGGTAAGCAGGTGTATGAGTTATCTGTGGCTGTGTAACAAATAGCCCCAAAGCTCAGTAGCTTAAAGCAGTCATCGTCTTCATCATCCCAGTTTCTGTGGGTGAGGAATTCAGACCAGGCACAGTGGGGATGACTTGTTTTTGCCCTACAGTGTCTGGCGTTTAGATGGAAGGCTCAGTGTTTGGGAGCTGGAATCATCAGAAGGCTTGTTTGCACTGACAACAGATGGCTGACTGTGGTTCCCAGCCATGAGTCCATTGGCCAGAACACTCTCAGTGGCCTGTCCATACAGACAAGGCTCCTCCCAGCATGGTGGTGAGGCTTCCAGGGCAAGCATGACCAGAAGCCATCTTGCCTTTTATGAGCCAGCCTCAGAAGCTATTCCTCCCATATTCAGTTGCATCAGGTGGTTACCAAAGCCTACTCAGGTTCAAGGGAAGGGAGGAGAGCTCCCCACCTCTCATTGTAAAAGAGCACATGGGACGGTATATACATAGATGTGACACCACACTCACCACCAAATCGCATGACCTGAGCCACTGTCATAGATTAACCTGGGACTCTGTTGGGTAGGTGGGTGGGAGGAGGTCCAACATTTCTCCTAGCCAGGTCTAGACTAGGGTTAGAGCCTTCCAGCAAATATGTTCATCGTTCGATCAGTCCATGGCCTCTCCTGCCCGCATACTGACTCTTCAGATATGTCCAGATCCCCCCCCCCTTTTTTTTGAATGATGAAATCTGGCCTCTCATCCTCCTGACTGCCTTCAGATGATTTCATTCAGCGGCTCAGTGGAGGAGAGGATACCGTAAACGCTGTCTTCTTTTTCCTGACTCAAAGAGTCCCAACCTTCAAGCCATACCCCTCTCCCTCTGACTATTTCTTCAGCCCAGTCTGGTGGCAATCAGAGCTTGGTATCTGTTATGAGAACCACCCCTTACTTTAGGGAATATTGTTTTCTGAAATCAAAGTAGGGCATGTTCTCTTTTTCTGGAGTCCTACCGTGAGAAGCTTGGCCAGGTGAACATTGTTTCACACAGACCATGTGCTAACACTTGGCATCCGGGTCGACAAGATGCCCTGAGCCAGCTTATAAGCTGGCAGATCTGTATATGTGGGATCCTGATGCTAGTAACGTGGTTGTTCAACCTGAGTGGCCCCTGCATGCTAGCCCCAATAGGGAGCAGACAGGAATGATGCTTAGTTCCCAAGAGTGAGGAACTTGCAACATGGGAATTTGGGATCCAACCTGAAACCCCTTCCTTTCATTCCAGGAGGTCCATAAGGCAGTGCCCTGTGTGTTCAGCATCTCTCTGCCAAGTACCAGGGTGCAAATCGTCCCCTGAATTTGAGGTGGTGCAAATGCCTCATTATGATTGTTGAGTTGGTCTTCAAATGGAGAGATATGACCCTACAGAGGTTATGGGTTGTGTTGGATATGGGCAACCAAGAACCTCAGTTTTGGACCTCCCTATACCCATGGGTCGTATCGTGCATTTCACAGTCAGGGTGTTCCAGCATCTAACTGATGAAGGTTTGACAATTCTGTAGTGAGTTATGGAACAGAAGGCACTGGGTAAACCTCCAAGTGTCCTCCTGACCCCGAGTTTGTGTGATAGTTCAGTCCATGTAAAATAAACCAGCATCAGCATGACGTGCACATGGACATAACTGATGGGACCGCTGCCAGAGGTCAGGTTGAGTAGACAAAGCCACAGAGCTCGGGGTGCATTAAGCATTCCTTCCTCCCCACACTGTTCCTCATCCTTGATGTATCTGGACAATGGGACTCCCCCGTGCTAGTTCCTGCATAGGTACACAGCTTCCCGTGCCAGGGAGGGGCCTCTGCCTCCATCGGTGGCCCTGGTGCTCTGACATGGCCCTCATCCAGGACCTTTTCTCCCCACAGGGACCTTTTGTAATGGGACCTTTGATCGATACGTGTGCTGGCCTCATTCTTCTCCAGGAAATGTCTCCGTTCCCTGCCCTTCATACTTACCTTGGTGGCGTGAAGGTAGTAAGTCTTATTTTACCATTTTCTGGCAGTTCTCTTAAAGGCTGGTCCCTCCTGGGTAGGCCATCTGGGGAGCAATTAGGAAGAGCACATTGCAACCGAGTACTTTTCTCAAGTCCTCTTTCCCCACAAGTCTCCTAAGCTGTCAATAATCCATCTTCCTTCTTCTCTGGGCACCTCGTCTTGCCTTCCTGACATTCTTCTGCATCTGGTGCTCCATTAATATACAACAGTCCTCTTTTCTTTGAAGACTGGAGAGTCCAGGCTCAGCTTCTACAGAATTTGCTGCAGTGAGGGTTGCCATGGAGAGGAGAAGGAGCTGGGGGAGAGATTGGGAAGCTCACACCCACAACTTTGGTCTTCCTGGATGGAGAAGAAGGGTGCCCAAACTATCCTTGTGATAGCTTTGGAAGGTGGTGCTACTGGGTGGTGCTTTTAAGCCCCATAGGACTTAGATAGAGTCTTTAACCACTCAGCTTGCCCCCATCTTGCTTGAAGGAAGTGGCTATTATGTAGGACCCCCAGGAGATTATCACATGCCCACCTGCCCCAGCTGCCCAGCCTCTTGGTTGGTTTATGCTGGAAGGGGTAGAGAAACAATGACTGGTTAGAACTCCTTTACATTCGACTGTAGGCCATCAAAGAATAAGGAAAAAAAAAAAACTATTCTCAAAAAACATAAGCAATTACAAAGTTCCAGGCAAAACCAAGTGGGAATGGGTTACAGAGAAGGAGAGATGGTGATATTTTGTATTTAATTTCAGCTCAGTAAATCATCGGTTAAAATTTGGTTTCGATTTTCTGAGGCCTCTAGTGCAAAGAGAGAGTTTCCAAGGAAGAGAGGTGCATTCTGGGTGGGACGGCTAGTGGTATGTTCTGTGGAATTGTCCTCTGGTGAAATCCGGTTGGAAGTGACCCAGGAGGCGTGAAGAGGTGATGTTTAAGGGAAGATACCAGAGTTTGCTGGACCGGAGAGTCTGGATAAGTGAAGGAAGCAGCCGAGTAGGAGCCAGCTCCAGTGGGGTGGGGAGAGCACTGCACTTGGAGTCCAGAGTCCATTCGTCTCTTTTACACTCAGTGACTTTGGGCAAGTGTCTAGAGCCCTCTGAACTGTTTTCTTGTCTATAAAGTCAGGTGAACAACTACTCTTGGGACCCCACTGAATGAATAAGAAAGGCAGGCCTGGAGTCAGCCACACAGCAGGTGCTTTGTAGATGGAACTGAGGTGGAGACCAAAGTCCAGCCCTCAGAATGCTGAAGGTCTTTAAGACTCCAATGTCCCTGGATCTCAAGGGCACATGGAGCAGACCACCCGTGCCCAGCTCCTGTACCTGTGCATTCTTCCCAAGAGCCAAAAATGGAGGCCCATTCCACCTGAAGGAAAAAAGTTGTCCAAAATCTGAACTTACAAAGAGTTGAGTTAAAGGCTTTTTTTAAAAAATGGGTTCTGGGCTTCCAGAGTGCCCCAACAGGAGTGTGATTCGCAGAAGGTGGAAAGTTACTCTTCCACTCAACGTCCTGTGCATTAAATCTTAGAATCCAAAGGGATCTGTACAGTGAGAAGAAAATGTGGAGTCAGTGGAAGGGTTTAGAGAAGAAAGAAGGAGAAAAGTTCTGGTGGGATAAGACCAGAAGAAGACACACAATGGAGGGTGGGAGGTGGGACGATACTTGACTCTACAGGAGGCTGGGGCTTGATTGCATAGAAATTGGGTCTGACACCAAGGGTTTTAACTCTCCTCTGGAGGCTGAGATCCCATGGAGCCAGGAAGAGGCTGAGGCATGGGAAGGACTTCATACAATTTGTGGTTTGGGGATCTGATGTTGATGGCTCGCTGGCTGGGAGAACGGGGTTGGGGGGCAGAGAGCTGACACTGAAAGTGACTGCAGGGATCCAGAGAAAGGGACCATGATGGAGTGAATGCAGGCAGAGGCAGAGGAACCATCAAGACTTGTCAGATGAAGCAGGAGGTGAGGGACAAGAGGGCTGGAAAGTGGAGGAGAGGAATTGAGCTCACACCCCGCCTGGCCCCACCCATGCTCACCATCATCTGGGTGCTGGCTCAGGGCTCCCACTGCTCACGTCTGGCATGTCCCACAAACAGCAAGGGAGAGGGCTGCCCTGAAGGGGAAGAGAGCCAATAAGAGGTTAGGTCAGAGAGTACTGGGGGCCAGACCTTACAGGGCTTTGTGGGAGGCCGGGAAGGGCTCTGGCTTGTCTTCAGACAGCCTTTGGAAGATTTGGAGCGAGGCATGGTGTGGCGTGGCTGCTGTGTGAACCATAGACCACGAGTGACAAGAGCGTCAGAGGCATTTGCAATAATCCGGGTGAGAGAGAGAGAGGTGGCTCCAGGAAGCAGGGAGCAGGGGACGAAAGCCAAAAGGCAGGGCTCAGATTTGGGGTATGTTGGAAGGTCCAGGTGACAGGATCGGCTGATGGGCCAGATGAAGGGTAGGAGAGACAGACAGAAAGCAAGGATGACTCCAAGGTTTGGGGCCTGAGGCCCGGGGCGATGGGTTTGCCATCAACAGGAGCTAGAAATTATGCGACTAGCCAGGTTTGGGGGAGAAGACAAAGAGCTTGCTTTGGGGAATGGTGTTAGAGAAGGCAGCTAGAGACCCTTGTGGAGACTTCAGCTGGGCAGATCAGCAGATCTCTGATCTGCGGACTCAACAAATAGTCACCATTGGTCCACACTGTGCAGGGTCGGGAGAGGGACATTAGGACAATTTCCGTTGCTCATTTGCAAATCCAGTTCCTGGTTTTCCGGTGGGGAGGAAGGATGGCAATCCCTTTGGGGGTGAGACCTAGGAATGGACATGACTGGGTCACAGCAGCCTTCCTCACGGACACAGAGGCATCCTGTTACTTGCAAACACACACATGCCCATGCACACACTCATCGAATCCCCCCCAACTTGGGGAGGGCTGGTACCTTGACCATGATGGTCCTCAGCTCTTCAAGAAGACACTGGAAGTCTTGGGAGTGGGAGGGTCCCAAGCTCAAGGCCACCAAGCCTGTAGGTGACAACGCAGGCTCTGTCCACCTCTTTCTCTTTTTCATGGCGCCACCTCTAGAACACCAGGACAGGACGCCCCTCTCTGATTGCACGCAGCCAGGAAGCCCCAGGTCCGCGTCTCCCAGCTGGGCTGCACCTTTGAGGGCTCCCACGTCTCTGAGTCACCAGGAACTGTTCTAACTCCAGAGACTTTGGGTAAACACAACAGACATTAGAGGACCGTGGTTTGTTATGAAACTCAGAGGCTTCCATGTTTCTTTCCTTCCCAAATAAACAGCAGGGATGCTAATGAGTACCCCCTCCCCACCCCCCCAAAAGGGAAGTGAAAATCCCTTTTCCCTGGGATTTTCCACAGCTTTGCGGTGAGGACAAGGGCCTCACCACGTGCTCAGGCACGGGCTGCTTGCTCTGACCTTTCCCCTAGAGCTGTGTTTACTTTCAGAAAACTCAGGAAGGGCCTACAGATACTGCTTGGCTCCGGGCACTTGGCAGACGCTGGAAAACTCCACAGATATTTGGCAGGATGACTCCGAATGCTCCAAGAACCACAGCTCCTACAGCAACGTGAGTGCGCTTGGCCCGGTGATGATGGGCCCCGGGCCCCAGGCCCCTACCACCCTCCACCAGGGCCCCCCACCCCAGCTGGCTTTGGGGGCCACACAGACTTCCCCCACAGCTGGTCTAGCCCAGACTCCCCTGGAGAAGGTCCACAGTCACATGAAAGCAACTTCTGGCCACTGGATTTCTTCTGCAACAAGGGTGACATGGGGACGCTTCAGGCCGCCTGGTTTCTCATCCCTGGCCTAGTACTGGGTGCATAAAAGCGTGTGCACACCATAGACACTTAATAAATACTCAGGGAACAGTTTTGTAGATTCCGAGCATTGGGTCTGTGTGGGGCCTGGGCCTCAGACCAGTACCTAGGTCCCCAGGTAATGCCAGCGTGCAGCTGAGGCTGGGACTCGGGGGATCATGAGTGACCCTCCAGCAGGTGTGGAATGCCTATGGCCTCCTCTGGGCTCAGCCCCGCAGGCGCCTGAGGTAGCACGTGAGGACAGCAAAACCAGAATTGGAAACTGCTCTCTCCAAGACCGGAAGTTAAGATTTCTCTCTTTAGAGAGGTGAGGCCTGGGGCATTGCCTTGTCCTCTCTGCCAATGGCCATTTCCCCAAGAATTCAAATACTTAAAAAAACAAACAAACAAACAAAAAACAACAAATCCCCAAAACATGAAAAACCAACTTCAAAATCCTCAAAACATAAAAAAACAGCTTCTGGCCATGTTTGCCTGTGTTTCTAATAACAGGTTGATATTTTGCCCAAAAAAAGGCTAGTGATAGCAGATCTTTGATCTTCTGAGTGCTGGCAAACGAAATACGTGATTTCTTCCTTCTCATCAGTCGGGGGTCCTTATGCACGATAAAAGATTCTCTTTAGGGAGATCATGTTTGTATGTAAATTTGTATGTGTGTATAGAATTTTAATATATATACTTTAATGATAAAATTTAGTTTTCCATACCACATAAGAGATATCAATTGATATATATCTGTTATTTTTAACATTTTATTTTGAAATAGCCAAACACATAGAAAAGTTAACAGAATAATAAGCACCCACAGACCCACTATCTAAATTCAAAATTTTATTGTGTTAACATGATTAACATTGTATTAACATATTAACAAGGATTAACGTCCCCCCTCCCCCATTTGCTCTTGCTTTGTCTCCCTCTTTGTGAAATATTTGACTGTAATTTGCAGACATCATGACATTTCACTCTTAAATATTCGTCAGGTCCTTCCTAAGCAAAGGCATTATTCTGCGTAACTACAGCACCACGATTCCAATGAACGTCCTAACAGCTTAAGTTTTATCTCATTTCAAGTTTCCCCAATTTTTCCCTCCCATTTTTAGAACTTTTCTTCCCTGAACCAGAGTCTAGTCCTGGTTCATATATTGGGGTTCATTTCATATCACTTTAGCATCTTTTAATCTAGAATCTTCCCCATCCCAGCCCATGGCAGCCCAGGACACTGGCTTTGTGAAGACACCGCCCCCCCCCCCCGAAAACTTTGTTGTCATTCGATGCGTTCTTCATCTTCTGCATGTCCTTAAGCTGGAAGTTGGGTTTGGAGGTTTGGTAAGACCCAAGTTCATCCTCGTAGGTGCTGGGTACACTGTGTAGCCGCATGCCAGGAGACCAAAATGTCAGGTGTCTCACTACGATGATGTTCTGTGTGATCACTTGGTCTTGGTAGTGACAACCAGATCTCTCAATGGTATAGCTACTTTCTCCCTTTCTATCTGGCTAGTAACTGGTGGGACGATGCTTTGGAATCCTGTGTGTGTCTTGTTCTCTTTGTCAGTATCACAGCCTTCATCGACGATGCTGACTTGAGATAATTTGAGCTCTGCCATTTAAAAAAATTTTTTTTAAGATTTTATTTATTTATCTAACAGAGACAGCAAGAGAGGAAACGCAAACAGGGGGAGTAGGAGAGAGAGAAGCAGTCTTCCTGCTGAGCAGAGAGCCCAATGCTGGGCTCGATCCCAGGACCCCGGGATCATGACCTGAGCCCAAGGCAGTCGCTTAACAACTGAGCCACCCAGGCGCCCCTCTGTCATTTCTTCTATATTTACTAGCTGGCATTCTTCTGAAAGAAGACTCCTTCCCCTTTCCCCTGGTTTTGGGTATCGCTATGAATTTACAAATTGCTTTATTCACTTATTATTTTGATGCTCATTCTCTTTCTAAATTTAGCTAATGAAATCCCTCCAGACTGGCTCCTGTGTCCTTTTGTAATACTCTCATTGGTCTTGGACCACTCATCTGATGATTTTCCTGTTCTGGGCCCAAATTAGCAATTTCTTCCAAGAGTTCTGGATTCTCTTAAGTGGATAAATGTTATTAGAAACCAAGATCCCAGGATGCCTGGGTAACTCAGTCGGTTAAGCATCTGCGTTCGGCTCAGGCCATGATCCCAGGGTCCTGGTGTTGAGTCACATGTCAGGCTCCTTGCTCAGCAGGAGGCCTGCTTCTCCTTCTGCCTGCCTCCCCCTGCTTCTGTTCTCTCTCTCTGATAAATAAACAAATAGGTAAATAAATAAACAAATACATATATTTGGAAGGAAGGAAGGCAAGCAGGAAGGAAGGAGGAAAGAAAAAAAAGAGAAAGAGGAAAGGGAGGGAGGGAAGGAAGGAAGGAAGGAAGGAAGGAGGGAAGGAAACCTATCATAGGATTCTATCTATATAAAATTTAAGAAAGTGAAAATTAATCTCTAATGACAGAAAGCAGACCAGTGTTTACTTTGGGCATAAGATGGTGTGAGGGAATGAGAGGAAATGTATTTTAAAGGGTCACAGGGAAATTTTGGGGAGGTTATGGGAATGTTCATTATCTTGAATGTGGTGGTGAAATCACAGATCTATTCATGTCTGAATTCATCTAGGTTTATTCTTTAAATACATACAGTTTATGGTACACCAGTCTGCTTTAATAAAGCTGATAAGAGTGTTCTGTAGAGAAGTTTAAGCCATGATTTAGCACATAATACTTATTTGCTGTGGGTTCTTGTACAAAAATTTAGCGGGAAACAGCATGATGGATTGAATGAGAAGGTGGGATTCCATTGGAAAAATCACGACAACACAGAGTTTCCAGCAAATTATCCTCTGTTCACCACCAGGCTGCCCTGGGACTCAGAGAAAATATCTCACTGTTTTATGGGGGCTTCACCTAAGGGGTCTTGTCTGACAAGTTATTTTAGGAGGGAACACCCAGGTGAAAACCTGGCCCCATCTTCCAGAGAGAGGGATTCCTACACCCTAGGAACAGCACTCCGAGGGACAAAAAAACAAAAACAAAAACAAAACAAACAAACAAAAAAACACCACCTGTCCTCATTTCCAAGACACCTTCTTGTTCTGAGCACAATTCTTCCATGATAGTATCTATCCTGGTGCATCAAGGCTGGACTATAGCACCAGCCATCAAGGTGAGACCCTCCCAGTGGGCATTTCAGTTCATCAAGGCTCTTTGGCCTCTGAGATGGGCCAGAGAGCAGTCTTAGCTACCCTAGTTGGGTGTCTACAAGGCTACAGTGCATGCCTAGAGCCATGGTCCTCCTGGGCACGGAGCTGGGGGGTGGAGATCATAGCTTCCTGGCTTGGTGGTCAGATCTGCTCTTTGTCTGTGCTCAGGCGGAACACCATGCCTTGCTGTCGACCTTGCAGCTGTTGTACACTGTGGGGTACTCCCTGTCCATCGTCTCCCTCCTCCTGGCACTCACCCTCCTCTTGTTTCTCCGGTGAGTGGAACCTCTGCTTACAGGTCTTCAGGTGTCCATCCTGGGAATTGTTCGTTGGCTCCCTCTAGAGTGCAGAAGACTGGGCTGGCTGATGTCATGACCCACCAGAGCTAGAAGGGATGGGAGAGAGTCTCTGGCCCATCAACTCCATTTTGCAGGTGAAGGGGAAAGGGATCTAAGAGGTCCAGGGAGAGGATCTGGGTCGCTGGTGGTCACAGAGTACACCTGGACCTGGAATCGGGGAGTCTTACCTCTGCTTTAGCCTTCTCGGGATTGGACAACCTCCTGTCTACCCCACCCTGCCAGAGGCATGATTTTTACAGAAGAGACTAAGAAACTTTCCTAAAGCAAATTAGTGAGTGGTAGAGCTGGGCCCCTAGACTCCAATTAGCTACCAATCATCTGAGTCCTTCCTCGGTGCTGGGCACATTTCTGAGCAAATTACATGCATTAAGTCATTTAAATGTCTTCCTAATCAGAATTGAGGCTAATTCTAATCCTCGGAGATTAGCATTATCATTAGCCCCATTGTATAAGTGAGTTGACTGAAATATGGAGAGATCAATACCTTGTCCAATGTCACGTGGCTGGTGAGTGATGGGGGCAGGTTCACGACCAGGCAATTCAGAGACTGAGCATTTTCATTCCCTTATATTATTTCTCAGAATCTAAAGCCTTAGTGTACTTTACTAAATCGTGTTTTTAGGAATCACCCAAGTGAGATATTTATGGACCCCCTAGGGGGCCTTCCAAGGGCTGCCTCTCATCCTTCCTTCAGCAACATCACTGAGGATAACATGGCAGAATGAGCATTGGATAATGATGCAGGAGACCTAGATGGGTGCCTGGAGACCAGGATGCTAGCTCCATAATGGCTTCCGACCTGGGCTCCTCTAACCCCAGGCCTGGTCCCTCAATCTCAGGATATTCTATAGCTCCTAGATTAAAGTCATGACCATACACCCCATCTGGAGAGCAATTCTTTTTTTTTTTTTTTTTTATTTTTTCAGCATAACAGTATTCATTATTTTTGCACCACACCCAGTGCTCCATGCAATCCGTGCCCTCTACAATACCCACCACCTGGTGCCCCCAACCTCCCACCCCCCACCCCTTCAAAATTCTCAGATCGTTTTTCAGAGTCCATAGTCTGGAGAGCAATTCTTGAGCAGTGGGAGAATTCCACAGCCTGTACCCATTGCTGTCCACGACCTCCTTCAGTCACCTTCCCAAAGTCCCAGGAGCAAGCCCAGAGAGTGTAGCTGTCCAACACTAGAAGTTACTTTAGCTAAGCCTAGGGGTTGACCAGATGTCCATTTTGTCTCATGTGCTAGAAAGTAAGATCTAATCCTTGCCTTTGAGTGGCACCCAATCCAATTAGGGAGAAAGGTGCATAAGTAATAAAACACAAGACCTGCCTTGGGTACTGTTCAGAAATTTAAAAAGTAACAATAGCTCTAAAACCAGGCAGATTTGTGCTGTACTGGGGGCACAGGCAGAACTGTGAGAGCACAGTGATGGAAAAGAGCCCTTTTGGCTAGAGAGACAGAGGACACAGAGTTTTACACCAGCCAGTACAAAAGAAGAGCCTACAGAAGGCTTCAGGTAGGTAAGGAGGAGGCAATGAAAGCTGACACTGTCTGGATATGTACAATGTGTAGGTACTGTGTGAGTACTTTGCACCAATCAAGTGACTGGTACCCCTGTGATCCTTGAGGTAGGTGCTCTTGTACTGATAGGTAGTAGAACCTTGGAGAGTGCTGCTTCGGCCTCAGAGTTTCTGGGTTTCAGTTCCACCACTCCCTTCTCTAGGACTTTGGACAGCTGATTTAACCCTTCTGCCTCAGTTTCTCAATTTTTACTCAATGTGTAACTGTTATTGCCATTTTCCAGATGAGGGAAATGAGGCACAGAGAAAATCACATAACCCAACTGTACGGCTCTGGAGTCTACATTATCAACACCTGCCCTCTAGTGATAGATGCACAGGTGTTTCAGGCACACACCTGTTGGTCTGAACCATTCTTTCCTGAGGGAAGACACCTGGTTTTCTCCCTGCACAGAAAACTCCACTGCACACGCAACTACATCCACATGAACTTGTTTGCTTCTTTCATCCTGAGAGCCCTAGCTGTGCTGGTGAAGGATGCCATCGTCTACAACTCTTACTCCAGGAGGCCCAACAGTGACAAAGAGTGGATGTCCTACGTGTCGGAGGTATGCCCCTCCCTACCATAGCCTCTCACCTGGTAGATCAGTCCTGGGAATCGTGGGGAGGGAATGTGAAGCTTGGAAGAAGAAGAGGAAGATAGAGGGGTGTCAAAGGACTTCTGGAGGAACATCATCTGACTTAAACACAAACCCCTAAAACCAAACCAAAAAACCTCCCAAACCTCCCAAGAGTGGGGCAAGTAAAGGAAATCATCATGGAAGGGTCCATCACAGGGTGCGGTGTGTCCTTGCGTGGGAAATTTCTTCATCCGTGAACCAAACAACTGAACCAGATCAGCTTTATTGCCATTGTTATTATTATTATTATTACTATTTTTAAAGCAGCAAAGCTTTTCTACATTGAAATCTGTTTCTGTTGGGATGCTTTTTCTTTTATCTTGTTAATAATGATTGTAGTAACCTGTCACATTAACCCTCTGGAATAAATCCAACTAGGTTCTGATATATTACTCTTTTTCCAATATTGCTGGATTCCTTAGCTGATGCTGTGTTTTGGTTAGCTTTCCCTCATCTGCACCTGTGAGTAAGTTTCTTTTCTTATGATAAAGAAGATAAAGTGTATGCTGACCTCTTGAGACAAATCAGACTTGTTACCTCTTTCTCTATTTTCTGGAAGAATTTAAGATGGGTATTTTTCTTTCTTAAACATTTGACAGATCACTCCAGTGAAGTCATTTGGGCTCAGAATTTTCTTTATTGGAAGGCTTTTAGTTATGGACTAATTTCAACTCATATTCAGATTCTCTATTTCTTCTTATGTCAGCTTTAGTGGCTTGTGTTTTTCTAGGAATTTGTGTGCTTCAACTAACTCCTCAAAATTCTGGCCATACTATTGTTCATAGTTTCTTAAGAGCCTTTAAGGGTCTGTTGCAACTCTGGTGGTATTGCTTTTTGCTTCCCTGATATTGATTATTTATACTTTCACTCTCTTTTCTCCCTTTTTGATCATCCTTGCCAGATGTTTTATGGCTTTACTAGACTTTCCCTAGAATGAAATTTTGGCATTTTTGATTCTCTTTATTTTATGTTGTCTCTTTCATTAATTTCTGCTTTTATCTTTATGCTTTCCTGCTATATCCTTTCTTAGGTAAGGTTTGCTCTCTTTCTCTGACATAATAGGACAATTGATTATCGGCCTTTTTCCTTTTTTAATTAAGTCATTTAGGGTTATATGTTTTGCTCTGGATGTGTTATTAGCTACATACCACACATTTTGATATGCAATACTTTCTTTTCATTTGGTTCAGAAATAGTTCTAATTTTTATCATTATTTCTTTGTTTGATTCATGGGTTATTTAGAAATTTATTTCCTCCTTTCCAATCATATGATTTTTTTTAGTTGGTTTCTAGCTGAGTTGAACTAAGATCAAAGAGCGTACCTTTCAGTGTTTCCTTTAGGGAAACTGCTGCTGATGAGTTCTCCCTGTTTCTGTTTGTCTGTAAATGTATAAAATGTCAGGGAAGAGGCTGGGCTTGGAAACCTACAGAAAGCCCTCCCTCCCATTTTGATATTGTCCGCAGCCTCTCTGAGATGTTCAGCTGATTCCGGGGCCGAGGCGGGGTAGAGGGACGGCTGTGCATGGGGAGGCCCTTCTCCGTCCTCTTGGGTCCACACTAGAACACCTGGCCTCACCCTTGGATGCTCTGTCCTCTGCAGATCTCTGCCTCCTGCCGCTCAGCCCAGGTCCTGCTGCATTACTTCGTGGGCACCAATTACTCGTGGTTGCTGGTCGAAGGCCTTTACCTCCACACACTGCTAGAGCCCACGGTGCTCTCAGAGAGGCGGCTGTGGCCCAGATACATGCTGGTGGGTTGGGGTGAGTGACCTGAACCCCCAGCCTCCTCTTCTAGGGGCCCATCGGAACATAGGAGCCTGAGAGAGCCTTTGGTTTCTCAATTGGAGGAGCATCTAGGACAGAGAACTCTCCAGTGGCAAGATACTGAAGTAAGGGGTGTGTGTGCACACGTGCAGTTACACACAAGCAATGTGGACCCAATGCATACATTAAAAAATTGACAAGGTTTTTGATAGACTCCATTGCCCTTCCTCCTGCTCTGTCCCCAGCTGTAGCAATCTCCTTAGGTTGCTGTAGCAAAATCCCATAGACCGCATGGCTTAACCAACAGACATATACTTCTTGCAGTTATGGAGGCTTGAAAGTTTGAGATCAGAGTTCTGGTGAGGGGTCTTCCTGGCTGCAGATAGCTGCCTTCTGTCTGTAGCCTCATATGGAAGAGAGAGATAGAGATAGAGAGGTGTGGGGTGGGGGGAAGCAGGCTCTCTGGTCTGTTCCTCTACGGGCACTAATCCCATCATGAAGACCACCACCTCCCCCTCCAAACCTAGTTACCTCCAAAGATCCAACCCCCAATTATCATCACATTGGGGGTTAGGGCTTCAACATGGGGTGGGGGATGGGGGAACACAACATTCCATCTGTAATGCCAGCGGAGCCTTCAAGACGGGGTCTGGAACCCCAATGGCCACGGACTCTTGGAGAATGTGAGGCTGCAGGATTCAGAAGAAATACGGATGACCTACAATTGGGGAGATTTGACTTAATGTCTTGGATTTACTCCGAGCTGCTTTACAACATGTGGCAAGTGTTTTCTCCTCTCTGCTTCCTGGTTGGTCTCAGAGTGAAACAACAGATGGGCTCTGTGTCCCTCGGGTCTCTCCAGCTCTCAGCCTGCAATTCAATGATATTTGGGCTCTTATAAGTTTTACCAGATGCTTGCGGCCCATCAGGCTGCGGTGGGAGGCAGGCAGGTTTGGCCAACCAGCCCCTAACTACATTTCCATTTTTTTTTTTTTTCTCCCAGCCTTCCCAGTGCTGTTTGTGGTACCCTGGAGTATGGCCCGTGCACAGCTGGAGAACACAGGGTAGGAAATTCACCTGCTCTTACACTTCCATGGGCCAGTAATTTCCAGATATGCCCCATACAAGGATTTATACCGTTTCCCCAAAGAGAATATCCGCTCCCTTCCCCTTTTGGCCATCTAGAATATACTTAGAAATGTAGATAAAATAATTAAAGATCTTTTTCGTAGTCATGAGTTTTAGCTTTAGCTTTAGTTACACGGCAAATTAGCATCAGATTAGCTCAAATTAACACAAAAAGGTCCCCGCAGAGGTTAGCAGTGACCCTCAGCCTGTAAAGATATGGGGACAACATTGGTTCTTCTGTCACTGTTCACAGTGGGGTGGCAAGCGGGAAGCCTCCTTCTTCCAGAAGGCACCAGGCTGTTCATTCAACCTTGTCTCTGCCTTGAGTCTTCTCCTGCCCCTTTGCCGCAGGTGCTGGGGAACCAACAAGAGTAAGAAAATCTGGTGGATCATCAGAGGACCCATGCTGCTTTGTGTAATGGTAAGGACCATCCCGCTCCTGCCTTTTCCTCGCTGGGCTTGGCAGCTGTGGGGGACCCTCTCCCCTTCCCTTACCACCCACCCGAACTCTCTGGCTCGGAATGAGCTTTGGGCCAGTTCCCTTGAAAAGGAGTCGCCGGGTTCTGAGTAGGATGTGCTGAATGAGAAGGAACAAGTTAGAGGATTCTCCTTGTTCCGGTTTGGGACTCAAATGCAGGGTTCAGCTACACGCCTCCTTCTCTCCGGGTCCTCAGACTGTGTATAGACATCTGTGACCAGCTCAGGGTCCCTTAATGGTGGCCCTGGGGACATGAGTGCCTTTGGTTACCCACAAGCCCAGGGATAGCAAAGTTATTGGCTTGGATGTTGACCCCAGTAGCATTAGTAAGGGAACCTCGTTAGAAGAGAAAAACAAGGTCGATATTACCCAAAGCTGGGATGGGGATTCGTCAAGAGATACTGCTCTTCTGAGACCCAGATGGGGAAGGACCTGGGCCCCAGGTCCCTGTGGCCCCAGAATTTTACAGCTGGGGATGGACTGCTTGATCGAGAGTCACAAAGCTCTTTTAGACGATACTGGGAGATGAAGTGTGCCAAAGGGGCTCAGGACTAAGAGGGAAAAGCATCCTTAGAAATTGAGGGGGACACTGCGAGTGTGAAGGTGCCCTTGATGTTTCTGAGGCCGGTGTCACATCTAGGCTGAGCGGTGACATGCGTGTCACTGGGTATGTCCCCTGTCGTCACTCCGCACCCAGTGAAGTCTGGCCTCACCCACCCCAAGGGAGAGCCGAGTCCTGAGCTCTGCCCTGTCCCTCCCCCATGTCACTGCTTCATGATCCAGTCCTCTGCCTGCTGTGATCCCAGTACCCTCCACTGGCAGGCACCCCTCCCACTGCCTGTGACCTGTGTTGAGCGTCTTCTACATGCCAGCACCATCTAAGTCCCTGACGTGTCTTACCCCATTTGTGGGTAGGTGCCATTATTATGTTTCCTTGACTCACAAGGACACCGAGAAGATGGAAAGAGACTTAGCCTCAAGTCCCAGTAAGTGGGGGTGCTGCATCTCAGCCCAAAGGGTCTGATTGGGGGCACCAGCCCTTGTAACCACAGCCCAGTGCTCCTGACCCCCCGATCTTTATTGCCTCCTTCCCACATGCGTGATGCAGACCTGTCACCCATGAGTACCTCTCCTCGGACACTGCTGAGATTGGCACCCCCTCCCTCGGCTGTCTTATCCCCTCGGCTGCTGTCCCCACACACTCCCCCCCAGGAGGTAGAATGGTCACAGCCTCCTTGGGTCCTTCCCAGATCCCGTACAGACTTCTGCTACGGTCCCAGCAATGCTTCATTACGCGTATCTGTCCAAAAGCTGTCTGTGGCCACAGTAAGCCCCAGATTCTGTTCATCCTGGCAGCATGCCCGAGCAGATGGCAGCTCGGCATGAACACCTGTGACCCACACTTCCCAGCCCTGGAAGGTTCCCACTAATCAGGCAGGAGGAAAGCCAGCAGGCCCTCGCTGGGATGGAGCTCAGGCTCGGTGCAGCAGGAACCCTTGTGTTCACCCTGACGTGTTCTAGAAGCAGCTCTAATGGTAGGCATTTTAGTCCACACAGCAGGCCAGATGAGGAGGGGATGGGAGTAGGTGAACTTTAGAGATAGATGAAGCCAACTTCTGAGCCCTCTACCATGTTAGCAATCACCTCTGCCAGCCTGTATACCCAGATCTAAACACAGGAGTTGGGGTACCACGGAAGTGTTGCCAAGAACATTATATAGGATCATGCATTCTGCACCACCTAGGACATGAAAGGGAGGCTTATATATTTGGGGTCCTAAGCACCCCCCCATTCTGATAATGGAATCTAAGAGGAGCTGGCTGGGTTCTTGAAGATTTTCCTCATTCAGCCCCTTTTTCCTGTTTGGGCACAAATGGAGAACAGCACCAGCCAGATATGCCCGCTGACTCCTGTCTTATGAGACGCGTAGATGAACACCGGTTCACCCAGGCCGGTGTTTCATTCCGTGGCATTGAAGAAGGGCCTCCGCCATATGGCCCATTGGTTGATGCCCATTTTCTCATGTCCGGTCCCTGGGAGACCCAAAGAACAACAAAACCACATGCTCCTCATCACAGCTCTCCATTTCCTAGGATACAGTCCCGATTGAAATTAATTTGCCAAAATACGTTCCTTTCCCCGGTTATACTTATTTTGTGAGCAAAATGCCTCAGTTCAACAAATCACTAAGCCAAGGACACAACGTTTTCTCTTTGTGATGAAAAGCAGATATCCCATTAAAGAAATAAATTACTTGGTTGCGTTTAGTTTGTATTTAAGTGTTCTGTTACTAAATATTCTTTGGCTGGGACGTTCCATCATTCCTGTTGGCTGGTGGATGGGATAAATGGTCTCTTGCCCGAAAGTGCAGATGGTTAGTTTCGAGCCCTGATTCTCCTGGGGCCAATAAGGCAAGTTGCAGGAGGTCCACATTGGATTCTGCAGCTTGTGTTCCAATCTGTGGTTCAAGGGTTTTTTTTCCCCAGGCGGAGACATTCGTATCGTGCTGGCTCAATGTTTGTAGAGACTTTACTCTATGAATTGTTACCCAGTCACCGTCTCTACTGGCTATTTCCTCATTGCAAAAAAACATTCTTAAGTCGTTTCCATTTTATCTTTTTAAATTTTTTTTAGATTTATTTATTTATTTGACAGAGAAAGATCATAAGTAGGCAGAGAGCCAGGCAGAGAGAGGCAGAAGCAGGCTCCCTGCTGAGCAGAGAGCCTGATGCGGGGCTCAATCTCAGGACCCTGAGATCATGACCTGAGCTGAAGGCAGAGGCTTAACCCACTGAGCCACCCAGGCACCCCAGTCATTTCTGTTTTAAAAACAACTGTAACCCCAAACATCTTCCACCCCTGCACATAAAAGAGGGGAGACACTATCCCCATTCTGCAGCCCTTGTCAATTACTGTTTTTATCATTCCGCTTCTTGGACACATAGGTGTAATGAAACATTGCTGGGACCATAGCAGAAGTCTGTATGGGATCTGGGAAGGACACAAGGAGGCTCTGACCATTCTACCTCCCGGGGGGAGTGTCTGGGGACAGCCAGACTTCAATGTGGTCTACACTGGCTGTCTCCCTCTTCACGTCTGGCTCACAAAACAAAGCATTGCAATCTGGCTTGTGCTCCCACCTGCGAACTGTACCTTTTCTCAGCTCCTTGTTGCTAAATGCAGTCTTAGTTTGCTTAAATTCTGTGTAGCATTTACCTTCTTGAATTCCTACAGCCGGGAGCTCCCTGGATACCACTCCCTTGTGGTTTGCTCCAGTTGTCCTGGCTACTCTTTCTGAACCTCTTTCACTGTCTCCACTTCCACCACCTTTCTCTTCATTAGAGGGTGAGTTCCTAACCTTTCTTTTCTCCCTGTCTACCTACCCTTTCTGGACAACCTCGCCTCCTCCAATGCTGGCTCTGTGCTCCATCTGGGATCCCTCTGCTGAGATCCAGACATAATTATCTCACTGCCTTGGGACATCTTTTGTGTCCAAAATAACTAGATTTCTCCCTCCTCCCCCTGCACGGCTCTCCCTCCTCCATCCACCCCCAGCAAATGACACTACTGCACATTTGAGATCTACTGAGAAGCTTTGGGTCATCTTCGACCTCACATCCCACCACTAACAAAGGCCATTTGACTCAAACCCCTTGTAAGTTTCAAGTGCATCTCGTACTCCCCGTCACCGATGCCCCACAGCTGTGGCTTCTCCTCACCTCTCCATCCTTCTTCCCTGGGAACTATGAACTGATCCCAAACCAGTCTCCCCTACTCTGGTTTTGCCTTCATCCAATCCATACGCCCCATGGCTGTTAAAATGAGCTTTCTGAAGTGCAGAAATGCAAATCCGATTGGGTAACTCCCCTGCCTGCGAGTCATCACTGGCTCTCCATTGCTTTCAGAAGGAAACATAGACTCGTCTGTGCGATCATGAAAGACTCTGCAGGAGCTGGTTCTCCCCACCCTCTCCCCCAATCCAGTCTCACTCTTCACAGATCTTGTTCTCATTCTCCAAGCCCTAGCCGCACTCAACCACTTGCCATTCTACCTCTCCAAGAGCCTCATGATATCTCCTGTGGTCATTGTCAAGGTGTTGGCCAGGGCTGTGGCCATCCAGTAGCTTGACCGGGGCTGGAGAACCAGCTTCCCAGGTGGCCCATACACGTGGCTGACAAGTGGTGTTGGTTGTTGGCAGGAGGACTCATGTCCCCCTGGTAGGTCTTTCCAGCTGCTTGAATGTCCTCACAACATGGCCGCTGGCTTTCCCCAGAGAGAGAGAGAATCAGGTGGATGCCATCCTTTTGAGGCCCTAACCTCAGAAGTCACATAGCCTCATTTCCACCATATTCTTTTCATTAGATGTGCATAGCTAGGCCTAGCTCACATCCCAGAGGGAAGGGGGGAAGTTAGGCTCTGCCTTTCGAAGGGGATAGTGTTGAAGAATTTGCAGATCTATTTAAACATTTCTCTCAAGGCCGACAATGAAGGATGGAACTGTCCCAGCCCATGACAGCCCATTCCATGATTGTGGAATATAGTCTAGGGAGAAGAGAACTTGTGCTTTCCAATAAATTCCATGGAAGCTACAGGACTCAAGTTAGACACCCATAGGGCTGGAGTTATTTACAGAAGGGAGGCTGTTTAAGTGAAGAACAGGTTCTTTTCTGGTAAAGCTGTATTTTTAGTACCAGCTCAGTCACCTACTAGCTGTGCAATCTTGGGAACTGTACTTGTCTCTTCCATGTCTCTGTTTTCTCATTGTATCATGACATAAAAATAGTGTGGCTTCTTCAGAGCATTAATGGGGAGTATTAAATAAAAATAAAGTGTGGATGTATTGAGATAGCCTTAGGAAGATTAGGGATGACCATGAGCACATACTTCCTGAATGGCCAACTGCCACATCTCCCCTGGTTTACAGGGACAAGGATCCAATGGTCAGGCTCAGGATGACCTTGATATTCATAACCATCATTTATGGTTGATGGAGTGGAGCCCATCATTTATTTACCCATATCTGCTTTTTTCTAAGGTCAATTTCTTCATCTTCCTGAAAATCGTCAAGCTTCTCATTTCTAAGCTCAAAGCCCATCAAATGTGCTTCAGAGATTATAAGTACAGGTGAGTGGCCTGAGGTCATCATCTGATGGTCCAAGATGGTTTTGACCCCTTCAGCTGTGCTGGTTAATGGTCTGGGAAGGAGGCATGAGCTGCATCCATATGTCTGTCTCCTAAGACAAGAGCATCAAGAAGGGAACCTCTAAAAAAGGTGTCTTGGGGTTGTGTGGGGCTTTGGCCACTGGCACAGACCTTCTGGCCCCATGGAAGTGAAGAGAGTGGTTGGTCAAGGGTACACATATTCCCCGTAGCAGGAAACTTAAAATGCCCTTAAGAATGAGTGGTTGAGCCACTTGATTGACCCAAAAGAGGGGTTCTAAGCATAAGGATTTTAGCCCACCTGGCAGGCCACAGGCAGAGGTGTAAGGGAGGATGGGTGGCGCTCTGTTGCTCTCTCACTGAAATCGGGCCTGACCCAGGTGTGCTGGAGATGTAGTTTTTCCCTTTATCTAACAAACTTTTAATGAACACCTACCATGTGCCTGGTACTATGCTTGGAATGAAAGATATTATGCAGACTCTGTCTGTAAGGAGCACACATCCCAACTCCCCAAAACTAGTATTTTTTTGGTGTGAATGCATGTCAAGAGGGCTGATGCTGGTCACGGCCTCAGATCCTCTGAGTGACCTTGGGCAAGTCACTGGACCTCCCTAGGCCTGATTTCTGGGTGTGTAAAATGGGAATGGCACAGGAGACCATCTCATGCTTGTTATGAAGACCAAAGAAGTTCATCGATGTGGGTTCTCAGTGTAATCGTATGTAGTGAGTGGATCCAGACCCTAAATCCTATCTACCTAAAACCCTTCTTCCAGGAGGTCCCAAAGGATAAACACACATGGTCCAGCACTGGCAAATATATGCTATAATTGGCCCAAATATTTTTGCAAACACCCCTGTCCCCAAGGCACTTGGGCTGGCTTGGACAACACAGAGCCACGCCGACTTTCTTGGCGCCTCTTGTGGAGACTCTAAGTGGCTCAAAGCTTCTTTGGCCCTTCTCCCAAGGCTCAACCTCTAACTGCTCTCTTAGGGTGGGAGTCCAAACCCATGGTCAGAACTGCTCTAGTCCTCCCATGGTGGGTCCGCTCAGGAGACACTGGGGCATCTGGGAAACCAAACAGAGGGCGGCACTCCCAGAGACACAAACAGGGAGCCCACAAATCCTAAGACACCACTTTCCATGCAGACTAAGAGCCTGCACCCTGCTATTTTCTGCACTGCCCCCACCCCAAGGCCACCATGTACCACTGGGTCTTTCCCCATGCTCCAGACCCGCAGCACCCCTCTAGTAGCTTTCCATTCCAGCTGCTTGTAAGAATCACCCAACAGTCAGCCGAAAGCTCGGATTCCCGAGGCCCTCCACTGGGTATTCAGACTCAGTAAGTGTGGAATGGAACCTGCCACATGGACTTCTTATAGATTTCCCCCAAGAGATTCTGATACACAGAGTGTGGGACCACTGTCTGAGTCACATGCTCTAGTGAAATAAATGGCATTTTCCACTTGGGCCATGGCAGCTGTGTTTCTAAGCAGCCCCAGTATCCCCTCCTGCAGGATCTCCTTTGGAGTTACCCAAGATGGTGGTTTCCAAACTTTCCTGATCACGCATCTTTCTCAGTAAAGAAATTCTAACATGCCCCTCATCGTATATATACATGATCTGTTGAACTGAGATAGACATTATAAAATACAATAAAAAATAGAAAATTATAGAGGATAGATAAAAAATCAATACATATAACTTTGATTATCTTTCCTTATTGTATTTTCTTCTAATGCCAAATGGATTGTTTTGCGTAGCCCCAAAGTGTGCATACCTCATTGGGGGCTGTGATCTAGGGAAGCCTAAATCAAGATACTGGGGGGACTTTCACGGCTGAGCAATGATTCAGGACAGCTGTTTTGGGGGGAGAAGGAATAACTTGTCTGATATATAAAACCTATCGGGAAAGGTTCTTTTTCCCTTCCTGCACCCTTGTTCAAGGATAAAGCTTGAAAGAGGAACCTGGGTGCATGGCCCACCTTGAGGCCTCCCTGGGTAAAATACCTCATTTTGGCCAGTTTGTCATCACCTGGGGACTTATCAGTGTTCCCAAGTGGCTGAGACTTTGGAGGGCTGACTAATGTCAGCTAAACTCACAAGAGACTGATGTATAAACTTATCAGTGTTCCCAAGTGGCTGAGACTTTGGAGGGCTGACTAATGTCAGCTAAACTCACAAGAGACTGATGTATAAACCAGACTGTACAATTGTTCATTCTTCGAGGCTGTGAAAGTCTGGGGTCTGGCGAGGTTTCCTTCCAGTGCCTGCACTCTTAGCACACTTGGCAACAAAGAATTCAGAAACTCAAAGCAGTCACCAGAATGTTGCTGGCGATCACGTCCTCAATGCAGAGAGGTTGGTATGAAAGATCATTGACCATGAGAAACACCACTTCCCTATCTATAATGCCACCTGCCTGGTGAAATCAGGGTTCATTCCCCAGGGTCTCCCTGGGGCTGCTTCTTTGTGATCCCCCCCATTTTGGTTGGCATCTGTTTTCTGTTGACTTACCCTTTCTCCAGAGTATAGTACAATGGATTAGCTTATGCTCATTAATTAGAAAAAAATGGGGCCCTGTCTCTAAGGACACACCAGGCCACCTTATTTTTCTGCCCAGGTTGGCAAATCCTACAGCACCAATGAGTGCATTTGCCTATTTTTCTCTGCAAGCAGTGCTAATACTCACATTTCTACATTCTGTCACCCCAGTGGGTCACCTGCCCACCTCCCCCCCAACCAGCCCACCAGCTCACACTGCCCTCTTCTACCTCCTGGTCCCCCTCCAGTTCTGTTTTCCTTTGTCACCCCCTGCTAGGGTGAGGAGGAAGGGGTGACGGGTGCTGGTGCATTTTGTCCAAACTCTGGTAGAAACAGGCCTTGCCTCCCCCTCTCCCTGATTTTGAGGACTTGAAGAATGTAGCTCTCAAGATTTGCCACCCTCTCCCGCGAGTATATTTTAGAAACGTTTAAATTAAATATATCTAGGTCTTGCCAAATATATCTAGTCGCTAGGGGCCTGGAGAACCTCCTATAGTCCTAGGCCTGTCTCTGGGTTTTCACCATTCCACCTGCCTGGCCCAGAGTGGGAGAGCCGCGCCAGGCCCCTAGAACGAGGACACACAGGAACCGATGATGCTCAGTGTGGCGAGAGTTGTCTGTTCTTTGGGGCTCCCAGAACCCAGGCGGCTGTCCGCCTCCAGGACCGGTCTTAACATCCCATGTGGTGCATTGGGCAGAGCTCTAGATGAATTTATAAAGGAGAATAATTTCTTAGCTCACTGAACCCCAGAGCCCTTTCTGAAAAGACTTTCTGGTGGGCAACCAAAAATGAAAGACGTCACAAAGGGAAGGAAATCAATCAAAGTCACTGAGGTTGTAAGCAACCTAAGGGCAAAGATGGCTTCTTTTTAAGAACAGGGATGGCTAACTACTATCCATCATTCATCAGGCATCAGAAACCATTATTCTCAGCACTTGCCACCTATGATGTAATCTTTCCAATGACACTGTCCATTGTATTATCATTGATAATAATTTTTTAATTGTTTCAGCACTTCATATTATAGTATTAGTAGTATAATCCTCATTTTTACAGATGAGAGGTTAAATAATTTGCCCAAAGTCCCATGGCGAGTAACTGGTGGTGTCAGGATTTGAACCCAGGCCCGGATATTGTCGCTACGCTCTACTGCCTTTGACTGCAGCTCCTTGTCTCCCATTGCACTGTCTCATGCTCCATAAATATTTGTTGGATTGCTGAATGACTGCCATAAACCAAACAATTTAAACAAACAGATGACTATAGATGAAAAATAAGCATAAATACAGTTCATATGAGTAAACGCCATAGATATTTATGGATTTTCCATAAACACGCATGGTGTTATGTCTAAGGAGAAGTTAGAATGAGATCAGGAATGGGGAATCCCTTCACATCCATCTGGAGAGCTGGCGGTTATGAAAACGGCCCAAAGCCTCATCAAAAGATGGTCACTCTTTAAAAAAAAATCATGTCACACTAAATGTGGGATTCTGGCACATGAAAAGGACATTAAGTGGGAAAATTGGTGAAATCCAAGTGGAATTGAGTATCATTATTCGTCACGTGCCAATGTTGGCTTCTTTGTCTTGACAAGTGTACCATGGTTATGCAAGTTTTAACATTAGGGGAAACGGAGGAAAGCCTATGTGGGAACTCTCCGTACTCTGCTTGCTACTTTTCTGCAGATCCAAAATTATCCCCAAATAAAGAGCTTATTCAAACCCATAATGTCATAGCATGGTCCCAAGAATTAATTGATGGTAAGATATGCATCTGTATCTAAGTATGGAAGGATGTGTCATTGAAACCCAGATAACCCAGAGCAAAGGTTGCAAACTCAGGCACTTGCAGAGGCCAAGCCAGGAACACAAGGTGAGGTTTTTCGTTTCTTTGAGAACCTTACACTTGAATGGCTCTCACGAATGTAGGATCCGTACTAAACACTTTCTCTTGCACACAGTTAAACCTTCCTGAAGGTGGTGCCCATGAGCTGCTGACGTTCCTACCTCTTTAATTCCAGGGGTTCAGTGGTGATGGCGGGGGGAGGGCGGGTGGTAGGCGCAGGGGAAGACTTCTCCAAATCTGGCCCTTTAAGACAGTGATTCAAGCTAAAAAGTCATTAGGGATTAAACTCTTTTTCCCCCATGTGTATATACAAGACAGTAGCTTTGCTTGTACCCTGGGTATGAGTCACTTTTGCTAATGCAGGTAGTTTTAAATTAAGAAGCAGCTCAATAGTGAAACAGCAGTCATTACCAAATGTGGCTGCCTATCAGAATCCCATGGGGAACTCCTTAAAAATTCACATTCCCAGGACCCAGTAGCCCGAAGTTTTGACTCCGGAGGTTGACACTGGGGCCAAGGGAGCAAGCTAGCTATATCTATTTACTATCTTTTATTATCTATTATCTATCTATCATCCACCCATCCGTCCATCTCACCAACTGTCTCTCCATCTATCTATCCATCCATCCATCTCTCCGTCTATCTTTCAATCTCTCTGTCTCTCTATTCATCTATCTATCATCTACCCATCTTTTTAAATTCCTTAAGGAAACCAAATGGTAAACCATGTTTGGAACCACCGGTATGCGATATGGAATGTTTGTGCTCCAGTTGCGCACTTTGCATGTGGGTGGTACAAAGGAATGTTTGTCTTTTTTATGTAGAGTGTATACAACAGCAAGCTTCCACACAGCACCTTTTATGAAGAGGATCAGTTTCTCATTTCCTGCAGCCCTTGCCGTTTTGGGGCTGAGGGGCAGCATGGGGCTGACAGTCGAGCTCGGCATGGAGTGTGCAGGGTGTGAGTGTGAAGTCACAAGACTCACTTCCAGTGGATTTGCCCCTTAGTGGTTATGTGACCCCAGACACATCATTTGCTTTCCCTTCCCAGGTTCAGTAAAGCACTAATATTGGAAGTCCTGAAAAGAGAAAAAACCTGCCAGCCAGATAATAGGAAATCTGTCAAACCCAGGAGGGTGTGGTGTCCTAGGGTGACATTCAGGCACATGGAAATCTATCCATCAGTCAAAACACTAAGATCTAGAGGAATCTCATAATCTATATAGGAGAATTCACCCATCCATTCATTATTTACTCATCCATTCACTCAATTCATGTTTTCTGAGCATCTGCCAAGAGTCAGGTATAAGGGTACGTCAGTAAACAAGACCACACTGGCCATTGAGGCATTCACTATGTCACCAAGGAGACAAACTGGAAGGTCAGCCATGTATCAGGATGGTAAGAGCTATAAGAAAGTCATGCACAGAAGAGCAGGAAACACCTATTCCCAACGTGGCCCTGGTGACAATTTTTGTTGTTGTTTGCAGATTGGCAAAGTCAACACTGGTCCTCATTCCTCTGCTGGGTGTTCATGAGATTCTCTTTTCTTTCGTCACTGATGATCAAGTGGAAGGATTTTCAAAAGTTATACGACTCTTCATTCAGCTGACTCTGAGCTCCTTCCATGTAAGTAGGCATCTGAACCAGGATCCCTTTGCTTTGGAGAAACCCAAGTGCCCTTGACCCAGACAGGCTGAGAATTGAGAAAGCCCACAGATGGGAAAAAAGCTGTTGTGTTGGCAGGCTCTATGGCATTACGGTCTTCAGCATGAGAAGGGTGTGTAGACTGAAAGTGTTGCCTTGATCCTGCCAGCATGACTCAGTGACTATGAAGGGAAAAGTGGTCTGTTTCCTGGGCTGTAATAGTTGGTGTGACTCACAATCATATTAACGGTGAATGTCAACAAGAAGCCTTTTATTTTGTGCCTATTTTTGCTGGGTTCTCTGCAGGGCTTTGTGCACAGTGAACATTGTCTATGCTTCAGGTGACATATTTGGAACACAATACAACTTGGGAGGATCTAGCGCGTGGAGACCAGGAACCTCTTGAAGCTTGACAGTTGTGTCAAGATGTGTGGAAGGGAGCTGAAACTAGAACCAGGAGGCCAGCTGTGGTTCCTTGACCTGGGTGTTTTGGTTATCCATTCCTTAAATAGTTATCCATTACCTAGTAGCTTATATGACAATAATTTATATTATTCCTCCTTATTCTGGGGACCAGAAATTCAGGTGGGCATAGTAAGAATGGCTCACCTCTGCTCCACGCGATGCCTGCTGGAGCCAAAATTTCCAAGGTGCGTCACTACTCTTACGTCTGATGCCTGAGCTGGGAAGGCTTACATGGCTGGGGCTGGCTGGAGTGGAATGATTTGGGTCAGATTTCTGGGGCTTCATTTCTCACTGCCAGCTACATCCTTCAGCTCCATACTGTCTTAGGGCCTCTCCCTCACTGCAGGGTCCTCCTCTGTCCTGCAGGGGAGCTCAACTTCTTACATGGCAGTTCAGAGTTCCCAAGGAAGCAGGAGCTTCCAGGCCTTCTAAATGCCTAGGCCTGAAACTCACAGTGATACTTCTGCTGCATCCTAAAATTTACAGCAAATCCCAGGGGTGCCTCGGGGGCTCAGTCAGTTAAGCATCTGACTCTTGATTTCAGCTCAGGTCATGATCTCAGAGTTGTGACATCGAGCCCCGTATCAGGCCCCATGCTGCGTGTAGAGCCTGCTTGAGATTCTCTCTCCCTCTTTCCACCCCCTCCCCCAAATTAAAGGAAATCCCAGACCCAGCCTGGACAGAAGGAGAGAACACACGAGGGAAAAAAATACATGGCTCAGTAGCAAAGGCCATGAATGCGAGAGACCACCGCAAACAGTGTCAGCTACAGAGGCCCCATATGGTGGTAACCTTGGGGCTAATGATCTTAAAATGCTAGAATAGGGCAGGACTTATGGAATGGAAGAGAGAGACGCTTGGCCAATCCCCTCCCCGAAAAGCAGCAATAAAATCGCCCAGAATTGTCAACAGCAATGACTTGAGGGCCCTGGAAACCAGACAAAGGCATACAAAAGGTTGAGAAGAACTTATTTATTTATTCAAGAAACATGATTAAATCTGAGTAAGAACAGTGGGGTCTGTTGGTGTAGCCTGGAATGCCCTTGCCCCAACCTCTTCTCCATCAGTGAGGAAGTTCTAGTAAAAAATAGCAGCTTCACTGCCGAAAGGGGCTGACTTGATGTAGATCCATCAGAGAGCAGAAAAAGCCCACACCCCGGCCATTGTCAGACACAGTAGTGATCTCATTGGCAAAGAATCGAGGAATGAAAATGTCACAGCCTGAGATGGTGATCCTGGCGGGGCGGGGGGATGGGGAGATACAGCCTGGCAAGCTAGTCAGAAGTTTAACAAGTGGGATTTGAGGAATGAGACACCTGTCATGGGCCATGATCATCTCTCACATACCTCTCTGGTGGGCTGGAGGCTTGTGTATATGTGCAAGGTTGCTTACACACTCAGGAGGGACGAGAGGAATAGCCACGCATCGCTGGCTGAACACAAGTTCCTGTACACACACACCCGGGAAACACAGGAGGTGGAAAGTAAAAGCCACAGAAGACTTATAAACTGTCTGAACTTGGAATGGGTCCCTGAAACCATGCACAGATCCATTGTCAAAGAGTCTGGAAGCCTTACTGGTTTAAGGTGGTTGAGCACAACTTCTGACCCATCATTGACTAATCGTTAAGCTATTATAAACAGGGGCGGGAATTCAGACTTAAACACAAAACCAAAAATTCTTGAAATGAGCACAGACAACAGTGACTGTGCACTACAGGGGAGAAAAATTTCACAGAGCTAGTGGCTCAGGCAAATTACTAAACAAACACCAGCAACCACCCAGGGACTGAGGAGTAGGAGATCAGATTGTAAAACGTCCGGTTTTGAACAAGAAAAGAGAAATTTATGAGATATGCAGGGAAACAGAAAAGTGTGACCTATCATTAGGAAAAAGAAAAGCAGTCAATTGAAAATCTCTGAGAGGTCTCTTAGCAGACAAAGAATTTCAAAGAAGCTATTATAAATATGTTCAGGAGGGCTTGGCGGGCTCAGCTGGCGGAGCGTGTGACTCTCATCTCAAGGCTGTGAAGTCGGGCCCCCTGGTGTGTACAGAGATTACTTAAAAATAAAACTCTTAAAAAATATATGTTCAGGGAAACCTGGGTGGTTCAGTGGGTTAAGCCTCTGCCTTCACCTCAGGTCATAATCTCAGGGTCCTGGGATCGAGCCCCGCATAGGGCTCTCTGCTCAGCAGGGAGCCTGCTTCCCCCTCTTTCTCTGCCTGCCTCTCTGCCTCCTTGTGATCTCTGTCTGTCAAATAAATAAATAAAATCTTAAAAAAAAAATATGTTCAAAGGATGAAAGCAACCATGTTTAAGGAATTAAAGAAAAGTATGATGACAAAGCTTCATTGATTAGGAAATCTCAGTACAGAGAGAGAAATTATAAAATAAGAACCAATCTGGAAAAATTCTGGAGTTGCAAAGTACAATAATGGAAATGAAAGAGCTCTGGCTGGCTCAGTCGGTGAAGCGTCTGCCTTCAGCTCAGGTCATGATCCCAGGGGTCCTGGGATCAAGTCCTGTGTCTGGCTCCCTGCTCAGCTGGGAGCCTGCTTCTCCCTCTCCCTCTTCTGATCCCCCTGCTTGTGCTCATGCTCTCTCTCTCTCTCAATCTCTCTCTCTCAAATAAATAAATAAAGTCTTTAAAAAAAAAAAAGAAGAAAAAAGAATCAGCCTATCAGACTCCCCTGGCAAGAGAGCTTATTTCCGTCCTTCCACTGATCGCTATGTGACAAACTATCCCAAAGCGTCATGCCTTAAAGCAGGAACCGTGTTGTTATCTTTAATGAGTCTATAAGCTGGACCACCCAGGCTCAGCGGAGCAATACTTTTGATACCTGCAATTCTTGAATGGGGCTGCAAACATCTGAAAGCTCAAATGAGAACATCTTTGGGAACATCCCATCTTTGGGAACATCCCAAATGACTCATTCCCATGGCTGGACATTGACCTAAGCTGTTGGCTGGGGCTCAGCTGAGGTGCTCAATCACAAGAATCTTGGTTCTCCTCCACGTGGCCTCTCCTTCTACCTTGGGTATCTCACAGCCTGGCAGCCGGAACCTCAGAGCCTCCCCAGACCAGTGTTCTAAGAGGGAAAAGATAGAAGCTTCCAACACTCTTACGGCACAGGCTAGGAAGTCCCAGAATGTCGCTTCCACCATGTCCTGGTAGAAGGAGTCACAAGGTCATCCCAGATTCATGAGGAGGGAAAACAAGGTCCACTGCTTCATGTGAGGTTAGCATTTGCCTACAGGGAGGGGAGAGATCCTGGGGGTTATTTCTGGAGACTGCCCCCTCCCCGCCGCCTGCCATGCTGGATCCTTCAGTCCTGCAGCTAGAGCTCCGCCCACCACCATGCACCACAGAAGAACGTGAGGACCCAGGGTTTGTTCTGCAGACTGAGCCAGGAAACACACCGACAGAGCCCGTGCATGGACAGAAGCCTCCTACCTTCTCAGCACCCCTGCCCTGCTCCCCTTCATGCCACCAAGCCAAGCATGCATGGGCAGAAGCGTGGGAGCATATCCGGTGAGTCATATCTCAGTGCATCAGCAGGAATTGGCACGGACCCCAGGCTGCCTCTCCTTGCTGCTCAGAGGTTCCGTCACTCTTCCACGTGCTTAGAGAATTTCACTGTCAAGGGATCTTTGGAGAAGACTGCCAAGGAGGTGGTGACACAGGGAGTGAGAGCCACCTGTTCTGTGGGACCACTCCCTTCACACTCCCTTTATCTAGAATCAGCGTTACCAGACTCCAGGAGCCTCCTAAAACAGTGAACCAAGAACCCAAAGGAGTAAAAAAACCATGTTTGTGATGTGGAATCCTCTTTTAGCCAACTCATTCGTGGGGATCCTGACACATGAGAGCTACTCCTTCCACTCTCTACTCCTTTGCCCAGAGGCAAAGAGAACCCATACTTCTGATGGTCCATGGAGGCTGGGAACCTCCAGTGAGACTGTCTGTGTGACAGTGGTAAACCTGCACCACCCTGCCCCTGTTCAGGAGCTTTCACCATGGAATAAAGGATGCATAAGAGAAAGAAAACCCTGTGCTTGTGGGCAGAATTCAAACATGGGACTGATGTCAGGATAGCCAGCTTGCAAGATCTCAAGCTTCCATTAGAGCATAAGAATTTCCCCCCAGGACAACATGGAATTCCTTTACAATTTCAGCTCCTTTCCCAGTACCAAACCTCCCTTACTGGCCACAGGGGGTGAGAGAAACGTGATCAAGAGAGATGGGAGAGTCAGCCTGCCCTGTGACCTTCACTCTTCAGTTGGAAATGTGTCTTTTCCTTGTGAGTCCTGGCATTTCACGAGGTTCCTCCCACAGACACTCAAGGGCTTGGGTCCTGCACACATATGGAGCCCCAGTACCTTAGACACACAGCCCAGGGGCCACAGTTGCTCACGTCATGGGGGATGTCATGGCACATGGGTTAGCACAGCTGGGTATCACATCGGGAAGCAGAGGAGTCAGGAAACACTGGAAGACAAACATTGGCTAGAGCAGCTTTGATTCCAGACTCCTGGCAGTTGACAGTGCATCCAGAAAAATCTTTCCCACACCAAGAAGAGTATTCCCCTACTTCACCTTTCCCAACACAGGTGTTTTGAGAATGGAAATGGATAAAGATGCCAGGCTTGCTGGGGTGGGGCGGGGGTGGGGAGGGACAGCTAAGAACCCAAGTTGACCAATAATAACAATATAATTTGGGGCCACGGAGAATATAATCAGAGAGCTCACAGCTCACGGTGACTGGAGAGGCTTCCAAAAATTGAATGGTTGGGAAAGACCTCTCTTTGAGGTGATATTTGAGCTAAGACTTGGATTTTGAGAAATCAGTTAGGCAAAGATGTAAGGGAAGAATTGTCCAGAAGACAGCATGAAGGGACCTCAGTAAGCAATGAATTGTGCTACTTAGTCTCCAGTATGGCCCCCAAGTATCTTCGCCACCTGGTACTCATGGCCCTGTGGGGTCCCAGCTGACACAGACTAGGGCTGACCTGCGTGACTGTTGAGGTATTGTGGACATGAAGGTGTGTGGCTTTTGGCCAGCTCATCAAGGTTCTAGCTTACACCTAGCTTCCTTGGATCACCTGCTCTGGGAGAAGCCAGCTTCCGTGTCCCCAGACACTCATACAGCCCTGTGGGGGAGACTGAGGCCTCCCATCACCAACCAGCACCAAAGTGGCAGGCATGGGAGCCATCTTGGAGGCAAGTCAAGCCTTCAGAACACGGATGCTCCAGCCAGTGTTTTGTCTGCATTGTGAACTCAAATTGGCCCTGCTTGGGTTCCATGCCCATTTGGGCTGATTGTGCTGGTGATGGCCATCCTAGGACATGGGGACCGTGACTGACAGCCCTGCTAGAAGCCCAGGGAGTAGGAAAGATCAGCTCCCAAAAGGAAAGGATGCAATTCAAGCAAAAATTTAGCCAGCACTCACTATGGACCAGTAGAAACGGGACAGTGTCTTGTACAGTATTGGATAATTGGATGACGAATATAGGGTCTTTGGGATTTAATGATCAGTAACTGATAAACATCTGAGCAGGCACCTTGCTTGGTGCTTGTTGGGGATCAAAGTCAGAAGAGATCCCAGTGAAGTCCAAGTTAACGTAACCAGTGTGACCAACTCTAGTTCGCGCTAGCAATGTCATTGCCTGCCTGTTCCCCGGGACTGCTAGGATGGGGCGGGCCTTTGCACCTTGCAGGCCACTCCCAGACAAGTCTTGTCCTGAGTCACGCCACCTCCTCCTTTCCTTGCAGGGATTACTCATGGCCTTGCAGTATTGCTTTGCCAATGGAGAGGTACGTCTCCGGAGCCACCCTCCAGGTCCCGGTGAGACTGGGGCTAGCATCCTGCTGCCCCCGGAGATTTCTGGTTATGTGATGGGGGGGCGTGTAGTGACTGGGGCAAATAGGCACTGTGACCCCCCAGTAGGGAGAGCAGGAAGCAGCCCAGATGGCCCGGAGAAGGTGTTGGGATGCGTCAAAGGGTCTCAGAACCCAGCCCTAACCCTGCTGGGGACACCTGGAGAGCATTAAGTGTCCCAGATGGACCTGCTTGAACTTTGGAGTCCAAAAATCTGGACTCCGGCCGTGCTTCACCCACTGTAGCTCTTTGGGCCTCAGTTTCCTTATCTGTAAAATGGGAATAATGGCTGTCCCTGCCGTATAGTGTGGCCTTGGGCTTGCAGGGCTCCTGGTGAGGGCCCAGGACCTGCTAACTATGGTGACTTCTTTTATGATTATTATTATGACCAGTTCTCTGCTCTCCTGGAAAGAGGCTTGAAAGGGAGAAGGCACGTGGCTTCCACCTGGCTTTAGGAGTGGGTGATATTTCCATCCCCCTTTCACCCACCAGAATGTTAACTTCCGGACAGCAAAACCCTTTTCCCTCCCGCTCACTGCTGCCACCCCTGTCTTCCCGCGGGGGGCGACCTGTCCACCAGGCAGGTGTCCCTTGCCGGCCGCAGCACAGTAACCTGCCCTCTTCTCCCTCCGCAGGTGAAGGCAGAGCTGCGGAAGCACTGGGTCCGCTTCCTGCTCGCCCGCCACTCTGGCTGCAGGGCCTGGGTCCTGGAGAAGAACTTCCGATTCCTGGGGAAATGTCCCAAGAAGCTGTCCCAGGCGGACGGCACGGGGACGCTCCAGAAGCTGCAGACCTCATCGGGCGGTGATGGGCAGCTCCTGCGCCTGTCTGTGCATGTCCTCGGGGGGCGGGGCGCCCGGGCCCCGCGGGGACACCCAGCCTGGCCAAGGGGCAGCAGCGTATCCGAGAGCAGCGAGGGGGACTTCACCCTGACCCACACCATGGAGGAGATTCTTGAAGAGAGCGAGATCTAGGCTGGAGGCCCACTGCCCCGGCTCTGCTCCCCGGTGGTAGGGGACGGTGCAGAGTCATCAGTCTCCCCCACGCACCATGCCCACTTTGGCAGGAAGTTCATGCCCAGGTGTCTCATGCTTCAGACCCGTCGTGGATGGTGCTCTGGAGGCTGAGCAGGGCCTGGGGGATTAGGGTCAGGTTCAGTGACTGAGACAGCACAGCCGGGAGCGAAGGAAAACCACAGAAAGAACATTCCAGGGAAACACGCGTTAACGCCTGGGAGTGTCGCTTTTAGAGTGTGCAAAATGCATGTGTAGGCGGGTAGGTCCGTTGCCATGGTTACATCAGCGGGAGGGGAGGGGAGGGTACTCACAAGTCTGGTTGCCAGGTTTAGCAGTTAAAATACATAATGCTCAATTACATTGGCATTGCCGATACAAGAATAATCTTATTGTGGAAGTATTTCCCGTGGGGTATGCATTATCTGTAATTTGAATTAAGTCCTACGTGGGGAATTTCACCTGGAAACTCCATGGTCAAGGACACGCCACTCCAGGGCAGGCACTAGGGTGAGGCAAGTGAGGAACTCGGTTTGGGTTCCAGATTTAAAACAGCACTGGGAAAAAAAAAAAAAAAAAAAAAAAAAAAAAAAAAAACAACCCATTGTCGAGATAGGTAATATTTTTAACACGACATTTTAAACACTAAAATCCACAAGCTACCGCAGATGGGCCATTTCTTTTTTTTTTTTTTAATTTTTTATTTTTTCAGCACAACAGTATTCATTATTTTTGCACCACACCCAGTGCTCCATGCAATCCGTGCCCTCTACAATACCCACCACCTGGTGCCCCCAACCTCCCACCCCCCACCCCTTCAAAATTCTCAGATCGTTTTTCAGAGTCCATAGTCTCTCATGGTTCACCTCCCCTAGATGGGCCATTTCTAAAGATAACTTTTTATTAGGACAAGGCCAGGGTGAGGGTAAGACCAGCGAGGTGAGCTCAGGCAAAGGCAGAGTCTGATCCTGACTTTATTGAAAAGGTTGTTATCTCACCCATCATGGACTTCTGGGCGTGAATTTCTATTTTTTCGGCGATTGCACCAAAATATGATTTCTCTTGGTGATTGCGTGTTTTGGCCCTCTCCCCGCCCCAAGTCCCAGCTCTGTTTTCCCAAAGGAGAAACCGAAGCAGAAGCATTAGGCAAGTGACTAACCAAGCAAAGTTTTATTTCGGTGCCCAGGTTATCCCTAGTTAAATCATTAAAGTAGGTGTCCTTCTAATTTCTCCTTGTTCTCAATGTCCCTGCCTTTACCAGACAGGTCCGTTTGCTCCTAGAGATCTAGGGTCTTGCTGTGTTCTTAGTCTGCATCCAGCATAACGGGTCCAGAGTCAGTGCTCAGCACACACTTGTCAGTGACACAGGACAGAGATGTCTTCGGGAACATCTGATGCTGTCCAGGGTCCATTACCTGGCCTCAGGCGATGGAACTTTTTTTTTTTTTTTTTACCCCCAAAGCATCTGTAAATATATAATATAATCCTCCCCACTCATCACTCGGTAAATGGGGGTGGCGTGCACACACACATAGAAACACACACACACCGCTTGCTCTTGTCTTGCTAAACATTAAAGTAACAAGTTTATTTAACTTGGTTTGTATTGGGTGATTCTTTGACACATGTTTTGCACTGCTGCTAAAGGTCTCTTTTGCCCTGGAGAACCTGGTGCACTATTCTCCGACAGGACTGGAAGAAAGGGCTGTGGCACTAAGCCTCCTTGGGGACAGAGAGGAGTGGGCAGAGGGGTAAGGGACAGAGGTCAGAGGTCGAAAGGGCAGGAGGTAAATGTCTCCCCTCATCTCAACCACCGTCTCAATCATTCACTCCGCTTGTTGCTTTGAAGATCTGGCCTAGCGGGTCTCAATCCTGGCATGACAATCCCCTGAGGAACTTTCTAGAAACACTGACACCTAGGCCTGAACCAGAGATTCTGAACGGAATTGGTCTGAAGGAGCCTGGGCGTTGGTATTTTTATAAACTCTTGAGTGATTCTGTTCTGTTCTTTTTTTTTTTTTTTTTTTTTTTTTACCATGGTAAGATAGATGTAACACAAAATTTTCCGTTTTAACCATTTTTAAGTCTACAGTTCAGCGGCATTGAGTGCATCCACACTGTTGTCCAACCATCTCCAGAACTTTCTCACCTTCCCAAACTGAAACTCTGTCCCCATTAAACACCAACACCCCATGTCCCCACCCCAGCCCCTTGCCACCACCATTGTACTTCCTGCCTCCTTGTGTGACGACCCTAGACACATTACATAAGTGGAATCACATAGTATTTGTCTTTTTGTGACTGGCTTATCTCCCTCAGAGCAGTGCTCTCAAGGTTCATCTGTGTTGAAGCACATACTAGAACTTCCTTTCTATGGCAGAGTAATATTCCATTGTATGGATAAAATTTTCCATCCATTCACCAGTTGATGGACACTTGGGTCACTTCCCCATTTTAGCTACTGTGAATAATGCCACTGTGAGCATGAGTGTGCAAAAGATTCTGTTTGAGCCTCTATTTTCAATTCTTAGGGCAAATAGACATCTAGAAGGAGAACGGCTGAGTCATACGGTCCTTTTGTTTAACACTGTGAGGAACCACCAAGCTGTTCTTCCCACCAGCGGTGCCATTTTGTATTCCCACCAGGATGCATGAGGGTTCCAATTTATCCGCGTCTCCTTGCCAACGCTTACTTTCTACTTTTTTGATAATCACCATTCTAACGGGTATGATGTGATAGCTAGGGTAGTTTTAATTTGTTTCTTTGGTACTAAAAATATTAAGTGTCTTTTCATGTGATCATTGACCATTGACCTGTCTTCTCTGGAGAAATGTCTATTCAAGCTCTTTGCCCATTTTTAAAAATCAGGTTGTATGAGTATTTGTTGTTGAGTTGTTGAATTTCTTTGATTATTCTGGATTTTAATTCCTTATCAGATATATAATTTGCAAATATTTCCTTCTATTGTATAAGCTGTCTCTTCACTCTCTTGATGACAAAAGCTTTTGGTCATGACGAGGTCCAATTTATCTGTTGGTTTTCTATTGCCTGTGTTTCAGGGCCATAGCCACCTGACTAGTTTTCATATGTGACCAGGGTTGAAGACATCAGAGAAAATTTCTAGGTGAAACCCCCCTCACCCCCTGCCAAAAAAACTCACAATGCTCTGAAGTCCAAATAATCAGGTCTTTCCACCTGTGACATATATAGCTCAGAAATTCTACCCTAAAAACAGACTTGATTCTCACAACTCTGAGCGATAATCGATATAGGTGTGTTTGGTCCAGTTCTGCAGAGGTTTTTAGTTTAGTTTTGTTTCTTGAAGGGTGGGCATCCCAACTGAGCCTTCCCTGGGCTCATCTGATAAATCTGTGTGGCCTCCAAGGAACAGAAATGGAGGTGGAGTGGGCAGTATAGTGTCTGTGTCCCCATGTGGCTCCATGGACAAGGTCTGAGCCCTTGTGAGCAAAGGGAAGCCACGGATGACATCTAAAAGAGCCATTGCCGGGAGACAATGACAAAAGCTCTTTCTGTGACACATGGCGCTCCCCGTAGTCCATAACATAAATTATAACCGAGAAGGTTCACCAGGAGCCCAGCACGTAGCTCGGGCACTTCAGAAATACTGTAGCCTCAGTTGTGGTGAGAATGTGTTGTCTGCTATAACAATGGCACCTGGCATTGATGGACCTACAGGTGACTCTGTTGGGGACACCACCTAGGATTGCTAAGACATACCAAGGGGTCACTGCACAAGAGGCTGGATCCTGGGAGAGCAGTTTGGGTTACTGCTCTTGAACAGACCCATTTCCACCCTGGAGCTTACACGTGCGTGAGGAAGCAGAAGTTCAGACGTGAAGTGACTTCCCCCAAGGTCCCTAGAATGGACCTCTATTTTTACAATCTATTCCTTTTATACTAATAGTATCCAAGCTTTCCTCTTGGGAACCTCACATCTCCTGACTCCCAGTTCATGATGTTTGAGCTGTCTCAACTCCACCCTCAGCCCCAAGGCTGGCCACAAAAATCTGCTTAGCCAATGCCAGCAGGACCTCCGCCTGGCATCAGATATTGGGATGGGCACATCACCATTGAGAGCCACTGAGAGATGGTCTCTCACCAATGAGAGAGCCAATGAGAGCCAATAAGCCAATGAGAGCCCAACTCCGGCTGGGACTCTCAACAGAAAGCCATTTATTTTTTTCTTTTCTTTTCTTTTCTTTTTTTTTTTTTTTTTTTTTGCTGATGCTGGAACCATGAAGAAGTAAGCCTGCATCTGCTGGTGGCCATCTTGCCAGAACCATAAGAGCCTGCCTGACAATGGAGCCACCATGGCAGAGAGCAGGACCAGGAAATGGAGAGGAACACTGAGATGTTGTTGGAGCCCCTCAATTAAGCCAGACCTAAAGCTAGTGCTACTCCTGGGATTTCTTTTCCATGAGTCGATAAATTCCTATCTGTGCCATAGCAGTTTGTGTTGGGTCTTCCGTCCCTTGGATCCGGAAGAGTCCTGATGACATAGCTCAACACCACCTCCACGTCCCTCTCTTCAGTCTAGTTGGACTTTGCACTGCTTCTGGATTCTCTGAGCATTTTCCCACAGAGTACCCTAGAGCTGTACAGGCCCGAGTGACCCTGCCACCCCAAACTAACAGAAGACAGGCTAGTCGCATTAGAACTGCTGAGCTCTCTACTGGACCTAGAAGATCCAGTGGCCCCTTTATGTCTCTCGTTGAACCATAGACCCACAATGTTATTATGCAGTGTCTCTGCTTTCAAACTCAAACTAGTAGGGAGGAGGAAGGGGGATCACCCCCAACACTCACAAGTGGAGACTCCCCTGCCTCGGGGAGGGGGGGCGGTTGCATATAGTTCAGTGAAGTGTCTGGGACCTCCATATATTTTTCTGACCTCCTTTTGGAACTTAAGGCTGGAGAGTAGATGGGCCTTCACAACAATGAGAACAGGGATATTGAGAGCCCACTGGGGACGTTCCAAGGTGTCCCAAGCTCTGGAGCTCTGACAAGGTGATGTAGGCCAGTGGGCAGCCCTGGCCCACCTTTGCTTATTAGCTGGCTCACCCTGGGGAAACTACTTGCTGTCTCTGGGTCTCCTTTTCCTCACCTTTAAAATGAGCACCCCCACCTCTCCCACCATATCAAACCTGAACCTGCCATTACCACCTGAAACCAGGGACCCTCCCTGACCTTCCCATTTTGGTAGATGGCATTTCTATTCACCCAGCACCCGGACCACACACACCTGTGCCATCCCACTCCTCCTTCCTCGTCTTGCAGCCTTTCAGGAAGATGCTACCTTCTAAGTATCTCCAGAGCCATCCCACTCTCTCTAGTCTGCCCCCCCCCCCACTGAGGACCCCTGGGGTGATTATAAAAGCTAGTCTCCAGGTTCCCTGCTCCCAGCCTTTCCTCTCTGACTTATTTCCACCACAAACAGAAGTCCCTCCTACTTCAAACCCCATATTGGTATCCACTATCCCCATGAGGAACCCCAATCTTTCCAGGGGCTGCAGAAAAGCCTGGCATGGTCTGGTCCCTGCTTACTTTCTAGAGGTAGCTCACAGCTGGCTCTCTCTCCTCCCTCAGCTCCTTCCTAGGCTCCTCCCTTGCTCTCCGGCTAGACCGGCCTTCTACCCTAGAACTGGGCATGCTCGTTCCTGCTTCAGGGGCTCTGTGTGGGCTGCCCTCTGGGTCACTGTACTCCCCGCACCCTCCATGCGCAGTCCACTGGACCTTAATTTCGGTGTATCTGGGAACACCTTCCCTGTCCCTTTGAAGGAGCCAGCCCCTCCCGCAGCGCTTGGCACATCTCCAGGGTCACCACACCGCCTGGAGTGGCTTCTTCTAGGTCCATGGTCTCCCCAACCCCACCCCATGCAGCCTCCAGTCTCCACCTTGGTCCCACCACCCTGGCCTATGACTGCAGGGGCAATTCATCCTCGTCTCTGAGGCTGAGCCATCAGAAAACATCTCCTTTTCCAGTTCAAGAACGACCGGTCAGCTGGGTGCCCAGCTCCTCTCGCATTTATTGGAAACTGCTTACCCAGCAACCCACAAAGGAGCTTACATGGGGGTGATACTGAGGACTCCTGTGACCTAATCCTGGGATTATCATGGAGGCCTGGGCCGCGGGCAGGGGAGAGGAGGTGGTGGGATAAAATGGGAGGGACGCTAAGGCCTAGGAAGCCCTCTTGGCCCCTGGAGCATGCTCGAATGCTCAGAGGGGTTTCTGTGCCGGGGGGAGGGGTGGGGGCGGGGCTGAGCAGTGGACATCAGGTTTTCTTCTCCTTCAATTTTTCCTTCACTTTTTGAGGCTCAAATTGGATCAGTCGCAGAATTTCCTTATTGGCCATGGTCCCCTCGATGAATTCTTCCTCTGTAAGTTTATCTGTGCATTGGGGGGAAAAAGGTCGCAGTCAGGATCAGCTGTTTCAAGCTGTGGCGAGGCTGACAGTGGCCAGGGTGCCCAGTGCAGAGGTATCTGTTATGAAAACACTGAGTCTCGGTGTCCTCCCAGGGTTACCAACCCCCCACCCCCTGCATCCCCAGCTCCTCCCCAGGATGCCTGGACCTCCCCACCAACAAGCAGCATGAGGGTTAATGACCTCTGTGATGACCTCTTCTGATTGGTCGGTGCCTTTGCTCCCGCAGTTTCTTAAATATTTTGACTCTTACCCTAGTGCTGAAGCTTGGAGTTTTGGGGGGAACTTCTGGGGGACAGAGCAGAGCCAACAATCTCTATGGATAAGGGGGAGGGGAAACAACATCCATCCGGGGACTAGGGACTGAAAAATGAGGGGTCCCGCATGGTCCAGGGAGAGCCTGGCTTGTGGAGAGCAGTCTCTCTACCCCCTTCCCAGCATAGGGCTAACAGTTTCTCTGTGCCAGAGCCACTGTGCTGGGGGCTGAGGCCACCGCAGGGAGTGGCCCAGGAAGGAGTGAGATAAAGCCCCCGCCCCTGGGGAAACTCTTGGTCTGATGGGGAAGACAGCTGCATGTCCAAATAACTCTGGAAAGAGACAGGTGCTCCTTTCTGCTTACGGCGATGCTCACAGTGCCTGCACATAGTAGAAGCTTAACAAAGCTTAGCTGAACCCAACCGGATTTCCACTTGGATATCCTTAATCCCTCCGGGGTACAGCACTGGTCAGGGCAGTGAAATTTGGGTTTTAAAGTCCCAGCTGCTCTATCGACCTCACACAGAGCTTGAAACTCCCACAGTCAGAGCCCAGTTGGGGAGTGAGGCATCATCTCCAGAGGGGACATCTGAAGACAGCAGCCACCACACACCAACAGTCTCCTGGTCTCCCAGTCTCCCTTGACTCTGACTTTTACCTGGGTCAGTTTTCAGGTTAGCAAGTAGAACAGGGGATCTGACAACTGCCAGATCTGGGTTAAAGAGCCAGTGTGGGGGGCAGGGGTGCCACAGTTTGCAAGGGAGGAGGAGAGGAAGGTCCTCAAGGTATTGCGGGGGGGGGGGGGTAACATCAGGGCAGGGACTACTACACCTACCCAGCAAAAATTAAGGAAGTGCTCACTTTCAGGGTGGTTCGAGCCCAGGAGTAGCAGCTGAGAATGAGTGCCTCCTTAAATATTCTGCCCAGACCTCCCCTGCCTCCCCCAGGTTTGGCCCCAGTGACAGTGAGCTCCTTGGCTTCTCAGCCTTCTTCCTGGACTGCAGGTTAGTGGAACACAGGCCATCTGTACCTGCACTTAGCTAACGTCCTGCTCAGGCCAGCCCCCAAGTTCACAAAAGGAGTCAATACGTAGGTCCTGGAGTGAGACATTTCAGATGTTCAAAATCTCCCTCCGACCTCTCTGTTAGAGAACCAGGTGATGAAGCCCCAGTAGGCTTCATATCCCCTGCGTGGCAACAACCAGCAGGAAGCCACCAGACCACATGTCCACTGTCCATGACTGGCCAGTCCCTCCACATCAGAGGGCTCCTGTCCACTCCTCTTCCTTCACCCTCCGGGGGCCCTGATGGCCATGTAAGCTTGCAGCATCGCCCCCCCCCCCGCCTAACTCCACCCCCCTCTACAGTATCCTCTCTGCCTTGGCCATGACCATCATGCCCCAGCAGACCAGCTGCCTTGTTCTGCAATCCATCGCTACTTTCAGGAAGAGAACAGCTCCCCACGGGCTGCTCCCAGTCCAAGACGGACCAAGGCAGCTGACCGAGACAGGCTGGCCCCTGGAAGAAGGGGGCTTGAGGATGCCTCCAGGGGCTTTGCCAAAGCTTTCTCACAAGGGTGGGAGCCTCAACTCTTCTTCTGTCCTTGCTTCTCTCTGTGCCCAGGGTCCCACCTGCTCTGCAGTCTGGGTATTCCCAGCCTCCTCCAGCTCCCTCCCCGCTCCCCCCCACCCCCAGGCCCTTCTTCAATGAACCTCCCTGCTTCTCAGGGGGACCCAGACTAACTCGCTGGAGTGAAAGCAGGTAAAACTGAGATCCCACTTCCTTGGTACTTGATGCTAATCCAGACGCAGACCGGGCTGAGGTTTGCCTTGTCCCAGCTATGTAGAAAGCACTCTGGAAACCAAGTAAAGTACACCCCAGCGTCTAGGACAGATGAGCAATCCGTTTAAACAGAAAGTGGTTTGCCGTGCCTCCAGCCCCACCAGCACACGTGCACGCAAGCCTACGGAGCTGCGGTCCTGACTTTTGACCAGTGCATTCCCTGGACGCTGATGCTGTTCTAAGTTGCCTTTCCCTCCCCAGTGCTCCAGAATTCAGGGCCTTTCCTCTGCCCCAGAGAGCTCAGGCGGTGATGGACTTGGAAGAGCAAAGGGGATGTGGCATTGGTCCCCATGAGCAGCAGAGCTGGCCTGTCTGCTTACTGACCCCTACCACCCCACCACCCCAGGCACCCCAGGACCTCAGGCAGCCCCTCAGTGCATGCTGGGATGAAGTGTCCCTGGTCCTGCCCGGGCACTGGCCCTCGGAGGACCAGTCTCTTTGGGGTCTCCGGGAAAGAGCCTATGACTGTAAAACCAAAGGTTGCGAAAGGGGAAAGAATTCACCATCATCTTTCTTTCCGAAGAACCCCCAGATCTTGTCAGCTCGCTTTTCTGGTGTGTTTTCATCTTCCGGGAGGTGCTTCACGTCCTCAGGATTGATCATTTTGAAAATAGCCTGCACCAAAGAAAGAGGAAATTATCAGAAGGAGCATCAGGGGCCGGGCATCCCCCTACCTGCCTCTGCCACTGAGGCTAAAATGCAGATACCCAGGCCCCAGGCTGCCCCTAGGGGGAGGGGAGTGGGGTTGGGGCACCTGTCTTTTTGAGATCCCCAGAAGGGACAGGGAATGGGGTGGAGGGGTGAAGGCGGCTGCTAACAGGTGTTTTGTCCCTTTCAGTACCTTTTGAATTTCCTGCCCATATAGACACATTACTTCCCCTTTATTAAAAAAACGAGAGTAAGAAACAGATGATGACGATGACGATGATTCCACAGCAGCCCCCACGGTGGCAGCTGGGGAACCGCCATCTTGAACCCTACCGCCCGGAAGTGTTAGACTATCAGCCGGCTTTCGGGGTCCGGGTCATGCCTCAGTTGTCCAGCCGGGTCCCCCTGCGGTAATAACGGCTAAACTTCATCAAACACCTAACCCACACCACACTTCTAAGCCTTTTTACATGTCACCCCCGCAGCAGCCTTATGAGGTGGATATTATCAGTCCCATTTTACAGATGAAGAAAGTGAGGCACATCGGCCGGCTAGACGTCTCCCCAGCTAGAAGCAGAGGAGCAGAGATTCTAACCCAGGCAGGTTGGTTCTAGAACCTTCATTCTCAGATTACACCGTTGGAGGGCATCCTAGGGGCTGGGGAAGGGAGAGGGACAAGGTGGGGTCTCCGTGTGCCCTCCTCGCTCCAGGTTACAAGGATCCCACCAGCTCAGTAACTCCAGGCGTGGCCAGGCTGGAGTGGGCACTCAGACGGTGGTCCTGAGCCTGTGCCAGCTTGCACACTCAGCGTGGGGGCAAGCTCGGGGTGCAGTCAGGAGTGCTGGGTGGGAGTCAGCGGCAGCTTGCAGATACTCAGGCAGTGGTAGGAATGCCTGTGAAACTAGCCCCCGACCCCCCACATGCTATAGCAAGAGGAGCAAAACCAGCAGCTCTGGGTGGCAGGCTGGGCTGGCAGCGCTCAGAGCCCGGGCGTGCCCAGCAACAAAGTGTAGGGGGGTGACTCCCCTAATGCCTCTCTCGGTCCTGAGCCAGGGGGAACCTTGTGCAGGCCTGAGGGCTAAACCCTGGAGTGCCTGCCTGCTCCGTCTGCCTTCTGACTCCAAGGACAGACGGTCAGGGTCTGAGAGAAGGAGCCGTTGGTCCCTACTCCGGGCCCCAGAGACTTTTCCAAGACCAGGTAGCTAGTTGGTAGCAGGGCTGGGATTAGAACCCATAACATCAGACTCCTGGGGCCGTGAGCCTGTGATCTAGTGAATTACAGAGCCTGGGCATCGCCTTGCGCTGCCTCAGCCCTGGGTTCTATGGGTCCTCCCCTTCCCTGCCCCTCCCCTTCCTCTTCCTTTTCCTCAGGGAGCACCAGCTTTAGGCTGCTGCTGGGTCTGGCATCCTGCAGGGGATTCTGAGGTCGTGTTCTCTGTCCCTGACCACCTGCCAGTCTGGGGGTGTGGTGTGCCCAGATGCAGGTGACGTTCCCGCCCTTTACGGGAGGCCCTAGCCAAGTCTGTTGCCCACAGGCTGCCTGCTTGGCAGCCTGGTCTTGGTCTCTTGGTCCGTGGTCTCTCCTCATCAGGGGGAGAACCATGCAAACGCAAGCAGGTGTACAAAAGCCCCAAAAGATGAGATAAAACATAAACGACGTTCTCCCCTCTTACCGGGAAGAGAATTAGGGGAATGAGGCAAGGACGTGGGTGGGGGGTGCTCAGAGATGCCAGGAAAAGAGATCAAGTGAAGGGAAATACAAATGACCTCAGGAAAAAAAAAAAAAAACAAAAACCCAGAAACGTCCCAATTGTCCAAAATACAGAGCTGGTTAAGTAACAGTATGGCCCTTCCACGAGACGGAATGCTAAGCCGTAGTTCAAGATGGTTTTGAACAAGAAGATATCTTCATAGTGAAAACATAAAACAGAAACTGAAAAAAGGTCATAGTTCCAAAATTATTTTTAAATTTATATACAGATAAAGGGCTGGAAGATAAACAGCAACAGGTTTGACAGTATCTCCCTCCAGATGGTGGGATTAAGGGCAATGCCGTTGTCTGCTTCATACACTGCTACGTTTCACAGATTACTTACCTCTTAAATAAAACTTTTCCTAAGACCCCTAAAGTCTTCACAACAAATGATCTGATACGGGGCCAGTCAGGACAGAAGGAGGGTGTGTTGGAAGCGCAGGCCAGCAAGGAGCCTGTGGCTCAGTCCAGAACGCGGAGCTGGCGGGTGAGGAAGCCAAGCCCGGGGGGTGAAATTGCCTGCCCCAGCCAATGAAGACCATGGGGACTGGGAACCCACATTTCATGGCCCCCAAAGTTAGCCTCTTTCTACTCTGTATTGGAAACATGTACTTAAAACGAATTGTGGAAGAATATGTATTTTTGCCATTGGAGGTTTGGGAGGACAGTTTAAAGAAGATAGGAAGGAAGGAAGGAGGGAGGGAGGGAAGGAGAGAAGGAAGGGAAGAAGGAAAAGGAAGGGAAGGGAAGGAGGGAAGGAAGGAAAGGAAGGGAGGAAACACTATGTAATTAACAGGAAATACGCATATTCTTCTTTAGGAGGAAGGTGAAGCTGTGGGGAAGTGACCAGTCTCCATTCGAGTCAGTGTCCTGGAGACCCCGTGTCCCTGGAGCCTGGAAGCCCCAGTGCCTGCATCCCCCAGCTCTCGCCTGGCCAGCCCCACCCCCACTGTGTCCAGGACCCCAGACCCCGGCAGAGCCTAGGCCCGCCACGCGGAGGTGGAGACTGACCATGACGATCTCCAGCACTTCGCCCTTGCTGATGGCCCCGTTGCCGTCCACGTCGTAGAGGGAGAAGGCCCACTCCAGCTTCTGGTTGGTCTTGCCCGCCGAGGTCATGTGCAGGGCGATGACGTACTCCTTGAAGTCCAGGGTGCCGTCGCTGTTGGCGTCAAAGCTCCGGAACACATGTTGGGCGTAGGCCTTGGGGTCGGCCTCGGGGAAGAACTTGGCGTAGATCTTCTGGAACTCCTGCCGCGTGATGCGGCCACTGGGGCACTCCTTCAGGAAGGACTGGTACCAGGAGCTCAGCTCCTCCTCTGTGAACTTGGTGTTCAGCTGCAGCTCCTCCAGGATCTCCTTGGACAGGGCCCCACTCTTGCTGTTCCCCATGGGTGAGGCCTTGCAAGCCCGGCCGGGCAGCGGTGGCTGGGCCGGTGGGTGGGAGGGACGTGGTCTCCTGGCCGCCAAGGGCCGGCTGCTGCTGGAGACGGTCCCCGAGGTGCTGGCGGATTAGAGGATTTGTGGCCACTTCACCCCAGTACTTGGAGGGAGGAGGGGCCAGGGTGGGGGGGGGCCAGCTCCAAGAACCCACCCTGAGATTAAAAGAAAGTGCTGACAGCAGGGGGGCCAATCCATCTTGGCCTTTGGGGAGGACAGGACAGGAGGTCAGAAGTTTCAGAGCCAAAGCCTTGGCCCTCCCTGTTACCCCGTGTCCGTCCCTCCTCCCTTACTCTAGCTCTCCGGGAGCCACGCTGCTCAGAGCCTGTCTTCCCCCCAAAGTCTGAGGCTCCCAGGGGCAAGAATTCAGCTCTATACTGTAGCCGTTAAAAACCAGGCTCTGGACCCAGCCTGGGGTCAAATCCCAGCTTTGCTGCTTGCTGGCTGTGTGCCCCTAGGTGTGTTTCTTACCCTCTCTCTGCCTAGAATGCTCTCCTAATCCTTCATCATCCTCAAATGTCACCTTCTGGGCCAGGCCTGGACTGATCACTCCATTTATGACAGCACACCGCCTTCCCCAACCATCTGCACCTCCCAAACCCCACTTGATTTTTCTTCCTCTCAGGTACACCTTCTGACTCTCTTTGAATTACCCATGTGCTGTGCGTGTCCACATCCCAACAAAATCTCCGAGAAGGCAGGGAATCTGTCTGTTCTGTTCCCAACGGCATCTCCACTGCCAGCAGCGTGCCCAGCAGGATGGGACCCTCCATGAATATTAGTGTCTATCTCATTGTCATGTTGAGGCTAAACTGAACTAATATGTACAATGCACTTAGAACAGAACCAGGCACACGGTCAGTGCTAAAGACATGTTAGTTTTTGGTATTGTTCATCTGGGATGGACACCAAAACCTAAAGGTCCCGCGGGGGCCAGCAGGTGGAGTGATGAGTGAAGCAGGTGAATCGGTGTCAACGGGGAGTGGTGAGGCCCGAGGCACCTCATGGAAGGGGCTGCCCATGTTCAAAGCCATTGAGTGTGGTCATTCGGGATTATGGCCCAGTGGTTCTAGATTTTCAGTCCTGACCCCTGTGGTTCCAGAGGATTTCTCAGGAGGCCTTGATGCTAGGGGTGTGTGTGTGTTTCAGTGTCTGTGTGTTTCAGTGTCTGTGTGTACTTACTATTTTTTCCCATCAGTTTGTGAAAGCGTATCATTTCTTAATAAAAGGACTTTTTTTTTTTTTATAGACTTTCAGTATCCTGTAGCAAAGCGTTTGTTCTCAAGAACAGTTGAAAAGGACTGTCACCACACTCAGAAACTAATCAACCAACCCACCCCAGCCCATGAAAGGTGAGGCCCTGGGGATTTACCCCTTGTCTCCGTGGTGGTTGGGGCGCCCCCTAGTGGGGCGCCTGGCTGGTTCAGTAGGTTAAGCATCTGACTGTTGGTTTCCGCGCAGGTCATGATCTCAGGTTGGGGGTATCTAGCCCCACATTGTGGAGTCTGCTGGAGAGTCTCTCCCTCTGCCCCTCCCCCACTGCATGCTCTAAATAAAATAAATAAATAATCTTAAAAAAAAAAAAAAAAGAAGTGCCTCTTGGTGTTGAGCCTGTCCATACCGAGTCTGCAGATCGGGGGAGGCCGATGGTACAGGCATGGAGCCCCAAAAGGCAGGCAGCCTGCCGGGGTCCCATGGCTGCTACATGGCAAAGCCAGAAGGAATGCTCTGGTCGGCCAGGATCCCCGTTCAGGGTCTTCTCATTACTTCACAACTCCTTTCTCATGGAGGCCTGAGTGACAGGGCTGTGGGTGAGGACCCAGGGTCACCAGGTGGGCAACGAGATGGGGGATGGGCCCTGGGTTAATGCAGGAGGCAGCTAGAGCCCCCCCCTCTGTTCCTCCCCCGCCCCTCCCCATACTGTCCTCCACCCCCACCCCAGGGCCTTCTGCTCTGGCTGAGGGCAAGGAGGAAGGAGCCAACCCCAGGTGGGAAGCGCCTTGTACTTTAGGCTGGAGTTCCTCAGGCTGCTGTGCCCCCGAGGGGCCCAGCCCCCAGGATGGGACCACAGGCAGCTGTGTTGATGCTGCTGAGAGAGGGGTCAGGACCTGGGGGTTTGTTTGAAAACCTGCATAAACATCTTCTATCAGAGGGAGAGTTTATACTTATGCTTCTTAGCCAAACAAGTTGTTGGAGATGATGTATTGTGAATGGATTTGTTAAGTCTGAGCTGGGGCCATAAACTCTCCTCAGACCCCAAAGGAAGGCTGCTGGGGGAAAGCCCGCCCCCCAAACAGAGGACCTCAGTTTGTGACACCCTCTACTGGCCTCACTGTGGGGAGATGTGGTCTCTTCTCAGGGGCTGGCCTTGTCACCGCCCCCCTCCCCTCACCCCCCGCCAAGCCAGGAGCTCGGTCTGGGCTGCCAGCCTGGACCATTCCCCAGTGCTCACCCTCACTCCCCCACCTGCCCCTAGTCTGGGCTGAAGGACAAGATTGCCCTTCCTCCCGCGGCCTGGAACCAGAGCCTGAACCCCAATGCTCACTGAGCCTAGAAAGGGGGTACAGGAGGGTGGGTGGGTGGCAGAGAATGGGAAAGCACACTCCTCCCACAGTCCTCCCATTGCAGGAAACGGGAGTCCATCCTGTCAGTGGATTGGGCGGAAATCCTGAGTCATCCTCGGTACCTGTCACGCCCCACCCCAATCTGTTGAGATGTTGGGGCTACCTTCAGAGCGCATCCAGACTCTGAACCCGGCCCCACTCTTCCTCTGTGATCGTGACCTGCGGGCACAATCGTCCCCTCTCGGCCCAGCTTCTTTGCCTGCCTGCTTCCGCCCTGTCCCCAGCAGTCCTGCAGCCAGCCCTTCAGCCATGAAGTCAGGCCCCATGCTCCTTGGCTTGGACCCCCCAGCGTGAAAGCCCTTCAAGGGCCCGCTCCCCCCACCCCCACCATCCTTCCACTCCGGGCCTCACTGCCCCCAACCCAGTAGGTGTCCCTCCCCCACCCCCACTGCCTATAACCCAGCCATCTCCTGCCTGGAACGTTCTTCCCGAAGCTACCTCCTGGGCTCCCCCCACCCCCCACCCCAGGTCCCCTTGCCTTTGAGCAAACGTCACCTTCCGAACGAGGCTGTCCCTACCTGCCCTACTTAATGCATCTTACCCAGGGTCCTCCCTGAAACCACCCATCCTTACACCCTGCCCCGTCCTTCTTTCTCCGTGACACTGAATACCTTTGCCACCCAGGCTGGATTAGTTACTCTGTGGACTGTTGCCTCTCTCCCTGCTAGAAAGCCACCTACCTCCAGGAGAGTGGGGCTCTTTATCTGGTCCACTCGCCGACGTGTTCACACTACTCAAAGCCACGTCTGGCATATAATAGGTGCTTAATTGTTGCAAGAACGGATGGATAAATGGATGGATGGATGGATGGTTGGATGGGGAAAGAGGGAACAGCCAGGATCCCCGTCCCTCCACAGGGACAGAAGTCGCCAAGGGGAGGGGGCCAAGAGGGGCCAGATATTGTGGGTCTAGCAGCATGGTGCTCATCTCGGTGGGTGGGTGGGGGGGTCCACATCCAGACGCCCTCAGCTAAGACATCAGGCACAAAATTATTGCCACCCCTGGGAGCCTGGAAGGACTGCTGAGACCATTTATACAACGGAGAGGGTGACAGTCCCTCCAGGAAGGAGGGTCACCCAGCAGGACCCAGTGTCTCCGGACAGTTTATTTTACATGGGATGAGTCTAACCATCTTGAGTGTATACACAGAGCCAAAGTCGGGGAGCGGGGGGGAGGAATGAGAGAGCATCTCACTTCCTGAAAACCCTTTAGAATAATGCAAAACAAGTATATATAGTGAACGCCTTCAAAATTTAAACCCTTTAAACATTTAATTCTTTAGCATTAATACACACAAATGCTATTACGGGAGGTGGGGGTGGGGGGGGAGAGGGGGAAGGGCGGGTTACAGCCTCTATAGGGATCAGAGTTTCAACAGTGTTACTTATAAATTATAGTACATCAATTTTATTTACTGATCTAGGCAGCCAGAGGGTGGAAAGATATACAATGTGAAGTAAACACATTCCTACTGGGATGAGGAATGCTGGCAGGAGACACGGCTTTTTTAACATTAAAAATGTATAAAGTGTTTAGCAAAAGTTACAGAAAACAGACCAAATAAGCAAGTTTATTTTGTTAGAAAATCCCACTGTCGTAGGGTTTGCTGATGTGCTCGTTTGTGAAAGGACTGCCCCCCTACCCTCCCACCGCACCCCGCTATCATCTCCTTCCTCAGGGAAGGGAAGAGATGCAAATGTGGGACCCCGTCACCAAGGATGGCTGGTGTCCCCTTTGAATGTCTGTTCTTGGGTCCACACGGCTGCCTGGAGACCACAGCTCCCAGCAGCTTGTCTGCTGCGTGTGATGCTGGAAAGGGCGTGTCTCCGCTTGCTTGACAGACAGAGAGAGTAAGGAGGTCCCGGGAGGGAACGTGACTTTAGTTTGGGTTACAGGACCCACGAGGTGGTGGACCGGGGCCAGTCCAGCGCTCTTAACCTGGCGCCAAATGCTTTCCTACTCCATCCCCATGATGGCACCTGTGTGCCCAGACCCTCTGGAGACCCACCACTGCCATCCTGTTAGGACTGTCCCCCCAACACAAGGGATCAGCGTCCCCCAAACTACACCCAAAGAAAGACCCAAAGACGCCCCCAGCCCCCTCAGAGGCACCTCCCAACAAGGACTCCTTTCTAAGCCCCGGCATCAAAAGGGTTAGGGAAAACAGAACATCGGTTCCTGTCACCTCATTCTCACCCAGACCTGCTGCAGCAGGAAGGGGGTCCTTCACCTTCAGGAAAAGGCCAGACAGAAGTAATACTCCCATGGGGGCGGGGCAGGGGGATGCCAAGAATCATCCCTGGCAAAACTCAACTCAGATGTGCCCAAGAATGGGGTCCCGCAGACTTGGGCTCCATGGCCCACCCCTCTCCCCCTGGCCTGGCCCCAAGAATGTCTTCTGTTTGCTCGGAGGGCTACCTGGTTGCCTCCAAGTGCTCACCTCTCCTCCAGCAGGACACCATCAAGACCCGACTGGGAGGAGTCGTCACCTGGGTGGGGGGGGGGGGGGATCATGCTCCTTGCCTGCCTGACGTTGGCTGGGTCCTTGGCTCATCTCTGCCACCATCTGCCGCTCCCCTCCCCCTCCTGGGGGCTGCAGGCACAGGCTTGGCTTGGTGTGACCACCAGCTCAGCGAGGGTCCAGCAGTGCCAAGCAGCTCACGGGAAGAGGCTCTGTCTCCATGCTGCTTGCCTTGGTCCTTGGAAATAGACCTCAGGACATGAGATCTAAGATCGGGGTTGGCGGGGAGACCCCGAAGGTAATGACGTACAAGTGTTCCTTCCAGGGCCCTAGGCGGAACGCCCTCATTCTCAACAGCTCAGGAAACTCTTAAATTTAGCTCCATTCGTGTCTAAACGAGAAAAGCGCCAGGGGATTCCTCTAGGGAGGACTTCAGACATCACCACGCACAAGCATGTCGATGGGGCTCAGGGCAGGCATGATAGTGTCAGGTACAGACCTGGAGAAATGAGAAGGGGAGGAGGGGGAGTACGTGGAGGAGACTGGGGAGACCAGAAGGCACAGCTGTGGCCTGCTGATGGAGCAACAGAGATCCGGGGAGAGGTCATGGCCAGCCCAAGGTTGCCCTCTGCGTTTCCACCCGCACTCTGTCCATTCACCTTCCACGCCCTCCTCATGAGGCTCAGTAGAAGCCGAAGGCCATGTGAGCTGAAGCGAGCCCCCCTCCCTCCCCAGGAGTGCATGGATCTACCAGCCAAAGTGTAAGCTTCGGGGTGCAGCAGAAGTGGAAGGCACCCCTCCCCCAGCCCCCCAGCACTTTTCCGCACAAAAACCTATAATGAACCAACAGGGCAAGTGTGAGCCCCACTCACACTTGGCATGGCTGGCATTGGAGGACCCTCGGGAAGCACAGGGATCAGCCGTGCAAACAAGCTGAGGACCCCAGGCCTGGAGCCTCCAAGCCAAACAACGCATTTCACAAGCGAGGAAGCCCGTGGTTCGCCCGTGTGACAGCGTGCGATTCCACGAGACATGGGACGTGCTAGGGATGCACACAACGTGGGTGACCCGAAGCATGAAGCCAGGGGAAAGCAGCCAGACTCGACGGCTATATCAGGGGCTCCTTTCATAGGACATTCTAGAAAAGGCAACCCCATAGGGTCTGACAATCCATTGGGGGTCGCCGTGGGGGGAGCAGGAAGGGGAGCGGGTGTGGATGATCAGCTCTTAAAGGAGCTGGAGGGAATTTTCAGACGTGAGAGAAACAGGATGATGATTTCGGTGGTGGTTGTAAGACTGTAGGGTTGTTAAAATTCACGGAACACTATCCTTCAATAGGGTGCATTCCACTATAGGTCAGCAAACTTTAATACTGTATGTTTAAAAAGTTCAATCTGAAAAAAAAAAAAAAACTCAAGGTGGTAGGTCTGGGAGGGGTGGGAGGATTCGGGGGATACACTGGTCTGTACCCCACTTAACACGCCTCAAGTGCTTTCCCTATCTACCTAACCATCAGCGGGTCTGTAGAATCCTGTTTAAACTCTCCCTGTCAAGGCCACTCACGGCTGGAAGTAAAATCACTTCAACAAGCCAAAGTCTTTGACGTCCTTTGAAGTTTATGGCTTGTATTTCCAAGAAGGGACTTTGGTTCCGCCAAAATTCTTTCGTACCCATCCACTAAGCTAGTAATTGATTGGTTTTCACAAAGGGAAGAGAAACAGCCGTCCTCCCCACTGGTTTGTGAGCGTGGACACTGTTCTTTGCTCGCTCCGGTCATGAACCAGCCCCAGGAAGAAGCACCCCCTTGGGCAGAGATCCTCCCGGCCTGACAGGCACTGGGTGGGGGGCACAAAGAAGGCCCAAGGTGGTCCCACAGGCAGCTGGCCTTGTGGTCCGGTCATCCAGGGCTTGGCAAGACTGATCAAAAGCGACGGAAGGAACAAGCGGCTTTGCTGCACCAACCAATGCACTTTGAACACCATTTATCTTAGAGATTTCCCCCCTCAAAATCAAGTGCAATCATGTCTTATAGGAGGCAGGTAGAAAGGGCTCGCTTGTTCTTAGAGGACCACGGATGTGCCTGGAATATTCCAGACACTCAGAACAAGCCCGGCCACACGCTCTTCTGACCTGAACACCGACATTGACAAGAATAAAGTAACTGGATAGAGGGCTACTCCGGAGCCCTGGGATGTTCTAGACCTCAGCCTCGTCTTGGTTCACCCAAAGTGGGAGCCCCGTTAACAGACCCCGCTCCTCACTCCCTGGGCTCATCAGGAATCCCTGGGCTTCGTTCTTTCCTGTTAAGTGAGGAGAGTTATTTAAAAGAAACGAGAAAAATCTGAGATCTGAGTTGGATCCAGGCTGTGAGGGCCAAGGGATTCCATCCTTATTGTCCACCTTGTACCCAGCCAGGAAACACCACCCGGTGGTGGTTTGTGTTAGGATGCCAGGCTCCGAGGGGGTTAAACGTGGAAGGGGTGCCATGCTCTCTTTCCGCAGAGAGATCTAGAGAGCTCCCGCCTCCACAGAGAACAGAGGAGACGGGGAAAGAGTGTGTGTCCTGCATGTAGCTACAGTTCTGTGCCCACAGGATGCCTGGCTTGACCCCAGTATCTGCTCAGTGGACGAACAAATGAATGTAGGTCTACCAGCCCAACAGAGAGAATCCCGAGAAACCACAACTTTGCAAAGAGCGCTCGTACATGAAGGTCAAGGTTACTGACCTGCCAGACTCCTGGAGAAAACATATGTCTATGCAGAAAGGAGAGATGCTGGGCTTTCCCCTGCCCTGTGTTGTCCCCAGAACTCACTAAGCTCTTTGATGAAGGAAGGAGCACAGAGAAAAAAGAAAATAATGTGAGGAGGCTAATGAGCTCGGGCTGGGGGGGGGGTAGGAGGGGGGGAAGAACGACTTCAGAAAACCCACACTGGGCCAATTCAGGTTCCCCTGGGAGAGGCAAGAGAGCCCCCCGCCTCCTGTCTCCAGGAGGACCAGAAGACTCGGGAATCTTCACAAGGGAGTGAGAAAAAAAACCCAATGAGCCATATCACACTCAAAATATCTATGTTAGTAACAAGGCTATTGGCTTTGAACAGTTGAAAATCACCCACAAATTAGTCCGCTCGGTCACAAGGCAATTCCTACCAGCACCCATTTTTCATAGACAAACCAAGACAGAACATCCTAAAATCAGTTGCTGGTGTCATGGCCCAAACCCCCATCCCGAAGGAGCGATCCTCCCTGCCAGGGACAGATCCAACCTCCACACTGACCTTCTTGGTTGGGATGGTTCAACAGGACAAGTGACCAATTGTGGCTTACTCTAGGACACTGGGCATCTTTCTAAACTGTGAGAGCCTAATTCTGTCTCAGTGAAAGAAAGAGGTGCCAAAAGACCCAAGATGAGTGAATCATCAATTCCCGGCACGAAGACTGAGGGACCCAGAAGTTGTGCTCTTAGGACTCTGCCCTTGTAGGGGGCATACAGGTGCTGGACGTCCAAAGTCATCAAGGGGAAAGATGAGTGAAGAAGGATGGGTTCTCAGGGCGTGGGTTCTGGGCTAGAATCTGTCCCCTGCTGGCCAAGTGACCACCTTCGGGGTGTGAGGTGTGGGCGGGGACTGGGGTGTCACCACTTCTTCCAGTCCCTTGGTGTGGATTCTCAGGGTTTGACATGGTGGAGAGCAGGGTTTGCTGTGTTTCTATAAAGGGAGGGACTGATGAACGGTGTCCTGAATGCTTCTCATGTCATGCCCAGACCCGGGTTTCCCAGGAATTAGGAGGTGGGGAAAGGGGAAGGTAGTACCAGCACCAAGCAGGGCTCCGTGCAGGGCTCCAGAACGTGCAGGACAAGATGAGGCTGGGGTGGCAGGACACTGGTTGGAAGGGGACACCCCGCTGAGGCCGTGAGAGTCTGCCCTCCCTATGCAATGCCCACCAGGGAGAGAAAGCCACACGGGGACCCCCCCCCCAAACACAAGCAGATGGAGCCCTCTGTGGGGGATGGGCAGGGGTGACCAAGAGCCATCCCAACCCGTCTCCCACAGGGGACCGAGCCAGCCCCGTGAGGAGCCTGGGATGGGGCAGGGGTGGGCAGTGGGAGCCTCCCTGAGGAAGCAGCGAAGGGTGGGATGAAATGGGGTTTCCAGCCCGGAGACTTGACAGAAGATGCCTGACCTAGCGTGAGACGTGACTCAACACTCTGACTTGTGCTGAATGAGGTAGTGCCATCCCGACCTCTCCAGGCAGGGTCCGTCTGCGCAGAGAGGAGCAAGGCCTTATTCCCAAGACCCCAGATGATGGAAAAGGGGCCAAGAGCCAGGATGTGAGCTCCCAGAATGCAACAGAAATGAAATGAAAAAAATGAAAGAGGGTGGGCTGGACTGCAAAGAATTCTGGGTGTGGGGGGCTGTTGAGCTGAGCAGTGCCTTCCAGCGACAATTCTGATCGTGATACTTGGTTGGAGACAGGGACCTTTCCCCATGACCATCCAAAGCCCAGGACACGGGACCAGCTAGACAGAGGGCCTTGGGGCTTCCAGGGGCACACATAGGTGACGCGGCTGGCTCTGGGTGGGGAGGTGACCCCTGCAGGGCTCGGCAGGGACCACCAAGCTCCAGCCTCAGTGTGTCCCTGGAGCAGCAAACATAGCACAGGAGTCGGGGGGCTTCCGCCTTGGGGACAAGGGCGGGGCTGTGGATCCGTCTTCTCGGCCTGGACGCACTGGCCGCTCCCAGCGGGGCCTCCCTTCTGGAATCACCCCGGCTCGGCAGACCAGGACCAGGACCAGGACAGTGGGTGGGAGGGAGGTGCACTCAGCAGCGGGCCCCGTGGTGGGCGCGGCCACCTCCTCTCCATGGGACCCCCAGCCCCTCTCCTCGGCAGGACCCCCCGGGGCCGTGCGTGCCCATCTAAATCTCCATGTCCACGGGGCGGATGTTGCCTGTCTTGTGCTCTCGGACCCACAGCTCCCTGTCTTTGGCTGGATCCACTTTTCGAAGCAGCTGGTCCACAGGCTCAACTGTCTGCAAGGGACGGAGAAGGGGTCACAGTCAGAGTCTGCGGCCGTGCCGGGGACAACAAAGGCCCCTGCGAGGTTCGGCAGTGCACAGGGGTGTAAGAGCGGAGAACCCTGGGGCTCTCGTTCCCACGCTGCGTCTCGTTCACTGCACTCTGCCACAAGCCCGAGGGCCTGCATGACCGGGCAGGGGGCCCCAGGGCTCCAGGCCCAGGACCACCCCCTCCACCTGTCCCCACCTTAACATCCCAGAACAGGGCCGATGGAAACTTAGCTTCAGGGAATTTGAACGTTTCTGGATTATTTATTTTTTGGCAAGAAATTTGCCAGGGGAGGCAATAAGGTCTCAGCTCTTTTAACTGTCACGACCTTCTCTGTCCTTGGGCTGACAGCTGGCTCGTGGGATGACCCGCGCAGGTGCCCAGGATGGTCCGTGAGCCCATCCCACGGGCCCATGCACCTGCCACCCCCCACCGTCAGGACAGAGGCATTTGGAGGGGCTGCTCGGCCCGCCCCTGCCTGGCGCCCCTCCCCCACCCCTTCCCGCAGGGGTCCTGCTGGTCTTGGCCCTGGACAGGCGACTCACACTTTGGTTGAACATATCCGTCTCGTGCCTCAGCTGTGTGTACTGACACAGGTGCTGCCGGATCATCTCCACCCTCTCCACCTCCAGCCGCTCCAGCTCCTGCCCGGCGTGGGGGGGAGGGGAGAGACGGGGCACACCCCTGAGCCCAAGCCCACAGCAGGTCCCAGCCTACCCTAGCCACACAGCACAAGTCACCGCCTGCTTCAAAGGGGTCCCAGGGGACCCTTAGGGGGCTAAAGTCACCCAGCATCCAGGGGGCAGGGGAGAGGTTGGGGGAGGGGAGATGCAGAAGCTGCGGTTTCCCGACTCCTGCTCCGCGGGATGTGGTGGGTGCTAAGAGCTTCGTGTGCATTACTTAACTGTCCTCTGTCATTTTAAGAGAGAGGTTCTTATCTGTGACATCACTTGCCCAAAGCCCAGGGCATTATGGGAGGAGTGGGGTTCGAACCAGGGTCTGGGTTCTGCTGCAGGGCAGCCCCGGCCCCGGTTCTCCGTCAGGTTGGACAGGAGTCGCATGTAGAGATTCTGTGTCTCGGACTCTTGGGGCTTTGTCCCTGGGCCTTTGCCTCCTCTCCTCTGTCCAGTTCAAGTGCAGACTAGAGACCAGGCCAGGGGACGTGGGGGTGGGGGAGGCAGGTGGGCGAGGAGTCAGATGGCCATGGTCAAATGGAAGAGAGAGGGTTTGTCCTTCGGTTTCTAGATGGTTCTGCATCTTTGGAATTTAGGGGATCAGGCTGCTATTCTGTGCACAAGTAGGTCACTGCCCAGGTGATTAACTGGGAAGAAGAGTAAAGCAGGGGGCTTAATTAGGAGATTAACCAGGAGGAAGACTAGGTCATGGTCCCTGGGGGAGGCCTCTCATCTGCTCCGGGGGCGGACACCTGGGCACGCAGAGAGTTAGTCTGTCCTGTGCCGGATGGATGAGGCTGGCTTTGGGCAGTGGATGATGCAGTCAGGACCTGGCATCAGGCCTCCTTTCTCATCCAACCCGACGGCCCAAGAGCCAAGCACACTTCGTCGTCCAGCCCAACGGGAGCGCACTGAGGACGAGATGCTGTCCCTTCATAAGAAATACTTGGGAGGTGCCCGGAGCAGGGGGGCGCTGCCTAGTCGAAACTCCTGGTTTCGGCTCAGGTCTAGATCTCAGGGTTGTGGGATTGAGCCCCAGGTCGGCCTCTGCACTCAGGATGGAGTCTGCTTGAGATCCCCCCACAACTGCCTCTCCCCACCGTGCTCTCTCTCTCTAAAATAAATACATCTTTAAAAAAATACTCAGGAAGACAAAAAAGGGGGTCTGATGCCTATTCCTTGCACTCCTTGATCAGAGGCCTCCACTCCCATTTCTTCTAAACAGCTATCCCAACCTCACTCCGTATGTGTCCTCTGTCTAGGACGGGTAACCCTGCCGGGGGTGGGTAGGGTCACGCTTTTCCTATAACTTGACTATTTGTCCTAAAGGATCCACCGTATGCTTGGCTGAAGGCATCCTTGGTCAACTCTGACCCCTCCGGGGATAGCCCAAGAACAGTAGTAAGACCCAACCCTTGCCTGTGTTCACACAGCTAGAAGTGCCAAAGCAGGATCTGAATCCACAGACTGGCCCAGAGTCAAGGTCTTGACTTCAGTGGTGGAGAGGATCTAATGGGCACTTCTGTGGCCACCTCCGCCCCATCCCCCACACGCCCGCCAGCATCCCCCCAGGGCATCCTAAGCACTAGCCCCGCATGGACAAGCTCTCACATCTCTGCTCACTCACCAACGTGGTGGTCACCATCTCTTCAAACCACTTGGACTGGGCTTGGTTGTAGAGGTCCACGCAGCGCATGAGGTCATCCCCTGGAAAAGACCATTAGCCACCATCACACTCTGTCCTGTCCTCACCATGGCTGCCCTGCCCCATCTGTGCCCCATGCCTTCTCCTCTCCCTGGGTTGCGGAGGCCACTGGGAAGCGGAGGAAGGGGGAACAGAGCGAAGGAAAGGGGAAACCCCTGTATCATGAGTGTCCATCAGAGCTTGACCCCAGATACCAAGAATCCAGGATGAAGGTTTCTCAGTATGTGTGTTTGTGGGGGGAGTGCTCCTAGGAACCCCCCAATCCTACCATGAACCCAAGAAATCCTTCCCTCTCTAAAGATGGCACTTTCATTTGACACTGGAGAGTCTTTCTCAGTTAAAATGTGTTATAAGCAACTTAGAAGGAGTCAAGCATTAAAGAAGAGTCTGGAAGTTGCACGTGTGTGCATACGTGTGCCGGAATGTAATTCCAAAACACAGAACAATGTGTCTGACGGTCTGCGGCTCACTCACACACATGGGTACACTACACGCCAAGCCCAGGACAGTGGCCACTTTGGGCGACAGGGGATAGGTGGGAGGGAGTGAGCTCTTCCCACCACATTTAATTTCACAAAAGAGAGATGTGAAACCCACTGAACTCTTCAGTCTTGACGGCTGGTCCGCTATTTTCCAGAAGGCAGGTACACATGAAACATCTCGTAATTAGGAAGAAAACAAACTGTACAACAGGTGCAAGTGTGACCGCCGCGTGCCAGCCCCAAGAACCTTGGTTTTCTGATTGTCACGGGGTTCCAGAGACGGGGGGGAGTCACGGTCTGTGTTCTCAATGGGCAAAACTCAGGAGCCAGCCCCAAGCTAACGGATTCGCTCTAAACCTAGTAATTGCCGCGGATTCAAAGTTATACTTCTAAGCACATCCCTTGGGGTTCACGTGTATCCTGAAATGGAAGTGAAAGAAATCAGGGAGACGCACGTCCATGTGACCCAGGGCCCAGCTCAGCAGCCCCCTCCGACGAACCACCCCGCTCGCTGGGAGATGAGCCTGAGGAACAGAACCCAACCATGGGGTCCTGATCCATCACCAGTGAATGGGTCCCTGACCTCAAGAAGGACTGACTTGGAGAGAAGAGAGTACATACGTCACTGCAAACACATTCCGACCAGGAGCCCATGAGCCCAGGCATGACCAACGGCGGTGGGGGGCGGTCAGCATGTCCCTCTACAAACCTACAATACTCAAACCCCCACTGCCCTCTTTATCGACCCTGATCTTGAGAACATGCTTTGGAATCGGGTAGCTGTAGGAGACGGTGTCTTCTGTCTACAAAGCCAGCCCGAGGGTACCCTTCGGAACAGAAGGAATTAGGGTCACGGCTTCTGGACCCGGAATATCTGGGCTGTCCTACCAGCTCCACTGTCTGGTAGCTGTGCGATCGTGGACAAGTCAGTTAACCTGCCTGTGTGCCTCAGGCTCACCACCTACAAAATGGGAGAGCAATGGTACACCTACGGAGTGATGGGAAGATTAAGAAGTCGTGACATATTTAGTGTTTGCTACAGACGCTGGCGGAGTTGGCACAGGAGTAACATGAGCTACGGTGACGGCAATGATGACAAAATGCAATCCAGCCCTGCGAGGACCCAGAGGTGCGCCCTTCCAGAGGCTTTGGGAAAGAGGATGGAGGAGAGGAAAGGGAGGGACAGAGGCAGGGAAAAAGAGCGGGCATCCAGGAACATGGGGACAAGCAGTGTCTTTGGAAGAAGAGATGGTGGGATTCTGGGTCCCAGTGCTCTAGGACTGTCACCATCTGTGAAGGGTACAGAAATACCCCCCACCCCCCGCAGGAAGACTGGGGGCTTGGACGTGGACGCCCTGAGGCAGAGGGCCTGGCGCCTGGCACACAGATAGGGTTTTGGAAAGGTAGAATTTTTCACAGAGATCCAAGGACGAGGATGGGTCACTTCTGTCACAGCGTAACTCCAAACTGTAGAGCTGAGACAACGTGTTACCAGATTAACCCACAATAACCCGATACACAAACAGCAAGACCAGAAACCTCTACTGCTAGGCAGGGTTCTGGCTGGCGGAAACATTAACATTCTTCTGAAATTGGCTGAAACGGACTAGAAAGTGCAAAGAGCGAGATTATGTAGAATGTGAGAGAAATGAAAATAAAAAGCTAATTACCAAGACTATGAGAAGGACAGCAAAATACCTAGGGTACGAGAGAAATGAAAACACACACAAAAAAATAAAAACTTGAGGACCAAGGCCAAAAGCAGTGGTGTGAGTTCAAAGAAATACCTGGCGGTTCAAATATGCATGTGTTTACTTCTTAAACCTGGAGCCAAAGAAAAAATGCGATCGGAAATATATATATTGAAAAAGTTCTTTCTAAATCACAAAACCCAGAACTTATAATAAGAGGAAAAGACCAGGGGTGCCTGGGTGGCTCAGTGGGTTAAAGCCTCTGCCTTCGGCTGAGGTCATGATCCCAGGGTCCTGGGATCGAGCCCTACGTCCGGCTCTCTGCTCGGCCGGGAGCCTGCTTCCTCCTCTCTCTCTGTCTGCCTCTTTGCCTACTTGTGATCTCTATCTGTCAAATGAATAAATTAAAAAAAAAAAAAGACCATTCTACCAAAAATTTCGAGAAGAAAACAAGCCAGGTCGGGGAGGGCATGGAGAGAAAAGAAAGGAATATAAAGAAAAAAAAAAAAAAGATAAACGGCAACCTTGGAAAAATATTTGCAATTCAAACCGCAAGAGGTTAATTTTCCTGACCTATCATTCATCGTTGCCAATCCATCCGTCAGAATAAAAGAAACACGGGAGAGGATGGGAGTTCATCGGTTCGGTTCACAGAAAAAAGTCACAGATGACACAGAGAAGTTGATTTTCGAAAAGCTCAAATTCACTCAAAAAGGAATGTACATCGCCAACAAAACAGTGGTTCTCACCAGACAGCTCGGATGGCGGAGTCTGGTCTCACGCAGTGCAGACCAGAGCTTAGGGGACGGGCATCCCTTACACGCCCACAGTGGACACACCTCTCCAGAGAGCAGTTTGGAACCAGCCACGTAAACAAACCAAACGCTCTGACCCGGAAACTCACATCCACGCTCTCTACCTCCATGGACTGAGACTCACAGACACGCAGCTACAGTGACAACATCGTTGAACACCCACCGACCATCTCAAAGTCCTAGAAGAGTCCATCACGGGAAACATGGAAAAAAAAAATTGGGGGTCTGATCTCAGAGCACAAGAACATCATTCGACCACTGAGAAAGTCTTACGTACGGGATCAGATGGGTAAATAAACATACAAGTGACAGAACTATCTCGAAGCTACATCGGTAAAAATATAAGTTCGGGACATAGACGAGAAGCTGATCTAATGAGTCTACATTTAAATATTAAGAAAACATTTTTAAGAATTCAGACATGAGGAAGTGTTGATGGTGATTATCCTCTAATGGATAAGATTTTATATTAAGTGCTGGTTACCATTTTTATTTTTGGCCAAGTGGCGACCTAATTTTATTTTTAAAATAATGAAATAAGTTGAACGAATTGAAATAGGCTCTCCCCTGGGGCGCCTGGGTGGCTCAGCGGGTTAAGCCGCTGCCTTCGGCTCAGGTCATGATCTCAGGGTCCTGGGATCGAGCCCCACATCGGGCTCTCTGCTCAGCAGAGAACCTGCTTCCTCCTCTCTCTCTGCCTGCCTCTCTGCCTGCTTGTGATCTCTGTCAAATAAATAAATAAAAAATCTTAAAAAAAAAAAAAAAAGAAATAGGCTCTCCCCGTCCCGGGTTTGCCTTCCCAATCCCCAGTTAAGTATATTACGCCTTCTATTTCTGGATCCGGTCCGGTTATCACCACCAGGTTAAGATCTTTGTCCATCAAATGTCGAGTCTACACTACACTGCTCTGTGACTATTTCTACACCACTGTGTCGTCCCGTCCAGACGGCAGCTGCTCCGTCCTGTAATCAGTTTAACTGTGCCAGAGCACCAGAAACTCAGGTGAGAAGGGAGACCATCTGATCCGAACCCTAACGACAGCACGCGCTTTAATCCCAGAAAGCCATAAACAGCATTGTCCTGGCGTGACCTTCAACTTGGACGTCCTGAAGAAATACAGACTAAGTCTTTCTTGCTTTTTTTTTTTTTTTTTTTTTTAACTGGTTCTAACAGGCCGTCCTCCCCCTCCTTGTGCATCGGCTAGTTTTTGCCACAAGGTGGAAACAGAAACCAACTCACTGGAGGGAAATCTTTGCAGGAGACTCTGAAATCCGGTTCTTTTGTGGGACAAAATGTAGGACTCTGTGGCGGGGGCAGGGATCACCCTGATCACCACAGGGCAGCCCTGGAGCCTCACTCGCTGGGGACATGGCATGGCTGGGTGGACAGGAGGCGTGAGTTCTGGGCACGGGGAGGAGTTTCTCCACCTCCTGACCCGAGCTCCACATAAGTAGGGCCTGGACACAGCGCCACAGCCCCCAACCCCAGCCTGGTCCTGGGACGCACCTTGTGGGCACCCCACCTGCCAGCCCCCCCTTCCTGCGCCTCCGAGGCCCTGGGGGAGGGGCAGAGGGGCGGGGCGCCCACGGCCACACTCACCAGCCTGCGTGGACTTCCTCCGTGCCTTCTTGATGTCCTCCTCCGTCTTGTTGCTCAGCTTGATCTCCAGCTGCTGGGTCTTCATCTCCAGGTCTCTCTGCCGCTCCGTGAGGGCCTTCCGGGCCTGGGGTCCGATGACACAGGGAAGCTGCTCACGGGGCTCTGAGCCGGGACGGCCCCGTGGGTTCCCCGGCCCCGCCTCCCCTTTGCTGGGGAAGGGTCCTCTCTTCTCCCCGTGTTCGTGGACATTTTCCCCAGCAGTGCTGAGCAGATGACGGCACCTGCCACCCCATTCTGGGGCCAGAGGGGCCCTTCTATGGCCGCAGCGGGCAGGGGCTGGACACGCCCCCGTCCCACACCCCACCCTGAAGCTGGAGGCTAGCATACCCCCCCATCCCCACCCCCAACCCACCACCCGGGGACAAAGGCCTCTGCCACCAGGCTGGGCCCCCCCAGGCCCCCACCTTCTCCACCGCAGCATAGCGGCTGGCCAGCTGCTTGCGGAGGTCGGCGATGTGGTGGTCACACTTCTTCATGTCCTTCTTGAAATTCTCTCGGAAGTTCATCAGGGGTTTCTCCACCTCGCTGTGCAGCTGTTGAGGACAGTGGGGTGTGGGGGGGACACGCTTAGGACCCCAGGGCATCAGCGGTGCAGGAGGGAAGATGCAAGGAGCCATGCATCAGGTCTTGGGTTGGGGGGTCGCCTTAGCTGGCTAGACCCCAGGATTCACACCAACAGACCGACGGCTTAGTGTCCAAGCCTTTCCGACCCCTTTGCTGGCGGCCTCCTGCCCCTCCGGGCACCCACGGCTTCTCACGGGACTTTGCTCAGGTCCTGAGCCGATGCTGCTGACTTCCCAAACTGGGATTTTTCTGGGGGCAGAAGCCAAGCCACCAACTCCTCATCCCCAAGCACGGAGCACAGTGACTGCCACGTGCAGGCCATTTAATGAGATGAGCTTGGGTCAGTTCTGTTTGCTCAATGTCTGCTATGAGCCAGGTGCCTGAGGCGACAAGGATGGTCTGGACACGGCTCAGAGCTAGAGGAAGCTGTGGTGGGAACCCCGCACAAGGCTGGGAGGAACTCACTTCTCCAGCCCACGTGGAGACAGGTGTACCTTCCCTCCGGGCGGAGGGACCCGGCCTCCTACTCCTGAGAGCCAGAGAGGGGCTGGGTTCTCAAGCACTTTCTCTTCTCCCTATTCCACTCCCTTTGTAAGGAGAGCTTTTCCAGATCATTGTGGACCTGCTGTGGTCAGAGCCAGGGGAGCAGCCCAGAGCCTAGGCGACAGGCTCTCAGACTCAGCCTCCCAGAACCCCCCAACTAACCCCCCGGAGCCCCCAACTCAGCTCCCGGAGCCCCCAACTCAGCATCCCAGAGCCCTCTGACTCAGATTTCCAGAGTACCTCGGCTCAGATTCCTAGAGTGCCTCGGCTCAGCCTCCCGAAGGCCCCCGACTTGGCCTCCTACGGCCCTCTTCCAGCTTTCCAGGGTCCCTCGCCCTGCACCTGTTCCTGAAGCACCTCTGGGAGGCTCAGCTGAGCTTCCCTGAACACAGGACCTCCCAACACGGGTTCTACTGCTTCTCTCTCTTCCTCCTCACCAGACTCTTGTCACACTCCCTTTTTCTCCAGAGCCCCCAGGACTTCCGTGTTTGTAGCCCTAAACCACCAAATACACGTGACTAGGAGTTCCGAGAGGGCAGAGACCTGCGGGCTTTGTCCCGCTGTGTCCATAGCATCTGGTTGGAGCTGGCGCGGGGCGGGTGCCCCTTTACTACCTGCGAGAATGACACAACCTTCAGTGCCCGATGCCTGGGAGAGAAGTGGACGCCTTTGTTGATGACCTTCAAAGGCTAAAAAGAGCACAAGCCAACCAAACACCGCGCCCCCCATGTAAATGCCTCATTTTTCTGAGCCCCCAGAAGTGGCCTTGCCTAGGAAGATAGCCCCACCTGCTGGCAGCCTGGGGGACATTACACACTTGGGAGCTGCCCAGCACTCTCAGGTCACTTTCCCATATAGATCAGGTATTGGCGGAGAAGTGGCCTCACTTAGTTGCCGTGGACACCTGCTCCTGATTTTTTTTGGGGGGGGGCGACTGATGAGGCTGAACTCAGCCTGTTGTTTTGGTAACTCGGGGGTCGCTTTCCAAGGGCCTAGGAAGTGAATTGATTTCCAGAATTCCATGTGCCCAAGAGCTACCCAGAGGGTCAACATTCAGGATTCCTGGGTCCCAGCCCCAGGTCCTGCAGTCTGGGGAAGGGCCCCAGAACCTGCCAATACACCAAAATGTGTCCCCCAGATTCCAAACTGACTTCCTGGAAACGTAATGCCACTTGTGGTCACAGGCATGCCATCCCATAGAAACCCACGGATTCTCCTATATTTTTAAGTGTGCTTTCAAAACACTAATTGTTTCTTTAAGAACGCTGGCTGGGGGTCTGTCCCTACTTGTTCTTTATGTCTGAGCACCTTAGTCTGCCCAGGGCCAGAAGGCCTTCCCGGACGCTTGCCCTCATGACCTCCTGAGCTGGCCTGAGAGTTGTGTGAAATCAGCTTAGTGGGGAGGATAGGGTCAGGGCTGGCTTTTGGATTAGAAAGAGAGAGCACCGGAGTGCATTTTAGGCAGAAGGACAAGGGCGGCTTTGGGAAGCGTCTGTCTTGGCGATGCACGTGTGTGCGTATCTGTATGTGGCTATCTGGGCGTGGGCGCCTGCATGTTGTGGCTGCCTGTGGGAAATGTGTGACTGGGGGTCCCAGTCAAATAAGCTTCAAGCCACTGATCTGGTCCAAATTCTTCATTTCACACATGGAGAAAAAAAAAAAAAAAAAAAAAGGAAGCCGAGAGATGCTAAGACTCGTCCCCAGGTCCCAAAGCTTGTTAGGGAAAGCCCCAACATAGAACCCAACGTCTCTTGACTCCCACTGTCCCCCTAAAATGTCCCGTCTGCACGCATGGTCTCTCCTGCCGGATTAGACTTCTCTTCCATCAGAAAGAATTTTCCCATTTTTCCCTTCCTCGCCTGAAGCCAGGTATCACTTCCTTTGTATATGGCAATCTTGTTTTGTTAAGAGCTTTGTTGCCAGGAGCGGTGGCTGGAACCGGGAGACAAGCACGGCCTGAAAGACTGGCCCTGACAAAATTGAGTTTCCTCAAAGAGCACTCATCCCGCACCCTCCGCCCCTCCCCCAGCAAGGAACATTCGGAATTTCAACGAGCCCTCTGGAAGCAGATGCTAAAATGGGTTTCGGGCATATTGGAGCCCTATGATCCACGGCAGAGGGATAAACCCTTGGAGCCCCTTTGCCTTCAAGGAACCACTGTCCTCCCACGGGGCTGCTATCTGGTTCCTTAAGGCCACCAACACTGACGGACAGGCTGGGGGCAGCAGACGTCTCAACGGACATCTGGTTTCCGTGAACATTGGTCCCAAGTCCCCCTCCCCACCCCCCATCGGCAGCATGTTGAAGTCCCCTGTGCCTTAAATGCCACCAGTCTGCCCAGAGAAAAGGTCCGGGGGGGGGGGGCAAGTGGCTGATTGACTAAGTCTCGCCCTTTGCTTCCCCCGGAGCAGAGCTGGAGGCTGTGTGACCATGAGCCTCAGTGGAGCCTTGATTTGCACCCCCCCTCATTTGTGATATGCAGATGCTGACTGGCAAGATGGTGGATAAAACCAAGGCCAAGGAGTGATTCCCTGCACAGAACCCTCTAGAACGCTTACCCACTGGGATACTCTAATACAACAAACGTGTATTTTGGCCTTTGTCCCCGGCTCCCAGACAGAACTCCTGAAAGCGCTGAAACTCTCCTGAGCGGTTTGGGGCGAGGGGCATCTTTTGAGCTAGTATCTGGTCTCTGAGACAAAACTCCTAAATCCCTTGGCTTTTCCTGGATGAGAGAAGCATCATTCGTTCTAATGAAGTAACCTTGGTGGTCTCCCGGAAAGCTTCAGGATGGGGGTTGGGTCACCGGAAAGCCCAAGCCACGATTAGAAGCTTCAAACCTCCCACCCCTCCTCCAACCCCTGGGGAGGGAAGGGGACCCAGAGGTGGAGTTAATAAGCGATTATCCCCACGGGATAAAAATTCTACAAAAATCTATAAATCATCGGGTTTGGAGAGCTTTGAGGTTGGTGAGTTGGTCAAGTCCATGGGGACAGAAGCTCCTAAGCTCAGGGCTCTTCCAGACCTCACCCTGCGTACCCTGTCACCTGGCTGTTCATCCGTATCCTTCATGATGTCCTTTAATACAGAATAAACCGGTAACCTAAGTACAGGTCTCCTTGAGTTCCAGGGGCCATTCGGCAAATTATCAAACGTGCGGAGGGTGTTGTGGGAGGCCCTGATGCACAGCTACATCAGACAAAAGTGTGGGCCACCTCAGAATCCACTACTCGCAACAGACACCCTGTGGGACAGAACCGCTCCCCACTGGGATCTGAGCTGGAGAGCATTTTGCCACCTGCTGAGCACCCTGGAAACAATCAAGACCGGAGGGTCCTGCTGATGAACACCGGGTGTGCCAGGGTTCCTGGGGACCCAGCAGGTAACCTTGCCGAGGCTGGATTCAGCTCTCCTGCACACAGGCAGCTTCCCCGAGCCATCTCCCCCAGCAGCGGAGACCCCCCCTGGGGTCGGGACGCGAGAAGGGAGGCCTGAAGGGAACACTTCCCCGTCGGCAGCTTGAAAATAACTACTTTGTGCAAGGCAGGAAAAAAGACCTCGTTTGACTGGTAAAAATTTCCCACCAAGGGCTTCGTGGCCGGGTTAGGGTGCCACTGTGAGCCCAGAAAGTCTCACTCATGGCTGAGTCATGGGTCAACCCAATCTTGGGGAGCTAACATCCTTCTGAAGCAGGGGGCTTCTAACAGCAATGTTTTCTCCTCACCCCCCAGATCTTTATAAAGCCCCTTCGTGGGTCCCAATCATGTGAGCCCTTCATTGTGCCCTCTCTGTGCAAGGGGACCATCCCCGGGTGGGGTGGTAAGATGTGTACAAAGCCGGAGTCCTGTCCTCCAACAGCGCACTTCCCATGGGGACCTCCAAACTCAGAATGGTGATTCTTATGAGGAAAGCTCTGGAGAACAGATGGAACCATGAATGCAGAGTGTGGGAGTCAGGGAGGAGCAGCCAGCTGCTTTTGGGAGATGCTACCTTCCTACGGTAGTAAAGGAGGCAGTGTGCCCTTCAATTTTAAAACGGGAGCTCAGAGTTTAAGTGCTTTGCCCGAGCACCTTGTCGGGCTGCTGTGTCTGGCTGGGGGCAGTGGAAAGAGCGTGAACCCCAAGAAGCAAAGGTCCCCGAGAATGGTACTACCCTAAGGTGCTACTCTCTCTTCCTTTAAAAGGCGACCATGCTCGTGGTCGCCCCATCAGTCATTCACACTTTAGTATGAATTATTTCCTTTAGACACTGGGTTTATTTTTTCCCCTGAAGAGTAGATGAGAGCCTGAGATGGAATTTGGTGATTCAGAGTGAACAGGACAGAAACCCCACTGTCCTCAAGGTCTGGGGCACAGTCTAGTCTCTCCTGACAGCATGAAGAAACAGAACATGCCCAGCAAAGGAGAGTGAGGGTCCCCTGAGGGACTGAGGGGTACCCACCCTCACCTCACAGAGCTGAACGCTAAACTTGGAGGAATTCTCTGAGCTGGTTGCTAAAGATGGCCATCATTAAAAATGCAATGATCTGCACTTAGCAAATTATATTAAAAACAAAGGTAATAAGTATTTATAACTACTAACCCTTATCAACCTTTTACGACTCTCTGAGATGCTGATGGACATTTATGCCTCCTGATGCTACCGTCTGGGGACAGTGGGTACCCTGGCTGATGGTTGCTTTTGTGCCTCTGGTTCCCCGCACCAGAAATCCACACCATGGACCACAGAAAGGGGCCGGCGGGACACACTGGAGAGAACACGGCGAGCCCCTCAGCAGTACATGGCTGCACAGAACCAACCCAGAGAGGCCGCAGGGCCACCTTACCTTGGCAGAGAACTTGAGATGGACTTCCGCCTCATCTGCGAGGCTCTTCTTCACCTGGGCCCACGCTTCTCCCAGGGACCTACAACACAAGGGAGAACATCAGACCCGGATCAGAGATCTCAGCACCCCCCCACTGGGGGTTGGATAGCGGATCTCCTTGTGAGCCAGCCCAAACCAAGCTGAGGGGCAGGTGCTAGCAGAGACTGGGGAAACATCTGGAAACTCAGAGAAGCCGGGGAGAGGCAAGAAGAAGATGGGGTACAGCTGCAGGCGGGGGGCCTGGACACCTGTGTATTACTGTCACTGTGTCTTCCTGGGGCCCACCCCTGGCTCCTAGATGGACGGTGCAAATGCTTGTTGGTCTACCCAGGAAGAAGGCCAGCCGCCTTTTCAGGGAGAAGCCGTCTGCAAACAGAAGGGGCCACGCAGGGATGCCTGGGTGGCTCAGTTGTTTAAGTGTCTGGTTTTGGCTCAGATTGTGATCCTGGGGTCCTGGGGTCCTGGGATGGAGTCCTGTGCCAGGCTCTCTGCTCAGATAGGAGCCTGCATCTCCCTCTCCCTCTGCCATTCCCCTCCCGGCCCCCACCTGTGCTCTCTGGCTCTGTCAAATAAATAAATAAAATCTTTAAAAAAAAAAAAAAAAGTGCCGCAACAGCCCTTCCTGCAGATAAGCCTCCAGTGGCCAGACTTCCAAGGGGGAGCGGAGACAGACCCCCAGGCTGCCTCTCACAGACACCCACACAGCAGGAAAGGCCGTCCATCCTCCTCCACAGAGGCGGGGCTCCTGCCAGTCCTGGATCTGGGCTGGGAGCTCTGGTGCTGCCCACACCTTCCTGGAGGAGGACAGAGTCCTGAAAGCTAATCACTTTCTACTCCAAGGAGACGTCTCAGACAGAAGCGATCTCCCGAAATCCCCAGGGCTTTCACAAGCGGCCCTGGTGCCCTTCACGACTTGGAACCCTTGAGCCTCGATTTGCTTCCAGCAATACCCATGGGTCCTGGCTCCAGACCTCTTCCCCCAGCCAGTAAACCCAGGCTGACCCTGCAGGTGCCTCCATTTCATCAAAAAGCCACTTGCCCCCCGAGAATCCATAAAACGTGAGTGGGGTGGCAAAGCTGATGTAAAAAGGCAGCATGGGCCTCCAGCGGGGCCACCAGCAGCTGAGAACTGCCCAACAGAACAAAACAAGTCTCTGTGGCCACTGGCCCAGCCTGTCTGGTTGTGGTGCTGGCTCATGGGAAAGGAAAGGACTGAGCAATTCTTTCTAGGAGTCTGGCAGCAGAGAAAGGTCCCCTGGGGTGGTCCTGGCTGGGGATCCCTGGGGAGCTCACTGGAGAGTGGGAGTGAGGAATGGGGTGCTCCAAGCTGGTTTGCAAGGGCCTGAGCTTCTGGAAGCTGGGCGGCTTGGCCCCTCCCCTGATTTGGCAGATGGGTGGGTGGGGAAGGAGGGGGGAAGGAGGGGTAAGAAAAGGAAAGGGGGGGGAAGGAACAGTCATGGGGGTCATGCCGATAGAAGAACAGGATACCAGGTCCAGAGACAGACACCCAGATACAGGCAAGTTACGTGTAACAAAGGGGCCAAGCAGCTCTGTGAGGGACGGAGGATGGTCTCAGCAAATGGGCAGAGACAACTGTATATCCACAGGGCAAAAAAGAGAACTCTCGACCCTCACCCGATGCCCTACATGTGGATTATGTCAAGATGGATCACAGACCTAGAGCGAGAGCTGGGCGCCATGCAAAAGCAGGCCTGGGAGGAATGGGAACTCAAAAGAAGGCAGACAGAGAGGGTCTATCCCTGCAGCCGAGCTACCCACGAGCCTACAAGGGAGAGCTCAGAAGCCAGAAGGGCCCTGGGTGGTCCAGAGTCTGAGCCTACTGTCATCAGGGAACGAGTTCCATAAAATCCTGCCCCAGGACTGCCTTAGGAGCCTTAGAATGTCACCTGGGCGAGGCTGTGGGGAAGGGGCAAGCCCAGTGTCAGGCTCTGGTCAAGGTCCTGCCCCCCCCACCCAGGCTGGGCATTCACAGGTGGGCGGACACTGCTGCAAACGCCCAGAACTCCGCCGTCCACCTGCCCCCTCAACGCCAGAATTCCAGGCCCCCTGGAATTCAGGAGGAAAAAAAAAAAAAGCAATTTAGAGATTCTCTCACTTGAAGACAGATTTTTTTCATCTGGTGAGAGGTTAATGAAAGAAATAAAACCTGACATATATTTCCATCGCAATGCAGTCTGAGGCATGCCCAATGGAAACGCACGCCACTGTCACCATTACCAACGAGAAAAGACCCAAATCCCATTTCCTTCCCACACAGGCGAGAAAGACGGGAGACGGAATAAATGACCAGCGCACAGACCCTGCGGAATCGGACCTGGGCGCAGCGCCTGATGCCCGCCCCTCCCCCACCAGCATCTTCCTGGACTGCCCCAGGGTTCTGGGCTCCGGCACCCCGCTCATGTCCAAAGCTGTGTGTCAGTGCCAAACAGCACTGCTGCACATTGTGGTGGGGAGGGGAACTCCACGTGTTCACCCCTCATACACACACTCCGCTGGGAGGCGTGTGTGTGTGCAGCCGCGACGGCAGGGGATGCGTTCATGACCATGTTGCAGGGGCACGGCGTGCATGCAGGCGAGTGGGAGTGTGCTGCGCGGTCCATGTCTGTAAGGGCATGTGTGTGCACGGCGTGGCGGCGCAGGCCTGGCGTGTGCAGCGGGGAGCATATGCTGAGCCCTCTGGCAGGTTGCAGTGTCCTTGGCAGTGGCCCAGGCCGAGGAGGTGGAAGCCGGAAGCCCCGAGAGCAGCACTGCATTTGCAGGGCAGGGGATATCTAAGAAAGCCTCCATGCCAGGGTGGAGGGGGGACACCTCCCATGACCCCCTCTACTGCCCCCACCCTCGCTTCCTACCCCCATCTCAGGGCCCAGTGGGCGGGGTGGAAGGGGGCCACCGGGGGTGGGCTCATTTCTGCAGAGGAGCCCCTTGGGCCTGCAGGGGCCGCCCTGTGGCCCACTGTGTCGGTGGCAAACCACACGGAGACGGCCTCTCGGCTGCACAGCGAGCCCACGCAGAGAGGCCAGAATGAAAACCACATGGGGCTGGCACAGCCAGTCCCCTGAAGGCTTCAAGGTGTGCGGGCGGCCCTCTGATGACCACAGCCACCCAGGACAGGACGACCTCCGTCCTCGGGGCTCACTTCCCCTTGCAGGAGGGGTTCCAGCACAGCCGGCCCCAGAGCGAGGTAGGCACTGGGGAGAAGAACTGGCGGGGCCTTTCAGCTCTCCCCTCCCGAGCCCAGTTGCCTTTATGATGGAGGCAAAAATCCACCTTAGGTGAAACTAATTGTTTTAAAGAGGGTGATCCAAGAGCACCAGGTATACTCACTATACTGTGCAACTCTCACCTCTACCCTGGCCCAAAACATTTGTATTCCCGTTATGGAGCCCCCAAATCCATATGCTGAAGACCCACACCCCAAATTCATGTTTGTGCCCCCCCCAAAGTCACATGTTGAAGCCCTAAGCCCCATACCCCAGTGTAGCCCCCAAATTCATATGTTGAAGCCCTCAAGCCCCCACCCCAAATCCCACGTTTGTGTCCTCCCCAAAGCCACATGTTGAAGCCCTAAGCCCCCACTCCAAATTCATGTTTGTGTTCCCCCCAAACCCATATGTTGAAGCCCTAAGCTCTATAACCCAGTGTGGCTCCTCAAATTCGTATATTGAAACCCTAAGCCCCCACCCCAAATTCAAATGGTGGTGTCCCCGCCAAAGCCACCCAGTGTGGCTGTTACTTGGAGACGGGGCCTCTAAGGAAGTAATTAAGGTCAAATGTGGTCAAAGGGGAGGGGCCTCTGATTCAATGGGATTCCTGTCCTTACAAGAAGAGACTCCAGGGAGCCTGTTCTCTCTCCACAGGGAGGGAAAACCATAGGGAGAAGGCGGCCACCTGCAACTCAAGAGGAGGGCTCATGCCAGACCCCAACCCTGCTGGCACCGTGATCTTGGACCTCCCAGCCTCCAGAACCAGGATAAATTACATTTGTGTCATGGAAGCCACCGATCTGTAGGATTCTGTTACAGGAGCCCAAGCAGATGAATATGCACCCCCAAAAGGAAACCCCAAACCTGTGAAGCTGTTACCCTCCATTCCCCGCTCCCTGGGCAACCACCCACCTCATTCCACCTCCATGGCTTTGCCTATCTGCACATTTCATATAAATGGAATCCCATCACATGCACTCTTTTCATCCCACGTCTTTCACTTAGGATGTTTCTAAGCTTCATCCACACGGTAGCCTGGGTCAGGGCTGTTTCCCTTCTTACGGTGAAATAATACTGCATCACATATCCAGTGTGCATGGACACCATTTGTTCATCGGTCCGTCCCTTAATGGACCTCTGGATTGTTTGCACGTTTTGGCAATCATGGATCATGCTGTTATGAACACGTGGGTACATGTATTTTGTCTGAGTATCTGTTTTCAATTCTTCTGGGTCTGAACCTACGAGCAGAATTGCTGGGTCGTACGGTAATCCTGGTTTGTGTTCCTAGGCACTGCCAAAGTGTTTTCCATGGTGGAAAACACCATTTTACATTCCCAGGGCAGGCTGCAAGTCTTTGTCAAGAGATGAGCAGAGAAGCCTTAAGTCTTCCACCGCTAGGGACCCCTCTGTGGTTGGGAGGGTGGGACTGAGCCTCCCCCAGCCCAGGCTTGACCCAAGGAGGTCTGGACCACTGTAGCTGGAGAGGGAGGGGAGCCTGGGCTTCGGGCTCACGGGAGAGAATTCTAAACGAGGGCCTGGGTCTAGAATCCTCTCTCACCCGGTGTCTCACCAGCCTGCCCTCAGAGAGAGGGGTGCTGGGGTGAGTGTCTGGCAGGATAGCGTCCAGCTAACAGGGCAGAGGGGGTGGGAGGCCCTTGTCCACTAGAGAGAAGTTAATGTGGAATTTGCCCCCTCGGAGCCAGGTCTAGGCAAACTTCCCCATTTCAGTGGGACCGCGCAGGGATCAGGGATTGATGAGGAAAAATTCCCCCCTTCCTGTTGGTGGTTCCTCTCCATTCCCATCACCGTCCTCCCCACTCACCCTTCCTCCTGCGCAGCCAAGGAGTTCTGAGAGAGCTTAGCTAGGTTTTTTGCATATTCCTCTTCGATCTTTATCCTGCAAAGCGAGAAAACCCAACAGGTCAGCTCTCCAGTGCCAGACTGGGCAACCACCCACCTCATTCTGGCTCCGTGGGTCTGACCTGCAGTCCTAGAGCTTACTGACTGCAGATAGAAACCCACTAGACCACAGGCTCTGAGAGGTCAAGGCCCTTAAAAAAATCTTCATTGGCTGGACGAACTTGCGCAAATCTCTATCTCCTCATCTATAAAAAAAGATGTTTCTATCTGTCTCCTGGGCCACGAAGAAGTGCTCCCGTTCACACGGCTCTTAGCCCAGGGCTGCACACAGGAGGCCCTTAGATCAATGATGTAACTCATGATGGACCAACAGGGACCCCAGGGCTGTCTCCCTCCAGGCCCCAGAACCTGGGACCTAGGACCTCCTAAGTGGTAGCAGCCCCTGGGAAGCAGGAGCACCACCTCCCCGCTGTGGCCTCCCAGCGCCCCTCCTCCCCCTCCTGCCTCCAGCTGTCAAGCCTGCAAGGGCACAAGTATTTCCATGGAAACCAGGCAGTGCCCAGAGCTGGGGCTGATCCCATTTCCCTAGAGAGGGAAGTCACCTTGGATTTCACTTCCAACAGGGGGGCCCTTGACACACTTTCCAGGCAACTCTCTCGGGAGCGTTCTGTCTTAACTGGCCCGTGGTGTTCGAGTGTTGTCAAAGGCAATGCTCACCGCCTGACTGCTCCTCTGGGCTGCACTGGGACACCCGGGGCCACCCTTCCGAAGCCCCGAGCCCCGTCACTCAGCAAACGGGGAAGCCCCAGAGACACTCCGAGGGCCTCAGCACCTGCTCCTGGCTGGCGGCTTCGGAAGCTGAAGGCCCACAGGTGTGGTGATATGGAACGGGGGTCCTCACCGAGCCCCCTGCCATCATTCTGAGTAAGATTTTCTGCCTTGCCCCGAGAGACCCACAGCCACATTCCCTCTCTCACGGCTCTGCCCTCCCCACCACCTCTGGCCGGGTTCCGGGGCCCGCTGGAGTCTCTCTCCTACTCTGTCACTCCCTTGCCATCACTCTGCCCTCCCCAGGGTGACGCCGGTGGCCAGCATGCAAGCTCCAGCCCGTGGCCAACACATCTCTCTCCTAGCTTCACATCTCCAAACCACCTCGATGCCAACCACACCGGCCAGGCACGCCTTCCCCTCCAAGCCCTGCCCAGCTGTCCTATGCCAGGGCCTCGGCAAGTCCCCAAGCCCAGCACACTCCACCTCCACTCTCGCCTCTCCTGGCTCAGGAGGGCCTCCCAAGAAAAGTCTGCATTGTTCACGGAAGGCCAGCATGTTCTGTAATGGCAGGTTCCATTTATTTGCTCACAGGACATGTCAGGGCGTGTGTGTTCACACTCCACTTCATTCCCTGCCGGCGTAACGGCTCATAAAAGAGAGATTTGATGATACAAACAGAAAACAGGCCTCCTAAGGAAAAGAGGTGCTTTAAAATGCCAAAGAGTTATTATTACATTAGTGTTATCATTAAATAGCTTTCTTAAATACGTTGCCATTTGCTGTAAGTATGTCCAGCGTGCCCTGGAAACTCCGGGTGGCAAGTCATGTGTATGTGCGTGTGCACACGTGGGGTGTGTGTCTGCACGTGTGTGCACGTGTGTGCTGGTAAGTGTGTACTTTATAGGATCTCAGACCTTGGAGGGACTAACAGGCAGGAAGGTAGAGAAGGAATTTTTTCTCCTTATACTTTTTCCTGTTTCTATCAGGCTGGATTGGTTTCCTCTTTTACATTCGGACAAACCTTCCTTCAGCAAAACCATTATTGTAACCCCTGTGCTGGTCACAATGACCTCACCTGACACTTCCATCTCACAGGAGCTCCCTGGATGCAGGGATGGGGGAGTGGGTTCTAGAAGCCCAGGTCTGGGACACAGTTTGGGTTCAAAGATGAATTACAAGACAACATTCTCCTTTTTTTGTTATGACAGGGACAGGGCTTCCAATGAGGGCCACACAGGAAAGTCAAGGAGCTAAGCAGTCTGTGTGGGGAGACAGTAGAGAGTGGTGGAGACTGCAGCAAACCAGACCTCCGGCTCCCTCTCCGGGGCGTTGCCATCTGGCTCTGGCCCATTGTTGTGTGAGCCGTGCTTGCCAGACTTTCGGCCTTCTCAAGACAAGCCAACTGGCCAGCTTGTAAGGTAAGATCTACCCATTAAAAAACAAAAAATGTTGGTCCAAACCTTAAACCTATCAGAGGTCTTAGCAACACATCTGCAGGTTAGATCTGTCCCAAGAGTCACAGCTGGTGCCCTGGGTCTCAGGTTCCCCATGGCACGAGGCAGGCCCAGTGCTGGGCGGCCAGTGCTCATCCCAGCCGCTCCCTGATCTCAGGCTCAGCTGCTCCCCGACCTCAGGCTCAGAGGGGCCAAGGGGCGCTGTCTGTGGCCATGGGAGCTGGGGTGGGGGGCGTGGGCCTCACCTCTCCCGGATGAATTCTGACATTTCCTTCTGCATCTGCTTGCCCTTCAGTTGCTTCTGAAGCAGGAGCTCAAACCCAGCCACCGTGCCATTGCCCTGGGGGTCCTTCTTATCAGCCTAGAAGGGACACAGAAGCACAAGACATTAGGTGACAGGGGTGTCCAGAGCGGCAGGGAATGGAGCATGGGGAAAGCCGTCCCCAAAGGGACCCGGGTGCCCCTGGAGACGGGACCTCAGCCCAAGAGGGAGGCTGTGCCCACTGTCCCACCTTGTGTCTCTCCTGCTGCCCCCACCCCCACCGTCACAGGCACACTCAGACTTGAGCCCTGCAGCTGCTGCCCCTCCCCCACACCCATGACCTTCGATTCTCCCAACCTGGGAAAGAAGAGGAAGAAGGGGGAGTGGCCAGGAACAGCAGCTCCCATTGGCCAACACCTACTGCTTCCCTCCAGGTAGCTGCTGAGGCTGGCAGGAAGCTCCAGGGAGTCTTGGTGGCCTGACACTCAGCTGGGGCAGTCTGTGGCCTGAGGGTCAAGTGACCCTCACCGTAAGCCCTCTGGTCTCCTGTCAGCCCCCTGTACTGGCCAGGCAGTGGCACTCTCTCACATTCGTACCAGATCACAGGGGCTTCCGGGAGAGACCCAACTGAAGGGAGGCCGGAGCTCTGGAAAAGGGCAGGGTGCCAGGGTTGACATCCGAGCTGGGAAGCCTCGGGCGAGCTCTCCCCTCTGTCCAAGCCTGAGTGGCTTCATCTGTGAAGCTGGGGAATACTGGTGCCCGCCTCCAGAGGTCATTTCGGGATAAGTGACCTCTGGAAACGGCTTGGCACAGTGTTCGCCGGACACTAAACGCTCGGTAAGTGCTATCTAATATCCGTCCACTTTTAAGTAAGTTGGGATTCGGGGAAGATGGCCAAGTCAATGAAATGAGAGCTCAGTACTGGGTCCATTTTGCAAGCAAATACTCTCAAAATTTCAAAACTAAATGTTTTCTTTTGTTTTGCTTGCACTTTCCTCAAGGACACCTGAATACTTCTTTCTTGCCTGCCCCTCCCCGCAACGTCCTGCCTCCTGCCCAGAAGCCCCTAGGTTCACCCTTCCCTGCAGGACATCATCTCGGCTCTGAGACTTCTCAGGTACCCCACCTAAAGCCGTGGTCTGCCCCATTACAGCCCTTCCCCATCAGGAATGCAGAGTCAGATGTTTTGGTACTTAATGGAAGGGGTTAAAAAGGCATCTTTTGATATCAGCAGGTGCATCAGTGAGGACACTGTCCCAGGGTCCAAAAGACCTAGTCCTTGTCTCTGCTCAGCCTCCGGGTGACCCAGTCAGGCCTTCCCAATCCTAGGTTGTATCCCCCGCCCACCCTCCCCTCTTTGCAATAGGACTGAGTTGCATCTCTAAGACCCCTTCCAGAGCAGTTTTAGAAAAAGGGAATTCTGGAAAGGGGTGGGTGATGCATGGAGAGAAATCCACTTCCTATCATCAAGCATTTAAAAAGTTTATGGACATCCTCCCACCAACCCCCTCCCCCCACCCCAACGTGGGATCCCCTTTCCTCAGCTGTCCTGACACAAAACCCGCTGGGCCATACTGCTAATACCTCCTGGGACGGGGAGATCACTATCCCACAGGACACACCAAGTCATGGGGCAGCTACTCCGGACAATTAAAAGCTTCTCCAAGTACTTTTAAGCTTAGTACATTTCATTGTTCCCAGGGCTACCCAACAGCTCCACGTGAAACCCCATGCGTGCTGATCTCCAGCTCTTGTAGTGGGCACTCCCAGGGCTCCAGCTAGTCTCCCCTGAATGCCCCCCTTCCTGCGCCCCTCGTTAGGGACGACGTCTCTAAACTCAGCCACTTCTCTGTAGCTGCCACCATCCCTCTGTGAGTCCCGCACCTGCGACTGACGTCCACCAAGCCCCCTCGTAGCCCTTCCTGCACGCTGCTTCTAAACCACATCACATCTTATTCCAACAGCTTCCGCCTGCAAACAGAAGGAAACCCAGCATGCTCCCGGAACCTATAGAGTCTCGTACACTCTGACCTCCGCGGCCCCACAGAGCCCTCCTCACAGTGTTTGCAGCCCCTGTCCGCACAGATCGCCCTGAGATCTGAAAGAAACACGGCAGGAGGCGGGGGGCGGTGAGCAACAGGAATTGCCGGGCATCTCTGAGAGCCCAAGTGACTTGTCAACGGAACACAGCACTTCTGTCCGGTGCTTGGCTGGCAAATCTAAAAACGGGAAAGCAATCCGTCCCGCACAGTGAGGAAACAAACAGCTTTTATTTTGTTTATTTATTGTTCCTTGGGGTCCCTGCAAAAGTTGTGTTTTGGGGATTTTTTTTTCCTCCTAAAGTGTACAATTTGCTGGCTTTTAATATGTTCACAAGGCTGAGCAACCGTCAGCACTATGTGAATCCAGAAGGAGGCAATCGCACTTTGAAAGTCATTGCAGACTTAAAATGTGCACGCCGAGGGCTATTCCTCCAGTTTCCGAGCAGGCGGGCCGTGCATTTGTCAAAAGATACCTATTTAATTGTGCGAAAATACACCTAAGATAAAACGTATCATCTTTTTTTTGCAAGTAGGCTCCATGCCAGCCTGGAGCCCAACACGGGGCTTGAACTCACAACCCTGAGATCGAGATCTGAGTGGAGACCAAGAGTCAGACGCTTCACCAACGGAGCTGCCCGGGCGCCTCCACTCAAGTCGGCTCTAGTCTCCTGACCTTACCAAGCAGCGGGGAAGTAACCCTCCTATTTATCTGACTTCAGTCCGGGGTTTCCGTGTTGTCCTGAACGCATGCAAACCCTGTCGATTCTCTGAGATTTATGGAACAATCTGGACTCCAAAGAGGGTCTTAAATTTCTCCCTTGGATGCTCAATCTACCAGCCGGTATTGACAGGAGCGGACCCTCTCTTTTGAGCTCCAGACCCTTCATGCCCCTTCTGGGTGTCCTCCAGAGGTGGGAGGAGGGGATGGTGGTGTCACACAATGGGGGAAACTGAGGCACGCTTACCCAGAAATAGTCACAATAGCTCCACTCGGTCGGTTTCAGCAGCTGTTGCTCTGGCATCGTGTCTGGGTGAGGGAACGTCACGCAGTTTATCTGCAGGGCACAAACAGGAAAGAAAATGCCTCGTCTAGAAGGCTGGGAGCTGCCAGGAAGGCTCTGCCCCCGGAACACAGCATTGCCGAGGTCTCCCGTCAGCGCCAGCTTGAGAGAATGTGCCCTGAAGGTTAGGGATGTTCCAGGGGCTCACATTTCAAGTGAGGGGCAACAGCACCCACCCCCACCCCAATGGGGCCGGAACTGGTCCCAGTGCTCTGAAGGGCAGTGTAATAGGACTTCTCAAACCCACAAACCAGGAACTGCAATTCGGAAAAGGGCGCTCTGCGGACGTATCTGCGTGCGTGTGTGCAATGACACGCTCACACAGCCTTTCAGACCATCTGTAGCAGAAAAACACAGCCCCAGGAGCAGGGGAGTGGCTAAACAGAGCACAGGACGGTGGCGGGGCGGGGGTGGGGTGGGGAGGGGTGCACCTCTTGGGGTTTGCATGGATAGCCGAAGACATCGGGAGAAAGTCTAGGTCCTATGACTCAACGGGAGGAAAAAAGTCAAGATATCAAATAGTATTTAGAGTCGCTACCATTTGTGGAGGGGGGGAGGAAGAAAAAATATGGACACATTTGGTTATTTATGTATAGAATCCTAGAAGCTGAGGACATCCCCGGCTTCCAGAGACAGGAAGTAGGCAGCGGAGAGGTTACCGTGTGCATTTTAATCACTGTATGTATTCTACAGACAAAGAGTTGAAAGCGATCACGAAGGACGGGTGCTTGGGGCTGGCCCTCGCCCAGGAGAGGGCAGTGCAGACATTCCTGGGGCCTGTCTCAGACCTTCCTCCCCGAGCATGTCCCCGACATCCTGGCTTTCCCCGCCAGGTGGAAACGGTTTTGCCACTTCTGTTGCTGATGTCGCTTCAAGCCCGGGATCTGCTTCTGGGGAGCCCGTTCAGGGAGTTTTTTTGTGGGAGCTGCAGAACCTTGGGGAGCCCACACCTGCTGATGTGGGAGGAACGGTGCAGAAAGCCCTGGGGTTCTGGACAGAGACCACAAACTCCAATGCGAGGCAGCCATGCAAATGGGCGAGGGGCTGCCTGTGTAGAAGCCGCAGTTTGGGTGGGGGTGACCGGCCTCCGCTCTGGGAAGGGGCAGGGGCTTCGAGATCCTTCTAACGAGCAGATTCCTCTTGGCTCCTGCAAACTGTTGGCAAGCCGGCAGGAGGAGCCCGGTGGGTTGCCAGTCGGGTGACACGACCCAAGAGGGGCTGCAAATCGGGATGATTGCGTGAAGCGTCTCCAGGTTTAAAGGTTGGCACGTAATTCAAAGTTAATGGGAATAACGGCGAGGACGTCAACAACAGCAGCGTGTCAGGCAAAGAAACTTCTCTGCAAGCTAAGTCAGGCCCACAGGCCCCCAGCCTTGACCTCGGGGTTCAGGGGCTCACGGGTTGCTGAGTACATGTCGCATGGGCATCGTCCCACATCCTGCCCCGGCTGCCAGGGGCCGGGGTCTCTCTTATGGTCCCAGCCAAGGACAGGAGTGCCCTCCTCTGGGTTACACACACCTGGTGGAAGGGCCGAGATGCCCCGTCCGGAGGGAAGCGTGGCGCGGCAGGAAAGACCAGGGGCAGGAAGGACCCAGAGAACCCTGGAGAGGGGGAGCATGGAATTTCCCCAAGGTCAAGGAGGGAGGCCCCAGGGTGGGGAATTTCCTCCTGGTGCCTTCCGGTGGGGGAGGGCCAGCCTCTCCATGATGCCCAGCATCAGGCAACCATCTCCCCAAACCCTCTTTTCAGGCTGACACCCTCAAGGGGTGCCCAGAAGGGAGTCTCCCACTAAGGCTTTGACAATCATGGAAACAAGGGCCAGATTCCAAAGGTTCGCATATTCCTTATTTCACCGGCTGGTTATTCTCTTTCTACAAATACCTGCGATCACAGGACACCCTTGTGTTGCTTAATAATGGGGTCTGTGCAAATTTCAATGAAATCCAATAACAGATCAACAGAGACATTAGATCGGGTGTTAAGCATCATGGAACTAGGGGGACAGAGGTACTTAGAAGTGGACACAAATGTCTTTTAGAGCACCCTCTTGGCGGCTAGAGGTGAGGGAGATGGGGAGGGTGAGGTCTCATCCCTGTCATTGCTTTTACCACTCTGTGGGGACACCGGTCCTTGGACGGACTGGCCAGGGGCCCCAGGGTGCCTGTCCCCACCTCTCCCAGCTCTGGTTTGGGGATGTCTGCTCCTGGCTGGCCCACAGGAATAAATCACCCCAATGCTCCTCTGAGCCCTGCACCCCTGCCAGCCCCCTGGGGGGAGGCAGTCGTAACCACTGGGAATCCCTGGGGAGCCCGTCCTCAAGGACCCTACCAGGAGACTTGCACGCATTCCCGTGTCATCGGTCATCGTCCCGGCCGTCAGTCACGTTGCTACCTGTCCACTGACCACGTGCAAACGTTTCTCATGTGCCCCTCGAGATGCTAGATCTTTCCAGCACTTAGCACACATACATTTGTAATTACGTTTCTCACGGCCGTTTAATCAGCCAGACCATCTGTTCCACAAGGGGAGGGAGACCCTTTCCCTGCTGCTTCCCTCATCCCTGGCAAACGGAGGCCCCTGGGGCAGCTCAGTAAGCATTTCTGGTGCAGGCCAGAGGTGGACGGAACAGTCTCTGTACTCGGTGACTTTACAGCCTCGCGAGGAAGCCAACAAGTACGTAAGAGATTGCACGGCTCTGGGATAAATCTACCACTGGTGATAAGCCTCCCTCGATATGCAGGACCACTGCCCACAACGGAGAGGCTCCCACCCAAAAGAACATGTAGAGAAGACTTTCCCCATGGAAACTTCCCAGGCGTGGAGTCCCGTGCCTCCTGGGGAGCCACTTTCCAGGTTAACACCACCTCCGGGACAAAGCCTGCCCTCCTCCCAAGGCCTCCTGGGCACAGCGAGAGCCTGGATGGCATCCTCCTCCCCACAAACATGGAGGACATGCTCAGGAACTGCCTTCTACTCCAAGAAGAGCTGAAAATGTGCCAGCCGTTGCCCTAACTGCTATCCCCGCCAGGCAGATGCCATTATTAGCTCCGTGCTACAGAGGAGCAAACAAAGGCACAGAGAGGTTAAGTAACTTCTCCAAGATCACACAGCCTGTGTGTCGCGGCAGAGCCCATGTCTGAAGTCAGGCAATGCAGCTGTTTTTAGCTCTCGTCATGCTACCTTCCACACACCCCACCCACGGCAGGGGCTCGGGTAGGAAGGGGTGCTCGACAGGGAGCAGGAGAGGGGTATGGAGAGGGAGAGGAGCAGTTCTGGGGGGGGTGACCCCCACCCTCACTCCTCTGAGGCTACCGTCATCCACCAGTAGCATCTTCACGCTGACACCGTTTTCTCCAACCCGCCGATAAATCATGGTCCCTTGCCCAGCTACCTGGTAGCTAGCTCTGTGTTTGCTTCTGGAGGGAGGCTGATGTGCGAGGGTGTGCAAGATTGGAACTCAGAGCCAGGGTCTGTGCAAGCAGAAAAGACCCCAAGGGCTCACCTCCAGCCCACCAGCCCCCCCTCCCCCCGCCCACCAGGGATCCAGGGCATCCGATGGGCCACACGAGGAAGCGGGGGCCGAGGATGATGGAGTCCCCCAGACTCCTCTTTCCAGGAGAGGAATATGGTTACTACGGCTTTGTAGTCATCTCCTCTAGAATCCTCTAGATTTCTGGCACACCGTGTCTGTGCCGAGGCCTGGGAGAAGCCATGACTGCCTGTCAGTCCTAATCAAGCAGCCCACTCAGAGCCTGGCCCGGCCCAAAGCTCGCTCCAGGCCAGCCATGGGAGGGGAAGCTGGAATGTCAGAATCGAGCTCAATCCGGACTCTATCAGGACGCAGCCCAGGATCCTCTGCTGCCCAGTGAGCAACTCAGTGAATGCCTGCAAATGTCCGCTCCATGGGGTCGGACAATGTGGGAGACTGCTTTCTCCCCCCTCCATACCCCATCCCCACCTGCCCGGAGAGGTTAGCCGGTGCCCCAGGAGCCGGACATCCCTCCTTCCCCCTACCCCTGCAGGGTCTCCTCCCTGGGAAACTATGAGCTCTGGAGGACCGGAGCCCCGAGGGAGGGCTGGGAACGGGGCAGGGGGGAGGAAGGGTGATGTGGACAGGAAGGAGCAGCAGCACACAGGCCGTTGCTCATCTCAGCCCGGACACATCATCTCTGCTCCTTGCCCGCTCTGTGCCCTCTGGGCAGTCCCTCCTGTCCTCAGTTTCTCCAGCAGAAATTCCCTGAGGCTTAAGTGTTTATTTAAAACCATGGTGCGGGGGGGGAGGTGTTGGTGACAGTGCAAACGTCCATCCAGGCTGGGCTCCAGATCAACTAAGTGTCGGTCTAGGAATCCATCAAGGAACCTGCATTTTAAACAAGTGTCCCAGAGGCTTCGGCTGCCTACTCCACTTTGCTGGCTCGCTCTGAGAAGCTCTGATTTAGGTCAGCGGGAAGGAGGAGGGAAGACGCAAGGCAGGGCACAGACAATGAACCGGAGGAGACCCTGACCAAGAGCCAAGTTCTAGCCCAAAGCCAGAGCACAGCAGGTGACTTGGGCCTCACCCCTGGGCCACCGGGACCATCCCCACCAGCAAAGTGCTTTCCATTCTGCATTTGTCCTTTTTACTTTTCTTCTGCGATTCTCATATACCAGCCCCTCCCTCCTTCTCCCTCTTTCTGCACTGTTCCGGGGAACTTTATAGGGAGGTTCCTGCTTTGCCTGGGGCATTTTGTGGCACTAGAAAGACAGTCTGTCCCTGGGTCTGGCTCACGTCCTGCCCCAGGCCCCACTCTCCTCCACAGACAACCTCTACAGGCCAGGAGAGCACAAGTCTCTGAATCCCGATGCATCCCAGCTGGGCGAGGCATGGCTGCCTGCCTCAGTTCTGCCATCTATAAACAGGGTCAAGAAGATGAGTGTGCACTGAGCACTTACTATGTGCCAGGCTCTGTTTTAAGTGTTTTCCATATACAGACTCATTTAGTCTTTACCCTATCCCCAGGGCACAGACACCCCCCATCTCTCCATTGTACAGATGTGGACAGTGAGGCACAGTAGGGCAGAAAAACTCACCTCAGGCTGCTGTGCAGATAGTGGGTGCTTTAATAGACACCCCTGGCCCCAGAGCCTTCATTCACAGTCACCACACGAGGTTGGTCCCATACCTCCACCTCACACAGGGAGTGGAGAGCTCAGTGAGCACCTCAGAACACTACCGGTGCATACTCAGTGCACACTAAAAGGGCAACAGTTATTGTTGCTGCTGTCACTGTGTATCCAAGCCTCTCTTTTTCTCCCAGAGCAAGATTTTCAGCCTGCACGAGCCAGGGAAGTGGACCCACTCTCGGTCTCATCTCCGACGGGATGGTCAGAACGGCTCCTGCCTCTGCTGGCGCCTAGGGGAGCAGGACCCCCATTCCCGACTTCCCTGCACTCACGACCAAGCAGCCCACCCAGGACCACACTTCGCATGTCCCCAAGTTATTGCAGCCTGAGCACCCACACAAGGTGTTTGCCCCCTTTCCCCAACATGAGGCTGGTGTGTGTGTGTTGGGGGGGGGGTCCTCCTCAGCTCGCCTGTGGGGGCTTGGCGGGCTTCTGGAGGAGCGAGGCGGGCTGGCCACCCCAGGCAGGAGCTGCCTGCTCCTGTCCTCCCATCCGGAACTCTATTCTTAGGGTGCTTTCTCTTGTTTTTAACTTCGACATCTTCCTCAAGTCACCCCGTGCTAAAGCAACCTCACCGTGGCTGTAATTTACATGTCACATCACTCCGCAGAGCAAGACCCACCCCCTCCAACCCGCCTGGGCATGTGTACCACCCCCCCGCCACCGCCCGCCCTGCAAAAATGGCTTCTGCATCATTCCCACCCGCCTGCACTCGGTTAATCCGGGAGAGAAAAAAGTGAAAGGTGAAATTAACAGGAGACATGGGGCAGGGGGTGGGGGTAGACTGGGGGTTAGGGGGGAGGCAGGGAGAATTTCGGCAACATCCAGGCTTTGGAACTTCCCAGATGCCAGGCTGGGATTGCACTCAGCGGTCCACATTGCCATGGCAACCGCCCAGCACGGCAGAAAAGCCCCAGCTCACCCCAACCTGTGAGCACTCCCTCCCCCAGAAGTCGCTTACCGTGATGGTGTTTTCCTTGTTCTGCTTTTTGCCTGGTGAGGAGGATCCCAGGTTCTGGGGAGAGAGGCAAGAGACATCATCAAAGCTGTTCTCCATACTGGACATTTCGGGTTTCTATTCGGGGCTCCCCGAGAGCCCCGTGCTGGGGAAGTTCAGGGACGCGTGTGCTCCCATTAACCCTTAAGTCACCATATTCTGGAAGAGGGCAGGCGGGAGTATGCCTGACCCCACAATGCTCCTGCGGGGGAAGGGGGTTGGCCGGGCTTGCAGGTGAATGAGTGCAAGGAAGCCTCCAGCACAGGCTCCAAGGGAGCAGCTCCAAACCAGGTCTCCCTCCTCTTCTCTCAGCCCCTGATTTGGGGAGCGAACACGTCGGCTGCCCTCTGCTGGTGAACCGTTCCGCATGCTGCCTCAATGTGCAGACGCTGCCCCTGGGGGGAGCAGAGAGTTAAAGCAGGCCACCAGCCCCTGGCTCCAAGGACTCAGAACAGGACTTCTTACTCTGAATGCCCCCGCGGTCTGACATATCCAACCCTCAACCGTGCAATCTGCACGGGGCCCCTGGCCAGCTCCGTGAGGTGCTGCTCTCCCGACCCTGAGAGGCAGGAGAGATTTCTCAGCACAGATGCCTTCCTGCTTTTTCATTCATTCAGCCTTTGGATTGCCTTTTTATGTCTTTCCACTTCCAGAAAATAAGCCACTGTCCCAAATACCTCCGAGCCCACGCGTCCCGAGCAGCTTGCCTCAGTCCCAGGATGGTTCTGGGACAGAACATTAAGGATTACCAGCTGAAGACACCACCCTGGTCACAGGAGACTGTGACCCTAAAGGGGAGGATGGTCCATTCTGGGTCTTCGTTGCCCTGTTAGTAGCAGTTTCATTAGTAATTCAAGAGGGTCTCTGAGCTGGGCATGCGTTGGTCGTTCTATCCTGAGCCACTCGATGAGTGGGGAAGCAGGCTCATCAAGGCACTGTCGGGACCATTAAAGGCATGTATTGGGACCCACAGCCTTCTTTCTCTGGCAGAACCTTAGGATGTGAATGGCAGAGAGGTTTCTCAGCCAGCCTTGGGGAACCAGCGGTCCCCCATCCCATCCCATCCCATCCCATCCCATCCGAGGCCAGCACAGCCCTTGACCACCAGCAGGATGAACATCTGGGCATAGGGGTCAGCCCTGCCTCAGGAACCCCTCTGCTCAGCACACAAAACGGGGAGCCTGACAGAGCCCTGCTCACGATCTGCTTATCCCCTTACTCCTGTCCAGACCCACCTGGGCTGGTAAGGAAAGTCTGTTCACGGAACCCAATACCCTAAGAGCATTGTAGACAAGAGTCCCCTGACAAGTCACATGACTGCTCTCACTTTCGCTGGTTGCTCTCAGTGGTCCACAGGCTTTGGAGGGCGTAAGAATGAGCAGGAATTGGCCCTAAATCGGGTCGCAGCCACACCTCCCAGAGCTGACCCAGCAGCTCTCCGGGAAGCCAGCACCTCTGAAGCAGAGCCTGGTGGCCTCTGCTGGGGACACGCTGATCTATGTTCTGTCATGCATCAAGGCTCCCCTACCTCTAGCAGCCGCTCCAGCAGCCCCAGCAGGCTCTGGGGCGACCTCAGGCTTGTGACCAACCACAGCTTCTGCAGACATTTTCAAACCATCGGCACATCTAGTTCACCTACCCTGGACCCTCCTGGGCTATCAGTGGTACCCCAGAGCATTTGCCCAAACTGGGCCACCGGGGAGGAGGATGGAGGCCACGAGGTAGGAGCTCAGGTGCTGCTATCCTGTGACAGAGGCAGGGATCTCCTGTAGGCTCATTCGTGCCAGGGAGGGGGCTATGGGAGGGGAGCCTCGGGTGTGGTCAGCAGAGGAAATTAGAGCCCCAGGCTGAATATTGCTTCCCTCTATATTCTTCCAGCTCCCCACATGGAGGCGGGGGACAGCCTCTTCTTTTCCAAGCATGTCCGCAGGGGTGGAGAAAGATCTCCATCACCCACAAACCCAGATTTGGGGACCACTGTGTCTGAGGCTCTATGGAAAGAAGCTGGACACAGAGGTGGCCATCCTCCCCGTAACTCGGGCCAAGACAGGAGTGCAAGTAATGGCATTGTCGGGGGGCATTCAGTGTGTGGGTGTGACCACCTTCCCCCTCTCTGCCCTCCTGGTGGGGCGGTCTCAGCCAGGGCTGACCAGCGGATGACCCCAGGCTCTTCTAGGCACCCTGGGCTCTGAGCTTGCTGCTGATAGCCTGTGACTTTCTTCCAGCATCATCCACATAAATATATGTCATATATATACCATACACATACATGTCCACATATCTCTCTCTCTCTCTCTCTCTCACACACACACACACACACACACACACACACATATATCCCGGTAGCACTTCCCGAAAGGGCCCCAAAGGAATGACTCCTCCATCACTGGGAGACCACCTACTAGCTGGAAGTTGGTTTCTAAATATTATTCCATACTAAGAGGAACCGGGCTCCTTGGGAGAAATGGCTCGTTCCAGATGTTCCAGATCTGGAACATCTTATTATTCTGGGAGGTTAGAAACCATGTAAAGAACGATATGATCTACGCAAAAGGACCCTGGCGCCAGCAGAGAGAAGTTCCAACAAGCCAAATTGGGACAATTTGAGCCTGATTATGAATAATGACTACAAATGAGTAACTTCAAAAGGCAGGGGGAGCAGTACTTCTTTATGGAAGAATGCCCATAAAAATGGATAAAGCATCCCCAAATCACCATTTTTAAAAAAGATTTTATTTATTTATTTGACAGAGAGAGAGATCACAAGTAGGCAGAGAGGCAGGCAGAGAGAAAGGGGAAAGCAGGCTCCCTGCTGAGCAGAGAGGCTGATGTGGGGCTCGATCCCAGGACCCTGAGACCATGACCTGAGCCAAAGGCAGAGGCTTAACCCACTGAGCCACCCAGGTGCTCCCCAAAATCACCATTTGCAAACCCCAATAAAAAATGGATTCAGGCCATGGTCACCAAGGATGCTCAAAGGACTGAATGAAAAGCCTGTGAAGGAACAGGATATGCCCATGGTCTCACCCTGTCTCCCCTCAAGCCCCCCGCCCAGACTGCCGGCTAATTAGAAAGGGAAAACATACTCTTACAAAGGGATCATCGCATTAAAAGGGAGCTCAAACTCCCGGTTAACATCGAGGGTAGGATGCTAACCTGGGAGGCCCCAGGTGGTAGACCTTCTTGCCAGAGCTGTTAGCCCCGAGTCTAAGCAGAAGAAAACAATTACACTAAGCACGTGGGTCATTCTAAACTGACCCAGACTCTTCCCAAATAGAGTCACCATGCGGTAAGATGGAAGACCAAATGTGTGGCGAATACAGTCTAGATTAAAAGAAGCTAAAAGCCAGAAATGAGAGGAGACGGTAAATCCCCAGATGGAATACTATTGGGCCATAGAAAAGGAACACCGTTGCTAACACACCTGCAACATTCACAGCCCCTGAAACACTGTTGTAAGTGCAAGAAGCCAGACCCAAAAGACCACATGGGGTTCAAGTCCATGTATATGCAGAGGCAAATCCACGGAGGTAGAAAGTACATGCTTTTGGGGATTCTTCCTGGAGTGATGAAAACGCTCTAAAATTAATTGTAATGATGGCTTGTAACTCTATGACCTCTACACTGTGCATATATAAATGGGCAAATTGTAGGCTGTGTGAACTTCACCTCAGTATCTCAATAAAGGGGGAAACAAAAGAGATCCAGCCAACAATGTATCAACGTACATGCGAACCTGGAATGGACCCTGCACTGGGGAGAAAAGCAGCTATAAAAGACATGTTGCGGACAAGCAGGGAGTTTGGATATGAATTATAGATATTAGATGATAATACCAAATTAATGTCTTCTTATGTGGGCTAATGACACTAAGGTCATGCCTTCCCCTACCTAGGTACACTCTGAAATGTTCCCAATTAAAACAATATGTCAGGGGGCGCCTGGGTGGCTCAGCTGGTTAAGCGCTGCCTTCAGCTCAGGTCCTGATCCTGGGGTCCCGGGTTCGAGCCCTGTGTTGGGTTCTCTGCTCAGCAGGGAGCCTGCTTCTCCCTCTCTCTCTGCTACTCCCCCCCACTTGTCCTCTCTGTCAAATAAATAAATACAAAGTAAAGGAAAATAAAATAAAACAGTATGTCAGGACTTTGCTTGCAAATAATCCTGGGGGAGGGGGCAGGGGGAGGGAATGGGGATATAAATGAAACATGATTGGATCAATAATCATCACAGTGAAATGACTAGTCCCTAGGACTTTATTATACCATGCCTTCTACTTTTCTGAATGTTCGCTAATGTGCATAATAAAAGTTCTTTTGTTGTTGTTCTTCTTGTTGTTGGCTTTTTTGTTTGTTTATTTGTTTTTAATGGCTGTTGCCTATGGTTCTAGAAAGTTGTACTCCTTTCCTTCTTAAAAGTCCCTCCCCAGCCTGGTCTCCCCCTCTGGCCTGGGCCACTCTGGTGTTACTGTGAGGTGAGGACCCATGGGGGATGGTGACGTACAAAACAGAGCTGGGGGAACTAGAGCGTGCTGTTCACAACTGACCCACAAGCCCAGGCTGGGCGGGTCTTCTGACCCTAACTCCCGGCGTTAGCCTGGAGTCCTACCTCCTTGGCAGGCGGGATCCAGAATGAAACCTCTCAATGACTTCCTGGCACCACTGGAATAAACCCAAACTCCTCACAATAGGCCTGTGCAGACTCCTCCAGGCCCCCCACTTCCACCCTCCCTGCACCTGCTGATTCCGTAAATCACAGCCCCGTCAACCTCTGCAGGTTTGTTGAAACCACTGCTCTCCATCCCCTCCTCTAGGCATCCACATGGGCTGTTCCCTCCACCTGGAAGGCTATTCCCCACCCCCACCCTGGGCTAAGCTAACCCCTCCCTCATCTGGCCAGTCTTAGCTGACCATGTTGTCTTCTATAGCTCATCACTGATGTTTCCAGAACCCCCACGGCCACCCGAGCAGGTGCCCAGAGCACACACTTCCTCTAGCGCTTACCACGGCCAACATGAAACCTCCGGTCTTCTCTGGCACCAGCTATAAGCCTCAACCAAAGCAGGGGCTCTGTCTGCCTGTGACTCAGTGCCTGGGCCACGAAAGAGATGCTCAAAGGAACACATGTCACTGAACTGAGGGGGGGTTCCCGTTAGGTGGGTGAGTTTCAGCATCTTATCTCCACCTCAAGCCCCCTTCTCCATTCGGACCCTTAAGTTTCCAAGCCCTTGGTCTCACCTGTTTCTCCTCTCCCATAGAGGAAAGCAGGACAATGGAAAGGGTTTCACAAAAGGGCATGGGCTCGTCCCTCGCCTGCTCCACATGCACAGGGATCAGAGGGATCCCACCACGGGGCAGGCGGGCAGGAACAGGCCAGGACGTGCTTCTGCAAAGGCCAGCGAAACTCAGCCTCTGATGTCCCAGCCCCCCAGTCCGGTGGGCCCCATTTATCCCGTGTCTGGGAAGCCCACCTCACCCCAGGGTTGCAAACCAGAAACCTCCACTGGGTGGCATCAGATCCCCACCACTTGTGCCCAGCCATCTGGTCTCCCAGGACTGGGGGAGAAGAGGGCAGTCCAGCCCTAGACGGGAGGCAGTGGGGACACGTTCCCCCTCACATTGTCATTTCCCTGATAAGCTTGCTTGAGGGGTACCGGCTCACCGAAAAGAGAACACATAGGGCTTGGAGCATACCCTGGGCAAGCATTTTGACCTGCCCCCAACCCTGTATCTCAAATGGCCCTGTGCTAGTTTTCTCATTCATTCATTCTTCCGGTATTACTATGCCTTCATCATTGTCCATTATAACCGGCAGCCCAGGACCGTGTGAGTCAACGCTACGCATGCTCCAGGGTGCTATATAGATCAGGGATCATCTGTTGACAGCACTCTGTGTAAGCCCTAAAACTTCTCATCCTGTTTCTATGATTGGCCCCAAACAAAAATGTGGAGAGCCTTGCATGGCCTAAAAAAATGATACGCTAACCTTCCAGTTCTGGGAACTGGTGAGCGACCGTATTTGCTCTCTCCGTGCTGCGTTACTTATTCCATTTACTCCGACAATACCTCAACTCTCCCCATTATGGTCCAGAAAGAATGCACTCCCCCTGCTCCTTAAAGCAGCCGCTCCCTTCCCCCTCCTAGGTCTCCACAGCGGGATGGCCCCACATCCCCAAACACGGGTAGCCTGCTTCTCCTAATGCGCCGGGCACCTGCCTCCTACTCAAGTAAAATGTGTTCATTTTAGGAAACGTGAAAGATCCTGCAACGTATAAAGAGAAAGTTCTTCAGACCAAGGTCTCTCGACCTCAACACCACTGTGTTTTTGAACTGGTTAATTCTTTATGGCCGGCGGGGCTGGGAGGTGGGGGGCTGTCCTGTGCCCTGTGGGATGACTGGCCATATTCCAGAACCTTCTTCACTATGCCCCTGTCCCCAGCGGTGACGACCGAAACGTCTCCAGACAAATGTCCCCACAGAGCGTCACACTTAGCCGCAGAGAGGACCAACATCACCATTCTCATTTCTTTTTCTCTGCATCCTTCGTCTTCACGAACATGTGGGTTTCCTCCTCCCAAGTGACCCTGGCTGTGTAACGGAATGGGCGTGTTACATTTCCTGCTCGGCATCAGGTTCTCAGTCTTTTCTTCAATTCATGAACTTTTCTTCAAAAATGGGCTTTCTCGTCCGTGTGAGAGAGCGGGCTGGCTGTGTGGTGCCAGATGTCACTATAGTCCTCCCCCCGCCACTGGACACTTTTGTTGGGTCCCCTGCCGCAGGGCCATAAATAATGCTTGAGGAACACTGGCCACACAAATCAGAATCCCTGAATGTCTTCCAAGAACAGATGCTGCATGGGGATATTCCCGGGCCCAAGTAGCTTCTGAGAAGTTTCAATCAATATACGTTAAAAAAAATAAAAAGTTCAGGAACAACTGCACAGTATTTTGGGGCTGGGCGGGGAGAGCACTGGTGTTTTTGGGGGGTGGTATGTCATAACACAGCAGAACTTAGGCTGATGGCTTCAGAAAGCAGTCTGCAGCCAGGTGGTAAATCAGCTTCTTTCCAAATAGACTGACAGAGGCTGTGCTGGAAAGGCTGGGGCAGCGGGGGTGGGGGTGGGGGTGGGGGTGGGGGGCTCAGCAGAAAACACACAGTACCAGGGCTGCGTGTGATGCGTGCCCCGAGCAGGCGCATGAAGGGGACACACCCACATACACTGTGTACTACTGACTAGACCCAGACCCTCCTTGCTCAGGCACAGTCCCCTTACCATCACCAGCATCACCAGCACCATAAGCATCACCAGCATCAGCATTGCCAGCATCACCAGCGCCAGCATTGCCAGCATCACCAGCGCCAGCACTGCCAGCATCACCAGCGCCAGCACCGCCAGCATCAGCATCACCAGCATCACCAGCATCATCAAGCACCATCAGCATCGCCAGCACCACCAGCATCAGCATCACCAGCATCACCAGCATCATCAAGCATCACTCCGGGGACTGCCTGGCCTCAGAATCCTTCCTAGACGTCTCGAATCAGAATCTACATTTTAACAAGAGGCTGGCACGATGAGTGAGTCCATCAGAATGTAAGAAGGCTCGGTCCAAGCGGACGTCCGAATGCTTTTCCAGGATGCTAGCTGAGCCTGATGCTCACCCTCCTAAGAAAACTTCAGGAAGTTTCCAAAAAGGAACGCGCTTGCCTGCATGAAAGCTAAGTGTCACATTTTAAGCCAACTGCAGCAACAGAGCACGAGGTCCTTCTTTCAGTGGCTAGTGCAGGGGACCCGCCATTGTGGATAACAAGCATCTAGTCTCGTTCTGAACACCAGCAACTGTCACTGTCACTGTCATCCCCCTGGGGCCCAGAGAGGGCTGGTGGAGCCCTCATTGAGAACATCTTCTGGATACCACTGATGGGGAGAATAAATAAGCTACACGTCACTTCCTCGGACGCAGCACACCACGGGGCTCGGCACTGAGTCCAGACTGACCACTCAGTATTCGTGTCACCTGCCCGAGTCGCTTAAGCAGCCTGAGACTCAGTGGCCCCGCCTGTCAGACGGGAAAGGTACAGACAGGTGTCTGTGCAGGTGTCAATGGATAGGATGAATGAGAAAACAGGACAGGAATGAATCTTAAACCATTCTCCCATTTCTTCCCATCCCATCATGGTCTCTGTGCTAGATTATTAAAGGTGAGAAAATATTTTACCAAATTCCCTTCTCCAGAGAGAATATACAAGTCCGGGGGTGGGGGAAAGGGGGTACGTAGAAGAAGGAAAGTGGCCTGACCCCACCCATTTTCTTAAAGTGATAGAGACGGTGTGTATCAGGAATCCAGACGGCAGGATGGGGTGACCCCTCTGCCCTAACGAAGGTTACAATCCGTCGCCATCAGCCCCCCTCCAGCCACCCTCAAACCCTAGAGAAAACCAACAAACCACCATCGCCTGTTCTCCCCCAAGCATGGTACACGGGAATGACCCAGATATACAGCCGCTTTCTATGTGGGGCAGACCCGTGCTGCAGTCACCTGGACCCCCATCTGGTGCCGTCTTCAAGACACCTCCGTGGGCCTGCCGAGCGGGCAACCCCTACCTCCCATAAAACGACCCCTTACCTGGGAATCACCGGTGGATTTTCGGACACTCATGTGGGCAGTCTCGGGAGGGTACGCTGGGGTCCCTGCCACGTGGTATCCATTCACTGTGGGAGAGAAACACTGCTCAGAGGCCACGCCGGCCACATGCGGGTGATGCCAAGTGCCTGCAGCCGTGGTCCCTTTGCCCAGGTCACTGCCTGCCAGCCTCTGAGAAGTCTCGCCAAGCCAGGTCCATCTCTCCAGGGTTCATGGAGCTGGAGACAGGCCATAAGCATCTCGCTAACTCCCAGCTTCCAAAAGCGGAACTCTCAGGGGACCGTGTTTCTTTCTGAACCGGATGGACAGATGGACGTGCTTCATAATAGGAAGTGACTGCAGTCCTACAGCCGCCACTGGAAATGCCACATCAGCAGCCACGGGTGCTGATCCAGGGCGGGCTCTTCCCATGGAGTCCAGCGGCCCCTCCGCCCCCTGCCAGCATGTCCCCAGAGGACCCCCCCCACCCTCGCCCTCCATAATACCAGTATAGAGTGGAAAGAACATGGGGTTTACTGATTTCCATGAAATTTGGCTTTGCCAATTAATAGCCAGAGGGGATCATGGGGCATCCCTTTTGAATCTCAGTTTTCCTAAAGTAAAAAAAAAAAAAGAAAGAAAAAGTTCTACCCCAATGACACTCGTGCTCCCAAGGTGTGCTGATCAGCCTGCTCTCCAAGGCGGGGTAGGGGGCCTGGCTTGTAGCTTTTGCCAGTTTCCATGGCGCGTCTCCATCAATGCCGATTCAAAGCTCCCAACAATAGCCCCGCATGTTCTTGATGCCACAAGTACGCCCTGGGACCTGTGCGATCTTGGTTCCCAGAGTGGGGATGTTGCTCTCTTGCAAACACGGTTACATGAGCTTAAGGGGCCATTCCTCCTCCATGAGCCTCAGCTTCCAGATCTGTGAGATGGGGATAATTCTACCCAGCCTCGAAACTTACTCTGTTGGCATGAAAATCAAACGGTGGCAGTACTTGCCAAAGGAGGCTTTGAGGTAGGAAGTAATTCATGAGAAGGAGAGAGGGGTAGACGGAGGGAGGGGAGGTCACCGCTTCTGCTCCTGAATCCCGCTGCCGTGAGCCCTAAGCCTTCATGATCTACAGACACCAGGGAAGCATGCTTTTTGCATGCCACGGCTGGGAGATTGTTGCCACAACATATAGACTGTGCAGATGTCCGGAGAAGATATACAAACTGAGGTTCTTGTTGGGAGCGCCTTGTGGTGTGGCAGGAAGCAAAGGGAGAGCTTGGCTGAAAGTCACTGACATCTACTGATTTGCTGGAGGCAAGCAATGGGGTGACGTAGACCACCCCACACAGGACCGCTTTCATGCTGGGGGTGTCCCCTATTCTCCACTATCTGCAGCAAAAAAAAAAAAAAAAAAATCCAGTGCCCCCTGTGGAGCAGAAACAGACCACTTCTGCAGACCCCTCTGGGTAGCTGGGCATCTCCGTGATTGGGAGGGCTGGCCTGATACTCTGGGAGAAGGGTGCGCACAGACACAGGAAGGCAACAGAAAACCAGGCACGTGGCTGGCCCCCACTGCAACCAAGAAATTAACCCGCATGGCCAGTCACAGCCCTGGCCTGCACTCAGGTCCCTTGGCAGCCGGTTAAATGCCGATGTTCTCCCTGAGCCCCCCTGATGTAAGGGGAGCAGGACGTGGGATCCCAAGAGCATCAGAGAACGTTGAGGGGATCGAGGAGAAGCCACTCCTGTTGACATAAGCTACGCCAGGAAGGGCACAGACTGATGATCAGTACAACACACGGTGAAGGCATCATCTTTGAGAACTGCCATTTATCAAACAGCACAGCACTGAAACAGAGAACACGCATATGATGGAGAATCTAAAGACGACAGGAGAAAACCTTAGCATGCTGCTTTCAGTCGTTAGACAAAAGTAAGGATGTAGACTATCTCAGGGATTCATTGAGAAGGCTGAATGAGCTAGGTATTAAAGCTCATGGGCCAAGAACAAAGAGAACATATTTTTTTTTAGAGGAGCTGAACAGGGAGCCAAATGTGGGGCTCGATCTCAGGACCCTGAGATCATGACCTGAGCCGAAGGCAGACGCTTCACCAACTGAGCCACCCAGGCGCCCAAGATAACATCTTTTGCCAACAAGCCACGGAACATTTAAAAAAGCCTGGGCATATACCAAAGCCACAGACAAGGTCCTGGTAAATCACAAAAGGCATAAATCACACAGGCCACATTCTTGGACCAGAAAGCAATAAGAGCAAATATTAGTAATGAAAGAACAAATACACAAGGTCTCCATCCCCCCAAATTCCAAACACTTGGAAATTCAAGAAAATGCCCTCCTGGTGTCAGGTCAAAGAAAATTTTAAAACTGTAATTAACATACTATTTAGAAAATAATCAGGAAGAACATATCAAAACAGATGGGATAAGGCTTGAATTCTATTTGGAGGAAAATCTGTAGCCTTCGTTACTCCATTACCAAAACCAAGGAGAAACAAATAAATGGACTGAGCACTCAAATTAAGAATGCAGAAAAACTTTTAAAAGCCAATACAGGAAAAAAAGGAAAACATGATAAAGGGATACAAGTACAGCCCTAGAAATGAATGGGTTAGGAAACAGGATGGCATTTGCAACTTAGGCGAGTTCTCTTTGTGTGGGGGTGACTATGGGGAGGGGGGAGAATCACATCAATAAAAAAGCAGGTCAGCCCATCTCATCTGAGCCTGAGAGAGTGCATAAATGCTCAGAATGTGGAATTGGAAAGAAAACATAAGCTGATCTTGTAAGAGATTCTTTTTTAAATGCAAGAACATAGGATTTATGACTGTGGGCTAATGAATACATAACCTTCCATAAGCATTGAATGATCAGGGGTGCCTGCGTGGCTCAGTAGGTTGGGCCTCTGCCTTCAGCTTGGGTCGTGATTTCAGGGTCCTGGGATCAAGCCCCATGTTGGGCTCTCTGCTCAGCAGGGAGCCTGCATCCCCCCACCCCCGCCTGCCTCTCTGCCTACTTGTCATCTCTCTCTCTCTATCTGTCAAATAAATAAATAAATAACTCTTAAAAAAATAATTGAATGATCAAAAACAGTTTCAAAGGATACTAGAAACACCAAAATGAGCAAAAGCTTTGAAAAATGAAAAATGACCCCCTTCCGAAAGGCACCGGACCCAGACAGTTGTATGGGCAAATTCATCCAAGCGCTCAACAAAAAAAATACCTAGACACAAACTATACAAAGAGTTTGGAAACATGTGTTCAGTATCTCAGTTGATTATACAAAAGTCAGCATTACTCTGATCCTGATAATCTACTAAAGGTAACAACAGAAGAACCAAACCACAGTTCTGTGTGACTAGAAAACACGAAATACATAAATTCTTACCTGAGCAGGTTTTAGCTTGGAAGCAGTCATCACCTTTGATGATCTTGGGTCCCCATACACCAAGGCTGTCCCCAGCTCCTTCTGACCCCCAGTCCCTCCCCTCATGGCACCTAAAAGTGCACCCTTGGTACACCGCTGTCTGTCTTTGCTTCCAGCATCCCCCAGGCACCCCGCCCGCCGCACGAACAGTGGCCAGGAACTGCCGAACGCAGGGGTATTCTGCTCCTAATCCATTCCCTTGTTCTCACTTCAGTTTTGAGCTGTCAGCTGCTGGCTAATTACTCTCCATGTCAAAACAATTACTGGGAAAGAAAAGATGATTTCCCATCCAACCATGTCTCCCCAACCAGCAGCTCTCCCCTGCCCTTCTCTTGCTGTGTTTTCCCTCTACCAGTCCCAGGCACACTCAGAAAAGTGATGGGTGGAGAGCTGAACAGTTACGACTCACCCATGAGCATCCCTGATTATTTCTAGTCCCCTGGGCTCTCTCAGCTTACCAGGGGTTAGATGCAACACAGGTAAGTCCAGAAATGGGTGCTTTTGAAGCCTCCAGCCTCCAGGGGGTAGTGTTGGGATTCAAATAAAATTGGTCAAGGACTGCTCATAACCACGGGAACATAACTCAGTCTGGGGATACCCCCCCCCCCCAAAAAAAGGAAAATGCCAAATTCAGCTGTTTTTAGGATAAGAAAAAGGGAACCAAAAGCTATTATGTTGTAACTTTCATAATTTCAAACACAAATATAAACACACATGCACACATTTCATTCCTCTTTGTGTGCAGTTAAACAGAGAGAGAGGGCTTGAGAGAGGAGTCACGAGAGGAGAGGACAGGTATGGGGGTAGAAAGGGAAAGAAGGAGATCTTCCGGGGGCAGAGGGAGAGCATGTGAGTAAAAACAGGAAAGGAGCATAGCAAGAGATGTCAGGAGAGGCCACACAATGGAGAAGACCCAGCAACGCCTACTGCGCAGAATTCACACTCCCAGGAGCTCTGCTTCCCCTCCAGCTACAGCCCCCCAGTTGAGAAAGCTCCATCCTCCATACCCCACTGTCCACACTTCCATTCCTTAAGAGGCTCCAGGAGTAGACTTGTTCTCTCAAACAAGAAAACCAGCCCTGGAGACGGCCCCCTTTCTGCCTCCTTTAGGTCTGGTGCAATCTCTCTTTTTTTCTGGAATAAACACATACTCTCTTTCCTCAAGCTGAAAAGGCCCGGGAGCCCCGAAGTCTTGCCCCTAAAACCCATCCTCTCCTCCAATTCACACAGTCAACGTGGTGGAACGCAGCGTTTCCCGGGGCGTGCGACACACGACACAAATACGGCACGATGTCTATTCCACGTGCAAAGCAGTGAAGGTAGATGTCCGGTCTTAGGATCCAAAGACTTTGGGACAAGTGCTCCCATTATTCAGATAAAATTGCTTTATTATAGGGAGGCCTTTCTACATACAGGCACACCTCAGAGATACTACACATTGGGATCCAGACTAACAAAGCAAACATCACAAGAAGGAGAGTCAGACTAAAGTTTTGATTTCTCAGTTCACATAGAGGTTATGTTTACACTATACTCTATCAAGTGTGCAGTTACATTGTTTCTAAAATACATGCATACTTAATTTAAAAATCCTTTATTGCTAAAAACAACCCAAACCAAACTATTAGCCATCGTCCGAGGCCTCCTCTTTTTGCTGCTGGAGGGCCCTGCCTCAGCGTTGATGGCTGCCAACCGCTCAGGGTGATGGGTGCCGAAGGCTGGGATGACAGTGGCAATTTCTTAAAACAAGACAACAGTGAAATTGGCTGCACCGAGTGACCTTCTCGCAACTGATTCCTCTGTAACATGTGACGCTGTTTGATAGCATCTGACCCATGGGAGAACCTCTTTCATATTGGAGTCGACTTTATCAACAAAGTTCAATGCTTTCAATGCTTTGTTGTCATCTCAGCAACTTCAGCAGCAGTAGATGCCATCTCGGGAAACCACGTTCTATGCTCATCCCTAAGAAGCCACTCATCATCCACTGGTTTTGTCATGAGATTGCAGCCACTCAATCCCACCTCCCGGCTCCACTTCCGATTTTAGGTCTCCTGCTGTTTCTACCACATCTGCAGTGACTGCCTCCATTCGAGTCTTGACCACCCCCCAGAGTCATCCTTGAGTGTTGGAATCGACTTCCTCAAAACTCCTGTTCGTGTCGATATTGTGACCTCTTCTCGTGCATCATGAATGTTCTTAATGGCACGTGGAAGGGAGAATCCTTTCCAGAAGGTTTTCCATGTACCTTGCCCAGATCCATCAGAGGAATCGTTATGTATGGCAGCTAGAGACTTACAAAATAGGTTTCTTAAATACTGAAGCTTGAAGGTCAAAATGACTCCTTGACCTATGGGGTGCTGATGACTGTCGTGTAGGTGGGAATGCAAATGGCATGTATCTCACTCCCCATCTCCATCAGAGCTCTGGGGAGACCGGGTGCATGGTCAGTGAGCCACCATATTTTGAAAAGAATCCTTTTTTCTGAGCAGTGGGTCTCCACAGTGGCTTAAAATATTCAGGAAACTAGGTCATAAACAGATGTGCTGTCATGCAGGCTTTGTTTGTGCACAGATAGAGCATGGGCAGAGTGGATCTAGCATCGTTCTGAAGGGCCCTGGGATTCTCGGAATGTAAAGGAGCATTGCTGCTACTTAAAGTCACCAGCTGCATGAGCTCCTAGTCAGAGAGTCAGCTTGCCTGTCCTTTGAAGCTTTGAAACCAGGCATTGACTTCTCCTCTCCAGCTATGAAAGTTCTAGGTGGCGTCTTCTTCCACTAGAGGGCAGTTTCACCCACACTGAAGTTCTGTTGCGGAGTGTAGCCACCTTCATTGTTAGCTCAGCTCCGTCTTCTGGAGAACCTGCTGCAGGGCTTGCTACTTGACCTTGCCCTTTCACGTCAGGGAGACAGCTTCTTTCCTTAGACCTCCTGAACCAACCCCTGCTCCTTCAGAATTTTCTTCTGTGGCTTCCTCACCTCTCTCGGCCTTCATGGAATACGAAGAGCGTTAGGGCCTTGCTCTGGGTTAGGCTTCTAGCTTAAGAGAACATTGGGGCTGGTTTGACCTTCTGTCCAGACCATGGAGACTCTCCACACTGAAGAAGGCTATTTCTCTTTCTTGCCATTCGTGTGTTCACCAGAGCAGCAATGTACTTTCCTTCAAGAACTTTCCTCTGCATTCACAACTTCACGACTTGGCTCACTTTGGCACAAGAGGCCAAGCTTTTGGCCGATCTCAGCTCTCAACACACTTTCCTCACTAAATGTAACCATTTCCAGGTTGTGATTTCAAGTGAGAGATGCATGACTCTTCCTTTCCCTTGAACACTTAGAGGCCCCTGTGGGGTTAATTGGCCACATTTCAATATGGTTGTGTCTCAGGGAACAGGAAGGCTGAGGAGAGGAGGAGATGGAGAGGAGGAGGTTGTGGGGTGGGGGCGAGGATGGCTGGTCAGTGGAGCGGTCAGAACACACACCACACTCATCAGTGAAGTTCACTGTCCTATAGGGCACATGGCTTATGGTTGCCCCAACACAATTACAACAGTAACATCAAAGATCTCCAACCACAGAGCAAGTTCCCACAACAAATATAATTAGAATGAAAAAGCCTGAAAGATTAAGAGCATGGCCCACATGTGACACTGAGACGCAATGTGGGAAAACGCCATTGGGAAACATGGTGCTGACATTCTCACTCCATGAGGGGTGACCCCAAACCTTCCATCTGCAGAAAACCCAACATCTGCAAAGCCCTACAAAACGGGTCCTTGTGCATGCCATGTGCTCGGTGAACCTCAAGCGAGGCAACAGTGTGTGTGTGGTGTTCCCACACTTACACGGATGCAGAACCCCTGTGGGGCAGAAAAGCAAGTATACCACAGGACCCACTTTGGGAACAGGTGTGGCTGTGTGAAGGCGGGTTTTGAAGTCGGGTGAACCACGTGCAGGGGCCAGTGTTGTGCTCAGCACCTCTGAGGGTCCCGTGGGCACGATCCCTGCCTCACGCCCTCACCACAGCCCATGTGGTCGAGGGAGGCTGCGTCTAGCCAGTCGCTCTGCTTGGGGGAGCAGTGGTACGTTAGAATCTTTGGGCCTGGAAACATCCGTCTGGCCACCTGGTTTTTCATGGTCTTCCCCAACTGTCTAGAATGTAAACTGTATTCCCCAAAATAGAACCCACAAGGTATCTGCCCACATGATTGTACACGGTTGAAAGCCTGTGGCTACTGTCCAGGGCTTCGGTGAGATCCTCTGGGGCCAGAGCTGATGAGACACGGTGAGGAACACACGAGCCCCCTTCCAGCGGGTGGTGCCCCGGCCCCTGGCCTTTCCTGAATCAATGGTGAGATCTGGCTAAGGGTCATGGAAATGTTCTAGGCCTGGTGACTTGCTAACTCTGAAGGACCCAGGGAGGGTCCTGCTTTGCAACTATGTGAGAGAGGACAGCTGTTAGGGTTTTTTGGTTTAGGGTTTTTTGATTAGGGCTGGAGAGAGGGGGAGCCCCCTGAGCAGAGGCCCCTGGGAAGCAGAGAGCACCTCCTGTCTGGCAGCTCCATGTACTCAAAGGGACCTCGCTCACTCCCCTGTGATCTGGAGGCCCGCCCATCAGCTAAGTGTCCCTCAGTGGGGTCAAGCCCGCAGGCCAGGCAAAGCCAGAATGTGAACCCAGGCTTCCCGATAACTCCCACCCCCTCACCAGCAGGGCGACTCACTAGAAGATGGGACTTCCTCCCACCTTTAAGAAACAGAAAAACAAAAGCTCAAATGCACATCCCAGGGCGGGAAGCTCGGAAAGGAATTCACTCACTCTCTACACCTGCCCCAGCTGAGGAGACCAGTGCCGGTCATAGGGAGCTCTTTAAATGCTAACCAATTACATTTATTTATTTTTTAAAAGATTTTCTTTAAAAGATTTTATTTATTTATTTGAGAGAGAGAGAGCACAGAGAGGGAGGTGCCAACTCCCCGCTGAGCAGAGAGCCTGATGCTGGGCTCAATCCTAGGACCCTGAGATCATGACCGGAGATGAAACCAAGAGTCGGTGCTTACCCCACTGAGCCACCCAGGCGCCCTCTAACCAATTAGATATAAGTAAAATATAAGTGCCATGTGGTATCCAGGATTAGGACCCAGAACAGAAAGAGGACATGAGGGGACAACCCGGTGACATCCGCGTAAAATTTAGTTAACGGTTACCTACGACGTTCGTTTCCTACTTCTGACAAATGTACCCCAGTCACGTAGGATATTAACCACTGGGGAAACTGAGGCCAGGGCATATAGGAACTCTCTGTACCGGCTTCGTAATTCCTCTGTAAACCTAAAATTACTCCAAAATTTTATAAAAAATATATTAAGTAAAATTAAGCTAAGAATTCCGTTCCTTGGCTGCACTGGACACCTATTTCACGTGTCACCAACCACGCGCCCAGCGCTACCACAGCCGACAGCGTACACACAGCACACTTCTGTTATCCTGGAAAGTTCTACTGGACCATGCTGGTTGCACTCTCCTTCATTTTACCCAGTGACACGTCCATGAAACTCCTAGAACCTTGTTTTTTACTCTGCCCATAAATCACGGCGTCCACCCTTCACGTTAAATCAGCCCAAGGATTATTTTTAATATTCGCAGCAGTGACTGAATAGAGCCTTTTCTCTTCTGTTTGGGCTCCAACTTTACAGTTATGCGGACCTCACCCAGAAAACCTGGCGTGGAACGCCTCCAGTAAAGCTATGGGATAAACACAGCTCCCGACACCAGTGGTCTTCAAGGAGGTGGTGGAGGAAAATTGCCCAGCTCAGTGCTAACACTCTAAGTGGCACCCAACACTCAAAGAGTGGAATCCTCTTTGGGGGGGGGGGCACTGGGCATGTTCCCAGATCTCGTCCCCCGGCTGGGCTCTGCATCCAGCATCCAACCAACCTGCACCAAGAAAACAACTGCTGTCTACAGGTGCTCTTCAAGCCTTCTCCACGAGCTCATGAAGCTACAACTTAAGAGTTGAACCAAGGACCTCCTCACCCTTCTGCCTCCACGAAGGGGAGGCTGCCTGAGCTGGCCTTGGCTGGTTTCCTTAGGGGCTCTCATGGATATCTTTCCTGATCTACTTTTCCATGTTCTTCTTCAGAAACGACCATCCAGGATATCTGTGGTCGATGAATGTGGTGGAATTTTCCATGCTGTTCTCACTCCCTACCTCCCAACCTCCACTGCAAGCAATGCCCATCGCTGTTTAACCAAGAGCCATCCTGACACAGCTAAGTACAGCCTGGTAGCTTCGAGAAGGTAGTGTCTCGTGAAGACAAGACATCCCTACTGCGTGTCACTCTTACCCTCAGTCCAACTGCCGTGCTCAGGATAAAATCCCACCGCATTCCTGAGGCTTGGGGGGTCCAGCAGATTCTATCCCTGCTGACTGCTCTCCCCTCATCACCTACCACTCTCCCCCTTGTCCCCCACCCTCAAGCCACACTGGCCTGCTTTGTGTTCCAAACCCCACTAACATCATTCCTGCCCCAGGGTCTTTGCACAGGCTTCTCCCTGGCCCAGAACACTTCACCACCACTTCCCCATTCCTGCACACGCACCCATCTTCTCCTCACCAGGGCCATCCCTGACTCTGCCATCCCACTCTGTCCCTCTGTTTGACTTTAATGCCTTGCATGAGAACATGAAGGACAATCTGTCACATTTCACCTTGGCTTGTTTGCCCAAGTCCCCTGCTAGAACGTGGGTTCCTGGGAACCATTCCAAACACCAGTGTGGCTCATCTGTGACTTGATCTCAGGTACCGAGAAAAGCATCTGGCATAGTCTTTGAAGGAAAGACTTGAAACCCCACCACTTATGCATTTGCAGAAGCTTGAGTACAAGGGTGGTTGAGATCTGGGTCCCTGAGTGGTCCCCAGGAGGGGAGCCGACAACCCCAGGAGTATGGGAGTAGGAGACGGTTAAGCTCCAGCAACCCCATGTCCCCACCGAGCCCTTCAATCTTCGTAAAGCTGCCTGTAAACTGAATGAGAGAGTATCTGGGAAAAACCTAGCGTGCCCCATGGAGAGAAATGCCCGTGTGGCTACTATTTCATTCTTTAGAGTACAGGTTTTGTTCAAAAGCTAGAAAAGATGTCAAAATATCACGGAGGCTCCTAGACCCCCATGGGTTGGACTCTTTCCCTCCCTTCATCCCCAAGCGTGGACACGGAGTTGACATGTGTCCGTGGCACGGCGTGGAGAGAAGCAAGAATCGTGATCCACGGAGGGCTGGACAGGACCTGAGCCACACACAGGCCCTCGTACTGTGTAAACGGGCCAAACGAGACCTGGCGAGGGGAATGCAGGGTTCCCGAGGCCCCCAGTCTGACAAGCATGTCATTTCTGTATCTTAACTGAAGATGCCACAAGCGGGAGAGGCAGCCTGACGTGCAGGACCAGCAGGGAAGGAAACCAAGAGGCCTCTCCTGGAACAAGGGGGACACGCTGACTGCGGGATGCATCAGATTCCCATGGAACCCACAACAGGTGGGGCTTGGAGGCAGGGAACGAGGCTTCTGTGGATTAGGCTGCTGCTTCTCATTTCAATGAGCTGCGGTCTGTCACCTGCCCCTTGAACGGTGCTGAATGGACGTTCTGTCTCACCCCGGGACAGAGCTCCTCAACCCTGGCATTACCGACATATGGAGCCAGAAAAACCCTGTTGGGGAGGGTGTTCTAGGCTGCCCTGGACAACGCATTCCTGGAAAAATCACCCCCAGGGGTGAGAACCACTGCGCTAGGGGCAGGAAAACCTAACTAGTTCATACATAACTAGTACCAGTACTAGTAGTACCAGCTAACAAGGGCGGAAGGAAGCAACGGATCAAACAGGGTCTTCATCAGAATGCTGATGGGCCCGCTGCGCCTCCACAGGGCCGGAGAGCAGGCAGAACTTCCAGCTGCCAGTGGCTACAAGACCCTTTTTGGCAGAGAACTTGACAGACCTAGGTTCCACCTGGACTTGGGAACAGGTGTCCCAGCCTCCTGCGGCTGGAGGCAAAGGAGGGCAAGTCAGTGACCACATGCTCTGTCCAACACCTTAGCCCTTTTGACAATTCCCATCAGTGGCTCTGACCCTCTCTGCCCATCTCCCCGCCCTTCTCAGCCCCTCTCAGAGCCCCAGCATCCAGCTCCTCCCAGTCCCCCCTTCTGGGGGGTGGCTTCCAAACAGCACAGAGGGGACAGGCTGCTGCTGGGGACCACGCCGGGGGGAGGTGACCCCACTGGCGTGGACGGCAAGTTCCCTCCCGCCCCTGCAGCTCCACCAGCTCCGCCAGCCCGGCCTCCGTGGCAGGCCACAACAGGCTGAGGCAGCGCACGCCTGACACCCACATACGCCCAGCCCTCCCCGTTATTCCCGCTGGCATCTCTGTTGTTAAAAGGAACAAAAACAAAAACACCAGAATGACAACAAGGAAGGCAGCATGCCGGGAACAGCCTGTGGTCCGCACAACAGGTAGAAAGACTGAATGGGCTCGGCTCTGGAGACGGGTTCTCACAATACAGTGCTCGCCCCGCTCCTAGGGAATCACGAGCAAATGCCCCATTTCTGTCCTTCCCAAGAGGGTTCCTCTCTGTTTGAATTTTTGTTTGAATTTTTTTTTTTTAAGTAAAACACACACACACAATGTAAATAAAAACATGTACAAAGCCTAGAAAACCTGCGCACCCCGTTTCCCGTGCCTCGGCTGATTCCCCCAGCCCTCTATTTTCCTACCATGTTGCTTTTTGAGTTCTCCTGGAGCAATTCTCATTTCCAGAAATAATATACTTCGGTCATACAGCTTTATAGTCTACGCAACATAGAATCTACTTTGAGTTCTCAGTGTATCAGTGGGAGAGCATATCTAGGACCCCTCTCCATGAAAGGCAGCCACTCTCGGGACCCGAGACCTTTCTTCTGATCCAAAGGTTAAAAGTTGCTTGTCCTGGGGCATCTGGGTGGCTCAGTGGGTTAAAACCTCTGCCTTCGGCTCAGGTCATGATCCCAGGGTCATGGGATCGAGCCCCACATTGGGCTCTCTGCTCATCGGGGAGCCTGCTTCCCCTCTCTCTCTCTCTCTCTGCCTGCCTGCCTCTCTGCCTATTTGTAAAATCTTAAAAAAAAAAAAAGTTGCTTGTCCTTTCTTTGCCGGTCTGCACGCACGCACTCACACAGTCAGGCAGTCCCTCATTCGGTCATTATTTTGGCTCTTGCCTTGGTCACCTGTGATGGGCTAGGGAAGCTCCGTAGACCCCTGATGACTTGGGGTCCCATGAAGGTTGTACAGGCTCTCACCACCCTCCACGTGGGCTCCTGCTTCTCCCCTCCTTACCCCACCCCTCCCGTGTGCCTCCCCGCCTCAGTCCAGCTACAGTGGGCAGCCACCAGTTTCAAAGCTGCCAGCGTTTAAATTCCAGGCCACCACCAGGACCACGACTTCCGGGCTTTGCTGCCTGGTTGATGCATAAAGTCCAAAAACCAACAAATGGGGTTCACGCCCCCTGGGACTGTGGGGACATTCGTGAGTTCTCGCAACACTGAAGTCAGCCCGTGTCTGGGAACTGAGGATTCCACAGAAGACAAGGGGGGACAAAGTGTCGACCCTCAGGGATCATACAGTCTAGTATGGGAGTGTCACAGCCAACAGCGTGGGTGTCCTCTGAGGGCTGGGATCCAGATGGGTGGGTCAAGGGCTCTAAATCAACCTGCTCCTGGAAAGGAAGGTCGACCTCAACCACCTCCACTTGATTGCCTTTGCAGACAGAGAACTCACACCCTGCCAGCAATCCCAAGTGCCTTCTAGAACATTCTATTCGAAAGCTACTCTGTAAAAATCTGCCTCTGTTAACTTTTACTCCTTGATGCATTCCGAACAGTGCAGGAAATTCTGCCCCCCCCCCCCCACTTTGGGTACCCAGACCAGCAGACAGTTTACGGCCCTGAGGTCTCACCTCCCCTGGCCATCTTCCTTCCCTAAGCACCTGATAGGGAGGGAGGGTCAGGTTGCTGCTGACACAGCCAGGGACAGCCCACCCTCCTAGCCCTCTAACTTGCTCCCTGGGTTTGGCCAGTAAGATCCCCAGCCAGGTTCCAGACCCCAGAACCCAGAGTCTTGGCTTTTCCAGGGAAGATGGGTCTGTGTGCCCCCCTCCCCACCAACAGTTGCCCCAAAGGAGTGAGTTGACCATACCTGTTGGAGGCAGAGAGCTCCTGTGAGGGCCAGGGCTGGCTGGAATCCCAGGAGAACTGCTGGGACGTTCCCAGGTGGTCTCTGGTCAAAGAAAGAAACACAGTCACTTTGAGAGGCTCATAGGGCAAAATCTCAGAGGGTCACAGAGCAGAGCTAGAAAATGTAGAGACCTGGCCAGCCACCTTCCTGGCCAACCCCTGGGAAGCAGGAGCTGGCTTTCTGCCCCATGTCATCCCCCTTCCTCCTCCCATGACAACACAGTTTCTCTTTACGGGGGGGCACCCTTGGAGACATCCCCCATTGCCCCCTCCAATCCCCCAAGGCTGCCAACTCACACAACTCCACATCTGCCCGGGCATTTCTCCCAAGTGCCCACTGTTACCCGAAACCCCCAAGCCAGAGGAAGGAGCCCTTGCCTGGGGTCTAGACAGAGATGGGGGTGGGGAGTACTCTGTCAAATGGGGGTGATTTCCCAAGTCCTTCCTAGCTCTACAGGCCCACATCTCATCTGAATTACAACCCCTGCGTCACACTGGCCGCTTCTCCCTCCCCAGATGCCCAGCTACACCGGCCAGCCAGGAAAACAACAGCCATGGGCTCGCCCCCCCTCCCCCTGCATCACCCCTGAGAGCAGAGACTTCTTATGAAGTCATCCAGTGATAAAAACAATCCTTTCTCACTCCATATAATTTGACAATGTAGAAAAACACAGAGAAGAGAGCTGTATCCGGGGCTCCTGAGGGGGCTCAGTTGGTTAAGCGCCTGCCTTCAGCTCAGGTCATGATCTTAGGGTCCTGGGATCAAGCCCCGCATCGGGCTTCCTGCTCTGCGGGGTGTCTGCCTCTCCGTCTCCCTCTGCCCTGCCCCCCATGCATGCTGGCTCTCTCTCTCTCAAATAAACAATATCTTGAAAAAAAGAAAGGAAGAAAAAAGTAGTATCCAGAGTTCCACAGCTCAGAAGTCTTCCCTATCAACCCTTTGGTATCTGTTCTGGAACCAAACTGCCTGGGTTGGAATCCCAGCTCTGCCTCTCCCCACCCACGGAACCTCCGCCAAGCTCACTGTCCTCCTGGTTCCTCGGTTTCCTCCTCTGTAAAAGGAGATCGATAGTGGTACCCACTCAAGGCAATCACTGTATTCGTGCCAAACACCCATATAAAGTTATTTTTAGAAAGTCCATTACGTGGACGTGACATTATTTAATAAAAAATTCTATTACTAAAATCCTGATGGTCTCAGAGACTAAAAACAAAAATAAACATAGCTTTTCAATGGCTTCTCTCCATGAGGGTGCCCCGTCAAGAGAAGCAGGTTCCTGCCTCAGCTCTGCCTGTCATTGGCTGTGCAGCCCTGGGAAGTCAGACCACCTCTCTGGTCCTCTGATTCTTCATCTGAAATGAAAGGGTTGGGCTCACTGGTCTTTTTGGCCCCGACACTCCTGCCCTCCAGCTTTGATCAGTGGGCTTAAAAACCTTAAACCCATTGTTTGGGTTTAAGGAGCTTAGGGCTCCAGAACCCGGGGTAGGGAGAGATTAAGGTCCCTTCATGTCCAGAAGTAACCAGAAAAGCAGGCTCACTGGCTTCCCATGGGAGGAGGGGGCGGCAGGTTCACCCAGAGCCCTGCTCTTGCTACAAGTCATACACACAGGGGGACAATCCTTTGCAGGCTCCTCCCCCACCCAGCACACAGAATAACATTGACCTCCCACTGATTCCATTCCCGCACATCTGCTGGTCTTGGAACATGCCTTTGCTGTAGTCCTTCCCTCACCCCCACCACCATCTCTGGATGGCCGAATCAATACTATTCATTAGTCAAGTCTCAACTAAAATGCCTCTTCCACCATGCAGCCTTCCCAGACCGTGTTTCTCCCCCGCTTCCAAATGCGCAAACTTTCTAAAGTCAATGCCCTGTTGCGTCACCCAGATGTCTCCAGCTACAGAGCCTCCTAGCCAAGTCTTGGGGACCATTTCCTCCAACCCTTTTGGTGGCTGATGCCACCAACCTGATTTCAGAGAAGACCCAGCAGCACCTTCTGCCCTCTTGGAGCCTGTGAAAGTCAGCTGGGAGCAGGGCAGCAAACACCTGGAAGGCTGGGTTCCTAGGTCAGCTGGGCTGTCTACGAGGGCACGCCAGCTCTTCTCGGCCAAGATGAAAGCGAATTCTATGTGGGCAGGAGCTGCTTTCATGGGTCCCAAGAGAACTCCACAATGACTCCTGGCGGCAAATGGAGTAACCCCGGAGGGCTGCAGGGAGAAGGGATGCGCAGCATGGAGACAGTGGCATGGCTGAGCTGGTCGGGGTCACTTCCAGGCCCCCCAGAAGCTGGAGCCCCTCCATCCCACAAGAACCACAACTGTCAGGCCAAACTTCATCAGGGCAAGAGAATGGACTGAAGGATTCAGCCCAACCCACCTCCCCATCCTGGCCCTCTCCAGCCAACCCAAAACACAGATCCCCGCAAGCCCGAGACAGGAACGCAGCCAGGCCAGGCCAGGCGGATGTCTGGAGCGAGCCACGGGGACCCTGGCTGAGTGACCTCACCAGCAGCAGGACACGTCATCCCAGAGGACCATACCACCCATGGAGAGGAAGCCATTTCTAAGCCTTTTCCCATAAAAGATTCCCTAATCTGTTTACAGCACGCCAGGCTCCTCCACCAAGCAAAACTGAAACAGCACCTTGGGGCCTGACGGAACCCTGGGTCCTATCCCTGAGGGTTAGAGGGATAGAGGAGGGTTCCAGAAGGTTCCAGAGGGTTCCAGAAACACCCAGACTCCTACTAGGAGAACCATGGCCAGGCACGCCCCAAAGGCTTGGGGCAGGGGGGAGTGCACACAGCAAGGTCAGAACGGAAGAAGTGAGGGTTCCAGAAACACCCAGACTCCTACTAGGAGAACCATGGCCAGGCACGCCCCAAAGGCTTGGGGCGGGGGGGAATGCACACAGCAAGGTCAGAGTGGAAGAAGTGAGACGTGTTCTTGGAGACACTGCCCATCCAACTCAATCCATGAAAAACACATTTTTCCCCAAGGGCAACCCTAACTCATTCTGACTTCCTCCACCCAAACCGGAAAGACACACACACACACACACACACACACACACACACACACAGATCAACCAGCCTGTGGACTGATCAAGCCCAGGGAGGTTGTTCTAGCCATAGACGCTCCAGGCCAGAGAGTTTTAATTTCCCCATCAGTGGACGACAATGACTGCCACGGAGAATAAAACTCCTGGGGGTAAGTATAGCTGAAAGGCGGACAGAGATGTAAGCCTGGGATTCAAAGCACAGAGGGCCCCTCCTTAAAATAATAATGACTGTGATAACGATGCTGATCCTAAGATGGGAAGCAAGGCACCAGTTACTAATCTCACACAGTTACTTCTGGACGGTATTGTCCTTGTTAAGACTAGATCCCGCTTGCCTCAGAAAAAGCGGCTTCCAGTGGGAAAGCCACAAGGAGCCCCTGGATCTCGGCCGTTGGTCCTGGTGACCCGCCTTGCGCAATGTGTCAGCCCTGCCCCTCCCAGTCCCACGCTGACCGCCCCGCCCACTCCGCAACCACCCCCAACTCCTGTGTGGTGGCTCTCTACTGCCCCTGGTGGCTACCAGATGAATTACCAGAGGTACCAGCTACGGGGGAATTGGGCCCTTTTGGGTCCTGGATGGGCTCTGAGATTCCTGCAGTCACCTCCACCTTACCGTTCCCCCAACATTCTTCCTTCTAAATCTCTAATTGTGCTTCTTCATCTCTCTTCTCTCCACTACTTCCAGTCTCCCTTTCCCTTGTTTGGGGGTGGCCCCAACCTTGGCTTCTCTCCTAGACCCCATCTCCCACCCCCCATTTTCCTCACTGGAAGGGTCTGCTAGGTTCTGCTCAGGTTTTCCTAGCCCGATAGCAGCGCTGCTGCTCCCTTCTCCAGCCCCTGCCCCAACCATCCTAGAAGCTAGTCCCCCTACTCCCACCCCGGGGCTGCCCTGGTCTCCTTGGTCACGTCCTGCACCCCAACCAAGAAGGCAGGTCCCAGGAGCATCAGGGGACACCTCCAACCCCTGCACCTTGGCTCTGCCTTAGGCCGGCTGTGCAGAATCTGCAATCAGGCCAGGCTCCACCAAGGGAAGGTACAGCACGCCAGAGCCCAAGTCAGCGCCCGGAGGGTCCTGCTCGTCTCTCCCTTGGGGACCTCAGCAGCAGACACTGGTTCCCTCCCATGTCCCAGTGTTTCCTGTGCCCCTGGCTTTGTAATCATGGCAATTAGGGGTCTCTGGCGACAGGACATTCCCAGCCCCTTCTTATAATTAAATGAAACCTGAACTCCAACCACAGACTCTCCACAGGAAATGAACCACTGCTCTCTGAACACTCATTCCTGCCTGGTCTACCCCAAGTCCCTCCACACCGGGCATCTCCTTCAGGGCCCCCAGAATTACTACAAAATGGGTGCTATAATTTCCATTTCCTTTTAAGATTTTATTTATTTATTTGAGAGAGGGAGCACGAGCCGGGGGGGAGGGGTAACACGCAGAAGGAGAAGCAGGCTCCCCGCTGAGCAGGGAGCCCGGGATCCCAGGACCCCGGGATCATGACCTGAGCCCAAGGCAGACGCTTGACCAGTAAGCCACCCAGGCATCCCCCATTTCCTTTTTCTAAAGAAAGATGCTGAGGCCTCAGTGAGAAGCAGCAGAACTGTGACTCAGTCTGTCAGCAGAGACACCCTCCACCGTGCCAGTGACACCAACACCCCCAAGGCTCTGTGCTGGGGCTCCAGGAGCTACCCCCAAAACAGCACTGTTTTCCTCTCTATGCCACTCTCTGTGTGAGAATCATCCTCTAAATTTAAAGTGTGACTATACTGATTTCACATAAATATCAGAAATCTTTATGACATGGTAAATATTTGCTACAACGTAATAAATTCTATTATTGAATATAACTATACTATACTCAAAGGCCTACTGGCTACTAGCGTCTGGCTGTGTTCCACGCCCCATGGACACTGCAGGAAACAGAACGGGTTAAACACCCTCCTCCCTTGGCATACGTTCTAGTAGTCATCACGCTATTCTATCTAGTTTGGAAATATCGACACATCAAATTTTCCATGAATGAAAATTTAAAATTTTCTGATGGGAGTGGAAGGAGGGTAAGTAAGTGAAACAGATCGGGTTAGACGGAGGTATGTGTTAAAGAATGAAGCAGGGAAAAAGGATAAAAAATAGTACCGACAGGGGTGTAATTGTAGAAGGGTGGCCGAGCAAGGCCTCCCCAGGAAAGGCACATGTGAGTCAAGTTCGGAAAGTACTAATTATCTCTTGCTGCATCAGAAACCACCCCAAACTCAGTAGATGGGATGAACAAGTGTTGATGATGTCACACGGTTCCAGGAGGGGCTTCATGGAGTGGTTCCATGAGGTCCCCGTCAGGGTCTTAGCTGGGACTGTGTCATCTGAAGGCTTGAATGGGGCTGGAGGAGCCACTTCTGAGATGCTGCACTCACACGGATGCAGGTGGGGGCCAAGGTTCCTCGCCACGGGGCCACTCCCATCGTGGCACCGCCATCCCTCTCAGAATGTGTGTGCCGACAGAAAAGGGAGAAGCCACGATGCCTTTCATCACCCAGCCTTAGAAGTGACCCTCCATCACAAGTGCCAGATCACACAGCCCAGTGCTGATAGAATGTGGGAGGGTCTCTCACAGTGGGGTCCTGGACCAGCAGCATGAACATCTCTAGAAATGCAAATCCTCAGGAATCAGCCACTCTGGGGGCACAGCCCATGATGTGAGGGCAGCCGCTGCAGGGTCTGAAGCAGAGAAACGGCATGGTCCAATGGTGGTCGCTATGGCAGGCCCTGCATCCCAGCAGGCTTCCTAGACTCAGCCACCATGCGTCCTCTCAGCACATCTGGTGCCCTAGATGTGTCATCTGTGAATACTGCCTCTCCCTGTCCACCCTGTCAGTCCTCCAGGGACGGAGACAAGCCTGGACCCTTCCAGAACTCCCTCCAGAAGGAGCAGGAGGAGCTGGGGAGTGTGGCATGAGTGGGGCAGGGTCCGTCCAGATGAGGATAGCACCACCACCACCATCACCACCGAGAGCTGGGACACCGGTGGGATCTGGGGATGTCTCACTCGGGAAGGGTCAGGGAAGGGGGTGTTCAGGCGATGACTGCTGCCTCATGCCCTGAGCTCTCGAACCAGACCCTTCCGTGTTGGCTTCAGACCCCATGGGCTGAGAGACAATTCCTGAACTGTCAAGTGACTCCCAGGATGGACAGATTGACCCAAGAGATTCTCATTTAGGAAGCTTCCATGGGGGCTTGCATTACAGCCCCCAGCCCCATTCACACGGCCCGGATCCTCAGCAAACAAAGACACGGGCTTTTTGCAAACAGCCATCTGCGGGCCGTCAGCAGAAATACGTTCTGTGGGCTCCCCTAGGTCTGATCTACCAGCAGGACGGTGACTGAGCCTGGGCGACACCTCTAGTCTGGGGCAGCATGGGAAGACTTCACCCTGGCCACTGGACCCCATAGTCTGCGTCCTGAGCTGTAGCTAGAACTGCATGGCAGGAGCCAAATCTGGGGGCATGGGAGCAGAAGTGGGAAGGTGCTAACTAATGGCCCCCAATGCCCAGGATCCAACAGTTGCGGGCAGCATGCACAAAACTATGACCGGCCCTGGGGAGGCCCCGCCCCCAAGCACTGAGAGTCCCCCTGCTCTGAGGAAGGAGTGACACCAGGACTCTGCTGTTCTGGAAAGGGAAAGAAATGGACTGTACAGCTGCCCCTGATGCTTAAGACACTCCTCAGCCCAGAGCTGCTGTTAGTCACCTAGGAGCTCAGGCATTGGTGTTATAGACACTGAAATCCCAAGTCCACCCCTTAGAACACATCACCCAAAGGGAGAGGGAGGGAAGGGCTCCCTCTGGTCCTAGAATGCCTTCTGCAGCATTTCTGAGCTCTAGGGTTGTCTCTCAGTTAACTAGTGGCGGTCTACCAGCAGCTCCAAGGATCCTTCTAGCAAGCCCAGGGGCACGGGCTCTTAAGGCCGGTTCACAGAGGCTGGTGATACCAATGGGATAAAGAGGTAGCCAGTGGCAGGACCAGCCAGCAGTAGCCACAGGAATTCTAGTGCAGACATGGGGAGTGGGGCGCCTGGAACTCTCTGAGCCTGTTTTTCAAACCCTTGAGGATCCCTGGTGTACCAAGCTCCTTACACAGTTCAGATTCGGGCCAACACCCCAGGAATCCCTGAACTTGGGTTGTGGGGTAATGAGCGTTGATTGCAATATAGGAACAAGTGTCTTGTCATGAGCTAATAGGCAGGGGCTGCTCACGGATATTATGATCTCTCATCTTATGGTCGAGAAAATGCAGGCAGGTCCCAAGACTTTATCAAAACAAAAGCCGGGACCCTCGGGGTCCAGGACATAAGCACAGGCATCTACCTGAGCTCCAATCTTATTTCCCAAACTTGACCACTCATCAAGATCATTGAGACCCCTTGGTAAAAATAGATTCTCAGAGCCGGCCCCCGAAAACTCTAGGGCTGTGTCATATCAACGTATCCCCGTCTCCCGGGTACCACGTATCATAAGCAGTTGGGTGTCTGATGAATGAATGCTGACTCAGATCAAAGTAAGACCGTGAGAATGGAGTTGGGTGAGGTCATACGGCCAACGGCTATTTTTAAAAAATGAGTGTGTGTAGATAAAAGGAAAAACAGAGGGATGGAAAGACAAAGACCAGCAAGAAGAGACGGAGCACCGAGTCCCCCCACATAGCATGAATTACGAATTCCGCAAGGAGTCCAATTTAAAAATGCGATATATACAAGTAGTTTAAAGAAATACGACAGCAGATAACCCCCAGGAACAGATGTTCATTCTCCCTCAAAGTTGGAGGAACCCAACCTAAGATGACAAGACGCTATTTCCTTACTCACCGGACATGATGACATCAGACTGATAACCCCTCGTTATCCGGAAGGATCTGGAGAAACAGGTTGGGGAAGGTCTTGGAAAAGCAGCAGGGAGACAGTGATCAAAACCACAAACACACAGACCCTGCCACCTAACACCAGTCTCAGGCATGCATGATCTAAGCATAAAGAGGTGGTTGGGGGTATCTTTTGTCGGAGGGGGGAGATCTCCAGAGAAACGCTGCAAATGCCCAGGGGGCACCATGCTGCGTAGGAGGGATGCATCTGGGAGTGCTGATGGGGAGGGCACATCCAACACACACTGAAAGTGACCAGCGTACAAAAGAGGAGTATTTTTAATCAGTTGTCTCCAGCTTCGGCTAAGGTTTTATTCGACCAGCTGTACTAGCTGTAGGATGAAGGATGGGGTTTTATGTAATGTGGGGAAGGGTCTTGCTTACTCCCGAAATTTTGAGGCTGTACAAAAGGTTCTCAGATGCATCTTAGAAAGCACAGAAGTCAAAAGTACATGCATGGAACATTGCTAGAAGAATATGCAGGGAGCACTTGATGCTAGCTACTATGTAAGCATCAAACCAAAGAGGACACCCGGGTGCTCAGGCAGTAACAAGTCTGACTCTTGGTTTCGGCTCAGGTCATGGGATCAAGTCCTGCATTGGGCTCCATACTCCACGCAGAGTCTGCTCCAGATTCTCTCCCCACCCCCGACCCTCCCCTGGCTCACGCTTGCTCATTCTCTCTGAAAGAAATTTTATAAAGTAAGTCAAACCAAAGTAAGACAACTATATTTTTACAGCGTACCCCATTCCAATGCCTCACCAAGTACACGGTAATTTCTCACGGAAGAGAGACAACGCTGTGTCAGGTTGGTGTCGGAATGAACTCAAAAAGACAGATAGGAAAAGAAAAACAAGAAACAAGCCAAGCAGATTAGGGTCAAGTGGGGGCTTTTTCAGGGCAACCGTGAAACGCCAAACCAGTCAATAAATGCTGGCAGGACACAAGGCTGATGACCTGAAAGGTATTAAGGTGGCTCTATTTCTCATGCATTTTCTGAAATTACCTTTTTTCTGGCTTAAAAATTTTAAGGGGGAATAAAACAGTCCATGAGAGTACTAAAAGCATACGTTCCCATCTTTTTGCTGGCAAAGGCCTTTCTAAGTGTGACCTCGAAAGGGAAGAATCAGAAAAGCTAAACACTGACTAGACCCTCTGTTAAAAAAAAAAAAAAAATCACCATCAGAATCCTAAAACATCTTTTTTTTTTTTTTTAGGTTTCCTCAAGTATTTTTATAAACATATATTTTTATCCCCAGGGGTACAGGTCTGCGAATCGCCAGGTTTACACACTTCACAGCACTCACCATAGCACTTACCCTCCCCAATATCCATAACCCCACCCCCCTCTCCCAACCCCCCTCCCCCCATCAACCCTCAGATTGTTTTGTGAGATTAAGAGTCACTTATGGTTTGTCTCCCTCCCAATCCCATCTTGTTACATTTATTCTTCTCCTACCCCCTTTACCCCCCATGTTGCATCTCCTCTCCCTCATATCAGGGAGATCATATGATAGTTGTCTTTCTCCGATTGACTTATTTCGCTAAGCATGATACCCTCTAGTTCCATCCACGTCGTCGCAAATGGCAAGATTTCATTTCTTTTGATGGCTGCATAGTATTCCATTGTGTATATTTATCACATCTTCTTTATCCATTTGTCTGTTGATGGACATCTAGGCTCTTCCCATAGTTTGGCTATTGTGGACATTGCTGCTATAAACATTCGGGTGCACGTGCCCCTTCGGATCACTACGTTTGTATCTTTAGGGTAAATACCCAGCAGTGCAATTGCTGGGTCATAGGGTAGTTCTATTTTCAACATTTTGAGGAACCTCCATGCTGCTAAAACATCATTTTTTAAAACAGGACTACTTGTTTCAACCCATCCAGACCCAAGGGTCCAAACGCCAGCACTCTTTCTTGCAGACCCACATCTGGGTGTGTCTATTTGGCCCCTACTGTTTGCACCAGCGAGCAAGGCACAAAGCAGGGCTTGGAAAGACTACATTGACCATCAGTAGCCAGTTTCTCCTAAATGACTGCTAAGAAAAAAATGCAAGCCTGCAGAGAAAAAGAGATATGAACTAACCCAGAGAAACAAGTGGGCCTAAGACATCGTGAGGTCCCAGGAACTGGACCAACAGCTCAGCACCTGATTTCTGGTCCCTTGGCGGGGGCTTCTATGAGATACCCTATATCCTTCTTCTTCTTCTTCTTTTTTTTTTTTAAGATTTTTATTTATTTGAGAGAGAGAGCAGAGCGAGAGAGGGAATGCAAGCAGGGCCAGGGGCAGAGGGAGAAGCAGATTCCCAACTGAGCAGAGCTCGATCCCATCACCTGGGCCAAAGACAGACACTTAACTGCTGAGTCACCAAGGCACCCCTGCCCTATATCCTGCTAATAAATACCCATTTCCACCCCATAAGTGAGTTTGAGTGGGCTTCTGTTTCCACCCACAGACAACCACCAAACTGCATCACCGCATGAACAGTCAACACCAGCCCTGTGGCCCTTAGATCCTGGAATGTTCTTCTGGGATATGCTCCTGGAATGTTCTGGAAAATTCTTCTGTGACCATGCTGAATGGAGGCTTCTTAACACCCCCCGCCAAGGAGAACTCCCATAATCCCTCCACGGAAAAATCACACCCGCTCCACTGTCCAGAAGCTCCTCTTCCCGTTCTGTGTACCTTCCACTCACACACCACCTTTAGGATCCTGTTTTCTGAGAAACTCAGCATCTGTGAATTAGCTGCATTGCTAATCCCGATTTAGAAGACTTTCCAGTAAAAGGTGTGACCGTACGTTTATAAATAATGCTCAAAATCGTGGAGAGTGTTGCTTTTCACAAGACAGGAAACCGTCAGAAAGAGCCATGGTTATTTCGGGGTACAGAAATAAGCCATCCTTGCAGCCACCAAGGCACGTTCCAAGCCTTGCTGGATTCCCGAGGAAGACAATCCAGATCCTGAAGCACAAAGGGCCCCCAAGCCAGCAGTGCAAAACACGGAAGGAAATCCTACACCAAATAAGCTCTTCTCCAACATCAAGAAAGGGCACTCAGGACAGACAGGAGCACACGACATGGGGGAAGAAACAGACAACATCTTAGAGTTGGTGAAATAAGATTCTTCAAGAAACAGCAACAGCAGGTTGAGAAGGAACCTCTCTGCCAAGAGGCCTGCCAGCCTTGTCCACTAAGGAAAATTCTAGAAGGCTACCAATAGGGCCAGCCTTCGAGGTGGGCTGAATGTACAGTAGTGCTTCTCCATCACCAGGGGGGCTGGCACAGACCCCAGGACCCCACTCCCAGAGTTTCTAAATCAGGAGGTCCGGGGTGGGGCCCGAGAAACTGCATTTCCAGGAAGTCCCCAGATGGTGCTTATGCTGGTGCCGGTGCTTGTTCAGAAACTCCACTGTGAGACACACTGGCCTAGAGGGGGCGGGGCGGGGAGAGCCAAGGAAGCGCAGAAGTCTCTCTGCAGAAGCACTTCCTCCTATCTCCATGTGTTGGAGGGAAGGCCATTAAAAGAAATAAGCAAAAATAAAAATAAATTTCTTTTTAAAGATGAAACCATTGAAACAACACCCAGACTCCTCCCGACTCGAAAGCACCCACTGTGCTCGGTATTCCCCCCACAACCAACAGGTGGCGCTGTGAAAAACTACAGCAAATAATGTGGCCCCAGAGACACAGAAAGAGAAAAATGACCCCAGCGGGGGCCAGTGCTCTGAGAGCAACGGAGAAACCACCAGGACCAGTAGGACTGCCCGAATTCAGGTCTCCTCTCTGCCTCTAAAGTCCAGCAGCCAAGAAGATTTTGCATTTGCAGCCCCGCTCGATTTTGCATTTGCACACCTGCTTGCCGGAGCGGGAGGTCACGGGCACGTGCTCTTTGTAGGGGCAGGGACCTGGTGTCCAAAGCACTGTGCGTGCTCCCTGGCCCATTCTGTTCTGCTTCGCAAGGCTCTACCCCTGCTGTCTGCTGCAGACCCGCTCTCACAGCCACCCCACCCCATCAACACACATCATGTTTCTATACCAGCTGCACAAACCAACTGAAGTCTTCACCCAGGGACCGGGAGGATGCGGAGGTGAAGAGGAGGGAGGAGTCCCTCCTTGACTCCCAGCCAGCCACCGTCCTCCCTTCCTGGCAGAGGGGAGGAGGCCCAGCACCCCTGGGTGCTCTTCACCCTCATGTAAACGAGACCAGGGCTCCGATGTGTGTACCTCGGCCCTGGAAGAAATCCCAAAGTTTAGCAATGCTCCAAGATCCCACAAGAGGATTCCTGCAGGAGAAGGGAGGGGACGAGGGGAAATGGGCATCTGAGAAAGCAAGCAGAAGGGGAGTAACCCAGGAGGACAGGCTGGGATCTGGGGAATGAGCAGCTCCCGTCGTCTCCTGCATCTCCGAGGAATTATTTTTAACCTACTTAATAAAAGTAATACAGGTCCTGGGAGGAAAGGCTGCAAAACAGAGAAAAGTCCAAAAAGGAAACAGAAGTCTCCCTGATCCATCATTGGGAAAGAACCACCATGGACTGATACTTCCCCCAAGGTGTGCCATGGAAGTGAGGGGGGCACCCCAACCAGCAGGCATCAGGGATAGAAGCGGGGGTGGTGGCAGGGAGCAGGACCACCTTGCCTGGCCAGTGGAGTCTGTCCCTCGATGGGGGGAAATAACAGAGCTTGAAAGGGCTTTCAAAATCAACCTGACCCGCTCTTGTAGAGAGGGGGAATCCAGACTTGAGGATGATGGGGCTGAGCCAAGGACGGACTGGCCCGGGAGGGGGCAGAGCTGTGGCAGCGACCGCCAGCCTGGTCCTCTCCAGTACACTCAAGCACAGTAATGAGAAGAATCTACAGTATCTGGAAATCAACCGCTTTACGTGCCTCTTTCCTGCGGCTTACATAAAAGCTTTTCTGCACTTCCTTCTGTTGGAGAAACCAGAATTCTGGGACCCAGGGAGCTATTTTAAGCTGGAGCCCACGCCCTGTGTTCACCAAGAGGCTGGCAAAGGCAACAGGAAAAGCAAGCTACCTTTCCGCAGCTGGTGCTTCTTTACCCCCAGGCCAGGCAGGTGTCAGAAACGGAGGGGAGAGATGACAGTTCTCCATGGCCTCCTGGAGGACATGACACCATCAGGTGGCCTGTTAGATGGGGGCCTTGGAAATGTGTTGGTTTTCTGGGGCTGCCCCAAGAAGAAAACACCACCAGCTAGAGAGATAAAACAACAGAACTGTGCTATGTCCCAGTTCTGGGGCCGGGGGTGGGGGGTGGCCAGAAGTCCGAGATCCAGGAGTTGGCAGGGTGGGTTCCTTCTGAGGGCTGTGAGGGAAAGTCTGTTCCACAGTCCATCACCTCGGTCACCCTTGGGCTCAGAGACAATGCCCTCCTTTGGTCTTGACATCATCTTCCCTTATGCGTTTGTCTCTGAGTCCAAAAAACCCTGCTTCGGTGCCAACATCCTCAACCCAAGTGTCCCCAGTCGCCAGAAACCCCTACCTTACGTCCCCGCAATGGCCCCTGAAGGCTTAATGCCTGGGCGTGGGGGTGAGGGGCAGGACCCCCTCCCGCATATTATTCCCAGAGCCCATCCCTGTTCCAGACTGCAAGATCTATTTCCCCTCTCCCCCATTATCGGAGCTAGCGCTTCTTGGGCTAATGGTGTCCTTGGGCAAGCAGACAGGCATTAGCTAGAGCTGGCAAGACAGCAGGAGATTCATGCAATGACAATGATCGGGGGGCTGCCACGTGCGAGGATGAGATCCTTCCAGTGCGGGGTCTCAGTGCCCCCGTGCCCAGCCCTGAATGCTGCTCCCAAGGAGCAGCATACAGTAAACACATGTGTCTTGCATGACTAACTTCTCCCCCTGTTCTCCCACGCCTCTTGGTTGAGCACTGCCTACTTTGGAATCTGACTCGGCCTGAAATAACAAAAAAGCTGTTACCCCACTCCAAGATCTCCCCTCCCATATTACAGATCCAATCACTGGGAAACCACGCCAGCTTTACAACCCGAGGCACGTTCCCAAACCGTGATGGGTGAGGAGCATTTGGTGTTGCGACTCCTGGTTTCACAGAATCTTTGAGCTGGAAAGGACCTTCGGAGAGATCTATATGAGCAGGAAAAGTAAACGGACTCCAGCCCACAAGGAAAGTCCCCTTTAACAATCTCCTCTCCACTTTAGGAAGCATTCAGTCTTTGCAAATATGTAGCCATTTGCATTGTGTTCGCCCACACCGCCCCTTCAAGAAGCCATCCAAGTGGATAATTAGAGCTGAGCACAGACAAGGCATTTAACAAACACTTGTTGCTTGATAATCAATTCATGCCATCCTTGCCCACTCACTGATCAGTAATGCCTCCTGCAGATGCTTTCCATTTTTGCAAAGAATTCCACCGACGGACTCCATGGGCCCTCACCCTTTAGACAGCTACCTGGTTGCCCCTGTCCAGACCCCATCTTCCTGCTGCAGCCATGGGCTCCCATGGTCCCAGACACACACACACACACGCCAGCCTTACAGCACCCCAGAAAAGCAATGCTTCCCACCCTAAAAGTCAGGTGCACAGAACACCTGTGGGAACAAGGCTGAGTGTGAGATGGCCTGGTAGATCCTCGCTGAAACAGATGCTCCATCACTGTATACCAGCCAGGCATTTCTCCTTGGATTCCTCTCTTCCCCGGTCCCCTTTCTTTTCTTTCTTTCTTTTTTTTTTTTTTAAAGATTTTATTTATTTATTTGACAGAGAGAGAGATCACAAGCAGGCAGAGAGGCAGGCAGAGAGAGAGGGGGAAGCAGGCTCTCTGCTGAGCAGAGAGCCCGATGCAGGGCTCGATCCCAGGACCCCGAAATCATGACCCGAACCAAAGGCAGAGGCTTAACCCGCTGAGCCACCCAGGTACCCCCGATCCCCTATCTTAATCTCTGGCTCCCAAGAGCATTTATAACCTAGCTTCCCAACTCGGTGCCTCATCCCATCTCCCTTTAGTACCTGGATACAAAACCACAAGGCTCTCTCTGAACATGGGCCAAAACTCCTGACACCCACGGGAACCGGGTGCGTAAAATGCACACGTGAAGCTAATGGAGTGTAAGAAAAGTCAGGGGCAATGGCATCACCCAGGCCCGGGCCCGACATGGCCACACTTCATGATTCTCCAAGAGAAGACAAGTCACTGGATGTTCATGGAATTCTTTCCGATTTCTGATTTCCGTCCAGCAGGTGACCTCCGCTATGTCTGCATCTCTTCAGGACAGCTCAGCAGGATCTGGAAGGTTCTGCTCCTGCCCTGACCAGCACACACAGAGGCATGATAACACCACATCCTCCAGATTCAGTCATCATGAATCAGGACTGTATTTTAAAGAATTCAGCCAAGCAAACATTATGCCTTACGGGGACACAACTCACACCAATCTTGTACTTTTTTTGGCCTTTAATGATAGAATATTAGTGAAGCGAATGACTGGTGGAGATCCTGCCAACCAAAGACAGTTGGGTTGACCTGCTTTGGACAGATGAGCTGCTGAACCCTGCTAAGTCACAGGGTGTGGGGAGGGGACAGAGTAAGCCTATATTGGCACTCGCTTCCTAACCAAAGTGAAGGCAAGTCTGGGAGTCCCAGTCTACCAACCTCCAGAGAAGAACAACACGGAAGTGGAAATCTTACGACTTCTCGCCATATCCAAGGCCTGAACTATTTCACTAGCTCTAAGTTACCCAAAGACAAGGATGGTGTTCGTTTCAACCAGATGTCCGAGAGCTCTACAGAATGGGAGAATGAAAAGAGTGTAAGCCCCAAATGCTGACTGAACTGTAGCTAGGAGGAAAGTTGAAATGAGAGGCCACAGGTTTTTTTTTTAAAACAATTTATTATTTATCTGACAGAGAGAGACACAGCAAGAGAGGGAACACAAGCAGGGGGAGTGGGAGAGGGAGAAGCAGGCTTCCTGCTGAGCCGGGGGCCTGATGTGGGGCTCTATCCCAGGACCCTGGGACCATGACCTGAGCCAAAGGCAGAGGCTTAACTGACTGAGCCACTCAGCGTCCCCACAGTTTTTTTTTGTTTTTTTGTTTTTTTTTTTTTTAATGCCTAAAATGCTGAGGTACCTGGGTAGCTCAGTCCATTAAGCATCTGCCTTTGGCTCAGGTCTCGATCCCGGGGTCCCCCGTCTCCAGCTCCCAGCTCAGCAAGGGAGCCTGATTCTCCCTCTCCTTCTGTCCCTCCCCCCTGCTCATGTGCTCTCTCTCTCTCTGTGAAATAAATAAAATCTTTAAAAATAAAAAGGCAAAAATGCTGAGATTTAAAAAAAATTTTCTTGAGCTTTTGACTCAAAAGCTTTGAAATGAAAAGCTCTGCCACGATATCCTGTTTTATAACAGGATCAGAAGAAAGACGAGAAAACCTCCACGAGTCAGTTACCTTGACAACACTGAAGGATGTATAAACGTTCGCCAGGTTGAAGGGTCTTCCTCCAGTTTTGTGCTCAATCTGTATGTTGTCACCGTAAAAATGACAGATCTGTCTTTAAAGAGTTCCTCCTCGAGATTCTACCTTAACGATAGTAGTTTATGGTGATACAGCTTCTAACCTTGGGACTCTAATACATGTTTACTTGTTTGAAGAAAACTGTATTCTTTCGCTTTATCTCGGTAAAAGAAAATGGGATTTAAATTTACTCTTCAACTTCATAATATCTGACCCACTGACAATGCCCTCATCAATTTATTGTCTCCTTGCAAGTCTAAAAAAAGGTGGTAACCATTAGAAAATACTTAAACATAGAAAGCAGACCTTCTCACTCTTTCTAAAATAACAGATTTGGAGCCATTAGGTCTGTGATATCTTTTAACAAACTCCCTAGGTGCTTCTAATGCCCACCGAGGTTTGGGAATCAGGCAGAAGGAATCCCCAACTAAGACATCACACGACTGTCTTCACTGTGATATAATTTGCATACCATAAAATTCCCTCTAAAAGCACATAATGAGTGGTTTTTAGCCTATTCACATAATTACACAAATATCACCAACTACCTAAATTTAGAACATTTTCATCATCTCAAAATGAAAGGCCATACCCGTTAGGAGCCACTACCACTCCCCCCCCCCGCCCCGCGCTGCCCCCCGTTCCTGGAAACCAAAAATCTACTTTCTGTGTCTCTGGCTTTTTTGCCTGTTCTGGGTATCTCGTGTAAATGGAGCCATACAGTATGTGGTTTTATGCATCTGGCTTCTTGCACTTTGCATGATATTTTCAAAGTAATCCTTATCGAGGTAAGTATCTGCTTGTACTTTGCTCCTCTTTATGCCTCAGTGATCTCCCACTGTAGGGTCCAGCGTATTATTGTTCATCTACTTATGATGCAATAGACACTTGGGTTGTTTCTGGACACCACGAAGAACATCACTACAAACATTCACGTATAGGTTTTCATGTGCAGGTTTAAAATTCTCTTGGGTATGTATCTAGGAGTGGAATTGCTGGGTCCAACCCACACTTTCCCTTCTAGCTCCACTTCCGTATCTGAACGATTTGCTGCTCACTGGCGACCCCACCAAACAGCCTACACTGTTGATCGGTAAGCAGCCTTTTCAGAGTAACTCAACTTCCAAGAATACAACAAACAATAAATTCCTTTTGTCTCCTTGGTCTTTTTTATTTTTATGGGTCTTCCATGTACTGCCAACATGCATGACTCCCTTGGTATCTGCCAAAATTCCAAGAGATTGCCAGTTTTGAGAACAGCGGAGGTACGAGGAATGTGTCGTGCATGTAAGTGTGACCTTAACGTTGCAAATTAAAATGGATTCTCTTCAAGAAAACAACGAAACCCACATAGGAGCAGATGAATAGTAAGCATGGAGGTCTAACAGCTTTGCACCAGAGTCTGTTAAATAAAAATTAATAAAGCCAAAATAAGAAACACGTATGAACACACACACAGACACGTATGCCGAGCTACCTCAATCAACTAACTGTGCCAAACAAAAGCATCTTTCTTGTCTCACATTTGTTCAACACAGATGGGCAGAAAAAACCAGATAGACGCTTCTGAGCGTAGAAGTTTCTCAGGGCAACCTTTATCAACAGGGAATTACTAGGGCCGTTCTATCCAGGGAGCTGGAAAAGTATCCAATTATTTGGAACAAAGAAAAGCTCAAAGAATGCTTTAGAAAGTGTTCTACTGGAAAACTTATCCAGCAACTCACATTAGCTCCTGGTGTAATAAAGTTAAATGGAAATCTACTCGTTTAAAGAAAAATTAAAACAAGAAATCAAGAGAAGTACCGGCTATTTGGCAAATGACTTCAAAAGCTGAAATCCTAGTGTACTCCTTCCTCCAAGCTTCATTCATAAACATAATAAAACCTTTATACATATGGATGCTTTATCAAAAGTGCTGAAAAACAGCTGCCAGTTCCCCTGGGTTTCAGTTGAGGGTCTAAGAAGATATTTGTGTTTTCCTTAAAAATAAATGTCATTTGGGATTTTTTTTCCCCTGCTAATTCGTGAATTCAGTTATCCTTATTGCAAATTCCCCCATGCCCATTCTCCTGAGTACTGAGGCAATGAAAAAAAAAGTACAGAAAGATGGGATCCAGGCATAGCCTAGTCTATAAATAAGCCAGGTAACTTGGATTAAGATCCTGTACCATGTCATAGGGGGGACAGGTCAGCACTCCACTTCCTCTATTTGTTAAACCAGAGATCATCCAACTTTTCCTTTCAAGGGCCAGACAGTAAATACTCTGGCTTTGTGACCACCTTGTCCTGTCTCTACTCTGCCATCATAGTGAGAAAGCAGCCTTAGACAACAGGCAAACAAAAGAGCATGGCTGTGTTCAATAAAACTTTATTGACAAAAATAGGTTGCAGGATGAATTTGGCCCTATGGCCGTGTTCAATAAAACTTTATTGACAAAAATTGGTGGCGAGCTGAATTTGACCCCAGGGCCCTAGTTTGCTGACCTCTATGTGGGATGACTTGGAAGGTCCTCCCTAGGAGTAAAAGTCATTGGCCAATGAAACTCTGTAAACACTTGAGTCATCACAATTTGACACAACAAGAGTTACACGTGCACCACAAACTCAGTGCTTTAGGAATCCACGCACTGGGACAAAGACCTTGGGCTCCTCCTCACGTTCCCATCAACTGCGTCCTTGTATTTTGGTTGATGTCTCACTCATCCTCCACTGACCATCCAACCTAGGGCTTGGATGGAGCATCACTCTGGGTTGCTGGAGTCAGGCTTTCTGGGGGCCAGATGATAAAACCCAAAAGGGTGGAAGAAATAGCTCTCCAAGTGGGAGAAGCTTGGTCAAAGGGAAATAGGAGATGAGAGGGAGGTGAGCAGATCAGACATGTTGGCTCTCCCATGGCCTACTCAAAGGCATGGCTCTTCTCTGTAACCCTTCCAGAGAAGTGAACACACTTGCTAGGTGAGACCCACACAGACCTGTTGCAGCTCTCTGCAATTCACTATTAACACTAGCCAGCATCATGTGACATCCTCCGTCTCTCACCCGCTCTCACTGCTCTGGGCTTATACAGCCTAAATAAAGTATTAATGCTTAATCCTTGCCTCAGGCTCTGCTTTCTAAAGAAGCAGAACTGAGACATCCCCCTCAAGTGATCTTCTTCCTTTAGAAACGAAAAACATAAATAAATGAAGCTACTGGATTTAAAGTGTACCAAAACTAATACGTAAGGGATAAAATATGACTCATACATTACACAAAACTAACCTTGGCCTTCATTACTGGCTTGAAATACCCCTTCAACGTCCAAATGGTAAAATATATCCTAGGGGCACCTGGGTGGCTCAGTCAGTTAAGCATCTGCCTTCCGCTCAGGTCATGATCCCAGGGTCCTGAGATCGAGTCCCACATCGGGCTCCTTGCTTAGCAGGGAGCCTGCTTCTCCCTCTCCTGCTCCCCACAACTTGTGTTGAATCTCTCTCCCTCTTTCTTTCAAATGAAGTCTTTAAAAATAAATAAGTAAATAAATAAAATAAATCCTAAGTGGTATCTAAAGTCAGCATCTCTCCAAAAAAGAGGACCTGAATACCTATGACCATTTCACCACTAAGTGATCACATGTGCATTTCTGGCCTTCCAGTTATCGATGGAACTAAACAACACTGAGCACCATCTTTTGAAATGCAATTACCTATTGTGCAAATAAGAGGTCCCCCCTTAACACTAACTTAGGTCCCTGAAAACGGTAGGATATTAGCGATAGCTCAATATCCAGAAACTAGACACAAACCCATCTTTGGCAATAGCCAAGTTTTGGTAGGAATATAGCACAAGCCTGTCCTGATACCAGAACCCCTGGGGCTCCTGGGCCCCAAGCTCAGGGTCCCCTTGCATGACAAAACACCCTGGAGGGATATAACCATGGGGAGATAAGGAGAGTTGGGGACTTCCCAGAGTCTCTTAAAGCCTGCTTTCATGGCCTTGCTGAGTTTACACAAAAACAACAGCACTATTGCATTAACTTACCCACTGGAACTTCCTGTTAGCCATCTGGCCGAATACTATTTAATCTTTTCTCCTCTGCCTTTGGTGATATTGCCTTACTTCTGGATTCTTATCTCTGACAATTATTTCAAAGTCTCCTTCACCCCTCCCTGAAATGCTTTCCTGTAGGGCTCTCTCTTGCATGATCGTCATGGGTGATCTCCTGCGTTTCAAGGTCTTGTTTCTCCGCTGATGAAATGAAGAATTCTGGGCTGCCATGTGTGGTTGTATAGGTTGGTCACGGCACAATGGTGCCAGGCCAAGGGGGCAAATAGGGGTGAAATCCATTCTGCTCTCTGTGTGCCAAGCCAGGCACCCACAGGACTCCCCAGATTCTCATCTCTAGCTCAGGTGTCCCCTTAGTCATAGACATCTGGTCCAAGCAAGGCTGGCCACCTCTCCCTGAATATCCTCCAAGGAACCACACATGGAACATGGATCCATCTCGCTGCCTCCAAACTCTTCCTCCCTCGCATCTCTGGCTCTCAGCGCGGGGCTCCATAACACAAAGCAGAAAGCTCAGGAGAACCTGAGCATTCTCCTTCCCCGACCCGCCGTCTCCTGTCTGACAGACTCCATCCCCTCCTCCCCAGCCACAGCTGTGCATGAGGAGCTGACCTCATTACTTCTCTTCTCATTTCATCTGCCCAGCCCATGCCTACCAGTCCCTAAATCCTTCACTCTGCTGCAAAAGCAATCTTGCCACAGTATTTTGCTCATGTCAGGCCACTACTTTGATTCCTTTCAGAGCTTTCCACTGCCAGAGGACAAAGTCCCGACTCCTTAGAGTGCCTCGTGGGGTCACCCGTGGGTCAGATCTCTAACTCCCTCTCACCGTTTTGCTCCTTGCTCTCGCCGAACATGTCACTGTTCCCTTGCTGTCTGGCCTTTGCTGCACAGGAACCTCTATGTGGAATCCCTGAGTCAAGGGCCCCTCTTCCAAGATGTGTCTGACACACAGTAAAGCTGCTGGCCCTCTTCTTCGAGCCCCCAGATGTCCACACTAACACCCACAATGCTTGCTGGCATCTGGGTTTCTCAGACTCCTCCAGGACGACAGTGTTCCAAGACCAAGCCGGTCTCCCATTTGACTTTGTGCCCCTACAGCCCGGCACAGTGGCCAGCACTGAGACCATCCCCATCCAAAAAATCCTAAACGGATCTAAAAATAAGCAGATTAGCCAGAGCAAGGTACTACAAGTGTAACCTGGGCTTTAAACTAGTTATATTTGTATGTGGTATAGAAACAGGGACAGAACATTAACGGTGCCCAAGCACTGTGTGAAGAGACCAGGGATTAAGGGACATGAGAAGCATCTGGAAGAGAGGGAGACGGACAGGAAGACGGAGAGGAGTGATGCGCGGCGGCTGGAGCAGGGTGCACGGCCTTGGCCTGGGTCGCAGGACAGGGGAGGCCCCAGAGGTGGAGTGGAAAGGAAGGTGGATATGGCTAGCCCAGCCAGGTGGAGACACATACGCATATGATCCCAGGAGTCAGGAGGTCACAGAGGCACGGCATGAGGACAGCAAGTACCTGCTCTAATAGGTACTTCCCTGCCCAAATGGGGTCAGGTCCAAAAATGTAAACAGCAGCCCACAGCCAGCCATGCAAAACGGGTCTAAGAAAGCTATCCAGGGGAGAGTCAGAAAGACAGCCCTTAGGCTAAGGAACAAAATCTTTAATATTTGGGGTCTGCACGATCCTTCCTAGCACTGACTTGCTTCGGAAAGGCATTTCCCATCCCCAACCCCTTCCTCAGGCCTCCTCATCTTAGCTGCAGGGTGTCCCCTCCTCCAAGAAGCCTTCCTTGATCTCCCCGGGGTTTTCCAGGAACACACTATCAAAACACCCGGGACTTCTCCTTCACAACCCTGCTCATAAGGGTAATCAAATACATACTCATTTAAAATCTGCTTCCAAAGTGAGGAAGATAAGCTCTTTGAGGGAAGGGGCACTTCTCTATCATTATTATAATATCCCCAGCATCCAAAAGTCTACCCAGGACTTGGGTGAGGCCCAGTAAGTGTCTGTTTAATGAACAAATCAATTAATCCAACAGATAAGGATGAATCAGTAAGTGAATAAAAGTTCCCTGTATCTAGAACATAGGACCAAGGGAGCCAGGATGATTGTGAGCGTATTGGAGAGGGTGGGGAAGTGAAAGGAGGGCCAGTCCTACCAGAGATAACAGAGATCCCAGAGTAGGAGTCAGTAGCTTGAGGGCCCCTCTGCACCCGTGAACTCCTGAATTAAGATCCTCTTAAGTGCTTGAAAAAGAAGGGGGTGCCCAGGCAGCTCAGTTGATTAAGCCTCTGCCTTCGGCTCAGGTCACGGTCCCAGGGTCCTGGGATCCAGCCCTGTAGTTGGGCTCTCTGCACAACGAGAAGTCTGCTTCTCCCTCACCTCTCCCCCTCCCTCCCCTGGCGTGTGTTCTCCCCCCGCCCCCCTCTCTCATGCTCTCTCAAATAAATAAATAAAATCTTTTAAAAAAAAGTCCTTGAAAAAGAATCAAAAGAATGTTTCGTAACATGCAAAACCAGGGATTTTTACTTTTTTTTTTGTACACATTGATTTTTTTAACCAAGAATATACCACTCTCTAATTAATAAAATACATACTCATTTAAAATCTGCTTCCAATGTGAGGAAGATAAGCTCTTTGAGGGAAGGGATGCTTCTCTATCATTATTATAATATCCCCAGCATCCAATAAAATAAATAAAATCTTAAAAAAAAAGAATCAAAAGAATAATGTTTTGTAACATACAAAACCAGGGATTTTTACTTCTTTTTTTATATACATTGAGTTTTTTTTAACCAAGAATAATTTAAAAAAAAAATAAAGACAAAAATGCAGATTTTAGAAAACCTCCTTTACCACTCCAGCCCCTTTGCAACAGAGTGGCTAATTCCGGATGAGAAGGGGCCCAAAGCCTTGCTGATCTCAGGATCATATGGTCCAATTTCTGCATTTCACAGATGGGAGCTGTGCCTATAGACACTTTGCCTCCGAAACTTCAAAGTCCGGTAACAATGCAAAGCTACTTGTGTGTTTGTTTTGAGGAAGTTTAAGATGCGAATGACCAGAAATAGTCCCACTTCCCTTTTCCTAGAAACCCCAGTTACCTCTTTGGCAGAAACACGCCCCTCGAGCCTCAGGGGACGGGAACGAGCCAGCCACCCCGAGGGGGCAGCTGCCGGCTGCTTTCCGGGCCATTCCCTCTAAGGAGCAGCTGGCCCTCCAGGTGGACACCCCCGGGGTGCAGGCCTGTCATCATCAGCCCCACTTATGGTCCCCCTGGGTAGGCAGAGGTGACCGTTAAGTCAGGTTGGTGTCAACAAGGGAAGTAAGGGGGCCAACGCTGAGTCAACACGTGAATGGGATCATATTTCACATCCTGCCTCGGCACACAGATCTGTGATGCCACCCCACATCGAACCTTCAGTGTTTCCATCCTCCAGGAGGCAGGAAGGTCAAGGACAGAGCTCTCTTAGCTACGTGGGCACTGCCCTCCCGAGACCACCTTGTTAGAGAACGTGCCACTCCTACTTCTATAAACCTTCTCTAGCCTTCCCACAGACCACTGAAGAGCCCACCTGGTGGGGTCCTGGAGCCCCCATGAAGGCCCAGGAAGCCCACAATCCCTGGGGACAAGGAGGTGGGGTCCTACCTCACCTCAGAAATGCACAAGGGACCTGCATTATCTATTAGAACAAATATCCCTGAGCAGTCCCAGCATTTCCCAAAGAACCTTCCAAGAAATGCCAGCCAGTGAGCTACTCTGGGGAAAAGGAAGCGATGCGTGCTGAAGTTAGGGAAACCCCTCATTTGTGACCCTCTTCCAGGAGCTTCTGTCTCATTAGTACATTCCATGTTCCGGATAATCACACAGTAGCTAAACCTGGTTGACTTGACTCGAACCCGCTGTTCACTAGAGAAACCTTTTGAGATCCCGGAGCGGAAAACAGCCCTAGACCATGAGGTTGGGTTCAACAGAGATGCCCGGGGCGGCGGTGACTTTCCAGGGAGGACCCCTGACCCTGAAGGGTGGGCTTCCCGAGCCACCGCGGACCCCCACCACCCAGCACCGCAGGGGAAAGCTCGAACCCACCATAGCCTCTGAGGCCGGTTTCCGAGGCAAACGACTAGCCACTGGGAGAGGCAAGAGGGACACAGAAACGGCGGGACCCATGTAACATGCTCCCCAGCGCGAGGACTCACCATTGGTGGCCGTGTTGACATAGTAGCGCCGGCCCTGGGGAGACAAGTAGCTCTGCCAGCCAGGTGGAAGGACGACAATGTGGCTTTCCTCTCCGGGCGGAGGGGGTACCATTCCAGGCTTCTGTGGAAGAGGAAAGGAAAGGTCACACGTGCCGGGCATTTCGGCGACAGGGTTTCAACCAGTTTGGGACCAGGAAGTTGGAGGCAGGTGGAGTCACTTTGGAAGAGCTGATGCTGGGGGGACGGTAAGATGGGGGGACAGGAGGTGCCCCGCTGGCCTCCCTGGGGGGAGGAGGTCACAGACCACACATGTGGGATTTGAGGGCTTGCCCAAGCATGCCACTGCGGAAGGGACAGCTTCCCAAAAAGGACAGTTAGAGAGCTGGACCTTCTCCCCGGACAGCCCCCTGCACGGACCTCGCGGGGCAAGCTGTGTGTAGCACCCTCAGTCTTCTGCGCATGCCCACTGTGGAATCCAAAGCCTGGACCCCCAGGACCACCACGGACAGCAGCAGGCGAGGCCCAGGGCCTGCTGGGCCTGGGCGAACCCACCAGAATTTAACACAAGTCTCAGCCAGTCTCTTTTTTTTTCTTTAAGATTTTATTTATTTATTTGAAAGAGAGAGAGAAAGAGAAAGCATGAGAGGAAGAGTTAGAGGAAGAAGCAGACTCCCCGTTGAGCAGGACTTAATCCTGGGACTCCAGGATCATGACCTGAGCCGAAGGCAGTCGCTTAATCCACGGAGACACCCAGGCACCCTCAGCAAGTGTCTTTAGAGCGAGATCTAAAGCCTTCCATAACCACGCCGAGAACCAAAGAAGAGCTCGATGGGGCTTTTCTGGTCCACTGTCCAAATCTCTCTGGGGGATCTGGAGGGAACCAGGACCCATGGCCAAACCACAGCTCCCTTTCCACCATGGGCACTTTGTGCACTTATGTGTGGTTTAATCTTTTTTTTTTCTTGAAGATTTTTATTTATTTATTTGAAAGAGAGAGAGAGAGAGAACATGATTAGAAGCCAGGAGCTGAGGGAGAGGGAGATGCAAACTCCTGGCTGAGCAGGGAGCCCGACGTGGGGCTCGATCCCAGGATCCTGAGATCATGACCTGAGCCGAAGGCAGATGCTTAACCAACTGAGCCACTCGGGTGCCCTGATTTCATCTTTTGCCCATAGGAACAATACTCTTCTTCTTCTTCTTTTTCTTAAAATATTTTATTTCTTTATTTGACAGAGATCACAAGTAGGCAGAGAGGCAGGCGGCGGGGCGGGGGGTGGGAAGCAGGTTCCCCACTGAGCAGAGAGCCCGATGTAGGGCTCGATCCCAGGACCTTGAGATCATGACCTGAGCCGAAGGCAGAGGTTTTAACCCACTGAGCCACCCAGATGCCCCGAGAACAGTATTCTTAAAAATACAAATCAGAGAAAAGATATATATACATAAGAGAGAGAAAGCAGGTGAACCCAAGATCCAAGAGAGAGAGGTGACTTCCGGCGGTGGCATGATGGGCAAATTTTTCTCCTCTCCTTTTTACTTCTCTCTTGCATCTAAATGTCCCTCAAACAACAAAAATAAGCGGTGAGCTAAAGAACATTTAAAAATAAGGAAAGAGGGTCCAAATTAGTCCACACGGCGGCTGTGCCTTCTGAACATAGTTAAGTGGATTCAACCACGCAGGGAGAGGGGCTGTGAATTTCTCAGCAAAGCTGGGCTCTGTTCAGATGCATTAAAAACGAATCCGCTTCTCAGCATGTCCGTGTCCTCAGCCCCTCTCTGTCCTGCCCACCAAGACACTTGTGGTCACTGAGTATGGTTACTTAGGAAAACCAGCTAAAAGAATCAAAGCAAGCAGTACGGACAGCAGCTCTCAGCCTGCCCTGTCCTCCTATTGTCTGAAGGTTGCAAAAACAGCTACTTCTGCCTGTGGCACAGCCTCACCAGGGATTAGGTCCCTCCTAGATGCTCCCGGGACCCTGGGGAACCACGGCCTCCCCGTGGCCAATGTGGTTCACGGCTGTTAACCCGCAGAATCAGTATGGAAGGTGGACTGCTGGGCACTGGACGCCAACCGGGAGATCTTCTCACCAACAGAGCACGTGTGCTGAGCCCAAACCCACACCTGAGCGTGTCCACCTGGGCCTCCAGACACCTGCTCTGGCGTCTCCCGGATTGCAAGGTGGTCCAAATATTGCATGCACACACAGTCTCACGATGAGTAGTGTGCGTGCACTTAGGAAGTATCCCACACACAGGAGAGGTGTATCTTGGCTGAGTGGGGCTGGGGATCACACAAGCATAGGGAGCTTAGGAGGTTTAAGTTAAGAGACGAATATTCTAGAACCAGAGGGTACAATGCTGGGCCGCTTCTGCTAGAATCAATGTCTTCGAGCATCCAAGATGGGAAGGCTACGTTGGTGCTTCTCCCAGCAGCCGGGGAGGAAACGGGAAATTGTTAAAGGGTATTACGCAAGGGCCGGATACGGACGCGGCCGGAAATAGGGTACAGAGGGGAGAGGGACCCAGGAGCACCGTGGAAACAGCCCTCTGGCCTGGGCCTCAATACTGACCCAGCCCCTGAGCGGACACATGATAGGAAAGTGACTCAGCCAACTGCCTTTATCCATGTGTCTACACAACAGAGGAGGAGGACAGGAGCCCTGTTGGGGAAGGCTCCTAGGAGGGTGCCTGTCACCAGGAACGCTCCGTGACAGCGGGAGGGGGTGTGTTTAAGAGCCCAGCGAGACAAGGCTTCATACAGCCTCTCTGCCCCCTGAGAGGGGAAGGTCAGGGGCCCCGCACCCCAGCCTGCTCCACCACACTTGAAATGTCACTAGTAACTGCCACTTCTCCCCAGGCCTCTTGTTTCCAAAACTCTGCAACTCAGCTGGCAAGCACACACCTGCTGGGGAGGGAACGCGTTTGGAGGTTGACCAGTTGGATCTGCAGAGAAGCCTGGGTAGGTGGCAAGGAGACCACCATCCAAGCGGGGCTGGTTGAGGGACCGGACTGAACTTCCGACTCTCCACGCCCCACCTGGGACAGAGCAAACAGGGACACCTACCCCATCTCCATGGTGCTTTCCTCTTGAAAATGACTCTAGGGGGTTTATGTAACTCTGGGGGCTCAGAACAAGCTCTGGTTTGCATGGGAGGACACTGATGACCAAGGAGGCACTGTGACCACCCACCCTGAGGTCTTGCCCATCTAGGAAATGCTGGACCCTCCAAGCCCAACCCTCCTGAAGGTGGCTGCGGGGGAAGGATCTCTGCTACTGAGCCAGGAAGGGCCAAGTGGCACTGGAAGAGAAGGAACAGAGGGGACGAGGGCACCAGGGCCAACTCAGCCTACTTCCTAATTTGGATAATGCACCCAAGGCCGTCCCCTCATCCCCCTCCAGCATGACCTCGGCTCCTTGCTCTGCCTGTCACCTGCCTGTGCTCTGTCCCCATCCCCCGAGGCTGCCACAGTTCCCTTGCCTTTGCTCTCGCCCAGAAAGAAGTTCCCCTAGTTGGTGGCCTGAGACACATCAGGAGTGGAAAGATGCGGAGACCCCTGGGAACGTACCCAAAAGAACTGAAAACGGCACCGAAACACTTGTGAATCCACGTTCGCAGCAGCATTATCCATAATGGCCAAAAGGCAGACACAACCCAAGGGTCCATCAACTGATGAGGGGGTCAACAAATCACTGTGTGTTCCAGAGAAATACCCAGTTGTCGAAATGAAGGAGGCTCTGCTCCATGCTACCACATGAATGAGCCTTGAAGCCATGCATACGATTCCATTTATACGAAATGCCCGGAAGAGGGAAATCCACAGAAACAGAAAGCAGATGAGTGGGGTCGCCAGGGGTTGGGGGGGAGGGAAGGACGGGTCCAGGGGTTCCTCTTTGAGGTCGATATAAATGTTGCGCCATAGTATGAATGTATATATATCACTCGGGATATATTTTATGTCATGTGTATTTCACAACTTTTTAAAAAACATCATTTTTGAGCTGCAAGGGAGCAGAAATTAAGACTCTCCACATGCAGCAGGCTCTCTTACTGAAAAGGCACAGAGCACCCACATGACCTCATCACTCGTGGTCATGGGGGGACTGGCCTCCTGGGAGAGCTGCCCCCCCAGCCATCAAGACAATGCAGCGTGAATAACGACCTAATAATTAAGGTCTCTGTCAAACTTACTCTCCTAATTTGCTTCCTTCAAGTTAAATCCTTCCCTTCCCCTCCCTTCCCTAGTCCAGTGGCTTCTCCCCTTCCATTCCGAAAGCTCCTTCCCATGGGAAGAGGAACAAGAAGCAGAGGTGACACAGGCCCAGAGATTGGGGCCCTACTGACAATGAGCAAGATCCAAGGAAGTGGGAGTGAGGGTCGGAGGGTGAAGGTAGTTTCCTCCAACTTAGAAATTCTTAACCTCATGCACATCACAGCTTTGCAGGAATCATAAAACATTGTCTCTTCCTCCAGATGGGCCATCGCCCTGACTGCCAGCTGGATTTCAGCCTCCCCTGGGTCCCCTTGTTCAGTCAACAACCTACTCCACTGTTTATGGAGACCCATCCTCTGAGGATCTGAAGGTAACTGTGGATCTCCCGCCCTGCAAAATGGAGTCATGCGTTCATGTACACCCTTACCCTATTTCCTATAGAGTATCAGGAGGCTTCTAGATGACTCAGAGCCCTAATCTAACCGGTAATCAAGAAACACACGAGCTCAGATCCCATATGCATCCATCGATAACAACTTTTATCAAGCACCAAATGTTGATGGGCTCCAAGGACTGGGTCAGATGCTTTACACACTTATCTCTAGTTCTGACAACTGAAACCTGCCATGTTCCCATTTTGAAACGAGGAATCTGGAGCTCAGAGAATGTAATAGCTCGTCCAACACTGCACAGCTAAACAAATGATCAGCCCAAACTTTGAAATCCTCCCCTTGTCCTAGAGACTTCTGTCCAGTTACCTACATCCAGGCTACCTTCTGTCCATCTCTCCCCAGCTAGCCAAGGGAGGCTTTGTTTCACCGGGACCTCCTGACCCCAGCTCCCACCAAGGTGGGTGACAACTCAGGCCTGCTTCTCCTGCCCGTCTCACAGTCTCCAAATGAGCATATGCCCTCCTGGGAGATGAACAGAAATACCACCACCCACACCCAAGCAGTCACGTTCCCGGCTAACTTCCTTGTCTCCTTATTTAAAACAGCACCACCAAAGAAATGTTCCTCTTTGTGATGGCTACTGGTCCTCCCCGGCGAAGGAAAAAAGAGCAGGCAAGCAAAGGAAAGTCACCCAGGGATTGAAGACAAAATCCCCTCCCCGCTTAGAGCAGTGTTTCTCAAAGTGTGGTCCCTGGAACCCTGTGTTGGTCCCCTGGGATGTGCATTAAAAAATGCAGATTCCGGGGCCCTGCTCCAAACGCCAGGTCAACCTGGAGCCCAGGAAGCTGCCTTTCAACGTGCATCCTAGGGGAGCCTCGTGCCTACTGAACTCAGAACAGGCTGGCAGGCAGCTTTGGAGAAAGCACTCAAGAGAAAGCGTGCTTCTGAAATCGAAGCTGGGAACATAAAATTTTAATAAGCACAATTTATAAAAAGACAGTGCTTAGCTGCATGGCTACTTTATTAAGGAAAAGGGTGCCATCCCCAAGCCCTTCAAAGGAGACTTCTTTTAAGAGGGATTCGATCCGGTCTCTGCAGTACCAACCCCCACACTCAGCCTCCCACAGCCTCCTCCCCTCGTCAAGTTCAGCCCGGGACTCCTTCCCCCTCAGGAGGCTTCTAGGAACACCTGACTCTTACCTTCTGCAGATGCGAGCAAACGCGACTTGAGATGGTCACGGGCAGTCGTCACTCCTTTTAGCAGCCAAATCAGCGAGTTTTAAGGTTCCCCCATTCTGCGTCTTCTCACACCCCAAGCCCAGAAGCAATAGGAACTCCGGAGAAAGGCATATCCACAGGGCCCCACACCCCCACTCCCCCCACACCCAGATCTATATATAACATCTCTGAAGTTGTCAGCCTAACGAGCCGCTTTCTGGCAGACCCGTTGCCATGGCAATGACTGCTAATGAGCCGGGTGCCGTGATTGGCACTGCTTGAAGGCTCCTCCACAAAGAACTCTCCAGCAAGTTCTCTCTTCCCAAACGCATAGCCGGCCAGGACCCCCAGAAGCAGCCAGGCATGGCCAGGTGGGACTGGGAGGCATCAGTCCCCGGGAACAGCTTTGGAACTGGGGCTCCCTGAGCAGTCCAGGAACCACGGGCCAGGGCTGGCCTCACTGTCCCTCAATGCGGGGGGGGGGGGGGAGAGTAGTCAGCCAATTAGCAGTAGTAACAGGGGCTGTGAGCAAGCCACTCAGCTGGGCCAGGTGACTGGAGAGTCACATCTGTTCCACACCTTGCGGCTGGGCTCCCATTCCGGGAGGAGAGACTCCGACACAAAGCTGGGAACGGCCACCAAGGGCAAGGTCATCTCCCCTGCCCATGGGTTAAGAGACAAAGCAGGAAGCAGGGACCAGGTTCTTAGTGTGATCCACCAGCCTCAGGATCTGCACCTCTGAGTGTGGGGCACCTTTCCTCTGTCTCACAGGTGAGGCGGTACGGTTCTCCCCAGCTCTGGCCACCTTCCTATCCCGTCGGAGAGTGACTCAAGTAGCAGAGCTGGGGAGGAAGTAAGGGACCCGGCGATGGCTCAGTGCACCCTGGGAAGTGAAGTCCTCATGGGTTGTTTTCTAGGCTGGTGGGGAGAGGATGGACCCACACAACGTCTTCATGTTCTTCTAAGGGGGAGAGATGGAGAGACCTGGCCGGTGGGAGGAGAAGGAGGAGAGACCACACAACAGAGAGACGGGCTGGAAGGTTCAGGAAGACATGGCCACGTCCACGCTGTGGACACAGTGGGCACAGTGCCCGGAACACTGGATGGAGGGATGCAGGGACCAATGGAAACTTGGAATCATTAGAAATGGGCTCCAAACAGATCTGAGGCTTTCTCCCAAACAAGTAGACAGAATGACAGCCCAAGCGACGTGCGCCCCACCTGTAACAAATCCCAGCTCTTAATGGATGTCGATGAATGGACTATTCAACCTTGAGTACAGGGAGGCGGGGGAAGACAAGATAACATAGTTTCTTTCACTGCAGAAAATAAATCGAGGAACAGTATCCAGAAGCCTCCCGGGAGGCACAAACTTCTAACCATGACCTCATATGGTATCCAGACAGAAAATTCCAGGAAAGTGTTTGGCAACCTCGATAGAAGGCAGGAAGGCAGAGCATTTATGATACAAGAGCAAAAAAAAAAAAAAAAAAAAAAAATCATAAAGGATTGGACAAACTAATGCAAACAAGGCGAGTCGCCTGGAAAAAGGAAACAAATGCTATAAAAAGAGGAACAGGAAATAAGCAAAACTGTAGGGAAATTTACGAGGTAGCAACAGGAACATCCAGGTCGGTTGCCACAGAATGTGGAATTGGTCTTGCAGAAAGGAAAAATAAAAAGGAAAAGCTTTCGTTATGTACAAAGCCAATGCAAGAATTTTTCCTGGAATGCAAAGGAAATACACACAAAAAAATGAAAACAGAGGGCCAGAAGAACAAGGCAGGATACAGATGCTCGGCGCTCCTGAAGAAGAGAAAAGAAATGATAAGACCATGGTTGATGGGGACAGTTGGGGGGTACTGTCTTCAGCTAAAAGAAGACACGTACGAGCGGCATGGTAGGTCCCACGCTGCTGCACACAAAATGGATTTTAGAAGCCGATGGCAGGCACACCATGAACAACGTATTTACACGGCAAAGATAAGGAGAAAGTCCCGTAATGGTTTATGTGGGAGAAGGGTGCCCCAGTAAATGAACAAAAAAAAAAAAAGATAGCTGGTCACAGGCTTCTCTGTAACTGCATTTCAAAAGATGCTTCCGGATTGTCATGGGGAAATGCCAAGACCCTTTTATGTGGCCGTTCCTTGGGGCACTTGGGTGGTTCAGTCAGTGAGCATCTGCCTTTGGCTTGGGTCGTGGTCTTGGGGGTCCTGAGATTGAGGTCCGCATCGAGGCTCCTTCTCCCTCTACTTGTGCTCGATCTCTTGCTCTCTCTCTCTCTCTCAAATAACAGGAAGGAAAGAAGGAAGGAAGGAAGGAGGGAAGGAGGGAGGAAGGGAGGAAGGGAAGGAAAGGCGTTCCTCTGTGGACAATGGTTTGGGGAATATAGGTCCGCAGACCATGGGTCCGGGGGGGACCTGTATGTCCTCCTCAGAAGTGCTTAGAAGATGCACCACAGCTGCTGGAGAGATGACAAATAAAGGTGAAGGACTAAAGCAAAAATGTCCCAGGCTGACCACCAAAAGCAGCTTTAAAAATAGGCAAATCATCGTCACCAATCTAGTTACAGACTGTATACATACCATACACATATATGGTATAAAACAAGGAAAATTATAAGAAAAATATATTTTTTATTGTAAGAAAAATATAAAGCATTCTCCCTATATGGTATAAAACAAGGGAAAAGCCTGGACCACAAACTCTGGACACTACCAGAAAAGATTAGGAGGCAGAACAAAGTAGAGCCCGGGCACCTAAGGGAAATGAAATTAGAACGCCTCTCATCCTGCCCTGACAAGGGGCTGCTCCTCTTCCTCTCTGTCCCGATGGCCTCGCCCATTTGTTCCCGACCCCTGGCATCAAGTATCCGCTCTCACCGCTTTCCTGGAGAATGACAGGTTTCTAGCCAGAGGGGCTGTGACAGAAGAGAAGGGTCCTCAGGGACCACAGACCTTTCTTGGATTGGGGTGCTGTGAGTCTGACTTCTCAGCCACCTTTCACTGGCTCCCACGGGCAATTAGCTTCCACAGGGAATCCTGACCTGAGCATCTCTGTGTCCCTTGGGCCACTCTGGTTGGACCCCCGCATGAAGGCGGGATCAAGCACAGAAGGCCCACCTCCAGCTTTTCCCAACAAGAAGCCAAAGCGAGCCAGGCAGGATGCCTTTCTTCCTTCCAATCCTCCAAGCGCAAGGTTCCTCGGTACATGGGACCGACTCATCACAGGGTTTGCCAGAACGCTTCACGTGTGTACTCAGTCTGCTCTTGGACAGATCACCTTTGGCCTGGCTTCTTTGGGTCCCTTCAAGGAACTTTCCAAATCGGGCTTCAATCACTCAAATGCAAACATCCCCAGGACTCTTGTAAACCCAGTACTATCCCTGTGTCCTCAGGCCTCCCGCTCAGGATGCACAACTGGGAGGGGTCCTGCTTGCAGCAATAATCCACATCCCAGGGGCTGGCCCCTGTCACTCAGTTGTGCCAGACCTCGGCCCCCATGACGAGCGCCCAGAGGGTGACTCACTCAGGCTCCCCAGCTCCAGCCCCATGAAGTGTGTCTCATACTCATGCTTGCCAGCATCGGGCACCTTTCTGGACCCTGGGGACTCTCTCCTGTCATCCTCCAGACCTGCCAGCCACGTGCTTGTCACCCAACCCGCTGTGAGCAACCCCCCCCCCACATGTCTAGCTCCTAAAGGACATGGCGAGGGTCCCAGCCACCCTGAAGAGCCATCTGTAAGCCCCCCAGTGCCTCCCCCGGGGCAGGGAAAGGACACAGAACAATATACTCTCTTTTCTGATCCTAAAAAGGAATGGAGTGATCTGGCTAACCAGGAATTTTGATGAACACAATCACGACGTAGTCTCTGTGAGGCCACAGGAAGTTGACCCTCACGGGGAAACTTGGCTGAGCTGGAAAACACAGGGTCTCCAGTGGGGCGAGGGTGGACAAACGTCGCCACCAAGACCGCAGTGCAAGGACGAGTTGGGCACCCCTCCACCCCCCCGCCGCACCCCCACCACGTCCGAAGCCATTCCGCGGCCCTGACGTGTCCGCGGGGCAAGCAGCGGGGGGCAGGAAGGAATCCGTCCTGGAGGAAATAACTTCAATTCGGGCCTTACACACATTCCCACGAGACCCTGTATCTCACGGACACTGGACAAAGACACTTCTACTACTGGTGCACCTGCCATCCAGAGAGAAGACAGAAGGGCTGATAAACAGGGTCCCAAAGGGCACAGTGCACAAAATGAGGAACTCTGGACGTCAGCAGACATCTGAGATGGCTCGTGCTTTTGCTGGTGGCATCTTCACAGAGCAGGACAGGGATCTGAGAGACACCCACCCTCCAGCGTCCCTTGGCTTGACCGAACGACACAACTCAGTCAGTCCTGCTCCGTACCGAGGTTTAGAGCAGGTGCCCGATGACCTCATGGCCATGTTCACGCTCATGTGGGACAAGGCAGTTCCCACAGGTGCTCGGGAACACGGAGAACAGCTCTAGGAAGAAGATGGGACGTTGCGCCTGCCTCCGTATCTTGGAGCCTGGAGAAGTTTGGGGAATCCCAAAGAAAGCCCCTAACTTCGGTCCTACTTCTAAGATCTGTCAGGCCCTGATGTTTCAAGGTTATAAAGGGCGAGGCAGTGAGCTCCCGCCAGCCTGGCCCAGCTTCTGGCCTCTGAGCAGGAAAACCTGAATGATCCACTCACCAGCTCGTGATGAACGGAGACGTTTTACTCCAACTCTCAACTTTGAGGAATGTTGGCTGCCTTTCCTCCTACCCCTTCTCCGGCGGATAAAAATAGCGTGGGCCATTCTGATATCCTACCTCCAACCTCGGGACCCCGGAAGCATCGGCAGAAAGCACACAGGCCTAGGCATAAGGAGACCGTGTTCCCAGACAGCAAACTATAACTTACACAGTTCCCTGAGCTTCTCTGGGCCTGTCCCTTCTCTTCATCTATAAAACCAGGGGCTGCCAGCTCTCCAACACCGAGGTCCTGTGACCTGAGGGTCATGTCATGTCACAGGCCCCAAAACCACCACAGGGGACATATCAAGGCATTTAAATGACCACACACGCTTGCAAAAGCAACCACCCCATAAACAGGAAAGGACAGAGCCCTCTGAGGATGAACATGATTGTCCATGTCGCATTACCTTCCCCCTCCCCTGAAGGTGTCCCCCAAACTTTTTTGGTCCAGCGAGTGACTATTTCCTCAGCCAAACCCAACTTGGAATGGATAGAAGGGCTACACCGTCTGACACCAGTGAAGCAAACCCATTTAACAAAACTTGGAAACCATTCAAATGTACGCCTAAGCCAGGATTCGCAACGTCGTGAGCATGACCGCAAACCCGTACAGAGAGGCTGAACATTGACCTCTCCCCCTCTGTGCCAAGAGTCAATGTCCCGGCCCCTTTAGGGCTCTGATGTCTCTGTCCATCAGAAGGAGGTGGGTGTGAAGTGAGCACTTCCCTTTATCCTGAAGGATTTCAAAATACACGCTGGAGGGACGTCTGGGTGGCTCAGCCATTAAGCACCTGCCTTCGGCTCAGGTCATGAGCCCAGAGTCCTGGGATCGAGTCCTACCTCGGGCTCCTTGCTCTGCAGGGAGGCTGCTTCTCCCTCTCCCTCTGCCCCTGCTTGTGCTAACACTCCCCCGACCCCCGACCCCCGACAAATAAATAAAATAAAAATTTTAAAAAATCTTAAAAAACAAAAACCCAACCCTGCACTCTGGACTTTTACACTCCTGTATATGGTCAAGATATCGATATCCTGACCTTGGAAATGCTTCGAAGGACACACTGAGGACCACTCACCAGCAGCGCGCTCCCTAGGCAGCTCCTGGGAGGGAAGGACCCCTCCAGTTTCCCTTTGCAGAGGAGAGAGCCAGGGAATAAGCGAATTTTGCCAACACTTGGTATTGGAGTGTGGGGGAGCCAGGGGGTGGAGGGAACGGGGAGAAGAGGAAATCCTGATGAAGCCCCCTTTCATATTAAGGCACAAAATCCTGGAATGCCTCATGGCCAGGTTTTTCTGGCACTTTCTCAAATCCCCAAAGAAAAACCCACCTACCCAAATTTCTCAAGCATTCCGTTCTGTTAAACAGACCCTGCAAGTTCAGAAGAGAGGAACAGAACCAAAAGTCCCCAGCTCGGGTGAGATCACAGGTTTGGAACCTCCCGCCAAGCTCCTGCCTGCCAGAAAGGGGCTCCAAGGCCAGGTGACACGGCTGCTGCCTGCAGAGCCCTGGGGGGCCCACTGAGTCCTCAGGGAGTTGGCGCCTCTCTAAAGAAGGGAGGACTGGAATTCCTTAGGTCACCAAGGTGGGCATCTGATGCCCACCTATGGCTGCCATCTGGCTGGCCCAGCTTGGTGGCCACTAGAAGCAGGTCCCTAGGCACCAGAAAGCCAGGAGCAGCAAGTGTCCCCACCGAGGAGACTCATCTCAGTGACCAGGCCGGACTCCCATCAGGGCTCTGAGTGCCCAGCGCGTCCTTAATGCTTCTGAGCCACAGGCACTGGGGGTAGATGAAGGCTAATCGAGGCTGAACTCCTTGCCCAAGAATGAGCAAGGGGAGCAGTTCCAACCCACCCAAGGCAGTAGACGTTTCTGAAGCTCTGAGTCTGGTGCATAGAAAACCAGACTGACGGTGACAGCTGGGGACACCATCACCGAGAGTGGGGACCCACCACTGCTTCGTAGAGAACACTCGGGATGTAAGCGGGGAGGCCAGCGCGCCCAGCCGGGGTTGCTGCTGTCTTGCTGGGAGATCTTGAGCAACCACTTTGTCTTGGTGGGGAGGCCTCCCTGTCCTCATCTCAAAAATACAGAAGTTGGACCAGATGGTCTCCTAGGGTTTTCTCTGGTTTCTCCTTCTTTCTTTTCTAAGACTCAAGGATTCTGGAAGCTGGTCTTAGCCCACCTGCTTTATAAGGACATGCTGTTTTGGAAGAGGGGCAAAGTCTCGTTCAAGTGTAGACATGGGCTCAAGGGCAGCAGGCAGAGCCCCGAACACTGGGATTCTGCCTCGGGGCCTCAGACTGTGCCTCTTCCTCTCACGGAGGCGTGTCCCGGTGAGTTCTTCTGGCCTGACTGTCCTGTGTCAGCCCCTTCCCTGTCATTCCCAGAGCCATACACAGATGAGCTCTATCTGCCCACGGACCAGACTCCTGCCCTGGCATCCCGGGCTTTCCTGTGTCCGAAGCTGGAACTCGCCCCATGCCCAACACTTGTTCTTTTTGTTTAAGATTTTTATTTATTTATTTGAGAGAGAGAGATGGAAAGAGAGAATGAGCAGGGGGAGGGGCAGATGGAGAAGCAGGCTCCCTGCTGAGTGGGGCTGGATCTCAGGACCCCAAGACCATGACCTGAGTCCCAGGACCCTGAGATCATGACCCCAAGATCATGACCTTAACCAACGGAGCCACCCTGGTGCCCCCGGCAACACAGGTTTGTTCTGAGCCCACCGGCAGATAAGCTGTTCACTACACACACACGCTGGGACCTGAACACACACACTCTCCCTCAGCCCGGGCACACCTCCGTCTCCACCAAGAGGCCTCCCCGGGCTCTCACCCCACTCCCTGAATGCCCCTCCGGGGACGTCTTCTGGGCTGATCCCTTCTTCTCCAGGAACCTCCCTGCCATGGCCCACAGCCCAGGCCAGACCCACCAGAACCCACTAGTGCTCGCCAGCAATCCATCAGAACATGACTGATTGGTCTGGGCACTTTACACACCATTCTTCCCTGAGTGTAGACCCTGCACCTGCCGCAGGGCTGTCCTCTGGCTAGAAATGCAGAGTCCCAGACTCCACCTGAGTACCAGGCTCTGTATTCTGACGGTCCCTGGGCAATTCAGATCCGCTTTACCCTCTGAGAAGCCCTCCTGTGAACTTTCCAGGTGCCCCTGGGTGATAAGCACCGTCTCCCTCTTCCCGGCACAGGCTCAGGCCTCCATCAGAAGCCACACCAAAATCAGAGATGCTGTCCGACCCAGTCAGTGGGCACCCTGGAAGAAGGCTATGTGCACACACACGAGCCTTCCCATATGAACCGGAACCCCCTGGGCTGCCCAGAGCCTCCAGAGCGTGGTCCCTAGAGCCTTGGCTGATGGGAGGTCCCACTTTCCAAAAAAGGGGGGTGTCTAACTTCCAGAGGCAGGAGGGTGGGCAAAAGAAGGCTATCCTACTCTTAGATCTTAGGAGAGCACCCGTAATCACAGCCCACCCCGGCCACCCCCAAACTGGACAGAAGCACCCAGCTCAGCCTGCAACCACAGTAGAGACATGGGCAGAAACCTGACTACCTGGGAGGAACCCCCAACAGGCTTTCCCTTTAGACAGTCCCGGCGAAAACCAGGCCACATAGACGGCAGGTGGGTAGGCAGGAAGAAGCAGAGCTTCAGATTCGGGAGAAGTGAGGGAGGTGAGACGTGGCCTCCTGCCCCCACAAGCCACGCCACCACGGGGTCACATGCCTCCCCGGAACCGCTGCCCAGGTGACCAGGGAGCTGCCCCCCTCACCCTCCACATCACATCTCATTCCTCCCCCCCTCCTGATCTCACTCAAGTCTTCTTTTCTCCCAACTCATGCCTTACGGGAACCCTCCCCTGCCCCAGCACACTGGGCCCCCCAGGATTTCTAAGCTCCCATCTCAGAGGTCCTCAGGTTCGTTCAGAAACACCGAGAAAAAGCTGACCCGGTCAGATGGATTCTTACCATCAGAGAAGAGCCAATCTTCCTTGTGGGGCTGCTGATAACTCAGAGGAGAGTCCTGGGTCCTGTGTGGAGTCCCCAGACCCAGCGCCAGGCCCTCGCCAGCTTCCTTTCCATGGCACCCTCTGCGGGAAATGGGCCTGATGCAAGCAAGCAACCGTGCCAAGGGTCAGTGCCAGGGACACCCCAGAGGGCGTTCCTGTGGCTTTGCACCCCACTGTTCTTTCACAAAGAACACGCTACATTGCACAGTTCCTTCCAAATCTGCTCCGGGTCCTGTGAGGAAATCAACCACGCATTCTGGACTTTCCAGTTGCGAAGTTTCTGGAGACTATTTTTTTTTTTTAATTATTTTTTTTCACTCTCTCTCTTTTTCCCCTTTCTCAGCTAAAAAAAAGTTGGCCGAGGTCACGACATACAATGGCCAAGCTTGTGTCACTGACCAGATGCCTCCCACCCCCAGGCCTGGGGACAAGAGCTCCTTTGTCCACTATATTTTAGGCGGGACTCCCTGGGCCTGCCCCAGCCCTGCTGGGGAATGTTCCGCCAACTTCTTCCCCACCCGAAGTCACGGCTCTGGCCTCGGCCCCAGCCCCAGCCCCAGCTGTGTGAACCCAAGGCCAGATAAAAGCCAACCTACAAAGAATGGGAAATGCTCCCCTAAGAACCATTGTGTTAGACCCGTCCAGGGCTGAAAAGCCGGTGGCCCCTGGGGGACAAGATGAGCATCCCCTGCCTTTGCTCTGCCCTCATCACCTCCAAACCTGGACAGACGGCGGGTGACCAGGGGGCGATGCCATGCATCTCAGAGGAAAAAGGGTTTAGGATCCCAAAGCTCTCAATTGCAAGTGGAGGACATGAGCAAAATATGGCGTCCATCAACTAAATGAGTTCAAGCAAGAGACTTGGATCCTGCATGAATATCTCAAATCACTCCACTCAGAGAGCTTTTGGAGGAGCTGAAGGGTTAAGCACTTCAAATCCACACATTTCTGTGTCTGATTTCAGTGTAAACCGTGGTGATTCTAGGAAACCAGCCTTGATATCAAAGTAAATATCATTTTCCCAAGGGACCGTGGAGTCAAGAGGTCTGGATGATTTCTTATAAACAGCATTCTCTCAAATGTATGGATAAACTGTGTATTTATAGAGGGTTCAGTGCCTGATCCTTGGGGTGGGCTAGGAAATCAGAACAATCCTCCAGGGACAGAGTCAGCCGGCTCTAGGGCCTTTGTGGGTTCACTGCCTATCAGCTGTGATGCCTAGCGTGGGGTCTTCAAGCTTCAGATTTCTTCAAGTGTAAAAGGGAGATGATTGGCAGTGCCTTTCTCAAAAGGTTGTTGGGAGGATTAAGGGGGGAAATCCACATAAACCCTGAGCAGAGAGCAAAGGGAACCAAAGTACCCAATACAGCCAGTTGTTTTTGTTACGATCAAAGAGTAGGAGGTGAAGTTTCCCTGGACACACACAAAAAAATGGGCCAAGGGCATTTCTCCCAAGAAGATAAACAAATGGCCAACGGGCACAGGGAGAGGTGCTCACTCATCACTAGGGAAATGCACAAACCCCAATAAAGACATTAAAACCCCAATAAGGAGTCACCACCCACCCATGAGGATGGCCGCTATCAACAAACAAGTAGAAGAACAGGCATTGGTGCAGATGTGGACAAACCAGAGTCCTTCCTGGCGGGAACGTAAGATGGAGCAGATGCCATGAAAAACAATATGGCGACTCTTCAAAGAATTGCAAACAGGGTTAGCATGGGCTCCAGCAATTCCACTTCTGGGTATACACCCAAGAGAATGGAAAGCAGGGACTCCACTCTCTACACCGGTGTGCTGCAGGACTCTTCCTGACGGTCCAAAAATGGAAACAACTCAAGTATGTCCATTCATGGATGAGTGGATAAATAAAATATGGCATGTATATACACAGCGGCATGGTGTTCAATCTCAGAAAGGAAATTTGGACCCAGGCCACAGTGGAGATTAACGTAAAGACTTCAGGCGAAGCAAGATAACCCAGTCACGACAAGGCAGATACCAGGGGATCCTACTTTAGGACGGGGCCAAGAAGAGAATAAATTCATAGAGACCAAAAAATAGAATGGCGATCACCAAGGGCCAGGGGAAGACGGGGGTGGGGGATGGGGCATTAGTGTTTAATGGAGACAGAGTGTCCGTCAGCAAGATGACAAAGTCTGGAGGCAGATGGTGATGGTGGCTCAACATTGTGGAGACATTTGATGCCACTTAACTTATACACTTAAAAATGGTTAAAATGGTAGATTTTACATCATGTCTGTTTCAACATACACAACACGTCTGGGACCCACAGAGACAGTTTAGATCAAGGACCCCTGGCCAGTGTGACATAAGCCACATCATGAAATACTCAGGGACAGAACCTCCAGGGGAGGCAATGCATGCACCCAGGGAGATGTCTCCCCAGCCTAGTGGTAAAGCCAATGAGAAGACAAGTCTGGGGCAGCCCAGACGGCTTGCTGTGTGGTCCATTTGATTTTCAGTCTTAGGGAAACTGAGGCAGCACAGCCAGCATCCTAATGTCAACCATGGGCTTGTCTGATGGTGGGGGCACACACTCAGAGAGCCAATAGCAACATGCCTCTGTCTGGACATGTCCACTCCCACCTTTCTGGTCTTTTTCCTTCCACCCCCAGACCCAGAGCTCATCTCTTCCTTCTCAAAGCCTAGAGTGGGCTGCTCAAGGGGTTCTACTTCCCCTCTTTGCTTATCAGGCTCTGATAGGCTGCAGGGGTAACAATGAGCTCTCTTGAACTCTCACTTTGGGCCAGACGCTGTCCTAAGCACGTTCCATGCCTTGTATCACCTAACTCACCCAGAAACCCAAGAGGAGGTTTCTAGTATTGTCTCCATTTAACAGAGGAGTAAACAGAGGCTTTCGGGATGGATCAGGAAGGGTGGATAGGAGGAAGGAGCTAAGGGGATAATACTCTGGGCCCAACACAGCCAAAGGAGCAAAGGCCCAGAGAGAAAGTCTTGTGGGTGGGCATGAGGATCACTTCCATCAGGAATTCAAAGATTCAAGGGCCTAGGATTCAAGGCCACAGAAGGTGACAGAAGGAATAGTTACGGATGAGGTCCCATTGTGGGAGACCATGACAGCATTGAGGCTAAGAAATCAGTCTCCCTTCTATAAGCCAGAAAACACTGATGGGTTTTGAATGGGGGAGGAAACACCATGAATGTTGTGCTCTCTGATGTTGGAGAAATCATCCCAACACCAGGGCATTGAAAAGATCCAATGTCTGGGAGAAAACTGGTTATGGGATCTCTCCCCTCCTTTCTCTCTCTCTTCTGAAACACAAGAGAAATCCAAGCCCTAGATCTGTATTTGTAAAGTGAGAGGTAAGGAGTCCTCCGGGGGCTGAGTTACTGGCCTCTTCCCCCAGTGGGATGGGAAGTGGGGTCTGGTGGTGACCACACCCTGACCTTGGAGGTCACCAGCCCTGCCAGTGGAAGGCCCAGAGAGCAGCATGGGGGCCTCTCTGCTCCTGGAAAAGGGCTCCCACCCACAAGAAGGTAAAAGCGAAACTCCATCTGCATCCCAGGCAGCCAAGACCTTCACCCTGGGTCCTTCAGGTTTCCTGGACTTAAAGTCCCCAGGGGCGTTCTCGCAGCCCATAACTTTTTGGTTTTATGGCAGCAAAGAGGGGACAGTTTATAGGCTATTCAGCCTTGACACAACTCTGACACTGCATTCCACATGTGAATAGATAAAATCACAGACAATCACGGACCCTTATAGGCAACACACAAGATTGTCATCATGGTTCCCAGGATGGCCTCCAGCCAATGACAAGAGACCTTTCTGGGCCTTCATGAACCAGAAGGCTAATCTGCTCTGACCTGAGCTCAGCAGAACAAACCAGAGGCCTGCAAATGTTTTATCCTTTAGGAATCACCAACACAAATATCTCGGGATGTGTAAAACTCATAAAGACATTCTCAGGGGTTTATGGTTTGGGGCAATCCTAGCATCTCAAACCAGAGGTCCCTTGAGTTTTGATTTATGAATCGTCTTCTGTCATTTGAGCTGGAACCAAAAAAAGCAAAAACTGCTCTTCTTTTGGGCGCTGCAAACGGGTAGGTTCCTACACCTTGGGTCACGTGGACAAACAAGGGACAGTAGGAAATCCATAATCCAAACACACAAAAAAAGTCCGACAATCATTTCCCCAGAGTTCCATTTTCCCTAGGTTTCATGGAGTTCAATTCACCCAACCTTCTTGCTATTATTGTCTCTGTCGAGTTGAAAACTGCCAACCAAAAGAGGCCACGTTTGCTGTGGGCCCTTGTCCTCAGTACCACGAGTCATGTTGTCATATAATGATAATTAATAAGAAAGACAGGATATGGGGTATGGCGTTGACTCACTTTTCCTAAATGCTTCATAGTCATGAAGGGAAAAATTATTCACCAGACCATGTAGTCTCTGGGGGACAGGATCTCAAAGGGTCCCAACCCCCTTACAGGCAGCCCCTTGGCTACGGGATCAATCAAACAACTCATGGTTACCAGCAACCTCTTCCCAAATGGTGTGGAAGATGCAGGCAAGTGCAACACTAAAGGGACTTGGCTTCTACAGTTTGGAAGATAAGGCACAGATACAAGGGAAAAAGCAGAAATAACCACACAAGGGAGTCTATCATAAGTGCCAAGCGATAAGTCGGCAGACAATGAGAGCTTTCAGAACCCAGAGAAGGGTGAGATCGTGTTTGGCTGAGGCAGTCAGAGAAGGCTTCTCAGAAGATACAGCATTTGCAGGACAGCAGGGATGAAAAGGGAGGGCCTGATCGGAATGGAGGGACAGTAAGTGAGAAGCAGACTAGGCCTTGGTGATAGAGCAGATGTTGGGGGGCGGGGAGAAAGTAAAAGGTGATCCTGAAGGGGACGAGAGAAGCTGGACCCACTACCCAGGGAGATCCGGCCATGGTAGAAGTCAGTTTGGGGATATACGGTAGCGCCCACAGCCTCCGTACTCAAGTTTCAAGTGATTGATCAGGGTACAGTTGGGCTCTGTGTGGCCCTTGACACATGGAGATGGGACATCTCAGCTAACCCAGCTGGGGTATCTGCCCAGAGATGGGACCGCAATCCTACAGGTGGACTCAGTTTATGAAGAAAGAATGGATAGCTGAGCCCCAAGACATGCTCTTACTTCCCCCGATCCTCCATGGACCCAACCCCGATGAGTGCATGCAGCACCCCTTGGCCCCCTCTGAGACCCTCACAGGCAAGAACCAGGTCCCTGTCCTTCTCCCCTCAATGCAGCCCCATGCCACACACTCGGGGGCTGCCTCCATGATGGGCAAGGAATGGACGCAAGTTCTGGGAATGAGTTCCAGAAAGCAAACAAGGATGGGATAGTAGAACAGGTAGTGGTGTCCATGAGAGAGAGAGAAGACCCTCAGCAATGACAGAGAGGATACGCCTCCTGTCAATCCCAGAAAGAGGAGCAGAGGAGTGAGGTGGGCATGGAAATCTGGTCCCGAGCATATAGGGAGCTGGGGAGCCCGAGGACACACAGGGGTGGGAGGTAAGATACTGAGACAGATGTCATTATAGAAGAGGGCAGAGAGAGAGAACAGAGCATTGAGTAGGCAGTGCCTGGCTCAGGCCCATAGGGCCCATAGATGGCTCCTAGGAGGGGCCTGGCAGCTAGCTTCCTGCCCTCAGCTTGAGTGGGTCCGAGGCCCCTCATAAGGTTCCTATGTGTCCCACTCCATACAAGAATCCCAAGACCAAGTGGACTTACCAGAAATGGCACCTACTTTAACAGATTTGGTTCCAGACCCAAGGGAGGCCTTGATTCAACGTCTCCCAAATGCCAGCCATTCACGTACCCCCTGTCCCAACTCTGGTATTGCTACGTATCAGCCACCCTAACATTTACCCAGAATTTTTTTTTTTAAGATTTTACTTATTTATTTGACAGACAGAAATCACAAGTAGGCAGAGAGGCAGGTACAGAGAGGAAGGGGAGGCAGGCTCCCTGCCGAGCAGAGAGCCCAATGTGAGGCTCAATCCCAGGACCCTGGGATCATGACCTGAGCCGGAGGCAGAGGCTTTAACGCACTGAGCCACCCAGGCGCCCTCAGAATTTTTTTTTAAATTGTCTTCTAATGAGCTTGAATTTAGCCTGTCCCTAAGCAGGAATAGCTATGAAAAATGGATTTGACGTGGTTGATCATCCTCCCTATTGCACACTTACATAAACAGAACTTAAAAACCATCATCATGACATGGTCTATGAGGATCTTACAATATCCTTAGAGGTAACCCCAGCCCACTTGAAGAAACACAGTTTCAGGCTATGTGGAAAATTACCAAAGAGCAGCCATGAAACAGTCTAGGGAGTTTCTTTTCTGAAATCTAGAAAACCAAGCTCGATTTCGCCATTGATCACATACCCACAACTGCAGGAGCGAGGTTGCCCATGTGTGCCCGAGTCACTGCTGGGAGGCCCAGAAGGGCAGTCAAGGGGGAAACAGGACTTCCCATGGTGAGGGCCATGGGACAGTCCTGGGTGCGTGGAGTGTGCCTCAATGACCCCACAGGTCAGCAACTGTGAAGGGGATTCAAACTTCCCCAAGTGGAAACGGTGACAAGGCCAATGACACACAGTATATATTCCATCTGATGTACGTACAACGTCTACACAGACACTGTCTTGTTGGAGAAGGAGGAAAAAGAGGGGCACGGGAACTCGGGGAAAGGCTAAGGAAGCACCATGTGAAGAGCTTAAGGCAAGAGTGCCTCTCAGAAGGCAATTCAGAAGACAACATCAGGAAACAGCTAGAAAGCAAGAAGTCCTCTTTGAAAGAGGAACAGAAAATCACTGCGGAAAAAGACGGCCAAAATAAGAAGGATGACACAAAGGCAAAAACAGATGAGGTTAGGATTGTACCAAAATGGCTCACTTGAATCCACATTAGTGGTTGTGAGTAAATAAAAATTAAAAAAGAAAAAGTTAAATCAATAAAATGCAGGATACACTTCAAAGGATCTCCCCAAACTGCAAAGGTTTAAAAGAAAAAAAAAAAAAAAAAGGCAAGGAAATGAAAAAATAATGCTCAAGAAGGGTTCCATTAGAAAAGACCAGACCATGTAGACGAGAATCAATAATCAACTGCAAAAATGACAAAAGAGAATTTTAAAAATCATGCCCAACAAGAGGCAACGAGAGGGGTGCCTGGGTGGCTCAGAGGTTTAAGCCTCTGCCTTCGGCTCAGGCCATGATCTCAGGGTCCTGGGATTGAGCCCCGAATCAGGCTCTCTGCTCAGCTGGGAGCTAGCTTCCCCCTCTCTCTGCCTGCCTCTCTGCCTACTTGTGATCTCTCTCCCTCTCTGTCAAATAAATAAATAAAATCTTTACAAAAAAAAAAAAAGGCAAAGAGAAATGTTGCCTGGGAAATCCGTTTTTCCTCAGATTTTTCTTCTGCTCCTACTACAAGCACTTCCCATGGGAATCAAAGCTCCATAAGGCTGGGAATCACCAAGGGGTTGGCATCAGCCCTCGGAAAGTGCTAGAAAGTGCAGAAGACGTATCCCACCCAAGTCAAAGCTTCGTGGGGCACAGTCAGTGTCTCACTCATCACTATGGGAGTTCGATAAGAATTTGCTTAAGGGTGGACCAAACAGAGCTGCAAATATGAGTTTCTGTTCTGAACGTCTGGGATTCAAGATATACGCATCCAGTCAAGCTGTATTAAAAATGAAAGAGACAGAAAGGGTTCTCTAAGCACACAGGTTAAGAAACCACCCGCGTCCTCTCCAGGCACTGAGAAAGAGAGATCAACATGAGATTGAGGTCAATGGGGAGTCGCCATATAAATTCATCTGTGAGGCATTTCTTACTCAGTGTAGACGCCCAGCTCAGAAATGCAGCCAATGGACTTTCCAGCTCGGGGGTGAAGCCCAGTGACCAGAGTCTCCCTCGGCCTCATGTCCATCCTGGAATCAGGCTACCCGTGTCTCCTGCAATGTCTTTCAAGGCCAGGACAGAGGAAGCCTCCAGCCACGCGTGGGGAGCACTGTTCGTCAATGCTGTCTTTTCTGCCCAAGCATGGGCTGACACTGGGGTAGCTCCTTGACCTTTGGGAACACTGTGCTGACACTAGACAAAGTCTCTGTCACTACTCTGTAAAGAGTACCACTCTGTTTGCTAAGGAACTGGAAGAATGACCTTTTGCATATTTAAAACTCCCATTGAATGAACCAAGCCTTCCCTCCTCCCCAGATCCAGGAATCCCAATCAGCTACCCAATGGATCTCTGTCACCAAGACCCCCTTCTGTATCACCAAAGAGCCGCTCCCACTTTAAGAACCAGAGTGCCCACCACAGTGTGGAAGGTGGAAAAGGATATGCCCCACACCCCTTCCCCCACCCCCACCCCCAATGAAACACTGAGGGAACACAGGAAAATGGGAATGCAGGTCATCTTTACATTCTGGGATTTCTCTGGCTGCTTTAATTGTTCTCATTTTATCACATTAAAAATGGTTATTTATTTTTAATTGTACAAGTCAAAAAATTTTTTAATGTTTTTATTTTTATTTTTATTAACATATAATGTAGTATTTGCCCCAGAGGGTACGGGTCTGTGAATCTTTAGGCTTACACACTTCACAGCAATCACCATAGCACATACCATCCCCACTGTCCATAACCCAACCATTAAATGTGTTTTTAAAATCACTTTTACAATCAGGAAAACATTGCATATCCAATTCTAAAATATACCATATGATCCCAATTATGTAGACAAATATATACAGCTAAGAAAAGGGGGGAGGAATGAAAAGAATGAAAAATCTTTTTTATTTCTGCTTTTCTGCATTTTTTCCATTTTCTATAATGAGCAAATTCATTTTGATGCTTTTTTTGAGGGGAGAAGGGGCAGAGGGAGAGGGAGAGAGAGAATCTTAAGCAGGCTCCACACACAGCATGGAGCCCAACACGGGGCTCAATCTCATGACCCTGAGATCATGACCTGAGCCAAAATCAAGAGTCATGAGCCAAAATCATGACCTGAGCCAAAACTCAATTAACTGACTAAGCCACCCAGGAGCCCCAATTTTAATGCATTTTTTTTAAAATCTTTACTTTATTCCATTATGAACTAACATATGAATACAGCCCTATTTAAAATATTTGGTGAGTAGGGGCGCCTGGGTGGCTCAGTGGGTTAAGCCGCTGCCTTCGGCTCAGGTCATGATCTCAGGGTCCTGGGATTGAGTCCCGCGTCGGGCTCTCTGCTCAGCGAGAAGCCTGCTTCCCTCTCTCTCTCTGCCTGTCTCTCTGTCTACTTGTGATCTCTCTCTGTCAAATAAATAAATAAAATCTTTAAAAAAAAATATTTGGTGAGTATTTGTTAATAAAATCCCCCTTGATATCTCCCTTCACAGTTGCCATCCCATGAAATGTTCATCATACTAGCTTTCATATGATAAAGGAGACTTGGAGGGTTTTATTTTTAAGAAAAGGAATTAAGATGAAATAGGCAATAGTAAGGAACTTTCTGTTCCAATACAAGTTGGACACAAAAATTAGAGATGGAAGAAGGGACCCCAAAGATCATTTGATCCCATGCTGCTATTTTATAGATTGGGAAATTGAGCCCAGAGACAGATGGGGACTGGGTGCCAAATCTCCCACAGCCCTGCACAGAGCCCCCTCCTTTTGCTCTCTGGCCGCCGTAAGTCTTGGTGCTGATGTTGCTGGCACAGCTAGAGGATTAGTTCTGGTCACACAGCACGGCAAGAGCCAAAGCCCCCCTGGAAGGCTCCCAAGCTGGCCCCAACACAAAGACCAGTAAGTCCAGCTCTCTGCTCAACCACGAGCCACTTCCCATCTGTTTGTGGCCAGTGAGCCCCCTGTGTAGGGAGGGGGTCCAGAGAGGAAACATCTGTGCACACAAGGGGAGTGAATAAATGCACTTGATTTTCCTTTTGCCAACTCCTCTTGGGCCTCTTTTTCCACTCATTGAAATGCAAAGTCCCATTCCAGTGAGGAGGTCTGGAAGATTCCAGAAACTTCTAGAAACCACAACCCAACTCTGCAACAGGGATTCCCAAAACAAGGTCCGCATGGATGTGTTGGGGCTGTGGGCAAGGATAAATAGCAGACGCAACCCCCAGAAACCAGCCACAGGCATCCATTGGCTTGTCCCCAGCCCCAGCTTCTAAACTTCAGCCAGGCACAGAGGAAGTTCAAGTATGCCTTCCGTGGCTTTCCAGCCATGTAACCTCAGGCCAGTCGTTTCAACCTCTCTGGAAACTCATCTTTTCTCTTTCCTGCACGCAAAAATAGAAATACCACCATCTCCTTCACAGAATTCTTGCAAAGCCCCAAGGGTCAAAACCATTCCATGAATGTTAGCTTTACCCCATACCTTCCCATCCCCATTAAGTCACTGAGCAACCTTGAGGGAAAGGTCTTGAACAACTAAGGTCATAGTGCTGAGCCACTCCCATGGCACCAACTGGGTTTTCCCAACAGCCTGGGCTCATCTGTGTAGACAGACACCTTCTAACCTTCCTGACACAGACCAAGCTCACCAAAGGAGCGAGAGGGACGGCACGTGAAATTCCTATACTCAGTGGACAAGATGAGGGTTTAGAGGACCACCAGAAGGGAACAGTAAAATACAGGGAGCCAAGCACATGTCATGTCCGCCGGGGTCTCTGGAAAGCTGATGACTTATACATATCATAGCCTAGCCTAGTTGACCCTCACGAGAACGCAGGAGAGACATATTCTTAGTTTCCTTCCATAACTGAGTAAACGGAGGTCGTCCCCAAGGTCTTACGACTCACAAGACACAGAACCAGTTTGAGCCCAGTGTCTGGGCTCCAAGAACAATGCAAATCCTCCCCTCCCCGCAGGCCACCCCCCCACACACCCAAGGCTCCTCTGCAGTGACCAAGAATCCTCTCTCCAAGGGCAAAATACCCCAGTGAGAAGTTACGGTTGAGGGAGGCCAAGACTGGCCAAGCCCCTCACCACCAGCTTCCCGTGGTAGAAGGCGGTAGCTGATAGCCTTGCAAGCCAGCTGGAAGGAGAGGAGCTAGAGGAAGGAAGGGAAGTACCAAGATAAACATCTCCACAGAGAAGAGCCCTGACCCGCAGCCGGGGTGAATGACATCCAAGAGAGATATTGACTGAGCACCACAAACTGAGTCACGGTGAGCAGCTTTCCATGCAAGCGGGCAGCCCCTGACCATCCACAGGAAGGAGCCGAGGCAACATGGAGATTTGACCTGGGTTCAAAGCTCCATCTGAGATGGGGACCCGCCTTGCTTTGTCTGGTGGGCCCTGCACCTCACTTCTTGTGGTCCCCTAGGAGATACAACCCCTGCCCCTAGCCCCACTTTCCCTCCCGTGTGACCCAGTCCACTCCTACCCCCACAGCTGCTCTTGTTTTCCTGGCCTACAATCAGTGGTCCTCACTCCCCAAGAGCAGTAAGAGTGTCCTACTCAAATGTGTATGCAAACACAGAAAACACACCCAATGACCATATGTGGAATTAATGGAGAGCCCCCAAGTCTCTGAGTAGGATTTGTCAGTCCCCCCGCAGATAGTGGGTGTCTTATCTTCCTGGTGTCACCTGGCCACCCGTGGGAAAGGTATAGGAAGAGTAGGAGACAAAAAGGTAGAGTCAGGGGTGCCTGAGTGGCTAAGCATCTGACTCTTGATCTCAGCTCAGGTCTTGATCTCAGGGTCATGAGTTCAAGCCCTGCACTGGGCTCCACCAAGGGCATGGAGCCCTAATTCCATACTGAAATCCTATCAGGGGTTCCCAAACCACAAATGAACCAGACAGGCTTGGGGAAGGGTCATCAGTAACTTGCCTGGGTCTCTGAATCTCATGGGCCTAGGGCCCTCCAAGTAAATACATTCAGGAAAGACTCACTCTCTCTGTCACCTAAATTGTCTGCAAACGTATCTGGAGTTTTTTAGCCAGAGAGAAAGTGGGCAGAGGCCAGAGGTGATCACCTATGATGAAAGCGACCAGTGATTGATGTGAAATATACACATGTGGTTGGCTTTTACCCAAACTTTTAAAAGAACTGGTATATTGTTTTCACCCAAGGACTCCCAGCCCATGAATACGTGGTTACCTCTGATATGCTTAAGCAGCCAACCTGATCTCTCTCAACATCATTCAGTCCACTGCCTTGTCTGTTAGGGTCACACAGCCCTTCTCCCATAAGAAGAGAGCCCAATCACTATCTTTTTCTCTAGGATGGTCAAAGGCACTGGGGTCTGCTCACTACCGTTGCAGAGATAAAACCCACAGACAGAAATGCTAAATAGCTAACGGCCAGATAAAAAGCAATTAGAATGTATTGCGATCCCACAAACAGAAAATCTCCTGCAGCCCTTGAAGCATGCATGGGACTCTGCCAGGAGTGGTGTGGGGTGAAACCCTCAACTCCTTTTCTTTGGCCAGGGATCCCTACCTTTCCTCCCGTCTTGGTCTTCAAAGGACCGAACATGACAATAACAGGTGTAGGCGCTCTAATCATGCTCTGAGCTGCAGATACACGAAACATTCCATCCAAAGGCAACAGAGCACACATTCTTCTCAAGTGCACATGGAACATATTCCAGGGGAGATCAAATGTTAGGCCACGAAACAAATCTCAAAAAATTCAAGACGGAAATCCTATCAAGCATCCTGTCCAACCACAACAGTATGACACGAAAAATCAATTACAAGGAGAAAACTGGAAAAACCACAAAAATGTGGGGAAATAAAACATGTCATTGCACAACCAGTGAGTCATCAGAGAAGTAAAGAAGAAATCAAATAATGCCTAAAGACAGAAAAAATCAGAAACACAATGTAATGAAATCCACAGGATGCAGCAAAAGCAGTTCTAAGGGGAAAATTCATAGTGATCCAGGCCCACCCAGTTAATAAGAAAAATCTCAATCCAACATTATGCCTAAAGGAACTAGAAAAAGAAGTACAAATGAAGCCTAATGTTAGCAGAAGGGAATAAATAATAAAGAACAGATCAGAACTAACAGACCTAGAGGCATATCATGCTAAGTGGAATGAAGCAGAAGGAGAAAGACAAACACCACAGGATTTCCCTGATAAGTGCAATCACAGATACAGAAAAACCCACTGATGTTGACCAGAAGAGTAGGAGGCAGGGGACAAAGTGGGTAGAGGAGTCATTTGTTTGGTGATGGATAGACTTTTGGGGGTGATCACCTTGTAGTACACTTATCAAAGTAGAACATGGTACACCCAACACTTATGAATGTTATATACCAATGTGATCCCAAAGTAAAAAAAAGGAACAATGGCCACTGTTCCATTATTGGTCTCGGTGCTGGTGAACAGCAGAGATGAGTGGGGAGTACGGCAAACTGGAAAAGTCACCCTCAGCATCAGTGTGTTGTTGCTGTGCAGGATGCCAAGGCTTGGTGTCACCAAAGCTACACTTTATTTATTTATGCAAGAAACGCCAGGCATTTTAATTTCTAATGTGAAATCTGATGATTTTTATATGTTAGCAAACCGACTCAACAACTCTGAAATGAAACCATGGGCAAAAATGACAATGAAACAACAACAAAACCTCCTACAGTCCTTGATTCTGCCCGTTGGCCTCCAGGGTGCAACTCTTTGCGAAACTGCTGGTATCTGCATAGGCAGTTGTTTCCAGAGAGGGCCCCCTGGTTTTTAGAGAACTGAATGCTACCATCCTAGACTGAGAGTATGAATTAGTTGCTGCTACCCTAAGCTGACCATCCCTTTGTGGAGACCTCTTACCGCCAACACCTCCTGCTGGCTGGGTGCAGCAGCACACCAGGGTCCAGGGATTCCAAGGGCTGCAAATGTGTGGCCAATTTCCTCTCACCCCAGGGCCAGGCGCCCCAGCCTGCGTCTCACTTTCCTTGGAAGGGGAAGCATGGGACAAGATTTCTGGGGCATGAGAGATGCTGAAAGGCCGTCCTACTCTGTTTATGGGAAAGCAGCTCCCCGTCAGTGGACCAGAAGGCTTGGAAGGGGAGGAGGCGTGCGAGGAAGCAAAACAGCAGCCTAGGGAATGAGGCATGAACCACCAGCTGGGGAGTGGGGCAGAGAATGTGGTCAGAGGCAAAGCCATGCACTGAGCAGTCTTAACAGAAGATCAGAGATTTGGGAAGTAAGGGAGTGAGCCTGGCACAGGAGCCTTGGGAAGGACAGAAGTGTGTGTCCAAAGGCAAGATGACGCAGTTGTCCCCATGAGCAGAGAGGCTCCCTTGGGGCAGCAAGACCAAGCAGCTAGAAGCCAGCAGCCTTGCACCACAGTTTGAGGGGGAAGGAAGGCTGGACGCCTGGTTGTGGGAGGACTGCACGACCCAAACCTGCAGGGCTCTGGGGCCTGGGAACATGTATTCTGGGGCCACTGGGATGACTACAGGGTGATTGGGGAAGTTGATGCAAGAAATCACAGTGTCAGGGGCACCTGGGTGGCTCAGTGGGTTAAACCTCTGCTTTCGGCTCAAGTCATGATCTCAGGGTCCCGGGATCGAGCCCCACATCGGGCTCTCTGCTCAGGAGGGAGCCTGCTTCCCTCTCTCTCTCTCTGCCTGCCTCTCTGCCTACTTGTGATCTCTCTCTACGTCGAACAAATAAATAAAATCTTTACCAAAAAAAAAAAAAAAAAAAAGAAAGAAAAAAAAAGAAATCACAGTGTCCTTCTCAATCTGCCCGCAGGGGGCTCTCCTCCTGACCTCAGACCCTGGGAGAAGGGCTGTCACCTCCCTGTCCCCAGACCTCACACTTCCAACTGCCCCGCTGTCCCATTAACGTTGCACACAGCAACACAACAGCATCTTGATATGATGCTTGCACGGGACTCCCCCTGCGAAGCCTTCCTTCCTCCTTCCGGCTTTTCCCTGGAAAGGAGAGTCAGTGACAGCCATCTCTCTGCAGGAGAAAATTCAGGCTTATTCAGGCCAGCAGTCCCCCAACTCTTGTTTTTCCAAGTCTGACCCACATAAAAAGCCCATGTACCATGACCCAATATACACCCACAAAGCACAAATTTTGTGTCGCGATGCGTACCCTATGGCATGCAAGATGGTCTGAGAGTTTGTCATTTGAATTTTTAGGCTGATTAATACTGATCATAGACTCTGTGTGGCTCGTGACTCCTGGCTCCGAGAAACACTGCTTTACCTGGTCCCGATCCCCTTTTAGGAGGATCCCCTCCTGACCCCCCTCTCTATCAGAGATGGCGTTATGGGTTACCTTTGCTTCACTTTGCTGGACCCGCCAAGGTAGAGAGAAATGCTCCCAATTCTCCCTGCCCTTGAGGACTGTGTACCACTCACAGGCACTTGGAGTCCGCGGGTCTTCTCTTTCCAAGAACCAGGTCCAAGTCTCTGAATCCAGAGCACTTAAAATCTGTCAAATGCTTGATGTCCAAAAAGGAGAAGCCTGGTTGCAACTTCCTAATCACGGTAAAATTGCTCTGCGTTTGGTTTCACGCCACAAAGCCCAATCTACGGAGAACAAACTCCTCTGCTCCCGTCAGCATCCCCCTTCCCTGCCCCGGGGGGAGACGGAGCTGTGTGGTTTCCAAAGTGCTCTGTGCACCGACGCATCACACCCCCCTCAGAGCCCCAACACAGATCCCGACAGGTTCACACCGGCCGTGACACTGACTTACCACTGCAGAGCTGGGGAAGAAAGAGATTCTGAGCACCCAGTGCTCGAGTGGGGAAGTCCACAGATGCGAATGCAACTGTCACACGGGAAGTGGCTGAATCCACACGAAGCCAAGCTTCCCAGACTCCCACTTACATGCGCTTTCTGGAAGCCTTAAGTGGCTTCAGACGCTGTTACATAATCCTGTGTTTGTTACCTACCCCCCACTTGTGCCTCCCTCTCTGCAGCCCCCGTAGCTCTGAACACCCAGGGCCGCCCTGACCCATGACAGAATGCACCCCCACAAGGCACAGGTGTCCCAGCTGGAAGATCCCAGTGGACCTGGTTGCTGTCCCTAACCAGCTGTGTGACATCTGGCAGAACACAGCTCCTCTCTGGGCTTTTTCCTCATCTAGAGCCCGAGGGAGCGGACCCTGCTCGTTCCCAAAAGCCCCTTCCAGGCTTTTCCTGAGCACCCTACCTGCACGATTTGGAACCATGTGACCTTGAAAAGGCCTGGCCACACTCAGGAACTCAGAAAAAAAGCGAAACAGAAGAGGTGAATATCCAGAAGAGAGGGCCAAGTTAAGTTGAAGGCAACAAGAAAAACTCGCTTCTCACTGAGCTCAGCACCTTGGATACCCTGCCCAAGTGGCTTGCACTTTCCCAAGCCTTGGGGTCCCCACTTCAACCCAGACTCAGTGAAGGAATGCAGATGGCAGACAGGTGGGCGAACAGAAGCATCAGCCTGGTCCCTCCATCACAGAGCCAAGCACCTGCCCACAGTGGCTTCCCTTGTCCCCCAACCCCCGCAGGGCACGGCTGGCCACCTGGCTCTCACTGGGCTCCAATGAGCCTCGAGCACCTGCCCGGGGCTCCAACTCACCTCAGCCCCACAGTCCCTCCTCTTGCAAAGCTGGCGCGCTGGTCATTTTCTGCCACCGTCTCCACACCCGCCGCCTCCCGTGGCATCAGCTAATTCACTGTGCAAAGCAGCCTTTATATATAGAAAGTTGCAGCCACGCAGGTTAGCATTAAAATAGAGACTTGCCGTTGCCGTGGCAACCAAACAAATGATATTCAAAAATGAAAAAGAAGTATTCTGCAAGCGGGAAAGCATGTCCACAGCCTTCCAGGGCAGCTTGCTGGGTCCCCTCCAGGGTAGGTGGGACGGCCTCCGGAGAAAGGACCTTCCCCTCTGTGAACCTCCCTCCTTCCCATTAAGTCACCTGCTCTGGCTGCAGCTATGACCACACGCCCCCTCCTCCTCCCCCCACACAAGCCCCTTCCTAAAGCCAACTCCCCGCCTGGAGTGGCCCGAAGGCCAAGGCACTGAGAGAATATGATGATCTTGACCGGGCACCTCAATTTGCAAAAGCTGTACTCCTCAGGCACCGAGAGGCCCTGATGCTATCGCCAAGGATGCTTCTGGAAGCAGAGGTGGCCCACCACAGGCGCAGAGTTGAGAGACAGTGAGTATACTTGGCAGGCTGCTTCACCCAAGACTCAGCCTAAAAATAAGAGGTGGGGGGCGGGGAGCACAAGGGGAAGCAGCCTTGTGCCTCCACTTCTCTGATGCTAGGATGTGTGTCTTTCCTTCTGGGTCATCTCTTTGTTCTACTTTCTTCTTGTTTCCCTAGTCCCCGGGGACTATGCCTTGCTCGGCCACATGGGCCCTGGATGTTGCTGGAGCTCCATTCACACTTCATAGCTTCATAGCTCCTGGTCAACACAGCCACCATCCAGAATGTTCCTAGCCTTCAAGGTGAAAGGTTGGATCCATGGAGCCTCCAAGAGGCTGGGGGGCCTCGGAAAACCCCTAGCCTTTCTGCAATTCATTCACACATTTTAAAGATCAGCCCTGATCTAGAAGGATGAAAATTAAAAACGCCAAGCCCAAAGTGCAGGCAAGGGCACGGGGCATCTGGAACTCCCCTTTGGTGCTGTGCGAATCCAAAATGGCGCCAGCCCTCTAGACAGCAGCACGGCGGTTTCCTAGAAAGTGAACGTCCACACCCACCCCATGAGTCAACGGTCCCTCTCCCAGGGATGTACCCAAGAGAAAGGGAAACAAATGTCCACACAAAGTCTTAGGCACGAATGTGCATGGCAGCTTTATCCACGGTGACCCCAAACTGGAACCAACCTAAAGACCATTAATAGGGAATGGAGAGCAAGCCACGGTCCACACTTAGGGCAAGTCATGACTCCTGAAACAGAGGAGCCAACTGTGGATACATGTAGTGACTTGGAGCATCTCACAGGTGTCTGCTGGGAAACCAGGCTCTGAAGGTTACACACAGTACAATCCTATTTATATCATGAGCGCAGAAAGACAAAGTTACAGGGATGGATGGCTCATGGGGAGCAGGGGAGGGCGTGAGAGCAGAGAGGGAGCACGAGGGAGGTTCTTGGGGTGACAGAATTACTGTAAGTCCTGGCTGAGGGTGTGGTTCCATGAATGTATATAGATGTAAACTATGTACCCAAAAAAGTCTGTTTTGAGGCGCCTGGGTGGCTCAGGCCATTAAGCATCTGCCTTCAGCTCAGGTCATGAGCTCAGGGTCCTGGGGTCGAGTCCCACATCGGGCTCCTTGCTCAGTGGGGCGTCTACTTCTCCTGCTTCCTCTCCTCCCCCCCACCCCCACTGCCATTCATGTGCGTGTACTCTCTCTCTCTAATAAATAAATAAAATCTTGGGAAAAAAAAAGATTTTTCACCTTGCGGGGGGAAGAATCAGGATGGCACAGTCTCCCTGTAGCAGTATTTGCATCAAACACAGGGTTCCCCATGCATAAACTGTAGAGTTCTGGGAACAGTTCGTTACCAGCACCATTCTTCATTACAAAGACCCTCTTCTTGTCCTAGACCCCAAGGTTCTTGGACCCATTGCATCAGCCCCACCAGGGAATCTGTTAGAAAGTACAAACCCCTAGGGTCTCATCCTAGCCCTCCCAAACCAGAAGCTCGGGGGAAAAGGGGTCCTGCAGTGTGTTTTAACAAGGCCTCCTGGGGAGGGACTCTAATGTACCCTGAAATTTGGAAGTCACTCGCCTCCATCTACGGGATGGATTCAGCTAGGGCAGCCGGTCACTGAATGGTCTGGACGCTGTCCCTTCAAAATCAAAACGCTATGGAAACAGACAATGTCTTTCTCCATATCCTTCTAACTGCTGGCCTCAAACTTTTTTTTTTTTCTTCTGACTCCTGCTTCTGGTCTGTCCCCATGCACCTGCAAGGAGGAAGAGGAGGAGGCCCGGGCTGAGGCCCGGGCCTCCTCCTCAGCTCTGTCTGAGCCCCTCAAGCAGCCAGCAGCAGGTACAACAAGGAACCACCCGTTGTTTTGACCGTGACACTGCGAGGAAGAGTGGTCACCACAAACTGAGGACCAGGGAGGGGCCCGTGCCTGCACAGATCCGTTCCTCTCTTCTGATCCAGCTCACTCCCAGGCCAGGACTGGACCCCTTCTCGCCAGCCAGTCCACGTCCCTCTTAACTCCTGGAGCATGTCTCAAATCAAAGGGCACCTTGTGCTTGTCCCAAAGAACCCCGGGCAAGTACGACTCCCTACTTACCCCAGAACAACAACTTCAAAGCCGCCTGGCTTGATTTCTGGCTCGGAAGGCACATGGAGAGGACGGATCATGGAGAAGAAATCAGAACCATATGAATGTCATATTCAGCAAAATAAACAGAATCACAGCATCAGGGCTGGGTGCAGGGGGCTGCGTGTTTGGCCCAGAGCCTAGGTTTGGTGGCCCCCAGCATGGGCTGGGCTCCCGGCCTCTCCTCCCCGCCCACAACTCCCACGAACAGTGCCAAAGGCGCCCAGCGCGCCGGCCCTCCTAGCCGAGGCCTCTGCAAGCAATGCTGCTTTGGCTGACATTTTAGTGTTTTATGGAGTTTTTATATTCTCTTTTATGGTGCAGTTCACGATAGCTCAGCTTCTCTTCGAGTCCTGTCTGAAAATGCACAAGCACCAACAGGAACGGTCAGCGGTTAAAGACAGAGGGACAGCTCCAGGAGCCTCTGGGGGAGTGGGAGGAGGGGCTGTGGCACCCACCCCCCTTTTTATACCACTGGTTCCTCCCACAGCCAACCCTGGTGGGCTGGGCACATTCACTCCCAGCCTCATTCTTAGCGCAGAACACAAAACCCTCTCCTCTCACGGCTTCTGGGGGAATCAACGTGGTTCTCCACAGAGCCAGCGTTGAGGATCCCAGAGACATTTCCCAGTTGCCACAACGCGGGTGGGAGTAGTGGGTAATGTGTCAGCCCCCTCTGGCTGCTGTAACAAGTAATCACAAACTCAGTGGCCTGATACAACACAAATGTGTTACCTTAAGAGTTCTAGGGCTCAGAAATGGGTCTCACTGGACTAAAACCAAGATGGCGGCAGAGTTGTGCTCCTTGTGGAGGCTCCAAGAAAGAATCCGGTCCCTTGTCTTTGTCAGCTTCTAGAGACGGCCCAAACTGCTTGGTGGCTGGCCCCCTCCTTCCATCTTCAAAACCGGCAATGGTCTATCCAGTCCTTTCCACGCGGACCCTTCTGATTGTACTGGGTAATGCAGGATAATTTCCCCCATCCCACAGTCATCTGATCTACAACCTCAAGTCTCTCTAGTCCTGTAACCTCACATACTCACAAGTGGCAGGGACAAAGACAGGGATATCTTGGATGCATGTGTATGGGGATGAGGGTTGGGGTGCTCATTATTATGAGGGGAGCTCCCAGCCTCTGATAAGCAGGGGGCAGGGATGCCGTTAAGCACACCCCTCGCCCACAACAAGAATGACCCGGCCCCAAATGTTAGTCGTGCCGAAGCTGAGAAACCACGGTATCACCAAATGCTGACCAGACCTGAGTTGGTCCCGGTGACCCCACCTCAAGTCTCTTTCCCACAAAGAGATCAACTGTAGAAAGAAGCCCACAGTGACCCACAATTAAGGAGGCATTTTTTTTACCATCCTATTAAATGCTTTCATGTGAATTCTCTAACCCAGAATCACCCTCCAATGCTTCTCGTTTGATATACAGAACATACACACAAGACCTGAAAAACACGTAAGGTGCTTCTTACTTCTAGAAGTCACACGAACGCAGTGGGCATAGATCATCTGAATCTCCTTATGCAAAGGGGATTAAGAGGTACAAACTCCCAGTTATAAAATAAATAAGTCACTTCGTGTGATGGCAGACGGTGACGAGATCGATGGCGAGGGTCGTTTTGTAACATCTAAAAATATCAGAGCACGACGCTGCACACCCGGAACATAACAGGGCACGTTGCTTCTCCTTCGATAAAAAAAAATAATAATAAATTTCTTTATGTGAGTAACTTCGAATGACGTGGCTCCTTCTGCTTTGCAGGTGCATTGCTTTCTGGTCTCAAAGTTGCTGAACTAGCAAGCCAGCCGGCTGCTCACGTCCCCGCTCCCGCTCTTTCCTCCCCCAGAGGAATGGACCCACCCCGAGCTGATGAGAATTTCTGAAGAAACCCACAGACCTCAGTTCTGGGCTCCTGCAGGTGACCCAGGGCAGGAAGGGGAGCAAGGGGAGGGCTGCCCTGCCCTGCAGACAGCAGGGGGTTGTCCCTCCTCATCCCCCTGACCAGGCTGGGTCCCCAGCAGGGACAACCTCCACACGGCCCGAGGTCCCATCTACTGCCTGGGTTTCCCAGAGGGTGACTCTGTGATGGTTTCCTGGGGATTCCCCTGCAGGGACAGGTAGGCAGGGCCTCCCTAAGACACTTCTGTGTCATTCTGACAGAAGGAGTCCCGCCTCCCTCCCGCCCCCACCAAAACAATGAGCAGAGGCATGGTGGCAGCTGGCGTAATTATGTGTATCCCCAAATGTGTCCCTGTGCCCGTCACCCCAGGCGAGCCCCTACTGTTCTAGTCTCTGCTTGATACAGCAAAGTGGTTTTTCAGTTCCTCTGCCATAACCGCCAGCATTCTCTGCCAAAGCCACATGTCTGCCCTGAGGCAGGGAAGCCCGATGTGATGCCTGACATACCTCGGGACCTGGGACCACCGGCCCCAAGGTGCCACCTGCCACACACATGACCTTATTCAACCCTCTGTCCGGCAAACGCCCGCTGTACGTTTACAACGAGCCACACAACCTTCAAGAGTGGGGGACACAGAGGGCCTTGCCCACTGGGAGCTTGAATCCAACGCGGGGAGAGCGGGCAGGCCCTGTTCCAAGCATGGATGTGCGTCCTGCCCTGCAACGACCACGCCAATGAGGGAGGCAGGGGACCTTAAACCACCCGTTTTCAGATCGTTACAACCACGGCAGGAAACACTTACGTGACACCCAGCACAGACCCAACAGTTCCCGTCCGTTTGCAGACATGCGCCCTCTCACCCTTCACTCACCCCGAAAGGGGGCGGGGGGGGGGGGTCCGTAACTGCACCTATTTCACAGGACAGGAAACTGAGGTTCCAGCGGTCAGCCGTGTGCCCCACACGGGTGCACACACAGACAGCTCATAAGGGGCAGCAGCAGGACAGACGAACGCCTCCCTTGGGACACCCCAGCCCAGGGCTCCCGCTTCCGAGGGGCAGTTGCGGGGTGGACGAGAAGCCACAGAAGACTCCTGGTTGCTCCAACCCCCAGTGAGTCCCCTCCCTCCCAAGACACGGCCAGAGAGAGCCCCGCTTTCTGCTGGGCCTGCTGGTCCTCACTTCCTTCTTCATTTCTCCAGCACAGCTTTCATCCACCCCACGTGAGTCCCGTGGATGCCAGCAAAGTCCAAAGATGCTCAGATAATGGGATTTTCCGACGACAATGTTTCCGCCCCCTCACATCATCCCCACCTTCTGGGACCTGCTGGGTCAGCAGGGGGGATTGGGAGTCTGGCCATCAACTTGGGATCCTTGCAGCAGAGACCGGGGCATGAGGAGAGCCTCGATGGCACGCTTTGGCATTTCTAACCATGCCACGGCTGAGCCCGTGGTCTAGAACCCACGTGGGCTCCAAAGGTGGGTCCTGCCAGTCTCAGGGCCCAGAGCCAGACGTGATTAATTCTGTTATTTGGAAAACGGGGGGGGGGGGTGTCTTTGCAGATGCAGTGAAGGATTCTGAAACGAGGAGGTGATCCCGGATTATCCAGGCAGGCTCTAAATGCAATCCCAAGAGTCCCTAGAAAAATGAGGCCAAGGGAGATTTTATCACACAGGGAAGAGAAGGGGTCTCTGGTCAGGGAAGCAGGGGGTCAGACTGGTACAGCCACAAGCCAAAGGTGTCAACGAGACGCGGCCCTAAGCATCCCCCCCCACCGACCCCGAAAGAGAACAGAGAGGCAAGGAGATAGTCCCCTAGGCCCCCGCCCCCCACCTGCTCTGACCGCAACCCGAGAGTCAGCCACGTGGAAACGCTGTGTCAGGACTCATGCACAACACAGGGCCGGCAGTGCTAGGGACACATGGGGACCAAAACCAGACTTGGAAGCTTTCCACTGCGGTTCGCAGGCCTGGGTGATGCAACAGTGCAGGGACATAGGACTCCCCCATAACATTCGCATAACCCTGGCAGCCCCCAAGATGGTTCCCTCTGGTGGTAGACAAGATGACCCGGGCATCCTCAGAGCCTGATTTATGAATGGCTGCATGTTCATGAAGGTCGGTTTGGAAATACCAGGGACCAAGGACATATAGAGGCCCGCTCCGTCCTCCCCAAGAGTCACACTCCAGGACGCCTGGCCAGGTCAGCCGCCCCTTCTGCTCCCAGCCTGGCTCCCTGCTCCCTCGTCATTCCCAGTCTCTGCCTTCCATGGGCTGCGCCCGGCTGGCCAGGCTTCCGGCCTGACCCCAGAGAGAGAGAATACCAGCAAAGAGGCCATCCCTCTGGCCCAATTCTAAAATCAAGAGGCTGCTGGGGAGAGAGGGAAGGACACACAAGACGGGCCGTTTCTCTCACGCAGGGACGCGACTCCGGATTCCCACCTCCCCACCCCTCCCGTACACCTCGCCACTGTCAGGTCCGACCCAAACTCAGAGTCACTCGGCCAGTCAGAGAGTCCCCTTCGGGGGCCATCAGTGGGGCATCAGCAAGCCAGAGGGCACCGAAGAACACGGAACAGAATCACTCAGGGTCTACGTGCTGTAACGTTATTCTCACAGAGAGTGGCTCTGCGTCCAAGGCCAAGGCCAAGAACAGAAAACCCACAGGGGCAGGACATGAGAAGCACATGTCCTTGGGCATGTGTGTGGTCAAGGGGCAGACAGGTGGAGCCCAGCCTATCAGAGTACATGTCACAGACCAGGAGCCTACCTATAAAACCCCAGAAATTTCCCATAAAATAAGTTAAAATTTTCACCATGTCCCCAAAAAACCTAGAAGGACCTGCTGAAGTGGCATCTGATAGGATCGCGAGAACTGTGGCCACCCTCTCCGCCATCCTCCAAGAAGGTGGCGTTCAATCCTCACTGCCCGAGAGAAACATCTGGAAGCTTAAAAATCACCCTGATGCCCACAAGTGCCCCGACCCCTAAATAGCGCTCTAGGGGGGAGACCTGGAGATGGCTGTCTTTCAAGCTTGCTGGGTGATTCTAATATGGGGCTCACCTAAAAGGGCTGCTCTGACGTTCCCAATGCCTCACTCGGCTCCGCCCCCTGCCTGGGCAGACAGCTTATTCAGCAGAGATGCAGAGAAAAGGGAAGGCAGGGGCCCCATAAACCAAAGCAGGCATCCAGAACCCCCCTGGTGGCCCCCTGCTTTAACTACAGCCCAGGTCACAGCAGCCCAGCCGGGGGTGAGGAGCCCATCCCTCCGGGCTACATCACCTCTACCCGTCCTAGGAACGTCCTAGGAAGGATGCCGAGGTCCACGACACCACACAGGCACGCTCCCTCTGACCACAGACTCGGGACAGCCCAGAAGGCATTCCAGTTCCACATTGTCCCGCTATGACAGCGGCTCCTCTGGCTTAAAAATACACTTTCTGGGACGCCTGGGTGGCTCAGTTGGTTGGACGACTGCCTTCGGCTCAGGTCATGATCCTGGAGTCCCGGGATCGAGTCCCGCATCGGGCTCCCAGCTCCACGGGGAGTCTGCTTCTCTCTCTGACCTTCTCCTAGCTCATGCTCTCTCTCACTGTCTCTCTCTCAAATAAATAAATAAAATCTTTAAAAAAAAATACACTTTCTGCAAAACCCTAGAGCCATGGGATTTTGGGCGGCTCAGTGGGTTAAGCATCTGCCTTCCGCTCAGGTCATGATCTCAGGGTCCTGGGATCGAGTCCCATGTCGGGCTCCCTGCTCAGGGGGCGCCTGCTTTTCTCTCTGCCTGTGCCTGCTGCTCCCCCTGCTTGTGCTCTCTCTCTCTCTTTCTGTCAAATAAATAAATAAAATCTTAAAATAAAAAAACAAAAGCAAAAACACAGGAGCCAGACCAGGCCCACAGAAACCCCAAGTTCTGTCACTTACTGATAGAAGACTGTTCTGCCCACAAGCCTCCTGGATGCACCAGAGTCGATACGCAGAGAGCGGACAGCTGGACTGCACCCTTTCTGAGATGTGATGGGGACAGCGGGGAAAGAGACCTGAGCCCAGGGCTGGCGCCCGTGGTTTGTCTGGCCCCAGGATCAGTGCATTAGTGGCTTAGCAGTCATTTGGGGCACTGCCCACTGGTTCCATGCCATTTCTCTAAACACAGGGAGACTGAAAAGGAAGGAAAAAAGTAGGTGTCGGGATGTCATTGTCTCCAGCCCGAGTGGGGATTCTGAGAGTCGGGAGTGAGGCTGCCTGTCTTGCCTAAGGCAGACAGCTCAACAGGAACCCAAGAGGAGGCCCTCCCTACCTGGGGACAAGAGTGACAGCGGGGAGCAGCCTGGCAGGAATGTGGCGAGGAAATGGGATTTTGATTGCACAGATAAAGCGCGCCAGTGCCGGAGAACGGTGACAAGTGACATGTGAATCACGGAGACCAGAGCTTCCCAGGATGCGGCATGTCTGAACAGGCCATGTAGCTCAGCCTGAGAAACGGGAAAATGAGGACGAGCGTGCTCACCGTGCACCAAGCTCGCAAACTCCTCCCGCCCCGGGGCCCCCCGCACAGCTGGAGTCGGGCCCCATCCCCCACGTACAGGTGGAGGCCCAGGGGTAACCCCTGCCTGGCCAGCGCGGCTTGGAACGTTCTCGTTCACGGCCAACAGCCCCAGAAGTTACAGTGGTTTCCACTTGAGCCTACGCTCCGAGCACAGCGCCACCGTGTTGTCCCCAAGCATCCAGGGAAAGCCTCAGCGTAGGTAGGGGCCTAAAACTTTGCTCCAAAGCACAGCCCACAGAGCTTGACAGAAGTGCAGCACCCCAGCCCCTCCCCAGACTGTGCACCATAACGAGCGCCCTCTCGGGGAATCATCATTGTGTTAATGCTCGAGAACTTGTTTGCAGCCTATGGCCACCCTCATCCGGAACAAGTAAATAACAGCCCACGGCCGAGGAATTTATGCTGGTTCCAGTCTAGACAGCTCAAATTGACCCTTCTTGCCCCTACCCCGTCAAATCCAAGGCTGCAGCTCCCTCCTCAGTCCCTAACTCACGGATCGACCAAGGCAAGGACAGAGCAGGACGTCTCGCTGGGACCACAGAAGCTGCCAGGGCAGGTCTGTAGCAGCTCTGTCTCCAAGAGTGCGTTTGCCCACCTGCCCGCGTATTTATTTGTTGGACATGTTCATCCAAACGTTCACTGGACAACTACTCATATCAGGCACTGAGAATGCGCAGGTGAGTGACCCAGGCTGGTCCTGGGAAAAGTTTGCCTCCTGAGAGAGAGACAGAGAGAGAGAGAGAGAGCGCGCACACAGACAGGCAGTCCCAGAGCAGAGTGACCTGGGTGTCCACCACTAAGGGAAAAACGTTAAGGTCATTGGCATGACATGCCTTCTCTTCACCAGACCTTTCTCTTTCTTTTTCCTGCTTCCATCCAGCTTTCTGTAAGGCTGATTGCTTTCTCTTTTAAGCTCCCTCCCACCCCCGCAAACTTGACATTGACAGTCTACTCATACCAGTTAGGTGACTTAGGTGGTTACAAGGACATTTTTAACATGTACTCCTGACTCCAAGCACAAGGACGATCAATAACTCTCTTCTCCTCCTGAATAATACAAAATAGGACACATTCACTTTGATCCCCCCCCCCCCACCTCCCAGGTGTCGGTAGCATGGATGGCTGAAGATGCTATCTTCCCACAAGTCTTGGAGCTGGCTGGTCATTTGCTGTCTTCCACCACTGATTGCTTTCCAGAGAAATGACAAATTCCAAATTGACTCAAGAGGAAATAGAAAGCCTGAACAGATCGATAACCTTCAAAGGGATTGATCCAGTGGTCTAAAATCTACCTTAAAAAGCTACAACAGGTCTATGCCGTTCTACCGACAAGTCTTCTCAACACTTGAGAGAAAAGATAACATTTGTCTTATAAATTCCCTTTCAGAGAAACACCGAGAGAGAAAAACATTCAGTTCCTCTTATAGTATTGCACATCCACCTTCAAAGAAAAACAATGTAAGAATTGAAAGACTTAAAAGCCCACCTCCTAACCTCACTAGGGCATAACTGTAAAAATCCTAAATAAACATTTCTAAATCCTGAAAAATGAGGGATATTAAAATGTCAGAAAACTCACTAGTTAAACTCAGCACATTAAAAGCTTCTAAGAAAAAAAAATGCGATAATCTAGATGCAGAAAAACATCTGAAAATTAAAACGCCTCACAAACTAGGACCGGAATGGAAATTTTTTGTCTGATAAATTTTAACTCTCCAAAATTAGAATAAATCTTATGTTTAATGGAACACACTGGGCGATTTTCCTCTGAAGTCAGGTGTAAGGCCAGTCGACTCACCACCACTGTTTCTCTTCAACCCTTTACTGAAGATCCCATAACACAGTAAGGCAATAAAAAGACAGAAAAAACTCTAAGGGTTGCCAAGTAAGAAACTGCTGACATCCTCATACCACTTCATGGTCTACTCCAAAATCCAAGCAATTCCTTTTTTTTTTTTTTTAAGATTTTATTTATTCATTTGACAGACAGAGATCACAAGTAGGCAGAGAGGCTGGCGGAGAGAGAGGAGGAAGCAGGCTCCCACTGAGCAGAGAGCCCGATGCAGGGCTTGAACCCAGAACCTTGGGATCATGACCTGAGCCGGAGGCAGAGGCTTTAACCCACTGAGCCACCTAGGCGCCCCTAAAATCCAAGCAATTCTAAAAAGGATCTCAACGAATAAGACCATTGAGGATCTTTTTATAAAAACAAACAGTATCTTAAATATCAGCAACGAACATAAAATACACGTACGGTTAAAGTAGCGGACAAAACCAGGCAGTTTTTCCCCCATGCGTTCCTGAAATCCCATTAAAAATTAGAGGGGGGGGCGCCTGGGTGGCTCAGTGGCTAAAGCCTCTGCCTTCGGCTCAGGTCATGATCCCAGGGTCCTGGGATCGAGCCTCACATCGGGCTCTCTGCTCAGCAGGGAGCCTGCCTCCTCCTCCTCTCTCTCTCTGCCTGCCTGTGATCTGTCAAATAAATAAAAATCTTAAAAATAAATAAATAAATAAATAAAAATAAAAAATAAAAAAAAAATAGAGGGGGGGGGGAAGAAAAGAAAAGGGACAAAGCCACCGAGAGAAAAAGAAGGAAATAAGAGTTGACAATCTGTGACACACTCACATTTTAGAGAGTAGAATACAAATGGATAAATGGTCATGACTTACGCTAGAAAGGAAAAGCGAAAATTTTATTCCCAGGGGAGGGAGGCGTCAACAAGAAACAAACCAGTTCATGATGCAGAACCAGAAAGACTCACAGGCACGAGGTATGGATGAGGTGGAAATATCGAAAGGAGGCAGAGGGACAGCTCCCTAGATCCCTCCCCACTCTTGACCACCGAGTGACTCCCCCGAATGCCCAGGGCAGGAAATGTCAAGCTTCTCGAGGGAGAGGAGTACAGAGCTCCTAGACTCGGGGACACCTACAGGACAGGGTGACAAGTCATATTAAAAACGGGGCAAGTTAAGCAAACGTTTACATACTGTGGGTTGAAGATCAGACCCATTTCCTTTCCAGCAAGTTACTGGGGGAGAACAAGGGAGAAAACCCACTAAGAGGAAAGCAGAACAGAAGCAACGGGAAGTAATGGGATTATGGTGAAGGGATAGCCCAGGATGACAGGAGACCACTGACCTGAAGAACAACAGATCAAAACAAGAGCAGAGACTCCTCACCTATGGCTGGTGACCAGGCAGACCTCCTAGATTTCTCCCGACTGTGTTGACAATATTCAGGGGAACTTTACAGTCTGGTGAAGAGTCCGGAGGGAAGAATTGGTCCAAGAGATCAAGAACCCCAAGGCAATAAAAAGACAACGATTTATTTAATTTATCTGAATTTCTTTGATTACGTAGGGGAAATCAAAAAAGTGTCCCATCAAAGAAGCAGACGCCGAGAAGGAGTTCAGCTCTAAATAATTTCTGCAGACGTACTAATGCAGACACCAGACTCTACTATCACCAAACATTGTGGTATCACTGTTTTGGGGGGTAAGGAAAGGGGTTACATGTACATGTGGGGGCACGGGGGTGGGATATGGTGGTGGTAGAAGGAACAGGTCTAATCTCCAATAAGAAGAAATTCAAAAGGAGATGTGTGCTATCAGGAATTGGGGAGCGCGGACAGCGAGTTGGGGAGGAAATGAGAAATAACCATATAGGGACGCCTGGTTGATTTCAGTCCCTATCGTATGTGACTCCTGATTGCAGGGTTGTGAGTGCAAATGAGCCCCTACCTTCGAGCCAACAGGAAAAAGGAATTACAGATGGATCAAAGATCGAAACGTCAAACACAAAACTTTAAAACCTGTAGAAAATCATTTAGACCATGTCAGGACATCAGCGTATGAAACGTTTTCTTAAAATGAGACCTAAAAAGCACAAGGCATGGAAGTCATGGTTTTGCCACATCTCAGAAAGTCACAGATCTGCTCACCCTATGATTCCCCCAACTTCAGGCCTAGATATTCACGCAGGACGGGTGAAAACGGTCCAAAAGACTCAGACACAAATGTTCTCGACAAAATTATCCACTATCACTCAACACTGGAAATGCCCCAAATGCCCATCAGTTGACAAACGGAGAAGCAAATTATGGTATATTCGACTAACGGAATTCTACCAGGCAATCAAAAGGAATGAACCACTGATACAACAATATGGGTCAATTTCGGGTATCACCTAGTCTGAAAGAGGCCAGGTTCCAGAACACAGGATTCGCTTGTCTGAAATCCTGGTATACGGCAAAACGGATCCACGGGATAGAAATCCGAGGTGACCTGAGGAGACGAGGGAGGACAGGAGAGAAACTGACTGCCAACGGGCGAGGGAGAACATTCTGGAAATGTGCCCCGGGCTCTGACGATAGCGGTGGTTAGTGGGTGTTTACAGTGGTTGAGTTGTGGACCTGCCCACATGAAATGAATGAATTTTACTTTACATCAAGTTATAGCTCAGGAAAGTGGATTTAAAAAGATGCAGGGAGCAGGGGCGCTGTTCCTGGGGGGGCGCAGCTGGTTGAGCATCCGACTCATGATTTCAGTTCAGGTTGTGGTCTCAGGATCGAGAGATCAAGGCCCACGTCAGGCTCTGAGCTGACCGTGTAGCCTGCTTGGGATTCTCTCTTTCCCTGTGCCCCTCCTCCCACTCACGCTCTCTCTCACTCTCTCTCTCTAATAAATAAATAGATACATTTGTTGCAATCTCTATAATCTTCTGTGGACACATTTTATTAAAAATTAAGTGGATTTTGGAAAACATCAGTTATTAATTACATGGACTAGGGAGCAGGAAGTTTCAGGGGGAGAATGGAGACCAAGAAGCTTAATTATCCTCATTCGTATTCCGTCCCTGTGGAAAGAGATGCCAACGGTCATCACAGCAGTCCTATTAGAAACCACAGGGTGGGGGGTGCCCGGGTGGCTCAGCCACTTGAGCATCCGACTCTTGGCTTGGGCTCAGGTCATGACGTCGGGGTTGTGAGATCGAGCCCCACGTCGGGATCTGTGCTCGGCGTACGGTCTGCTTGAGATGTTCTCTCCCTCTGCCTCCAGCTCATGCTCTTTCTCTCTAAAAATTGAATCTTTAAAAGAGAGAGAGAGAGGAAGGAAGGAAAGAAGGAAGGAAAGGATGGAGGGAGGGAGAGGGAAAGAAAGAGAGAAAGAGATGAAGAGAGGAAGGAAGGAGGAGTGACGAGCTCCACTGAGATCACGTAGCCCAAATCTCTCGTCTTCAGGAAAGAAGCCCGAAGTGAGCTTTGTCCAAGATCCTTGCCCCAGTCACCTCTTGCTAAAGCTACCCAAGGTCTTCTACCCCTCTCGACAGCGCCCCATTCTGTTTAGGGAATTTTCTCTCCCCCACCAGGCACTTCCTCCGTGGGACCATCCATTCCAGCACCAGCTCGGCCACCACAAATCCAAAGGGGTCTTTCCCAGGACAAAGGTGTGTGTGTGACCCATGCTCGCTTCCAGATGCTGTCGGCGGACACTCCGGGCAATGGGCGGACTTCCTCTGTCCCAACCAACCAAACCTGAGCACGCTACCTTTGCTGTAAGACTGTCCCCTCGCGAACCCTACCTCTGGGCCTCACACACCTGAGCAACCTCGGTTTCTGTTTTCGGCTTCCCCCAGCCTCCTGTCCATTCTGGGAGCTGAGGTATGGCTGCAGTAAATTCCACTTTGCTGACATTAGCCAGAATTTGTTTCTAGTGTTTGTGACAGGACACCCAATGGGCTCAAGGCAGACAGACGCTAGGGTCCACAGCCCAGAGAGTTACACGTTCTGGGCGAGTGTCCCCACGAGGGTCAGCCTCCTAGCTGACCTCACGGGATCCTCGGTGCCGATCCCAAGACCCCCGGGGCTATCGGATGATAGAAGGAAAAGAGAGTGATTGCTCCCTGAGCGGTACGGCCAAGCACTGTGACACACTTTCATCGCGTCCTTGTACAGCTCAGTAAAGCAGTACTTGCCCCAGTTTGCCTCTGAGGACAGCAAAGAGGAGGAAGAATATTTTCCCGAGGTGACAGAGCTCCTGAGTGACAACAGAAACTGGAGCCAAATCTGTCTAACTACAAAGCCCGGCTCTTGTCACCTTGTCACACGGCCATGCCTCAAGAAAGCATTCAGATTTCTGCTTCTCCTCCCCTATAACTAGGTCACCAGGACTTCCGCGGTGGCATGGGGGGCATGACTGGATGGCTGGTGGCTGCACCTTTGGGGCAGAGAGGGGGAAGAGGATGCCCACCAGGAGGGAGCGACAGTGGACAGAAGGGTGTACGGGACAGGGGTGAGGAGCACACAGTAGCCTGGGGGACAGTCGAACCATCCACGTCCCGGAGCAGTGCCAGCAAATTCTTTCTGCTTTAGACATGAATCTGTCCACACGTTCCCATGGCAACAGAGCATGCCCATGGCTGTCCCTACCTGCGACTGAGTGAGTCCCATTTTTGGCACTGCCTTCGCCCCGTCCGAAGTCATTAACTAATCAGCCTAGAATGCGCTGCACTCTGGAGCTGATCACACCTGGGAGACACACAGGGTTCGGGGTGGAGGGGAGGGGTTCCTCCCAGGCTCTGGGAGCTGCGAGCCTGTCTACACCGCATTCACCATGCCTGGCCCGGTCCCTACAGACCAAACCATCAAAACGGACCTGGATTCCCCACCCTCCTCCCATAGACAGAGGGGCTTGTCACAGAGCACCAGGGAAAGCCAAGAGCACAGAACTAAACAGGACATGGAAAAGGATACACTGGAGTTGCGTGAGCGCTTAAAATCAACCAGAAATCAGCAGATTTCAGACTGGAGCTCATCATTCATAAATCCTGACGGGCAGCCCGTGGAAGGAGTAATCCGGGGAGATCCTGCGGTGCAGACCGGCATCCTCCCCGGCTGAGCTGGGTCCCGTCACACACATGTCCAGAGGAGGCAAGAAGCAGCCTTTGGAAGACGCCGTGTAGCCACTCGCTCTGGGGAACACGTCATGGCCTGGTTGAGCGACCGCAAGAGAGAAAAGGGGACAGGGCAGTAAGGGGCACGACAGGGACGGCAAAATGACCCCAGCACGAGGAACGGGACAAGATCCAGCATACTGCCCTGGGAACCTGTAATTGGCTCCAAAGCTGTGAGGTGACGTTATCGGTTCAACAAAGGCACCAGCGGGGACTGCGACGGATCCCTAAAACCCAGTGGTTCCATGAAACCGTTTTCCCCCTCTCAGCAAACAGAAAAGCCACAGTTCCCATTTAGTTTCTTAAGAGTTCGTCACAAGGTTCGGGCATGCATGGGGAAAAAACCCAAAAGGGACAAACCATTGGAAAAAGAGAGTTCAAAGTAGAGGGAGGTCCCACCCACGTGGGCAGCAGGGGGAGCTCAGTGGGGGGAGCTCGGAGTCCTCCCCGGCAGGACTGTGCACACAAACTGCCCGATGTCTGCTTGGCAACCAGCCCTCCGCCAGACGATGGGAGTGCTGACAAGGACCTGGACCAAAAGGATATTTCAGGGGCCCTGGTCACCACCACCCCGTCGGAGTCTGCTGAACATGGCCCAGGTCTGTCCCAGCTGGACAGTGAGCTTGGAAGCTCCTGGGGACGCAGACAGCTAAGTGTCCATGCTGCTTGTGCAAGACCCTCCTTGCACACTGAAGAAATTCAACAAAGCTTCGCCGAATCATGTGGGAAGAAGGAAGGAAGGAGGCATCAGGGGTCCTGGCCACTGGCTGCCTCCCTGGATGAAAGGAATAGCACAAGGAATAGAGTCGATGGGTTCTAACAGCGCTGACGGTGGGGGCTGGGGCGGGGGGGGGGGGTGGCCATGCTTGGGGTGAGCACAACGTGACGTACAGAGCTGTCGAATGACCACGTGAGTCATACACCCGAAACTGCTGTCACACTGTGCATCAACTAGACTTGAATGAAAGGGAAGGGGGAGAGAAAATCTTAAAAAAAAAAAAATACCATAATTCTAGGAGAAGTCTGGGGCCTCATTAGTCCAATGCTCCCAGCACACGAGGTCGGCCCCAAATCTGGGACAGAGCTTTGCAGCCAGTGCGAAGAGGGGGATGCGTTTGGCTAAATGGTCCTTGGTGTCCCCTTAAAAGAAGCCACCAGCTCAGGGGAAGTACAACAGCTCATGCCTGAACACCGAAAGAAAGGGCTCCCATAGGTTTATGGAAAGAGAACAGAAAAAAGGTCTTTAAAGACCATGAGTTTCTCTCTTTTTTATAAATATTTTATTTGTTTGAGCAAGAGAGAGAGAGCATAGCAGGGGAAGCGGCAGAGGGAGAGGGAGAAACAGGCTCCCTACTGAGCAGGGAGCCTGACAAGGGCCTTGATCCCAGGACCCTGAGATCATGACCTCAGCCGCAGACACGTAACCGACTGAGCCACCCAGGTGCCCCAAAGACCGTGACTTTCATACGGCTGTTAATCTGAATCCCTGGTTTGGACCGAGTCCTTAAGAAGAAGCCGTCCCTGGGTATCACCTTCATCTTCCTGAGGGCTGCCTTGTCTGCTCAGTCTTTGGGTGCCTATTTGATTTTTTTCTCAACCCTGTGCATGTTACTGCTTTCGCCCAAGATGAAAACAAAAGCTTCAAGTTTACAGCACAGAAAAAAGAGGTAAGTACACACACACGGAATGAAACACAAGGAGGGGCGTGCTGTGATGGGGATAACCTTGAGTTCGTTCCCGCTCAGACACCGACGTCAATCTCTTGCAAACTTCCATGTTCTTAAGAACAGATCTCTGGCAACACACCTCCCAAATGACGGAGACACTGAAAGTGTCGGAGGGGGGCAACGGTGCAGGCTTCCGACATCCGACTCTCTCAAGTCACCTAACTTTTGTGCAAATTTGGTTTGTCTACAAATTAAGTCAGCTTCCTATCTGGATTGTATACAGAGCCTCCTCCTCCTGGTGCTGGGAGCCTGGAGGGTGGGGAGAAATCCAGGTGGGCTGCCAGGAAGAGGAGGCCCACTTTCCCTGGATGCGGGAGCATTTTCACAGACAAGAGCGATTTCCCCTCACGTGCAAAGTCACGGAATCATAGAATCTCAAAGCTAATGGACGTCCGCACATTTTGGAGTGCCCAAAAGTAAAAGGACTTGAGGTCAGGAACAGGAGGTGGGGACCTCAGAACTCGGTTCTCCAGAATTCTAAAACAAATATTCTTCTTGCTCCATCACCGTCTATTCTGGAACATTCCTTAAAAAACATCCACTGTCAAATGGGGTCCTGAATCTAAATTCGTACTCGCCACCTTTCTCCGTTACCTTCACCTTCGGTCACAGCAAGAACCTCCCTGGTGTCCTGGTTTCCACACCGGCCACCACTTCCCGTCCAGCAGCCAGAGCGACTCTCCCCACAGTCATGTCACAACAGATAATCCACAGAGACAGAGACCCAACTGGTGAGCGCCGGGGGGGGATACAGTGGCTGTTTCATGGGTACAAAGAGGTCTCCTTTGGGGGCGATGAAAATGTTTTTGTCAATGTGCTAAACCCCGAAGAGTTACGTGCTTTAGAATGGCTCATTTTATCTTGGGTGAATTTCATCTCAGTTAGGGAAAAAAAAAAAACAAAAAACACAACCGGCTTCAAATCTCTCCAGCAAATCCCCATCTTCCACAGAAGATGTCCACATCTAAGCCAGTGTCCACAGTGGCCTGAATGGCCTTCCCATCTCTCCCTCCCTCGATTCCAGACAGAGTGGAGGGGGCCAGGCACAAGCCCACCTCTCAGCCCACTTGCGCTGACGTCCCCTCCTCCTGGAAGATTCATGCCTCAGACATACCCAGAGGCTTGTGTCTTCATTTTATCCAGGTCCGTTGAAACATGAGCAACCACAGACACTCCCCGTCAACCCCACCAAAACAGTACCTCCTGTTGCCCTCTGCTCTGTGAGAGGAAAACAGTATCCCACTAGCTCGACACCCCATCATAGAGTTAGTCTACTGTCTGCTTTCCCTGGGAGAATATTTATTTATTTATTTATTTTAAGATTTTCCTTATTTATTTGAGAGAAAACAGAAGCGAGGGGAGGGGCAGAGGCAGAGGGAGCAGCAGACACCCCGTTGAGCAGGGAGCCTGACGTGGGGCTGGAGCCTGATCTGGGGCTCGATCCCAGGACTCCAGGATCACGACCTGAGCCGAAGGCAGACGCTTAACCGACCAACACCCCCAGGCGCCCCTCCCCAGGAAAATCTAAGCAGTGAAGGAAGGGACTCCATTATCAATATCCAGCACCCGGAACCTGACATGCAGCACATGGTCAGCAAAAACGTGTTGCAAGAATGAATCCATGTTCGTATGTTAAAAGTTCAAAGTTACCAGACCAGGGGAAACTCTTTTCCCAAGAGGGATCACAACACGCAGATGTTCGTACACTGCGTTTGACAAATGCTCACATCTCTGTCTCCTTCGGCTACTGTAACGGATAACCACAACCTTAGCCACTTCAACCCACACACGTGTTGTTTTGTTTTGTTTTGTTTTGTTTTTTTCTGGTTACAATTCTGGAAGCCAGAAATCAGAAATCAGTTTCGCCAAAGGGCTGCGTTCACTCTGCGGGTCCTGGGGGATAATCGTTCCCTGCCTCTTCCAGATTTCCTGGGGGCTACCGACATCCACTGGCTGTGGCCCCATCGCTCTAATCTCTGCCCTGCGGAGAATGGGAACACATCCTTAACCCAGAAAATGATGGGCACAGGAGTGCACCACACCAGCCTGCACACGAGGGACCACCCTCAGTTGGCTTTCCCTCCAGGTTTAGAAGGTGGTCCCCAACAGCAGCCATGACACCAAGAAGAACATGGCACGGGGGCCACGGGCAGCTAAGCACCAGTCTAAGGTGGTGACTCCAAGATCAGCCTCTTGTAGTCCCTCTTCTGCATTCTTGTGGATCCCTCCCCAATTCTGGCCCCAATTCATAGGATAAACCACATTTGTCCTCCAAGACACAGCTCACTGATGTCTCAAATGCAACAGGTCCAAAACCAAATTCCGTTCCCAAGCCACCACCTCCCATCTATGTATGTACATACGTAAGGATGGATGGATGTACTCCTAGCCTCCCAGAAGCCCGAACTCCAAATCAGACCCTTTCCGTGTTTCCACCCATCAAACACCCCACGCTCCATCACTTCCGATGTGGTCTTTAAAGACCATGTGTTTCATATGGCTTGTTTATCTCAACCCTCGGTTTGAACCAAGTCCTTAAGACGCTGTCCCTGGGGTTTCGTTTCCAGCTCACTTCCCACACCCCAGGTGTCCCCGAAGGGCTGGCAAGTAGAGAAAGTAAAAAGAGGAGGGAAACTATCACATCTGGGAGCAGGTTAAGAAAGGGACGTCCTGAGCCTCGCCTATCCCACTAAGATCTCTCTGAACTTCCTCCCCACATCTTCCCTGTTCCGCTTGCCAGGACAGTGCCCGTCTACCCTAAACCGCTTCTAGCAGGCCCTGCATGGCTCGCAGAATAAAACCCCCAGGACTTCCCAGGCTCTTTAACGTTGAGGGAAATGAGTGGTGAATGTGTGTTGACTCTGCCTACCTACCCCCCAGTTTCCTTCTTTCGGCCCTAATACCCCATTTCTCACAGAGAGTCAGACCTCTCCATTCCAGGGGTGGGAAACATGACCCACCCCAGACCCAGGGCAAGGGCCCACGAACCAGCTACTTAGTACGTCCCTGGCCCTGGCCATAGCATTTGGCTCTGAAAGGCCACCAGACTCGATGGGACTCGATCTCCCATCTCTCCGCCAGGCCAGGCCGGACATTCTCTAAACCAAACCAAAAAGAACACTACCAAAGCCAGTTCCCTCATCAGATTTCCAAGAGCCCCGTGGACCCTCTGTGCCTTTGCTCATGCTGATTCCTGGGTCTGAGTTGCCCTTCCCTCCTGGCCTCTGGGAATCCTGCGAATCCTTTCCTGAGCCCCTGGGACGTTCTGCGTATGTTTACTGCGGATGCCTGCTTACAGCTGGCCTCTCCCCACGCCCCGCCAAGGACTGGGGAAGCTGACACGGTAGGGCCACCCACAGTCTTCTCTGCATCTCGCCTAGGAGCTGCTCCATCCATGCTTCCTGCGTGAACGGGAGGAAGAGAGCAGAGCCGAGGAGATGCTCTCCCGTCTCAGCGCGCTCACACACTCCGCAGCGTCTCTGCCGGGTCTCGACCTTCCCCAGGCCGCTCTCCCTGGGACCCCCAGCACCCGCTGGTCATGTGAGGCAGGTGAAGCTGGTCTGAAGGTCTCTAGGGGCACAAGTGCAAATGCCAAGCTGTGGCCCCCACGAGTTCCGTGGGCTCCCTTCCAGGCTGCTCTGCTTTGCAAGTTTTTATAAACCTGTGACCTCTGACCCGGAAAAGCTGGCACGGCTCCATGCCTTCGGTCGAATCTGCAGATGGGCCCGGCAGGCCCACATGTGGCAATGTCAAGCCTCACTTCGGGTCAGGAAGGAAGGCTGCATAAAGATGCACATGGGAGGGGCGCCTGGGTGGCTCAGTGGGTTAAAGCCTCTGCCTTTGGCTCAGGTCATGATCTCAGGGTCCTGGGATCGAGCCCCGCATCGGGCTCTCTGCTCAGCAGGGAGCCTGCTTCTCCCTCTCTCTCTGCCTGCCTCTCTGCCTACTTGTGATCTCTGGCTGTCAAGTAAATAAATAAAATATTTAAAAAAAAAAAAAGATGCACATGGGAAGCCACTTCCTTCTGCCTGTGAGACCTTGGGGTGTCCCCGTCTCCTATATCGGGAGGCTCATGGTGCCCCCGTCCTTCCTGGGGAGCTCCTCTGCGGGGCCAGGCAGCCAGAGCTGCTGAAGGAGAAGGGACCCAGAGGAGAGAGATGCACGGGGACCCCCCCACACCCAATCTTCACCTGGAAAACAGTGAGGGGGCTTCCTCGGTGCACATGAAAACCACAGTCCCCATCTGCCCCAGGTGGGTAGGGCTCCCCTTTTTCCTTGCCCCCTCTTCCACACTGCCCTGCAGAGATCTTGGGGCTCAACGGGTGGAGAACCCGCTTCCAAGTCTGATCACGAGGCTGGTGGCTATGGAGACGGTAGCTCCTTGCCCCATGAAGAGACGCTTTGGTCCATGGGTTCTCTCGTGATTCCCGTCATCACTTTGGGGGACTGGATGCGAGGACTCATGGCACAAGTTGGCCCTCAGTGTTTCAACCCGCTTTGCTCTGCACTGCTGGGCTGTATGGCTCAAGGGGGCCCCTCAGTTTGAAAGGCTTCTCTGAAACTGTCTGAGGGGTCTAGGACCGGGGGCGGGTGGGGTGGGGGGACTGCCAGACCAGCTGAGCAACTCCCTCCCCAGGCCCAAATGGGCCCGCCAACCCACGAAGCCCATGCATGAGGTAGACCAGATGTCCCGAGGACGTATCCCAGGATCCCATGAAGATTCCAGAAGGCAAGCGGGATGCGTACATTGCTCCTGCTGGCTGCCGTGGTAATTCTGTAGGCCTATGGAAGATCAGACACCCTTAGCATGCTGACTTGGGGTGACTCAAATTATTCATATGGACAGGAGCCCACACCTCCCCACGGCCACCTACCCCCATGGTCACCTCCCTGACCTGCTGTCTAAATCAGTGTCGCTCAAGCCCAGATCAACATCAGAATCACCAGGGGAGCTTTTAAAACACAAGATGCCTTGGGAATGGAAGCTCAATCGAAATCAAAAGACCCAGGCCCTGCTCTTTCATTTTTGGTATTTTTTTGTTTTGTTTTGTTTGTTTTAAATTCCCCAGATCATTCTAGAATGTTGAGAAGACCTGCTTTAAATGGACAGCCATGGATCTCAAGTAGGGACTCAATGCTCACTACTCTGTCCTAAGTGTAAACTCCGCAGGCTAATCATCTAGGCATCTCTGGGACACACGAGCGCCAGGGGGTCTTGCTACCCAAAGTGGGACCCGAGGACAGCAGCAGGAACACAACCCGGGAGCTCCTTGGAAATCCGAACCCGCCTCGTGACAAATCCCCGGGTGATCCGTTCACACATTCACATTTCGAGAAACACAGCTCCAGCCACGCAGAAACTGTGCTCGAGTTAAACTGTGGACTGTTTTCCGTCTTCAAAACAACTCAGCGGATGGTCTTGCCTCACACGTTGCTGAGAAAGACAGGAGCCATCTGATGGCAGCTGGTCATTAACACGTGGCTCCAATTCCATCCTCCCACGGCAGCGCACACGTGCACAGCCCTCCCTCCCATCACGGGGACGGAAAGGCCCTCCTCCTCCTCCTATCAAAGGCCAGCTACCTGCTTCCTACCTCGCAGCACATTACACCTAGCTTTCAAAAGAGAGAGAGAGAGAAATAGATCCTTTGACCCCACTCCTCCAAGCCCTGCCCATTCCTCTGCTTCTTGTCACAGCAAATATTTTCACCAGAAGAGTCGCTCATGGCCGTGAGCTCTATTTTCTTAGCTCCTACGCCCTCAGACTCACTCCATTGGGCCTGATCTCCCAGTGCCACCCAGGACCGCCATGCTGCTTACCTTGGAATCTTTTCGAGTCTCTTTGGCCCATCAGCAGTGTACCACATTTCCTCCTTCTGGAAACCATGACTCGTCTTGGCTTCCATGACATCTCACATGTCTCGGGTCATCTTTCTAGATCTTCCCCCTATGCCCAGTCTTAAACGGGGCAGCAAGTTCCTGCCCTTCCCTCATTTCTCTATATCCTCACTCTCTTCAGTGACCTTCCCCTGTCCCACAGCATTTCCCACCCTCCATTCCCTGATGACCCTAAATCCTGATCTCCAGCCCTGACCTTTCCCCATGCCCACCTACCTGGCTGGCTCCTGGCCATCTCTCCAGGGATCCTCAGGAGAATTCTCTAACAACCCCCCAAAAGGACCCCATTTCTCACTGCCAAAGACAAAGCAAACCAAAACAAAACCTGCTCTATACGCTTCCTTTTGGCAAATGGCCCACAATCCATCCTGTTCCTTAAGCCCAAAATCTAAGATCATCAAATTCTCCCATTTTGGGGTGCCTGGATGACTCAGTCAGTCAAGCATCTGCCTTCAGCTCAGGTCATGATCCTGGGGTCCTGGGATCGAGCCTTGAATGGGGCTCCCTGCTTAGCGGGGAGCCTGCTTCTCCCTCTCCCCCTGCACATTCTCTCTCTCTCTCTCTCTCTCTCTCTCTCACACACACACACACACACACAAATAAATAAATACAAAATCTTTAAAATAAAAAAAATTATTTCTCCCACCTTCCCTGTCCACTCTTTTGGATTGATCTCCAAAAGCCCCCTGGGATCCATCCACAGCTTTGTCTCCGGGGCCGCCACCCTGTCCCCAAGGCACCAGCAGCACTCCCGGACTCATTACAAGGACCTTGCCAGTCTCCTGTTCCACACTTACCCCCTACAATTCACTCTACAACATGGCAGCCAGAGTGCCCTTACAGAGCGTTAATCATCTTACATCAACCGTTCAGTAAAACCAATCAAAGGCTTTGCACTACGTCAGAAGAGAGATACCGAGACTACGGAGCCTAATTCACGAAGCAAGAAAGTCTATCTTCTCTCTACCTCACCTCACCTGATTCGCACCGGCCACACAGACCTTAAGCTCCATGCTGGTCAGCACAGATGGCATCAGCTTCACCAGGCTATTGAAAGCTACACTTAAATGGGCTAAAACTAAAACAAAACACCCAATTCTGTCCCCGTCTTGGCAGAAAGCTCTGCAGACCATGCTGACCTAGCATCTCCTTGGATGGGGCAGGTTTGGCTCTTCCTGGTGGCTTGGGCCCTGGCCGTCCCCCTGCCTTTCCCCCCAGCTCTTCCCATGGTGAGTTTAGGCATCGGCTTAAATGTCACCTCCTCAGGGAGGCCCTCCTTGAACACTCCATCTAAAGAAGTCAGCAGTGGGGCGCCTGGGTGGCTCAGCGGGTTAAAGCCTCTGCCTTCGGCTCAGGTCATGATCCCAGGGTCCTGAGATCGAGCCCCGCATCGGGCTCTCTGCTCGGCAGGAAGCCTGCTTCCTCCTCCCTCTCTCTCTCTCTGCATGCCTCTCTGCCTACTTGTGATCTCTATCTGTCAAATAAAATAAATAAAATCTTAAAAAAAAAAAAAAAAGAAGTCAGCAGTGATTCCTGATCATGGGAACCAAGACTTAATTAACTCTCCACAATTACTCCTAAGAGTGACAGTTCCAGACTTCATGGAGAATCAGAGGCACCTGGGAAGTTGGTAAGAACACACAGGGTCAGACTCATGGATGTGGGACACGGTTTGGGTCTCTGTCCTTTTCCCATGTTTCCCAGGTGACTTGGGGACCCACCCATTTCAAGACCCACTGCTTTTTAGAACATCAGACCTACAACACAGTTGCACGAGCTCTACCCCTTCCCCCCAGTTCAGAATGTCTGGGAGGTGACCGACGCAGGGGATATACCCTCCACTCACACAAACATGCTCTTTCAAGTCTTAAAAGTGACTGCCTGTGACAGACCAAAGAAGGTCCCCCCAAACACAGGGGCATTCTGATGCTGGGAGTCTCCAAGTAGAAACCTCCTATGACCAAAGCAACTTGGTGGGGGTGTGATGAAGTCAGGGATTCTGAGACGGGGAGGTCACGCTGAATTGTCCAGGTGGGCCCCAGATTCAATCACAAGGGTCTTTCTAAGAGGGAGATGGGAAGAGCAAAGAGGGAAGACGCCACGTGAGGTCAGAGTCAAGGAGAAAAGGTAATATCATGTGAGCAAAGGAAGGAGCCTCTGGAACACGGAGGAGGAAAGATACGGACACAGTACCCCCAGAGCCTCCAGAAAGAACCAGCCCCGGACACCTTCATTTCAGCTTTACAAGACTCATTTCCAGGGATGCCTGGATGGCTTGGTCAGTTAAGCGTCCGACTCTTGATTTTGGCTCAGGTCACGATCTCAGGGTCATGAGATCAAGCCCCGCTCTGGGCTAGCAGGGAATCTGCTTGAGATTCTCTCTCTCACTCCTCCTCCTCCTCTGTCCCTCCCCCGCCCTCTCTCTTTGTGGCACAAACACAGAACATTTCCGCCACTACAGCAAGTTCTACTGGACTGTGCTGGTTCAGACCACCTCTCCAAGCATGCTTGGCTCCAGCTCCAATGCCAGGTCCCTGCCTAGAAAAGCTCAGAGGGAGAAAAATGCAGCCAGCACACCCCATTCTACCCCGGAACTCCCTCTTGAGCATGTGTCTTAAGACACAACGGCCAGCCGTGGCATCTAGAGCTTTCTGGCCCAGCCAGGTCCACCGGCCCATTGCAAAGACTCTATCTTTGGAAAGTGGGAAGTAAGAAGTAGTAGATGAGGCAACCCCTCATGCAGGGGTGAGGTGGGGGAAGGTGGAGGTTAGAAGCAGATTCTGGGAATGCTATCGAGAGCAGCAAATTCTGATGTGGAAGGCAGGCCTCCCTGGAGACCCGAGAATTTGCAAGGCAAGCCACTGGCCTGCAGAAGCGCTAGACCAGGGCTCAGAAGGCTCCACAGGGCAGAGGGTCTACTCCCTGTGTGGCTCTTGGGAGGCTGGAGAACCATATCCACTCACATGCCACACCCTACCCCAGAGTGACAGTGTGGGGACAGACAGGGAGAGGAAGCTGATGGAAACCGAAGACACAAAATTCCTCTGTACAGAAACCTTTAAAATTTGAAAATACTTGGGCTGGCAAGGCTGTAGGGACACGGGGGTCCTAGACATTGCTGGTGGTGCAGGGGGCGGGAGGTGGGGGGAAGCCAGAGCTGCCCCCTTGAAGGCAATCTGGCATTTTCCATCAAAATTACAGACAATGGGGCACCTGGGTGGCTCAATCGGTTAAGCATCCAACTCTTGATTTCGGCTCAGGTCATGATCTCAGGGTGGTAGGATGGAGCCCCACATCCAGCTCCACACTCAGCAGGGGGTCTGCTTGGGATTTTCTCTTTCTGCCCCTCCCCCTGCTCTCTCTCTCTCTCAAATAAATAAAACTTTTTTTTTTTTAAATTCCAGATGCTCATCCTCTTTGCTCCAGCTTTTCAACCTCAGGAATTCATCCTTCAGAGATACTCACCCCTGCTAGCACGACAGACACAGCAAGGTAATCCACAGCAGGTAAAGGTAACAGGAAAAGCCCAGAGGCAACCCATACGCCCATCAGTGAAACAAGTTCGGGAAGGTGGGAAGGAGAACGAGGATCCTTTCCATTGACTCAACTCCAGGATAGACGGTTTTCGGTTTTGAAACTCACAGCAGGAGCAAGGTGCGGGGTGGGGGGGCTAGCACCTGAGGGAGGGAGAGCACAGCTAGTACGTGTTTATAGATACCTGCACAGATTCTAGAAGGACCCACGGGAAGCCGGTAATGTGGGTAATGTGCTTGCCTCCGGGGAAGAGAAGCTACGGTGTCAAGGTCAGGTGTGGGAAGGAGGCCAAGTTTTTACTTTAAATTTTTGAGTCCCTTTCGAAGAGCAGACGTGATCTGTATTTGATAAGCATCAAATTAACAAATGAAAACATGCTTCTGGTATGCAGACGCCACAGAGAGTTTAAAGGCACCCTTCTGCAGCGAGGCTACGATCTCAATGGGAAAACGGTGCCTGCCAGGTGAGTCGGCCCACCGTAACCCACAGGCTCCTCCGTTCCCTGTCTCCCTGTAGTGGGCACCCCCGCCCCACAGACCAAAGCCTCCAAGGAGGCATGCCCAAACTCCAGGCCTCAGCAGATCTGGGCTATGCTCCCACCTTAGGAAATGACCAGGGGTATCCTCCCCCTCCAACCCCACCTCTGGCTGGCCTTCGGGGTCCCGTCCCCAACCAGGGTGCCACAGCATCCTAGGAACCCCGACAGGGCCGGGTACCCACAGCCACCGCTCCCCAGCCAGCGCCTCCATCCAGGGAAGAACATAAAACAAGTCCCAGGGCTGCCGTCTGATAATCGCTATGGACACCAGACACCAGCCTGCATTGGGTCTGGGTCCAATTAGCCACCCCCACAACAACACCATAGCAACAAAGGTAATATTATTGTTCTAAAAAGAAGAAGAAGAAACCACACACACACACAGAGCATTGTGCGATGGCTTTTAAAACCACAAAGATAACGTTTCTCCATACCCAGCAACTGGGGCCTCTCACTTCCGAATGCTGAGGCATATTCAGTATTAATCCTCCAGGCTCAGAGCCACGAGGTCTCTACACGACCCCAAGATGTGTGCCCTCCCCGGGAAAAACAGGCACGAGAATACGTCCCAGGCCAGCCTGGAGAGGAGGCTGTGCTCTTCCCTCTGCCTCCCTCTTGGAGGGAGGGAGGCTGGTAGGAGGGGAGCGTGGGGGGCTGGAGGCAGGACGCTCCACGTGGCCCGGGCCCCTGTCCCTCGGTCTGGCTGTCTGCCTGTCCTCTCGGTGCCAGACCCAGGCAGGGCACTGGGGTTTCAGGGGTGGCATCAATGAGCCACACACTCATCTTCAGACCTAAATGTGGAAAGCATTAGGCCAAATGAAGAGACATAAATCAGGAGGGGAGCTCGCGGCACAGAGGAAAACAGCCCTTCTCGGAGAGCAGGCAGCTGCCTCTGTTGCACAAGAGTGGAGTGAGTCACCAGCCGGCAGGGGGAGGACTGGGGAGTGAGGAGGCGGTGGCAGCAGGGAGGGGAGCCCCCAGTGGGACGGGGCGGGTGTCCAGGGCAGGCGGGGTGGCGGGTTGGGGGGAGTGGTACAAAAACACAGCTGTGGGTTTTCTAGCTTAAGCACACTTCATCAGCAGTCCGGGCGGAGGGGAGCAAAATAGCACCTCCCTCCCCAAAGCAGGAAGTGTTTCAAAAACGTGTCCTCCCCAGAGAAGACAGCGGGAAGGAGCTTTCCCCAACAGCCAACTGGTCACCCGCTACAGCCTGCAGCTGCTTCCTGGGGAAGCAACCCTCGCCCGGGAAACACACGCCTCCCCCTGTCCTCTGTGGCTCCCCCCAACCGGCCCCGGACTCTTTGGGGGACCCCCCTCGCCTGCAGTGCCCATCATAGGCACACAGCTCTTGCCCCCCCCCCCTTACCCATCCTTACTGCTGTTTCTTATCTTTTCTTCTTTTCCTTCTTCCAAACACATCAGCCTCCAGGCAAGCTGCTGCTGACAAGCCAAACCCCTCAGGCTCCCTGGTCCCTGGTCCCTGGTCCCCGGGGGGGGGGGGGGGGGAACCTCCCAACATCTCTTAAGACCTTGCTTCACACCCCAACTCCATAGGTCCTGAGTGCCGGCTGTGTGCAAGGCACTGGTGGTCCTAGGGGGTGGCTGGGGAGACGGGAGCCCCCCAATCAGGCGATTTGGTGGGTGACACAGAAGCACCAGGACATCTGAGCCCGGGAGGCTCTGGAAATGAGCCCAGCCGGACCCCTTGGGTTTGAGCAGGACGATGCCTCATACCATCTCCATTTTGCTCTGGTGAAAGGGGAGGTGAGGCACGGGGACCAGGGGAACCCTCAGATTCTGATGACAGCCCCCCCCCAACGCGAGAAACACACAGAACAGGGCACCCGGGTGGCTCTGTCGGTGACATGTCTGCCTTCAGCTCAGGTCCTGATCCCCGGGTCCTGGGATCGAGTCCCGCCTTAGGCTCCCTGCTCAGTGGGGAGCCTGCTTCTCCCTCTCTCCCTCTTTGCCCCTCCCCACCCCCACTCATACTCTTTCTCCCTTATATTAAAAAAACAAAAAACAAAAAACAAAAAAAAAACCTGAAAGAAACACACAGGCAAAACAGTGCCCTGCAGTGCTTAGCTACCCCACAGCCTCCCCCAGAGAGCAGGGCAAACAGCTGGGCCCCCTGAAGCCACTGGGCGCTCAGGGGGCCCAACAGAAAGCCCTGACTGGGGAGAGGGCTCGTGCGGAAGAGACCCAGGAATGGCCCTATCAGAGGACAGGGTAGAAGAAGAGGGCATTCCAGCCCAGGGGACGCTCTTCCACTCATCTCCCAAGAAATAACTTCCTGAGCAGACATGCCTGCTTGGGGTAGCTTGGGACCACAAACCAGGGGGCTCACACCAGCATTGATCTATGGTCTCAGGGTTCTGGAGGTCAGAAGCCTGAAGGGGTCTCGTGGGTCTGAAGCTGAAGCATTAGCCGGGCTGACCCCTTCCAGAGGCCTGGGAGAGAACGGCGGAGTCTGGCTCAGCTTCCGGAGGCTGCCGTGTCGTCCCTCGGCATGGAGCTCCTTCCTAGCATTGCTCAGCCTCCCACTTCTTGTCTCACAGCTGCTCCTGAACCGGCCATCCTGCCTACCTCTAACATGAAGGAGCCCTGTCATCACGCAGAGCCCCGCCGCAGAGAGGCCAGCGCTCCTCCGCATCTCGACAGCATTCACGTCACCGTACCTGCAGAACCGGAGCATGGTGTGGGTACCTGTCCGGGGCTCTGGACTGGACATCTCTGGGGGACCCACATGGGCTGCAAAGGCCCTCGCAAGGAAGCATGCCCGGGACATTTGCAGGGACACCGTGGAGGCTGGTTGGCAGGAGGAGGAGCGGGATGGGGGCAGGGGGTGGACACTGAGGTCACATGGTGCCCTGCCAGCCACAGGGGCCGCTTCCTTGGCTCGGCTCCACCGTCGTGGGAACCCGTCACCGTGTCCTGAGGAGACGTGGGACATAACCAGACTTGTTAGTTAAGAACAGATGGGACCCTGGCAGAGCAGCCAGGCAGTGACCACAAGAGTCCGGGGCAAGGACAGTGGCTTCAGCTCACCCAGAGGATGGCGGCCGGGGAGTGGCGTGAAGAGGCTGCATTTTCTATAAATCTCTTTGGAAGGAAGAGTCCACATGTGTACCTGCAAACTGAACATGAGAAGGGGCGGGTGGACGACAGGGAGCCGGAGACTCTGTGGGCTACGACACAAGCAGCTATAAGGACACACCTGCCCTTCACTGGAAGGCTGCAGGGGGCTCGGACCTGGAGGGAAGGACCAGGTGTGATGTCTGGAGCCACGGCATCCTCGGCGGAGCCAGGAGGCCAAGAGCAAACCGGGGAGCAGCACCTGGAAGCAGGCTTGCCATCCCCAGAGCAGCAGACTCCTGCCAGGGGACGCTGCCCGAGGTCTGGGCGGGGAATCTGGGTCTGGCCGTGACCCCAAGAGGAATGGGAAGCACCAGAGGTGTGGAGACGGCGGCGACTACCCTGGATTAAGCAGGTGAGCCGGGCACTGGTTGGAAGGCAGATGAGTAAACAGGGATTTTGCTTTCGCCCTCAATTGCTCAACCAGGATTTTCCACTTCCCACGGCCCGCAGGGCGGGAACCGCGTTACAGGGCAGGGAGGGGGCGGGTGGGATTCAGGAATGTGGTCCTAACAGGCTCCAAAAATCCTGAGCTACACCAGCTCCCAGCTCCAATCACTCACTACCTGGTCAGCTCCTGGGGCCCCCCCTGCCACCCACAGGGGGATTCAGGAAGTTTCTTCCATCTCGGAGCCAGCGAGATCCTCCTCCGGGGACCCACACATTGCAAGGACAGAGCAGGGCCAAGGGGAGGCGGCCCGAGGTGTGGGCACCTCCCCTGCGACGCAGGTCCTCCCCTCCCACTGGACACGAGCAAGCGCTCCCGGGGCCCCCCTACCCATTCATTCATCTGACAAATACTTAGCGAGCACCTCCCAAGCGCCAGGTGCTGTTTCAGGACACTTGGGGCACGTCTGTGACAAAACAGAAGAGAAAGAAAGGAAAAAAAAACCAAAACAACAAAAAAACACCACCTCTGCCTTCACTCAGTGTTCATTCCAGCACAGGGCGGAGGGAGGGAGGGGCAGAGAATTAAAATAAGAGATACGGAAACTATAAAGAACATGACATGATGACAAGGAAACAAACAACCAGGTAAGGGGAGCCCGGAGTCTGGGGTAGAGTGAAGGGTGGGTGGCAATTTTCAACAGGGCGAGATGTTTGCAGTGGATGATCTTTCTAGCCCTTCCCATCCCTTTCCTCCTTCTGCCTTTCACGAGCTCACCCAGCAGGTAGTTCCTGCAGCTCACCCCAGGCCTGCCCCCAGGCATGCTGCTTCCACAAAATGTGCACTTATTCAGGGGTAGACATGAAGACAACACATTCTAGAAGGGTCCAAAGGAGCAGAAACGTGTCTCGTGGGATTCCCGCGGGCGTGCCCATCGCCATGGAACAGGAAGCCTGCTGGATGGGGGACAGCACTGGGGGACCCTCCCAAGGCCCCTGGTCGGCTTCCCTCCTCCCGCTTCCCGCCCCTCCGCCGTCCCCGTCGTCACCACTGAGACCACCATGACCCAGGTTCACGGAAACTGTGCTCTTCTCACCACCAGAAACCACAACTCTGGAAGCCACCCACAGAATGTCCCTGTAGCAGGCCCAGCTGCCATCCAAAGCATCACTGGTTTTCGGGGCCCCCTCAGCTAACCGGTCCACTCCACGCTTCACTCGCGACATTGCCGGGGGCAGTGCCCACCCCAGGACTGAGGGGACCCCACAGGTTACCCTCTCCTGTGATTGGAGCATCTCCATTGGGCTGGGTGACTGCTTTGCCGGGCTGTGCTCGCTCCCACGCCCATGGCAGCCTGGTGGCAGAGGATGGGCAGAAGGGGAGGTCACACCTAGGGTCCTCATGCCTCTGACCCCAACTTGGAACTCTGACCGGCAGCGCTAACCATGCAAGGGAAATGCAAGTGAGCAAGTGAACGGAAAACCCAGGCTTCTCCTGTTTCGGAGGCAAGTCAAGGCTGACTTTGGGTACACATCCCTGACAGTGTCCCGGCCTGTGGACCCTCCTGGCTCCTCCCACGACGCATCCAGCTGTGAGCCAGCTGGCCTGGGGCTGGCCTCAGGCTGCAGTGGAAGAGACAGCTACCCGGAGCTGGTCCAGCTGCCATCCAGCTCCCTCAGCCTTGCCCTAAACTCTTCCTGTCTCATCTCCCCCTCCCCCCCAACCCCAGAGTTGTGAGGACTTGAAAAGTTGAAACATCATGGCTTTTCCTTCCTGTCCCACAACACAGTCTCCCCCAAATGTTTCAGCTAGACCGGGACTCGATCCCCACATGGCCAGCAGAAGATCCCAAAAGCACAGCGATCAGAGTCCAGAGTTGGCAGCTGGGGGACCGGGAAGGAGAGGTGAAGAGAAGGCAGCTCCGGGAACTTCCCCTCCCCATCTCAACCTCTCCCACCTCCCCTCCCCTCTGCTCCCCTCCCTCCCCACCATCTGCTTGCCTTCATGGCTGCTCCACCAAAGCAAAGGCCTGCTGGGACCCCAAACTGGGGACACCTCGCTGCCACATTGGGGGTGCAGATACGTTTAGGATGGGGTAAGTGGAGGGGCTGAGGGGTCCCCACTCCCCTCTATGGGATGGGGATGCAGAAGGACTACAGGGGAAGCGACCAGCGGCTTCCATCGTAGGCTCTGGCGTGAGATGGTCCGCGTACAAATCCTGTCAGCTTTCCCATCTGTAAAATGGGCCCGATCACACCTCATGAGTGTGTTGTGAGGATATGACGAGTTAATGAAGAAAGGTGCAGTGTTTAGCACGGTGCCTAGAAGACAGTGCATTGTCTATAAGCGCTGCCTATCATTACAACGTATTTCTGAACCAGCAGATCCCTTTGGAAACACGTGGCTGAGCACGCTTACGAGAAACTAGAGATCTCATCCAGTCTCCTGAGACTGTTTCCCTGGTCCTCGATTTCAACCTCTGACCTACACTTCTCCACCCCATTCCTTCCAACCAAGTCTCGGAGGCCCCGGAGACTGGGTCTCGGGGGGAGGCCTGGGGAGGTCAGGGGTGCCCTGACACAAGGGTAGAGGGAGTTATGATCAGAATCCCCCAAGAGGAGGCGTTCTCATCTGCAAACAGAGGCAGCACCGCTCTCCCCCCACCCATCCAGGGGACCACACCACGGAAACCCCCAAAGCCTCAGAAACAGTCCAGCCGCTGTGTCGGTGCATCCTGCCTGCCCTGGGAGACTTGTCCTTCGAGCACTTTCTTCCTGGTAGAGTGGCTGGTGCCCAAGCCAGAGACTTTCAGGAACCCTCCCAGGCTGAGCCAGAGAACCAGATACAGGGGCACGCTCCCCAAACACGGGCGTGTATGCGTGCGGCCCTATTCAAATACTCAGCAATATGCTTGTTTTCTCAGATCAGGTGAGGAGCCCCCACCAGAAGGGGCAGCCTCACCCCACTGGCCTCATGGCCACCTCCGTGCCTGCTGGAAAGCCCCCAGCTCGCGGCGTAGAACCCCGGCGTCCCATCACAGCTCTGCAGCACCAACGAGCTCCTGACGGACACAGAGCTCCGTGTCTTCACCCAGAAACCCAGAACGTGACCTCATCCGCTTGCAGAATCAACTGAAATGTGTGAAAATGTGCAAGCTGGAAGGTTTTTGATTTTGGTTTTTTGTTTTGGGGTTTTTTGGGTTTTTTTTTTAGGTTGAATGGAAGACTCCGTGTTCAAACAAATATTTTCAGATCTCTCGCTCTGAATGTCTTTTGGTGGACAAGGTACCCATCAGTATGCCATGGAGTCCCCTGACGGACCGGGGAGAGCACTCAGACCTGTTTGCAAACAGCACCCGTGTGCATCAGAAACCTCCTGGAAAAGCCATCAAACCCAGATTTCCAGGCCCCGCGGCCAGTTTCTGCCCAAGAAGGTCCAGGGTGCAGCCCAGGGTCATGCACGGCCAGCAAGCTCCCAGGTCATGCCACCGCTCCTGTGGCCAGTCCAGGGACCACACTTTGAGAGTCCCCACCCTCCACATCGGAAGGCTGGAAACGATGCCAAGGATCACCCAGCGTGGTCCCAAGGAGAGCCCAGGAACATTCCCAGGGCCGAGGTGGGTTAAGAGGGCCTGGTCCGGTCCTGCGGCTGGAGTGATGGACACAAGGCTGTTGCACCTGCCACCTTGGTCACAGGCGGGGCTGCGGACAGGAGCCCCAGCACCCCATTAGCACACACCACCAGGAGCCCCGCCGGTTCCCATTTCCTGCACCTGGGGGTTGCAGAAGGAGGCCACAGAGATGCCAAGATGCCACCTTCAACACCCAGCCCGCTCTCCTCCCCACCCTCCCAGCCAGGACTCCGTGCCTCCCTTCCAGAAATAAACTGCAGTGGCTACTCAGCGAGGTATCGAGGTAGGGAGGGTGGAGACCAGGACCCCAGGGAAGGGAGGGAGCACAGCAGAGCCCCAGGACAGCTGAGTGGAGGCCAAATCCCTCCATCCTGAGCAGAGCCTGGAGACAGTGGTCTCTGGGGAGGGGGGACAGGGGGAGGGGTGGGCACGCACGCACACTGCACCCAGTGTCCAGCTGCACAATGCACAAGGGGCCTCCGGGGCAGGCAGCCAGGGCCCACTCATGCCAGTACCATCTGGGAGCCCTTGCCAGGCCTCGGAGGGCCAGCAGAAGAAGCTGGACTCTGTCCTGGGGCACAGTCGGGCTCTATTCTTATCTCAAGGGGGAATGCGTGACCCTCCTTGCCGTGAATGGGGGCCCCTGGCGAGGCGGAGGAGGAAACAGAGCCGGCACTGTGCCCTGGAGGGCTCCCCACACGGCTCCCGGCTCCGACCAGCCCCTCATGGCTGGGCCTTGCACAGCTTCCAACAAGGACTGGCCAGACTGGCGGCAGCAGAGGAACCGGACCGCCCCGGGCACGCTGGCCCCCCCTCACACGGCAGGTTGCCAGGGTCCCAGGTGAGACCCACAGGACAGGGCCCTCGAGGAAATGCAGCTTGCCAAATCCCGAAGGAAGGAGTCCAGCTATGCTCCTCACCCACCCCACCCCACCCCCCACGGCAGATACATCCCCACCTGCCTCCCCCAGTTACCATCTGCACTGGGAATACTTGACCTCAAGGGGCCCACGTGACCCCGACCCTCATGCATCCAACACTTCTAGATCTCATAGCGCAGACAAAGGACCCGCATGAGAGCCAGAGCTGCCACCGTGTACCCAGAGATCACCAAGTCACCAATCTCCTGAGTCTGCCAGTAGGAAAGCCTTTTGCGGGGGGGTTCAGTGACCAGTGTGGGGGAGGTAGGGGTACCAGGAAATTCTGGAGGGCTGGGGGGGAGACAGAAGAGAAGCTACAGAAGCCAAAGTCGCCAGCGGAGGGCTTAAAATAAGTATTTACTTGTCACCCGCCCCATGCCACGGCTATGGCTCTGGTGTGATTATTCCCATGGTAAAGATTAGAAAACAGAGGCCCCAAGAAGACAAGAGCTGTTCCTCATGTCACTGAGTCAGAGCCCAGGTCGGCACGTGGGCCTTCAATCCAGCACACTCTTTCCATGACAGCGGCCCCCTGCTCGGTGCCCGCGGGACGTAGAAGGACGCACAGGAGCGAGGCACTGGGAAGAGTATGACTGATCAGGGTACTGATTGAACTTGTCACTACGAGCTGAGTTCCCTTTTTACATCCTACCTCTAAAAAGGGGGGGGCAGAAAAAAGGAAAAAAGAAAAAAGCTCTGTATAGGCCTGCCAATCCCAGTCTTGGCCAATAAATGGGGTGTTGAGTCATTCCAAGGGCTGTGAATCGGTACAACCTTTCCGAAGAGCAAACCAATTTCAGTGCGAGAAGATGTCGTCATGAGGATGCGTGGTGCCAGGGATTTTAAGAGCCAAAAAAAAAAACAAACAAGGAAGCAACCTCAGTGTCCATCACTAGGGGATTACAAATAATAAACAGTTCATCCAAACAACGAACTAATAGCAAACACCAAAAAGAATGCTTTAGAGACGCACACTAAGATAGAAAGATTGTCGATAAATTTTAAGCGTCAAGAAAGAAACTAGTCTGCATGACTAGATGCGTAATATGACGAAGAAGAGGGAGAAGAGACCATCCTCTTTCCCAGCAGAACGAGAGAAGGAGGGAAGGGTAAGAGGCTGATGGGGGTGGCGTTGGGGTGGTGCTGGGAAGGAGGCCAGGGTGGTGGGGGGGGGCGTCCAGCGGACGTGGATGGTGGGAGCCACTGGAGAAGTCAGGCTAAGTCCTATTTCGTCCTCCTCTGGGTCGGCCTTAAAGGACGATGAAAATATCCGGAAAATATTTAGCTAGTAAACCTTTGAGAAGCCTGTTCACCCTGCTGTATTTATGAACACTTCCTGCCCTTTCCCCTCAACCCTCACACACACACACACACACACACACACACACACACACACATACACACACACACAACCGTCCATGGGACTCCCATCACGGAACTGTGGGGAGCTGGACAAGGTACACCCTGGGAGCTCCCTGGGTCTCCCCGCTGAGGGTGCTGCCAGTTTATGGTCCTGACTCAGCCTCCCAAGTCGCCCCCCCAAGTCTGCAGGGGACCCCACAGTAGGGGCTGAGCCTGGAGACGCCAGCCCACCAGGGACAACCGAGGCGGTAGCTCAGGGCAGGCGTGGATTTAGTGGGTCTTTCTTGCTTTCCTCTGACCAGGGGAAGCATCTGCTTTGACTCCTCCTTCTGGAGAATGCATCAGAGCGCTCAGGGAGGGAAACCAGGAATGATGAATGGGTGTGAGGAAGAGGGATGGAATTCACGTGCACACTCACAACCGTGTGCCCTCGTGATCTCCTCCATTCCCGAAAAGTTCCCAGAATTCGGGGAAGCTGTTCATTGGTCAAGCAGCAGCTCTGTGTTTGGAGGGTTAGGGGTCAATCCGACCCAATGTGGGGCTGTAGGAAGAAAACATGCTCCAGAACTGACCAGACGCCAGTTCTCAACCCAACCATAGCAGGACGGACACAGCCAGCTGGTTCTGGGTTCAAATCCCAGCTCGGACCCTTAAGCGAAGCTAAACGATCTTCCATCACTTTGTGGCATCTCCGTTTGCTCGACGGGAGGGCGACCGGTAAGGCTGACCAGACACAGCACCGGAGCCTGGGAATCTGGAAACCTGGGTGTGTGTGCGGGCTGCTTACTGGATGGGCGACCTTGGGTGAGTCACCACCCGTCCCTAGCACCCCATTTCCTATGCAGAGAGGAGGGTTACAAGGAGACTGTTGTGGGTTTTGGCCAGCGCACTATGTGGTTTGCTGCTGTTTTCCATTTGAATCAATACCGACATTATAAGATGGGGACCTTTGGGATTTCCAGCTGGGCCTGTGATCCCTATGATTGGCTGATTGGCTGACGCTGCCTGTTTCCAATGGCACATAATTCCTGGGATCTCTGCAGGGGAGGGGGCCCTACCTGGCCCCTGACATCTGAACCCGTTACCACCATCTGAGATGATCAAACATCCCAGGATTGTGGGTATCGGCGCCACTCTGAACGCTGAAATTAACTCATCAACAGTGACTAGGTGGGGAGCCCCGGGAGGGAGGCAGCACAGCCCCCACGAGCCCCTCCTTGGACCCGGCTCCAGCTTCCATCAGGGGGACTCCTGGGTTCCGGGGGTCACTGCCTGGCCTTCCCTCGGTTGCACAGTCTGTAGTGAGGAGGCGGGCCAGCTGGGGGTGGCCCAGCCAGGGGCTAGGGCTTTTGTTAGCTGTCTCCAGGCTCTGGAAGAGACCAGGGTCTGCAGTACTGCCGGGAACACTCATTTCTCTTTGGTCCCAGAACCCCAGCCAGCTTCCCCGGAAGCGTTTCAGCTGTGCACTCACGGAGGGACAGGCTCGCGGCTGGAGGCTACAGCTTGCGAACTTGATTTTGGAAAGCACTAGCCTGAACCAGGGCAGAGAACGATTCCTCTCCAAGAACAGGACCGCTGTCTCCAGCAGCCCTAAGCCCCCAAGCCCGTACAGGTTCCAACCCGGGCTCAGTGGAACCCAGAGCAGAGAGCTCCGAATAAATCTTGGAGCCGCCAAGCCTCTCCCCGAAAATGCTGATTCACCACGAGAACCACACCACGATCTGAGCCAGCTCCTGGGCCACCGCGGGAAGCACAGAGGCTCTGGACAGAGCGCAAGCAAACACTGAGTTAGGGACCTAAACAGCCGGGATTAGCTAATCCCTGCTCTCAGGGGTTCGCCTGGGGTGGGCGCCCAGGAGCAGCAGCGCCTGCAGGGGGAGACAGTGGGGGGGAGCATGTGGCCAGGCCTGGGGACCCCAGCACAGGACCTTGCCCAGGGCTGGGACCCTGAGTCACAGAGGAGGCCAAGCATGGGTCCTCCTGGCCCACACCCACAGTGCTGGGGCAGCAGAACTGCCCCGACCCACGCGTGGGAGGCAGAGGCCTCAGTGCTCCAGGATTCCGTTCTGCGGCGGAGCTTTCTAGAAGCAATAATTCCCTAATCCCCCTCCTGAATCAAAGCCAAGAAAGAACTGGCACAGGGGCCCACAGCCGGCTGTTCCCCGTACCTGGCCATCCCGGCGCTGACCTCCTGCCGCTAAGAAGGCATTGGGGGAGCATGGGCTGGGGTGGGCCGCGGGGCTCCCCATGCTCCCGGACCCCCAGCCCGGGCTCCCACACTTGATACAGTCAGCTCTGGTTTTGGATCTGTGGAATTCCAGAGCTACCTGCGGCCAAGTGCCTCCCCCTGCTCCCTCCCAACTCGCCCCTCCAGTTTGCCCCACTCACCAACCCCCTTCAAACTAGGCCAGATCAATAAAACTCTGGGTTTCCTGACTTCTATCTGTTCAACCGCATTGTTTGTTGCCGATTATCATTTCCAGGGAAGGTTTCCATCGAAATCTTGTATAGAATCCCCAACAAAAGCATTTTTTTTTAAACGTTAAGTGTTCCTTAATTGATTTGCTTTCTCCCTCTGGGTGAGGAGATGCTTCTCCATCCAGAGACTTAAAGAAATAACAGAGTTAAACCCTGATGGCAAAAGTGGCAAGACCATAAAATGGAGAGAGGACAGCCTTGGTGCTGGGACACGAGAGCCACAAGTCAAAGCATGAAGCTGGACCCCTTTGTCACCCCATTTACAAACATTACCTCGAGGTGGATCTAAATTCTCAGTGTAAGAGCCCAACCTATAAAATGCTTACAAGAAAACAGGTGTAAATCTTCACAACCTCGTCTTGGCCACAGTTTCCTAGGTATGACAGCAAAAACCACACGCAAGAGCGGGGGGAAAATACATAAAGTCGCCATCACCCAAATTAAAAACCTGTGTGCTTCAGAGCACATAAAGAGAAAAGATAACCCCCAGAGAAGGAAATTTCTGCCAATCGTCTATCTGATAAGGGACTTCTATCTGGAATATAGAAAGAATGCTTACAAACTCAGTAAAAAAAAAAAAAATGACATCGGTAATTTAAATCGGTTATGGAAAAATTGTTACAGGTTCTTTTTTTTTTTTTTTAAACATTTTATTTATTTACTTGAGAGAGAGCATGAGCGAGGAGAAGGTCAGAGGGAGAAGCAGACTCCCCAGGGAGCTGGGAGCCTGATGCGGGACTCGATCCCGGGACTCCAGGATCATGACCTGAGCCGAAGGCAGTCGCTTAACCAACTGAGCCACCCAGGCGCCCCTGGTTACAGGTTCTAATAAGACCTTTCTCCCAAGATGCAGGAAGCCAGTAAGCAGTTGAAGAGATGTTCAATATCATTCACCTCCGGGAAAATGCAAATCAAAACCACAATGAAAACACATGTCACACCCACTAGAACGGCCGTGATGGAAAAGACAGACTCTACCAAGTGTTGGCAAAGATGCAAAGGAATTAGACCCTGGTACAGATGGGGCTGGAAATCGGCCAGCAGCTTTGGAAAATCTTCTGGCAGTTCCTCCAAAGGTTAACCGTAGTTACCACGTAACGCAGCCACCGAATCTGTGACCCTCAACCCCACTTCACCCTGCATACATTCACACGTACGTGGACACCCACCGATGACTGCCACCTGTCTCAAAAGGCCTTCCACGCAGCCGTGGTCCAGTCTCCACCTGGCATTGCCTTCAAAGGCACATCATTCGGGCAACCAAAAACTATTTAAAGGCGATCTGATTTTTTTATTTTGTTTCCTTTTTTTAAGAATTTTTAGTTTTAAGTCATCTCTACACTCAGCGTGGGGCTCGAACTCACAGCCCTGAGATCGAGAGCTGCACGCTACACCGAGGGAGACAGGCAGGCGCCCCAAAAGGGACTGGATCTTTAAAGTCTCTTTAAAAGGTGAGGGGGGAGGGTGGCAGAGACGCCTGGATGGCTCAGTTGGTTAAGCATCTGCCTTTGGTTCAGGGCAGGATCCCAGGGTCCCAGGATCAAATCCTGCATCGGGCTCCATATTCAACCAGGAGTCTGCTTCTCCCTCTGACTCTGCCCCTTCACCTTGCTTGTGCACTCACTGTCTCTCTCACATGCGCAAATAAGTAAATAAGACCTTTAAAAAATAAATAAATAAAAATAAACAAAAACTAAAACTAGCTTTACTCCAACTGTGAGCCTCTGCCCATTACTCAGACTGGCTCCCCAGGGGGAAGGCTCCCCAGACACAGAGCTGGCCAGAGAGATTTCTCCCAAACTCCTAAAGGCCAGGCGGTTAGGAACGCCCCATCACACCCTGCTGGCTTACGTTTGTTTGTGTTCCCAATTTCGCCCAGTAGTGTTATTTTTAACGTGTGCTTTCCTGTCTTCACGTGGAGGAAACAATCTGGTCTTTTTCCCCCTTTTGCACTCACAGGCTCTGCTACAGCATTCTGAGCTCCGTGACGGGTGAGCTGGGGCCGGGGTTGGTGGGAGAGGAGGGAAGCATGGGGACGGTGCGCCCACCAGCCCCAGTAGGGGTGGGGGGAAGGGGTCTGCACTGCTCCCAGCCGAACAAGGTCTGGGAAGGAAATATATTTTCAGCGTTCGATCCAAGGGAGGAAGAGTAGCAGGGAAACAGTGGGGAAGCCCCCCAAGGGAGAGAAGAGACTTTTTCCAGATCCGGGCTGGGGTAGTTGAGAGCACGAGGGTATAGAATGAGCAACTTGGCATCCCCCCGGCACAAGGCCCAGAGCACGTGGGTGGGTCCCGCCTCATAAGAACACAAAGGCTGTCTGAGAGAGGATGAGACGCCCTGAATTAAAGCAAATGCCTCCCAAATGTTGTCTGTCTTTTATTAATGAATCACGGTGTCACCCACGGCCAAGTATTCCGTGACTAACGCTGACGGTTAAGGGGGTGCACAGGGCTCAATGACCCTCGGGGACAGGGGCCATGTGGGGAGCTGCCCCTCTGTGGGGCCTGCGTTCTCGGGCCAGGCCCCAGAGTGAGATTTCTCCCGAGGACATCCAAACCCAGCCACAGGTGTGGAGACGTGCTGGGGGTCCTCGGTTTCCCCCACTCGGCGCCCCAGGCTATAACGAGGGTGGCGGACACATCTTCTTCTCACAGCAAGAGCCAAGTCGCTGTCGCTACAGGGGACATGCAACTCAGCCACAAACCCCACCACTCTGGGCCTCAAAACCGATCTGCTGTCCACCACATCTGCTGCTGTCCTCCCGCACCGGACCACCATCCCATCCGGTCTGCCTATCTCCACCCATCACCGGCTTCCATCCACTCTCCACAGGCAGCCAGAGTGATTCAGGATGGGAAACCAGGTCATGTCCTCCACAGCTCACCACCCCTAACAGCTTCCCTTCAAACCTAAAAGAGGTAGAGTCCTTGCTCCAGCCCACAAGGTCCTGCGTGACCGGACTCTCCTCGACCTCTCTGACCTCAAACTCTTGCCCTCTCCTACTGCCTGCTTGCCCAACCTGAGCTGCACTGGCAATGCTGTTGTACCTCAGGGCCTTTGCACATGCTGTCCCTCTGCACAGAACAGTCTTCCCCCAGACTCCACCCAGCTCATTCCCTCCTCTGCTCAAATGTCACCTCAGCAAGGTCTTCCCTGACCACCCCACTTAAACATAAGCCTCCCTGGACCCTGCCTCATGCTCCATCCCTTTCCCTTCTCTATCGATCTTTCCAGAGTTTATCTGTTTCTTGGAATGTAAGCTCTACTGTACAGGGAACTGGTCTACTTTGTTCACTGCTGTGTTCCCAGTGCCTGGAACAATTCCTAGATGCTGCGTTAGCTCAATTAATATTTGTTGGATGAACGAGTGAAGGAGAAATGAATTGGGTGACTATGCCCCCTCATTTTACACTTTTTCCATGGTTCTTTTAGAGATGGGAAAGCATTTAAATCAACGCAGAGAAGGACTACAGATTCATCATTTTCCTTCCAACTCAATGGTAGGAAAGGAAAGCAAAACTATGCCCATTTTACAGCTAAGAGAACATAGGTCTGGGCCACTGTTAAGGGGGAGATGAAACATACTGCCTGTCCAAGGTCAGATTCGTCATCAAAAACCAAACTAACACGAGAATCCACATCTCTAGACACTCTGTCCTATGCCCTTTCTATCAAGTTGCCTCTGATATCAATGTTCCATCCTGCTAGGAGAACTATTAATATTGGTAATCATGGGGCACCTGGGTGGCTCGGCGGGTTAGGGCCTCTGCCTTCGGCTCAGGTCATGATCCCAGCGTCCTGGGATCAAGCCCCGCATCGGGCTCTCTGCTCTGTGGAGAGCCTGCTTCCTCCTCTCTCTGCCTGCCTCCATGCCTGTTTGTGATCTCTCTCTCTCTGTCAAATAAATAAATAAAATCTTTAAAAAAAATATTGGTAATCATATTGTTTTTAAATGGAACTATAAACGATCACCTTGAGAGATGCTGGTAACACATCCTTTGATAAAATTCCACAGCTGTTCGTAGCTTCAAAAATACCTCTCCTCGGTATTGGGACCAGCCTCGTCTTACACTCCCCATAAGAAGGCAAGAAAACGCACATAAAAAGGATATTAGAATGCTAAACAGAAAATATGCATGCTATCTAAAACCAACAGCAGGATCAGAATGACGAGGAAACTCCAGGGGAATTCCCATTAAAGAAGGAACATGACTATTTATTAACCTCCTTCTGGAGCAATCGATCATCAATAACCAATTTGAAAACATAATTAAATTTTATTCACCATAACAAGAAGGAAAATCCACTTCCTGGGAATGAGCTCGATGCAGGGGATACACAAGAAACCATTTACTGAGGAGATAAAGTGAGACTTAATTATGTGGAGATATTACGCTCCTGGATAGTGTCGAGAACTACAGAAGTCTGAGATTTTCTTACCCTCCATCCAGGAGCACACAGGGGCCTTTACACCCATTAATAACCCTCCTCAGAGAGGGTACTGGCATCTAGTCCCCCCTTCACAGAAGAGGCACAGATCAGTTTCCCTAAATTGAGGTCGTTCTGATGCCCCCGCTGCTGTCCTCCCACCACTTAGAAATCTATCACTTCTAAGGTATCAGCCTGGCCAGGCGGAATATCAGTGGCCAGAGCTCATTTTCTGGAACGTTCTGGGCGAGAGTGCCCCATAGGAAGATTCTAGGGGGTTGTGGAGGGCAAAAGGGAAGCAGCAGGGACCCCCTAGCTCATGCATGCTGTGGCCGACCTGTCCCACACCCTCCTTCAGCTTCTCTGACTCATGGGCCAAGTGTTTGGGACTCACTCCATGACCAAGAGTCTTGGATTCTGCAGGATGTCCACACTGACAAGATCAGGGGCAACTTCCATCCACTCCCACGGGTCTCCCTTCCTGACTCTACCCTGTGGGCTTTGAGCTCCAGTATCAGACGTGGCAACAGCAGCCTGACGCCAATACCCCTTAAAAACTAACCTTAAAAATGCGTGTATCTGTGCGTGTGTATGTGTGTCTGTCTACACACCTACCTGTGTTTCTGTGTACGTGTATGTCTGTGTGTAGAGACACACATCTACGCCGATCTCTGTGTCTCCTACCAGCCCTGACTTACCTTTGGAATTTCCTGATTTGGGAGGCTGCCCACAGGCCATACCCAGGGGACATCCGAGTCACTGTGTTTGAGGAAGGGCCCAGGCAGCCCCGAACAGCCCCTACAGATGTCCCAGGGCAGGTCCACACCCTTAAGCTCTGAATTCTTTCCTCCAGAGAGCCCAGCTCCTCAGCAATCAAAGGGAGGGAGGGGGACAGTGGAGGCATCACCCCAAATGTTTAACCCTAAAAAGACAGAATTAGAGACAGAGCTTTGGAATCACCACGACTCCAGATTAAATCCCAGTTCTGCTAAATACTAACCCAAAAGGGGCGCCTCAGTGGCCTAGTGGGTTAAGAATCTGCCTTCAGCTCAGGTCATGATCTCAGGGTCCTAGAATCGAGCCCCGTGTCAGACTCCCCGATCAGTGGGGAGTCTGCTTCTCCCTCTGCCTCTGCCCCTCCCCGCTCATGTTCTCTCTCACACTCGCAAATAAATAAATAAAATCTTTAAAAAAGAAAAAAAGGTACGATCCCAAGTGGCCTTGGGCAGGCTCTCTGTGAATCCCTCTCCTTTAAAATGGGTATAATGAAGTCCTTCCAACACAGGGCTGTAGAGATGGCTAAAAAAAATTTTTTTAATTGTTTTAAATAAAGCATAATGCTAAACAGGTGTTATTTTTGTTAAGATTACCACTCTTCAGAATAATTTTTTCACAGCTCACAGTGGTCCATGAGTAAGTATACTAAAAGACCCAGGGACAGAGTATATTATAAAGTCATATAGCAGTCACCAAGACAACTGCTAGAACTAAAAGCAGGTTGTAAACCTTTCAAGTTATCGGAAGAAACACACACACACACAATAAAGTCAATAAAACAGACTATATAGTAAGTACACAGCAAGTTAACTATGCAGTTTTAAAGGCTGAAATGAGAAAACCCAACATAAAATAAGAATGCTGAAGCAATCGTAATTCTTACAGAAAACGATTTTCAGAGGTCCCCTGTGCATTCCAAACATGTATGAGTTTCCCTATTTTCTGAAATCTGCAGGCAAACTTGATCAAGTGCTACAGTTCTGGGTGCGGGTACAGGCTGAATTCACAGAGGTGCAGACACTCACAGCAGAGTGTGTAATAAGAGCTGAACTGTGAACCCCACAAAGTTTGTGTATGCAGAAGTCCTAACCTCCAGGACCTCAGGATGAGACCCTATTCGGAGACAGGCCTTTAAAAGGGGGATGAATCGGGGTGCCTGGGTGGGTCCATTGGTTGAGTGTCTGACTCTTGGTTTCGGCTCAGGTCGTGATCTCAGGGTTGTGGGATCGAGCCCCATGTCAGGCTCTGCACTCAGCAGAAAGTCTGCTTGAGATTCTCTCTCTCTCTTTCTCCTTCTGCCTTTCCCCCCCTCCCCCAGCTCTCTTGCTCTCTCCCAAATAGATAGCTAGTTAGCTAGCTAGCTAGCTAGATAAGTAAATACTTGCCAAGAGGGGGTTAGGTCAAAATGAAGTCATCAGAGCCGGCTCTGTTTCAATAAGCCTGGTGTCCTCAAGAGAAGAGGAGGTTAGGACTCCTGGGTACAGAGGGGAAGACACAGGGAGAAGGTGGCCACTTCTCACAGGCCAGGGAGAGAAGGCTCCAGGACATCAGCCCTGCTGACACTCTGACCTTGAACTTCCAACATCTAGAGGGGAGAAGAGATAAAGCCTTGTGGAAGCCCCCCCAGTCTGTGCCACTTTGTTCTGGCAGCTGGAGCAAACAAGGACAGGGTGTCTGCTGGGTGCCACGGACACAGAGTCTCAGTTCAAGCCAATGAGTCTGGAGGGGAAAGGAGCCTGCGGAGCAGGGGATCAGGCAGAGCCAGCCCCATCCCAACCCCAACCTGGCCGGGGGCAGAGGGGGTCGGGGACCCCTGGGGCAGCAGGCTCCACACCACAGCAGCACAGGGGAAGCAGACCAGGGCCCTCCTGACCTGTGACCTCAGGAGACTCTCCTGGTACCAGTGACACCAAGGACGCAGGACACGGGGGACTGGTCCCATTTTGGCATCCCGTTCAAAGCTGAGAAATCTGCTGCTGTTCCGAAAACAGAGCCAGGAGTGTGTCCTGCCCACAGTGGCTGAGGAGCCCACCAAAAAGTGCCCAGGAGGACAGAGGGACTCCGCCTCTTAGGGGCTGCACCCAGGGAAACAGCCCCTGTTTGCGGGGGGAAGGGCTCTGATCACATCCCAGCCCCGGGATATGCATCTGGGGGCCTGGGTCTATCAGACCAGAGTGAATCATATGTCAAATTGGGACATGGGTCCAAAGCAGCCAGCCCATCTCTGCCAAACCCCTCACACCGCGTGAGAAAGGACCTAGAAATAAATGTGCATAGTGATGGAGGTTACATGTCTAAGAAAAAGAATACAGTCTTCCTTGAAGCAGGAAGAGAATTACATGGCAGACGCAAGCAGCCAGATGGATCCCTCCTGCCTGCCTCCTGACCAGAACCTTCTAGAAATAACCCCCGCCCCCAACGGACACAGCCAACTGGGCGAGGAAGTGGGGAAAGCAGACCAGAAGCCACTTGGTGTCAAAGATCACAGGTGTTTTCTAGAAATGCATAAAGCAGTTCCCGAAAAGGAGTATGATAGGGTCATTCCACCGAGACGATGCAAGAAAGGCCAGATTCCCCCATGCAGAGGGTGGAAGACCAAAAGGAAACCCACAGCCCATCGCGGGCACTGTGCTCACGCTGGTGTCTGGGGTGCTGTCGGGGGACGGGGACAGGAAGTGGGACGGAAAGCTCAGATGGGCGGCCAATGGAAAGACACCATCTCTACGCATCAGACAAGCACTGGGAAGGATGTATGCAAAGAACAAGAGAACTCCCATAGTCCTTCGGAGCAAGTCATGCCCAGGTTAGTCCAAGCGAAAGGTGCCCAGGGAAGCCCAGGCAGCAACACTTTGCTAATAAAGTGAGTTAAGGGGGGAGGCAGCAGAGGCTTGGAGGAACCCTAGGGCCTGCTGCTGTGTCAGCACTGGGGTTAAGCAGAGCCCATGGCCCCCAGGACCACATTCTGAGTTCCTGGCTTGAGGAAGAGGGGCATCTGTGGGTCCTATGTTCCTGCCAGGACACTGCTCCCCCAACCTTTGCTGAGCAGATGGAGGGGCTGGGTCGGGACGGGCAGCCAGAGGCAGCGCCTGGCTATGCCTTCTAAGCCCCCAGAAATGAGGGCCATCTCCTTGCCTTCAAAGGAGTAGAAATCCCAGAGCAAAGCTCTGGGGCTCAGTGAAGGCAACAGGCACCTTATTCAACCTGGGTGGGAGAGCAAGAAGAGCCACCTTGAGGATGAGAACTTGCCCCTGCTGGTCCCAAGCCAGGGTCTTCCTGGGAAGGGTCCAGAGCGTGAGCCCCAGGCCCTTTGAACCAGGTGACATTCATCACAGAAGGGACCTCAGGGACGTCTTCAGCACCGGGACGGATCCTCCTATCTTTCTTTACAAAACAAAACCGTCTCAAGAGACAGAGAGTGAATTCTCCAGAGCCTTGCTCCTCAGAGAGGGGGCCACAGACCAGCGTCCCTGGGAACTTGCCAGGAATGCAGATTCCCAGGCCCCCGGGTGACTCTGAGGCCTGCTGGGCTTCAGTGAACCATGGCTGGAAACCGACCACCTCAGTTCAGAACCACCTGCACACATCACTACCGAGGGGCGACAGTTCAAAGACCGCTCCTTTCCCTGCAGCAAGACAATAAAATGTCCTTTAGGACTTGAGCTCTTCTAGAATCCTTGCTCCTGTGGGCGTGCTCAACTGAGATTTATCTATCAAGTCAAGAATTTCTGTAAGCACGGAGGAAGCCAAAACACATATCCATACCTACCCAATTCACCTGAAAACCTTCTAAAGTATTTTCATCAGGAGAGTTTCTCAAACTTGCACAAGATCCACTGGGCAGACACATCTGGGTTTTGGCTTATGAATAAACACCTGTTTCCACACTTCCAGGCAGAAACACAGCACTGGGGTTGGCGTGGTTGTTTGTTTTTTTTTTTTTTTTTGGTAGAGGAGAAATGTATGTGTCCATGTGTTTAATTCCAGTGAAGTTTAAGTAGACAACGGCCTCCCTGAACTTGCAAAAACTCTCAGAGAACCTCAGATAAGTTGGTTTTTAAAAACACTCCAACAGAAGGAAACATCCCAAAAGTTTCTGTGAATGGTTTTCGATCACACAGCCGAAACCATCTATCCGTCTGGAATTTATTGGCTCTTTATTTAATTAAATAAAAATTATTTATTTATTTATTTGAGAGAGACAGAGAGAGAGAGAAGAGAGCACAAGCAGAGGGAGCAGGGAGAAGGGAGAGGGAGAAGCAGGCTCCCCACTGAGCCCAATGCGGGACTCGATCCCAGAACCCTGGGATCATGACCTGAGCCAAAGGCAGATGCTTAATCAACTGGGCCACCCAGGCAACACTGGAATTTACTAGCTACTTAAAAGTAACAGGAAACCTCCTTATATTTCCTCTTACAGACTAAAGTGAGACTCTAAGACCAGCCAAGCAGGGTAAGAAAACTCATCTGCATAAACACAGAATGACAGACTTCTGAAAATATATTGGATAATTGTGTTTGTACACACAGGATGGGATGGGATGGGGAGTGGGGGGACACACTCTCATGCCAAAGATCCAACTGTGATTTTATCAAAGCATCCCAAAACCAAGCTCGAACTCTCTTTTTTGTGATTCTTTTTTTTTTAAGATTTTTTATTTATTTATTTGACAGACAGAGATCACAAGTAGGCAGAGAGGCAGGCAGAGAGAGAAAGAGGAAGAAGCAGGCTCCCCACTAAGCAGAGAGCCCGATGCGGGGCTCGATCCCAGGACCCTGGGGTCATGACCTGAGCCGAAGGCAGAAGCTTTAAACCACTGAGCCACCCAGGCACCCCTCTAAAGCGATTCTTAAGTTAAAAAAACAAAAATTAAAAATAAATCAGAATACTTTTATCTAGATGTTGAAATGAGTGTGAACACTGCCAAGAGCTCATAACAGGACAGAACTCTGAATTAAAAGATCTGAATGTTCAGTCTATCCTGATCTAATGGGCACTTCCTAACCCAGAGCAAATCCCAAACCCCAAGTCTCCCGTGTCCTCAGCCATAAAATCCGGACAGTGGAAGGAGTCAAGTGCCGGTCCAAGCTCACAGACGTCCTGTGAGGGCCCAGCACTCACCCCCTGGAGCTCACGAAAACCTTCATTTACTTACAACAGGAGTTTTTGACCAGGGAGTTTGGGAAAGAGTCAAAATCATTTGGCTTTTGTGTTTCCTGATTTCTTGACTGTGTTTTGGTGCTGGGGGCAAGTGGCTTTGCTGGTTTCGGTTAACCTGGGCTCCTCCCCCCATCCCTCCGATGTCAAGAATCACCATGGAGGCGGGCAGAGGTCTCCCTCAGGAACACACAAGTAAAATTCCTGCTCCAGAAGGTTTGACAGAAGAGGCTCCATTTTTAAGGGGGTACCACAGCCAATCTGGTAGTCTTTTAGTATACTGCAGCCAAAGAATGAAGAAATCATTCTTCATAGGTATAATTCTGCAACTACCATGAATGACATTTAAGGGGGCACCTGGGTGGCTTGGTGGGTTAAAGCCTCTGCCTTTGACTCAGGTCATGATCTCAGAGTCCTGGGATCAAGCCCCGCATCAGGCTCTCTGCTTAACGGGGAGCCTGCTTCCCCCTCCCCTCCTCTCTCTCTCTGCCTGCCTCTCTGCCTGCTTGTGATCTCTGTCTGTCAAGTAATTAAATAAAATCTTTAAAAAAAAAAAAAAAAGAATTATGGGTTAGGAGCGCCCGGGTGGATCCATCGGTGAAGCATCTGGCCCTGGATTTAGGCTCAGGTCACGATCTCAGGGTCGTGAGATTGAGCCCCGTGTCGGGCTCTGCACTCAGCACGGAGTCTGCCTGGGAGTCTCTCCCTCTGCCTCTCTCCCCACCTCTCCCCACGCACTCACACTCTCTCGCCCTCTCTCAAATAAATCAAGCAATCTTAAAAAAAAAAAAAAGGGGATAACGGGTTAAAAACTTAGGAACAGTTCAGCACAGAGTCACTGAAACGAAAGCACACCCAGACAGACACCTGCACACACACATTCACAGCAGCATTATCCATCAGAGCCAAAAACGAGAACAACCCAAATGGCCATTGGCTGGTGGAACAGTAACTAAAATGTGTTCCATCCACATAGTGTAGGATTCCGTGTCTACAAAATGTCCCAAGCAGGTAAATCCACAGAGACGGACAGTAGAAGCTTTGGGGTGCGTGGGGTGGGGATAAGTTAAGGGAGGGAGAATGGGGTTGACTATTCATGGGTATGGGGTTTCTCTGGGGGGAGCTGGTGGTTTTCTAAAGTGAATTGTTGCAGCTTTTGTTTTGATCAGCCTACTAATATACCCTCTCATTTTGCGGGGTGACCCCCCCCAGGTAAGTCGATCATCTGGGTGGAAGTTACTGGTTGTTGGGGAGAGTCCACTCGCAGAGGTAAGCCAATGAGAGGTGAAAGATGGTGCCCTGTGGACATTATGTGAGCTCCTGGAGCCAGTCATCCCTGAACTCCACCCCCAAAATGTGAGCTCATACATTAACCTCCCCTCCCCTCTCCTTTTGGCTGAAACTCATGGATTGGATTTCTGCCACTTGCAACTTAAAGTCCTGGCCCCTTTTCCCTTCCCTCCTGGAAGGCAGTGATGATCTCTCATTATTACGTGCTCGGCACTGGCTAAGGCATTCTGGTGAACGAGGGGAGGATTAACAACAGGGCCCTGAGTTTTTAGAATATCACTTCCAAGTGAAGAATTGATTCCATACACACTTATCTCTTAACCCTACAGCTCCCAGTATTAACAGCTTAATTTTACACAGGACGAAATAAGGCCCACCCAAATGGAGTGACTCACTCAAGGGCCCGCAGCCAAGATAGGAACCGAGGTCCAGTCCCCATCTCTTGGCACTTCACACGTCACTGCACGGGGTCCAAGAGACCAGGTTAAAGATTGTGCTGAGATCACAGGAGAGAGAGATCTGATCTCTGCCTCCAAAGACCTCTTTGTCTTAAGACCTAAGACAATTTACAACGGCCAACTCAGGGAGGTATAGGACAGGTGCCTCTTAGGTGTTTCCAGCAATGGAAGGACAGGCTATAAGAGCTGGACAGCCAGCTGGACTTCCAAGAGGTAGACCTTGTAGGAGGCAGGAAGAGGAGGGCCAGATAAGCTAGGCCAGGGTACATGGGCAGCCACATGTCAGAGTTCTACAGGACGTTCCCATAAGAAATCAGCTGGGGGTGTGGGGGAGGGCATTGGGAAAGAAAACCCAGAGCACGTGGCTGGCTTGGTGGGTAAAGCATCAGACTCCTTGATCTCAGGGTCACATGTTCAAGCCCCACATTGAACGAAAAGCTTATACACATACGTAAAAAAAATTTTTTTAAATAAGTTTTATGAAGAAGACAAAGCCCATGAACCACGGTTCTAAATTGCTTATGTGTATTAACTCCTTCAATGCTTCCAATAATGCTACAAAGTCATTCCCATTATTATGACCATTTTACAGATGAGACAACGGAGGCACGGAAAGGCGTGAGTCACCTACTGCAGGGGGGAGGGACCAAACAGGGATTCAAACCCAGTTTGAGCCCCTCGGGTCTCCTGTGTGTTTGATGACTACACTTGCTGCCTCTCAGAGATGCTCCAAGCCAGCTAGAGAACATCTTCAGGACTGTTGAAAAGAGATGGTCAGGGCACTGTTCTAGGAAAACCCGCCCTGGAGAAACATTTCATAAAAGGTAGAGCCACCATCAACCCTCCCTCGACTGCTCACAGGAACACACAGCTACAAGCCCCACAATGCGTCATGGGACCCTCTACTCCCAAAGTCCTATCAAGACCAGAAACAAAACACTGAAATGAACAGGCTTCTCCTCCCTCCAGTCCCCTGCCCCCAACCCCCTTCCTTCCCGATAACCATGTCCTCGGGCTCTCGTCCAACTCTGCCCTACTGAGAATGCACAGGTCCTAATAAACTTATTCATACTAATGTGTAAATGGTAAGTTTCAAACAGCTGTCTCTCTGACAAATGGCCAGTCTCCAAATAGAAGTGAATTCAAGCCAATTTCCTTGGCTCGTTGCCCACAGCTATCTCAAGGATAGTTTTGGATCACAGCTTCCCTCCCATTTTCCCTGCTCTGGTGGTATGGTCTTCTCTCCCTCCCGCTTCCCCCCCAAAACTGCTCCACGAAGTCCTTTCCAGTGTCAGAGAGCCTGAAGGTTAAGCCTTAAAACAGCCGTTCTCCTCTCTTAACTGCACTCTAGAAACATCCAGTCAGCTTTAAAAATATGCTGATGTCTACGCCCTGCCTCCAAGGTATGCTGGCTTATATGGGGCTGGACCAATGGGTATTTTGTTAATTAACAATCATATTAATAGATAACCATGGTTGCCTGGCTCCTCTGTGCTGAGCATTTTTCTAAAGCTTCCCTCCATCTCTTCATTTGAACCTAAATACAACCCCCATGAGACAGCTATGATAGTGGTACCATTTCCAGATGGGAAATCCGAGACACAGAGAGGTTAAGTAATCTGCCCACAGTCTCCCAACTAGCTCTCTGGCTCCAGCATCCACACTCTGAACCACGGCCTCACAAGTCAGGGGCAGGTGCCCCATCCATCACCAGAGGTCAGTTTCCACGGTCATGCCATCTCCTGGCACCGGCATCTGGCTTACACTCAGCCCACTGCGCAGCCTTACACTTGTGGAATTTTCTCGCACCACGAGCTGGCTGGCTTCTTCTCCAACTCTGAGCGGATGCCCCTTGTTCAGCTCATCCTTGGCTCTACGCCAATCTCCCTCTCTCTCCACCTCTGATAATATTTCCCTCGTGAGCACGCTTCTCGAGTACCTCCATCCTAGGGAGCTCACTCTGGCTTCCCCACCTCCTGGACCCACAATTCCTCCAAGGTGCTTCTGTTTCCCCTCTCCGCTTGGTGCGAAGACCCAGGACTGCCCCTCTCCTGGCTTTCTGACTTAGGCTCAGCAGAGGAAGGGTCTCTATGTTTTCAATGCGTGCCCCCCTCCCCACCAGCTCTGCACTTGTTTTTAGTTCAGCCCCTAGGTCAAAGGTCCCTTCCAAACTGACGGCACGTTTTAGAATATATTCCTCCAGACCGAATATTTGGGGTCTACACTTGGCCTTTCTCCTGCCTGCTCCATGCACCAGAGGCAGCCTGTATGGAATACATCTGAGGACCCCCTTGTCCACCAGCTTCCAAGGTCAGTTCAGCCGACAGACAGACAGACAGATGAGAGCCCGGGAACAAGGCCGGGTCACTTCTACAGGAAGCTGTCTGCAGGCTGTGAGGTGGCTGTGACTTGTCCCCACCAGTCTGCTGCTCCCCATCCCACCCCCCCCACCAATCTCTCTCTCTCCAGTTTCCTGTGGTTGCCCCCCTCCCCCGCTCATGTCCCCTCAAGGCCTGCTTCCCATCCCCCATCCCGCCCACACCTCTACAAACAGTCCCTCTTTAAATCCCCCACTACCTCCACCAACTATTTCTTTTCCCTCTGGACCCTTACAGATATACACTCCAAGGGCAGAAATCAGACACCGCGACTGGCCGACAGGCTCTCTGGGAGCCCGGGGTCCATCGCATCCTGGTGACCACCTCCCCCTACCCAGTAGCTCCCTCCCCAAATGACAACTGATAAGAAACAGCTCAATGAAGCCATAGGCAACCTCACTCCCTCCCCACCCACCATCCCCATCCTCCCTTGAGACCATTTTTTATGACAAGGCCACACGTGCCTGGTCACAGGATGAGACAGACAGGAAATCCTCACTGCCAGCAACCCCGCAGGGCTAGTCCTCTGACGGGGCCAGGAACGGGTCCCGAAATTCAAGACCCGCCAACCTTGTAACTGACCAGGGAAGTCATGTTTCCAAGATCCCCGTGTTCCCCGCCCTGAGAAAACCTGCCCTTGCTCTGGCCCCCCTCGCTCCTCAGAAACAGGGCAGGTGGATGGGAACACAGGGAGCCTGGAGCCACGTGTACTGTGGGCCAGATCCCTTTATCGATCTGCTTAACGATTCTGAGTCCTCCTGCTCCACTGACACTCATTGAAAAGAAAGTTACAAAACCGGAAATGCTGAAAAGAGAAGGCTTCACCCACTAGGCTTCAAAAGTTCGCTTGCTCTACCCAGTCTGGGAATGAGTTTCTAGACAAATCAGCACTTCCTTGTTGGGAAGCCCTTTCAGGGTGTGAGCCCGCATCCTCAATTAAGAGCAGGCACTCCAGAATAATAGTGATACAGGAATACACTCTTGGGCCCTCCCATGAATCAGCCGGACCATTTCCCTCATGGCTCCCCACCCCAAAATTTTAAAAGGCATCCTTAGACAGGTTACAAAGATGGGAAACCCAAAGGGCCAAGAAGCATATTAAATGGTGATCAACAACACTGACCCCACGTCATCAGGCTCAGCACTGGGCGTGGAGCCTATTTAAGATTCTCCCTCTCCCTCTGCCCCTCCCCTGACACTCTCTCTCAATTGAGCAATAGACTGATTAATTAAAGTTCATGTTTTAAAAAAAGGATCATGAAACAGAGCTCTCCTATGACCCAGCAACTGCACTACTGGGTATTTACCCAAAAGATACAAATGTAGTGATCGAAAAGGGCACCTGTACCCCAATGTTTATAGCAGCAATGTCCACAATAGCCAAACTATGGAAAGAGCCCAGATGTCCACCAACAGATGAATGGATAAGGAAGATATGGTGTGTGTGTGTGTGTGTGTGTGCATACACACACACACACACACACACACACACACACACACACACACAGGAATACTATGCAGCCATCAAAAAGCGAACTCTTGGCATTTGCAATGACGTGGATGGAACTAGAGGGTATTCTGCTGAGCGAAATAAGTCAATCAGAGAAAGACAATTATCATATGATCTCCCTGATATGAGGAGTTTGAGAAACAAGACAGAGGATGATAGGGGAAGGGAGGGGAAAATGAAACAAGATGAAACCAGAGAGGGAGACAAACTATAAGAGATTCTTAATCTCAGGAAACAAACTGAGGGCTGCTGGAGGGGAGGAGGGTGGGAGGGATGGGGGGGCTGGGGGATGGATACTGGGGAGAGTTATATGCTATGGTGAGCTCTGTGAATTGTGTAAGACTGTTATGTGTTGTCTCTTATTCTGCCCATGAATCACAGACCTGTACCCCTGAAACCAATATTACAGGATACGTTAATAAAAAAATTAAAAAAAGGATCACGGGGTGATGTATAATTGCTAAATCAGTATCTTGTACCCCTGAAACTCCAGTGTAGGTTCACTGCACTGGAACTGCGGTAAAAAATTAAAATAGAGGAGGGGCGCCTGGGGCGGCTCAATTGGTTAAGCAACTGCCTTCAGTGCACGTCAGGATCCTGAAATCCTGAGATCGAGTCCCGCATCAGGCTCTGTGCTTAGCAGGGAGTCTGCTTCTCCCTCTGACCTTCTCTCTCTCTCTCACTCTCACTCTCTCTCAGGTAAATAAATAAAATCTTTTAATAAAAATAAATAAATAATAATAAAAATAAAAGATGGCTCTTCCAGCAATCTGTAGCGTTCTGGAGTTTGGGGATATTTTTATTGGTTTACTCTGGGTTTTTTTGCTTATGTCGACTGTCTGTCTGTCCGTCTACCCAGCCATCCACCCATTCATGCCAGAAGCAAGATTTAAGATTCTTTTTTTTTTTTTTTAAGTATAGTTGACACACAATGTTACATTAGCTTCAGGCTTATGACTCAGTGATTGGACAAGTTCACACAGTATACTATGTTCGAGTATAGCTACTCTTTATCCTGTATGTCCCAATACATCGTTACATCACCGCTCTGGTATCACTATACTCCTTACCCCATACCTTTTATTCTTATGGCTTCTATTCCATAACTGGAAGCCTGTATCTCCTCCCTGCCCTGACCTAACCCATTTTGCCCCCTCCCTGACCTCCCCTCTGGCAACCAGCTGTCTGTTTAAAATAGACATTAAGGGGCGCCTGGATGGCTCAGTCAGTTAAGGGTCTGACTCTCAGTTTCAGCTCAAGGCATGATCTCAGGGTCATGAGATCAAGCCCCGCATGGGGCTCCCGCACTGGGCGTGGAGGATGCTTGAGGTTCTCTCCTTCTGCGCCCCAGCCTGACACGTGCACTCTCTCTCCAAAAAAAATTAAAAAATAAAAATAAAATAAAAAATAAAACCGACAACTGTTACAGGATCATATGGAGCTGAAGGATGCCTCAAAGACCAACTGGGTCTTCAACCTCAGAAAGGTTGAAAGATACTGACCCAAATTACCCAGCCAATAAGGCTAAAGGCACCCCAGAACCTTAAACCCCAATCCTCTAGCAGTCTCTCCACTGCCCCATATCATGTGTCCATCCTTGCCATTGGGCAAAGCCCATCAGTGTTCACAGTATGGTACCCCCCCCAACTATGTGGAAAGTTCATGATGTAGTTGTTTTAGACAGGACACAAGGGGTTATAAGCCCCAAAACCTGAACCAAATTGTCTTTTTTAAGATTTTATTTATTTATTTGAGAGAGAGCACACAAGCAGGGGGAGAGGCAGAGAGAGAAGGAGAAGCAGACTCCTCTGCTGAACAGGCTCCATCCCAAGACCCCAGGATCATGACCTGAGCAGAAGGCAGATGCTTAAATGACTGAGCCACCCAGGCGCCCCAGAATCAAATTGTTTTAGACACACACACACACATAAACACACACAATAGAGGAATGGCAGTATTTACTGGCCTACATAACTTGGGAGCTCAGGAGTGCATGGCCTTCAGGTACCAATGGATCTAGGTGCTCAAACAATGTTACCTCATTTCTGCTTTTTTTTTTTTTTTTTAAATGCTACCTTCATTCTCAGATGCTCCCCAAGTATTAGCAAAAGCAGTCATGGCAACTCCAAGTTTATAACCTAGCGTTTAACAATGTCAGAGTTGGGGGGGAGGAGCATGTCTTTCCCTAATGTACAAGAAAAAGTCCCACGGAGGGGGACCAGCTGCAGTCACATGCCCATTCCTAGATCACAATGGCTGAGACAGGGGCGGGTTGGCGGTGGTGGGGGGTGGTTAGGTCAAGACTGGGGCATGTGTGTACAAGTTCAAGAGTTCAAGGGTAGCACCAGCTCCGACCAAGCCATTCAGTCTGTGAATCCACTGCCCCTTCAGTCCTCTGTAGAAATCTGAGGGATCCTCACCCAAACAAGGAGAATAAGAGACAACACATAACAGACATCTGCAGTAGATTTCTTCCCTGTCCCCTAACTTCTGCATTACAACAGAATGCCACCATGTCACCGGGAAGGAAGGTCGCAGAATTTGACCTTGAGCTTCCTGCAAGCTCACATTCCCACACATTTCTATGACAGCCCAACGGTGAGTCCGGACAGATCTCCATCGTTCCACTCCGTAATTAAGCATTACACACACATCAACCACGCCCTCCGGTCCCCCGCCAGAAACATCCAGTGAGAAACAAAGAGATGCTAAAACAAAATGTCAAAAAATTTGCCAACCTGCCCCCTAAAATGCCTTCCCGGCATCCTCGCGGAATGCTTCCAGGGGCTCTGGCTCTGAAGGCGTGAACATCCCCAGCACAGGCTGGGCCCCTCTTGAGAGCAGGGACTTGGCTTGGGACCATCCCTGCTCTGGCAGCCAGGTCTGAGCAAGTGGGAGCCCCCAGCGTTAGAATCACACAGCCCGTGTTTGGGGGGCTGGTGGACTTGTTTCACAGGATGGGGGGAAAAATCACATGAATCCTCTCTCTCTCTCTCTCTCTCTAGCAGGGAGCTGCATATTTTATGAATGGTGTGAACCATTTCTGACTGTCACTTCCTGAATATAGCTAAGGAACTTCATTTATCCTTCCAGCAACCTGGGGTCCCTATCACACCACCCTTGACAAGCTCTCTGGGGGAGCTCGTATCGTCGGATTTTTTAAAGAAAAAGAAGTAGGAAGAAAAAAAAAACTCAAGGAATTGCCAAAGGCCCGGTTTGCTCTGTGAGTCATTTTGTTTTTTTAAAGAATTCGAATTTTTTATATTGCTGACCGTTTGTCACGAAGCTTTTTCAGGTCGGTGTAACGTGAGGGAAAGCAGACCCACACCCATCAAATCCGTATTTTTCTATGAAAAGAAAGAGAAGAGCTTATTCACCTAATAAAAATGTTTCAGATAGGATAACAGAAGAACAAGGTGCAGAGAAATAATATCTAGATAGAAAAATGCTTTAGAGAGACACCTGGGTGGCTCAGTCGCTTAAGCGTCTGCCTTCAGCTTGGGTCATGATCCGCAGTGTCCTGGGATCGAGTCCTGCCTGCATCGGGCTCCCTGCTCCGTGGGGAGCCTGCCTCTCCCTCAGCTCATGCTCCCTCCCTCTCAAATAAATAAAATTTTTTTAAAAAGTCATCCATGTTGCTGCAAATAGCAGGATTTCCTTCGTTCTCACAGCTGAACATTGTGTGTTTATATATATATACAGAATATATATATATTTACGTACACACATAAATGTATACATTTATAGTACACATAAATCACATCTTCTTTATCCACTGATGAGCCCTCAGGTTGCTTCCACATCTTGGCTATCGTGAATAATTCGACAATGAACACAGGGTGCTTCCTTTTACTTGTGAATGAAACACTTGTCTTTCACAATGCATTTTGTTTCTCCAATTATGATATTCATACATTTATCTGAAGGAAAGCGGGGAGAGTGGCTAGCCACAGAAAGCCCAAAAAGCAAAGATACACACCCACAGTCCCTTCACTCAGCAAGAAAGACCATCAGCATTCCAGCACAAGCTCCCTCAGAACTTCCTCTATACGCACACACGCACACGCGCGCAAGCACACACATCTGTTTTTACACAAATCCGAAATTTTATTGTGCATGTTTTCTGGCTTGCTTTTTTACTTAACACACAATGAACTGATTTTTTTTTTTTTAAGAAAATTATCTCCCATCCTGCCTCTGATAAAACCAACTTCGTGCACTCTAATATTCGAAAAATAAGGAACCCTTCTCTGAATAAAAGAAAACGAGTTATTACGGATAAACCCAGGAGCCGGCTCACCATGAGCTCCATCCATGAGCTCCGTCCAGCAGTCCCTCTGGGGTTCAGTTGGTCCGGAAGGACCCCCACGGTCATTCCCACCTGCCACCTCACGCGGTGTGGACAGAGACCTGGATCCACCCCATGCAGTGTGGACGGAGGCCCAGGTCCATGTCCCCCCTTTTCCACCACCTCCTGCATGCCTTATGCGAGTCTTTCCATCGCTCTTAAAACTCTTGACTTCTGCATAACTAGAGTAAAGCATGAAAAACTCTCCTGTCCTGCGGCTGTCATAAAGATTAAGGAGACAGGGGGCCCGAGGGCCTGTCATAGAGCCTAAAGCAGTTTGGTCGCCTGTCCTCCCCCCCGCTGCCCCCCATCCCCTTCTTCTAAGACTGCAGTCCATTCAGAGGACTGTGGGCCCCATCCCCCAGAGAGTCCCCTCCCCCCGTCACCATCAAGAAACAGTCAACACACACACACACACACACACGTGCAAAATGACTACTACGTGGCATCTTTAATTGCAACAAAGGGTAGAGGCAGGGGAGCAAAAGAAACCCTTAGAAATCCTCTGTCGGTCTACACAAACTACAAAATACGCTACATTCAATCCATTCTGCAGGATAGCACATAGCTTTTACAAACAACCACGGAGGGACAAGTGCTAACAAGCAATTATCTTCAAGATATGGAGTGGAAAAAAAAGAAATTGAGAAATGATACATTCTTGTGGGTGTGCCTGGCTGGCTCAGTCTGTAGAGTACGTGACTCTTGGTCTCGGGGTTGTGGGTTCGAGCCCCATGCTCGGTGTAGAGATGACTTAAAAATCTTTAGGGCGCCTGGGTGCCTCAGTGGGTTAAGGCCTCTGCCTTCGGCTCGGGTCATGATCCCAGGGTCCTGGGATCGAGTCCCGCTTCCGGCTTTCTGCTCCATGGGGAGCCTGCCTTCTCCTCTCTCTCTGCCTGCCTCTCTGCCTACTTATGATCTCTGTCTGTCAAATAAATAAATAAAATCTAAAAAAAATAAAAAATAAAAAATAAATAAAAATAAAAAATCTTTAAAAAAAAACACATTATTTGGGTACCTGGATGGCTCGGTTAAACATTCGACCCTTGATTTCAGCTCAGGTCGTGATCGCAGGGTCGCTGAAGAGTGGTCTTTCCTCATCCTTTGCAGATCACCGTGAAAATTAATTAATGCCACAGATAAATCTCTGATCTGTTTGGGTACCGTGACCCTCTGGGGGGCCACCAGCAATCAGTGGTCGGACCGAGGATATTTTGTCCAAGAACCAACACCTCCACATAGCAGATATGTTGTCTAATTCATACGTTATTTATGTGACTAAGAGAGTCTCCCCCACCCAGCACCACATGAAACAATGAGACCGTGTCTCCTGCCCCGAACTATCCATGGATGGGACCACCAGTGAGGCCTGGGTGGGATTATGGAGAAATGCAAACACGGACTTCATGCAGAAATGCAAACATGGACATGGGCCATGCTGATATGTTTGCATCTGTACTGAAAGAATGAGGACAGCAGGAGAAATTTCAAATCCGTCTGAGGCTGTAAACCTTATACTGTTGCCTAGTGTCTAAGCCTCCAGAGCCCCCATGTCCCAGGGACTGTGAGCCACCTTCTGACCCAGTGAGAATGCTCTAGTCTCCTGGTTTCCCTCCCACTTTGTGGCTGAACCTTCTCTGTTGCAGCTGGTTTTCCCCTCACCCCCCTTTGGGGTGCCTCTGGGCCCTATCCCTGGCTGCCTTCTCTTCTCTGTCCGTCCTACTCCCTAGGTGATCTCATCCAATATGGCAACCTTAAGACCAACACGAAGCCACTACGACGGGTTCAGTGGTATCTGCAGCCCCCTTCCCTGGGCAAAGCCTCACCTTTCTAAACACCTACTCAGTATCATTCCTTGAAGAGAGGGAAGAATCTCAAACCTTGCATGCCAACACAAACTCTGGATATCTTTTCCAAAACCCATCCCTTCTGATCCTCACTTTTCCATGTATTGTTTTTAATTTTTTTTAAGATTGTACTTATTTATTTGAGAAAGAGTGAGATTGAGAGCAAGAGTGAGCAGGAGCTGGAGGCAGGGGCAGAGGGAGAGGGAGAGGGAGAAGCAAACTCCCCACTGAGCAGGGAGCCAGACAGCGGGCTCGATCCCAGAAGCCCAGGCTCATGACCTGAGCCAAAGGCAGACACTTCATCAACTGAGCCACCCAGGCGTCCCACACTTTCCCATTTAATACCAGCAACTCCTTTCCAATTGCTCAAGCCAAAACCCTTGGAATTATCTTCAATTTATCTCTCAAGCTGTACACATCCAATCCATCACTAAATCCCATGGGTTTTACCTTCAAAATACATCCAAAACCCAACTGCGTCAACCACGTCCACAGCTACTGCCCTGGCCAAGCCATCATCATCTCTGTGTTACTGTGACCATCTCTGTACTCATTCCTCATCCCCTTTCCATCCTTGCTCCCCACTCCGCCTGCAACCCCTGGATCCGTGGGGCTTGAACTCACAACCCTGAGGCCAAGACCTGAGCTGAGATCAAGAGTCAGACGCTCAACCAACCGAGCTACCCAGGCGCCCCCACCCAGATCCCTTCTTAACAAAGCAGAGTGATCCTCAAAAATGCCGGGTCAGTATAACGGTCCTCTGTTCAATGGCCCATCCAATGACTTTCCTGGTGTAAGGAGGAAAAGTCAGGTCCTCTTGGGGTGCTTGGGAGGCTCAGTCGGTTAAGCCTCTGCCTTCGGCTCAGGTCATGTTCACAGGGTCCTGGGACTGAGTCCTGCATTGGGCTCCCTGCTCTGCAGTAAGCCTGCTTCTCCCTCTCCTTCTGCCTGCCACTCCCCCTGCTTGTGCTCTCTCTCTGTGTCAAATAAATAAATAATCTTAAAAATAAAAAATAAAAAGAACTCAGATCCTCTTGAGGATCTCCAACGTCTTCCCGCCCAGGCCACAGGGCCTTTGGACTTGCTCTGCCTTCTACTTTCTGGCTGAAATGCTCTTGTGCCAGAAACCTACACACACTTGTTCCCACAGATCTTCCCGGGCTTTGCTCAAAGGTCCTCCCCTGCCCATCCCATTTAAAGTGACAGATCTCCTTAATCTCCACCCAGCTTAGTCAGTCTTGTTGACTGTCTGTAGCCCTCATTGGAGAAGGTGAACTCTGCTACTGGATCTCTGGCTTTGGAGGGAGCAGGCTGCAGGGGCTCAGTTTTCTCAGTGCATGAACTCATCTCATTAACGTGCCCAAGGCTTCCACCGTGAGCAAAGTGCTCTTTTAACCTTCTAGCTTCAATCCAGCCATTCTCTCACCTCAGAGAATTCTCAAGGCTTAAAAACACCACTTTCCTGCCCTGCCCCTGCCTCAACACCTACACACAAAACACCACCACAGGTCCCTGAACAGCTCAGAGGCTAGTGGGCCCTTTCTGTGGCTGAGCCAGCAAATACCACTCGTGTCACAGGTTTCTGAAGCCCAGCAACTTGCGGAGGCCCAGCCAAGGGCAAGAGCCCCGTCCCACCCGCCGGGCACCCGTTTTTCTCTCCGGAGCTCCACCCGAGCCACGAAGCACCCAGGCTCCGTCCACCTCTGAGCTCCATGCACGGTAAACCCTAAAACTTAAGTCAGAATCTTTTCCTCTTCTGATCTGGAAGAAAACCAGAGGGGCTAAAATGGAACATCTTGACCGAATTTCCTCCGGGCAAGCTTTCCCCGGACTCGCTCCCTCCGACACCCCCCACCCCTCCTGCCAGACCCAGCTGGAGCCAGACTTTTCAGTGACTCTGTCCAACACAGAGCTGCAGCCGTGAACCCAGACCCCCAAGCCCAAGAGGCAACAGCATTCTGAGCTGGCTCAGACGAATGACAAGAGTTCCTTCCATCAGACCCCCTGGTAGCAAATGAGGAACACACCAACGTAGCAGGAAGTCGGTTTTCCTTAAAGCTTCTCTTGCAAAAAGAGGAATTCGTCCCCCATGAATCAACCCAGCCTCTCCCGGACTTGAAAATTTTAAGAGGCTGAAAAACAAAAATCGCCAAAATGAAGGAGGTCCAACCACATAGGCACACATTTCCCATCTCCCCTGAGAAAGGGCCACCACATGGTTTATCTGATGCAAACCCCCTGTGAGGGATGGGGGAGGCGGTGGGAAGTGCTGGTTTCCAAGCAGAGAGCTTGGCTGGCTGTGTATTCTAAGCCGGGTCCTTAACCTCTCTGAGCCTTCCGGGTGCAGTTCTAAGAAGCTGGGACTCCACCCGAAAGCCCTCTGTAACCACTAGCGGATGAAGCAGGCAAAGCTGAGATCACATATGTTTGGAACGCTAGGAAGGGCAAACACATGAGCAAACACAAAGCAGGAGAAACGGAAGTCAGCCACTGTTGCTCTCTTGCCTTCGAGAAGTTTGAGCCCAGGATCAGGTGCACCTGACCACCGGGGATGCAGCCCCGGGGAGGCAACCTCCTGAGAAAAGTGCGCGCCTCCCTCTGCCGCTTTCCTCCAAGTGTCCCTGGGGTCTGCTTATGTGGATCGTAATATCTGCCCAAGTAGCCACCGGTCTGGCTGCTTCCTGGCCCGCAAAAGAGCTCAGAGCTGTGTGCCAACCAGACGGAGACCCTCCACAAGGATGTCTGCCTGCTTACCCCGCTGGCGAGGCATCCCCTGGCCCAGCTAAAGAGACAGGATGGCAGGAGCCAGGGAAAGGGGAGTTCAAAAGCAGCCACGCAGGAGCCGAGGGAAAAAAAGGAAGCAGAGGAGAAAGTAAGAAAAAAATCAAAGGAAAAAATGAGGAACGGGAAGAGCAACCGCTTGACATCTGCCTTTCCGGCTGGTGAAGGATTCGCACTCACGCCCGAGGGCGGGGTCTCCCAGAACAGCCAGGGGGAGTCAGAGGCTTTTATGTCCATTTCGGGGATGAGTCCACCGAGGCTGGGCAGAAACCAAGAAACAAGGCATGAAGTCGGGACACACGTTGAGTGAAAGATACCAGACACAAAAGGCCACACACACTGTGGGACTCCAGGGGACATGAAAGGCCTGGAGCAGTCAAATCCACAGGCACAGCGAACAGATCGGTGGCGGGTAGGGGGAAGGGGGTGTGGGGGGGAGGGGAGAAAGTGGAATGGGGTGGGACTGCTTCCTGGGCCTGCGGTTCCCTTCTGGGGAGAAGCATGTGCGCTAAACGTCCCTGAGCTGTGAACTTGAGCATGTCACCCTGCTGACTTTTGTTATAGGAGTTTTACCACAAATCTGAAGAAGGAAGGGGACAGAGAGTAAAATGAAGAGAAAATTGGATACAGAGGAGGAGAAATGGGAAGGAGCCAGAGATCCTCAGGCAAGACAAGAATTTCCCCAAATTGGGGACCGTCTGCGTGTCAGGCCAGCAGGGGGGCTCTGCTGGATAAAGAAGGAGGCCTCTCCTCTCCCAGGGAACAGCTAACAGAGTGCCTTCCTCAGGGGCTACAGATAGAGACAGACCCAGCAGCAGCCTGGGGAAGAAAACAGAGCGGGTGGCAGAGAGAGGGACAGGACATGGAGGCAGAGGGGCCGGCCCACCAGGAAAACACTCAGCATTCACTTATCTGCGCTTTGCAATGACGGAATCATTCATCCCCCAAGCAGGACTGAGTCCCCAGCTCTGGGCCAGCTCCTGTCTCCAGTGACTACAGAGATCAAACCCCTGGCCTCTCTGAGTCAACCTTCCGGAGGCTGACCACGTTCAGACTCACCGGATGGTACGACCTCGGGGCCAGAGGAATGTCTCCAGCAGCTCAGTCCACCCAGGGCAAACGGAAACTCATCAATGAAGCTTTCTTCCTGACTTTCACATATGTGAGTCACATGGAATGGCTCAGCAGAGCTTAGAGAGTAGAGGGGACATGATCTCAACGGTGCCCACGGAGCTTAGGGAGTAGATGGGACATGGTCCCCACGGTCCCCAAGGAGCTTAGGGAGTAGATGGGACACGGTCCCCATGGTCCCCACGGAGCTCTAGGCAGAGAGACCTGCCTGCAGAAAACCAGCTATTTTCACTACAAATTTTCAATTTAGGACCAGAGTAAGGAATGTAACTTCAGGCCACTGTTTCTGAGAGAATTCTTCCAGAAGACACACCCCCGTGCCTAGACATGTCTTAATTGTGCTTGTGTTGGGGACCCTGCGGGAAGAAACTGGACATACAGCTCCACCCTCGTGGGTCTCATGTGCTAATGAAGGACACACGTGGTCGAGAGACATACAGAAGGCCCATGAGGGACAAATGTAAGGAGAAAAAGGGGACAAGCATGGTGCCCCTGGTCACTGCAAGGTTTTGATCCCACACAGAACCACATAAAAAAGTCTCCTACCCAAGGGTACCTGGGTGGCTCAGTGGGTTAAGCGTCTGCCTTTGGCTCAGGTCATGACCTCAGGGTCCTGGGATCGAGCCCCATATCGGGCTCTCTGCTCAGCGGGGAGTCTGCTTCTCCCTCTGCCCCTCCCCCACTCCTGCTTACACACACACACACACACACACACACTCTCTCTCTCTCTCTCTCTCTCTCAAATAAATAAAATAAAATCTTTGAAAAAAATTAGTGTCCTAGGGATGCCTGGGTGGCTCAGTCAGTTAAACGGCTGCCTTCGGCTCAAGTCAGGATTCCAGGGTCCTGGGATCGAGCCCCACATCGGGCTCCTTGCTCAGCAGGGAGCCTGCTTCTCTCTCTCCTTCTGCCTGCCACTCTGCCTGCTTGTGCTCTCTCTGTCAAATAAATAAATAAAGTCTTTGAAAAAAAAAATTAGTGTCCCATGCAAATCCAGGTTAAAGGTCCCACAGGACTTAGGTCAGGAAGTACCACGGGATTGAGGCGGAAGCAAGAGAAATCTATCGTCTCCCTCTTCTGAGGCCAGAAGTGGGTGATACGGGTGTGGGCAGGGCTGGGGTCTCCTGAGGGCTCTCTCCTTGGCCCCCTCTCCCCCGCCAACCCCGTGTCTTCAGGTGGTCTTCCCTCCGTGTGTGTCTGTGTCCTGACCTCCTCTTCCTATAGGGACACCCACGGGACCTCATTTTAAACTAATTACTACCTCTTGAAGGACTCTGCCTCCAAAGTGTTCCCTTCTGGGGTGCTGAGGGTTAGGCCTCAGCACATGAATTTGGGGGCAGATTGGGGGCCCGCAGGATTCAGCCCATCCTGAGCCCCGAGGGCCTCCACTGCCTCGTCCCGCCCCTGGATGCAGCTAGAACGCCCCCACAAAGAGCCCTCCAATCCAAGGGACCTCGGAGAACAACAAGGCGGACAGAACTCTCAGGACAAACAGTTCAAGCTTGTCTGGGACAAGAATTTCAACAGCTTTTCTAACTGCCTGCACACAGGACAAGTAGGTCTCAGGTGGCAGCCTCAGAAGTAAACTCCAGGAGGCCCAAGGGGGATAGACCACCCAGCAGAGGGCTGAGCGGGTGGTACAAGGCCACCAGGGAAGGTGCGGACAGCAGGGTCCATGGGCACCACGTCCCTTCCCGCTTCCTACACATACTCTCCAAGCAGGTCATGCATCGGTATCAGCTTACCCTGGAATTTCAAACCATGGTCACATCCACGGTCACCTTGAAAACGCTTCCGGTCCACCTAAGAGCCCTTGGGATGGGTGTCACCACTCTTAACTGATGGAGAAGCTGGTTAGAGACTTTAGGTGGATTTTGCAAGATCAAAGAGCCAAGAGGTGTGGGGGGAAGGGGTCCTCCAGTTAGACTCCAGGGCTCCTGACGGCAGTCCACGGACCCCTCGGCTACACCCAGCTGTCCCTGCAGCTAAGAAGCAGGAGGCACGGCGGGGAGAAGACCCATTCGCGGGACAGTGTCTCACCGTCCATCCTTCACTTTTGGAAAACAAAATGCCTTGTTCGCCAGGACCCAGCGGCCTTACTCTGATGTTCAGCATTCTGAGCCCACCCGGCTACCCTCCCCCACCCCTTCCAACCCTGGCCTTCCACGACCCCAAACCTCACCTGATGAACAAGGCCATTCACACCTTTTTGGAGAAAGACCGCTTAAGCCCTGAGTCAAAACCAGAGCAAGACTCGCCCAATCCTCTCCCTTTACGCTCTTCAGACACCTGTCCATGCGCCCAGCCAGCACATGCTTCCTAAGCCAGACCTCGACAAGGCCACGCACTGGGCCAGCCTGGAGCGGTGACTATCCAGTGACGGTCCAGCCCCAGAGTGCAGTGGGGGCAAGTCACCAAGACCCAATGTGGTTAAATGAAGGGCAGGGCAGGGCAGGGCACTCCGTGAAAGCCAGAGGAAGAATGACCCACCCGTCCTGGTCTGGATGGAGATGCTCAAGCCCAGGGGAAAGCCCGGGAGCAAAGGGACTCTGACAGAGACAGGGGCTCTGCAAAGGTGCAGGTGCAAAGGGCCATGAGCCAGGAGAGCAAGCAAAGAGGCTGGGGAGGGAGGTCAGGGGCCGTCCCCAGGGCGCCAGGGCACTCAGGGCAATGGGGATCCGCTGGACGGGATTCTGCAGCACTGGGGCTTTCGAGAACATCACGGATGGCCGTGCGAGTGTGCAAACACAAGCCCTGGGGGTTCTGGGCTCAGAAATACTTTCTAAGGATCCAGTTCATGGAAGCCCAGTCCCAAGGGGAGGTCCAGCACCCTGACACCGCCTCCCTCTGCCCTTCTCACCTCCCAGAATGCCCACCCCTCTCAGAACGACTTTCCCTCCTCCCTCCACCAGGAGAAACCCAAAGACAGGTGACTCTGTGATTATCAATCCCGCCCGAGGCGCGGGTCCACACAGCAACCCTCTGCAGCTTCCCCGAATCTCACATCGGTCCTCATTTGCAAGACGTGCAGCTGGAGCGGAATATACAGATGTACAGTCTGGATGATTCGCAGTGAAGCATAGTTTACAGCTTCTCCTGCTTCACAGAGAAATCATTTCCCCAAGACTGAGAATAAAATGGATCAGCCACCTAGAGCAACAAAGCACCCCAACCAGCCTCCAGCGAGCCCCTGGGAATTAAACCAGAGCTGCACTTGAGTTTAGACCCCCTAGACTCTAAACTCTCTGCCAGGCAGAGAAGAACGCGAGCATTTGACAGCACAAAATCCCAGGCTTTTTCCAACAGAATTCCACAGAACCCAGGAGGACTTCCCGGAGGAGTCGCCCAAAAAGGAAAGGGAGTGGAGTCCACTGAGGGGGTGTATGGCCACAACAGCAGCCCTGGCACACAGACCTCCAGGAGCCAGCACCGGCGAACGCCAGGTCTGGGAACAGACTTTCCAGCTCCCGTTCACTCTCAAGCCTAGCTATCTCCTGGGGCCATGGTCCTGGTCAAGGGCAAAGGACTCGGGCCACAGCAGCCTCTCCAGGCCCTCAGGAGTGTCTGGCTTTGGCCAAACCCCAAGTTCCACATCTCCCGTAGGTCTGAGCTCCCCACCCACCAAATACACACGGAATGAGGAAGCAGCCTGGCTCTTTTCCCTTCTGGCTACTTTGTCCTGGGCGAGGCTGAGGAGGTCCGGTCTGCAATTCCAAACTTTATCTGGATCTTGCTTGCCAGTGGGTTCCTCGAGGGCACATACAGATCAGGTCTCCTAGCCTCCTCCCCGCCAGAGCACCGCAAACCCCAGCTCACCATCTCTCGGACCCCAAACTCCCAATCAGCACACATCCATCACTGGGTCAGAGTGGCAAAGCGGACACCACTATTCTTTTTTTTTTTTTTTTTTTGTCCTAAAGACCAAAGAGTGCCTCCTCTGTTCAAAGCAGGGAGTCAGACACAGGAAGATTCTGCCTTCTTCCCTGGGTGGGCTGCTGTGAGCCCAGAAGACGTTTCCTCTGTTCCCCGGAGCCCAAGGATGGGCACAAAGCCCCAAATGGGCCACCTTGAAGGACCAGATCATGGGCCCAGGGCCGACGGGAACTGGGGCATAGCAGAGTTTCCCACTGTGGTGGTTGCCTTCTGCCCCCTTCTAAGAACCCACGATGCTCAAACCTTGCAGCTCACCAGCCAAAAGAAGGACTCCATGTCCCCTCTGCAATGTCACAAAAGGCATCAACTTTAAAATATCCAGAGGAGGGCACTTACCCTCACTCTGGGAAATAACCCCATTGGTCAGGGAGAGGTCTGTGAGGCGTTGGGTACTGTTAAGGCAATCTTCTGTGTTTACCAGCTACTTTATCTGCCCAGTGCTTTAGGATAAGATTCTCCTTCACAAACCGACCTAGAGCTAAGATTCCAATCTTGGTCACACTCAGGGAGGCTAATCGTCCCTAGGGAGGGTCCTCCTGGGAGGAGGTTTAGAAGACACTGCAAAATCAGGATTTCTGTTTAAGTCTGCGGTTTAAAATACGTACCATGACAGATGTGAACATCATTCCCTGTAAAAGCCACAATGTCTCGGGAAAGCACAGCTTCGGTGATGCTAGGCCTGGCAAAAAGGGACCTGGAGGATCTAAGTTATAAAGGGAGTTAGGGACACCTGGGGGGCTCCGTCGGTGAAGCACCTGCCTTCGGCTCAGGTCACGATCTCAGGGTCCAAGGATCAAGTACCACATCGGGCTCCCTGCTCAGCGGAAGCCTGCTTCCCCTCTCTCTCCTTCTCTCAAATAAATAAATTTTTTAAAAAATTTTTTAAATAAAATGATTTAAGGTGACAGTGACCAAAAGCCAGAAAAAGCCAGAAAGACAAGGTCACTAAAAAGGGTGACCAAGAGGTTTCTTTCATGAAGAAAAAACAAAGACCGACGGCCAGCACTCTGGGTGATGGGAAGCAAGAAACAGAACTGGCCACCAAGGCATACACAGTCTGTACACCACGCCGTCTGTGGAACATCTACCCCAAAGAAGACAGTTCTTTTTTTTTTTTTTTTTAAGATTTTATTTATTTACTTGACAGAGAGAGAGATCGCAAGGAGGCAGAGAGGCAGGCAGAGAGAGAGAGGAGGAAGCAGGCTCTCCACCGAGCAGAGAGCCCGATGCGGGGCTCGATCCCAGGACCCTGGGACCATGACCTGAGCCGAAGGCAGAGGCTTAACCCACTGAGCCACCCAGGCGCCCCCCAAAGAAGACAGTTCTAACTGGAAAGGATGCTCTGATGAGAGCCTTAATGTCCCCATTTCAAAGACAGGGAAACTGAGGTCCTAGGTCAGGTGACCAGTGCGCCCAAAACCATATCCGTTCACCCCTCAACGGCGTGACACCTGACCGCCTCCCCACTTACCACCAACCGAGGGGCCCTCCCAGTCTGGGATTCTAGCAGCGCCACAGGAATCAAAGCAGCCTGGAGGGAGGCTAATTTCCTCAACACCTGTTTCCTCTCTCCAGGAAATAATAAAGTCCGCTGCCCTTCATATACAAGGTGACAATCCTAGCTCATGGACTCGGGGGTTTCCTGCTTCCCCAGCGGGTAGGCTGAGCTGAGTCGTGCACACGTCCCCCCACGTCCCCCAGTGTCTTGTTACCCACACTCCATAGGCGTGAGATGTGTGGGTGGACAGCAGAGATTATGTAAGAATGTCCCTCTCCAAACCCTTTATGATTTTTTCTCCCCCGTGTGAAGCCAAACAACTCGCATGGGCAGCAAACCCAGCATTTTGTATACATTAGTGGAAATGACTGAACCATGTTCCTTTGTAATTTGTTTTAAAGATTTTTATTTGGGGGGTACCTGGGTGGCTCAGTTGTTAAGCATCTGCCTTCAGCTCAGGTCATGATCCCAGGGTCCCGGGATGGAGCCCCACATCAGGCTCCCTGCTCTGCAGGAGGCCCGCTTCTCCCCCTCCCACTCCCCTTGTGTTCCCTCTCTCACTGTGTCTCTCTCTTTGTCAAATAATAAAATCTTTAAAAATAAAAAAAAATTTTTAGGGACGCCTGGGTGGCTCAGTTGGTTAAGCAGCTGCCTTCGGCTCAGGTCATGATCCCAGCGTCCTGGGATCGAGTCCCACATCGGGCTCCTTGCTTGGCAGCGAGCCTGCTTCTCCCTCTGCCTCTGCCTGCCACTCTGTCTGCCTGTGCTCACTCTCGCTTCTCTCTCTATGACAAATAAATAAATAAAATCTTTAAAAAAAAAAAAAAAAAATTTTAAATAAAGACTTTTGGGACGCCTGGGTGGCTCAGTTGGTTAAGCTGCTGCCTTCGGCTCAGGTCATGATCCCAGTGTCCTTGGATCAAGTCCCACTTCGGGCTCTTTGCTCAGCAGGGAGCCTGCTTCTCCCTCTGCCTCTGCCTGCCTCTCTGTCTGCCTGTGCTCACTCTCTCTGACAAATAAATAAATAAAATCTTAAAAAAAAAAAAAGAAAGACTTTTATTTTTTTTTAATTTTTTTTTATTTTTTTTCAGCATAACAATATTCATTATTTTTGCACCACACCCAGTGCTCCATGCAATCCGTGCCCTCTACAATACCCACCACCTGGTGCCCCCAACCTCCCACCCCCCACCCCTTCAAAATTCTCAGATCATTTTTCAGAGTCCATAGTCTCTCATGGTTCACCTCCCCTTCCAATTTCCCCCAACTCCCCTCTCCTCTCCAACTCCCCTTGTCCTCCATGCCACCTGTTATGCTCCACAAATAAGTGAAACCATATAATAATTGACTCTCTCTGCTTGACTTATTTCACTCAGCATAATCTCTTCCAGTCCCGTCCATGTTGCTACAAAACTTGGGGATTCATCCTTTCTTTCTTTTTTTTTTTTACAGCTTTATAAACATATATTTTTATCCCCAGGGGTACAGGTCTGCGAATCGCCAGGTTTACACACTTCACAACACTCACCATAGCACACACCCTCCCCGATATCCATAACCCCACCCCCTCTCCCAATACCCTCCCCCCATCAACCCTCAGTTTGTTTTGTGAGATTAAGAGTCACTTATGGTTTGTCTCCCTCCCAATCCCATCTTGTTTCATTTACTCTTCTCCTACCCCCTCGACCCCCCATGTTGCATCTCCTCTCCCTCATATCAAGGAGATCATATGATAGTTGTCTTTCTCCGATTGACTTATTTCGCTAAGCATGATACCCTCTAGTTCCATCCACGTCGTCGCAAATGGCAAGATTTCATTTCTTTTGATGGCTGCGTAGTATTCCATTGTGTATATATACCACATCTTCTTTATCCATTCGTCTGTTGATGGACATCTAGGTTCTTTCCATAGTTTGGCTATTGTAGACATTGCTGCTATAAACATTCGGGTGCATGTACCCCTTCGGATCACTATGTTTGTATCTTTAGGGTAAATACCCAGCAGTGCGATTGCAGGGTCATAGGGTAGTTCTATTTTCAACATTTTGAGGAACCTCCATGCTGTTTTCCAGAGTGGTTGCACCAGCTTGCATTCCCACCAACAGTGTAGGAGGGTTCCCCTTTCTCCGCATCCTCGCCAGCATCTGTCATTTCCTGACTTGTTAATTTTAGCCATTCTGACTGGTGTGAGGTGATATCTCATGGTGGTTTTGATTTGTATTTCCCTGATGCCGAGTGATATGGAGCACTTTTTCATGTGTCTGTTGGCCATCTGGATGTCTTCTTTGTAGAAATGTCTGTTCATGTCCTCTGCCCATTTCTTGATTGGATTATTTGTTCTTTGGGTGTTGAGTTTGCTAAGTTCTTTATAGATTTTGGACACTAGCCCTTTATCTGATATGTCGTTTGCAAATATCTTCTCCCATTCTGTCAGTTGTCTTTTGGTTTTGTTCACTGTTTCCTTTGCTGTGCAAAAGCTTTTGATCTTGATAAAATCCCAAAAGTTCATTTTTGCCCTTGCTTCCCTTGCCTTTGGTGATGTTCCTAGGAAGATGTTGCTGCGGCTGACGTCGAAGAGGTTGCTGCCTGTGTTTTCCTCGAGGATTTTGATGGATTCCTTTCTCACATTGAGATCCTTTATCCATTTTGAGTCTATTTTCGTGTGTGGTGTAAGGAAATGATCCAATTTCATTTTTCTGCATGTGGCTGTCCAATTTTCCCAACACCATTTATTGAAGAGGCTGTCTTTGTTCCATTGGACATTCTTTCCTGCTTTGTCGAAGATGAGTTGACCATAGAGTTGAGGGTCCATTTCTGGGCTCTCTATTCTGTTCCATTGATCTATGTGTCTGTTTTTGTGCCAGTACCATGCTGTCTTGATGATGACAGCTTTGTAATAGAGCTTGAAGTCCGGAATTGTGATGCCACCAACTTTGGAAGAAAGACTTTTATTTTTAAGTAGTCTCTACCCCCAATGTGGGGCTCGAGCTCACAGCCCCGAGATCAAGAGTTGTGTATTCTACCGACTGAGTGGCCCCGTCCATACAAAAACCTGTACACAAGAATTCATAGGAGTGACATCCCTAAGAGCCAAACAAGAGAAATAACCCAACTGTCCACCGATCAAAATGCATAGGTAAAATACGGTAGGTCCGTACAGTGGAATATTACTCAGCCGTAAAAAGGAACAAAGTCTCGAGTCACATGGAGGAAACCTGAGAACATCAGGCTAAGTGAAAGAAGCCAGACACAAAAGGCCAACCACACATTACACACTTCTATTCCATGTCTACGATCTGTCCCGAACCAGCAAATCTCTAAGACAGAAGATAAATCAGTGAGTGCTTGGGGCAGGAGAAATGGGGAGATGGGAGTGACTGCTGATGGTCAAGGACAGTGATGAAATGACCCAAAACTGACCATGTCAATGGTTGTATCCTGCTATGAATATGCTAAAAAAACAAAAACAACAAGAACAAAAACGCTAAGGGGCGCCTGCATGGCTCAGTCGGAAGATCGTGCAACTCTTGATCTCAGGGTTGTGAGTTCGAGCCCCACACTCGGGGTAGAGATGACTTAAACATAAAATATTAAAAAAAAAAAAACTAAATAAAATAAAACAGAGAAGGGAGTGCACCAAGGGTGGGGAGAAAGGTGATCTCAGGGAGAAGAGCCGGCCCACACGAGGACACAGCAAAAAGGAAACAAGGCTTCATCCCGGAATTAAGTGGCAGCATTCCCCCATGGGAAGAAAACCTTAAAAACTCCACTGGGGAGGCAAGGAGAGGCCAGTCCTGAATGGCCTCGTAAACAAAGCTAAGGTCTATTATATCACAAAGGCAATGAGAAACCTACAAAAGGTCTTGTGTCTTGCATTCCGCCTTTCCCTCATTGCAAGAAGGGTCCCTTGGGTGGGGGGGGGGGGATGGTTGGAATCCAGCGCCAGAGAACCAGCAGACCCAGGTAAGGAGCAATTCCGACTAATGAGCCTGGCCTCAGCAGCAGCAGCAACCATCTGGAGGCGGTTTCAAATCCACTCGAACTGGCCCATGTCTACAGGCTTCCTTCCTTGCACACGTAGGACCTGTGTCCTGCTACTCCAAGTGTGTGCCCCAGTCCAGCAGCGACAGCGTCCCCGGGGAGCCAGCGACTAATGAGAATCTCAGACTCCACCCTATAGACCTTCAGAAACTGAATCTGCATTTAATAAGATCCCTGGGCAGGCACTCCGTGCCATGGCCCAAAGGCCTTGACCTCAGCACTTCATTCAACCAGACAGTCTTGCACTGTGACCTCCGAGTGGCCCACGGGAAAAGGCTGCTCCTTTTCCCCACCCCGCTCCCCACCCCACTCCGCCCCCAGCGGAAGGCCCAGGGAACAGGTGGCATTCAACTTGGCATGATGACCAGAGCTCATGGGGTGTAAATTCCATTTACAGAGTGTATACGAGGTATCAGGGCTCTCCTGGACCCTCACGGAGCCCCCCTAAGGCTGAAAGAGCTTCTGAGGCTTGCCTGGGATCTCAGGCAGCAAGGGATGAGCCAGAATTTGAACCCAGAGCTGCCACACTCTTGCCCGGCATTCTGCAGGGCCCTCATCAGAGTTCCTGAGCAGCCCCTCCACCAACAGATGGAGGGACCCCTCTGGGCAAACAGAAATGCCAGCTACCACCCTCCTCATCCCCCCTTCTCACCACCTCCCTCTCTCTGTCCTCAGATTACACAAGACTCAAAGACAGGGTCTCATTCCAAAGGCTGTGTTCTTTCTATTACCCTGGGTTGCCTCCTATAATCCACTACAATAAGAAAATTTTTAAAAAGGTAAACAAAAGCCACTCTAATTCCAGGATTTCATCATGGCTCACAGCCGCCCTTGGTGGCTCAAATGCTTGGCTACTCGGGGCGCCTGGGGGGCTCAGTCAATTGAGCATCTGCCTTCAGCTCAGGTCATGATCTTGGGGTCCTAGGAGCGAGCCCCAGGTCGGGCTCCCTACTCAGTGGGAGCCTGCTTCTCCCTCTCCCTCTACCCCCCACCCCCACTTGTGCTCTCTTGCTCTCTCAAATAAAATAAATGAAATCTTAAAAAAAAAAATGCTTTGCTACTCAAATTGTGGCCCAACAGCACCATCATCACATCAGAGATAGTTAGAAAATGCTAGTCTGGGGCCCGACCCCAGACCTACCGAATCAGAGATGACGTTGGACAGGTAGGTTCTAAGCATGTGCTGACAAGAAGACAAGCCCCAGGTCCTCCCCCCATTATAGTACAGGCTAGGAGGAGGCTCCTGGACAGCTCGATCAGTGGAACACGTGACTCTTGGCTGTGAATTCAAGCCCCCCCACCCCCGCTGGGTGTCAAGATGGCTTAAAAAAAATAAAATCTCTAAAAACAAATAAATACATGAAAATATCAGACTGGAGTACGAGATAAGCAGATCCCGTGTTGAGTGTGTCCTTGGTGATCAACAATGCAATTTAGTTTTATTTTTCACTCCGAGCACAACAAAGGCTTGCAGCAGCTTTTTATCAAAAAAAAAAAAAAAAAAAAAAAGCTAAATGAGAACAGTAGATTCGAACTTCCTCTTTCTATTTCTAAATTACATTACGAATCAAAAACAAATGGACTTGGTGACACTCCTCCCTGAGCCGCTCCTAAAATAAGGATCCTCTATCATGATTAAATTAGGACCAGGGCTCCTTGCTGTAGAATTTTTAAAATATCAGCTCTAAAGAGTTTTTACAACCTAATTACCTTCTTTTGTTGTTGACTAATCCTGGAGTTGTCTGTGCATTTGACAAGCAAATGAGAAGGGAGGAGGGATTAAGGTATCCAAGACAGAAGCTTGGAAGCCAAACACCCAGAAGGGTTTTCATTCCAACAGAACAAGTGTGAGGCTCAACTGTCTTAGGTCACCTGCCAGAGTCACCCTAGAGGGGAGAGCACATCCCTAAGGGCTCCCCAAGGAGGAGCCCCTGACCTCAGCTCCCTGTCTCTGTTGGAGCTCACGGAACCCTGAGGAGAGCTGGCACACAGTAGTGCTCAAATGTAAATGTCTGGGCCTTGGTGGACCAGACATTATGACAAATGTATTGGCCATAATGAAAAAAAAAATAATCATAGGAAGTCCGGGGATCAGGAAATGATCGCATATGTTCAAAACGCATAGGCAAAGTATTGATTCCTGGGCCCTGCAGAGTGCTACATGACAGGATAGCTTGGAAAAGGGGACAGTGGCTTTGCAAGAACAATAAGAGTTCATCCTGGCTCTGAGGAGCTAGGAGGACCTGACAAGGTCTGCAATGTGAAGAAGACCTTGCAGCCGTGGGAGCTGGTCAGACACGCAGCACCTCGGGCCCCCTCTCAGGCCTACTGAGCCAGGATCTGCAACCAACAAGACCCAGGAAGGGAATGCATTTGGAGAACCTTGTTCTAGAAGCACTGGATTCAGTCTTGAGAAGCACAGCTGAAGGTAGGACCAGAAAATACTGAGCCTGAGACAGTGCAGAACTAGGGCATCCTTCCCAAGTGAGAGCACACCCACATATGTTTAGTTTGCTCCTTTCCTCCTGAGCACACAGTAGGATGGCTACCCACCACATTAGGTGTGCTTTAGTCAACGAAATATGAGCGCAAGTATCACTTGTTGCTTCCAGGCAGAAGCTTCAGGGACCAGATGCCATTTGATGTGATCACCAGCAAGATTCCAGACAGTGGTGGTTCCTTCATCCTGGGTCCTAGAGGGTCTCGCAGCCCCAAACCAACTTGCCACAAACATCCAACGTGCAGAAGAAGCAAACCTAGGCTGTATTACTCACCAAGATCTGGGGGCTCTTTGTTATGGCAGCACGTCCTAACCCATCCTGACCGATACAGTACAATGCCCAAGATGCCAGCACTTTCTCAGAACGCATCTGCAACTCCCCACTGAGAACTACTCAGCTGCATCATTACCTGGGGGTAGGACTTCCCCAAAACCCCAAACAGCATCATTTCATTCAACAACCCTCTTCACTCTTCAGAGTTCACTCCGCCAACTCCCTTCTCTCCTTTCTAGGGTTGCCTTGTCCATTTATGCTTTTATCTTATTGTGCCATAACGCTTTTCGATAAACTGCTTTAAATCCTTCTTACAACAAGGTAATAGATCATCACAAGTACAGATAGACCAGACTTGGCTCCAAATGACTTTTGGTTGTTTAAAAAAAAAAAAGAAGAAAGAAAGAGAAAGGAAGAAAGAAAGAAAGAAAGCAAGCAAGCAAGAAAGAAAGAAATCAAAACCACCCTTCCTCCCCCAAAAGACAAAGATTTGCTGGCACTGAGGATATTTTAAAAGAACGTGGCCCTGGGCCAGCAAGTATTCCTTCAACCTGTTCTCTCCATGAAAGGATACTTACGGAACGCCTGGTACACACAGTCCCTGCTTTTAAAAAGCAATTCCTTCCTGGACACACCATTTCTTTTTGTCTTGTCATAGGGCGAGATCTGAAGTATGCTAACTCCATGAAACATTCAGCATCACTGAGCAAATTATTTTTTTAAATCCAGCCTCCATATATTTATCACACCCCTTCTGCCTGTTGGACCATATTCTAAGCACAAGTGAGCCTCATTTTACCCAGTTCCTTCTGGTTGGACAGGTTGCAGACAATTTATGTTCAGGTATTAGGAACGTGGGATTCCTGACGCCCACAGCTTGCCTATCAGATGCTTCCTGAGCCCAAATTTCTAGAAATCGAATTGCTAGATCAGAGGGCATGTGTATTCTGAAGGCTCTTAGAGTATGCTGTCCAACTACCCTCCAGGGAGGGATGCCTGGGTGGCTCAGTTGGTTGGGAATCTGCCTTTGGCTCAGGTCATGATCCCAGGGTCCCGGGTTGAAGTCCAACATCAGGCTCCTTGTTCAGCAGGGAGCCTGCTTCTCCCTCTCCCTCTGCCTGCTGCTCTGTCTACTTGTGCTCTCTCTCTGACAAATAAATAAAATCTTTTTTAAAAGTACCCTCCAGGGAGCCTAGGACAATTTTCCTATACCATTCCTTGCCAACACTCATTCTTTTTAAATTGTGACAGTTTTCATTAAAGCAAGTATCCTTTTTAGAAAAAAATGTGCCACCTTGGGGTACCTGGCTGGCTCAGTTGGAAAAGTGTGTGACTCTTGATCGCGGGGTCATGAGTTTGAGCCCCATGTTGGGTACGGGCAGGGCTTAAATAAATTAAAAACTTCTCAAATTTTTTTGAATAATTAAAAATGTGTCATTCTTTCATCAAAGACTGCAATGACTAGGGAGACTGAATACGCTGATGACTTTGTCTATCTTTTATTAGCAAGTGACCAGCCAAGGTCTTTGCCCCTTCTCATACAGATGTGATCCTTGGTTTCTGTTTTAATTATTTATAAGAGCACTTTCTGCATGAAGGATATTAACTTTTTCCCGATCTATATTTGCCTTTGCCTTATGTTTTTAAGGAAGAGGTCTCCAGTGGCAGAATGGACTGACCATTCACAGATAAGGAGAAGAGAGTAGGAAAAGGGTATCAGCACCAACCTGCGAGAGACGAGGTCCATCCCACCCCCCAGAGTCAACCCACCAGCCAGTGCTTCTGACTCGACCTGCCCAATACACCCCAGACCCACCCATGCCTTACCATCTCCACTGCCACCAGCCAGCTTCCCTTCCTACCCTCTTCACGGCCAGTCTCTCTACACCACAGCCCAGATGAGCTGTCCAAGACGAATCGGAGCATGCCCTCCCCAGCCATCAAACCACAGGCTTTCTGCGGCACTTGGAGAATTACCCGCCAACCACGAGGAAGAAAGGATAATTATGCAATGTGCCACAACGTATCGCTATGAGGGCAATCAGAAAAAAAAAAAAACTTCTGCAATACAGAAATGAATCGGATTAGCGGGCTGAACGCCTTAACCTTACACAATGTCATATGTCAAATGGGTTCTATTTTTAAAAACCTTAGAGGCTTGAAGTCAGCCATGGTGGGAGGGTCGCTACCCCAGAAATGCAAACCTGGGGGGAAAGGGCAAGAAATCCCAAATGATTTTGTAGTATGTGTCTTTTACTGTGCATAATGTGGACTCTTACTGAAAAATTAAGTCATATATATATACATATATATACATGTATATATGTGTCATACATATATACATGTATATATATGTATATATATAAAATAGTGGGGGGCACAACAATAAATACCCCAAAACCTGCCTCTCTGCCTGTCACACCCCCCTCTCTTCCCCCTGCTCACTGCTTTCTTAACCATTCTAGAATATTCTGGTTCTCGCAAATATATCACCCATACACTCCTCTTCAGGGTTCTTTGCATTCACGATGCCCTCTGTCTCAAATCACTTTTCCCCAGCTGCTCCCATGGCCCTCCATCACCAAAATCTCTGCTCAGAGAAGTTTCCCTGAGGGTCTTCTCAAACCCCACCTACACCCCATACCCCACTCCACCACAGTACCCTATGTTATTGGCCCCACAGTACCTAAAAATTCTTTTTTTTCTAGTGTACCCTCTCCCCAGCTAAGTGTTAACTTCTCTTCCATGTCTGTCAGTACTTCCCATCCAGCACCTAACCCAAGAACTCACAGCCCATCCTAGACACTCAGGGTTTGTTGAATGAATGAGCGACCGACTTCTGAACTTCTCAACTACATGAGCTATGGAAAGCCTTTTACATCTCCAAAGGGTTGAAAACAAAGTCGAAGAAGGAGGATGCCACAAGGGCCCAGAAAAACTGGAACAGAGTCAAATCTCGGTGTCTATAAATAAAGTTTTATTGGAACTCAACCACACCCATTGGTTCCCAGCCCGTCTATGGCGGCTTCACACTCCAACAGCAGAGCCGAGAAGCTGTGACAGAGCCCATATGGGGCACGTTCGTGGCTTCTCACCGCCCCTGGCTCTCTGCAAATCCCAGCGACGCAGCTGTAACTCCACTTTGCCTCTTGGCCCGCAAAACCGAAGATGTTTCCTAGCCCTTGACAGAAAAGATGTCAGAGCAAGGGAAGAAGGGGAGGTCTCTGAGAAACATCTCCCAAGGAGAGCAGACGAGGCTCCACTAAACCGAATGAATGGGAGGAGAGAAGGTTATGGGCGCCTGGGTGGCTCGGTCGGTTAGGCGCCAGCATCTGGCTCAGGTCATGATCCCAGCATCCTAGGATTGAGTCCCACATCCCGCATCAGGCTCTCTCCTCAGTGGGGAGTCTGCTCCTCCCTCTTCCTCTCCACCCCTCTACCCTGCTCATGCTCTCTCTTTCCTGCTGTCACTCTCAAATAAATAAATACAATCTTTAAAAAAAGAAGAAGAAAAGGTTAAGGGGGACAGTGGCAGGCAAGGTGGGGGACAGAGAGATGGTGGTTTCCCTGTGGCTTGGCAGGTAGGGGTAGAAGGGGGAGAAGAGGACAGAGAGACGATGAGCTTAGTCGGGACAAAGGACATTGAGTCCCCGGGGACCGAATCTAGCTACCAGCTGAAGAAGTGAAATAAAGACATTCAACCCGGAAGGTTGGCCAATAAAACACGTCTTCATCAGAGGGTAGACAGGGGAGACACAAGGTGTGCAGGGAGGAGGTAGAGTCCCCAGGAACCCACAAAAACCCCTCACAAGCCCATACACCTGTTGCACTTCCCCCCTCCACAGGGTCACCATGTGCTCTGATCCCACCAAAGGACAAGCCAGACCTCCCGCCGGCCACTGTTTCTATTTCTCTCCACAGGTAAGAAGCCACAAATCTCACCCCTGCAGGGAGAGAAGAATATGCTAATTTTGCAATTAAGTACAAGGTCGGGGCAGTGTGGGGGTGGGGGCAGGGATAGGAGATCAGTCCTGGCATTCTGTTGGAAAGCCCATCCTGGGCTGCCCTGCCACTGTGAGTAATCAGGGAGCCAACAGTGAGGACCACATCCCTCCACCACCATCCCCCACCCCAGAAGCAGCCACACAAAAATCCTGATGCCTCATGTTGGATACAGGGCTTTCTGGTCTACCAAACCTCTCCTTTCTCCAGGAAAGTGGGGGTCCCAGCACCCAGGCTCACCGATGAGGACAATCAGACTGTCAAATGAAAGCTGGGTTCTTTCCCCCACCCTAGGCTGAGAGAGCCCAAGAAGGTCAGCATCTCATTCATGTTTCTAGGTGGTAAACGGGCAGCCGGGACTCACGTGGTAGTGAACACGTGTCGGGGATTCCTGCTGACTTGTTGCTAAGGGAACTTTTGTGAAGGTGCCCTGAATCCATGGCTTTGAAGTCCAGTGGGGTGGCTACTTGACCAGAGATGAGAGAGGGAGGCTCTCCCCAGCAGAGGGGTGAGCTGAAGGTAGATTTCCAAACAGCAGGAGCTACAAAGGCGGAGAGCAGCCCCCAAATCAAAGGACAGGATGACTTAGTGACGATGGCAGAAAGCCTGTTGGGTATACTTGGTCACCGTCACATCCGCTGGGAGCCCCAGGTCTCATCACAGCTTTGCAAACAGAGCTAAAAACCTCCTTACAGAAAAATCCTATTGTGAGGGACAAGGTCACACCCACTGTAGGTAATTCTCACGTTCCAGAACGCAAGGCCTGGTATTAAAATCAATCTGCGTAACACAGCAAGCGGCTACTAGATGTCAGGCAGCTCGGATACACTGTGTCTACTAATCACCAGCTCTAAAGATCGCCCCCTACCCGAAAAGGCTGGACTGCCATGCCAATGGCCCAGTGGACAGACCCAGGCTTTAGGGACAGGAAAATCCGGTTTCAAATTCAGCTGCAACGTTTATCAGGTGGCCTTTATGGAGAAATCCCTGGCATCTTAAGAGAAAAAAAAAAAAGAGAGAGAGAGAGAGAGAATCTCCTGAGGATGGCAATGGAGTATTTTCTAGCAGAACAACAGCCAGATCTCCTGCACTTTGCTTCCCTCTGGGAGCTCACTCTCTCTCTCTCATGTCTGGGCTAGTGCTGTTTCCTCTCTAATGGATCACTGTCCCCAGCTGGGCTCTCCCGACCCCTCTGGAGTTGCCAGTCTGCAAAACGGCCTTCAATGCACCTGTAGCCACACCTGTATCCACACCTACAGGCACCTCTCTCCCACACAGATCTGGACGGTTCCTGTGACTCATTGTGCCAATAAAATGGGCCAGAAGGGATGTGCTGGTGGTGAGCCCAAACCTTAAGGAGGCCCGGCAATTTGCACTTTGCATTCCTGGAAGCCAGCCCCCAGACAAAGACTCCAAACTCCCTGCTAAAGAAAAAGGCCATGTGGACAGGCCCTGGAGAGTTAGACACATGTGGAGAGAAAGGCCCCCTTGGAAGAACACCAACGCACCAGACACAGAAGTGAAGCTGCCATTTTGGAGTTCTAGGCCAGCTCTCCTTCGGGGACCCCAACTCCTGCCACCACCTGACTGTGAATGCAGGACAGACACCAAGACAGACAGGCAGAAGAACCACCCAGTGGAGCCCTGTCGACCCACGGTGACGTGTGAGGTCATAGGAAATGGGTGTTTGGCGGCACGAAGTCTTTGGGTGGTCTGTCCCATGGCAATATCCACAGCCAAGCCCAGCTCCACATCTCTGCATCTCTCTCCCATGGCCACACCTTGAATGTTCTGGCAGCACATCCCGTGAGTCCAAAATGGGAGAACAGAAGGCAGAGAGGAGGAGACCGGGTTCAAGAGTGACCCCCTGCACCCACCTGGTTCTGCTGGCAGACAGGGCCCAACTGTTAGCACCTCTGAGTGTTGTTGGCGGCTTGTTTCCCTAAAGCTTTGGGGGGGGTTTCCGCGGATGCCTTCCAGTATCTTCCATGTCCCGAATTTCTTTTCTCCATTTGTTTAAGAGCAGGTCACGGGAATTCCCGGTCCTCCACCCATGGAACCAACCACCAAACCTACCCAGCCACAGGGTTCTCTCCTCCTGCTGTTGCTCTCCTCCTCTGGGAAGCTCCACCATCCCGAGCACCCCCGATCCTTGAGGCCAGACCTTGAGCCCACATGGTAGCACCTCTCCCGGCCCCCACTTCCTCGCTTGGGCTGACAGTTTCCTGGAGGCTGCTTTCTGGAAACCAAGAATACGCTGCACCCTTCTACCCTTTCCTTGGAGGCCTGATCCAGAAGATTCCCCTGGGAGCCAGGACCAGAATCTCCCCCACGGGCCCCTCCCCTGGGGCTGGCGGGCCTCCAAGGCAGATCTCAGCTCTGCCAGGGTTAGCTCCCAGCTCCTCTCCTCGGGGTACGCTTCTGGCAAAACCAGGGCCTCTCAGTTCCCCTTTCTCCGTATGAACAAGACAGAAATCCTCAGAGAGTGTCCGCTTTGCATACACTGCCCTCGACCCATAGTACCCTTCCGCCAAGATGGGGCTTCTTGGTATCACTCTTTACACCAAAGGGCCAAGGTCTGCTACACCCAGCTGTGCCCCCAACCATCACACTCCTCCCCCAGGAGGCTGGTGCCCTCCATTCTGTCCGGACCTGTCTCCCCAACAGCTCCCCCCTGGTCTTCTGATCTCCATGCCCCCCAGCAGGCCCAGAGCCAGACACCTGCTGGCCGACATCCCATGGGCTTGTCCATCTCTAGACCCCCCTCTCCAGGCTGCTGGCTGCTGCACCAACTTCCAGTCTTGAAGGACACCCAGCTGCTGCCTCTCCAGACTTGCAATTTCATATACTGGTCGGTTCACCGCCAGTGACTCCCTTGGGAGATCTCCATTGTCGCCTGAGTCTGGCTTTGAGGACTCTCCCCATCCCAAGAGACATCTACCCACATACCCTCCAGCCCTCAGCCTGGGAGTCCAGCCTGCTCACCCACGAGGTGCCCAGACACAGAAAGCCTGATCTCCGATCCTCTGGAAACTGCACCTGCCTTGACCCCGAAAAGTCCCAGGGCTCAGGCCCAGCCCTGCCCCCACTGTAGGAAAGCCTGCAGCCTCCCTGTGCAAGCAATTTTCAGACTTAGCAGGAGAGATGCTCCAGGTGGGAAGGAGCCCCTACACTCGTCGTAGCCCCCACAGGCAGCGCCCGCCCTTAGGACTGCTGTCATCAGCACGCTGACCTGGAGGGCTGCACGTGGCCTCTCCCACAAGGATCCAGACCCTTCCCTCACTTGCCTTTTAGCACTTGAGCCCACAGGGCCATATTTAAAACAGACGCAGCCACAGAGGGGAAAGTTCAACCATCTGAGCAGCTCAGGCAAGTCTCCCCTGGGGCAACTGCCTTCCCCTCTCATGCGTGCCTGAGAAATGGGGAGACTGCCTCCCCTTCACAGAGCTTTCGGAGGAACTGGGGCCTAGTAGGTGCTCAAGAAATGGAAGCCCCTCCCAGCGGTCCGGCTCCCACAGACGGGCACTTCCCGTGCATGTCCCCACTGGGAGTGGGTCGGAAAGACCCTTACTAAGCACCAGGGGCTGTGACCGAGGCACCCAAGACTGTCCCAGCGAATGGCTCTGTGTGTCTCCGAGGTCTGGTCCGTGCTCCCTTTTCCCAGAGGAAAAAAAAGCAGAGCCCGTTCCCCTCTGGTGAACACAGCCTATCAACCCACCAGCCTTGGGCACCCCCACCCCAAAACACAGCTGGCTGCGTCCAGCCAGGGGCGCTCCTCAGCAAAGACCTCCAAAGCCAAATTTCCACATCAGGATTTCCTGGAAAAAGTGTGGCCACCGGAGGAACTCTGAGACAGGAGTCCTGAGCCAGGAACCAGGAGGCTATGGGTCTTCCTAAGAAGGGATACATGTGCTTTCTCTCACATCTGAATCCCGGGAAGGGAACCAGGGAAGCCCAGGGACACACACCTGAGCCTGCCTGACGCACACCAGTTTCTCAAAATACACAACCGGGAGGGTTCTGGAACCTACTTTTCTGCCAGGCCACGAAAATCTCTTTCAGGCTCAATTTTGTCTGAATGCTACTAATCCCTTTAGGGGGGATTTTATACCTCTAGGAGGCCACGCTCTCATTCTGGTAATATTTTCACAGGCTATTTCCCAGCAAACTCACCCAAAATCACTTAGCCCCATCCATCATTCTTTCTTTCTCTCTGTCCTTTTTCTTTTTTTTTAAGTCCCACCCAGCAATTTCTCTCTAAACTTGCTACCCTGTTCTTTGCAAAGTAGGTCAGAGGTCAAATTATAAATAAATTCAGACTCCGTGATTTGGGAGGTGTTTCTGCAGAACATTTGGTCTATCCTTACACAGTTGTGGATAACCTCCTATTGAAGTCTGTACAACAATCCTGGGGTTGGGCAGCTTTTTACGAAAGGGGATGTCCTATGAGGTCAGTCCTCTCCCCCACTCCGCCCCCACCAAAGGACTTTTGAAACTTCGAAGCCCACTCAGGCTGTGACCATGAGCTCAGCGATTAGAGGACAGGGAGGCCTCCCAACTGTCACCCAGACAATAAACAGCCAGCCAACTTGGCTCAGCAGGTCCTTTGCAGTCCTGGGGGCAGGCCAGAACCCCAGGAACAGGCCACTGTCAGGGTCTGGACCTTAGCCCCGGGAAGCCGGACCAGGAGAAGGGCGCTGCGGCACCCCTGATAGGGCGGGTGGCTGGGGCCGGTGGCCAGTCAAGCTCAGCTGACCAGCAAGTGGGTGGCTCCTAGGCGGCCAGGCAGCCTGACCCGGGGCAGCACGACCGTCCACCGGTGGCAGGCTCCGGGCTCTGGGGCCCGATCGATGCCACCTTTTTTTTTTTTTTTTTAACTGATCCCGATCCTCCGCGCGTCTTCCCTAGAGCACGGGACTCCGCAGCCCTCGGCCGGCCCCTGCCACCGCCGGGAGCGCGCCCGGCCGCCCGCTCGCTCCAGAACTCAGGCAACAAGTTGTCCTTCCTCAGGGCGGCCACGATGTGCTCGGGAGGCCCGGCACGGGGGACGCTCCGAGGGCGATCCCCGCGCTGCCCAGCCCGGAGGGGCGCCCGCTGCCTCCGCCGCCGGCAGTGTCGGACGCGCAGCGGCTGCCCCCGGCGGGCTCCTCGGCGCCCCTCGGACAGGGGCGGCTCCGGCGTCCCCGGGTGCCGGCAACAGGTACGCGGGCGCGCAGAGCAGCGCAGCCCCGGGTCTTCCGGTCCCCGGCCCTCGCCCCTTACCTCCAGCAACTGCACGTAGCTCGCTGGGAACCAGCCGCGGAGCCCGTCCTCCTTCTCGCCTTCCCACCAGCCGCCGTCCGGGACCTGCAGCAGCGTGATCAGCTCGCCCGCGGCGAAGCGCAGCCCCTGGCCGTGCCGCTCCCCGGAGAAGGGGTACAGGGTCCGGCAGCGGGCGCCGGACATGGCCTTGGAGCCCGGGCTCACAGCGCAGCCTGCATCCCTGACGAGCCCCGCGGGCTGGGCAGCGGCTCCGCGGGGTCCCAGGCGCCCGGCGCTCCGGGCTCCCGCGCTCTGGGCGCGCGCCGTCTCGGGGGTGCGCGGGGGGTCCCCGGCCAGGCGGGGGACGCGCGCTCCGCGCAGGGCAGCGGAGACTCGCAGGCTTCGCGGAGCAAGCGGCGACGCCCCCGGGCCGGGCAGCTCGCAGATCCAGCTCTGGGCGGGGGGGCGGGGCTCAGGGGGAGGAGACCCAGGCGCCGCGGGCTCCGGAGACAACTTCCCGGGGACGCGGAGCGCGGGCTGCGGACGCGAGGGCCGGCCGGAGCCGGAGCCGCCCGGGCGCGCGGAAATGCGCAGCTCCCGGGGGAAGTGGGATCCAGAGCATCGCCAGGGGCCCGGCTCGGTGGCGAGGGAGCGGCGGGGCGTCCGCGGAGAGGGGCTGGCGGCGGGGTGGCCGAGCGGGGGCTCGCGCGGAGGCGAGGGGGCGGGGCGGGGGCTGGACCAGAGCGGCCACGCCCGCGGAAGGCTGGGCGCTCCCTCGCCGAGGGGGCAGGTCGCTGGGGAGGGGTCTCGGCGCTCACACCCCGGCCTCCGAAAGCCTTTGGAACAGAAACGCCCTTCCGCGCCGGCTTTGTGGGTCTGGTGGCAGCCCGCGGGCGGCGGGCGCCTCCTCCGGGGTGCCTGCGAGGGAATGTGTCTGCGGCAGCCCCTGTCGGGGTTGGACCTGGGGTTGAACTTGACTCACCGGAAACTGAACAATGGGTGAAGGACAGGTTTGAAGCCTGGCGCCAGAGCCGGGAGGCCGGGTGGCAGTGTGTTACACTGGAGGGACGGGGCGGGGAGGCGACGGAGTTGGGAGCCTCCCGAAGAGGATAAATGGAGGAAGGGGGAAAGGTGAGAGGAACAGCCCCCGCCAATTTGCATGCAAAGGGGAGGCCGGCCCCAGGGTACCTACCAGTCCTCCTGCAGTCCAGGCGGGCCAGGCTCTAGAGCTCTATACTCATTTACTGGGTCGACAAACTGTGGAAGGCTGCCACACCTTTCATGCAAGGACCCAGGTAGCTGCAACCATCATCTGGACAGGTGCCTGCTCTCCAGGGACCTGGATGCTGAAGAAACGACCTTGAACAGAGGGTTTAGAAGTAAAAGAAAGTGGATTTCTTCTTTGGCCTACTTTAAAGGAAAACTTCAAGTACTATTTCCTAAGCTGTAAATAACCCGAGCCTTTAATCTCCCTGCTTGCTTCAAATGGCCTCCCCTTAGTTTCTGCTCAGTAATCTTCCTTGGCTCCCTGTTGCCTATTAAATTAAGTACAGACTTCTCAGCCTGTGCCCTTCAGACTCTCCACAACACCTCCCCTAGCCTCATCTCTCAGGATGTTTGCCTGGATACCCCCTTACGAAACCATCTCGTCTTAAGGATGGGCTGAGCCTTAAGATCTCTCAGTGGTTTTCAATCCTGGCTGCCCATTAGAATCACCTGAGTAACTTCTTTAGATGCTTGTGCCCAGGCCCACCCTAGCTTTGGAAAATACACTTTGAGCCATAGTCTGCAATGAAAACATTTTACCCTTAGCTGCCTCAGCCTGGCCTCTGGCCACGGGCAAGCTGACAGAGATTGCTTACCATACCTCATCGATTGCAAATGCACAAATCCTTCGCGTGGCTCGAAATGGGGGGGGGGACAAACTCTGGACCACAGTCACCACCGGGAGTCCATTACTTAAGGCAAAGCTGCAAAATCTGACATAGGAAGCAGTCACTAAAAGTAACAGACCTGATCAGTTACAAGGACCTCAAATTCCCTGTATCGGAGCGGATACGTGAGTGTCAGCAGACCGACCCCAGCTTTCATATCTGATGATAAGGCCCAACTCGATTTAGGACAGCTGGTCCAGAGCCTTCCTGCAACCTCAAATCCTCCACGGTGCCTGCAAGCCACCAGCGACCCAGTCTGGCCTTTGAGAAATTTCGGCGTACAGGACATCCCAAACACTCCAGCTCTAAGCGACCTGCCCCAGATGATTCTGCAACCGCAAGATTGATCATGGCTCTCTGGTCGATACCCAAGGTCGGTCTGGACAGAACTGACCATCCTAGCAGTCAGTGGAACTCCTGTCCCCGATGTCTTATGCATGGAGGAACTTGGACAACACCTAACACCCCAACACCTTCGGGGCTATTTTCCCATCCATGATTGGCATCTGAATCCAGTAGCTGGAACTTGGGCCTTGAGATGGTTAAACCCAGTAGTATCTCAGTGTGGCCTCTCTGGCCTCCCTGTATTCAAACCTCAGCTTTGCCACTTTCTAGCTGTGTGCCCTTAGGCAACTGACTCAGCCTCTCTGAGCTTCCTTTTACACATCCGTAGATGGTAGTAGTTCTATGTCATCATTATTAAGAGGGATAAATCAGTAAAAATGTAAACTATGCCAATACCTGGCATATTAAGTACTCAAATACTATCAATTATTATCAATCTAGTCCAATGGTCCTGGTTGTTTGTTGTCTAACACCTGTTCTGAGTGAAGATTTCCGAGACAATAATAAGTGGGAAGCTATATCTTTGGGAATGCCAAAAATGTTAAAGAAACACACTCTGCGTTTCTGTTTTCTCACAGGATCTTGAAGGAAAGATGAGTTTCTCATCTATTACCCCCTCCCTTGCCTTCCTCTTCCCCGATTTTTTTTTTTAAGATTTTATTTATTTGTCGAGAGAGCACAAGCAGGGGGAGTGGCAGGCAGAGGGAGAAGCAGACTCCCCACTGAGCAGCCCCCCCCACCAATGCGGGACTCAATCCCAGGACCCAGAGATCATGACCTGAGCCAAAGTCACTCGCTTAACCTACTGAGCCACCCAGGTGCCCCTCCCCTGATCTTCTAGTACACTCTTAAAATTCTATATGAAATCTTTAATTATTTAACTTCTTTGAAACTAAGGTATTTTACTGAGAGGTCTCTTAGTAACTCTGGAGGGCAAGCAGATTTGTTTTAATTTCTCTCTTTCCCTCTTAAGGGCTAACATGGAGTCTTGCAAAAAAACAAGTAGGCATTTGGTGCTTCCTGAATTCACTTTGCAATATGAACAGGTCTGAACCCCTGCTCGTTTTCAGATTTTCCACATTGCCAAGTTACTCCATAAACACGTGTTAGAACATCTGGATTAGACTATAAACTCCTAAAAGCAGGCTTTCGTCTCTCTTTCTTAGCTTTCTCTCGACACTGTGCATTTATTTGTTAACTATGGGCTGGCGGGGATTTCTTTTCTATCCAAGACAGTCTTCAATGCCTTTCCATCATCAGCCTATGGATGGCAGAGAAATATCAAGGTTTCAGTTTCTTAAAAAAAGCTAAATATAAATTTGCCATCTGACCCCACCAATTCCCTCCTAGATATCTACCTAAGAGAAATGAAAACACGTAGCCACACAGAGGCTTGTCGTGTTCACAGCAGCACATTGAGAATAGCCAAAAAGTGGAAATAATGCAACTGTCCATCAATTAATGAAGAGAGTGACAAGACATGGTAGACCCAGCCAGTAGAATATTCTTTTTTTTTTTTAAGATTTTATTTATTTATTTGAGAGCGAGAGCAGGAGCGAGAGAGAGCATGAGCAGGGTGGAGGGGGGGAGGGGAAGGGAGGAGCAGACTCCCCGCTGAGCCGGGGGCCCAACTCCCTGTTGGGGAGTGGAACTCAATCCCAGGACCTTGAGATCCTGAGATCTTGACCTGAGCCGAAGGCAGACTCTTAACCGACTGAGCCACCCAGGTGCCCCCACTTCAGTGGAACATTCACTCGGCCAAGAAAGGCCTGGAGTACTGACACAGACTACAACATGCAGGAACCACAAAGACACCACAAAGTGGAAAAAAGCCAGATAAAAAAGGCTACCTATTGTGGGGCACCTGGTTGGGCGCTCATTTGGAGGAGCACGTGACTCTCGACCTCAAGGTTGCGAGTTCGAGCCCCACATTGGGTGTAGAGATTACCAAAAATTAATTAATTAATTAAAAAAATGTATGATTGCATTTATAAGAAAATTCCAGAAAAGGCAAATCTATAAGAGATGGTAAATAGATTTGCGGTTGCCCCGGGGCTGGGGGTAAGAAGAGGGAATAAGTAAATGGTCCCGAGGTTTCTTTCTGGGGTGAGGACAATGCTTGAGAATATAATTGTGGTGATGGTTGCACAACTCCGGAAATCACTGAATTGGACACATAAAACAAGGGAAGGTTTTGGTATGTAAATTACACCTCAAAAAAACTTACATAAACCAAAATGTAAACAAGCCTCTATAAAGGCCTCATTCATTCGTCAAGGGTCTCCACCTCCCTTTCCGTGTCTGTGTCCGTTCACAACAGCAACCTAAATAGCAGAACCATTAAGCACAGACTAGGAGATGGACAAGGGGCTGGGCTTAGTGGTAGAGACACAGACATAGCCCACCGCACTGTAAATAAGGAATTCCTGTAGGTCAGTAGGAAAGATAGGGGTGAATCCTTAAAAAACAAAAGGTGAAAGACTTGAACAGATGTTTCACCAAAAAAGATACCCAAAAGGCCAATAAAAATGACACCTCAAAAGGTGCTCAACCTCATGAATCATCAAGAAAAGCAAATCCAAATCCTAAGCAGGTTGCAATATACACCCATGAAAATTAAAAAAAAAAAAAAACGAAATAGAAAATGAAATAAGGAGGGCACCTGGGTGGCTCTGTTGGTTAAACCTCTGCCTTCGGCTCAGGACATGATCCCAGGGTCCTGGGATCGAGCCCTGCATCAGGCTCCCTGCTCGGCAAGAAGCCTGCTTCTCCCTCTCCCGCTCCCCCTACTTGTGTTCCCTCTCTCGCTGTCTCACTCTGTGTTAAATAAATAAACAAAATCTTTAAAAAAAAAAAAAAGAAAAGAAAAGAAAAGAAAAAGAATAAAGTATGGGTGTATTTATAAATAAAAATGGAAATTTACAAAATGTATGGTAAATATCAAAACAAAAGAGAAAATACCACACACTGAGGAGGACCCAAGGCAGTTGGAGCTCTCCTCCGGGGTTGGCCGGAGCCTGCTGGAAAACGAGATAGTCAGCAAATCTGATTCATAGCATTCCCTAAGACTCATCAGTCCCCCTTGTAGGTGTACGCCCAACCGAGATGTGTTCCTCTGTTCACCGAGAGACATCTACGATGTTCATAGCAGCAATATGTATGATAGCCCAAAACTGAAAACAGCCCAGTCCACCAACGGTAGAGTGGATAAGAGGTGCCTGGCAGGCTCAGTCAGTAGAGTGTACAACTCCTGATCTTTGAGTCCTGAATTCAAGCCCCACACTGGGTGCAGCGCTCACTTAAAAAAAAAAAAATTAGGGGCGCCTGGGTGGCTCAGTGGGTAAAGGCCTCTGCCTTCAGCTCCGGTCATGATCCCAGAGTCCTGGGATGGAGCCCTGCATCTGGTTCTCTGCTCAGCAGGGAGCCTGCTTCCTCCTCTCTTTCTCTCTGCCTGCTTCTCTGCCTGCTTGTGATCTGTCTGTCAAATAAATAAATAAATAACATCTTTAAAAAAATAAAAAAAATTAAAGGAAAGAAAATATTATAGTCCCTGACCTCAATGAACACATAATCTAGATTCTAGATTCTAGAGTACACTTTTCCAAACTTCTTTGGGTATAGATCTCCCTCAGGAAAATTGATGTACTCCCCAAATTGATGTACTTCTGTTATTTATAATTTAATACGTGAACCACTGAACAAATAGGTACATCACACACAAAATTAAAATGTTAAAAGGGTTGCATTAAAATCTAAAAAGAAGAGGCTTTTCTACATTGTCTTCCTGTATGATAGTGGATGTTTTTTGTGCGTCCTGGGAGTCAGGGACGTTGAGAGCCAACTTTGAGGAGACAGTGAGCTGGAGAAGGAATTTAGTTACTGGAAATAAGCTTTTTTGGAATCATGACTTTGGAGAAAAGAACTGGGTCCAGTTCTCCTCCTGGAGTCTAGGAGGAGTCTGGCTCAGGGCCGGACAGATCTGTTCCTCTCCTCACTGGTTCTCCCATCTGGAATCCGAGACAGGCCCAGCCAAGATTCAGAAACGTCAGCGTCGTAGAACCAAGCTAAAATGGAGTCACTTCTGTCAGGGACGAGATGGAAACGGTCCACATAGGCACGTAAAGGAAAACTCAACCTGACCTTCCAAGAATTCACGGCTCTTCCAGAACACCCGCCAATCCCCAAATGCCAAGTCTGTTCACACCATCTCTGGGCTGCTGTGCTCACCTGACTCTGCTCCCCTCACCCAAACAAGAGAGAGGATCACCAGGCAGGGGTGCCTGGGTGGCTCAGTGGGTTAAGCCTCTGCCTTCGGCTTGGGTCATGATCTCAGGGTCCTGGGATCAAGCCCCGCATCGGGCTCTCAGCTCAGCGGGGAGCCTGCTTCCCGCCCCCCTCTCTCTGCCTGCCTCTCCGCCTACTTATTCTCTCTGTCGAATAAATAAATAAAAATCTTAAAAAAAAAAAAAGCTGGAAAAGATCAAACAGCTTGTCCATTTACCCCTGAAAACCCCTTAGTCTGTGAGCAACACTGAGCTCATTCCCAAGCTCCCTAACTCACCCTCAAAAGTACTGCAGTAAACTCCGCTTTCGGCGTTGTTTTATTCAGTACGGAGACTTCCGTTTTTGACAGTGAGTCTAAGAATCACTCAAGGCCGTTGTCAGAAAACGATGTCTAGTCCCTGAGCCACGTCCCCAGAGATTCTGATCCCTCGGGTAAGGGATGGGACCCAGAAACCCAGGGTTTTTAACAAACCCCCAGGGATCCTGCTGGAATCCTCCGCCTGAATTGGAGAAACACCATGCGGGGGCAGACCGTCCTTAAACACCGAGGTGGTCATGGATTTCCAGGCATCATCACCTATACGATCAGAGCCGCTCATCCTTTAGAAGTAGGAAGGGTTCACATTTGTGTCTCATCCGGCCATCTGAAAGGACGGCAGGGGAGAAGGACAGGGCCAGGGGCCCGCGGAACATGGGAGGCAGAGGACATAGACAGATAAACACTGAGAGGAAACAATTTGTGGGGAAGAGACAGAGTAAGAGAAGGGGATCGGGGCTGGAAGAGAGAGGGAGGAGGGAGAGACCAAGCAGGTCTATCTTCCAACCAAGCTTCCCCCACCCCTGCCAATATACACACGTGGGCGATGGCACCCCCCCCTCCCACCACGCTTCCCCAGAAAGCTGGGGGCTTCATCTGCAAAGACAAGCCTGGAGGGAAGGAGAGGGAAAGACAGAAGAAATTAGGGGTGTCTGGGTGCCTTAGTGGGTTAAAGCCTCTGCCTTCAGCTCAGGTCATGACCTCAGGGTCCTGGGATCGAGCCCCGCATCAGGGGGCGGGTCTCTGCTCAGCAGGGAGCCTGCTTCCATCTCTCTCTCTACCTGCCTCTCTGCCTACTTGTGATCTCTCTCTGTCAAATAAATACATAGAATTCTTTAAAAAAAAAAAAAAGACAGAAGAAATTAAGGACGCTGTGTGGGACCCAAAATCACATTCAGAAACAGAAGTCCATCTTTTTACGGGTCTTGGCGGGCGGGTGGCAAAATAACTTTCTGCCCTATTCCCTCCCACCCCTGGAGGAAGCAGGGGAGTGTGGAAAAGAGCCTGCCCCTTGGGAGTAAGTAACAACAAAATATCCACAAAGGAGCCCTCCAGAGACAAGCAAAGCCACCAGAAAGAGAAAGTCTGAAGGGCCAGGACCCACCTCCAATTTAATGGCTCCCATTAACATATCTAAAGCTTGGACTGCCTTTTGAAAGGTATCCCAGCCTGCTTTTCTTGCCCCAAAGGCAAGCCCAACAGACCCCAATTCCTTCCCTACAGGCAGCGCAGCGTGGCTGCAGCTGGGGTTTTCATCCGTAAGAAATGCCCCGCTTAACAAAGTGAGAAAGTAGTTCTAGAATGTTCCTTCAAAGGCGCTCCCTTGACCCTAATCCCTGGAGACTCATGAGCTTTGCAAAAACTCACAGAGGTCGCTGGCCGAGGAAGACTGTCAGGACCCCCACGTTTTGTGTGTGTGTGTGTGTGTGTGTGTGTGTTTTCCAGGACAAAACCCTACCACGCGAGTCTCTATTCTTCTGAAGACTAAAAATAAATTCGGAATTAATCACAACAGAAAAGGAACAGTCTCTTCGAGGACTATAATTAGCTCTCCGTTTATTAATGAAGCCTCCAATTATTAGGCTCGTCCGAGTCCCAAATTTTTGCTTACTAATTATACGCCTAGGACAAGCAGCTTCACCTCTCGAAACCTCCATCTGTAGAATCTTCTCGTCTACACAGGAGAAACAGTGATACTTGTTTCGTGAGACCGTGGGAAGGAACGGCCACAGGAGGCCATCTGGGGACTGTTCCTGCTCAGGAGTCCAGCACTACCAACGTGCACGGGGCTGGGTGCCAACCGGAGGGGGCTCTGCTTCTGAAGCCAGAGAGTGGTCTCTGGAAACATCCAGGCCTGATATCATGAGGAGTGGAAGGAATGTTTGTTTACTCTCCAGACTAGTAAAAATTCCTGCCAGAACCTTCCAGAACAATGCCAATGAGGAAGCAGAACTCAGGCTGACATTCCCTTGATTTCCCCAACGGGATCTCCCAGTCAAGCGAAGGAGGCTTTTCCAAGCCCTTCTCATGGGCACCTGAAGGTCAGAGCCGGAGAGGCATGAAGGACCCTGTGCGGACCCGTGGGGCATCCTGGAGACTGGGCAGAACATGCTTCACAAGAGAAACTTCCAGCAAACTGTCCTTCAAAGCTGTCCGTTGCCGCCAAACACCTCAAGTGACCTCTAGGAAGCAAAAGGGCAGGGGCGGGGCTCGCCTCTGGCCAGTCGAGGTTGGTGGTAATGAGGCAGCAATCTCTGCTCTCCCAGAGCCCAAGGTCCAGATCCTCCAGGAATCCAGGACTCAGCAAGAACTAGGCAAAAGGAATTTGGAACAAGCAAGGCAAAAAACACCCTCGATGTTGCTCAACGTCGAAGTCAGGCTACTTTGACAATGGGGCTTCCTAATTCTCTTTTCCTTCCTTCTTATAGGCTTGACATTTTCCAGAATAAAACAGGACACACAGGCACCTGTGTGTCTGCCGTGCACCTGACTTGTTTTTTTTTTTTTTAAGATTTTATGTATTTATTTGACAGAGAGAGAGACCAAGTACGCAGAGAGGCAGGCAGAGAGAGGGGGAAGCAGTCTTCCCTCTGAGCAGAGGGCCCGATGCGGGGCTCGATCCCAGGACTCTGGGACCATGACCTGAGCTGAAGGCAGAGGCTTAACACACTGAGCCACCCAGGCACCCCTCAGGTGCACCTGCCTCTTAACCAAAGTCCTTCAGAACCTCCGTTGAGCTGACTCACTCTTCAAATAATTCTAACAAACAATTCTAACAAACAAGCTTTTTAAATCTGGTCTTCCCAGCTTAAAAGTATATGGAACAGGGTATCTTGACGGCAGGAGGAAGGGATCGCTTGACAATCGCAGGCTAGAGATCTGGAAGAATCCCTAAAAAAGGCTCCAGAAAGTCCAGAGTATCTGAGCCCAGAGTCAATTGTCTTGCGGTGAGAGCTGGTATCAGACTGAGCCACACAAAAATTACGCCAGATCGTTTCTGATCTCCGCACATACTGGTGTTAACGCCATAGACTCAAGGTAGTGTCCCTCCGTCCAAACCCACCTGGAACAGGTAAAGCGAGGGATGTGGAGGTCTCTGCTCTGCCCCGAGCCTCCCACCTTCCTTACAGACTGTCCCTGTCTAATGCTTTCCATTCTGGTTACTCTGGATTTGGCTCCCCAGGATTCCTGGGAGCTTGGGACAAGTCCAGAGGCTTGGGACCAACTCCGAGAGACTTGGGCTGAGGTGTCCAGGAGGGTTCTCAGGCACAGACCCGTCTGAGGATAGCACATCCCACCTTTCGTTACCCATTAGAATTCCCTGGAAATTAAAAAAAAAAAAATTTCCGATGGCCAGATTGTAGTCCATACTACAGTAGTGGGAGCCAGGCCACAAGCTTCTTTTAAAGATCTTCCGGGACAGCCAAGTTTGGGAACCACCGACCCAGTGAACCATGCATGACAGAGTCAGCTGACAACCTCCGTTTCCAACGGCAGGAATCACCTGCAGCCCCAAACACACCACTTCCTCAGGGAGCAAACATAGGGGAAGGGAAGGCAAAGAGCTGCCCAGACAGGTGGCTCTGGGTAGGTCCTGGGTCAAGTTCACTGTATTCCCGAGTCGGGGCTCGATGGCTTCTCCCACCTGGCTGTGTGCCTCTGGGGGTGGGACACCTGAGATGGCCTGCTGCCTCAGCCCCGTCTGTTTCCCGGGGCAGCCTTGCCTTCTGAGGCTTGCTTCACGAGGGACACACACTGGGGAGCCACTTCCCCTGCCTGGGAGCGCAGCCCAGGACCCACCAGGGAGCGTGTTGCCATGACGATGGATCCTGGCATACTGTTCCCCAGCCCCCTTCTGCTCCTGCAAGAGCCCTGTGAAAAATCAGCATTCGCAGGGTTTCCCAGGCTGCCTGGACGTCTCCACAGGAGGGGGATGTGGGAGGTTTCTCCCTCTCTCCGCTTCTGGTGGGGGGAGGAGAAGATGGGGTGAAGGCAAGACCAACAGCCTCAAAACCAACCCCCCCCCCAGGCTCCCTGTCTACTGGGAGACATAAAGAAATCTACCCCGGGGACAGCGGACAGTGAGGATGGTCAACTGTCATTGTTGTCACGATGTTTATCCACAGCAAAGGGGTTTGGGACTGATGAAGGAGAAGGGGCCATTTCTCTGGGTGGGGGAAGGGCGGTCCGGGCCTGGAGATAGGAGAGGAAGCGTGGAGACATACCAAAGAGTGATTCTGAGACAGAGAGAGAGAGAGAGAAAGAGAGAGAGAGAGAAACTGAAGAAAGAGGATGAGAGGAAGGACTGCAGGGAGCAGGGGTGGGAAGTCTGATGGAGAAATCAGGGAAGGCAGGCAGGAGGAAGAAACAGAAGCCGCAGGGGTAGGGATGGCGAAGGGGGCGTGGAGAGAAGACTGAGGAAGGAGAGCCTGTTCGTGACCCATGGTCCTGGAAACAAATGATTGCAAAACGTAGACAACACGGAGTATTATCTCCCAGGGTCTGTAGGTGAGGAATTCAGGAGCAGGTGCCTTGGATGTTCCTGGCGTGGGGTCTCTCCTGAGGGGGCAGGCAAAGTGTCAGCAGGACCTAATTTATCTGAGGGCTTGACTCCGACTGGAGGACGACCTTCCAAGTTGGCTCACTCATGTGCCTGGAGAGCCCCGCGGAGGCTGTTGGCGGGTCACCTCCATTCTTCAGCATGGGGTGCTTGGGTGTCCCCCTGACATGGCAGCTGGTCCCCCCTCCCTCTCCAGAAAGAAAGAGGTCCACAAGCCAGGAAGGCACAGCTGCAGTATCTTTAATGACCTAGCTCTGGAAGTAACATCTTCTTGGTTATACAGGCAGCCTGGCACGGGGCTGGGAGCATCTTTGCAGGGGTGCGAACAGCAGGAAGTGAAGATCGTTGCAGGCTGTATTGGAGGCTGGCTTACAACAAGGAGAAAACCCTTTCTGAGTCATGGGACTGCAGCATGGAATGGTGTAGATTTATCCTTGCCAGAGGGAACCCAGCAGATGGGGCGAGTGGGGACTACCATCCAGGCTGAACTTGGAGAGTCTGGCCACGCCCCAGTCAAAGCAGGCAGGTACACCTTACCTTAATACACCTCTCTAGAAGAAGTATGTGCACTATTCCTCCAAAGGGGTGGCTTGTGTCTCGGCCTTAATTTATCAGACTACTTTCAAAGGTAAGTAACAGAAAATCCAACTTAAAAAAAAAAAAAGGAAAAAGAAGGAAACGAGAATAATACATTGATTCATATAAATGAAGGGTGCAGCAGTATGAAGCTTCAGGCATGGCTGGATCCAGGGTCTCAAACAACATTGTGACCTCTCTGTCTTAACTCTGCTTTCTTCTGATTTGATGTAACTCTGTATTAGCTTTACTCTCTTAAAGCTCTCTCATTACCCTGGCCCCCAGGAGCCCCAGGATGGACAGTCTTTCTTCTAGCATTTGAAATAAGTTTGGGAACCTGACTCTCTCTCTCTCTCTCTCTCTCTCTCTCTCTCTCTGCCCCTACCCTCGAATGTTTACTGTAGCCAGGGAGATGGGGTATGCTGATTGGCTTAACCTGTGATGTATGGCCACCCCTAGACACTGAGGGGGCTGGCTCAGCTCCATGCAACAGTACCCAAACAAGTTTTATCAAAGGGAGCTCTTGAATGCTGGAACCAGGGAAAGAGAGATGATGCTGGTCAGGTCAAAATCACAACATTCCACAAGCCCCAGGCCAGCATTGCACTGACCACAGGGAGAGGGGTCCTCCTGGGGCCTTGGGGTGAAGCTGCCCAATCAGATCATCTCCAAGGTACAGAGGTAAAGGGGGTCCACGTGGCTGCTGCCTTAGGTGAGGTCAGAGGCTTGGTTTTCCCCAGGCGTGGCTGGTGGACCCTCCCATCACAGACTCAGGATCCAAGCTGTAGACCTTTCAGAATAAAAAAAAGCCGCATTTTGTTTTCAGAGTACTTTTCTCAACAGCAGAAACTACATTTATAATACAAGAGAGAATCTAGGGGCGCCTGGGTGGCTCAGTCGGTGAAGCGTCTGCCTTGGGCTTGGGACATGATCTCAGCGTCCTAGGATCGAGCCCCGTGTCAGGCTCGCTCTCTGCTCAGCGACAAGTCTGCTTCTCCCTCTGCCTCTGTGATCTCTCTCTTTCTCAAATGAATAAACGAAATCTTAAAAAAAAAAAAAAAAGAGAGAGAGAGAGAAAGAATCTATTCATTTATCAGGTTTTTCCCCATCAGATGCATTGGAAACCCTACCCAGATGCAGGATGCCTTGGGACCAAACAATGTTTAAACAAACGTGTAAAGAAGCCCACACCCAAGACTGGCCCCTTTTAGAGTTTCACTGTTGATACCCTTTGCTTGGGAATATCTACTCCCAGGCTTAAGCAGGACAAGCCGGACTCTTCTCTTGGAGCTGGAGATCTCCCCGGCTGTGCCCATTTTTCAAGGTCCAGATTTGGAGGTGAAAGTCTGCTGCTTTCCCTGTCCCTCTGCTTGAGGCAAATTCTTCTCCAGTTGGGGGGAATTTATCAATGTTACCCCCTCTGCATCTCTCAGCCTCAAAAATGCTTGCACCCTCCCGTGTAATAGCAAACCTTGCTTTACCTACGTGGCGCTTGGTCCTGAGGTAGAGAGAGAGCAAAACAGAGACAGCACCAATATCCTGGTTCAGGTTCTAAGCCAGATTCTGCCACGAGACCCAGCTTCCTGCTAGCACACTCCATGGCTCCCTCCTTCCCCTTTAAGGCTTCTTATCTATATGTCAGTAACTCCATCACGACAATTTCAGATTCTGCTAAATTCTGCATTTTAAAATCTGGCTCTGTGAAAATTTGCAGGAGAAATGGCTTCTATTTTTAAAGGGGCTGATTCTTTCCTTTTTTTTTTTTTTTTTTTTTTTTTTTTTACTCCTGATCATTTTCAAGTGAAATTTAAACTTAACAAAGCAGTTTTGAAAGCCCAGCTGCACGATGCAGCCCCTGGAGCTGGGTCAGTGTTTCACAAAGTGGGGCGACACTCCCGCTGGTGGCCTGGTGGTTCATTAGATAATTGTAGGGGACATGGGAATGAGCACGTACAGTGATGCGAAGTTGAATGCATTGATGGGTATCAAACTTGGGGTTTCACGAATATCTTTGCTGGCAGCGGGTGAGGGTAAAGAGCTTGGGTTAGCTCAGAATTGATTTAAAGAAAAATGTCAGCAAACGGGTTACAGTATTGGTAGATATTGGTATGACTCGTGAAGGGGGGCAGGGGGGGCGTCTGGCAGTTTCCTGCGGCTGCTGTTGACAAATGATGACAAGCTCGACTTTCAGCCACGCGTATTTATTCTCTTATAGTGGTGGAAGCCAGAAGTCCGAAATCAGCTTTGGGGGGCTGAAGTCAAAGTGTTGGCGGGACCATGTTTCCTCCAAAGGCTGTAGCGGAGAATGCGTTTCTTACTTCTTCCTGCCTGCCTGGAGGCTGTTGTATGCCTCCGCTCGCGGTCACATCATTCCAACCCATCCACCTCTGATCACGTGGCTTCTTCCTCCTCCTCTGTGTTTAGTGAAGTCTCCTCTGCCTCCCTTTTATGAAGACACATGTGATAACATTTAGAGACCACGCAGATCATCCCAGGGTCATCTCCCTGTCTCAAAATCCTTAATAGAATCACATCTGTAATTATTTTTTAAAGATTCTATTTGTTTATTTGAGAGAGAGAGAGAGAGTGCATGAGCAGTGGAGAGGGGGAGAGAGAAAGGGAGAAGCAGATCCTCTGCGTAGCAGAGAGCCTGATGTGGGACTCAATCCCAGGATCCTGGGATCATGACCTGAGCCAAAGGCAGATGCGTAAATGACTGAGCCACCCAAGCACCCACATCTGCACTTTTTTGTTTGTTTGTTTGTTTGTTTTTGGCCAAACCAGGTAACATATTCATAGGTCCCAGAGGTGAATTAGGATGTAGCTGTCTTTGGGGGAAAGGAGGAAATTTATTCAGTCTAGCACGGTAGGCACAGGAAGTTTGGGGAGCACAGAGCATGTTAGGAAGTCAGACTCATACTGGCCAAATTCATACACTTGAGGCCATCACCCCCTGTTGTGGAATGGATTTTGTCCTCTGCTCCTCCCTTCTCCTCACCAAAGATATGCCGGAGAAGTGGGAAATGGGGGAAGGACAATCGTCTGGGGAACTTTGGGGAAGACTTACTTGGGAGTCTTGGGAGTGACCTGGGACTCATTCATTCACCATAAGCTGAGACTCTAAGGGTTTGATTCACTGGGGCATGAACTTGCGACAGGCAGCCACCTTAGAAAACACGAAATTTAAATTGCCCAGGTTCAAATGAGTGTTGTTTTACTCCATACAGATCACTACCTCGGGGCCCCATCTCAGATTGGCGCTGTATTTATTTAAATTGCTTTTGAAATGTTAATCACTGAATGTTAATAAACAAAGTAATTATTCTTGATTTTCTTATGGGTTCCATTTATTAAAGGGAACTGATATTATTCATGACTTCACCGGGAAGCACGAGATCCGAGATCCGTTAAGGAGGCTAATGCGCGCTCGCCTTGTGAAATTAACGAAGACGTTTTCTCATTGCATAATCAGTAAATTGGAAACAAGATTCTCACATTTCAGGGAAAGGTGCCTTCACAACTTCTCGCTCAATCTGATTAGTGCATTCACAGCGAGAGCTTTCTCTTGGGAGCCTTTCTGCAAGGAGGGTTTACCAGCTGAACTCATGTAATTCAGCAAGTTCAAGTGTGCCAATGGGGGCGGGTGGAGAAGACGAACTATATCCCCAGCCACTTTGATCATCCGCTCCGCCTGCTCTCCACCCCCCTGCCCACCGCCCACCCGCACATCTGCACTGGCCTGAGATCTTTCTGGCTCCAGTGGCACCAGCAAGTGATGTCTCCTTTGGCCAAGCAGACAAGAGCAGACCGAAGGAGCCAGAAAGCTCTCGGGGAGAGGCATGGGCAATCTGCAGCTGGCAGGAAGAGGAAGCCAGAGGAGCGGGGCGGTCAGCTCCTTCTCCGAGCAAAACCCTTACAGCCCTGGCAGGATGCCGGTTCAAAGCACAGGCTAAAGGGGTGGCCTGGCAACCTTTCTTGGACACTGCTCTTCTGGGGGCTCAGTAGGGGGAGGGAGAGATGCTGGCTCAGATCCATAAGGAATCTCCATCGTTTTCATGCTTGGCCCCTGCTTCTTAGTAAATGGGGTTCATATCCCAGAGCAGGGTCTTCTCCCTAAATGTGGGTCCTTTTTCTTTTAAAGATTTTATTTATTTATTTATTTGAGAGAGAGCGCGTGCACACAGTAGGGGGAAGGGCAGAGGGAGAAGCAGATTGCCCCAGACTGCTCAGGGCTCCATCCCAGGACCCATCCCAGGACCCTGAGATCATGACCTGAGCCAAAGGCAGACGCTTAACCCACTGAGCCACCCAGGCGCCCCAATGCCATCCTTTTATATAAAAGGCGCATTGTTAGAAAAGAGAGGAGAGCTTTCGTCAGACACAGAGCAGACCTTCTCAAGAAAAGAGGATGAGGTCATACAGAGGTTGGGATCCCAGGTTCCAGAGACGAAGTGCCAATCAGAGCTGGTCAGAGACGTGAGGGGAGGGATACCTTGCTGGTTTGAGTCACAGGAACTTTCACTAGTGACCAACAGTTCAAAGCAAGGAAAAAAAGTCTCAAAACATTACATCAGGAGAAAAAGAAGCTTGAAATGAACACAACATACATTTACTATGATAGATGATGATTAATCTTCTTACGAATTATGGATGCGGCATATAGAATTTGTCTCAACATTTTTCATAGGTGTTCCCTAAACTGACCGTCGTGTTTATAATAGGCAGCAATTAAATAAAATACATTTATTTCCGGTCTTAGAATGTTAAAAACAAAAGGCTCTCAAGTCCCATGGGGGGACAGATTCAGTGACTGTAAAGGTCCCTTACACCTTCCTTGAGGGCAGAGCTGTGAGGTGGACAGAACGTGGGCTCTGGCATTAGCCATGACTTTGAATCAAATCCTGCCACTCCCCACTGTGTAGCTTTGGGTTGGTTACTTCTCCCATGTCTTGTTCTCATTTACAAAAAATGGTGATACCACCTCCCTTCTGAGGTGGTTGGTGATGACCAGATCGAAGGACATTGGGCAGGTACCCAAGCCCCCCAGTGTGTGCATCAAAGCTCCCAGTCATAATTCCAACTGGGATCTCCCCGTGCCTTCCTTCCATCCCCTGCCTGACCCTGCTCCTGCCTGGCTTTTGCAGGTGGACACTGACCACGTAAGTGTGGGCATCTTTGGTTTAAGAGGCAGGAATCCAACAAGAGGAACCAGAAAAATGCCAGTATACGAAGGGGTTGAGATTTGCAGGAGAAATTTGAAGAGCCTTGTCCCATGGACCGCTTTGTTTGTCACACCAGGTGTATGTCCCTTGGGCACCATCTGTGTGGTCCCTCCCCAGGGATGGAGAATGGACCCGATGTGATGGGAGGGGAAGAAGCCGTGAGCTCCCCCTAGTGGCCATTGCCAAACACGCGGTCAAGGGCCTAGAGGGGCTTCGGACGGCATCCCTTCCTCCACAACCACCTGCCTCCATCCTTGTCCTGTCTTTAAACCTGCTTTCCAAACCTAGCCACGGCCTCTCCCGCGAGGGCAGAGACCATAAAGTAGAGACGCATGGCTCTCGTGGCCAGCACAACATGAAAGGACCATTTTATCACGTGCCGATACTGAACACATCTGATGCGGTGTTCAAAATCCAGATTTCTTTGAAAACATCAGAAGGTCTGGCAACACCCAGCTGTGCCCCCGCACTGGTCAAGGGCTGTTTACCAAACAAGCAAACATCTCTGCCCTCTTGGAGCTGCAGGTGTGGTGTGGGTGGGGAGAAACCACTATCTCATAAGGTTATGATGCTTGGTTTGGTGGGGGGCGGTGGACAGGGGAGGTGGGACCATGAAGGGCTACAGGGCACTGGGAAGACACAGGATTTTGCTCACAGTAGGTACAAAGTCAGTTTCGAGAAGGCAAGGGACAGGACCTGTTAACGTTTGACTAGCATTCCGGCTGCTGTGTCGTCCCTAGGGCTGGGGCCAGAAGCAGGAGCCTGCTGTGATTCAGGCAGGAGGTGAATTAGACTAGCACGGTGTTAGCCCAGGAGACTGAAGGCAGCTTGGTGAAACAGAATGAAACTCCCCCCATTTCTCCCGATTTCTGCTCCCACCCGGGGCAAAGGATTCCTGGTAGAAGCCCCCATCGGCTGTTAAGTCTAAGCCATTTATCTACTGGAGCAGGTGGGTCTCCCTCAACTTTTCCACAAATCTCGGTGGGTAGCCCAGCTTTCTGCAATTCCCGGCAGGTCGCTCAGCAGGACCCAGAAGAATACCAGCTGTGCAAGGGCCGATGCCAATCCCAGTGTGACTCAGGATCAGTTAACCATCAGTCAGCCTTGCTACTGAGCCAGGCTCTCTCTGGGGTTTTCTACACAATCATCTCTTTTTTCTCTTAGATGATGTCTTCTGTCCTTCTAGCTAGCCTGTTCTCAGCTCACACATGGCTCTCTCCAGAGCTTCCTTGAGCCAGAGGTCTTCACCGGGGCTGCCCCTCCCAATCAGGATGCAGGGACCCACCCATCTGACACAGGGCTGGGGTTGGGGCACAAGCTTGCAGGAGGCATTACTCCCATGGTCATGCAAGCATAGATGTGGCTTGTAGAGGACAACTCCTTAAATTCTGCACCCTAGGAGCCTCCCTCACTGCCCTGAGTGCCAGCTGTGGCTGTGGTCCCTCACGTGGGAACACCAGGAAAGGCGGCATACGCCTGGCCCACCATGTCTGTGAATCGCCTTGCAGGTGTGGTTCTGGGTTAGAGCCCAAGGCCAAGGCTCCCAAAAACTGCATGATAATAAGATGACAACTGTTCCTTTAAGCCGTTGAATCCTGGGGGGATTTGTTACATGGCAAGAGGCCATGAGAATAGCCCGTGACTTTAAGGAACTTAAAAGCTACTTGGAAAGCCAGGAAATGAGGGAATTAACCAAGTTAATTAGACAGAACCAGCAGGTAAGCTCTTATCTAGGTGAACATAGTGACTATCCCCACCCACGCACCCCATCTTCCCTGTCCCATCTGCTCCTATCCCCACCCCCTTCCCCTCATTTTGATTGCCCCTCCCCAAATCCTTGATTCCCATCCTGTGTCTCAAGTCACTGCAGGGCTGACACTTGCCGGAACCCTCAACCTGCTAGGACCCTAAATTCACAAGCTGCCTGGTCTCCCCAGCTTCACTTTGAATATACTGCGGAGAGTGGAGTCAAGGCTGTTTAGACCACAAATCCCTGGTCCTGGCTCCTGGTTCCTGGCAACAGGCATCCCATAAATTTTCTACCAAGAGACACATCCGTATAATTAGACCAAAGATATTGCAGACACAGACATATGTAAAGAGAGCGGGGCTGGGAGAAGGGTACCATTCATCAAAACCTCATCATAAATTCAAGTTGAAGGGCTGAAAGGAAACAAAACATGGACACTTCCCAAACCCAGCAGCTGGACCTTGCGCCGAAATCCCAAAATCACGGCAGCGCAACTCAACATCTGGGAGAGAATAAAAAATAATAAAGATTTAAAAAGAACAGACGCTGGGCAATTACCAGTTGAAGTGCGGTGCGGGAATATAAATTCTCCGAGAGCCTACAGACAGAAATATACATTGGCACGCGGGTCTTAGGACTGTGAATTTCATCCAGCTGTCGCCACTACTCTTTTTTATTGTGGCTAATATTTCTTTCGTAAATGCACTTTCTAAGCGATGAACATAATCACGTTCAGGCTGACATGACCTGAATTAGGGTTTTACCGCATTTTACTGACTCACCACTGGCAGCGCAGGGATGTTTCCAGAAGGACCCTGGTGCTGAGCAGTAGTACCGAAGAACGTTAGGAAGCATGTTATATGCAGACTTGAGAGACCTAGGTTCAAGTCCCGCCTCCCCCACTTAATTGTGTGGAACCTTTTCTCTGACCTGCTACACTTTTGAACAAATCTGAAAATAGAGGTAAAGCCTGCTCTATATTTCGGTGTATATAGATGTATAGGTAATTTATCTTCCCATCTCTTGTCACATTGCTTTCAGCTTCTTCCCCTGTGCAGAAATGCTTTTCCTGTTTGTTTCTTTGTTGGTTTGTTTCTTTGTTACTTTCTATGAGTAAGCTCTGTACTCAACTGGGGCTTGAACTCATAACCCTGAAACCAGGGATTTTCTTAGCCTTTTTCCTTTACCATCCCTCTCCTCCCATGAAATGTTACTATCACAGACATTGTATATCCTTGCGTTTGATACATAAAAAAGGGGCCAGATTCTTCCAGTTCCCCAGACTCAATTTTTGCCCCCTTGTTGGCAGAATTGCCCCAGTTGAGAATGTCCTTCCTAGAAATGTAAGTCCATTTTCCACAGACCAGCGATATAATAGTTCTTTCCAATGAGCTAACGCGCCTTCCCGTTAAGGTCCTTAAACCTTTTATGGGACTAGAGCCCCTTCGCTTGCTGCTGGCAGCTTAAGGCACAGATGAAGACGCGTGACAGCATGTGAGGCTGTGGTTCTGTCAGGCTCCATAATGATTCCTCTGAAACTTAGCGACTCAAGACCCACGTTACTTTTCACTTTCTGGTGTGTAGCTGTGTGGTCCTCTGGCTCAGGGCAACCGACAGGCTTCAACTGGGATGTTGGCCGAAGCTGACAAGTTCCGAGATCATTCACTGATCCCTGGCAGGACTGAGTTCTTCAGAGTCTGTTGGACAAAGGACCTCAGTTCTTTGATGGTCCCTGTCGGGAGCTCCCTGTGGCTCCTTGCTTCATGGACCTTTCCAAAGGGTAGCCTGGGACAGGGGAGCTCCCTCCCTCTGAGAGGGACAGGGAGAGAGAAAGAGTGGGAGGGAGGAAGGGGGAGGTACTGTGTGTGCAAGACAGAAGTCACAGTCTTAAGTGACCTGATCTCAGCAGTGACTTCCCATCCCCTTTGCAGTGCTTTGTTTCCTGGGTGGGTACCGGGAGGCAGCATCTTTGGGAACTACTTTGGAAGCTGCCTACTGCCATGGGCAAGCTAAAATCAGAGAACAGAGGGGTCACAATTAGGCCATGGGTGGTCTAGGTAGGGTGGAGGCTCGACCATCAGGCTGGCAGCTGGGGACCTGTCATGAAGGCAACGCCATGGGCCAGACACAAAAGGGTGCTGAACAGTCAGGCAGCTGGGGGAGTCAGGTGTCGCATCAAGGAAGGAAGGATGCCCCGGACCCTGAGAGCCTCCCCGCTCAAGCAGCCCAGGCTGCAGAGATAAGTCAGGACAGTGGGAAAATGTTAAAAACTTGGTAACATCGCTCTGAGCCAGGAAGCTTCTTACACACTGTCTCCCTGATAAAGATTGATCCTAGATCCTGGTGAGTCAGAGCTCGAAGGTGGGAGCTGTGAACCTCTTTAGGAAGGGCCCTCGAATGGGGCAGTGTAGTGGCAGAGCCCAGAGCTGATGGGGAAGCGGCACGGGGAAGGTTCTGGAACCAGGTAAATGGGCTAAGTGCCACAGCCCAGCCGTTTGCCAGTTGTGGGACTTTGGGCGAGTTGATTGACCTCAAACCTGAGTTTCCTCTTCTCTAAGATGATACTTAACCCACAGTAAGGCTGAGAAAATGAGATGAGATGCTAGAAGCTTCCTCAAAAATCCCCCATATAGTGTCTGCTGAAGAGGAAACAATAAATGTTTATTATTGTTATTATTATATAAAGGTAATACGTTTAGAAAGGGAAATGAGTCCAATCCTTAAAATCAAAGCAACACCAATTTAAAAAGGCTCATCTTCTCTGGTGGAGAAGATAAGATCTAACTCAGTTTCATGCTTCCTAATAAAGGGTGGCAGGCAGTGGTCCCATGGCCATTTTAGGCCAGGGATTGGGGTTGGTGCCTTATAAGGCTACCTTTATGTCCTCCTCCCAACCACAGAAGGGAACAAGTGATAGGAGTTATTATTCCCATTTCACAGACGAAGTCACAGAGATTAGAAAGGTCAAATATGTTGCTCAATCATGCAGGGAACATCAGTCAGACTCAGCAATTGAACACAAACCCTTTGGGGTCTGAATCCAAGACTTTGTGAAGACCAGGGATCCTGTTTTACCTGAGAAACCTGGTTGAGTGGAGAAGTTAACCGGAGCCTACCCGTAGGACAGGGAGGAACTGCTGGGAGAGTCCACATTGTAGAGGATAGGACAAGAGTCAACTCGAAGGTCAGGGGAATGATGTTTCCAGCCAGGAACTTTTGGAAAAGGAGGCATTTCTCCTTAGGGAATCAGTGTCAGAATCCAAGATAGTAGAGAACCACCTTATTAATTCATTACCATTGGGGTCTCCCCTGAGAAGGAGTGCTCTTTACCTAGAACAGATTTAAATTGACAAATGGTCTCCAGAAGGCTTCTGGGCTTCCTGGGAGGTTTTCATCAAGGATGGGAGAGTCTGGGGCGCCTGGGTGGCTCCATCAGTTAAGCGTCTGTCTTCAGCTCGGGTAGTGATCCCAGGGTCCTGGGATCAAGCCCTTCATCGGGCTGTCTGCTCAGAGGGGAGCCTGTTTCTCTCTTTCCCTCTGCCTACTTGTGCTCTCTATCAAATAAATGAATAAACAAAATCTAAAAAAAAAAAAAAAGGTTGGGAGAGTTTCTAACACTATTTTTCAGATACCCAGATACCCACAGCTCCCATCAGGACTCCTGTGGGTGAGTAAGCACCCAACGTAAATGTCAGCTGTGGGCACAACCCACAATTGCTGTGGGTACAACCGTTGAGGTTCTTAGATGCTGGAAAGTCTAAGCAGAAAGAGATTTCCTCCAGGGTACTGGGCCGTTTGCAACATGTCCAAGAAGGTTGGAGAACCCAGGGCAGGCATCACCCAGCCAGGAACCATGTGACCGATGACCATGCCACAGGACTTCCCTGTTTTAAATTCTCCATTAAAGGTGTCTGGGATGTACTTCAGAATAATATGGAAGAGGGGAGAGCATGGCCTGACGTGAATCCCTGTTGAAGCCAGAGCAGGTAAATGAGAGGTGTTTTTTTTTTTTTTAAACTAGTCTGTTTTTAAAAACAGATTTTAATTTTTAAAAATTTTTAAAAAGATTTATTTACTTATTTATTTGACAGACAGAGATCACAAGTAGGCAGAGAGGCGGGGTGGGGGCAGGGTGCGGGGGAAGCAGGCTCCCTGCCAAGGAGAGAGCCCGAAGCGGGGTTCGATCCCAGGACCCTGAGATCATGACCTGAGCTGAAGGCAGACGCCTAATGACTGAGCTACCCAGGTGCCCCAAATACCATCTAAATTTAGGTTTTTAATTCCCAAAGAAAACCTGTCCCCAAGGGCAGTCACCGCCCTTCCGCTTTCCTCCTCTCTCCAACCCCCGGCAACCAGTAACGTCTGTCCGTTCCCACAGATTAGCCTATTCTGAACATCTCGAATAAAGGGAATTATAGAGCATGTGGTCTTTCATAACTGGCTTCTTTCACTGAGCATAGTGTTTCCTGGGTTCCTCTATGTTGTGGCTAATATCAGGGCTTCATTCTCAGCGTTGAATGACATTCCATTGTATGGATAGATCACATTTTCTTTGTCCATTCATCCGTTGGTGGACACTTGGGTTGTTTTTATCATCAAGGTCCCGATGTCTGAATTGTGGTGCTATGAACATTGGTTAGAAAAGTTATCTGTTTGAGTCCCTGCTTCCAGTTCTTCTGGATATATACCTAGGACTGGAATCGCTGGATCATATGGTAATTCTATGTATAGCTTTCTGAGGTCCTGCCAGACTGCTTCCCACAGCAGCTGCGCCATTTTCCATTCCCACCAGCAAAGCACAAGGCTTCCAATTTCTCCACATCCTTGCCAACTCTTGTTATTTCTGATCCTGGCCATCCTAGTGGGTGTGAGTGGTATCTTATTGTGGTTGGGATTTGCATTTCCCTGATGGCTAATGATGTTGAGCCTCTTTTCATGGGCTTATTGGCCATTTGTCTATTTTCTTTGGGGGAACTGTCTATTCAAGTCCTTAGCGCATGTTTAAATAGGGTTTTTGAAGATATTTTTAATTGAGTTTAAGGATATTTTTAATTGAGTTGAGAAAGGAGTTGGTACTTCTTCCTATATTCTACAAGTCCCTTATCAGGAAAACGATTTGCAAATATTTACCCCCATTTCGCAGGTTGTCTTTTCGCTTTCTGGAATGTGTTGTGTGAAGGACAAACGTTTTAAGTTTTGATGAAATCTAACTTACTTTTCCATCTAGTGCCTATGTGTTTTTGTGTGTGACGTCTAAGAAATCATTGCCTAAACAACTTCATGAAGATTTGCTCTTATGTTTTCTTCAAAGGGTTTTATAGTTTTTGCTTGTTTGTGTAGGGGGATGATCTATTTTGAGTTAGTTTGGGGGTATGAAGTGAAGTGGGGGGTCTGCATTAATTCTTTTGCATGTGGTTATCCGTCCATCTTGGCATACATTGAGAATTTTCCACAATAAAAGCTAAACATAAGGAAAGGCAATGACAAAAAAAAAAGTTATATGCTGGGTAGGAACTCTCCGTAATTACTAATAACAACCACTTAAGAATGGCTTCCACAAGACGAATTTGTGCATTTACTTACTTATTTTAGGTAAAAGAATTCCAGAGGAAGGTACAGCTGATGTGGCAGTCTGATCATCACTAATGAACCAGTATCTTGCTATTTGTTTGTTTTGGCATTCCTCTACATGGCCCACATGCTCAGGGTTGCCTCGTGGTCACAAGATAGCTGCTGGAACACCAGCCAACACATCTGTGCTATGAGCAGGCAGGAAAAAAAAAGCGATTATACCTCTCTAAATAACTTTTCCTGGAACTCATTTAAAAACCTGTCTTTACACCCCAACGGCTACTCTTATGGTGGGGACAAGCACATCAATGTACTTGTCAGTATAAGAACCGGAAGTTCGGGGTCCGTGTGTGGTTATCGAGTAGCCAAAGCACCGGGCCGTGATGGAGAGTGGCAGTTGTCCATCCCGTATCTAGTCTTTGGGATCTTTAGTGGCAAGTAGGATTGTGGGATTATGAGCCCAGGATTGCCAGAAATTTCAAGTTTTAGAAGCTTCAGTTTTACATTTTGTATGAACACTCCAGATTTTTTAGCGTTGGCCACCAACGAACCAAAAAAAAAAAAAAAAGAATCTTGCCTGGGCCAAACACCATACATCTGTGGTCCATATTCCGTTTCTGTGCTGCTCTTTGGCAACCTCTGCCTTTGGGTGGACATCAGAGCCCTCTAGACACCTGAAGAGCACAGGGATGGCATTACATTTCCTGTGTGGCTCTGAGCCAGTGGGGGGAAGTCACGAGGAAAGAGGTTTTGGCTCAACTCTGGGAAGAACTCCATCCGCAGAGCTGTCAGAAACAGAAGGAGCTGCCTGGGGAGGTAGGAAGTTCTCTGTTCCTGGAGGTGTTTGAGCAGATGCTGGAGAACTGCTTGGCAAGGACTCCAGAGTCTCCCCAGCAACCCCAGGGGTGTCTGAGGCTGGTAGAAAATTGTCCTGATGACGAATTATGCAGTGGTGACACGCTGAAGGAGACCCCCGCAGGGGAGGGGGAAGACAGGATGCTATGCCTCCGGGTTTTAGGGCTCTGGGCAAGCCCACCAGCGGCTGTGTCCCTGCCCTCCAGAGGACAAGCAAGGGAACATAGGAAATGCCCTCACCATCAATGTGTCCCCTGTTAACTTTACCCTGTAGGGACAACGAAGGTGGACTTCCCCCGATCCTCATAAGTGTGATTTGACTCATCTCCACCAACAGCAGATCGCACAACAGCTATGTGGTTTCTTTTAGGGAGAATGACGCGGGCTGTTCAATGCAATTTATTTACTCATTCATGCTTTCAGGGCTGGCGTCTCAGGCTCACACCCTGTGCAGGCGCGCCACGACCCATATCTGGAAGGATGCTAGGTTTGGCTTAATGCTTTTCTGTCCTCTGAAACTTCTTTGTCGCTTTTGAACGAGGGGCCCTACATTTTCATTTTGTACTGGGCCCTGCAAATTGAGTAGCCTTGTCCTCTTTACTTTTACTCAGAACTACAGAAGAAAAGTGCAAGGCTTTCAGTTTACAGAGTCTCACACAACGTGCTCACACACTAGTTGGGGAGATGGGGAGACCCATGAAGGTGAGAGGTGAGCATGGGAATATCCGCTAGTGACGTACGAGGTATCTGTAAGAGGGACATCTGACTTAGATAGGGATGGGGGAAGAGAAGGCTATTCAGGAATCCAGGTCTGAACTTCAATTGCTGGTTCAAATTCCTTCTTCCATTCATTCATTATAGGAAAATGATAGGCAAGCACATGGCTGCTTAAGTAGGGACTACATTTCCCAGCATCCCCAGCAGTTAGTTGCAATCACATGACTAGTTATCGCCAATAGAATGCAAGGAGATGATGAGGGCCACTATCTGATCTGGACCACACAGCATCCCCATGTGCCTTCTTCCTGTAGGTGGAAATCTACCTAAGGAGGTGAGCCAGCTTCAATCATTCAGGGGACCGTGGGGGTCTGGAGGCAGGCAGTGTGATAACTGGAAGGAACCTGGGTCCCTGAATGACCACTAGGAACAAAGCTGCCCACTCACCTGGACAGCTCATCTCAGAACTTACTACATGAGCAAAAAGAAGTTTCTAGTCTTTAAGCTGCTGCATTCTGGGACCTCTTTGTTAGCCTATTCTAGCAGGTGTAATGAGTAAACAGTGGTTAGCTATGTGAAGAAAGGGAGAGGAGGGACTGTGAAGCATCCAGTTGAGAGAGAACATAACCCATTCAGGGAACTGGGAGTGTTTTGAGATACCTGAAGCTATGGCTTGTGGTGGGGCAGGGCTGGGCTGCTTTAATCAAATACTTTGGACAGGGGGCTGAGGCATCAGATAAGTATTCTCACAAGAGGCTGGGCAGTCTAAGATCAGGGGGCCTGCAGATTCAGCATCTGGCAAGGGCTCCCCTCCTGGCTTACACACAGCCACCTTCTCACTGTGTCCTCACAGGGCATGGGGAGAGGGCTTTGGTCCCCCTTCCTCTCCTCATAGGGGCACAAATGCCATCATGCAGGCTCCACATGAATGACCTCATTTAACTCTAATCAGAACTTCAAACTGCAAACTTTTTTGGGGAGTGGGAAACACAAACATTCAGGTCTTATTAGGCAAGGAGAAGGAAGGCGGGACTGTATCTTCATCCTTGTGTGCCAGACAAGGGGCAGTCGTCCTATTGGCTGCAGGGAGCCAAGCCGGGAGCGACCTGATGGGATTAGCTTCTCGGTTTGCCAGCTTAAGTCGTAACCTGCACATTTTAAAATTTATTTAATTTATGAGATATTTCAGAAGACTAGCCAGGAATACAATAAGCACTCATATACCCTACCACCTAGCTTGAAAAATACATTACAGATAAAGTCCCAGTACCTCTTTCCTGATTCCATTTTCAACTTAGTTTTTTTTTTTTTTTTTTTTTTTTTTTGGTCTGGTTGGTTTTGGTTTTGTTTTCTTTCTTAAGATTTATTTATTTATTTGAGAGAGAGAGAGCATGAGTAGGGAAGCAGTAGAGGGAGAGAATCTGGAGCCTGACATGCGGCTTGATCTCACGACCCTGAGATCGTGACCTGAGCCAAAACCAACAGTCAGATGCTTAACTGACTGAGCCACCCAGGTGCCCCTGTTTTTTTTTTTTTAATTTTATTTTTTATAAACATATATTTTTATCCCCAGGGGTACAGGTCTGCGAATCGCCAGGTTTACACACTTCACAGCACTCACCATAGCACATACCCTCCCCAATATCCATAACCCCACCCCCCCCAACCCCCCTCCCCCCATCAACCCTCAGTTTGTTTTGTGAGATTAAGAGTCACTTATGGTTTGTCTCCCTCCCAATCCCATCTTGTTTCATTTATTCTTCTCCTACCCCCTTTACCCCCCACGTTGCATCTCCTCTCCCTCATATCAGGGAGATCATATGATAGTTGTCTTTCTCCGATTGACTTATTTCGCTAAGCATGATACCCTCTAGTTCCATCCACGTCGTCACAAATGGCAAGATTTCATTTCTTTTGATGGCTGCGTAGTATTCCATTGTGTATATATACCACATCTTCTTTATGGTTTTGAGGGCAGTTGGATAGGGCAAGAATGGAACCAGAGCCTGCATCATTGACTCTCTGGTGTGTCCTCATCATCATGCCAGACATTATAGGTACCCATACTGTGAGAAGCAGCCATGGCTGGGTGAGGGAAAAAACCCAACAACAACACTTGTGCATTCCCAGAATGAGGAAATTCCCTTCTGAGACCAGGTGCAGCACGCTGGAGGGGTATGTGTTTCTGCAGAGCAAATACAGGATGTGATGGATACTTGCAAAGAATCTTCAGCCACCCTCTACTTCTGATCCACGTGTAGATAAACGGTGTGGTCCAAAGAAGCCTGAACTATGTTTTGGGAAGCTTTATAGCTCTGAGAGGGACCCTGAAGGACTGGAGGTACAGTGGTCATCCATCTTTTCATTCTTCGTGGCTGTGACTTTGGAAGAGAAAGGAGGGGGGCTTTGGAAGTAAACAGCTGGTGATGATGGTGGTGTTGAGGAGGGTTCTATTTCTCTGGGCAAGAGGCCAACACAGTGCAACCTGAGGCTACTGGCAAAGGACAGAGAGTGCCACAAAGTTAGAGAAGACTGTGTTTGGCCGATGGCATCAAAGGGCATCGAAAAAAATGATTGTTACAGGATGCAGAGTGGACAGCTGTTGTTTTTGTCTGCTTAACATCCATTTGTCATCTTCGTTCAACAGTCTCTTTAGCTTTGAAGGGAAGCCATCCATCTTCATCTCATAATCTGTGTGGCCAAAGCAGGCCAGTCCTAGCCTTTGGCACCCAAACGAAGTCTACCTAAATCTCAATGACTGGTTCAGAGCTGGCCACATGACCCTATCTAGGTTATTGCTCTTCTTGCTGACACTTCGCTCAAATGATTGGGAATGAGGTGTGCTTTCTTTCTCTACTAGAGCAGCCAAGATGGTCAATTTTATGTTTTGAGCTGATGAATGCCACCTTGCTTTAATGAGACCAAGAATGAAGCCAACATAGCAGAATGCTGAGCCTGATGAGAGGGAGAGAGAGAGAGAAAGAGAGAGAGAGAAGTTCCTGAAAACGGTACAGCACCTGGAGTTAGCCGTACCTGAAGCTAACCCTACCTCTGGCCTTTTTAGTTATAGTTAGTTATATTCTCTTATATTCTCCCTGCCCCCTTTGGTTTACAGTAGTTTCAGTTGACTTATTACCACTGATGGTTCAGGAGAAAATGGAAAACTGTCTTTGTAAAATAGTCCAAAACAGGGTAATAGAGACAGTGTCATTATTCTTGAGCAAAAATAGAGACAGCTGGACCAGAACTTTATGGCCTTACATGTCTATCTCCCGATGCAAAGGGCATAGGGAATAGATAAGGCAAGATTTTCATGTTACTGAAAGAAATTTGATCTCATAGGGCACCTGGGTCGCTCAGTCGATGAAGTGTCTGCCTTTGGCTCAGGTCATGATTCCAGGTTCATGGGATCAAGCCCCACATGGGGTTCCTTGCTCAGTAGGGAGCCTGCTTCTCCCTCTCCCTTTATTGCTTCCTCTCTGCTTGTGCTTTCTCTCTCAAATTATTAGAGGAAATCTTTAAAAATATATAATTTCATAAGGATCACTGTCACATGGAGGGAATTCATAACAAGGCAATGTCAATGGAAGGCTACATGTTGTTTAAAAGATGTAAACCTAGTAGGAAGTCTGAAAAGTGTGTTGCATCTCCTGCAAAGAAGGTCTGTCCATCAGTGTTGAGAGCTTTGGGGTCAGGACTAAAAAGGAGAACCACTGACACAAGATCCCACTCTACCCTCCCACCCCCCCACCCCCAGGCTAGAGGAACCTTCCAGAAGATGCTTTCCTAACTCGTATCACAAAAGGCCACAAAACAGGGTTTTCACGGGGAATTCCACTTACCCACACATAAGCTGGAATTCTCCTTTTGCTAAAGTTTAGAACATCTGATAAATTATTAGTTTACTTTGCTAACAGTTTCTCAGAACATAGGAGGAGGTAGCAATGGAAGGAACCGTTCTTTTAATTTTTTAAAAAAAGATTTCATTTATTTATTTGAGAAAGAGAGTGCATGCTTGTGCATGCATGAGGAGGAGGGGCAGAGGGAGAGGAGAAACAGACTCACCGCTGAGCTTGGAGCCTGAAGTGGGGCTCGATCCCAGGACCCTGAGATCATGACCTGAGCTGAAGTCAGATGCCCAACCCACTGAGCCACCAGATTCCCCTGTTCTTTTAACTTTTTGAAAACCACTTTCTTCCTTGAATATAAAAGGGAGCTTGGATAATTGGATGGAAAATTGCATAAAGTGATGGTGCAATAGCAGCCACTTAAATATCAATTTGTCAGGTATAAGTGAGGGGAGATGTCTGCCAGATGCGGGCCAAGTATTTTGTGAATAGGTTCATTTACTCTCCACCGTGATTTTAAGGGGCGCCTTCCAGTACGAGCCTCATTCCACAGATAAGGAGACAGAGATGGAGCTAAACTGAATGAATTCCCCAAACCAGACTGGTGTTCTAACCAGGATTCGAACTCTGCCATCTGGATCCTAACTGCGACAGTATGTTTCCTATTTCCTCCCATTTAAGTAAATTCCTCATTTTATTTTATGCTTATCATTTTGTGGATCTTTTAAAAAAGATTTTATTTTTTTATTTGAGAGTGAGAGAGACAGAGTGTGAGAGAGCAAGTGAGCATGGGCAGGGGGAGGGACAGAGGGAAAAGCAGGCCCCCACTGAGTAGGGAGCCTGATGCGGGGCTCCATCCCAGGACCCTGAGATCATGACCTGAGCCAAAGGCAGACGCTTAACTGACTGAGCCGCCCAGGTGTCCCTTGTGGCTTGATTTTCCCCCTTCTTCTTCTTCTTCTTCTTCTTTTTTTTTTTTTTTAGTAGTTTTTTGGTTTGTTTGTTTGTATGTTTTTTAGAAGGCTCCACACCCAATGTGGGGCTCGAACTCAGGACCCCAAGATCAAGAGTTGCGTGGGGGCACCTGGGTGGCTCAGTGAGTTAAAGACTCTGCCTTTGGCTCAGGTCATGATCCCGGGGTCCTGGGATCGAGCCCCGCATCGGGCTCTCTGCTCCGTGGGGAGCCTGCTTCTCCCTCCCTCTCTGCCTGCCTCTCTGCCTACTTGTGATCTCTGTCTGTCAAATAAATAAAAAATAAAATCTTAAAAAAAAAAAAGAGCTGCGTGCTTCATGGACTGAGTCAGCCAGGCACCCCTCTATTTCCCCTTCTACTTGATATCATAATACAAGACTTTTCCCATTAAAAAAAACTCTTAATTTTTAAAAAGATTTTATTTAAATTCAAGTTGGTTAACATATAGTGTATTATTAGTTTCAAGGGTAGAATTTAGTGATGCATCAGTTTTCTATAAACCCCTTGCTCATTCCATCAACCACGCTCCTTCATGCCCATCACCCAATTACTCCATCCCCATCTTAATTTTTTTTTTTTTAATTTTTTTATTTTTTTCAGCATAACAGTATTCATTATTTTTGCACCACACCCAGTGCTCCATGCAATCCGTGCCCTCTACAATACCCACCACCTGGTGCCCCCAACCTCCCACCCCCCACCCCTTCAAAATTCTCAGATCGTTTTTCAGAGTCCATAGTCTCTCATGGTTCACCTCCCCTTCCAATTTCCCTCAACTCCCTTCTCCTCTCCATCTCCCCTTGTCCTCCATGCTATTTGTTATGATCCACAAATAAGTGAAAGCATATGATAATTGACTCTCTCTGCTTGACTTATTTCACTCAGCATAATCTCTTCCAGTCCCGTCCATGTTGCTACAAAACTTGGGGATTCATCCTTTCTTTCTTTCTTTTTTTTTTTTTTTTTTTTTTTACAGCGTTATAAACATATATTTTTATCCCCAGGGGTACAGGTCTGCGAATCGCCAGGTTAACACACTTCACAACACTCACCATAGCACATACCCTCCCCGATATCCATAACCCCACCCCCTCTCCCAACCCCCTCCCCCCATCAACCCTCAGTTTGTTTGTGAAATTAATTAATTTTTTAATTAAAAAAAAAAGCACACAAGTGCAAAGTAGAGACTAATCTAAGGCAAACCCATGAACCCGTCACACAGCTTCAATAATTAGCAACCAATCTTGTCTCCTCTGTTCACTCCCCACTCCATTATCCAAAGCAAATTGCAGACAGCACGTTATTTTATCTGTAAATACTCCAGCATGCAATTTTAGTAATTTCTCTTTCTTTTTTTAACTGCGATCTCCTCAGGAAACCATGGCACTATTGAGTAACTCTTATATCCTATGGAGAACTTCAATATTTGGTCACAGTGTTAAGAGCTCTTGGTTTCAGTCCCCAAATCCCTGATTGAAATGACCTAAGTAATTTCTTAATATTATCAGAATCCAGTCTGTGCTCGGATTTTCCTCATGTAAACATTACTGTAAATGCCCTCCTTGATTTGGTTCTGAGGACATGTCAGAAAGGATGGGTGCATGGTGGGGAGGTGTCAGAAAGCTTGATCCAAGGGCGAGACAGTGAACAAACAAGAACGTGCCCCAAATTTCTGAAAGTTCAATAGAAAGAAATATATCTGACTCCATCTCCCATTGTGCTGTCCAGTGTGGTGGGACTAGCCACACATGGCTGTTTACATTTAAATTAATTAAAATACAATTTTATTTTTTTTTAATTTTAATTTTATTTATTTATTTGACAGACGGAGATTACAAGTAGGCAGAGAAGCAGGCAGAGAGAGAGGGGGGAAGCAGGCTCCCCGCTGAGCAGAGAGCCCGATGCGGGGCCCGATCCCTGGACCCTGAGATCATGACCCGAGCTGAAGGCAGAGGCTTAAACCACCGAGCCACCCAGGTGCCCCTAAAATACAATTTTAAAGTCAGTCCCCTGGTGGTCAGTGGCTATGCGTGGTTGGTGGCTACCATATTGGACAGGATAGACACAGGACATTTCCACCATTGAGGAAAGTTCTGTTGGACAGCTGGTCTACTGGAGTCAAAGAAGAGATGGTACTTACAAGGAGGCAACAGATTCTAGATAATTTTGTTTAAACCTGCATTTATAATTGTGGAAGGTCTTAGAAGAGGGCAGCATGCCCACATGGGAAACTTGACCAATTTAACATTCAAGAGGAAGCTGGATACATGCCTCAGGTCTCACTGCTCATTTAACAGTTTTAATTGAACAATCTCCACTTTGCCTTGTGCCAACAAGAGGTTTGCTTTATTTTTAAACTTAACTTCCTTTTCTCAAAAAAAAAAAAAAGAAAAGAAAAGAAAAAAAAAAAAACCCTACTCATGCTCAGCAGTGGAAAAACTGAAGTTAGCCCAATCTTATAAATATATCAGCTGTGTCCAGCCACTTCCAGTTTAAAATAGCTTCATTTCAAGGAAACCTTCTGGCACACTCAGGTTGGTATTTTCTATGGTAGTCCAGTGCTGAGCCCCGGCTCTGGGCTCTGGAAGATGAGGAGAGCTTTATCCATTGGTGCTCCTTCCCTTCCTCCTTGAAGTCCTTTGTGTCTTCTCCAAGAGTCCCCTTGTGGGAAGTGAAGGAGGACCTCTCCTTTCTCTTCCAGGCTGGGCTTCTCTGTTTGATCCATCCCTCAGTGTCTGGTGGTAGCTGTCCATTTGGGATCCCAGGTGGGATTCAGCTGTGATCCTGTCTCTGGTATAGGCAATGACCTTGACAGTGTGTCTATCCAAGGTCCTCGGCTGGGTGGATCTTCAAAGGCAGGTGGTCAAGCTTTCAGACCCCCAGCCACTCCAACCCCGCAGCAGGAGTCTCCCTCCTTGGTCAGCTGGGCTGTCTTTCCCAGGTCAGCCCACCATTACCCAGGATGGTGGGACCTTCTCATATGGGTCTTCTTGTATGAAATGCCAGGGATGAGGCACTGTCTTTTGTGTGCCCTAGCCGATCACCCCACAACTGTAGACACAAGTGAGATGCCAACTTCCAGTTAATAACTTCAGGAAAAAAGGGTTACATGGGCCCATTCCAGACTCTCTCTTCTACCTCACAGGTACCTCTTTTGGAGTCCTCCAGTTTGAGAAGACGGGTCAGGCATCCCCATATTGCATGGGATGGGGGCAATGGTTGAAGTCACTTCTCTTATCTCTTCCTGGTGCTGAAAGCTACTGACCCACTTTAAAGGGGCATATCAGTTATCTGTTGCTATGGATCCAATAACCCCAAAACTTAGCAGCTTAAAACAATAAATAAGGGGCCCCTGGCTGGCTTGGTCAGAAGTGTCTGGGGCTCTTAATCTCAGGGTCATGAGTTCGAGCCTCACGTTGAGTATAGAGATTACTTAAATAAATAAACTTTTTTAAAAAAGCCCAATTCCTATCTCATGAAGGTTCTGAGGGTCTGGAAACCACATGTGGTCTAACTGGGTGGCTCTAGCTCAAGACCTTTCATGTGGTCTCAGTTAGAATGTCAGCTGGGGTTGCTTCATCTGAAGGCTTGACTGGGGCCACAGGAGCCACTCCCAAGATGGCAGCAATCACATGCCCCTTGGCCAGAGATTTTAATTTCTTGCTCCATGGGCCTCTCCAGAGGGCTGCTTACGATATGGGGACTGACTTTCCCCAGAGCAATTCATCCAAAAGAGAGAGAATGACCAAGACGAAAGTGTCTTTTATAACCTAATCTCAGAAGTGCTGTATTCTGTTCGTCCCACAGAATGACCCTCATATAGTGTTGGGAGGGGAGCTACCTAAGTGTGAGACTCTTGGGAGGCAGGGATGCTGGGGGTCGATGGAGGCTGGCCACCATGATGAGGTCCATTGATTGTGAGGCTCTGGCTGGGACTCCAACTCTCTTTTAACTTAGCCCTTCAGTATTAAGCAAGTTGTTTTTGCCATGCATGAGCTTTTCTGGGAAAGATCCAGTCATGCTCTTTGCTGCAATTACCTTGTACAACTTATAAAATTACAATTTATTATTATCATATGAGTAACATGTACTCTGTGTAGAAAAGGAAAAACACACAGAGAAGTAAAAAAGCAGATAAAAATCATCTCTTAGATCACTGTTCAAAAACAAATTCTGACATTATGGTTTTATAGAATTTTTTCCATATGAATGTTTACTTTTACAGAATCTTCCCTGTTTGTTCATGCTTTTAACAATCATCCTTAAAATATCTGTATGTGTCAGTGATTCTGCTTCTAAAAATTTACCTAAGGAAATATTCAAGTCCATGAGCAAGGAGTTAGTTTCAACCAGTTTAACCCAATATATTTATCCAATAATCTTAATGTGGTTTTACATTTGTTTGCATTTCAGATTTAGAAATATTTCTTCATGGTTTCTGGTTCCAGAAGTTTTTATGCTCCTCTAAGCTTACTTAAGTTAATTTTTAAGTGGTGAGATTTTTTTAAAGACTACTTTCTTTGCATTATAATCAAAAAGATACAATTATGGCCATTCAGTGCCCTCTCTGGTTATTATTTTTTTCCTTCATTTTTTGGTTTATTTGTTCTTTTCCTCTGAAGTTTGAAAAAAATTTTCAAGCTGGTCCTGCCACCTGAATATTCACCTGTTGTAATTTTAAAATTACCGAGTCTGGGTGGCTCAGTCGTTAAGACTCTGCCTTCAGCTCAGGTCATGGTCCCAGGGTCCTGGGATTGAGTCTTGCATGGGAGTCCCTGCTTAGCGGGAAGTCTGCTTCTCCCTCTGCTCCTCCCCCTATTCATGCTCTCTCTCTCCGACAAATAAATGATAAATAAATTAATCTTAAAAAATAATTAAAGCAATAAACAGTCTCTTAGAAGCACCCTCCCTCCATTAACCACTGTTCTGAAGTTTGGGCTTATAGTCTTGCAACAAACACGTGTATCTTTATACAATGCATTGTTTAGTTAATGCAATTTTTCCCTTATGTAAATGCAGTCAATTTGTGTATGCTCTTCTGTGAATTGCTTCTGCCTCCTGCCCAACATTATGTTTGTGACATTCATCTCTGTTGATGGATGTGGTTGCAATTAGTTTCTACTGTGCTGCAGTATTTCATTGTATGAACACACCACATCATACCGATCCGCCTGTGGATGCTGAGACATTCCTGGGTTCTTGCAACTACAAGCAACACTGTTGTGAACATTCTAGCAGACGCCATCCAGGGCACACATGCAAGGCTTTCTCTAGAGCACCCATACCCAAACTTGGCAGCACGTTGGAGTCATGGGAGAATTTAAGAACTATTGAGATGTGGGAGCCCCTGGGTGGCTGTTAAGTGTCTGCTTTTGGCTCAGATCATGATCCCAGGGTCCTGGGATCAAGCCTTGCATCAGGCTCCCTGCTCAGTGGGAAGACTGGTTTTCCTGCTCCCGCTCCCCCTGCTTGTGTTCCCTCTCTTGCTGTCTCTCTCTCTGTCATATAAATAAATAAATAATCTTTAAAAAAAAGATAAAAAAAAAGAACTATTGAGATGTGGCTCACATCCCAAGACATTCTGATTTAACTGGTACAGTGTCTGATTTGGATCTGGATTTTATTTCATTTTATTTTCCAGATTTTATTTTTACGTGATCACTACCCCCAGTGTAGGGCTTGAACTCATAACCCCAAGATCGAGCGTCTCAAGCTCTTCTGACTGAGCCAGTCAGATACCCCTGCTTTGGACATCAGGATTTAAAAAAAAAATTTAATATATTTTTTTTAATTTTTTAATTTTTTTCAGCATAACAGTATTCATTATTTTTGCACCACACCCAGTGCTCCATGCAATCCGTGCCCTCTACAAAAATTTTAATATATTTTTAAAAGATTTATTTATTTATTAGAGAGAGCGAGCATGGACACAAGCTGGGGGAGGGGCAGAGGGAGAGAATCTCAAGCAGACTCTGCACTGAGTACGGAGCCTGACTCGGGGCTTGATCTCAGGACCCTGAGATCATGACTTGAGCTGAAATTAAGAGTTGGTTGCTTAACTGACTGAGCCACCCAGGTGTGCCAAGACATCAGGATTTTGAGAAAGCAGGTTTGGCACCATTGCCTTAGTGCATATCCGCTTGGGAGTGGAATTCCCATGGAACTGGTAGGTCATAGATTAGGTGCATCTTCTGTTGTATCCGATATTGTTAAATTGTTTCTCATAAGGAATGTGTGAGAGTCCTAGTTGCTCGAGGGCCCTGCCAATATGTGGTATCCTCCAAGTCAAAATTTTTTTTTGTAATATAAATTCTACCATTTGTGAAGGGAGCTATGAATGTAATCTGCTTTTTTTTTAATTTTATTTTTTGAGAGAGAGAGTGTGTGTGTGCAAGTGGGGGGGCGGGCAGAGGAAGAGAGAGAGAGAACGAATCCCAAGCAGGCTCCACACCCAACCTGGAGTCTGGTGCAGGGCTGAATCCTGCAACCCCAAGATCATGACCTGAACCAAAGCCAAGAGTCAGACCCTTAACCAGCTGAGCCACCCCTGCTTTTATTTATGGTTTCATCGCACTCCTCTTTTATCACCCATTTATTGCTACTTTTATTTATCTCAGTCTGTTGCCTTTTCACCTGAGTCTGGTTTTTCCTTATGATTCTTTATGATTCTATATTTCCTAGAGGCCACGTCTTCTTGTATCCGACGGTGGATGCATAAAGTTTGCCTGCATCCGCCTGTTGTTCTGGCAATCGAGGGCTCTCTCAGTGGTTTGCTTTCCCGTAGGCCTCCAATCCCACATGTGCTTTTCTTTTATCCTTCTCTGCTTTTTCATGGACCCCCATGCTACTTTTGTTCTCTTAATTTGCTTTTTTTTTTTTTTGCTTTTTTAAAAAAAATTGCAGTGTAGTTGACATCCAATATTATGTGAATTTCAGGGGTACAACACAGTGAGTAGACAAGTCTGTATGTCACGCTGTTCTCCCACGTGTATCCCCCATCTGTCACCACATGACGCTGTTGAATCATTGACTATGTTTCTGATGCACATAAGTCCTGTGTCTTATTCATTGTATGACTGGAAGCCTGGAGCTCCTGCTCCGACCCCCATCCCCTCCGACAACCACCAGTTTGGTCCCTGCACTTATGGGCTTGCTTGTTTGTTTCTCTGATCTCTTAATTTGCTCTTGAACAAATACGATCTGATGTTTGTCCATAAGTAGAAGGCAAATGGCCTGTATTCTCATAGGGGTCATGGCCCCATGTCCTTCCCAGACTAGAGCTGAAGCGAGGCTTTGGAAGCACAGATCTTGGTCCACTTCTTTGATGAAAACAGACTCTTCATTGGGTCACCAATGGCTGTACAAGGTGACATCTTCCTCTTGCTCCCATCATAGGCTTTGGGGAGAAGATAGATTTCACTGATGTAGCACCAAGTCTGCCTTCATTAATGGTGGGGCAGAAGAAAAATAAAATGCCAGTGACCTTCTCAAAAAAAAAAAAAAGGTACTGATAATAGCGTCTGTAGATTAACCACCCACAAAGGCCCTGGCATAATGACTGTCAGATTGCAAACACTTAGTAAGTGGGAGCTGCCATCATTATTGGTATTTCATGAGTGTCATGAATCGTTAGGTCTATGTTATTGACATGTAGCCTCATACTGGGATGTAAGTTGCCACAAAAGTAGAGGTCCATTTTGTTCATTTCTCTATCCTTACCAACTGGAAGAGTGCATGACCCATGGGAGATGCTCAAGAAATATTTGTTGGATGAATGAGGTTTTGAGAATTTGGAGAGACTATTGTAGAACTTGCTCACCATGTACCAATTTTTAAAAAAGATTTTATTTATTTATTTGAGAGAGAGAGAGCATGAGAGGGGCAAGGGACAGAGAGAGAAGCACACGCCCCAATAAGCAGAGTCTGATGTAGGGCCAATCTGCGGACCCTGGAATCATGATTTCAGCCAAAGGTAGACATTCAGCTGACTGAGCCATCCAGGTGCCCCACCCTGTGCCATTTTGAATCAGAAGTTGGCAGTGCTGTTCATAATAGCAAACAATTTGAATCAACCTATATGTCAAATAGCAGGGGTTAGTTGAATGTGAACAGCACGTCATAGGCTAGAATGTGATGTCCTTTTTGCCAATAGTGCTGTGCAATCTCTTTGATGGGGGAAATGTTTACTTATATGGTTGGAATGAAAAAAGGGGAGTTACCAAATGGTATGTACAATGTGATCGCAAATATAGATGTGTGTATATACAGAAAAACAGAAAGTCAGGTTTGATGATTCTTTGCATTCCAAGCCTAAGAGGAGTGGGCCCCTGGTGGGGTCAGTCAGTAGACTCCTGAGACTCTTGACCTCAGGGTTGTGAGTTCGAGCCCCATGTTGGGTGTAGAGATGACTTAAAATTTTTTTTAATTAAAAAATTAAAAAAAAAAAAGCCCAAGAAGAATGTGTTTGACTGGCAGATCCCAGGTCATGGGTCTACAGTCTTGCTGTAGGAGAAGCTGGGAAAGTGGGGGTCAGCAATGACCAACTCTGCTTTGTACTAGTGCTTACGAGAGTGTGGGGTTCTCAAGAAGAAGAGGTTCAGATGCTGACCCACCAAGAGGAATTACTGGTGTCTATGTCCTATCCCCATATTGGGGGCAATCAAAGAAGCAAGAAGGGATAAGGTTATTTTGTCAGAAGATGACAGACAGTAGCATTGCTTCATAATCGTTTTGCTCTGGACTTTGTCAGAACAAAGAAAAATGCACAACAATTTTTTTAAAAAAATTATTTATTTAAGTAATCTCTACACGCCACACGGGGCTTGAACTCGTGACCCTGAGATCAAGAGTCACATGCTCTTCCAACTGAGCCAGCCAGGCGCCCCACAACAAATTCTTTAAAAATGAATTAAAAAAGGAAAAGTGTTCGAAAAGAGTCTGGTTAATTCAGTTCAACAACTATTTTCAGTCTGATTAAAGATCTAAAAATTCTTTAAAACATTTAAAGAAAAAGGCAGAAGACTATCTTTTTATCATCGAGGCAGTGAGGGATTTTCAAATCAAATACAAAGAGCATAAACAAGAAAGGAGAACAAAAAAAACCCCTGCTAGATTAGATTCTCTAAAATGTGAAACCTTTGTTATCAAAAAGCACCATAAATAAGGCAAAAAGATGAGTCAAATGTTGGGAGAAGATATTTGTGCCCGTGTAACTAGCAAAAGGTTCATGTTTAGAATATTTAAAACAATTTCTACAGAGCAGGAGGAAAGAACAAGAACAACCCAATAGAAAAACGGTCCCCAGAACATTGTTTCATTTGTTGCTGCATGAATGCTGCTACCCCCAAACAGCAGTTTAACACAACGAACATTTATTGCCTTACTGAAAGCTAGGAATTCAGGGGCGTCTCAGCTAGGTAGTCCGAGGAGGCAAGACGTCTCCGAGGCTGGGCTCATCTGTATCTTACTCACTTTCAAATTTATCTACGAGGCTGTCTTCTGGAGACCTCTGTTCCTTGCCATGTGGACCTCCCCAAAGGGTTCCTCACAGCATAGCAGTTGGTTTCTCCCAGTTTGAGTGATCCAAGGGAAAGGGAATAATCAAGATAGAAACTGCAGTGTCTTTCAGAACCTAATCTTGGAAGAGACATACCATTTCTTTTGCCATGCGCCCCTAGTCTCGTAGACCAGCCCCAGCACAAGGCGGGAGGGGACCACACACGGGTGTGACCACGTGACAGATGATTGGGGCCATCTTGGAGGCTGGCTAGCACAGTTACAACTCATCTCCTAGAAGAAGAAACTCAAAACCACCAATACACTTAGGGAAAGATGCCCCAGGGCTCCTGGAGGACTCAGTCCGTGAAGCATCTGCCTTCAGCTCAGGTCATGATCCCAGGGTTGTGGGCTTGAGCCCCTGTAAGGCTCCCTGCTCAGTGGGGAGCCTGCTTCTCCCTCTCACTCTCCCTGTGCTCTCTCTTTCTCTCAAATAAGTAAATAAAATATGTTTTAAAAATACAGAATGTAAGAGAATGACGTAGTCCTCCTTTTGGAGGTGGGAAGAGGATGAGAGTGGGCCTTTAATGCTGTTTGAGACATCCTATTTCCTCTAAAAAAACACACACACAAAGACATTTGAGACAAATGTGACTAACTACTAACATCTGTTTCATCTTGGTGGTGGGTAGGGGGATGCGAGCGTGGTCTTTGTAGTATTCAACAACTGACAGCCTCTTGGTGTCGACCAGCCAGAACAGACACTGAATGTAGGGTTGGAGCCTCATGTCGGGGTGCCAGCCATCCCATTAGTTGCTGGGCTATGGGTGGGCCCTTGAGAATGACCCAAGGACATGTAAATTACCACCCGAGCCATTGGGTAAGCTCATGGATAAGGATCTTGCGGGCTGAAGACATACCTAGTAGATCACCAGGGGACCTGCTTCCTGGCTGTCTTCTTTTCAACAGGGTCAACTGGGACTTGGATGAAAACAGTGAAGACACTAAGTCAGATTTGCAGGTGACGCAGAATCAGAATGGATGAGGGACGCCTGGGTGGCTCAGTTGGTTAAGACACTGCCTTCAGCTCAAGTCATGATCTCGGCATCCTGGGATCGAGTCCCACATCAGGCTCCTTGCTTAGCGGGGAGCCTGCTTCTCTCTCTGCCTCTGCCTCCCACTCGGCCTGCTTGTGCTCGCTCTCTCTGATAAATACATAAATAAATAAAATCTTTTTTTAAAGATTTTATTTATTTATTTGACAGACAGAGATCACAAGTAGGCAGAGAGGAAGGCAGGCAGAGAGAGAGGAGAACGCAGGCTCCCCGAGGAGCAGAGAGCCCAATGTGGAACTCGATCCCAGGACTCTGGGACCATGACCCGAGCCAAAGGCGGAGGCCTTAACCCACTTAGCCACCCAGGCGCCCATAAATAAGTAAAATCTTTAAAAAAAAAATGAATGGATGAATATTCCCACACTTGACCGAATCTCAAGACTCTTTGATCTCACACGTGACTCTCAAGAGGTAAGACTGAATCTCTCATGTAATAATGATCTCAACAGGTGGGAGAGAGACACTAGAGTCAATTAAATACAATTAAAGGAGTATAAACACAAGTATTTCATTTAGCTTAAAATCAATTACGATTGGGACGCCTGGGTGGCTCAGTTGGTTAAGCAGCTGCCTTCGGCTCAGGTCATGATCCCAGCGTCCTGGGATCGAGTCCCACATCAGGCTCCTTGTTCTGTGGGGAGCCTGCTTCTCCCTCTGCCTCTGCCTGCCACTCTGTCTGCCTGTGTTCGCTCTCTCTCCCTCTCTCTCTCTCTGACAAATAAATAAATAAAAATCTTTAAAAAAAAAAAAAAAAAATCAATTACGATTTATAGACACCCAGCTCAGCAGGTGGGCTCTCATGTGAAAATTCCAGGAGTCTTTTTTTTTTTTTTGAAGATTTTATTTGTTTGACGGACAGAGAGATCACAAGTAGGCAGAGAGGCAGGCAGAGAGAGAGGGGGGAGCAGGCTTCCCATTGAGCAGAGAGCCTGATGCAGGGCTCAATCCCAGGACTGGGAGATCATGCCCCGAGCCGAAGGCAGAGGCTTAACCCACTGAGCTACCCAGGCGCCCCAATTCCAGGAGTCTTAAAGCCTTTTATAATCTGTGGATGGGAGTCTAAATTGGTCTCTGGAGGGTAATTTGGTGATAGATAATTAAAAGCCTTGCAAGAAAACAGATATCTTTTCAATTAGCAATTTGACCTCTAGGAATTTTAAAAAAATATGTAATTTATTTATTTATTTGAGAGAGTGCACATGGACAAGAGGAGGGGAAGAAAGAGAGAGAGAACCCCAAGCAGACTCCAAACCAAATATAGAACCTGATGTGGGACACAGTTCGAGGATCTGGAAGTCATGACCTGAGCCAAAACCAAGAGTTGGAAGCTTAACTGACTGAGCCACCCAGGGTGTCCCCCAACCTCTAAGAATTTTTAAGAAATCCACTGTTATGCTAAGTCAGACAGAGAAACACAAATACTGTATGATTATCACTTATATGCAGAATCTAAGACAGCCAGGCTCAGAGTCATGGTTCCCAGGTGCTGCGGGGTGGGGGAGGTGGGGAGATATGGGTCAAATTCTGGTTGTAGGATTAACAAGTTCTGGAGCTATAATGTACAGCCAAGTGATTATAGCTAAAAATATTCTATTGCGTACTTCAAAGTTGCTAAGAGAGTAGATCTTAAATGTTCCCACCACAAAAAAGACATGGTAATTCTGTGATGGGTTGGCGGTGTTGGTGAATGCTACGGTGGCAATCATTCTGCAATATATAAACGTATCAAATCAACACCTTGAACTTAGACAATATTAAGTGTCAATTACAGCTCAATAATGCTGGGGAAAATAGAGAAGCATACAAAGTTGGAGGTATATGAATGTTAATCCAAGCATTGTTTGCAATTGTCAAACAAAACACAACTGTCAAGAACCTATCCAGAGGGGACTAGCTAAATATATAACATATATTGGAACAGTGCGTGGCCAATAGAAAATACACCATAATAAGCATAGGGAATAGTCTGAAAGATTTTGCAAGAATGTATTTATAGAGATTATCATGAGGTGGGGCGTTGTGAGATCTTTTGAGATTTGTCGTTTGTGTATTTGTGTTTTATAACTTCCAAAGATTTTGTGTGGTTTGTATGATGAAGCGGTGAGTTTTAAAAAATAGTTTTAGCTGACAGTACACCTAAGATAATCCAACAGTGTAATGTTGCTACTAAAAAAAGTGGTCCTTTATGTAATTAGGGAAGAGTCCAGGGGAAACAATGATCCTATTATAATTTTCATGTTCTCGTGTCAGGGGTCACATTTTAAGGGCTCTGAGGAGTGGTACCAGGATGTGGACAACGTTGGAAATTATGTCCTAACTCATTGGTGAGAGATTGGGGCTATTTATCCCAGGAAATAAACGACTGAGGCAAAGTATCTTAGCCTCAAACAATTGAATGTGCATCATATGGAGAACATTGGCCCAAAGTTGCTCCAGAAAACAGGAACAGGGTAGAAGTTACTAAGGGCAGAGAGCTGAGCTTGCTAAAGGGAGCAACTTTCTAACGATTAGGGATTGTTACTATTGCCATAATGAGTTGAATCTGCCAGGGTTCCTTGGTTGCAAACAGTAGAAACAGACTCTAGCTAACGATAGGCAAGAAACAAATTATTGGAAGATTTGGAGTGTCTCATTGGGAAGAGCCTGGGGAAACAACCCTGGAAAAATGAAAGAATATTCTGAGTCATACATAGGGTGTTTTGCAGAAACCAGTGGCAATTTTCATCCAAGAATATTAAGGATGTACTTAAAACTCCCCAGTGTCCTCTTTGCCATCTGACTCGGTTCCACTACCCATGAACTAAAGAAACCTTTTGTGAACCCAGATATTTTGTTACACTCTACCTCTTCTGGATTCTTATGAGGTCCATCCGTTTTGACATCCCAAAGAGCCTTATCGTGTAAATGGATACTTCTGTTTCTTAGTTCCCCAGATTCTGTTCCTAAGCGTTCACAGATGTCCCCTAGTGTCATGTTTTGGGGGTTTGGTGAACAAGTTCAAGTTCATGTTTGTCCTCAAAACTCTTCATTTTAAAAACTGTGGGCAGCTCTCCACCCCAGGTCTGTTAGCCTGTGGAATGATCTTTGCTGGGAAAAACGGTTAGGGAATGGAGAGACTCCGTGTCTCTTTCCCATGGGAATGGCTTTCCTCCCACCCGTCAGAGCATCATGGAGCTAGAAGAACACTTGAGTGGAAGGAAAGACGTGGAGAATAAGGAGCCAAAAGGAGAAAGGAATCAGTTCGAAATGCTTACTCCATGCCAGGAATCCTCCTGGGCACTTGTGTAGGCAGAATCCTTAACATAAGCACAGAAATGGACTGAAGCAGATTAAAGCAGGAAAAAAAAAAACCCACAACAACATCATTTTGAGGCTATTGGGTAGTGCACAGAATTCTCAGAAAGATTAGATAACCAGACAGAGCAAATAGGAACAAATGGGGCTTTGCAGTCAGAGAATAACAGAAAGCTTGCCACAGAACGGGTTCAGCTCTTAAAAAAAGAAGGAGAAGGAGGAGGGGAGGGAGGAGGAGGGGGAGGAGGAGGAGGAGGAGAAAAAGAAAAAAAAGGTGCCAGCACCTTTATTTATTTGTTTTTTAAAGATTTTGTTTATTTATTAGGAAAGAGAGTGCGAGCAAGCAGGGGAGGAGCAAAAGGAGAAGAAAAGGAAGACAATCTCTAGCAAATTCCACACTGAGTGCAGAGCCCAATGCAGGGCTCGATTCCAGGACCCTGAGATCACGACCTGAGCCAAAACCAAGAGTCGGATGCTTAACCGACCGAACCCCTGTGCCAGTACCTTTAAAGTCCAGAGCTTGCAATGCTGACCCCTCTGGGCGGGACACCCGACATGAGGCTGAGACTATTGTCCCTTGCTCATGACTGTCACGCCCAGCCCCACGCTGGTCCTTTCTCCCAGCTTCAGTTCCTCTCTCCACCCTCACTTAAAGCCTAGGAGCATGAGCATCTGATTAACTGAGTGTACGTCACCAACCCAAACCCACCAGAGTTCCACATCAGCTCTTGACATATGTTTCTAATCCAATTGTCTTAGCAACCCCATGAGAGGGTATTTCCACCATCTTTTAACAAATCTTTGGACAAAAGGAGGTTCAGAGAGAACAGTTATTGGACTGAGGTCAGGCAGTGAGGAACCTAACTAGGGTTAGAACCCTGGTCTCCTTCCTTATCTGTTATACCATGATATCTCTTATACGCCAGGCATTGCACTGAGCTCCAGACACAACAATTCTATGAGCTAGGCACTATTATACCCATTTCACAGATAAGGAGATGGAGGGTCACTCAAGGTTCTCAATTCATAAGTGAAGGGAGGCTTGGTGGCATGACATCAGAGTCTGTCCTTGAACCACACTCCTCGGTGCTGACTCCTGGAGAAAGAGAGAAGCTGGATGCATCCTCTTTCTCATGCTTTCAAGTCTTTGTCAGGCAGACCTGGGGGGCACGCCAAGTGAGCCCCCCAGACACCCATCTCAGCCAATAGTGTACTAATCCCTCCATCACCTAAGGTTGGAAGCTTGGAGCATTCTCAGCTCCCAGCTTCTCACTCCCCATAGGATGAGTTGGCAACTTCTTTTTCACATGCAAGACATGTCTTCAATTTCTCCTCCTCCTTCCTGCCCACAGCCACATCTCAGGTCCAGGTCTGATTACTTTATGCCAGTGATTTTTTAAAAAACGTTTTTGAGAGAGAGTGAGAGTGTGAGCAAGTGTGAGAAGGAGGAGAGAGAGAGACTCTTAAGCAGGTTCCTTGCCCAGTGCAGAGCCCAACATGGGGCTCCATCTTACAGCCCTGGGATCATGACCTGAGCCAACATCAAGATTCGGATGCTTAGCCGAGGGATGCCACACAGGCACCCCGATCCCAGTAATCTTGCACTGTCTTGTCCATTGGTCTCCCTGTCTTCACACTCCCCTGGAGCCCATCTGCTTGCTGGCAGCCAGTGATGGACATCACCACTCAGATGCCAGATCCAAACCAGCCATGGCAAATGCTGCTATCTTCTGAAAGGGCCGTGTTACCCAAGACCTGGGGAGGGTATCTGCTGGGGGGGGGGGTGCTTCAGGATTTGGCTGTGCCTGAATGTGTTCCTGGCCATTTCACCATTTTTGCAAAGCACCTCAAGAATAAAGCAATAACTAGTGTTTGCACAGTGGAAAGGCAGAAAGACCAGGGGTCTTTCAGGGATTGAGCACTCCATGCCTGCAGCCTGCCTTCCTCTGAATTTCCAGTTAAGTGAGATAATGAATTTCCTTGTTGCTTCTACTGCTTTTAGTTGGGTCTTTGTTACTTGCAGCCACAGGCATGCTGCTGACAGTCAGTACAATCTACCGATTCCCCTCCTCCATGGCTTTGTGCCTTTGCCATCAAGTCCGCACTCCTTACCTGGATTCCATGATGCGTGAAGCCTCTGCTGATCGGTGCATCAGCCCCTGGGTCTCAGACTCTCCCAACCTCTTTCCTAGGCCCTCATCTTGCAATTATACAAACCCACCTCCTCTTCCCCAAAAACATGCTGCACATCTATGCTGTTTCTTTTCTAGAATGTTCTTTTGTCTCCTTCTCCATGTGCCAAACTTCTTTTCATCTTCCAGGATCAGCTCAAGCGATGACTCCTCTTTGAAGTGTTTCCTGATCCCCAGGCAGAATTACGGAGTCCGTTAAGTGTCTCTGGGCACTTGGGAGTCTGTGTTTCTGGTGCTTTCTGCCTCCCCACACACAATCACAGGCACTTACATTCCTGCCCCTCTGCTAAAACATGAGTTACTTAAAGACAAGGGTTATAGTTCACCAAGGGTTATAGTGAACCGATAGCTCACCCGCTGTGTTCCTCTAGTACCTTGTGCGGGCAATGATTCTGTATGTAGTCATGAAACATTTTATTTACAAAGTTATTTATTTATCTGAGAAAGAGAGAGAGGGAGCACACGTGCGTGGGGGGGTTAGGAGTGGAGGTGGGGGTGGGTGGAGAGCACATGCAAATGAGGGGAGGGGCGAGGAGCATGGGGCCCTACTCCGGTCTTGATCTCATGACCGTGAGACCATGACCTGAGCCAAAATCAAGAATCAGAGGCTTAAAAAACTGAGCCCCCCAGGCGCCCCTGTACTAGTGCAATTTTTACTGCAAAGTCTTTGTTCGTTCAGATTGTAGATAACTTGGCATATGGCTATTAAGCATTATTTATTTTCATTAAAAAGTAGAGCAACATTATCAATAATAATTTCTTTAGGATTTTGCAGTTTAAATGCTCTTAATATACGGTATCCCAGCTAATCCGCACGTATTGCTATGACACCGATATTACCTGCACTTCAGAGATGAGGAAACTGCATGCCCCACTGAAGTGTATTTGTTGAGTGCCTACAATTTGCATAACGTTATGTAAGAGTCAGGCTGTGGAGGGAAGTTGACAAGGGGTAAAAACCACAGTCTCTCTCTTCACAGAGCTTGCAATTTACTTGGGGAGGTAAGAAACAATGCAGCATATTACTGTTGCAAGACACGAGAGCAGGGATGCCTGGGTGGCTCAGTGGGTTAAACCTCTGCATTTGGCTCAGGTCACGGTCTCAGAGTCCTGGGATTGAGCCCTGCATTGGGCTCTCTGTTCGGCGGGAAGCCTGCTTCCCCCCTCTCTCTGCCTGCTCCTCTGCCTACTTGTGATCTCTGTCTGTCAAATAAATAAATAAAATCTTAAAAAAAGAGAGACAAGAGCAATGCAGCACAATAGTGAAGGGATGTTGATGGCAGTAATTTATGACATAGAAAAAGAGGAGTACAAAACAGAAGTGTTGTAAGATTAAGATGGAAGATAACACCGTGGGCTGGCAGTGGGTGTCCGTGAGTGATCTTCCAAAGAAGAACTGAACCAGGGGCACTTGGCTGGCTCAGTTGGTAGAGCACACGACTTGTGATCTCAGGGTCATGGGTTTGAGCCCCATATTGGAGGTAGAGATTACTTAAAAAAAAAAAAAAAGAATTAAACCTGAATTTTAAGGAGCAATGGGATTATTACCAAATGGAAAAAGGGGAAAGACATTCCCTGCGAAAAGTGAAAGCTTAGCACCGTGCAAAGAAGAGAGGATAGTGAAAGTCCCAAGGAAATGAATTAGTGTTTGGATGGATGGATGAATGATAGATAGACAGACAGACAGATAGTTAAGATAGGTGGGTGAGTGTATAGTTAAATGAATAGAGAATAGAGAGATAAATCCACAGATATTTGAGGCTGGACTCATTTAACTGTCTCCCAACCCAGGAACATGACACTGAGTTAGTTGTATTCTTTTTGCCAAGCAACTTCACTTTCCTTTTACAGCTAAAAGAAAGGACTTGCAGATATCCAAAGTCACATTGAATGAAGACATTTGAATGTGGTCAGGACTGCAAGGAGACATGCCTGCAGTTAGGATGTAATCAGGCCAGTGTGGGTGTGTTTTTTCACAAACACGTGTGCAGAGACACACATAAAACTTTGGGGTTTTCCTTTTCCTTTTCACCGTGTCATGCCAAGGTTTTGTTTTGACTGAATTGTCCCTTCCCGATTTCCCATGTATGGGAGCCCAAAGCCCCACGAATTGGCATAAATGATTACTTGGACCCATAATGATGATGGTAGCAAGTGTTTACATAACTTGGGCAAAGGATACAATTTAGCTGGTTGGGGGAAAAGGATATTCCTCATGGGGAAGTGGTTTTGGCTCTTCAGTCCCATCCTTATTTTTGGACACAATCCTGTCCTAGATTCATGGGTTTGTGTGATCGACAAGAGGTGGGAGTTGTCCCCGCCTCTCGCTTTTAATCCCTAACAATGGATGAAGCCATATTATTGGCAGAAGAGTCTCTGATTTCTTCCTAGTCCACAATGGAGCCCATCATCTAGGTTCCTGGGTCTGACTTTCTAGTTGGGCCACAGAAGTGGGGGCCATGTGTCCAAACACAGTGCTTTTTCCTTCAGCACAGGGGCCTTTGCAGTCTAGGGTTTTTCCTGTGGTGGACCTAGCTCTGTCTAACCCACTGTTTGAACTCAGCTTAAAATGTGCCATTGTTCTGGGGCGCCTGGGTGGCGCAGTCGGTTGAACAGCTGACTCTTGATTTTGGTTCAGGTCATGATCTCAGGGTCCTGGCATTAAGCCTCATGCTGGGCTCTCTGCTCAGCAGGGAGTCTGCTTCTCCCTCTATCCCTCCCTCTTCCCCCTGCTCATGCTCTCTCTCTCTCTCTCTCTCAAATAAATAAATAAGATCTTTTAAAACTATGCCATTTTTCTCCATTTTCAAATATTTCCCAGCCTAAAATGCCTTGAGTAACCTTCCGTCCAATGTCTTGTGGTTTCTTTGTGAAGGTTTTTCTGGAAGACACTGTAGTTTGCCTATGCAAGGCATTCCTGCCCCCCTCCTTCCTCCTCCTGTCTCCAACTTTGGAAGCTGGAAATCCAAATACCGAATTCCCCCATCTTCCTTGAGTTAGATGTGGCCGTGTGACATGGTTTGGGCTGATGATAAGAGGAGGGTGTCCTCCTGGGGCTTCTGGGAGAATTTCTCTTCCTTACATAAGGGACAAGTCGAGAGCTCACCGTCCTTGTCTTTCCCTCCTTTATCTACAGTGGATGCAGAAATGAGGTCTAGAGCTAAGACAGCTATCCCGGGATCATGATACTACAAGCACGTGGGAGAAAAGCCAACACACTAAGAATAGAAGAATAAAAAGGGGCACCTGGTGGCTCAGTTGGTAAAGCGCCTGCCTTTGGCTCAGGTCATGATCCCAGGGTCCTGGGATTGAGTCCTGCATTGGCCTCCTTACTCAGCAGGGAGCCTGCTTCTCCCTCTGCCTGCCATTGCCCCTGCTTGTGCTCTCTCTCCCTCTGACAAATAAATAAATAAATAAAATCTTCAATTTAAAGAAGAACAGATGGGGGACGCCTGGGTGGCTCAGTGGGTTAAAGCCTCTGCCTTCAGCTCAGGTCATGATCTCAGGGTACTGGGATCGAACCCTACGTCCGGCTCTCTGCTCGGCCGGGAGCCTGCTTCCCCCTCTCGCTGTGCCTGCCTCTCTGCCTACTTGTGGTCTCTCTCTGTCAATAAATAAATAAATAAGAACAGATAAATAAAAAGGTAAAGAGAGCGAGAATGGCACAGTTGAGCTTTCAGACAGAATTAGACCACTTTCAATCAATGTCCACATCCTTTAAATCTTTGCTAAGTTATCTAATACCTGCAGCCAAACACAGTCCCAATGAATGGTCTGCCCAAGCTTGCCTGAAGAATGGTGGTGAGGAACAAGAAGGTGGGACTGTGGATCCCAGAGACTGACCTTGGAAACCACCAAGGGAGTTGGAAGCCAGAAACATGGGAATGGTGATGAAAGGATGCTTTATTTTCTTTCTTTTTAAAAAGATTCTATTTATTTATTTGAGAGAGTGAGAGAGCACAAGCAGAGGGAGGGGCAGAAGCAGAGGGAGAAGCAGACTCCCTGCTAAGCAGGGAGCCCAACGTGGGGCTCGATCCCCGGACCCCGGGATCATGACCTGAGCCGAAGGCAGACACTTAACCATCTGAGCCACCTGGGCACCCTGGTAGAAGGATTCTTCTGGCCATCTTCCTATTCGAGTGTCCCTAATTTCTGCACCTTCAAGTACCTTTTCACTGAAGTTGTAATGCATTAAATCCCTTTATAGGAAATCTAAGATACTCTTGTGGCAAATGTCACCTGTGCCCTCCATCAGAAGCAAAGGAAAATTTATCCTTTCCCTGAATCAAGCTGCATGAGGGTATGGATTTCTGGCTGTTTTCCTCAGCGTTTCAGTCTCAAGTTCCTGAGCAGTGCCTTGCACATAGTAGGTGCTCATTAAATAGTTGTCGAATGAATGAATTATTGAGACTTTGCCTTAAGAGACTGTTGTTAGCTTGAAAGCAGAAGGTTTAGCAAATTAAAGACTATGAGGTTTAGGGGGGCTCCTGGATGGTTCAGTCAGTTGTGTCCGACTTTTGATTTCAGCTCAGGTTGTTATCTCAGGGTCTTGAGATCGAGCCCTGTATCCCGCTCTATGCTAAGCGCAGAGCCTGTTAAAAGTTTCTCTCTCCCTCCTCCTCTGCCCCTCCCAACCTCAAGCTCTCTCTCTCTCTCAAATAAAGAAATAAATCTTTAAAAAAAAACCATGAAAGTATGAAGTTTGTGATCTGATCATATGGTTCAATTGTAGATCTCACATTGCTTCCTCTAAGGTCTTTTAAATTATACTCTTGAGGTCTGTCCTGTCCACAGAGACCCTAAAACTAGTTGAAAAGGCACGGGTTATGGAGAATGGCATCACTCCCTGTGACCTTCCAGGAAAATTCTACTGGACTTTGAGATGAGTCCAAAATAAGGAAAGCCTAGCGTAGGGATATTTTTTTAGGATGGAATTCTGCATAGTCGATGTGGGAAGCTTCTTTCATTTTGTTTCATTGTACACTAACTATAATGTGCTTACGTCTTTACAGGCTGGTCCCAAAACTACCCTCCCTCCTCACACCTTACTCAATGCCCTACCTCTTATCTACCTTCTCCTAGTCACCCCTCAAGACCCAGAGTTGCCTTTCCCAATTCCCCACCTACCCACTCCATGTAGGGATAGTGCTCTCATCCCAGGCAACCCTACAGGCCCTTGTTCCTGCCTCCCTGACAGCAGCTTGTCTAGCTGTCCCACAAGCTGGGATTATGTCCTTCCCATCTTTTGCCTCTAGTACATAAAGACGGTTGTTGCTAACATTTACCAAACTCATTTCATGCCAGACCCAGTTCTAGATGTTTATGCATAGTGACTCATTTACTTTTCCCAATGACCCCGAGGTAGGTACTACTGATAATCCCATTTTATAGATGGGGAAATTAAGGCACAGGGAGCTTCATGTTTGCCTGCAGGTCATTGGGCCGGTGGGTAGCAGAGCAGAATTCATAATGCTTCTCTCTTAGCCATTCCATTATGCTTCCCCTTGTGAAGGCATGCATGTTGGGGTATGACTTGAGTCGTTAAGGTTGACTTGGGTAGCTCGTTTAGCAAACCAGTCGCTACTGGGTGTTGGCGCTGTCCTAGGTATCAGGGATGGAGTCCAGAACATGGCGGGAAGCCTACTGTCCTCCTGGGGTTGACATTCTGGTCCCAGCGAGGGGAAAACCAACAGAGATGTGAAAAAAAGAAAAATGAATGGGCCCACAGTTACGGAAATTGGCAGGCCTGCTGCAAACTTTCCCGGCTGAGGATGGGAAGGGGCCCTTCCCCACCACAGGGCGCTACTACCAAAATTCCACAGACAAGGCAGCCTGAAAGATGAAGGGATCACTGCAGGGAACTTCACAAAACCCACTGGGCAGAGATCAGTCGGAACCATGAACGGGAGGACGAAAGAGGGAGAGCAAAGCGGAAAAGAGCGACGGGGTTCTGAGGAGCACGCGTCCGTGCCACACCGAGAGAATAGGTGGTTAAAGAGAAGCCTGGAAACACTGGCAGGGCGGGAAGCGGAGCCCGCGGTAATGAAAGGGATTCTCACGAGTGCCTGGAAATAGGCTGGTGGTGATTGTACGGGGTAAGCTCAAAAAGGCTTTGTTCTTCTGTCGAATAAGGAAAGCCATTGTGGGGCACGGGAAATAAGGAGCTTGTGTGTGTGTGTGTGTGTGTGTGTGTGTGTGTGTGTGTGTGTGTCTGTGTGTGAGAGAGAGAGAGAGAGGGAGAGAGATGGGGGGGGGACGTACCCTACCCCAAATGCAGAATGATTGTCACTAGCAATTCTGTACTGTGTACATAGCCAATGGGTAGGGCTGGAACTGCCCCCATGGGGTGTCCCTGATAAAGCCAGGCTTTGGGAGGTTGGGATGTGGTGTGTCTGACTTTCTGTGACACATGACTTTCTGTGAACCAGGATGACCCTCCCAGATCACCAGGAGGGCATCGCACCCTGCTTTGGGTCCCAGAGCCCACCAGCCAGAGGGCCAGGTGATAGGGAGAAGCAGGGACTGAGTGCCCCTAGGGACCTCCAGGTGAGGCAGAGAACCAGGGAACAGGGAGCACGGTGGCCCGGAGGGAGCCCTTTGTGACCCCAGAAGCTGCAGGGTCCTATTGTCTGGCTCAAGGGAAGACTAGAGAGTGACAGGGGGCTGCACAGAACAGCAGCTGGGATCTTCCACCTTTCTGGCCCTCTCCTGCTGCTGGGGGGCAGTGTGAGGCAGCACTGTCTACAGTGTATGGGTTCTAGAGTCACCCCCACGGCCAAATCCAGGCTCCCTTGCTTTCTACAGGGTGGCTTTGGGCAAACTCTAACCTCTGTTTCTCCCAATACAAAGTGGGCATAAGAAAAGCCCCTCGTGGGGCACCTGGGTGGCTCAGTGGGTTAAGCCTCTGCCTTCGGCTCTAGGTCATGATCTCAGGGTTCTGGGATCGAGCCCCGCATCGGGCTCCTCGGCTCGGCAGGGAGCCTGCTTCCTCCTCTCTCTCTCTCTGCCTGCCTCTCTGCCTACTGTGATCTCTGTCTGTCAAATAAATAAATAGAGTCTTTAGAAAAAAAAAGAAAAGAAAAGAAAAGAAAAGCCCCCTCGTGGTGATCTAGGGGGAGGAAAAAGCTGAGAAGAACTTTATGGAGGACATAAAGAAGTATGTAGAGTATAGTAAGCTCTCAGTAAACATAAGTAATAGTTCTTACTCATATCGTCCTTGGGGTTGTTTGGCACTGGAAGGGCACACACTCCTTGGGATACACAATTTCCTTTCTTTTGGTAGTTTCAAGGACAACCAAAGTCTTTCAGGACAAATGGGATACACAATTTCCTTTCTTTTGGTAGTTTCAAGGACAACCAAAGTCTTTCAGGACAATAATGGGATACACAATTTCCTTCTTTTGGTAGTTTCAAGGACAACCAAAGTCTTTCAGGACAAAATGGATACACAATTTCCTTTATTGTTGGTAGTTTCAAGGACAACCAAAGTTTTTCAGGACTTACAGTGAAGTCCCAGACCCCTCAGTTGCCACTTCCTCCCTCCTCAGTCCTGGGAAGTGCTAAGTGGGTCTCCAAGGGTGGGGGGGGGGTGTCACCCTGGGCTCATAATTCCCAGGATGGATGGCTGCAAACAAGCAAACCAATTTGTCACCCATTCTCCAAAAGTTCCAACCGCCTGGGTGGTAGGTTGTCATGGTGAAAGGGGGAATTGGAACAGTCCCTGGCCCAACACCCCACCCGCATGGCACAGTGCTGCCTAGACTCTGCACAGCCAGGACATCTGTCCTCTGTCTGCTCACTGCTGAGTTTCTCCCTTGGCTCTAAGAGGAGGTGGGCATTGGGGAGCAGGAGGGGTGATTTGCATCACATTTGGAAACAGAATTCGGCAGCTCTCGTTAGGTGCCAAGGGTTTTGTGAAGGGCACTCACGCGAAAGAGGAAAAAACAAAAGGAATATTCTGGGAATTCCCAGTTAGTCTTGGCACCGGTGGGAATCTTAATGCTCTAGGAAGCCTCTCTGTGCAATCCCAATCCCATCTCCTCCCCTTCCTCCTAACACTTTCCAGCTTTGTGAGTGCCTGCGGCTAATTTGAGCCCAAAATATGCTCCCAGAGGTTCCAGGGGTTCCCTTGGGTCCCCTCCTCCCAGGAGACTATGTGTGTAGAGTAGGTGAGCTCAGATGGGGGAGCTCATACCTTGTCTGAACCTCTCTGCAGTGTGCTGGCAGGTAGAGCCCTTGCGGACCAGCGAGCCCACTGTGGACCTTGTTCTCACTGGTGTTCCTTGGCTTTGCTGCTGCTTCCTAACAGGGCTAAATGGGGCTGGAATGGCAGCTACCTCTTTGAAGTGTTGGGAGGATAGAACGACTATTATTTACCCAAAACGGCTTAGGACAGTGCCTGGTTCATATAAGCACTCAGTAAATGTCAGCTATTTTCTGGAGCACATTATTTGCTCAAAGTAAACGACTTTTGGGGCGGCTGGGTGGCTCAGTGGGTTAAGCACCTGCCTTCGGCTCAGTTCATGATATCAGGGTTCTGGGATCCATGCCTAAGTCAGGCTCCCTGCTTGGTGGGGAGCCTGCTTCCCCTTCTCCCTGGCCCCGCTTGTGCTCTCTCACTATCTTTCTCTCTCTCTTTCAAAATAAATAAATAAAATCTTAGGAAAAAAGAGAATTCTTAGTTTATTCAGATCTTACACATTTCCTTATAAAATTAAAAATCAACTTGTTAATTTCTACCAAGCAGGGCTGGGGTGGAGAGAGAGAGAGGGAGAGAAAGGAAAATGTAGGGAGAGGATCCAGGAAGGAGGGATTAAGGAAGACATGTAAAAGGCTGTAGTCATTTTTAGTTTGGATTGTGCTGAATCTCTAAATTAATTTGGGAGGAGCTGATACCTTTATGCTATTGCATATTCTAAGCCATGAACGCGTTAGGTCTTTGTTTAGGGGTGTTTTTAATAGCTCATAATAAAAAAGTTCCTTATTTTCTCTGTAGAAGAAAACAACATGATTTGTCTTATATGCAGCCAGAACTTGATTTTTTAAAAATGTTCATTAACAAACATATAATTTTTAAAAAAGATTTTATTTATTTATTTGATAGACAGAGACCACAAGTAGGCAGAGAGGTAGGCAGAGAGGAGAAGAGGAAGCAGGTTCCCTGCTGAGCAGAGAGCCCCAACGTGGGGCTCGATCACAGGACCCCCGGGACCATAACCCAAGCTGAGGCAGAGGCTCAACCCACTGAGCCACCCGGGCGCCCCCAAACATATAATTTTTTAAAAAATAATTTTCTACCTGTTGAAATCATTTTCAACCTGTTTCAACCTGGTACACAAGTATCATTTACTTTTGCATTTTGATTTAGAAAGGTTTTATTTTGTGGAGACACTTTGGGTTTGGGATGAATTTCAATTTACAGAAAAGTTGCAAAGGATACAGAGTATTCCCTTACCCAATTTCCTCCACTGCTAACATCCTACATAATCATGGCACAGCTCACAAAGCTAGGAATCGGGGCGCCCGGGTGGCTCGGTTGGTTGAGCATCCAACTCTTGATTTCGGCTCAGGTCATGATCTCAGGGTCATGAGATCGAGCCCTGCATCGGACTTCCTGCTCAATGTGAAGTCTGCTTGGGATTCTCTCTCCCTCTCCCTCTGCCCCTCCTGCTCATTGCTTTCTCTCTCTCTCTCTTTCTCAACTAATAAAATAAGTAAATCTTTAAAAAAACCTAAGAAATCAACACTGATACATTACCAAAATATAAACTCGAGATTTTATTGGATCTCATCATTTTTTCCAGTAGTGTCCTTTTTTGTGTGTGTGGTTCCAAGATACAATTTTGGCTATTTCATTGCAATTAGTGTATTTTGATTTTTGAAAACAGCTACCTGCTAATTCCTCTTATTAATTCTAATACTTACATATGGATTCCTTGGAAAATTTCATGTCTACAACCAGCGGATATTGACAGTTTTGTTCCCCCACTTTCCCATCCTTGTCTCTTTGCTCTTTTGTTTCGTTTCCTGGTGTATTATATCAGGTAGGACTCTGATCTATAGAAATAATGGTGGTGGGAATCCAGGCCTCATTCCTGACCATAAAGGAAAAGCTTCAACCTTTCACTATTAGGGTCTGATGTTTTTTTAGCCTTTCTGCAAAGACTCTGTATCAGATCATGGAAGTTCCCTTTATTCTAGATTAAGGAGCAATATTTTAAAATGGTGAATGGGTGCTAAGTTTTATCAAACATTCTTTCTGCACCATTGAAATGACAATGATTCTTCTCCTTTAATCTGTGTATGTGGAGTATTTTTATTTTTTTAAGTAGGGCTTCACACCCAACGTGGAGCCCAAACATGGGGCTTGAAGTCACGATCCTGAGATCAAGATCTGAGCTGAAATCAAGAGTCAGGTGCTTAACCGACTGAGCAACCCGGCACCCCTAGGTATGTAGAGTATTAACACTAATTGATTTTTTTAAGATTTTATTTTATTTAAAGATTTTATCTATTGAGGCGAGAGAGAGGGAACACGAGCAGGGGGCAGAGGGAGAGGAAGAAGCGGACTCCCCGATGAGTGCAGAGCCTGATACAGGATTCAATCCCAGGACCCTGGGATCGTGACCTGAGCCGAAGTCAGATACTTAACCGACTGAGCCACCCAGGCACCCCCAACACTAATCGATTTTCTTTCCTTTTTTTTTTTTAAGATTATTTATTATTTATTGACAGACAGAGTCACAAGCAGGCAGAGAGAGAGAGAGGAGGAAGCAGGCTCCCTGCGGAGCAGAGAGCCGATGTGGGGCTCGATCCAGGACCCTGGGATCATGACCTGAGCCGAAGGCAGAGGCTTTAAACCCACTGAGCCACCCAGGTGCCCCACTAATCGATTTCTAATGTCCAATCAAATTTACAATCCTGGAAAAAACTCAGCTTACCCAAGATACATCCTTTTCTTTATATATTGCTGGATTCAATTTCCCAACATATTTTTAGAGGGTTTTTTTTTTTTTTTTTTGCTTTTATGTTCATGTTGTCGGTTGAGATTGACCTACAATTTTAGCTTTGATATCAGAAATCACACTGGATTCATAAAATGAGCTGGGGGCACGGGCTTTCTTTACTTCGCTCTCTGGAAGGGCTTGGGTACGTTTGGAATTCATTCTTCTCTGAACACTTCCCTCTCATCGGTATCTAGAGGCAAGAAACTTAAGGGGTCATGACTTGAGTGTCTCACGACCATCCGTACTGTCCTGGTTTTCCCCAGAGCCTCAGGGGAATCTCGTGGATTACACTAACCATTTACAGTAACAAGTAGAGCACATACATGTCTGTCTTGTCCTCTCAGGGCTCTGTAATTCCAAGTGGCTGGTCATGTATACCAGTCTCCGCTTAAGCTGAGCAGGAAAAATTCGTTTGTTTTTTTGGTTTGTGTTTGTTTTTTAAGATTTATTTATTTGACAGAGAGCTAGAGAATGCCAGAGAGCACAAGCAGGGTGGGGATGGAGAGAATGCTAGGAGAAGGAGAAGCAGATTCTGCACTAAGCAGAGAGCCCGATGCAGGGCTTGATGCCAGGACCCTGAGACCATGACCTGAGCCGAAGGCAGAGGCTTACCCACTGAGACACCCAGGTGTCCTCAGCAAACTCGTTTTGTAAGCTTGGTGGATATGTGGTGTTTGGGAAGTTGCCCCCGCGGGCTTGCTTTCTGGGCTGGGAAGGAGATGGGGAATTACCGAAAGCCAAGGTATAGAGCCCCAGGTGCCCGTGTACGCAGTGACATTCACGTTTCCTCCCCAAGCTGTTCCTTGGAGTCCCAGCCGGAAGCTGCAGAATCAGTATCCAAGTGACTGCTCCTTGCCCCACAGCCTCCCTGCATCTCTCTCCTCTCCGGCTTGGCCACGACATTGCCAGCATCTTCTGTGATGGGGACGCCAGCACAGCCCTCTGGGAGGACAGGGTGTGACATGCACAGGGAGGCTGGTCAGGGCACATTCCAGGAAAAGAAGTGAGAGAAGGTTTCCTTTTCCTTTTTCCTTTACTGCACCCTGGGGAGGGCTGCCTTACTGGGGGCAGGTTGAGGGGGTGCCAGGGAGAGGAGTGGGTAGGAGGGGGTCTCTGTATGGCTTTCCAAAGCTCAGGCCACAAAAGGTTCCTTTCAAGCCTTAGTTGAAGTCCTGTGTTAGTGGTTCTCAAAAGTTTTGTTCTCAGGACCCCTTTATCGTTTTAGAGGAACCCAAAAAGTGTTTGTCTGTGTGGATTGTATCTACTGATATTTACTAAACTAAAAATTAGAACTGAGAGGGGAGGAGTCAAGATGGCGGAGAAGTAGCAGGCTGAGACTACTTCAGGTAGCAGGAGATCACCTAATAGCTTATCTAAAGATTGCAAACACCTACAAATCCATGGGAGATTGAAGAGAAGAAGAACAGCAATTCCAGAAACAGAAAATCAACCACATTTCTGCAAGGTAGGACTGGCGGAGAAGTGAATCCCAAAGCGACGGGAAGATAGACCGCGGGGGGAGGGGCCGGCTCCCGGCGAGCGGCGGAGCAACGGAGCACAAAATCGGGACTTTTAAAAATCTGTTCCGCTGAGGGACATCGCTCCAGAAGCTTAACAGGGGTGAAGCCCAGGAGGGGTCAGCGCGGCCTCAGGTCCCACAGGGTCACAGAAGGATCGGGGTGTCTGAGTGTCGCAGAGCTTACAGGTATTAGAACGGGGAAGCTGGCTACAGAGACAGAGCCGAGGAGTGAGCTCTAAACTCGGGGTTACCTTGAACTGGTCGCAGGCTCGGTCAGCTCGGAGCGTGGCCGGAGGCCAGGGTGATGGGAGTCATTGGGCGCTGTTCTCTGAGGGCGCACTGAGGAGTGGGGCCCCGGGCTCTTGGCTCCTCCGGGTTGGAGACTGGGAGGCCGCCATCCTCACTCCCGTCCTCTGGAACTCTACGGAAAGCGCTCAGGGAACAAAAGCTCCCGAAAGCAAACCCAGCAAACCCGAGCGGATTACTCAGCCCGGCCCCGGGTAAGGGCGGTGCAACTCCGCCTGGGGCAAAGACGCTTGAGAATCACTACAACAGGCCCCTCCCCCAGAAGATCAACGAGAAACCCAGCCAGGACCAAGTTCACCTACCAAGGAGTGCAGTTTCAATACCAAGGAGAGCGGCGGAATTCCAGAGGAGAAGAAAGCAAAGCATGGAACTCATGGCTTTCTCCCCATGATTTTTTAGCCTTGCAGTTAATTTAATTTTTTTTTCTCTTTTTCAATTTTTTTTCTCTTCTTCTGCTAAATTTTTTTAACTTTTACCGTTTTCTTTTTTTAACGTTTTTTAAATAGTTTATCATATATATATATATATATATATATATATATATATTTTCCTTTTTATATTTTTTATCGGCTTTCTTTTTTAATAGTTTCTTTTTTTTTTCTTTTTTTTTTTGAACCCCTTTTTATCCCCTTTCTCCCCCCTCACAATTTGGGATCTCTTCTGATTTGGCTAAAGCATATTTTCCTGGGGTTGTTGCCACCCTTTTAGTATTTTACTTGCTCCTTCATATACTCTTATCTGGACAAATGACAAGGCGGAAAAATTCACAACAAAAAAAAGAACAAGAAGCAGTACCAAAGGCTAGGGACCTAATCAATACAGACATTGGTAATATGTCAGATATAGAGTTCAGAATGATGATTCTCAAGGTTCTAGCCGGGCTTGAAAAAGGCATGGAAGATATTAAAGCAACCCTCTCGGGAGATATAAAAGCCCTTTCTGGAGAAATAAAAGAACTAAAATCGAACCAAGTTGAAATCAAAAAAGCTATTAATGAGGTGCAATCAAAAATGGAGGCTCTCACTGCTAGGATAATGAGGCAGAAGAAAGAATTAGCGATATAGAAGACCAAATGACAGAGAATAAAGAAGCTGAGCAAAAGAGGGACAAACAGCTACTGGACCACGAGGGGAGAATTCGAGAGATAAGTGACACCATAAGACAGAACAACATTAGAATAATTGGATTCCAGAAGAAGAGGAAACAGAGAGGGGAGCAGAAGGTATAGTTGGAGAGAATTATTGGAGAGAATTTCCCCAATATGGCAAAGGGAACAAGCATCAAAATCCAGGAGGTTCAGAGAACCCCCTCAAAATCAATAAGAAATAGGTCTACACCCCGTCACCTAATAGTAAAATTGACAAGTCTTAGTGACATAGAGAAAATCCTAAAAGCAGCCCGGGAAAAGAAGTCTGTAACGTACAATGGTAAAAATATTAGATTGGCAGCAGACTTATCCACAGAGACCTGGCAGGCCAGAAAGAGCTGGCATGATATATTCAGAGTACTAAATGAGAAAAACATGCAGCCAAGAATACTATATCCAGCTAGGCTATCATTGAAAATAGACGGAGAGATTAAAAGCTTCCAGGACAAACAAAAACTGAAAGAATTTGCAAATACCAAACCAGCTCTACAGGAAATATTGAAAGGGGTCCTCTAAGCAAAGAGAGACCTCAAAGTAGTAGATCAGAAGAAACAGAGACAATATACAATAACAGTCACCTTACAGGCAATACAATGGCACTAAGATTCATATCTCTCAATACTTACCCTGAATGTGAATGGGCCTAAATGCCCCAATCAAAAGACACAGGGTATCAGAATGGATAAAAAAACAAAAACCATCTATATGTTGCCTACAAGAAACTCATCTAACACCCGAAGACACCTCCCAGGTTTAAGTGAGGGGGTGGAAAAGAATTACCATGCTAATGCACATCAGAAGAAAGCAGGAGTGGCAATCCTTATATCAGATCAATTAGATTTTAAGCCAAAGATTATAATAAGAGATGAGGAAGGACACTATATCATACTCAAAGGAACTGTCCAACAAGAAGATCTAACAATTTAAATATCTATGCCCCTAACGTGGGAGCAGCCAACTCTATAAACCAATTAATAACAAAATCAAAGAAACACATCGACAAGAATACAATAATAGTAGGGGATTTTAACACTCCCCTCACTGAAATGGACAGATCATCCAAGCCAAAGATCAACAAGGAAATCAAGGCCTTAAATGACACACTGGACCAGATGGACATCACAGATATATTCAGAACATTTCATCCCAAAGCAACAGAATACACATTCTTCTCTAGTGCACATGGAACATTCTCCAGAATAGATCACATTCTTGGTCCTAAATCAAGTCTCAACCGGTATCAAAAGATTGGGATCATTCCTGCATATTTTCAGACCACAATGCTCTAAAGCTAGAACTCAATAACAAGAGGAAATTGGGAAAGAACCCAAATACATGGAGACTAAACAGCATCCTTCTAAAGAATGAATGGGTCAACCAGGAAATTAAAGAAGAATTGAAAAAATTTATGGAAACAAATGATAATGAAAACACAACGGTTCAAAATCTGTGGGACACAACAAAGGCAGTCCTGAGAGGAAAATACATAGTGGTACAAGCCTTTCTCAAGAAACAAGAAAGGTCTCAGGTACACAACCTAACCCTACCACCTAAGGAGCTGGAGAAAGAACAAGAAAGAAACCCTAAACCCAGCAGGAGAAGAGAAATCATAAAGATCAGAGCAGAAATCAATGAAATAGAAACCAAAAAAACAATAGAACAAATCAACGAAACTAGGAGCTGGTTCTTTGAAAGAATTAATAAGATTGATAAACCCCTGGCCAGACTATCAAAAAGAAAAGAGAAAGGACCCAAATAAATAAAATCATGAATGAAAGAGGAGAGATCACAACGAACACCAAGAAATACAGAAAATATAAGAACATACTATGAGCAACTCTACGCCAACAAATTTGACAATCTGGAAGAAATGGATGACATATAACTACCACAACTGAACCAGAAAGAAATGGAAAGACTGAACAGACCCATAACCAGTAAGGAGATTGAAACAGTCATCAAAATCTCCAAACAAACAAAAGCCCAGGGCCAGATGGCTTCCCAGGGGAATTCTACCAAACATTTAAGAAGAACTAATTCCTATTCTCCTGAAACTGTTCCAAAAAATAGAAATAGAAGGAAAACTTCCAACTCATTTTATGAGGCCAGCATCACCTTGATCCCAAAACCAGACAAAGATCCCATCAAAAAAGAGAACTACAGACCAATATCCTTGATGAACACAGATGCAAAAATTCTCAGCCAAAATACTAGCCAATAGGATTCAACAGTACATTAAAAGGATTATTCACCACGACCAAGTGGGATTTATTCCAGGGCTGCAAGGCTGGTTCAACATCCGCAAATCAATCAATGTGATACAACACATTAATAAAAGAAAGAACAAGAACCATATGATACTCTCCATAGATGCTGAAAAAGCATTTGACAAAGTACAGCATCCCTTCCTGATCAAAACTCTTCAAAGTGTAGGGATAGACGGCACATACCTCAATATTATCAAAGCCATCTATGAAAAACCCACCGCAAATATCATTCTCAATGGAGAAAAACTGAAAGCTTTTCCGCTAAGGTCAGGAACACGGCAGGGATGTCCGTTATCACCACTGCTATTCAACATAGTACTAGAAGTCCTAGCCTCAGCAATCAGACAACAAAAGGAAATTAAAGGCATCCAAATCGGCAAAGAAGAGTCAAACTATCACTCTTCGCAGATGATATGATACTCTATGTGGAAAACCCAAAAGACTCCACTCCAAAACTGCTAGAACTTGTACAGGAATTCAGTCAAGTGTCAGGATATAAATCAATGCACAGAAATCAGTTGCATTTCTCTACACCAACAACAAGACAGAAGAAAGAGAAATTAAGGAGTCCATCCCATTTACAATTGCACCCAAAACTATAAGATACCTAGGAATAAACCGAACCAAAGAGACTAAGAATCTATACTCAGAAACTATAAAGTACTCATGAAAGAAATTGAGGAAGACACAAAGAAATGGGAAAAATGTTCCATGCTCCTGGATTGGAAGAATAAATATTGTGAAAATGTCTATGCTACCTAAAGCAATCTACACATTTAATGCAATTCCTATCAAAGTACCATCCATTTTTTTCAAAGAAATGGAACAAATAATCCTAAATTTATATGGAACCAGAAAAGACCTCGAATATCCAAAGGAATATTGAAAAAGAAAGCCAGAGTTGGTGGCATCACATTCCGGACTTCAAGCTCTATTACAAAGCTGTCATCATCAAGACAGCATGGTCCTGGCACAAAAACAGACACATAGATCAATGGAACAGAATAGAGAGCCCAGAAATAGACCCTCAACTCTATGGTCAACTCATCTTCGACAAAGCAGGAAGAATGTCCAATGGAACAAAGACAGCCTCTTCAATAAATGGTGTTGGAAAATTGGACAGCCACATGCAGAAAAATGAAATTGGATCATTTCCTTACACCACACCACGAAAATAGACTCAAAATGGATGAAGGATCTCAATGTGAGAAAGGAATCCATCAAAATCCTTGAGGAGAACACAGGCAGCAACCTCTTCGACGTCAGCCGCAGCAACATCTTCCTAGGAACATCACCAAAGGCAAGGGAAGCAAGGGCAAAAATGAACTTTTGGGATTTTATCAAGATCAAAAGCTTTTGCACAGCAAAGGAAACAGTGAACAAAACCAAAAGACAACTGACAGAATGGGAGAAGATATTTGCAAATGACATATCAGATAAAGGGCTAGTGTCCAAAATCTATAAAGAACTTAGCAAACTCAACACCCAAAGAACAAATAATCCAATCAAGAAATGAGCAGAGGACATGAACAGACATTTCTGCAAAGAAGACATCCAGATGGCCAACAGACACATGAAAAACTGCTCCATATCACTCGGCATCAGGGAAATACAAATCAAAACCACCATGAGATATCACCTCACACCAGTCAGAATGGCTAAAATGAACAAGTCAGGAAATGACAGATGCTGGCGAGGATGCGGAGAAAGGGGAACCCTCCTACACTGTTGGTGGGAATGCAAGCTGGTGCAACCACTCTGGAAAACAGCATGGAGGTTCCTCAAAATGTGAAAATAGAACTACCCTATGACCCAGCAATTGCACTGCTGGGTATTTACCCTAAAGATACAAACATAGTGATCCGAAGGGGCACGTGCACCCGAATGTTTATAGCAGCAATGTCTACAATAGCCAACTATGGAAAGAACCTAGATGTCCATCAACAGACGAATGGATAAAGAAGATGTGGTAAATATACACAATGGAATACTATGCAGCCTCAAAAGAAATGAAATCTTGCCATTTGCGACGACGTGGATGGAACTAGAGGGTATCATGCTTAGCGAAATAAGTCAATCGGAGAAAGACAACTATCATATGATCTCCCTGATATGAGGGAGAGGAGATGCAACATGGGGGGTTAAGGGGTAGGAGAAGAATAATGTAACAAGATGGATTAGGAGGGAGACAACCATAAGTGACTCTTTTTTTTTTTTAAGATTTTATTTATTTATTTGACAGAGAGAGATCACAAGCAGGCAGAGAGGCAGGCAGAGAGAGAGGAGGAAGCAGGCTCCCTGCCGAGCAGAGAGCCCAATGCGGGGCTCGATCCCAGGACCCTGAGATCATGACCTGAGCCGAAGGCAGCGGCTTAACCCACTGAGCCACCCAGGCGCCCCCATAAGTGACTCTTAATCTCACAAAACAAACTTAGGGTTGATGGGGGGAGGGGGGGTGGGAGGGGGGGGGGGGGATATGGATATTGGGGACGGTATGTGCTATGGTGAGTGCTGTGAAGTGTGTAAACCTGGTGATTCGCAGACCTGTACCCCTGGGGATAAAATATATGTTTATAAAAAATAAAATTAAAAAAAATAGAACTGAGAAATTAAGCATATTTAATTTATTTAAAATAACAGTAATTATGGGACGCCTGGGTGGTTCAGATGGTTAAGCATCAGACTTCGGCTCAGGTTAGGATTGCAAGGTCCGGAGATCAAGCCCTGCCTTGGGCTCCCTGCTCAGCGGGGAGCCTGCTTCTCCCTCTGCCTGCCATTCCCCCTGCTTGTGCTTCCTCCTGCTCTCTCTCTGATAACAAATAAATCTTAAAAAATAAATGAAATAAAAATTAACCCATTAAAATGAACACAAAAAATAAATTTTCATGAAAAAAAAATCAGCGCAGTTTCCAAAATAAAGAAAAACTAATTAGAAGAGCAGCATTATTTTGCAATTTTGCTAATCTCTTTAATTTCTGGTTAATAAAAGATAGTTGATTTTCATGTCTGCTTCTAGTATTAGATCTATTACAGTAAGTTTTGCTTTGTTTTGTTTTGCTAAAGTACGTGATGAAAATTTAAGCTCACATAGATATGTAGTTGGAAAGGAGGAATATTTTATTTTATTTATTTATTTTTAAGGTTCTATTCATTTATTTGAGAGAGAGACAGCACAAGCTGAGGGTAGTGACAGAGGAGGAGGGGAGAACAGCCTCCCCACTGAACAGAGAGCCTGCCCCAGGGCAAATCTGGGGGGGACTCCATCCCAGGACCCTGGGATCACGACCTGAGCCCAAGGCAGACACTTAATCAACTCTGCCACCCAGGCACCCCAAGGAGGAATATTTTAATAGCTTTTCAGATAACTAGGAATGTTCCTTTTTGACTGGTCACCAAAATTTGACCATTGGTAGTTTCTTTCTTTTTTTTTTTTTTTGACAGACAGATCACGAGTAGGCAGAGAGGCAGGCAGAGAGAGGAGGAGGGAGGCAGGCTCCCTGCCGAGCAGAGAGCCCGATGCAGGACTCGATCCCAGGACCCTGAGATCATGACCTGAGCTGAAGGCAGAGGCTTTAACCACTGAGCCACCCAGGCGCCCCAAACATTGGTAGTTTCTTAAAAGTGAGTTGCAGTGTGTAATCTAATACCCTTCAACTTTTATACTCAGTCCCGTTAAAATCCGTTGGCTTATTCTGCACGTTGAGTAGATCTTGTACCCATGCATGATTTTGTAGTATCATGCTCTGGTCCCTGGGAAAATACTGGCTCACTGAGTTCCACAGATATTCCAAATATTAACACATTTCCTTGTGCAGTGTCAAAGCATCACATTTATTTCCATCACCCCTAATATCACCAGAAAAGTCTTTAAGTGTTGGAAAACTCTAGCACTCGGGGTGGCAGGTACAACTTTTCAAAAATTCAAACCTTCGAGATGCCTGGGTGGCTTAGTTGGTTAAGTGTTCTCAGGTCATGATCCCAGGGTCCTGGGATCGAGTCCCGCATCGGGCTCCCTGCTCAGCAGAGAGCCTGTTTCTTCCTCTCCATATGACCCTGCTCCCTGCTTGTGCTCTCTCCCGCTCTCAAATACATAAAATAAAATAAAAGAATATTTTAAGAATGTATTCAAGGGTTGTGGTTTAATGAAAGTAATGCCATGTACTGCTAATTGACGACATGGAGAAGGAAACCCTGAATTTTGTGTTTCCTAAGAGCGCCAGGCAGAGAGAAGATAATGGTGCTAGGACAGTTTGGTGTCACTGCCTTGACTTGGCTTAAGGCACCAATATTCACCACTGCTCTCGTGCCATCAGACTAACGTTGATACAGAGAAATAGGGACATGACATGAAATTGCAGTGAAATGCATGATTGCAATGCAAGCAGTCATGACCTCGAAGACGTAAAGACTTCCAGAGCTCCGTGGACCACACTCCAAGAATGGATGCACCATGACCGTTAACTCAAATGGATCTAGACATTTTTATAACTCCCAAGAAGCAATAAACCTTCAACATGATGATGACGAAGATGACGGTGATTTCTATCACTTGCTGAGTGAGGAATGTGCATGTGCTGGGTCTTGTTTATCATTTCTCATGAATTGTCTCTTTTAATCCCCCCCCCTTTTTTTGAGAGAGACATAGAGAAAGAGAGAGACAGCATGAGCAGGGCAGAGGGAGAGGGAGGGAGAAACTGAAGCAGACTCCTCGTCCAACACGGGGCTCAATCTTATAACCTGAGATCATGACTCGAGCTGAAGTCAAGAGTTGGTCATTAACTGACTGGGCCACCCAGGCACGCCCTGTCCCCCCACTTTTTAATGCACTGATGCTTTATTGGCTGGTTTCCCCTTGGGCAGCAAGAGTGAGGTGAACAGGGAAGAGAGGGAGGAAGAACAAATACTTGATGGTGCGACCAAGCTGCCCTCGCTGGTTATGGGGTCATGCGGGATTTCTCTGGAGAGGCCATCTTGAGCCTGTCCAATGCAGGCCAGTGGCCATCTAAGCTACTGTCCTCTGTGCTGTGCTTCAGGGACTCAAGCCACCTCCATCCTGGAAGCCCCCATCTCTGCCATCCTGGCTCCAGTTCTGAGATGGACTCTGTCCTTATTTTCATTTCACAGATGGGATGATAGGTTTGCTATGCCCAAGACCGTCTGGCTAGTGAGTTGGGGAGCTATGAGCTGTCTCTTTGGCTCTCCTGAACAACCTGGGTGGGGAGGGAATGAAGACAGCAGGACTGGGCATGGAAGATGTTGGATTGTGATGTATCCACAAGAGAGGTCTCAGCTGATCCCACACACATGGGATGATGGGGTGGGACTCCAGAGCTGGCTCTTACCTTGCTTTGAACAAGGGGATCAGCCTTTATCCCTTCTCTGCCTGGCCCCTGGATTGTAGGCTGCCCGGGGGAAGGGGACATGAACCTGGGTGAGCTGTAATTCCTGGTGGTAGTGGGGGGACCTTAGCTGAGAGCTGTCAGCTACCAACATTCCCAGTAGGGGTAGTGATGGGAGCCCGAGGAATTGAAGGGGGATCTGGGAGGACCACCACAATGCCCACTATAGGGTCTGTGGCTCAAGATCATTGTGTACTTTCCCCTAGAGCCTGACTCCCAATGGGGGGAGAGCTTCACCTCTGGGGGATGAAAACAGCTAGGATAATAGCTCTCTGTGAGCCCCACTGAGGCCAATGGCTGGAATCCATGAACAAGGTTCCAGCATCTTCAGGGTAGGAGGGGCCTTAAAATCATCAGACCCAAACTCAGCCCCTCAGACTCCATCCGAACCACCCGGTGAACTGGATTTCTCTTCGGCCACTTAACCGTGGGCAAATCAGTCTCATCTCTGAAACAGAACTGGTAAGCTCACAACGCGCCTCGAGGGATTATGGTGTTAATTGTCTAGGCATTTTGTAAAGAGAGAGCTCAACTGTTTCAGTGCTGGGCAACATTCATGCTGAGGATGTCCTTCTTTTTATTAAGCAAGCACTTGGGGTATATCTCTTACCCGCTCCTCTGGACCCCACCTCTCCCAGTGTCCCAGCACTAGCAGTGTTGGCATCCTGTGAGAACATAGGAGAAATGCAGATTCTCAGCCCCACCCCAGAATGAATGAACCAGAAGCCCTGGGGCATGGGACTTGGTGGTCTTCAGTTTCACGAGCTCTTCTGGTGACTCTGAGACCAACGGGTCTCAGATAAGTCTGCAGGTCACACCTGTACACAGCACTCACCATGTGCGTCCTATTCCGTGGTGGTCATGGGTCCCCCGACCACGAACCTGGATGCCACCCCAGTGTCAGATAAACGCACTACGTCTGGGAGGGACCCCGAATTCTGCATGGCGTTCCCAGGCTGCTTCTCTGGGCTTCATAGGACCAGTTTCCTCAACTACTCTCCAGGATGTCACGTTTCTAACACCCCAACCTCTCCTACCCCATGCCCCCCAGTTTAAGCTTCTCCTAGAGACGTTATCTACTCCCTAGCCCTCAGCCTGCATGGTCTCTTTGCTTTCCACCCTCTTTCCTCCAGTTCCTGGCCCTTGGCGCTGTTTCCTCCAGCATTTTCTCGGCTGGCTCTGGCCCCAGGGGAATTTTCAGATTGCTCATGCTTCTGGGAAATTCTTTAGGCAAGAGGAAGGAAATCACTCCCTAGCGGGACAGTGTAGTGAGAATCTGCCCATTCTGGCCTCAAGCCCTGGTGGGCCTCCTGCCCCCACCGCCCCCCTCCGGGGACTCCCTCCATGACCTTTGGAGTCACCTTAAATCTACACGAGTAACCTGGGGCTTTCCTCTCTGATGTCCCTTATAACATCCCGGGGCTGGAGGGTAGCACAGAGCCAAAGACAGTTCCTTCCCTTGCTGGGAAGAGGGTGCTCCCAATTTGTGGCACTCCTCACAACCATCCCTCATCATTACCACCTCAGGGTCTCCTCCCCAGTCTCCTGGGACTTCCCAGAGCCAATGGAGCTCCACCCCACCCCCACCCCCCGCAAAAGGCTTCGTTCCAGAAAATCCTATAAACTGTGTTTTCTGGGAAGGAGCAGAATGGGGCCAGTTTCACACCTTAGCATCTCAGCAAGGATCCATCCATCAGATTAGTAAAGAGTTTGCTCGATCCCAGAGGCATAAAACTCACAGGTAAGACATTAGACTGCTCTTCACAGATAAATGAAGACTCAGAGATTAGAAATTCCTTTTCATTACCCTGATCGGGGGCCTGCCTGACACGTCATACGTTTTCACAGGGCTTTGATGGGTACTGATATAGTGGCTTAGGTTTTAATATCTTTTAGTAAATATGTTAATTTATAACCATCGATGTGGCCATGCGTTGTTTGTGCCTTTGCCTTTTACGGTGTGCATAACCCTCCAAGCAACCCTAGGCTGGCAGTGAACCCCACCGACCACTCTCTGGCTGTGTGACATCAGGCCAATTCTTAACCTCTCTGAGACATGCCTCTAAGGAATAAAGTAAGAGCCTGTGGCAGAGAGGAGTTTGGTGAGACCTGAGATGATGCGTATAAAGCTCGTAAAAAAAAACCACCTAGCACATAAAAAGATCTCAGTTAATGTTAGTGGCTCTTATCATAATTGTGCCTATAACATATCTCGACGGTCCTCTATTACTAAGCATTTTTGGTTATTTGGAATGATTTTCTTATAAAAATGTTGTTAGGAACAGTCATCCTTTCTGGCAACGTTTAAGGACTGCCTCATCCACACTAGAACATTCTAAGATGATGAAGAGCGGGCCAGCCCTTGACGGAGGTGGCCGTTCCGTGGGGGAGAGAAAGCAGCCCTCCCCGGGCCTGACAGGAGATGCTGTGGGTTCGCAGACGGCCGGGAGAAAGCACGGGAGGCAGGTAATGATCAGGAGCCGCTCGGGCGAGCAGCTGACATTTTAGGTAAATTTGGAATGCCTTTGAGAGGAAGGCACTTTTCCCACTTGTTATTTATTTCACGATTATGTTCCCAGTCCTTAGAATAGCTCCTGGCTGGTCTCTGTTCCCTATTGAAGACACGAGCGTCACTCGTCCCTGTGCGGGCCAATAACTGCCGTGGGCCGGCCCTGGGTTCGGATCCCAGCCACGTCCTGATTTGGAACCAGATGTTCCGTCTGGCCCCACCCGGACCTCTCCTTCCTGACTCATGGGAAAGGAAGCTCCTGGGCTTCTGGGCAGTGCCTCTGAGCCATGGTCTTCCTCCTCTGTCAGCAGTGAGAGGCCCTGCATGGAATTCAAGCCGCTGGCAGGGGAAGGAAATGATGTTATGTTAGGAGAAGTTAGACTCTTACTTAGCAAGAGTGTGGAAGGCCAAGGGGGTGTCTGCTGGGTCTGGAGGGCCAGCTGGTTGGACAGCAAGTGAGAAGAGCTATCCCATACATATCCTAGAGCTCAGAGTCGTAGGTCAGCGGCAAGGGCCCTATCGTGGAGGGGACAAGGGAAGTAAGTCAAGGGCAAAAGGGTCGGGGAAATGCCAACTGGCGTTTCTTGGTGGCCCGCTTTGTGCCAGAGGTTCAGAGCCATCGTGGGGACTGGCCTACACTTTGGCCATGAGAAGGCACCATCAGGCCACCTCCAGAAGTGACAAACAGACTCAGTGGTCACCTGCTGGTGAGTTCTCATTGCTGGTCCCTCTGGGAACAGGAGCCTCCCCTGATAGGAGGAAGAAGGAACACCCCTCTTTACTCTCCATTCATGGGGCTTGGGTGGGGTTGACCCCCGTGATTCGCACCCAACCAATCCTAAGCTCCCACCCTCCTACCACCTCCTGACTGGGGGCCTGACCATCTGGACAATCAGAGCCTGCGAGACCCAGCCCTGGGGCTCTTGCACAAGTGCCTGGAAAAGAGAATTACTTTCCTCTCGGCTGCTGGTGTAAGATTTTAAGATAGAAGATAGAAGCGTGGCTGTTTTGGAATCGCCAAGGGGCAGACTTCTCGGGAATAAAGTTAATTTAGAGGAAAGCAGAACTGAGGTACGGAAAAAAAGAAAAATTAGAAATCATTGGAAAACCTAAACCTACCCCCATAACGGTGCGGTCCAGGCAGCTGGAAGGTTGACTACCCTTGGGGTTTTCATTGGGGTGAATCCGTAAATCTTTATTTTTGGTTGATGCTTGAAGCTGACTTTCTGTCAGAGCGGAATGAATTCTTAAGACCAGGGCAGAGCAGGGGAATTGGGGCCGGGCCAGCAAGCGTCCACTTCCCTTCCCGTTCTCTTTGCTGCCCCACACTCTGAAGGATGTAAATCCTTATCCCTGAGAAGACCTCTCAGTTTGCTTCCTTGAATAAGCTGACCTAGTGGGATTGGTGGGAGGCTGGTGGGGGTGGGGGTCTGGCCCTACATACCCCAGTATCTGTACGTACAGAATTGCAGATTGGTTTTACCTTGGATCCCACTGGTTCCACTTGATGCTGGTGAATGTTTAACAGGCTAACAGATAAAACAGCCCTGCATTGCAGGGTTCACCCATTTCTGCAGTGTTAATATTTCGACCACGGCCATGGCAAGCCACCAGCGTGACGTCACTGATGCAGGCATTGGAGGAGATGCAAGGACCCCACCATTAAATAGGATTCCCACCACGCAGCCTTAACAGTTTGTCGATAACCTTAAGGTCATAAGCAATAATAAAATGCGGCAAATAATTAAGAAGTCAAAAGTTTTGATTTTTTTTAATGACCTTTGTTTTTAATATACTTCATCTCCTTGTAAGTTTCTGTAATTTAATTTTTAGTAATACCAGGGTAGAATGAGTGGCTCGGGAAATTTCCTAAAATGTTCACGGTCGGCTCTTGTGAGCTGGTACGAGCTGGTTCCAGTACACCTAGGGGGCCAACTGGATCCCAGAAGAAAGGACGGTTCAAGAGTGATGCATGATGTTTAAATAAAAGCAAAAGGACCTGGGAGCAATCTTAAAGGCTTGAATTTGGTGAAGGCCTGTATCCCGAGGCGTACAATGAAACTGAAAGTGTAATTACCTAGCTAGATGGAATTTGGGACCTAGAGAGGTCCACACAGTGTGGCTAGGTAGGGCTCTGTTCAAAGGAGACTGCGAAGTTCAGTAAGCACCCTGAGAGAGCCATTCAGGATGGTGCTTGGGGCGGGGGTGGGGAACGCTGAGGAAGGAGCCTGCCTGCGCCTCCTGTTTCCATTTTTGGAACACTGCGGACTTTTGACTTTTGTCAGTTGCAACTTGTGAATTGTACCTCCCTACCTCCTGGAACACATCCTTCTACTTTCCAGGGGAACTGAGATAATGTAGCATCTGGTCGCTGAATAGCCCATCCTGCAGTAGGTAGTTTAACTCTGTCAGTGCCAGTGATAATCCTTTCAAAATAACCCGTGTCTTCTTGTGGTTTTGCCTTTACAAGCCTGTACTCCCTGCCTGTAATTCGGTGCATGCTTTTGATTCTGGTAAACTGGGTGTTTCCCGGATTTCAATCCCGAAGACCCCAAATAAATGCTTTGATTCCTTTGTCTCCTCTTCTTCTTGGCCCCACCTCTTAACTTGGCTGGTCCCGTTCCAGAGGAGGGTCATGGGGGCCCTGAAATAGATGTGGAGGAGGGGGGTGGGGGGTTGGGGGGAGTCCTGCATCTGGCAGAGATCCCTGCAGGAAATAGATAGCATGCCCAGATTAGCATAATGTGAGGAGTGTTTGTGGGAGATGCACCTTCCAGAGGTGTGGCCAGGTACTGGGAAACTGCAGGGATGTCCTGGGACTCCAGGTCTGACATTTCAGGGCTCCATGACCCTGGGGCTGACTGTGCAAGCAATAGGCATGAGGACCAGTTACTGGAGATGGGAACTGGGAGGGCTGGGGGAGTCGCACGTCTGCTAGGAAATGGGACCTTTGCCTGGAGATCTGCAAGGAGGTTACCCAGGGAAAAAACAGCCTTGGACTCACTCTCCTCCTTCCTGCTTTTCTATCTCAGCAACCCATTGGCTGGATCCACTTGCACTGGAGGGCAAGGAAGCTGGCCCTTTCAACCTCTTCGGGAGACTTGAGAAAGTGGAGGGGTCTGAAGGGTTGGTCCAGTGGCATAGGTCTTGATCTTGGATGTCTCGCTGAGGCGTGGACACCCTGATCCTTTGTCTAGGGGCTAGGAAAAAAGTCAAGGCACCTACTTTCGGAACTGCCTTGGGCCACCTTCATCTCAGAGCCATGAAGGGTCTGGTCACCTCCCCTGTTAGGAGCAGGGGCTGTTTCTGAAAGTGTACTGCCTTCTAACCTTGGGTCAACACTACTCTTCCAGCCTGGGAGAGGTTCCTGGGAGGAGGAGAAGGTGTCTGGGGAGCAGACCCTTGGCGGTGGTTCCCCTTCTGCTGCCAGGGCCATTCACTCTCCTGCCCTCCATCTGGAGATTCTATGGTACCCTCTTCTATGGACACTCAGCTTGGGGAGCCCTGGCCCCCAGGAGCCAGGAGACTCTGGGTGTCTGTCTCTGACACTGTACTCCTTGGGATTACAAAACCCTATCATGAATAGGAATTTTCTCATCTGCAAAACCAGGGGCCCAGACGGGATGATCATGATTCCCAAGGACACCTCTGATTCTCTGAATGTCTTTTTTGGAGACTTAGGTGGGAGTGCGCTCTCAAGGTCATTTGTATAATGAAAAGCGTGTCCTTCCACAGCCAGGAGGTGGCAGCAAAACCCCTGTTTTGAAGGGGTCCGGGGTAAGTTCGGCGCTCCAAAGCCCAGAGCCCCCCTGTCCCAGTTTGGTGGCTGGGCTTCTCTACTGAACAATAATTTAATGATGGCCGCAACCATGCCATTCTCTCTGCCATTATTGCTAGCAAGACTATAGCAATGTTACCTTCAGTTTGGGCCATACTGCACCATTGAGGAAACCTTTTGCACAGTATCACCTAGAAATTTTTCAACAACCCTATTCCACAGGTGGGTAGTACCCTGACTTCGGTCCCATGCACACTCTACCTCGCCATGTGGGAGACCCAAGGCAAGGCTCTTTCTGCCACACTCTTGGTTTTTCCACAGAGTTAGAGGAGTCACAAGGGGTCAGCCAAAGAGCCTGAGGGTCCAGCTGTCGGCTGGAATTCGACATGCAGATGCTGGGAAAGAAAACTCAGCATGTTACTCCTTTCTCTTCTTCCGGTCTTCAGAAAAGAAAATTAGAAATGTCTCATCAGGGCGTACTTGGTGTCTAGGTATGGAAGGTTCTTGTTCATTCATTCATCCCTTCATTCCATGATTGGGATTCTGATGTAGTAGAAACACTGTGAAGCACTGGGAAGGGTAGAGGAATGTTCTTTCTTTCTAACTCAGACATCCTGGGATATAGGGAACTGGGTAAATAGTAGAGATCTCTGGGTTCATTTTAGGGAGCCCCAGGTGAACCAGGCAGTGTTTGAGGGGGATGAGATCCCGAACTTTTGTCGTGATGTCTGAGAAGAGTGGAATTCCATAGTAATTTCTTTTTTTTTCCATTTTATTTATTTATTTGATAGAAAGAGCGATCACAAGTAGGCAGAACAGCAGGCAGAGAGAGAGGGGGAAGCAGGCTTCCTGCTGAGCAGAGAGTCCGATGCGGGGCACGATCCCAGGCCCTGAGATCATGACCTGAACTGAAGGCAGAGGCTTAACCTACTGAGCCACCCAGGGGCCCCCAAATAGTTATTTCTTTTGATGATTGTCAACCCCGTGGCTTGTTATCTTCTCAAACCAGAGGAAGCCCTAAGGGGACAAAGCTAAACCCAACTGTTGTACATCTGGACCCATGTTACCTTCCACCCCTGTCCTGAGGCCGTGTCTTATCCCTCTCCACCGTGACGACAGGTTCCTGGAGTGCTACTGATGTTTGGGGCTCTAGACCAAGGGTGCTTCTTGAATCATCTTATTTACTTCTCAAAATAACCCTGTAAAGTACCATGTTACACCCCCATTGTATGGGAGGCAGCTGAGGCTTATAGTCATGAAGCCACTTGCCCCAAATCACAAAGCTAGTTAGTGGTGGGGCAGGTCTGGGACCCAGGGCTCTTAACATCACATCACATGGCTGAGCAGGGGCAAAACCCACCATTGTGAGACTGTGTACTATAGGGAGGGTCTGAAGAGCTGCGATCTCTTCTTCTCAACCCTGGATAAGCCATAGGCTGTCAGCAACACTGCTAGAAATGAGAGATTGATATCAGCCTGATCTCCTGATGGGCTTGTTGTGTGGCTTGAATGGGAGAAAAAGGAGCATGTGAACACTCAACACATTCACAAGTGCTCTGTGTATTTGAAATTATTGGGAGGGCTGGACTGGGGCAGATATCTGGGGACCTTGAGAATGACCTCAGTTTCCTTGTCTGTAAAACTGAGGAGGTTGAAGAGATTTTTTAAAAATAGACTCCTCCAGTCTTGAAGTTTAGCACTGATGATGATGGTGGTGGAGATGATGGTGATGGTGATGATGGTGATGATCCTGATGACAATGGTGACAATGATGGTGATGATGGTGATGGTGGTGGTGATGGTGATGATGATGGTGATGGTGGTGATGATGATGGTGGTGGTGGTGATGATGGTGGTGGTGATGGTGATGATGATGGTGGTGATGGTGATGATGATGGTGATGGTGATGATGGTGATGATGATGATGGTGATGATGTTGATGATGGTGATGGTGACGATGATGGTGATGATGACAATGATGGTAGTGATGAGAGTAATGATGATGGTGATGACAATGGTGATGATCCTGATGACAATGGTGACAATGATGGTGATGATGGTGATGATGGTGATGATGGTGGTGGATGATGATGACAATGGTGATGGTGATGATGGTGATGATGATGGTGGTGGTGGTGATGATGGTGGTGGTGATGCTGATGATGGTGGTGGTGATGCTGATGACAATGGTGACACTGATGGTGATGATGATGATGATGGTGGCGATGATGACGGTGGTGATGGTGATGATGATGATGTTGGTGAGCCTGCTGCTGGTGGTGATGACGATGGTGATGATGATGGTGGTGATGCTGATGATAATGTTATGATGATGGTGATGATGGTGATAATGGTGATGTTGATGATGGGGATCATAATGTCAGATGTATCAGGTCACCTGATCTCGGAATAATTTCCTGCCACCATCACTGCTGCCAACTGCCTCACCTTCCTACCCCACTGTGTTGAAAGCATGTGGGGTGGGCTGGTGATGAGATGGAAAGGAGGGTCGGATCTAGAAAGCTAGAGAGAAGAGATGACACAAGATTTTAGAGGATAGTGTACTTATCTTGTGCCTGGTACAGAATGAGCCAGTTTTGGTTTTATTGAGATATATCCACATACTATACAACTCAATGGCTTTCAGTATATTCACAGCTACACATCCATCCCCACAATCAATTTTAGAACATTTCATTGTCCCCCAAAGAAGCTCTACACCTCTTGTCACCATCCCAGCCCCTCACCCATTCCAGCAAAGCTATGACTTCTATTATTACAGAATAAGGAAGATGGGGTTCAGAGAGAAGACTGACTTGCCCAAGGCCATGCAGTTAGCATGTGACAGTCCTGGGATTCCATCCATTTTTGCCAGAACCCAAGCCCATGCTCCTGGTCAGTATGACCTTTGAGGCAAGTCAGGTTCAGAGAGTGTGTGGCCAACCCAAGGCCAGGGCCAATCCAAGGCCATGCATTTACAGCTGTGAAGTGATTGGGCCTAATCCTGTCTTTATCCCATTCTGCTACATCTTTACCCTTCCATGTAAGCAAATCAACACAATCTGATCAGGATCCAGGAGTGAGCCCCCAAATCGACAGAGGCTTCTCTCTTGACACTTGGGCCAGGCTCAGCCTGGACTCTGGAAGTTCACAGCCTACCTGCTCCCTTCACATTTTGGCTCTGGGCACCGTGGGAAGGATCTGTGCAGGTGGGGCAGAGAGAAGACAGCTGGAAGGAGAAGGCAGGCAAGAGCCTACCCAGCGTTTCCCAGGAATGAATGAGTTGGGGTACACCTACTCCCTGCTCAGATGTCATGGGGAGCAGTGGATGTTCAACACAGCCCCTTAGAAGGACAGGATGGAAAAGCAGAATTTCTTAGCGGCAACACTGCCTGGGAGTCTGGGACCCAGGACATCTCAACTCCACCCTGCCTCGGGTAACCACAGTCGGAGGACTTCATTTACTTGGGCCCAGTGTCCCTGTCTGGAAGTTGAGAGAGACACTGGGGAAGTGAATTGAAACAATTCTGTGTTCCGAGGAGAAAATGTGCTCTGGTTACCTGAAAGGGGCCTTATTTCAGTGCGAAGGAAGCCAGTGGCTTACTTGGCGGTGGTTTTTCTCTTGGCCTTTCCTGCTGGATCCAGGAGGACTTCCTCTTATTTACCACATCCCTTATTTCTGTGTACGCACAGCAGGTTGGACACGCCTCTCAAAGCACCCCGAGCAAGTGGGATGGACCGTGATTATGAACACGCAGAGCCAGAGAGACGAGAAACGAACAGACTTTATTTCTCACGGCACCGTCCCTCCCCTCTCCCAGTGTGTCGCACGGCAGCAGGCATCGGGAAGGCCTCATTCCTCCAGCTTCTGTGGGAGGTAAACAAGTAGGAAATGAGTCAAACGCAAGGCAAGGCTGAGTACTGCCTTTACGTGGAGCAGCTGGAAAGGCAGGAACTTCCGGAAAAATATCGAAGAACGGCATTGTTTCCTTTTGTGCGTCATAAAAACAAAGCCATGGGTCCCTGGAGAGGGACGAGTCCCCTGAAAAGCAGGGGCTTCCCAGGCAGCGCCTCCTACGACAGGGAAGCATGGGAGTGATAAGATGTCTGTCCCCTGCCCCATGATTCTGGATCCAGCAGGGGCCTGGCTGGAGGGGTGGCCTCTGTACTCTCCCTGGGTGCTCCCTGGGTCCCGGCGTCAGGACATCTGGAGAAGACGTCTGCTCTCACCTGACCCCCCGCATCTCGGCTCTTGGCCCGCAGTTTGTTGACCTGGGACTCGGCAATGTCCGCTCTCTCCTCCGCCTCCTCCAGCTCGTGCTGGACTCTCCGGCACTTGGACAGCTGCGTGTTGGCCTGTTCCTCCTGAATGGGGAGACGGAGGGACGGGAGGCAGTTCCTCACTCTGGCTCTGAGGTTGCTTGTCCCTGCAGGCCTCCCTGGGGTGCTGGGGAACAGGGAGGGCTTGGACCCTGCATTCCCTGAGGGCAGAGGAGGCTGAGCCCAGCTCTTTTGGTGCTAGGACACCACTCCTAGCCCCTGACCATGTATGCTGTCTGGCTGCCTTGAGGGTAATGCTGCTACTGCTTGGACCTCTGCCTGTTCCCCCACATCCCTGCTCTGCCGGGACCCAAGCCCTGAGTCCTCCCAAGGCACCTGGAAGGTCAGAGTCTAATGCCCTAACCCTCCTTACCCTGGCCTTCTCCCAGCACTGTCTGCCTGTGGCCAGGCCACTGTCCCCATATCTACTGAGGACAAACCAAAGGTTCTCCAAGAAGGTGGTCTCCTGGTACCCTCCCTCCCAGACAGCCTCGCTGTGACCATCCTCATCCAATGGGCACAGACCCCTTCCCCTCCATTTAACTAGCTCAGATCTGCTTCCCTGTGGTCAAGGTGGAACCATGAGCCCCTAGGCAGGGAGGGAAAATGGACATTGAGAGAAGCCATCTGCTCAGTCATTTATCAACAGCAGGGTCCCCCAAATTTTGTTCCTCAGAACTCTAGTGCTATGGCTATGGGCTATGGGCTGCTCTGCATACAATAAAAAGGTTCCAAGTTCCACCTGGGTTTGGGGGTGAGGGACAAAGCTGCATTCTAGAATGGTGTGTTCACTTTGAAGAGTGCATTACCCATCACAGACAAAATCCGAGAAATCCTTGAAAGCAACCAGTTCAACTTTGCTTAACCTAGAGTTTCCCAAAGTATTTATTTTCTGTAACAGAAAAAGTCCTCCCCACCTCTTCCCTACCCCTCACCCCCACCCCTGCAGGCCAGCTTTCTGCTAGAATATCTCTGAGGTCTGTTTGATCAAGGGCAGGTCAGGAAGGGTGGGTGGGAGGGAGGCAGTATAGGGAGGGAGGGAAGAGGAGACAGTGGGGATGAAGGACATGGGCAAGGTGTGATGTTGTGAACCGGGATCGGGGGCGGATCTAAGGTCAGGTTGCTGGCTCAGGATGGGGTGGTGGGGTAGGCTGAGCTGGCTGGGGCCTCATGGTGAGGTAGGGCTGGCAAGGGGAGCTAGAATGTTCTGGGCTGGGGTGGGGGATAAAGTGAGGGGCGGGGCCACCTGAGATGAGAACAGGAAGCACTGGGTGGGGGGGGAGGGCAGCCTTATTTAACATAAGCCAGGGGAGAGAAGTGGGCAGGCGTCCCTAACTTTGTAGCCTGCAAATGAAAACTTGGGCCTTAGGCTCCACGACAGGACAGACTATTGATGAGGACTGAGGGTCCCTAGGCGGGCGTGGGCTTCCAGGGCCCCCGTACTCACAGCCTCCTCAGCCTGCCTCTTGTAAGACTTCACTTTGGCTTGCAGCTTGTTCACCAGATCCTGGAGCCTGAGGATGTTCTTGTGGTCCTCCTCGGCCTGCAAACATAGCACCGTGCCACCGCCACCACAGCTTATGCCAGGGTCGGAGCAACCTGGAGCTCACGGAGGCTTTGGAGACACCTACCTGGTAGGTTAGCTCCTTGACCTTGCGTTCATATTTATGGGCCCCCTTCAGAGCCTCGGCCCCCCTCTTCTGCTCAGCATCCAGCTCGCTTTCCAACTCACGCACCTGTTTTTTTTTGGTGGTGGGGGGTGGGGTGGAGAGAGGCCAGCGTTTGAGTCAGAGCGGCCAGACTTCTCCCATGGTCATTTTAGGGTGAACTTGGTATCCCCTAAATATAGTTTGTAAAAATGTCCCCTCCTAGAGCTCAGGACACACCCTGGGCACACAGGGCCACCACTGCTGGCGTGGTGGCCTTGTGCAAAGGAGAACAAGATGCAGCCCTTGGTGCCCCCAGCAGGGCCATCAGGCTGGGCTTGGCCAAGGACGCCTCTTCCCCTGGGGGAGGCAGCTTGGCAAGGCCTGGGCCTCAGCTCCGACTCGTCCCTGCAGGTGAAGCCTGTGTGAGCATTTTGGGGGGCCTGATTCTTGGCCAAGTGAGGCTGCAGGGGGGTCAGGGAAAGAGCCGGGGCCAGGAACGGTCCAGGTGTGTTCCAAGAGCCAAAGCAGCTGCCCCTAAGAGTGAGTTTCTATGGGTTTAGGGTGGAGACTGTAATTCCCACTCCACCTGCATCAAAGGTGGGAGTCAAGTTAGACAAAGCATGTGAAAGCGTGTTTTAAATGATAAAGCACTCTGCCAGTAGTGGTCACTTCATAGCTGTTTCTGGCTTTCCTGAAGTCTTGAGGGGACAGGACAGCCACTGAGGACACAGGTCACTAACTGTAGTCCCAAAGCCACAGTCTAGAAAGAGTCGAGACGTGAGGGTGGTGGCCAGGCACAGGGAATCCCAGTGGCCACAGACATGGGCAGCCCTGGGCCTGTGGACTCACCAGATCAACCTTGGAATCCGCCAGTGGAACAGATTAACTCTGGGCACTGTTCCAAAAACGATCCCTAGCCACCCCCTACCCATGTACCCTGGGAAGCTGTTTACTATTAGGTTCTGCGAAAAATCTGGGTTCTTGGCAATGCTCTAGTGGCCTCTGGAAGGTTTGCGCGACTAAAGATAATGGGGCAGCTGGGGCTGGAGGCCAGTTGAGGTGCCATGCAATGAGTTGGGGTGGCTGGCCCAGGAACCAAAGAATCAGGGAGGGAGGCATGGGCTCTAATCCCTCCCTCAGTGGAGGGATCCATGAGGACAGGCTAAGCTCATGCAATAGAGGACTACTGGGAAGAATTAGAAGTAAGAATTTAGAGAACTTGGGGGGAAGAAATTCTGACTTCCGTGGTGTTGACTTTTGTTACTCATGTACCTATTGCCTTGTCGATTTTTAACCAAAAAAAAAAAAAAAGAAAGAAAGAAATCGTTCACATTCATGGTGTGCATGTGCTGGTGACTACATCCTTGGGAGGCCTGAAGCCTGAGTGCATTTGGGGTGTCTCCCAGCTAAGAGGTCACCTCCTTCTCTTCCCCTGCCCCTCACCCCCTTCTCCTCCCATGCCACCATTTCCTCCCTCCCAGGACTACAGAGAAGATAGAACAAGCTCCCCACCCCCTCCCAGCCCCACAGAACTGGTAATGGACCCATTTGCAAAACAAATGAAATAAACCATCCCCAGGTCTCTAGGGAAAAGCAAGGGGTCCTGGCAACAAAGGAAGCCCCCCCCCCGCCCCCGCCCCTGCAAGAGACAAAAACAAATACAGATCAGCTCCCAGATTCAGAAAAAAAAGCAAGCCTGCCTCTGCGCTGGGGGTAGAGTTTTTCTGCGGAAAAACGTGGGAGGAAGCGCCAGTCACCTGCCCTTTAGGACGGAGCGAGGGAGAAGTTTCCCAGCATTGCAGCCTGACTGGGTTCAGAGACTGAGAAGTCTGGGACAAACAGAAGCCTGGGGGTGGGAGGTGAAGAGAGACTCTAGACTTTACGGTAGGATGGGCCATTGTTCACCAAAACAGAGGCTGGTCCAAAATGTAAGTTACATAAACTACATAATGTTATGAATGCAAAGTACATTTCCCCTCACTTATATGGATCTGAATTCCTATAAAAACAGGATGTGACTATTTGCAAGTGTCTTCATTCTGCAGCTCCTGAGGCACGAATGTTGTAAAGTGTGTGTGTGTGTGTGTGTGTGTATGTGTGTTGGGGTGGAGGAACCAGTGAAGGAGACCTAGGTGAGCATATCAGCATGTAGTCCTCAGACCAAACTTGCATGCCCTCCATCCACCCCCACTCTCCTGCAACCTAGTTGCTGGACCGGTGGCTCTGCCCAGGATGGCTGAACGGGATGTCACTTTGAGAACCAGAATCTTCTAGAACCTTCTAGAACCCTACCCGGTTCTCCAGTTTCTGGATCTGCTTCTTCCCGCCCTTCAGGGCCAGCTGCTCAGCCTCGTCCAGACGGTGCTGCAGGTCCTTCACCGTCTGCTCCAGGTTCTTCTTCATGCGCTCCAGGTGGGCGCTGGTGTCCTGCTCCTTCTTCAGCTCCTCGGCCATCATGGCCGCCTGATGAAGTTCATAGGACATGTGAGTGGGCCACCTGGCATCCCGACCAGGAGTCCACAGAGGATGCTGTCAAGGTCAATACTGTGCCTGCTGTTCCTGGCTACCTCATTCCATCATGACTAGTCATGTATCTCCTCCCCAGGTGATTTTGGCTGAGGCTTCATCTAATTCCCTCTCTAGGAAGCCAGCATGACTGACTGTAGGTCATCAGGAGACAAAGCCTCCTTGCCTTGTCCCCACCTCGAAGCCCCTTCCCTGACTCCAAAAACAGGCGCTGAAAAGAAGGAACAGAGCTCACATCCGTGATGGCTTTCTTGGCCTTCTCCTCTGCGTTTCTGGACTCTTGGATGGAGTTCTCCACCTCTGCCTGGCACTGGGCTATGTCCGCTTCCAATTTTTTCTTGGTATTTATCAGGCTCGTGTTCTATAGGAAAAATTAGATGCCAGAGGTGTAGGTTATCTTTGGGAGCTTGGAACAATTGAGGGGGAGAAATTTACATGGGGATTTCTTATTTCTTATTTTTCCCTGGGGGATTTGCTAGGTACTGTTTCATTCTTGACCAAACAGAAGGTCCTGAAACAGACCCAAGAACTGTATGTAAAATGAATGAGTAACTGATAAAGGTAGACTTTCACATGTTTGAGGAAGAAGTTAAAAGGTGTTGGAGCAAGAAAAGGATGGGTAGACCTAAATATATAAAATGAGAAATAATTCTAATGATCAAGACACACCATAAATAGAGTTACAAGTGTTGTGACAAAGTGGAAACGCTCCCAATGTATATTGCTCAAAAAACACCCTCAACTCTTAAAAAAGACAAATTGCACAAGTAAGAAACCAGGGCACAAAGTGTATATAGGTGGAACATGCCAGAAGAAATAAAAACTTTACTGTATTTATTATTATTTTTAAGTAGGCTCCAGGCCCAACATGGGGCTTGAACTCATGACCCTGAGATCAAGAGTGGAGTTGGATGCTTTACCCAAAGAACCAGCAAGGTGCCCCAAGAAAATCAAAATTATATAGGTGAGGTGTTTTTCAACCGTGAAGTTGGTGAGGATTAAAAGACGTGTAACTAGGGTCTTTGAGGATTTAGAGGCAAGAGCTCTTACATATTCTCTCAATGAGAATAAAAATGGAGACCACCTTGGAAAGGCTGATTTACAATAAGTTGCAAATGTCTTTATCCTTTGGACCATGAAATTCTGCTTCCAGCTATCTGTTTACGTCTAGGAATATTAAGGAAAGAAACAATAACGGGAAAATGTGAAAATTTAATTATAAGTTAAGTTCATCACAGAACTCTTTCTAGTGGTAAAGATTTTATTGGGAATAATTAAAAACATCCAGCCATGGAAGATAGATTAAAAAAACTGCCCTATCACCCTACTGTAATAGACCCTTTTCTGCCATTAAAAATAGTCTTGGCGGGGGCACCTGGATGGCTCAGTCGGTGAAGCAACTGGCTCTTGGTTTTGGCTCGGGTCATGATGTCAGGGCCATGGTATTGAGTGGGGAGCGGTGGGGGGGGAAGGGTAATGTGTGTGTGTGGGGGGGGGGGTCCACACTCAGCAGGGAGTCTGGTCAAGATTTCTCCCTCTGCCCTTTCCCCCCACGATGAACACGTGCATTCTCTCTTTCAAATCAATCAATCTTCAAAAAAAAAAAAAGTCATAGAAGATTATTTAAAGGGATGGAAATAACACTTATGACACTTTGTTAAAATGAAAATACAAAGCTGCAGAAACGTCGATCGCATTTTTACAAAAGTATAATAATTGCAGATATCGACGAGAGCTTGGAAGGAAAGGTTTCCAATGGGGACACGGTGGCTGGCATGGTTCTTCTATTTGTTTGCTTGTAGGCTCTCTATTTCGCAACAAAGAATTGTTTTTATAAAACTCTTATAGGGGCGCCTGGGTGGCTCAGTGGGTTAAGCCTCTGCCTTCGGCTCAGGTCACGGTCTCAGGGTCCTGGGATCGAGCCCCACGTCGGGCTCTCTGCTCAGCGGAGAGCCTGCTTCCCTTCCTCTCTCTCTCTGCCTGCCTCTCTGCCTACTTGTGATCTCTGTCAAATAACTAAATAAAATCTTTAAAAAAAAAAAAAAACTCTTATAAAGGTGGGGGGCAGCTCACTGCTCCCTTCCGGTGTATTCGATAAACTTCTATCTCCTTAAAAATCCAACAAGAACTTTAATAAAGGTAAAAAAAAATTATTTTGAAAGATAATTATTTTGAAAGATAATTCTAATTTTCCAAGATTGCAGTTAGAGGTTGCTTCCTCTGTGAAGCCTTCTCCAGACCCTTGATGCAATAACTCATCCTTCCTTTCTCTGAGATGGAGACGTGCATGACCTTTTATCTTCAGATTAAAGAAAGCTCAGATGACTTTTAAGTCATCTCTCCACCCAAGTGGGGCTTGAACTCAAAACCCCGAGATCTACCGACTACGCCAGCCAGCCACCTCCAAAGAACTAAGCTTAAAGCAGCTTGGTCTTGACCGCTCGTCTGGGAGGAAGGGCGGGTGCTCCCTTCCACTGCGAGGGTCCTGCCTGCCCCCCAGGGTGGGCCCTGGGTGGAGGGAGGAGGGATGCACCTGGGAGTGGAGGAGCTGTACGCGGTCGCTGGCGTCCAGCAGCTCCTGCTCCGACAGCCTGCGGGTCCGCTCCGTCTGCTCCAAGGCCACCTTCATCTCCTCCAGCTCCTCCAGCAAGAGGCCATTCCTGCGCTCCACGATGGCTAGCTGCTCCTTGAGGTCCTCATTGCTCCTCAGGGCCTCATCCAGGTGCAGCTGGGAGTCCTGCGGGGACAGCCGGACGTGAGTGAGGCCGGAGTCCAGGACAGGGCCAGCGCCGGCCAGGTCCACGGGAGCCTGTGCTCACCTTGAGCTGACCCTGCACAGTGCGCAGGTGTTTCTGCGTCTCTGCCACCTGGCGGTTGGAATGGCCCAGCTGGATCTCCATCTCGTTGAGGTCTCCCTCCATCTTCTTCTTCAGCCTCATGGCGTCGTTCCGACTCCGGATCTCAGCGTCCAGCACGCTCTGCATGGCTTCTGCCGCTCGCTGGTTGTTTCTTTTCAGCTGCTCGATCTCTTCGTCCTTCTCAGTGACCCTGCGGTCAAGCTCGGATTTCACCTGGCTCAACTCCAGCTGGACACGCAAGATCTTGCTCTCTTCATGTTCCAAGGAGCCCTGATCGAAGCAGAGGAGTGATTGGGGGGAGGGGTAGGGGGTCATGGGCAGCCCCCCTTCTTGAATGGGTATCTTCCTTGCCAGTATGATAGAAAGAATATTATTCTACCCATTTTACAGATGAGTAGAGGTCAAACAATGTGGCCCCCAAATGTCCCTCCTCGTAATGAACCTGGGACTAAAGCTTTGTATCTGTTACAAAAACTTTGTGTCTGGAGAGGGACAGAGCACCTTTCTGAATTAGTAAAACCTTTATTGAGTGTGTCTTTTTTTTAAAGATTTTTAAAAATTTATTTATTTTTTAATAGAGAGAGATCACAAGTAGGCAGAGAGAGAGAGAGAGAGAGAAGCGGGCTCCCCACAGAGCAGAGAGCCCGATGTGGGTGGTGCTCTATCCCAGGACCCTGAGATCATGACCTGAGGTGAAGGCAGAGGCTTAACTCACTGACCCACCCAGGTGCCCGGATTTTTTTTTTTTTTTTTTTTAACAGGGACCATAACTCAGGAGCCACCCTATTGTCTAAAATGACAGAGTAATCGCTCACCCCTTATCCTGCATCATGCAAATTTCCCTAGAAACAGCTCCACCATCTGCCCTGCACTGGCCACACCGATTAGGGCCTCAGGACACTGGCCCTGTTTTGACTTTCCAGAAATCCCAGTGTCCATAGACTGCCTAGCGTGTGACCCTGTTCGAGCCGAGGAATTCTGAGCCAGCTCTCGGGATGCCTGCTGACTGAATTCTTGCTTCCCGAGAGGAAGACATCGAGGACATCACGAACGTGTTTATTTATTTTCAAAAGGGGAGATGTGGTGACCTAGAGGACACCCAGGAGATGAAACACGGCACAGCTGTTTCCCCAGGGATGGCTGGATGTTCTTCCCCGTGGAGCCTCGGCCCCTCTTGGCAGGAAGCAGCCCCAGAGGTCTGGTCTAGTCCCCCCACCTTTGGCATCCTGAGCACCCTCATGTCATGTCCCGGACACTTGCCTCCACCTCTTCTAGGGCGACCTGGAGGTCTGACTTTTCCTGCTCCACTTGCTTCTTGGTCTTTTCCACTTCCTGAAGGTTGTTGCCAGTTTCTGCAATCTGCTCGGTTAAGTCGGAAATCTCTTCTGCAAAGGACAGGCTTGATTTAGCGTGTTTGATCGGGCTCGCGTTGACAGCAGAGGCATTTTGCCTGGCAACCTGGGGACTGGTGATTCATTCCCATTTATGCAGGAGAGAGCGTGGTGGAACCCTTCGAGTGAGGTCCCGGCACGACCCAGGCGTGTTGCCCCACCTGAACCATGCTGAGGGAGGAGTGGCTAGAACGCTAAAAAGTCTTCACCAAGTATGTAAAATGGTCGCGACGAGAGCCGGGGGAGAAAATTCTGGAGACAATGTGTAGAATAGAGAATCATCGTCTTTTGGGACTAGAAGGGGCTTTCGGGGACATCGGGTCTGGTCTGATTTTGCAGACCAGGAGTCTGAAGTCCTAAGGGATTTGGCGGCACGCCCAAGGACACAAAGCCACGTCCAGACAGAATCCGTGCAGGATCTTGTTCTCTAAGAAGAGGTGAGCTCAGCAACTCCCTTCGCCCTTCATGTTCCAGAAGGACACTTGGTTATGACTGTGTCTGTGGCATAAGCAGGGCTGAGCTCCAGGGTCGATGGAGCAGATGGAAGGGTTCTGCAGGGTGGTGGGAAGCAGGAGGCAAGGTGGGGTGGGTACCGGTGCTCCCCCGGGGTGGGTGGGGGAGGCAGCTCACCTTGCAAGTTTTTATTCTCCCGCCTCAGCGTCTCTAACTGATCCACCACTTCCTCATAGGCATTCTGGAGCTTGAAGACTTCAGTACTAAGGGACCTGGATCCTTTCTGAGCAGCTTCCAACTCAGCCTGACTCTCGTCCAGTTTTTGCTTCCACTCTGCAAGGACCTGGGAGATGGCACAGGGACACGTAAACAGCAGGAAGGACCAGGGCACCTGGAAGAGCCCAGGAAAATGAGGTCTGTCTGTGAGCAACACTGAGGTTTTACCCTTCCATCCTGGGGACTTGAGAAACAGGGTGGGGCTCTGTCCTAGATCGCGGGCCCCAGACTGGGATGCTATCACGGGCCTTCCGCGGCATCTCAGAGTAATCTGAATTAGCTTGAACTAAAAATCCACTTTGGAGGGACTGTCAGGAACGCAAAGAGACACTACAAAGCCCAGCCTCCCACACGCCATGACTTGATGCTCGGCGGACCTCCCAGGTGGGCGTGTGTCTCTCTGGGGTGTGGCTCTCTGGGGGCCAGACCTTATCGAAGTCCCTCTGCTTCCTGTCCAGGAGGACGCGGGCCGTGTTGGTGCGTTCCAAGTCAAGCATCAGTTCATCCACTTCCCCCTGGAGCCTCTGCTTGGTTTTCTCCAAGGAGGCACACTTGGAGCTCACTGCCTCTGTGTTTTCCTCTGCTTCCTGGAGCCTCTGGGCCAGTTTTTTCCTAAAAGAACCATTTTTTGGGGGGGTTGGGGACGACAAAGGTGAACTATTTCAGAATCTCAGAACTGTCCGTCGATTCGGGGCTAGAACTGGGGAAGACCAAGACATAGCATGGGACGTGTGGATAACCTATCCACCTGGATAACCACCTGAAGAAGCCCAAAGAGCTTGGCGGCAAAGCAGATCACCAAGAAGCCACAAGGGAACCAAGTGGAAAGGACAGTCCCAGGGGAAGAACAGGGACACCCTATCTGAATGCTTAACAAAAACTCAAAGGGCTGGGGAGGAAGAGACACTCTCTCAAGGCAGGAAGAGTTCTCTGTCCCCTCACTCATGTCCTGAGGTCACCGCTTCTGCTGTCGCTGGTGAGCCCCATACTTGGCCTCCTCCAGCTCCTCCGTGCGCTGGATGGCGTCCGTCTCGTATTTGGTCCTCCACTGGGCCACCTCGCTGTTGGCCTTGGACAGAGCCCTCTGCAGCTCGGCCTTGCCCTCCTGCTCCTCCTCATACTGTTCCCGCAGCAGGTCACAGTCGTGGCGGGAGGACTGCAGGGCGTGGGCCAGGGCATTCTTGGCCTGCGGGAGGAGGGTGGTGACAGATTGCAAAGACTTTTGGCCATACTCCAAGCTAAGGTATTTTCCTCTAAACCAGCATCTCCCAACGTGAGCTGTTCCTGAGCTGCCTTCACAAACTTAGCCATGTCTGCATATGTCCTGTTTATTTCATTTTTGTCACGTTGGCTCCCTGATTGTATTTAAATAAAAGTGAACTATTAAACTATAAATAGAAAAGCACTAACATGTGCCACACACAGAAGGGAACTCTTAAGAATAAATGCAACGTGGGTAAAGCAATATTATTGATCGCTTTCCAGCCAGGTACTTGCTGTGTGCCTCCGTACCTGAAGCCTGCTCTCTCTACACCTTAATAAGGAAAATGAGCATATGCTAGAGAGATGTAACCACATTGAGCTCTTTTCCTTATGCAAGGAGAAGAATTGAAACAGACTTAGGAAGGGAATCATTTTCTTGTTACTTGATGCAATGCTATGGAAAGCTGTCGCCTTGAAGAAAACCCAAAAAAGTATTGTTTGATGTCACCAGAGGCTATGTCCCCATGCAGGGGGACTCTGATGTGAGCTGTTCTGTTTCTGTGCCTCTGTTACCTCTTCTGGGCAGGGAAGAACATGCCCAGAGGCCTCCTTTGCTCAATCCTGTCTGGTGAAGAGGACAATTTAGCTCTCATCTTGATGGTCCAAAACAAAACTCTTTCTTTTCCTTTTTTTTTTTTTTTTTTTAAGATTTTAAGTAATCTCTACACCCAAGGCGCTTGAACTCACAACCCTGAGATCAAGAGTCTCGACCGAGCCAGCCAGGCCCCCTACAAAACACTTTCTGAGGCCACCATTTAGGAATGTCATTTGGGTGGACTCCTGGATTCCCATTCTCATGCTTGAACATCATAGACAGCACTTATTAGGCACCTGCAGTGTGCATTGTAGCTACTGTTTGGTGCTAGGGAAAAATTATTCTTGCCTAGGAGGAATTTACAGATCTGCGGGGAGAAGGGCGTGATGAACATGAAGACCTAGATATGGAAGTCAAGAACGTGATGAGGAGATTCATGTTCATGCATATGTCCCAAGTGTGTCCCCAGAGCCGTGCAGTCTTTTGGGAGGGGGAGAACTTAAAATCAGGTGTTGCAGCAGGTGACGCATGAATGATGAGGAAGAATGAAGAGGGCATCTCAGTGGGGCTGGGCTGAATGGCTGAGCAGAGTGAGAGAACAGAGGCAGAGATGGGTCGAGCAGGTGCAGTGTGTGTGGGGGAGGGGAAGGTCGGGAAGGGATACCCTGGCTGGTGAGGGTGTTTATCAGACCACGCTATGTGGGGCAAAGGAGCCCAGAGGATGGAGCACCTTGGCTCTGAAGGAGATCCAACACCAAAGTCCTGTGCCCTCAAAGATCAGGTTCCTACCCTCCCACACAGCAGAGAGGAAAAGTAGCAGACTTCATGCTGTAGGGCTGCCTCCAACCTGTTTTCGTGGCTTCTCAGGTTCTCACTCTGCCATTCTAGAAAGAGGCATTCTTACCTTGGTTTCTTCTTCCAGTTGCCTCTTCAGCTCCTCCAGCTGCTGGGTGAGGGCCTGCTTGCCTTTGGTTAGCTGTGAGATCAGAGACTCCTTCTCTTCCAGTTGGTGGCTCAGTTCTCCTACCACACAGAAGCATGAGTGTTGCTGAACATTGTTGACCCATGGTTTGTAGTTTCCGGAACCCAGCCCCTCAATCCTTACCATTTTGGGTCTGCAGTCTTGCCTTCTGCATGTTCAGATCATGGATTAACTGTGTCTGTTGGTCATCCTTGGCTTTGATCTCATTAAATTGGTCTTCCACAGTCCGGCACATTCTTTCCATGTTACTCTTAAAAAAAAAAAAAAAAAAGTCAACATGAATGGAAAAATTGGGTTTCTGGTGTCCAGAACTGGGTCTGAACTGGGAAGTTGGGTTAGTTTAGCTTCTTGTCAGGTAAAATAAAAATAAGAATGCAGAACACATACACGTCGGTTTAAAAAATTACCATCACTTCGGATTTGCTTTAGTTTTATCTGTGATGACTGCTTAGTCACCAGTTGGTTGGAGCAACAGCTTTAGGTAGATAAATATTGATTGGTTTGTAAAACAAAAACAAAAACAAACAAACAAACAAACAAAAACAACCTTTGAGGGGAACCCTCCTACACTGTTGGTGGGAATGCAAGCTGGTGCAACCACTCTGGAAAACAGCATGGAGGTTCCCCAAAATGTTGAAAATAGAACTACCCTATGACCCAGCAATTGCACTGCTGGGTATTTACCCTAAAGATACAAACGTAGTGATCCGAAGGGGCACGTGCACCCGAATGTTTATAGCAGCAATGTCTACAATAGCCAAACTATGGAAAGAACCTAGATGTCCATCTACAGACGAATGGATAAAGAAGAAGTGGTATATATACACAATGGAATACTATGCAGCCATCAAAAGAAATGAAATCTTGCCATTTGCGACGACGTGGATGGAACTAGAGGGTATCATGCTTAGCGAAATAAGTCAATCGGAGAAAGACAACTATCATATGATCTCCCTGATATGAGGGAGAGGAGATGCAACATGGGGGGTTGAGGGGGTAGGAGAAGAGTAAATGAAACAAGATGGGATTGGGAGGGAGACAAACCATAAGTGACTCTTAATCTCACAAAACAAACTGAGGGTTGATGGGGGGAGGGGGTTGGGAGAGGGGGTGGGGTTATGGATATCGGGGAGGGTATGTGCTATGGTGAGTGTTGTGAAGTGTGTAAACCTGGCGATTCGCAGACCTGTACCCCTGGGGATAAAAATATATGTTTATAAAGCTGTAAAAAAAAAAAAAAAAAGGAAAAAAGAAAGGATGAATACCCAAGTTTTGTAGCAACATGGACGGGACTGGAAGAGATTATGCTGAGTGAAATAAGTCAAGCAGAGAGAGTCAATTATCATATGGTTTCACTTATTTGTGAAGCATAACAAATAGCATGGAGGACAAGGGGAGATGGAGAGGAGAAGGGAGTTGAGGGAAATTGGAAGGGGAGGTGAACCATGAGAGACTATGGACTCTGAAAAACGATCTGAGAATTTTGAAGGGGTGGGGGTTGGGAGGTTGGGGGCACCAGGTGGTGGGTATTGTAGAGGGCACGGATTGCATGGAGCACTGGGTGTGGTGCAAAAATAATGAATACTGTTATGCTGAAAAAATAAAAAATTAAAAATAAAATAAAATAAAAAAAAATGTGAAAAAAAAAAAACAACCTTTGAGAACATGCTACTCCAAGGAACTCCAGGATCCTCTTGTAACATAAGTAATTCTGTTGCCATGTGAGTAATATTATCTTCTGATTTATTTGTTTGCAAGCAGTATATTCAGGGGACACTGTTGCACATTTCATTTGATTATACAAAAGATTCCTTATGGGGGAGGTGGCACGGAGGGATTCACTCCCCAGCCTCTAGTTTGGCCCCTGTTTTCGTGGAGTTTATTTCAAAACCTTGCATATATTGTAGATGTCCTCCTCCTACCTCATATAACATAAAATAAATATGTTGAGCACATATTTTTCCTCAGACTAGGAAGTATAAGATGGTAGCAGAAGAGGCAAAGATATTAGATTCAAAGGAAGGTCTCAAGGGGCTTTGGATATCTTTGAGAAAATGACAAATGAACATACAATAATTTTATCTAGGGCATTTGACAAAGAGACAGCAAATCACAAGGCAAAAAATCAAAGGATACAACAACTTAAAAAATAAAGCAATATAAGGTACTTCTTCCACTGCATTCTAAAATTGAGAACAGAGAGCATGAAGTGATGGAGGAAGGGAGGTGGCAAGGAGGTGCTGTCATCTCTTCTAACCCAGACAACCCTGCAACCTGGACTAGGGGTGATGGGGGGAGAGAGACAAAGACAGAGACAGAGAATACATACAGACCTAACTCCTTAGAGGGAAGAAAAAGCCAAGAAGGACTGAAAAACAGGAAGCAAGCAAGAGAGAAAAAGGAGTTGTAGTCAGGCACTGAGGAAGAAATCAAGAGGAAAGCGTGGGTGTGTGAGTCCAGATCCTAAACAAGGACAGCAAGAGGCTCCACAAATCTACAAGCATATCATCCCTGAGGAAGCCTTTGCCTTGAAGTCATACACAGGGGTGGGTTTACCAGTAAACTGGTGTGGTTGAGCATGACCTTTACTTGCATGGGCCCTAGACCATGCAAGTAGCTGTAGAAGGTTCCAGGTGGGGAAGGAAAGCTACTTGCAAGCAGAATATATTTCTAGGGAGACCTTTCTGGCAAATGGTCTGTGTCTCCAGGGTGCCAATAATTTGTGACTTCTTTCTCTCACTCTAAATGACTACTTTCGTGCCTACTTTTGTATGTATAATTTTGTATACATTTTCTTAAAGAGTTCTTCCCCTCCTGAATTTTACATGCTTTGAGTGTAACAAAACTTGGATCTAACTCTGTTCTCATGCATAAGTTCTCATTAGTTATGCCTCCCAGGGATGGATACCGTGGGTCAAGGAGGGGGCATACCTAACCATACCCAGCAAGGCCCTTTGGTGCAATCCATCCATAGGTTTAGTTCTAGAAAATGCCAGATGGTTTGGAAGATTCTGAAAGCTTTCTGAAATTCTGGAAGGATGATGAGACCTCAAGTCATAGTTGGTCACTGAGTCAAGCTCCAACGACAGGAATGGATTTAGGGGCACTGGGAGCAGGCAGAAGGCGGGAGAGACTTGCAGTTTGGAACAGGCAGTGAGTTCGGGGGCATCGAATTACATCTGCTTCCTGGGCTGCCTCGCATTTGCTAAGAGTAGGGGTCAGTTACCTTTGACTTGGAGACTGTCTCAATGTTGCCGGCCATGTCATCGATCTCCATCTTGAGCTCGCTCTTCTCCTTCTCCAGCTTCTGCTTGACCCTCTGCAGGTTGTCTATCTGCTCCCCGAGCTCGGCCACGCTGTCGGCGTGCTTCTTCCGAAGAGTGGCCGTGGTGGCTTCATGCTGCAGGGTGGCCTCCTCCAGGTCCCGGCGAAGTTTCTGGAACTCAGCCTCACGCTTCTTGTTCATCTCGATCTGGGCAGACATGGCCCCACTGGCTTCCTCCAGGCGCTCGCTGATCTCCTCCAGTTCCCGGGAGAGGTCAGAGCGCTGCTTCTCTGTTTTGGCCCGGAAGGCCCGCTCTGCCTCGATTTCCTCCTCCAACTCTTCTGTGCGGGCCTGAAAGGGTCACTACATCAGGAATGTTGGTGGTGGGGAGAGGGAGCAGCCCACTTTGGGCAGGGCGGGTGGTGACGGACCCGTGGGTAGGCACCACAAAAAAAAGACTACATGATAACATTAAGTTAATGAGGAATACGGTTGGAAACATTCTAAAGGTCCCTCAGTAGGGGATGGTCAAATCCACCACGATGGAAACATGTTCCGGAAGTTCATAAAGTCTTTAGAATTGACCCATGTCTACGGTCTACCATGGACAGCTCTGTAGGATGCATTGCTACATGAAAGTGGCAAGTTGTAGAACCATAGTCTCTGTGTTATCATATTTAAGCTAAAAAATATAAAGTATATAGAATATAAAATACACATAGACTTAATGAACATATTTACATGCATAAATAAATATACATGTACAGATACATAATACATGTTTGCACTTACGTTCTTGTTCCTTCATGTTTTAATACATACGTGCATATATATACACGTATGTGTGTATCATGTATCTATCTCCCTTAGATAATTTCTTCAAGACTTTCTTTATAAAGATTTCAGTTTTAAGTAATCTGTACACCCAACATGGGGCTCGAACTCACAACCCTAAGACCAAGAGTTGCACTTTCCACTGCCTGAGCCAGCCAGCTCCCCCTCTTTGGGTCCTTAATGCATACATAAACCCATAGCAAGGGAGCCAGTAGTATACACAATCCACCAGAAAGTGAGAGCGACTTCTGAGAAGGGACGGTTATGGATGGTGATCAACGCACCCTTACCAGTCATATTTGGCCTTATTGGTAACCCCATAATATTCCCAAAGAAATCTGTGTATGTGCTACTGGCAAGATAAAAATGTTAATTTCAGAAAAATCAAGGGAAGGACAAAACATTGCCTCCAGCTCTGAGGATAGGAAGAAAATAAGCAGCCAAAGCAACAAAAGTAAGGGCAAAAACAAGGGCAGGAGGGACCCTTGCAAAGGGTTTTCAGGGTTGGGAAGGTTTAAAACTTCTACCTGCAGTTCTTTAATCTTTTTTTGTAATTGTAAGCTGTGGGCTTGCTCCTCTTCAATCTTGGTTTGTAACTGACTGATTTCAAACTCCTTCCTGCAAATAGATACATAGTTATACAGTTAAAAGAACAACAAGTGAAATACAAGGCTTTTAAAGGGGGTAAGTTGGCACTCGGGCTTAAACACAGAGATCAAACACTGAGATAGCTACTTCTTCAATTTCTCTTCCACTTGCTGCTTGTCGTTTTCTAGATCCATAATGAATTCCTGGGACATTTTCAGGTCCCCTTCCAGCTTCCTCTTTACTCTCTCCAGGTCTGCCCGCAGTTTTTTCTCCTGTTCCAAGGAGCCTTCAAGCTGTGGAGACACAGGCACAAAGGTTGGAGCTCACCCCCTGGCCAGCATAGCCGCACCGGCGCCGATGGCTTCCGAGAGCTCCCGTGGGGTATGACCACTGGCGTCTGGCCCCAGGACGGAGCAAGATTCCCCATGTCTCCACTCTTCCCTCCTGCACCAAAGGCTACCCTGTATCTCTTGGAAGCATTCTGGTGCCTCTTTTGGCTGATTCTCACTTGACCTGTTCCTTCCCTGTAGAATCATGGTGACCCTAAGTGCATGCTTGTGCCCAGAAGGGAAGAAGCAGGGCGTCCATGGATGGGCTCTGCTGTAGCCAGGCCAGGGAAGGTCTAGATTGCACAGCCGTACTCCTCCCAGAGGTAGCATAGTGCTCGCCTGCTCTGGCCTCAGGAAAACATGCAATCTGGACAAGTTCTAGACACGGTCGTGAGTAAGCCTGCAAACGTCAGGCTTGGCTCTTGTACCAAGAGCCTATATGCAACTGATGAATCACTACCGTCAACCTCAGAAACTAAAAATAAAACAAAACAAAAAATAGTAACATGATGGGAGGAAATGGTAATTGTTATGGGCACAAATAGGACTCCTATTTAACAATGTTAAAATCACTCAATTTTAACAATGTTAGAACAAGACTGGAACTTTGTGAACCCAAGGACCTGAGAGGGGATGTTAATTATGATGATGTTAATTACCATGACGATAATGAGGGGTATAGTAGCAGCTAATGTTTTACTGAACACACTCTACCTAATGTTTTACTGAACACACTCTACGTGCTATTTCTTCCTTCCTTCTTTTTTTTTTTTTTTTAAGATTTATTTATTGAGAGAAAGCAGGAGTGGGGGGCCGGGGAGAGGGAGAAGCAGGCTCCCTGCTGGTCAGGGAGCCCGATGCGGGACTCAATCCCAGTACCCTGGGATCATGACCTGAGCTGAAGGCAGATGTTTAAGGACTGAGCCCCCCGGTGCCCCCATGCTGAACTTTCCATGAAAACCCTCCGAGGTGAAGCGGGTCATATCCCCATTTCACGAGGTAGACACAGGGACAGCAAGACTTGTGTGGAGGGGGCTGAGGTCCAGACTCAGGGAATCTGCTCCAGAATTAGAAGTCAGACCCTCCCCCCACCCCATTTAACCCCAGCCTCTGCAAGCAACAGCCGCTGGGACCTGGGAGGAAAACATCCTTACATCATCGGTTTGCTGCTCTAGCTTGGCATTTATTTTGATGAGACCGTTGACTTTATCTTCCTCCACCTGAAGATCGTCTAGTGTTTGCTGATGGGCTTCCTGCAAGGACTTCTTCTCCTTGGTCAGTTTGGAGATGTTTTCCTCGAGGGCTGTCATTTCTTCGGAAAGATTCTTTACCTGGGAGAATAACCACACCCATGGTGTGCTCAGACAACTCAATCAGAAGCTACGGATTTTTATTTTCCCCTTTCCTTTTCGCTTTTTTTTTTTTGCCTTTTTGGCTACCGCGTCCCTACCTCCCTGGGAGGTGGTCACTGTGTGGGTTACATTATCCTGAAACTGGCAGCCTCCCAGCCCTTCGCTTCTTGGCTGGCTGGCCGCAGAGCCAGTTAGCATCATTCCTTCAGACACGAGTTTATGTCCTACAAGGGAGGGCTCTGAAATGCACATAGGAGGCTTTGGAAGGGCAACCCATCAGTCTCTCTCTATCATTATATATCCACAGGTGTCTGTTTCCCAGGTTGGGGGTTTAGAAAAAGGCTGGAAGAGTAAGGAAAGATACAACATGCTATACAAGAATGGTCCAGAATGGGAACCTGTGCCCTCAGGAAGCCGGGGTGGGGGGTGCCACACAGAAAGCTTTAAGGCATTAAATCGAACTTTGCTCTACGTATGCCTCTCTTCCAGATCAGAGGTTCTTAAATTCCCACCCCACGGGCTGAATCTGGCGGAGGACGTGTTTTCTGTATAGCTTCTGCATAAATTGTCAATATTGAAAAAGGCAGTGTAATGTCACACAAAATCTGGACTCCCAGCTGCTCCTGGAAAATCTAAGAGATTTGTTGGAGATTCGCATTCGCACCCGGAGCCACTGGTTCAGTGTTGCTGCCTTGGATGGAGCAGGGGCTCAACTCCTGGCAAGTCTCCACGCCTCCCTAATGTCCCTTTCCACCCCTCCCAGGTGTGGATCCCACACTCACTCTGGGTCACCTCCCACCAGGTCAACCCGATCCCTTGCTCTAACTCATTAGCAACCATTATTATGTGACTCAAGGGCTGTGATTTTCATGCATTTCTGCAAAGTGTAAGGATCCTTAATGTGACTGAGTACTTCCAGTGCTTTCCCGAAGGCTGCGTCAGTCTATAAGCTGCCAGCAACACATGAGGGTCCCTGTTTGCCCATGTCCCTGGCGGGGGGGGGGGGGGTGGCCCAGCTTCCTGCCCCCTTCACCACCTGCATCCCTCATCATCTACCTGGCCCCTGGAGGCTTTTTTTTTTTTTGCTCTTCCTGAGCCAAGTGCAAACAAGAATGAATAGGACACCACCCTCGTCGAGATCCCTTGCTTTGTGCAGGATGGGCTGGGGGCTGGAAGTTTGGGGTCCAACCAGCGAGGCAGGAGGAGGGTTGAGAAGAGCCTGCGGGGTAGAGAGACCAAGGCGGAGAAGGACGGGACTTGGTGGGACCTCACTGCCCGCCTGCTGGCTCCTGCCTCCGACTTCAGGCAACGTCTGCTCCTAAGAGGAAGTAAGGATGGTTCCAGAAGCCGGAGGAGTGGGGGACTCCCTGGTTTGCCCACCTTGTTCTCAGTGGCGTGCTTCTCCTTTTCCACTTTCGTCAGGGTCAGCTCAAGGTCGTCGATGTCCCTTTTGAGAGACGAGCATTTATCCTCCAGGTTCCTCTTCTTTGCCACAAGGTCGGAGTTCACCTCCTCTTCCTCCTCCAGCCTCTCGTTCAGCTCCTTGACTTTGGCTTCCAGTTGGATCTTGCTTTTGATGAGCCCCTCACAGCGCTCCTCCGCATCAATCAGGTTTTCTGTTTCCTGGAAGAACCAGAGGGTTGTGTTTCAGTCAGACTCTCAGCAAACCCTACTCGGGACGTGCTCTGCCCTCCAGAAGCCCACTATCTGTACCTGAGGTGAGGAATGGGTCACACGCACACACACTCATATGCGCACACACACATGCATGTGCACATACACTCATGTACACACGCCCACACACTTGTGCACACACGTGTACAGGTACAGACACGTGCACACAAACATACGCGCACACACGTGCACATTCACGTGCGCACACACATGCACACACATGTGCACACGCACATGCACACACACCACTTGTATATTATCCGTATACCTTTTTTTAACCACCAAGGACATCCACTTAATAGAAATTCACTTGAAATAATTCCAAACAACGGAGTCCATACAGTTCACGAAGCTTTTGCCCATTTGCCCAAATTCGGCCAGCCTGCCGTTTCACTTCCTCTCACCACCCGTCGAAAAATAACTCCTCTACCCAATGTTACCACAAGCTAACTAGTATTTTCAAAACATTACCACCTTTTAACTTCCAATGGAAAACGTGGTGTCTGCCCCGGGAGTCTTGCCTCCTTGAGCCACAGAACAGGAAGTTCAAAATAGGAAGAAAGGGATTAAGCTCGTAGATGTCCCAGAAGGCTCTGTAATGAGTCTCTCGGACAGGCAAAGATGAGGGGATTCTACTCTTTTATTTTCTTAAGATTTATTTATTTGACAGAGAGACAGGCAGAGAGGCAGGCAGAGATAGAGAGAGAGGGAAGCAGGCTCCCCACTGAGCGAGAGCCCGATGTGGGGCTCAATCCCAGGACCCTGGGACCATGACCTGAGCCGAAGGCAGAGGCTTAGCCCACTGAGCCACTCAGGCGCCCTGAGCTGAATCTACTCTTAAACCCAATCGGGCTACATCTTCTTGTACAAGAGTGTTGTAAAAACTGGACCCCCACTTTGAGATTATGGATAAGAATAAGCATTAGTGTTAACTGAATATGTACTACGTGCTCAGCATTTCACCTACATGGGCCCATTTGATTCTCTCGACAACCTCATGACGTGTGTGCTGTTACTGGGCCCATTTTACAGATGAGAAAATGGAGGTGCAGAAAGGCTAAGTAACTTGCCCGAGGCCACACAGCTATCAAGTGGAGGGTCTGGGATAGAAACCCAGCTATCCCCTTGCCCACTCGCCTTGGGAAAGTGCTCCAAGTGACTGTACTGTAGTGACCGGGTAAGTGAAAAGAAGAGGAGAAAATGCTTTGTATGCATAGCATTTGGGAGTTTATCAAAAAAAGGCAAATGATAAACACCTTAATTTGTGAATTGATCCAATGATGCTGCCAGAGTGTGATATGCTGGAAGCAGCTGCCTTTCCCCTATTTCCTTGATTAAAAACTGCAAAGCATTTTTATTTTTTTATTTTTTTTATTTTTTTTTATTTTTTCAGCATAACAGTATTGCAAAGCATTTTTAAGTATAATCATATTACCGATATTACCGAAACTTATATACGTATGTATAAAATGGTCCCTCCTTTGAATTGTTTTAGTGATTTACTTTAATGCTTATTTACATGATTTTTTTTTTAAGACCTGGGGCATGCCTGACAGGTTTTAATCGTGAGGACAGACCCAGTCCCCTCATACCCACAACAAAATAGGTCTCACTCCGCTGTGGAATTCAGAAGTGAGGGTGCAAAGAAATTCGCTTTGCAGACATGCTCCCAAGAACCTCCGCGATGGCGAAGCCGGGCGCTCGCCCTCCTGCAATGCTCCGTACGCCCACGAGGTGGCACCACTGGCCCTTACATCCACGCACCTGTTGGGGCCTCCGTGTTGCTCCTGGTTTCTATTCTCACCCGGCAGGTACTTACAGACTGGACCTGCAGCTGGAGGTCATTTTTTTCCTGCAGCAGGGACACCATCTTCTCCTCCAGCTCCTTCCGGCGAGCCTCCGATCTGGCCAGCTCCTCCTTGGCCCTCTCGAAGTCTTCCTTCATGGTGGCCATCTCTCGCTCGGCCTCCGCGCTCTTGAGGAGCGGCTTGATCTTGAAGAACAGGTTCATCCAGGGCCAGTGCTTGACGTTCATGAAGGCGCGGATGTTGTACTGGATGCAGAAGATGGAGTCCCTGCACGCCCCATCGGACCACGTTAATGAACCCCAGCAAGGACTCCTGTCTGCCCCTCCTGCCCTGGGGCCCAGGCCCTTCGCCCTTCCCTGTTGCATGGGCAGCCGAGCTCTGCAGCTCCGTGGGCCCTGGGGCTCGCTCTGCAGATGAGGGACAGAGGCAGCGGCATGCACAGAGGTGGAGGTGACAGAGGGCACGGGACCATTTGTGGACCCTGTCCCCCATCAGACTCCACCCCCACCACAGTACTGGAACGCAGTCCCTAAGATACCGATCACCAATGCTGGGAGCATCTTCCTCCCTACTCGCCTGAGTCTGTCTCCTGCATTTTATTTACGTATTTGACACAGAGGGAGAGCGACAGAGCACGAGCAGGCTCAGTGGCAGGGGGAGAGGCAGACTCCCCCTGAGCAGAAAGCCTACACGGGACTGGATCCCAGGACTCTGGGATCACGACCAGAGCTGAAGGCAGATGCCAACCGACTGAGCCCCCCAGGTGCCCGTCTCCCACATTTGAATGGCTGACTCTCCCCGTTTTGAAAGACCCCCTTGCCTTTGATTTCATGATTCCTGTCTTATGGTGTGCTCTGCCGTGTGGGCTCCCTCTTCCTGCTTACCTGGGCGGGTATGCCCGGGACCGTCTCCCCAACACTTGCTCTCCCAGAATTCGCCGTTTTTCCTGATTTCGACCATCGCCAATGTCCTAGAGACAACTGCCTTATCTCCCACTCTGTATTCTCTAGAGCTCACGTGTGCCTCAAAACTTGCTTCCCTTTCCCATAAACCGACTCCTGCCCAGGGCCCTTCTCCTCCCTGTTTCTGTGCTGGCTTCCATTCACCTCACCCAGCTAGATGCCCACAAGCTGTTCTCGACTAATGCATGATGGTGGCCCATGTGGCAATGCCAATGTCAGAGCCATATAGGCATCGGGGAATTGGGGAGAAGGGGCCTCCCCCCACAATTCCCCTCTCCCTGAAATTCCCGCATGTTACCAGTCATGAGGGTTGCTGGTGAATTACTGAAGGAGTAAGACTCTTCAGTGTCCTTGGACTCCTATGTCCTAGTTCAGGCCCTTGTCATCTACAAACCTGGTCCTCTCACTGCTCCCCGTAGGCACCTGCCATGCGGATGCCTGGCTCTGGCCTCATGAACAAGGAAGAAGGGAACTTGTGTTGGGTACCTCCCCTGAGTTCCTGGAGGGCAGGGTTCCTCTCTGTATGCCCAGCACCATGCAGGGTCCCCAAGCACGGACAGGCTGCTCAGCAGGTGCTGGGGTAAATGAATAAGCAAGGACATCGATGCCCCAAGACTAAAACCGGGAAGCAACTAGCAGCTGTGAAGTAGGGAGGGTAGGATAAGGAGGGGCGAGGGTCCACCTCACCTCCTCTCCATCATCTTCTTGAACTCCACCCGCATCAGGTATCCCCGGCACACGGCCTGTGTGCGTGTCATCAGGGTCACAAGCTTCTCGTCCCTCATCTCCTCCAGGAGTCCGAGAAGCCCAGCTTTGAAAAACACCTGCATCAGAGGAGAGACGAGCTCGGCCGTGTTCCAGCTGCTGTGCAACCCGGGGTCCTCCTGGGAGCCGGTTTCTGCCCAGCCCAGCCCTCAGCCTTCAGAGCCGTGGCCTGGGACGGGCCGTCCACTGGGCCCCACAGTGGCCTCTCCTGAGCTCATTCCATAGGACGTTCCTGGCCCCTCAAACCCCCATGGCCCAGTTCAGACAGAGCTCCCACACAGGAGGCAAGGATGAGCCCAGAAAGTACCCTCCGAGCTCCACTGCGCCCACATTGGGAGAAACTCGCAGACAGTTCCTCAGGGCCACCTACCCATGGCCCACTCCAGCTGACATTCTGAGTAAGCAAGGCCCCCTTCGGGGGGCCGTGAACCCCAGTCTGACCCTTTCCAGGAGGGAGAGTTCTGCGGTCAGGCCAGGATTTGAAGCTGGCCTCTGTCCCTCACTGTCCTTGTGACCTTGAGCACGTTTTTTGCCCTCTGGGAGCCTTTATTTCCCTTGCCCTCCCTGTAACCCCATGAGGTCAGGACTAGCCTTATGTCCCTCAGGTTATGGGGAGGACTGAATGCCAGGTGCACAGAAGGCGAGTCACAGGGCCAGATCTCCGTGTGCTCAATAAATGGTGGGCATTTTTCTGTCTGTTATTATCATTCCCTCCAAGTTCTCACTGTTCTGGAATCCTTGCTGTGTTCTCTCTCTTGGCTTTCTTGTCCCACATAAAAGAGCCTTTGCTCTGCTCTCTTAGGACCCTAGAACTTTCTATTGCTTTCTTCCAATGCTGGGATGGGGGTGGGGTCTGGCTTCCAATTAAACTTCTAGACACTTAAAAACCAACACGGGGACAGGATTCTCGGTCCCCAGACTCAGGCTCCTTCTGCGTGGGCTCCTGCGCAATGGGGCGGTCAGGTTGGCTGGACGGGGAGAGCGGTCCTTTCCTCCCACCAGCCGACAAGCAGCCCAGGGGCCATGGGTGATGCAGGGTGGAGGGGGAAGGTGTCCCAGCTCCGCGTGTTCTCACCTTGGTGTGCCCAAACCGATACTGTTCCCGGTCCACGTCGATGGAGCTCAGAAGCTTCTCAGAAGCATTTTTGCTGTCAATAAATTGTCCTTCGGGGATGGCGCTGGCATTGAGGATCCGGTATCTGCGGGGCAGTGGGGTGTGGGGAGCGTGGTTGGTCAGCCACCTGCTAGCAGCTGGGTGCTGTGGAGTTGGGGGGAGGGGCGTCTCGGGGGGAGAAGGGGGTCTGGCCCATAGAGCTGGGAGGGTGATCCCTCCGTGTAATTTCCTGAGGGCTGTACCCTGCTCTTTTCTGCTCCGGGGCCTCACCCTTGCCAGGGCCCAACTCATTCTGGGATGACCCATGTCCAGAAAGACCATGCCCTCCACTGAGGACACGTGGACTCTGGAGCGCCACCAGGGTTTTAGGGGCTAGAGTCTGCTATCAGTTGGCCAAGTACATAGGAAGCTGAGAAAACACCTTATCCTCCCTCCAATCTGGCTTCGGAAGCCGGGTCAGGCCTAACATCTACTTGGGCCGCTCTGCATTGGCTTGGCAGTGCTAGCTTGGAAGGTGGTTTCCGTCGAGGGACGACATTTTCTGAATGGATTCAATCCCCGAGAAAGGCCCCATAGCTAAGACAAGGCCTGCCCTATACCTAAGACCAGGCCTTCTAGAATCTTCTCCTGCTCCAGCCTTAGGAGGACATGGACTATCGTACAGCTAGTCTGGGAGAAGGGGTACACAGTTGGAGTTTTGTTTTCAGAGGAAGCAGTTATCTGCATAAAAGAACCTTGAAATCATCTGTGACACAGACCTGTGGTCCCCCTACTCCTGGAGGGTCCTCGCCCCTCCTCTACGCCAGACAAGGCCTGGAGTTCTGGGCCCAGATAGCAGTTGGGAGGAGAGAGCTGGTCTGGAGCAGCGGGACTCAACTGGGGACAACTGAACCCCCCCACCTACACTTCTCCCCCCCTGCCCGGGGGATATCTGACAATGTCTGGTGACATTTTTTTTTAAAGATTTTATTTATTTATTTGACAGAGAGAGATCACAAGTAGGCAGAGAGGCAGGCAGAGAGAGAGGGAAGCAGGCTTCCTGCCTAGCAGAGAGCCCGATGTGGGGCTCGAGCCCAGGACCCTGGGATCATGACCTGAGCCAAAGGCAGAGGCTTTAACCCACTGAGCCACCCAGGTGCCCCTGTCTGGTGACATTTTTTATTGTCCCAGTGGATGGGGTGTGGTTAGCTCCTGACACTGTAGGTAGAGACTGGGGATCCTGCTAAAATCCTACAACACACACGACAACCCCCATAAGAAAGGATTATCTAGTCTAGAAGGTGAGAAGCTCTGCTTTGAAGGCCCAGTTGAGGTGGAAGGTTGGGGCTGATGCTGGGACCAGTTTGGGCTGGCCTGGCCCTCACTTTGGGCATAGCTCATCCCCCCCGCTCCCAGCTAAAAAGAAGGCCCACAGAAACCCTGGGAAGCTGTGAACTCAGCAACCACTCAGCCCAAGGAGCCCTCAGAAGGAAAGAGATATGGGGACGCCTGAGTGGCTCAGTGGGTTAAGCATCTGCCTTCAGCTCAGGTCATCATCTTGGGGTCCCAGGATTGAGCCTCGTGTGGGGCTCCCTGCTCAGCGGGAGAGTCGACTTCTCCCTCTCCCTCTGCTACTCCCTCTTCTCATGCTCTCTTTCTCTCTAAAATAAATAAATAAAATCTTAAAAAAGAGAGAGAGAGATGCAAAGCCAGGTGACCTACCGCTGTTTGAAGTCTGCATAGAGGATCCGGCTGGGGAATCCTTTCCTGCAAATCCGGATGCCCTCGAGGACCCCATTGCAGCGTAGCTGGTGCATGACCAAGTAGTGGTCCATCACGCCTGGGGAGAGAAGTGGATGGCATGCACGAAATGTCACTTTAATCCTCGTCTTATAGCCCAGAAAGCTAAAGTACGCAGCTAAGGGCCCCATGGGCAGTAACAGGTGGAGAGTAATTGCATAGTCTACGCTCTCGAAACAGGTGTTTTAACTGCGGACTACTCAGATGCAGTGGTGTTCTTTGGGGGAAAGGAGTCACAGAGCTCTTGGAAAACCCTAGGAAAGTCACAGATCTGACATGCCTCTCTACGTACTTAACTATGAGGGATATGGACTTCAGAGTAGGGGTGCCGGATAAAACACAGGACGCCAAGGTGAACTTGAATTTCAGATAGGGGAAATCATTGTTTAGTGTTAAGTGTATCCCAGACACTGCATGGGTCATACCTACGCGAAGACATGTTTCATTGTTTATCTGAAATTCGAACTTAACAGAGCATCTATATTCGTATTTGCTAAATCTGGCCGTGTCACTTCACAGATGACACTGAGAGGAGGTAAACCCCACAACCCTCAGCTCAGGGAAACCCGCACAAACGCACGTAGAAGTTTGCACACGTTTTGGGGAGCCCTGTTCTGATGGATTCTCACTCACCGGGAGTCTTGGTCTCATTGGGAATCAGGCATCGCACAAAGTGAGGGTGAGTGCTCCTTAAATTGGTCATCAGTTTGTTCAGATTTTCCTGGGACGCAAATCAGAATGAGCACATTAACGTCAGCAAACGCCGTTTCATGGAGCACAAGAACAACCAAATGCAGAAGTTGCCAAAACACAAACCCTGAACACCGCCGACACGGTCTGGAAAGAGGAGCCTTTCTTCTTCCCACCCTTCTTGCTTCCCCCGGAGTCACCTGGAGACAGACACGGAGGGTGGGTCAGATTCAACCCTGAGCCCTCCCCCTGCTCCCCAGGGTTACTGAGATATTATTGACATAGAAATAACATTGCTTATCTTTCATGTTTGATACATGTCTATATTTTGAAATAGTCACGTTGTTGCCCATACCTGGTTAGGATTACTTTCCTTGTGATGAGAACTTTTAAGATCTACTCTCTTGGCAACTTTTAAATACGCAATTGCCGTACATTACATCCCAGAACTTATTTATCTTATAACTGGAAGTTGGTATCTTTTGACACTTTCATCCAATTCCCCCACCCCTCACCCCTTGCTTCCGGCAACCACAAAGTCCGATCTCTGTTTCCATGAGAGATAGGGTTTTTTTAGATTCCGCATATAAGTGAGATGGTACAGGATTTGTCTTTCTCCGTCTGGCTCATTTCCCTTAGCATCAGGTTCTCAAGGTCTATCCATGTTGTCACAAACCCAAGATTTTCTCTCTCTCTCTCTCTCTCTTTTTTTAATGGCTGAAAAGTATACCATGTTTTCTTTATCGATTCATCTGTTGATGGACACATAGGTTGTTTTCATGTCTTGGCTATTGTAAATAATGCTCCAATGAACACAGGGGTGTAGATAATTTCTTAAGGATGGTGATTTTGCTTCCTTCAGATATGGATTGCTAGATCATATGGTAATTTTATTTTTAATTTTTTGAGGACCCTCCATACTGTTTTCCACAGTTGGCTGCACCAACTTACATTCCCACCAATAGTGCACTAGGATTCTTTTTTTTTAGTGGTGGCCACGTCCTTCAAACCCCGAAATGGGACTTTTGGTTTTCTTTTGATGTCACAGAACTGAAGAGTTTTTGTTCTATTTTGTTTTTTAAGATTTATTTATTTATTTGAGAGAGACATCTGGGGAAGGGACAGAGGGAGAAGAAGAGAGAGAATCCCAAGGAGACTCTGCACTGAGCACAAAATCTGACAAGGGACTCGATCCCAGGACCCCAAGGTCATGACCTGCACACAAACCCACTGACGCTTAACCCACTGCTCCACCCAGGCCGCCCCTTCTAGTTTGTTTTTAAAATAATCTAATCATAGGACGAATGAGTACGTTGTCTATATTTTCACACTGAGAACATTAATTTTTTAAATTGATGCATTTAAGACAGTCCATCATCTTAAAACTGTTCTTTGGTGATTATTTTTAAAAATACAATGTGAATAAACTTAGCAAGTGATACTGGCTTGTGCAACCATTTTGGAAAACAGTCTGGAAGTCCCTGGAGAAACTGGATACAGAGTTACCATAAGACTCAGCGCGTTGAGGGCCTGTGGATATATACAAGAGAAATGACCTATGGATATATACAAGAGAATTGACACTATAAGCCAGCACAGAAACTTGTATACAAATGTTCATAGCAGCACGATCATCACTAGCCAGATATCCATCAACTCCCCAGTGGATAGACAAAATGTGTGTTTTCCACGCCCTGGAATATTACACATCTATAAAAGAAGTGTGTCCCAACACAGACAAATCCTGGGAACATTCTGCAACACAAAAGAAAGCCAGGTGCAAAGTGGTTCCATTTACCTGAAATGATCAGAATAGGCCAGCCAGCCACCCCATGTCAATCTTTAAAAGCTATTTAAAAATGTGATACTGTCTCTTTTGTCCCCTGGGAGTCCAGGGACTTCCTCTTAAGGGAGAGGAAGCATAAGAGAAAGAAAATTGGATAATCAGAGACAGACAAATAAATCCAGCTCCATCTGATGATCACAGCGGAATACTCGTTCTTCAAGGAGCAGCTCTGGGTCATAAGTAATGACGCAGAGCTTTGCACATAGTGGGGGTGGGGTGGGAGAATTTCACCTGTTTCTGCACCAGCGTAGTTGGAAAAAAGGAAGGACAGCAGCTTTAGGGATGACTTCTGGTACAGCCCGACCACGGTCTCGTTCAGGGGGTCCTTGTTCTTGTCCAGCCAGCCGGCAATGTTGTAGTCCACGGTGCCGGCATAGTGAACCAGAGAAAAGTGGGCCTCGGCCTTGCCTTTGGCAGGCTTGGGCTTCTGGAAGTTGTTGGACTTCCCCAGGTGCTGGTCATACAACTTGTTCTTGAAAGAGGTGTCTGTGGCCTTGGGGAACATGCACTCCTCTTCTAAGATGGAGAAGATGCCCATGGGCTGAAAGTAGGATGACAGACCATGACTCAGCATTTAATATCGCATCTCAATGACTCCATTGTCTGCAGGAGTCAAATACAACCTTTCTGGTGTTACCACTCGCTTAGGAGCACCGCGGGGCTGGGAGCTAGACATGGAGTAAGCGCTTAATGGATGCTTGTTGAACAAAAGAACATGGAAAGAAACTGTATGCATACAAATGTAGCTCACTTTTAGCAACAGGTTACCACCACCGTGCCCTCCAAAAAAGGAAAGTTACATACATAGACATAAAATAATATGAGTGATATTGAAACAATCATGTGCGGATTTCTTGGTAGCCACCTTAGGAAGAGAAACTCATTCCAATATCACCAGTGCTCCAAACGGTATGGGAATTTCTTTTTTTTTTTTTAAAGATTTTATTTATTTATTTATTTGAGAGAGGGTGAGAAAGAGCAAGAGCACGAGCAGGGGGAGCGGCAGGCAGAGGGAGAAGCAGACTCCCCGCTGAGCAGGAAGCCCAACGTGGGGCTCGATCCCAGGACCCTGAGATCATGACCTGAGCCGAAGGCAGAGGCTTAACCAATTGAGCCACCCAGGCACCCCCTCCTCGGCTGTTTTTATAGTAACATTATGCCAAGAACTCTACTGCTCTGTTGTCTGTCCTCTTAGGGTCTTTGGACAAGTTACAAAGGTATGAAAGGCCACTGTTCCTCCTGGGCTCCCGTTCACATTCCTGGGAGAACTGAGCCCTTGGATCTTAACCAACCATGTATCTGTTTAGGTGTCTGCATTATGCATGCATTCCAAACACTTGTCTGTGCAAGGGGATTCAGCTTTCCGGAGGTTGGAAGAGTAGTGCAAGGATCATCATTCTACCCGCACGGTAGAGTGAGAGCAAAGCGATGACGGTCCCAGCCAAGGAGGGGCAGTCCTGGGAGAGCAGACTCTATTCCTCTACCTTCTCGATGAGCTCTATGCAGGCAGCCAGGTCCATCCCGAAGTCGATGAATTCCCACTCGATGCCCTCCTTCTTGTACTCCTCCTGCTCCAGCACGAACATGTGGTGGTTGAAGAATTGTTGCAGCTTCTCGTTGGTGAAGTTGATGCACAGCTGCTCCAGGCTGTTGAACTGGGTGTTACAAAGAGCAAGAGTTGGAGTGAGTCTGGAAAATCCAGTGGGGACTCCGAAGAGAAGACACAAAGAGGAAGGACCTTAAGAGACATTTATTTGAGCAACTCACGTCAAAGATCTCAAAGCCAGCAATGTCCAAGACCCCGATGAAGTACTGCCTGGGCTGCTTGGTGTCCAGCTGCTGGTTGATGCGAGTGACCATCCACAGGAACATCTTCTCGTAGACGGCCTTGGCCAGAGCACCCACCGAGTTGGTCACCTTGAAGAAAGATCACCCACTCAACCCTGAAGGTTGGAGCATGAAGCCAATGAGGTCTTCAAGGTCAAAAGTGGTTAGAGATTGGCAATTTCATATAGTCCAGCATGATATTAAATATCCCTTAAAGCACTTGCCAGCTTAGGACGTTCCCCTCCCTCTGAGAACTATCCCATTTACAAAAATAGTCTTCTAACAGCCATGGTATTAACACGACTCTAGAACTTGGCTGCACGTAACTGAACCAGAGGTGGACTACTGATCCAAGTTGGGTTGTATGGAGGGTTTTTCCTGAGAATTTGGAATTGGGATCAAAGACACTGGTCTCAGTCTACATGGGAGGCTGAACTACAGAGATGTGAACTTGGGAGCTATGGGGTGGCCATGGGCAGGTAAGGTGGAGAGAGCTTGTCTGCCTAGTGAGGACACAGAAGAGAAGGAGAGCAATGACCATCCATGGAGCCCCAGGGAAGGAGCTGCAGAAGGGCTGTCTGGCTCCAGAGTACCCTTCAGTTTCTGGTTCCGGCCCTCCTCGTGCCTAACGGCACTCTTCCATGCGCATTCCTTAAGCTACCCCTGGGACCTAAGGACGAAATTCCCCTTAATGCTGAAGGCAGTTGCATATGGATTTTGGACACCTGCACCTTAAAGAACTTTGGGATGGTGGTTAAAATAGCAGAATAACTGAGTCAGCTGAACTCAGGGCAACTCCATTACCTGCTGGACGTTCTGCCCTTTGGTGACATACTCGTTGCCAACCTTCACCCTCGGACAACACAGGCCTTTCAGCATTTCTGCAGCGTTGAGACCCATCAGGTACCCAGCTTTGTCAGCCACTGAAGGAAGAGGGCAATGTGGTCACACAAAGACAGCAGCGGCTGATGTGGCCAATCAGACCCTGGGGCCTCCCAGAAATGTTTCCTATAATCCTTTTTGGTGTTTTTCCGTTCGCCTATGTGCACCAGGACTGGGGTTGTCTGAGAAAGTTTCGATCTCATAGTCTCGGGGCACAGGTTTTCTAGAACTTTAGTTTGCCTTCTAGATGCAATCTTGAAAGTTGATCTTGACCTGTTGATATTTAAATTTCTTTTTTTTTCTTTTTTTGGGAGAGAGAGAGAGAGAGAGAGCAGGGGAGGGGTACATGGAGAAGGAGAGAGAGAATTCTAAGCAGGGTCCATGGTCAGTACAGAGCCTGACGTGAAGCTCGATCTCCTGACCCTGAGATCACGACCTGAGCTGAAATCAAGAGTTGGGCACTTAGCTGACGGAGCCACCCAGGTGCCCCTAAATTTCATTTTTAAGAAGATATAGTTAAACAGTAATATTGGAGTCTGCTAATTAAAAAAGAAATGGCATAGGAGTAATGGAGGCATCATTTGGACAGTTCACAATACATGTTAAGCAGCTTCCTAAATTCCTGCAAGATGCCACGCTTACAGCTGAGAGAGAGCTACAGAACTTTGACCCAGTCTTCAGATGTTGGGAGAAGGTCAAAAGCAGTTGATAATTGGCAATTTCATATAGTTCATTGGGAGTGTGGTTGACTTTGGGTCAGATCTGGCTGCCTGCGCTGAGCTCATCAAGCAGATAGAGAAATATTGTTCCTCTAGGGGTAGTTCCTCTTGGATGGGACCATTACTTTATTGCTGGCTGGGGAATTAAGCAAAAAAAAATCCAGGACTGTATTTGTCAAGTGTTTAATAAGAGGCCATATGTATGCTTTCCTCTTTGCTCAAACTATCCCCTTTTCCTGCTCTGCCCTCGTAGGTGGATGGGATTCTTCTAGTCACTTACACTTGAAAGCTTGGGTGATTACATCCTTCTTCCTCATCCCTGACCTGCCTGTGGTCAGACAGGCAGGACATTCTGCTCGCTTCCCCTTCAAAATAGCTGGCATCTCCTACAGGGTCCCACACTTTGGGGAAGCCTGACTGCTCACCGATTAATTCCCATGAACTTTCCCTGCTAAGCGGACAGTTCATGGTTTCTGGTTCCTACCATGTACATTCTAAAACATGTGTCCTGGCACTCAAGGCCTTCTCCAACTGATACCAAAATAACTGCTTTTTAATCCCCATCTCTTACATATCCTCTTCTGTAGCCAAAGAGGACCCCACTGCTGTTCAGGCCCCTCACATTCCTTCCCCCTCCCCCTTGATCATCATGTGTCCTCTGTTTAGACTGCTTTCTCCCCCACAACACCTTTGAGAATCCTATCCATCCTTCAAAGTCCATGTCGGTGCCTTCTTCCTCCAGGAAGCCTTCCCTGATTACCCCAATCAGAAGGGTCTCTTGCTCTAACAGAGTTTCTCTGCTGCCCCTTATCTTTCACCACCTACACAGGCAGGATTCCAAGATGGCCCTGAGGATTGGCGCCCCCTGGTGTACATTCTTTGCATAATCCCCTCCCCTTGTGTCAGGGGTGGCCCTGGTGAATATGGATGGGCTATTCATTACTCCTGCTATGAGGTCCCTAATCAGTCCACTTGGAATTAATAAAAGGAGATTATCCCAGGCAACCATAGCCTAATCAGATGAGCCTTTATGGGCAGTGATAAAGTCCCACATATTTTCCTGGTTTTTCTCTCAAGGCTATTGTTTCCACTTATCATGGTGGGGGTGGGGGGCTCAAGACACACTGTGACGATGTTACAATAGGTAGAATTATTGGAGATGAACCAGTCTTTCCCTGACAGACCTTGTAACAGTGTGAAAGATGATGTGGATGAACTGGGCGCACGGTGGGTGTGTCCTGCTGCCAGGAGCCCCTCCCACTGCCCCCTACTCTGTTCCCAGGACCAGGCAGAGGGGGATGGGGACACCATCCAGGTGAGAGTCATGGGGTAGGGGGTGGGGAGATCTGTACACCAGTCCTGGGTTCAGGGTCAAGTTCAACGGATGTCAGAGTGGGACTGAAGGCCACGGGAAGAGGAAACCCTTTCACCTGGCCCAGGCGCTTAGGAAAGCATTCTGCTTATGTGCACAGAGAAAAAGGGAAGTTCACAGAACCATATCCTCTCCTCAATGTCTACCTTAAGGTAACAGGTGAACTGCGATGGTGAGAGGTAACAAGGTGATTATTCATTGACAAGAATGATGGCTTTTGTTTTTCAAGGATCCGCCACTATAGAATTCCTTGACAGAGGGAGTGGACTTCCCCAGGGCAAGTACAATGAGCTTTGGACACCCCACATCCCGTTTGAGCGACTTCCAATGAGCACCTCTCGGGAGGAACCTAGAGCTCACCTCACAGGGCCCCGGCCACCCATGAACACAGGGACAGTGTCAGACGCTAATCTCTGCCCAGACGTGGTTACCTTCGGTGCCGTCCGGCTCGGCCTGCTCCTCCCGCTGCTTCTGCTTGAACTTCATGTTGCCGTAATGCATCACGGCTCCCGTGAGCTTGTAGATCCCCACTTTTTCCTCTGAGCTGAAACCCAGGATGTCAATGGCGTTCTAGGAGTTAGAAAAAGGACAGTCATCCCAGGGACTCTGTTGTCCTTGGGAAAGACCTCACCCTTTGTGTACAGCCCGTGAGACAGCATTTGCCCAAAGAGGTGGATGACGGGGCAGTTTGTTAACTTAGGGGTTAAAAGCCATTTCTTTAACATGTTTGTGTGGGAGGGTGGAGATTATGGGAAGAAACCGTGAATACTCTGTTTTTTTCCATCCAACCAGAACTGATTTCAATCCTTTACATAGATTTGGGGCTGTTTTCTGGATGAGGCCACCGGGAACCATCATGCGATACCAGGAGAAGGAATTCTCATGGAGCGTGTCTGAGAGATAGTGTCTAACACCTTGAGAGTCTGGCATTATAACCCAGGAATTCCGGTGTTGTTCAGAATTGAGACAATATGGCGACCCAGCCTATTAGAACTGGAAGAGAAGGCCAGTGAAGAGAACACCATCATTTTTCAAATAAGAAAGGGGCAAACTTCTGCAGAGGACCTGTGCCAGGCGAGGGGTGAGGCACCATCCACAGGTCATCTCACTATGTCGCTATGAGAACCTCAGAGGTGCGCAGATCTTTCCAAAGTCCCAGGTGAGACCTGAAGTTCTAACAGGCTAAGTGACCTGCCCATTTCGCCCAGGTAGCAGGTGATAAAGGTCTGTCTGGAGTAAGCGCTTGGTCACTTCAGAGCCTACAGGCATTTGCTGACTTGATTTTATAGTCACTCGGCCCGTCTTCTACCACAAAGATTTCAACTAGAAAATCCTTCTCTGGGGTACATGTATTGATTATGTAACAGGACTTGCAGCTTAAGCAATGCTCACTGGAGGAGGGATTGACATACAAGGAACGTGTCTGGGGAGGTGGCAGGTCAGTGTCAGCAGGACGGTATTGGACGATGAGGCACTGTTGGGGTGGTGCCCTCTTTTGGAGAAGGGGGGTCCAGGCTGAGAGCCGACCTGGGTGAGGAGACATTCTGAGCCTCAGTGGCCTCCTTGACTCCATATCCCACCCATTTGGTGCATATGTGTGTCGTAGGAAGAGGCTGCTGTAAGTTAAAAGGAAAGACCTTTCACTCCACTTTGAAAGGAACTAGGTGAAGACATTACTTTCTGGGGAGCCTGCTGGGGAAGGCAGACCCTCGGAGGGAGCACTCCCCCTTGTATTCGGCCATAAACCATCACCCAGGAGAAGCTCCTCGGGAGATTAATGGCTCAAAGATGGTGTCTATTAGGTAAAAAAAAAAAAGGCAGGTTCTGGGGTGGGCAGATCTGGCTTCAAATGTTCTGTCTTTGACAAACTGTCTTGAAGCAAATTGTGTGTTTTCCTTCTAAGACTCAGCTTCCATCTTTGTAAAATGGGGACATTTTACAAGAGTTTTTTTTTTTTTTGTTTTTTTTTTTTTTTTTTTTTTTTGGTGGTGGGGGGCTTAAACAAGATAAAGCACTCATCTCAGTTCCCAGGCCATGTAAGTGCTTGGTGCACTTAGATACTGTTATTATTCTAGTTATCAATGTTGGAAATACTTCCCAGAGCTAATGGTGGGAGGCCCGACAGGTGCGCTGAGGACGTGTGGGAGCTGAGCATGAGTCTGAGGGGGACAGGTAGCACAGGGCGTGGGGCGTCTCCTCCTGCAGACTGGGTTGTTTTTTCCTGCTTTACACTTTGCTGTATTTTTAAAAATTTCTTAAAAGAACGTGCAGATGGTTTTGTAGCCTGAGAAGTTCCAACAAAACCTTTAAAAAACCTTATACATGCAAAACCCAACTCTAAAATGCTACAGAATGGAACTGGAGGCATATTTTGGAGAACTTCCTGTCCCCCCATGGCATCTCCTGGGGTGGAAGTGAGCGGAGAGGGGTCCCATATGGACTAATTCCTGGACATCTTGAACTCTGAGAGCTCAGGTCTGATCACGGAGCATCCCTGGGTCCACTTTCTTTCTTTCTTTCTTTCCTTTTTTTTTTTTTTTTTGGTTCCCACTTTTTGATGAGACCGCCAGAGTGCCTCTCAGTTCACAAATTCAGTAATTTGTGCTGAAAGGAAGAAGGAAGGAAAGAGTGTGCTTACATCAGTCGCTAGAAGCTCTTCACTGTCATCAATGCTGGCCACGGTGACCTCTCCCTGGCTCACGAAAGGGAAGTCGAAGGGATTGGTTGAAATGAGGAGCAAGTCTGCGAAACATGAAGGTCCCCTTAGCGTCTCACGCATGCGCGATGCACTCCGTTTTTCCAACGTGACTGATGTCGAGGATGAGACCAATACAACCAAGAACTTACCAATGAGTTCTGGCTTCTTGTTCGACAAGATTTGGTAGAAAATGTGGTAGCTTCTCTCGCTGGATAACTGAAATGTCACTCTGGATTTTTCTAAGAGATCTAAGGGTAATAAGAAAGAATGTGGTTTCAGGTTCCTGGGTGGTGTGTCTCTGTGGCCAAATACTGCTGTGCCCAATAGGGCGTTGACACTCACAGGTTTCAATGTCGGCTGATGCCAGCTTTCCTGTGGCTCCAAAATGAATCCGAATGAATTTCCCCTGTCCAATGGCAGGTTGACAGACATCACAGTTATTTTATTTAGATGGTACTGTGGCTGGTTTTTGCCAGGTGCTCCCAGTACAGGTGGGAAGAGTAGGGTCAGGGAGGGAGTGATGATAGAAGTAAGGACTTCCCTCCTCTTTAGCTGTCTGGCCCACAGAATCCCCATGCTGGCTTACCCATGACTCAGATAGTTCTACCCAAAACATCTGGTCCTGTTCCTCCAATTTTGGGAGGAAGATGCCCTCTCCAACTTCTGCTTGGGATCACCTTACTCTAGACAGTCCCCTTGGTTTTTATCCTGCTGTCTGGTACCTGGATTCCCAAATGCTTCTAGATACCTTTGATAGGGCTGGTTGGACCATCTTGCCAACTTACTTACCTTCTTTCCTTCCTTCCTCCCTCTCTCTTTTCCTCCCTCCCCGTCTCCTTCCTTTTCTTTATTTCTTTCTTTTGCTTACTTTCTTCCTTTCTCTCTCCTTCCTTCCTTCCACGTCTGGTGTTCTTTCTGAGATTTCTTGCTTTGGTTTTCCTTGTTGCTTACATTAGGCAAACCTAGCTCCCAGACTCAGGCCAAGCTCTCTGGCTCCCAAAATACACATTCAGAGTCTGAGTTCTCCCCTTTTGAGGGGAGGCAAGACGTGAAATTTTATGAGCGACTGGTTTCTATCACACCGTGAGCAAATCTGAAGGCAAAAATCTTGCCTTGTTCAACCACCCACAGAGTCTGGACTGTAGTCAACATTCCATTATCTTCTCACTATTTTCCAAATGAAGCTTGGGGAGAGCTGGTGAAGGGTCAGTGAAGGCGTGAGTGAGCTGTAAGTGTTGGTCTTCAGTATTGCTAGCTGCTCTGTGGAAAATGATGGAAGTTTTAGCCTGCAAATGTTTGTTTGGTGGGTGGAAGGTGGACAGGCTAACCTGGGTGATTGTGACTTCTGGGTAAGGGCCAAGAGGAGAGACCCAAGTACTCAATAAATGAGAGTGGCAATGGGGGTATCCAAAGATATCATCTTCTGTTTTAAGCTGGAGCCAGGTTAGCTCAATTCTTAACTTGGTGCAAGTATGTGCACCATATGTCTGTTGGGTAATGCACACCCAGACTGCCTACAAGGAAGACTTTTTAGTTGTGCTCTAGGAAGACAGATGTGCAGATGGGCAATGCACAGAGGACCAAGGGAAAGAAAGAAAAGTCAGGGCTCATAGCCCAGTCTCTGATGGCTGCATTCACTTTCTCCTCAGGGACCATTTCATCCTTGAGAAGCAACAACAAAGCATAAGCTCGAGATTATCCAGGTCCTGAGAAGTGTGGAGTCCTGACAGCCTCTTGCAACTACAGGCATAAGCGAGGGCTTTGCGTTGTGGTAGTCGCTCATTCCGTGGTACAGTGAGGTTAGGTAGAGGGCTGGATGTTTGTTTATTTGACCATGGGGGAAGTAAAGGCCTCTTTGGATGAGGGAAACATAAGCCAAATGTTGAAGGATGGAACAGATCCTTCAGTATCTACAACATCAACATATTCCCACGTTTTGAACTCTCCTGCTTTCCCCAGGTTTCTCCTTCTCCCAATGCCTTCTCACCTGGAGGAGTTCAAACCTGCTCACTTAATTCAGACTCAGGTTTCTATGGCTGATAAGCCAATGGAGATTGCTCAATGGACTTCAGCATTTTAAAATGCTTCCACTTAGTGAGGCCAAGTGTAGCATAAAGGGATTGCTCTCTACTTATGGAATTTTAATCACCGTGACTTCCGGATGTTCTGAGGTGATGAGCCCAGTTAGGAATGGACAGATAAATCCCTCCCACTCCCCACCCCACATTGCCAACAATAAGCCAACATATTCTTCAGTATATCTTATTATCTCAGCAGGGCTCAGTTGATCTGCATCAGTTAAGGGTAGAATAAGGCTGGCTATATTCTAGTTTATGTGGGATTTTTTTTTTTAATCCAGCATTTGAGGAGAGGATTTGGTTCTTGGGGGGCGGGTGGTAGTTAAAATTGGACTGGGTCTTACAAATCTTGAGGAGTTGTCATTCCTCACAGTCTTAGCGTTTCCAAAGGCCTCAAGTAGAGGGTTGGCCTGGATGATTTGATCTTCCAGAGTTCCCTAATAACAAACAAGAAAAAGCAAAAGGAGGACTTTGGAGTGTCTTCTGAAGGAGCCCATGGTGACTCAAAAGTGTGGATTCTCTAGGCAGGGCCCAGGGAGAGACGCTAAGCAGCCCAGCCTGGTGGCCATTGTGGATGGGTGAAGGCACCCATGGGCTCGTGCCCACCATCCAAGTTGGCTTCAGAGTCCCATCCCGGAGAGGGTCTCAGCATAGCATTAACGTGACTCTGGCCATCCCAGATTCCAGGTTTCCTCTTGATTTTTCAGACCTCCTTTCCTCTCTGATAATGCTCTATTATAAATCATGGATTTTTAGAATACATACCTCTATTAGAGTATGGATCATGACCCATCTAATATAGACATTTGGATTCAGAAGTATAAATAGAATTGAACAAAGACAGTCACTCAAGGGATTGTACAATAGAAATTGTGGTTCTCAAAACAATTTTTTAAGTCGCAAGAAATATGTCATGAGAATTTTTGCTCAGAAGTTGGCTTACAGGGACGCCTGGGTGGCTGGGTCAGTGAAGCGTCTGCCTTCAGCTGAGGTCATGATCCCAAGGTCCTGGGATTGAGCCCTGTGTGGGCTCCCTGCTCAGCGAGGAAGTCTGCTTCTCCCTCTCCCTCTGCCCCCGACTCACGCTTGCCCTTTCTCTCTCTCTAGTGCTCTCTCTCTCAAATAAATAAAATCTTAAAAAAAAGAAGTCTGCTTAGAGAAAGCAGAATTTTTACTCCCAGCCCCACCCCACCTCCCGCCCCTCAATTGCTTATCCTTCTGCCTCCAGAGCTGATTTCAAATTTCTGTCCCGCTCAGTGGTTCCCAAAGTGAACAGTGGCAACATGATAGAAATACGAAGTAGCAGGACTGTGCATGGGACTTAGGAATTTCAATCAGAAATCAACCCACCCCCGCACCCCTGCGCACCTTGCTCAAAGCATCCCTTCTCCAGGGGAAGCTGCTCAGTCCCTGGACTGTTGCAGATGGAGCCGGTGCTACCACCTATGTCCACGAGGGGGCACCACCTCCGCCGTGCCCCTCAAGCCCTCGTGGGACAGACCCTGTCCCCAGCATTCTGCTGAGCACTGAGCCCTACATACACTTGGTGCTCACCCCATCTTTATTTGTCCTTACTCCAGCAAAACTCCAGATTCAGGGAGCTCCTCACCTGCATCTTGCCTGGCTGCTGCTCCTTCTTCTTGTCCCCAGTGACCGCAATTGTTGCAAAGTACTGGATGACACGCTTGGTGTTCACGGTCTTGCCCGCCCCGGATTCTCCGCTGTGGAGTTAAAAGCAAGTACGATAGAGTAGTGGAAGGGACGGCTCTGGCTTCCAAGTCATTGTGGTGCAAACTCAGGTTACTCACGTGATGAGGATGGACTGATTATCTCGATCTGGAAAGGCAGAGGGGAGAAAACAAAATAAAGAAACCGCAACACACGGAACAAAAAAATAGGGCAGCATTCGGGGTGAGTGGACTATATGGTGATGCTGTGACTAGCAGTGTAAGGACTTGGGTGTAGCTAATCTTCCTCCAGACAGATTGTGTAGAATTCCGAACGTGGGATGTGTAGCCTGGACCGCATGGCAAGGGAACAGAGAATCCCACAGCGGGAAAGTGATTCTGGTTCATAGATCTTTAACAGCTTGCCAGCAATTTCTCATCTCCTTTTTTAACGTGGAGAGCAAGTCTCAGACTTAGGACTTGCGGGAAGGGGCAGCTTCTAATTAGGTCCTAGGACCTCAGAATACGACCTTATTTGGAAACTGTGTCACTGTAGTTGTTGTTGTGAAGATGAAGTCATATTGGGGGCACCTGGGTGGCTCAGTCTGTTAAGCCTCTGCCTTTGGCTCAGGTCATGATCCCGGGGTCCTGGGATCAAGTCCTGCATGGGGCTCCCTGCTTAGTGGGGAGCCTGCTTCTTCTCCTTCCCCCTGCTCGGGCACTCTCTTTTGCTCACTCTCTCTCTATCTCAAAAATAAATAAATAAAATCTTTAAAAAAAAAGATGAATTCAGGGCGCCTGGGTGGCTCAGTGGGTTAAGCCACTGCCTTCGGCTCAGGTCATGATCTCGGGGTCCTGGGATCGAGTCCCGCATCGGGCTCTCTGCTCGGCGGGGAGCCTGCTTCCCTCTCTCTCTCTCTGCCTGCCTCTCTGTCTACTTGTGATCTCTTTCTGTCAAATAAATAAATAAAAATCTTAAAAAAAAAAAAGATGAATTCATACTGGAGTTGGGGGCAAATCTATAAGATCTGTGTCCTTATCAAAAGGAGAGATTTGGAGACAGGTGCACACAGGGAGAATGCCACCTACAGGTGATTGTGTAAGCGGGGTGACGCTTCTACAAAGGAACCCCGAAGACAGCCAGCAAACAGCAAAGAAACTACGAGAGAGGCAGTGAACAGATTCTGCCTGTCAGCCCTCGGAAGGAGAGGACGCCACCGACACCCCAACCTCGGACTTTCTGCCTCAGACTTGGAGACAATAGTTTCTGGTGTGTAAGCCACCTGTTTTGTGGTACTCTGTCAGGCCAGCCCTAGGAAACTCCTGCAAATAGTGCTGTCCATCCTCCTTTGAAAACTGATGTAGCTTCAGCCGATTCGAAGACCTATTATTAGGCGGGCAGGAATGGCTAGGCTTGTGTGTGAGAGAGGGAGGACTGAGGTTTGGGCAACTGGAGGTTTAGTGGAGGACTCTAAGTGTCTACAGATCTCACAGGCTTGCTTCTGCTTCTTAAGTCTGCACCAGACCAAGTCAGGTGAAAGGAGGACAGACGAAAGTGACTCAAAACATAGTGACATGGCAGTATTACCATGTGTCTATTTTCTGTGCCATTCTGGGAATTTAGGGAAGAGAAAGAGGAGCCCGAGTCTGGGGAAGAAGGCAGTGTGGGAACATTGCTATGCCCAGTGCCCTCTAGTGGCTAGTAATCTAGTCTCTCTTCTTCTAAGGATGCTCATGTTGGGCAGGGGCGGGGGTGTTGTTCTTTGGGTGTGGGGGCAGAACATCTCCCTGCATTCCGCATTCCCCCGAATAAGCAGGTGCACAGCATGGCTCCATTGGGGAACACTGGCCTATGCACTGTGGCTTTTTTTTTTAAAGATTTTATTTATTTATTTGACACAGAGAGAGAGATCACAAGTAGGCAGAGAGGCAGGTAGAGGGGAAGGGGGAAGCAGGCCCCCCGCTGAGCAGAGAGCCCGATGCAGGGCTCGATTCCAGGACCCTGAGATCATGACCTGAGCGGAAGGGAGAGGCTTAACCCACTGAGCCACCCAGGCGCCCCTGCACTGTGGCTTCTAATGGGAGACCTGCATCTCTGGCTTTTCATCATGAAATCATTGGAGTCTCCTAAGGTCATCTTGACCATTGCCCCATTCACATGATCAAGGCCTCTGAAGGGTTTGCATAATTAGCTAAGAACCAGTCCAGTTAAAGGGATTGCATAATTAACTAAAAAAACTGTTGTTGTTGTTGTTTTTTTTTTTTTAATATGTATTAAAGAAATCGCTCACCGGTCAGCATGAACTGGTAGGCGTTGTCGGAGATGGAGAAGATGTGGGGCGGGGCCTCCTGACGCTTTTTGCCTCGGTAGGCGGCCACCACCTCGGGGTTGTACACCGGCAGCCACTTGTAGGGGTTCACGGTGACGCAGAAGAGGCCCGAGTAGGTCTGAGAAAACCAGAAAATGTGACATGTGGATCTTGTCTTTACCCAGAGGGATAGATGGAATAGGGAGAGGCCCAAGGATGCTCACGTAGATCATCCAGGCTGCATAACGCTCTTTGAGGTTGTACAGCACAGCGGGCTCGTGCAGGTGGGTCATCATGGCCATGTCCTCGATCTTGTCAAATTTGGGAGGGTTCATGGGGAAGACTTGGTCACTGTTGAGAGTGAGTGTCTGGGGATTGAGAGGAAAAGCACACAGTGGAGAGGAAAGCCAACGCTCTCAGCCCCGCTCTACTTGGTGTGGTGGAAGGAGGGAGAGACGGCGGTGTAATCACCGCCACCCCCCACCATGACCATGAATAGCTTCATGGGTCATTTCCATTCCCAGAGATGATCCACAAATAACTGTCCTTGATTAACCCAATTCTGGTCAAGTGTATAGCCAGTTCAGGTCTGATGTCCCAACCCTCCTCTCCCCCACCCCCCGGTCAGCGTGTCATTGTGTGTGCCAAGAACGAGTTACAAGTGTGCACAGCAACAGAGCCCTTCAGCCCTCAGGGTCCAGGTGGGACTCAGGATGGCCCAGACCAAAGCAGATTGCCTCTCTTTACCCCCATTTGCTTTGAGAGTTTCAACAAGACAAAGGTTGGAAACTTGGGAAGGAATACTCCAATGTATTCTGTGCACTTCCACTTAAATACTTCTGCTCACGTAGGTTCCTTTGTCTGCACTGTCTTCACTGAGGTTATGTTTAGAAACCCTCAAAGTTCAGCTCAAGTCACGTCACTTCCATGACCTGTTGTCTGTCTCCCCGTCTTTTCAAGAGTTCCATAATTCCTCACATCTCTGCTCTAGTACTTACAACATTTGAACTTGCAGCATGGCCTGTGGCTGAACAATATTTCTGAGACTATTACTTAATTTCCCTCCTCTGGGTTCACCCCCTCCTGACTCCCCATTCAAGCATACAACTGGGTCTGCATTCCATTACTCATAACAGGTAGAAAAATAGGGTAGCAATGAGAAAGAGCCTATAAGGCTTTCTGGCTACAGTTTTCCCAAAGCCCAAGACCTTAGAAAAGCTTTGAGGGTTTTAGTGAAAAGACAAAAGGAGAGGGATTTGTTTGGGACATGCCAAATCCCTTGAGGAAAGGAGATTTTTTGCTCCACTGTCCTCACTAGAGACACCCAAAGTAGCACAGGGAAGATGGAAAAGTCTGTGCATCCTGAAGCTTCAAAGACAGGGACTTGTTTCTTAGCAGATCATTCAGAGTCGGGGTGAGGGGTGGTGGTGGCAGTGGTTAGATCCTCAGTGTGGTACTGTATAAGGTCCTGAAAATGAGACACAACCATGGGAGGGGATCCCAAGAAGGACTGAAGAAAATTTATTTCCCTCCCAGTGAAAAGAGGCTGACATTAGAGGTTAAGTTCTGTAAACAAACAAGCAATAAAAGAAATAACCTCTTCGTATGCCTGAGTTTGTGAACTGAGAGTCATACCTTCCAGGCATATCTTGATTCCTACACTAGATGGTAAACTGTGGGAGAGCAGGTGCTGAGATTTGCTTGCATTGCAAAGGGATGGACGCTAGATGTGGTGGGTGTCCAGCAAATGTTGAATTGAACGATGCAAGGTGATTCTCGACATTAAGCTAGCCATCACTTTCAGTGCTTGATCTGGAAGTCACTTTGCAGCCTAAGGAGGGATATTTGCAGGGCCCACCCAGCAGCGATCAGCACCAATCTCTCCCTTAAATTGTCCAAACTCTGCTGCCCTCAACTTCCCTTTTCTCCAAAGTAGACATCACAAAAACTGTCAAAGCCCATGTCCTGGAAAATTGAAAAAAGTAGAGTGAAAGTGTTTGGGATATGAGCTTTCACTGGTGACTTTGCTACAGAATAGGTAAGTGTATGTAATGTTCTATCTTCAGATTCCTATGGACCTGCACGCGATTTCTAATATCCCAGTCCAAAGAAAAATGAGGATGCGGATGCCCAATTGATCGAGGACATCTGAGATCTATACTTACCCTGTCATCCAGGGTCTTGACTGTGACTTTGTCATTCTCCCTGCTCTGGATCATACCTTTCACGTACATTTCCTTATCATCCACGGCAAAGCAGGCTTTCTTAGAATCAAAGGGGCGGTTTTGTGTCTCGATTCTCTCCTTCTCTGGCTTCCGCAGGTAGGGAGCTGCTTCTCCAAAAATGGCCATTTCTGCATCAGAGCTCATGACAGCAGGGGGCTCTGGGAAGACCACAGAGATGGCTGAGTCTAGAGCTTGCAAAGATTCCTGAATGGGAAGGGCACCACCCTGTTATTTCCATGCAGACAGGGGGCCCAATCAAAAGTTCCTGGGATTCATTTAGCTCCTGGGGAACCCAGAACCAGGTCTGGGGACTTAGATAGGGCAAGTGGGAGTGAGCTAAAGGAGAGACCGTACTCTCAGAAAAACATTTGAGGGGTTATTTTCACCCCTGATTGCTGATTTGGGGGGCTATCTGTTAGTTCAGTCCCTCACACGGAAGGAAGTCTGAACCAACAAGAATGAGCCTAATAAAGGTGAGCCCAGTGAAGAGGGATTTGGGAAATACTTCCTTAATTACACATCATGTTTGAGCCCCATGATCTCAGTGTCATCCCCAAATCTTAAGGGCATCTGAAAAGAGTTATTGGAATGTTGATAATTCCTAGTAGAAATCTCAGATGGCCCAATGTCACTTTTTTTCTCCAAGTCACCCCCCTTTTCTTGGGCCCTTCTCTGGTTTCCCCTGCTTAGAAGCCAGAAAAATCTGGCTTTAAAGCTCCAGTGCTGAACTCGGTCAAACCACTTAGCTTCTCTGGGCCCCTGTGTATTTCCACTCAAAATGAAGTAGCAAGTCGAGCTCATTTCTAAGGCCCCTGCATATGGTACGGTTCTCAGATTCCTTTTCTGCTTCTGCATCTGATTGTCCAGCACGCTCTGGATTCTGACCCCTGGACCCAACCACTTCTTCTCCCCACTTTGCTTCCCTTCCCTTGTCCTCCCCTTCCTCTTCCCACTCATTCTCCTGTAACTGATTATAGAGTGAAGTCACACGCATGTATCCCCATAGCTCTCTTAAGAAAAGTGCATATTTTTTTAATAAGGCTTTTTACGTTTCCCATTAAAAGTCAGAGAATTGAATTTTATGTTTCTCCCTTGGAAGCCAGATCCCCCATTATGAAATCGCCCTCCATTTGTTAACTTGTTTTGCTATTCCTTCCCGCTCCTCTGGGGTTTTACTTTTACAGAAAGAGAAGCATCTGCTTCCCTCTGTACATTATTTGGCTCAGTTACATCTTAATTGTACTTTGTCCACTGGTTCTGCTGAACCATGATGGTTTGAGTTTTATAGGAGATTGGAAGTCAGTAGGGCTCCCAGAAAGAGGGCCCCTGGCCTGCGGGCATTATGCTGGTTCAGACTTTATTTGTTCCTGACTAGTGAATCAAGACAAATTTGTGCAGGGGTGCCCGGGTGACTCAGTTGGTTAAGCGTCTGCCTTTGGCTCAGGTCGTGATACCACGGTCTCACGGGAGGAGATCTTGGTGGGTAGCCTGCTTCTCCCTCCCACTTGTGCTCTCTCTCGCCCCCTCTCTCTCTCAAATAAATAAATAAAATATATAAAAAAAAAGAATTCATGTACATAGCTTTGCCATTTCCTTACAGTGGTCCCCAGGGTTGTTGTGGCTTAAGTGAGCTTTCCAATAGCGGTGTTTCTCCAATCTTGTGTTCTCAGAACCCCTTCACACTCTCAAATATAGTTGAGAGCCCAGCAAGCTTTGGTTTCTGTTGGTCACACCTACAGATATTTATCATATTACAAATTACATTACATGTTAACATACCTAACATTTTTATGAAAATGACTATATTTTGAAAAATGAAAATAAATTATTAGGAAGAGTGCATTGTTTCTCATTTTTATGACTTTCTTCTTTATTATTATTTTTAAAAATTTTTTTTGGACAACCCCACAGGCGCCCAGGGGGTTCCCACCTGCCCCCCCCACACCAAGGGACGCAGGGCACACGCACACGCACAGCTCGACGGGGCCATTGGGTAGCCCCCTCCTGATGGCCATGCAAAGACCGTGGCATGGCGCAGCAGCCCCGGCCCCGGGGGGTCTTCTTTATTTTTTAAAATAGATTTTATCTATTTATTTGAGAGAGAGAGAGAGAGAGAGTGAAAGAGCATGAGTGGGGGGTGGGGTGGGGGCAGGGAAAAGCGGGCTCTCTGTGGAGCTTGATCCGAGGACCCCAGATTCATGACCTAATCTGAAGGTGGACGCTTAAATGACTGAACCACCCAGGCGCAACTTTAGATCTTTCTTTAATGCCTACCGAATAAAAGACAGCTGGATTTTCATGTCTGCTTCTGTATTCAGTCTGTTACCAGAAGGCTTTTTTTTGGTTAAAGTAAATACAGACAATCTGCCCTTATATAATTATATAATTTGGAAGTAAGTTATATACAGTTATATAATAAGGAAGTAATTTGGAAGAGGTAATATATGTTTATAAAAAATAAAATTAAAAAAAATTAATAAAAAAATAAAAAAAATAAATAATAAAACAGACTTTTAAACAACAAAAAAAAGAAATATTCAAATATTCAAAAAGCATTTTCACAGTCTTTTCCTTTTCTTCTTAAACATTTATGTATATGGGTGTGTATAGATGTGTGTGTGTATATATATATATATATATACACATATATATATATATATTTATTTATTTAAGATTTTATTTATTTATTTGACAGATAGCACAAGCTGGGGAGCAGCAGGCAGAGAGAGAGAGGGAGAAGCAGGCTCCCTACTGAGCAGGGAGCCCAGATATGGGGCTCCATCCCAGGACCCTGAGATCATGACCTGAGCCGAAGGCAGACGCTTAAGCGATGGAGCCACCTAGGCGCCCCTCAGTAAAAATTTTTAAATAAAATTAAACTCTTTTCAGGGCCAGTGTATAGCAATGACAATGACTCTAAGTGTGGTTTGGTGCCATGCCTTCATTTGTAATAAGACACCGGAAGTTTTATCTGCCTTTGCTTTTGCATCATCAGGTTAACACAGTGAGAAAAGGCAAATGGCATCTAGGTCTTATGATGAAAATTGTTTGGTTCTCATGTTCCTCCTGCAAAATTCTTAGGGCTCTCCAAAGATCCATGGGCCCCTCTTGAGAATGAGGAAATCTTGTCGGGTTGCCGGTTTCTGACCGTACATGAGTCAGACTAAGTTAGCATGAAGCATGGTACCCAAAACACTGGAAAATGGTCCGCATTCAAATCATCTGCAACAGAATTTCTGGGGCTGGGACTGGGGAACCTGAATTTTTCCCAAGGGCCTCAAAACCAGTGATATGTGGGAATCACTAGCTTAAGGCATTATTTTGCTTCCCCAAAGCCATGGCATGGTCCCTTTGCTCATACACAAAATGACTTCGGGCAACTATTTCTTAATTTTAATGATGATGTGCTCATTAAATCTATGATTTCGTCAAAATCTAATTGTCATCAATTGTAAGAGATATTATTTTGAGTTTCAGAAACAAAGGAAAAAATGCATCTGATGACAGTTCTCCTTTCATTGATTACAAGATGCTCTTCAAGTTCAGAGATAAGATTTTGTGAAAAATGCAAAGAAAATGAAAATTGATCAAGTAGGGTAATGTGTATTGTATCCGTTCAGGCTGGTGGTGTAAGGCAGTGTTTCTCACATTTCAGTGTGCCTACGAGTCCCACAGAGTGTCTTGCTGAAATGCATGTTGTGATTCAGCAGGTCTGGGGTGGGGTTGAAATTCTGAATACCTAACACATTTCTCAGTGGATGGTCCACATTTTCACAGCAAGCCTACGGAGTGGGGTGACTTTCAAAAACTAATCTAAGGAGGGACTCCTGGGTGGCTCAGTTGGTTAAGCATCGGACTCCTGATCTCAGCTCTGATCTTGATCTCAGGGTCTTAAGTTCAAGCCCTGCATCGGGCTCCACGCTGGGCGGGGAGCCTACTCCGAAAAGAAAAAAAAAAAAACAAAACCACAAAAACAAATCTAAGGGGAAAAGGAATCAGTGTAAATGAAAGTATTAATTGACAGGACTGGTATTAAATGGGTGCCACAAAACATGTGATGTAGCATAAGAACAAAGCCTGAAGTCAGGGGGAAACCATAGTGGCTCATGGTCATCTCTGAGAAATAAGACCTCTGTCTTGTGGGTTTCAAGTCATGACCAGTTTGGAGGTGCAGACTTCTCCTTTTGGCCACTACTCTAACCTGGACTCAGAACCCAGTGTCTCCTAATGTTACGATCTAGATGAGGCACGAGTTGTGTCTGCAATATTCCCGCAGAGGCGTTATCCCACCTACTTGAAGACCTTCAAGGACAGACAGCTCTTTTCTTCTAAGGCAGTTTTCACAGGCTGAAGATTCTTCTCGAATTAACCTAAAATCTGGCTTCCTGTAACCTCAGGACAATCGATCCTCATTCTGTCTCACCGTAACAGCAGAAGGAGTTCAAACCTACTTCTTAGGAGACCGCCATACACCCACGTGTTGGCTGCTCCGTGTTCTCCTTCACTCTATCTTCTCCATGTGACACAACTTTATCCTCTCCATGTGACAGAACCCCAGCTGTATTTTCATCTGCTTCTTCCGTGACATGCTTCTGAATCTCCTTTACTTTCATGGTGACCCCACTCCTGTTAATCTCCCGAAGTGTGACATCCAAACCACATGTCGCCCTCCAGCAGCCTGTGCCCACCTCTCTTGACCCAGGTGTAATGCCTGAGGTGGTGACTGCCTTTTGGCAATGCCATCACCCTGCTGACTCATCGCTCACTGTCAAGCCAAACCCCTCAATCGTCTGTCTGCGTGCGGTTGCTAAGTCAAATCTTCTCGCCATATTTTCGCACCTGTGCTTTGGAACCCAACGATGAAACCATCCATTCCTGGCTGGTAAGCTTAGCCTTGTTAGGTCTGATCCAACTTTCTAGGTGTGACTCATGGTGCCCCGGGACTCTACCCTTCCAAAGTCCCCTAATTAGTTCCTTCTCTGTTCCCAAAGCTCGACCTGCTTATATCCCTGCAGAGCTGTGTCCCTTCAACCACCAAATCTGTTTGTTTCTTTTGGGGGCTCCTCATTGAGACAGCCGTCCCAGCCCACTTAATCTCCGTTTGCCACCTGAGTGCTCCCCCTTCCTCTGTCTGCTGCTCTGGATTTTCATCCCTCCCCTGGGAATTTCCCAGCCACTGTATCTTGTCAGCAATTGTGGGGTCATGACTCAATCATACTTTGCTTTCCTGGGTCCTGATTCGTCTAGAATGGTCTCTAATAAACACAAAATTTGCAGGACGAGTGGCAAGGAATAGGTTTTTTATTATGGCCCTGAGTATAGGTTTGAATTGATCTCTCTCGATTCTCCCAGTGTTATTTGTGAGTAAAGGCACAGGTGGGTGGATTTAGGGGTGTAGACATGGCTCAAGGAGTAGCAACGTTAGCCCGTGGATGAAAACTAAGTCACGACAGTATAAACATTAGGTTCTGAGCCAACTAACTATAGTGACCTGGAGCCTGCATGTCAAAATAACTCCTCTTGGTATAATAAGCAAATTTGGGGAATGATTCTTCTTTTGGTTGAACCTCCATATTTTGAAATTTGCCTTTTGGAATACTTAAGTAATTGGCTTCAATTTCCTCCGTTTTCAGTTCTTATGAATGCGGGAAGAATGAACATCCATAAAACAGCATTCGTTAATTTAATTATTGCATTCTCTGTCTGGTTGAAACTTACTCTTACCTTCTTGGTTTCCGAAGTGACGTCCTTCAGGAACAAGATGTCTTCTCGGGGGTTAGTTCAGAAACCAAAAGGAAACAAAAACAAAGACCAGATGAACGACAACGAATTTAAATAAATATAGAAATTGTGTTTGTTCCTAGTTCTGCTTTTAAATAGGTACACAGTAGATGTGGCGTGGAATTGTATTTGCCATTTCCCCCCTTTGCTGAAATGATGACTCCTTAAGTAAATGGTTAATTACCACACACGATTAACACTTTAAAAAAAAAAAGTATGTTCTGTGTGTGCAAAGTGCCACATCAGCTCCCTAAGGAGGTACAGAGAAGAATAAAGACAGTCTCTACCCTACATGAATGCAAAATTTAGTAAGGGCTAAGAGAAATGCTCAAATTAATCTTCGAAAGACGAAGAGTAACACCAATTCTCTAAGACCCTAAATGAAATGTTATGGGGACTTAGAGGATGCTTCCGGCTAAGAGTAGGGGACTGTGAGTGGTCAGGAAAAAAAGAAAGGAGGGAGGGGGAATGATTCAAATTGTAACTCGGATGCTTGGAGCCAGTAGCCAAATTCTTTTGGCAGTAAGAGAAAGTGGTGAATTATAGGAAAGGCTCCTTTAAAGGATCTAGGAAGGGCATCCTTTAAATATTCTAAATTCTCCTAGAGAAGATGAAGGTACATAGGCAGCTGAAAATTCATCTAGGACTAAAATATCTCTGATTGCAGGAGTTTATAATCTACGTGATGATCTCCAGGAGCTGTGAGAGTCAGAAACATTTCAACATCAAATTTAATTTAAAGAGACTTCCCGCGTATTACACAGTACTTTGGTAGTAGAAGCGGGGGAGCATGTCGTGAAATGCCATTTGGGCAGGAAGAGACATTTCAACACTTGGCTTACTATTTTGGTTGCCCCTTCCTTCTTTCTCTTATGAGTCTCTGCTAATCTCCAGCTAGCCCCTAAAAGTCTTCCCAATTTTTTCAAGAAAGAACGAATTGGTTACGTATTATATCCTGAATCCTTAGTTCCAAAGAAGTAAGACTTGGACACAGAATCTCAGTTTCTTAATACCCGCTCTACTAAGAAGCTCTTGTAGTTTCTTTGTACTTTGGTTTCTTTTGTAAAATGGGACAGACGGACCAGAAAAAACCTCCAAGTTTCCTTTCAGCCCTGTGAATGTATGACGGAAAGCACTTTGGTAGAGATGGGGGCAGGGAGTGAAAATGTCACAAGCCTCCCAATCCTGGAGCCCCTCTGGGACCCCTGCTGGGTCAGACATGATCCAGCCCACAGTCTGCAAAGGATGCCATGGAAGACAAGTCTGGAAACCAGCCAATCATGACCAGGCTATGGTGCATCCTAGAACAGATCAAATCCTTGGGAGAAATTCTTCCTGTAGTCATCTCCCAGAAATCCTGACATGGGAACAAAATTTTCAGTACCCATAAAAATCTCAAATAATAGTTCAAAGCAATCACAGAAGGGAATATCACAAATTAACAGGGGTTTAGGGACACCTGGGTGGCTCAGTAGGTTAAACGTCTGTCTTCAGCTCAGGTCACAATCCCAGGGTCCTGGGATGGAGCCCCATGTTGGGCTCCCTGCCTTTTGCTTTCCCTACTTGGGCTCTCTCCTCTCTCTGACCAATAAATAAATAAAATCTTTAAAAACAAAACCAAATTAATGTGTTTATTTGCCAACTCCAAGGTAGAACCCTGACCTAAAAAATCAGGGGTGGGGGGAGCTAGCATCATATTCCGTTTTATTCTGCAAGTCATTATCATTATTATTATTATTTGGTCTCTTGATGGCTTATATTCTTTTCTTTTTACTCCTTGTAAAAGCTTCTTGAAAGGCAATAACCTGTCTTGCCATCTCGTCACCCATCTTGCCCTTAACACCAGACCTTAAACCTAGTAGGTCTTCAATAAAGACTACTGTATGGCTGGTCCTCCTTGACCAGTAACCTTAATCACAGCGGCATGGAGCAAACAAGTGGGCACTTGTGGGTACTTACCTTGAGATGCTGCGGCGAAGCAGTTTCAAGAGTGCGGGCCCCCAGCTCTCTTTATACTCCCAAATCTGCCAGCCCAGCACTCTAACTTGGCTATGTTTGGGGGATCACCGTTTACTTGTGAGATGTAAATGCGTCGTAGCCCTGATCTCTCACTCTTGTTAAATTACTTGGATAAATGACCAGCGGAGGCTGCATAATGCCAAGTCAGCTGTGTAGGGATTTTGACGTTGGACACAGATCTTTGAGACTTAGAGAGTCCTAGGGGCTGAGTGCACTGGGGCAGAGTGTGCTGAGAAGGTCAGCGAAGGGCAGGACCACAGGATGAATTGTCAAGCAATGGGCAATCGATAGCATGGACCGTAAATCCATCTCAACCACCTAGCTGGATGTGAGGAGGTGTGTGCCTCTTCTCAGAAGTTTCTGGAAAATTTAAGATGGACCATTGGACCCATCCAGTGTTCGTTATTTATTTATTAGTTAAAAAAGTGCACTGATGAAGGAAAGCTTTCTAAAACGTATTACATACCATCTTGTGTTTTTAAATATGTATCTGCAATAGAATTTAACTTTTTCTGGCTCACTCAGGTGTCTGGGAGATGATGGAATGCAGTCATCTGGGATATTGTCTTTTTTGTTTTTGTTTTTGTTTTGGGGGTATGTTTTTCCCTGTGCTGATTTTTTCTAGATTGTTATGGATTGTGTTTATCTTTTAGTTTTTTATTTCTTCACCTCCATGACCAGGCTCTCAGGTGTGGTTAGAATGCTTGCCTCTACCAGCCTGAGTCTGCTTTTTCCAATCTAATGGGGAAACAGATTACAAAAGTCATTCCGAGCTAGCTAAAAAGTGTCAGGGAGCTCCAAATGGAGTTCTGGAGTTCTGATGAAAATATATGGTCTTTGTGACAAATTTTGTGGTTGCTGGGGGGGGCGGGGTTTGGTTTCATTTTGTTTTTTGCTAAAACATAAGCAACGGTCGAATATGTAGGAACCTTCCAGCCGTGGACAGGGATACAGAGTGATCTGCTTCCATTGTCTGTGAGCAACATTTGCTGAATCGAGATTCTCATTCAGTCCTCCCGTGGGTAGTCTCGTGCGGGTGGGGAACTGCCTAAGGACAGTCCTCGAGAGTTGGGATAAAATGGAGGGTAGAGGGGTGCCTGGGGGGGGTTAAAGCCTCTGCCTTCGGCTCAGGTCATGATCCCAGCGTCCTGGGATGGAGCCCCACATTGGGCTCTCTGCTCCGCGAGGAGCCTGCTTCCTCCTCTCTCTCTCTGCCTACCTCTCTGCTTACTTGTGATCTCTGTCTGTCAAGTAAGTAAATAAAATCTAAAAAAAAAAAAAATGGAGGGTAGAGGAGGAACAGACAGGAATAGGACCTCCGCGTGGTGTTTTCCGAAGCGGGCTTGACAGAGTGCTGGTTTTGAGGGAAGCTGTGAGGTAAACAGTCCCGGAGTTAACTGAGTTTAGGAAATGTGGCAAACCCTGTTCCCTGCCTCAGAGCTTTGCCACAAATATGTACATATTCAGGGATCAGAGGCTTCTCTCTGTGAAGAAAGAGGAGTAACTATGGTACCTGGGATCTGGTGGGGGATCACCATCCTGGTCTGGGCTTCAGAAAACAAAGGCGGGGATAGGGGGTGTGGGGGGCTGCTGAAGGCTGTAATCCACATGGAGGGTGTCTCTGTTCCTTAGTAGCATTTGTCTCAGAAGAAAATAGCAGAACCATCAGGCATAAACACAGCTGCCTTTATTCGAGGGACAGCCTTTTGTCTGTAGCAGATGCTCAGTCAATGTTCCTGTGAATAAATGAATCAAGAGGATTCATGGGGAATCTGTGAGGCAAGAAGAAGGGAAATGGAGTCAGGCTCAATCCGACTTCATCGTCGTGGCTTATGCTCATTAAGAACTCACCACACGCCAGGCTTGAACCATACTGGCTCACTGAACTTCATCACCGTTTCTTTTGAGAGGTAAGTGGTAATGTTTTTCTACCGACCTTTTTCCAGGGAAGGAAATTGGGCTACTGACAATGGAAGCGGCTTCCCTAAGGCTACACAGCTAGGAAAGTGGCAGGAATGGAATTCGAACCTTCTCTGGCTTGAGAGCCACAAGATCATTGCCCCAGAGGAGGAGCTGGTAAGGATGTGGGACGGAGTACGTGGACAGGAAAGTCTAAGCCACTTTTCCAAGGTCAAGCTAAGTGCCCAAATGAGTGGAATGTGCCATGGATTAGAGGTAGGTGTAGGGCACTTGAAACCCCTCAAGCATGTTGTATAGGTGAAGTTGGATCAGAATGGTTCTTGATGCAGGGATACTGCTTTGGAGGAGGAAGAGATCTGGAGCGGAGTGGGAATGGCAGAGATAATCATGAACTTCTTGTAGTACTTCACACAGCACTTGTGTATATTTCATTATGTTTAATTTTCTTTGTAAACCTGAGGGGTTCATAGTATTCATATTCAGATTATTATTATTTCCATTTTCCAAAAGGGGAAACTGAGGCCAAATAGGGGTCAAGTAACTGGTCAAAAGGTCCCCCAGCTGGTGGGCAATAGAGTCAGAATTGAAATCCAGGGTTTCTGATTCCAAAGACTTGCTTTCTCCTTTATTCTGGGCTCTCTCTCTCTCTCTTTTTTCTAAGCTTTATTTATTTATTTGAGAAATAGTGAGAGAGCAAGAGAGCATGAGCACAAGTAGGGGAGGGGAGGGTGAGAGAGAATCTCAACCAATGGAGCCTGACTTGAGGCTTGATCCCACAACCCTGAGCCGAAAATCAAGAGTTAAATGCTTAATCGACAGAGCCACCTAGGCACCCCTATTCTGTATCCTATCTTAAAGAAAAGGGACTATTCCATGGATGAGAGGAATAGGGAGGAGGTTCTAGGCTTTGGGATCATGGCTTTGAAACAAGACTGCCCTGGGTGTGTTTCAGGAGGGCTGGTCGGGCAAGCCTGGAACAGAGGGTTGGGGTGGACTCATGGGTAGTGTGGAGGTAGAGACCAGATAAGTGAGCAGGGCTCATCTGTGAAGAGCTTCCAAGGGCCTGTGAAGGAGTCAGGACATTGTTCTGAGATCCCTGGGAAACTCCTGAGGTTCTAAGTAGAAAAATGAGCGTATATATATTTGAAGATGATTCTAGAACTGATGGTAGGGTTTAATGGACAGGGGAGAACATGGGGGAGCCTAGAGCCATTTAGCAACTATTTAAAAAACCTTCTTGTAAAACTTGCTGAAATGATTACACAGGCTAATCAGAGCCCGCGGGGCAGGTGGGCAATTAGAGAATTAAATTATCCCCTAGATGCCTCTATGGATTCAAATCTGTGTGAAAACTCCCAGCAGCCCTGGAGGGCTGGTTGTCACAGGGGTTGTGCCTTGCCTCTGAGTCCATCAGATTCAAGGAGAAAGTCCATTTTCCTTCCCACAGATGCTGCATCAAATGTGGATCAAAGTGTTTCTGCCTCACTGGTCCACGCAGGCACAGCAAGAAGAGAAAACTTTTAAACCCCGAAGGGTGAAAGACCCCTGTGAGATGTAGACTTATTTTTTGAGGTCCTAACCCCACATTATATCAATATATTATAATCTACTTGCATTGAATACAAAAAATAATCATGCTATCAAATGAAGAGGGCCTTGATTCTTTAAGAGAACTGAGATATAAAAGGAAAGAGTAGGGGAACCTGGGTGGCTCAGTCGGTTAAGCGTCTGACTGTTGATTTCAGCTCAGGTCTTGATCTCAGGGTCGTGATTTCAAGCTCCATGTTGGGCTCCATATTGGTTGTGGTGCCTACTTAAAAAAAAAATTAATGAGAGGAAAGAGAAAATGCAAGGAAGACCCTGGAGGCATGATCCATGGGACTTGATGACTGCCAGGTTTGAGAAGGGAGGAGGGACCTTTCCTAGCTTTCTCATGGCTCTCATTTCAGCCTAGGAATCTAGGGTCATGACCCCAGTCCAGAGGTAATACAGAAAAGAGAAAAGATGAGTTTAGACTTTTGTCATTTTGAGGTTGAGATGACAGGAGGGAGAGACAAGTGTTCAAAGTTTAAAGAAGTCAAGGTTGAAGATGTAGGTCTATGGGGAAGGGGGCAGTGGCAGGGGGCTGTCACCTGTATGGGCTGACCTTTGAACTCATTAAGGAAGTTGAGCTCCCAGAGGAAGGCTGTATGTTTAGGAGGTGGGAGGAGGGAATGAAGACAGGAAGAGTGGGGAGAAAATGTTATTCTGTAGATAAGCAAATACCTGAGTGAGGTCTTGTTGGAGCCAAAAGAGCCAATGGGTCCATATTTTACTTCTGCCGTTTACTGACTATGGCAAATCACTTTACCTCTTTTAGCAACGATGTAGATGCAAAAGCTTGCAGATAATTCTATTTCTGTCCAAGCAATGAGGATGGTGTGGAGAATCAAATGAAATATTGTCATCTCTGTCTAGACATGGCTGTCTCTGCATGCAGTCTGTTTCCAGCCCATGCCAAACCTTATGTCTCCATCTGTGTCCTCCTTGGCATAGACCAAAGCATGTAATCCATTACCACCAAAAACCCAAGTGAGCAATGTGGACTTTACTGAAGATATTGTAGTGGAGGCATGGAAGGGTTATATTGCCATCCTAGATTTAAGTATTCAAAGTGTGCATCAGAAATGTCACTCTAGGGATGACTGGGTGGCTCAGTCAAGCATTGCATTTGGCTCAGGTCATGGTCCCAGAGTCCTGGGATGGAGCGCTGCCTTGGGCTCCCTGCTTGGTGGAGTGCCTGCTTCTCCCTCTCCCTGGGCTATCCCCCTGCTTGAGCTCTCTCTTTTTCTCTCTCTCAAAGAAATAACCAAAATATTAAGGAAAAAAAAAAGAGAAATGTCACTCTACAAAGTCCATTTTCCTTCCCACAGATGCTGGTGGTTTATTTGTTTTCTTCCCCTGGGGTGTCTCTGCCTCTGCTGGTACTCAGCTGTTCCTCTGTTCGGAGAGCCTTTTAGCTCTGCCATAGACGTGCTTTCCCATCTTCTTCATCTGGTTACTCAACAAGATAAATGTCCTTAAATAAAGAAGACCACTTTTGGCCTTCCCAAGTTTGGTGACCACCTACATTTATACTCATATGCCCTTTGGGGGAATCTTATCTTTATCCCACTGCTATCCCCCATAGACCATAGCTCAAACACCACACCGTCCTCCCATCTCTCCCACATCAGAGAGGGGTTCCGTGAAGGATGGCTTTCTCCATTCTTGTTACAAAATCAGTGTGTCAACTTGAAAGTCAAGGAAGACTTATTATGTGTCCAAAGAAGGCAAGGGAGGTGATATTTTCAAGAGAGAGGAACTCACGGAGAGCACTGCTGAGAAGCCAGAGAAAAACAAGACCCAAAAAAGGGCACTGGGTTGGTCAGGGAGGAGCTCTTGACATTCATAGCAGCAGGATGGTGGGGGTGGAAGCTTTGAAGGCAGGGATTAAGGAGTCAGCAGGTGTTAAGGAGGAGGAAAAAGTTTTCCTGGTTTTCCTAGGAGCAAATCTCTCCACCAATCATTACACAAGGTGCAGTCAGAGGAACCGTAAATTTGGATGGTGCAAGAAGGAGAGAGAGAGCAGTAGCAGGGCCAAAGAGAGGGGATGAGGAAACAAGTGTGATGAAGGTCATTCCTCAGAGGGCTACTTGAGAAGAAAGGGCAATTAATTGTGCTGATGGTGGGATCATACCTTACCCCTCACAGCTATGTAAGAGCTTATGTAACAGATGAAATTTCAAAAAGCAGCAGGAAGTTCCTTGGCCAGGAACAGAAATTTCTGGGTGAATGTCATAAGACAGGTACATTCATGAATGACACTACTGCCTATCTGAATTGCCTGATTAAAGATTTGGGTGAGAAAATTAGATTCCAGAACCAGAGGGAACCTGGAATATTATCTAATCCAACTCTGACCTTACGGAATCAGAAACTGAGACTCTGGGCAAAGTACCTAGTTAACGGTAAAGGTAGAAACAGACCTCCCACCCCTCCCCCCTTGCCATTCTACTCCCAAGCCCAAGAAACCTAGATCAAAACTTTTTTATATGTAACATATACCCTTCTTCACTGCTGGCGTTTATACATGGAAATTTTGCAAAGCACAGTTGATAGGGGATTAACAAGAGAATATTTAAATAGATTCTCTTTAAATCTCAATGAGGGAAATAAATAAAATCTTTAAAAAGGCAGGGGGTGCACCTGGGTGGCTCAGTCATTAAGCATCTGCTTTCAGCTCAGGTCATGATCTCAGGGACCTGCATTGGACTCCCTGCTCAGGGGGAGGCTTGCTTCTCCCTCTCCCATTCCCCCTGCTTGTGTTCCTCCTCTCACTGTCTCTCTCTCTCTGTTAAATAAATAAATAAAATCTTAAAAAAAAACTCAATGAGGAGATAGATTGATCAGCTTTACAAGTGGGAAAACTGAAGCTTGGCAAGGTTAAGGGGCTAGTCAAACAGCTAGTCAGTGGCAGAGTGGGAACTAGGACAAATATCTCTGTCTCCAAGTCCAGTTTGTCTTTTCAGTACAAGACAGCTGCTTCTGGCTTTGGAAGAGCCTGTAAGACACTAATGCTCTCAGAATTATACACGCTTCTCAGAATTACACACAAGCCAGGCACCCTTCTCTGAAACAACACAGAGGGATTGCAGGGATGGTCTGGGAACACTGTGTTCGAGGAAGAAATCCTACCAGCGAGGTCTGTTCAGTAAACTGGAGACTTCCCTGCCTGGCCTCAAAACCTGGATCAGTGCCTGCGAGCATTAGGGTCTCCTGTCACTTGCCTGTCATTTTTGTCCATTAGTTGTGTTTTGGTTAGTCTGGTTGCTCAAAGCCTCATTTGAGCGAGGAACAGCATGACAACTTACTTTCGATTACTACTGTCAGAGTCTTAAATGATGTACCCTAAAATATACACTTTTTTTTTTTTTTGGTGGGCATAGCCAAAATGTGTATTTATATGGTTGAAATCTGCATGTAATGTAAGAACTAAGAGTGGACTTTGAGAGTCAGGATAGAGGTTCAAATCCTGACTTCATTTAAACTCTGTGAATTTTGGCAAGCTAGTTAACTTTTCTGAGTATGTTCCTTGGGGGTGATAAGAATACATAACTCATGGGGTTCTTGTGGCAGTCGAGTTAATGGGTATTTGGTAGGGTATGCGGTCATGGAAGTGAGGCAATGGTTTGGGAAAGGGAAGTGCAGGTAGGGCCATGTCACCGGAACAGCCTGAGATTTAGAAACTCAGAGCTTTCTTTGGAGCTTTCTACCAGTGCCAGAGGGCCCTGGAAGCCAGGACAAGGTCTTTGTTGTTAATTCATGTCTTCTTTGTTGCTATTTGGTAAAGCTCATCAGCTGACCACAGGCTGACCATTGTCCACCCAGTCCTCCCATCCTACCCACTGCGTTTGGCCAAATTCCTGTTCAGATGGCTCAGAACACCCTCAAGTCAACAGCACCCCTCCCCCCCAACACATACTCACACACACACCACAGTAAAACAAAACAAGCAAGATGGAGCCTCGACACTGGAAAGTAGGGTAAGCCACTATCCTAGTTGGCGTGGGATCAAAGATGTTCCTGAGACTTTAAGTTTTAAAATAAATTTAGTCCTGGGTAAACCCAGATAAGTTCATCACCCTTTCTGGAAGGTTGTTGAGGCATGAGGGCAAAGCCTTCAAACCTGGCTCAGAAGGGGCTACATGGGACCAGCTTGAGATCTCCCACCAAGCCAGGATGGTGACAAAATTCATACCCGGAACTGTTAATTTTGAGGCTATGATGCACAGAACCAGCAACATAGGGGGCATGCACTCATTCAATCGTTTATTCATAGAACGTTCATAGAGCATCTACTATGTGCTAGATTTTAGGAGCTGGGGGAACAAAACAGGCAAAGTCTCTACCTTTACGGAGATTCTATGCGAGTATGTGAAAAAACAGGTTAAGGATATAGTGGCTATGTGGGGTCTAAACATTGATCCAGGAAGGTTTCTCTGAAGGGGTAATATCTGAGCAGACACCTGTTGCAGTGAAGGAGCAAACCATGAGAACGTCAAAGGGAGGCTCTATTCCAGGCAGAGGAAACAGAAATAAAGGCTCTGCAAGGTGAGCTGCCTGCACAGGAAATAGGGCAATCGGAAGGCCTAAGGCAAAAGAAAGCCCAATAGGGCAGGGGCGAAGGGAGCCAGCCATTGAGGGAATGAAGCAGCAGAGGTGGCCGGGGCCAGATGGCTTAGAGCCCTGCAAGCAAAGGTAAGGACTTCGGGTTTTAAATGTCAGCTGTTATCATAACAGCAGTTTATTCTTCTTTATTGTGTTCCGAGTGTTGGCCCTATGCTTCATCCTGCCCAACAGAAAAGAATTCGGCTCATGAAAACACTGTGGCAGGTATTGGGGATAAAAAGCTGGTTTTCAGTTTATAATTTAGTTGGGGCTGGGGTGGAGGGGATGGATGCGCCAGCGCTCTGAAAACCTGGGAAAACACACCTACCCTGGGCTCTGAGGCCACGCTGATCTATTAGAAAGAAACAGTGTTTCCATGCCCAGAGAGGGGAGGGGTCACTTCCGGTGTGCCCCCAGAGCATCATGGGAGGAGTCGTGGTGGAGGTGGGGAAAGACCGGAAGTGACCTGTCGCCACGGTTGGGACCCAGTGGGAGGCGCTGACGAGACCTGGCGGGTAAGTGTGCGTGTGTCTGGGTTTGTGAGGCAGGTGGGGGTTTGCGCCTCCGCGTCCCCAGGACCTATTCGACCTGTTCGTGCTGGAGGTGACAGAGAATAGGCCTCGGAGGCAGTGTGGCGGGGAGGGGACGGAAGTGGGACTGGGGAGCGAATTTGAAGGCGGGGCCAGAGGAAAGATTCTGGAAACTTCTCGAGCCGCCAACTTGCACATGGCGTGTGGTGAAATCAAGCAGTCGTGTGCTGCGGCGTGCCTCATCCTGTTTGGGTTCCACTCTGTGGGTGTCAACGGCCTTATTTCTCCGAGTCCTAAGAAACAGTACGATTCTGTTGCTCGAAGGCACCTCCCTTCCCCCATTCCCATCCTTGCTTTTCACGCCTCCTCTCCTGGCTCAAGACCTTGGGCTTCGAACCTTTGAACCTAGGACCTCCGTCTCCCGGAGAGAGCGCCTCGAACCCTAGTTTCTGGGAGAGGGGGTGGGAACACAGCCTGCCCTCCTAGGAAGGTCGGGCTGCTGTAAGCCAAGAGAAGCCCTTTCCTGGGGGGCTTTCCCCAAGGAGGGACTGTTTTTCCTAATTTCTCACCTTCCCACCGGACAGGCTTGTTTCTCCTTGTGGCTCCGGAAGCAGCGTCTTGGTGGTGGCCCTGGGAGCCAGGAGGGGGGATCGGGCTGGCAAATTCCAGCCTTAAGTAAGGTTCTTGCCATCTGCCCACGGCTGATTCTTGGGCTTTCCCATTTAGGAAAAATGTGACCCGTGAAGGCCGCCCTGAAGTTGGCCCGGGACACTGGTATGTGTAACATGGTCCCAAACCCCAGCCACGGCCAGGAGGCAGAATTTGGGTTTGCTCCCTGACAGCTGCTGTGTTGGCTCTGGAATGTTAATCCCTGCCCTCCCGCTGATAGCTTGTATGAAGGGCAGAGGCTTTCAGCAGCTGTGCTGATGGGCTCCTCCAATCAAATGACCCTCTCTGCTTCACCTTTCTGCAGTCGGTTATATCCCATCTTTGATGAGAAGTGGGTGAGAAATGTCCCCGAGGATCGGGTCACTTTTATTTTCTCTTTAAAAAAATAATATATATGGGGCACCTGGGTGGCTCAGTGGTTAAAGCCTCTGCCTTCGGCTCAGGTCATGATCCCAGGGTCCTGGGATCGAGTCCCGAATCCGGCTCTCTGCTCAGCAGGGAGCCTGCTTCCTCCTCTCTCTCTGGCTGCCTCTCTGCCTACTTGTGATCTCTGTCTGTCAAATAAATAAATAAAATCTTAAAAAAAATAATATATATGTGCCTTTAAAACAATTCCAAAGCCGGGGCTCCTGGCTGGCTCAGTCGTTAGAGCGTGGGGCTCCTGGTGCTCAGGGTTGTGAATTCGAGCCTCACCTTGGGTGTAGAGATTGCTTAAATCAGTACACTTAAAAAAATTCTCCTAAAAAAATTTCCCACAACTAGTGCTTATGTTATAGACTGAAATGTAGAATCAAACCGCAAAGGAAAATTTTAAATCTCTCCTAAAATTAGCATAGAGTTTATCTAAATTTTGGGGTAAGTTCTTTTACATTCCTCCCACCATGTTTGTAAACATAGACACAACTTTTTATTTTTTTATTTTTATTTTTTATTATTTTTTTAAGATTTTCTTTATTTGACAGACAGAGATCACAAGCAGGCAGAGAGGCTGGCAGAGAGAGGAGGGAGCAGGCTCCCCACTGAGCAGAGAGCCCGATGAGGGGCTCGACCCCAGGACCCCGGGATCATGACTGGAGTGGAAGGTAGAGGCTTTAACCCACTGAGCTTCCCAGGCACCCCTAGACACAACTTTTTAAACCAAGTTTTTAAATCCATACACAGCTGGGATATTAGCCAATAGACAGGATTTTGCCAGACAGAGATCACAAGTAGGCAGAGAGGCAGGCAGAGAGAGAGAGGAGGAAGCAGGCTCTCTGCTGAGCAGAGAGCCCGATGCGGGGCTCCATCCCAGGACCCTGGGATCATGACCTGAGCCGAAGGCAGAGGCTTAACCCACTGAGCCACCCAGGTGCCCCACACATCATGATTTTTTAAAAAAGAATTTATTTACTTGAGGGGGAAGGAAGGGGCAGAGGGAGAGAGAGTCTCAGGCAGACAAGTGAGGAACTGGAAATGATGATGACCCAGTAGGTGCTCCACAAGAATGAGTTCGGTGTCAAAGGATTAGGAAGGCCCTTAAAAATATTGATGAAGCCATCATACACTTCTGCAAAAAAGGACATTCTTGGGGCACCTGGGTGGCTCAGTGGGTTAAGCCTCTGCCTTCAGCTCTGGTCATGATCTCAGGGTCCTGGGATAGAGCCCCGTGCCTGGATCTCTGCTCAGCAGGGGGTCGGCTCCCTCCCTCCCCCTCTGCCTGCCTCTCTGCCTGCTTGTGGTCTCTCTCTCTGTCAAATAAATAAATAAAACTTTTTTTTTTTTTAAAGGGCATTCTTTGTGACTGCATTGCAAAAATTGAAGATAAGGGATGTCACAGCATATAAGGCTGCTTATTACAGTTTGGCTACTGTAAATAATGGTGCAGTGAACATGGGCTGGGAGGGTGGTGCATATATCTTTTCAACTCAGTGTTTTCAGTTTTTTTCAGGTAAATACTCAGAAGTGGGATTGCTGGATTGTAGGGTAGTTCTATTTACAAATACTTGAGGAAACTCTGTACTATTTTCCATGGTGGCTGCACCAGTTTGGATTCCCGCTTACCAGTACACGAGGGCTCCCTTTTTCCCCCACATCCTTGCCAACACTCGTTGTTTCTTGCTTGTCCTTCTGTCAGGTATGAGGTGGTGAAATGCTTATTTAACTCTTTTGTCTCTTTAGAAATTGGGTGATCTGTTTTCTTATTGAGTTTTTAGACTTTTTCCAATCTTCTGGATACTAGTCCTTTATCAGGGATGTAACTTGCAAATACTTCCATCTGTGGCTTGTCTTTTCATCATCTTTAACAGTGTTTTCAAAAAGCAGCAATTATATTATGATGAAATCCAATTTATCAGTTCTTTCTTTCTTGGCTTGTGCTTTTGGTGTTGTAGATAAGAAATCTTTGCCAAAACCAGACTCACAAAGATTTACTCTCATGTTTACTCCCAGAAGTTTTTGTAATTGGGGTAGTTTCGGTTTTCTCATTGATTTAAAATTTTCTTTAACAAAATTTATTTTATCTATTTTGAATTTTTTTTCCATTTTAAAATTTTGTTGGTAATCTTAGATTTGAGATCATGGGCTATACAGTTTATACTGTCAAGGCTGAAGGTGACAGTGTTGGGAGCTGGGGAAGCGTAGATGCTGGAAGAGGGACAGGAGCCCATAAAATATGGTCTTTGCTTAGGTCACTGTTTTTGCTCTACTGACTCCCCTTTTTCTGGAGACCAAACTCCTAATGTTTGCACTGTACCGTTTCTTTCTTGTTTTATCCTTTGTCCCTCATTTCTTAAGTTTTTTTCCCCCCTCTGTCTTTCTCTTTGACTTCCTAATTCACTTGGTCAGAAAGTCCTTGTGTGCTGCCTTCATAATTCACCTAGTATCCTGCACTTTCAGCATTTCCCAGGGCTGTTTTTCCAGTCTGAGCCACTGTCATTTGTTATCTTTTATTTACTGTAGGCTCCCAGCTAGTCTCCCAGTTTCCATCTTTGTTGTCTGCAGTCTTTTTCTCAACACAGCAGCCAGAGTAATTTTTAAAAAATGTGTGTTAATATGTCTTCTCTACTTTAAACCCTCCAAAGCTTTGACATCTCACTGTAAAGACTTAAGGCTGTGGAAAGGCCCTCAGACCTTACGTGATTGGGCCCCTGGTTCCTCTCTTGTGTTATAACTCTATCTTGCTCATTCTCCTCCAGCCCCTGACATGTCAACTTGCCCCCATCTCAGGGCCTGTGCATTTTCTGTTTTTCCCTCAGCCTGGAAGTATTCTGACCTCACATACTCACTTGGCTTATTCTGTTGGTTCCTGCAGGTCTCTGCTCAAATGTCTTTTTTTTTTTCTTTTAAGATTTTAATTATTTGAGAGATAGTGTGCCTGCATGTGCCTGAGTGGAACAGAGGGAGAGGGAGATGCAGACTCCCCACCGGAAGCCCAGCCCTGCTTCTTTATTTCCCACTAGCACTTATCATCTGACATGTTACATGTTTTCTTATTCGTTGGTTGCCTTTCTGCCCTTGCAGAATGTAAGTTCCCAGAGGGCAGGAACTCTCTTTGCTTACTGCTCTACCCACAGATCATAGAACATTGCCTGGCATAGAGTAGATGCTCAGTAACTACTTGTGGAGTGGATCAATGAAGGGGTCCTGTCTGGAGAAGGAGACTTAGGGAGTGTTTTCCTTAGTGATTTATAACAATCTAGAGAGATTTAATAAAATCAAGTCCAGCAAAAGATACTTGTATGTGTGTTTGTGTGTGTGTTGCGGGGGTGTGGTAGGGGTGGGAAAGGCGATGTTGGGTGGTGATGGAGGTACAAAATATCGAATGCTCTGCAAGGCCATATATAGTATTAAAAAACAGTTAGGTGAGAGCTGTATTTGAGAGTAAATAAGTTTGTAAATGAAAAAAATGAGTATGAGTTTGCTCAAGTTTTTATTTACTCAACATTAAGAGAAAAATGAACATCATAAGGCCCAGAATAGCACATTTTGTGCATTTCTTCAGCCTCTTGGCAGCATCAGGCAGATGTGTTCACTCTGCACTGATTTTCGTGTGGACCTCCCGGCTCTTCGCCCGCAGCTTGTTGACCTGGGACTCGGCAATGTCAGCACGTTCCTCGGCCTCCTCCAGCTCATGCTGGAGCTTGCGGAATTTAGCAAGATTAGTGTTGGATTGTTCCTCCTGAGAGGAAAGATAAAATTGTGAGAATTAGACTTTGTGATTCTCACTGCACTTGTCACCAAATAGGATTATTTCCTCAACTCAGATATGTCCTTCTTATGGTCTGTCTGGCATATCTGACTTCAAATCTGGACAGAACTTGTCATTTCAGTTGTGTATTTTTTTCGCTCTAAAGAATGAAAGAAGAAACACTTTTGAAGTGGAAGGACAGCCTTAGTGTGTCAAAGCCATGTGTATGTGAAATCTGTTTCTGCTGCGCGGACTGGGTAGAAAGAAAGAAGAGAGCCATGTGCCCTGACAGAGTTTAGTAAGTAAACGCAAGGTCAATTTTCAACTTTGAGACAACCTCACTTAGCAATTTTTTGTCATATATTTTGACTTTGGCATACAGAGAACGGGAAAAAGTGGGAAAAATGGGTCTGAGAAGATGCATGCATCTGTTGGTTTTACTTATTACCACTTGAGCTCCTCCCTTCTTCCCTCTCCTAACTTCTTGTCTACTTCCAACGTACCACATTGTGTCTGGAAGAACACAGGAATAGTAAGGCTGGAGAATCTTCCAGCATGTTCTTATTTGCTACAGTACATGTGGAGAGATGAGCCCCTGATGATACTGGTAGTGTCAGAACGAATCAGCTGGGGTAAAGATTTATGTTTGGCTCTTGAGAACACTTGGTCTTGTACATTTCTAGAGGGAGAGGAGTATTTATCATGGACTACATTTGTGATGATGTAGTCTTTGCCGCTATCAAGGTGGGTTATTTGGAACTTTGTTTTATTCCCCCAAATCTTACAAAATGCCCAATAATAAAAATATCTCCTCTTAAAGTCCTATTCTGTAATCAGGATTTGGGGATAAGTTCATGTTTATAATATCTCATACAATATGAGTGGTATATTAATTGAATTTAAATTCAAAACAAAACAAACAATTAAAAAATGAGTGGTATAGTCTTACTTTGCTTGTTTTCTCATTGACACATTCTCTTAATATACTTTCTACCCCAAAAGAAGTTTTCTTCCTCCCTCAAGGGCTTAAAGGTACTCACAGCCTCCTCAGCTTGTCTCTTGTATGATTTCACCTTCGCTTGTAATTTATCTACCAAGTCCTGCAGCCTGAGAACATTCTTGCGGTCTTCCTCAGTCTGGGGGTGTGGAAAAACAGTCTGCATTCAGTACAATGGAATGAGCCTCTCTCAGGCGATAAAGTAAACCACTTTGGTATGATGGTAGGTGGACCTCGGGTAAACTTGGTCAACCTTGAGCCTTCCTCCATAGTATTAACAGTAGCCGTTCTTGCTAAAATGTCCACACTGTGCAGGGACTGTGTTAGGGAATTCTGCACATCTTCTCTGATCCTCGCCTCCCTACTCTGAAGAGTACATGCAGTTACTCTCTTTAATAGGGAATGAAACTAAGGTTTAGAGTGTTAAGTAACCTACCCAAGTTCAAAAATTAAGAGGGGCTGAATTAGGACTAATACCCTGTTTATCTGGCTTTAAAACCTGTATCGTTTTCTCGATATACAATTTTCTAAAGTCTTACATGATCCTCCTAGCTTAGAAAAGGGTCTGAGACAAGCATTTTTATCATTTGCCCCTTATGTTTATATATTGAGTTCAGGTGGATTTGTTTGTGAGCACCACATAAATAGTTAAACAGATTGTCAGTTTCCCTTTGGACAGGAAGTCTGGATGTTCTAGAAAGTTTTTCCCTTTACCTGGTAGGTGAGTTCCTTTACTCTTCTCTCGTGTTTCCGCAAACCTTTAACAGCCTCAGCATTACGTTTCTGCTCATTTTCAACCTCTCCTTCAAGCTCACGTACCTACAACCAAGAAAGATATGTATATAGCCAGTCTTAGGGGATATTAATTAGCTCATGACCTGCTGAAGATATTTTGGCTGAATGCCTTCAGCCTTAGAACAAAGTTGGGCTTTAATCTATAGGGAGAGAGAAGAAGAGAGGGAGTGTCCTTTTCCCCTTCTCAGATTCAGAGAGATTGAGAGGCCCACCCTGGCCTCCAGTTTCTGGATCTGCTTCTTCCCACCCTTCAGGGCCAGCTGCTCAGCCTCGTCCAGACGGTGCTGCAGGTCCTTCACCGTCTGCTCCAGGTTCTTCTTCATGCGCTCCAGGTGGGCGCTGGTGTCCTGCTCCTTCTTCAGCTCCTCGGCCATCATGGCTGCCTATTTAGTAAGTGCATCAAGACAATAAGGAAACCTGGTAATGGCAGGTAACACACCTGTGTCAGTAAAACCAGTGCTTAGGTTGCTCACATCAGTGATGGCCTTCTTGGCCTTCTCTTCTGCATTGCGTGATTCTTGAATAACTTCTTCCACTTCACTCTGGAGTTGTGAAACGTCATTTTCCAATTTCTTCTTGGTGTTGATCAGGCTGGTGTTCTGTTAAAAGTAGTCAGTGGAAAGTTATAAGACTTGTTGTTTGTCAGTGTGGGATTTTACAGATGTCTTACTTGTTGGCTTGTGCAGGGGACCTGACAGCAACAGTTTACTCAACTTTAAATATTTGTTCAGTGCAAAATATTAATCATTTGAAAGATTGGAACAGCTCCCTCCCACTACCCCAGTGTCTATCTAATTTATGCATGAGGACTTTTGAGATTTAAGAATGCCTGTATTAATTAATTGCTCTTTCAATTATATTTCAATCAGACATTACTAGTGTTCTGTCCTCAAAAGGTTGGAAATAACAGAAAATAATAGATTTTTTTGTGAGTGCCTGGCATTGGGAGTTTTTCAGTTGAGAAAGGATCTATTCTCTGATAACTTTCATGATTTGCTCCCGGGGGAAGGACTGAATAGTCTTAGGAAAACATTTTATTAAAATTTTAGCCCAGTGCTTCTCAAGGGAATTAGCACTGCCTCAGTGTGTATTTGGAAACATTTGGTGGTAGGTGTTTTTTGCTTGTTAAAATGACCACCCGATGTTACTGCATTTAATGTCCAGGCAAATCAGCAATATCCTGCAGAACTCCCGTACAGTAAACACAAAAGTGCTAAATGCAGAAGGACTCCTGACGAGAAACACTATGTGGCACATTTTTGGATTCCGGAGTTAACAAATCATCTTTATTCAAGTTTATTCTAAATCATGGTTTTCAAGATCTAAGAGTCAAAACTCTAAAGATTTTTAAAATAAAACTCTCCTTTTAGAAATCAGAAAATCTTAAAAAAGACATATAGGAACACACACCAAAAAATCGCCTATCGTCCCACCATTCCAAGATAACTGCAGTTAATATTTTAGAGCATATCCCCCATCTTTTTAAATATACATATATTTATAAAAATGGAGCATTTTCCTGCTATAATTCTGATCCATCACTCAGCAGTACACCAGCATTTGTCTGATGTGGACGTCTTACCTGGGTGTGCAGGAGCTGGACGCGCTCACTGGCATCCAAGAGCTCCTGTTCTGCGGTTTTCCTGCTCCTCTCTGTCTGCTCCAGAGTGGCCCGCAGCTCCTCGATCTCGGCCTGCAGCAGGTTGGCTCTGCGCTCCACCATGGCCAGCTGCTCCTTCAGATCCTCCTGGCCCCGCAGGGCATCATCTAGGTGCAGCTGGGTGTCCTGTTAAGTTAAAAAAAAAAAAAAAAAAGGCTTAGACACTCTGAAGAGGATGAGAACATCCCAGGAGGTGAACTGGCAGAATGTACTGATGCCAAGAGCAGGAAGTGACAGGCCTGTCATTGAGTGTGAATATGGTGATGTCACCAGCTTAGGTGAGTGAGAATGATCAGGAGACAAAGTCTCATTCTATTTATGCCATTAACTAGTTACTTTTTCATGTGTGAATAACTAATGTCTGTCACTTAGAGAGTATTTTCCATATGCTCTCCCTAGTACTTGACATCTGTTATCTCATTTGATTCTCACAGGAACCCTATGAAGTGGGTAGTTTCATTCTTACTTTGTAGAAGCAGCAGCAGAGGTTCTGAGAGGTTACATCATTGGCTTAAAATCAGGCAGCCGGTAAGTAACCCAACTGAGGCTCAGCCGCAGGCTTATTGGTACCAAAGTCTTGTACTCTTTCCCATCTCAAAGCTTATCTCTGGGCTTCTGTTTGTTCTTTTATATAGCATTTCTGTAAAAATATTCTGTGCATATTTAATTTAGCTGTCTCCATACTGTGAGCTGTATAATTTGTTAAAAGAAAAAAAATCTGGGTTTTTTAGCACAAAGATGTTTTGCTGAATGGAGGACAGGTCACTTCCCTGACTTAGCTGTTGATGTGGAGCCGTTTACCTTCAGGATGCCTTGGGTGTTCCTGTAGTTCCTCAAACTCTCTGCAGCCACGCGATTTGCATGGTTCAGCTGGATTTCCATCTCATTGAGGTCTCCCTCCATCTTCTTCTTGAGCCTGATGGCATCATTCCTGCTCCTGATCTCCGCATCCAGGGTGCTCTGCATCGACTCCACAACCCTGATGTGGTTTCTCTTCAGCTGGTCGATTTCCTCATCCTTCTCAGCAATTTTCCTGTCGACCTCAGACTTGACTTGGTTCAACTCCAGCTGGATGCGCAGGATCTTTCCCTCTTCGTGTTCAAGAGATGCCTTAGCAAAATAGTGATTAATTGATAATGAAAAATAACTTAAATATTTGGAGTGTATTGCCTTGTGAGCCAAACCCTTACTAACATCAGTTTGTCTGATTTTACAAAGTACAACACAACAGTTCCAGGAACCTGCCAGGTAATCATTTTTTTGTTGTTGTTGTTTGTTCAGTCAGATTATATAGGGCAGCTCTGTAATATGGGCCTTGTAAGGTATTAAGTGCTGTGTAAGTATTATTCATGTGAGTACTAACAGAACTTACTTTTAAACTCATGTAGGAAAAATGAACCCTCAGTCTGTTTTATACATTAAAATGTTTGTAGAAATTCTCAATTTAAAAACATTTTTCTGATTACAGAATATATATATTCACTGTAGAACATGGGCAATATATAAAAAAGGGGAAACTTCCTATTGTGTGCCCTACCCAAAGATGACCATTTTAATATGGTACATATTTTTTAGTCTTTCTTCCTACTTATGCGTATATTTTTACATGATGAAAATTATAGTGTATGTTCACATGTGTCTTGGCTTTAAAATTATTGTCCACCATAAATACTTCCCCATATTAATTATATTTAGTGGCTGGATACAGTTGCATCATATGAATGTTCCATAGTTAGCTTCATCTTGTTCTGGGATTGGAAATCTTTGTGCTTAAAGATTTACCTCCATTTAAGAGAATTTTCCTGAGGTAGATTCTTATAGAATTAATGGGTCAGAGTATTACATTTTTAAGGCTTTTTCTGACTATTGCCAAATCGTCCTTGATAAAGGCTGTACAAGTTCATATTCTCCCAAGTGCTGTAATAATGGATCCATCGCCCACTTTGAGTGTTTTCACCCATGTCTTTGATTTTCCCCCTTAGCAGAATAATATGTACCTCTGCTTCTTCTAAGGCAGCCTGAATGTCACATTTCTCTTGTTCCACTTGCTTCTTTATTTTCTCCAGTTCATGGATTTGCTTCCCTCCCTCAGCAATCTGCTCAGTGAGGTCAGAAATCTCCTCTGTGGGTGAACAGAAGGGGAGGAGCAGTCAGACTCATGCAACATTGCAAGGGTCTTGCCAGGGCTGTTGGAAGTATAGAAGTTCAAGAGCACTCACGCTGCAAGTTCTTGTTCTCTCGCTTTAGGGTTTCCACGTGATCCAGGGATTCCTCATAGGCATTCTTGACCTTGAACAGCTCAGTGCTGAGCGCTCGGGCCTCCTTCTGGGAGGCCTCAAGTTCAGCCTGAGTTTCCTCATACTTCTGTTTCCACTCTGCCAGGACCTGAAAAGCACCAAATTGTCAGCTTCTGCAAGGAGAAAGGGAGACCAAGTTTTAAACATCGATGAAGTTTAAGCAGGGCGGGCCACCTTGTCGAAGTTCCTCTGCTTCTTGTCCAGGGCGGCACAGGCTGCATTGGTTCTCTCCACATCCAGCATGAGGTCCTCCACCTCATTCTGGAGCCGCTGCTTTGTCTTTTCTAGAGAAGCGCATTTGGCGTTCACGGCTTCTACGTGCTCCTCGGCTTCTTGCAGACGCTGGGCCAGCTTCTTCCTGAAACGTTAGCCAGGCAGTTAAGGAGAGTGGTCTGGAACAGGGGCAAGCGATAACATTATAGAAGCAGGCCTGCTTCTATAATGGCAGAGAACATATGGCTATCTACGCTCTGGCAGCCAGAGCTGCTTTTTCGATCGGTCCTTCATGAAGTGGTCCGAAGTGGTGAGGCCCTGGGTTCAGCCCTTAGAAGTTGCTGCTGGTGCTCCATTGTACGTGTCTTACTACAGAAGTAATTCAGCGTTTGCAGGACTTGTGATTGAGTCTGGTCGCAGAAAATGATTCTTCAGGACAATTTTATTGATTGATGTATATATCTCATCTCATTCCAAAAAGGATTTGAGGCTAACTAGATATTTTACTGGGCAGAAATGTACTGTGCATACTCATTTGCTTTCTGACTTTCCATTTCATTTTATGTACTTTTTCCTTAGAGAAAAATAGATGGTTTCTGTTAATATGTATTTGGAGTTCTCACCAGAGAGAGAAATTGATGGATAAATCAGGACAGTTTAAGCAAGGCAAGTTTTCTTTTTTCCTTTTGAATTGCCCACATTCTTCATTCCCCATGGAGTGCTAAATCTACATCCTAGTGGTATAGAAAAGCCTTTCACCCTGAAGCCCAAGAAGATCTACTTGAAGGCCTTCTGTGGTCTACACACAGACTAAGGGTTTATTTTATTTAGACCAACTTTGGACATCATGTACAGTTTGGTGGCCTCCAGCATGGGTTTGAAGAGCTGTGTCTTCCTACTGCAATACTAAAGAAGGTGGGCTCTGGAATCAGGATATCTGGTTTTAATCATGTGCTCTTGGGTTAGTGGGTAACTCTCACAGCCTGTTTCCTCGTCTGTAACATAGGGGTAAAACATGACGTTGCTATGAAAACTAAATGAGCTAATGTGTATATATAGTAGTTGACACATTAGTGTGAGCTCCGTACTTGAGACATAGTGTGCTATTACTGTTATGTTACCATCATCGACATTATCATCATTGTGTTTCTGGGAATTGCTGAGTTGTTGCAGCTAGAAACCATGTCATTTTCCTCCCCCAGTGTTCACAGCACGTACTTGGCCTCTTCCAGCTCCTCTGTGCGCTGGATGGCGTCTGGTCTCGTATTTGGTCCTCCACTGGGCCACCTCGCTGTGGCCTTGGACAGAGCCCTCTGCAGCTCGGCCTTGCCCTCCTGCTCCTCCTCATACTGTTCCCGCAGCAGGTCGCAGTCGTGGCGGGAGGACTGCAGGGCATGGGCCAGGGCATTCTTGGCCTGCAGGAGGACTAGTTCAGTGACTTGAACGCATTTTTTTCAGTGATACATAATTTATATACCCAGACTAGAACCTAACGGATGTGCTTCGATTTGCTCAGCCAAGATCTTTGGTAAAACTCACTTTAGTATTCTTCTTCAGCTGACGCTTCAGCTCCTCGATCTGCTGCGTAGATGCTTGTTTGCTTCTTGAAAGCTGAGAGACTAAAGCATCTTTCTCATCTAATTGTCGGGAATATTCTCCTAAGAATAACAGACATAAATGAATTGGTTAACGGCATAAAACTATGCTTAAGTGTTCATATAGGTGTATACCTGTACATTTATATATGTATATACGTCAAATATATATTTTATCTGCTTCTAAATATGCATATAGAGGTGGTTGGAACTGGAGGCAAAAAGCAGAAATGCCACAGAAGCGTCACAGGTAAACTATTCTGCCGATTCTTGCTTTGCATTCTTTCTTACTTGCTCAGCACATTGCACCAGATTGTTTATTTCCCTCTAAAGTGGGAGAGAGTATTGCTGTTTCTCCAGAACCTCTGGACTCACTTTATCTAGATATAGTTCCAGGGACCAGGGGAAGGTCCGCACCTGCTTCGGTCTGCAGACGCGCTCTCTGAGCCGTCAGGTCGTTGATCAGCCGCTGCTGCTCCTCTTCCTTGGTCTTAAGTTCACTCACCTGGTCTTCTAGAGTGCGACACATCTTTTCAAGGTTCCCCTATGGGATGTGGCAGTGAAAGATGAGTCACTGAATGCAGTAAAAAAAAGTTAAAACTTGAATAAAAATACTTTCAAGTATTTTTAGAGTGATAAATTCAAGCATGAGTAGAAGTATGGTGCCAACTTGAGATGGGACAGGCTAAGATTTCAGCATGGTGAGGGTAGAATGTCCCTGAAGTAGCCTTTGTTGGAGCCCATTCATTTTCTCCAACAATACTGACACTTGCTTAAAGTGGATTTTGAAATCGTCTTAATAGGTAATAAGGAAATAAATAAGGAAATAAGGAAATGCTAACAGAAATGCTAATAAATAAGGAAATGCTAACAAATGAAGTAGAATGGAATATATTAGAATAGGAAATATTAGATTAGTGCTATAAACTGCCAGCAAACAATGTTTAGTGACAGAACAATGAGTATTCTGTCAGGTTATTAATTACCATCAGTTTAGAGATGGTTTGGGGTACCTTGGCTTTGGAAATGGCCTCTGCGTTACTGGCGAGGTCATCGATTCTCCATCTTCCTCTCGCTCTTTCCTTCTCCAGCTTTGCTTCACCCTCTGCAGGTTGTCTATCTGCTCCCCAAGCTCGAGCCACGCTGTCCGCGTGCTCTTCCTCAGGGTGGCCGCCGTGGCTTCGTGCTGCAGGGTGGCCTCCTCCAGGTCCCTGCGCATCTTCTGGAACTCGGCTTCGCGCTCTTGTCATCTCGATCTGGGCGGAAGTGGCCCCGCCGGCTTCCTCCAGGCGCTCGCTGATCTCCTCCAGTTCCCGGGAGAGGTCAGAGCGCTGCTTCTCTGCCTTTGGCCCGGAGGCCCTCTCTGCCTCGATCTCCTCCTCCAGTCTCCTCGATGCGGGCCTGGGGGTGACACATCAACATTAACATAACTCATCTCAGTCTCAGGGGTTTTGGGGTTTTTGTGAGATGGTTCACCTGCAGCTCTTTGATCTTCTTCTGTAGTTGAACTTCTACTGCCTGTTCATCTTCAATTTTGCTTAGCAGATTGCTGATTTCTAAATTCTTTCCTGTAGACAGAAGACCAAGACATATTACCTACTCATGATTGAAAGATGGTATCACATGGAATTTTTTTCTGGAGTTTCCTACTTTTGAGTTTCTCATCAAGTTGCTGCTTGTCATTTTCTATATCCATTGTGGATCTTGGGCCAATTTTAGGTCTCCCTCCAGTTTCCTCTTTGCTCTTTCTAGATCCATTCGAAGTTTCTTTTCTTGCTCTAGAGACCCTTTCAAGCTAATGAGAAAGGAAAATATATTAAACATTGAAAATGTTTTTTAAAGAAATCCTTTAGATGGATATAAAAACACACTTACATCATCCACTTGCTGCTCTAGCTTGGCTTTAGCTTGGTCAGGGTGTTGACTTTGTCCTCTTCTGCCTGCAGGTCATCCAGGGTCTGCTGGTGGGCCCTTGGAGGGCTTTCTTTTCCTTGGTCAGCTTTGCGATGGTTTCGTCCGACCTGCCAATCTCTTCGTGAGGTTTTTTCACCTTAAAAATAAAACGAGAAATGATAGCTGTGCTAAAGCATGTTAGTTAGGTTGGCAGAACGTCTGTATGGTAGGAACAGAATATGACGCATACCTTGTTCTCTGTGGCGTGCTTCTCCTTTTCAACCTTGGCCAGGGTCAGCTCAAGGTCGTCATGTCTTTCTTGAGCTCTGAACACTCATCCTCCAGTTTCCTCTTCTTGGCCGTCAGCTCAGCGTTGATCTCCTCCTCATCCTCTGCTCTCTCAGTCACCTCCTTGATCTTGGCCTCCAGCTGGATTTTGTTTTTTGATCAGTTGTTCACACCTTTCCTCTGCATCAGCAAGGCATCAGCTTCCTGTGGAGAGGTTCGTTAAGGTCATTAGAGAGCTTGTTACGGTTTTGAACTTGTTTTTTGCACAAAATAGTAGTGTTTGCTGACTTTTCGTGCCTTTTTTGGTATGAATATATATTAAACTTAATTGAACATTATTACATGGCCTGGAGAAATGGAGCTAATTAAAAGCAAGACTATAGACTTTAGAAGCAAATTAATTTGAAAAATGACTGGATTGAAGTGTCTAGGAGAATGATAGGCCATGGGAATCCTGAGGTCTTGTTTCAGTATTGTCTCTATATGGATGAACATGGGCAAATTACTTCATTCCTTTATCTTTAGTTTTCTGATATGTAGCTGAGAGGGTGGGAATAAATGATCATTGGGAACATTTCAGGTGTGATATCAAAAGATTTTTTAAAAAGAATTTATTTATTTATTTATTTATTTGTCAGAGCGCACAAGCATGGGGAGTGGCAGGTAGAAGGAGAAGCAAGCTCCCCACCGAGAGGGAGCCTGATGTGGGATTTGATCTTAGGACCCCTGGGATCATGACTTGAGCCAAGGCAGATGCTAACTGACAAAGCCACCCAGGTGCCCCCAGAGATTTTGACTTAGGTTGGTTAAATTTGGTTTCGCTCATTCCCTATTCAACTCAAGAAACTAGTTGTTTGGCTGAATTTAGAAAGGAAAAGAAAAAGAATTTAAATAAATTTATGCCTGTGAATACATTTCCATGAACTGTTTCTTGATATACTCACAACCTTCCTGATAGTCCACAGCAGTGCTGTAAATGTCCATAGTTTTCATTTGTACTTTAAGGATCACCTGTTAGTCTCAACATGAATTTTAGAATATACAAGAATGTGTAATTTTGAGGCATTACATAGCCCCTGAACAGTTTTTATGGTGACTGAGGAATTCCAATACAAATCAGCTCAGCCTTATTAGATTACTCTTGGCTGGGGAATTTCTTTAACTTCTCACTCAGTGTTTGTTTTGTTCATAGCTTATGTTTTTTTAAATGCTTAAATGAATGATAATGGGGACTTCCCTGGGGTCCCTGCTCTATTTGTAATAGTGATGTATTTGGTAAGTGTTTATTCACTGACTGATGACAAGAACCTGTGAAGAGACGCTAGGCTGAAGCAGCTGTTGGTTGCGTGTTTTGGGAAAATGTAACCTTCATGTAAGTGAAGGTATCAGAAGGGAAAGTTGAAAATAGCTTTAAGATTTTAGGGAAACTATCCTTTTCACAGGTTTTTTTTCCCGACCAGTGGTGGCTTTTAGACATGCAAAATGAGAGGTTATGCTTGGCCAGAGTACTGTTCCAGTCTGTCCCCACCCTGATTACAACTTCTTCCTGAGCTAGTAAACAGAAGCTTAAGAGTTGGGATGTCTGTCAGAGGAGGGCTCACAGAGGGAAATTGGCTCTACCTTATACTCTGGTTGCTCAGTTCATGTACTGCAGGCAGATTGTATTGGGCTAAATCTCAGGGGTTAGGGGATGGAGAGAATACGAATAAGGGGCACCTGCACCCCAGTGTTATAGCACAATGTTCACAGTAGCCAAACAGGCAAGAGCGGAGATGTCCATTTGACAGATGAATGGATAAAGAAGATAAAGAAGATGTGGTTCGTATATACCATGGGATATTACTCAGCCATTAGAAAGGATGGACATCTTACCATTGACACTGGGTTGGAACTGAAGGGTATTACGCTGAGTGAAATAAGTTAGTCAGAGAAAGACTGTTACCATATGGTTTCACTCATATGTTGGAATATAAAAAACAGCGTAGAGTATCATAGGGGAAGGGAGGGAGAACTGAATGGGAAGAAATCAGAGAGGGTAGACAAGCCATGAGAGACTCTTATGTATAAGAAAACAAACTGATGGTTGCTGGAGGGGAGAGGAGTGGAGGAATGGGGTAACTGGGTGACGGGCCTTAAGGGGGGGCACATAATGTGATGATGAGCACTGGTGTTGTGTGCAACTGATGAACCAGAAGTTTCTGCTTCTGAAACTAATGAGGTACGGTGTGTCGGCTACTTGAATTTAAAAAAAGAATAATGGCCTTTCTTTAATTTCAGTACAGTTTCAGACTGGCATCTGGAGAATAGGATGATCCTCGTAAGGCTGGGATGAAGCACGCCAGGCAAATGGGTAAGCTGTCTGACTGCAAGCTGGGTCCTTGCCCTTAAAAGCCTTCGTGGCTGCTAGATTTGTGATCTATTGAATGGTCTTTAGTCCTCCCTTTCCCATTTGTAATGTGGAAGTCATTGTGCATATCTTCCTCATAGGCCTACTGAAAGGTAAGTGAAACACCTAAAAATGTAACTTGAGATGTTTCTTTTCCAAGACAAGGCTGTTTGTAAATCTGAAGTAGGTATGCCTTCCAGAAACGCTGCGGTAACATGTTGCATTCAGAATACAGAATACTCACGGACTGGACCTGGAGCTGCAGGTCATTTTTCTCTTTTAAGAGAGTGACCATTTTTCCTCCAGTTCCTTCCTTTGGCCTCTGACTGGCAAGCTCGTCTTTGGTTTTCTGAAACTCTTCCTTCATGGTGGCCATCTCCTTCTCGGTCTCCGCGCTCTTGAGGAGTGGCTTGATCCTGAAGAAGAGCTTCATCCAGGGCCAGTGCTTGACGTTCATGAAGGCGCGGACGTTGTACTGGATGCAGAAAAGGGCTTCTCTGAAATGATGTAAAAATATCAGCGTCGATCAGGTCATCGGGGCCAGTGTTACTGTTGTCAGTTTTTATTTTACTCACAGGTTTCCCCCTGTGGTGAGCCCCGGGTGTGAATGATGCAGATTTTGTGTATGTTCCATGCGGGCTTTATACACGACACAGACACACTCATCGTAGTGCCCAGTGTAACCAGTTGCTAAAGTGTATGGCTCATATTGAATAGTTCTGTGTTCTCAAGACCCTTACCACACTAGCAAAGGAGCAGACCGTAGAGCGGGAGTACTTCGCACATATGAGAAACACATACCAGTTTAAGATCCTTTGAGATATTGCAGTATTGGTGATTTGGGAGTGGACGTGGCATTTGTGAGTTGGTTGTGCTGCCAGGCTGTTGGCCTGCAGAGTGAGCTGTGAGATGACACTGGATGCTGGGATGCCCCGCCTGAGGAGTTTAGGATTTAGCACATCTTTCTTGAAGCCTTTCCTCTTATTTTGATTACCACTGAATTATCCACTCATAACTTTTGTTAGCTTTTTCAGATAATGTACTGGCTTTCCTCAGATTCTTTCAAATGCCTCATTCTTATTTCCTTAATTAGATTGTTAATATCTATAGGTGATTTAGCATGCATTGAGCACCCAAATTTGTTTTATCTAAGTACAATTTTTAAATAGTAATAAAAGATGTCCCTTCTGCAAACTGTAGCACTAGACTAGCAAGCTTTGCTGTATACCTCTTCAAGCTTATTAAAATGAAAATTCACTTTCTGTATAGGTCCAAATTACAAGAACCATGACTCTGAGAAGGCAAATACCATGACACAAACCACAATGTAGACACGTGGGAAGGACTTGGGAACACTTACAATACCAGTCCAAGTAAGCAGGGGAGGAGCAAAATGAACGCAAAGTGTGTGTGGTCAGGGTAGGAGGGGGCAGGGAGTGCATCGGTGCTGGATAGATAGAGCTGGATAAGTCTCGCTGGAGAAAGGACAGAGGCAAGTTCTGGATTGGTAAATAAGTAAATTAGGACGAAGGGGAAGGGCTGGGGCAAACAGGAAAACAGGAGATAAGCAAATTACTCAGCCTGGCTGGAAAAGGCTGTGTGGTTGGGAATGACGGACGTCCTGGGAAATACAGAGGGCCTTGACAGCCACGCAAGGCAACTGGATTTGTCATGGGGGCCCGGGGGGCCACAGACTGAGATACGCATGTTGGAAACTGTGCTTATTACACGTTATTCTGGCAGCTCTGTGTGAGGTAGATAGATAGGGAGAAGCTGGAGGGAGTCCAAGTGTGAGGGCTCAAGAGAAGGCGGATATGTCTTAGCAGTATGTTCTAAACGTGTGAAAAGCATGTATTTGCCACAAAATGAAAGTTAATAAATGAGAAAGGCTGGGTGATAGTCCCATAGGGACTTTACAGTGCAGATAATCTGCACTGTTGTTACCTCCTTTGCAACATCTTCTGATACTCGACCCTCATTAGGAATCCCCTGCAGACGGCCTGAGTTCTTGTTATAATCTGGGCCAACTTTTCATCTCTCATTTCTTCCAGAAGACCCAGAAGTCCAGCTTTGAAGAAAACCTGGAAAAAAGGAGGATCCCGAATCTACCCCATGGTACAGGAGAGACAGAAATAGAAGAAGGGCATGGAGCAGTAAGGAATAAATGACAGATATACCTTGGTATGTCCAAATTTATACTGGGTGTGGTCAATATCAATAGAGGCAAGAAGTTTCTCCGAAGCCTTCTTGCTGTCGATGAACTGTCCTTCTGGAATAGCGCTTGCATTTAAAACTTTGTATCTGTTCAGTCAAACAAAGGAAAGAATGATTAGCGAGGTATGATTATATGGGGCAACCAAATGACCCCAAAAATCTGAGAAAAAAAGTAAAAGAAAATCCAGCTATCCTTCAGGTGCAGATAGTAACACAGTGTGATTTTTCTGTAGTTTAATGCATGCGTCCTTCCTATTTATAAAAAATATCATTTCTTCGAACTGTCATCCTGTCCTACTGCCAGAAGACTATATTACCTGACTTCTTAATTTTATAGCATTTACTAAGCAGGGCACATGAAATACGATGGACAGAGGACAGCAATTAAGATGATAGAATGGTCACAGCATTCAGTGAAATACAACAAAGAGACACTGGCCTTTGTTTAAAATCCCCATAAAGGATCCTGCTCGGGAACCCCTTCCTGCAGATGCGGATCCCTTCCAGCACCCCGTTACATCGCAGCTGGTGCAGGACAAGTTCATGCTCCATGGCCCCTGAGAGGAAAAGCACACATGCCTCATTTCATGGTCTAAAGCAAGCATCCTGGAGCTTGTTCAGGCAATGGGTGGGTCTTACCTGGAGTCTTGGTTTCGTTGGGGATGATGCAGCGTACAAAGTGGGGGTGAGTGCTCCTCAGATTGGTCATCAGCTTATTTAGATTTTCCTAGAAAGCCAGACAGAAGGGACTTGATGAGAAAGTTTGATTTCAGATTGCTTTTTTGTAATTATTTGGAGTGAACCTAGGCAGTCCCTTAACTGTGAGGTATAAGCCTCTGAGGCTTCAACTGTTCTGTGTTTTTAATGTCTTCGGAGTTCTAGACTGCCAGTTAGTCACAAGGCCAAGTGCTGGGAAGAAATGCAGTTCTCCAGGGTATTCATTTATAACAGTTAGGATCTATTCTCTAAACAAACTGCAAATCCCATAGCCTTGATGCATAGGAATTGCTCTCGTCTGGGAATCAGAAGACAGAATCTGTGGTCTCATTCTGCTACTGATGAGCTGCTTGACTGTAAAATCCCACTTGTCTTTCTGGACCTTAATCTGAAAAGAGTTGAGATTACCTCTAAATCCTCTTTCATCTGTCTCAGTGCTAGTAATTTTCACCGTTGTAGTTGACACTGGGAACCTAAGCTAGCCCTTGTCCCACCTTTGCCGTTCCTTCCTTGAGGTTATTATTCTCCATGGAACCTGTGACTTCTTGTTTGTAAATTTTTTTTTTTTGACGAGTCTAAAATCATGAGACTGTATAATCTTGCATGGGTGGTTCTTGGGTGCCTGGGAATGATCCACAGCCTGAAGCATCTAGGGGATGTTATTTCAAAAATAAAGTAATTGCTTATGACTGATGATGATGTCTTACTCAACTATAGAAAACTCACGTGTGAATATTTCTCAGTATTTCTTAGGTATAGTCTTTGAGAAGGCCCAGTTGCTTTTTTCTTCTTTCATATCCCAGTTAACTATTAGGAAACAAAATAAGTACTGTGGGCTTCTCTTCTTGAAGGCATGTGCAAGGATAAGTTTATGAAGCAAGAGCCTACTTGGAGAGATAAGGCAAATTGGTAGTGCAAAAGAAAAAGAACTGGCCAGTCTTCCTGTTCTAGTCATGGGTTATAGTCTTCAGTTTTAAAAGGAATGAGATTTAGCTGTGCAGATTCTGACAAAGCAGCCGTGGTCCAGACATTTCACACATTTCCCTTTGGAAGAGTTAGTTGTTAAGCTATCTGACAAAATCACATTATTTGTAGTAAAATTATTTGTTATTTTAATCTTAAGAGATATTTTTTAGCTTAATCATCCAAACAAATCATTAGTCTTGGTTTTAGAGGATTTTCTGCCATTATAAAAATTAAATCCACATCAGAGGACAAAGATGTATATTGGGGGAAGGATGTGCTAAAGAGCGTGTCTCTGGTTCATTGTCAAAGAACTCAGGAGTGTTCTCGAAGGGCAACATTAGTAGAATAAAGATAACAGCTTTCCTTGGGTACGGCTTTGAAGTTCAGCTATGCTTCTTTAAAAATCAGCCTGATTACATAATATGAAAGCTGCTAAGGCTGTTTCCGCATTACTGAACACATTAGATGATCGTAATGAAGAATAATGGGTAGAGCATCTGGCCGGCCCTGTAAGAGAAGTATTGCTTGGTTCTACCATGATAAGAGTGAGTATTTGAACATTCCACTCTCTCCTGATTTATTCTAAAACCTGTAATTATGATAATTTATAGAAACCGAATAGAGTTTTTGGGTGAAATTTGTACTTTACCCTGAAAAGGGCTGACACCGTCTGGAATGAAGAACCCTTCTTCTTAGCACCTTTCTTTGCGCCACTATCTGAAGTAGAAAGAACAACCTGTCAATTGGAGCAGAATCCTAGAGGCTGGAATGTTATATTGACATTTGGTGGGAATGGGCTTCATTTAGTTTAAGGGCACAGAAAGTACCTGCTTCAGCACTTGCATAGGTGGAAAAGAGACTGGCCAGAGTCTTCATAGCGGACTTCTGGTACAGCCCAACCACAGTGTCATTCAGAGGGTCCTTGTTCTTGTCAAGCCAGCCACCAATGTTGTAGTCCACGGTGCCGGCATAGTGGATCAGAGAGAAGTGGGCCTCGGCCTTGCCTTTAACAACCTTGGGCTTCTGGAAGTTGGCCGACTTGCCCAGGTGCTGGTCATACAACTTGTTCTTGAAGGAGGTGTCTGTGGCCTTGGGGAACATGCATTCCTCTTCCAGGATGGAGAAGATGCCCAGTGGCTGAATTCAGAAAGGTGGACATTAGTGTCAATGTATCTTTCCCAAAAGATGCAGACCTGGTGGCTGTATCAGATTGAATTATCAGAACTGCCAAATAAATAAATAAATATATAAAATAAACCAGGTCATAGCCCACAAAGAATCCGTTCATTATCATTGGAGTGGCTTTCCCACCATTCCTTGTCATATTCAATCCATAGCACACTTTCAGGTAAAAGAATAGCAGAATAGAAACTCCAAATGTCAGTCAGTATAGCATGTACGGGCATTTTGTTAAAATGTTCTGTGTTATCACACTTTTTGCCTATTTAATGCATTAATCTACTGTCACTTCTATTTTGTTACGAAAGGGATTTACTGACTTAGAGTGATGTTTACTTTATATGCAGTAGTTGAATAATATAAATAATCCAAACCTTATTTAAGACATTTTCTGTATTTAATCCCTTTTGGATTATGGAAAACTATAAGCACTTAGACTTCTTGACTTCCAAACAGATTATCTTTCATAGAGGTTCTCGCTGAGTTATATGTGTACTAATTTTTACCTAGAAAAAATATTTACTTATGTTGCTGATGTCTTCGATTGTGATGGAGATAGATTCAGAGCTAGTGAGGTAGTTCTGCTGGTGGAGCTGATCATCTCAATTGAGTTTTCAGAGCTGCTTTAAAATCAGGTTTGAGTTGCTGTTAGCACAAAACTGGTTAGAACAGAATGAAACTAAACACGCTGATCCTCCTCCTCCTCCTCCTTCTTCTTCTTTTAAAGATTTTATCTATTTATTTGTCAGAGAGAGAGAGCAAGCACACGGGCAGGCAGAGGTAGAGGAAGAAGCGGGCTTTCAGCTGAGCAAGGAGCCAGATGTGGGGCTCGACCCCAGGACCCTAGGATCATGACCTGAGCTGAAGGCAGACGCTTAACCGCTGAGCCACTCAGGTGTCTGCTGTCACTCTGATCCTTCATATGCAGAAGTTGAAAAGAGGAAGTTAGTTCTAAACAAAAATTCTGTTTGTTCTGATATCCGTCTATGTAAGATCACCGTGATACTTTCGAGAATTGCTTCATACGCTTGGGAAAGTTATCCTTGCACTCTGTCTTTCCTTTAGAAGTCAAACAGAGCAAGGTGCTGGGGTGGCTCAGTCAGTTAAGTGTCCAACTCTTGATTTCAGCTCAGGTTTTGATCTCAGGATTATAAGTTCAAGCCCCGAGTTGGGCTGCATGTTGGGCATGGAGCCTACTTAACAAAACATGAAGAAAGTCAAACAGACCTTCTCGATGAGCTCGATGCAGGCAGCCAGGTCCATCCCGAAGTCGATGAAGGTCCACTCGATGCCCTCCTTCTTGTACTCCTCCTGCTCCAGCACGAACATGTGGTGGTTGAAGAACTGTTGCAGCTTCTCGTTGGTGAAGTTGATGCACAGCTGCTCCAGGCTGTTGAACTAAATAAAACAAAATTTTCAACATTAAATGGATTTTTTAGCAGTAAAATTCTGAAAAATTCTTTTATTGAAAAACTGAAAAATTCTTTTAGTGAAAAAAATATGGAATCCAGTAAAGAAATAAAATTTAAACTAATTGTTGTTCTTTCAGAGGTCCCAAGGGAAAAAATGATGATTTTTTTTGACATGAGCCTTTATTGTGAATTCTGGGCATTATTTAAAGGCACAGGTGTCAATTATATAGCAAGACTTCTGGTAGAATTGACCTCTTCACAGCTGTAAGCTTGCATAGCAAAAGCATACCTTGAAAGTACAACCATGGTCCCATGAGATATGGTTTGGTTTTAAGGGTGAAGACAATTTATTGGAAAGACTCACTTCTTTTATCATCCCACTCTCCAATTCAGGATAAAGTTCTCATTTTCACTCTTGTCTGTCACAGAATAAGGAAAGCTTATGCTGCAACCTTTTAGTGGATGTACAAAGTGGAATAATAGGCAAGTTTTTCTCCTCTCCATCTCAAACGTCTAGACACTATTCCTCTTGCCGGGTCTGTCAAAGTAGGGACCTGATAACCTGGAGTCTTTGTACTAATTTACACCCGCCTTTTACACATGCTACAGCGGATGCCCTAGAGGTGAAATAGTGCATGTCCGATGAGCCTGGGACAGGAGAGACTATGACCAGTGTGCTTCCTCCTCTACCAGAGATGCCCTGTCTACATGTCTGGGCTCTTGCCCTGGCTTTGCCTTAAAGGGCTGTGGGATCTCTAGCAAGGGTTTTCATTTCCCTGTGGCTCTTGTTTTTCCACATGTAATTCGTAGTAATATTCATTATCCTTTCATGGGTTGTTTGGAAGATTAAATGAGGGATCATTAAATGAGCATCTTAAAGTGCTTAGTGGAGTCCAGAAATACCCTCACTCCTCCACAAATGCCAGTGATGGTTGTCATTACGTTTCTGTTACTGTCTAGCTGTGTGGGAGGTCACTCCTGTCCTGGGTGCTGATGGAGGAAGCAGTGTGGACACCATAAATATACAGGAATGCCTAGTGTATCAGAGCCCACAGTATTTTTCTCTCACTTTTTTTTAATATGAAGACAACTCACATCAAAGATCTCAAAGCCGGCGATGTCCAAGACCCCGATGAAGTACTGCCTGGGCTGCTTGGTGTCCAGCTGCTGGTTGATGCGGGTGACCATCCACAGGAACATCTTCTCGTAGACGGCCTTGGCTAGAGCGCCCACGGCGTTGTACACCTTTGTGGACAGAGTAGTGATTGTTGGCGCTACTGAAGGCATGTTGTGAAGGCCTGGGACGGGTATCATTCACTGAGGTCACACACTCACCTGCTGCACAGTCTGGCCTTTGGTGACGTACTCATTGCCAACCTTGACCCTGGGGTAGCAGAGGGCTTTGAGCAGGTCAGCAGAGTTCAGGCTCTGGAGATAGGCCGCCTTGTCAGCAACTGCAGACATAAAATTCAAGAAACGTTTAATGGTGGATATCCCCTTTAACCCAATTTTCTATTTTTCTCCAACCCATTTTCTTCATTATTTAAATAAAAAGTTTTGAGTAATTCTGTAGAAGGTCAGATGAGGTTCCCTGTACGTCAGAGCACATTGGTCTTTGGGGATTTATTGCAAGCAGCTTTTGAGAAATTCATCAACAGTTAACATACGTCCAGTGTATATGGCAACACTTTATGTAAGGCAAGAACCATAGGCCCTGCTCTTAAGGCAGACACATTAGGTGTGGTAGGAAGCAAGAGATAAATACATCTTAATATTTGCTGTTAGGGAGAGGTAAAAGGACCAATATTTGGATCCTGATTTCAGTTTTGGTCCTCCCAGTTTAAATCTACTTTTTCAGTTTCATTATCTGAAGATGTGGGTATTAAATTTCACTATGCGCCCTCTTCGGAGTCTCTTTCTGAAATTCTGCCAAGGACTGTAATGTAAATGCCACAGGTCCAGTACCACAGAAACTGCTGACAAGTTTAGAGGAGGGAGAGATTGTATCAAGCTGGGGGAGGAGGGTTTCAGAAAGGCTTCAAGGAGCAGATAACTTTAGTTTCCTTGGTAGGTCCTTTATGTTCCACACATGGAACACATGATTTTCTTTCTCAGTTCTTTGTTTATCTGACTGCCTAGAGTGCCTGCAGACAGCACACATGTGCACAGATGACTAGGGATGTCCTTTGCCCCCTGCTCTGTCAGGCAGATCCTGTCTCCCTAGGCACTAGTGGGCCAGCCAGTGCTGAAGTAGGCTAATATGCCAACTTGTATCACGTACGTGGCCACCGTTGCCTTAGCAGAGCAGGAGCACTGTGCTGTCTCTTCCTTTCTCTCATGATCTGGCCCCAGTTGTGCTTTTTAGATATGTCTTTCTAAGTACCTGTTAGGGTTCATTTTCACTTATCTGGGCTGCTTAGAAATGATGAAGCTAGGACACATGAGGGAGGAAAGATGGGGAGGAAAGTGTGTGGGGTGTGTAAATATGTACATGCCCTCCAGAATTTTAGCTGTAACAGAGATATGAGTTTAGAATAGACTTTTTTTCCTGCCATAATCTTTAATTCAGACCCAGAAGAAGGTTCATCTGGTACCTTCAGTGCCATCCGGCTCGGCCTGCTCCTCACGCTGCTTCTGCTTGAACTTCATGTTCCCATAATGCATCACAGCACCCGTGAGCTTGTAGATGGAGACTTTCTCTTCAGGAGTGAAGCCCAGGATGTCAATGGCGCTCTGCCAGGAGAAATGACAGGACAAAGGTTAGGGCAGAAGACACTGACTTATTTTGGAGAATTTATACAGTATTGTAGAATAACCACACTTCCAGTGGACTCTTCCTGCACTTAATGAGATTTTTTTCAGAGAGAGAGTGTGAGAGTGTGTGTGAGACTTACATCTGTGGCCATCAGCTCTTCTTGGTCATCAATGCTGGGGACTGTGATCTCCCCTTGACTGACGAAGGCATAGTCATATGGGTTGGTGGTGATCAGGAGCATTTCTGGGTACGTACGGTTGAGGGTATACATTTTACATTAGAAATTGTTAATAGAACTATTAATGTTTATCTGTGAATTTAAGTTCTTCCTTACCAATCAGATCTGGCTTCTTATTGGAAGTGATCTGATAAAAAATATGATAGCTTCTTTCTGCCTTCAGCTGGAAAGTAACCCTAGACTTTTCTAGAAGATCTGGAAATAGAAATATATATTAAATTAGAAAAAATCAATACAACTGAAATATATATATTTTTAGAAGGGGGGAGAAGGAGAGAGGGAGGGAAGGGAGAGAGGGAGGGGGAGGGGCAGAAGGAGAGGGAGTGAGAGAATCTTAAGCAGGCCTCTCACTCAGTGCAAAGCCTGGTGCAGGGCTTCTTGATCTTACAACCCTGAGATCATGACGTGAGCCAAAATCAAGAGTTAGATGCTCAACTGACTGAGACACCCCAGTGCCCCAGTGCTGCTGAAATACCAGATGAACCTCAGTGTCTTTGCTAAAACTGGGGGTATTATGTTAGACTTTGTTGAGATTTCTGCCTGATGATTGATCCTCTTGGTGCTGCATATAAGAATTCCAAATACATATGGCAACTGTGCAAGTTTCTCACCATCTAAGAGTATAGACAAAAGCCTGTCTGCTCCAGTAAGAATAAATTTTTAATATGGGGGACCTGTGACCTCTGGATTATAATCAATCTGTAATATCTCCTCCTTCCTCATGTCACCTGAGACTTTGTGGTGAGTGATTACTTAGAAGTATCTGCCAAAGCTCAGACGAAGAGAAGTACTGTAAGCCTATAGATGACTTGCAGGAATCCAGAGGTAGTCCTCGTGTTTGTCCTGGAAAGAATATCAGAATTGCTTCTGTGGCAGGAATTTCAGAATATGCTCCAGAACCATCAGTCTGCACTGAGGTTGACAGAGCACACAGCGGGTTTATGGATAAGTCCGGCATTAGCTCATGGGCAACGCTGGCAGCAGGCTTGGCACATGCCAAGTGTTCTGAATATCCTGCATATGAAATCACTCATTTCTCTTTGGATTTTTAGTCGTCCTGTTACTCACATGTTTCAATATCTGCAGAAGCCAGCTTCCCTGTAGTACCAAAGTGGATTCGAATGAATTTACCCTTGAAAAGAGAAAGATTGGTATGGAAAAGTTGAAGCACACAGAAGGATGCAATTGAAATGATAATTCGGATATGCCTTCTCTGGCATGGAAGGGCTGAGAAGATCCCTCTGTGACCAGGAGACTTACAAAGCGAGAGGAGTTGTCATTCCTCACGGTCTTGGCATTGCCAAAGGCCTCCAGTAGAGGGTTGGCACTGATGATTTGATCTTCAAGGGTCCCCTGCAAAGGCAAGAGCAGTCCTTACCTCCAGGGCTCCAGACTTTCCAAGAGCCCTGAGAGTCTAGAGTCTGGCTGCAGACCCACCTGCATTTTGCCAGAGGTAGCTTCCTCCTTCTTCTTCTCCCCGGTGACTGCAATTGTTGCAAAGTACTGGATGACACGCTTGGTGTTCACAGTCTTCCCTGCACCAGATTCTCCGCTGTCAAACAGAGACCAGAGAAGAGATCAGAATTATTATAGCTCATATTGTCTATATCTAAGACAATCAAAACCAGAGAAGGGAAGAATCACGTACGTGATCAGGATGGACTGGTTCTCACGATCTGTGAAAGAGAAATCAAGACCATCAGTTAAAAAAGAAAAAAAAAACATTCAATATAAAGATTAATGAGTCAGTTTAGATCAAACACAGCTTGTTTTTTTAACATTTTGAAGATGTCACCTATGATTTTGGTTTTATGGTTAGTCCCCAAAGAGCACTTGGTTCTTGGAGTAAAATTTGTGACAATGACAGGCAGGCTATCATCTGTTTCCTTTTATATCTTATTAATTTTTAAAGACTTCGTGATGATCAATTTCAAACACATACCAAGTAGAGACAGTAACATAGGGAGCCTCCCATGTTCCCATCATACAGCTATGACAATTATTATCATTTGGCCAATTTTATATCATCTGTACTCCCATTCCATTGTCCCTGGATTATTTTAAAGAAAATCTCAGGTATCCTATAATTTTCTCTATCAGTACTTCAGTAAGAATTATAGAATTTTGAACTCACGAGGGATCTTAGAAATTACCAAGGTCAACTCTTATTTAACAAACCATTAAAGAAGAGGAGACCTACAGAGGAATCAGTGACTTTTTGAATAATAATTATGTAGCTCACTAAGGTCAAAGATATTCAAGTCTTTTGACTTCAACTTTATATATTTTTCTGCTACTTGCCCTCCTCCCAGCTCTTGGCATGACTAATATGAGTGCTGGTAACACTAAATAGGGAAGGGATCTGGAATTGTAAATGTGTTCATTTAGTCTTATGTTCCTTTTAATTTCATGTACATTTCTAAATCATAAAAACAGACATTTTCACTAGTTATATGACTGATGTTTTGAATTTATGCCAATTATCTGATATGTTAAATCTCCAATTCTGTTTGAATGAATTCTCAAACCTAAAAATCTATCATTGAAATAGATACAAATCTGGATGTTATTTCGATGTGGATATAGACTTCAGAGAACTTATTCAGAGCAGTAAAAGGAGATTTTAGAACATACTCAAATGGGTTTTTTTCCAATAGCCGAAAAATTATGAAAGATCCTATCACATCTCATGGGAGCACTGATAAGAAAACAAAGTTCTAGTCTCTTTTGGCAAAGTTAAAATAAGATGAACCAGGTCAGAGGTCACAGTTTAGCATGGTTTTACATGCAGATCACATTTGTAAGCCATAAGTGATCTTGAACTTGGAGCAGCCCCAGTGTTGGGGAGTGGAGACCTTGGTGTAGAGGTGGTGGTGTACAGAGCCGAGTGAGTGCAGCTGCTGAGTATTACAGCCTCTGAAACGAGCCAGCCCGTGGATCATTTCTGGAAGGTAGCTAGCTTCTGCTGACGACGAAAGAATAGTTTCCTGGCATGAAATCCTTATGGAATTGCTGGCCAATTTATAATGGAAGATTCCTATTTTATTCTTTTCTCTTCTCTCTTCTCCTTTAACACACAGCTTAAAAACAAGTGCAGCAAAACAAACCAAACCCAGAAAAGAACCAAACCCTCTCAGTTTCCCAAACCCTATGGAACAACAGGAAACTCCGGAATTTGGAGTATTTCCAAAGGCAGTACATTTGGTGTGTGAAGATAAAAGGTTTTGATGCTATACTTGGGCCTGTAATGTCTATCAGATCTGTTTGTTTATGCTTTGAGAAGACAGGAATAACAGATTTTGATACGATTTCAAAAATATTTTCAGAGGAAGAGGCATTTTTGTTTTCTTCCGTTCTAATAGGAAAATGCTTCAGAATCATTGGGAGGAAAGTGGTAGATCTTTCTACCCCAAAGGCTCACACTATTTGCTGTGTCGTTTAACCATGGAGGTAAGAATTCACAAAACTTTCCACCTGTAGCTGGTAACCGTTTTCCTTGATTGCTGTGTATGTGCCTATTTTAAAATAATGGATTTGAACTTTTCTCCTGTCGAAATCAGAAATTAAAACCTATGGGAAAGTGGCAGATGGCGTTTACAGAGGTCTGCTGATCGTTTCCGCCTGGCTCCCGCTTACTGGATGGGTTAGCTGGGCAGGTCAGTGAGCTCAGCCAGCTGCCCTTTCCTCTCTCTGAAATGCGGATGACACTAGCTCCGGGAGTTCCGTGAACATGGTGAAGCCCCATGTGGCTGCGATGTATTATTATAATCAAGGGCTAGACAGAGTCTGTTTGTTAAAGGTTCTCTTTCCATGTATCTGGACATAAATAGCTGCGTCACCCCCTCACCGGTCAGCATGAACTGGTAGGCGTTGTCGGAGATGGAGAAGATGTGGGGCGGGGCCTCCTGACGCTTTTTGCCTCGGTAGGCGGCCACCACCTCGGGGTTGTACACCGGCAGCCACTTGTAGGGGTTCACGGTGACGCAGAAGAGGCCCGAGTAGGTCTGAGAAAACCAGAAAATGTGACATGTGGATCTTGTCTTTACCCAGAGAGATAGACAGAATAGAGATATGCTGAAGGGCACTCACGTAGATCATCCAGGCTGCGTAACGCTCTTTGAGGTTGTACAGCACTCCAGGCTCGTGCAGGTGGGTCATCATGGCCATGTCCTCGATCTTGTCGTATTTGGGAGGGTTCATGGGGAAGACTTGGTCCTCCCTGACGGTTAGAGTCTGGCAAGTAAAGTGAAAGACCACTTTGTATTAATGGTGGGACACAGAGTTGGTTTGTCTGTTTGCTTTGCTTATAAAACTATAATTACTGACGTCTTTCATTTATTTAGTATTCTTTAAATAAAGGGATGAAAGTATATTTGTTTGAGAGTTTGATGCTAAGAAAACCTGTCTCCTATGATGAACTAGGATACTATCTTTTTTAAAAGATGGTTTTTCTTCTCACATCCAATCTAGGGGGAAGGAATGGGGAAACTAATACATTATTTAGCTCAGGAAATAACAATACTTTGCTGACAGGAGAAGCTGGCTTCTGTTTCTAAACCTCCAAACTTGGGGTTTGGAGTGGGAAGTGGGGAGTTCAGGGATATGGTGGCGGCTGACTTCAGTGTGTCAAAGTCCTGTGGATAGGTGGGAAGGGGGGACCCGAGGTGACTGCTGGGAACCTCCTTAGCCATCTAAATCAGGAGGGTGTCTGTGGTGGCAGGAGGCTGAGGTTCCCAGTCAGGAGAACTTCACCTTGAATGAGGAGACGCAGGAAGGCGGCTGGGAGTGTTTTCTCCCCGTGTGTTTACTTACTGCCCCACCTTCTGTCTTCACAGTTACTTTCCCTCCTTCCCTGCTCTGTATGGTGCTCTTCACGTAGGAGGCCTTGGGCTCTGCGACAAACACCGATGTTTTAGCATCGAAGGGTTTGTTTTGGGCCTCGATGCGCTCCTTTTCCGATTTTCGGAGGAAGGGAGCAGCTTCGCCAAAAACCGCCATCTCAGCATCCGAGCTCGCGCTCATGGCTGTGGTTTATTTAGCAGAGGATTCTGTCTTGGGAAGGAAATGGGGCAGAGAGAGAAACAGCAACCGGAAGTTACACCTGTGAGCTAGGATGTGTCATGAAAGAGGTGTTGTACCCTCATTGCTTGGGCTATCAGTGCTCCCCCAGGCTGTCCTTGACCCATGTCCTCACACAGGCCAATGGACTGGGCAGGCATGAGGTTGTGACTGGAGGGCTTCATTCTTAGTAATTTGCAGATTTCCTTCTGGGATCACATACCTTGATCCTCAGGGGCCAAGTGCCTACAGTGGAACCCTTGCAGGTTTAAATGTCTGCGCTGTAACAGTCTCTACAGTGGTGGATTGTTCTCTAGCAACTGTCTTTCTTTAATCCCTAGTTTTTCTTCAGCATGGTGTTTGCACCTGCCATATACTGGGACTGTCATATAGTCAGGAGAGAAGTTTTGTCTTGTGCAGAGCAAGTTTGATATTTCAAAGCTTCAAAAACTTGCTTTACCATTTTAATTGGCCATTTTTTTCCTCTTAAGGCTCGTGTTATTATTATTTTTTTAAGATTTATTTATTTGGGGGTGGGGAGCAGAGGAAGAGAGAATCTCAAGCGGACTCCCTGTTGAGCATAGAGCCCAATGCGGGGCTCGATCTCATCACCCGGAGATCATGACCTGAGCTGAAATCAGGAGTTGGCCGCTTAACCGACTGGGCCACTCAGGTGCCCCAAGGCTTGGATTATTTTTAATATTTAGTATATGTTAATATTTAGTACTAAATCTCTCAGTGGGTTGTTAAAAGAACCATATAACAAATTCTTAATACCGTGTGGTTTTGTCATTTGGCCTGTTACCAAGAGAATTAGTGTTGCCTAATTCCACAATCTCTTTTGACACTTTCTTTTTTTGCATGAGAGATGTCAACTGTCAGTTAACAGATCTAACCACAGAGAAATGAGAGAGAGGGCCCTTCTTCCCACATACATTCCCCATTAATAAAAGAAGAGAGAAATGTAAGGGTTCATCACATGTAAACCATTGTCCTCTGATGGATAGATAGGCTTCTGCAGGATTGGCATGTTAGATTGGTTGAGTTTGTCCTTTCCTTTCAGGTGTAAATTACTTGGGGAAGGGCCAGGCCCTCTCCTAAGTAAGGCATGGTATTTTTTTTTTTTTAAGATTTTTATTTATTTATTTGACAGAGAGAGAACACAAGTAGGCAGAGAGCAGGCAGAGAGAGAGGAAGGGAAGCAGGCTCCCTGCTGAGCAGAGAGCCCGATGCGGGGCTCGATCCCAGGACCCCGGGATCATGACCTGAGCCGAAGGCAGAGGCTTAAACCACTGAGCCACCCAGGCGCCCCGTAAGGCATGGTATTTAGCACTCTGTGGGTGTACCACCAGGGACTTTTTAGATGAGCATTAATCAAACTTTCTAAAGAAACAAATAACAATGTATCATGAAAAGTAACTAAAACATTATGGTTGTCACAAGATGTTTGTCTTTTCATTTTTTAAAAGGATTTTTCCAGGGTGTTTAAAAAGATACCCATAAGATGTCTAAGGGTTAGTGCTTTGCAGGAGGTCTGTCAGAATTCATTCTGTCCCAAATGGTCCTTCAACCCTGGAACTCAGGCGAGGGGAGAGTGGAGGAGAAGGCGTCCTGGAGCCGCATTTTCCTAGCATGCACAAGCAGTCATTTGGAAGCCCCAGCTGCTCAGGTAAGAGCAGGAACGTGGAAATGGTATACAATTAAGAGTTGTTCCCAATTAAGCATTCTTCATTGCCTGAATGCCCTGTGTCATCAACATGCCCAGAAAGCAGAGGCTTACCTTGGGAGTTCCAGATGAATCGCAGGTTCAGAAGTGGCTGACACTGTAAAACGACAGGTCTCTTATTAGCGAAGCTCTGACATTCCGGTAAAACAGTGACAGAATTATATTGCCCTGCTCTAAAGCTCGGCTCTGTGGAGATAAAAATCAGACTGGGGAGGGACGGTTTCATGCCCAGAGGTGGGCCACTGGGTCAGCTCTTCCTGTCCCTGGGGGTCCTTTCAGCCCCAAGGTCCCCATCACTCACCTCTGGTTCTCGGTGGAGATGCGGCAGGCGGGGCCCCCGTGCTTATGTAGGCACGAGTGTGCTGACGCTGCCGCCTCTCGCTTTTGTCAGGGAGGGCATTTGGCAACATGACCCTCGGCATAATTCGTGCTGACATTTGGCATGTTTGGATATAATTAGAAGTATTCATATCATTTTGAGTATGTGAACCAATCTCCTATAAATAATTCGACAGGGACCAATCTGCAGGCAGAGAATGCTTTCTAGTATGCTGGGAAGGTGATCTTTGACCGTGCCTGGTGGGGCCTCAGAGTCCGTTCCCATGAGCTATATTCGAGCTGGCAAACTCTTCTACACATACCTGTGGTAACCCAGGGATCTGATTCTCAGCAACACATTGCTGTCGGACCGTATCCTCTTCTCTTTATTTGTTACCACAGGAGGCCTGCACTTCATCCCCCTGGGTCACTTCCAAGGCTCACCGTTGGAGTCTGGCCTTGGGCAGCAGTGCCTAGGAGGGAGGAGAGTCTCCTCTGCGCCCCCACCATTGGCCCAGTGCCCACCCCCTCAACACTGAAGAACATTAGTTCAATACAGAATCATATGCCTTCATTGCAGGAAAAAATGCACAGTTAAGCAGAGAGAAAAATTGTCTATAGTCCCAGTATGCACAGATAAGATAAAGATGTCTAAGTGGCATCATGCTATATATGTGATTATAGTACCTATATGTCCCGTAATCTACCTAAAAATGATATTGAAGGTAATTTTCATATCAGTGATAAAATTGGCACCCTTTTAAAATAGAGTATTTTATGATTTTTTTAAAATTAAGATCTTTCCTTTTCAGGACATTGGGGTTTAATTTATATGCAGCAAAAAATTCACTCTTTAGTCGGCAATTGTATGAGATTTTTTGGTGCTATTTAAAACATTTTTGACCTTGACGGTAAACTTCCCTTTCTCTGTTGCATGGTTCTAGTTTTTACGCATGAACGGATTCTTGTAGCCACTGTCACAGACAGGACACAGAACGGTTCTGTTTCTATGGATTTTGATAAATATGTGTAGTCCTGTAATCTCTTGCATTTGAATTACATGAAAAATTAAAGCCTTGGACATGAGGCTAGAATTCCCCTTTGATGAACTCACAATGGAGGTAGCTCCCTTCTCTCCAGAGGTGACCAGTTACACCAGTTTGGTGTGTAATATTCCAGACCTTTTCTGTGCCCTTAACTAAGTTATATTTGGGAAAATATAAATTAATGAAATTGGCCTAAGGAGATTAGCCCATAGAAAATACATAACGAGATGTTTAAAATATATTAGAGAAAGTATCATAGTTTACATATTTACCAACTTGGTTTTTTTTTTTCATTCTGTACTCCAAGATAATTTTCCATCTTAATACATAAACCAAAATAAGCAACAATTTAGAACATACACAAAAATAGAGAAAATAGTGTATGAACCCATTGTAGTTGTCATCCAGTATTACTAATTATCAGCTCATAGTCAGTCTTGTTTTGTTTATACTCCAACCCACTACTCTATTCCCTGGATTATTTTGATATCACTTAAAAATTTCTATGTAGAATTCTCTTTGTTCTAGATTATAATCATTTCTTTTTTGTACAAATTCCAGAAGGTTTCTCCTGGTCTAATAGTGATCTTAACTTTGTTCTGGCATCTCAGTCTTATGGAAGTTTTTAAATTTTTATGTAGTGAAAGTTACAAATACTTTTCACTTGTATTTTTGCTTTTTTGTGCGTATTTTTTTTTATAATTTTTTTTTTATAAACATATATTTTTATCCCCAGGGGTACAGGTCTGCGAATCGCCAGGTTTAGAGAAGACCTTCTTTTAAAATACGCACAAAAGGTAGGACTTTTGTGCGTATTTTAAAAGAAGGTCTTCTCTAATTCAAGGATTCAGGGTCATAAATATGTTTTTCTGCATTTCCAGCCTAACGCTTTAAAAATAGATACTGAGGGACGCCTGGGTGGCTCAGTTGGTTAAGCAGCTGCCTTCGACTCAGGTCATGATCCCAGCGTCCTGGGATTGAGTCCCACATCGGGCTCCTTGCTCATCAGGGAGCCTGCTTCTCCCTCTGCCTCTGCCTGCCATTCTGTCTGCCTGTGCTTGCTCTCTCTCCCTCTCTCTCTCTGACAAAATAAATAAAATTAAAAAAAATTATAAAAATAGATATTGACATTTGTAATCTAGCTGTATTTGTGTAATCTAGCTGTATGTATGTGTGTGTGAATGTAATGTTTCTGAATTCCGTATTTTGTACCATTGTTTCTGAGCCAAAAGCGCATATGCTTTGATATCTAGTAGGGCACATTATCCCTAATTATTCACTTATTTTAAACTTGTCTTTGACAATTCTAACATTCTTTTGTATACATTTTTAGTGTTTTGTTGCTATGGCGAATGGAATTATTTTCTTGATTATCCGTCCTACTTGGTTATTACTGGCATGTGGCACAGAACCTCAGGTCTGTCTGTGGCAGTCGTATGTAACCTTCCTCATTTCCCAGACACCTTTTAGCATAGGGCAGCCATGTGACACTGTTTTGGCTAATGAGGAAGTGTGAGCAGGAGTTGCTGGGTGGGACTTCCAGAAAGGGAGCAGAGTCCACTGGTAACTATCTGTCCCTTTCCCTTCTCAGCCCATCTCGGTGGAGAACACAGATGTAATGATGGAGCTATAGCCTTGAAAGAAAGATCAAGAGAATTTCAGAGACAGTGTTGACATCTGTGAGTTGACTTTTAATATGTGAAGAAGAAAATGAACCACTGATATTAATAAGGCACGATTTATTCAGATTTTCTGTTACCTACAAACTCAGTCCTTAACAGATGTGTGGTATTTCAGAAAGTTGGTTTTACTGGTATCTTTCATTTGACCCCCTTACAGAGCTTCTTTATCACTTATGACAGTTTATGTGAAACTCTTGTTTTTTTTTTTTTTTTTAAGATTATTTATTTATTTATTTGACAGACAAAGATCACAAGTAGGCAGAGAGGCAGGCAGAGAGAGAGGAGGAAGCAGGCTCCCTGGCTGAGCAGAGAGCCCGATGCGGGGCTCAATCCCAGGACCCCTGGGATCATGACCTGAGCTGAAGGCAGAGGCTTTTACCCACTGAGCCACCCAGGCGCCCCAACTCTTGGGGTTTTGATGTAGTATGCAAATAATCACAATTTTGTGTCTTCTTTCTTTCATAACTTTTATGTTATTCATTTTCTTTTTCTAATTGCATTTTCTGAGACACTTAGGACAATGCTGAATAATAACAGTAGGTTACTTATACTCTAGACAAGGTAAATGATCCTTATTTTGTTCCTGACAAACTGGGTTTAACTGGGTTGCCTCTGACATTTCAAGTGTGATATTTACTGGATACTTTATATCTAGTTTGCCAGTGATTTTAATCATATCCATGAATTAAACTGCTTCATTCCTGGATACTTGACGAAGAGAATTGAAAACGTATGCTTATACAAAATTTCATGCACAGGTATTCATAGCACCATCATCCATAATAGCCAAAAAAGTAGAAACAATCCAGATGTTTACCAACAGGCAAATGGATAAATGAAATGTGGTCTATCTACATGAGGGAGTAATCTTCAGCCGGGAATGGGAGTCAAGTACTGATACATGTTACAGCATGGATGAACCTTGAACCTCAAAAAGATTGTGCTGAAGTGACAGACATAGTGCACTTATATTTGACGATCCCTTACCTATCAAGGGTCAACAACAGGCAAATCCATGGAGACAGAAAGTAGATCAGTGCACCAGAGGAGGATGGTCTGGAGAGGGGACACTGGGGAGTGACTGTAATGGGATTTCTTTTTGAGGCGACCAAATGTTCTGAAATTAGATAGTGGTTATGACTGTATAACTTTGTGAATCTACAAAAACCACTGAACTTATATTTAAATGGTGAATTGTGTCTTTAAAAATGCATCGGATTTAACAAAAAATTTAAAAAATGCATTGGATTTTTCTTCTGCATTTATTGAGATTATTTTTTTCTCCTCAAATTTTAAAGGTAGAGAATTATGTAGGAGACTTTCTCACTTGTACTGCTAAAATTCATGAAATGAAATCTATAGAAATAACATTGTTTAATTTTCTGCTGATCAAGTGTACTAATTTTTTTTTTTAATGTGGGATTTCTGCATCTGAATTCATTATGGAACTACGACATGGTTTTCTTTTCTTATGTTGTCCTCTTCTGGTTTTGATATCAGAATCATGCTAGGTCTTATAAAATAAGTAGCTTCCTCTTTCTGTTTTCTGCAGAATTGTGTTTAGAATATGAGTACTCTGTTCTGCAAACATTTGGTAGAGTTCCTTCATAGCCTCTTTGGAGAAGGAATCTTTTACTTACTCTTGTAATAGAAGTTTTTTTTTTTTTTTAAAGATTTTATTTATTTATTTGACAGGGAGATCACAGGCAGGCAGGCAGGTGGGGCTGGGGGAAAGCAGGCTCCTCGCCAAGCAGACAGCCCGATGCGGGGCTCGATCCCAGGACCCTGAGATCATGACCTGACCGGAAGACCGAGGCTTAACCCACTGAGCCACCCAGGCATTCCAATATTTTGACTTTTGTTGTGCCTATCTTTTTATAATTGAAAACCTCCTAAACAATTCCACTGTATTTTTTATTCCCTTTTATTCCTCTTCTACATAGTTTAATTTTGTTCTTTTTATTCCAAATTGTATTTGCTAAAGTTTTGTCTTTTGTGTTGGTCTTTTATTTTATTTTTTTTATTTTTTATTTTTTAAATTTTTTTATTTTTTTTCAGCATAACAGTATTCATTATTTTTGCACCACACCCAGTGCTCCATGCAATCCGTGCCCTCTACAATACCCACCACCTGGTGCCCCCAACCTCCCACCCCCCACCCCTTCAAAATTCTCAGATCGTTTTTCAGAGTCGATAGTCTCTCATGGTTCACCTCCCCTTCCAATTTCCCTCAACTCCCTTCTCCTCTCCATCTCCCCTTGTCCTCCATGCTATTTGTTATGCTCCACAAATAAGTGAAACCATATGATAATTGACTCTCTCTGCTTGACTTATTTCACTCAGCATAATCTCTTCCAGTCCCGTCCATGTTGCTACAAAACTTGGGGATTCATCCTTTCTTTTTTTTTTTTTTTAACAGCTTTATAAACATATATTTTTATCCCCAGGGGTACAGGTCTGCGAATCGCCAGGTTTACACACTTCACAACACTCACCATAGCACATACCCTCCCCGATATCCATAACCCCACCCCCTCTCCGAACCCCCTCCCCCCATCAACCCTCAGTTTGTTTTGTGAGATTAAGAGTCACTTATGGTTTGTCTCCCTCCCAATCCCATCTTGTTTCATTTACTCTTCTCCTACCCCCTCGACCCCCCATGTTGCATCTCCTCTCCCTCATATCAGGGAGATCATATGATAGTTGTCTTTCTCCGATTGACTTATTTCGCTAAGCATGATACCCTCTAGTTCCATCCACGTCGTTGCAAATGGCAAGATTTCATTTCTTTTGATGGCTGCATAGTATTCCATTGTGTATATATACCACATCTTCTTTATCCATTTGTCTGTAGATGGACATCTAGGTTCCTTCCATAGTTTGGCTATTGTAGACATTGCTGCTATAAACATTCGGGTGCACGTGCCCCTTCGGATCACTATGTTTGTATCTTTAGGGTAAATACCCAGCAGTGCAATTGCTGGGTCATAGGGTAGTTCTATTTTCAACATTTTGAGGAACCTCCATGCTGTTTTCCAGAGTGGTTGCACCAGCTTGCATTCCCACCAACAGTGTAGGAGGGTTCCCCTTTCTCCGCATCCTCGCCAGCATCTGTCATTTCCTGACTTGTTAATTTTAGCCATTCTGACTGGTGTGAGGTGATATCTCATGGTGGTTTTGATTTGTATTTCCCTGATGCCGAGTGATGTGGAGCACTTTTTCATGTGTCTGTTGGCCATCTGGATGTCTTCTTTGCAGAAATGTCTGTTCATGTCCTCTGCCCATTTCTTGATTGGATTATTTGTTCTTTGGGTGTTGAGTTTGCTAAGTTCTTTATAGATTTTGGACACTAGCCCTTTATCTGATATGTCATTTGCAAATATCTTCTCCCATTCTGTCAGTTGTCTTTTGGTTTTGTTCACTGTTTCCTTTGCTGTGCAAAAGCTTTTGATCTTGATAAAATCCCAAAAGTTCATTTTTGCCCTTGCTTCCCTTGCCTTTGGTGATGTTCCTAGGAAGATGTTGCTGCGGCTGACGTCGAAGAGGTTGCTGCCTGTGTTTTCCTCGAGAATTTTGATGGATTCCTTTCTCACATTGAGATCCTTCATCCATTTTGAGTCTATTTTCGTGTGTGGTGTAAGGAAATGATCCAATTTCATTTTTCTGCATGTGGCTGTCCAATTTTCCCAACACCATTTATTGAAGAGGCTGTCTTTGTTCCATTGGACATTCTTTCCTGCTTTGTCGAAGATGAGTTGACCATAGAGTTGAGGGTCCATTTCTGGGCTCTCTATTCTGTTCCATTGATCTATGTGTCTGTTTTTGTGCCAGTACCATGCTGTCTTGATGATGACAGCTTTGTAATAGAGCTTGAAGTCCGGAATTGTGATGCCACCAACTTTGGCTTTCTTTTTCAATATTCCTTTGGCTATTCGGGGTCTTTTCTGGTTCCATATAAATTTTAGGATTATTTGTTCCATTTCTTTGAAAAAAATGGATGGTATTTTGATAGGAATTGCATTAAATGTGTAGATTGCTTTAGGTAGCATAGACATTTTCACAATATTTATTCTTCCAATCCAGGAGCATGGAACATTTTTCCATTTCTTTGTGTCTTCCTCAATTTCTTTCATGAGTACTTTATAGTTTTCTGAGTATAGATTCTTAGTCTCTTTGGTTAGGTTATTCCTAGGTATCTTATAGTTTTGGGTGCAATTGTAAATGGGATGGACTCCTTAATTTCTCTTTCTTCTGTCTTGTTGTTGGTGTAGAGAAATGCAACTGATTTCTGTGCATTGATTTTATATCCTGACACTTTACTGAATTCCTGTACAAGTTCTAGCAATTTTGGAGTGGAGTCTTTTGGGTTTTCCACATAGAGTATCATATCATCTGCGAAGAGTGATAGTTTGACTTCTTCTTTGCCGATTTGGATGCCTTTAATTTCCTTTTGTTGTCTGATTGCTGAGGCTAGGACTTCTAGTACTATGTTGAATAGCAGTGGTGATAACGGACATCCCTGCCGTGTTCCTGACCTTAGCGGAAAAGCTTTCAGTTTTTCTCCATTGAGAATGATATTTGCAGTGGGTTTTTCATAGATGGCTTTGATAATATTGAGGTATGTGCCGTCTATCCCTACACTTTGAAGAGTTTTGATCAGGAAGGGATGCTGTACTTTGTCAAATGCTTTTTCAGCATCTATGGAGAGTATCATATGGTTCTTGTTCTTTCTTTTATTAATGTGTTGTATCACATTGATTGATTTGCAGATGTTGAACCAGCCTTGCAGCCCTGGAATAAATCCCACTTGGTCGTGGTGAATAATCCTTTTAACGTACTGTTGAATCCTATTGGCTAGTATTTTGGCGAGAATTTTTGCATCTGTGTTCATCAAGGATATTGGTCTGTAGTTCTCTTTTTTGTTGGGATCCTTGTCTGGTTTTGGGATCAAGGTGATGCTGGCCTCATAAAATGAGTTTGGAAGTTTTCCTTCTATTGCTATTTTTTGGAACAGTTTCAGGAGAATAGGAATTAGTTCTTCTTTAAATGTTTGGTAGAATTCCCCCGGGAAGCCGTCTGGCCCTGGGCTTTTGTTTGTTGGAGATTTTTGATGACTGTTTCAATCTCCTTACTGGTTATGGGCCTGTTCAGGCTTTCCATTTCTTCCTGGTTCAGTTGTGGTAGTTTATATGTCTCTAGGAATGCATCCATTTCTTCCAGATTGTCAAATTTGTTGGCGTAGAGTTGCTCATAGTATGTTCTTATAATTGTCTGTATTTCTTTGGTGTTTGTTGTGATCTCTCCTCTTTCATTCATGATTTTATTGATTTGGGTCCTCTCTCTTTTCTTTTTGATAAGTCTGGCCAGGGGTTTATCAATCTTATTAATTCTTTCAAAGAACCAGCTCCTAGTTTCGTTGATTTGTTCTATTGTTTTTTTGGTTTCTATTTCATTGATTTCTGCTCTGATCTTTATGATTTCTCTTCTCCTGCTGGGTTTAGGGTTTCTTTCTTGTTCTTTCTCCAGCTCCTTTAGGTGTAGGGTTAGGTTGTGTACCTGAGACCTTTCTTGTTTCTTGAGAAAGGCTTGTACCGCTATATATTTTCCTCTCAGGACTGCCTTTGTTGTGTCCCACAGATTCTGAACTGTTGTGTTTTCATTATCATTTGTTTCCATAATTTTTTTCAATTCTTCTTTGATTTCCTGGTTGACCCATTCATTCTTTAGAAGGATGCTGTTTAGTCTCCATGTATTTGGGTTCTTTCCCAATTTCCTCTTGTGATTGAGTTCTAGCTTTAGAGCATTGTGGTCTGAAAATATGCAGGGAATGATCCCAATCTTTTGATACCGGTTGAGACTTGATTTAGGACCAAGAATGTGATCTATTCTGGAGAACGTTCCATGTGCACTAGAGAAGAATGTGTATTCTGTTGCTTTGGGATGAAATGTTCTGAATAGATCTGTGATGTCCATCTGGTCCAGTGTGTCATTTAAGGCCTTGATTTCCTTGTTGATCTTTTGCTTGGATGATCTGTCCATTTCAGTGAGGGGAGTGTTAAAATCCCCTACTATTATTGTATTCTTGCCAATGTGTTTCTTTGATTTTGTTATTAATTGGTTTATAGAGTTGGCTGCTCCCACGTTAGGGGCATAGATATTTAAAATTGTTACATCTTCTTGTTGGACAGTTCCTTTGAGTATGATATAGTGTCCTTCCTCATCTCTTATTATAATCTTTGGCTTAAAATCTAATTGATCTGATATAAGGATTGCCACTCCTGCTTTCTTCTGATGTGCATTAGCATGGTAAATTCTTTTCCACCCCCTCACTTTAAACCTGGAGGTGTCTTCGGGTGTAAGATGAGTTTCTTGTAGGCAACATATAGATGGTTTTTGTTTTTTTATCCATTCTGATACCCTGTGTCTTTTGATTGGGGCATTTAGCCCATTAACATTCAGGGTAAGTATTGAGAGATATGAATTTAGTGCCATTGTATTGCCTGTAAGGTGACTGTTATTGTATATTGTCTCTGTTTCTTTCTGATCTACTACTTTGAGGGTCTCTCTTTGCTTAGAGGACCCCTTTCAATATTTCCTGTAGAGCTGGTTTGGTATTTGCAAATTCTTTCAGTTTTTGTTTGTCCTGGAAGCTTTTAATCTCTCCGTCTATTTTCAATGATAGCCTAGCTGGATATAGTATTCTTGGCTGCATGTTTTTCTCATTTAGTACTCTGAATATATCATGCCAGCTCTTTCTGGCCTGCCAGGTCTCTGTGGATAAGTCTGCTGCCAATCTAATATTTTTACCATTGTACGTTACAGACTTCTTTTCCCGGGCTGCTTTCAGGATCTTTTCTTTGTCACTAAGACTTGTCAATTTTACTATTAGGTGACGGGGTGTAGACCTATTCTTATTGATTTTGAGGGGGGTTCTCTGAACCTCCTGGATTTTGATGCTTGTTCCCTTTGCCATATTGGGGAAATTCTCTCCAATAATTCTCTCCAACATACCTTCTGCTCCCCTCTCTGTTTCCTCTTCTTCTGGAATCCCAATTATTCTAATGTTGTTTCGTCTTATGGTGTCACTTATCTCTCGAATTCTCCCCTCGTGGTCCAGTAGCTGTTTGTCCCTCTTTTGCTCAGCTTCTTTATTCTCTGTCATTTGGTCTTCTATATCGCTAATTCTTTCTTCTGCCTCATTTATCCTAGCAGTGAGAGCCTCCATTTTTGATTGCACCTCATTAATAGCTTTTTTGATTTCAACTTGGTTAGATTTTAGTTCTTTTATTTCTCCAGAAAGGGCTTTTATATCTCCCGAGAGGGTTGCTTTAATATCTTCCATGCCTTTTTCAAGCCCGGCTAGAACCTTGAGAATCATCATTCTGAACTCTATATCTGACATATTACCAATGTCTGTATTGATTAGGTCCCTAGCCTTTGGTACTGCCTCTTGTTCTTTTTTTGGTTGTGAATTTTTCCGCCTTGTCATTTTGTCCAGATAAGAGTTTATGAAGGAGCAAGTAAAATACTAAAAGGGTGGCAACAACCCCAGGAAAATATGCTTTAGCCAAATCAGAAGAGATCCTGAATTGTGAGGGGGGAGAAAGGGGATAAAAAGGGGCTCAGAAAGAAAGAAAAAAAAAAAACTATTAAAAAAAAGAAAGCTGATAAAGAAATAAATATAAAAAGAGGAAAAAATATATATATATTAGATAAACTATTTAAAAAACGTTAAAAAAAAGAAAATGGTAAAAGTTAAAAAAAATTTAGCAGAAGAAGAGAAAAAGAAAAAAAAAATTGAAAAAGAAAAAAAAAATTAAATTAACTGCAAGGCTAAAAAATCATGGGGAGAAAGCCATGAGTTCAGTGCTTTGCTTTCTTCTCCTCTGGAATTCCGCCGCTCTCCTTGGTAGGTGAACTTGGTCCTGGCTGGGTTTCCCGTAGATCTTCTGGGGGAGGGGCCCGTTGTAGTGATTCTCAAGCGTCTTTGCCCCAGGCGGAGTTGCACCGCCCTTACCCGGGGCCGCGCTGAGTAATCCGCTCGGGTTCGCTTTCGGGAGCTTTTGTTCCCTGAGCGCTTTCCGTAGAGTCCGGAGGACGGGAATAAAGATGGCGGCCTCCCGGTCTCTGGCCCGGAGGAGCCGAGAGCCCGGGGCCCCACTCCTCAGTGCGCCCTCAGAGAACAGTGCCAAATGACTCTCGTCACCCTGGCCTCCGGCCGCGCTCCGAGCTGACCGAGCCTGCGACCGGCTCAAGGCAACCCCGAGCTGAGAGTCACTCCTCGGCTCTGTCTCTGCAGCCGGCTTCCCCGTTCTAATACCGGTAAGCTCTGCGACACTGAGACACCCCCGATCCTTCTGCGACCCTGCGGGACCTGAGGCCGCGCTGACCCCGCCTGGGCTTCACCCCAGTTAAGCCTCTGGAGCGATGTCCCTCAGCAGAACAGACTTTTAAAAGTCCTGATTTTGCTCCGTTGCTCCGCCGCTCGCCGGGAGCCGGCCCCTCCCCCCGCGGTCTATCTTCCCGTCGCTTTGGATTCACTTCTCCGCCAGTCCTACCTTGCAGAAAGTGGTTGATTTTCTGTTTCTGGAATTGCTGTTCTTCTTCTCTTCAATCTCCCGTTGGATTTGTAGGTGTTTGCAATCTTTAGATAAGCTATTTAGCTGATTTCCCGCTACCCGAAGTAGTCTCAGCCTGCTACTTCTCCGCCATCTTGACTCCTCCCTGTGTTGGTCTTTTAAATTTAATTTTGCCAAATAACTTTTTTCCCTGTTTCTCCTATTTTGTATTTGCTTTTAATCTCATCCATTCCTTTCTTTTATTTCTTTAGGCTTATTTTACTGGTCTGTATTCAACATCTTAAATTGAAAGCTTCATTTATTTTCATTCTTTCATATGATCTTACAGGTTTATTTGTGGTTATAAATTTTTCTTTGGTAATTACTTTGGCTCAATCCATCCCACAGGTTGATAGGTGGTACTCTGCTTGTCCTTCAGTTATAATTACTTTAAAATTTCCATTTCCATTTCAATCCCCAAATTGTCTAAGGTACAATTGGTTTTTAGACTTTCAGATGAATAAATTTAGGCATTGGGGAAGGGTTCTCTTTTAGCTGTTAATTCTTTTCATTGTGTGTGTGTGTGTGCTCAGCTTATTTCCTGGTAGACCCAGTAAGAATGAGGGATGTTTTTTGTACGTGTATGTTTCTGTTTCTGTTTGTGTGTGTAAGTAATAAGAAAATTCAGATAGCATCCAGGTAAGAATATTATCAGCGCCCCAGAAACCTTTCAGGATCCTCCTCATTATAACTCTGATTTCCCTCACCTAAAGGTAACTGTGATTTTTGCTTTTATGAGAATCATTTCTCTGCTTTTCTGTATAGTTTCATTATTTGTGTATGCATCTGTAAATAATACATACACATTTTCCTGCCTGTTTTTGAATTTCATATAAATACAACTTTATTTATTGTTTAGTATCTCTCTTCTTTTACCTGGCATTATTGTGTGGTGTTTTTTTGCCTCATGAAGTTACATGTAACTGTAGTTTATTTTCTTTACTGTGCAGTATTACACTGTATGATAATACTTTAAAAAAAATTTTGTTTATCCGATAGAGAGAGAGAGCGTGCACAAGCAGGGGGAGCGGCAGGCAAAGGGAGAGGGGGAAGCAGGCTCCTTAAAGGGTTGGGGAGTCTGATGTGGGGCTTGATCCCAAGACCCCAGGATCATGACCTGAGTCGAATGCAGATGCTTAACCAACTGAGCCACCCAGGTGCTCCTATATGATAATATTCTACTATAGACAAAATTTGGGGTTTTTCCCCAATTTTTTGCTGTAGCTTTTTATTTTACTTATTTTTTATGAGATGAACTATGACTGTCACTTCTGTAGTCGGAAGTTTTTGTTTATTGTTCTAGAAATAGTTGATACTTCTTTTGTGGTTTTGTACATGGGTCAGTTCTCCTCATCTTCTTTAACACCTTTATTCAGGTAGAATTTTATATACCTTAAAAATCACCTATTTTAAGTATAGTTCGATGGGTTTTAGTAAGTTTATGCAGTTATGCAACATCACCATAGTCCAGTTTTATCAGCACTTACATCAACTCAGAATGTTCCCTAGTGCCCATTTGCATTCAGGTCCCATTCCAGCCCCAGACCGCAAGCAAACACTTACCTGCTTTCCGTCTCTGTAGTTTTGGCTTTTCTAGAAATTTCCTGTAAATGGAATTGTACAGTGTACCTTCTCTTGTGTAGGCTCCTTTCCCTTGGCCTGTTTTGGACTTCATGCATGTTGTTGCTTATATCAGTTGTTTGATCATTTTTATTGCCGAGTGTGAGCTCCTCGTATGGATGCACAACATGGTGTTCATCTGTTCACCAGCTGATGGACATTTGAACCATTTCCGTTTTTGGCTGCCATGAATAATGCTGTTAATAATGTTCCATACAAGCCATTGTACGGACATTTGTTTTCATTTCTCTTAGGTAAATAGCTAGGAGTTGAATTGCTAGGTGGTGCAACTTTTTAAGAAACTGCCAAATTCTTTTCCATGGTGGCTGTACATTTTACATTTCCACCAATAATATGAGGGTTCCAGTTTCTTTACATTCTCACCTACAGTTGTGTTGTCCTTTCTCTTTGCTTACGGCCATCTGCCTGAGTGTAATGTCGTATCCCATGTGGTTTTAATTTTCGTTTCCTTAATGAATAATGATTTTGGTTACTCTTTCATGTGCTTATTTGCCATTTATGTATTTTCTTTAGGTGAAGTGTCTATCTAATTCTTTATCCCATATAGTCTTTTTTTCTTTTCCCTGCATGGCTCAGTTTTTGAGTTTTTGTTGTTGTTGTTTGTTTGTTTGTTTGTTTTTAGGTAGACTCCACACCCATTGTGGAGCCCAGCATGGGGCTCTAATTCATGCTGGTGAGATCAACACCTGAGCTAAGAGTCAGGCACTTAACTGAGCCATCCAGGTGCCCTAAGAGTGTTTTTTATTTTTTTTAATTTTTTTAATTTTTTATTTATTTAATTTTAATTTTTATTTTTAAAGAGCCTTTTAATTTTTCATTACTCCCCCCTGAAGAGAAAAATTAACTGAATTAAATTAATTAATTAAGTTTAATTCTTGCTAAGAAATACTAAGCAATAGTATTTTAATTAAATACATTTAGATTTAATTAATTTCTCCCTAACAAGAGAAATTAAGCAGTAAGTTTTTTTTTTTTTTTTCAGGTAGGGTCGTTCTTAGTAGGGGGAGGGAAGAGGCACAAGTAATATAGTACCAAAGATTTGTTTTGCTTCTCTAAGAACTAATTTTCACTTCTTAAAGAGTGGTAATATCTCTGTTGAAATTGCATCTCTCAGGGTGTCTGGCTGGCTCAGTTGGTGGAACATGGGACTCTTGATCTCAGGGTTGTGAGTCTGACTCCATGTTGGGTAAAGAGATTACTTAAAAATAAAATCTTCAGGGGTGTCTGGGTGGCTCAGTCATTAAGCATCTGCCTTCGGCCCAGGTCATGATCCTGGAGTCCTGGGATCAAGCCCCACATCCGGCTCCCTGCTCAGTGGGAAGCCTGCTTCTCCCTCTCCCACGCTCCCTACCTGTGTTCCCTTTCTTTCTGTGTTTCTCTGTTATATAAATAAATAAAATATCTAAAAACTTTTTCATAAAAAAGAATGCATATATTTGATAATTAAAAATCATTTATAGTTTCTCATTGTTGGCTATAAAATTTAATATTTATTCAACATAGAGGTTGGAAAAGGAAGGTTCCACAGTTAGAGCCTGAGGGGACTGGGGCTGGCACCATTGCCAACTAGATTTTTTTTATTGAAATGTACAAAATTTAATATTTATCTCAACAATTGAGGTTGTTATTTGTGTTATTCAGTCATCTATGTTTTTAGCTTTGTTTACTTGGTCTGTAAATTCTCTAGTAGGCCCAAGTTAAACTCCACTACTGTTGTTCTCACATCTTTCAGATTTTGTTTGTATAATTTAAAGATAGCCTCTAATAATTCCATAGAAATTTGTGATCATTTAACTTTCTGGCAAATTGTGTCTTTTAAAAATTAAATATAAACCACCCCTGCTGCATTTAGTATTATTTTGCCTTGAATTCTGTTTTTTCTAATATTTTTGCTATATTTTACTTTTTGGTAGCATATAGATGGGTGATCTTTTCCTATTCCTTTATTTTTAAATTCTCTGAGTTATTTTATTTAACATTTAGCTTTTAAAAAACAAGTGGTAGGTACTGTAAAAATCCAATATGAGAGCCTTTTTTTAATAGGTAGGTTTTAGAGGCAACAAACTGGCTAGCATGCTTTTTATGATGTGTACAGTGTTTTAAATATAAGTTTAATCAGATGTTATTTTGTTTGATTTTAGGGAAGTCACCTAATCCCTTTAGGCCTCAGTTTGTTTATCTGTCAAAGGAAAATAATGACTTTCTACCATCTCACAGGACTAGTGTGAGTATTCAGTGAAAAATATATGTAGAGCATCTGGAAACACAGAAAGTATTTAAAAAGTATTGGCTATGCTCACTGTGTCTCAAATAGTGTAAAAAATGGGCTTTATTGCTGTGAGTCGTGGAATATCACTGGAGTCTTAACCAAGGAAATGACATTGTAAGATTTACGTTTTAAACACAGTTATGGTAGCAGCATGGAAGGTGAATTGGAGGAATAAAGCAGAGATAAAGAAACCACTTAAACAGTTGTACTATTTTGGGAGAGCTGAGAATCTGCTCTAAGCCAGCAGCTCTTGGAAAAGAAGAGGAGGAGATATAATCAAGAAGTATTTGGGTTGTAGATCTACTGCTTGCTGCTGGTGAAATAGAAATAATTTTAGATGTTCAGGAATCATCTCAAGACAACTAAAATTACACTGAATTTCCTGACAACGGGCGGTAATATTTCTCACGGAAAGGGAACAGATTTAGAAGTACTAGAGAAAAAAGAGAAAACTCGATGGAGCCTTACAATTTCAGAGTTCATGGTAAAAGAACAGAAATTTCTGGGAATAATGAGTGAGCTTTCACGAGTCAATGAAGTGATAACCCACCCTGTCTGACATTAAACATGTTTTAGGAATATGGTGATTAAAACAGTATAATATTAATGTAGGTGAAGATGAGTAGATCAGTAGAACATAATATATATAGTCCAAAGATAGGTTCTTGCATGTTTGGCAATTTAAAATATGATAAATGTAGTGTTTTAATCACGGGGCGGGGGGGGGGGGGAGAAAGACTAAGGTGGGGTTGAGATTTATCATTAGCAATGTAATTATGGTAGGTCCTTCCCTGACATCATTTATAAAAATAAGTTCTAGGTGAATTGAAGCCTTAAGCATTAAAACAAAGCCCAATAATGAATGTAGTAGAAATTGTATACATATCCTTCAAATCAAGAAGAAAGGGAGTATAAGCAAATAGAAAAAGATAGCCAAAAAGAAAGAAGTGGATGGAAAAGGCAGTACAAATGGCCAATAAACTTGATAACACACTCAACCTCAGGAGTTGCAAGATCAGATAACAGCTGGTATATCTCACCCATCAGCTTGACAAATAGAACAGTTTCTTCGTAGCAAATGGTGGTGTTGGAGAGTGGATGCCCTCATACGGCTTGGGTAAGGGTATAAAATTCCTGGGCAATATGTTGCTTCTTTTGAGATGTGAAATTGCAGCCAATTCCCCTCTTATTCTTCTTTCTACAGAAGCACAGGGAACTAGGAAGATATGTCAAGGGTTGTACATTTAGCATTTCTTCTAATAAAAAAACTTTGGAAACAACTTAAATGTCCATTCAGTTACTTTGTAATTTAGCCGAGTGGCCACCTGTTAAATGATGGTGCTCTGATTATGTGGTCAGTGGTTGATACCTGACACTCGCTTGAATTTGAGAATAGGATTAGCATAATGCATTTTCCACTTGTTTTCTTTGAGATGTAACCCTGGAAATGGAAAACCTTATTTAAAATAACAATGAAGAGTTTTAATGGGCAATATAAATAAGAAAACTGAACTTCTAGATAGATTTTTTTTTTTTTTTTGCTAAAGCCTATTTATTTGTGTATTCCAACCTTCTCCAGTGTGTAGATATCTCTTAACACAATTGTTGTGTGACAGCTCATTTAACTTAGAGTAAAAGCCCTTCCAGGGTCTGGCTCTTATTACTTGTCCTTGCTTTTCTTGCTAGTATCTGCTTACAATTAAGCCCGGGCCAGCATTAAATTACTCTATCTAATGATCCTTCTGCTCTAAGAGTTCATGTCAGAAGTTAGCTTATAATTCCTAAGATTCCCTTTGCCCTAAGGATTTATGTGTTCTCTCCCTCCAGTGAGGACAAGCAGCGGAATTACAGTCACTAAAGGAATCTCTGCCTCTCTATACAAAGCTCTGTAATTATCTCATCTTTGAACAAAGGAAATCACTCGCCTTTCATAGTACTTATGCCAAAGAGGAATGTTATAGATTAATCTATGGGGTTTTTAAAAAAGATTTTATTTATTTATTTGAGAGAAAGAGCAAGAGAGAGAGAGAGAGAGCGAGTGTGTGCACAAGCAGGGGAGGGGCAGAGGAAGAGGGAAGAAGCAGGCTTCTGGCTGAGCCGGGAGCCCTGTTTAGGACTCTGACCCTCAGACCCCGGGATCATGACTTGAGCCAAAGACAAATGCTTAACGACTGAGCCATTCAGGTGCGCCTCATCTCTTTTTTTGCATGTAGTTAATTTGGTGGTGATCGTATTTCATTATGAGGGTATAGTGTATTTTGTTCATCTGTCCTTTTGCTGATGGATATTTTTACCTTTTTGTGAATGCATCTTTCATTTCTTCTGGTTAAATTCCAAAGAGTAGAATTGGCAGATCAAAAGGTGTCTGGAAGTGTATTTAACAGATAACAAATGACCAAACATTTTTCAAAAATAGTTGAACCATTTTACATTCTCACTAATAATACATGAGAGATGTGTTGTCTAGCATCCTTGCCAGCATTTGTCATTGTCCATCTTTATAATTTTAGCCATTCTTATGGATGTCTAGTGGAATTTCTTTATGGTTTTTAAACTGTATCCTCCTGACCAATGATACGGAACATCTTTTAATGTGGTTATTAGACCTTCACATACCTTCTTGTTGCAAGTGTCTGTCAAATTCCTTTGCCCATTTTTACTGGATTGTTTTGCTTCCCTTATTGTTTTGTATATGTTCTCATAGATACAATAAAGTTCTTTGTTGGATTTATGTATTGCATATATTTTCTCCCAGCTTGTGATTTGTCTTTTTGTGTTCTCAACAGTATCTTGGTGAGCAGTAGTTTTAATTTTACTTTTGAAGAGGAGATTTTATCATTTTTTTCTCTTTATTTAGTACTTGTGTTCTGTTTAAGAGTTTTTGCACACATCACAAAAATACTTTCCACATTTTTAAAGAGGATTTATAATTTTAGGATTTGCCTCTAGGTTTGTTTTCTGTATTGAGTTAATTGCATATTGTATGAGTTATTATTTGTTCATACAGATGTCTAATTGATTATCATTTTACAGACTTCCCTTTCTACATTGAATTGCATTTGCACCTTAGTAAAAAGTCATTTGGTAGTAAATATAGTGGATTTATTTTTAAGATCTCTATTCCTCTTTATTCTATTCCAGCAATCTCTATTTTTTCTACCCTTATGCTAGTACCACACTGTCTTAATTAGAGTAGCTTTATTTTAAGTTTTTAAAACGATTGAGTAACTCCTTCAACTTTTTACTTCTTTCTCATGCATTTAATATCAGCTTGCCAATTTCTCAAAAAAAATGCCTGATGGGATTTTTTTTTTTTTTAAGATTTTATTTATTTATTTGACAGAGAGAGATCACAAGTAGACAGAGAGGCAGGCAGAGAGAGAGAGAGAGGGAAGCAGGCTCCCTGCTGAGCAGAGAGCCCGATGCGGGACTCGATCCCAGGACCCTGAGATCATGACCTGAGCCGAAGGCAGCGGCTTAACCCACTGAGCCACCCAGGCCCCCTGGGATTTTTTTTTTTTTAATTTTATTTTTTATAAACATATATTTTTATCCCCAGGGGTACAGGTCTGCGAATCACCAGGTTTACACACTTCACAGCACTCACCATAGCACATACCCTCCCCAATATCCATAACCCCACCCCCCCTCTCTCAAACCCCCTCCCCCCATCAACCCTCAGTTTGTTTTGTGAGATTAAGAGTCACTTATGTTAAGGATGAATACCCAAGTTTTGTAGCAACATGGATGGGACTGGAAGAGATTATGCTGAGTGAAATAAGTCAAGCAGAGAGAGTCAATTATCATATGGTTTCACTTATTTGTGGAGCATAACAAATAGCATGGAGGACAAGGGGAGATGGAGAGGAGAAGGGAGTTGAGGGAAATTGGAAGGGGAGGTGAACCATGAGAGACTATCGACTCTGAAAAACGATCTGAGAATTTTGAAGGGGTGGGGGTTGGGAGGTTGGGGGCACCAGGTGGTGGGTATTGTAGAGGGCACGGATTGCATGGAGCACTGGGTGTGGTGCAAAAATAATGAATACTGTTATGCTGAAAAAATAAAAAATTTAAAAAAAAAAGAGTCACTTATGTTTTGTCTCCCTCCCAATCCCATCTTGTTACATTTATTCTTCTCCTACCCCCTTTCCCCCCATGTTGCATCTCCTCTCCCTCATATCAGGAGATCATATGATAGTTGTCTTTCTCCGATTGACTTATTTCGCTAAGCATGATACCCTCTAGTTCCATCCACGTCGTCGCAAATGGCAAGATTTCATTTCTTTTGATGGCTGCATAGTATTCCATTGTGTATATATACCACTTCTTCTTTATCCATTCGTCTGTAGATGGACATCTAGGTTCTTTCCATAGTTTGGCTATTGTAGACATTGCTGCTATAAACATTCGGGTGCACGTGCCCCTTCGGATCACTACGTTTGTATCTTTAGGGTAAATACCCAGCAGTGCAATTGCTGGGTCATAGGGTAGTTCTATTTTCAACATTTTGAGGAACCTCCATGCTGTTTTCCAGAGTGGTTGCACCAGCTTGCATTCCCACCAACAGTGTAGGAGGGTTCCCCTTTCTCCGCATCCTCGCCAGCATCTGTCATTTCCTGACTTGTTAATTTTAGCCATTCTGACTGGTGTGAGGTGATATCTCATGGTGGTTTTGATTTGTATTTCCCTGATGCCGAGTGATGTGGAGCACTTTTTCATGTGTCTGTTGGCCATCTGGATGTCTTCTTTGCAGAAATGTCTGTTCATGTCCTCTGCCCATTTCTTGATTGGATTATTTGTTCTTTGGGTGTTGAGTTTGCTAAGTTCTTTATAGATTTTGGACACTAGCCCTTTATCTGATATGTCATTTGCAAATATCTTCTCCCATTCTGTCAGTTGTCTTTTGGTTTTGTTCACTGTTTCCTTTGCTGTGCAGAAGCTTTTGATCTTGATAAAATCCCAAGAGTTCATTTTTGCCCTTGCTTCCCTTGCTTTTGGTGATGTTCCTAGGAAGATGTTGCTGCGGCTGACGTCGAAGAGGTTGCTGCCTGTGTTCTCCTCGAGGATTTTGATGGATTCCTTTCTCACATTGAGATCCTTCATCCATTTTGAGTCTATTTTCGTGTGTGGTGTAAGGAAATGATCCAATTTCATTTTTCTGCATGTGGCTGTCCAATTTTCCCAACACCATTTATTGAAGAGGCTGTCTTTTTTCCATTGGACATTCTTTCCTGCTGTGTCGAAGATGAGTTGACCATAGAGTTGAGGGTCTATTTCTGGGCTCTCTATTCTGTTCCATTGATCTATGTGTCTGTTTTTGTGCCAGGACCATGCTGTCTTGATGATGACAGCTTTGTAATAGAGCTTGAAGTCCGGAATTGTGATGCCACCAACTTTGGCTTTCTTTTTCAATATTCCTTTGGCTATTCGAGGTCTTTTCTGGTTCCATATAAATTTTAGGATTATTTGTTCCATTTCTTTTTTTTTTTTAATTTATTTATTTATTTGACAGACAGAGATCACAAGTAGGCAGAGAGGCAGGCAGAGAGAGAGAGAGGGAAGCAGGCTCTCCGCTGAGCAGAGAGCACAATGCGGGGCTCGATCCCAGGACCCTGAGATCACTACCCGAGCCGAAGGCAGAGGCCTCAACCCACTGAGCCACCCAGGCGCCACCTATTTGTTCCATTTCTTTGAAAAAAAATGGATGGTACTTTGATAGGAATTGCATTAAATGTGTAGATTGCTTTAGGTAGCATAGACATTTTCACAATATTTATTCTTCCAATCCAGGAGCATGGAACATTTTTCCATTTCTTTGTGTCTTCCTCAATTTCTTTCATGAGTACTTTATAGTTTTCTGAGTATGGATTCTTAGTCTCTTTGGTTAGGTTTATTCCTAGGTATCTTATAGTTTTGGGTGCAATTGTAAATGGGATGGACTCTTTAATTTCTCTTTCTTCTGTCTTGTTGTGGGTGTAGAGAAATGCAACTGATTTCTGTGCATTGATTTTATATCCTGACACTTTACTGAATTCCTGTACAAGTTCTAGCAGTTTTGGAGTGGAGTCTTTTGGGTTTTCCACATAGAGTATCATATCATCTGCAAAGAGTGATAGTTTGACTTCTTCTTTGCAGATTTGGATGCCTTTAATTTCCTTTTGTTGTCTGATTGCTGAGGCTAGGACTTCTAGTACTATGTTGAATAGCAGTGGTGATAATGGACATCCCTGCCGTGTTCCTGACCTTAGCAGAAAAGCTTTCAGTTTTTCTCCATTGAGAGTGATATTTGCGGTGGGTTTTTCATAGATGGCTTTGATAATATTGAGGTATGTGCCGTCTATCCCTACACTTTGAAGAGTTTTGATCAGGAAGGGATGCTGTACTTTGTCAAATGCTTTTTCAGCATCTATGGAGAGTATCATATGATTCTTGTTCTTTCTTTTATTAATATGTTGTATCACATTGATTGATTTGCGGATGTTGAACCAACCTTGCAGCCCTGGAATAATCGTGGTGAATAATCCTTTTAATGTACTGTTGAATCCTATTGGCTAGTATTTTGGCGAGAATTTTTTTTTTAATTTTTTTTTTATTTTTTCAGCATAACAGTATTCATTATTTTTGCACCACACCCAGTGCTCCATGCAATCTGTGCCCTCTACAATACCCACCACCTGGTGTCCCCAACCTCCCACCCCCCACCCCTTCAAAATTCTCAGATCGTTTTTCAGAGTCGATAGTCTCTCATGGTTCACCTCCCCTTCCAATTTCCCTCAACTCCCTTCTCCTCTCCATCTCCCCTTGTCCTCCATGCTATTTGTTATGCTCCACAAATAAGTGAAACCATATGATAATTGACTCTCTCTGCTTGACTTATTTCACTCAGCATAATCTCTTCCAGTCCCGTCCATGTTGCTACAAAACTTGGGTATTCATCCTTTCTTTCTTTCTTTCTTTTTTTTTTTTTTACAGCTTTATAAACATATATTTTTATCCCCAGGGGTACAGGTCTGCGAATCTTGGCGAGAATTTTTGCATCTGTGTTCATCAAGGATATTGGTCTGTAGTTCTCTTTTTTGTTGGGATCCTTGTCTGGTTTGGGGATCAAGGTGATGCTGGCCTCGAAAATGAGTTTGCAAGTTTTCCTTCTATTTCTATTTTTTGGAACAGTTTCAGGAGAATAGGAATTAGTTCTTCTTTAAATGTTTGGTAGAATTCCCCCGGAAGCCGTCTGGCCCTGGGCTTTTGTTTGTTGGAGATTTTTGATGACTGTTTCAATATCCTTACTGGTTATGGGCCTGTTCAGGCTTTCCATTTCTTCCTGGTTCAGTTGTGGTAGTTTATATGTCTCTAGGAATGCATCCATTTCTTCCAGATTGTCAAATTTGTTGGCGTAGAGTTGCTCATAGTATATTCTTATAATTGTCTGTATTTCTTTGGTGTTCGTTGTGATCTCTCCTCTTTCATTCATGATTTTATTTATTTGGGTCCTTTCTCTTTTCTTTTTGATAAGTCTGGCCAGGGGTTTATCAATCTTATTAATTCTTTCAAAGAACCAGCTCCTAGTTTCGTTGATTTGTTCTATTGTTTTTTTGGTTTCTATTTCATTGATTTCTGCTCTGATCTTTATGACTTCTCTTCTCCTGCTGGGTTTAGGGTTTCTTTCTTGTTCTTTCTCCAGCTCCTTCAGGTGTAGGGTTAGGTTGTGTACCTGAGACCTTTCTTGTTTCTTGAGAAAGGCTTGTACCGCTATGTATTTTCCTCTCAGGACTGCCTTTGTTGTGTCCCACAGATTTTGAACCGTTGTGTTTTCATTATCATTTGTTTCCATAAATTTTTTCAATTCTTCTTTAATTTCCTGGTTGACCCATTCATTCTTTAGAAGGATGCTGTTTAGTCTCCATGTATTTGGGTTCTTTCCCAATTTCCTCTTGTGATTGAGTTCTAGCTTTAGAGCATTGTGGTCTGAAAATATGCAGGGAATGATCCCAATCTTTTGATACCGGTTGAGACTTGATTTAGGACCAAGAATGTGATCTATTCTGGAGAATGTTCCATGTGCACTAGAGAAGAATGTGTATTCTGTTGCTTTGGGATGAAATGTTCTGAATAGATCTGTGATGTCCATCTGGTCCAGTGTGTCATTTAAGGCCTTGATTTCCTTGTTGATCTTTTGCTTGGATGATCTGTCCATTTCAGTGAGGGGAGTGTTAAAATCCCCTACTATTATTGTATTCTTGTCGATGTGTTTCTTTGATTTTGTTATTAATTGGTTTATAGAGTTGGCTGCTCCCACGTTAGGGGCATAGATATTTAAAATTGTTAGATCTTCTTGTTGGACAGTTCCTTTGAGTATGATATAGTGTCCTTCCTCATCTCTTATTATAGTCTTTGGCTTAAAATCTAATTGATCTGATATAAGGATTGCCACTCCTGCTTTCTTCTGATGTGCATTAGCATGGTAAATTCTTTTCCACCCCCTCACTTTAAACCTGGAGGTGTCTTCGGGTGTAAGATGAGTTTCTTGTAGGCAACATATAGATGGGTTTTGTTTTTTTATCCATTCTGATACCCTGTGTCTTTTGATTGGGGCATTTAGCCCATTCACATTCAGGGTAAGTATTGAGAGATATGAATTTAGTGCCATTGTATTGCCTGTAAGGTGACTGTTATTGTATATTGTCTCTGTTTCTTTCTGATCTACTACTTTGAGGGTCTCTCTTTGCTTAGAGGACCCCTTTCAATATTTCCTGTAGAGCTGGTTTGGTATTTGCAAATTCTTTCAGTTTTTGTTTGTCCTGGAAGCTTTTAATCTCTCCGTCTATTTTCAATGATAGCCTAGCTGGATATAGTATTCTTGGCTGTATGTTTTTCTCATTTAGTGCTCTGAATATATCATGCCAGCCCTTTCTGGCCTGCCAGGTCTCTGTGGATAAGTCTGCTGCCAATCTAATATTTTTACCATTGTACGTTACAGACTTCTTTCCCGGGCTGCTTTTAGGATTTTCTCTATGTCACTAAGACTTGTCAATTTTACTATTAGGTGACGGGGTGTAGACCTATTCTTATTGATTTTGAGGGGGGTTCTCTGAACCTCCTGGATTTTGATGCTTGTTCCCTTTGCCATATTGGGGAAATTCTCTCCAATAATTCTCTCCAACATACCTTCTGCTCCCCTCTCTGTTTCCTCTTCTTCTGGAATCCCAATTATTCTAATGTTGTTTCGTCTTATGGTGTCACTTATCTCTCGAATTCTCCCCTCGTGGTCCAGTAGCTGTTTGTCCCTCTTTTGCTCAGCTTCTTTATTCTCTGTCATTTGGTCTTCTATATCGCTAATTCTTTCTTCTGCCTCATTTATCCTAGCAGTGAGAGCCTCCATTTTTGATTGCACCTCATTAATAGCTTTTTTGATTTCAACTTGGTTAGATTTTAGTTCTTTTATTTCTCCAGAAAGGGCTTTTATATCTCCCGAGAGGGTTGCTTTAATATCTTCCATGCCTTTTTCAAGCCCGGCTAGAACCTTGAGAATCATCATTCTGAACTCTATATCTGACATATTACCAATGTCTGTTTTGATTAGGTCCCTAGCCTTTGGTACTGCTTCTTGTTCTTTTTTTTTGTTGTGAATTTTTCTGCCTTGTCATTTTGTCCAGATAAGAGTATATGAAGGAGCAAGTAAAATACTAAAAGGGTGGCAACAACCCCAGGAAAATATGCTTTAGCCAAATCAGAAGAGATCCCAAATCGTGAGGGGGGAGAAAGGGGATAAAAAGGGGTTCAGAAAGAAAAAAGAAAAAAAAAACTATTAAAAAAAGAAAGCCGATAAAAAATATAAAAAGGAAAAAATATATATATTAGATAAACTATTTTAAAAACGTTAAAAAAGAAAACGGTAAAAGTTTAAAAAAATTTAGCAGAAGAAGAGAAAAAAAATTGAAAAAGAAAAGAAAAAAAAATTAAATTAACTGCAAGGCTAAAGAATCATGGGGAGAAAGCCATGAGTTCCATGCTTTGCTTTCTTCTCCTCTGGAATTCCACCGCTCTCCTTGGTATTGAAACTGCACTCTTTGGTAGGTGAACTTGGTCCTGGCTGGGTTTCTCTTTGATCTTCTGGGGGAGGGGCCTGTTGTAGTGATTCTCAAGCGTCTTTGCCCCAGGCGGAGTTGTCGGGTTTGCTGGGTTTGCTTTCGGGAGCTTTTGTTCCCTGAGCGCTTTCCGTAGAGTTTTTTCAGATAGTGGTTGATTTTCTGTTTCTAGAATTGCTGTTCTTCTCTTCAGTCTCCCGTTGGATTTGTAGGTGTTTGCAATCTTTAGATAAGCTATTTAGCTGATCTCCCGCTACCTGAAGTAGTCTCAGCTGCTACTTTTCCGCCATCTTAACTCCTCCTTCCTAATGGGATTTTTATTTGTGTTACATTAAATATTTGGATCAATTTGGAGAGAATTGACACACTTAAGATGTTGGGTCTTCTAATCCAAAACAATTGTGTCTCTTTCCCCTTCTTTCCATGTATATATATATGTGTACACACACACCCATATATACACGCACACACAGACACATATATATATACACACACACACGTATGTATAATTTATTTAGATATCGTATACTTTCTATCAGCAATGATTTATAGTTTACAATGTAGAGGTTTAAAAAATTTTTTTTATTAAGTTTATTCCTAGAATATTTTGTGATTTCTTTGATGCTATTGTAAATGTTACTGATTTTTAGAATTTCACTTTCCAGTTGTTTGCTGTCAATATAATTATAAAAATAAAACTTATTTTTATATACTGACCTTACAATTTGACACATGCTCAGTTTACTTCTTGAATTAAGTAGTTTTTTGTAGACTTATTTAAATATTTTATGCAATTTTGTCATCTACATATAAAGACAGTTTTACCTCTTTTTTTTTTCCAATCTCTATGTCTTTTTTTCCCCTTTTCTTGTCTTATTGCATTAGCTAGGGCCTCCAATGTAGTTGGCTAGACAAGGTGAAAGAGGTTATCATTTCCTTAGTCCCAATCTTAGGTAGAAAGTCTTCACTGTTTCTTTGTTAAGCATGATATTTTAGCTGTGCTGTTTTCTGTAAAGATTTTATTTATTTGAGAAAGAAAGAGAGAACACACATAAGCAGGGGGAGGGACAGAGGGAGAGGGAGAAGCAGACTCCTTGTTGAGCAGGAGCCCAGGGCTCCCAGGATGCTAGGGCCCTGAGATGATGATCTGAGCTTAAGGCAGCTACTTAACCTACTGAGCCACCTAGATGCCCCTGTGCTGTTTTTCTAATAGGTGCCTGTTACACAGATTGAGAAAGTCCTCTTTTACTGGTAGTTTGCTGAGCTTTATTAAAATTTATTTTATTTTAGAGAGAGCGCACATGAGCGGGAGTGGGGGTGTGGGGACAGAGGGGGAAGGAGGAGGAGAATCCTCTAGGAGACTCTCCACTGAGCACAGAGCCAGATGCAGGGCTCAGTCCCAGGACCCTGAGATCACGACCTGAGGTGAAATCAAGACTCAGCCACTCAACTGACTGAGATACCCAGTCACCCTGAGAGTTTTTCTTTTTTAAATTGTGAATGGGTGCTGGATATTGTCTAATTTTACTGCATCTAGTGAGATGATCATATAATGTTCACTTTTATTCTGTGACTGTAATGAATTACATTGAGTTTTGAATGTTAAACCAACCTAGCTAGGCTGCCCATTATTTATTCTTTGGCTAGGGAGAGTAGGTGTTTTACGGGGCTTTTTTGTCTATGCCTGTTGGTGTTTCTTTGTTGTCTGCTTCTTCAGCTCCTTAGTCTGGGGGATATGAGGCAAAAAGAAAACCCAGGGAACTTACCTAGTCCATCTTCTATCCACCATTCAGAATCTTTTGTGTTAGTTTTATATATAATGTCCAGGGATTTTAGTTGCACTTAGTGGGAGGAAAAAGTAGGTCAACTCCATTTTCCTGGAAACAGAAGTCTTCTTACTGATTTTTCTGTCAATTACTGAGAAAAAGGTACTTAAATATCCTTTGCTTTAGGATTTATTTTTTTGGGTGATAAATGTAAAATATCTAGCCCAGTGCCTGGCACAGATTAAATTCTTCTTGAATTATTATGTGTCCCACAAATATCTCTTGAGCACTTATTACATGGTGGGCCCGGAGAGGTTTAGCTGAATTTATAAGTGTAAATGCAGGGCTGTAGATTATCATGTGTAATTCCTCTTTGAAAGATTTGATGATAATGTAGAACTGTGGTTTTCAGAGTGTGGTCCTGGACTAGCCACATTATCATCACGTGGAAACTTGTTAGAAATGCAAATGTTTGGGGCCCAACCTAGACCTACTGAGTTAGAAGCTCAGGAGGTGGTGCCCCCCAGTCTGTGTTTTAGCAAGGCCTCTAGATAGTTCTGATGCATGCTAAATTTGAGAGCCCCTGATGTTGAGGCTTACACAATCCCTAGCCTCATGAGGAAGGGTGCCAGGGATCTTGATACCCAGGGTCAGGCCTGCGTTTAGGCAAATGGCTTTTGTAGGTGCACTTTTTACATCTTCCCCTTTCCTTCCCTTTAGGCATAGAGATCTCAAGAGATCTCTTTCTTTAGATGCGTTCTCAGCTGATTATTCTGTAATGGTAGCTAGGATGTAGTGGAAATAAGTATATTTACTAGGAATTTAATAGGTTAAATATCTTTCAGGATGCTAAAGATTTCAGTCTCATAGTGAGAGATTTACAAATAATAGAGAAGGGGTGGTGATGCTTCAGAAGAGAGGGATTTTGAGATTTCTTTTGTTTTTGATATACTTGGTTATGAATTGAGTTGAGCAAAGAGATTCATGGTATTTTCAAGTATCAGTATGTGAATGGTACTAGTACTTGCCTTCAGTAACCATGGTCTTGAAGTCCTTAGAAGATAAGGAAATAAAGAATCTGGCCTTATTATAGATTCTTTGATTTTATTAGTGTAACGATATTTGGCTGGATACCAAAAATACTAGGGCATGGCCATCTCTGCCTAGTTCATTACTTGTATGCTTTATGTTTATCTATAGGTTATCTCAGGTTGCCCTTTGTGACAGCCCATAGTCTCCTTCCAGTCTCAGTTTCTTCCCATCACGGTAGGTCCTAGTGTTACTGTTTGGGAGGAGTCAGACATAAATTCCCTCTTTATCCTAATTCAGAGTTGTTCTTGGAGACAGTCTCCTGCCTGCATGCATCCCATTTGGGTCCTCATATCCAGCATCAGTAGGTTATGAACAGCTCCCACATCTCAATGAAAGGAAAGACAAGAGTATTATAAGCATTTCTGGATTTTCCTCGGTGGCTTTGTTGTGAGAAAGGAAATAAGTCTATAAATCACCTAATCTGTGAGGACGATGAGGAAGAATATTAATCAGAGTTTCTGTGACTCTAAATCCTTGCTGCTCTAATCAGGGACCCCAGGATAATCCCCCCCTTACATAATGAAATCCACTCCCAACTCTCTTTATAAGCAATTATTTAAATAGTTAGGAAACCGAGTAATAAAGTAATTGCCCTGTGCTTTTGAGGTCAATAGGTTAACTCTACAGAGTTTAATTAAAATTTGATAATAAATGCCTGCTCTTGGCAGGATATTTCATTAGTCTTCATCATGTCCTGTGTTAAATATTCCTTATTAATTACTTTTCACCCCTCTTATATCCTCTTCTCATGAAGCAGGGTTCCCATTACTAATTAGGATTCCCACACTGGGGAAGGAGATTCCTTGAAGCAGCCACCTTGTTAGGAAGGGATATCCACCACCGTAAAAGAATAAGATTTGGGATTCTATGACCTTATTTTTAAAATATCTACACAATGAAACCAAATGATAAGCTTTAAAAAAGTATCAAAGAAAAGATCATTTTTGGCAATAGCTATGGTATAATTTCAGTTACATTCTTTTTGATATTAATAAGTTAATTCCCTTTCTGATTCCTCCTCAAAATAGGTATGGTACTGAGAAAAATGAGGTTCCTTGGGCTTGGTAAGTAGACTTGTATGTAGAAATTAGGAATTATCTAAGAAGTTCTGTCCCTTTTCTTGGAGGGGTTCAGAGGAAGAGAATTTCCCACAAAAGGAAATAAAATGGGGGCACCTGGGTGGCTCAGCGGGTTAAAGCCTCTGCCTTCGGCTAGGGTCATGGTCCCAGGGTCCTGGGATTGGGCCCCGCATCAGGCTCTCTGAGAGCCTGCTTCCTCCTCTCTCTCTTCCTGCCTCTCTGCCTACTTGTGATCTCTGTCTGTCAAATAAATAAATAAATAAAATCTTAAAAAAAAAATAGTCCCAAGCTACCTGGGAGGTTTGAAGGCTGTGAAACTGATTTTCTTCTCAGTGCTCTTTCAGTCCTTTCCTTGGACCAGTACTGGAAGCCTGCTTGCGTTCTGCATTCTTGTTTATTGCCATCACTATCACTTCTAATCTGGATCATTTTCATAGCCTCAGTAGTCTGCAGACTTTGGTCTTTCCTCTCCTGCTTCACTCTCTGGGCTACTGCCGGAGATGGGTCAGCATCTGACCAGATCCATGCATATCCTGATTCCTCAGCACCCCACAGGAGGCTGTTCCCTTCACAGGCAGGCCTTCCCTTCTGTCTCTGGCCTCATCTGAGGGCCTTGTTTGTGGGGCCTATGCTCAAACTACTTTGAAATTGCATGCTTCTTTTCTCAGAATGACCAGTTCCATTTCTCTTTCAGCAGGTAAGTGTCACTCATCTTCTAGGAAATGTTTGAATTGCTGTCTCTCCTGCTAGCTTGAGCTAGGCAGGGACGACTGTCATATCCCTGGTGCCCATTTCTGTACAGACACACAGTTGGTTCTCAATAGAATTGGTTGAATGGATTTCAGGGTGCACTAACCGCCTTCGTATTTTCTCAGAGAGCTGAATTTCACTTGCCTTCTGTTAACATTGGTTCACTGACCACACTCATTTTTGTCATCATCATCTGATTGCGCCATTAGGAGCTTCACAAGTGTTGAAAATGAATCAATTCTCATAGCACTACAGAACTTGTAATTAAGAGAGACATGTATTTTTAGATTGGAAAAATCTCTGCAGATTTTATTGCCTTGATGCTACAGTGACATGAGACAGTGACAAAGAACTTCACATTTTGCACATTTCTTTGGTCACCTTTCAGCATATAATGAATTACTCTTCACTTATGACTTTTGTGTGGACCTCCCGGCTCTTCACCCGCAGCTTGTTGACCTGGGACTCGGCAATGTCAGCCCTTTCCTCAGCCTCCTCCAGCTCGTGCTGGATCTTGCGAAACTTGGCAAGGTTGACATTGGATTGTTCCTCCTGAGAAAAAAAAAGTATTTCAGAGAATAAGAAAATTCGGCATTTTCTGATTCTCACTACCTTTGTTACTAGAAGCAGCTACTGGATTTACTTTGTAAATGAGAAAGCAAAGTTTCTGTTATTTGATCACGAACTTATTTGGGGCAAGGCATCCCACATTGTTGACTCTGAATGAGTGGGCTCATGAGGGACCCTGCTCGGTCTCTCTCACTTGAATCCCTTCCTGGCCAATTTAAGATGCTGCAGTGACGTCAGGGAGATCAGAGCTGCAGGAATCTGAATCTATGAGACAAACTTTAAAAAGTAGGCATGGTGATAGTATTGGGTGCAGAGAACCTTAAGGAAAGTTTCTGAATTAATAAGGTGAGAAAGGAGCCAAATGAAAAAGAAATATTCTGATGGATTTATTGTGAAGTCGTCTAAAAGTCATCTAACAGATTTATTGTGAAGTCATCTATCAGACTTCAGAGCCCTCCTTTGTGCAGCCCCTGTGAGCACTAGTGATGGCTAGGAGTGGTAGAGTGTTCTAGATAGGGAAGTGGGTTGTAACCAAAAGACATTTCTATACTAACATGTCTGGAAAATTGCTGAAAGAGGTCTCAGAAGAAATGCACTTAGATCTCTAAGGATCTGGTAATTACTGGTAAAATATTTTCATTCCAAATATTCATTTTCATACCTAATTTTATACTCTTTTGCCTTAAAGAAAGGCTCTTAAATTCTATAAACCTCAGGCTCAACAAAACCTGGACCTTTTCCTGAACTTTTCTCTTTCATTATGAAGCTACTCACAGCCTCTTCAGCTTGTCTCTTGTAAGCTTTAACTTTGGTTTGTAATTTGTCCACTAAGTCCTGCAGCCTGAGAACATTCTTGCGATCCTCCTCAGTCTGAAATGAAAGAGGTAGCAAATAGCGTTGTTGGTTTGAAAATGCCTCATTATTTTTATTTTCTTGAGAGCAGCAGATCTGAGAAATATGGAAAGGTGGGTCACCTGGTAAGTGAGTTCCTTCACTCTCCTCTCATGTTTGCGAAGACCCTTGATGGCCTCAACATTGCGCTTCTGTTCATTTTCAACCTCATTTTCAAGCTCCCTCACCTGGAAGAGAACAAAGGCTTTTAGCAGTTTGGCTGTAACTAGCTGTATGAGCAGGTTGGGAATTGAATGAAGTGATGGGGACCCACCCTGGCCTCCAGTTTCTGGATCTGCTTCTTCCCACCCTTCAGGGCCAGCTGCTCAGCCTCATCCAGACGGTGCTGCAGGTCCTTCACCGTCTGCTCCAAGTTCTTCTTCATGCGCTCCAGGTGGGCGCTGGTGTCCTGCTCCTTCTTCAGCTCCTCGGCCATCATGGCTGCCTGATGAGTAGTAAGACAAAACCAGTTGAGAGAGCTGAACGAGCACATCAGGATTCAGATTTGACCACCACCGTGCTGCCCTCTGCCTCACATCAGTGATGGCCTTCTTGGCCTTCTCCTCTGCATTACGGGCTTCCTGGACAATGTCCTCCATTTCTCCCTGGATCTGGGAAATGTCTGTCTCCAGCTTTTTCTTGGTGTTGATCAAGCTTGTGTTCTGTTTCAAATTAACAAAAAAAGAAAGGAAAGCACATTTAATTACATTCTATTTACATTGTCATTTTGACTAGTGTATACAGGCAAAAATTCTTGATCTAGGAAAAATTCAGAATAAATACCAAATCAGAAGTTGACTCTAAGTTATGCCTTCTTTTCTTTTTCTGAAGTTCTTCTGGGTAAAATGTGATTTTATTTTTTTTTAAAGATTTTTTAAAAATTTATTTATTTGACAGACAGAGATCACAAGCAGGCAGAGAGAGAAGAAGGGGAGCAGGCTTCCTGCCAAGCAGAGAGCCCGATGTGGGGCTCCATCCCAGGACCCTGAGATCACAACCTGAGCCGAAGGCAGAGTCTTAACCCACTAAGCCACCCAGGCGCCTAAAATGTGATTTTTGATACCAAGATGTTCGAATATTACCAGTGGCTGCTTATAAGCATGAAGCACAACCCTAACCCAAGAAAATATTTAAAGTGCGGTATCACCACACAGCTCATGGAAAATTTGTAGTTGTTCATTCATGTTTGGTTGGCTTTATATTTAAAGGGCATAAGTAGCATTGTTATAAAAAATGGACCAAGAATCTGTTATGTTTTGGAAAGCTGATAGTATTTGAAATATTTAATCGATTCAGCATACTAAAAATGAGTAAGAAAGATGTTCTGTTTTTCATATGAATTTAAAATTATTTGTAGTTTAACATTTCCATGATGGCTCTTTCCTTATAATCTTTAAAAAGTATGGCACGTGTGGCATGGAACACTGGGTGGGGTGCATGAACAATGACTTCTGGAACACTGAAAAGAAATTTAAAAATAAATAAAAAATTTAAAATGTATATAATAATACATGTTTATTATAAAAAAATAGACTATACAAATCAACAAAACAAGAGGTAAGGAATGCTTATTGTACTCTCCCTACTCAGAGATAACCATTGATAACACTTTGTTTATCCTCTTGGATGTTTCCTATGTATTTTTAACAAAAGAAAGAGATCATGTTTTATATACAATTTTTTAAAGATTTTATTTATTTATTTGACAGAGACAGAGCATGGGAAGGGAGGAGGTCAGAGGGAGAAGCAGACTCCCTACAGAGCTGGGAGCCCGATGCGGGACTCGATCCCAGGGCTCTGGGATCATGACCTGAGCCGACGGCAGTTGCTAATCAACTGAGACACACAGGCACCCCATATACTATTTTTAAGTTGTTCTTTTCATGTTTGTGAAATCTTTTCATGGCAATAAATGCATACTAAATGACTGCTTACTAGCCTTGTGAGGATAATATATTGCCATTTATTTGGCTCATCCTTTATAAACAACAGGGGCTGAGTAGCAGTAATGATGGCCTCTGTGAATTTGAACTGAAGAGTTTCTTTCATGTGGTTAGCTTCATGTGTATACAGGATACACAAGAATGACTTGGTGGCTTATCCTTTTTCCTCTGTTTTATTTCCTTATGTATTTGTAGCTTAGAGTTGCAAAGACAAGGTGGCCACTAATATCATATATATGGTTATTAGTAGATGGCCTTCTGTGCTTTTTTTTTTTTAAGATTTTATTTATTTATTTGGCACAGAGAGAGAGGGAGAACAAGCATAAGCTGGGGGAGCAGTGGGCAGGGGAGAAGCAGGCTCCCCACTGAGCAAGGAGCCCGATGTGGGGCTTGATCCCAGGACCCCGAGATCATGACCTGAGCCAAAAGTAGCCGCTTAACCGACTGAACCACCCAGGTGCCCCTGCCTTCTGTGGTTTTTAACAAAAGTTTCTAGAACTCTAAATTTTTTTCGAATCAACATGATGATCCCAGGCCATAAATACACCCGTGAACTGGTCAGGGCCAGTACGTCTTAGTAATACCCATTTTCCAGAACTTCAGAAGGGACCCTTGCCAAGGTTTCTTTATTCCTTCCTTTATAAACAAGCTCATCCGTTCATATACTCTTCATCGGCAGGGTGTGCATTTGCTCAACCAGAGTCCTGAACCTCACCTGGGTGTGCAAGAGTTGCACACGCTCACTGGCATCCAAAAGCTCTTGCTCTGCCACCTTCCTGCTCCTCTCAGTCTGCTCCAAGGTTGCCCGCAGCTCCTCGATCTCGGCCTGCAGCAGGTTGGCTCTGCGCTCCACCATGGCCAGCTGCTCTTTAAGGTCATCTTGGCCTCTGATGGCATCGTCCAAATGTAGCTGAGTGTCCTACACAGAAAGAGGCAAAGGCGCTTACTTGTGCTTCCATTAAAGTGAGTACAAATTGGGCCATGTACACACTTTGTTCTCAATAACTTAGAGTATGATTAAAGAGGGAAAATCTGCAAGTCCCTTTATTTTTTTTTAAGGTTTTTAAATTTATTTCACAGAGAGAGAGCACAAGTAGGGGGAGCAGCAGGCAGAAGGAAAGAGGGAGAAGCAGGCTCCCTGACGAGCAAGGAACCTGATGTGGGGCTCGATCCCAGGACTCTGGGATCGTGACTGGAGCTGAAGGCAGAGGCTTAACCCACTGGGCCACCCAGGAGCCCCTGCAAGTCTGTTTAATGACAAATTATTTGTAGCCTAGGGTAACAGGTCTACTCAAAAGAACAGGATGTTATATTTTAGAATAACCATGGCTAAAGTTACAAAATATTAGAGCAGGAAAGCATCCTCAGAGATGAGCTAGTCTAATGATGTTGTTTTATGTATATTAAACAAGTATAGAAATGTATATTTAAAAATATACATGTATATGTTTATATACATTATGCAGATGGAGTTCGTATAAATGATTTGTGGAGTGTCTTCTCTTCAGTTGACAAAGTGAACTTTGTCTTAGACTTTCCAGATGTAAGCTGTTCTTTAACTGTGTATGTGAAATTTTCATCTGATTACCATATTATTTAGATTTATGGCATATAAGTCACACAGTTACACCCAGACTGCGTGACACTGTGTGTTTATCCCAGTGTACCTTAAGTATTCCTTGTGTGTTTCTTAGATTCTTTATTGCCTCTGCAGCCTGGCGGTTGGCATGGTTCAGCTGGATTTCCATCTCATTGAGGTCTCCCTCCATCTTCTTCTTGAGCCTGATGGCATCATTCCTGCTCCTGATCTCCGCATCCAGGGTGCTCTGCATCGACTCCACAACCCTGATGTGGTTTCTCTTCAGCTGGTCGATTTCTTCATCTTTTTCAGCAATTTTCCGGTCAACCTCAGATTTCACCTGGTTTAACTCAAGCTGGATGTGAAGGATTTTGCCCTCTTCATGCTCAAGAGATCCCTTTAAAAAGGCAACATTTAGGTTACTCTTGGCTTGCAACCCTCACAGATCTTCCCTGCTATAATCGGAACCTGGCCCCTGTACTTGGAAGGCAGGGAGAAGACCAAAGAAAGAGGCGGGTCACTCCAGCTTGGTGGTGGGAGCTTTATAAGAGGAAGGGAACTTACGTGAGAGGCTCACCTTGGGTGGTGGGATCCCCAGATCCACCCACCAAATTTTAAAAGGTTACAAAGAGGCCTTCAATAGATTTAGTCACATATACCGTGTAGGTGTTCTCAACACCAAACCACTGTCTCAAGACTATGTCTTTTGAGAAGTCTCTGGGAGTGGAGAAGGCAGGTGGAACTCACATTCCTAGGATAGGGGGACATTCAGCCGTCCTGTCTTTCTGATGGTGATTTCCTCCTTGTTACCTAAAGAGCTGTTGTTTGTTTTGCACAGTATGATGGTTTCTTGAAGAAGGCATTAAGAAAACCAGAAACTTTCATGCATCTTAATTTAGCCTGTTTGTTCTGCATTCCCAAGACACAATTCAGTATTTCTCACTGAATTACATGAGTTATCCCCTGCAGCTCTGCAACATGGTCGTTGCTCTCAGTTGCTATGAATTTTTCAGTTTATTTATAATGCCTAAGTGAGCAAATGGAACGTGTACCTCGGCTTCCTCCAGAGCAGCCTGTAGCTCACTCTTCTCTTGATCTATTTGTTTCTTCACTTTCTCCAGTTCATGGATATGCTTTCCCCCTTCTGCAATCTGCTCCGTCAGGTCTGAAATCTCCTCTGTAGGTTAATAATAAAATACCACATTCAGTTGAGAAAAACGAAAACTTGAAAAGACGTCTACCTACCGTTTTTGAAGTAGAATGGTTAACAAAGACTCACGCTGTAAGTTCTTGTTCTCTCGCTTGAGGGTTTCAAGGTGATCCAGGGATTCCTCATAGGCATTCTTGACCTTGAACAGCTCATTGCTGAGCTCACGGGTCTCCTTCTGGGAGGCTTCAAGTTCAGCCTGAGTTTCCTCGTACTTTTGCTTCCACTCTGCCAGGACCTGGAAGTACATCAGAACTAAGCCTCTGTAATCAAGAATCAGGCCTCTTTCCCCCAGGCAGCTGGTCATCGTGGGCCACCTTGTCAAAGTTCCTCTGCTTCTTGTCCAGGGCGGCGCAGGCCGCGTTAGATCTCTCCACGTCCAGCATGAGGTCCTCCACTTCATTCTGGAGCCGCTGTTTCGTCTTCTCTAGAGAAGCACATTTGGAATTCACAGCCTCCACATGTTCCTCAGCATCCTGCAGACGCTGGGCCAGCTTCTTCCTGAAATGTTGGCCAGTGTGAGTGACCAGGAGCAGATTCAGAGATGCCACAGTGAACTTTATAAAGCTGCTGACTAGGAAAGCATATTTTCCCCAAGAGTCTTTGCTCCTCTGTCCACAAATTGTTAAGGTTTTCTAAAATGTCTTATCACTACCCATTTTGTCTCTGTAGTGTAGTTTTCCTTAGTGAATTCTTTTTTTTTTTTTTAAGATTTTATTTATTTATTTGACAGAGAGAAATCACAAGTAGGCAGAGAGGCAGGCAGAGAGAGAGGAGGAAGCAGGCTCCCTGCTGAGGAGAAAGCCCGATGTGGGGCTCAAACCCAGGACCTGGGATCATGACCTGAGCCGAAGGCAGCGGCCCAACCCACTGAGCCACCCAGGCGCCCTCCTTAGTGAATTCTTAATCTTTATGTCAGGGGTGGTTAAATATATCCATGAGACATTTTGTATGCTTGGTGGTGGTGTCGGCATGCATGAAAGAGACAAGAGAGAGAATGAATGAGCCTCTTTGATTATCCAGCTGTGGAAACCACCATCTTGTTCTTATAGACCAGTGAGCCAGCATGTCCACTGGAGAATGGGCCAGGGCTACAGCCCTCCCTGCATCAGCTGAGTGAGCCATGTGAGGACATGACCACTGTGAGCTGGAGGCCTGTCATCAAAGCATGCTGGCACTGGATAGTGGCGTTAAGCACTTTTTAACACGGTCCTCTTCATAAATGAATCTGTGGCCCAAAGTGGTGCATATGAGGTCATATGATTATGATTAGTCAATCACTGACTCTCTGGGTCTGATGCCCTAGATAGCAAATGTTATTCCAGAATTATATTTCCCAAATACCCTCCAAAGTTGTACTGTTTCCTTCACCAGCTCACACTTATCTGGAGTGTTACCTCTGCAAATGCTCACCAAACCCTTTCATTCTGTTTAATTCTAGCAACTGCTGAGATAAATGCAATTTAGAGAAGCTTCCTTCCCTGGGAACATAATGATTATTTCCCTTCCGTTTGTCACTCCCATGAGTTTTATTCCATAAGAAGCATGTGTAATTAAGTGAATCAGTTTATTGATACTGGTTGTTAGTTAAATGACAGAGTGTGATAGTCTCATTCTGGACTTGTAGATAGGGATAAACTGATTATGTTTAATTATAACATTCATAATAATGTACCAGATAGTCTCACTCTCTCCATTTTTCCTTATATTGAAGGAAATTAATTCTACTTAATCCATAAAGTATATGTTGATAATTTTTAATTCATTTTGGTGGAAAGAAATTTAAGATATTTTTGTAATAGACCAAAATGCAGGGAGAGCTGTGGTCTTGGCTCATTTTTCAGTGGATACATGACTGGTCTGTAAGGAGAAGATGGTATGGTGGTTTCCACCACTGTAAAATCAGATAGGCTGAAATTTTCCTCCTATCTTTTTTTTTTAAAGATTTTTAAAATTTGTTTTTTATTTGACAGGCAGAGATTACAAGTAGGCAGAGAGGCAGGCAGAGAGAGGAGGAAATAGACTCCCTCTGAGCAGAGAACCCAATGCAGGGCTCAATCCCAGGACCCCGGGATCACGACCTGAGCTGAAGGCAGAGGCCTTAACCCACTGAGCTACCCAGGCGCCCCTCCTCCTATCTTTATGCCTGAAATATTCTTTTTTTTTTTTTAAATTACTTTTCCTTCACTGCCTTTAAACTTTTCTTTCTGCGTCCATCATTAAGAGTCCATACTTGGCCTCCTCCAGTTCTTCTGTGCGCTGGATGGCATCCGTTTCATATTTGGTCCTCCACTGGGCGACCTCACTGTTGGCCTTGGACATTGCCCTTTGCAGCTCAGCCTTGGCCTCCTGTTCCTCCTCATACTGTTCCCGCAGCAGGTCACAGTCATGGCGGGCTGATTGTAGGGCGTGGGCCAAGGCGTTCTTGGCCTGGACCAACCAAAAATTGTGCATTGTACATTTATGTTCTGGTCACTGATACTCTGTAAGTGAAGTTCAATAGCATGTCACACTGCAAAGTTCAAGTGACTGAAAGTCTCAGAGAATTCTCACCTTAGACTCCTCTTCCAGCTGCCTCTTTAATTCCTCAATCTGTTGTGTAAATGCTTGTTTGCCTCTCGACAGCTGAGACACCAGGGCTTCTTTCTCCTCTAGCTGTCGTGAAATCTCACCTGTGAAAGACAAAACGTGAATGGTTTAGTTCTGAATGTGATAATATAACTCTCTTACTCCATGATGAAAAGAATAACTCAAAATTTTGATGTGGTTGAGAAGGTTATTTCTTGCTTTTGCAAAAATATGAGCTTTGATATTTTAGAATTTTCTTTTCCTTCCTTCCTTCCTTCCTTCCTTCCTTCCTTCTTACCTTCCTTCCTTCCCTCCTTCTTTTCAAGTAATGCCGAGGTAGCAAAAATCTCCTCAGCCCAGGAAGCTTAATTTTCTTCCATTATAGCTTATAAGCATCCTTTTTACTGTCTCTCAATAAAAAGAAGAAGGAATGACAAATGATGATAAATGGGCGTGTGTGGCTTAAGAAATGATGGGTGTTCAAGAGGTGTCCACAAGTGGAGGCTCACTTTTCTTTTTTTTTGGCTCTCTGCGTGCTGGCTGTGTGTGCCCACTGACCTGATTCTGTGTGTAAACGAGCCTTCTGGGCTGACAGCTCATTGATGAGGCGTTGCTGCTCCTCTTCCTTCGTTTTGACTTCACTAAGCTGGTCCTCCAGGGTGTGGCACATTTTCTCGAGGTTTCCCTATGGTGGAAAATAGAAAACAAGGAAAGATGATACATTTTTATTTGTAAGTCTGAATATGGACATAACTACTTGTGGGAAGGAGCTGAGTTGTATTTACTTCTCTAGCCACTCCAAAGCCCTGCACAGTGTCTTGGAAGTAGAGACACATAATTTGGGCTACATAAATAAATGGTTATGAAAACCAGATTATTGTCTTTGGAAAACATGAACATCATTTAAATTCTGCATCATGTGGAGTATGGTTTTTAGAGAATTCTTTTCTGAAATTACATTTTTTCATGGTTATAGTGACAAAAGATAACATGATTTCTACAAATCCAATAGGAAGACCAAAAGGATTCATTTCAATATAGTGATGCCTAGTAGGCATAACAGGAATAATTTTATTTTATTTATTTATTTTTTTAAGATTTTATTTATTTATTTGACAGAGATCACAGGTAGGCAGAGAGGCAGGCAGAGAGAGAGGAGGAAACAGGCTCCCTGCTGAACAGAAAGCCTCATACAGGACTCGATCCCAGAACCCTGAGATCATGACCTGAGCCGAAGGCAGAGGCTTTAACCCACTGAGCCACTCAGGCGCCCCAACAGGAATGATTTTAAAGTGAGATAACATTATAGCAGCAATGTCCACAATAGCCAGACTATGGAAGGAGCCCAGATGTCCATCGACAAATGAATAGGTAAAGATGATGTATACACAATGGAATACTACTCCTCCATCAATAAAATAGAAATCTTGCCATTTGCAGTAATGTGGATGGAACTAGAGGGTATTATGCTAGGTGAAATAAGTCAATCAGAAAAAGACAATTACCACATGATCTCACTCCTGTGTGGAATTTAATAAACAAAACAGGATCATAGGGGAAGGGACGGAAAAATAGAACGAGATGAAATCGGAGAGGGAGACAAACCGTAAGAGTCTCTTAATCATAGGAAGCAAACAGGGTTGCTGGAGGGGGAGGGATGGGGTAAGTGGTGACGGGTATGAAGGAGGGCACGTGATAGAATGAGCGTTGGATATTACATGCATCTGATGAATCACTGAACTCTACCTCTGAAACTGATAATACATTATATATTAATTGAACTTAAATTTAAAAAATAAAATGAGGTAACATTTAAGTTTGCACAGTTAGATCTATTCATCTGTAGACTCTAATTTTGAATCATTGCAAATAGTATGAAAAGGGAACAAGTTCACACAAACCTTGGCTTTGGAGACTGTCTCCATGTTACTGGCGAGGTCATCGATCTCCATCTTCATCTCGCTCTTCTCCTTCTCCAGCTTCTGCTTCACCCTCTGCAGGTTGTCTATCTGCTCCCCAAGCTCGGCCACGCTGTCCGCGTGCTTCTTCCTCAGAGTGGCCGCCGTGGCTTCGTGCTGCAGGGTGGCCTCCTCCAGGTCCCTGCGCATCTTCTGGAACTCGGCCTCGCGCTTCTTGTTCATCTCGATCTGGGCGGAAGTGGCCCCGCCGGCTTCCTCCAGGCGCTCGCTGATCTCCTCCAGTTCCCGGGAGAGGTCAGAGCGCTGCTTCTCTGCTTTGGCTCGGGAGGCCCGCTCTGCCTCGATCTCCTCCTCCAGCTCCTCGATGCGGGCCTGGGGGTGACACATCAACGTGAATGCCGACTCATGACAGTTTTGATTCCTGGAATGCACAGAAGAGGTGGGGGGTCTGACTCACCTGTAACTCCTTGATCTTCTTCTGTAGCTGCATCGCAAGGGCCTGCTCGTCTTCAATCTTGCTTTGCAGATTGCTCACTTCAAACTCTTTCCTGTTGGAGGAGCAACGCATAAGCTCTCCATCAGTTCTCTTACCAGTTTTCTTTCCCATGTACGGTGGAATGTCTTTATACTGCTGTGTTGAGAACGTGAGTAGTACATGTTTTTACAAGTCAATAACATACCATTTACATTAAATAAAAAAGTCAAATATGTTATTTTTTGGTTATGTACTCCGAAGTAATAATTTAGAGATCTTTAAAACATTTATTTCACCTGAATTGACAGATAACAAGCAGGTTACTCACTTTTTGAGTTTCTCGTCAAGTTGCTGCTTGTCATTTTCTACATCCATTGTGGATTCTTGGGCCAACTTTAGGTCTCCCTCCAGTTTCCTTTTGGCTCTTTCTAGCTCCATGCGGAGTTTCTTTTCTTGTTCTAGAGATCCTTCAAGCTAAATGTATACTGGATTTTATTTATTTCAGTTCTAAGGCATTGAGCCATATGTGACTAGCCATTAAAGGTACATAGGAGAATTTAAAAAAATACACCAAATAGCATGGAAATTTTAATTATTGTTTTCAAAGCCACAATGAAAGACTTATGAGCATTATTGACAGTTGCACGTCGTAACTGTTTATTTTATATTGAGAGGAAATACTGTGTTTTTCACACTTACATCATCCACTTGCTGTTCTAGCTTGGTTTTAGCCTTGGTCAGGGTGTTGACTTTGTCCTCTTCTGCCTGAAGATCATCCAGGGTCTGCTGGTGGGCCTCTTGGAGGGCCTTCTTCTCCTTGGTCAGCTTTGCGATGGTTTCGTCCAGACCTGCCATCTCTTCCGTGAGGTTTTTCACCTTAGATTTGAACAGATTATAGAAATGTTAATGACATCTGTCATCTTGGTGAAAAAGAAGCGTAGGACAGTGTGGGCCTGAGATGGAAAATGGAGATAAGAAGCGAAGCCAGGTCTACTTCACTGAAAAGTGTGGGGGATAAAAGGTAAGATAAATAGAAATGGTGAAGACTAAAGAGACATAAATATGACAGCAATTTCTTTCATATTCAGTAACTTTAGGATTAAACTTTTAATTAAAATACTTCAGTAACAAGCTAGCACTTATAAAGAGTCTAAAATGGATCATAATTGTACCTTGTTCTCTGTGGCGTGCTTCTCCTTTTCAACCTTGGCCAGCGTCAGCTCAAGGTCATCAATGTCTTTCTTGAGCTCTGAACACTCGTCCTCCAGTTTCCTCTTCTTGGCCGTCAGCTCAGCATTGATCTCCTCCTCATCCTCTGCCCTCTCAGTTAGCTCCTTGATCTTGGCCTCAAGCTGGATTTTGGTTTTAATCAGCTGGTCACATCTTTCCTCTGCATCAGCCAAGCCATCTGCTTCCTAATGGAAGAAATGAAACAATTTCATTTATCTAAGCTATCTCTGCAAACACACTAATTTATTAAAAGGTGGATGCTTCAGGGCACCTGGGTGGCTCAGTCATTAAGCATCTGCCTTCGGCTCAGGTCATGATCCTGGGGTCCTGGTATTGAGACCCGAATCGGGATCCCTGCTCAGTGGGAAGCCTGCTTCTCCCTCTTTCACTCCCCCTGCTTATGTTCCCTCTCTCATTGTTTCTCTCTGTCAAATAAATTTAAAATAAAATAAAAAATAAAAGGTGGTACTTCAGTGACTCAATTTGGTCAACACACTTGCCAACTTTTTAACAGTCTACTGTACAAAATGTTAGTAATTTTAATGTGCTAATTATAATAACAGATTTTCTTCAGCTATCCATGTGTGGAAGGTCAGATTAGGGAAGCTAGCCTTTTGGCAAAATCTGTACCTGTACTACTTTGGAAAAGTCGCTTATTAATTCTAGCACTCTGTTTCCTCACATTCGAAGGAGTTGGTTAATTTAGCTTTTTCCCTGACCTTGTAAGAAAAACATAACTTCTATTTATGCACACAAATATTAACTAAGGAAAGGACAGTCTCATCTAACAGAAGGATCTATAAAGGAAGGAAAATGTCCATAGACATCTTTTTTTTAAAGAATTTTATTTATTTGGGGTGCCTGGGTGGCTCAGTGGGTTAAAGCCTCTGCCTTCGGCTCAGGTCATGATCCCAGGGTCCTGGGATGGAGCCCCACATCGGGTTCTCTGCTCAGCAGGGAGTCTGTTTCCCTTCCTCTCTCTCTCTCTCTCTGCCTGCCTCTCTGCCTATTTGTGATCTCTGTCAAATAAATAAAAATAAAATCTTTAAAAAAAATTAAAAAAAAAAGAATTTTCCTGAGATCATGACCTGAGCCGAAGGCAGAGGCTTAACCCACTGAGCCACCCAGGCGCCCCCATAGACATCTTTATGACTGTGCTCACCAATGACCATGCCGCATATGAATGTGGATATGAACATACACAGAATAATTGGTGACTTTGCACCTATTGCTTTTTTAGGTCTGAGTCTTAGTGTTCTTGAATGACAATAATAGTGCATGTTTTAGTGGAAACCATTCATTCAGAAACCTTAAGCTAAAACCTTTTCATAGCCACTCTCACAAGGTCTGGAGGATAAGAAAGGGCTGAACTGTGCAGTGGATGACACTCACAGATTGAACTTGGAGCTGCAGGTCATTTTTCTCTTGCATCAGAGCTACCATCTTCTCTTCAAGCTCTTTCCTTTTCACTTCTGACTTCGCCAGTTCTTCCTTGGTCTTCTCAAACTCTTCCTTCATGTTGGCCATCTCTTTTTCTGTCTCTGCACTCTTGAGGAGCGGCTTGATCTTGAAGAACAGGTTCATCCAGGGCCAGTGCTTGACGTTCATGAAGGCGCGGACGTTGTACTGGATGCAGAAGATGGACTCTCTGTAGGAGACAACAAAGATGCAAATAAGGAACAATGTGGACAACGACCATCACTTAACAAAGTAATGACTATATCAGATTCAACCATGAAAATGTGGAGAATGGGGACTTGGACTTGTTCCCTCACCTCCTCTCCATCATCTTCTTGAATTCCACCCTCATCAGGTACCCTCTGCACACAGCTTGGATGCGTGTGATGAGTTGAGCCAGCTTTTCATCTCGCATCTCCTCTAGAGTTCCCAACAGGCCAGCTTTAAAGAAAACCTTGCCAAGGAACAAGCTAAATATGTTATTTCCACTCGTGAGAAAGTCCAAAGGTGATGAAATTATGGTAGAGATTTAGGTTGATGGTACCTTGGTATGACCGAATTTGTACTGGGTGTGGTCGATGTCAATAGACCCTAGGAGTTTCTCAGAAGCCTTCTTACTGTCAATAAACTGACCCTCTGGGATAGCACTTGCATTTAGAATCTTGTATCTATCAGAATACAAAGATAAAAAAACATGGTCTTCCTTTTTACTAGAACTGTTAGTAGCTATCATTGAAAAAACGATAGACTGAGTTTTAGAGAAAAAAAATTCCATTAAAACAATCCAGCAGTGCTTTAGGTGAACCTTGGGAAAATAGATGTAAAAAGTTACGATAATAATAAAGCAAGCCATCATTCTTCTATGATCACCTTTCAAATACATTTCAGTTTTCAAGGAAAAGTTAAAAGATGTTTGAACTGTGTGGGGATACTCCTCTAGGCTAGCACATTGAAAGGGGGGAGTAATGAGAAACCTCTGTTTGAAGTCTGCATAAAGGATCCTGCTTGGGAACCCCTTCCTGCAGATGCGGATCCCTTCCAGCACCCCGTTGCACCGCAGCTGGTGTAGGACAAGTTCATGCTCCATGGCCCCTGGGGGAGAAAAAAAGACATGTTTTCTATATGATAGTCTAATGAGAAGTCACATTGGAATCTTAACTTGGATATCATAAATGTCTTACCAGGAGTTTTAGTTTCATTGGGAATGAGACAGCGTACAAAGTGGGGGTGAGTGCTCCTCAAGTTGGTCATCAGCTTATTTAAATTCTCCTGCAAACCACATGAAAAGATTTGAAGTCATTTTTTTATTGCATGAGAGTCCCTGTCAATGATCTGTAGTGAATGTGCCCCATTTCCCGAATAAAGTAAATGTAACTGACTACAGGTGCTGCTTTTAAGAGAGAGTTTGATTTCATGTGAAATGTGCTCCACTCTAGATTTTTAGATTTGGAGTTTTAAGGGTAACTGGTTCATTTATTGTAAAGTTTGAACCCACATTATGGATTTTCTTCTTGTTAAATTTTTCCTAACACATTTTTCATTTTCCTTTGTACAACACTGCTTTTTTTTTTTTTTTAGTTTCGTCAAAGTTTTTTTTAAAGTTACAATAATTTAATTTTGTTACAGAAGTAGTCTTTTGGCATTCAAGAATATACTGTACCCTGAAAAGGGCTGACACTGTCTGGAAAGAAGAACCCTTCTTCTTGGCACCTTTTTTCCCACTGCCACTTTCTGAAAAATAAAATAGAAAAAATTAAAACTATTTGCAGCAACTTTAGAAGCACTATCCACAGGTATGAGGACTGTCAAAATTCCTTCTGAAATTTAAGTTTGCACTTGTTCACTTGTATCATTCCTGTATTTTCTTTCTGTATCTTTCTGCCGACTATAGATTAGGAAAATAGAAGCACTGGGTCACATTATAGGTATTCAGGAAAACAATGACAGTAAAAGAACTGGATGAAAAGGGTAGATGTTGGGGAGGGATGGCACTCCTCTCCTCCAAACCAGCAAAGTATGTCCCCTGAAAGAAGTACCCAGGAGACAGAGTAGTACTGTCCCCTTAGTGCACACGGTCCCAGAGAACCTAGTTGCATGCTTGCTATCAGGTCAGTGGGCCTCTACCAAGCTGCAGGAGAGTCCTGCTTTCTATTTGCTTGTGCTTCTATACTGTTATGTGCACATTGGGTCTTAGGGGATTTAGGAGAACAGAACTTCCAATTCCTCAAGCACTAGTGCCTTGACAAAGGATTTGCTTATCTCCAGATTAGCTGGATCCTCAAAGGAACCAATACTACTAAAATAGTAGAAATGAGCTCTTTGATCTCGAGCAAGTCACTTAACCTCTGAATCTGTGTTTCCTCATTGGTGAAATGAGGCCATGGACAAAAGGATCCATAGTGTCAGCTTCAGCTCTGAAAGCTTATAATCATAAGACTGTAGCATACTAATTAAATACACTTCCTTTCATTAAGTCTATATTGGCCAGTATTTTAACTCTGGGAACATACTAATGATATTAAGAATGACCTGCTTCAGCACTTTGTCCCCCAGCAAAGAGGAAAGCCAGAGTCTTCATGCCAGACTTCTGGTACAGCCCGACCACAGTCTCGTTCAGGGGGTCCTTGTTCTTATCCAGCCAGCCGGCGATGTTGTAGTCCACGGTGCCGGCGTAGTGGACCAGAGAGAAGTGGGCCTCGGCCTTGCCTTTGGCAGGCTTGGGCTTCTGGAAGTTGTTGGATTTCCCCAGGTGCTGCTCATAGAGCTTGTTCTTGAAGGACGTGTCTGTGGCCTTGGGGAACATGCACTCCTCTTCCAGGATGGAGAAGATGCCCATGGGCTGACAGTAGGAAAAAAGAGATGATAATAATGAGTTCCTCAAAAAAATATGCTCCGATAGTTTATGTACCTAGTGGAAACCTGAAAATGTTCCAGAAGAATGGATGATAAGATACTGAATAAGCACGATCTTTATTATCTCTGCTACTGAAATGTGAAACAGTCATGTACCATGGACATATGGGAAATATGTTTGCTAGAAAGACTCAGTTAAAAAAAAAAAAAGAAGCCCATCTGTACCATTTGGCCAACTTTATGTTCAGAGTATAAAATTAAATTCCAAAACTACCATTTCAGAGCTGAATTCTTTATCCTGTAAACGTATAAATCTAAATACTTTCTTACTTCCTGACAATGTAGCTTCCTCACCTCAAATCTAGACATGACAAAAGTATGAAGAGAAAAATTATGGATAATGATTAAAAATTATCCATCCCCAGGATGAAAGAGTTTCTCGTGTTGTGTCATTAGAACTCTTTGTACTCTGAGCCGTTTTCCCCCCATGGTGGAGTTAAGTGATGATAATTTGGTTTTGCTTTGTAAGCAGATTGCCTCCTTTCAATTGCAAGTTTGATAGGAAAGACTGATAGAAAATCCAACGTTGATGATTTTGCTTCAGTCACAAATTGTCTCAAAACTATTTCGATGTTCCAGGAACTGAGTGCCATGTCGTTTTCATGAATAGCAGAGATAGTATGTTACCAAATTAAAATTATTTTCTTCAGATTGGGTAGACCTAGTCTGATGTGATACTCTCATCTTTCTTATTTTTATGAATTTTGGCACGAGTGTCTGCAGTTTCCATAGAAGGCAGTTGTGTTTGCTTTTCCTTTCCCCCTGCTTAGGGTAGTGTTCATCTATAACCATATACTTTATTGGTATTCACAGTTACAGGATGAGTTCCCAATATGCATTTGAAAATCTTTAATGATTGCTTGATGAATTTTAACATATTCAACACTAACAGAATTATTGCCCCACTTCCTTGATAAAGGAGAATTCAGGGTTCGTTTTCCAGGGAAGATTGTAGAGAGGTCTGGTATTTATTCAGTAGTTATCAGAGTCTTAATGCCTGCAACAACTGAAGAGCTACCCTTCCAGCCTGGAAGACATCTTGAAACATTCTGCCTTGATCTCCACGAAGGATGATCCGTGCATGACACACCACATTGGAATCGCCAGGATCAATGGCAGTGCTCAGAGGACTAGCTGCTGTTTCATTCCTTACTTCTGTGCACATGAAGGAGAGTGAAATTCTAAGAGGGAGAAACGTGCATCCCTGTGTCTGTGTATGCGTTTGTAAGCACTGCAGACATTTTTCTATGAGAAGCTATTCTGGAGTACCAACACATCACTTGTGACACACCAGACAACTGATCAGATCATGAGTCTGTCATCAAACACCACTGCTTGTTCTCTGAGAACTGGGATTGCAATTAAGCATATGAAGGCGGACAATTTGTGTTTCATGTCCTGAAGGCTTGAAAAGTCAAACAGACCTTCTCGATGAGCTCGATGCAGGCAGCCAGGTCCATCCCAAAGTCAATGAACTCCCACTCGATGCCCTCCTTCTTGTACTCCTCCTGCTCCAGCACAAACATGTGGTGGTTGAAGAATTGTTGCAGCTTCTCGTTGGTGAAGTTGATGCACAGCTGCTCCAGGCTGTTGAACTGGGTGTTACAAAGAGCAAGAGTTGGAGTGAGTCTGGAAAATCCAGTGGGGACTCCGCAGAAAAGACACAAAGTGGAAGGGCCTTAAGAGGCATTTATTCAAACAACTCACGTCAAAGATCTCAAAGCCGGCAATGTCCAAGACCCCGATGAAGTATTGCCTGGGCTGCTTGGTGTCCAGCTGCTGGTTGATGCGGGTGACCATCCACAGGAACATCTTCTCGTAGACAGACTTGGCCAGAGCGCCCACCGAGTTGTACACCTTCAAGAACAGTGGTAGTTTGGCTTTTCGAATTGAACACAGTGATGGAGCCTTAGGTCTCCTGTGGCTCAAACAAATCTTAGGAGTTAAGTCATGCTTACCTGCTGCACAGTCTGGCCTTTGGTGACGTACTCGTTGCCAACCTTGACCCTGGGGTAGCAGAGGGCTTTGAGCAGATCAGCAGAGTTCAGGCTCTGGAGATAGGCTGCCTTGTCAGCAACTGCATGAACGAGATGAGAACAGTGAAACTGACCATAGCGTACATAATTTAAGGTGGGAAGGGTAATGACAAAGAAAAAGTTTTGCTTGAAAAGGAATATGTGTAAATGTGACGAAACCATTTGTCACACTAATTTTAGTCCTTTTTTTTTTTTGAGAGGATAATTTGGAACTTAGGGAATCAATGCTCTGTATGATGCTTAAAATATAGCTAAAGTAGACCACAGATAAAAATAATTTGAGAAAGTCTAACCTAGAGGAGGAGTGATAGGAAAATTCTGATCTGTTTTTTTTTTTTTTTCTGACAGCGCATGTGGGCATGTAAATTATTGACTGGAATAAAAAAGGTCTTAATCAGATCGTAAATACTAGCTTACAGTAAGTCAATGAAAATTGGAATGGGCAGAAATTACACCCCCACAAATCTTCACAGTCATTTAAAATATGCAGTGTGTCATTTCTGTCCTCTAATACTTCTCCCTACCATCAGATAGGTCAAGAAAGTGAAAGCTTGGCCCCTGACTTGAGGACCTGATGGTGTCAGTTCAGTCAGCTGAAAGATGGGAGCGGTACCTTCAGTGCCGTCGGGCTCGGCCTGCTCCTCCCGCTGCTTCTGCTTGAACTTCATGTTCCCGTAATGCATCACGGCGCCTGTGAGCTTGTAGATGGCCACCTTTTCATCAGTGCTGAAACCTAGGATGTCCACAGCACTCTGTGGAAAGATTTGAATTTAAATACGCTTCCACTCATCACCATGGCAGATACCCTCAGGACACTGGGCCCTCCCTCCTCTGCCTTCTTATGATATCTTGACTAACACTTTGGTGTTTTCAAAAGGTCCTGTTCTTCAGCTCTTTATTCCACAAAGCATCATCAGTAAGTATGCGTCGGTTTCCCATTGAGTCCTGTGGGCAGTGAAGATCTTATGTGACCTGTCCACACTCACCCAAGACTCAGAGCCTTGGCTTTGGATGGCAAGGTTGACACTCTTCCTATTTCTCCACATTAGCCGGGCCTTGCTCCACAGGTTTCTTATCTCATGGGTTTCCTTTGCTTCACAAATCTGTTTGCCCCTTTTCCTCCTATGTTGTCCAAACCTAATCCTAGCCTGCCTCCCCGAATGTGATGGATGCCGTTGGAAAGAGTCAGAGAGGAAGAGCAGCGGCGCTTGAGTTCTTCCCTCTCTGCTATCAGGTCACAGCTCAGCAGGCCATGAGATGCCTGGCAGTGAACTTCACCTGATCGTTACTCATGCAGGGAAGAGACATTTGTGAAAAGAACTTCTTTTATTGAAATTATTGTTGTGTATTTTTTCTCTACTAGATTTTGATCACTTTCTTAGTTGCCCATGCTAGGCTTTGCAAAAGCTCATGCAGTGGAGGCAGACATCAGACAAGGCAGGGGGAGTTTACCTATGTAACTTTCTCTAGATTATTTACCCTCAGTTCAGCTCACGGACTCAAGCTATTTAAAATGCTCAGAGATTAATAAAGTCTGGGAACAAGATTATGATGCTTTTTTTTTTTTTACCTCCAATACTAGGGGTTATTTCTCAGCTCCCTAACTCTTTTGGACTTATCAATAATAATGAGGTAAAGCTGGTAAAAGCTGATATTTATGAGATGAAGTCACACAAATAGTTTATAGACTTTTTGAAAATAGTGTTTGAAAAGAAGAAGTGTTTTTGTAAGCAGCTCTTAATCCTATATTGGGAATGTTAGGATATTCCCACTGGTATTAAATTCAAGAATAATCAAAGATGGTTGACTATTCATTGAAGGGGTGGGGGGTGGGAGGTTGGGGGCACCAGGTGGTGGGTATTGTAGAGGGCACGGATTGCATGGAGCACTGGGTGTGGTGCAAAAATAATGAATACTGTTATGCTGAAAAAATAAAAAAAAAAAAAAAAAAGAAAGAAAGAAACACTAAAAAAATGATGGTTGACTATTCAGAAATGGAAAAGAAAACTTGAAATATGTATAAAGTATATGTATAAAGAAAATAAGCCAAAGAGTAATGATCCTCTAAAAAAAAAATCCATAGTTCCAAAAATAAAAGTAAAGGTTCATGGAGGCCAAAAAGAGAATTTTTGAGGTTAAAGAATCAATTTCTTCAAACACTGCAGGCATGGGGGAGGGGGATACTATTAGCCCCGGAGTGACATTTGAAACAAAATTTGTGCTTACATCTGACTATAGAGGAACTGTGCAAATCATCATGTTCTGCTGTAAAAATCTTAAAGTATCATATGTCTTTTTTTCCCAGGTTATTGGATATAGGGTCTGACAAAAAATAAGAGAAACATCACTATTGGGGTACAAAAATTGATTCAGAGGGCCTGTGAGGGGAAAAAAAAAAGAGCCAACTAGCCAAGGAATGCCCAAGACTTAAGATTTATTACAGACATTTTGAGCTTCCTAGGGTGGAAAGTGGGCATTGAAATACCCTGTAATTTTATTCCAAGAGTAAGGAAGCCTGAAAAGCAATATTGTGTATTTACTGTCTTTCTGCTAATGCTGTTGACTCCATAGAGGGGAGTGTTGTATAGTGCAAAATGAATTTACTTCTTCCTGTTCTGTACCTGTTACTTACATCTGTGGCTAGAAGCTCTTCCTGGTCATCAATGCTGGGCACTGTAATTTCACCTTGACTGACAAAAGCAAAGTCATATGGGTTGGTGGTGATCAGAAGCATTTCTGTACACATGAAAAAGAACAAGTATAGACAGAATTACTTTGGTCATCAAAAACACTTTAGAGGGACTTTCAGAAAAAGAGGCTTTTGTTCTTCCTTGGTAGAAAAAATCATGGATACTTCTTACCAATAAGTTCTGGTTTCTTGTTGGACATGATTTGATAAAATATGTGGTAGCTTCTTTCAGCCTTTAGCTGGAAAGTAACACGGGACTTCTCCAGGAGATCTAGAAAGTCAGATTGAGCACACTTAAAAGAAAAGGCCACAATGGAAAATTAAGCATTTGAGAAGTTGACACAACATAGATATCACTATTTTCACTATATAACCCCCCCCAAAATATTTTTAATCACTAGTGTTCATTAACTTACATGTTTCAATATCTGCGGAAGCCAGTTTGCCTGTTGCACCAAAATGGATCCTGATAAATTTACCCTTAAAAAGGCAAAGGAAGACTTCTTTTTACATACTCAAAGGCAGACAAATATTTTCTTCAGTTATGGACTAGGTGGATGGGAAAGATGCTGATACCACAGGCACAGAAACGTCTGTGCTGGTCCTCACCAGAAAAGGAGGACCAGAAGACTTACAAAGCGAGAGGAGTTGTCATTCCTCACGGTCTTGGCGTTGCCAAAGGCCTCCAGTAGGGGGTTGGCACTGATGATTTGATCTTCAAGGGTCCCCTTAAGAGAAATGAGTAAGACAGATAAGGAGACCCTGGAAAAGTGAGATAACTTTCTATCAGCTTCCTCCCCTGCACCCTTCCCCTTCACAATATTCTGTAACTTTGAGGTAAGGCTGGTTGGCTTTCTCTTTCTTCGTTTCTTTCTTAACACATTTCTTTTTTTAAATTTAAGATTTTTTACTTGAGAAAGAAGGAGTTTTTGAGTAGGGGTTTCTAAAGTGAGTAGAAGGAAGACAAACAGAAGGAAGGGTGACATGGCCTTGAGTTCTGTATTGCTCAGGCTCATTTTTTTCCCCTCGTAATAAATGGTTTGGAGAACTTCTGTCTGTTGCATCTCATAGGCAACACATCTTATCCTCACAGCCCAAGAGTTATCTTCTAAATTTTGACATCACTTGCAGTTGGTTGCTATGGCTCTGAAGTACCTTGGTCAAATTTTTAGAAGCTTAGGATTTCTTCTGTCCTGGGATGAATATCATACCCACCTGCATTTTGCCAGGAGTAGATTCCTCTTTTTTCTTCTCTCCAGTAATTGCAATTGTTGCAAAGTACTGGATGACACGCTTGGTGTTCACAGTCTTCCCTGCACCAGATTCTCCACTGTCGAGTCCACACAGAGGAAAAGTCAGAATCTAAGTAACCACTACAGTGATCAAAAATTCAGCAGAAAGAAAGGCATGAAATCTACATACGTAATCAGGATTGACTGGTTCTCACGATCTGTGAGAGAAATCGGAGATAATGTTGAAAAATATACCTAGCACATATATTTTATAAACTCAGAGTTGTCTTTTAAAGCTCCTCCCCCCCACACAAACTATATCTATTGTTAGTTTGATTTTTTACAATTTTCTTTTTAAAATAAGTGGCAAAAGATGTGCTAATTAGTCCATGTGTTATACTCCTGTTACCTTTAGTGTGATAGAATATGTAATGAATGCACTATTTCACTGTACTACCCGTGGGAATGACTTACCAATATCAGATGAATACTAGTTCCATGTTCCATTTTGTCACTTGGTTCATAGTTTAAAATCATGTTATTAGTGTCCGATCCAAAGTTTTGTGTAGTAATTGGGATAACTTGTACTGTAAGCTTTCAAAACTTTCTTTTTAGGAGAGGTGATATATTAGCTATAATTAAAATACATAGTTCATTCCTAAATTTGGATTAATTTTGATCTGGAATTAACATTAGTTTGGGTTGTAGTATAGAACTCTAAGCAAAATTCTCTCTGCTTTTGAAACTGATCCATTTTACTCTTTTTTTTTTTTAAAGATTTTATTTATTTTAGAGAATGAGCATGCATGGTGGGGGGTGGGAGGATCAGAAGGGGAGGGAGTGGGGAGAGGAAAAAATCTCTAGAAGACCCCACTGGGTGTAGAGCCTGACTCAGGGTTTGATCCCAAGACCCTGAGATCACAATCTGAGTCAAAACCAAGAGTCAGACACCCAACAGACTGAGCCATGCAGGTGCCCCGGTCCCTCTTATTTTAAATATATTTCCCTAATTTTATTATATTACACTATTAATCATATTAGAATACTATCATTATACTGTTATTATTACTATTATGTTTGTGCTGAGCATTTTATTCTCCAGGCCCTGCCTCTGTGTCTTCTGTGTTATCACTCTACATGTACTTTATGAATAGCTCTGCAGACTGTAATTATGGACTCACTGACCCGTCAGCATGAACTGGTAGGCGTTGTCGGAGATGGAGAAGATGTGGGGCGGGGCCTCCTGGCGCTTCTTGCCTCGGTAGGCGGCCACCACCTCGGGGTTGTACACCGGCAGCCACTTGTAGGGGTTCACGGTGACACAGAAGAGGCCCGAGTAGGTCTGTGGGAAATGACAAGGTTGCTTTGTCTGCAGTCACCTCATTAATCTGCCTTGGAAATACTGCTTTATGTGCCAAGTGAGAAGGACCCAAGCACCGTGTCCGTTCTCCTAGGGTTTAGGACTCTCATTCCCTGGCTGCCTCCCACCCCCAGGAGCTCTACACAGTACGCTTACTTCTGCTTGCACATGGATTCTGCACTAAGCACATGGCTTTCTGCTGCACAGTGTCAAGTACATCAGAATTCACAATACTAACCCAATGATTAGTCTTGAAATTGTAGTAGCCAAATTGGAAAGTAGTCTTGAATTGGTTTTGGCTAACAGTTCATGGACTTAAGTTAGTGAAAAGTAAAAAGAAAAAAGGGACGCTCACGTAGATCATCCAGGCTGCATAACGTTCTTTGAGGTTGTACAGCACGGCAGGCTCGTGCAGGTGGGTCATCATGGCCATGTCCTCAATCTTGTCGTATTTGGGAGGGTTCATGGAGAAGACTTGATCTTCCTTAACTGTGACAGTCTGTTAAGAAAAGAAGGAGCTGGTGCATGTCAAACTAAGTAGCAGAAAGGATCAGTTATGTCTTACTAACCCGCTTTGTGTTACTTACAGTCCCTGTATCGGTCTTCACGGTCACCTTCCCCCCTTCCCTGCTCTGCACCATACTTTTCACATAGGACTCCTTAGTGTCCACCACAAAGACAGAATTCTTGGCATCAAAGGGCCTATTCTGGGCCTCAATGCGCTCCTTTTCAGACTTTCGGAGGTATGGAGCTGCCTCCCCAAAAACGGCCATCTCAGCGTCGGAGCTCATGGCTGGGGCTTATTGGCGGCAGCACAGCACCGGGGTACCTGGAGGACAGAGACAGAGCAGGACAGTGACCCAAGGTGAGGGTGGACGGTGTCCTGTTGATTTCACACTCCTGTGCCTCATTGGCCTGGCCCGTTTCCTCAGCCCTGCCTGTAGGGATCACACCTATGTCTTGTGCAAAGGTGCTAAGAGATCGGATCAAGGATTTCAAAGCCTTATATTGGGAACTTAATTCTTGTGATGTTGTAAGGCTCTGTTCCATCCTCTGTGTTGTGAGCCTTTGTAGATGAGTATGAAGGGGTTTGAGTTGCAGTCATCAGCGTTCGGGATGCCCAAGTGTGCTTAGAATCTTTTCTTTTTCTCCTTGCTTTGCTTTTTCTTTTTCTACTCCCCCTTCCCACTTTTTTTTTTTTGACATTCCAGTGATATAAAAAAATACAAAATAACTGTTTATAATGGCTTTAAAACCTGAACCTATTTTAAAAACTCAGATATTTAGTAAAATTTTTCTCCTGGCCCCAGTTTTTAAAATCACATGGATAAATTGGATGCAAGTATTATTAAAATTGGATGGATGAAAGGTACCTTTGTTTATTCAGGATGCAGTCCAGATTGAAAACACTTAATAAGCACAAATAAACCCCTAGTTTAGGCGTAAATTGTTTATGTATCACATAGTAAAGGAAAAAGTAAATGCAACAAAAGTTGAAAATCTAACAAATGATTTGTCCTAAGTCAAAATTAAGTCTCATTTATTCTCAAATTGTATGCAAGTAGTAGTATCAAAACAAAAGATAACTTTAAATGGTTCCTGGAGAAAAACATTTGGATGAAAAACATAAAATATCATAGTGTTTATATATTTTTAGTTTATAATAATTTGTTTTTAGTTGGATTTCAGGATAATGGTTGTTTTTACCTGGTTTGTATGATTTCAGATCTTTCTCTCTCTCTCTCTTTCTTCCTCCTTTTAAAAAAAAGTACCAGTTCTCTAAATATCTCTTCTGAAGTTAGTAGCCAGTATAAAATTTCAAGCCAAAATGAACTTTAACATTTTTTCCCACTGACACATGAATTACGAGATGGCAGAGAATTTCTCTGATGGCAAGGACAAGACGAGTGACCAGTGACAGAAGCTGACTTCTGTGGAGGGAAGGGGCCTGGATTGCATTAAACTTCCCCTTGATTGTTAGATATGGAATTTGATACATATTTTGTCTCTAAAATCAAACTAATTCATTCCTATGAAAACCTCTTGATGATACAGTGCAATTTAGAAATACTTCCAGGGGACAGATATTGAATATTTAACCTTAGGGTTTTTTCTTCAAAAGAAAAATCTTATCCTGTTAATGTTATTTTTTGTTTCTCTGTTTTTACACAAGGTCATTTTGCATTAACAACACACTACTGTGGAGAGATTATTGTAATACAGTGCATTCACCAAACACAGAAAGGATGCCCTCCTTCCCCCCTTATCTGAGATCATTGGTTTCCCTAGCTGTGGGTCACAAGCCCCCAGGGATTCGCAGGGTTGTTGCAGGGGTTCCCGAATCTACTTGCTTCAAGTTTAAGCAAGTGAACAGTATGTTTTCTGTTACGAAGTCTAAATCACTATAGCTTCTTATTAAATATAAACTAATTAAGAATTTATCAAAAGTGTAGCAGGTTTTCATCATTATGTGCATTTTTAACAGAATACTTAAAGTATAAGTCCCAACATATGGAGATGGGGAGGAGGTCTGTTGAAGGTTTTGATTGTATGGAGGAGTAGTCAGAAGCCATGGTCTGAGGCTGTAGATGCAAGAGCAGTAGGGACCTTACCCATCACCTAGAATGCAGCCTCCTCATTTCACCGGTAAGAAAACTAGGGGCCAGAAAGGTGAAGGGTCATGCAGTGTCACAGAATTGTAAGTGCCACGTGGGGCTGGGACGTGAACCCTGCTCTCCCAAATCCAGCTTCAGTGTTGATTCCACTGCAAGATCTGGAAGGCCACCTGGCTTCGCTCAGGTAGCCAGAGTCCTTGGAAAGCCTGGATTATGTTGACTGCCCAGTCAACATGTTGTTGATTTTATCAGATGGTCTCTATAATGCATCTTCAGTGGTCAAGCTGGACTAGCAGCTCACACTCAATATTACATTGTAATTGCTGTATTTCTGAAGTGCTAACAACACGTGGAAGAGATGAGTCATTAAACTTTGTGTGGTTAAATGGTCTGAAAAGTCAATATTTCACAAGAAGCCATTTTAAAAGAACAGCTCCTCCTTGTATTACCCCATTCCCATTACTAGCCCAGGAAATAAGATGGTAGTTTTTTCAAGACTTAGCAGTAGAGATCCCTTTGTTCTTTAGAGTGTAGTAATAAATCCCTCTTACCTCTCGTGTTACCAGGTGAGGAAGGTGGCGGGCCCGGAGCAGACAACTACTGCTGAAAGAGAAAAGACGAGAATGCAGATTCTTCTTTTTCCCATTTAGTTGCAAAATCCTAGTTAACTATATCATGTACCGTATCACCCTTAGGAATGATGGAAAAAAAAATTAAAATTTGGGAAATAGAGGCCTTTCCCTTAAGCTGAAAGATAATTATCAGCAGGAATGTAGAGCTGGCCAAGAGTTCATCAGGTATACATACCTTGAAGAATTTTGAGGAAGGACAGGACGAGGCATGTGGGCTCCCCTTTTATAGAGACCGTTGTGCAAGCACAGCAGCCACCTCAGCTGTCCTAGCTGGAACCTACTTGGCAAAACCTTTTTTGGCAATCTCTTTGCACAATATTCACTGACTGTGGCTGTGAATGGATATAATTAGAAATATTTCTTGTCACCTATAAATAATTTGACAGAGGATAATCTAGGGTTCTTTATAGGCATTTGATAGGGGATGTGGATTCAGGGCCTCTAAGGCTGTTTCACCGGCTTTACTGTTACATCATTCACCACAGAATCCAAAGCCAGGTTCCCACTTACTGTCCTGCTTGTAAATTGGGTCTGACAGTATGAGCCAGACTCAAGGAGTCAGGACTAATTGATATGTTAGCACTCAAAGCCATTACAGAGCTGGGATGAATTTTAGATCTGACACTATGATTGGAAGTAGCAAGTGATGGATATTAAGGCAGAAAATTCCTCGTCAGGGTCCAGATTTTACAAACACTGGCAGTAGATTCTTCTAAAGTCTGAAAAACTAAACATGCTGGAGAAATCGTGTTGTCAGGGTAGGCAGTGGTGGTGACCAGTAGGGGAGTCAGAAGGGATTTAGAACAGATACAAACACTTGTTTTGCTAAAGGACTTGCCATGGATATCTCCAGCTCATTTGTGTTCACTGAGGGGACCCCAGGATGCTGTGTGATGCTCCATGCATGATGTTTCCACTGCATAATGGAAGGAGACCCAGACATGCATTTCTAGTTCATGGGCACATCCCCATGACTAGCTGTAGCTCTAATGAGGTGGGTACTATGTACTTTTACTTAAGGTGGGAGGAAGGCTGATGTATCCACAGAACTGTTGTGGGTGGAGAACATGAGTGGGCATCACCTGTGCCCATGATGCTTGCCAGTTGGGTTTTGGTGGCTTCACCACCTACACAGCTGTTGCTGAATATGATGGGAAATCTGTTGACTCTAAATGTGTCCCGAAGTCCTGATGTGGTATTTTTTACTATCTGCCAGCTTAAATTACTGATTAATGTGATCACTTTTTGTATGCATCCTATGGACTTAGAATTTTCTCTTTAACATATTAACAGATTGAATCTTTTATACTTTTTTGCTTCTTTTGATACAATACTATGGAATGGGCAGACATTATTTTTTTCCATCTCTGTGGAAATGACTCTCGGAAGCTTAGTGATTTGTGCAAAAGGCTGGGCTCTAAGTCTGAAAGAGGAAAGGTCTGATTATATTCTATGTTAAGATTTTCACAACTCATTTATTTTTACTTCTTTTGGAACCTGATACCTAAATTAGAGACAGAATATTATCAAACACATGCAGTACTTTTAGAACTGACAGATAAAAGAAAGCACTATGGATAAGACCAAGACACACAGGCTAAGTCACACAGCAGTAGCTAGTGAGGACCACACCTGGAACTCAGGGCTTTGACCAGTTGCAGAGCCTGACTGATTGTCCAGATCTTGAAAGCTCTAAAACGGAGCATAAGTGTTCTGGTGGAGACTGGCACAGACCACCAGGAGTGGGTCAGAGAACCTTGCAGAGCTTGGACAAGGATGGAGAGCAGCAGCGCTGAATGAGGGAGGGGCGTTTTCCCTTACATCTGCTTCTCTAGGGACTGCCTGGATAGGACCTATAGGGAAGCAGCGCTGAGCCTTCTTGTATTTGTGTGGTTCTTTATGATTTGGATGCTGTATTATTTATGCAGTCTGGGTAAAAGCTTCTCTCTAGCGTTTCCCCCCATTATCCTTGCAGATTTGGAACTATTATAGGCTTTAGTGATTTTGCACTTCTTTATCTACTAAAAACATAAATTCAGTAAAAACCTGATGTTCCCTTTACCTTATTGAGTTGAGTGAATTAAATTAGGCTATATAAATAATCTTTAGTATAAAAAGCTTTTATAAGGAATGGATGTATTATAGATTATTACTATTGGAGATTATAGATAATCACTTCATTCATATATATATAAATGGACATATATATATATACATACATATACATGTGTGTGTACATATATATCATATACATAAAATGCTTAGAACAGTGTCACCAGGGGCTGATGAAACAGACATTTTGTAATTATGCTGACACTTCTCCTGAATATACACTGGCTTTCAAAATGGTAGTAAGGGCTACAAAGAGACAGTGGCTAGAAAATGTTGGTGAACAAGATTATTTTTGTTGTTGTTATGTTTTTAAAATTTTTAAAAAGTAGGCTCCATGCTCAGTGCGGAGCCCACCATGGGGCTGGATCTCATGACGCTGAGAGTCGAGATCAAGAGCCGGACACTTAACCAGCGAGCACCCAGGTGTCCCTGTTGTTATGTTTTTATTAGATAAATTTAGTTGAAAAAGTATAGCTGGAACCCAGTTTGGAGATGTTGGTGTCTTACCTTCTGTGGTGCCCAGCATAGCATCACAAACTCAGTAAAATCCCTCGGGATGTGGCAAGTCAGATTGTTGTTTTTCTTTTTAAAAATTTCTTAGGGACGCCAGTGGGTCATCACTTTTGAAAAGAAGTTGCACATTCATTTTAAGTCAGTTGCTTATTACATTCTGCAGAATTCTCATTCCAGTGTGGTTATAGTCACTCACTCACTTTTCTAGTCTATACATACTTATTAAATGTCCACTGTGTGTCAGCTACTGTCATAACTCCTCCAAACTGGCCAAGACCACTCCCTAATGGCAGTTTCAGTCAATGGGGGGTGGACATACGCAAACAGATAACTCAACATGTGATATGCCAGATGATACTACATGCTTCAAAGAACAATGAAGCTGAGTAAGGGAGAGAAAGCATTGTAGCAAGGTGGGTGGTCTCATAAGGTGACATTTGAGTAGAAGCTTAAGGGAAGCAAAGGAGCAAGAATTGTGGTTATCCGAAAGAGTATTTCAGAGAGTGAGAACTGAGTGTAAAGACCTTGAGCCTGGAGTCCCCCTAAAGTGTTGGAGGATTAGTAAAGAAACCTGCAACAAGAGCAAAATGGACAAAGGGGAGAGTGGCAGGAGGTGAGGTAGGAGGGTCAGTTAATGTAGGAGCTTGTGGGACAATGCAGGGACTTGGGTTTTTAATCTGAATGGGATGGAGAACCAGAGGAGAATTTTCGGAAGGGAAGAAATATAATCAGACTGAAGATTTAAAAGAACCACTCTGGGTTCCTGTGTTGAATATAGATTGTAGGACAGCAGGGGAGGCCAGGCAGAGGCAACAGGCCACTGCAACAGTGTAGGTAAAATATAATGGTGGCTTGGGCCATGTTCTATTTAGTGTTGCCAACATTACATATTCCCCAGACATAATGGCTTAAAACAACCATCTTACTATGCCCATTGGTTTTGATGGTCAGGAATATAGATTCTGAAAGGGACATAGCAGTCTCTGTTCTGCAAAACCTGGATCATTTGAGAATAAAGCCTGGGGGTGATTCAACAGCTAGGGGGCAAGTGTTTTGTTTCATAATAAATGTCAGAGGGAAAAAAAAGGATTGTTGGGAAGGGTAGCTAAAAAATGAAGTAGTGTCTGGAGGCAGACATGGGGTCAAGGGAAGATTTGTTAAAAGAGGGAGAGACTAAACATATTTGTATTTGTGAGAAGGATTCTGGAGAGTTAAGACAAATTGATGACCCAAGAGAAGGAGGGGATTATTGTGGGAGACAAGGCAGGAGGGACTGGAGTCCAGAGGCCAAGAGGCAGATTTAGACTCTGAGGGGGGCATGGACACTGCATATATTAGGAAAGAAGACAGAGTGAGGGCAAGTTGCAAGTTAGTTGATAGAGTTGACATTGGGAAGATGAGGGAGTTCCTATTTGGTTCTATTTTTTCAGTGAAGTAGGAGGTGAAGTCATTGGCTGAGAGTGAGGGCAGGAGACATAGCAGGTGTACCAAGAGGAGGTGTGAAGTGTTCCTTTTGGAGAGCGAGAGGCTTGGCCGGAAGTATTGAGTTCAAGTCAGACAGTTAAAGTTAGACCAGTTTAACAGATCTGTTTTTCTCCTGCAAGTTCAGTTGCTTGGATGTGGCCATAGAAAATCCAAGTTGAACCCAGGTGAGACTTTGTCCAGCAAGAGAAATATAGGGCCAGGGCCGGAGGAGTTAAGAATCTTTCAAGTGAGTTATTATAATATTGGGCCATGAGATTTAAGCTTGGACAAGGAAGAAAATGAGAGGACATATCAGAACAATGAAAAAGTAGTGGCCAATGGATAGGAGGTCTTGATGATGTGGAAGAATTGCAGGCATGGAATATCTAGAGCAGGCAACCTGGAAGAAGAGGAGGTATTAGAGGAGGTATTAGAAACCCTGCTTGGTTGAGTGTCACTACTTTATATATATGGTTGCATTGGATTTGCTAGTGTCTTATTAGGGAACTTTGCTTTTATGTTCATAAGAGACATTAGTCTGAAGTTTTCCTTTGTTGTAATGGCTTTATCTGGTTTTGATATTAGGGACATTCTGGCCTTACAGAGTAAGTTAAAAATTTTTCCCTGTGCTTTTTTGCTTGAAGAAATTGTGGAGAATTGGTGTTATTTCTCCATAAATGTTTGGTAGAATTCACCAGCAAAATTATCTGGACCTGATGCTTTCTTTTTTGGAAGCTTATTAATTATTGATTAGTTTCTTTAATAGATGTAGGCCTGTTCACATTATCTGTTTCTCCTTATATGCCTTGGTTATTGGTGCAGAGACTGAATGGGATGCTTGAGATTGTGATTTTTGTGAAAATCTTGGTCATGGCAAGGTCAATGATGACTATATGCTTAGCTACCTCAAACTACTTTCTGGGGGTGATTTTCTCTATATACAAGTACATAGTACATATAGTGGTACTCATTCATTTAATTGGTATTTATCAGGAAGACAGACAAGATTTTAAGAAAAGAAATCCCTGCCCACTTGGACTTGACATTTTGATGGAAGGGGGTGGTGGAGACAATGAATTCCTAGGAAAAAAGTTAAAGATTTATTTCTTATTCTATATGATGTGCTATGGGAAGTAAAAAGTTAGAGTCATGAGGTAATAATTATTGTAGTCAGGGGGCCACATTTAGGTTGGCAAGCAGGATAGGCTTCTTTGAACCGAGACTTGAATAATGCAAAAGAATGACCTCTGCAGACCTCTGAATGAGACACATTCTAAGCAAGGAAAATTGTGGGGAGGTGAGTGAAGAAAAAATAGGTCTGTATTTTGAGTACCTACCAAGGGCCTTGTATATATTCTAAGTATTTGATTTACATTGCTTCATTTTATCCTCATGCAAACCTAAAGAGTAGAAAATGTTAGTATTGCTGAATGCTGAAAAGGAATCGGGCCACAGTCTGGTTACATAAATTGGCCTGGATCATAGAGCTGGTGTGTGTGGTAGAGCAAAGACTCAGCTCAGGCAGGGCAGCCTCAGCGGCCATCACCCAGCTCCTAGCTGTACAGCCTCTAGCGCTCCTTCCAACTCAGAGGCTCTGTGTTTATCTAATGATGTTACTGACACGGTAAAAACTATGCCAGAAGTAAACAACTAACAGAATAATAAATGAGAGACCTCCCATCAAATGACTCACATTTTGTGAAAACTGCCTCCATAAGGGCAGCATGTGGTGTTACGGTGTCCTGTTGTTGGACGTGTCATAATGCTTGCCCACCAGAAGCCAGCATACAGAAAACCAGAATGTCACAGATTACCCCATGACACATAGAACCGTGTGAAGTGCATGCTGCTAAAAAGACAGAGATATGTAGAGACTTACATTTTCTTTGCTACAAGATATAGGTGGAACCTTGAAAATGTTCTTCAGAGATTCTGTCTTGGTTGCATATCAGTAATCTGTCCCTACTCACAGGCAGCAGCTTTGCTCACTCATCCCCTGCCCCTCTAGCGGTCTACACCTTTCACTTGAACGGAGTGAACAGAGAAGCGTCTCCTAGGTGTTATAATTAACTCAGAGGCACATAGATTCCCAGAGGAGCAGGTCCACATGGGAAAATAATGGGGAGACAGAATCATTCAGCTCTTTCTAGTTATTCTATTTTATACTTTAGGGCCTTCCTGGTTCCTGGGGGTTGGTATGTGGTTGTCTGGCTCATTCTTACTTTCTCCTCGAGCTGGTATCTGATATTTCACCTCTTAGGTGTGAGAAGTCATGTGCCTTCCCTACTACTCGGGAAACAATATTTGAGAATCTAATGTCCCCTGTATTGATGAACTTTAATAAAAATAAATCAGTGGACAAATTTAACTTAAATCTTTTAAAATTCTTTCTCCTTCTGAGTTCCAGTTAGACAACAAGACATAGTTTTAAGATCTTTTTTTTCTGGTCAAGTCTTAGGTATGGTGCTAAATTCCCTTTATTTTAGCAAAGAAGTCCCAATAAATTGCTGCTGTCCATGTCGACAGTTGGTATCTTCTACAGAATTGGAAGTAGAGTAGAAAGAATATATTACATTTCGGAGTGGCAGGATATCAAGGAGAGGTAATTATAAAGAAGTAAGAGGCACTTGTGTAGGGGGAATGGGAGTAAATGTTTTAGTATTCCTGTGCTGGTTGTTGGTGTATATTTTGCATTTCTGTAAAGGTCACTGTGTGTTTTGAAGGTGTTGAAAGTAAGAGAAAAAATTACGAAATGTTTTTTTTTTTCTTAAATACATTTGTAGATGGGGACAGTTCAGAAGTAAAGTTGAATAAATACAACTATTTTTCTTTAAACAAGTAAAATGGACTAAGCAGTCTAAAATCTGGACTTTCCCTGAGTACCAGGAGAGGTCAGACAGGACATATTAACCAAGCAGGAGGCATGAACAGGATAGAATATCTGAATAGAGGAGTTAAAACAAGATACAGGAATTGAAGGGGAGAGACAGGGAAGCATGCAATAAAGGTGAGGAGGGAGAGAAGATGGGATTCAAAAACTGAGTGGGAAAGATAAGACACAAAGGAATCATGGAATAGGAGAAGGTACAGGCGAATGCTCTAGAGATATTCTCCTTCCTGCTCGGGATGTCTGCTTGGAGCCAGTGCCCTTGAAGGATGAGGAGGGTGGACTCACAAGGAAGAGGAAAGGGTACTATGGTCAGAGGCAGCAAGAGCAAGGAAAACATGACAGTGATATTAAAATACAGGAAAGGGTGTCCTAGAACATATAAGAATAGACGCTTTGATGCGGAAAGAAGGCATGAAAAGGAGCCATGTGTAAGCAAAGACTTGAGGAGTAGGTAAACATTTGCCAGATGGGGAAGGGTTGGAAGGCACACAGACAGTAAATCCAAAGGTTCGGAAGCATTCATTCATTCATACTTCAGAATGTAGTAATTGAGCATGTACTCTAATCAAGGCCCAATGCCAAGTGGAGGGATATAGGGATGAATGAGTAAGATCCCAAACCTGTACTTCACGTAGCTTACATTTTAATGAGGGAGAAAGACATTATTTGCAGTTTTGTAAGTGGTAAGTAAAGAGAACATATAACAGGAAAATTGGACCTATTCTGGAGGGCCCAGGTCTTTTTCTTAAAGTAGTGCAATTAGCTAGTCTAAATATAGAGATGAGAAGTGAGAGAATCCTTGAAGCCGAGGCAGCAATAGTGCTAAGTCTGTGATGTGCGAAGGCTCACAGTATGTTCCTGGAACTGAAGGGAGGTCATGAGGCTGAGACACACACAGGGAGGAAGAGAGTATCACAAGATGGAGCTTGCAAGGTGGGCAAGAGCCGTCTTCAGGGTTTTAGTCTCTATGCTAAGAGCAAAGAGGGTAGTTTTGAGCTGGACAGTGACATGATCGGTTCATTATTTTTAGAAAGATTTCTCTGGCTGCAGTTTAGATTCTATTAGAATGGGCTAGACTCAGGATGGAAGAGTAGAATGTGGGAGTCCAGGCAGTAGACAATGGCTATTTGGGTGGGGGATGTGACAGAAGAGACAGAGAAGTTGATGGTTTTGAAAGGTATTTAGGAGTAGTAAAGAAAAAAAGCATGATGACAGATTGGATATGGGTGAGTGAGGACAGGTCAGTTTCAAGGCTTGATTTTCTGAGTATTTAGCTTGAGCAACTAAATGATCACTGTTGCCATCCACTGTGATGAGGAACAGTATAGGAATGTAAGAGAAGCTTAAGGATTAGGGGCTACAGTCATGGATTAATTTTGACTGTGTTGGGTTTAGAATTTCTGTTAGTAGGAATATCAAGCTTGGAGCTCAGAGGAGAGAACTGGAGTTGGGATATAAATTTAGAGCTCATAGTTTGTGGATGAAACCAAGGGAGTGGACGAGATCCTCCAAGGAGGAAATGTCAACAGAGGGGAGAAGGGACCTACAATGGAGATGTGGGCCCCATTGCACTGAGCTCACAGAAACACGTGATGGTTAGGCAGAGGCAGGTGAGCTGATGGAGGAGAAAGCGAAAGAGCCTGGAGAGCCTCAGTTGTGATGAATACCAAAGCAGGTCTGAATTTTGGAAATCAAGGGAAGAGAATATTTCCACCTAGAGAGAATGGTCAGATGTATAACATGCAATTAAAAGGTCAAGTTGATTAAAGATTGGGAAGTGTCCATTTGATCAGCAATGAAGAGGTCACTAAGGATCACAGTGAGACCCATTTAGGTGGAGCGGAGTGAGCTGAGGAGTAAGTAGATGGGAGGTGAGGAGATGAAGACAGTGTGTATATGCAATACTTCCAAGAGATTTTGTTGCGGAGGAAAGTGGAGAAGTGAGAAAGGAACTAGAAGAAAGAAATAGGGTCAAAAGATAGTCAAGAGGGCGCCTGGGTGGCTCAGTGGGTTAAGCCGCTGCCTTCGGCTCAGGTCATGATCTCAGGGTCCTGGGATCGAGTCCCGCATCGGGCTCTCTGCTCAGCAGGGAGCCTGCTTCCCTTCCTCTCTCTCTGCCTGCCTCTCTGCCTACTTGTGATCTCTGTCTGTCAAATAAATAAATAAAATCTTTAAAAAAAAAAAGAGATAGTCAAGAAAGGATGCAGTAGAGTGGGAGATATTGGGGATAGAGTGGGAGAAAAGGGGTCCACTGTATAACTGTTCTGAGAAGGGAGGAGATGATACTTAAAACTGGGCTGAGGAGGTGGCCCTGAAATTAAATTGGAGGAGCACCTCTGCATTGGAAGGATAAATATGGCTTGGCAGCAGGAATAGGAGGCCATTTCCATCTGGTGGCATCTAGTTTTTCTTTTAAGCAGGATAGGAGGTGATCTTCTAGGGCCAAAAGGCAGTGAATCGAGATTTGAGGAGAGCAGAGAAGATATGAAATAAAAATAGAGAGAGTGAGCAAGTTGACTGCATAACTCCAGCACCAAAGGCCCAGTGGGGCTTGTGGTTGGGAATTTATAGTGGTACCATCTTCTTGCAAGTGTGGAGTAGTGAAATGTTGGGTTCGTCCAGGTTGTTTCTTTCCACTCAAGTGTGACGGGGGACAGGAGATGGCAAAGAAGCTTAGAGTGGTGTGAAGAGAGTGGATAAAAAGATAGATTATGAATTTTTTTGTTTCCTTGGGAGGGAAGTAGGGGCTAATGAATATGGAAGAAATAAAAGGTCAGAGTACTGGAGGTCCCATATGGTTAAATTTTAAGAAAAGCCAGAAGATCAGAAAGAAGTTGCTTGACTTGGTGAGTGAATGTGAGTAGTTTGGGGATTTTCCAGAGGGAGGCAATGAACAAAGTGGAGGGAGGGAGAAAGCACCAGGGGACTGGAGTCAGTATATTAGAGGCATCATCCATATGGACAGTGACATCTTCCAGGAATGTCGTAAGAGTTGGGTAGATAGAGAAGAGGAGCCAGAATCGTAATGAAGGAGGTCAGTGGAGGACAGCAGTAGGTATGGGGAATAGCAGAAGAGCATGAATCTCTGAGAAGAAGAGCTTTCTACAAGAGGATAAGCAGCAGAACTTAAGTTCTGAAAGGCCTGTGAGAAGGTAAGTCACCTCTCAGGAGAGTTTCCTGGGAAGTGCTGTGATTAGGGAGCAAAGATTTCAGTGTAAAGTGCAGGTCCAGATGTCAAGCTAGAATAAACAGTTGTCTCCAAAGATCCACAGAATACAAGTGGAGGCACCTAACAACCCACGGGGATCTTCCCCAGGAGCCAAGGTCTGGATGAGGGCAGCTAGATGATTTAACCCACCAGATAGTACCATTTAAAACATGGAGTCTTATATTGTTCTTTTGAAATAGGTGTATGATTTCTGTAAGATCTTTGTTACCTTGCTAGCTGACAAGATACTTGCTATTTTACCTGCTCCCCATTTATTAAAAATGAGGTAAGCAGGAGGCCCAGGCTACTCTCAGCCTTGTTGCTCTGAAGTAGTGATACCCTTATAATCAGGATGGTGGTTTGTTGCAGTTCTGTAGAAAGGCACAGTGTCACAGTCCAGAGACCAAATAATGAGAGTAGGGAACTACGGGAAACAGTTAATTGGCCTTTCACTGCTGTGAACAAGACTGGGAGAAAGCCTTGTAAGAGTCACAGAACTTTCCAGAGAGAGCATAGATACTGCCAATGTATTCATTCTTAACTCCCTCTTGTTTCCTGTTCTAATGTGACAGCAAGGGAGGATGCCCAGGAAAACCACTTAAACACTAAAAATCTCTTACATTGAAAAAGAACTAGAAAATCCACAGAATGTATTTCCCTCTCAAGGGATCCTAATCCTGACTTAATAGTTGATATATTTATAGTGGAGAGTTTGCATTTGGAGCATTTTTGAGTGTCCAAATATTTTACAGTTTCATTTATCTTATGTAGGTAATTACTATTTTATTTTTACTCAATCTTGAGATTAAAATAAATTACTTCATTAACAGAAATCAGCCTTTTCTGATAACTAGCTGGTGTTTCGCCCGGTGAGATTTATCATATGCTATGTTCTATATGCCTCATGCCCACCTCTAGGCCTCATCTGCTCCCCACAGGGACAAGTGTGGCTGAGGGCATTCACTATCAGGGATTGGCCTGGCTATTCCTATCATGTTTTATTCTTGGTGACTAAATCCTGCTCCATAAGATAAAAGCCAAAAATCTTTCTTTCTCTCTCTTTCTTTCTCTCTATTTTCCTCCCTCCCTCCTTTTCATCTTTCCTCCCTCTCTCCCTCCTTCCCTCTCTTTCTTTCTTTCTTTTCTTGATGCAGAAAAAGATTAATTGACACAGTTGGGCAGGGGAAGAGTCTCACAAGTTATCTGCGGATAAATTTTTTATCTGCAAAAAAACAATGTAGAAAACAGAGTGACAAAGACGTTCACATTTTGTGCATTTCCTTGGTCACTGTTTAGCATTTCGTTGAATTACTCTTCACTTATGATTTTCGTGTGGACCTCCCGGCTCTTCACCCGCAGCTTGTTGACCTGGGACTCAGCAATGTCAGCCCGTTCCTCAGCCTCCTCCAGCTCGTGCTGGAGCTTGCGGAATTTAGCAAGGTTGACATTGGATTGTTCCTCCTGAGAATGAATGGAGATGCATTTAGGAGGGAAAAGAGTTAAGAATTTCTAGTTTCTTAGGTCAGTTGGTCTCAAATTTCTTTTTACTTAAAAATGCTTTACTCTAGGGATGCCTGGGTGGCTCAGTTGGTTAAGCAGCTGCCTTCGGCTCAGGTCATGATCCCAGCGTCCTGGGATCGAGTCCCACATCGGGCTCCTTGCTTGGTGGGGAGCCTGCTTCTCCCTCTGCCTCTGCCTGCCATTCTGTCTGCCTGTGCTCGCTCGCTCTCCTCTCTCTCTGACAAATAAATAAAATCTTTAAAAAAAAAATGCTTTACTCTAGTAAACCTTAAAAAAAAATAAAAACTAGACAAAAGCTCTTGAATTTTTTTTTTTTTTCGTATTAACTCCTCTCATGCTTCTTGAACTCATGGATACGAAGGAGGGACAGGTGACATTTGCTATCAACATTCCTAAAAGTTCTCCTTTTTAACATGTAAACATCTTAGTGCTACTGCTAAATATGTCAGGTTTCCAACCTCTTCTCCCCCCTTCCCCCCGCCAGAGTTTGGTGAATGAACCAAACCTTCTAAAACACATAAAACAAAACCTTTTAAAAAAAACCTATATTATATCAAGCTATTAGCCTTGAATATTAATTATTGCCCCTTGAGTATTTGAGTGTAAATTATTGCCACTTAGTGCAATTTAGAAATGAAACAAAATTTGTTTCCCAGAATACTCTTCAGTAGTCTCTGATGATGTTTGAACAGATAAGCAGTGAATTTGGGAAGGTCGGTTTGGGTTTATCATAAAGATCAGAGCAGAAATCAATGAAATAGAAACCAAAAAAACAATAGAACAAATCAACGAAACTAGGAGCTGGTTCTTTGAAAGAATTAATAAGATTGATAAACCCCTGGCCAGACTTATCAAAAAGAAAAGAGAGAGGACCCAAATCAATAAAATCATGAATGAAAGAGGAGAGATCACAACAAACACCAAAGAAATACAGACAATTATAAGAACATACTATGAGCAACTCTACGCCAACAAATTTGACAATCTGGAAGAAATGGATGCATTCCTAGAGACATATAAACTACCACAACTGAACCAGGAAGAAATAGAAAGCCTGAACAGACCCATAACCAGTAAGGAGATTGAAACAGTCATCAAAAATCTCCAAACAAACAAAAGCCCAGGGCCAGACGGCTTCCCGGGGGAATTCAACCAAACATTTAAAGAAGAACTAATTCCTATTCTCCTGAAACTGTTCCAAAAAATAGCAATAGAAGGAAAACTTCCAAACTCATTTTATGAGGCCAGCATCACCTTGATCCCAAAACCAGACAAGGATCCCAACAAAAAAGAGAACTACAGACCAATATCCTTGATGAACACAGATGCAAAAATTCTCGCCAAAATACTAGCCAATAGGATTCAGCAGTACGTTAAAAGGATTATTCACCACGACCAAGTGGGATTTATTCCAGGGCTGCAAGGCTGGTTCAACATCCGCAAATCAGTCAATGTGATACAACACATTAATAAAAGAAAGAACAAGAACCATATGATACTCTCCATAGATGCTGAAAAAGCATTTGACAAAGTACAGCATCCCTTCCTGATCAAAACTCTTTAGTAATTGTTCTTTTTTAAAAGGCTCATTGACGGGGCGCCTGGGTGGCTCAGTGGGTTAAAGCCTCTGCCTTCAGCTCTGGTCATGATCCCAGGGTCCTGGAATCGAGCCCCACATCGGGCTCTCTGCTCAGCGGGGAGCCTGCTTCCCTTCCTCTCTCTCTGCCTGCCTTTCTGCCTACTTGTGATCTCTGTCTTTCAAAAAAAAAAAAAGGCTCATTGACAACAGTTCAAAATATGGCATTCAAATTCAGAAATTAATAAAACTTAGGATTACTAAATAGTAGAGTGTGAATAAAACCTCAGATCTTCCTGTTACAGATGAGAGAAGTAGGGGTTAGAGACACATTAAGTTCTCTCTCTCTGTCCCCCTTATGCCCTGCTTCTCACACTAGACCTTAGAGGTCAGCCAAATCATGAAAACCACCAATGAACAGAGGAACTAATTTGTGATGAGTAGGTATATATAACCGTACTTACATATTTAGAAAATTTGTATTTATTATTTTAAATAAATTATAGGTTGGGGAAATGAGATAAGGTGGAGTGCCAAGAACCTATTAGTCTGAACATGAGCAAGACAGTCTGAGCTCCAGACTTAACTGTTCACTTGTCACCTTCACTTATGTATATGTTGGTATTTCAAAGATTGTTTCCATGACAGAATTCCTGTTTCTTTTTTTTTTAAGATTTTATTTATTTGACAGAGAGAGATCACAAGTAGAGAGAGAGAGAGAGAGGAGGAAGCAGGCTCCCTGACTAGCAGAGAGCCTGATGTGGGACTTGATCCCAGGACCCTGAGATCATGACCTGAGCTGAAGGCAGAGGCTTAACCCACTGAGCCACCCAGGCAGCCCCCTGTTTCTTTCTTGCCCTGTGAATCTGTCCCTTCCTTAGTTCCCCATTGTAGTCTTTGTTGCACCATCCAACTGGTTTCTCAAACTGTGAACTTGATGAAGTACCCCTGATTTCATTTCTTTCACCTCCCAGGGCAACCAGTTAGCACATCCTATAGTTTCTCCCTCCAGAATGTATCCTGAATCTCTTGCCTCTTCTCTATCTGCTTCACTACTGCCCTCAGGCAAGCCACAGGCCTACCTGAAAAGCTTCCTAGAATGTCATCCTGTACCTACCTATGTTATTGGGCAATCTATTCTCCACAATGTATCCAGAATATTATTTTTAAAAGTATAAACCAGGGCATGACTGAGTAATTTAGAACCCTCCTGTGGCTTCCTAGTGTCCCATTGTACTTAGAATGTGATCCAGACTTCTTACCAAGACCTAGAAGACCCTGTGATCTGCCTCCTCTTTTGCTCCTTGGCCCGTTCTCCACTGCTCTGTCTGTGCTTCTTTCTGCTCCTTGAACCAGACTCTTGTCCTCTCAAGAGCATTGTGTTGCTCTTCTCCTTTCTGGGAAGTGTTCCCTGGCTCATCAAGTGGTTGGTTTCTTCTCATTCTTCAAAACATTGTTGACCCTTTTCCTTTGATCCTTCCTCATTGTATCCTTCTTTCCTCTCCTTTCATTCCCCTAACTAAGCTCGGTTGGCCATACTGAAGTCTGGGGCTGGGTGGGGGGGATTGTATGGTGACTCCAAGGGGTTCAGAACTCACCGCTTCCTCAGCTTGTCTCTTGTAAGCTTTCACCTTCGCTTGCAGTTTATCTACCAGATCTTGGAGTCTGAGCACATTCTTGCGGTCTTCCTCAGTCTGAAATAATATTTTGGAGGGTGGGTCTCTTGAAAGTGGAAATACCATGAACATTTTGTTGTACATTAGCTTTTTGAGCCCTTGCAGACTAGGGTGAAAACCTAGACAGGCCATTTTCTTTACCTGGTAAGTGAGTTCCTTCACTCTCCTCTCATGTTTGCGTAGACTCTTGACAGTTTCAACATTGCGCTTCTGTTCACTTTCAACTTCTCCTTCAAGTTCACGGACCTGCAAGAAGATAGGTATTTTAAAAAACATTTACAGTGATCCATTCACTCAGTGGATTTCTGCTTCTTCAAATGATTTGCAGTGCTTCTTTTACTCTGCTTTATATGTATTTTGATGCCCTAGTCTAGCTGTACCCTTAAAAGCTCTTGGGCAGGAAGGAACATTTCTATTCATTCTGTATGTCCCAATCATTCAGCAGTATAAGGTACTCAAAATCAAGAACTGGATTGGAATGAGGTGGGAAATATGCTGATCAGAAGACCCACCCTGGCCTCCAGTTTCTGGATCTGCTTCTTCCCGCCCTTCAGGGCCAGCTGCTCAGCCTCGTCCAGACGGTGCTGCAGGTCCTTCACCGTCTGCTCCAGGTTCTTCTTCATGCGCTCCAGGTGAGCACTGGTGTCCTGCTCCTTCTTCAGCTCCTCGGCCATCATGGCTGCCTGATGAGTAGTAAGACAAAACCAGTTGAGAGAGCTGAACGAGCACATCAGGATTCAGATTTGACCACCACCGTGCTGCCCTCTGCTCACATCAGTGATGGCCTTCTTGGCCTTCTCCTCTGCATTACGGGCTTCCTGGACAATGTCCTCCATCTCTCCCTGGATCTGGGAAATGTCTGTCTCCAGCTTCTTCTTGGTGTTGATCAAGCTCGTGTTCTGGTTAAAATATCAAATTTAGAAATATTTAGTACATGAGAGAAAAATTAAGATGCCAGATTTTTTTTTAAAGATTTTATTTATTTATTTGACAGAGAGAGATCACAAGCAGGTAGAGAGGCAGGCAGTGAGAGGAAGAAGCAGGCTCCCCGCTGAGCAGAGAGCCCGATGTGGGGCTCGATCCCAGGACCCCGAGATCATGACCCGAGCCGAAGGCAGTGGCTTAACCCACTGAGCCACCCAGGCGCCCCAAGATGCCAGATTTTTAATGAACTCACAAACTAGTTAATTAAGTAATTAGTATCCCTCCTTGTTTCATGAATTATCCGAGATAGCACTATGTTTTTAATGTGACTGGATGTCACAGTATAGATATTGTTAACCCACAAATATTAAGTATTTTAAATTTCATCCTACATGAAACATTATGAATGCATTTTTAGGTAATGCCAAGATATGAGCAGGAATTTCATTTTCATCCCTTTGTATTTTTCACTATTGTGTTATACTCACCTGGGTGTGCAGGAGCTGGACACGCTCACTGGCATCCAGGAGCTCCTGTTCTGCCATTTTCCTGCTCCTCTCTGTCTGCTCCAGAGTGGCCCGCAGCTCCTCGATCTCGGCCTGCAGCAGGTTGGCTCTGCGCTCCACCATGGCCAGCTGCTCCTTCAGGTCCTCCTGGCCCCGCAGGGCATCATCCAGGTGGATCTGGGTGTCCTGTGGGATGAACGATCACTGGGACACCTCATTCTCGGGGCTGCAGTCACCCCAGCCATTTGGGGCCATCTTTTGAATGCACTTACTTTGAGGATGCCTTGGGTGTTCCTGTAGTTCCTCAGGGCCTCTGCAGCCATGCGGTTGGCATGGTTCAGCTGGATTTCCATCTCATTGAGGTCTCCCTCCATCTTCTTCTTGAGCCTGATGGCATCATTCCTGCTCCTGATCTCCGCATCCAGGGTGCTCTGCATCGACTCCACAACCCTGATGTGGTTTCTCTTCAGCTGGTCGATTTCCTCATCCTTCTCAGCAATTTTCCTGTCGACCTCAGACTTGACTTGGTTCAACTCCAGCTGGATGCGCAGGATCTTTCCCTCTTCGTGTTCAAGAGATGCCTTTAATGACAGCAGGGGGTGACATTAGCAGAGAATGGGAGTTTACAATATTCTAGAAATAGTAATTAGTTCTTGCTCTTGTGCTGCCATAACACATATTTATTCTGTTGTTCTGGAAATTTCTATAATGAGTTGTTGTTGGTTTTATATATTTTTGTCTCCCCAGCTAGATAATGCCCTTGAGGGCAGGGGGCAGGGACCTTAACTTATTCATCTTAGTTTTTTTTCAGTGTCTAGCACAGTTCCTGACATACAGGTGTGTTATTTGCTTGCATTATCGATTCTCCATCCTCATGCAGAGTACACAGAGTCAGAATTACTTTTTTTCCTCTTAATCAAGAATTTCATCAATTCTTGCATGCAATGGACTCTAATTCCTCTTGTAATTGTTTTAAAATGTACAATAAATTGTCTACCTCTGCCTCCTCTAAAGCGGCCTGAAGTTCAGACTTCTCTTGTTCCACTTGTTTCTTTATCTTCTCCAGCTCATGGATACGTTTCCCTCCTTCTGCAATCTGCTCCGTGAGGTCAGAAATCTCCTCTATTGGTGAATAAAAATATAAAAGTTGATTCAGTGAGGGAAAACATTTTTTCAAATCTTTTGTTAAAGAAAAGGTGAAATGTACTCACGTTGTAAATTCTTATTTTCCCGCTTCAAGGTTTCAAGTTGGTCTAAAGATTCTTCATAAGCATTCTTAATCTTGAACAACTCTGTGCTAAGGGAGCGGGACTCCTTTTGGGAAGCTTCAAGTTCAGCATGAGTTTCTTCATACTTCTGTTTCCATTCTGCCAGGATCTGAGGGGCAAAGAATGGCTCAGAAATTTAATGGATAAAGATGGGATGGAGGCACCATGTATTCTGGCACTTGTCAGAGTTGAGGTGATCTGGGACTGTCAAATTATTATGAGAACAGTAGAAACCATAGGCACTGTTCCCCTCCACTGCCTCCTGTGGAGTAGGAGCTACTGAGAACAGCCCTCATGTGGTCCGAATAATGTACACTGAAAGTAACAGACTGGCTTCCATCCTGTGTTGAATACTGAACCAGAGGCTAATATATGAGTTACCTTGTCGAAGTTCCTCTGCTTCTTGTCCAGGGCAGCGCAGGCTGCGTTGGTTCTCTCCACATCAATCATGAGGTCCTCCACCTCATTCTGGAGCCGCTGCTTCGTCTTCTCAAGGGAAGCGCATTTGGCGTTCACAGCTTCTACGTGCTCCTCAGCATCCTGTAGACGCTGAGCCAGCTTCTTCCTAAAAAGTGAAATAAGGACAAGAGAAGTGAAGCCATTAGTAGACTTTGATGTTTCAAAGTAGGTACAAAAGAGTGATTTCCACAGCCAGATGCCCAATACTTTAGCTTTCCAGCTTGTTTTGTAAGCCCAGTTCTGTGTTAACTCATTCTTACTCTCCTATGAACCAAATACTGAAAACAGTCTAAATTTCAACACTGCCGTACTTCATACTCTTGCTTTAAGGCTGTCTGTGATCAGCCCAAGCAACATTTTCCCCATCAAGGTGGCTGGTTTAATTCTCCTCTATAGAATAATACTATCTGCCTTGAATTACTGTTATTTATGTCTTATCTCCACTGAATTTTCATCTCCAGAGGGTAGAGTCTGTATGTTGCTCATCTTTGTTTTCTTGTAGGCTGTCACACATATTAAATGCTCAAGTGTTGGGTGAATTGAATTTAAATGAATGAATTTGACCTCAAATCAAATATACTTGATTTTGGCTAATTGTGTCCCTTATTTTTCTTCACTTTTCAGTAATCATTTAATAAAAATAAACTTTTCCAAATCAATATCAATTTTGTTTTGTGAGCTCCACTCAGATGCTCTTCTAAGGCATCCAGCCACCATGATTCCAACCTCATAATTGTACATGGGTCACAGGATAAACAACTAGATCTCTCCTGAAACTTCTGTTGAATGAGTAGGTTTCTTCTTGTCCAGATTCTCTGTCTTTACAGTTCAATCTTGAACTGTTTGATTGCACTGAATATTTGGTCCCTTATGAAATGATGTGTTTCCTTTCTTATTGCAGAGCTCGTTTGTTTTTTTTTTAAGTCTTTAACAATATACTTTGTTTCCCTACCAATAGCCATGTTTTTACATCTCAGAGGGAGGAGCTGTGTTCTGAGGCCCAATTATTTTTTTCCCTTACACGCCTAACACCTTGAACTGATTTTCCCATTAGTGGCTGAGAGGAAGGAAGGGCACAGGGAGTATAGTTAACACTTACTCTGTCTACACCTTTGTGGATAGAAAGATGTCAAAAGTTCCCCTTTTTAAAAGCCGTCCTCCAGGTTCCTCTTGCCTTGTTTGCTTTCTTTTTTCTGCCTTCTAGCTTAATTTCTTTTCCTGCCTTCCTAGAATGTTTGTCTTGCTTTGGTTTATGATCATGCATGTTTTTTCCTTGTTTTTTCAAATTTGTTTTGGTAGCAATAGACATTTTCCCATACAGTGCTTATGGCAGATATGCTTTGTTAACAGAGATATTTTCATTTCTGCTAAGTCTAGGACATACTTGGCTTCCTCTAGCTCCTCTGTGCGCTGGATGGCATCTGTCTCGTATTTGGTCCTCCACTGGGCCACCTCACTGTTGGCCTTGGACATTGCCCTTTGCAGCTCGGCCTTGCCCTCCTGCTCCTCCTCATACTGTTCCCGCAGCAGGTCGCAGTCGTGGCGGGCTGATTGCAGGGCATGGGCCAGAGCACTCTTGGCCTGAGAACATAGATATCAGAGACCTAATTTGATATCTTTAAAGTGACATTTAGTCCCTAGGCTCCTATCAGCCATCAGAAGACAATCTATAGAAGTAAGAGAAATAAAACCTGAAAAATAAGGGTAGTGACAAGTAGGGCTTACTTTTATCTCTTCTTCAAGCTGCCTTTTCAGTTCCTCGATCTGTTGTGTGAATGCTTGTTTGCCTCTTGAGAGCTGAGAAACTAACGAGTCCTTTTCATCTAGCTGGCGTGAATATTCACCTGTTAAGACCAAGACAGAGAAAACTCAACCTCACTTTGGAAATCAGCTCTGGATTAAAAACTGGAGCAGGGAAAGGGACCTGAGTTTGAAATACATTGGAGAGCATAGATTACAGCAAGTCACCAAGCTCCACTTCAGTTCTGATGAGTAAATCTATGTAAAAATGAGAAGTATGGAAAGCTTGGAGGCTGATTACATACTTAGGAGCAACGCAAGATATTTTGAAAGATATATAAGATTATATATCACAGGGGAGCCTGGGTGGCTCAGTTGGTTAAGAGGCTGTCTTTGCCTCGGGTCATGATTCCAGGGTCCTGGGATCCAGCTGTTCATCAGGCTCTCTGCTCAGCAGGGAGCCTGCTTCTCCCTCTCGCTCTATCCAGCACTCTGCTGGAGAGCACTTATGCTCTCTCTGTCTGTCAAATAAATAAATCTTTAAAAGAAGATTATTTATCACAGTAGAAATTGGTCAAGAAGCATGTAACAAGAGATGTTAATATTTAATAAGAATCACAACTTTCTTTTTTTTCCATGCCACTAAGTTAAAGAAGGAACTTAGAAAAGAGTATACAAGGAGGATTTTGATACTTTGAGAATACAGACTTTTTAAAAAAATATTTTATATATTTACTTGACACAGAGAGAGAGAGAGACAGCAAGGGAGGGAACACAAACGGGGGGAGAGGAAGAGGGAGAAGCAGGCTCTCTGCAGAGCAGGGGGCCTGACATGGGGCTCAATCCCAGGACCCTGGGACCATGACCGAAGCCTAAGGAAGATGCTTTAATGACTGAACCACCCAGATGCCCTGAGAATACAGTTTTTTTTTTTTATGAAGTCTACTAACTACCTGTATAACAATAATAAAAGCCTGACTTTGAACTTTGTCCTAGAAAGAACAATATTTGAATGCATGTGAAAGAGTAAAGTGGTTCTTCAACACTTTGACCTCCCTATCACTTTAGTAGTCCAGATAACCCATAAAATAATTTCCATCTTATTACCTCTCACTTGGGGAAGTGGAAATTTGGTAAAAGTTGGATGGTTTGATTAGGGGACAGAGGAAATGCAAAGACTCCAATTTGGATAGTCAAAACTCTACAAACATCACTTAAGGCTCTTGGGCTGGGTTGTAGTACTGAATTTCTCTGCATGACTGTGTGAGCTAGCAGCATTTGGCCAGACTTCAGGAAGAAGAGAGATGTAAGCATTCCTGGACAGTCACTTCATCACTGCCATCGCCTGTCATCTTTAATATGTGGATTATATTACATAGACTGTTGAGGGTAATAAAGTAATAAATAACTTGTGTAAGCATTTTGAAAAGTGCAAATAAATACTGTGAAGCTACACTTTTAATTCGATAACTTGATGAAAATCAAATGTGCTTTAAAAAGTGTAGAAACAGAAGAGCCTGGATCTCTTTAATGAAAGTTACGACCATAACAAAAAGAAAGCAATCTATGACAGTGGTCAGTGGTTTGTTCATAGTGGTGGTGACAGGTGTCTCCCAGGAGGGTAATATGTGATCTCAATAAGTCAGTGCAGAGTTTTCTAGCGAATTAAGCATCCAAAGGAAATTTGTCATTCAAGGTCAACACTGATAAATGGCCCACCTGATTCCGTCTGCAGACGCGCTCTCTGAGCCGTCAGGTCGTTGATCAGCCGCTGCTGTTCCTCTTCCTTGGTCTTAAGTTCACTCACCTGGTCTTCTAGAGTGCGACACATCTTTTCAAGGTTCCCCTGCATTCAGAAAGTGGTAGAAAGTTTCTCAAGCAAGCATTTGGACCACAGGAATTTATCATAATCTGAGCACTCCACAGGGGCTGTGGGCCCTGTGATAATACACTATCTTTACAAACACACACTACAGAGGCCTAAGATTATGAAGGAAAGAGTAACAAGTGACATAGTCCAAACATGCCACCAGTGAACTGCTTTGTGAATTCAAGTCTGTACTCAACTGGTTTTGTCTCTGATGGGAGAATAATGATACTTGGTTTAATTCTGGGCAGTTTTTTTGAGGAGCAATTTATTTATTTGTGCTTAAGGGGAAAAACAGAAACCTTATCAAGGTGAGGTGTTTCTAAAATCCCAGAATGTATAGTCCAATGGTATTTTTTTATTTGGAAGAGCTTAACTTTCCACCCTACTGTTCTTTGGGTGTGGCTGTTCTCACAACAAAGATTGAATGGTTGACCTATCACACCCAAGTGCCCTTGCCCCTGCCTATCTCCTGCTTGTACTGTCTGTAGTCTCCTGCCAGTTACTAAGGATTCCTGAGTCTCTCACTCACACCTGTCTCACAGAAATCTCTTTAAGACTTAAACCATGATTGCACCTTGGCTTTGGAGACTGTCTCCATGTTACTGGCGAGGTCATCGATCTCCATCTTCATCTCGCTCTTCTCCTTCTCCAGCTTCTGCTTCACCCTCTGCAGGTTGTCTATCTGCTCCCCAAGCTCGGCCACGCTGTCCGCGTGCTTCTTCCTCAGAGTGGCCGCCGTGGCTTCGTGCTGCAGGGTGGCCTCCTCCAGGTCCCTGCGCATCTTCTGGAACTCGGCCTCGCGCTTCTTGTTCATCTCGATCTGGGCGGAGGTGGCCCCGCCGGCTTCCTCCAGGCGCTCGCTGATCTCCTCCAGTTCCCGGGAGAGGTCAGAGCGCTGCTTCTCTGCTTTGGCTCGGGAGGCCCGCTCTGCCTCGATTTCCTCCTCCAGCTCCTCGATGCGGGCCTGGGGGTGACACATCAACGTGAATGCCGACTCATGACAGTTTTGATTCCTGGAATGCACAGAAAAGGTGGGGGGGGGGTCCAACTCACCTGTAACTCCTTGATCTTCTTCTGTAGCTGCATCGCAAGGGCCTGCTCGTCTTCAATCTTGCTTTGCAGATTGCTCATTTCAAACTCTTTCCTGTTGGAGGAGCATTTTATGTCAGTCACAGATATAATAATAGTAATTTCCCATTGAAAGTTTTGTCCTCATTGCTTACTTTTTGAGTTTCTCATCGAGTTGCTGCTTATCATTTTCAACATCCATTGTGGATTCTTGAGCCAATTTTAGGTCTCCCTCTAGTTTCCTCTTTGCTCTTTCTAGATCCATTCGGATTTTCTTTTCTTGTTCCAAGGATCCTTCAAGCTAAAAGTTAATAATGCATGAATACAGTTCCTGGAATGTTACCACCTTTCATCGAGGGTTGGCCTTGTAAACATTTGACTCCTGTCTAATCCACAGCTTATTTTTGATTTATCTATTCATAAGACTAATTTGTTCCATCCATTCCATTTCCTTTGCTGAGGAGTCATCATTTAGAAGGTGAACCATACCTCATTACCATATGATTACAGTAAACTGCTAGGGAAATGCCATCCCTTCGGAATCCCCCAACTGGAAACCACTGTTATTAGTGTTTCACCATACCTGTAGACACTGCAGCAATGTTTCTAAACCATGACTTCTTCCAGGCCCTCCCTTACTCACATGTTTACAGTGGGTTCTTTACTCGCTATAAGATCACATTTAACCCTGAATTCATCTTGCTCATTCCTTATTTGGAATCCCCTTCCTCACTGTGAGAGAAAACCTTCTAGATATTTACTACTACTTTGCTCTTGCTCTGCTCGCCACTTAGAGTACTGTCTCTGTTTCTTTCTGGCCATTTGCTTTTTGATCCCAACCAAAACCCATTTTGTTTGTACAGCTTTTCCTGGTAAACAGAATAACCTTCCTTTCCCCTATTTCTTTTTACCCATACTGTCCGTTACCTACAACGTTCTTTATGGATTTTTTTGACTCCATGGGTGTCCATCTTAGACCTTGAATCAGGGATAATGTTCTACGCTACTTATTCATTGGAAGCTCTTGAAAAGTACTCATTACGTCATTAGAATGTAAACTCAGGTTGAGTTTGTTACTAAGTAAAAAAAAAAGAACTTTTTTACATGATGTTAGGCTTACATCATCTACTTGTTGTTCAAGCTTGATTTTAGCCTTGGTCAGGGTGTTGACTTTGTCCTCTTCTGCCTGCAGGTCATCCAGGGTCTGCTGGTGGGCCTCTTGGAGGGCCTTCTTCTCCTTGGTCAGCTTTGCGATGGTTTCGTCCAGACCTGCCATCTCTTCCGTGAGGTTTTTCACCTTAAAAAATTTAAAAAAGAAATGGTAGCTGTGCTAAAGCATGTTATTAGGGTGGCAGAACATCTATATGGTAGAAAGGAATATAACTCATACCTTGTTCTCTGTGGCGTGCTTCTCCTTTTCAACCTTGGCCAGGGTCAGCTCAAGGTCGTCAATGTCTTTCTTGAGCTCTGAACACTCATCCTCCAGTTTCCTCTTCTTGGCTGTCAGCTCGGCGTTGATCTCCTCCTCATCCTCTGCTCTCTCAGTCACCTCTTTGATCTTGGCCTCCAGCTGGATTTTGGTTTTGATCAGCTGGTCACATCTTTCCTCTGCATCAGCCAAGCTATCTGCTTCCTGAAAAGGGATAATAGACACTTTTAGATTTTAGTTCTCTGGACATTTTCAGATTTTATTAATATTTTGAAGCCAAACAAGTAAATTGTGTTTTAAACCCTTGAGTTAATTTTTATAAGCTTTCCATCATCTAGGAGCTATTTATTGGGCACTTATTATGGCACTGCAGATTTTTTTTAAAAAGAATTTAAGTCAGGGTTCCTGGTGAAATTAGGATACACTTCTATTTGCTAATGATGTCCCTAAATACGGCATCTTGGCATATTGCGTGCTATAAACTGGTGGCATTTGAGAAAATGGCTAAAGTAGGAAGCCCATTCTGACCTCCTCCACTCATCCTTCTTCCCTGAAACATGTGAAAAGTACTTTCCTGTACTAGGAGGAAACAAGACATTCTTATCACCAGAGATGGGAACTGGGGGCCAAGAAGGCTGCATAAACAATCCTTGTTAAACTAACATTTATCTTCTTTAGTTACTTCTTCACCATTTACTACCCTGAGCTCAAACCCCTTTGTCTCGTCAGTTCTTTACAAATCTATCATTTGTCTAAAGGATATACAAGCTTCCTGGTCTGCTTACTACTTTGGGTCTTCAGTCTCTTGTAAAGACTCACATATACGTGTGAAAATCAACATATATACAAGCTTCTCTCCTGTTGATTGGTTTTTAAATATTCAGACCCAAACAGGGACCTTATTAAGAGGGTCCAGGAAAACTTTTTCCTCCCCTGCATGATGTCAGCTACATTTAATGTGTTGGTATATAATTTCAGATTAGTCACCTTTCTTTATTTAATATTTATTTCCAGGAAAGCTTAGTGTATGAAAACAAAATGATTGGGTATCCAGTGGATTGCCCAGAGGGAGGGGTAATACCAAGAAAGTGTCTTAAAGGGAAGATGTCCTACAGAGTAACTGGGAATTACAGGGAACACATGGAAGAAATAAGGGGAACTGAATATGTTCAAAGGTGGTGCATAGAGAAGTAGCGAGCATGTTTCTCATGAGAAGGAATAAGGGTTGGAATAGAAACTCTGTAGGAGCAGGACCATGTCTCCTTCAAGTTGTATCCCTAGCAGTTGGAATGTCCTCCTGTATTTATTAAATGTGGAGAGTTGAGAGAATGGTGCTGAAAAGTGGTCATACTATTCTCAAAGGAGAGGAGTATGCTCAGACCAAACTTAGATATGCCCTATGGTGGCTAACCGTAGATATGATCTAACCTTAGATATGCCCTATGGTAGCTAACTGGCTCTCTGAGGTGTGATGAACCTCTCTCCTCAATTTAGAAAACCCTGTTGTACATGAACTATAGGGAAAGACACAATGCCAACCTACGTATGTACAGAGTTTATTTTTCTTTGAATTTTCCAGTTTAGTGTTCCAAGCGTAAATACCCAACTGGACCAGTATAATTTGCTTCTGAATTCAGAGGACTACAGGGTCAGTCTCAGGGCTTAGGTTGTTGATCTTAGTAGCAAACTGAAAGTCTCTTGTCATTTGAATCACAAAAGTGGGTTAGACAGTTGTGTTTCATCAAATATTTCTTCCCAATCTTCTGGATGTTTATTGGGACATTGGAACAAGAATATCAAACCATATCAACCCATATGAGAGCATCTCATGCTTTGCCTAAAAACTGACACACTCTGTAGAAAGTATTGCCATTATTGCAATGACTCTATTCTTTCAGGTACTGGAGAGCTTCTAAAGACAGAGTTGAGAGGGAAGTTGACAGTTGGTTTCAAGTTGATCCTTTTCCATCACAGTGTCTCTTCCCTCCCCACTGTAAATATTGTTTTTCTTTTCCTTGGTCTTATGTGCTTTTTTCAGTAGGGAGAGTCTAATGGAGCAAAGGTCACCTCACTTTTTGCTCACATTTTGCTAGGAAAAACATTAGGGGGAAAAGGGAAGTGCTTTTCTTTTTTCCTTCTCAACAGCAAGGGATCCTACCACAGTGCCTGGTAGTAATGTTCTGTCTGGGATTGTTTAGAACTTCTAAGGAGTTGTGAATTTGGAGAGATTGGTAGTCCTTTAGTGAGGTGGAATCTAAACCTTTCTCCAGCAACTGCTGAGCCAAAACGTTAGCATCTGATTGCAAGAAATGGGCTCTGATACTCACAGCTTGGACCTGGAGCTGCAGGTCATTTTTCTCTTGCATGAGAGCAACCATTTTCTCCTCCAGCTCTTTCCTTTTGGCCTCAGCCTTTGCAAGGTTTTCCTTGGTCTTCTCAAACTCTTCCTTCATGTTGGCCATTTCCTTTTCTGTTTCTGCGCTCTTGAGGAGTGGCTTGATCTTGAAATACAGCTTCATCCAGGGCCAGTGCTTGACGTTCATGAAAGCACGGACATTGTACTGGATGCAGAAGATGGACTCTCTGTGATAGGAGCAGAAGTGGTCAAAGTCAGGTTCCAACAGGAAGTAGAGTTAGAAGGGCCAAGGGGACTCGTAGAGTATCTCTGTTAATACCTTCTCTCCACCATCTTCTGGTACTCCACTCTTGCCAAGAACCCTCTACACCTGGCCTGGGTTCTAGTAATCAGCTGGGCCAGCTTCTCATCTCGCATCTCCTCTAGGAGCCCCAGAAGACCAGCTTTGAAAAAGACCTATGCGTGGAAGGAGTTGCAGATCAGACACTATACGGAAACTCCACAGGGTCATGAATAGCATCAGGTAGGCTTTAGAGACCATTACCTTGGTGTGACCAAATTTATACTGGGTGTGGTCAATGTCGATGGACCCAAGAAGCTTCTCAGAAGCCTTCTTGCTGTCAATGAACTGTCCTTCGGGGATAGCACTTGCATTTAATACCTTGTATCTGTTTAGGCCAAGAAAATAAATGATAGAGCTGTTGTCACCAACAAGACGACATCTTGCCTTACTATAGAAATGATGTAGACTCTGGGTAGTCTAGCAAACATAAACAAGAAATCATATCCATGTCTTCATTCTCTGTGTATCAGAGGGTGTCAAATTTTGGCCTGTCAATACAGAGTCTGCCAAATGTGTTTCTCTTTTCTTCAATTATAATAGAAAGTATAAAGGATTTTTCCATTGAAGCAATTAAAATAAATAAAAGAGCCTCTTCAGATAATTTGCAGTGAGAGAGTCTGACCTCTGTTTGAAGTCTGCGTAAAGGATCCTGCTTGGGAACCCCTTCCTGCAGATGCGGATCCCTTCCAGCACCCCGTTACACCGCAGCTGGTGCAGGACAAGTTCATGCTCCATGGCCCCTAAGAGGAAGAGCACACATGCCTCATTTCATGGTCTAAAGCAAGCATCCTGGAGCTTGTTCAGGCAACAGGTGGGTCTTACCTGGAGTCTTGGTTTCGTTGGGGATGATGCAGCGTACAAAGTGGGGGTGAGTGCTCCTCAGGTTGGTCATCAGCTTATTCAAATTCTCCTGTGGAATTTATGAATATTTGATTTTAAAAAGCACTGTTTCTGTATATTCATATTCACAGACATAATCATTGTGACATCTGTGATATTGGCTCAGTTCTAATAGTATCTAGTTATAGGATCCAATAATATCTAATTCAAATACTATCTGAATAGTATCCAGATTTGAAAATGAGGAGTTGGAATTTCCACATTCTCAAAATGTCCTTCTTTTTCCTGCTTTCGTGCATGATAAACGTATTTTTCTTTTAGTCATTGAAACGGTCACTGCTGCTGAATTCCCTAGCGTGTGTTGTAGCTTGAGTATGATATTCTAAATATAGGGAAACATTCTACCCAGACTCTCCGGTCTAGCTGTGTGATTGAGCTTTACAAATAATTTAGTGTCTTCTTCCAAATCTCTAATTTCTTTCTTTACCCTATTTTCAATTGTATCTGCTTCTCTATCACATTCTTATTCCTTATTCTAATTATAGAGCTGTGTCCTCCTGCTCATTCCACAGAAAGTGGCCTTTTAGTGCTTCACTCTGGGAATTGGCAGAACACCAACAGCCATGTTACCAGGTATGGGAAGAAGTCTTCCAACTTGTGGAAATCCTGGTTTTTCAGACTAACTAAAGCTCTCGTTATTACAGATGGGATTGTCCTAAGAAAGGTAAATTTTCCTTTAAGAGCTATTTCTTGTTGCATCTGGTTTTTTAATTCATTTGTTTAGAATCAGTCTCCAATTCCCAGCAGGGATTTTCTGTCATCACTTTCAAAGTCCACTCACTTCAGTTCTGAGCCAGTATACACCTAGGCACGTACATCATTTGGAGGATCTCACAGTCTCCAGCAAGTCTCATGTTTTGCCTAGTCCTATCCCAGCAGAACCTTTTAAATGTCAATGACCTTATTTCCTGGCCCCCCAATTTAATTTTACCATCTGATGCTGATTTGTGCAATTTACTCTCATCCCTCTTGACACCTTGTCTCCTATATACTGATGTGTCTCTTCCAAACAACCCCGAAATCTCTAAACTGCTCTACCACCACCCACTGACTTGTCTCTAGAGTCATGTCCAGTTCTGGAATCCTTGCAAGATTACACCCCTTTCCCCACAAATACAGTAAAATTTAAACCCCTGAATCTAATAAGACATAGCAAAGGCATTTTGTACCCTGAAGAGAGCAGACACGGTCTGGAAAGAAGAACCCTTCTTCTTGCCACCTTTCTTGCCACCGCCAGACTCTAAGGGGGGTAGAGAGAGTGCAAGCAATCATTGCACAGGCTTCCTTAGTGTGTGTTTGACACATTAAATAAAGGATGACTTCTACTGGAATTTACCTGCTTCAGCAGCTGCTGCCCCAGAGAAGAGGTAAGCCAGAGTCTTCATTGCAGACTTCTGGTACAGCCCGACCACGGTCTCGTTCAGGGGGTCCTTGTTCTTGTCCAGCCAGCCGGCTATGTTGTAGTCCACAGTGCCAGCGTAGTGGACCAGAGAGAAGTGGGCCTCAACCTTGCCTTTGGCAGGCTTAGGCTTCTGGAAGTTGTTGGACTTCCCCAGGTGCTGCTCATAGAGCTTGTTCTTGAAGGACGTGTCTGTGGCCTTGGGGAACATGCACTCTTCTTCCAGGATGGAGAAGATGCCCATGGGCTGAGAAGAGGAAAAGAAACAAATGCCTTGCAATTTGATTGATCCTATTGATCCTATTTGAGTAAATTCATCCTTTAACTTCTTATAATTAATGAAAACTCATTCCTTGGTTCATAAGGCATTACATTTGCAAATATTTATTGAGTGCCTATTGAGATCCAAGTTCTGTGTTGGGCTCTGGGATGTGATGGTGAGGGAGATGAGCAAAGGTCATACTCTCCTGGAGTTTATGTCTTGCCCCACGGCTCCTCAGCCGCATTTCTCCACATTGCAAGCTGCATAGTGACTTGCAAACTAGTTGGATCAGAAGCCCTTGGTGAAAATGCATATTCTAAGGATCCATCCAACACTTCCTGAAGAGTTTTCCCAAGGGTGAGATTAGGGAATTCTGCAGTTTTATTAAGCACTTGTGATGAGTCTCAAACTGAAGTTTGAGAGCCTCTGCTTTAAGTATTAGAAATTCACATTTCAGTTGCCAGTAAAGATGAATCTAAGGATGACAAAGGGAAAATGAGTGAAAAATACTCTTTATAGTAAGCTTTTATAGGGAAAGGTGGTTTTAAATATAAGGTCTTGCATTGCCAACTATCGGGAAATGGCGATTTCTGGTTGCTAGAGAAAATATTCACTCTCCTTTTACCAGAATATCTCCCTCACAATTAGCAAAAGAAGGACTTTTCCTGATTTTATTTATGAGTTGAAGTCTTCTAAGATTTTTCTCAGTGGTATAATCTGTGACCTGAAAAAAGGAAGTGAACCTTCTCGATGAGCTCAATGCAGGCAGCCAGGTCCATCCCAAAGTCAATGAACTCCCACTCGATGCCCTCCTTCTTGTACTCCTCCTGCTCCAGCACGAACATGTGGTGGTTGAAGAACTGTTGCAGCTTCTCGTTGGTGAAGTTGATGCACAGCTGCTCCAGGCTGTTGAACTAGGTGTTGCAAAGAGCAAGAGTTTGAGTGAGTCTGGAAAATCCAGTGGGGACTCTGCAAAGAAGACACAAAATGTAAGGGCCTTAAAAAGGCCATTTATTCAAACAACTCACGTCAAAGATCTCAAAGCCGGCAATGTCCAAGACCCCGATGAAGTATTGCCTGGGCTGCTTGGTGTCCAGCTGCTGGTTGATGCGGGTGACCATCCACAGGAACATCTTCTCGTAGACGGCCTTGGCCAGAGCGCCCACAGCGTTGTACACCTTTGTGGACAGGGTAGTGATTGTTGGTGCTACTGAAGACATGCTGTGAAGGCCTGGGATGGGTGTGATTCATTGAGGTCACACACTCACCTGCTGCACAGTCTGGCCTTTGGTGACGTACTCGTTGCCGACCTTGACCCTGGGGTAGCAGAGGGCTTTGAGTAGGTCAGCAGAGTTCAGGCTCTGGAGATAGGCTGCCTTGTCAGCAACTGCAGAGACAAAATTCAGGCACCCTGTGTGACCTACTGTGGGTCCCACAATTCATGGCAGCAGAGTGATGAGTGAGCCATTCTATAGAAAATCTGTATGGGGGTGAATTTGCATACGTTCATCAGAAGCTCAACTATAAAGAAAACATGAATTTGGAATGATCTTGTCTGTATTACCTTCGGTGCCATCTGGCTCAGCCTGTTCCTCACGCTGCTTCTGCTTGAACTTCATGTTCCCATAATGCATCACCGCACCTGTGAGCTTGTAGATGGAGACTCTTTCATCAGAGGTGAAGCCCAGGATGTCAATAGCACTCTGCCAGGAAAGATGAGAGGACAAAGGTTAGGGCAGAAGACACTAACTTATTCAGGAGAATTTATAACTTATCCTTAACCACACCTATAGAGGAGTGTTATTGTCATTTTATACATAACGGATTAAAAAAAAACTGTATATATGACTTACATCCGTGGCCATCAGCTCTTCCTGGTCATCAATGCTGGGGACTGTGATCTCCCCTTGACTGACGAAGGCATAGTCATATGGGTTGGTGGTGATCAGGAGCATTTCTGGGTACATAGAATTCAGGGTATATGTTTTCCATCAGAAGTTGTTAATAAAATAATTAACTTCTAGCTTACAAATCTAAGCTCCTTCTTACCAATTAGGTCTGGCTTCTTGTTAGACATGATTTGATAGAAAATGTGATAGCTTCTTTCCGCCTTCAGCTGGAAAGTAACTCTAGACTTCTCCAGAAGATCTGCAATGAAAAGTAGACACTGGTCAGGAGGAAAAATTGCAAAGTTCCTGAAGTGATTTTGGAATTTGGGATAATTAACTAAAAAATCTCCCTGGCCTGTTGTGATTTCTCTACAACATAGGCTACATATTGTGCCTCTACAAACACCATCACAGGTGCTCTTACCACCTCCAGAAAGAGACTAAAGCATGCCTGGCCCAAGACATAGACATTTCTCATGCAGAAGATCATTTGGGATATAATTGATTCTGGAGAACCCCTTCTTCCTTAGGGTCTTTTCTCACTTTATAATAGAGGCACCACTGAGAGCAACATTTATCAAGCCTCAGACTAGGAAGAAATCACGTATTCTCAACTAGAAGGCAACTCATTTACCCTAGTGTTAGTGTTTTCTTAGAGAAAATTGAAATGTTTTCTGAGGCTGGAATATCTCAGACAAGCCCCATGGCTCCTGGCAGTTCTTATAGAGTTGTTAGTTCATGACTGGGATAAAGCGCACTGTGGGCTATGGATAGGACGGCATTAACTACGGGCATGTTTGGCAGCAGACTGGTGTTTCACAGGCCCTGGGCTCAGCAGGAGCTGCAGAATGTTCCTCCAGACCATCATCTGTCATTCGTGAGTTCTGTTTAGGAGGTCCTGTTACTCACATGTTTCAATATCAGCAGAAGCCAGTTTTCCCGTGGTACCGAAGTGGATCCTGATGAATTTACCCTTGCAAATAAAAATGATGATGTTATATACAAAACTTGAAGCACTCAAGAAAAATGAGATGGAAATGATAATTCAAACATGATTTCTCTGGCATGGAAGGGCTGAGAAGATTCCTTTGTGACCAGGAGACTTACAAAGCGAGAGGAGTTGTCATTCCTCACGGTCTTGGCGTTGCCAAAGGCCTCCAGTAGGGGGTTGGCACTGATGATTTGATCTTCAAGGGTCCCCTGCAAAGGCAAGAGCGGTCCTTACCTTCCGGGCTCCAGACTTCCTGAGAGCCCTGAGAGTCTGGAGTCTGATCCCAGGCCCACCTGCATTTTGCCAGAGGTAGCTTCCTCCTTCTTCTTCTCCCCAGTGACTGCAATTGTTGCAAAGTACTGGATGACACGCTTGGTGTTCACAGTCTTCCCCGCACCAGATTCTCCACTGTCAAACAGAGACCAAACATATGTGAGGAATTAAGCTGTGTGACAAATGAAAGAACCTCCATCATCAGCATTTACTCCCTTACGCACCCATCTTCATATGTCTTTGTCAGTTTCTCCCCACTCTCCTCTTCAGCCTACTATAGCTCATATTATTTCTGTTGCTTTGCACTGACAAGAAGTAGGGGAATTCATTCACTAATCACCTAACACATATTTCTTGAAAATGTGCCAGTCTCTTTTCCAGGTGCTGTGGCCTGGGCTTGGGGTCCAAGAGGCAGCCACCCAACGGCTATGTGGAAAATGAAACCATAAAAAACATCAAATGTAGTTCCTTAGTTTCCTTAGACAAAAGACATGGCTCAAGTGAAGTCTTTGAAGGACTAGATGTTTCTCAAGTAGGCCTTAAACAGTGGGTCCCTGGGAATAATCCCAAACGGCTCAGTGTTCAGATGGCTGTATGTTGTTCATTGCCGTGTACCAGGTCCTGGCCATGCACAGAGAAAGGTTTTATAACCCCTACTCTTAAGAAAGTTCTGGGCAGCTTTTAAGACTGGACTAGCATATGACAAAGTTTAGGCCATTGTTATTTTACATTCAGATGCAGTCTAAACCCTACGACACAGCACAAACTATATCCCGTTCCAGGCTGAACAGCATTGCTTCAGCATGAGCACTAACTACTTCGTTTTAGTTTGGCATTCTCCCCATGCAAATAAAATACCAATACATCCCAGAATAGTAATACATACGTGATTAAGATGGACTGATTCTCCCGATCTAGGAGAAAAACAGTGGACAATCAGCATCATACCAGTTACACAAACAGAACTTTCTATAGGGAAACACCTGGGGCGTTGAACATAAATACTGTGTCATTTTAAATGGAGTTTTAAAATATATTACTGTAAAGTTATATATGATATTATTCTTAAACCTCTTAAGTTGAAGAGAAACATAAAATGTTGTTATATCTGAAATTCCTTAAGTCCTCATAGTTAAGTGTGTCCTTCCGGTTTAAAAGAAAGAGCAGTACTTTCCAAAGCCAGACATACTCTGTAGTTGTCCGCTGTGGATTTCAGAAGCATACTCTCTGCTGATTCATGCATAAAGGAGTGAAAAATGCAGAATATATGAAGGATTTGGACGGTAGTTTAATAGGTTTAAATAGTGCTTATCAAGCCAAAGTTGAGATTTGGTTTCTAAATGAGTCAGTTGGCCTCACAGAGTGGGGGGAAAAGGAAAAAGTATCGGAGGGCCATAGCCCGTAACCCCAACTCTGATCAGTCCTGTCAAAAGTGTGTTATCAGGGCAAAGAAAGATCAGGTGAGGAGAATGCCTCAGTCAGAACAAAAATGCTTTTAAGGGGGCAGAAAACAACTTCTGTTTCTGTGCATGTAGTCCCCAAACACCATCTTCATTCAATTCATTCATTCATTCATTCTGTGGGATGGTCTCTGATGATGTTAGAGGTGGCAGTACTCCTGAAAGCATCAGAGTGGTAGTCAACAAGGAACTTGAGCACAGAAGGATTGAACGTGTATTTTTCATTTCCATTAAGACAATATGATTCCGTAGTTACTTAATCTTAACTATTGTTACTTAAATCTATACCATAAATTATGTATTTCCGCAGAGAATACAAGCAAGTTAAGTTTCAAAGGATAGAGCAGAGGCATGGCCTGGTAAAGTCAAGGAGGTGGGGTCTGGAGAGCCCGGTTTTAGTTCCAGCTCTGACAGCATGTATCTCTCTGTGCTTCTCTTAACTCTTCTGTACAACCAGAGGCTTAGATTAGATTATCTCTGAAGATCTGTTTAGCTTTAACACTGTGTGACTCTAGGACTCTAGGTGGTTAAATAATTTGTATGAGAAACACTTGAGCTACTGACCCGTCAGCATGAACTGGTAGGCGTTGTCGGAGATGGAGAAGATGTGGGGCGGGGCCTCCTGGCGCTTCTTGCCTCGGTAGGCGGTCACCACCTCTGCATTGTACACCGGCAGCCACTTGTAGGGGTTCACGGTGACGCAGAAGAGGCCCGAGTAAGTCTACGCCAAAAATGAGAAAAAAAAAAAAAAGGAGTATAATCATCTCATGGGGACCTTAATAATCTACTATTTTTCAAAACTGTTAACTAGCTGTCTGAGCAGAAGGCCATGAGAATGAACTCACGTAGATCATCCAGGCTGCGTAACGCTCTTTGAGGTTGTACAGCACGGCGGGCTCGTGCAGGTGGGTCATCATGGCCATGTCCTCGATCTTGTCGTATTTTGGAGGGTTCATGGGGAAGACTTGATCATCTTTCACTGTCAGAGTCTGGCAAACGGGGACGATAACGGCTCAGGTGAGTCGAGAGACCAAACACAAGAACTGATAGGACGGGGCCAGCTCCAGAGGCTCCACTCACCGCTCCAGCTTCGGTCTTCACCGTCACTTTCCCTCCTTCTCTGCTCTGGATGGTCCCTTTCACAAAGGATTCCTTGGGCTCCGCCACAAAGACAGACGTCTTGGCATCAAAGGGCCTATTCTGGGCCTCGATGCGCTCCTTTTCAGACTTCCGAAGGAACGGAGCCGCCTCCCCGAAAATGGCCATTTCCTGGTCTGAACTCATGGCTGCTGAACTCAGCCCAGTCGAAGACCCTGCCTGGGAGGGAAAGAAAAGATATTCTGGAAATTCAGATATTCGATGTCACATTTAGAAAAAGAAAACATTTTTGAATCTCTGAGGAATTGAGCACTTAGCGTCGTGTGGAGTATGACCTTCCTGGCTTGGCTGGAGATGAAACGTCAGCGTTCGTGTTCTGTGCCAAAGCTGATAGATACTTAATCGAGCATTTGCAAAGAGACTGTGGTTTCTGGCTCACCTGCCATATGATATTTTAGCTGCGTTCTCTGTTGTATTTGGTATGCATGTTAATTTCTATATGCGGGCTGTGATTAGCTTATATGGAGCACAAAGCAAAGATAATGGCAGGTGTCCTCCGGCTCTTATCATCGAGAGCTCTTATCTTCCAGGTGGATTATAAGCACCCAGCAGGCGGGGAGCACCTCTCTTTCAAGGCATCCTTCGTGTCTCTTAGGATACATGCTGAATACAGGGAAGGGCTCAAAGCTGGCTTTGTGAATTAGAAGTACAATAGGTTTATGTTGTGAAAATTCCGGGAACTATTTTGTATGTAGTGAAAATCTTTTCATTATAGATTTGGATTCATTATAGATTTACAAAGGCTACCTGATAAAGGAAAGCAGAACTGTAGGGCGTTTTGCTTTACATTGTTTTGTTAAAAAAAAAATTCTGGGGTGCCTGGGTGGCTCAGTGAGTTAAGCCTCTGCCCTTCAGCTCTGGTCATTGATCTCAGGGTCCTGGGATCGAGCCCCACATCGGGCTCTCTGCTCAGCGGGGAGCCTGCATCCTCCTCTTTCTCTGCCTTCCTCTCTGCCTACTTGTGATCTCTCTATCAAATAAATAAAATCTTTAAAAAAATAAATTCTATTTTACATCAGTTTCTCTTGTTTCCACACTTCTGACAAATTTGGCTTTTTCAGTTGTCCTTAATATTTTTAAAAGACTTATAAAAATATTATTATGTTTTCCTTATTACTGAGATTCTCAGAAAAATTTCACAAAACTTTCTTTTCAGGATCCTTCCAACTCTAGCCACTTTAATATTCATTAATTCATTAATCCTGTCAATAATGATCAGAGGTCATTTGTTTTATAATAATAAAGATAGTCTTTCCAGAAAAACTCAAAGCATTTGTGTAAACTTTTCTACATTTTCCCAAACTGCGGTGATTTGGATAACACAAAAATGCTTTGTGTTGCTAAAAATGCTCATAATCATTTTTCAGAGCATTTAAATTTTTTTTCCCATTTTATAGACTGTGAAACAACATGAGGATTGAAGCTACTCTCCCAAGGTGCAAAGACTCAAATCATCCAGACAGCATCTCAGATTTTGTTTTTGTTTTTTGGGGTTTTTTTTTTTTTACAGTATATGGTGCTGAGGAAAATCTATAATATAGGAAATTTATATTTTCTCTATAACTAACACCAAAATGTTGTATTGCATATCATAAGTTATTTAAAAGACAGACCGCAATGCTTAAAAATAGAAAAAAAAATGTATATAAAACTCAAAATTCTAAGAAAGCATTTTCAGGTATTGCAGAGGATATAACTTAATGAGAACAAGTTTCTAAAATCCCTCTCAGAATTCTTCAAGGGAAACATGATCAACCATGAAATGAAAATGCTTCCATTTTATAGCCCCCTGAGCACTCTCCAACCACTGTGGAAGATTTCTTGCATCCTGTGAAGAATGAGGGGAAAAAAATCAGTACCTTACCTTAGAAATGCAACCTGGAAGTGGGTCAGAACTGTAAGAAAAAGAGCAAATTTCTTCTGGTTAGACTCTAACCATTCCCAATAATAGTGCAATTCTTAACGTGAGAATCAGGAAATGACTGGGAACACTCAAACAGCTAATTAAAATTGCTACGGAGTAAGTTGGAGCCTGTCTGGAAGGGCTGCCAGTTCTGGTGGGGGCCAGGACGTGGGGCAGGGCTGTGGGCTGCCAGAGAGCGCTTGCCGTCCTCAGACAGACCCTGTCCTCACACACACTCACCTTGAAGCTTTATGAGGAAAGACAAGTCCTACCCATTCCAAGGGTCCTTTTATAGGGTCAAATATGGAAAACACGTAGCCTCCTCCTCTTTCTTAAAACGTATTTGGCAAAACATGTTTTTGGCAATGAAGGTCTCCAAGCGTAATTCCCCTCATATTAAAGATGTTTGGATATAATTAGAAGTATTTCCTCTCACATTTGGTTAAGTATATGAATCAATCTCCTATAAATAATTCGAGAGGTTAGCCACATGAAAGCAATCTGGCTGGAATAATGTAAGGTGGTGTTTCAGAGAGGGCTACGTTCCGCAGTCCCTGCGCTTTTGTTGCCACCGCTGTTCCGTTTTGCCCAGTCGCCTGCTTGTGAAGTCTTTTCAACTGCCCACACAATTGCGGATACTAGACTGGGAAGGGAAGTTGCTGCTCTCTACCAGAGTGTCAGAAAAAGATTGTCCGTTCCTGTCCAGAAGGCATGAGGTTGGGGTGGGGGGGTGCAATGTACTGTGCTTTGTTGAGGGTGCTTGGAAATGTGATTTTAAAACTTGCTTCGTAAAGAGCAGCCACACACAGCTGCTTGTGTGGTCTCTGGTAAACTGCCCCCCCACCATTCATTGTCAGATCAGACCACTCCCACCTCAGGCATGCTCCCCACTGCTTTAGAAGCAAGCCAAGCTTAGAAGTCCTGCTTCTCTCTGCTTTGAAAAAATGCAAGTTGCTTGTGAAATCCTGTTTCCTCTTTGAAACTCAGGACAGGAAGATATTAGAAAACAGGGCATTTCTCTGTCTAAATAAACAGTACCCAGAGCTTCTCCATCAGCTGCCCGTGGCATACATTTCTCACTTTGCTTACCAATGACACCTGAATGTTGTTTTCTATTCTAACTTTTAATTTTTTTTAAAAGATTTTATTTATTTATTTGACAGAGAGAAATCACAAGTAGGCAGAGAGGCAGGCAGAGAGAGAGGAGGAAGCAGGCTCCCTGCTGAGCAGAAAGCCCGATGTGGGGCTTGAACCCCGGACCTGGGATCATGACCTGAGCCAAAGGCAGCGGCTTAACCCACTGAGCCACCCAGGCGCCCCTAACTTTTAATTTTTTAAAAAATGATTTGTTTCATTATCTCTTGTCTTGGGTCTCTCTATGTCAGCTTTTTCTGTCTGCGATGGAGACTAAATTTTCTTCATATCCCGTTTTGCAACAGTTCCTGTATTATTATTTTTTTTTATTTTTTTTTTATTTTTTCAGCATAACAGTATTCAATATTTTTGCACCACACCCAGTGCTCCATGCAATCTGTGCCCTCTACAATACCCACCACCTGGTGCCCCCAACCTCCCACCCCCCACCCCTTCAAAATTCTCGGATCGTTTTTCAGAGTCCATAGTCTCTCATGGTTCACCTCCCCTTCCAATTTCCCTCAACTCCCTTCTCCTCTCCATCTCCCCTTGTCCTCCATGCTATTTGTTATGCTCCACAAATAAGTGAAACCATATGAAAATTGACTCTCTCTGCTTGACTTATTTCACTCAGCATAATCTCTTCCAGTCCCGTCCATGTTGCTACAAAACTTGGGGATTCATCCTTTCTTTCTTTCTTTCTTTTTTTTTTTTTTTTTACAGCTTTATAAACATATATTTTTATCCCCAGGGGTACAGGTCTGCAAATCGCCAGGTTTACACACTTCACAACACTCACCATAGCACATACCCTCCCCAATATCCATAACCCCACCCCCTCTCCCAACCCCCTCCCCCCATCAACCCTCAGTTTGTTTTGTGAGATTAAGAGTCACTTATGGTTTGTCTCCCTCCCAATCCCATCTTGTTTCATTTACTCTTCTCCTACCCCCTCAACCCAGTTCCTGTATTATTATACATACATTTGAATCGATTTAATGAAATAGCCATAGGAAAGCAGATATCTGGAGATACTGGTTGCAGTGGTCACGTGATATATTACTGCCTGGAAGGGACTATCTAACCCATATTCCTCATTTGACTACGAAAACAGCTCCGGTCCAAAGAATAGAAGACAGTGATCACAAATCACACAGCAGCCTAGACCCCGGGCCCCTGATTAGCACACAGCCCAGCATGCTTGCTGCTACCAGTCTTCTACCTGGAGTAGATTAAAGCCATCAGGAAGGGTCTTCCAGGAGACCTGCGTCTGATGGGATCCTTCCTAGCCAACCCTCAACCCGCTTTCTGACCACAGGTATAGCATTTTACTTTCTTACAATCCATGCTGTTTGCCCCCACCCAATCCATTTTCTTTAGCAGCCATCTGAAAAACGGGGGCAACGCTTCTCGGGAACAGAGGACGTGTTCATAATGTTCTCAGTAGGATTTGATAGGCATTTCAAGATCTCCTTTTGACCTGTGCTGGATGGACTTTGTAGTAAGCTTGTTATAAGATGTTGTTTTTTGCTTATAACTGCCAAGTTATGAGGCACTTGAGCATTTACAGTTATGTGGAACAAAGGGAAAGATGGGCCAAGCAGGGAGAAAGGTGATCCCACACTCTTCCTTGGGCCATTGGGACAATGGGAATTCTAAGTACCTGCTAAGCTGCTCCCACATGTCTGATGTAAGTCATTCTCCCACAGTGCAATTTAAACCCGTACACTCTTGCTTCTCATCAGGTGGGTAGTTACCACTTAGCTTTTCCTTTATGCTGTCCGGGAAGGTTATACCTTGGGCTATGCATCTCAGTGGAATCCAGAGTAGAAAATCTTGATCATTTAGGAAAACGTCTCCGAGTAATTCAGATTGCTACCATTTCCGGGTTTTGCACCACAGTAGTAACATAACACTGATGGTTATGTGTGTTGAATTTACACCCAAATTATCTATTTCAGGACTCGTATTTTATGGACACTCCTGATAATTTATTTTGGCCTTTCACATGATTATGAAGGCAGCCATCAAGTCTGGAAACATAGGCTAATAACTTATTGATAATACATTATAGTATATAGAAGAATATTCTCTTGGCCCCAGACTTGAGAGCCACCTTGTAGCTTTCATAGGGAGAAAGGTCACATCTCACTCATGTCATACCCATTACCTGGTGTGCATTCTCTGACTATATGGTGTATGGGTATTCATGATGAAAATCTTGATGGGTTATTAATAATACTTTGGATTTGTGTTCTTGATAATATCAAGGAGAAGTAATGGTATAGTGTAGTCTGAGTCCCCTATTTGAGAATATAGCCAGTGCCATTTTTTGCACAGACCTGGAAAATTAAGTACATGTCAGGGGGGATCAGCTTTCTAGGATCCTATTATATCCTGGTATTAAGGAAAGGTTAGAAAGAAAAGGTGACTTCCAGATTTCTTCCAGAATGGGCTTCCCTGATAGGCGACAGTTTAATAGTTGTAAAGTATTCCTGTAGACTTAAAAGTGAATGCTGCTTCTTAGTGGCAGGTTGAGTATAATTGTTTGATAGCCTTATGATTATTCTAGCTTTGACACCACTTTAAGAACGACCAGTCTAAGGATGTTGTTTGCAAAATACCCTGTGCTCTTTATTTCCTTGTAGTAGGGTAAAATGGACAATAATTACAGGGGGAGATGACCAAAGACTTCACATTTTGTGCATTTCTTTAGTCAGCCCATAGCATCCGGGCATGATCACTCTTCACTTATGACTTTTGTGTGGACCTCCCGGCTCTTCACCCGCAGCTTGTTGACCTGGGACTCGGCAATGTCAGCCCGTTCCTCAGCCTCCTCCAGCTCATGCTGGAGCTTGCGGAATTTAGCAAGATTAGTGTTGGATTGTTCCTCCTGAGAATAAAAGTGGAATTGTAAGGAACCCATACTGTGCATCTTTCTAGACTCTGGGCTTAAGGGAAGAAAGGACTTAGTATCTATGGAGAACTTCAAATACCGAGCAGGGGACATTGTTTTCTTAGCACCTCCTGGATTTTGGTTATCATTGAAGTGAACATTATGATTTATTTGGGGCTTGGTGTCCCATAAATAATTGCATATCTATTTTTGGAACAAAAACCTATTAAATGGTATGTACCACAAGTAAAGCAAGAAAAAATATAAGAGCAGAGAAGGCAAGAGTACAGGGCACCTGGAGGACTCAGTTGGTTAAACGTTTGCCTTCTGCTCAGGTCATGATCCCAGGGTCCTGGGATCAAGTCCCACACTGGGCTCCCTGCTCAGTGGGGAGTCTGCTTCTCCCTCTGCCCTTCCCCCCTGCTTCTGCTTCTCCCTCTGCCCTTCCCCCCTGCTTGTGATCTCTCGCTCTCTCAAATAAATAAATAAAATCTTTTTTAAAAAAAGGCAAGAGTACTGAAATCTTTCTTCTTGTTAATGCTTGCTATAAGATGACTGTGGGCTCAGAGTAGATATTCTATATCATATTAAGGATGAATTTCTTAAAGGTCTCTTTAAATCGAAGTAAATTTGGAATTTTGTATATTATTTTGGAACATTTCAAAACAATCATTTTTCTCCTGTTTTGGATGTAATGATTCTACTGATAAATTCCCTAATATTAAGTAATCCTTACATTGAAGGAATTAACCTGTTCAATCACTGATGACATTCCCCTTAATAAAGGGTTTCAGAGACTTGGTTATTTATCTTTGCTGAAATTACACTCGTGAGCAAAACTGCCTTTAGTTCCATCCTCTGCTCGCCCCCCCTTCTCTCTTGGACACGTTTTGGTATGAGGGTTACATGAGCTTCTTAAAATGATTTGGAAAGCTTTCCATCTTTTCCCATGCTCTGGAATGGCTTACATAGCTCAGGGATTATCTGTTACTTGAAATTTTGAAAGACCTGTCTGGACCTCAGTCCATTTTCAGAAGCATTTCTCAAGTTATTGACCCAACTTAGTAATTCATGACTTCCTATAAAAAGTTATCAATCTCAAAGATTTCACCTTTGTTGACAGATTTATATTTTACATTAAAAAATTATTTTCTACTTGTGGTTTGTATCCTTTCCCTTTTCTTTTCTTTTTCCTTTCCTTTCCTTTTTCTCTTTCTTTTCTTTTCTCTTTCCTTATCTCTACACCCAACATGGGGCTTGAACTCATGACACTAAGCTCAAGAGTCACATCCCTGGGGCCCCTGGGTGCCTTAGTCAGTTAAGTGTCTGACTCTTGGTTTTGGCTCAGGTCATGATCTCAGGGTCATGGCACTGGGCTCCCACATTCAGCATGGAATCTGCTAGAGATTCTTTTCCTCTCCCTCTCCCTCTCCCTCTGCTCCTCCCCCTGCTCATGCTTTCTCTCTCTCTTTTCCAAATAAGTAAAATCTTAAAAAAAAAAAAAAAGTCACATGCTCTTCTGACTGAGCCTGCCCAGCACTCCTTTTTCATTTCTATTGTGAGTTTGTATTTTTTTCTCCTTTTCCTGCCCAGCACTCCTTTCTCATTTCTATTTCTCATTTCTATTGTGAATTTGTATTTTTTCTCCTTTTCCTTGATTAAGTGTATTTATTTTATTTACTCCCCAGAAATTTTCAGATATTACTAAAATTATATTAGAAAATAAGATACTCTCATTTATCAATTCCTACCTTTATCTTTAACAGTACTTCTTTCACTATTATTTTTAATTCCTTTATTGGACTATCAAGTTTTTAAAAATTTTGATTCATAAAGCAATGAATGGTCCTCCAAGGACAGCTTTGACTACATTCTTTAGGTTTGGAAAGGTGGCATCTTCCTTGAAATTTTATCTATAACTAATAATTATCCAGTAGTTTTTTTCTTTCCAATTTAACCCAAAAATTATTTAGGAAACTTAGTTTTTTAATATTTAACCACTTGAGAATTTGTGTTTATATTTTCTAACCACTTTACAATTTTATCACAGTATGGCTACAGAATGTGGCCTCCACAATTTCTGCTTTGAAATTTTTTGAGGTTTCTTTGTGTACTGAAAATTTACTTTAAAGTCAAGCTATTAATATTACAAATAATAAGCAATAAGTACAAAAATGTGCAAATGTTTTTAAGAAGTACAGTCTTCTAAAAAGCAAATGGCTTATTTACTACAAAGAGTGGTAAATCTAATAATTTGTTCATTAGCTTTTCTTAACAAGGGACTTCTCTCTTCCCTACCATGTTTAGGATACTTACAGCCTCCTCAGCTTGTCTCTTGTAAGACTTCACTTTGGCCTGAAGTTTATCTACCAAATCCTGAAGTCTGAGAATATTTTTCCGATCTTCTTCTGTCTGAAAAATAATGAAAACCACAGGGTCTCACTTCAAAAGCACTTGACTGTTGTTTCATTGTATGAGTGTTTCACGTATGTATGGGGAGCATTTAGCTGATCAAAACCATTGCCATACCTGGTAAGTGAGTTCCTTCACTCTTCTTTCGTGTTTGCGCAGACCTTTCACAGCTTCCACATTACGCTTTTGCTCACTCTCAACCTCTCCTTCCAGCTCACGTACCTGCAAATAAGTAGACTCTTAAGAACTTTGAACTAATAAGATACTGGGAGGAAATGGAAGTAGACAGAGATTGAGAGGCCCACCCTGGCCTCCAGTTTCTGGATCTGCTTCTTCCCACCCTTCAGGGCCAGCTGCTCAGCCTCGTCCAGACGGTGCTGCAGGTCCTTCACCGTCTGCTCCATGTTCTTTTTCATGCGCTCCAGGTGGGCACTGGTGTCCTGCTCCTTCTTCAGCTCCTCGGCCATCATGGCTGCCTGATGAGTAATAAAACAAAATCAGTCAAGAGAGCTGAGCTAGCACATCATGATTCAAATGTGGCCATTATAGCATTGCCCTCTGCTCACATCAGTGATGGCCTTCTTGGCCTTCTCCTCTGCATTGCGGGCTTCCTGGACAATATCCTCCATTTCTCCTTGCATTTGGGATATATCTGTCTCCAGCTTCTTCTTGGTGTTGATCAGGCTGGTATTCTGTTTAAAAATAAATTACAATTTTTTTTTTAGTCACGGTACCAAAGTACTCATTTATAGCTATTTTTTAAAATAATTTCAGATAAAAATTTACAAGTCCGATGCCCTTCGATATTAGTTTGTTATATAGTACTCTATGATATATAGTAAATAAAATAGAAATGTTATAGAATATTCAGTATCTTCAAGTACATAGTCCATAATTAGACCAAATAGCTCTATAATTTCATAACTGCTATTTATCAATGAGACTATTCACAGGGTCAGAATTATAACAGATGTTCAAATATCCCATTTCTCCAAAATAAAAATGCTAATATTGATAAGGATCAATAAAGTTACAAACACAGGAGAACATGGGCAGCTTTAGAATATTTTAGGAAGTGAACCAATAACTTATGTGAAAATAAAACAGTAAAAGATCTCTCAATAATACAGTGAAAACTTGGTAGAAGTATAAAACCTGGCTGTTATATAAAGCATGTAAGCTTGTATTGTTTGGGACACATAAGCATTTACTGAAGGTGAGTTCTTTGGGCCAAACCCCACCTGGGTGTGTAGGAGCTGGACACGCTCACTGGCATCCAGGAGCTCCTGTTCTGCCATTTTCCTGCTCCTCTCTGTCTGCTCCAGAGTGGCCCGCAGCTCCTCGATCTCGGCCTGCAGCAGGTTGGCTCTGCGCTCCACCATGGCCAGCTGCTCCTTCAGGTCCTCCTGGCCCCGCAGGGCATCATCCAGGTGGATCTGGGTGTCCTGTGGGATGAACGATCACTGGGACACTTCGTTCTCAGGGCTGCAGTCACCCCAGCCATTTGGGGCCATCTTTTGAATGCACTTACTTTGAGGATGCCTTGGGTGTTCCTGTAGTTCCTCAGGGCCTCTGCAGCCATGCGGTTGGCATGGTTCAGCTGGATTTCCATCTCATTGAGGTCTCCCTCCATCTTCTTCTTGAGCCTGATGGCATCATTCCTGCTCCTGATCTCAGCATCCAGCATGGTCTGCATCGACTCCACAACCCTAATGTGGTTTCTCTTCAGCTGGTCGATTTCCTCATCCTTCTCAGCAATTTTCCTGTCGACCTCAGACTTGACTTGGTTCAACTCCAGCTGGATGCGCAGGATCTTTCCCTCTTCGTGTTCAAGAGATGCCTTTAATGACAGCAGGGGGTGACATTAGCAGAGAATGGAAACATTCGGAAGTTTTTCTGCATACCTTTCCTTCTGTTAATTTTGTGCTGCTTATTTTTTTTAATTCAACCTATGTGGATGGGCTAGAGTCTTTTCTGACCTGATTTGTTTATAATGCACAATTGGACCTATACCTCTGCTTCCTCTAAAGCGGCCTGAAGTTCACACTTTTCTTGTTCCACTTGTTTCTTTATCTTCTCAAGTTCATGGATACGTTTCCCTCCTTCTGCAATCTGCTCCGTGAGGTCAGAAATCTCCTCTGTTGTTTGGGTAAAAGACAAGTAGAGATTTGATCAGACAGAGGACCTAAGGGACTGGTTCCCAAGGCATGAATATTATTGCAAGGGAAAGGGACTCACGCTGCAAGTTTTTGTTCTCTCGTTTCAAAGTTTCCAGCTGATCCAAGGATTCCTCATAGGCGTTCTTCATCTTGAACAGCTCGGTGCCGAGAGAGCGGGACTCCTTCTGGGAGGCCTCCAGCTCGGCATGGGTTTCCTCATACTTCTGTTTCCACTCTGCCAGGATCTAAAAAACCCAGTAGGGTTACCAGTTGTAAAGGACAGAGGAAGACAGTGGCAAGCACAGGTTGCTGCACCAGTTACCTTGTCGAAGTTCCTCTGCTTCTTGTCCAGGGCAGCGCAGGCCGCGTTGGTTCTCTCCACGTCCAGCATGAGGTCCTCCACCTCATTCTGGAGCCGCTGCTTCGTCTTTTCTAGAGAAGCGCATTTGGCGTTCACGGCTTCTACGTGCTCCTCAGCCGCCTGCAGCCGCTGGGCCAGCTTCTTCCTTGAAGGTTATATATGTTTGTAGAGGGGAGCGAACCAGAACAAGAATTAAGAGCTATGGCCACGCTAAGAAGTACTGGAAGCTTCATATGAAAAATATCCATTCATCCATTCAACAGATACTGATGAGCTCCTTTTATGAACCAGACACTGGGTGCACAGCAGTGAGCAAGGTGACAAAAAGGGCCCTGACTCATGAAGCTTCCAAGTGAGGACAAGAGAGAAATAGTAGGCAGGTGAGAAAATGCCTGACAACATACTGCAGATATAAATGCAGTGAAGAAAAGTAAAACAGAGTAAGGGGTGGGCAGCTATTCTAGATATTCTAGATAGCTCCTCTGAGGAGATAGCATTCGAGTCAAGGTCTACAAAGTCAGAGCAAGCCAGAGAGAGGTCGTGGGGAGTACTCCAGACGGAGGGACCAGCATGTGCAGAGCCTTGAAGCAGCGATGAGCTTGCTGTGCTGGACAAACAGCAATAAGGCCTGGCTATTTGGATAATTATTTGTTTGTTACTCATTTCCTTAAGTAGATTTTAGCATAGGGGGGCAGGTATCCTGTTTGTTTTACTTAGGACTTATTCTCAGGGCCTGATAGTGCCTGGCAAAGAGGAGCTAATTAATGAATGTTTGCGGGCTAATTCACTGAAGGTCGCTATCTTAATGATTCAACATACAAAGTTGTCTGCACATTCTCTCACATCTGCACACATACTTGGCCTCTTCCAGCTCCTCCGTGCGCTGGATGGCGTCCGTCTCGTATTTGGTCCTCCACTGGGCCACCTCGCTGTTGGCCTTGGACAGGGCCCTCTGCAACTCAGCCTTGGACTCCTGCTCCTCCTCATACTGTTCCCGCAGCAGGTCACAGTCATGGCGGGAGGACTGCAGGGCATGGGCCAGGGCATTCTTGGCCTGCGGAGATAGTTACAACTTCATTTTACTGGCTATGTTTAACTATTGAGTTTCAAAACCCTTTGCAAGTTGGTGTAAATGGACTCCAGTTAGGGTTAGGTCATACAAAAAACAGTGAGTCTGACAATATTATTATTTACCTTTATCTCTTCCTCCAGCTGCCTCTTTAATTCCTCAATCTGTTGGGTGAATGCTTGTTTGCCTCTCGACAACTGAGACACCAGAGCTTCTTTCTCATCTAGCTGTCGTGAAAATTCACCTGATAGATGAAAGAAATGGCATCATTTTTTAAAGTAAAGAAAGAGTTTTGCTAGCCCATAGTAGAAATAACTTTTAACTCTTGACTCGCCCCAACTGAGTGCTCGAAAGATTGAATTCTGTATTGCCGCCTTCATGCTTAATGTCAAGTTTCTGATTTTTATGGTGAAACTCATGCATGAACCTGAATGAATAAATACAGCTGAAATCCTTTTTGTTCTCTCCATAACTAATTCTTTCTGGGTTTATGGTAGTGTGGAAAACCTGGTTGTAGGAGCCAAGACACTGAATTCTACATGGTCCCAGTTTCATCGGACTTCTGAGAGACAGGGTTATCCATTCCCCATTCAGGAGTCTGGTTCATTCTGATGTACAGAGACAGAAACTCGGTCTGCAACAGGAGTCCTGGGCCCAGGCTAGAGTGACTCCTAAGCCCAAGTGTCCCCTTAGCGTGGCCAACTACTTTGAAAAGTACAACTACACAGAAAAGCGTGGCTTTTCTGGAGCAGAGCTCGATCCAGTCCTATTGAAGTCTTTTTTTTTTTTTTTAAAGATTTTATTTATTTATTTGACAGAGAGAGAGATCACAAGTAGGCAGAGAGGAGAGGCAGAGAGAGAGGAGGATGCAGGCTCCCCGCTCATCAGAGAGCCCGATGCGGGCCTCGATCCCAAGACCCTGGGATCATGACCTGAGCTGAAGGCAGAGGCTTTAACCCACTGAGCCACCCAGGCACCCCCTATCGAAGTCTTTATCTCCAACTTTGTCCCCAAGTGACCTGGCAAGTAAGTTGAAAGTCTGAGCTGTTCAGTAAAGGACACATGTCCTCAGCTGTTTTTATTAGGCTCTTGCGTTACCAAATCAGTTGTTTTCAACCACATCATCTTCATTCTTAGTGCCCAGAAGAGGAGAGTTACCAGATTCCGTCTGCAGGCGTCCCCTCTGGGTTGTCAGGTCATTGATGAGCCGCTGCTGCTCCTCCTCCTTTGATTTCAGCTCGCTCACTTGGTCCTCCAGTGTGCGGCACATTTTCTCCAGGTTCCCCTATGCGCAAAAAGGCAAAAGAAGGAAACAAAGATGCTGTGATATAATTTTAAAATATACATAAACATATAGATAAATACATAAAATAAAGTGTAAGTCAATACTTTTGGCATAAAATCAAATTATCTTGTCTATAATGTGATACACAAGAATTGTTTGCCTTGTATTTTGATCGCTGTCCTCAGTAAAAAATACATGTCGGGATTTTTAAAGAGCTAACTGTGAAGTTCTGTGCCCTATTAACCCACAAAAAATTTAAAGCCTGTGTTCTAAAATTTAAGATTTTGTAAGAATTACATGGTATATTTTTCTAAAAGCATATTTAGGGGCACCTGGGTGGCTCAGTGGGTTAAGCCTCTGCCTTTGGCTCTGGTCATGATCTCAGGGTCCTGGGATCAAGCCCTGCACCGGGCTCTCTGCTCAGTAGAAAGCCTACTTCCCCCTCCCCCTCTGCCTGCCTCTCTGCCTACTTGTGATCTCTCTCTCTCTGTCAAATAAATAGATAAAATATTTAAAAAAAATAAAAGCAAGTGTATATGTACATGATTGCCTTTGTGTGCAGTGAAACTTGGCATAGCTGTTAATTGAGAATGTTGGAGACCTAGTTCTCCAGCTGGAGCTTGAGAGAATGCAGGTGACCTTTGTTCAAAAGCTGGTCTGGTGTGATGGGGCCAGTGTGCTTAACTTCTTTGAATTTCAGTTTCTTCATATGTTAAGTGGAAATAATACAGATACTAGTATCTTTCTTGCTTATCTCCTAGATTATTGTAAAAAAAAAAAAAAACAAATGACATAATGTGTGTAAAGTACCCTGATCATTGTCACTAATAACAATTTTCCAGATTCTGGTACCTTGGCTTTAGAGACTGTTTCTACGTTACTGGCGAGGTCATCGATCTCCATCTTCATCTCGCTCTTCTCCTTCTCCAGCTTCTGCTTCACCCTCTGCAGGTTGTCTATCTGCTCCCCAAGCTCGGCCACGCTGTCCGCGTGCTTCTTCCTCAGAGTGGCCGCCGTGGCTTCGTGCTGCAGGGTGGCCTCCTCCAGGTCCCTGCGCATCTTCTGGAACTCGGCCTCGCGCTTCTTGTTCATCTCGATCTGGGCGGAAGTGGCCCCGCCGGCTTCCTCCAGGCGCTCGCTGATCTCCTCCAGTTCCCGGGAGAGGTCAGAGCGCTGCTTCTCTGCTTTGGCCCGGGAGGCCCGCTCTGCCTCGATCTCCTCCTCCAGCTCCTCGATGCGGGCCTGGGGGTGGTGAAAAGCACACACTTAGCTTCTCTGTGTCATAACTATGCCTCTCTGAGCCAGACTGATAGAAATCTGAGCGTACTTGCAGCTCTTTGATCTTCTTCTGCAGCTGAATGCCAAGTGCTTGCTCGTCTTCAATCTTGCTTTGCAGATTGCTCATTTCAAACTCTTTCCTTTTTGGAAAGTGGCAAAAAATTACAATTGAGTGTATATCCACCCATTGAAAGCAAGGTCATAAGCAATTCTTTCACACTTACTTCTTGAGCTTTTCATCAAGTTGTTGTTTCTCATTTTCAATGTCCATTATGGATTCTTGGGCCAACTTGAGGTCACCTTCAAGTTTCCTCTTAGCTCTTTCTAGGTCCATGCGAAGTTTCTTTTCTTGCTCCAAGGACCCTTCAAGCTAAATATAAATAATGTTTAGTCTAAAGGAATGCTTAGCTTCTTTTCGAAGAAAATAATTTCCTTGATAATCTTAGACTTACGTCATCCACTTGCTGCTCTAGCTTGATTTTAGCCTTGGTCAGGGTGTTGACTTTGTCCTCTTCTGCCTGCAGGTCATCCAGGGTCTGCTGGTGCGCCTCTTGGAGGGCCTTCTTCTCTTTGGTCAGCTTTGCGATGGTTTCGTCCAGACCTGCCATCTCTTCCGTGAGGTTTTTCACCTTAAAAAATTAAAAACAGAAATGATAGCTGTGCTAAAGCATGTTAATAGGGTGGCAGAACGTCTGTATGGTAGAACAGAATATGACGCATACCTTGTTCTCCGTGGCGTGCTTCTCCTTTTCAACCTTGGCCAGGGTCAGCTCAAGGTCGTCAATGTCTTTCTTGAGCTCTGAACACTCATCCTCCAGTTTCCTCTTCTTGGCCGTCAGCTCAGCGTTGATCTCCTCCTCATCCTCTGCCCTCTCAGTCACCTCCTTGATCTTGGCCTCCAGCTGGATTTTGGTTTTGATCAGTTGGTCACATCTTTCCTCTGCATCAGCCAAGCCTTCAGCTTCCTTGAGTTAGAAACAAAATCAAAATTGGAAAGAAAGAACGAAATATTTCACAGTGATAACAATGTCAAGCTCTGCTGTTGGTTCTTTGGATTTAGGTTTTTGAACCACCTCCTGTGTTCAATCCAGGATACATTGTGGGAAAACAAAATGTCCTGTTTTTTTAAAATAGTATATTCTCTAGTAGATTAGAAAGCCCACCCCTCCCCAAATCTGTCATGAATTCAGAAAGCATTTATGATGGAAGAGATCAGAGAAATTCTATTAGTGGTGGTTTCTTGAATAAAATGACATTTGAACTATACTTTGAGAGGTGGGCAGGATTTCATTTTGTAGAAATCGAGTCATTGGAGGATGGAGCAGGAAGAGAGAAGGCCTTCCAGTGGGGAATTCAGGATGCAGCTGCTAATGAACTGCTTCTCTTTGTAGTACTAGAGGAAGATGGTGGTTATAATATTTTTCGACATTCAAGTTGAGGCATAAAGTAATCAAGAAATTCCTGACAACCTGCTATGTTTCCAATTACGAGGGTTGGGAGCAGACAGAATATGAGCAAGAAACTGATAAATACATTCACCAGTGGGCCTCCATACCAGCCTTTGAATACATAAGAGTAAAATGTACAGTGTGCTCATGTAGTGGATATAGTGATATAGGACAGATTCTAAGTAATTCTCCAGGGACAACAGAAGAGCATTCTGGATAGACTGGAAGGGGCTGGGTCAGAAAAACAGCTCTTTTTCCTTCCGTAATCTAGAAGAAAGAATTACTACACTGCCCAAACTTGACAGCAGAAACTTACTTTAATCAACAGGAGAAATATATGATTTTGTGTCGAGTAGATGATACCAGACCAATTTAGTTCACTCTGAATGAAAGACAGTCTTATAAATTACATTTCAGAGTTATGGAGGCAGTTCTCAAATGACCAGTCAAACGACTGGTGCAGGAGTGAGCAGCAAGTGGGCTGGATGGAGGGAGAGCTGGGAACAGGCAGAGCATCGGGGGTGCCAAGGCAGTGGTCTGCATCATGGGGGCATTGACTGTGCACATGGACTGGAAAGAGTGAATCTGAATTTTGGAGGTCAGTGACGAACAACACTTCTATAATATGTGATGGAGAACACTGACATCTGTCAGCTATACATGTCATGATTTAAAACTCCTGGACATTGAGAAGTTAAAGGAAGGTTCAGAGATTAAAAAAAAAAAAAATCAATCTCTACATGCTATCCACCCCTAAATATTTCATTTGGGATAGTTTTGTGTGAAAATCACTTTCAAGGACTGACGTCAAAGGGAAAATACGTCATAAGTCCTATAGTTTGATGAAATAGTGGAGAACAGGTGACAGTGGTCCATTCTACCTTATTGCCCCAGTCCTGGTTTGGGCGATGAAGGGATATATGGACTGTACTAGAACCATCAGAGTGCTCTGACCTTCCCTTTCCAGTGAGTGTCCCCACATTAACTACCCAATGCACCACCACCAGTGCCCAGAGTTTGAGTGCTTGCATCCTGATGAGCAGCACCCACCATGACCCCACTACTTACAGCCTGAACCTGGAGCTGCAGGTCATTTTTCTCTTTTAAGAGAGAGACCATTTTTTCCTCCAGTTCCTTCCTTTTGGCCTCTGACTTGGCGAGCTCATCTTTGGTTTTCTGAAACTCTTCCTTCATGGTGGCCATCTCCTTCTCGGTCTCCGCGCTCTTGAGGAGTGGCTTGATCTTGAAGAAGAGTTTCATCCAGGGCCAGTGCTTGACGTTCATGAAGGCGCGGATGTTGTACTGGATGCAGAAGATGGACTCCCTGAAATTTAATTAATGAAAATTTGATATTGTGTGGATACAGAAATTGAAGTCTTGGCAGCAGGAGCTGGAGGTTCTGCCCCCACCGTGTGCCTCTCCTACCTTCAAAAGCACAGATGCAAGAAATTCTATTTGGGGATGATGGTCAAGGACTCTGTAATCACTCCTTTCTTTACATCAGTGCCTATCAAACTTTTGGTATGCATAAGGATCATGACGGACTTGATAAAATGCTAGTTCCTGAGCATTATTCCCAGAGATTCCCTCAGAAGATCTGAGAGACGGTCTAAAATTCACATTTGTAACAAGTTTGCAAGAGATGCTGGTGATATAGGTCTAAGGACCACCCTTTGAGAACTACTGCTGTAGATCAGTGCTTCTCAAGCTTTCCTTCTGGAACACCACTAAGAGCAGTGGTGAAATCACTTTCAAGACTCCTGAGGGATGAGGGCATGGAACAAAAAGATTCATTAAAAACAGAATTGCTGTGAAGAATCTCTGGTTTTGCATTTTATGTGTTGTGTGAATTTTGCATTCTACTCTGTAATATTATCACATTAAAAAAATCTAATTTATTTAAAAGATTAATTACCCCCCTAGATAGGCAATCAACTGCCCAAATACATACATATATATATATATGTATGTGTATGTATATATATATACATACACACACATAGTGGGTTATGACCATACTATTTTTAATAAAAATAGATTACAATAGAAAATAGTAACATAACTACAGGAGAAAGACATAAAATTTGTTTGATGTAAGTTACATATATATTTACATACACAAACATATGAATGTGTATATGCCCATATAAAATGCATTTCTCACTGTAGGGCCCATTCACATGCATTCTGCAGTCTGAGACACCTGGGTCTTTAGATTTAGAACTCTGTCCCTGCATCAGATCAGATCCCCAGAAAACCACATACCTTGGTGACATTGTATTAACTTACTGAAAAAAAATCTTTCACAGATAAATGCCCTTAATATTATACATCCTAATAGCTTGATAATAGAAATGATCAAAGGGAAGAAGTTGTTTCTGCATCTTGTATAAAATCACTGTTGAAAATACCGTCTGCTGTTCAGCTCAGTGTATCTAATTTAATGATCTACCCACTAAATTCACACTGGTATATTTTTATACTGGTGTCTTTTCTCTTATGAGATAGGAACTGGCAACGCTTTATGCTTTCTCTCTCTTTCTTTAACCTGGACAGTCAGAATATGCTTCATGGTGATGATCCCTAACTTCAATTTTCTGGTATATCTATATCCCCACTTCAGTATAAGACCCTTTATTCGTTCTTGCTTATGTTTGTGGCCTTATCATATCTGGGTTATGCCAACTTAATGTGTTTCTGGAGCAGAAAGATGGGAATAAGGAAACAAATTATGTTTATACCTTCTCTCCACCATCTTCTGGTACTCCACTCTTGCCAAGAACCCTCTGCACCTTGCTTGGGTTCTAGTAATCAGCTGGGCCAGCTTCTCATCTCGCATCTCCTCTAGGAGCCCCAGAAGACCAGCTTTGAAAAAGACCTATGCGTGGAAGGAGTTGCAGATCAGACACTATACAGAAACTTCATAGGGACACAGATAGCATCAAGTAAGCTTTAGAGACCATTACCTTGGTGTGACCAAATTTATACTGGGTGTGGTCAATGTCGATGGATGCAAGAAGCTTCTCAGAAGCCTTCTTGCTGTCAATGAACTGTCCTTCGGGGATAGCACTTGCATTTAATACCTTGTACCTGTTTAAGTAAATATAGTTTTTTTTTTTAAGTTGATTTATGATGACACTAATAGCAGATAAACATTAAATGACCTCTATTTAGGAAATCAGAGCTTTAAAGAAAAGTATCCTTCTTTGTTCTCAGGACGGACTTTAGGTACATCGGTGGTCAGGCTAGCACCAATAGTTTTCATTCCATTCCACCCTCCTGCACAGTTGCAGACTTTCCCTTCTGCGTCATCAGAACTTGTTCTCAGGAAAGGATCCTATGATCTTGTTCGCATCTAGGTGTAGATAACCAATGAAATGTGACATGTTTTCCTGGCTAGATTCATTTGATTTTTATGATCCTGAGTCCCAGAAAGAAAATTTTTAGTGAGGAATTGGGTAGGAAGGTCCAGTTCAGGTAGGAGAAACTGTCCTGATCACCCCAATAAATGTGTAATGGTGCTTTGGGTTTTGTACACTGAAGTTCTCTGCCCACTCCACCAGTCCCAGCCTTAGGAGGGGGCAGCTCCCTGGAGCTGCCACCAGCCTCTTGTCCCTTTGCCTCTTATTTGATTCCCAAGATGGGCTTGTCTAGGGAGGAGAAAGAGTTGCTGAGGAGCTTGTATTGTGATGGTTCTGGAAACCCTGGGAAAGCAAGAAATAACAAAAAATGACTCAGAGTTTCCTAGCCTAGCTACCAGCACCCATGTGACTTTGGACAGATTGTTTAATCTCATGAGTCTCAGTTTATTCATCTATAAGAGGAGGTATTGATAGTACTTACATGTTACACATGAAAAAAATGGTAGTTCTCCTAATTACTGAGGTTAATGGGTTTATCTACGAGCTGTACCAGGAGCTCAATAAAGCCCATGATAAGTCTGGAGTGCAAAATAGGTGGTATATCTATATTTTAAGGGTGTTTTTGAGGCTTATGATTTTTCACTCTTTTTTGTGGCAAATTAAACATGAATAGAGGCATATTTTTTTCATCGAATTATTTTGTTTGCAATAAATATATTTATACTAAACTTCAAGATGTACCATAAGTCAGAGAGTCTGACCTCTGTTTGAAGTCTGCGTAAAGGATCCTGCTTGGGAACCCCTTCCTGCAGATGCGGATCCCTTCCAGCACCCCGTTACACCGCAGCTGGTGCAGGACAAGTTCATGCTCCATGGCCCCTGAAAGTATACATATGGATTACACTGCAGAGTTGTTGTTGTTGTTGTTGTTGTTGTTTTTAAAGGAAATGTGGCAGTCTTGCTTTGTGCCTTCACTCTAGAGCTTCTTACCGGGAGTCTTTGTTTCATTGGGGATGATACAGCGCACAAAATGAGGATGGGTACTCCTGAGGTTGGTCATCAGTTTGTTCAAGTTCTCCTGTAAGGTTAGGAAAGAGCCCGTTATCCTCAACTTTCGCCATGGTTGTGGTCATTTGGCGATGTCTAATAAGTTCAATGTTTATGGCTGAGTTGAATGACCGGTATGGATCATTTCTATGTAAAGTAATAGCTTGCTATCCTTCTCCAGAGATGTAGGTTTCTCCTCATTACCTCTTTCTCCCCTTGAGTTGGAAGGAGTTACACATGGGAAGAAGCTTGACACAGGCCGTGCTTCCTCCCTGGTCCATGGCTTCCCACATACACTTACAAGGCCATTGCTTTCTTATACAAGATGACCACACTTTCTTCTACCTGGCTCCATGGTTCTCCAGGGACGACATGTGAGCCTGCACCACACTGCTTTTTCTCATAAACATAGCTCTCCTTTCTAACCCAGTTAACTCTTAGGGCATAAATGTTATCTAAAAGGGAACAATCTTACCAGCTATAATTGAGGACTGACCAGATTAAGGACAAGAATACCCTATTAAATTTCCTATAGGCTAGCTGCTAGATTTTCATTAGCCTTACTGTTAATTTAATCTCTCTGAGTACCATGTCATTCATTGCTTAGTCTTATGACTCAGCCAGACTATGAATGGTAGAATATTCAGTTTTATAAAATTTCCTATAAAATATTTGGCATTGTGTTCCTTGGCATGAAAGATGAGCTAATAATTTCTGAGTAATTTAAACGTCTTCTCTCCAAAACTAGATTAACAGATATCATTAATCAGTGTCAGTCTTCTTCAGTGACTTGTGGAAAGAACTCTGTGGTTTTAAAAACAAATTCCTAAAGGAAGTGGGGAGTGTCAAAAACAGTTTCTTCCTTACTCTGAAAAGGGCAGACACGGTCTGGAAAGAAGAGCCTTTCTTCTTGCCACCTTTCTTGGCACCACCACTCGCCTCTGGAGAGCAAATAAGAAAAGGTGTCATTCAAGTGTGGTTTTGAACTGACAGGGCTATTTCTTGCTTGTTTATTGCCAATTTCTGCACGCATCTGATGGAGCAGTTTTTGGACACTACCGGCCTCTCCACTGGAGCCCAAATGACACTTAGCTGTCAACTAAGCTTGTGTCCACTCTTTGTGATTTTTTTCTTCCATTAGAAGATGAAGTAAAGGGCGCCTGGGTGGCTCAGTGGGTTAAGCCGCTGCCTTCGGCTCAGGTCATGATCTCAGGGTCCTGGGATCGAGTCCCGCATCGGGCTCTCTGCTCAGCAGGGAGCCTGCTTCCCTCTCTCTCTCTCTCTCTCTCTCTCTGCCTGCCTCTCCATCTACTTGTGATCTCTCTGTCAAATAAATAAATAAAATCTTTAAAAAAAAAAAAAAAAAAAAAAGAAGATGAAGTAAAGGGCATTCACTTCACCATATAAAAATGGATCCTTAATGTTAGGACATGTGGAGACAAAATAACTTCAAAAATCATTAATAGAAGCTAGTCTAGATAGGCAGAAGGTTGTCATTCCATTGTCTTAAATATCCCCAGATACTCAATATCCAGCAGACGTGGAGGAAGAAGTAGGAAAGAATCATAGAAGCTGAGGCTTTTCATTGGTTGAGATCATAACAGTTTCTCTCTAACTCTTTGCAGTAAGTGAGACACAAATGTATGATTGTAACGCAGCCTACTTAGTCAAAACTTGGAAGAACAACGGATCTGGCTCTGCAATCCTTCTGGCAGGGTTATGAGATCAGCCTCAAACTAACAGCACTTTTTGGAATACATAGAGAAAGTGTTAGGTTTCTTGAATATCACCTGCTTCAGCAGTTTGAGCCCCAGAGAAGAGGAAAGCTAGAGTTTTCACCGAAGACTTCTGGTACAGCCCAACCACGGTCTCGTTCAGGGGGTCCTTGTTCTTGTCCAGCCAGCCGGTGATGTTGTAGTCCACGGTGCCAGCATAGTGGATCAGTGAGAAGTGAGCCTCAGCCTTGCCTTTGACAACCTTGGGCTTCTGGAAGTTGGCCGACTTTCCAATATGCTGTTCATACAGCTTGTTCTTGAAGGAGGTGTCTGTGGCCTTGGGGAACATGCACTCTTCTTCCAGGATGGAGAAGATGCCCATGGGCTACATTAAAGCAAAACAAAATGCATATAGGGTAAATATGAGCTGTAAGATGTGCCAGGGAGTTTATGAGAAGACGTTACTGAGTGGACAGTTCAGAAGACCTTCTCGATGAGCTCGATGCAAGCAGCCAGGTCCATCCCGAAGTCAATGAAGGTCCACTCAATGCCCTCCTTCTTGTACTCCTCCTGCTCCAGCACGAACATGTGGTGGTTGAAGAACTGTTGCAGCTTCTCGTTGGTGAAGTTGATGCACAGCTGCTCCAGGCTGTTGAACTAAATAAATACATGAGTTCACTTTTCTCTTGAGCAAGTTGAGCATTTTTAAATGTAGGACTTCTTAATTTAAAAATATATGTCGAATAGCCTTTAGATTACAGATATCAAAATAATGGTACCCGGAAGCACTATGAAATCTATTGTTTTCTCTGCTGCCATTTTACTACAGAATCCTAGATCATATTAAAGCTCTTGCCCTGCACTGGCTTAAGCTCACTCAGGGATTTTTCTGAGTTCCCACTTCATCATTTCATGTTTATTCCATTATCTTCTCCATTTTCCATTGACACAATTAAGAGCTAATGGGCAACCTATTTGGAGTTGGCTGTGAGGGGTCTCTGTTGTATGGAAATCACCAGTGTCTGCTTTGCAAGTAGACAATAATTGACACTGTTGTTCTTCTTCATTGGAAATTAAAACAAAATCAAGATACCAGCTATCATATACAGTGTGATAACACACTAGTGTTAAAAAAAAAAAAAAAAAAAAAACAGACACCAAAATGTTAACATTAACTTGATATAAATAGTGGTGTTAATAGGGGACCCTTCCCCTTGATTTGGTGTATTTTCTACAATGTCCGACTTTTGCTTTTATAATTAGAAAGAGATAAATTTCCTAAAACTGTAAGCAGGAAAATTATATTTCATCAAATAGGGATTTTTATCTTACAATATCCCATTAATGAGAATAAATGCTGACTTTATAAATTACTACTCTTTTTTTCTCTGTTCTTCTTGTCTTGTCTAAGTGTTTTTCAATGACTTCCCCCACCATATATTCAGAACATGTTATATGTTTCACGGGATTACTTTGACATTTTTATGTTAACTTCATTTGGCGCTGTGAGAGTTTTAGGGCTACCTCTTCCCCCTGACACTGAGCTAGCTTCTAACCCTCTTTGGGTCCCATAGCAACTCAGAGTGCTCATCAAGTGCATGGTCTCTCATAGAAGGGGGACTGCCACTGCAGTAAATGCTTAGTAGTTACCCCATCATTCTCTTCTAAGGTTCAGCATAGCTTTTGGGGAGTAGTGAGAGAGGGTTATAATATTCACAGATTTCTTCTTATTGATATTTCTGTTGCCTTACTGTAAAATCCCCTTACCAACCAGCTACCAACTCACGTCAAAGATCTCAAAGCCAGCGATGTCCAACACCCCGATGAAGTACTGCCTGGGCTGCTTGGTGTCCAGCTGCTGGTTGATACGGGTGACCATCCACAGGAACATCTTCTCATAGATGGCTTTGGCCAGAGCACCCACAGCATTGGTCACCTTGAAAAACAAAAATATATCTCTTGAGGTTATCAGAGGACTGTAAAAATGCTTGATTCCTGCCTGTGAATTTGAATTATGCACCTACCTGCTCTACAGTCTGGCCTTTGGTGACGTACTCATTGCCAACCTTGACCCTGGGATAGCAGAGGGCTTTAAGCAGGTCAGCAGAGTTCAGACCCTGGAGATAGGCCGCCTTGTCAGCAACTGAAAGGAAGAAAGGATAAAACAATGTTATTATGGCCCAAGGCAACCCATTTTCTCAAAAAAAAAGTTTTTAAGCTACAGACATTTTGTGCAGTGTTTTCAGAATATCTTTTTGAGCATTCTTACCCATTTCTTTTTCACTAAGTTCAAGACTTTTATTATGGGTAGTGTGTCCTAAGGAACTTCATAGATGATAGAAAACATCTATTTAACACAATGCTTCACATACTATATTATCTGGGTATACTTTAAAACTCAATTCTTAAAAATGATTTTGTCTTCCTTGAAAAACTCAAGGGTAACAAGTTAAGAATGTGATTTTCAAACAAAAAATCGGGGATGACTTAGTTAGTTACCTTCGGTGCCATCTGGCTCAGCCTGTTCTTCCCGCTGCTTCTGCTTGAACTTCAAGTTCCCATAATGCATCACAGACCCTGTGAGCTTGTAGATGGAGACTTTCTCATCATTAGTGAAGCCCAGAATATCAATAGCGCTCTGCCAATATAACCAAGAGAATAACTGTTAGGTTTATGATCCACATGCTTACTATGCATTGTTCACATTCTGATTCCTGACATGTTGGTCAAACCGAGGAAATTATCATTGCTGATGGGGGTGCAAGGAACACTTTAGAGAGGGCTGTTGATTAACCAAAGGCTAGTGGGAGTTAATCAACCAAAGGCCAGCACTGAGCTTTAGAATTATAGGTGCAGACCCTATATCTGCAAACCCTAGCAGATGGAAGAAGGAAACTTAAGATAGAGAACAAGATAGTAAACTTAAGGAACTTATTGTTTTTGAGAAGTGGTATGGATCTCATTCATGTAGATTACCCCCCAAAAATGTGGTTTAGATAAATTCAGAAATGATAGACCTTTAAAAGTCACGTGTTGTGGGGGCACATCTTCATCTTTTTGGCTGACTTCAGGTGGCACATCCGTGCCCATCTTTGAACCCTCTTTTGCTATTTCTACTAGAAACTGAATATTTATCTGGAGGGACCATTGCTCTAACCCAACATCATCATTCTGAGTTTCTTGTGTTGCACTTACATCTGTGGCCATCAGTTCTTCTTGATCATCAATGCTAGCCACACTGATCTCCCCTTGACTGACAAATGGGTAGTCATATGGGTTGGTGGTGATCAGAAGCATTTCTAAGTACATGGAACAGAGAAAAGGTAAGCAGAATGAACCCCTTCATTAAAACAAGAGATATCTAGACAAAGTCTAAGACAATCTATGAAGCTAAAGAAGATTATCACATACTGGGAGAAGTTATATCTGTAAGAATGATCAGCACAGTGCTGACTATTAAAAATCCAGAATTGGAAACAACCTAAATATCCTTCAAAAGGTATTGCTAAAGAAGTTATGCTTATCTCTAGAATATAACATGATGCAACCATTAGAAATAATAATGTGGAGCTATAATTGGTGACATGGAAAAAAACCATGATACGGTATTGCTCGATGAAAAAAGTATATCACAGAAGAACACTGACATAGGATTCCAGTTACTGTATGTCTGAGTATCTATATGTACAGAAAATGAGTACAATGATATTCACCCAAGTGTTCACAGTGGTTATTTCATAGTGATAGGATTTGAAGGTGCTAAATTTTTGCTTTTCATTTCTATAATCACAATAAACTCACAAAACTACTTTTGAAATCAAGGTGATAAACCTGACAAAATTCAGTCATGGAATACTAGGAGATGGAGAGGGGCTGGTGCAATCATTCTAGAAAGGGATTATGACATTTCTTACCAATTAGTTCTGGTTTCTTGTTCGATGTGATCTGATAAAAAATATGATAGCTCCTTTCAGCCTTAAGCTGGAAAGTAACTCTAGACTTCTCTAGCAGATCTGGAAGGAAATAACCAACAGGACAATACAAAAATTCATGTGGGATGCACATTTTACTTTGTAGGTTATAGGAAGCAGAAATGACTATAAAGGAGATCCAAGGACTCACATGTTTCAATATCAGCAGAAGCCAGCTTCCCTGTGGTGCCAAAGTGGATTCTGATGAATTTACCCTTGAAAGGAAAACTAATATTACTACTTTGTTTTCAAATCATATCAAATCTTTGGGAAACTCAATATACTTGGAATGCTAATGGGTTGATATTAAATCAATCCAGAGACTAATTGTATGAGGCAGAAAAGGCATATCTCCTGTTTCTTTAGGTAAAAGAATTTTATCTTTGGTTTTCATATTGTAAATAATTGTAGGTAATGACAGGTGAGAAAGAATTCAGATATAGGGTCACATATCTTTGGGACTCGGATTTATGGGACTCGGATCCATGTTATTACATGCTCAGAGGGAAAGGAGAAGCCCGATGCAGTATAATGTAAACGAAAAAGATTTAAAGAACAGGGACGCCTGGGTGGCTCAGTTGGTTAAGCAGCTGCCTTCGGCTCAGGTCCTGATCCCAGCGTCCTGGGATCGAGTCCCACATCGGGCTCCTTGCTTGTCAGGGAACCTGCTTCTCCCTCTGCCTCTGCCTGCCATTCTGTCTGCCTGTGCTTGCTCTCTCTCCCTCTCTCTCTCTGACAAATAAATAAATAAAATCTTTAAAAAAAAAAAAAAGAACATATTCACAAACACCCCATATACTGTGACCAGTGAACAGTGTCCGTACTTGTGTCTGCAACTTACAAAGCGAGAGGAGTTGTCATTCCTCACAGTCTTGGCGTTGCCAAAGGCCTCTAGTAGGGGGTTGGCGCTGATGATTTGATCTTCAAGGGTCCCCTGCAAAGGCAAGAGCAGTCCTTACCTCCATCCAGGGCTCCAGACTTTCTAAGAGTCCTGAGAGTCTAGAGTCTGGCCGCAGACCCACCTGCATTTTGCCAGAGGTAGCTTCCTCCTTCTTCTTCTCCCCAGTGACTGCAATTGTTGCAAAGTACTGGATGACACGCTTGGTGTTCACAGTCTTCCCCGCACCAGATTCTCCGCTGTCAAACAAAAACTAAGTGAAATGAAGTTCCAAACCTGGCAACTATCGCAGCCATGAGAAGAAAGCATAAAATTTACTTACGTGATCAGGATTGACTGATTCTCTCGGTCTACAAGAGAGAAATCATAGACATTTAATACTGGGGTTTTTGTTTTTGTTTTGTATTTTTGTAAACTGTGAGTAAAGTAAAATGGAATAAACTTAGTATTTTTCAGACTGGCCTTTGCAATCCCTAGGGCTTTTCCATTGCCCCTTCCATGTACCCCAGTACTTCCCCACACCCCACGTCTGACTTCAGGGCATGTGCATCTGTTTAAACAGAACACTGCAACAAAACACCGGACCTTTTTTTTTTTTTTTTTTTTTTTTGTAATATTCTGTCACTAAGGACATATCAGAAGTGGACTGAGCCTTCACTTGGGTTTAGATGACAACTCTAGCAGTGAATAGTGAGTGTTTATTGTAGGTGTAAGAACTCATGAAAAGTAAGCATTTTAACATGCGGGATGGGGCAAATACAGCACAGGTGGTAGCTTTGGAAGTAATCACGGCTTTAGTCATAGTGTGAGGGAAAGGTTTGTTTTACTCTCTTCGAAGACGAGTTCTCTAAGTCCTTTCCCCAGTTAGCTAGGACTAGGCTGGCTGAGGTAGTCTTCCAGGGAGAAGATTCATGGCAAAGCTGTTTTAATACCAAATACACCTTAAAATCTGGAGCGCATGGAGGCTGGCTCAGGATAGGAGCATTTATGCCCTCCCTAATAGAGAGGGCATTCATTAGTCACAGTTTCTGATATTGAGGATAAGACAGGGGCAGATTGTACTCTTCCAGATTTCGGCTCTTGGCAATGGGAGCACAGTTTGTATGTGTGATTGCGTGTGTGCACACACATAAACAATGTTTGTCATTTTTGCTCAAGCTTTTCTAGTTTCTGAGTCATTCAAAAACAAATTCTCTCACTATGGCCAACCTCTGTTGCCTTTTAGAAGTCGAAGAGACCATGAGCAATTGTGTGATGGTAAGGATTGCAAATCATCTTTTACACCCCCTCCTTCCTGGACTGCCTCCCTCACCAAAACACCAGCCCAACCAAGGGGCTTAAAGAGCATCCCAAGACCGTTAGTGTCTCTCTCTCCTGTGGTTCCAAAAAGATTATGCACACACAAAGCATTTAACTCACCCGTCAGCATGAACTGGTAGGCGTTGTCGGAGATGGAGAAGATGTGGGGCGGGGCCTCCTGACGCTTTTTGCCTCGGTAGGCGGCCACCACCTCGGGGTTGTACACCGGCAGCCACTTGTAGGGGTTCACGGTGACGCAGAAGAGGCCCGAGTAGGTCTACCCAAGGGAATGAGAAAGAGCTGTTCCCGTCAGGTGTGCAATTCACTTGTTAAACGAATTCTGACTCAAAGGAGCACTTTAAGGAAGTATCCTACATTTCCTGAAGGCATTGGCATGAAAATTAGTTGGCACTTTCAACAGTGAGATAGCAAGATCCTTGAAGGAAGGGCTCACAGTTTTGACTTTTTATTGTTCCTCTTGGGACTTAGCATAATGATTTTTGGATAATAGGAGCTCCAAAGGATTTTTGTTTTTTGTTTTTGAGGTTTTTTTTTTTTTTCTAATGTGTAGGGTGAGACATTTTTACTGTGTTTTAGGAGATATGTGTGTATTTCCTTTGCAGCATTAAGATCGTTCAGATGCATGAAAACAGAAGTTTGGACACAACTGAAGTGCCCAGTTATAAAGAGTTGGTTAGGGGGAACTGTGGCAATCCTAAGACAGTATGATGCAGGCATGTAATTAAGGATCCAGCAATCCTGGGGCGACATTTGCAGAACACTATTAAGCTATAAAGACCCAGAACCCAAAATGATGTAAATACATCATGATTAAACAGGGAACATTTCAAAATCTTAAACAATTGGAGTAAAACGGGCATGGACCAGTCAGAACAGATGCTAACCCTAATCACGAGGGACACCTGGGTGGGTGTTGTCTGGCTGAGCGTCAGCACTGGCTGAACTACACAAAATTGTCAACGTGATGTAGTAAGTTCAATTGTGTTTTATGTGCCAGACCCCTGCAAGGCACCTGGAATGAAGGGTGAGGTACATTCCTTGGGAAGCTCCTGGTCTACGGTCTGTGCTGGGGGAAGACGTGTGATGGGATGGACCATCAGAGCTGGGGCTGGGGCAGAGACCATAGGACTAGGATACCCCACTCCACCTGGGGAAGATGGGAGGCTTCCTCCAGGGGGTGGCCTTCGTGTACAGGGGACCATAACACACAGATAGAAATTGCTGTCCTTCTGGAAGCTTTCTGAAAATGAGCAAAATTTGGTCTTTAAAAACATTTTTATGCATTAAAGTGTAAGTGTATCATTTCCCCCTGGATGATTCTACAACTAGAACAGGGTGGGGGGTTGCTGAGGTATAAGCAGTAGCTGCTCCCGTGTTTGCTCAGGGGACATGTGGCCAACCCACTCCACATGGACAATGGCCTTGCCCAGCTTTGGATGGGAAGACAAAGGATCAAGTACTGGCTCTTGTGTTATGCCTTACAACAGCACTAGTGGACCTTGTAACTCGTTAGCTAACTGATGTGCTAGCTAGTTAACATGTGCGATGACTAGTTACAGCACTAGTGAAAGCAAAATGGGTCACTGCTTTCGATCCATTTATATTACAGTGGAAGTAATGGGCTGGCAGGTCCAAGGTCATGGCTATAAAAACCACTTGGGCCGGGGAGGCACTCACGTAGATCATCCAGGCTGCATAACGCTCTTTGAGGTTGTACAGCACGGCGGGCTCGTGCAGGTGGGTCATCATGGCCATGTCCTCGATCTTGTCGTACTTGGGAGGGTTCATGGGGAAGACTTGATCATCTTTCACTGTCAGAGTCTGGCAAACGGGGACGATAACGGCTCAGGTGAGTCGAGAGACCAAACACAAGAACTGATAGGACGGGGCCAGCTCCAGAGGCTCCACTCACCGCTCCAGCTTCGGTCTTCACCGTCACTTTCCCTCCTTCTCTGCTCTGGATGGTCCCTTTCACAAAGGATTCCTTGGGCTCCGCCACAAAGACAGACGTCTTGGCATCAAAGGGCCTATTCTGGGCCTCGATGCGCTCCTTTTCAGACTTCCGAAGGAACGGAGCCGCCTCCCCGAAAATGGCCATTTCCTGGTCTGAACTCATGGCTGCTGAACTCAGAGGTCCTAATGGAGATGAAGCATTTCACATTAGAGATTCTGGACTGTCATGTGTATCAGTATATCTCTATATATTGGTGGGGATAGTTCATGGACACTGCCCCATCTGGAAATCTCCCCCAGGCAGGCCCCCTGTTCACCATGCTGTCATTACTGAAACAAACTTAATACCAAGCCTCAAATGCATTGAGGGTCGCTCTATAACCAGCCCTGTACTCAAGGCTTGGCACGCACTATTTTCTTTCAACATCCAAGGCTAGCATCCTCCTCCGGGAGCTGGGCGTGGTATCCGCGTGCTGCTGAGGAGCTGGTGACCCTTGATCCCTTGATCTTTTTTGAGAAACGGTGCCTCCCTCCTAGAATAGGGATTAGAGCATCTGCCTTTCTTAATTCACAGCCCGTGAGATCCTGGACGACTACTTTGGGAACAAAGTTACATGATGACTGAGAAAGCAGTTTCAAATAGTGCAGGCTCCCATCTCGATGGAAAGTGCCATTTATTGTAATGGAAGAAAACTCCATTTCTTGTCCTAGATTGCAAGAGAACTTCATTTCCTCCTTTAGATACTCAGCCAGAAGTGCCCAGGGTCAGGCATTTTGGGGATGATAATTTTGTTTACCTCTTCTTCTCGGGTTGTGTGCTTATCAGTGTTTGCCTAACAGAATTTCTTTGCTTATTATATCTTATAATTGGCATATTATCATCCAATTAATCGGCTAAGTTAACTGAGGATAAAAGCCATAGCAAATGTTATCCTCATATCATTATTTTTATTTTAAATTTATTTTATTGATGTTTAGTCGACATGCAATATGATATTATCCTAATTCTTCTGCATTGAGGGGCTCCCTTTGCCCTTCCAAATTTCCTGCTGGAGAAGGCAGACTTGGACTGCTCCATTCTCTGTTATCTGCAGGTTGCCAGCGGCATCAGTAGAATGAAAGATTTGGCAAAGAATGTCGCTCCGTCATCACAGGGTCCAGTTACTTGAAAGTCATTTTGATCTGCTACCCACCCGTGTCTCCCTCCAGAAACCCAGGGTGTAGTAGTTGGCCCTATTAATACCTTTATGTGCCTAACAAAAGGCTCACAGCGTTTTAACTTCATGCAACAGTCAACATCGGGCAAGGGAACATTTTACAGGTTTTTAAGCAGCTTAAAGGAGGCTTTTTCCTAGGTACCTTCTTGCCTATTTGTTGGATATCATGTTTACTTAATGAATTGTAATAGCAGGATACTTTTTTATCAAAGTTGAGATTTTTGGCAAGAGTATCTTATTGCAAATCTCTTTTCCCTACAGAATGATATTCTGTTGACAAACTAGTACTCCCTTAGCCGTTTCCTTGTTAAGCAAGAAATGGTTAATGTTAATGATTGCATTCTGAATGAGTCTAAGTGCATTGTTCTGAAAGGCAAGTCCTCCTTCCCTCCCTCTCCAGCACCTTTCCTGAAGTACAGTCATTAAGGTGTTTCCTGGGACCAGCACTTTCTCAAAGGTTGCTAAGTGACACAGTTCTATCCCAGAACCTCTCACCTTCTCCTCCAGGGACTGCTTAGTCCAAACCTTACCTTGTTAGCAAGTGAGAAGACGTAGCCTGGAAACAAGACAGTTCTATAAAAAAGAGGGGGAAAGCACTGTATTAGTTAACCAAAAGTACCCCCCTCCCCCAAGACACATACACACATACAAAATCCTATCTGCGTCTTGCTAGCTGTTGTCAACAGAAGGCTACAAAAGTCACTGTTGTAAAAAACGTGCAGTATCTAAAGGAGCTGTACCCGAGCAAGGAGCTGGAGCTGACGCCGGGCAGCGTGGTCAGTGTCCCTCTTGAAAGCCCGTGGCCCGTTCCCACTTACCTTGGAGCTTTTTAAAGCAGGACGAGTCAGCCTCATTCCAAGGGCTCTTTTATATGGATAGCTATGGAAACAATGCAGCTGCCTGTTCTTTCTCAAGTCAAAAGGAATTGTTTGGCAGAAAAAGTCTTGGCAGCCTTGCACCCCTGCATAATTCTCATTCATCTGAAGAATGGCTGGATATAATTAGAAATATTTTTCTTATTGAGTATGTGAATAAATCTCCTATGGATAATTTGAGAAGATGATCTGAAAGGAAGGTTCAGGCTGGTGGATAACGGCAGTGGCGAGGCAGCCAGAATTACTGGCTTCTCTCATAAATTCTTTCCGGCCTAGCTGGGCATGCCATTCAGGTTTGCCTTGCGTCACCTTTCATATTTCACATCTTTAACGGTAGAAATAAAACACAAATGTTTGTTTTGATTTTGTGGGGATGAATTTTCACCTGTCGATCTTTCCTTCCCAGCCCTGCAAAATTAGGTTACATGTCTTCGAGAGTTTAAAAGGAAAGAAGGTCCTCTCCTTGTTCCAGTATTCTTGTGGTTTTGGGGAATATCCTCTTTAGCTGTTTTGCTTTGGCCCAAACTGGTCATCCATACAGGACATTTCTCCAGTCTGCCTACTCGTAGGGCTTGGCTCTGGGGAAAAAGATTGAAGATTTTCTAGTAGTAAAAGGTGCTTTTGGGGACTACTTCCCAACATTTTCCATGTCAACACCGCCAGAAAGTAGTGATATATTAGTGTAGTTACACTAGAATAATAATTATGGATGTGATTTGGGTATATCTGTAAAGGGCTTGGTAAGAACATTTCTTTATATTTCTTTACATTTCTTTGTGTGATATAAGGATGAGATACGTAAGACTAAGGAAAATATTAAATACTGAGTGCCTCTAAAATTTCCAAATAAGATCTTTCTTAAACTTTCAAGGAGAAATTTCAGCTAGATTCCATGAACAAAATTTGATTATATGTGACTTTATACTTGAAATTATGACACACATTTCCTGATCAAAACTTTGAACTTTGATCAAAACTTTGAAAATGATAGCATACGATATACGTACTATCATCGTGGGGAAAGTTTGTGCAAGAAGGCAATTGAAATGTAAAACCACATATATGTATTTTTTGCAACTACTGAAATGATATCTTGACATTTTCCCAGCTCTTCTTTCTTTCTTTCTTTCTTTCTTCTTTCTTCTCTCTTTCTTTCCTACAAATATAATGTTGAAATTTCTAGGACAATGAGAATAAATTCTGAATTCACTTGAACTCTTTCTCTTCCATATCAAATATTTCCAAAGATGTTGAAGTACTGGTTTTCCAAAGTCTATGTGTTAAAGGGGTCACCATGCTGCTAAGTTGGTCACCACTCAAAGGGCACATCAGCCAGGAACACACAGAAGTGTCTGCTGTATTGAAGTGTAAGGTCTAGAGCTCCCTCCACCAGGACAACCTACTTAGTCTTCCAGTGCCCTTACCCTGGCTGGCCACACTCTGGGCTGCATGCCCTATCCCAGGCGTCCTGGAACACCGGCCTTCCCAGCATCTCCAGGGGTCTCTTTCCTGTAGCTGGGTCACACTCTCAGCTGGCTGCTAAAATCCATGTTCTCCTTGGTTCCACTCAGCACACGGCAAACACCACCATTGTGCTTGCCTCCTTTGGGGATTGTAGGGTACACTTTCAGACTCTCGCTCAGCCCAGGCCACACTTTGTGGCTCCCCCGGGTAGTCTTCTCATAGCCAGAGACCTCCTCCCGGTGTTCTGGCCTCCCGGCCCATCCAGCCACCTCTAGACCAAAGGGATCAACATTTCATGGCACATCTGTAACTTTCTGATGCCAAGACACATTGCTTGGACACCTCTGCTTTCAGATGAACTGTGGTTCTGCTTCCTTATACTCAGCAGCAATTTGTAGTGCCCAGACCAATATTTTGATATTTTCTTACTCCATTCCTGCTGCCCCTGCACGTTATCTTTATGCATCATTAACTCTTTTTTATTTTGTGTCCTTTGCAAAATGTCCATCACTTCCCATTCACCTCACAATGATATATTCTGCTTCCGTACTTGGTAAAATCCTTTGGTGAATACCATATTTACAGAAAGAAGCTGTCTAATATATTACTTTTTTGATGTAAAAAAAGAAAATGAGAAGCCTCATTCCCAATGGGGGAGAAATACACCTCCATTGTTCCCTGTGCCAACTGGCTCATGATTTGTGACTGGTAAATGTTGCCTGAGAACTAGGGCCTAAGGAAAACGTCAGTCAGGACAATCTGCTTTTACACTTTATGAATAAATCAAAGATACACATTCACTTCCATCATTTTTCTTGACTTCACCAAAATTTTGACCCCTGCTCTAATGAGTTAGGGAATTTCTGCTTTCCAGTGCTTACTTACTTTTTGGGATATCTGTCATGTTTAGGTCTATTGACAACTCAGTAATAGAAGGATTTGAAGAATGAGTACTGATCTGTGCAGGGCAAGGAAGTTCAAAGGGAAGAGTAGCCACTGACCCTGTCTTCAGGAGGTTATAATCTAACTGAGAAATGAAGAAAGTCCCAGTGAAGTGGCTCCTTCAGTGAAGGTCACCTTCAGAACAGGGGGATCATAGCTTGAAAAAAATGCTGTGTTCAAGTTCTTTGCAGGGAGGGAGCCATATTTTATGCATCTGTTTGGTTCTTATCAACACCTAGAATGGTAGGAACCTATAGAAGGCATCCCTCACATTCTGGTTTACAAATTTCAGATGCCCCAGGTTTCTTTATCCTGATCATCCTTGTCCGTCAACTGGAATTGGGTCTTGGATTTGACTTCTGACTACACACCAACTGATTATCCTTAGAAATTTACTAAACCTTTCCAAAGCTCTGTTTCCAGATCTATAAAACGGATGATGAAATAATACCCCATAAGGGTTTTTGAGGAATAAATAAGATAATAACATGTTTAGAAGCTTAGAAAAGTATATGGCACCCATTACTAACTCAACAGGTATTAACTATTGTGGTTATATGGCCCCCATCTTTTGTTTGTTCTTACTCTGAACTTGGTGGTGGTGATGTGGTTTCCTTCATTGCTTGTTTCATGATCATTTCGGTTACCCAGCAAATATTTGTAGAGTGTTACCACACGCCAGGCTCTTAGGTGAGCTCCCACTGCCACCAAGGAATACCCTCCTCTCTTTTATATCATTTGTACGTCTTATGTATATTAAAATCCAGATAGGAGCGCCTGGGTGGCTCAGTCGGTTAAGTGTCTGCCTTTGGCTCAGGTCATGATCTCAGGGTCCTGGGATCGAGCCCTGCATCGGGCTCCCAGCTCGGCAGGGAGTCTGCTTCTCCCTCTCCCTCTGTGCTCCCTCTTTCTCAACTAAATAAATAAAGTCTTAAATAAAAATGAAGAACAGATGAAACTGAAAGAAGCATGACCCCAGAATTAAAGAGGTGAGAGATTAAGTCTCAGAAGAGTAGGAATCCAAGAAGACAGTATTCCATTGGCCATTTCCTTCTGTTTTCCAGAGATTGGATCCCAGACCTGCTCGAGCAGCTCACCTGTTGAAAACCATGGGCATTGATGATGTTTTCCAGTAGTGTTTGTCTTCTGGTCCGAACTTGATACCTTTGCCCCAGCAGCCCCTATGTTTAAGGTCCCATCAGCAGGAATCTGTATTTCCAAGTGTCATCTGTAGAATTTTCTGAAAATCTGCTTAATAAAAGAAAAATGGCAACTGGTTAGCAAAAGGGCCTAGAGGAGCGCTCGTAATTTAAAGTTTTTGAGAGAAATGATGAGGATCATCCATAAGCCGTTTAGAATGTGATTTTGTCAGCTATTACATGGCTCTTCTCAGTAGTTGCATTGAGCTTTCAAATCATACATTAATTACTCAGTCAGAATTTGAAATAGAAAGAGGGAAAGCCTGAGTCTGTGAGCACTCACGGGTGGAATTGTTCAGGAAGTTTGTGGGAATGTGCTGCACTAAAATATAAAAATCCCAAGGCTTGTTGCATCCAAAGCATCCAAGTTTAGCCCTTAGGAGTGAGGAAGTGTGGACCACACTTGGTGCCAATCATCCCGTAGTTCTAACACAGAGCACATAATCTCTGGGTAGGTAAGGGAATTTGGTGAGCTTTCATGGTGAAATCTAGGAGAAGCAAAACTAACTCCCTTAAGGCTAAACCATTGCTTTTTCTAATTACAAAATAATATAGGTAAAGGGATAGTCTAGAAATTTGGAAAAAGAACAAAAAAAGAATGAAAGACAAGAGAACTTATCTCTTAATGGTAGATGTGGAGAAAAATGCACTTATGCATATCTTAGCATTCACTTATCAAGTTGTATCAGGTTAATTATCCAATTAAGAGGTATAATCAGTATGTGTATGGTCTCGATTTTCTTCCTGCTTATCACATAATAGGCATCAATACGTGTTAATTGAATACCTCAGGGATAAATGAACATTATTTTGCTAATGTCCCTATGTACATAGCATTTTATAGCCTGTAAGTATCTTCTAAGCATTAGCTCACTTTTTTTTCTTCCCAAGTTCTGGAACATGGACAGGGCAGATAAACTCTTTTCATTTTATATTTGAAGCAACTATGATCCAGAGGGGTGTGAAATGTCTTGCAGAATCACAGTGGAACTGAAGTAAAGATTTTCTGCTCCACTCCCCACTGTTTTTAATGCTTAATATATGTAACTCTGACTGTTGCTCATTCCAGAATTACTATGACTCCTTTAGGCTGACCATTAAGACATAGGTTAGTAAGCTTCCTGCTAGCTTCAAGCAGGCGTCCTGCAACATTGTGCAGAAGGTAAACTGACATACCAATAATATAGCTATAGCTATTCCTGAATGCAGGAAAATTTTAAGTATAGAGCCCCTGAGGAGAGGAGATGGAGTAGCTGCTCTGCTCTCCCCGACCTTTGCATTGACTGTGACAGAACACGCAGATTTCTTTAGTGAAGAGATGGCATCTGTTGAGGGATCAGACTTCATAAAAATGACATCCCCGATGGTTTGTAAGGAATGGGTTGGATTTGACAGGAGCAAGTTCAGGAAGAAAGGAGTTCTAGGTGAGGTGCAAAGAACAGAGACAGAAAGGGCTCTTTCTGTTCTTTCTGCAGAGATGGAAAGAGGGGAAGTCTGATATCTGTGTGAGAAAGTGGGAGTGGTCTGGTCTGACTGGAGTCAACCCCTGTGTAAGGGACAAGTCGAGAGGGACAGACTGAAGCCACACATGTCAGAAGCTGTTTCTATGACTAACTCATTAGGAACAAAATACTCTGTCCCCAAACTGCAAACGAGGCTGACCAGAGCACCTACTATATGAGCTTTTTGCTTTTTTTCTTGGACCCTTAACCCATCCCACCCCCCCACCAACCAAATTTCTTTATTTTCCATTCGTTCTGAACTCTGATTGGTTTTTCATCCCCATATCCACTGCTGGGCTCCTCCTCTGTCCTTGATCCCTCCCTACCCTGACCTCACTGAATCATACTGTCAGGGCATCTAACCCTACACTATCTCCCTTGAACATGGTCCTTCCTCCCAGTGACCCCTGTTGAGACAGGAAACAAATATGACTTCCACCAGCTCCTGTGCAACCTTCCCAACCCCACACACAGCACATGATAGCAAAGGGCCTTGAATGCTGAGCCAAGAGTTTGACTTGGATTGAATCAATATTTAGCTCCCCAGATTTGGGGCTGCTGACCAAAACAACATGGCCATGAATTTAGAATTCATGCTATACCATTGAGCACTAAAATCATACATGATTTAAAATAAAAACTATCTAATGTTTGTCTCAGAAAATTTTCTTTTAATCAATTGTAATGAGATTTAAAGTCAATTTTTAGGAAAGAAATAGAGCATCCAGATAAGCAAATCCTGATCTCTTTATCCTAGTGGCAAGAATAAAAATTCAATCAAAAATAATTTTATTCTATCATGTCAAAATCATCCCCCCCTCAAAAACAAGCCAACAAAGAAAAACAATTCAAGAAAGAAAAAGCTAGCATGAGTTGGGGCTGGGATTGGAATTCTCATGGCTGAACAAGGAAAGATTTTTGCTATTTCTGGGATCTGGACTTTCAAGGAGACCCAAATATGGATCAGCTCCCTCAAAACTGCTGTTGCTTCTTTGTGCTTTTGGCTTGTCCTGGTCAAACAACTGGTCCAGCGCACAGGTGTTGATGAAAACAAGGCTGCACTCCAAGGCTGAGGAGTATTTTTAGGTCTTGAGGAAGGTTTTTTTATTTGAAGGAAAGGATGGTAATGTCATCCAAAGTCCTGTGTGGAAGCTGGGCCTTGGCAAGACTGGAAAAGCATACTTCAAAAAAGAATGCAGCCAAAGGCCAAGCTTTGAGAGACTGAACGCCGTGGAGACCAGTTTTTCTGGTCCATCTGAAAAACTCGGTAGCAGAAGTCTGAGTGGATTTTATCATTCCTTGTCTCTTTTATAAACTGTCAGTGAACACAGGCGTTTGCTCCTTTTGATTGCCTCGTGGGAGACTCAAGCCTGTATCCTTTCCCCTTTGAGCAATAAGAACAAAAATAACCCTGAAACTCCTAAGATATGTCATAACCTCGTGGGAAAATGTTAGCTGGTCAATCTAGAACAGTTCTCAAAGTGAACATTATGTGAAGAAATGATGGCCTGAAGACCAGAAGCTTGTGTGTGTTTACATACATGTGGGTGTGGGGGGTGTTTGCGTATGCCCAGCATGCATGCCTGTGCTTAATCAAAGGTGCCCTGCGCAGGGGATGCCTGGGTGGCTCAGTCCATTAAGTGCCGGACTCTTGGACTCTTGGTTTTGGCTCAGGTCATGATCTCGGGGTTGTGAGACTGAACCCCAAGTCAGGATCCACGCTCAGCCCAGAGCCTTCCTCCATCTGCCCTCCCTCCGCTCATGTGCTCTCTCTCTCTGCCCAGCTACCTGGGCATTTCTTGGACTCCATGGAGTCCAGGTGAGGCAGCTGGTGTTTAGAATGGCCCTCCTCCCTGAGCGAATTCTAAGTTCAACAGTGATTCTAAGTTGGCATTCAGGAAAATCATGTGAAATGAGGCAATTGAATTTAAGTGAAATGAGGCAATTGAAATTCTGGAAACTGTTTTCAGTTGAATCTTGGGATGTTGGTTCAGGACCTATGGGCAAAGGCTTACAAACAAAAAAGTCTTTACCTGTAGACTGCTTTTAACCGTCCCTGGTATTTGCCTCCTGGGGAAGTTCTTCCAGAAGCACCATAAACCGGCTTTCCTCATGTTGTGTCCTTCGGACAATCAGTCCAGCATCACTGACAATAAAGGGATTTTGTGGTCACCTGAGCTTGAGATGCACTGCACACTGTGTCCTTCTCCTGAAGAGCGACCACACACACTGGCGTTATAAAAGGACTTAACACAAGTCCACCTTTATTGTTCTAAGGTTTTCACATATTTATTTAGCCGTGGGCTTTTTCTCTTTTGGACTTGCACCTTACTGCCAAAAGCAAGAAAGCATTAACACGACATAGAGCTATCTCTGAGGTCTATTTTTCTGTGTGAGTTTCTGTGTGGACAGGCCATGTCAGCATCACTTGGGAGCTTATTAGAAATGCAGGTTTTGGGGTGCCTGGATGGCTCAGTCGGTTAAATGTCTGCCTTTGGCTCAGGTCGTGATGCCAGGGTCCTGGGATCAGGCTCCACATAGGGGTTCTCGCTCAGTGGGGAGCCTGCTCCTCCCTCTGCCTCCTGCTACCCCTGCTTGTGCTCTCTCTCTGTCTCTGATAATAAATAAATAAAATTTAAAAAAAAGTTTAAGGAGACTTGATGTAGGTGTTCAGTTAAAAATGAGCCCAACTATTACCTTTCTTAGATGATAACTAATCCATCAATTCTTATGGATTCTCTTCTTGGTTTTTAAGGCTCCACTCACCTAACGAATCCAAAATTAATCTACTTTTATCTTCAACCAGACACACATCAGAATCCCCTGCAGATACTTGGGTTCTATGCCTTTGGCTAGTGGTTGTTACCATGTGATCCCCAGACCAGCTGTATCAGCATCACCTGGGAATTTGTGAGAAATGTCAGTTGAACCTCATACCAAACCTACTGCATCAGAAACTCCAGGTGGAGGGCACAGCAGTCTGTGATACTGATTCACACAGAAGCATGAGAATAAATGCCCTAGGGATTTTGATTCAGAAGATACGGAGCGGAATTCAGAAAACCATATGGGAGAAGTACCATTACTCAGTGAACTCCATGAGGTCAAGGTATAGTCCAGTGTGGCCCACCATTGTATCTCCAGGGCCCGTCTCAGTACCTGACACATGGTCAGGACTAAAAAATATTTACCAGAAGAAAGAAAGGTGATTTTTGAAGTCCATTAATTCAATAACGAGCAACTACACGTCTGGGCATCTAGTGACTTTTACAGGAATTAGGTGCAACAGCTCTTTGGCTGATGACTATTCCCTTTGAGGGTGCCATTTATGTCAAGAACAACAATTACTTAATAAATGATGCACTGAAGTCTCATCTAATAGCTCCAGTTAGTTATTTGGGTTGTGGGAAAATTCTGAAAAACAAGCCGAAAGGTCAGACTTATCAAACCAAAATGACTTCACAAAGTTAAATTTCACATGACTTTTTTTTTTTTTCCCCTATCTGGAGAACTTGCCACGTTGAGCCCTCCAGGGTTTTCTGATCTTCCTGACTACAGCGAGTGTGACATGAGCTCTTGCAACCTGCAGAAATAAGGAGGAAAATTCAGCATTTCACCCTCAGATAGAGGGAGAAAAAACTAAAGACACAAAGGACTGTAATTTCTAGAAGACTGTGATTTACATTCAAATAAAAGTAGCCAGGTTGTACTTTGCTCTTTAAATAGTGTGTCCTATTATGTGCAAATCGTTGTTTAAGACAAATCTTCACACTGAAACAGTATCCCTAGTAAGACCTCACAGCCCAGAGAGATGAAAGCAGGAAGGCAGAAGCTAGACTCCTTCCCCTTCCTCTTTAGGGTCTGACAGAGCCTTTATCCAAAGTTTTCTTTTTTTATTTATCTATTCTCTTGCTTGTGAGTTTATTGTCTTTCACCATCACCAGAATGTGAACTCCAAGAATCTCATTCACCGTCCTATCTGACCAGTTAGGTTATGCCCATGGTGGACACAATAAGTATTTCTCAGATGAAATGTCAACAAAGAAAATCCAAAATTAAACAGATGCATTACTTCTTTTTAAGTGTTAGATCCCACTAATTAAGTTTAAATTAGTTAAATTAAATTAATTAATCCCATTAATTTAAGTTTAGGTCTGCGTTTTTATGTCCTCTGATGAAGAGCCATGCTCTGGATTCCCATGGCTCTGTGGGTTTCAAGTCTTGATTCTGAAATTTACTGCCCTGTGACCGTGACCATGTTGCTTCGCTTTGCTCAGTCTCTGCCTTCCTTGTAGGATGGTGAGGACTGAAGGACAGAATGTAGCTCACTACAGTACAGGGCAAGGGTTTGCCGTTACAGACACAAAACATTTGAAGCCTTGTCTTCTTTAACACAACTTTTTTTCAAAACACAACTTCTAAAGCCTCATCCCTAGCTAGAAATTACAACTGAAAACAGAAACTACAGGCACCGGGTGGCAGTTGTAAAAAGAAGCCTTTCTTTCTTTTCGATGTGTTTCTTTGATTTTGTTATTAATTGGTTTATATAGTTGGCTGCTCCCACGTTAGGGGCATAGATATTTAAAATTGTTAGATCTTCTTGTTGGACAGTTCCTTTGAGTATGATATAGTGTCCTTCCTCTTCTCTTATTATAATCTTTGGCTTAAAATCTAATTGATCTGATATAAGGATTGCCACTCCTGCTTTCTTCTGATGTCCATTAGCATGGTAAATTCTTTTCCACCCCCTCACTTTAAACCTGGAGGTGTCTTCGGGTGTAAGATGAGTTTCTTGTAGGCAACATATAGATGGGTTTTGTTTTTTTATCCATTCTGATACCCTGTGTCTTTTGATTGGGGCATTTAGCCCATTCACATTCAGGGTAAGTATTGAGAGATATGAATTTAGTGCCATTGTATTGCCTGTAAGGTGACTGTTATTGTATATTGTTTCTGTTTCTTTCTGATCTACTACTTTAAGGGTCTCTCTTTGCTTAGAGGACCCCTTTCAATATTTCCTGTAGAGCTGGTTTGGTATTTGCAAATTCTTTCAGTTTTTGTTTGTCCTGGAAGCTTTTAATCTCTCCGTCTATTTTCAATGATAGCCTCCCTGGATATAGTATTCTTGGCTGCATGTTTTTCTCATTTAGTACTCTGAATATATCATGCCAGCTCTTTCTGGCCTGCCAGGTCTCTGTGGATAAGTCTGCTGCCAATCTAATATTTTTACCATTGTACGTTACAGACTTCTTTTCCCGGGCTGCTTTCAGGATCTTTTCTTTGTCACTAAGACTTGTCAATTTTACTATTAGGTGACGGGGTGTAGACCTATTCTTATTGATTTTGAGGGGGGTTCTCTGAACCTCCTGGATTTTGATGCTTGTTCCCTTTGCCATATTGGGGAAATTCTCTCCAATAATTCTCTCCAATATACCTTCTGCTCCCCTCTCTGTTTCCTCTTCTTCTGGAATCCCAATTATTCTAATGTTGTTTCGTCTTATGGTGTCACTTATCTCTCGAATTCTCCCCTCGTGGTCCAGTAGCTGTTTGTCCCTCTTTTGCTCAGCTTCTTTATTCTCTGTCATTTGGTCTTCTATATCGCTAATTCTTTCTTCTGCCTCATTTATCCTAGCAGTGAGAGCCTTCATTTTTGATTGCACCTCATTAATAGCTTTTTTGATTTCAACTTGGTTAGATTTTAGTTCTTTTATTTCTCCAGAAAGGGCTTTTATATCTCCCGAGAGGGTTGCTTTAATATCTTCCATGCCTTTTTCAAGCCCGGCTAGAACCTTGAGAATCATCATTCTGAACTCTATATCTGACATATTACCAATGTCTGTATTGATTAGGTCCCTAGCCTTTGGTATTGCCTCTTATCATATGGTTTCACTTATTTGTGGAGCATAACAAATAGCATGGAGGACAAGGGGAGATGGAGAGGAGAAGGGAGTTGAGGGAAATTGGAAGGGGAGGTGAACCATGAGAGACTATGGACTCTGAAAAACGATCTGAGAATTTTGAAGGGGTGGGGGGGTGGGAGGTTGGGGGCACCAGGTGGGGGTATTGTAGAGGGCATGGATTGCATGGAGCACTGGGTGTGGTGCAAAAATAATGAATACTGTTATGCTGAAAAAAATTAAAAAAATTAAAAAAAAAAAAAAAGAAGCCTTGAAGGAATGGGAAGCTGTTGAGTCAGGTGCTGTGAGGAAGCAGGCTGAGCTAGCCATCACCTCTCATGGGAAGAAAACTAGGACACAGCTACGTGAGATTTACCGTAAATCCAGTTATTCTGTATTGTTCCATTTGAAGTTTGATTTCTAAGTCCCTTGGTTAAGATGAGCAAAGATATGTCCTATTACATTTACAAAATGTGTTTCTCCAGTTCCGAGGACTATTGACATACAATCTTGAAGCTATGGATGTTTTTATAAAAACAAACAAACAAGCAAACAAACAAGCAAACAAACAAACCTATGTACATTACATTTAAAATTTTTTTCTTGTTATTCTTTGAAGAAAGCTTCTTAGTTCATCTAAAGTGGTAAACAATGTCATAAGAGAATAACTTGACTCAATGACCTTGTGATAACTAACTCACAGTGACTTCCAATTATAGCCCCAATTTGCTCAAGCAATATTAAAGGACTGTAAGATTGGGAGTTAAAGAAATCCTCTTGTAGCTATGAGTAAAATTGTGTAAGTAAAATTAAAATGGGGGAGCCTGGGTGGCTCAATGGGTTAAAGCCTCTGCCTTCGGCTCAGGTCATAATCCCAGGGTCCTGGGATCGAGCCCCGCATTGGGCTCTTTGCTCAGAGGGGAGTCTCCTTCCTCCTCTCTCTCTGCCTGCCTCTCTGCCTATTTGTGATCTCTCTATCTCTGTCCAATTAAAAAAAAATTAAAGTGACTGACAATAACTTTAGAACCAAGGGCAGAATTCACCTTGAGAGTATTACTGTTTATTCTGTTGAAGAAATTTTGGGTTGCATTTCCATTATTTGGGGCATCAATAATTCTAGCAAAAGGAGTTTTTATGTATATGTATAAATACATGTGTCATATTTATACAATCACTAAGAATTTTTTACAACCATGTTTTTCAGACTGACTTTCCCTTGCTGAACTGAGATTGATGTTTCTATATGTTTTTCTAAACAAGCAGCGATATGTTTCCTCTGGTGTGTTCTATGGAACGTACATACGTGTGGATACACGTGAACGATGGCGTGTGTGTGTGTAAGCTGTTACTGCTGAAGTCCCCTCATGGCTTGCTTGTGTAGATCTCATAGGAAGCACTCGTCAGGGGATTTCAGTGGATCTAGTTACTAGCTGTTTTCTCTCTAAACCTCACTTAGCAGCACTGAATATGACTAGCCACCATATTGAAGAGCACGAGATAGAACATTCTTTTCACACTGCCTTGGTTTCTTACTTTCTCCTTTCCTCAGTTTTATTTCTCATGTGAAAACTCTTGGAAAGTGCAAATTTCTAAACTTGCAAAGCCTGGATCTTACGTCTTCTTATTCCTCGACAACTACCTCTTACCAGGGAAATAGGGCCCTAGATGGCAAAGGGACAGGCCTGGCCTGAACGAAAAGCCTTGCTGGCCAAGAGGGTCTGGCAGGCACCTTGGCACAAGGGTTCCTTCTCTTGTGACCTCTGCTCACCGACTGGACTGAGCCTTTCTCAGACTCCCGTGGGTCTTTGTGATGGTTACATACTGAGGAAGTCATTTAGTTTGTTAACCGTGGATAATACCTTGCTGTGTGCAGTGATAAAGTTTTAAAAATGAGGTATATAGAAAGTGAAGGCTTTCTTCTTTGCCTTCTATTCCACAATGAGCAGTCTGGAGCCTGACTCTCCAAATCATGTTGTGTGCAGCTTTAAAATGTACAACCAAAGATCTTTCTTAAAGATTTTATTTATTTGAGGGGGTGGGCAGCATGAGCAGGGAGAGGAACAGAGGGAGAAGAAGCAGATTCCCTGCTGAGCAGGGTGCCCAACGTGGGGCTCAATCCCAGGATCCCAGGATCATAATCTGAGCTGAAGGCAAACGCTTAACTGACTGAGCCACCCAGGCGCCCCCAAAGATCTTTTTAAAGAAATCATTCTCTACATTTAGTGCTGCATTGAAAAAAATTCTTCTCATGTCAGAACATACATTGACATACCTATTCCACAGTATGAATATATGTCATTTAACTTCTGATGGATATTTCTTTCTCTTTCTTCTTCTTTCTTCCTCTTTGCTATTGCAAATGATGCTTCAGCAAGCATTCTTGTAAACACACAGAAATGCACACATTTCTGAAGAATCCTTTTATAATTTTGTTTCATACATTTAGTCCCTTAATGCAGCTACCATTTAATTTTGTACGTAATGTGATGTAATTATACTTAAAAAGAAATAGATACCCATTTGTTCTCAATCATTTATTGTATAGTCCCAATCTATTGGTCTAAAATGTTAACTTTACCATAAACTAAATTTGCATGTATACCTACTTCTGATTCTTCCATTGATTTGTCTTTCTGCAGATCCATTTCTCTTTACCACGCAGTTATGGTAATCTTACAGGACATTCCAGTTATGATAATCATATGAGATATTTTCAAATCTGGTAGGTCAAATTTTCAGAACATTTTCCTGGTTTGAAATGTTTCCATTATCCTCATATTTTCTCCTGGCTGACTTTCAGCATTAGCTTGTCAGTTCCCACGTTAAAATTATATTGGATTTGGGGTGACTGGGTGGCTCAGTCTGTTGAGTGTCTGACTCTTGATTTTGGCTCAGGTCATGATCTCAGTGTTGTGAGATTGAACCCCATGTCGGGCCCCATGCTGAGCCTTTTCACGTGCTTATTTGCCATCTTTGTCTCCTCTTTGGTGAAGTGTCTATTCAAATGTTTTGCCCATTTTTTAATTTGTTTGAATTTGTTGCCCATTTGTTTCCTTACTATTGAGTTTTTGAGAGCTTGTTGTGTATTCTGAATACAGATCTGTTGTTGGCAGGGATGGGAGTGTGACCTGCGCAGTCACATAGACCCCATGCTCAGAAGGGCTGCCACTTCATTTGACACCCCACCAGTCACAGTGTGAAATCCTTAATAATTTTCAACAAAAGTTCTCACATTTCCAGTCTGTGCTGCACCTCAGGCATTATGTAGCTGGTGCCCCATGTGTTGGATTGTGTGATGTGCAAATATTTCTCCCGGCCCACAGCTTGTTTTCTCATTCTCATAGCAGTGTCTCTCCCAGAGCAGAAGTTTTAAATTTTGGTAAAGTCCAGTTCATCTATATTTTTCTTTGATAGATTGTATTTTTGGTGTCATGTCCAAGTACGCTTTGATCACAAAGATTTTTTTCTTCCATTGTCTTGTAAATGTGTTACAGTTTTATGTCTTACTTTATGATATATGACCCACTCGGCCTAAATTTTTTTTTATAGTAGATGAGATTTAGGTTTTACATCAGAACTTTGATTGGCGATGTATTTAAATTTATAGATTAATTTAGGAAGAACTGACATCTTTACAATGTAGCAGCTTTATATCTAGGAACATGATGATGTGTCCTTCACTTATGCAAGGCTTCTTTCATGTCCTGTAAAGTTTCACAGCTTTATTCATGTACAGTTTGCACATTTTAATATTTATTCCTAGATGTTTTGTAGTTTTCGTTGCTACTTGATATATGAGACTTGTCTCCCATTATGTTCTCTATTTCTTGGTAGCTGATGAACAGAGTTGAAAAGAAAGCTGTTGTTTGTTGGTTGATCTTGTGTCACAGCTGGTTCCTAGAGGGTTTTGTTAATTGTTTGCTTTAGGCAGGTTGCCAAGGAGACGACTTCTTCCCCTTACTTCCCATCCCTCCCTCTGTGAACCTGAGAGGGCAGTGGGTCAGGGGTTGGTCAGATGAGCCCCTCCCCTCATTGCTTCAGGATGTTGAGTGCTGTTGTTCTCAGTGGTGGGTTTTAGGAGCTAATGGCCTCAGACAAACAATAAGCACATTTTACCAGTTCATACTCATTCAGCTATAGGGAACAGACTAGTTAAGTGGCATTTACTTTTTTTTAAAAAATGTGTTTTATTTTCCTCATGCAACAGGAAATCTGTGCAATAATGCCATTGGGAATCCAAATTCTTTCCTTTTGGACTTTTTTCAGAACAAACTTCAAGTTTGGAATTATTTTAGATTCACAAGGAAATTGCAAAGAAAGCACAGAGTTCTCATATACTCCTCACACAGTTTGTCCTAATGTAAATATCTCCTGTAATTACAGTATACTTGTTTAAGAGTAAGGAGTTAATGTGGGTTCATTACAATTAACTGAACTACAGACTTTATGGAAATTTCATCAGTTTTCCCACTACATGTGCTTGTCCTGTTCTGGAATCCAAGCTAGGGTACCACACTGCATTCACTTCCTCGTGTCTCCTTAGGCTCCTCCTTAGCTGTGACAGTTTCTCAGTCTTTGCTTGTTTTTCATGCCTCAACCCCTTTAAAGAGTGTCTGGTATCTTAGAATGTTCCTCAGTTTGATTTTACTTGATGTTTCCTCATACTTAGTCTGGGGTTCTGGGTTTTGGGGGAAGTATACCACAGGGCTGGAGTGCCCTACTCAGTGCACTCAGGGTATACATGATACCAACATGACTTATCACTGGTGAGGGTCAACTGATAATGTTGGGCTTGATCACAGAGGTAGTTTCTGCCAGATCTTCCAGTCTTTTTATTATGGAGAATTCAAACCATACACAACAGTGGAGAGAATATGCATCTATATCTAGCTTCAACAATTACCTCTTTATGGCTGATCTGATTTCATCTATACCTCTGTCCACTTTCCCCTCAACCCCCCACTGGGCTATTTTGAAGCAAGTTCTGGACATCACATTTAATCTATACATATTTCAGTATGGATCTTTAAAAGATAAGGACTCTTAGAAAAATAACCACAAGCTCATTAACATTCATAAAAAATGTAACTGTAATTTCAAAGCTGTTTCTGTTTTCTCATTCTGCCCTCGTTGGCATGTGGTTCTTTATCCTTGTTGCTTAACCATTGCAAGAGAGGCTCTCTGGCTTCGGTTCTAAGTTCAGGACAAGTTGCCAGGAGGCAGGCAAAGTAACAAGAGATCAGAAGATTTCCCCGATCCCTCTTCCCCTCAACCACACCAGCAGACATCCGAATACGTTTCATTGGACAGAACTATGTCCTGTGGCTCCCATAAGTTACAAGGGAGGTTGGAAGAGCTAGAATTAACTAAAGAGGATGATATGAAACAATGAGGTCAGGAATGTATGTTAAGTGAGTCAAACTGTAGTCTTGTTTACACTAATCTGGGGAAGAGAAAGGTTTTGCTTGGCACCCCTGTCCATTCTGTGAAACTAGTCACTCAGACCAGACAAAGACAGGGTGGGATTGGCAGGAAGAATAGCTGAGCTGCTGAGCCATGGCAGTGCTCATATTTGTCCCGCCATTGGCTTGATGCGGGCTTGGGCTGGGACATGGCTAAGCCTAGTCCTGAATGCTGAAGCCCCAGCTGTGGGTGCTGGAGCCAGGTTGGGCCAGGGCTCCGTGGGGCTGGAACCAGCAGCCATTTTTCATTTGACTTCTGACAACTTGAGGACACAGTCATTAAAGAATGCCATTTATAAGACATAAAGTTGGGGCACTCCCAGATCACTGAATAGAGAACTACCAAACCAGAGATTCTGTGAGAAAAGTTTAATTTTTATTATTTTAGCAAGAATTTTGCAAAATTAAAAGAAAATGGAAGCTACCAATTTTTGGCATTTAGGAAGTACCACTATTTTATGTACTTCTAGGAAAGAAAATATGCTAGGAGATGTCCTTTATTCTAAGGCACATCCCGACTTCAGAAATGTTAAAATGTGGGGGAATGTATCTTAGTGTTGATGAAATACATTTTAATTATATTACACAAGTTAAGTTTTGAATTCTATGAAAAAATATTTAAAATTTTTAAAAATGGGGTATCTCCAGATCAATGGGATTTCATATATGTATACACCTGTATAATCACCCTATAGGTTAAGATATAAACGACTTTCACCATTTCAGAAAGTTTCCTGTGTCTCTTCCCAGTCAATCCCAACCACAGATGTGGCCACTTTCTAATATATATTCACATAAATTCACATAAAAGTTTTGTTTGTTCTAGGACTTATATAAACATAATCTTCACTTTGTACTCTTTTGGGTCTGGCTTTTTTTCTTTTTTAGATTTTATTTATTTATTTAACAGACAGAAATCACAAGTAGGCAGAGAGGCAGGCAGAGGGGTGGGGGGAAGCAGGCTCCCGGCACCGAGCAGGGAGACCGACGTGGAGCTTGATCCCAAGACCCTGAGATCATGACCTGAGCTGAAGGCAGAGGCTTTAACCCACTTAGCCACTCAGGCGCCCCATATTTTTTTTCAAAGATTTTATTTATTTATTTGACACACAGAGAGAGATCACAAGTAGGCAGAGAGGCAGGAGGGGGTGGGGGAAGCAGGCCACCCCACTGAGCAAAAAGCCTGATGCAGGGCTCAATCCCAGGACCCTGAGATCATGACCTGAGCTGAAGGCAGAGGCTTAACCCACTGAGCCATCCAGGTGCCCTGGGTCTGGCTTCTTAATTCAGCATAATGTTTTTTTGAGATTTATCCATCTATGTAAAAATGTAAGTTGGTTTATCCATTCTCCTGTTGATACACATTTGGGTCATTTCTACTAGGTTGTTTTTGTTTTTTGAGGTTGGTTTCTTTTTGTTTTGTTTGTTTGTTTTTCTATTGTTGATAGAGCTTCTGTGACACACATGTAGAAGTCTTTGGATGGACTGGTATTTTCATTTCTATTGGGTAAACACCTAGAGTGGAATTGCTAAGTCTAGGGTGGTATACGTTTAACTTAATAATAAAATGCCAAGCAGCTTTTCAAAGTGGTTTTCCCATGTTATACTCCCACCTGCAAGGTATGAGAGCTCCAATTTCTCCACATCCTCACCAACACTAGAAATGTTAGTCTTTTTTATTATAGCCACCTTGTAGGTATAAAGACATTTTTCACTGTTGTGTTCATTTGCATTTCCGTGATGACTGATGATGTTGAGTATATTTTCATGTGTTTATTGTCCGCTTGGGTATCTTCTCTTGGGACATTCTCATTTGATCTTTGTCTATTTTTTAAAAATTGAGTTATTTATCTTTTTCTTATTGAATGAATGTAGAACTCCTTCATGTATTCTGTATACTGAGTTTGGTTCAGATATACGTCTTTTAAGGAATAATCACTTAGATGAAAGAAAATTATTAGGGCTGAAGCACATTGTGAAATTGAAGTCAAACTAACATTTACTGAGTGACAACCAGACACCAGACTCTTCACTTCCAGTATTTCCCCGAATTCTCACTATGCAGAGAAAGAATTATTTTCTTGACTTGTTCTATGATCCTGGAGCCCAGAGAGTTTCAGTAATTTGCTCAATGCAGCCCAGCTAGAAAAGGTGGAGCTAGGATTCAAAGAAGTCTATGCAAATTCTACCCCGTAAAAGCAGAACACGTACAGTGAGTGGCCTCCATTTCCCCTTTGATCTTGAATTATGTAGGAGGACATTCCGTTTTTTTAGTACTTAGACCTCTAGAATCTTTTTCTGCCCCTGATTTGGGACAAGTATTCTTCATAGAATCTGATTATGGTCAATGGTGGACTTAAGAAAATGGCAGTCGTCCAGGTTAAGTAGAGACAAGGAAAAAGCAGGAAGAGGATCCTGAAGCAGGTTGAAAGACAATCTGTATTGCGGCAGAGAGTGACAGTGAGAGATCAAGCCAAAGTTAGGTCAGAAGTTCAAAGTCAGCAGGTCTCCAAAAGCTGGAGGTCAAGATGTAGAAGGGCTGCAAAGTCAGGGGGAAGAAACAGATGAATGTGAAACCTCACACTAGTCTGTGTGCATGTGCTTTGACCAAAAAACAACAAAAAACATAGGTGACAAATTCAATAGATAAAACTGACCAACATTGAGAAAAATGGCATCCTGAATTTTGATCTCAGTACTGGTCCCTTGCTTGTCTGTGTTCCAGGAATGAGAAAAAAATGACTTAATTCAAATCCAAGCTTGTTTTTCTTTTCAGTTAAATGTTCATACTAAATGGTCCTTTTATACATCAAGAAAATGATCCCTTCCTTCCCTGATCTTCCGTTGAAAACAATGGGACAACCAAATCTTCCTACTGATTGCTCTGATAATATACAATCTCTTAAATAAGTGGGATCCAGATTTAAAGCTTCTTTAAAGATCAGATAGTGAAAGACAATACAATTCACCAAGGATTCCCCTTTGGAAAATAATCTTTAAAAGCTCAGCTATAATCAGGTAAATATATTGATCATGGGAGAGTTGTTAGATTTGAACAAAATGATTTTTTGAAAGGGGAGAACAGTTGAGAGAGGCTAAGAGATGGCTGCATGAGGATCCAGTGACTGCCAGTGGCCAAGAATATACAAGGACCTGTTTCAAGTCCATCCACAGTTAAAGTGGAGATGATATAGAAGGAAAAGGGGTTGGGCTGGACCCTTTTACAGATACTCAGCGAGATGTTTTACTAGAGGGCCCCTGTGGAGGAAGAGTGACCTAAAAGTTTGCCTGGGTAAAGGGGAACCTGTTAACTGCTCTATGACCTGCCCAGGGGAATTCATGACCTTTGCTGTAGAAGCCATGGAAGCCACTGAAGTCTCAGAAAGGAAGAGGAAGGCAAGGAAGCAATATGTTGGAGAAGTGGATCTGGAGTGGAGTGCAGAGTGGGACAAAGAGTGGAAACTGGGGATCAGAGGCTAATGAGATTTCTGATTGAGTGTCTGCACAGGGCTAGGGAGACGAGATGACTCAGAAACAGTCTGAAAGAGCAGGGAGCTCACAATGGGGAATTGCAGACAGGCTGGATGGGGTCTTTTAGATCCAACGTGCTGCCCAGTAAAATGTGTCTGAGTTCAGCAGGCATGTTTCAAAATGGCTCCTTCTACTGATAAATCCAAGGGTGCACTGGGCTCTCTAGCACTCTTTTAAGAAGACAACATTCTCTAAACTGTGGGATTTATTTCATTCTGAGTCTCTCTGCTAACTTTGTCACAGGCCATCTAGAACTTGGGCAATAAATCCCTTACAAGGCCAGCAACCCCTCTCTGTTGGAGGACATAGAGTGGAAACAGTTCCTTCTTCACTCATCCTTTTGCCACCCTGTTCCTCTAATCTCCAGATGAACCCACTGACTAAGGACTGTGAAATTTCTTAGACTGGGCACCTGAGAGATTCAGTGGGTTAAGTGTCTTACTCTTAATTTTGATTCAGGTCATGATCTCAGGGTCATGGGATCGAGACCCACATCAGTCTCCCACACTCCATGGAGTCTGTTTGAGATTTTCTCTCCCTCTCCCTCTGCCCCTCCTGCTTGTGCAGGCATGCTCTCTCTCTCTGTCTCAAATAAATAAAAAAAAATCTTAAGAAGAAGAAGGAGAAGGAGAAGAAGAAGAGTTAGAAAAGAGAATTATAATGTAGGAGAGTAAAAAGCTAGTAAGTTTATGTGGAGGAATTTTGAATGTCCTTCCTGCTTTGGAGGTAATTTGTTCTGAAACCCCTAAAGAATGACTGAGTATTATATAATACTCCCAGTAGAATTATGTATGTCATTTGCACTGGAAAACTTTCCTAAAATCATAAAAACACTGAGTTCCAAATATACCTGGCCCTAAGGGTTTTGGGTTTGGAGTTGTAGACTTATATTCCTACCATCCCCAGGAAGGTCTGGAGTAGGATCTCAGAATCACACACTTCAGTGTGTCTGCAGTGAAATAATCCCTGCACACAAGCAGACTAAGTGAGAAAAATAAATATCTCCACATCACTTTAAGACAAGTCTTGTTGCCAAGGTGCAAATCTGTCTTTTTTGTTAACAAACAAAATTCCACTGAGTAGATGTGAAGATCTAGTTGGCTTTATTAAGGAATTCATGAATTGGGGAGCATCCCCTCTAATAAGAGGGGGATCCCCGGGAAGCCGTGCAAAATGGAAGGATTGTATACGAAGGAGGCCTGCCGAGGAAAGATGTTATTGCCAAAAGAAAAGGATTGTTTTAGGCAAGGTCACCCTCCCTTAGGGGGGAGGGCAGAGCCTTAACATGCAGATTACCTCATCTTCCTTTGGAGGATGGAGAGGGCCCCGGGTGGCAGATTACCTCACTGGTGCTGACCAGAACATTCCTGACTGATTGGTTAAGACTGCATTTCTCAGGGTGGTTGAAATTGCAATTAGGTTAGGTATTAATTCTTGGTTTGGTGACTTGGCCTAGCATAAGTGACTCCATTTTGGGCCTGTGATTTTCTTTTTAACTCCCTCTCTCTCTCTCTCTCTCTCAAAGTTTCTGTCTTTTCAAAGCATGTGGATTTCACAATTTCAGATAAGGGATGGTGGACATAGACCATACACGGCATAGTGGAACTAATGCCATTATAAAAGGGACTATAGACACACAGGGGGCGGTTGGCTCATGTCTGAATCCCTTAGCTGAATTTGATTTCAGAAAGGAGGTAACAAGGGAATAGAGCTGGTGGGTAGTGACTATTTGTATAAGAAATTTCTTAAAAGTGTATCAGTTAGTATATTTTTATTAAAAGTAAATTCCAATTTAAAGAAACTGGGAAGTAATAAATGTGTCTAATATACTTGGAAAAGTCAGAGAGAGGACTAGTATAAGTTAGCAAAGCTTGATCCAGAAACTCAGTGATATTGTCAAGGACTCAGATTCTTTGATCTCTCTGCTTTCCCCTGTCGGTTGTTTGCTATAAGATTGGCTCTTCTCATGGTTCCAAGGTGGCTGTCAGCAGCTTCCAGATCTCCACGTGTCCCCACTCAAGTCCAGAGGAGAGAGAAAACATCTGTCTCTTGGACAAGCATAAGTCACATGCTCATATCTGTGGCCAGGGATCGGGAATGCAGTGATTGGCTTAGCCCAGGTTATCAGTATTCAAACTAGCTATACACATCCTTGAGAGCAAATGACTTTCAAAATGGCACACAGGCTTAGATAGTTTTAAGGCAATCACTTTCTATATATTCACTTTTCACTCCTGCCTAAATTGATGTAACTGAGAACCTGTCTTCGGTGAGGCCTCCCTTTTCATTCCCCTTTTCATCATTCTTCATCACCCTTGTCTTGCTCTACCAAACAGGGGCATGTCTCAGCCATCCCAACTGTTACTATGGTGTGCTGACCCAGGGCATAAATGTCTCTGGGGCACACTCTAAGAGGACAGTTTTATATATTGCTGTTGAACAAACTCCTTTGATTGAGGCTTTATGGCTTTTCCTGTCTTATCTGTGAATTTGTTTGGGATGGAGCATGACTTAGAAAGTATTAGACCACATTGGTGTGTTCTGAACCCAGATTGAATAGATGGAGTGGTAGGACAGTTTCCATGGGAAGCCCCAGCTGTGCTGAGAGAAAGCTTCCTTCCAGAGAGAGAAATTCATGAGCACAAAGCAAAGGAAAATAGGTAAGAGGGAAAGTGGTGGTGGCTGATTTCCTGGTTCATCAGACGTCCGGGGTTCAGAGGTGAGATGGTTGCCATGCATAACAATTGTGTTTGGATTGAAAAGCGAAGAGAAGCTTCCTCTGACAGAAAGTAAGTCTGTTTGGCTGTAGGTTTGACAGTGAGGTCTGCATTTGCCAACATGATTAAATGACAGACATTTTCGGTAATTCCAGTGAGTGGCATCTGCTCCAAGGCATATGACAAACATGTTATTTTATAAAACTATGCTGGTAACGATTTATTGAAATTAGCAGTATACTTTTATTTTCCACGCCCTCTCTGGGTATATCAGATTAAATCAAGTGTCTCTTAGTAAAAGAATAGCAAGTATAGTTAAGAGTCATTTGCTGTCTGGTAAAGCCTTTTGATATAATTCCTCCAAATTGAAAGAGTGAAGGTCTCTCACTGAGAAGCAAATCCATTTACAAGACATGTGAATTCCAAACCTTTGTTTCCAACAAAATTAAAGAAAAACCCTAACTGACTTCCAGCTGATCCTCAAGAATAGTGTTTCATAGACCACTGTGAGCTTTTCAGCACATAAGTTTGTCTGCATTATATTAAGGTACTAATTTCTATGGTAAAATTACTTTTCCCGCTTCTATTTATTTATATGAATGAGGTCTCAGCACTACATTTATAAAAAGAAAAATAACAATGGAACTTGTCTTATTTTTGAAAATTTCTCAAAATGAGTAATATTTATCCATGGATTTTTGAACTAACTAAAATATAAAAGTTAGCCCAATTTATCTCATTAAAAATGCCTTTCTGATACAATTTTACTATTCATGTTTGGGAAGTATTTATCAAAATCTGTCATATATTTAGATTTCTGATAAAATCTATACCGGCAATAATTATAACAGTAACTTCATGAGGGAAAAACTACCATCTAGAGCCTTCTGGTCACGAGAAATAAATCAATTGCAAATGATGGACATTTGTTATTGCACAGAGAAATAATAGCTTGCTTAATAAAAGCAAAAGGATCATTACAGTATGATCAAATTATGAGGAAGAAATAGAATAGAAATCCAACTTCTAAGTAATAAAAAGAGAACAGTGGGAAATTTGACCTATTATAGAAGAGCTTTTCAGATATGTTTTAGATGTTGGGAACCAATTGGTATAGAATTCAGGGTTAATTGTATACACGTAACAAGAATGAATTACCAGTTTTATTTTAGAATGTCAAAAGTTCCATACACAGGATTACTTCTTTTGCATCTAAAACGGAAAATGAAATATTTTGGGCATCAACATAAAATATAGGTCATGTAGGTTTTCAAAATTCTTTTAGGTGTACATCAACAGCAACATAAAATAGAACAAGATGGCTTGGGCCATGTGCCCCATCCATCCCCAGAGGTGTTGGGAGAATCACCTTCCCTGGAACTGTCTAGATACCCAAACCAAAATCAGAAAATTTTTGAGAAGGGGCAAAGGAGACTGGCTGATGCAGATGCAGGTAGTCAACAAGTATAAGGGAAAAACATGCAAAAGGTCAATAAAGTCAAGATAATTTTTTCCTCCTCCTCCTCCTCCTCCTCTTCCTCCTCCTCCTCTTCCTCCTTTTTGTTCTTCTTCTTCTTCTGCGTGGTGTCTATGTGCTTATTTGAAGGCAGAAAGGAAGAGCCACTGGTGATGGGGTCTAGAGGTCCAGTTAAGAGATCCTGGGGGAGGAGGGGAAGAAAGGAGATTTAGGCAGACAGTGGGTGTGTGGCTTTGTAAATAGGTTGTGGCAACTGGATCTGACATCCTTGAACTTGAGCTGCCTGACGGACAGGCACAGCTGCTTACTGCTGAGCACAGTCTCTTGGGGGATTGCCGTGGTCAGGTTTTCCCTGTGGAGTCTAGCCACAGCCTTACACCAAGCTACCTGAGAGCAAAACCCATCTGTTTAATCATTACTAAAAGGATACTGTTTAAAGGGTATAGACTCCCAGTTTTAGGAGGAAAAAATTGTGGGGCTCTAGTGTACGGCATGGTGGTTACACTTAATACTGAATTATATATATACTTGGAAGTTGCCAAGAGAATAGATCTTATATCTATATAAGATCTTATATCTATCTAATAGCTCTTATATGTTCTTACCACAAAGAAGTGGTTATTGGATAACATGGAGATGTTTGTTCATGCTATGGTGGGTAATCATACTGTAGTACATAAGTGTGTCAAATCAACACATTGCATGCCTTAAACTTACACAGTGTTATATACTAATTGTATCTCAATAAAGCTGGAGGGGGGAGGGAATTGTTGGACATGCTCCCACAAATAAGAAATGCACTTTCAGGGCATAAGATTGGGTCCCTGAACATACCCATCTTGGCTTCAAGCAACAACCATTACAGCAGTATTTTTTTTTTTAATTTTAAGATTTTATTGGGGCGCCTGGGTGGCTCAGTGGGTTAAGCGTCTGCCTTCAGCTCAGGTCATGATCTCAGGGACGTGGGATCGAGCCCCGCATTGGGCTCTCTGCTCAGTGGGGAGCCTGCTTCCCCCCCTCTCTCTGCCTGCCTCTCTGCCTACTTGTGATCTCTGTCTGTCAAATAAATAAGTAAAATCTTAAAAAAAAAAAAAAAAGGATTTTACTTACTTATTTGACAAAGAGACAGCACAAGCAAGGGAAGTGGCACAGGGAAAAGCGGGCTCCCTGTTCACAGGACTCAATCCCAGGACCCTGAGATCATGACCTGAGCCGAAGGCAAACACTTAACCAACTGAGCCACCCAGGTGCTCCCCCCACTCCCATTATAGTCATTTAAACAGAGAAACTGTTGGTAAATCCATGGAGGTGTCCATGAAGATGGCCTGTTTATTTTTTTACTATTTATTGAATCATAATACAAATACAAAAACAAGTTGTCAAAGACCAGAATTCAATGGAGTAAATTGGAAGATCTAATTGACTTTATTCAAAGATTCATGAGCATCCCATTGAACCCCGTTGAGAGGAGTGCTGAGGAGCCCTACAAAGTGGAAGGCTCTCGTAGACAGAAGGGGCGGGGACAAGGACATCATAAATAAAAGAAGAGATTATTTCTGGCAGGGTCACCCTACTTTGGGGGAGGGGCAGGGCTCTATCAACAAATCACCTCCCTAGTGCTGGCCAGGAAATTCCAGACTGACTGGTTAAAAATTCCACTCCCGGGAGAGGCTGGAACTGCAGTTCAGTTAGCCATGAAGTCCTGGTTTGCTGACCGGTAGCTTAGCACAAGTCACTCCATTTTGGGCCTGTTATTTCTTTTCTTTTCATTTTTTTTTAAAGTTAACAATTTTCCCTTTCTGATCAGATTCTCAGCCTGAGAAATGGAGTCAAAATTTAAAGCATTAACACTGCTAATGTTTTTCTTTTTGTGTTTTTATTTTCTTTTGTTTTTGTTGGATCTCTGTGGTGTTCATGGGTCATGACTTCAGATTCGCAATTTTTTGGTTGGTTATTTTCTTCATTTATTTTCACCCCTGATGTTCTAGTCTTAGGGAGATCATTTGCTTGGTGGTTAGAAGTTGCTAATACGCATTTGAAACTTTCGAGCGAATACAACACACTGGGGAGATTACTATGACTGTTATAAACAAGATAACCCCTGATACCTGGTATACTTTGGGGCCAAGACCCAAACCAATCAAAATCAAATAAGAGACCCGGTTGAAAGAGTCACCTTTTAAAGCCAAGTGGCTTGCTTAGTGATTTTATGTCATTGAGTTTCAACTTCCCCATAAGCATTCATCTAAGTGCAGAATGTGATGTGGGCCACAGCATCCCCTGCTCAGCTAAAAGATAACCAGGGGCTATCTTATTGCTAAGAACAACTTTGGCCAGAGAGCCTGAGGACTTTTTTTGGGCCGCTGTTACTTTAGCAACAGTTTCTGCAATATTTTCAAGAGTTAAGGAGAAGTTCCTGATTATAACCTCATTTACATTTTTTTCCAAACCAGGGAAGAAGGGCCCTGCCAAAAGAAGCAAAGCCTGAATCATGAATGTTTCCTGATCATTCCTGTTTGAATCTGCTTCTCAGCACTGGAAGAGTGTCAGCCTTTGGAAGCCAGCAAAATTGTAAAGGTCTGTAAAGCACAAGGCAAATTTATTCTTTACCTTTGCCTTGTGTCCCCTTCTTTGCATAGAGCCTGGATGCAAAATTCCCCAATTTGAGGGTTGTTGACTAGACACAGGGAAATGGACGAGGGGGTCTCTAGCATCATGGAGAGATGAGAGTTTGATGACAAATCCAACAGCCTGAAAGGTTACCTAGCAATAGCATAGGAGATACAGATGGTGGTGTTATCGTTCTAGGCCAATGCCAGAGTAGAAAGAAAGAAAGAAAAGAAGAAATAATTTCCCATTTAGTTATAGTCTTAATGTGATATCAAGACACCTGGAGCCTTGGGTGGTCTCATTTCAAAGTTTATTATTATTTTTTTATTTTTTTAAAAGATCTTATTTATTTATTTGCCAGGGAAAGAGGTCACAAGTAGGCAAAAAGACAGGCAGAGAGAGGGGGGGAAGCAGGCTCCCTGCTGAGCAGAGAGCCCGACGTGGGGCTTGATCCCAGGACCCTGAGATCATGACCTGAGCTGAAGGCAGAGGCTTAACCCACTGAGCCACCCAGGTGCCCCCAAAGTTTGTTTTTGAGTAATCTCTACACCCAACATGCAGCTTAAAATCACAACCCTGAGATCAAGTGTTCCACGGAGTAAGCCTGCCAGGTGTCCTGAGTGGTCTTAGTTCAAAGGTAACTGTTTAATACTCTCTTCAGAGTGGAAAGGCAGCTAAGACGCAGGAATTCTAGCATGAGTGGTCAAATCAAGGAGGGGAAGAGGGAGCAGAAGACTTCTTAAAATCTTTTGTTTTAGGTTTTATTATATATTATTTTTTATCAGGTTTTTGCAATGAATCTTTCAATGAAGGTGTTTTTGGATTTTGAAACTTTTGTTGGGAGGGGTGCTGCATGCCAATTAAAGTAGGCATCCCATTCTGTTTATTTAATTACGGACCCCTTACTTTCAACCATACTTCTTATAAACATATATTTTTATCCCCAGGGGTACAGGTCTGCGAATCGCCAGGTTTACATACTTCACAGCGCTCACCATAGCACATACCCTCCCCAATATCCATAACCCCACCCCCCTCTCCCAACCCCCCTCCCCCCATCAACCCTCAGTTTGTTTTGTGAGATTAAGAGTCACTTATGGTTTGTCTCCCTCCCAATCCCATCTTGTTTCATTTACTCTTCTCCTACCCCCTCAACCCCCCATGTTGCATCTCCTCTCCCTCATATCAGGGAGATCATATGATAGTTTCAACCATACTTCTTAAATGAATGGTCTGATCTAATTAGAATGTTCCCCATAATAGCTGTTGTGATTCTAGGTTGTTAGTAAGATTTTGTCATTTTTTTTAGATATCTACAACTCTTAGATATAAAATAAGCAGCTGTGTTGGAAGGTGGCACACTCAATTCTTTGGAATTAAAGAATCCTGTTTACTATTCTTTTATTTTATTATTTTTTTATTTAGCTAAGCCTTTGAGTCTCTCAGAGTTGAACAAATACCTAAAAGGGACATGGGCTGGGTTGGGAATTGTGTGTTGTTTTACAATATACATCACTGCGCAGAAATTTTCTTGAAGTTGGTAGGTGATTGGTGGAATGTCTGATTGGACGGGGTGGGGGGGCGGCACCAAATTTGGGTGTGCTCTGATCAGGCACAGGAGATGAAAGAATTCACCCAAGATAGAAAAGAAGAGATAGAAGTTTATCGACTACACTGCAAGGGAACAGTGGGCAAGACAGCAGAGGAGAGACTGTCTGCCGTGAGGTGGTGGAGAGGTCACAGTTATAGGGTGGAGTGAGGGAGTATAGGAACAGATAGAATTTTCCCTTTTTTTGGTGATCTTAGGAACTATGCCTAGTTGTAATTGGTACATTAGAGCCTATTAGGCTATTTCAAGGTGGGTCACTTGATGACCCTGTTTGCATTCAGCTCCAGGGTCACCGTGGGCCCTTTTGCTTCTTCCGGTTACCAGTGCTCAAGTTTGTTGCCTAAGAGTGGCCTCTACATGACCTAGTGTCAGTCTAACCCGTTCTGGGACCTATTTATCCTAACTTGGGAGTCCTTGGGTTAGGTGGTGAGCACTCTAACAGCTTTTAAATGCTTAATCCATGCCCACAAGTTATTGTGGCTTTGCTTATTTCTGAAATTCCCATTAGCAATTGGCCTTTATCTATACAGAAAACAAACATGTGCACCTTAACATGTGTCCACCACCACCTGTTCCCATGGAATCTTGGGTGGGGATAAAAGATTGAACCAGTAGGCAACAATGGGGGACTGCAGACTCCATGCTCCCCATGGGTGGGGACTGCACACTGCCACTAACAGTTCCCACATGGATCTTGAGGAAGAATTGGGGGCTGGAGGTTTCCACTCAAAAACCTGGTAATTGCAGTCCAAAAGGCACTTGGCTCCAGGCAGAACTGTCAACAAGCTCAGTTGGTCTCTAAAGAGAACCCTCCACCAGCGCAAGCTGACCTGCCCTGTATGGGAAAACCAGTTAGATTGGGATCTCCATGCCAAGGGCAGAGCTCACAGCTGAGAGGAACTTATCCACAGCCCTTGAAAAGAGGGAGGAGAACTCAAAAAGGAGTGCACAGATTCCACCCCTGTGTTACTCATTGCCCCTGAACACCATTAGAAGCTTGTTTTTCATCCCATCACTGATGCCAAGTCTGTTAAAAAAAAAAAAAAGCCCACAAAAAAACCCAATTCACTTGTTTGAAGTTCTAAATTTGAAGTTCATTTGAATATCTAATTGGCTTTATTCAGTGATTCATGAATTGGGCAGCATCCATTCTAGCTAGTAGAAAGGAGCCATGGAAAGTGGAAGGTTTTCATAGACAGAAGGGGGCATGGAAGGACATCATAAACAAAAGAAGAGATTACTTCCAGCAGGGTCACCTTACTTTGGGGGAGGGGCAGGGCTCTATTAACAGATCACTTCCCTAGTGCTGGCCAGGAAATTCCAGACTTATTGGTTTAAGATTCTGTTCCCGGAAGAGGCTGACACTGCAGTTAGGTTAGGTATTAAGTTGGGGTTGCTGTCGTGGGGCTTAGCACAGTGACTACATTTTGGGGCCTGTTATTTCTTTCTTTTCTTTTTTTTTTTTTTGCCCCCGAAGTAAACATATCATTATAGCTTGATGATTTTTTACCAGCTGGACACACCAGGTGGTCAAGCATCCACGTCAAAACCAGAATATCACCAGTACCCCCAGCAGCCCCTTTCTACATGTTAATCTGATAATGTTAACATTTGGTCCAGTATAGGCCTGAGGCTACCAAAAAAAATGTAGTCTGTCTTTGAATATGATGGCAGTTTTAGAGTAAACTCTTAACTTGGTTATATGAGTATTTCACTACTGGAAAACTGATTTCAGAAATATTTTGCTCTTAAAAACCACATCTTTGGGACGCCTGGGTGGCTCAGTTGGTTAAGCGGCTGCCTTCGGCTCAGGTCATGATCCCAGCGTCCTGGGATCGAGTCCCACATCGGGCTCCTTGCTCAGCGGGGAGCCTGCTTCTCCCTCTGCCTCTGCCTACCACTCTGTCTGCCTGTGCTCATGCTCGCTCCCTCTCTCTTTCTCTCTCTTTCTAACAAATAAATAAATAAAATCTTTAAAAAAAAAAAACACATCTTTAAGCAAAAATTCTGAATTGCTCACAGCAATAATTTTCATCTTTTGGTACATCAGCAGAATCTGTCAAATGAAGTGGTAAGTTGGTGAGAAATAGAAGATGAACAGAATAGAAGCAGTAATGAATGAGCAAAGAAGCAAAATATTAGGAAGCAAAACAGGGGTGACTGTACCTTAGTGATTTGATTTGGGATACTGCTCTATAAAATGCTCTGTGAGTGTTATGAACCTGTTAATGGCTCTTGAAGATGTTTTGCTTTGTAAAGGTGGTTATTGTTAGAGAAAAAACTTTTTTTAACTTCATTTTATGATAGTAATAATGTCAATTTGTAACTTGTTTTATATATATTTTTAAAGGATTTATTTATTGATTAGAGAGAGCTGAAGTTGGGGAGCGGGAGAGGGAGAGAATCTCAAGCAGACTTCTTGCTGAGTGTGGAGCCCGATGCCAGGCTCGATCTCACAACCCTGAGATAATGATCTGAGCTGAAACCATGAGTCGGACGCTTAACTGACTGAGCCACTCAAGCACCCCTCTTGTTTTAGGTTTTTTTAAAGCATTGATATATTCATTTTAAATATTCAAATTCCTTCCTTCGTAATTTGTATATTGATGCAGATCTGGCATCTACCTATCTTCATTCAATCCACACAGATATGTTTATGTAAATGGAGTGTTGAACATGATGCCTGTGTTTTAAAACATTGGTAGTTAGCTATAGTTTTATAGGTTTGTTTTGGTTTTTGTTTTAGTTTTTGTTTTTTTCTGGAGTAAGGTAGAAGAAGCAGTTGAGGATTGGAAGGGGAAAAATAGAAGGACAAGAGGTCACGGAGGTTACCCTGCTGAAGCTGATCATTAAACCAGGGGACCATATAGCCAAGCTGAGGTGTAGGGGACACTCCTCCAGTGTCCGTGACTCCCTTAACTTTGCCTGGTCTCAGCTGGGACTGCAGACTGGGAGGTGGTTGCCATCGGCTCGCCTCCCCCTGGGTGATTCAGTGACCCCTCTTTCCCTGCCTCCAGCCATGCCATGGTTCCTAGGGCCAGCCCATGTGTTTGTTTGTGTGTGTTTACTTACCCTGTTACACACTGTTTATCAGGAAAATAGCAAACATGGCCATTTGTTAGACTGAATAGCAACAGTAGCCAAAGAAGCCTGGTGAACGTCAGCTCTTTTGAAAAAAAAAATTGGGATAAGAACATTTAACACGAGATCTACCCTCTTAATAATAAATTTTCAACGTACAGTACAGTATTGTTAACTGTAGGCGTGATATTGTACAGCAGATCTCTAGAACTTATGCATTTTCCAAAACGGAAACTTTATACTCATCAAACAGCAACTCCCCATTTCTCCCTCTCTGCACCCCCTGGCAACCACCGTTTGACTCTCTGCTTCTAGGAGTTTGACTATTTTAGATATTTTATGTAAGTGCCATCACACAGTATTTGTCCTTTTGTGACTGGCTTATTTCACTTAGCATGATGTCCTGAAGGCTCATTCATGTTGTTTTATGTGGCAGGATTTCCTTCTTTTTTAAAGGCTGAATGATACCCCATTGTCTGTATAAACCATATTTTCTTGATCCATTCATCCATCGGTGGACATTCAGGATGTTTCCACATTACAGCTGTTGTGCCTAACGGTGTAATGAACACGGAAGTGCAAATCTTTGCACTTTGAGAGGTATTTGGTTCTTTGAGAGGTATTTTGGTTCTTTTGGATAGATACCCAGAAGTGGGATTGCTGGTCATATGGTAGTTCTATTTTTAATTTTTTGAGGAACCACCAGACTGTTTTCCATAGTGGCTGCACCATTTGTGAATATGTGATATGTTTACTTAAGTTTTGTAGGTAACACTTTCACTGCAATATGGTCGTGGGTACGGCTGCTACTTCTGAAGACATGCCCACATGCCCACATGCCCACAGCCAGTACTTGTGATGTTTTAAGTTTTTAGCTTTTGATAAGAAAGGAGCTTGACTATAAGAAATAAACTTGAATATTGGGGAGATCATACTCTTTGATTCTCAAAAAAATGATTTTTTTTCTATCAAAGATACTTTAAATCTAACTTTTTTCTTCTTCCTTCCTTCCCCATGTGTTTTAAATTCAACATTTTAGGCTTATTCCTTTTTGCCTCCATTTAAATTTTCATTGAAGGCAATTAAAATGTAATGGATGGTCCTCAACATTCTGCCACACAGTATCAGAATGGGCTGTTGGATAGACAGCCTTTCAAGGGGGCAAGTTTATGCCCACCGTAAGGGAGGGACTGTGCTAGCACTGGGCAAAATGAAAACAGTGATTTGGAAACTCGGAATTGCAGGTTACTGACATGTAGGCATCAAGAAAGTTACATATGTGTTTCTGTCCATGGAAAAGTGTGAGGGTGCTTGGTGATTGGAGACCAAGTCAAATACAGAGGGAGGAGTTAAGGTAGCAGAGTGGAGAAAGTAGAAAGAAGGGGCCAGAGTGGATTTGAGGAGAGAGGACACAGGTGGTGGGAGTGCAGGGCTCAGAGGGTGTAAGAGGGAAGAGGAGGCAGGCAGGAAGAAAACAGAAGGAGAGAAATGGGATGAGAGGTGGTTCCTGGAATATGAAAGAGAGGACCTCATGATCCTGGACTATGCAGAGATGGAAGGGGGAGCTGAGGCCGAGGTGGCAGGGAGGGTAGAAGAGGGACAGGGAGGCAGAGACTTCAGTTTCCAGCAAACCCACCAGCATTCTACCCGCCTGTAGAATTATGGCCTTGAAATAGCTCTCATAGAGAGCTAACACGTCTAGAAAAGTAATCGGATACAGAGCATCTGTCAGTTTACTGAGCCTCGGAAAGGCAAGAACTTGATTTCCTGACTTGTGAATAAACATTTACTCTACTAAGAAAAATTAAGGGACTCTACCTCAACCACTTAAGTCTAAGTCAGAGAACTGAAGGCATGGTCCTGCTCCAAAGCAAAGTGAGTCCATTTTTTTGATCAGCTTCAAGGAGTACTTTTATGTGTCAAGGTTCCAGAGTAGTATGTGAGACTATTGGTACTGTGTATCTTGCTAACAACTATTAATAACCATGTTAGACAATCATCTTAACAGAGTAACTTGTCTTGTGCAGAGTTTTCTTCTTTATTAATCAATTCATCAGAATACAGGGGTCTTGGTCAAAGACAAAACGTCCTAGCTGAAACGTCCCCACTGTTAACCTTCCCGAAACAGTGAAATAGCTTGGTATGGAGAAATGCCTCAGTCTAAGAAATGAAATATATCTGCTATTAATGAAAGGAAAGTGACCTTATTTCTTCTGGGGTCCCACAGTGCCCAGGAATGTCCTGAGCACGGAAGTGTTAAGTACAGTGTTGCCCTTGGGAGTCTCATGGTCAACCTGGTGAAAGATGGCTTGTGTTGAAAGACAGTCATCTTCATCTGGAACTTGTAAATTTGAGCCGGGGACATATTCGTCACATAGCAACCTTAAGATAAACAAGGTGTCTGCTCCCCCAGAAATAGGATTTTTATTTGCTGAGGGGGTTGGATAATCTCTCCGGTCTTTTGTACGGCTCTAGTCCCCTGTGGCCCTTCCTCTGCCTTTTCTAGATGCTTGTGGTGAGAGATTCTCAGCTCGTGTCAGTCTATAAACCAAAGCCGTATCTCTCAGGGGGGCAATCAAGTACTGTGTATCAACAACTAACATGGGTGAATCCTTTGGCCATGCAATTCTGCTAGAAATTTTACTAGTACCCTTAGTTCCACAGGTGCACCAGTATACACACGCGAGATTAATGGCAGCGAAGTTTGTAAGGAAAAAAATAGGAAAACCCCTACATACCCGTCAGTGGGAGACAAATGAACACATTATGATTACTCATTCAATGGAATGCTGATCAGTATTTTAAAATACGAGCTAAATCTTATGTGTTCATTTACATGTATTCTTATCTCCATTATATGTGTGTGTGTATATATATATGTGTATGTGTGTATATATATACACATACACATATATATATATAGTTTTTTTCCCTCAAGCACTTAAAACACTACTGGGCACATAATAGGTACTAATACATTTTTTTTTTAAATGTTCATGCTAAATGTTATTTACTTTTGTGCATTTCAACTAGACATTAGTGACATACCTACAAATACAGAGGATTTGAACCATACACCAATATAACAAGGTCTAACAAAAATGAAACTTGGATAAATAGTATATTTTTCTTATCAGTCATAGCTCCATATCAATGATTAGCAGCTTCTGTGATAGAGGCACTACATAGATCCTGGGTTCAGTGGCCGGGGATGATGATCATTGATGCTCCATGGAAGGACATTGGAATCCATGCTTGGCCCAGGTGAAAGGTGATCACTTCTTGACTCATATTACCAACCTGGTAATTTCTCTTTTTGCAGAAAAGGTGGATTTAAACCTTTTACAGCACATTAATGCACTTTTTCTGTCTCAGGATACCATTCAGGATATCATACTACATTTAGCTGTCATGTCTTCTTAGGTTCTCCAATCTGGGACCATTTCTGTGTCTTTCTTTGTCTGTCATGACTTCAAACATTCAGATGCAATAGGATGTGAAAACGTTGGCTCTTTGATCTTCAGTACTAATACATTTTTTTTTTTTTGATAATTGACTCTCTCTGCTTGACTTATTTCACTCAGCATCATCTCTTCCAGTCCCTTCCATGTTGCTACAAAACTTGGGGATTCATCCTTTCTTTCTTTCTTTTTTTTTTTTACAGCTTTATAAACATATATTTTTATCCCCAGGGGTACAGGTCTGCGAATCGCCAGGTTTACACATTCACAACACTCACCATAGCACATACCCTCCCCGATATCCATAACCCCACCCCCTCTCCCAACCCCCTCCCCCCATCAACCCTCAGTTTGTTTTGTGAGATTAAGAGTCACTTATGGTTTGTCTCCCTCCCAATCCCATCTTGTTTCATTTACTCTTCTCCTACCCCCTCGACCCCCCATGTTGCATCTCCTCTCCCTCATATCAGGGAGATCATATGATAGTTGTCTTTCTCCGATTGACTTATTTCGCTAAGCATGATACCCTCTAGTTCCATCCACGTCGTCGCAAATGGCAAGATTTCATTTCTTTTGATGGCTGCATAGTATTCCATTGTGTATATATAACACATCTTCTTTATCCATTCGTCTGTAGATGGACATCTAGGTTCTTTCCATACTTTGGCTATTGTAGACATTGCTGCTATAAACATTCGGGTGCACGTGCCCCTTCGGATCACTATGTTTGTATCTTTAGGGTAAATACCCAGCAGTGCAATTGCTGGGTCATAGGGTAGTTCTATTTTCAACATTTTGAGGAACCTCCATGCTGTTTTCCAGAGTGGTTGCACCAGCTTGCATTCCCACCAACAGTGTAGGAGGGTTCCCCTTTCTCCGCATCCTCGCCAGCATCTGTCATTTCCTGACTTGTTAATTTTAGCCATTCTGACTGGTGTGAGGTGATATCTCATGGTGGTTTTGATTTGTATTTCCCTGATGCCGAGTGATGTGGAGCACTTTTTCATGTGTCTGTTGGCCATCTGGATGTCTTCTTTGCAGAAATGTCTGTTCATGTCCTCTGCCCATTTCTTGATTGGATTATTTGTTCTTTGGGTGTTGAGTTTGCTAAGTTCTTTATAGATTTTGGACACTAGCCCTTTATCTGATATGTCATTTGCAAATATCTTCTCCCATTCTGTCAGTTGTCTTTTGGTTTTGCACAGCAAAGGAAACAGTGAACAAAACCAAAAGACAACTGACAGTACTAATACATTTTTAAAGGGATGATGAATGAATTTTAAAAATGAGTCTAAAGATGCCTGTTCTAAATGCCCCCAAAGCATTCTGTATTTCCCAGGGACTTCATAATTGGATCCTCAGTCGTTCCCAGTTGTAATTGTAGGAGACATGAATGTTTTATGCCGCCCTGCCCTGGAAGAGTAGACGGTTTTGTTTAGAAGAGGTGAGGCTTACTCCCCAGTCCAAATGACATCCCGGGTTGCAGAGGTGGTGGTGGGAAAAGCCCCCACAAGCACTGTTTCCCTTTCAGAGCACTCCACAAGCTGTGCTCATGGCGTCAGGCAACTTCGACCCTGCTTGAAAACTGAATAGCAGAGAAATTGCCAGCTGCTCCATCTGAAAACAGTTTATTTGATTCCGCCTTCTTTTGCCACAATCTCTTTAGCTCAGCAAAGTTTACTCCTTTAAATGAGACAAAATATTTCAAGAGAATGTATGTTTGCAATGAGCGTGATAGAGTTACACTTTTTCATATCAAGGAGTTTGAAGATATATACTTAGCGATATGAGAGGAACTTTGAAAATGTTCTTTTCCTGAACTGATAATGTAAGAGATAAAAATCCAAACATTAACCTAATGTTAATGTGCCAGGATACCTGTATTTTGATCGGTCTCGGAAAGCATGAATTTCACTTCTCCTTTGCTATGTTATTTCTTTGCCTCATGGGTTTTTGTTTTGTTTTGTTTTAAATTTCCTTTCTGTCTGTTTCTGTCGAACACCTGGGGATGTGCTCTTAAAGGAGCACATCCTAGTCCTCACACCCCCAGTCCTTCGTAGAAGAAAGCAGAAAAGCCTAATAAACATAACCACACCTGTTGGTTAAAGATACATGTTACAGAAGATAAAACTGCTGCTCATTTAACTTTCCATGTTCACAAGATTATTTAAGGATTTGTTTCAAAAGAACTGCTGGAAATATGGAAACTTGACATCATCATAAAACTTGCTGAGATGCTAGGTGCTGGATTTACAAGTACACTCGCTCAGCACCGGCCCTGTGGTAGATAAGCCGGTTCTTGGCAGTCTGTCTGTAGCCGCTGAAATGTGTATGACGCTGGTATGGCCAGAAACTCAGTATAGCTTCTGATGGACAGCTCTGCGGCTCCCAGAACCACCGTACTGATGCCGTACAGCCTTCTTATTTGGGGGCAAAGGACTGAAGATTAGCCACCTTGTTGCTTACCATTAGTGAGATCCTGCTTCTGTCTCTACACTGTCCTAATAGATTCTAGGAAGAATGTGAAGAAATGAATTGAAAATTGGACCCATTTGTCAGTTTATTCTATAGCCAAAGTGCTTAGAGTTATTTTCCTTTTTCACTTTTTCCTCCTCCTCCTCCTTTTTCTTCTTTTTTTGGCTTTCAATCTGACACATTTTATTCTTTCCTTTTTTAAGCCTTTTATTTTTTTAAAATTTCATTTTTTAAAAGATTTATGTCTACAGAAAAACTGAGAGTCCAGACTCTTCCCCTATACCCATGCCCAGTTTCCCTGTTATTAACATCTTATGTGAGTATAAAACATTTGACACAGTTAATAAAGCAATATGGGTACATTATGATTAAGTAAAGCACATAGGTTATCCAGACTTCCTGTTTTTCCCTAATATTCATGTTCTTTGCCAGGATCCCATCCAGGACATCATACCACCTTGAATTGCCATGTCTCCTTATGCTCCTTTTGGGTGTGACAGTTTGTCATGCAGGTGTCCTTTGCTTTTGATGACTTTGACAGTTTTTTTTTTAAGATTTTATTTATTTATTTGTCACAGAGAGAGAGAGAGGGAGAGAGAGAGCATGAGCAGGGGGAGCAGCAGGCAGAGGGAGAAGCAGACTCTCCGCTGAGCAGGGAGCCTGATGTGGGACTCAATCCCAGGACCCTGGGATCATGACCTGAGCTGAAAGCAGACACTCAACTGAGCCACCCAGGCTCACCGGCCTTGACAGTTTTGAGGAGTACTGCTCTGGCACTTTATAGGATGCCCCTCTATTGTCTGATGTTTTCCTTACGATTAGACTGGGGTTACTGGTTTGGGATATTGAGATCACAGAGGTAAAATGCAATTTCCTGTTAATGTTGAGTTTGATCACATGGCAGAATTTGTTTTTGTCAGGTTCTCTAAAGTTACTCTTTTTCAGCCCCTTTCCACCTTGTTTTTTATTTTTATTTTTTTTAAGATTTTTATTTATTTATTTGACAGAGAGAGAGAGAGTGACCGACCATAAGCAGGCAGAGCAGCAGGCAGAGAGAGAGAGGGAAGCAGGCCCCCCACTGAGCAGAGAGCCCTACTCGGGGCTCGATCCCAGGACCCTGAGATCATGACCTGAGAAGAAGGCAGAGGCTTAACCCACTGAGCCGCCCCGGTGCCCCAACCACTTCGTTTTTTTTTTTTTTTCCAAAGGAACTTACTAAGGCAGCCCACACTCAGGGAGTGGGGAGTTATGTTCCCCCTTCTCAAGGGCCAAGTGTCTATATCAGTTACTTGGAATTCCTCTGCAGGAGAAATTTATCTCTTCTCCCCACTTATTAATTTCACTGAGTATTTATGTCAGTATAGATATTTATTTTATGCTTTGAGTAATAATCTGATACTACTTTATTTATTTTGTGGCTCAGATCATTGTAATTTTGGCCATTGGGAACAGTTTTAGTTGGCTCCCATGCCCCATTGACATATTCCTATTATTGTGGGGGGGGTATTTTGTTTGTTTTGTGTTAGCACTGCCTTGTTTTCTGGTGCCATAAGATACTCTAGGCTCATCTTCTCTATTTCCCTCTCTTATCCTTCATTCAGCTCTTTCTTCAAGGAACCCTGCTTTATTTTATTGGGGAATGGTATTAGAAACCAATATCTGGGCTTTAAGTGTGCTTGTTGCTAGTGGGGTATCATTATTTTTAGGCTTTTTCAGTGGACAGAGCAAAGAAATATATGTGTGAATCTTTACCTGTTTATATATATTATATATGTCAACACATAACCATCTGTCTATTAAGCTAAACAGGAGTTAATCCTGGTGAACTTTATTCTATTACCACGTGGATCATTCTAGCCTCCTTCTATTGCTTGTCTGTGAACTCCCGCTCCAGGAGTGACAAACCTGGATCCCAACATTGGCCATTCACTTAATTATTCAATTTCATTATAAATGTAGAACAGTATTGGACTTCTTACCCTGTACTCCCATGGGAAACAACTTCATCAACTAGAATACAGAATGTATGTTTAGGTCCTTTTGCTTTTAATCTTATAGATTCTCTTCATTCCTAAAGTTACTTAGGTCACCACCTCTTCTCCCCTCCCCCCTTCAGTGTGATTGTTTCATACATTTGTAATATCATTATATTCCCTTATTTGAGTCTGCATTCCTTACTGGGATCCTCTGGCCTCCTAAAGATTTTTTAAAATTTGCATGCGTTAAGGTTCACTCTATGTGCGGTAAGTTCTCTGGGTTTTGACAAAGCCATGTGTCATTTATCTACCATCGGAATATCACACAGAATAGTTTTACTGGCCTCAAAATCCCCTGTGCTCTACCCATTCATGCTACCCGTTCTCTGTAAATAAGTTAACCTAGAAATAGAATATCAATCTCTAACTTCCTGACAATGACACCATTTAACTTTTTAAATAATTGTTAGTATTATGAAACATACCTACAAAAGAGCATATCCGAGATGTATGTATAGTTTAACTAATAGTAATAAAAGTTTCCTCACCTTAGTGGTCTTTCAGAATGAAAAGGGTCCTCATTCCCTTTCACACCAGGGGTATGGAAACTTCCTGACTCCCAAGGTGACCCCTTGGCAGGATTGTTGCCTGGTTCTACCCATTCTTGATCTAGTGGGCTTTTCATTGCTCAGCTGTGAAATGCTGCTACATCTTTTAAAGAAAATATTTGACATTCATTTTGAACGAGGACCATCTTTCAAGTCAAAATAGGTACCTAATGATTATACATACCTCCATGCTCTATTACTTTTTGGTTGATACAAACATTCCTTTTTTTCTAGACCCTCAGTGGAGCAAAGGCCCAAAGATTTCTGTTTCATCACATAAGGAGGGAAGTAAGGGAATAGAAGTGATTCTAAATACTGGATATTATGACCTGTGGCTTTTAAATAGCAGCAGATTATAACAAAGGGCTACCTCGTATCCTTTACATCCTGGTGCTACTCAGAAATGGTCCACAGGCCAGCAGTATCAGCATCACCTGAGAACTTGCTGGAAATCCAGAATCTCTGGCTCTGCCACAAGATGCTGAATCAGAATCTGGATTTAACAAGATTCTTACGTGATTCATATGCATCTTTCATAGTCCAGTGTCCAGGATGCCTAATGAGATGTCCACCCAGCTCACATTTAGGGCACAGAAAATCATTTTCCAAATTCTAGAGTTTCATAAAGGAAGAAAAATAGAGTACTCTAGAATGTTGTTTTATCTCTTAAAATACTCTTTCTTACATACACACAACTAATGCTTTACTCCAAGTGATCAGTCAAGATACATGTCTGTATATCTTTGTCACCCTTTTGCTTACCACTGGAAGCTGACTTGAGATAAACGCCCAAGGCTGGGAGCCAGTTCTGTCTCTCACCTCTGCAGGATCCAGAGGAATCAACAGCCTATGAAGTTGCAGATTACACCAAGTGAGCTCCAGTTGACTTCATTCGGAGTCACTGTTAAATGACAGTTTTGAGACACACTGAATAAAATAAGGAAAACTATTGAGTCAGCAGTGCAAGTCTCAAAAATGAAATGCTGAAGGTGACCAAAAGTACGGATCTCAAATTAATTCCTGTGTCTGGATTTTTGATTGCCAATTATACGTCAACTCCTACAAGCTGTAAATTATGAATTTGATGGATAACGGCCTGTCAGCAGATGGACTTGAAGTAAAAATTGAAATACATTTCAATATATTTAAAATATATTTTGAACAAGTTGCTACAGCAGGATAAAATCCCTGTTCTGGATTGTCCCATCCTCCACAGTGACAAGGTGATTCTTTGTTGTGGGGGTAGACCTCTGCAATATAGGGTGTTTGGCAGGATCCCTGGCCTTTTCCCACCAGATACCAGGAGCATGTCCCACCCCCTACCCCCCACCCCCACCGAGATGTGATCATCAAAAATATCCCTAGTCAGGGCGCCTGGGTGGCTCAGTGGGTTAAGCCGCTGCCTTCAGCTCAGGTCATGATCTCAGGATCCTGGGATCGAGTCCCGCATCGGGCTCTCTGCTCAGCAGGAGGCCTGCTTCCCTCTCTCTCTCTCTCTGCCTGCCTCTCCGTCTACTAGTGATCTCTCTCTGTCAAATAAATAAATAAAATCTTTAAAAAAAAAAATATCCCTAGTCATTGTCAAATGTCACCTTGAGGGGTAAAATAGCCCCCAGCTGAGAACCACTGCCCTATGCCAATGTAAGTATTCACACTCAGGAAAAATGTCTGTTCCTGGCAGAATGCTGAGATCATACCATAGTGTATCAGACAATGAAGCTTCTCCACACTGGCTGGAAAGATCTAGAAGGCTGAATTTTAAGAGTGTGGGCCCTCAGTTAATAGGCTTGGTGTCTGATATCATTGGCAATCACAGTTTTCTGTTCTACCTCGGACATGCATTTATGGTTAATAGAACAGTTTCTTGCAGAAGGTCTGTGGTAGCTTCTACTGACTCTGGAATCAGGAGATCCTGGGCAGCACAGTCATGAGCCAAGCCAGAGTGCTGTTGGGATACGCAGAGCAATCAGTTCTCAAGAACAAAATGGTGACTTTTTCAGAGCCTCATAAGCATGGTGACTCTTGGTCTTGTTCTTCTTGACCATAGCCCTGGACTCCTGGGGACCGTTATAGGGAGTGCCTTAGTCAGTTTTGGCTGCTGTAACAAAATACCATAAGCAAGTAGAAAACGGAAATTTATTTCTCCTGTTCTAGCAACTGGGAAGTCCAAGATCAAGCCATCAGCAGATTCAGTGTCTGGTGAGAGCCTGCTTCCTGTTTGATAGACAGCCATCTTTTCCTCTGTCCTCATGTGGTGGAAGGGCACGGGACTCTTCTAGAAGGGCACTAATCATTCATGAGGGCTCCGCCCTCATGACCTCCTTGCCTTTCAAAGTCTCCACCTCCAAATGGTGGATCAGTTAAGACATAAGAATCTGTGGGAGACATAAACATTTTGTGTATAGTGGGGAGATAGAGTCAGAAAGTTAACTCCTTCTTAGCTGTGTTTAAGCAAAGCCCTCCTAACAGGTGCTCTAGGAAGAGGACAGTGTTAGATTAGAATCAAGTCCAATCATTATTCTAAAATCCTCCAGACTCTTAAGATTTTACTACTAATCCAGAGACCCTCCTTTCACAGAGCTAAGTTGACTGACAATAGCAACAGCCCCTAAAATGGCCTCTGGGAACTTGGCCTTCTTAAATCAGGGCTGCCAGGGCCCCTGGAATTCATGTAAGCCTCAGCTCAGACACGGTTCCTCCTGTCCTCTCAGCAGCCCAAGATTTGAATGTTTTTGCATGACAAATAATGTGTAAGCTTCAAGGTTTTTTGTTTTTTTTTTTTTTTTACAAACTTTAGTTGGATCACTAAGGTCATCTCTCTATCCCTCTGCTCTACCATGGACCCCTCCATTTCTTCTGAGTTCACAGCTATGCCCTCCTTCATTTCCCTGCCTGCTGCTTCTGCCCAAGACCAGTGCTGGTCTCCGTTTGTCAGACTGCTCTCCCGTTGACATCTAAGGCCCACTCCTTGCTCAGCTGCTTGGGTGGATGGAGACATGAGGACCACCGCTGCCCCATCCTCCCATCCTGGCGAGTCAGCCAGCCTCCTGGTGGTCCACCTGTGAACACTGATGTCCCCTCCCCAGATCTCTGTGCTGCCTCAGGGTAGTGGGGACTGTGCCTCACTGCTTCTCTTCACCTTCACGCCACTTACCTACCCTAGCATGTTTCTCATCATTTGCATGAAAATAGGGGAAAATTGTATCTTCTACTGTCCGATCTGGGCAATCATCCTCATTATTCATTGGTTCCATATTTGCTAACTTGCCTTGTTGCTAAAATGTATTTGTGACCCCCAAGTCAGTCCTCACAAACTGTTGTGGTCACATGGACATGCTCAGCATGGTGAAAAATTTGAGTTCCCAGCTAAGGGAGAGCAAGGTGACACTCTGCCTTCAGCTCTCATATGGTAAGCAATGACCTTTTCCTTGCCTAGGAGGTGCCCCATTTTTTGGATTTCTGTGCTTTTTCTTGGTGAAATCATAGTTTCAAGCCTAAGGGTGACAAAAACATTCTGTTTTGCTGTCCAAAGTGCAAGAAGGCCGTGATGTGCCTTATGGAGAAGATACTCATATTTGCTAAGTTTTGTTCAGGCAGGAGTTGTGCTGTTGGTCATGGGTTCAATGCTAATGAATCAAAAATGTATATTGAATAAGGTGTTTTTAAGCAGAATGACACATAAAACAAGATTATGTATTGATTGACTGATGCAAATGTTGTGACTAGAGGCTCACAGGAACTGAGCCCCATGTTCCCCCTAGTTGCAATCATTCGATATATGCTCATTTATTTTTCATTATGTATAATTGTTTCTATAGGTGCGCTCTTGAAGGATATGCAAAAAACCGATAACACTGATTGCTCCAGAGGGCAAATCTAGGTGGCTGAGTGAGGGGGGTGAGAGGGGACTTTTTACTGTAATACTTTTTGTGTTTTGTGCCATACTGTCATACACATCAAAAAATTATATTTAATTATTTAAAAGCAAATAGTAAAATGAAAAAAAAATGCAGTTAAATCATATTCCTTTTCAGTTTCAGCGAAACAAAGCAACTGCTGCTAAAAATCCAGCTGATTAAGTGACACCCAGACTTCTCCCTGGTCTTTACTGTCCTGCACCAGCTCCCCCCATGCTCTGCCTCCTTGGCCCTGCTTCTCAGCACCCCTCTGTGAATGACTCAGGTCTATTCATTGCTCCTGCAAGCGCCCTCAAATGGTCTTGCTGTCACTTACTCCACATTCTTATGAGAAATAGTCTTCGCCTCTCTACCCACAGTCTGTTTTTCCTTCAAAATCCTTAAAGGTTTCCCTGACCACTTCCTCCTTTCTCTGTTGGAACTACTTGGAAGAGTTCTCTGTCACTCAGCATCCACACCTGATTCTGTCGGCTGTCTTTAAGCTTCAAGTTTCTCCAAACCCATTACCAGTTCTTGAGGATGGGACTGGGGTCTTACTAATCTTTGAACACCTTCAATGCCTGGCATATGACAGACAATAATATTGATGGATTGGTTGTCCTTTATCATTCAGTACCAAAAGTATTTTTACTGAAGCCTTCATTTCTAAGTAAATTCACACCCGAGTACATAAAATTGAAACAAGCTTTAGGAGTAGCATGAAAGTTTTGTTTGGAGCTCTGGCAATGACCTGTAATTGTTCTACCAGAGGCATGGAAGTAGGATTGTTCCATCTATGAGGAGGGAAGCTGGAAACCAGGTTTTTACCTCCAATAAGTTACAAAGTGGGAAGAAATCTGAGTGTGGTTTTGGTGAGTTCTTACTCACCAAAGGCTGGGCACCATCCTGGCACCTAACATAACTTATTTTATTTATGTAAACCTATCAGGTAGCTGTAAGGAAGCCCTTTTCATCGATGAGCAAACAGAAGTTCCGTGCTAATCGAAGCATTAGGTAGATAGTGAACTGCAGGACTAAGAACAGCACTGGGGTCCGAATGCCTGCCGGCCCATGTTGCCCCTGAACAGAACAAACAAGCAACGCTCTGAACAAATATGAGTGAGAGTATTTACCCAAAAGGTAGAACACAGCGCAAGAGCATTTGGGATGGTCCCGAGCAAAGCACGGTGTAACTATGATACATGATCTAAGGCCGGGGGTGGGATGAAGGACTTTGCCCTCCTTCAAAGTACTGATACCAGCTGACAAAAGTTGTCAGTCCTGGCTGAATATCAAACTTACCTGGGGACTTAAAAAAATACAAATAAGAAATAAAATTAAAAATACAGACGGAGGGCACCTGGGTGGCTCAGTGGGTTAAGCCTCTGCCTTCTACTCAGGTCGTGATCCTAGGGTCCTGGGATTGAGTCCCGCATCAGGCTCCTTGCTTAGCAGGGAGCCTGCTTCCCTCTCAGCCTCTGTCTGCCTTTCTGCCTGCTTGTGCTCTCCCTCTCTCTCTCTCTCTCTGCCAAATAAATAAAATCTTAAAAAAAATACAGACAGGGAGGGCATCCCATCCCAATTAATCTAGGTGGGGCTCAGGCACTGGTACTTTTATAAAGCTCTCCAGAAGATTCAGTTCTGCAACCAGGGTTGATAATCACTGAGATGGAACAGTAGAGAGGGACAGGAACCAGAAGATTTCTCAGTATAGTGCTTTAAAATCTGGTATCCTTAGGGGTCCCTGGGGGGCTCAGCCAGTGAAGCATCTGCCTTTGGCTCAGGTCATGATCCCTGGGCCCTGGGACCAAGCCTCATGTTGGGCTCCCTGTTCAGTGCGGAGCTTGCATCTCCCTCTGCCTCTGCCTGATGCTCCCCCTGCTTGTGCTCTTCTCTCAAATAAATAAATAAAATCTTAAAAAAATAAAAATACAAAATAAAATCTGCTCCCCAACTCAGGAGGATTAGCCTCCCCTGGGACCATGTCAGACAAGCATATTCACACTCACTCACTGAATCAGAAACTGAGGGTTGGGGCCTCACAATTGGGTTTTCAGTCTTCAGGATGATTCTGATGTGAGTTAAAGTGTAAGGAGAACTTCTCTTCAAACAGGCAGTTCACTGGGAAGGGAATACAGAAAGTAAACATACAGAAAGATATTCAACCTCACAACTAGGGAAATCCACATGAAAATAGCAGGAGGTATACTTTTTATCTTTCAGATTGTCAACAATTTAAAGGATTGATTTTCTAGTGTGGCAGTTGGATACGAGAAACAGATACTCTCAGATATGACTAGTGGAAGGTAAACCAATGCAGTGACTTCGACTAGAGCAGAGTTTGCCAGATTATTTTAAAATTCAGAGTAAGCCTATTACATGACCAAGCAATTTCCCCTCTTAGCCTCTCTGCTAGAGAAACACTGGTACTGGGCAGAAACAGATACATATGAGGATATTCATAGTGTTATCATTGGCAATGAAGGGAAACTGGAAACAACCTGAATGTTTATCAGTAGAGAAATGGCTAAGCAGACTGAGTAGCACAGCCTTCTTGTGGAATACTATGCAGCAGGTAAAAAGGAATACGAGACTCCACACACATGGGGCTCTCCCTGAGACACTGTGGAATGCAGGGGCAAGTTGCAGAAATAGATATAAAACATGGTACCATTTAAGTTTGGAAAATCACACCCAAATGCTTTAATTTTCTCTGTGATTGCAAAATCATGAAAATGCATAGAAAGACCATCATCTCTGTAGGGTGCAACAGTAAGGGGAACAGACAGAAGACAAGCATAAAAGAGGCCTCAGACTTACCTATAATTTCTAAATGTCTTGTAAGATTTATGTAATCAAGTAGTTCTTGTGCAGTGAAAAACAATTTTTGAGAGTGCATTAAATACCCATGGCAATGTTGCCCTGAATTGATGATTCTTAGTCATTTTTTGGTCATGACTCCGGGAATTTGATGAAAATTTCACCCCCCGGCCCCAAATCCCACAAAGGTATGAAAGTTTTTGTTCAGTTTCAGGGAGTTTCTAGATACCCTCATACCTCTTAGGGCTTTTGGACCCTGGGTCAAGAGTTTCTGGCCTGCCTGCCCTTTGAGGATCCTGAATAGCTTTGCTTTTCCACCCTGGGCTCCATGGCCCCTTCTTCATCGTGCCCGTCCCGGAGGAGTCATAATGTCAGACAGCTATTTTTATTAGCGTCAGCAGCTCTTCTCCGGTGGATTAAATTTCCCCAGAAGGTAGGTTTTTGCTGACATCTTAATACTTGGAAAGGAGCGGATGATCCTTGAGGAGTGAGTGAATATAGCATATGGTTTGCTGAGCTGCAAACAGAAGCTGATCCATGTCAAGGAAGCTTCAAGTGTTATGCATTTGCTTTTAGACAGCATCAGGTTCTTTTTTTAAGTTTTGCAGTGTCATCCTCCCTCCACGCACACAGACCCTTTTTCAGACCCCTTCAGCTGTGAAAAGAGATTTTCTTTTCTATGTTTTTAAAGAAGAAAGGGGCAAGGAAATGGCATTTTTCACTCATAAAATTTTAATCAAATTCCCTTCTGCTATCCCAAAATGGTTTTTCAAGAATGAAGGCTTTTAATGGTCCTTTTTAAGTCTACTTTAAACTGTCTTAAATGGCAAAGTCAGTCCTCATAAATGTGAGGCTCCCTGGTAATCTATTTCTTATTAAGTCCCTGAGCTGCCAATAGATTTATGGTCCTTGTACACTGAGTCTCATCTTCAGTGTGCTCTGCATGCCTTTGCTGTCAGTGCCTTCCACACCACCTCCTGGGTGTGGGGGGAGCACTGCGGACACTCTCGCTGTGCCCACCTCAATTCCCAAGCACTTTTCACACCATGTCAGGACTGGGAGAGCCCTGGAGAGGTTGGCTATGAAGATCTAGCTTCTCATTGACTCACTTACATTCTAAGTAGGATATGAGAGTCTAGGTGTTGGATGCCATTAAACTGGAGCAGCCAAAGTGGGGAAGAGTGTGGATGTTCCTCAAAAATGTAAAAATAGAACTACCTTATGACCAGCAATTGTGCTACTCGGTATTTACCCAAGGAATTCAAGAACACTAATTCAGAGGGATCCATGCAGCATTATTTATAATAGCCAAGATACAGAAGCAATCCAAGTGCCCATCAACTGATGAATGAATAAAGAAGTGTGGTATACCGACACAACGGACTATTATTCAGTCCCCCCAAAAGATGAAATCTTGCCATTTGCAATGACATGGATGGAGCTAGAGAGTATAATGCCAAGCACAATAAGTCAGAGAAAGACAAATAACCTATGATATCAGTCTTGTGGAATTTAAGAAACAAAAGAAAGAAGTAAAGGGGAAAATAGGGGAGAGAGGCAGACAAAGCAAGAAAACAGACTTTTTTTTTAAGATTTTATTTTATTTATTTGACAGAGAGATCACAAGTAAGCAGAGAGGGAGACAGAGAGAGAGAGAGGAGGAAGCAGGCTCTCCCCTGAGCAGAGAGCCCAATGCGGGGCTCGAATCCCAGGACCCTGGGATCATGACCTGAGCCGAAGGCAGAGGCTTTAACCCACTGAGCCACCCAGGCGCCCCAAGAAAACAGACTCTTAATTAGAGAATAAACTGATGGTTACCAGAGAGGAGGGTAGTTGGGGGATGGGATTTAAGGAGGGCACTTGTGGAGGTGAACACAGGGTGATGCACGGAAGTGTTGACCGCTATACGGTACACCTGAAACAAATACAACACTGGGTGTTAGCTAACTGGAATTCAAAATAAAAACTTGAAAAAAATACTGTATGGTATTTTCTAAGAAGTGTTGATGGTCATTCCTTCAAATCAACAACAAACTAGGGGCTTTATTGAATAGGGATGCAACTGAATATTCTTGAGTCCTTTCTCCTCTTGGAGAATATTTTCTGCTGCCGGTGTTGGAGCCTTTCCATAGGCTGGTCCAGCCTGCCTTTCCAGGCTTACTGCTTGCTTCCATGAACTCTTGGGTTCAGCTGCTCTAACAACCCCTTCCTGCTTCCAGGTCCTTTGCTCATGCCTTCTGGCCCACCCTCACATGGCCCCAGCCACATTCAGGTTTTCTTCGTTCCTCATGATCTAGGTTCTACCTAAATTTTGCGGGTAGCATTTGCTGATGAACCCAGCTGACCATACTCACCCCCCTTACACTGCACGAAACTTTGTCTCTTCTGCTCTTCTTCTCTGTGGAACGCTGTACAGACCCCGCCCTCAACAAGTGTGTGCTGAGCGCTCACTACATTCCAGAGGCCTATGGGTTCTAGGGATACAAATGAGATCAGGTTGCCATGGAGCTACATTCAAGCGTGCGAAACAGAATCAGGAGGCACGCAGACGAATGCAGTCATTTCAAAGAATGAAGGAAATGAACCAGTGATATAGTGAAGTGAACAAGAGAGGGATATCATTAGATGAGATGCTCGGGGAAGGTTTCTGTGAGGAGAAAGCATTTGAGTTGAAATCTGTCTGGTCAGACAAAGAGCACTAGGCAGGAGGATCTGTACAAGCAAAGGCCTTGAGGCAGGAAGGAGCTTGGCATGTGGGCAATCATGGGTTTCCTTTGAAAAAGGGATTTTATAAGATGACTATGTCGCCCCTGCAGCATCTAGCCCATAATTAAGGCAATCAGATGCTAGACTGTTCTCTCCATAAGGGCAAATTCCATGACTCTCTCGCTTCCGTGACTACCAGCACAGGGATTGGTGGGATACTAGGCACTCAGATTGATGAATGAACCCTCATCGAGTAACTGAATGGCTCCTGTCGGTCCAAGAGCAGTTTTGGTCGCAGAGCCAGAATGGACAAAAGAGCTCCTTCGGTTTCCTAAATATGAGTTCTTGCTGAAGCCAGGCTCCGTCATATCTCTGTTACTATTTCATTCATGAAGTAAGAACAGACCACTTAACTTCCTTTTTGAGGAAAACCTATACTGTGAGAGAGCTCATATATAAATGTTTGGAACTTTTGGAAGCTGCTCAATAAATTCATTCAATTCCTACAGCATGGCTCAGCAGTGGGAAGCCGGAAGTCACTGTATATTAATTTTCCCCCCCGAGCAGCAGTAGGAATGCTGTGTGGCCAGTCCATGCCATTACTGCTGTAGGATTCCAAAGCTGGCAACCTCTTTTAGCTTTTGGAATGTGGATGAAGCATTCCATCATGCTAGCAGGACACTATTTTACCTTCCCCGCTGCTGAGTTTATTGTTGTAGTAATCCCAGGGCACCCGTCTGGCCCTTCTCTTGCATTCTCTCATGGAGAAGCCTGTGCCACAGTCATTCAGAGTAATCCCTACCAGGGTGCTGTTTTAGTGTATTGAGGAGGCTGTCCATTCATAGAAGCAATAACGTAGTAAGATCAGTTTTCAGGAGCATCAGGTGTAATAAAGAATGCAATCAAGAACTTTATTAAAATAGTGAACCTCCATGAAACCTCCCCCTTCCAGGCAACAGTAGTTGGAACTAGGCCTGCTTCAGCTTTCTGTGGAGATATAAGAAACATGGACTGCTCTGAATGTCTCTGAAATGCCTACGGATAATCACCTCTTTCCATGTTATGCTTCCTTCCAGGGTTACTATTTAAGATGATCAAACAGTGAAGAGGGGCGCCTGGGTGACTCCGTTGGTCAAGTGGCTGACTCTTGATTTTGGCTCAGGTCATGATCTTGGGGTCGTGAGATCGAGCCCCACATCAGAGGTGCAGTGGGGAGTCTGCTTAAGGATTCTCTCTCTCTCTCTCTCTCCCTCTGCCCCACCACTTATGTGCTCTTTCTCTCTAAAGTAAATAAATAAATCATAAAATAAAATAAAATGATAGAGATAGTGACTATTAGGTCAAACAGGGAAGTGGATGGAACACTCTGGAGCTCTTCCTCTGGTGAAACCAAGGCCCATCCCAGGTCCCTCTACCAAAGGGTCAAAGGTTTTCTAAATAATAAAAGCAAGTGCTTTAGCGGTGATATTTCCCAGGAAGAATTCTCAGCCCACACCTGTTTCCAAACCCCCTCTGCTGCTAAGCATGGCTGCTACTGACGGCAGCCCACACCTGAACACAGGTGCAGAGAACAGCCACACGCTAACCTCCTGTCACGTGACTCAGGGGCCAAGCGGGACTCACAACTAGGCTTTATTTGTGCACAGCAAAGGAGAACCTGGGCCGCGTATTTCTTAGCACACGACCTGCTTGTTCTCACCACTCAACCTGAAATGTCAATTCTGACAGTGACCTGGTGCAGCGGCCAGAGTTCACGATCATGGTAATAACAATGTATGATGGATGAGAGTGGGAAAAGGAGACAGAGGTTGAAGTCATAGAGTCCATACTCCTGGCTTTGCCCCTCTTTACCACTCCACTGTTCCTCCTGGAGAGGGCAGTGCCTGGGCTGCAGCCTGAGCTTAGACACAGGCACATGCTAGGACTGGTCCTAACCCTTTGGCTGATTGACTGATGGATTGAAGTGAGTTGGGGGCCAGTTTGGCAGCTGAGCTCCCTGAGTATTCCCTGCTGCACCAGTTACATCTCCAAAACATTGTCCGCCTCTAACATAAAAGGGCTTCTCACCTCCCAGCACCTGTATTAGGTAGGGCTTCTAAACAGGCAGCCAAGGGGTCTTGGTGAAAGCACGCTCTGCGGTCTCTCTGATCGATGCTGAACCCATTTTGGAATGAACCCCAAAGTACCCCTAACAGCATGGAGGCACACAATGAAGGATTATTGTTTGGCACACAGTTACAATTAAACTTTTTCCTAGTTGGTGTCTACTGATTTCCAGAAGAAGCAATTTCCCCTCTTTCTGAGAGGGCTCAGGAAGGAGGTTTGACCCTTAGAAGTCAATAGATGAGGAAAATTTCCTTGACTCATTCTGAGTAAAAAAGTCTTCCCATGGGTGCCTGGGTGGCTCAGTCAGTTGAGCGTCTGCCTTTGGCTCAGGTCATGATCTCAGGGTCCTGGGATCGAGTCCCGTGTCGGGCTCCCTGCTCGGTGGGGAGTCTGCTTCTCCCTCTGCCTGCTGCTACCCTGCTTGTGCATGTACTCTCTCTCTCTGACAAATAAAATCTTTAAAAGAAAATCTTTCCATTAGATCCTGTGTGTCATCAAATAAGTCTAGTTTTCAGCACATACTTTCCATCTTGGACTATTTTTCATAAAAAAAAATGTACAACTAGTAGGTTACCACATAAGACTGAGGGTTTGCTCAACGGACTGACACTGGTTCTAATTTAGCTTTTGCCTTTAATTCTTTCGTGATTTGGGTAATGTGACTTCAACCCAATCATTGTGAGCTTCCGTGTCTACAAATGCAAATGCAAAACAAGTGGCCTCTAAAGTCCTAATTATGTTTTCTAATTAACCTTACTTTCCCCCCTGGTTTAACTCACATTATGCATTCACTTACACTAGATATTGTAAGTTACCCAGCATGCACTGGTACAGTGGCACTAGGCTTACCGTAAAGGCCACCCAGCATGCGCTGGGCACAATAATACTAATAGGAACTCACTCTGAAGATGAGTAAGATAAGACAAGAGATGAAACAACTTTTGCCTGCACAGCGTCCAGTGGAAAAGACGGGCATGCACACAAATAATGAAGAGCAATATGCTAGAGGCTAGATTTGAGGGGGACACAAAAAGTAAATTTTTGTGAGGGGAAGAAAAGTAAATTCCCTCAAGGCTAGGAAAGGTTTCACTGAGGAGGGGACACAACACTAGCATTTAACCTTTTTAAAAATTTTTAAAAATTGAATTAAGTTAAATTAAAATTTCAAGTAGGCTCCATACCCAACATGGGGCTTAAACTCATGACCCTGAGATTAAGAGTCGCATGTTTCACAGACCGAGGCAGCCAGGCACCCCAACATGGGCATTTATTCTTAAAGGAGGCTTTGCCAGACAGAGAATAGAGACAAATCTGAGAGAAGTAATTGTCCAAGTGGTTCCTCTACAGGGTATGGCAGGGAACACAGGGCACAGAAGGATCTGGAGAGCTGCGTAGAGGTAAAAGACAAAGGGTCTTTGATCAGTTCAGGTCTGGGCACTATGAAACTGCTTGCAACCACCAATAAAACCCCAAAGGCTCTTTTGGTCATGCCCGAATATTACTGAGACCTGGAGAGCAGGACTTAGGAGGCAAGAGAGTGCACTTTGGTGTGCAACAGACTTGAGTGGTTTCCTTGGCTGCAAAACTTGCTGTAACTGTGGGTTTAGAAAATTATGAACCCTCCCTCAACCTCAGTTGCATTACCAGTGAAATGGCCCCAAGAGTAGTACTTTCTTTGTAGCTAGGAACATAAGAACAAGAGAGAGGTTGGACGTGACACACTCAACAAACGTTGACAGGTATACAGGAAGGACTCAGCAAATGTTGAGTTTGTAATAATACATGATTCGTGTTAGTATCTGATGAATAACATTCGATCGATAACAATTTCCTTGGGCGTCAGGGTCAGGGGAGAAGCTCAGGGTCTGGTAGATCAACTGAGGTCAGATAATCCCATCACTTGGTTTCTGAGAAGAGCCCTGGTGGGATTTACAGCTTGGGCCTCATGTCTCAGCCAGATTTGCAGCGTTGGAAGGACAAGCCCAGCAGGCTCATTCTGTCCTCAGATTTCTCTCCCCTAGGGATCAAGGAGAGGGAGCCCGAGCCTTGGATTATGAAGACTTGCATCTCCCTGTGTAAATGATAATGCCAAAGGTTCTTGGCACTAAGCAAGGGAACGTGTCCCCCATCCAAGGCTCCTTGTCCCCACATGGTGACTAGGTGCCTACTGATATTAGGCCCTGGAGACTATCTATAAGTTCTGTTTCTTTCCCCTTTTGTCCTTGTGTGCTTAACAGCTACCATATATAGGTGGGCACAGAGCGGTCTCTACTTCCTGGCAGTGTCCGTTGCCTTTAAAAGAGATTCTTTACTAGATTTTTTTTTTTTAACAGCAATATCATGTTCACTGAAAAACCAAGCAGAAAGTCAGAGAGTTGTCACACTCCGTCCCTCCCTCCCGGCCCTGCCACACACAGCGTGCCCAGTTATCAGCGTCCCCCAGTAGAATGGTACATTGGTTACATTCGACAAACCCACACTGAGGCACCATCTTACCCAAATCCCATAATATTCATGAGGGCTCACTCTTGGTGTTGTACCTTCTGTGAGAGTTGTTAATTTTTTCTTTCCTTTTTTTTTTTTTTTTTAAGATTTTAGTTGCTTATTTGACAGACAGAGATCACAAGTAGGTAGAGAGGCAGGCAGAGAGAGAGGGGGAAGCAGACTCCCTGCTGAGCAGAGCTGATGCGGGGTTTGATCCCAGGACCCTCGAAGGCAGAGGATTTAACCCACTGAGCCACCCAGGCGACCCTAGAGACTTGTTAATTTTTCAACCAGCAACTGCCTCAGGAAGGCCTGTCCAAATAATCTGGGGGTAATGCTGATTATACTATTTTCCCAATAACCTGTTTTGGAGAATAACATTTCAGAGTTGAAGTACAAAAGAAGGGAGAAAGGCATGAAGGCAGGAAGGCAGGAGAGAGAACACAAAGGAGCATCCCCTCATCCAACAAGTCCGAACCCCCAACCCCAAAACACTTAGGAAATTTGTCCCTACTCTTCTCCTGTTTCCTAAATCTGTCCCGCACCAGCCTCCGGGCCTTCCTCTTCTTGGAGAGAGAATTCTGTCTTTGAGGCTTTTCCTCGTTGCTAACCAGCCCCGCCCACATAGTTTCCAGGGCTACCTGATAGGGTCCTCAAACTATGATAGGGGCAAGTTTTTTGAACCAGAAGTCTCAGAAAGGGACTGGGACAACTCTGGAGAGATTTCTCTCAGCACCTAACATAACTTATTTTAAGTGCTCTTGCAAAGTCCTTGTAAGGAACCTAAGTCGGGCCTCTTGCTCTGACAAATGAAGCCTTGTGGGACGTTGGCTGTTCCAGGAGCCCCAGGCAAAACGCTGAGATGTCCTTCCAAACAGGGACCCAACAGCTGAAGGGCTCCAGTTACCCGAGAGGTGAGTGACACTTTGCCAGTTGGACTTTCTCTCCCACTTCACAAGTAGGGTGAGGGAGGTGGTGGAGAGTAGGACAGAGGAGAAAGGAAGGACAAGGTGGCGGGGAGTGAAGCGGGACTCCATGAGCCACAGCCAGCAAGCAGCCTGGGGAAGGGCGTGGGGCATCCTGTCCCCAACCATACTTCTGGCTGCGTGTGGCAGGGTCACAGGTGAGCTGCACCTTGAACCTCAGGTGCGATCAGTGATTTTATCAACCCAAATTACACAATGCCTCAAGTGGAAACCATTCTGGGTGACTCACCGGGGCATTAACGTCCTCTCGTGGCAAGTGACTGTTGGGAATGAACAAAGCCAGCCATCTGGGAGCTGGCTTGTGGAATTCATCCTGAACCTCTGATTCAGGATTTAAATTCGTATTAGGCTTTTTTCAAACAGCAAACGAAAACGCACACTCATTTAAATGCTTTGAGTTTGCCTTCTTTTGACTCATGGGCACGTTCTGTATTTCTATAAGACGAGTATGGGTTGTGTTCACATTGGTAAAAATATATCATCTTCAAATGTAAAAATCGACTTGGTAGGAAAAAATTTGAAAACAGTTTTGTAAAATTTTGTGAATTTGGTAAGATTTTACAGAGAATATGGTAAAGGGCTACGTTCCAAATTGTTGGCCTTAACTTGTGGGGTGGAGGTTTAATTGGAACAAGAGATGGGAGTTTGCCAACTTTTTAACTATCTCCCTATTGCTTAGATCATTCAAATGAGTGTATGTTACGTTTGTCATTCTTTAAGGAAATTCAAGAAAGAAAGAAAAAAAATTTTTTTTGCCATGTGTTTTTCAAAAGAAAATCTGTCCCATAAGGGAAACTCTCAATTCAATTTTTTTAAATGTATAAAATTTTGTGAATTAAATGTTATTTCCTTAACTCTTAAGCAGATCCTTCCTGCCAATATTACATGTGTCAGCCCACCTGGCGAAAGATGAGTTCTGCATTCATCCCTCAATATGGACCATACAGGCCTTTCTGCCGCAAGCAAATGTTTCCGCCAAATGGATTCAATATGTGCATTTAATTCTGAGCTTCAGTAGCTCAAGTGATTTTTTTTCTTTTACTGTGAAGTTTCAAGCTGACAAAGAAGTCTGGGAAATCATTTAACAAATATCCATGACTCACCATCTCGGTTCCACAGCTGTCATCTTCCCATATTTGCTTTAGACCTTTAAAATCATTGCAATTAATAATAGTAATAGTAGTAATAATAATAATGATAATCGTTCCTTATCTCCTGCCTTTATTGCAGTAGCAACTGTGTCCCTGAAATTAATGTGTATCTTACTGTCTAGTGTTTTAGACTTTAATTTTATGTGCGTATCCATGAATAATAGGCACCGTTATTTTATATTTTACCAAATTATACCAAAGTAGTATGGCTCTGTATATATGATTATTTTTGTTGTTTTTCATCAATTTAAAAAAAAATTTTTTTTATTTATTTGAGAGAGAGACAGTGAGAGAGAGGATGAGAAGGAGAAGGTCAGAGGGAGAAGCAGGCTCCCCATGCAGCTTGGAGCCTGATGTGGGATTGATCCCGGGACTCTGGGGTCATGACCTAAGCTGAAGGCAGTTGCTTAACCAACTGAGCCACCCAGACACCCCATCAAATTTCTTTCTTTTAGAGAGGTGTGGGGAGGAACAGAAGGAGAGAGAGAATCTAGCAGACTCCCTGCTGAGCATGGACCCAACAGGGGGCTTGATCTCACAACCCTGAGATCAATGAATGACCTGAGCAAAAATGAAGAGTCAACGATGCTTAGTTTACCAAGCCACCCAGGTGCCCCATCAACTCTTCTTTTCGTTAGAGGTTTATCCACATTGATACATTCATCGTTCTCAATGCTATGTACATCTCACCGTATAGCTCTTTGCGGTTTATTCATCCATTCTTGTACTCATAGACGTAGTTTCTTACTCAGACCACGATGTGTCTGGTTTCCTCTACTATAACAATTGCTACACTGAACTTCTGTGTCTGTGTGCTCTCGTGGACTTGAACCAGAGCCCATCCGAGCGGTGTCCTTGGGGGGTACCACTGGGCCATTGAAACATCTGCTAAATTTAAAGAGAGAGGGAGACATGCACACAAAGTCTTGGTCATCTTTGGGAAACAGGGTTAGTTAGGACCCTGGGTCATTTCAATTCCATGTGAGGCTGTGCTCCCCACTTCTTTTCACTATTTTTCCTCAAATTGAAAACTGGGAACCTTCCTCATCAGAGCCCAGATTAGGAAGAATTCGTTGGTCAGATCTCAGAGAACTGACTCTTCCTGAAGCAGAGTTTTCTTTACTTTCTCTGGAATATTGCATATTGATTTAGAACATGGTTAAACAAGCTCTCAAGGCCAATGAGCTTATTCAAGAAAGAAAATGTCTTGCTAAGTGGAATGGTAAATTCAAGATCCTGAGTTGTTATGAGCCAGACTAAAGGATGTCTCTGGGCGGTTACTTGGCAAGCATGCTGTGATGGTATTTTCCTTCCTTCTAGATCAATTTCAGCATGTTTCCATCAGCAGATTCCAGGTGATGGATAGGTGGCTTCAGTTTAAGGGTATGTTGATCACAGGAGTGACCTGTGGCCTTTCTAGAAGAGGTAAAATAAATCCTTCTGACATTGCTCCTTCCTGCCTCACTCCAACCTTGTCGTAAATCATTCCTCCCAACCTGAGTACTTCCCAGCACTGACAAACCCCCTGAGGGTCAGCTCCTACCTAGTACCTCTGGTCACCTGAAGTTTCTTCAGCCCCACATGAGGGGCTCACAAAGGTGTGCCACACCTGGCCCAGATGTTCCCAAGCTCCCCACTGCTGTCAGATCCCAGACCCTGTGGCACACACTAGCCATGATAGGCAGCATGAACTCAGGTGGCTTCCTGCTAAATCTGTTGCATTTTAACTGTTGTTAAAATGCATATGTTGGGCATATTTCACAACAGTTTATGGCGGAGGGCAAGGCTAAAGTAAGTATCGAAGCTCAGCCATTAAGTCATTAGTTTAAAAGGAAAAATATTAAATACATAAAGATGCATGTGTCTCTAGTGGATATTATGAAGATATTTTGCAAATGACTACATTTAGGAGACATTGCCTGAGCCAAATCATAGTCCAGCCCAGTGTACGATAAGTCACTGTGCTCACCTGAGCATTACACCTAGTAAGCGTTGCCTTCGGACACACCTCTTCAGTTCAGAGTCTCAGCTTCCCTGCCTGGAAAATATAGGAGTTGAACTAGGTCAGTGATTCTCAGCCCAGCCTTCACCTTTGAGTACTTGGGCAATTTTAGAATTACTGACGCCTGGCATTCTGCCGACAACTCAGTGAATGTCTCTAAAAATTCCAGACAATCGGAATTTTTAAAAAAACTTCTTCGTGTGATTATGTGCAGGCAGGATTGAAAACCGGCAGGTATAATGATGTCTGGCCTTCCTCACAGATCTAGGATGAATTGATTTTCCTGATCTCATGGGTAAATTATAAAGTACTGATTCAGTGATGGAGGAGAAGGCTCACTGCCCGCTCCAGGCTCTGCCATAACAAGGGTCCGTATTTAACCCCTGGGCAGGCCTGGTCCGCATGGGTGTCTGGAAACTCCCTGAGGAGTTTTCCGTGGGTCTTACCTGTCCCTACCATGGTTCGTGGTCTAGAGTAGGTGCTTAATAAATGTTAGATGAAATAATGATAGATTGAAGTTCAAGAACATATTTTCTGAAGACATCTAGGACTAATAAGTTCACCAGAAATTAGTAACCAAACTCACAAGAGACTAGTTTTTATGTCTGAATTCCAGTTTATTTGTTTCTAACCAACTGAGCCACCCAGGCGTCCCTCCAGTTTATTTGTTTCTAAAAGGAGCTCTCAGGGTCCAAGTCGTGGAACCAGTCTTTGTTCCAATGCAATCTGTTCGTAGTGAATGAAATCAGAAGATTACTCCGTGAGCACAAAACAGATGTTGGATCTTCTTACACACCACTGTTACCAAGTTTCAGGGAGCTGATGGCCTGGCCTCCATTTTTTTAAGGCTCTTTCAGTGTAAAGGGTCAGGGTCAACCACCCGGAACCAGAGTGCCTTTCAGACCTCCCATTGACACACTGACAGATGCTCATTGTGCCATTTTCCCTTTTCAAATATTCATGTGGACCCCCACCGTGCCATGCATTCTCTTTACCACAACAGTCTCCCAAGTGTTGGGGTGGCTCATGTTGAGGTTGGCTGCTGGCCAATGACATACTCAGGCCAGGCACTTTAATCTCCTCCATAAGGTCACTCCAAGTCACTCTGCAAGATGGGTTACTTCTGGAAAGCTGTCCTGTAGACAGCTAATCCCATCCTTCTTGCAGCTTGACTTACAGAGACGGCATCTGCTGACCTTTCGTTTGGGAGCCATCTTGTTTTGAGGCCAGTAGTGCTTTGTCCACCATCTACAATTACTTCAACTAAAAATACTTTGGAGTGTGAACAAATTTCAAGGGGACTCTGCAGCCTGGGCTGTGTTCCTCATCATTTGCTACCGTATTTCAAAGCAGTAGCCTTTTTACTGTACTAAAGCAGCATATTACCAGCTAGACCAAGATTTTATGTGGTAGTTGTTTAGAAGCCAAACTTTATGCTGAACCTTGCAATGATGTTGCCTTTTCCCCATGAACATACCCGAGAATCACATTGCCTGCAATTTCCCTGATACCACTGTCACCACTTAGCCTCCATGTACAGAATTAGCCACCTTCCCTGCGCACCATGCCAGTGTTTCACTTTCTTCCTGCCAGTGTAAGTTTCCATCCTTCTGCGTCAGCCATCATCCTACTATGTGCCACCACCACCTCCCGTGCCAGTCGTAAGGTTGGTGAGCTCCCACATACACCTAAGATCAGAGGGACAGCGACGTACTTGTGTTACCCAATGGCTGGTGTCTGGCTAACGAAAAGCGTGGAACACTGAACTGTGGATCTATGTCTCCATCTGTGTACGCTTTTTTTTTTTTTTTAAGATTTTATTTATTTATTTGACGGAGAGAGATCACAAGTAGACAGAGAGGCAGGCAGAGAGAGAGAGGGAAGTAGGCTCCCTGCTGAGCAGAGAGCCCCATGTGGGGCTCGATCCCATGACCCTGAGATCATGACCCGAGCCGAAGGCAGCGGCTTAACCCACTGAGCCATCCAGGCTCCCCTCTGTGTACGCTTTTGAGTCAATGAGCTATGTGAGTGTCCCTGAGACGCAGTCCTGATGTGGGGCATAAATTTATTAGACTCTGGCACTTGCTGCCCCGTTTCTCTGTGTGTTTAAATAAGAAAAAGAAATGTTTCCTCGATATAGAAATGTTAGAGTAACTCTGAGGGCTTGCTCTTATGGTAAGGAAATCCTTCCTTAAGATTAATGTGCATTTCTCCTCCTTTTAGTCTAGTTGGAACGGGGAGGTGTGTGCCTGTATGACCTCGCACACCAACAGAACATTTCGGGAAGGATATACAAGAACCTGGAAATAGCGATTACTTTAGGGAAGGTGACTTGATGAACTGAGGTAGGAAAGACACATTTTCCATTTTAAAACCTTTTGTGCTGTTTTGGACTGCTTCTTCATCCATTAAATAAGAGATTATATCTGAAGGATCATATGGTCTTCTGGGCCCCTTTTCCAAGAGCCCGTCATTCTCTTGGATTGAGGGTATGTTTTATATTTCCTTCTCTAATCTTTTTAACAGAATTCAACTATTCAGGCTTTATTAAAAACACCTCCTTTCTCCAGCACTGCCTGAGAATGGTATTTTCCATGCTGTGAATTCTCTAGGTAAATGAGTCTAATCCCTTTATACTGCTAAAGTTTGGAATAACTTCTAAGGGAATATTTCTAATTATTTACATTTATCACATACCTTCCGACCTCCCTTGTGTCTTTGCAGCTTTATAGAGATAGAGTTCACAAGTCACAACGTTCACCTATCCAAAGTTCAGAGGCTTTTCGTATATTCACCGAGATGTACAAACATCACCACAGTCTAATATTAGAGCATTTCAACACCCCAAGACACTCCATCCAATGGAACAGTCACTCACTAACCTATTTCTGTCCCTATGGATTGGCCTATTCTGGATTTCACCCAGATGGAATCCTACATGTGGTCTTTTGCTTCCGTCCTCTCCCACAGAATAAACAGGAATTTACCATTTCCTGGTGGTTTGGGCTTCTTATCATTGACAGTGTGCTCACAAGAACCTTGAGGCTGCTGAGGCAGGGAGGCTGTTGGCCTCTAGATTCTATGGTCCTTTTCGAGGAATGGGACTTCGTTGGTACTCTGAACCTCAGGCCATCAGGTGACCTCTCGAACACCTTGTCCTATGACCTTCGACTCTCATTTTAACAATCACGTCCTCTCTGATCCTCCCACGTGGGCAGATTAGTTCTCATTAGTACATAAAGTGCATGAGACCCCCGGTCCACGTGGCTTCTCTTGACTGTGAACCTCTCTGGTGCATTTCTGTCCTTCTCCTGGAGTGACTAAAAGGGCTGAGATCTTCCCTTCTTTTATTGCTGTCTTGAGTATCTTGTATCATTCAGTCAGCTAAATTCCATCTTAGAGATAAATCCCCCACAAGGATTTTATGATCTCTCTGGTTTAAGTGGCGCTAAACCCTCTGATTCCTTATATCCTTCCTCTCCCCTTTCTTAAAATAGTCTGTAGTTCTCATGGCAAGGACTCGACTGACTCCCGTTTTTCTAAAGCTGTATAATTGTGAAAGAACACTTTCTCGTATTTTCCTTGAAGGAGTAATGCATAATCAAAACGTTCTCGAATTCGAACCTCCAGCCAAGGGTGGGGCAGGGGAGCCCCTAAGTCAACAAGGCAGGTGACTGCCAAGTCCAAGAGTATTTGCATGTCTGGCTCAGAGAGAGGCTATTTGACATCTGAACTGTCCTGGAAGTAGACTCTGTGAGTGTTTCCTTTACATTTCGGTAGGAATGGTGTGAAAAGGGGAAGAGCCTCGGGCCTGGGTGAGACCGTCATAAGGGCTGACTGAGGTTTGAATCCGTTTGGCGGGGAAGGAGCTGTCGCCATTCTGAATTTAGCTAGAGGAGCACAGCAGGGTCTGACCAGGAGTGCGTCCTGGCAATTTGAGATTTCAAGGTCAGGATAGTGTGGGGGCAACCTTGCGGCGAGCAGCTCTGAGATGTTATGATCTGGAGGCCCCAGAAAATTCATTCCGTGTCGGGGAAGCCACCCCTTCTTGGCCTGCCTTGGGCAGGGAAAGGGTGGCAGAGAGGAGGGTGCCTGACGCAGAGCAGATGGTAAATACCAGCCGGTGACCAGCTCTCTGGTGTGGAGCCTGGAGCGGCTGGTTGTATCTCTCTGACCCGAGCAGCTGAGAAACAGCTTTGGTGTAGGGCGCAGCAGGAAATGCTGTAACTTCAGGACTAATGGGCCACAGGTGCACATGAGTGAGTGGCGAGGAGCAAAATGGACAAATGGATGGGCCAGTTCTGCTGGGGGAGGTGAGAACAGCGGCTGAGCTCCAAGACACTGAAGCGGCCCCATACTACAGATGGGCACAAGATGTTGGGGCCAACATCTTGTGCCCATTTGTAGTATGTAGGGGGCACCCTGTTCTGGCTTCCCTGGTACCAGGCGGCTCGGCTGAGGGCAGATCTGAGCAGATTAGCAGACAGGGTAACCCCAGGCTCACCTGGAGGCAGCCAGAATCTAGGCAGCAGCCCCACAGCTCTGCTCTGCGGGGCCTGCCTCCCACCGGCCTGGAAGCAGGCCTTCCATATGCGGCCCGCCATTGCCCTCTGGTGGTCACATTGGTCAACGCTCGCTGGTTTAGAGGGAGCCTCCTCTGCTTACAACTTCTTAGCAGATGCTCTGGGCATTTGGGTTTTGGGACCAATTTAACTCATCGACATGAGCTGCTATGTGTGAGTATAATAAGCAGGGGAGAAACGTATTTGGTGCGTCTGTCTGCTTCCGACCATTCAGTTAGTCTTTAAGAACTAACATGCTGGGGCACCTGGGTGGCTCAGTCATTAAGCACCTGCGTTCAGCTCAGGTCGTGATCCCGGGGGTCCTGGGATCGAGCCCATGTCGAGCTTCCTGCTCCGCGGGGAAGCCTGCTTCTCCCTCTCCCACTCCCCCTGCTTGTATTCCCTCTCTCGCTGTCTTTCTCTGTCAAATAAATGAAGCCTTAAAAAAAAAAAAAAGAACTAACATGCAAACACAGTATGTGACAGGCTAGGCCCTGCATTCGTGTCTTACTACTGATCTCTAGGACAGGGCCTGTAATTCCTCAGGTTACAGATGAAGAGTCTGGCTCAGAGAGGATGTTGCCCTCTTGCTACAAGAATATGACATTCAGTTCTGGGTGCACTAACCTGTTAACAATGGTGTTGGCCCTGCTGCCGACCCCAGCCTCGGACCATGGGAACGAGAAGTGAGAGGGCAGTGGAGGGGGTAGAGGCACTTCTATTTCATTTTATGTCTTACAAATATATTTTAATAATGAACATATATTATTCCGAGAGAGGAGGAGGAGCAGAGGAAGAAGGCCAGAGAGAATCTCAAGCAGGCTCCCTACTGAGCCCAGAGCGTGGCCTGGGGCTCGATCGAATGACCCGGAGAACGTGACTCCTGCAGAAATTATCTCAGACACCCAACCGACTGAGACACCCAGGTTCCTCCCCTCTCTACATTTTTAAATTTAGACTAAGTCCTGGGTGTTGCAGGTGATGAAGAGATATTCCCAGCCAAGCACAATCTGCAGAGGGTAACCGGGAAGGAAGGGCAGGGAACAGGAACTGGGGCTCTGCTCCTTTGGTAGACACGGTGTTATAGGAAATGGTAGCTGTTTTGTGATTCCCCACAGAACCAGGAGAGCAGGTTTGTTCTGTCTGTTTCTCCATCTTGCAGACCCAGGACCAGAAGGATGGATCTCTCAAGGCAGAGTTCAGCCTTCTGTCAAAGCATCTTGCCAGCCCCTGGGGCTGCCCACCCGTGTAAATGGTGACAGGCGGAGGCAGGCTCTCAGAAGGGCTTGGCCTGGAGGTCACGGGGAGGTTTGTACAGCGGAACCACTGCTGGGTAGAAGATGGTTCTGAGTCCATAAAACCTGTGATGTCCCTCCGCGCCACCCGCCCCCCGCCAGCCTGTGATCCCAGCAGCCAGCAGCAGTACCCGCTCCCGCCTGCAGGTGGCAGCCCCCGCGCAGTCGGCCTGAGCCTGGTCGGGGCGGGTGTCTTCCACCTGAGGGGGCTTAGAAACTCATGGGGACGGAGGGGCTGGGACTGCTCCCCCAGAGGTGCAGGCGTCCCTGGCCATGGGTGTGGCCCCGGCCTGGGGTGCTTAGGCAACCGGTGCTTCTAGAGGGAGGTGGCCGGCGTTGCCATTGGTTTCGTGGGCCGGTCTTCTCTCACTGAAACCTGCAGGGGCGGAGGGTGAGGTGTCCCCCAGATGCTGTGACAAACACTGGGGCACCCCGGGACGGGGGGGAGGAATGAAAAGTTTCCTCCCAAAACGAGAGGGAGAGGAAGGCGCAAGAGCTCAGCCGTGCGCTGGAGGAGGTGGTAGGCGGTGATAGCTCCAGCAAACAGGCCAGATCAAGCCATGCGGGGCCGGGGAAGGTTCTAGAAGGCAGGGGCACGCGGGCCGCCCTTTCTATAGGCCTTCGAGGCTGGAGCACAGACCGCGTCTCCGCGGCCCGGGCGGGGCGGGGTGAGGACGGTGAGCGCGGAATCGGGAGAAGAGACAGCGGAGTCCTTGGTAATGAACGCGATGAACGTGCTGCAACGCCATGGGTTTCCCGTCGGATTGGAGGCACGGGAACCCGCGATGGGCAAAGAGCGGCGTTTCAGGTGAAGACTGGGCTGGTATTGGTGTGTTCTCCTTTGGCCTTGGCTTCCCGAGGCGGCACGGAGCCTGCGCAGGGCTTTTCTAGCAAAGCGCTTGCAAAGGACATCGGGGTGGGGCTCCCCCCCCCCCGCTTCCGCCGCCCCCACCGCTGCCCCCAGCACTCGGCCAGAGCGACCCAGCTCCTCTGTGGTCCCTTCCTCCCACGGGGCCCGAGGTGTCGGCGGGGAGCAGTGGCGCCCACCTAGTGAAGACTGGCCCAGCGCATGGGATGTGGAACATCTGCCTTGCCGGACCCCACCCAGGGCTTGGCGGGTGGCCGTTGTGGCAGGGCAGCCCGGCACTATGCGAACAGGCGAGTCAGGACACAGAAAGTGTGCGGTAGTGTCGCTGGGGCTCAGTCCCCACGGGCTGGGTACCCCCAGGCGGAAAGTTCCCATGACGCAGTCAGCTGGGCTAGACCTGAGCGGTGGTCTCGAAGCAGTCACTTCCCCTTGTCCTTGTTTACGATTATGAAGGAAACTGGGAGCAAAGCTCACGCTGAAACTCGATTTTGCTACTGCTGCTCCGGTGTGGCTGCAGTGCCGAGGCTCCGTGTGTGTGCAAGTTTGAAAACGCAGGGTATGAGGGTAGGAACTGAAGTACCAAGGTAGGCAAGGAAGTAAGTCACAACGTCACAAGTCCTACTTAGAGGGGGTCAGGGGAATATGAACGTGTCCCCAGAGATGTGTACAATCAGGAGGCAACCTGTGGTGGATACCGATGACTAGCTGGGGCGTGTGGGTGTCAGGTGTGTGTCTGGGGCCTGTGCACTCAGCCCAGGGGCAGAGGGGGCCATGGATGGTGTCTGTGCAGAGCAGGGACAGATCGGAGTCGTGTTTCCAAAAAAGCCTAAGGACTGAGCTGTAGGAGCCAATGTGAGTAGACTCAGCTGTGACGTTGGTTGCCTTGAACCCTAGACTGTTGGCCAAATGGCTTGTGACCTGTGTGTAACCCAGATCACCACATCTTCAAATCACTAACCTTTAATGTCCAAATAGGGGCTTGAGTCAAACCATACAAGGCAGAAGAGCCTAACAAACTTGCTTCTTCCTCTTGCTGCAGACCAGGATGGATATTCCCACTGTCTTTATCTCAGAGGCTCAGAATGATTTAAGCACACAGGACTGTTAATTTGTCCTTACAGAGATGGCTAGAGCACACGTGCGCACACACGCACACACAGCCCATGTTCATCTTCAGCCGCAAATTTCAGGCAATGAATCAAAAGCAGTATGTCACCCAGGATACGAGGCAAAATAGAGCTTCAATGGGAGAAGGGTGGGTGGGACCCAGGCCCAGGGAGCTGTGTGTGCCCAGTGCCTGGGGCCACGGGCAGGAGTTCCAATCCCAGCCTATGGAGCTGTCTGGGGTTCCAAAGTTCAGGGCCCCTCATCGTTGATGAGACTTACTTCTGGCTTGAGGGCAGCCCAGCTGGCGTCACCACTCTGAGCCTTCCTTCAGGGGACACAGAGGAAGGGGAGAGAGGAAGGCACAGAAGACACTCTCTTTAAGGCTTCCCCCAGTACAAAGGACCAGCCAAGGACCACAGCTGACGTGTTGCTCTTCCCGGAGGGGATGGCCTCCTGTCATGTCCCACAGAACCCATTTTTCAGAAGGTGAGAATGAACCTTGCGCAGCAGCACACTTCTGGCCATGGGGAGATGAATTGCGGCCACAGATCTTATCAGGCACATTACTGGTCACCCGTTACACTACACTTAAGACCTTGTTCCAGTCTGGATTTACTGTGGGACTGAAAGCAGGTCACTTGTCAGGTAAAAAACCGGGTCATGTCTAGCTCTCCAACATCATCCTGTATGTCAGCCGGCTGACGGCCTTGGCTGCCTCGTGGGCGGTGGGTGGAAATGATCCGGGTAGTGTCCGTCAGGACGGTGCCTAACACAGCGCCCGGCAGGCGTGGGCAAGTTCTCCTGTCTTCCTTCAGCAGCACGGTCAGGAGCCAGGCGCCCAAGCCTCGGAGTGGGGGATGAGAGGGGCTCCCACTCTGCCTCCTGCCTTGACTGCTCAGTGGGCTTCTCCCGGTGAGAGTTGTGACTGAGCAGAGAGTGTACCCCACCCTCCACAGCCCAGAGAGGGGCTCCCATCCCCAACCTACTCCCCTCCCAGAAACCTGCAGGCCCTCCAGCGTGAGGCCAAGCGTGGCTCAGACAGCCACGAGCTGGCGGGCCCCCTGGGGGAAACAAAGAAGGAGGAAATCAGAGCTCCTGGCTGAGGACGATTATTCGGAAAAGCCGGCTTTTGCCCTGGGAATGGAGCCAGGATGCCCTGTCTGCCACCGACTGAAGGAGAAAAGCAACTGAAGCTCTTCTGCCATTATGATTGCAGGATATGCTGAATTTCCTGGGCACGGGATTGGGGGAAATACAGTGGCACTCCCTACACGTCAGAGGGAATGAGTAAACAAAAAAGCCGTGGGGCCATATTCAGCCCATCACCTATTTCCGGATGGCTCATGAGCAAAGAATGAATTTTGCAAAGGGGCACTCACAAAGTACGCCTTGCTCTTCAGGCCTCAACCAGCCTGTTGCCCACGGGACAGAAACCCCCAGGCCCAAAATAGGCACAGCGCTACGGAGGCTAATCGCACCCAGAGCTGAGGCCTAGCCCTGTTTGGAAATGTATGCCCACCCCGCTCCCTGCCCTCCCCACTCTGAGCCTTGAGGCCTCAGGACAAGAGTTCTCACTCCTGTTCCTGCGCTAGCCTTCTTGGGGACATCTGCTTCTCCTAGTCCCTGTCCCTGGGCCCCGAGCAGGCAGTTGGTTAAGTGATAGATGAAGAAAGGAGCATGTAAAGAAACTTCTAGCAGCGGAGGGCTCGGGCCCTGGAGCAAGGAGCTATGGGACTCCAGCCTTCGCACCATAACACCCTCCCTCAAGGGCTTCCTCTTTGATACCTGATTCTCTCCTCAGGCCTAGGAGCCAGTGTGAACTGTAAACACGCATTGTTTCAGAAGGCCAAGAAAATCAAGTTCATGGGTAGGATGGCTCATAGATTTGTAAAGAGCCCCCCGCTGGGGTGTTACTCTTAATTCCAGATCCTGGAGGCAGAGGGTCAGTATAGAAAGAATGTGTTTTCCCCAAGGACGCAGATTCCCACCAGTTCACTTTTCTGCTGGGAACTCAGCTCCGTAGGGGCCCTGAGCTCTTGCTGTGCATGGAGGCCTGCACTCACTGCTGATGGGGTGGACTTGCTTACGGTCCATAAAAGCGTGTCACCCCTCGCCTTCCTCCATGTCCCTTTACCCCTGGGTTTTGTGTTATTTCTCATCATTATTGTCCGAGTACTTCTATTTCCTCTCCTGTCCTCAGGGACGCAGGTTCCCTCTTTCTTCTACCTTTCTGTGCCTAGGTCACTGGGTGACCCGTGTTGGTGACACTGTCCACTTTCTGTAGCTGCCACGACTCTCGGCAACTAGTGTCGGGTTTCTGGGAAAGGCGGTCTAAGGGCATCTGCTAACCTGCTCTGCTGACTCTCTTAGGACTCCCGAGTGAGGGCCACATCGGATTTGATAAAACACGGAGAAGGCCCACAAATGCCCAGGTGGTGGGGCTTCTTGCTCCTCGTCGCCATGGAAAGCCTGAAACATCTCAGCTAAAAATAATCGGTGCCACCCTGGGCCCCCGGCTGCTGGTGGCCTGCCTCGAGGGGCAGGAGAGTCTCCGGAATGTCTCAGCATTGCTCAGGGTCACAGGAGCCCCGCTCGGCGCCAGCAGGCAGCCTCCGACGCTCTTGGCCTCAGCTGCTGTAACAGTGGGATTATTGGGGCAGAATAGACGGCCGTGCTCTGGTGGTTTCCTCACCCCACATTCCCAGGCGCACCTTGCTTTATTAAGGCTCTCAGCTGTCATGGGGATCCAGGCGTGGAGAAAAGGAGAAGCAGCCCTCCACCAGCTGCTGGCAGGCCGCGAGCAGCCAGTGTGCCCCATAAGGACATGTTACTCTTATTAGAAGCTGTGTCCCTCGCGTGTCCTCAAGAAGGGGCCATCTGCCCATCAATAAATCAAGATCTCCTCTGTTCCAAATAAAGAAGGAGTCTAACCGTCTTAGGTCGGCAGTCCCTTTATAGTTGACGGAGACTTTTTTTTTAATCCTGTGCTCGAGCATGTTTTGCCTTGTGTAATTAAAAAATGATAAAAGGTAATAGAAATGAAATCTGCTGAGAGATTTGAGGCTCAGTAAAGAATCCAGAGAGTCCAGGTTTCTGGATAGTGTAAGGATTACTGGGGCCGGGGACACAAATAAATTCTATGCCTAGGTCCCAGAAAAAAAAATACTAGAAGAGGGAGGCCAGTTAGCAAAAGGAAAAGTAATCTGAAATGGCCCTTAATTTGGAGGTGGGGGGGTTCCACCTGAAGAAGTGAACCAGAAACGGAGGGACCTGTGCACCCTTTGTGGTCATCCGGTTTGGGGGCTCACGTCAGAAGGGCCAGGAGATACCAAGAATGAGCCGAAGAGCACCCAAGTTCCTGCTGCACCGTCAGGTGGCCGAGGGATGGCAGGCTGAGATCCACACAGGCTGAGCTGGTGGGCAAGAGAGGGTTCAGGTCGATGCCTGGAGGATTTAACACACACAGTCAACAGTCAGCAAGACAAAAAATGCACCTCGTGGGTTTCATCAGCCCAATTCTAACCCACCTCTGCCCACGCCCCATCTCCCCTACATCCCCAGTGTTTCTCATGTCTGTTTTGCCAGATGCTCTGGTAGGCAGTGGTTGGGGTCTAAGAGTTTTGGGATCTAGAGAGCTTCTCGTCTCTGCCATTTTGACCCGGAGCATATCCTCTACTTCAGTGTCTTCATCTGTCAAGCAGGGGGCATGGCCCCGCTCGTCCTCACCGCGCTGGTCCATGGATGACGTGGGGGCTACGTGCTGAGAGCCCACGGCAAGAGTCAGTAAATAGAGCCTGAGATCATCTTCGTCCTCCCCATTCCTGGGCAAGGCTTCCCCTCTCAGGCCTTCTACGGCCCCATCAAGTCCTTATTCCGAATTTGGAAGGATATCGTGTTTCATTTTCTAGAGTAACAAGGCTTGTGTCTTCTAGAGTATATATAGAAAACCGACCCTCGCTTCATGGAGCAGATACACTGGCAACGTTGGGTATCACGTGAACTCTTAGAAAATTAGTTTTTCCATTTCATCCTTCACTAAATGGGAGCCTACTAGAGACAGTCATGGACAGCTTCCAGAACCAGCAGCTCACCTCCTTCGTGAGAAACCCCGCACGTTGCTGGTAGGAGACATTATGGGATCCCACGACCCCAAAGGTTTCATGTTTGTGGCCCCACGTCTGTTAAGTCTGGAGTTCTAGAGAATACATTTACTTCAAAGATGGCCCTTCCTTCCTCCTTCCTCTCTTCCTTTCTTATCTATATCTGAGTATGTGTTTTTATAAGGACTATTTCAGAAAGTCATGTTAATCATAATATAACATTATACCTTGAAAATGAGCAAGAACCCTATAGTGCTATCAAATATCGGGCCAGGATTCAAATTTCACCAACTGGGGTGTGTGTGTGTGTGTGTGCGCATGCATACACAAGGCCCATGCAGCCCATGCAGAGCAGTCGGTGGGTAGGTCTGTTAAATATCTTTAACCTCTAATTCCTCCTTCCATTTCTTTTGTGTATTTTTCCTTGCAATTTATTTTTGAGAAAACTGGATTTTTTTTTCTTTTTTTCAGTCGACTTCCCACATCCTGGAGTTTATCGGTTGACTCTCGGGTCTCTGTCTCCTGCATTTCCCGAGTGGTCACCAGATCAGCAGACCCCAGTCAGACGGTGGGGCAGGAATTCTTCATGGGCAGTGGTGGGTACATCTGTCGGGAGGCATACGATGTCCAGTGGTCTGTATTTTGTGACCCTAGGAACCAGAAATCATCAGGGTTGTGATGTTCCTAATTCAAACCCCGGTCGTGATGTTACAGTTGTTTCATTTCCTTATGTACCAGTTTGAGGACCCTGGTAACAAGAAAACCGTTTGATTTCTGGTCACCCACTTCCCATGGAAGGCAGTCTGTAGCCATCCTTGTCATTCAGAACAGCACTGGGCCACCACCGCCCCTTTGGTCCGGCCTCGGGCCTGGGTCCTGGTTAGACTTGTTCCCACCATGACTCCCCTCAGCAGCAGGTGTCCCACAGAGACATGCTACTGTTTAGTCCCAGTGTCACAGAAAGTATTGAAAGCAGGTCAAAGAGACGTACTCTTGGAGACCGAATTCTCTGAAACCATTGACATGCCAAACCTGACATGACGTTGGCCTCCTTTCTAGTGACAGGTCCCAGGAGGCCCTAAACTCTGTGCTGGGTGCTGAGGAGAACTCCCCAGCCCCTCCCTGGGTCTGTGATGCCCACTGAGCATCTCCTCATCTTCTAGAATTGGACAAAGAAGGGAACCTGGCAACTATTCTGGAAGTTTGATTATGACAAGAAATGGGTGATTTCAGTTAGAAAATGCTCTTTCCCGTAGAAGATCAGCCAGACGGTTACTGTGACTTCCTACCATTTTTCCTCTCTTAAGGTAAAGACAGGTTTACCCTGAGTAAGGTTGAGATTTCTTGTTGTGTGGCTTTGACAGAGCCCTTGGAGGGACCCCATGCCACCCCGTTCCTTCATGTGTTCTCAGTTAGTTACCCCAGCCCTTGCGGTGGAGGGTGGCCCGACAAAGCCCTGCTGGACTCCAGGGGTCCTTCCTGATAGACTGTGGAGGAGGGGCGTCTGTCCCTTGCCCTATAACCCTGTTCAGCTTGACATGGGGTTTTTCCCACCTGAGACCTTTATGTTCCCTCACATCACACGAGGCAATGCTCTTCTGACAAGCCCCCGGCCCAAAGCAATATTTTTCCTTTATGATCTCATCTCAGCAGTCAGTTAAGCGTTCATCTCTTGCTTTCAGCTCAGGTCATGATCTCAGGGTTGTGAGATCGGGCCCCGTGTTGGGCTCTGCACTGAATGTGGAACCTGCTTAAGATTCTCTCTCTCCCTTTCCTTCTGCCTCTCCCTGCTTGCTCTCTCTAAGGAAAAAAAAAATCTTCAAAATAAATAAAGAAAATAAAAGCAATCTCTCCTTGTCCCCAACTACACACTCAAGGGAATTTATCAAGCCCTCAGCCGACAGAGATTTCAACATGAGGCACAAAAATGACCAGCAGTGAACCATTTCCACACAGGGAAGAGGAAACAAATACAGGGAAACAGCCTCGAGTTGAAAACGAAGGAAAGTTTAATGCGTATGAAGAAGGAGTCATGGGGAAATTCACGATAACGGCCAGGAGCCAAGAAAATATACATTCTGCATATTTTCTGTCCTGCTCCAGAAGACCACTCACTCTTCACTCTCATGGACCACCATCTGGAAAGAAAGTGGGCGTTTTTAGTTCCCTCAGATGGCAGAGACCCATTTCCTCCTATCCCCTCTCCCTGCAGGCATCGGGGAGTTGCTCGCTTGGGTTTCTCAGTAGGACGCAGGGTGGTTTTTTGGGCCTTGGGAAAATACATGATTGCATATGTGGAGGAAGTCACCCCAGAGCCTGAGAAACTGGCTCCCGGAGAGCAAGCCCCATCCTGGGGGACGTCCTCCCTCTGGTCATCGACCTCCATGTCCAGGGGCTGGAGACTAGTGCCGGCAGAAAGCTCTCAGCCAGAAAACGCTCCTTCCTTTTCTGGATCGTGTTTGCTTTATTGCAATTTGGGTTTCGGTGGGGCTCAATCCCTTCCTTTCCTGAGCCTGACATTGACCAAGCCCTAAAGTACGGGGTTCTCCAGGTTTTCCCAGCTCAAAGGTGTCTGCACCGCTGTGGGCTCTTCCCCGCTGGCCCCCAAGCGCAGCCCCGGCATGCACCTGCTCTTCTCTCTAGTGCCTGCGGAGCCACCTACCCTGCTGGAGGTGAAGTCGCGGGTCTTGGCGCGAAGCTTATTGACTTGGGATTCCGCGATGTCAGCGCGTTCCTCTGCCTCCTCGAGCTCGTGCTGAGCTTTACGGAATTGGTGAGGTGAGCATTGGCCTGTTCGTCCTAAAACCAAAGAGCCCAGGCAGGTAAGGTGAGCGCACACCCGTCTCGGTGCTCCCGGTGTGGGACAGGCCCCCAGGCTGCTATGCAAAAACCGCAGCGTGTCTGACTTACAGCCTCTTCAGCCTGCCTCTTGTAGGACTTGACTTTCACTTGGAGCTTATCCACCAGGTCCTGTAAGCGCAGCACGTTCTTCCTGTCCTCTTCGCTCTAAAGGCAAGGACACAGCCTGTAGCTAGAGGAGGGGCAGAGCTGCACCAGGTCTGGCCCCTTTTCTGGGGCAATAGGTTCCTCTCCTGGAGAGAGAACCCAGGGCGGTGGTTTGCCGTTCGCAGGGAAGGTGCCTGTCGGGCTTTCCTTCACTCACCTGGTAAGTTAACTCCTTGACCCGCCGCTCATATTTCCGCAGGCCCTTGACGGACTCTGTGTTCTTCTTCTGTTCCCCTTCCAGCTCAAACTCCAGCTCACGGATCTGGGGAAACAGTTGGGAAGTTGGTCTGGGGCTGGAGAAGGTGCGGCTGAGGCCGGAGGCCCTGCCCGTGCCTGGAGCTCATCCCGCTGGTACCCGTGTCTCCAGTTTCTGGATCTGCTTCTTCCCGCCCTTCAGGGCCAGCTGCTCAGCCTCATCCAGACGGTGCTGCAGGTCCTTCACCGTCTGCTCCATGTTCTTCTTCATGCGCTCCAGGTGAGCACTGGTGTCCTGCTCCTTCTTCAGCTCCTCCGCCATCATGGCCGCCTGTGAGCCAGACAGAGATCAGGTCCGAGCCTGGGCGGGCACCCAGAGGACCAGAGCCATGCTAGAGAAGAAGGACCGCAGGGGAGGCAGTGACCGAGCCCCCCCTTCCACAATGAAACACGAGAAGAGCTACGCGGGGTACAGAACAGAACCTGAGAACTGCCATGTCCAGGGACTTTCTTGAACTGGCCTCTTTGGGACCTTATCCTCCCCGACCCCCAACAAACGCCCCAGGGAATTCTGTACTTCGCTGTCACCAGTATGTTTTCAGAGAAACCTGAGACCTGGAGCAGACCGGCTGGTACCCCCCCAGGGCAGCTTTGTGGATAGCGAGTTAAGGGAAGGAGGGAGGGCGCTGGGGCGTGCGGACGCCGGAGAGCGGAGGAGCTGCAGCGGTCCCCACCAGGCGGCAGGTGGCGCTGTGGGAGCTGTGGCCGGCGGGACCCGCGCTCAGGGCGGGGCCGCAGGTGCAGGTGGGAGGGAGGGAAGCCCGCTTCAACCAGTTAACAGCGGGTGCGACAGGACACGTAAGGGTCTCGTGTTCATGGTTGCAGTAAGTCAGATGTTGAAGGAAAGAAGGGCGTGCCTCTCTGTGGGCCCTAGAAACGTACTGTAATCCTTATGCTCCATTACTGACCACACTGGCCGTTTCAAGGTGCCGGAGGGGCCGTGCTGAGTTGGACGCAGGGGGCGTGGACTGCCTCCGCGTCTCCTCCCGGGGGAGACCCCGTCCCGTCCCGTGGGAACGATCGGGGTTGGGAGAAGGAGGGCCTCACCGCGCAGCGCGGGAGGGGAGAGCCTTACATCGGTGATGGCCTTCTTTGCCTTCTCTTCGGCGTTCCTCGCGTCCCTGCTGGCATCTTCCACCTCGCTCTGGAGCTGCGTCAGGTCCGTCTCCAGCTTCTTCTTGGTGTGGATGAGGCTGGTGTTCTAGGGCGGGGGCAGCACGGTCACGGTGCGCGCGCGGGGCCGGGGGCGCCCTCCCCGCGGCCGGCCCACCCCTCACCTGAGTGTGCAGCAGCTGCACCCTCTCGTTGGCGTCCAGGAGCTCCTGCTCCGCCAGCTTGCGAGCCCTCTCCGTCTGCTCCAGCGACGCCCGCAGCTCTTCCACCTCGGCCTGCAGCAGGTTGGCTCTGCGCTCCACCATGGCCAGCTGCTCCTTCAGGTCCTCCTGGCCCCGCAGGGCATCATCCAGGTGCAGCTGTGTGTCCTAGCCAGACAACCAAGGACAGGTCGCGTTGGCGTGGCGGCGGGAGGGCCGCGAGTCCCCGTCTGTGAGCGTCTGCGGGGGGGCGGGGCGGGGGGGGCGGGGGCTCCCGCCAAGGGGCATCACCGACCTTCAGCTGCCCCTGCACGCTCCGGAGGTGCCTGAGGGTCTCCGCAGCCTGGCGGTTGGCGTGGCTCAGCTGGATCTCGATCTCATTCAGGTCGCCCTCCATCTTCTTCTTGATCCTGATGGCCTCGTTCCGGCTCCGCACCTCAGCGTCCAGGGCGCTCTGCATGGTCTCTACCGTCCGCTGGTAGTTCCTCTTCAGCTGCTCGATCTCTTCGTCCTTCTCTGCAATCTTTCTGTCGATTTCTGACTTCACCTGGGTCAGTTCAAGCTGGATTCGGAGGATCTTGGCCTCTTCGTGCTCAAGGGCAGCCTGCGGAGCACAAATACAGAGCAGAAATGGTGCGAGGAAGGGACAGGGTCTGCTACACACACACACACACACACACACACACACACACACCCTGCACCCCTCACTCCGTGAGAAAGCTTCAGTGAGAGATTCATGACCGTGACTCTACAATATTCAAGACGATCTTAAAAAAAAAAAAAAAAAAAAAAAATCCCTAACCTACCTTCAGGGCAGAAATAACAGCTCTTGCGTTGCTGTTTTTTTTTTTTTTATACTATCGAACACTAATCACCTTTAAACCTTTCTACTTCTCAGGAGCATAAAGCACCTTACAGAGACTTTAAACTCATCTAAAGTTTTGTAAAATCTCATTTTTAGACCGATTTTAATGTAATGATTTTTCTCCAGTAAGTCCAAAATAATCCACAGGTGTCATTTCTTGTCGTTTGATAGGAAAGGAGCTGGCCTCTGGATTGTAGCTTGACAGAAACGGGGATGCAGGAAAGGAGCCCCAGAGGGAGGCCAGCTAGCACCCCTCCCTGCCCCCCACCGCCCTCCCCTCCCCCCCGGGTGACTGCAGCTCCACCTGGGAAGGGGGGGCTGTATCCAAACCCCTCCCGGCCCTGTCGGTTCACATTCTGCTCACCTCTGCTTCCTCAAGAGCCAGCTGGATATCTGCCTTTTCCAGCTCAATCTGCTTTCTTGATTTCTCCAATTCATGGATGGTTTTACCATTCTCAGCGATTTGTTCCGTGAGATCCGCAATTTCCTCTGCAAACACAGAAGTCTGGATTGCATTCGAATGCCTCTGCCCAGGTTTCCAGGCACGGCAAACACCTCCTGAATGCTTGGTGACTAGTTCCCCGTCCTTCTAAGGTGGCTGCTTCCTAGAGATAAGACTGGGTCGAGACAGAGGCGTGCGGGGATCTGCGTCCCAAAGCCAGGCCCCCCCACTGCCAAGGGGGAACATCAGGCTGTGTCAAACCGCTTACGCTCCAAGTTCTTATTTTCCCGTTTCACAGTTTCGAGTTGATCTAAGGCTTCCTCGTAGGCATTTTTCAGCTTGAAGAGCTCAGTGCTCAAGGAGCGGGACTCCTTCAGAGATGCCTCTAGCTCTGCCTGGCTCTCCTCACACTTGGTTTTCCATTCGGCCAGCACCTGGAACACAGACATGGCAGGTGTGCCCTTGATTGGCTCTGCTCCAAGCTCCCAACTAGGCATAAGCGTTAAGGAAAATACTTCTAGAACCGGGGCTCCCCTTGGCGGTGTCTCTTGTCTGGCGCCTTGGTCTCGATTTGAGGAGCCCAGATTTCCTTCCATAAGTTTACTCAAGATCCATAACCTATCAGCAACAGTCGTCATCTCTCAGAAGCACCTCGATCCTCTGAGAAGGTATCTCTGGGTCCAACTGCCCTTTTCTTAATATGAGAATGGCCCCGCACTTCTAAATATTTCCTTAAAACTTTGGTTCAAGTCATCTTAATGTCATACTAAAAGGGAGGCTTTCAGAGAACCTCCTAATGGGACCCGAGCTAGACCCCCACATGTCAGCCCCCCAGACAGGCCAGCAGAGGGGGAAACTGAACACATGCCAGCAATGTGTTCAAGCTGCTGACAGCTTGAAAGGGACCTCCCCGCTCTTTGCACGCCCATCTCATTTCACACACAAGCAAACAACAGCCCAGTGAGGCTTAGGACTTTCCCAAGGCCACACGGCTGGTGGGGGCAGGGGCAGGATTGGGACCCAGCGTCCTCCTTCTATGACTACCCGGGAGCCCCATTCAGCCTGCGTGGAGCTGACCCCATACCTTGTCAAAGTTCCTCTGCTTCTTGTCCAGAGCTGCGGCCAGAGAGTTCGCTCTCTCAACATCAACCATCAGGTCCTCGACCTCCCCTTGCAGCCTCTGCTTGGTCTTCTCCAAGGAGGCACACTTAGCATTCACAGCCTCGACCTGTTCCTCCGAATCTTGAAGGCGCTGAGCAAGTTTTTTTCCTTAAAGAATATGAAAGAGAAGCAGGCACTATTCAAATCTCAATTCTCTTGAACATCACTATTCATCAATTTGGAATCACTCCTCTGTACGACTCAAGCAGTCATTTGCTTTCCTAAGCCCAGGGGAACCTCCTGTGTGCTCGAAACCAGTGATCAATAACTGGCCTTGTCTCTAACCAAGATCAAAGCTGTTTGTCTTAATGAAGTGTTAACTCCAGGTCCCTCTCGAGCGTGCACAGCGCTGCATTAAGACACAGATGAGGTGGGGAAGCACCTTGTAACGGAACAAAGCCATTCCCGAGGAGCTCTAACACCCACGCCCTCTATCATCTTATCGTCTGAGCTCTCTTGTTCTTCTACAGGCAAATGGACTTGCGTACTTGGCCTCCTCCAGCTCTTCTGTGCGCTGGATGGCGTCTGTCTCGTATTTGGTCCTCCACTGGGCCACCTCGCTGTTGGCCTTGGACAGAGCCCTCTGCAGCTCGGCCTTGCCCTCCTGCTCCTCCTCATACTGTTCCCGCAGCAGGTCGCAGTCGTGGCGGGAGGACTGCAGGGCGTGGGCCAGGGCGTTCTTGGCCTGCGGGAGTCAAAAAAGAGGAGATTCTCCAGCGGCTGAATAATGTTGCCCGGTTTTCTTGGAGTAATTGAAGGCTAGACCAATAAAGCGGTCCGTCAAATGCCTTACCTTGCTTTCTTCTTCCAACTGCCTCTTGAGCTCTTCTATTTGCTGGGTAAATGCTTGCTTGCTCCTGGAAAGCTGGGACACTATGCTTTCCTTTTCCTCCAGCTGACGACTCAGCTCGCCTAGGTCCAGAAGGAAATATTTTAATTTTATTCATGCACTCATCCACTCATCGAGTTCCTAGTGTGTGTAAGGCACCGTGCTAAGATCCGGGGAGAGAGTAAATGACAAGGGAGAAGGGAGAAACCAAAGACACAGCCCATAAGGTATTGTTCTAAACTACTAGAAGCCTGGAGTGACTTTTGTCAGTAAAACCCACTGAGGACGATTGTAAATTTAAACATTACCTCCTAAAAATGCCCATCAGACCTCTTAGTGGCTGGTGTGTCCAGATGTTTGTCGATTTGTCATTAGAGAAATAGTGTCTTCCTTAAGATTTTATAGCTTGTAATTTAAAGTTGGACTCTTGGGTAAATGTGGTGGGTTCAGGTTTATAGGCTTATGCAGAAGTAAGAGGAAAAAGGTGGAGGGAGAGACCTAGTGCCTCCAGAGGTGAAGCCCCAAGATGACTATAGAAGGGGCAAGTAAACCATCTTTCTTCGCTATCTTGGTTGTGACTGCCAGTAAAGGATTGATTAATTCACTGGGATGATGGGCAGGAGGACCAGGGCTGGGCGGGGCCACGTTTTCTAGGTGAAAGCCCTGGATAATGTTCCCCTATGTTTCTCCTACACACCAGGAACTGACACACACTGGCTGTGTTTCCTTACCTATTGTCTAAAACACTTGATTGCAGACCACAAATCGGAAATCGTGTGCATCAAGAAATAGAAGAGCCTTGGGAATTCGTTTCTAGTATTGTTTCTGCCATTTAGATTCTTCCTGATGCAAGGTATTGTGCATGTTGAAAGAGCTTGAAGCAAGTGATATTCTGACTCCCCTCTCGTTCCGATTCGCTTTTCTTGCTCCTGTTTTTACTGAACTTTCTTTCAATGTTCCCTCCATCACAATATGTTGAATGACACTTTTTTGAGTCATTCTGATTTCTTCTCTCCACAAATATGCTTTCCTAGGGACTCTCCCCTACACGGAGCTGCCCTTTGGTGTTGACCAGTGGCCTCCCTGCCCCGGAGGCGACCACCCCTCCCATCTCATCACTCACCAGCCTCAGTCTGCAGACGGGACTTCTGTGTGGCCAGCTCGCTCATGCTCCTCTGAATTTCCTCATTCTTGCCCCTGGCTTCGCTCAACTGATCCTCCAGAGTTCGGCATATTTTCTCCAGATTAGCCTAAAGGATTGATAATGGGGAGAACATGAAGGCCCTATTCAGACTGGACCCAGAGGAGTCTCTCCTCAAAAGCACTGGGCCCCATCCTGCCAGAGCACCTTGGATTTCGACACGCTCTCCACGTTGCTGGCGAGGTCATCGATCTCCAGCTTGAACTCACTCTTCTCCTTCTCCAGCTTCTGCTTCACCCTCTGCAGGTTGTCTATCTGCTCCCCGAGCTCGGCCATGCTGTCCGCGTGCTTCTTCCTCAAGGTGGCCAGCATAGCTTCGTGCTGCAGCGTGGCCTCCTCCAGGTCCCGGCGCATTTTCTGGAACTCGGCCTCGCGCTTCTTGTTCAGCTCTATCTGTGTGGAAGTGACCCCTCCAGCCTCTTCCAGCCTCTCGCTCAGCTCCTCCAGTTCCCGGGCGTAGTCGCTGCGCTGTTTCTCCGTCTTTGCGCGGGTTGCCCGCTCCGCCTCAATCTCCTCTTCCAGTTCCTCAATCCGAGCCTGTGGAGGGCGGCCATTCACCCACGGGCAGTAGGTCCCCAGGGTGATTCACTCTGAACATCAAGTACAGGCTCGTTTCCATTCTCTTTAAATAAACCAATGGTTGGGCTTCTCCCAGGGGAATAGGACTGTTGTTAATTTCCTTTACTAGGAGTTTTTCGTGCCCCAACGTGGTCATTATTCCTGCAGGGACCAACCTAGGACATTGTCCATTCAAGTAAATGTTGACCCCCAACCAATACCTTCATTATGTATTTTATCTTAAGTTACGGAAAAATTGTTCATCACTGCTATGTCAGCCTAGCAGAAAGGAAACTGATGAGGCGGGCAGGCCCGTGGTCCTGCCCCCTGGCTCTAAATGGCTTACAGCAGATGGGACCCAGCCCACATGCTTGACCTTCACACGACTGGAAAATCTGGGACGCCTCCTACCTGTAGCTCTTTGATCTTCTTCTGAAACTGGAGGCCCAGCGTCTGCTCATCTTCCATTTTGCTTTGCAGCTGACTGTACTCAAAATCCTTCCTGGGAAGGGAAATGCAGAATGTGTGAAGACGGAGTAGCCAGAGACTCAGAAGACTGAGATCAATGACTTTAGGACATACTTCTTGAGCCTTTCATCCAGCTGCTGCTTGTCATTCTCCAGATCTAATATGGACTCTTGGGCGAGCTTCAAATCTCCCTCAAGCTTCCTTTTGTTCCTTTCCAAATCAACTCGGAGCTTCTTTTCTTGCTCTAGGGAGCTTTCAAGCTGAAAAGAGCACCATATCCTTTTTGAGAACAAATGCTTTGCATTGGAGGATCCCTGGGGGACTCTTCCCACCCTGAAGTTCTAGGACTCCCATCAGTATTATTTACTTACATCATCAACTTGCTGTTCCAGTTTGCTCTTGATCTTGCTCAGAGAATTGACTTTGTCTTCTTCAGCTTGGAGGTCATCCAGGGCTTGCTGGTGGGCCTCTTGGAGGGCCTTCTTCTCCCTGGTCAGCTTTGCGATGGTTTCATCCAACCCCGCGAGCTCCTCAGTAAGGTTTTTAACCTAAGAAAAGGCCACAAGCAAATTAGGAGAAGAAATAGTCTGGTTCGCAGTGACTACATGAAATCAGAGAGACCCAGAGAGAGAGTACCTTGTTCTCCGTGGCGTGCTTCTCCTTTTCAACCTTGGCCAGGGTCAGCTCCAGGTCATCAATGTCTTTCTTGAGCTCTGAACACTCGTCCTCTAGTTTCCTCTTCTTGGCTGTCAATTCTGCGTTGATCTCCTCTTCATCCTCTGCTCTCTCAGTCACCTCCTTGATCTTGGCCTCCAGCTGGAATTTGGCTTTGATCAGCTGGTCACACCTCTCCTCTGCGTCCAACAAGTTCTCACTTTCCTTTAAAAAAAGGGGGGGGTGGGATCACGATTTCCTTTAATGAGATAAGGTTTGTGACATTCCAGTACCTTGGTATAAATGAAATCCTTTAGGAAGCATCCCAACTGCAAAGCAAAAATCCCCACCCCAAATCCAGTCTTTCTAAATAGTAAAATCCATAAGCAAATGTAAACCATCCTAAACACGTACGGCTTGCACTTGGAGCTGCAGGTCATTTTTCTCTTGTACTAGAGTCACCAGTTTTTCCTCCAGTTCCTTCCTTTTGGCCTCTGACTTGGCGAGCTCATCTTTGGTTTTCTGAAACTCTTCCTTCATGGTGGCCATCTCCTTCTCAGTCTCTGCACTCTTGAGGAGTGGCTTGATCTTGAAGAAGAGTTTCATCCAGGGCCAGTGCTTGACGTTCATGAAGGCGCGGATGTTGTACTGGATGCAGAAGATGGACTCCCTGAAAACAAAATATGTGTTATTTCCAGGAGGATCCCCCCCACTCCAATCCCCAAAGAGTTCATGTTTGAACAGAGGCCCTGCTTGACCTTCTCTGCACCATCTTCTGGAATTCCACACGCATGAGGAACCCTCTGCACACCGCTTGTGTCCGGGTGATCAGTTTGGCCAGGCGGTCGTCTCGCATTTCCTCCAGGGTTCCCAGCAAGCCAGCCTTGAAGAATACCTTCCAGAGGAGAAGGATGTTATGAGTCCATGATGAAGAAGTCCAGAAGGGACCACAGGCAAACATCTGTCAGAACTGAGAGGCATTACCTTGGTGTGTCCAAATTTGTACTGAGTGTGGTCTATGTCAATGGAGGCCAACAGCTTCTCGCAGGCTTTCTTGCTGTCAATGAACTGTCCCTCAGGAATGGCACTGGCATTCAGCACTCGGTATCTGCCATTGCAGACACAGAAACAGTCACAGACCATTAGCAAAGATGTGAACCTTGGAGACCAGCTAATTCAGGCCTCTCTTCCATCTAATGGGCAAGAAAGCCAAGGTCCAGAGAGGGAAAGAAACTTGCCCATAGTCACACTGCTAGGTAGTGGCCTGGAATCTAAGCCTCCTGACAATTCAAGCAGGTCTTTTCCTACCGTGTCATATGCCAGACACGCTCTTGAGAAAACATGGAAGAAAGAAGATACCTCCCTTGGTTGGGAGGCAGGTCAATCATTTGACATGAAAGTTTACAACTGCTCTGTTGAAGTGGGCCTTTTCATGTTGGGATTTCTCCCTCTCAAATTCTGGCATCCACACACACGCAGAACGTTTTGATTACACACCTTTGTTTAAAATCCCCGTAGAGAATCCTGTTTGGGAACCCCTTCCTGCAGATGCGGATGCCCTCCAGGACACCATTGCACCGTAGCTGGTGCAGGACAAGGCTATGTTCCATGGCCCCTGAGAAGAGAAGCGAGAGACATCAGCTTCACATGGGATTTGGTGGAAACTGAGCACTGTCTACCCCAAGCGTCAGCAGGCATCTTACCTGGGGTTTTGGTCTCGTTGGGAATTATACAGCGCACAAAGTGAGGGTGAGTTGTTCTTAAATTTGACATCAGCTTATTCAGGTTTTCCTAAAAGATGAAATTTGACAGTCTACGGTAGGCTTTTAAAAGACGGAGATGTACCGTGATGAAAAATAAGATCTGTATTTTCAACACACCATGAATTCTAAAGAATGAAATTATTTAACTCTTTCTTTTAGTAGACTAGAGGTACAGGCATATAGTTGATCTAGTGGTCTTTTGCCTCATGGTGAGCCAGAGATTAATCACATACAAAATGCTCTCCGAAACGAGTCCCAGAAATGTGTCTGTCTCCCCTGGGAGCTTGAGATGATCTTGCCTGTGCCCCTCAGGAAAGGGGAAAACTTTGTGCCAAGGGCTCATCCCCCAGGCTGACCAACCCAGCTACCTGCTGTACAAAATAACTGAATTCTGGACCAACATTTGTTAAACCTCATTTACATATTATATATACTTATACAGTTACTAGATATAATATTATATATTCATATATGTATATTTTATCATACTGCCATTAAGCTTCACCGAATAACAACAGATTAAGACCACATTCCTATTCTTGAATAAGCCAAGGTCAGAATCTCTACATTGTTCATGTTGAGCTCACTTAAACCAATTACAAGCAAATAAACCTGTATTTTTCTTACCCTGAAAAGGGCAGAGACAGTCTGGAAAGAAGAACCCTTCTTCTTGGCGACTTTCTTCTTTCCGCTGTCAGCTGAAAGACAAAGATGGCTCATGCTGTTACCAGATCTCCAGGGGTTTTTTGGACCTGTGAACTGAGTGGCACAGGAAAGCACAGATAGGAGGCAGTCTGTGGAGTCTGTTACCGTCTGCTGTTGCGAAGGTGGCGTAGAGGTGTGCCAGGAGCCTGTTGGAGGACTTCTGGTACAGCCCCACCACGGTCTCGTTCAGCGGGTCCTTGTTCTTCTCCAGCCAGCCCGAGACACTGTAGTCCACGGTGCCCGCATAGTGGATCAGCGAGAAGTGCGCTTCGGCCCTGCCCTTGACCACCTTGGGCTTCTGGAAGTTGCTGGACTTGCCCAGGTGCTGGTCATACAGCTTGTTCTTGAAGGAGGTGTCTGTGGCCTTGGGGAACATGCACTCCTCTTCCAGGATGGAGAAGATGCCCATGGGCTGCATTAAAGCAAAACAAAATGCATATAGGGTAAGTATGAGCCGTAAGATGAGCCAGGGAGTTTACAAGAAGACGTTACTGAGTGGACAGTTCAGGAGACCTTCTCAATGAGCTCGATGCAGGCAGCCAGGTCCATCCCGAAGTCGATGAAGGTCCACTCGATGCCCTCCTTCTTGTACTCCTCCTGCTCCAGCACGAACATGTGGTGGTTGAAGAACTGTTGCAGCTTCTCGTTGGTGAAGTTGATGCACAGCTGCTCCAGGCTGTTGTACTAATACCAACACAGAGGGTTCACGTGCAAAGTCAGACTTCCTGCAGAATCCAAGATTTGGCCTCCTCTTTGCCTCAGGTTCTGCCAGCTCATTTACTCCTTCAGCTACGGGCACGTTCTTCAAGGTCTAGCCCCGATCACATCTCTTCCTTGGAAGCTTCTCTGAATTTCCAACTAGAAGGTGTTTCTTTGTCTCCTGAGTCCCTTTGTTTGGGATCTCTCCTGTGCACCAACCACGGTCTCCCTTATTTTATAGTTACTCTTCCCTGTACCATATGTACCTTCTGCTTTCCTCTAGGAGCTACAAACTCATCTTTCGTTCGCCAGTGTGTCTGGTGAAATATATGCTCTCAAGAACGGCTATATGCTTCTAACCCAGAACCAGCAGGTTATTTATGTAAAGGTCACGTGGTTGGCTTATCAAATTCCCCATGTTCCTGGCTCTTCCTATGTCAATGATTGCATTTGAGTTCTTTCTTTTATCCACTTAGCGGTGTCCTTTATAAAATTCCACTTGTCCCCAGTCTTCGGCTCTCTTGAAATCACACAACCCCCCTCCCCACAAGATGTTTCTCTACCTGATCTGACCTACAGTTTCCTACACGATGTGATGCTCTGACATGTTGCTCACCTTGACATCTCCCTACGGGGTCATGTGGACCGGTCCCTCCCCGCATGAAAACACAAAGCAAAGGAACCCAGACCTCAAAGATCTCGAAGCCGGCGATGTCCAGAACACCGATGAAGTGTTGTCTTGGCAGCTTTGTATCCAGCTGTTGGTTGATGCGAGTGACCATCCACAAGAACAGCTTTTCGTAAACGGACTTGGAAAGGGCATTCACGGCGTGGTGAACCTATTGGGGGAAAGATCACTGGGGTCGGAAGGCAGCGGCCATTGGAAGCCTGTGTCTCTCCCAGCCCTGAAGCAGCCGCTCACCTGATCTACGGTTTGACCTTTGGTAACGTACTCGTTCCCGACTTTCACCCTGGGGAAGCACAAAGCTTTCAGGAGGTCCGACGAGTTCAGGCCCATCAGATAGGCCGTTTTGTCCGCCACTGCCAAGAAAAGAAAGATGCTCACAAAGGGGCACCCCTGTTACCCGGCAAAGTAGAAGACCCAGTTTGAAACGTCTGCATGATATTCAAAGCTTCTCGAAGCTTGTCATGGCTGTTTTTACATCCCTTCTCTTTAAACTGCTTGTATGTGCCCAGTGGAAGCTAAGTCAGTCTGAGAATATGGTAGGATTCATGGGAAGGCAGGACTGGGTTCCAGAGAGCCCTGGTCCCGTCTCACTGCCCCGAAACAGGACCGTTCCAGTGATTCCGTAAATGGGGGTGGTAACACTAGGTGTCAGAGTCCCGGAGAGGTTCACCTCTCCACGTGTAAGGAGGATTCACTGCTTTCAAAAGAGGCACCCAGTGATCTCCACTGACCAGCCAGCCAGTTCTGGTGAATGGCCTGTTGTGGTTATCTCGTACCTTCTGTGCCGTCTGGCTCGGCCTGCTCCTCCCGCTGCTTCTGCTTGAACTTCATGTTCCCATAATGCATCACGGCGCCCGTGAGCTTATAGAGCCCAGACTTCTCCTCTGGGGTGAAGCCCAGGATGTCAATGGCGCTCTGCCCGTCAAAGGACAGCACGTTAGTAGGCTGACCCTGGTGATGGAGGAGGAGCACCCCGCAGCTTCCTCTCGGTTCTACTTACGTCCGTAGCCAACAGCTCCTCAGCATCATCAATGCTGGCCACCAGGATTTCACCCTGGCTGATGAACGGGTAATCGTAAGGGTTGGTTGTAATCAGCAGCAGCTCTGAAATGAGAAATTTTAAATAAAGACGTCACACAGATGCAAAGGAAACATCCACCCAGTGTATCTGAGCTCCTAGATTCTGGCTGAGACTTTCACCGGGGGAGCCCAAATTGAATTTAAGGTCTGAAATTGCTTTCCTGCAGCCTGTCGCTGCGTTGAGGATTAAGAGCCCGCTAGAGAACATCTAGATTGTCTTGCTTTGCGCGTAAATGGTGCATCTCAGCGTAGGCTGGGGAGACTGACTACTTGAAGCTGGCAGAGCGTGGGTCAGGAAAGGAGCCCACACGGAGGTGGGGGGGAAGCACAGGTGCTTCCGTATCGTCGCAGACTTTTCCAAACCTGCTGAAGCGCTGCAGCCCGTTTCCAGGCGTTGGGACCAGAGGGCGGAGCAAGCACTGCGAAGAGCAAAGCCGCCGCGCTCACAGAGGCCTGTGTTGGGCGCCGGACGAGGGGCTGTTGGTCTGGGGAGAGGCTACTTCCTGTATCGAGACACTAGGGGGCGCCAAAGGACAACCAAATGCTCAGCTCCAGCTGGTTTTCAGGAGCCCTTGCACAATTCAGGGTGGTTTAATCTCCCTCCTGCCCAGGGGATTCAGTTCCTTTCAAATTGGCACACGGCTGTCAAAAATGGCCCCATCCCACTTCTAACACAAACATCCTCTGTTGGCGGCCGAGTCACCTATGTGTAGGCAGGTGCAACTCTCCCTGGTGCAGTGACATCAGGGCCCACGTGCCTCACCTATGAGCTCCGGCTTCTTGTTGGAAAGGATCTGGTAGAAGATGTGGTAGCTCCTCTCAGCCTTCAGCTGGAAGGTCACTCTCGATTTTTCCAGCAGATCTACGGGCACAAACGCGGCACTGTTTGCCAGACCGCCCCACCCACCCTGGGACGCCCTCTGCCCTGTAGTCCACTTACAAGTTTCAATATCTGCAGAGGCCAGCTTCCCAGTGGTCCCAAAGTGGATTCGGATGAACTTGCCCTGTTGGGGGAAGGGGACAGCAGGTGTCTACGTGGCTCAAGTGTCCCTGCTAGTCTCCTGGGCGGCATGAACAGGAGCTTTCTTCCCCTACTTAAAATCGTATCTTCCTTCTTCTCCCTTCTCTGCCCACTTTGATGGGTCCCCTTTCTTCCATGCCCCTCGCTCCACAATTCCTCCAATGACCCCCGGTCCCCATCCCACCGTAAAGTAACAGAGTGACTTTTTTCAAGATGTAAATCAAACCATATCACTTCCCGGCTTACAGAATCGCTGAGGCGCTTCCTGAATAAAATCCCCCCTCCCTTCTCATGGCCTCCACGCTCCTCCGTGACCAGATCTCTGTCTACCTCTTCCCCCACCTCATGGGACCCACCTCCTGCCCACCTTGCTGCTGCTGCATGAACTCTCAAACTCTCCGTGGGTCCCTTGACTACACCCAGCCCTTCCCCACTTCCGAGAGTGTGTGCTTTCTTTTCCCTTTATCCCTCTTCATCCTGCAGGCCCTGGGGTTCGCAGGCCGGCCCCCCTAGATGCCTCCTCTGCCAACCCTGTCTAAAGGAGACCCTGACCCCAGTTACTCCCTGTTGATTGGAGCTTTTTATGAAATTGTCTCACTGCTGTGTTGCATTCTGTCATTGGCTACCCCCCGCCCCCTGCACCCCTCCTCCCCCCCGAGCCTGTAGCCTCCGTGAGGACAGGAAACTGGCCTGTCCTGAAGGCCCCTAGAAACCCCAGCCGAACTGAACTCAGACTCACAAAGCGGGAGGAGTTGTCGTTCCTCACGGTCTTGGCATTCCCGAAGGCCTCCAGCAACGGGTTGGCACTGATGATCTGGTCTTCCAGTGTCCCCTAAGGCAAGCCATCAGGGGAGGAAGCAGCCACAAATGACACTGGGAAATACCCCCCAGCTCTGCCCACTTGCCCGCCCTTGCTGCCTGGCAGCCCGTGGCAGAGCCCGTCCCCATCACCCTGGCTTTCCAGGACAAGTCTCAACCAAATCCTGCGCATGGATCCGCGGAAACGCTTCGGCTGTGTTGTAACATTCTCGTGCACTTGAGTGTCTCGATGTAAAATCCCCTTAATGCTTCAGTGCCTTGCTTCTCTCTAGTGAGTCTGGCCGTCTGCATTCATTTCCTACGGGTTACAACCTATCTGTTTTGAAAAGCAGGTATTGCTACAATTCTCTTAAGTTGTGATTCTGCGGAAAAGAACAAGCTCTGAGCTGCTCCCCAAATGACCTTCCTTAGTTAAGCCTCAGAGCCTTGCTTCTTAGGGAACCGCAGGATCTGGACGATTAAGCACACACCCTTGGTTGTCTGAGTAACTGGCTCTCCTGAGACTTCAGATCCCGGCCTGCCCTCGCCCCTCGCTGTGAAGTTAACACAAAAGTCAGAGGTGGAAACTTGGCAAGCCTTTCCCTTCTCTGTACCTTCATCTTGGAGTCCTTCTTCTTGGCAAGGTCCCCAGTCGCTGCAATTGTTGCAAAGTACTGGATGACCCTTTTGGTGTTCACAGTCTTCCCTGCCCCGGATTCTCCGCTATTTGAGAGAATATAAGAGAGAGGGAGAGAGAAACGTGTCCTGTTAGTAGAAACAGCCTCCCGAAGGTGTCCCACAGAGGCCTGGACGTAGCCCAAGCGACAGGAGACCCACACCTGCCAGACAAATGTGAGAAACTACTCGGAGAGGCAGAGGCCCAAGGGAAGAGTCATCAGAGCTGAGCTCCCCCGGCAGTGGGTGATTCCAATTTTCGAGACCTTCCATATTCCCTTCTGGGTATACGTCTCCACCTCTGTCCTGTCATCACAGACTCTGCTCTTAAGTACTTTCCTCTCTTCTTTTTTAAAGAGAAAGTGTGCAAGGGGAGAAGGAGCAGAGGGAGAGGGAGAGAGAATCTTAGGAAGACGCCCCATGGAGTGCGGACCCTGATGCGAGGCTCCACCCCACGACTCTGAGATCATGACCTGAGCCAAAACCAAGAGTCAGACGCTTCCCCGAGTGAGCCACCGGGCGCCCCCGCTCCAAGTCTGTCTAATGAACAGCATAGAGCAAACAGTGCCTTTGCCTTCTGCCCTGGAGACAAAGAGCCACAGCTATGGAGCTGCCCTGGGTCTTGGACACTTACGTGATCAGAATGGACTGGTTCTCACGATCTGCCAAAAACAAAATGAAACAGTTGACAGAGATATGAGGAGCTTCCCCAGGCCTCCGCCCCTTGTCAAGCAGTCACGGTTTGCTACGCCAGGCCTCCTCCTCGTAGCATTTTGTGGGGGTCTGGGGGCAGCCCGAAGAGCCTCCTTCTTGATGGTGACACTCAGAGAGGAAGCCTCTACCTCAAACCAGTCAGTGGCCTTTCATCCCACTGGGTGGAACCGTGTGGAACTGTGGGTCTTCATCTTCATCCCAGCCCCCACCCCCCGCCCCCCCACGTCAGTTTCATAGGGTTTAACCAATGCTTACGTTCAATCCAAACTTCCTAGCAGGGCCTGCAAAGCCCTAAAAGATCTGACCTCTTGCAGCCTCTTGAACTACCTCCTTGTCTCCTCCCTTCTTGCGGAAGGCCCAGGCCAGCCAGCAGCCCCAGCACGGCCCCTCCACGGCAGGTCCTTCCTGGACGCTCACCGGTCAGCATGAACTGGTAGGCGTTGTCGGAGATGGAGAAGATGTGGGGCGGGGCCTCCTGGCGTTTCTTGCCTCGGTAGCCTTCCACCACCTCGGGGTTGTACACCGGCAGCCACTTGTAGGGGTTCACGGTGACGCAGAAGAGGCCCGAGTAGGTCTGTGGGAGTGGAAAACATGTGTGCGCACGTGCGTGTGTAAAACCCTTTGCCTCTGTTATTCTGCCTCTTGATGCTGAACTTGTAAAGGATGGATGGATTTCTCTTTAGAGATGAGGCACAGAGTCGCAAAGGGGACCAGTCAGCTGTCCTGCGACTAGCAAGTGACCGTGCCCAGGCCCGAACCTTGGCTGGCTCTCCTGCTCCCTCCCCACTCCCGGCTGCCAGCCTCTCTTCTTCCTAATGCCCCCTTCCTCATTCCCTGCCTTTCTCCTCCCCCTCCTTCTTCTTTTCCTCCGGGCTCCCCTCTCATGGGACAGCTCCGTCACACCCGGGTCACCCCCACTGCACCGACCGCCCCAGGGACCCTGGGCACTGACGTAGATCATCCAGGACGTGTAACGGTCCTTGAGGTTGTACAGCACGGCCGGCTCGTTCAAGTGCGTCAGCATGGCCATGTCCTCGATCCGGTCGAACTTGGGGGGGTTCATCGCATACACGTCCTCTGGTTTGACCACCAGGGTCTGAGTGAGAAGACGGACGGTGACCACCTAGTGTCATCTGTGGGTCTTGCCCCCCCGTTTTCATTTTCTTGTCTGTGTCCCACGAGAAGCCTGAATGCCAAGGGGCAAACCCTGGGAAAAAGGGCCCATGGACAGCGGGAGAAGACAGGGCCAGGGGGAGATTCACGGGAACACCGAGAGCATGTGATTATCTCTATCACTCAGGGATTTTGTTGCTTTCTGTCTACGGCGCTCCCAACTCTGGGCAAGGTGGGTGGGAAACCTGCCTTTTCCTGCCTTTAGGTAGTAGTAATTTAAACCACCCTGAGCAACTAGCCCCCCCTTGTGATGGGTCTGGACCATCTGCTTCCCACTGTCCCTGCTGCTTTGCAAACCCCCGGCAGCCCAGACATCTGATGGGTACAGAGAGCCCCTCCAGGAGCCTCGGAGAGGGGATGGCCTTGAAGGGCGATCCCACCTGCCCACTTTCTTCACACCCAACCCAGTGACACTGTCTTCTTTTTATTTTTCTTTTAATATTTTCTAAACTTTTCTCAGAACATTTCCAGATTCCTCTGGTCTTGATTCCAGAAACTAGTGAAGTCCAGGATTTCACTACCATGTTCTTGGCCAGAATGTATGGGCTACGCTGCTCATGGCCTTCATGAAACAGGGAGGCTGCCATTTCACACGGAGCCTGTGGTCCGCTAGGATCCCTTACTCGCTTTCCCTCCTTCCTCAGCTAGACAGCTACTGCTAGAAAATGCAGGGGGACCCGGGCTACCAAAGGAGAGTGTTTTACCGAAGGAGGTCTTCTAGCTGTTGGCCTTTCAGCCTCACACCCTTACGATCTCCCTAAAGCAATGTGAACATTGGCAAAGCCTCCTTCCTAAACTTGAATTGCTTTGAGCGGCCACGACTGGGTTGTTGTTGGAGGCCGGTGGTGGGGGGGGGGGGGGGGGGGGTGCACAGACCGGGCGACCCTGCAGAGCCCACAGAGGGCCCGGCGGCCGGCAGAGGGCGTGCGCGAGACTTACCCGGTTGTCTTCGGTTTCCACCGTGACCTTCCCATCCTGGCTACTCTTAATTCTCCCCTTGGCGTATTCCTCCTTTGAGTCGACCACAAAGCAGTAGGTCTTGGCGTCGAAGGGCTGGTTCTGAGCCTCGATCCTCTCCTTTTCCGACTTCCGGAGGAACGGAGCGGCGATGCCGAACACTTCCATTTCAGTGTCGCTACTCATGGTGCCGCTGGAGGGAGCGGGGGACAGGTGAGCCCCGCGGCCACCCCGCTCCAGGCCCGTGTGCCCACCCACTCTGCCTGCCCAGGGCAGCTCCATGAGCGGGGGCCCAGGAGCCCAGCCGCCCTCCATCCCCCGGGGCTCCACCCACAGGGCCCAAGGGCTACAAAAATCACATGTGCGCATATTTCCCCGGGGGCTTCTCTGTGCAAACGGCACAGAGCACAGGCGATCCAAGGTTCGGATCCAATCGTGAAGGGCCTCCAGGAGGAGGGCAGCTCCCGGGACCTCACTCTCCTGGTCTGCAAAGCCCAGCAGCTCCTGAGGAAAGCTTTACAAGTAAACACCCTGAAAAGTAACCATTCTTCACAAGCGTGATAGTGGCGAATAGCTAAGGATTTTTGGGACAATTCTGATTCAAGGTGGCTGCCTCCTCCCACAAGGAGACCAGCTTTTGCTCAGACTAGAAGCAGCATTAGATGCCAGCATCCTTCTGGAAGGTTCCTCTCCCACTTAAGGTGTGCTTGTCTGAGTTCACTTAGACTCTGCGCCCTCAAGGCCACTGGGAGGCGGGAGGGACAGGGAACCTCGGATTCCCCGGAGGCTTCCAACAGCCCAGGGACCTGATCTGCTTTCTCACCTGATCGGTCACACCCACAGGAAGGCAGCACAAAACAGCGGCAGTGGAGAATCAGACCTGCAACAAATATGCAAAAGACAGTCAGGACCGGGGCGGGGTGGGGGGGGGGGGGGGAGTGTCTGGTTCAGCTTTGCAATGGCTCTGGATGGGATAAAGACATAAGGACCAAGGCTGGTGGTTTAAGAAGAGCCTTGCCCCGGGACGCCTGGGTGGCTCAGTGGGTTAAGCCGCTGCCTTCAGCTCAGGTCATGATCCTGGGGTCCTGGGATCGAGTCCCGCATCGGGCTCCTTGCTTGGCAGGGATCCTGCTTCCTCCTCTCTTTCTGCCTGCCTCTCTGCCTGCTTGTGTGTACTCTCTCTGACAAATAAATAAATAAAATCTTAAAAAAAAAAAAAAAAAAAAGAAGAGCCTTGCCCCAGAGGCAAGCTGAAGGGGCCAATGGGACATGACCCATGGTAAGCTTCTAAGGCAGGAAAGACCTCAGGTGTCCCCAAATCTGGCTCCAACCGGCAGTGGCTCCCATGTAGAACCAGGCAGTAAGGTCCGATTCCTAAGAAGCTTGTGGTTCCAGCCAGGGCCAGGTCTAGTCTTCAGCGGACAGAGAGGTCTCTGACAGTGGCTCATGCCTGCACAGCCAGCATGATCTTGATGGATGGGGCACCGGGACCCGCACACAGCCCAGGGAGCCACCAAGGAGAACAGCGGGCCATGGTGGACAAGCTGTGGTCTATGACGTGTGCAGACGGATCCTACCCAAGAAGCACCCAAAGCGTCACCGGGAGCGTGAGGAGGCAGCAGGAGGGCCTAAAGGACCCCTGCTTGGGTGGGGTGCTGGAGGCAGAGAGGGTGGCCATTTGGGCTGGAGAGATCCAGTCCCACATCCAAGTGATTCTTACCAAAGTCAGGCAGGGCGGTGCACCGCGCCACCCGGCCCCCACGGAGCCCGAGTCCTCCAGGGCACAGGGACGGAAACCGCAGAAGGAGCGCTGTGACTTACCTCCGCCCAGGAGAGAGGGAGCTCCAGAGGGGCTGCGGCCGCCCGAGGTTTTATAGGCCCCCCGGCAACCCCACGGGCTCATTCCTTCTCTATATTTGGAAAGAGAGTGACCGACAGCAAGCTGAGAAGCCGCTCCTTCCTCACGTTTTTTGGTCGTTGCCAAGGGAAGGGTATATATAGAAATGAGCAGGATCCATAACTGTTTTCCAGCTGTGGAAGTGGGAAGTTTGAGATGCCTTTCTCTGGACTTGGGGCTGGCCCCGCCGTGCTCACCGTGCTGGGAGCAGCCGTCTGGCTGCTGGGGGTCTGATTCTGCAGGCAGCTGCCCCTCCACAGTCAGAGCCAGCCCGGCCTGTGCTCACAGCTTGTCCCAGTGAATGCAACCCAGGAGGGAAAGTTAAAATCCCCTGGGGATGTTGAGCAAGACTGTGGTCCCAACGCAGGGTCCTGACAGGGCTGTGGCAGTGTAGGACAGTGCCGGGAACAACAACAACACTGATAATAATAATGCCTCCTCCTGCTCCCCGTTTACCGTGCAATTTTCCGTCTGATTAGCGTCATTATTAACCGAATCCTTGTTGAAGCCCCAGTCGGACCGACAAGTGCATGAACGCTGGGGAACGACAGCCAGTGTTCTCCGCAGCAGCTGCTTGAGGGCCGCTGGATGAAGACATACCAATTGGGGAGGACCAGCTGCCGGCCTGGGTGGGGGGCAAGGGGGAGCAGAGGGCCCCGCAGGGAGAGGGAAGGTGGGGGGCTGTCTGACACATGTGGTTGTTTCCAAATCGAGGTTGGAAAAATAAAACCTCAAGATGAGAGTCAAGGTAGATTTGAAGCTTTTGCTTATTCTCATTTTACTTTTTGTTTGTTTCTCTCCTCCTTTTATTCTCTGGTCACACTGCCGGGAGGGTGGCCGGGTGGATATCCTGTGATTAACTGTAGCTAGGACTGGGTCAGCGTTTCTACTGGGGAGCAGGAGCTGCCCCTTGACGACCCTCCCATCCCAAGCGCAGGCATGAAGGCCACGCAGACAGCGGGGTAGGGGGACGAGGAGCGGGGCGGGCAGTCCCCAGGTGGAGGGACATTCAGGAGACACCCACTGGATGCTGGTCCCTGCGTGGGGCACCCAAGAAGATACAAAGGAAATGCGACGTAGAGCTCCTCTGCTGCTTTGAATAGTTTACGCTCTAAAGGATGAGTCAGTTGTTTTCAAGTATTTAGGCAATTTCAGATCATAGTAACACCTTCGTGAGCGGCCCCAGGGACGCAAAGTTGCTACCCCGCCTGCCTGCCCCTCCAGCCTGCTGGGACGGCTGTGTTTCCCTGCCCTTTCGTCTTCTTTTTTTTTTCCTTAAAGAGTTTATTTATTTATTTATTTGAGAGAGAGCACGAGCTGGGGCAGGGAGAGAGAGAAGCAGACTTTCCGTTGAGCAGGGTGCGAAACATGGGACTCGATCCTAGGACTCTAGGAAACATGACCCGAGCTGAAGGCAGATGCTTAACCGACTGAGCCTCCTCACCTGGACGCTCCTTTCCCTGCCCCTTCTCTTCCAGTTTGGACTAGGACGCCCTCCTCATTCAGGGAGAGAGCACCGGCGCTCCTGGTCTCTATCCAGGCCCCAAAATACGGTGGTCTCCCTGGAGCCTGTTCTGCTCAGTGACACGTCAGTCCAAATCCTATGCTGTCGGCTGGCCCTCTCGTCAGGAGGCCTGGTTAGGACTGTGTCCCCTGGGAGCAGGGGTGTTAGCAAGGCCAAGGGGCTGAGCACCATCGAGAGGGGTCCTGGCTGCTTCTGGGTCGTGGGTAGGCAGAGCAGGCTGTGCTTGGGGTGAGTGCTTGCTGTTCCTTCTCAAGGGGCTGGGAGGGACTTTGTGGGACTTTGTGTTTTCCTTTTTGTAGTCACCCGTGTACCCATCTCTCTGTCCCAACCACATTCATACCCAGGAGATGGAGGGGACATATTGAGTACAGGAGCCCTTGGAGTGCCTTGTAAAAGAGCACTTGTCAGGTGGCCATGCTCAGCTCTGAAATGTCATCGGCCCCCGGGCCCAGCTTTTCCAGAAGCACCGGCCTCCGTCCCTTCTCGCTGTCACATTCATGGTCATAGGATCTGATGTGTCACCTGAACGGCTGGACAGGCCGTCTGCTAACCAACCTCCATCTTCGTGTGAGGACATGGAAGGAGGGCCCGGGAGCTCCTCCGAGGGAGAGGGAAGCCGGAAAGGAGAGCACCCCAGGGGGGGATGGGCTCCACATGCCAGAAGAAACCCTCAGGAAAACAGAAGAAGGGACAAGAACCACCTCCAGTGCAGAAAACAGCTTAAAAACTAGACATCAGGAACCAAAAGATCTGGTCCTCTGGAACCGTGTTTTCAGGAGAGGGAAGAACCCCTTGTAAATGCTTGGGGGACAGGGGGCGGGGCTTGGGCCTCACTTCTTTGAGCCTCTGTGTTCCCGCCTGTAAAATGGGGATGAGGTAGCTGCCTCCCAGACTATGTACGTGTATTCCGCGGGATTTTGAACTGTCAGACACACCATGCCAGGCGCTGTGCAGGGCACATCGTGGACATTTAAATCTTCTCCTGTATACGAAGGCTTCCCTGCGTCCCAGGACAGTGTGACTGGTTTTCTTGATAACCTGGAGTAGATTATAGCGACTATCCATTTGCTGAGATGAAGAGGGGGGAAAGGACACACAGAATATGAATATTTTTAAAAGATGTCCAAAGAGAGAGAAACGCTAAAGGAGACAACCTCTCAGGCTAAGGAACGCTTTGGGGGTATGGAATCTGTTCTCCAGTCGCGGGGGACAGATGACTTATCAGTATATTATTAGCCACCTTTTTGGGAACAGGAGGCACCCTTGTTCCTCTAGCCCTCGCCTGGCTCGAGTTAATCCCCACAGCCAGGGCAGAGAGCTGCCTTTATTCCCGGATCAGCTGGAGACAGAAACTGTTTGGTGTCTCAAGAATGCTCGCTGGCTGGGGAGACATTAAAGGAGAGCAGCCGGGCTCCCCTTCCCAGAGCCTGGCCGCTTCCTCTGGAGCTCCTTCCTTCTGCTGCTATTTGATGTCCCTGGCCCAAGGGGACATGGGGCTTTTCACAGCGACGCTGGCAGGCCCGCTCTCTGCCAGATCATGAAGTCAGCATGGAGAGCAGATGCCCCCTGGATCAAGGACCTTCTCCGCGTCCCGCTGTGAGGGGGATTAGGTGTTGCTCGATGCAAGGCACTTGGTTGTGCTGAGCCAAGACCGTTCCTGGCACTGGCATGAAGGGTGGGGGTCCCGTGCCAAGGCCCAGAGCCCCAGACAGAAATTCAGGCAGAGAGGGCCCACGGCTGTCCTTTAATCTAACGCAACATGCACTTTTCTCAACTTTCCATTATGAAAAACTGCAAATGTACAGCTAAGTTCAAAGCCTAGTAAAGAAAGAAACACACAGGACCGTGATGCTGCTGGGTCTCAGGTCAAAGCCGTGGTGGGTATGAACCCCTCACTGTGCGCCTGGGAGGAGCTCAGGGAATGGATGGGTCAGGAACGAGGACGTGAGCCGGGGGCTTGTCAAGTCAACCAGAGCACATGCTTGAACATGTCAAATCGGAATCCCTAAAGGAAAGCGGGAGCAGGTGCCAAAAGGCGGGCAGGTGAGGAGTGGCCCCCCACACTGAAAGTGGAAGGAGAGGACCCCCAGAGATGAGTGAGGGCAGGATCAGCAGAGAGGGGCTGAGTCCTGTGCCTGAGGTGGGGCCCCTGTGCTGCCCTCCCAAGACTGCCTGAGATGCAGGTGATTGATGGGCCCTTGTGCTCTGGAGCGCGGGGCATGACTGAAGCAGGGAGGAATGCCCCGAGCTCGAGCTGGTCGGAGCTGGTCAGGAGAAGATGCGCATTCCAAGGGAGGGCACAGACATGGCCCAGGGCCTTGCCAGGGGATTTGGGAACAGGAATGAACAGTAACGCAGGGGTCAGAACAACGGAGTACAGAAGGAAGCACATAAGCCAGTCCTCAGGCGGCATGTGGGACTTGGAAGGCAGCGGTCAGAGACCCCCGGGAACTTACAAGTAGGAAGACAAACAGCAGAGAACAGAGAATCTGGAAGAAAGGTGGCCTGTTTGGGCAGTGGCAGTTGGTTAAATTTAAAGCATAACCTTTAAAAGACAAAGATTTTTATCTATCTACCTATCTGTTTATTTAGAGCATGAGCAGGGGGAGGGGCAGAGTGAGAATCTTAGGCAGACTCCCCACTGACCGTGGAGCCCCACACGGGGCTTGATCTCACCACCCTGCGATCATGACCCGAGCCGAGACTGAGTCTGCGCCTCGCCACCTGAACTGCCGTGGCGCCCCTAAGGCATGACCTTTATGTCTAAGGATAACACTGAATTTTCACTTTAAATTGTGGTTTTCAAACTTAGCCCTGCCTTAGAGTCACCCGAGGAGCTGTCAGAGAAAAACGAAATTCTGCAGAGCCACTTGGAAGATGTGACGTCACACTGTGAAGGAGACTCCATGGCAACAAACATGACGGAAATGCCGAAGTGCGAACTTGACAGGACAGGTGCTGAGAGTCACAAAGGTGATTTCCTCGCTTCTGGACAGGACGAGTCAACAGTCACAATCACGCCGATTATGCACACGTTAATGTATACATTCAGGGCAACCCCAATAAAAATGACAACAATTTTTTTTTTCCTGGAGCCGGATAGTTAATTCTAGATTCCATGTATGCACAACGCTGAGAAGGGACGTCACAGGCAGGACATTCTACTGGATACTGAAATGTATGCCGTAAAGTCTACATATTGAAGAGTGTCATCTTGGTGCCTGAAGAGGCAGGCAGCCCACTATGTAGTGGAAAGGCCCGGATAGACATGAAAATGTGATTTAGGATGAAGGCGGCATCTCAAGTCAGTGCAGCAAAGATGGGGTCTCCCATCATCGTGTTGGAGGCCATCTGGAAAAAGGTACGTCTGGACCCATACCTCGTCCCACCCACTAGATGAAGTAACACACATGTGAGGTCCAAATGGGAAAATGAAACAGGCACCACAGAATCATGGACAAAAGTCCTTTACGGTCCAGGAACGGGGAGCCTACCAGGCCTCTGGATTCAGAGCGGTAAAATAAAAAAATTACGGAGATTCAGTATCATAGCAGTTAAAGCTTGGGGAGTTGAAAGACAAAAAAGTCATTCACCGGAGGAAAGTTAATAAATGAATATCGAGGGCCCCAGGTTTATACAATGAAAAAAAAAAAAAGACCAAAAATTAGCAGAGTCAAAGACAAATGACAAATCATAATTTAAAAAAAGACAGATGACAAAAGGGCTAGTGTCCAAAATCTATAAAGAACTTAGCAAACTCAACACCCAAAGAACAAAGAATCCAATCAAGAAATGGGCAGAAGACATGAACAGACATTTCTGCAAAGAAGACATCCAGATGGCCAACAGACACATGAAAAAGTGCTCCACATCACTCAGCATCAGGGAAATACAAATCAAAACTGCAATGAGATATCACCTCACACCAGTCAGAATGGCTAAAATTAACAAGTCAGGAAATGACAGATGCTGGCGAGGATGCGGAGAAAGGGGAACCCTCCTACACTGTTGGTGGGAATGCAAGCTGGTGCAACCACTCTGGAAAACAGCATGGAGGTTCCTCAAAATGTTGAAAATAGAACTACCCTATGACCCTGCAATTGCACTGCTGGGTATTTACCCTAAAGATACAAACGTAGTGATCCAAAGGGGCACGGGCACCCGAATGTTTATAGCAGCAATGTCTACAATAGCCAAACTATGGAAAGAACCTAGATGTCCATCAACAGATGAATGGATAAAGAAGATGTGTTATATATACACAATGGAATACTATGCAGCCATCAAAAGAAATGAAATCTTGCCATTTGCGACGACGTGGATGGAACTAGAGGGTATCATGCTTAGTGAAATAAGTCAATCGGAGAAAGACAACTATCATATGATCTCCCTGATATGAGGGAGAGGAGATGCAACATGGGGGGTTGAGGGGGTAGGAGAAGAGTAAATGAAACAAGATGGGATTGGGAGGGAGACAAACCATAAGTGACTCTTAATCTCACAAAACAAACTGAGCGTTGATGGGGGGAGGGGCGTTGGAGAGGGGGGGTGGGGTTATGGATATTGGGGAGGGGATGTGCTATGGTGAGTGCTGTGAAGTGTGTAAACCTGGTGATTCACAGACCTGTACCCCTGGGGATAAAAATATATGTTTATAAAAAATAAAAAAAAAGACAGATGACAAATGGGGACATTATTTGCAATTCAAATTGTGCATAGGGCCCATTTCCTTAATATATGAATTTTTAGAAGTTGGGGAGAAAATAAATTAGGAAGAAACCCCTCAGAAATAATCAAGCTAACAAACAAGCAGGCAATTCACAGATAAAGATACGCAGGTGGCATTTAAAGATAGGAAGACATGGGGCGCCTGGGTGGCTCAGTTGTTAAGCTCCTGCCTTCAGCTTGGGTCATGATTCCAGGGTCCTGGGATCGAGCCCCACATCGAGCCCCACATCAGGCTCTCTGCTCAGCAGGGAGCCTGCGTCTCCCTCTCCCACTCTTCCTGCTTGTGTTTCCTTTCTTGCTATGTCTCTCTCTGTCAAATAAATAAATAAAATCTTTTAAAAAAGAAGATAGGAAAAGACGTCTGCCTATAGTTTATATGAAAATCAAAACTTTCTTACCAGTGGGAGTGGAGAAAATCCAAACCCTGGGCATCAGATTCCCTTGATGAGCTGTGATGAGACATACACTTTCATGCTTCCTTGGGGGTGGGGGCGTGGAGAAGTGCGCACCTGCCACAGAGGAGAATTTTCAAAGATTCGCAATATTAAATGTGCAGGTTCCCTTTGGCTCCACAGACCCCATTCTAGGAACCCACCCTGAAGACAGAAGTCCACCAAGAGTAAAACATTACAAACATCAGGTTATTGTTGCACAGTAAATGATTGAAGATAGCCCAAGAATCTATACAGGATGCTTACTGATTACATTAGGCTAAATCCACACGAGGGTCTCTCTGAATCTACCATCTGCAGACATAACAAACAAACAAACAAACAAAAAGCCTAGAAAGATCTCTATGAATTGTTAGGGAGTAATTTCCAGGATATGTTGTAAATGAAAAAGGAAAGATCCAGAACAGTGTGTATAGAAAGGAGATAGAAGAATATCTATACATATTTGCCCATTTTTGCAAAAGGAAACATAAGAAGGATCAATCAGAAACTAAGAAAAATGGCTGGTATCGAGGGGGAATTGGAATCATGACAATTGTGCCTGTTTTTGACTTTTGAGACATGTCAGTGGTTTATACATTCAAAAATCAATCTAAATTAAAAAGGCAGGAAAAAAAGCAATTCCCCAAACTGAATACAAACAAAAGAAATAAACCTCATGTCTATCAAATTCATACCATACCCACACACGGAAAAATCTTAATTCTGATGCCAATTCTGAAAAATAGTCTGTACGTTCTTAGGGAGATGCTTTCAAAGCATGAAAAGAACCGCGAAGAGACTGGGAACTCTTCTCTGTAGGCTTATTATTAGTTGTAATACTGGATTACAATTCAAAATGACCCATATATTTTTGGATAATGCAAATAACTAAATTATAAAATTTTCATAAAATATTCATTTGATGAGAAACCAAGATTTCACACTTAGAGAAAAAAGGCACAAGTATAAAATAAAAGAAGGTGAGGAAAATCCAGTGACGTTCATGTGAATTGGACCTATTGGTATGAATCGACTGGCATATCTGGAGGAATAATGATTTTATTTGAATAGCAACAGATTGGACAGGAAATAATCCATGAGTGCTAAAGTAAGACAGGATGAAGGGTGGGCATATGGAAGAAGGGAAGCCTTTCCTCTTCTTCACAGAAGAATGCCACTAACAGACCGGACGGAATGAGGAGAAATAGCATCATTTTGCCACCTCCCTTAGAGCTGGTCCAAGCCAGGATCATTAATGCTGCTAAAACCACTGGGTGAAGGCGGGAGGGAGGGGGATCGTCACCGCCCTAACCAGGCAATGAAACCTAGCACCACACACCACATCCTGTGGTAACGACCTGGCGTCCTAACGAGGGGACCCAGGACGCACTATAAATACCCTCCAGCACCCAAATCTAATCAAGCCTCTGGCCCCCACGTCATGCCTTCAGAAAGCAGAGGAGCAGATGAGTGAGGCCAGGAAGGAGAAACCATCGGTCCAATCCAGAATGAGGGGCATTACACAAGAAAAACAAAAACAAAAACTGGCCAAGATAGTTCAAAATGAGTCAATGTTATTTTCTTTCAAATCTGCTTTCGGTTAAAAGAGACTACAGAGACAGAACCAAGTGCAGCACCTGAACCTTGGTGAGATCTTAGATTGAAAGAAAGGAGAGGAGGTTTGGGAGAGAGGGAAGAAAGAACAATCTGGAGCCATCTGGAAAGGCATTTTGGGGACAAACTGAGGAAATCTGAGCATAACCTGGATATTTGATATTGGATACAAAATCTTTGTGAATTTCCTTAGGTGTGAAAATGCAACTGTCAGTACACGGGAGGGTCCAGCCAGAAACATGAGTCCTCTAGGCTGGGGACCATCTCTCTAGCAGAATAATTTGTTCTAGAAAAGCAGTTTCTAGGGTCCTCCGGAAACCTGGGAGTGACAATGATTGAAGAGTTCGTTTAGAAATGAGGTAGCAGCCAGACCTTGTGGGGAAAGCTCCCTTTGCCAAGACGGTTTTCTGAAAATAAAGTCAAGAGTCATAAACATTTAAATTTTAGAGGAGAAGATAATGAAGGTAAATTGTAGCTGAGACTAACAACCGCTAGGACGATATATTATTTCCAAATATTGTTATATGCTTGTGCACATTTGTCCTTTCAAAATAAACAGGGGAGACGTGTACCTATTTTTTTTAATTAAAGCAGCATACACTCCCTGTAAACGTCAAACAATACCATGCAACAATGTATTGGTAATCCACTTCGTTTTTACACGATGTTATTGTGGACATCCTTCTATATCAGGAACTTGAGATTTATGATTTATGTCCATTTGTAATGGTGCCGTACAATTCCATTATGTAGACGTCCCATAACTAATTTAATAAATCCCACTTTTGAAAATACGGTAGTGACGAACATCCTTGATCTCAAAGGATCAAATCTACTTACTCCCCACCCCCCACCCCACCTCCCCCACCGTGTCAGTTATTTCCCCACATCTTCACCGACCCTGGGTATCATGGCTCTAATTTGTGCCAGTTTTATAGGCAAAAAATGTTACTTCCCGATGTCTTGGTCTTCCTGATGTCTTTTATGCGTGAGGTTGGACCTCATAAGCTCCTGGTCATTTGTCGTTCTTCTGTAAATAGTCTTCACGTCCTTTGCCTTTTTCCTCTTGAGGGGTTACTATTCTTCTATTTTAAGAACTTTCATATGTCAAAGATTTTTGTAATCTCTTGTGTATATCGCACATGTTTCCCCTCATTTGTTCCTGATCTCATCCGAGCCTCACAGCAGTGCCGGGGTTGGGGTTAGACGGAGCAGGTGGAGTTATCCTCACTTAATTGATGTGGAAACTATGACTCACTGGGGAATATTTGGCTTTCCTTGCTTGGAGTCCGGCGTGCCAAGCTATCCTACTGCTCCAGCAGGGTCCTAATGGCAGCCTTCAGGGTTCTGGGAGGAATAACTTATCTCCTATACTAATCAGAACTTCTTAACTGTTTGCTCCTTGGTTTCCTCTTCTGTAGAAAGAAAAAAAAATGGAGTCGGGTCAAATGAGCCTAACATTCTCTTTAGCTTCACTATCTTTTGCTTCTGTGATTTGAGGTGCCAGAGAGCTCCACGTGGAAGAGGACATTGTCTGTATCCTCGGAGCACGTCGTGGCAGGAGGCTCCTGGGTTGTCTTTCGCCACATAGGAAGTGCAGGGTGAGTGTTCCTGTGTGTTACCAAGAGCGTTTCCTTCCTAGACCTCCCTGGGCTGGAACTGGGAGCTCGACTCTGGCCCTGTCTCTCTCCAGTCAAGAGCAATCCAAGACACAAGGCCACATCGATGAACTCCAACATTTCTGTGTCACGGCTGGAGGGTCCTAGGTCAAGGTAGCTTACTTCCTCTTCCCACAGTCCCTGCAGACATCATTAGTGGATCGTAGCTCGCACCATCTGAGCCTGGCCACAGCTTCAGATCCTTGGAATTGTCTTCCAGGAGGCAATAACTGATCAAAACTGACACGGGGATAAGCTGTTTATCTTCTCGACACTAGGATACTTTACCTAAAGATCACTTTCTTATTACAAAATTAAAATACATTTGTTTGGGGGGGGTTGGAAATAGATTGTCAAAATTAAGAAAATGAAAATAATCCGTAAGACCATCATTGTTAATATCACTTTGGTATGTATTTTTGGGTTTATACAAAAAATGAGATCAAGGGGCGCCTGGATGGTCAGTGGGGTAAGCCTCTGCCTCTGGCTCAGGTCATGATCTCAGGGTCCTGGGATTGAGCCCTGCATTGGGCTCCCTGCTCAGCAGTGAGCCTGCTTCAACACCCCTCCCTTGCCGCCTGCCTCTCTGCCTACTTGTGATCTCTGAATAAAATCTTAAAAAAAAATGAGATCAAGCTTTTGCAACTTACTTATTCACTTACAGTACATATTGGATGTCTTTCCTGATCATTAAACATGAACCAGCTGCTCCCTCTCAATGGTCCGTGGTGCTTCCCTTCAGAATGGACCATGGTTTATTTATCCCCTGGAGCTGGGCACCTTCCTGATCCCCTAGAGTTGGTCACCTAGGCTGCTTTCTGTTACACCTTCCATCATCTACCATTACAAAAACGTTGCAATGACCAAATCTTTGTGCGTCATCTACGGTTCTTTCTGTGGATAAATGCGTATGTACGGACTAGCAGGCTTGCTGTACTACAATGACAAGTTCAGAGGACGTGTCACACTTTATATTCCCCCAGCTCTGTGGCAGGGTCCCTTTCTCCATACCCTCACACTCAGCGAGTAATGTTCTTCTTAGCGTTTTGTCATCCCGAGAGACAGAAATTCCACTCCTTAAATTTGCATTGTTTGATCACTAATGATGGTTTTTGTTTTTGTTTTCTTTTTGGTATGGCGAGTCACTCTTTGATATTCCCCATTCCTGAGCTACCCATTTATATCCCTTGCTCAGCTTTCCCTTGGGGTGTTCCCTTCTATTTCCTTAGGGATCTGTAAACATTCTTTATACATCAGCGATGGTAACTCTTTGTTCCAGATGTTTCTGATGAGGTCTAACAGTGACTTACTCAGTGCTTGCTGCCCTTAGTTTACAAAAGCTTTTTCTACTATCTTAGTCAGCATCTTTATGCCTGCAAAAAATGGGCTCATTCAGAACCTCCGGAGAAAGGAGGTAGGATGTGGAGGGTGGGCATTGTAAGGACAGGTGGAGGTCTGACCTAAGACAGAAAGCCCCAGCCATTCTAAAGCGTTGGTCTCCAGGTCAGGAACACGGGCAGCGGCGGCACATGGGAAGATATTAGCCCCTCTACTTAGATACATAGATATACATTTTAAATTTTTATAGGAAAATAGAGCAAACATACATAAGATATACAGATGTGCACACGTGGAGTTTATAGACTAATAAATACTGATGTACTGATCACCTGGTCTAAAAATATCACTTATTTGCTATTTCAGCCTTTTTTTTTTTCTTTTTAATGTGCTACATCTGGCAACCACTTGTGAGGTGTACTTGTGCAATAGTATGTGTATATAATTTATAAATAATAAGTGTATATATTGGGAGGATGCCTGTCACCTTTTTTATCTTAAAAAAAATGTTACTTGAAAAGGTTGGAGAATGCCACTCAAGGAAATCTTTCTTTTGGGGTTCTTGCTTGTGTCCCCCTGCCTGCCGGGAGGCTCCCTTTGCTCACCGCTGTGCACGCGTTACTTCCGTGTGCTCGTGGCTCAGAGGCTCAGGGCCCCCCACTTCTGGCCTGGCTGGAGGCCGGCTTCACCACAGCCATGTGGCAGCTCCTGAGGCCGACCAGCTCAGCCTTCCTCTGCTCTTGCTCCTGAGGGGAGGAGCTGAGTGGTCTGGCCCGTGAACTGGCCACTGACTCTGGGCCGCACGGGTGTGACCGTGTGGTACAGGACCTGGGCCACTGCTGCCAGTAGGCACGTGTGGGCAGGACGCGTGTCATGACACCTGGGACAACCCATGCCCAGGAGGGTAACTATTCACACGTATTTCCTGCTAGTGCCTATATTATTTTTTATACCTAAATCCTTAATCTGCCTATGCCCATTTGAATGGAGGATACAGAACAGCCAGCTCCCTTTTCTCCTTTCATTAAGTTCACTGAGTCCCAGTACTAATTGGAAGCGACCTTCACCAATCCAATGTACCACCCTCGTTAGAGAGTTGTGCAAAACATGTCTGTTTCCATACTTCTGTCTGTGATTTGATCTGGTGAGGGCTGTACACGCACTAACTACACTTCTTAAAAAATGACGGCTCAGTGATATAATTTGACAGTAGTAAGGCAAGTCCTTGCCCTTATTTTCACTCCCTACTTGCATTTTTCCAGACTGATTTCTGAATCTTTCTGTTGAGCTCCCCAAAAATGCCACTGCAATTTTTTTTTTTTAAGATTTTATTTATTTATTTGACAGAGAGAGATCACAAGCAGGCAGAGAGGCAGGTAGAGAGAGAGGAGGAAGCAGGCTCCCTGCTGAGCAGAGAGCCCGATGCGGGGCTCGATCCCAGGACCCTGAGATCATGACCTGAGCTGAAGGCAGCGGCCCAACCCACTGAGCCACCCAGGCGCCCCGCCACTGCAATTTTTTAAAGTAAGGTTTATTGAGATACGTAGGTGAGATGCAGGTCACGTGTACACCCAAGTTACACACCAAACGCCAGACCCTGTTGAGACTGAAAGCCGCAGGCTCCGCGGCTGGCGGTCTTCTATAACTAAGGGTCCTACAGAGCCTGAGCTGGCCAGGACACGGGCACGTTCAGCCTCTCCCAGTCACACTTAATTGCATTAGCCATTCTCATCAGCTCTGGGGTGGACTGCAGGGCAAACGGCCCTCAGTATTTTTCAATCCAGCTCCAAAAGGCCCAAATGGAAATAATGCATTTAACCCTCATACGGCCTCAGGTTAACCAAACAGCCCATCTCTCTGCTTTTTGCTGTTAATTCTCTCCCCTGAGAAACCCTTGGCATCCCGCGCTGCAGAAGTTCTGACGGAGTGATCGATGTCTTTGATTAAATTTTGAAAAATGGAGCGATCAAACCATTACCAGGAAATTGAATCTGTTTGCTTGAGAGACAAACTTTCAAGTTATGTGTTCCACGGAAGGAAAATTAATTAAAGAAAGAGCTTCCTGGCGGCGGCAGGGTGGGGGGGTGAATTACTTTATTTTTTTACTTTCTCTCTTCCCTGTTGGGGAAAAGTTAGCCGGCTCTGAAGTCAATGTGCCACAGAGCGGTGGTTTTCATACCTTAACGTGTGTAGGAGTCACTTGGGGAGCTGGTTAAAATGCAGCTTCTGATTCGGGAAGGCTGAGACCCCGCGTTTCTAGAAAGCCCCAGGTGATGCGATGGTGCTGGCCCCCGGGGCCGCGCGTGGGAAGAGGGCTGGAGAGGAGGTTCTGGTATTGGTCTTGCTACAGACTGGCAGAGGGGTTCCAGTTGGGCCCTTCCTCCCCTCCACGACGGTGTGGGGGCAGAACAGCCTGAGACCTCGCCGCCCAGCGGATCAGAGCCCAAGGCTCTTGGTGCGACTCCTGGAGACAGCAAGGCCCTCTCGGCGCGCAGAGCTCAGCCTGGCCCCCCGCCCTGGCGCCATATTCAGTGGAAAACAGATAACGGGTGCCAACTGCAGACCTGCCCAAGAATACTTCAGATGGCTCAAGTATAAGGGCAGTGTCGCCGGGTTAGTCCCTAAAAAGGGATTTGACCGGCATGGGCATCATCAGAGCGGCCTCCAGGCTTGACTGACACGGGCCAGCTGCCGCTCCTGGAGACAGCCAGCGAGGAGCACGCCTGCTCCCTCCTTCTGCTTGCTCCCCCCTGCATCCTGGGCCCAGAAAGCCTCCAGAAGGGTCTGAGTGGGATTCTCTGCCTCTCTGCCAGCTGGGGGGCGGGGAAGGGGCAATCACCGGGCTCCTTCTGGTACCTTTGGTGGCAAGGAGAGGAGGGACACTGTGTGAGCGTGCGCAGCGCGGGGGCCCGGCCCTGCTGACGTCGCTCCTCTGGGTTTGCTGAAGCTCTGGGGGGCTTCGCCTTCCATACGGTCTCTGTGCAGTCCACTGCCCACCCGGCCGCCTGGCGCTGGCCGTCAGCTCCTGCCACCACCCCTGGGACCACGAGCTGCTTCTCCACATCACGGTTTTCTCTGGAGGCTGCCTTCATGGAAACTCGCTTTCCCTCCCTCCAATCAACCACTTACACCTTCAGTTTACAGCCTAATACATTTTAGATGCGAATGTCATCACCTGGACCGAGCTGTCCCCTCGAGCTTTGCAATCCATAACCGCCCAGCTCCCGGCGATGACTGTCCGCCAGTCTGCCCGGCTCTCACAGCGCCTCGCCTCGTGCCCAGTTATTCCTGTCATACAAATAAAACTACTAAGATGGGGGGCGGGGGTCATTCTAATCCGGTCCAACCCAAATACTGCCACTGCTAGGTGAGAACGGTGGGGAGGCTCGCAGGGGCCATGGCGTCAAAACCCCGTGTCCTCCTGACGCTGAGCGCAGGCATGGACATGGAGTCCCACGTGCCACAAGGACAGAGCACACCTCCAGGACGAACAGTGTCGTGGCTTCTTGTGACAGAGGATCCAGCGTGGACTTGAGCTTTCACCGACCGGTCCTGGCTGATAAAGCAAGAAACAAGACGCACAAGTTTGTTTCAGAGGTGATGATGGGACGGTGACTGTTTTGAGAAGACAGAGCTAGTACCTTTCAGAGGCATACACACGCACGTGGGATCAGGGTGGGTGGAGATGAAAGGTCGGCCACGCGGATCATTGTTGAAGCCTGGCGGTCAAGTTCACTGAACTAGTCTACGCTGTGATCATGTTTTAGCATTTCCACAATAAAAAGAGAAAACTCATTTTCTTTCGATTAAATAGCCAGCCATTTCTCCTGAAATAGTACTCAGGGTGTGTGACTTTTAAGACCCCCGTGAGGGGAGACATTAGCACCCCGACTCCTCCATGAACCAAAGCAGCAATCCCAGTGGGGCCCTGTGTGGGTGGGTCAGGCCAGGTTCTTGTTCTCGACCCTTCCAGAGCTCCCCGGGGCTCCCAGGCTCCCAGTAGAGCCAGAGTCCTGGCTGTGCACCAGGTGTGACCCCCAGCCCCTCCTCCAGCCTCTACCTCTCGTCCTCCCTGACTCAGCAAGCTGCTGTGGCTCCGGGCTCCTTGCCGCTCTTGCCTCCCAAGCACATTCTGGGGTCAGGGCCCTGGTCCTGGGAGTCCTCCCCACCCCCAAGATATTCACGTGGCTCACTGCCAGGTTTCAGATGGCCACCCCGCCCACCCCCCCCAAGGATCCTCCCAGGACCAATTAATGCCCATCCTCTGCGTCAATCCCCAAACCTTTGGTTTCTGAGTTCACAACACTTACTACAACTTGACATCATTGATCATATTTGTTTATAGTCTGTCTGCCTCACTAAAGATAAGGGGGCTTTGTGGGCCTACCGGCCTTAGAGCAAGAACCCCATCGGGCTGCCTCCTCTTACATGATCACACCCTGGTGTTCCTGTGTTAAGACCAAATGCCCCAGGTTTCTGGTTCGAACCTCACCATTGTTTCAAGAAATGTCTCTAAATTCAAATGCCATTTAAGCAAGCAGGTGTGAACGGATCATGAAAGTGCGGTGACCACAGTTCCAGGCTCAGGTGTGGGCTGGCGTGGGCGTGGGGGGCAGAACGGGCGGGCCCCTGTCAGAAACCAGCATGCCCACCCCAGGCAGGCTGAAGCGGAGCGGTGACCAAGGGAGGGCAGGAAGCACTTATAACCGAACCCACTTATCGACACCATCTGTCAAGCAAGTCCCCAAATTGGCACAGGCACCGGGACCAAAATTACCACAGCCCTCACCGGCCAGGCATGTGCTGGTATACTGCACGGCTTCGAGGATTTTATTTATTTATGTGACAGAGAGAGAAAGCGTGCACACAAGCAAGGGGAACAGCAGGCAGAGGGGGAAGCAGGCCTCCCACTGAGCAGGGACCAGACGCGGGGCTCGATCCCAACACCCTGAGATCATGACCTGAGCTGAAGGCAGACGCTTTGCTGACTGAGACCCCCAGATGCCCCCTGCACCGTCAGTGTTGAAACCAGGTTTAGTTTCAGTGCAACGTGTTCCTGAGCAACAGGGCCATGACTGAGCGTGCAGGCTGTGAGCACACCGCCCACCTGTGTGTGTGTGCACGTGTGTGTGTGCGTGTGAGTGAGAGAGAGCGAGAGAGAGGGTCAGGGGAGCACTGAGAGGACAAGTGAAGATCACCCTGAAACTATTTTTCCTCTAGCTAATCCACCCCCTAACCTTGGCAGACGTTCTGGGCTAATTTCAATATTTACCAAACTCAGTAATACAACAAATAGGCAATAACAGAACAAAAATATAACCATTACCAGTTACATAAAAAAGGGGAACATCTGTGCCAGTCATGGTAGTAACACGTTTAGCTTCAGGCTCACAACTTGAGCCCAACTGGAGCCCCGGGGCTCTGGGAAGACACCCGCCCAACGATAAGCCACAGGAGCCGGGGTGGGGGGGGTGGGGGGACACAGGGGGACAGGAAGTGGTGGGCAAAAGGGGCTCGAGCCTGCCACGTCCTGCCTCACTTTATAAAGGGATCCACTTGCGAATTTTTGGTCTAAGAAGAGATTCTAAAATGTTGATGATTCAAGGGAAATGGGGCCCAATACTGTTAGTTCCATTTTTCTGTATATTCCAAATTTTCTTTACTGAGGATGTAATGAAACTGTGGAAGAACCAACGATGACCTCCTAAGTTCTAGAGGCCTTAAGAAATAGAGAGGTTTCTGCGGGTGACCGCTCTTGCAAAGGCAGCTCTCACACACAGAGATTTAAACTGAACTATACGGAAGAAATAGATGTTATTTGAGGGATCATGGATGATGTGAGACGCTTCAGTTTTTACTCATTTAAACACAATTTTAAGAACTATTTTTAAATATTTCAGTGCAGGTGCGTTTGTGACTTTGAATCACTTTACTGGGTCCACACCAGCCTCCCAACTTGGGGGTGTTTTCCCGTGGACCAGATGGGTGGTTCGGTGCACCTCAGCCCCGGATCTCGGAGCCTCGTGGACAGGCGGGTCCATTAAATGCTTCCCAGCCTCCCAGCACCCCCAGGTGTGGTTGGATTCCTGGGGTCACTGTAAGCCCCCCCATGGCAGGGGAACAGGCTGGGGCTTGACTGGACACCGGGACCTGAGTTCTAATCTAGCTTCAGAAGGGCTGCGACTGTCCCCTCACGAGTAAAAACAGATTTGGACGTCATCCCTGAGGCCCCTTTCCTTGCTGCTAATATCCGGATGCTAAGCCCTTAAACTTGACACTGGAATGAGGAGCAAATACGTTTCTTCAAAAGCTGCCATTCCCTTTTGGGATCATGACAGCAGCTCCAACCTGCGACAGCTGAGAACGAGGACTGTTTTATCCGGGAGCCAGCCTGTGGCAAAGCGATCCACACAGATGCTCTGGGGCTTAAAACAGACCCTCTTTTCTGAGGTCCGGCATTTTAGATATTTAGTATCTTTTTTTTTTCTTTATAAAGTAAGCTCCACACCCAGGGTGGAGCCCAGCGCAAGGCTTGAACTCCCAATCCTGAGATCAAGAGTCACAGCACTGGATGGACAGAGCCCCCCATGCGTCCCTATTTAGTATCTTTTTTTTTTTTTTTAAGATTTTATTTGTTTGACAGAGAGAGAGAGATCACAAGTAGGCAGAGAGGCAGGCAGAGAGAGAGAGAGAGAGGGAAGCAGGCTCCCCGCTGAGCAGAGAGCCCGATGTGGGGCTCGATCCCAGGACCCTGAGATCATGACCTGAGCCGAAGGCAGAGGCTTTAACCCACTGAGCCACCCAGGCGCACCCCTATTTAGTATCTTTTTTGTCACATGAGACCAGTCGTTCTGAAGTCCCTCGCCTTCTTGACAAGGTTCCCAGCAAAGGCCTCCCAGCCTGGAGTTCCATAAACTCCATCTTGTGGCTGTTTCTCAGGGAGCCCACCCCGAGGTGGGGAGAACAGCCGTGGTGCAAAGCCCCGCAGGCGGAGGGCTTCAACAGACCCCCGTCTCCCCACGGCTGGGGCCTCTGAGCAGGAGAGCAAGGCATCGGTGGAGGCAGAGGCAGCTTCTCGTAGAGCTGGTGTCTCTTCTTCTCCAGGGACACCTGTCAAGACCAGGCGAGGGCCCACCCTCCCAGCCTCATTTTCACTCAGTGACCCCTGTAAAGACCCTCTGTCCCAGCACCCTCACACTCTGAGGTACTGGGGGGCTGCACCTCACCAGACGGATCCTGGGCGGGGGCGGGGGACACAGTGCAGCCCACAGAGCTGCTGCAGGGCTCACGGCTTTTCTTTTCCACAGACAGACCGGCCTGTATCGTGTGCATGTGAAACCCAAGCGCCGTTTAAGAAAACTGTCGTCTGACTAGAAATGATACCTGCTGTGTTAGGATTTACGGAACCTTCCAGAGCTGCCCTGGGGAGCAGCTCCAGGTGGAAGACAGGGACAGTCAGGCCCAGACACCCAGGGGAGCTGACTTCACAAACAGAAGATTCATCCCATGACTTGGCGGTCACTTTCCTGGATGGCTGTGTGCCCTGCACTCTGATGGTCCCACCAAAAGCTGGTCAGGTTTTCACCCGCCCAGATCAAACCCCTGCTTCCCCACACAAGTCTCTCCAGGCTTGGGCTCCAGGCCGATGGCACCTGAGGCTCCTACAGGTGGCTTCCGAGTGCAGGGGTCTGCATCCCACTCTGGACCCTGCAGATCCAGCCCTGGCCAGGAACCTGGGCTTTAGCAAGCACCCAGGAGGCCCCCCGAGTCTGAGGGCTGTGCGCACCCAAGATAAAGGTCAGGCTTGCAAAACCGCACACACCTTTATTTCACACCCACTGCAACCCAGTGTCAGCAAACAAGTGCCCTGAGTCACAGTCATGATCGAGATCCTCTTCTATCCACTTGGTAGGTCACTGAAAACCCAGCACGTTTCAATAAAAATCACATAAAAGATCCCTAGAGAAACTGATCTAGTGGTTTTTCCCCAAACAACAGATTTCCTCTTCATCAGTAAACTCAGCAGCTGACAGGGGAACACAATGCGGACATGACCGTGAGATCTGCCAGCACACAGGACTGTACACACGTGCGCTTTCATGTCTGAAGACTCACTACGAATGTCCGAGAGCCTGATCTGACCGTTACCCGCCACCAAGAACTCGAAGAGGAAAAGCAAGGGCACTAAGGAAACGTCACCCTTTTTGGAATTCAGCCCTAGACCCTGGACGAGAAGGGTCCAGGGCACCGGAGAGGCAGCGACGCTGATCCGAGGGCCCTGCTGCCGCGGGGAAACGTACCTGCCCGGCCTCCCCGACTTCCCAGGGTCTGCTCCTCCAGCTTCACGCTGACTGGTTCCTGCCTGGCAGGAATCTTCACGGTTCCGGAACTCTCCTGGCTGAACCCAAAGTGACATGCCCTGTCCCAGAGACAGGTGTTCTTGCAGTGCGAAGGCCGTTCTGTGGGTTGCAAATGCGAGTGTGTGTGCATACACATGTGGCTCCTAAGGCAGACAAAGCTCTTCTCCTCTTTCGCAAGAGAACACGCAGCGGGCTGCGGCCGGGCTACCTCCTCTTCCTGTGTTCCCGCATGTGCGCGGCGATGGAACCGGCAATTTCCGCATTCTTCTTGTTCTGGCCAAAATAATCTAGGAACTGACCATCTGGTCCAATCAAGTACATGATTATTGTATGATCCACCTGCAGAGAAAGGGGGAGAGAGCGGACACAAACATCACCAAAGTACGCTTATTTTACTGAGTGCTGCAGTAGAGAATTTCACGCCCATGCTTCAGTAGCCTATCTGTCCTCTGTAGAATGGCTCGAAGCCTGCTGTAATGAACTCGCGGTGACAAGTAACTAAAATCTTGTGGGTTCCAGAACTCCGCACTGACTACTGCTGTGAACAGCAGGGAGGGTTTGGAATTCTGCTTCTATCTGTACCATGCGCACCCACACAATCCCTGAGAATCTCCTTCCACGAGCCGGCTGGGGCTTTCGGAAGCACTGGTTAGTGCACTGAGCCTCAATGCTGCCTACCACATTTTAGGAGAAGAATCCCCAGGAAACTCACCCCTACTGTGAGTTTATAATTTATAAATTCCAGCACAATATTTAGTCCTGATATTAGCGATGCAAATGGAAAGCTGAAAACAAGGGTTTCCTCCCCTAGGAAATTTGTCTATACCATGCAGAATGATCCTATCAGAAGCAGATGACCTGGAAACTTCTCAGGAGCCATAAATGCTACGTCTCTGAGGGGTAATCTTCAATTTATTATCTCTTTCTCAGGCAAAGCTCTGAAAACATTCCCAGCTCTAAGTTAGGCTTAGACTAGTCCTCAGTGTTTTTATTTATAGGGTTCCACCAAATCCAAGTTTAAATGAGAAGACGTGGTGTCTGGCGTCCTTGGAATTCACTGCAGGCTTGACTTGCTATTTGGCAAGACAAAAAGGAAGACCGAAATGTGATCACACGTACCATACGGGGGCCACCCCCAGAATGCACCCGCCACGCAACACAGGTCTGCGAACTTATTACTTATTTATACACACATGTTCGTAAAGACAGAGCGAATGGAAAGAGCCACCTGCCTGAACACATAAGGAAGGAATGTAGGCCAAGGGCTCCAACAGCTGGTGATTCCACGCATCTCGGAATAACCTGCTGCAGGAGCAGGACGGGGAGCAGGACGGGGAGCTGCGCCTCTCTGCACGTCGGCCAGAGGGCCAGCGGAGGCTCTGCTGGGCAAGCGTGACTCTGTGGCCTACATCCTTCTCCTGACTTCTTCCTTTTCCCCACTCTATGCTCCCCCTTCCCTAGAAGACTAGAACTCCAGTGGATTTCTTTGACGAGCGTTCTTAATGTGCTACTTTCTAATACACAACGGAAATATTGTTCTATCTGCATCTGCCAAACTCATCGGTGGTTGTTAGCCTCGACGTCCAGTGACTCGTGGGCACAGCGTATTGCTGTGTGACTCTAACACAGAGGGCTTTAAGGTGGGAGTATGTAGCTCCTAGGAGAGAAGGAAGCTGTGCTGAAGGACATACTCATTCTCACGCCGCCCTTGTCCCGGGAGTCTGGTACCCTACTCCTCTACAGTCAACCCGAAGGGCTCGAGAGTAAGCCAAGTCATTAGTCAGCGGCAGAGCTAAGCTTAGACCCGGGTCTGTCCGCTTTCACAGTCCACCCTCCTACCAACCAGCTCATGCTGGCGTCCTACTGAGGACCAGCAATGCGAATTTTCTAATGGGTGAGTTTTCTGGACACGTATACTCTCCCTATGTTTTGAAAAGGTAACATGAGCACATAAAAATGAGCACAACAGTGAACTCGCGCACTGGAGATCTGCCACTCGTTCCAGATGCCCAGAGGCCCTCCGTTGTTCCCAGTGCCTTCTGGATGCTTCCAGAGAAACTGCCCGCGCCTGCCTACTTCCTTCACCACCAGCACCGTCCGTGCAGAAGTACCAGCACCGGGCAGGGCTTCCTCATTCTACAAGGAACCGCACACCGTTCCTGGAGTGTGTACGCGGTGGCTTCCGGTTTTCAGTCTTCTCCAAGAACAGTGCTGTAGGGTGCAGGTGTAGACAAATCCCCCAGAGTGGAATCTCTAAAGTAAAAGGTATTCCGCCTCCAATATGATGGACTGCCGCCTGAACAGGGTGTATCGCTTAAATTCCTACCATCCACGCAGGGTCCTGCCTGTTCTTCCAAATTCACTCTGACAGTGTATTCCCTTTTCCCACACTAGATTTCAACAGTACTTCAAACCTCCGACCTCTGCTGATCTAACAGGTGGAAAGTGGCATTACATCGTATAGTTCCCACTCTTTCATTTTGAGTGGAACAGAACATCTTTCTGGGGTTCAAAAGCCAGTCGTAGTGTTTTTCTTTTTCTTTCTCTCTCTCTCTCTCTTTTTTTTTTTTTTTAACAGAGAGAGTAAGGGGGAGGCGAGGGGTAGAGGCTCGATCTCACGACCCTGAGATGATGACCTGAGCCAAAATCAAGAGTTGGATGCCTAACGGACCCAGGCACCCCAAGTAGCAGTGTTTTTCAGAAACACTTGGTACGTAACGCAGACGGAGGGAACATCATATACATGACACGGCGACGTATACGCTCAGCCTCCGAGGGCATCCTCAGTGTCTGGCGTGCCCACCTGACACGTCCTATCTGTCTGAAGACTCCACAGGCCAGAAAGCTTCCCTTCTGCAGCTCCTGAGATTGAGAAAACCTCACTCGGTTACATCCCAGCTCTTAAGACACTCCCTCACTCCCCGCAGGCCCTTCATTAGGTCTTGACGGAAGCTTCCCATACTGTTTTGTGGAGCAAGATCTGTGACCTCAAGGCACAGAAGGCACAGCAGTGAGAAACCCAACAAGATGGAGAGCGCCTCCCCTACTGGCTGGCTTAGCGAATGTGTACGACCTCACTGGTTCTTGCCGCTGTTACTGTAATTCCAGCGCAGTTATTAACATGCAGGTTTCCATTAGCTTCAGGCGTCTAACTCACTGCGTCTGAGCAAAAGGTCAAATTCTTAGGGCAGTGGACTAGCAGGTCTCAGACAGGGTCCAGCATGTATTCCAGGGGCTTCAGCAACTCTCTATAAGACCCAAGTGTCTACAGGGGCGCCCGGGGGACTCACTCCGTTAGGCCTTCAGCTTTGGTCACCATCTCCTGGGTCCTGGGATCCAGCCCCACATTGGGCTTTCTTGCTTCTCTCTCTCTCTGCCTCTCCCCAGTGCTCACATTCTCTCTCAAATAAATAAAAAAAGACTTAAATATCTGCATTCTAATCTTTAAAATGCAAAAAGTGACCACTACCACTCTGGTTTCTGTGCTGCACCACCTTCCGACTGAGTACAAGCCTCAGCGCCCAAAGGCACGTTTACGACCCGCAGGGCACTAGGTGTCGCTGCTGGTTAAGGGCAGACACCATGGAAATGTGTTCCTGCTGAGCCAAGACCAACCAGTCAACGCAGACCACACAGCCCAACGTGCCCAGGTGTTTTACAGGACACGCAAACAGCTTGGAACAGTTGGGCACCCGTCTGAGAGCAGGCCGACCCAAACCATGGTTTGTAGACAGACTCATGACTAGTCGCTTTGCCCAACCAACGTGACAGAGAAGCCAAAGCATGAGGGGAAAAACAGAACCACTCCTACAAGGTCAACTATTCACGGGCAGGAAGAAATGTCCAGTTTGAGAAGAAACCTGGGTGGGCGGGGCAGTGCTGACCAGCAGCAACAAGGAATGCGCCATCCTCCCTGGGGCCCCTGGGGCGGCTCTGCTGAACACTGGCTCTGTCTGTCCTTCCTCAGCAGAAGGCAAATATAAACACAGAACAGTACAAGGCATACCGATCCTAGAAAAGCACACATTACAGGAAGTCTACCTTTTCACAGCTTTCAATCTTTTCTCTTGCTTTTCAGAACTCCGAGGCATTCCAAAAATGCAGTTCCCAGGGCCCTCACACCGCTGCTTACGCCTCTTCCCTGGGGACACAGGGAGAACCTACACCATGGTTTTTTGTTTTTTTTTTTCCTTAACATATAATGTATTATTAGCCCCAGAGGTACAGGTCTATGAATCGCCAGATTTACACACTTCACAGCACTCACCATAGCACATACCCTCCCCAATGTCCATCACCCAGCCACCCTCTCCCTACCAACCCCCCACCCCGGCAACTCGGTTTATTTTGTTAGATTACGAGTCTCTTATGGTTTGTCTCCCTCCTGATCCCATCTTGTTTCATTTGTTCTTTTCCTACCCCCCAAACCTCCCACCTTGCCTCTCCACTTCCTCATATCAGGGAGATCATATGATAATCGTCTTTCTCTGATTGACTTATTTTGCTCCGCATAATACTCTCTAGTTCCATCCACGTCGTCGCAAATGGCAAGATTTCATTTCTTTTGATGGCTGCATAGTATTCCATTGTAGATATGTACCACATCTTCTTTATCCATTCGTCTGTTGATGGGACATCTAGGTTCTTTCCATAGTTTGGCTATTGTAGACATTGCTGCTATAAACATTGGGGTGCACGTGCCCTTCGGATAAGTACATTTGTATCTTTAGGGTAAATACCCAGTAGTGCGATTGCTGGGTTGTAGGGTAGCTCTATTTTCAACTTTTTGAGGAACTGCATACTGTGTACCACAGTGGTTGCACCAGCTTGCATTCCCACCAGCAGTGTAGGAGGGTTCCCCTTTCTCCGCATCCTCGCCAGCATCTGTCATTTCCTGACTTGTTAATTTTAGTCATTCTGACTGGCCTACACTATGTTTTGAACTCAAAGAACCACTGTCCCCAAACGATGGCTTCTCTTTATTCCCAACGTGGTATCCAAGCAGCAGGTTCCACTGAATCTAAAATATCACTTGCTGTGTACTTTCCCGTAATTTTATGGGCCACTAAGGAGGGTAATGGGCAATGTGAACAGTGACTCTACATTAAACAAGCAGCTTTAAAGAGGCGATACTTCTATTGTCCTTTCAAATATCCCCAATTCCTGAGGAATTCGTGCAGATCTCAGCCTCTTTTTCATTTCTGAAGCCAGTCACTTGAGCTGTACGACTGTGTGGGGCCTGAGAGCCGGCCGTGGGCGACCTGAGCATTTACTTACTATGTAGTCCTCGTCCTCGTCCTTGGGGCCAGGGCTGTAATACACCCGGTACGCTCGGGCCACTTGATCAATCTCTTCTTTGCTGCCAGTCAGGCCAACCAGTTTGGGAGAAAATTCTGGGGGGGGGGGGGGGGGGCGGCAATGAGAAACACAGTGAAAGATGAGAAGCAAGCAAAATCCGCCTCCCCACCTCAACTTTAAAAACCAGTCTCAGTTCTAAAGCCACTTTCTTCTGTGGGTCCCTGACCACCTGCCCTCCAGTCACAGGAAAACAACAGATGCAAATTCTCCTCTGTGATAAAGATGTCACGTCTCCAAGACAGGCCACCTTCTGGGCCATCAAGTGCACCCCAGCAGATTTAAAAGAACAGAAACCGTATGACATGTGCTCGCAGACCCCAGTGGAGTTAACAGAGAAGTTAGTAACAGAAAAGTAAGTGGAAAATCCCAAACCACACGGGGATGAAATGCTCTTCTGAATAATAATACAGATCAGAGAAGAGATCTCAAGAGAAACTGGAAAGTATTATGAACTAAGTGAAAATGAGAACCCGCGAGCAGAAATCAATGAAAACACAACTTATCAAAATTTGTGGGACAGAGTCAGAGCAGGGCTCCGAGGGACACTTGTGACACCGAACTGGTACGCTGGAGAAGATGAGAGACCTAAAACCAGGGCTCTAAATATCCCCCACAGGAAGCTAGAAAAAGAAGAGCAAATTAGATCCAAAGTGAACAGAAGAAAAGAATGAGCGCAGAAATCAATGAAACTGAAAAGAGGAAATCAGTAGAGATAAAGCAACGAAACCCAAAGCTGGTTTTTTGTAACATGTAAGTCAGATCCTTTCAAAACGATCTTGTAGAGACCAGGAGGGAATGGATTTTAATTATTTAAATCACATTTTTAATGAACTTGGTTGTTTTTAAATACAAAGATACACTTCCGAGACATGTGACGTTTACGGATATTGTCAAGAATCCCGCAGGACAGGTTTTCATCATATTCTGAAAAAAAGGTTTGCTCCATGATTCAGTCATCCCACGCCAACGGCTGTATCTCATTTTCCAGCCAACAATCTCATGGCATGTGCCTGTTGTTCGGTTTTTGGGATTCAGGGAGGTGAGCTGGCGGAAGTCACTTAAACACCTGGGTTCAACAGACTACAGAGATGACAGTCCAACACCTAACAGAGGGACCTTCTTCCAGAAGTGGAGGAAAGAAGCCTACTGTTATTTTTTAATTCATCCCGATTTGAAAAACTGCTCAGATACTGAAAACGCAAGATGGTTTGTTTTTCCTTCCCATTTTGAGTAGAGAGAAAAGTGAATGGCGTCTAAATTAGTTGCACGTCCAGACATTTTTAAGGAAAAATTGTTGAAATTGCAATAATTTTCTACATTTCCCGCTGGTTCCAACATACCTAGTAAAGAATTTTTTTTTTTTAAGATTTTGTTTATTTATTTGACAGATCACAAGTAGGCAGAGAGGCAGGCAGAGAGAGAGGGAGAAGCAGGCTCCCTGCCGAGCAGAGAGCCCAATATGGGGCTCGATCCCAGGACCCTGAGATCATGACCTGAGCCAAAGGCAGAGGCTTAACCCACTGAGCCACCCCGGTGCCCCTACCTAGGAAAGAATTTTGAAAGAATGGAGCTTTCAAAAACTCTAAGAGCTTAAACAGGCATATGTTTGCACCGGTGAAGATTACTGTAAGGGTTTTGCAATTCCGTTACAAGAACGCAGCTCTCTCATCTGGGGACATTTAGAATTCGGGTAACCTGCGGTAACAAATCACTGCCACCATAAGACACTTACAGTAGAGATTGTCTGTCACCCAAGAGCCAGACCTACTTCTTACTTATTTAGGAAATAACTACTGTCCTTGTTCACATTCCTGCTAAGCCTGCATACTGTGAATATGTATTTGCCTTAAATATCTAATAGAAACTCTAAACTTCAAGGGAAAATAAACCTAACCTCTGGCTGGGCAAAGATTTCTTGCAAATGAAACCAGAAGAATTATGTACAAAAGAATATACTAATAGACTGGACTTCATCAAAACTGAAAACCACTCTTCGAAGCACGTTGAGAGACTGAGATGACAAGCCACAGGCTGGGAGAAAATGACCGTGAATCACACACCCAGTAAAAGACCCGTATCGGGAACATGCGCGATAAATGCAAGTAAAACGAACAGCCCCAAAGAAACGAGTGAAAGCTGTGAAAAGACGCTTCACCAAAGACGACATATAGATCATAAATAAGAACATGAAAAGATGCTTAGTATTTTTTTCTGAACATTTATTTGAGAGAGAGAATGAGCGAGTGGGGGGAGGGGCAGGGCAGAGGGAGAGAGAATCCTAAGCAGACTCCCCACTGAGTGTAGAGCCTGACAAGGGGCTCCATCTCATGACCCCAAGATCAGGCCTGGCGGAAACCAAGAGGCAGATACTCCAATCAACTGTGCAGCCATGCCACCCCGGCGCCCCAGGCACCCACTCCCAAGGGTCATTAGGGAAAGCATATCAAATCCACGATGAGCAACCACCGAACTCCTAGTGAAATGGCTAAAATTAAAGGCTGACCACATCAGGTGTGGGTGAGTGGGCAGGAGCTGGAGCTCTCACACACGGCTGGCGGGAGTGTGAAAATGTACAACCACTCTGGAACAGTGTTCATCAGTTTCTAAAAAAGATGAACGTGCACCCAGCATACGCTCCCACAACCTACTCGGATGCATTTACTCCAGAAAAACGGAAAGTCCGTCTCCGTACAAAGACTTGGACTTGACTGCTCCGCAGCAGCCCCGAACTAAAAGTAACCCATGTCCACCAACAGAACAAGGCTCAGCAACAGAAGGGTGAACACGGACACAGGCGAAAACATGGACGAGTCCCAAAAGCCTCTTTATGGGGAAAGAAGCCATTAAAAAAGAAAAAAAAAAAAGAGTACAAAGTGTACAATTCTTTCACATAAACTTCTAGAAAATGCAAAGTAACCTATGTTGACAGAGAGCAGACCAGTGGGTGCCGGAGACTGGAGTGGGGGCAACGGGGAGGGAGGAGCAAGGGTGCAAGGAAACCGCTGGGGTGGACGGAAACGTCCAGTTTTCCACTGCGGTGATGGTCTCACAAGCGCGGACACACGATGAAAGCTAACAGACCGCACACTTCATACATGTATGTGTTAGCATGTGTTTGTTGTAGCTCAACAAATATGTTACACGACAGAAGACACAGCAGGTCCTCCATGAAACACACTAAAATAACTTCAAGCTTTAGACAGTATGTGTAATAATGCATCATATGTAACATTAAATGTAAAACTATTCATTAGTCCTTTTGACCAGTAGCTTAACCAATTTCGCCATAATTAAAATTCCAATGCCTGGGTGCCTGGGTGGCTCAGTTGGTTAAGCAACTGCCTTCGGCTCAGGTCATGATCCTGGAGTTCGGGATCAAGTCCCACATTGGGCTCCCAGCTCCACGGGGAGTCTGCTTCTCCCTCTGACCCTCTCCTCTCTCATGCTCTCACTGTCTCTTTCTCAAATAAATAAAGTAACATAACATAAAATAAAATTCCAATTCCTGATTTTTTAGCACCCATGTTGTCACTCCTATAACAAGACAGATTTACTGTCATTTTTAAGCTAAAGAAATTTGAATCCCAAGAAATTACGCAATTTGCCCAAGCTCAGAAGAACCTAGGTATTCATCCTTAATTCTGTCGTAACTTAGTCTGTAAAAGTGCCTTCTCATAGGTTTTGACCTGCATGTGGAGACGTTTCAACTTTTCCATGGAAAGTTACACGTGTCTCTGTCATAATAAACATTCTGGATTTACAAAATACGTGTTAGGAACTCAAACTGTGTATAGCCTCTCATCTCCCAATCTGCATGCCCCCAGGACATACGTCTGTCCTAATTTTACAGAGAGTGAGATGCAGAGCTGGAACTAGAAGCCATGTGTCCTCACTCTTTACTCAACACTGTCAGCTTTGTTGATATGTGAAGGCCAAGTTCAGTCTTTCCTGGGACGAAATAAAAAGAGCCGTGCATTAGGAATTGAAAAACTTCTTTATTTGCTTATCAGCCAAAGTCACAACGGAGCCTCATCTTTTCATCTGAATCTGTCATTTGCCCTCCCTATTCCACGAAGCATGTAAGGTCAAATGAGGTGATGTTTCAGAAACTGTAAGAGCTTAAACAGATGTAAAGTCTTATTATTCTTTTAATATTTTTATTTTATTTACTTGAGAGAGAGAGAGAAAGCATGTGTATGAGTAGGGTGGGGGAGCAGAGGGAGACTCTCCAGAAAATTCCCCACTAAGCAGACAGCCTGACGCTCAATCCCACGACCCTGATATCATGACCTGAGCTGAACTCAAGGGTTGGATGTTTAACTCATTTACCCACCCAGACGCCCCAAGATGTAAATATTATTAACAAGACATACCTTTCACATAATTTGCGATGGCTTCTTTTGTGTCCCTTTCTGGGTCAATAGTGATGAAAAGTGGAGTTAAATTTGGCAGAGTTGGAATATCATCTGAAAGAAAGTTCTGGTCAGTCAGTATTCACACTCTAGGGGAAAAGAGGACAGCAGCATGAACAGAGGAGAGAAGTGCTACAGCAAGGCGTTCAGGAAACAGACGGACACTGGACATTCCAGTGGAGAGGCCGGGGCAGGGGATGGGACGGCCTGCGGGTGGAGGAGATGTCCACAGCCTCTGCAGCAGAACTAGGTCCTTATTCCACCTAATGCCTGCACCAGCGCGTGCACGTTACCCAGATCACATCGGGTGGCTATCTCGTGTCCTGATCCAATCTGATGTTCGCAGTCTGCTCCCCACACAGTATCTCAAGGGCAAAGTAGCCATCAACGAGGCCCAAATTCCCTGAAACAATCTATTTTAAAAAGGACGTAGACTGCGTCCTCACTGGTAGTAACTACCGCTGACTGCACATGACAGACCGTACCGGTGATTTCCGGGTCTGTGTGTCACGGGGACGAAGGCAGGGTCAGTGGCGGGCGTCCACAATCAGGGAAGGGACACAACGCAGAGCTATGGGAAACCAGACCTCCCCGGCATCTTTAAGCAATCTGACGTCCAGTGTCAGAACAAGCTCCCTCTGGTAGACAGTACGGCCACAGGAATCAAAGCAGTGACCAACGTGATGCGGAGATTTTATGTTCTCACAAGGAGCCCGAATGGTCACGACACCTGACCAGACAGGAATATAAGAGCATGAAAAGCGTGGTAACAGGGCGCCTGGGTGGCTCAGTGGGTTAAAGCCTCTGCCTTTAGCCCAGGTCGTGATCCCAGGGTCCTGGGATCGAGCCCCACATCGGGCTCTCTGCTCAACAGGGAGCCTGCTTCCCTTCCTCTCTCTCTGCCTGCCTGCCTACTTGTGATCTCTGTCTATCAAATTAAAAAAAAAAAAAAAAAAAAAAAAAAAAAAAAAAAAAAAAAGCGTGGTAACATTAAGCAAACGTACTCTTTACAGTCGGCGAGCGCTTACCTATCTCATCCACAACTTGAATCATTTTTTCTAGTTCTTCTGGGCAGACATCAGGGCAATGAGTGAAACCAAAATAAATCAACACCCACTGACCCACGTAGTCTTTGTCGGTTTTGGGCTCTCCAGTATGCGTTGTGAGGGAAAACGGGCCCCCGAGCAGAGGCTTTCCCAGGCTTCGCTGCCGTTCCTTCTCCAGCTCTGGAAGAGATACAGACACGCAGGTTACAGAAGTCAGTCTAGCCACAGGCACCGACATGCCTGAGGTACGGTCAGTTCTATACTCTCGTGACTGTGGTGGCACAGACGGTTTCCAAGCAGCTTAAAAAGTCTCTTTAGAAAATAAGATCCAGGGGCACCTGGGTGGCTCAGTGGGTTAAGCCTCTGCCTTCAGCTCAGGTCATGGTCCCGGGGTCCTGGGATCAAGCCCCGCATCGGGCTCCCTGCTTAGTGGGGAGCCTGTTTTCCTCCCTCTCTCTGCCTGCCTCTCTGCCTGGTTGTGATCTCTCTCTGTCAAATAAATGAATAAAATATAAAAAAAAAAAAAAAAAAAAAAAAAAAAGAAAGAAAATAAGATCCAGCAATGAACAAAATCACATCAAATGCTATGGTGTGGGGGCACCTGGGTGGCTCAGTGGGTTAAGCCGCTGCCTTCGGCTCAGGTCATGATCCCAGGTCCTGGGTTCGAGCCCATCGGGCTTTCTGCTCAGCAGAGAGCCTGCTTCCTCCTCTCTCTCTGCCTGCCTCTCTGCTTACTTGTGATTTCTCTCTGTCAAATAAATAAATAAAATCTTTAAAAAAAAAAAAATGCTATGGTGTGTAGTAAGGGCGGTAAGAAAACCAAGTGGTAAAGCTATTGCTTCCTCTTCTGGAACAATTCAGTCTAGTCATTAGGACCAGGCGGGGTCGGGGCTGCTATGGCCCAGAGCAGACTGTCTGAGCTCAAGTGTGGCAGGCTGGGTGGCCTGGCATCTGCAGTGTTAGCCTGAGTGTCCTGAGGAGGGCATGTGAGTGGGGTGGGGACAGCGGCAATGGGACCTGAGTTACACGCAGGGATGAATCATAAATAAGCATATTAAAGGTAAGAGTCACAATGGCAGAAGAGATAGAAAAATGGACAGAAACAATCAGAACGTGCCCCATAGCATGGAGCAGAGACTGCGGGTGCCAGTGTGAACTCAGGGCTGCGACACATAAAGATAGAGAAGGAAACAGACAAGTAAGTACATACGTCTAGTTTCTAGCTCGGTCCCCAGAGAGGACCCTGGAGCGGACACAGCCCAGCAGCGATGAGCCCATCCTGACTTCTATCATCCTCCACCAAAAGGAAACAGGGTTTTGTGGAGAAATGGCTGGTATCGGGGCCACAGCAGAGGACGAACAAAATGAGCCAGATTTTAGGAATAACTCAGAGAACTTTGGAGGCAGGTGAAAAGGGACAGGAAATTGCTCAGACTCCCAAGGACCAATTTGGGACAATCTGAGCATCAAAATAAAGAGAATACGGATTACAATTCTCGGGATACGTAGGAAAGCAGGTGTCTGGGCACACGTACACAGAGAGTTTGGTACGGACTACAGTATTTACGTGTGTAAACACACACCACAAAATCCACGTTAACTGGATTTTCGGTAGAGAAGCCTGACAGACACACGATCAACCTGAGCAGTATCAGTAATGGGACAGAATGAAATCGCATGGCGCTGGACTAGAAGCAGTGGGAACACAGCATCACTTTGGTGACATTCCTGCTGAAAAGATATGACCCAATCTAAATTGTGAGGAAATCAGACAAACCCAAACTAGGGAACATTTTACAAAATATCTCAAGGTCATGGAAGTCACATGAAGACTGAGAGACTGTGACAGGTGGAAGGGGACTGCAGAGACATGCAGGAGCGGGAATGGTTCTGACCCCACCTTTCTGTGACACAGAACATCAGGGAGCAGCACTTGAATGAGGTCTGAAGGCTGAACGGCAGTTAACACGTCGATGTTAATTTTCTGATCGGATGGCGGCATTATGACTATGTCGGGAGAATGTACTCCTTTGTAAAAAGTACATAATGAGGTATTTGATGAGGCATCACGTCGGCAAATACTCTCAGATAATTTAGAAATACTTTCAATAGTTTTTTGTTTTAATAAAACAACTACTATTGCAGGTGAAATTCCAAACTAAAGCCAAGGGCTTGCATATCCTAGAACTGTCTCTGCCACTACTTCCCCAGCTTCTCAGATTTGTTTCTCTGTGAAACTAAAGGAACTTAACTTCTCATTAGACCATGACGATCACATACATATATGATACAAATGAAACACATCTACATATTGATACGGATGTTATATTGCTAAGATGTAAAGCCTATGAATGCTTGCAGATTTAAGCACATCCTTTGTATCATGGCATCAAAAGAGACTCTAAAGAACCAAAACAGATTTAAGTGATATTTTAAAGGATTACTGGAAACTTCTAACCCCAAACTTAAAAGCCTGGAACATGGGGAGCCTGGGTGGCTCAACGGGTAAAGCCTCTGCCTCTGGCTCAGGTCATGATCCTGGGGTTCTGGGATCGAGCCCCGCATCGGGCTCTCTGCTCAGCAAGGAGTCTGCTTCCTCCCCCTCTCTCTGCCTACTTTTCTGCCTACTTGTGATCTCTGTCAAATAAATAAATAAAATCTTAAAAAAAAAAACAAAAACCTGGAACATTCACTAAAATATAAAGTTCTTGCAAACAATTTCTAAGCATTTCCTGTGCTAATCCAGACCCGTTCCTGGCACTAGCTGAACAGGTTCTCCCAATCTCTGTCCATCATCTGTGGTCAGCATCTGTCTGGCCTCTCCCTCTGCTGATACTCAAAGTGGTTAGGGGTTGGCCCTTCTTTGGCCCTCAGAACGCCCTGGCCTTCCCCCTGGCCTAGCAGAACCTCAGCTAGTGAAATACTTTACTTCCGTGTCTGCTTCCCTGTCCTGTGCACCCCAATGGCTGGACTACATCTTAGTCCTCTCTGTACCCTCTGGGCTTCATACCACGCTCCTCCAATTCAGTCCACATTAAGTCTTTTTAGATTGTTAGACACTGGTACCTTGGACTGGATCCTGGACCAGATAAGAGACAATGAAAAAACTGGTCAATTCCAATTCAAGCGAATAGTACTGCACCAACTTTAATTTCTTAGTTCTGATAAATGAGCCATGGTTATATAATTTGTTAACACAGCGGAAACCAGGTGAAAGGTACATAGATAGGAACTCTCTATGCCAACTTTGTAACTATTCTGTTCATCCAAAATTATTTCAAGAGAAGCAGTTTAAAAACAAAAGAAAAGATATTAGAAAAGGATTTTACTTTGAGCTGCCCAGAGAAGACCTACTTACTCTGTGTCTTTTCTTTCTTGAAGTACTTCATTCCAGCCAATAAAGCTCCACCGATTGCAAATGTGAATGCCAAAGACTTCCAAGAAACAGGCTACTGGGGCAGAGATTTCAGATAAAAATACTAGTAAGATGCAAACATTTTATCATACTAAATTTACTATCATGGCGTTTAATGTACATAAATACAGGTCTTGATCCCGTATTAAATATGTAGAACATTCCTGTGACTCTGGGGTGAGAAAGTACTGACAGTGGGTGGTTATATCTGGGCTGTGATGACAATGACAGGGCCATTCATTTCCAAAGGGAAAGTGATTAAGTGCAGGACGCCTGAGTGGCTCAGTTGGTTAAGTGTCTGCCTTCAGCTCAGATCATGATCCTGGGATCCTGGGATCGACCCCACATCGGGCTACCTGCTCAGCAGGGAGCCTGGTTCTCCCCCTGCCTGCTGCTCCCCCTGCTGTGCCCTCTCCCTCTGACAAATAAACAAAATCTTAAAAAAAAAAAAAAAAAAAAAAGTCGCTAAGCGCATTTCATGTGAAAGACGACCCAAAGCTCAAGTCCCATGACTGTTACTAAGGGTCACCCTGACACCAAATGCTGATTTCAAAACCGGTTAATGATGTGATTGTGCTGATACTGGGAACATAAATGAACCAAAAGAAATTCGGGACGTTGACCTAACTCTGGCTTCCAGAAGTAACTAAGCGAAAAGCAGAAATGAGCTTCTTGCAAATTATTTCTTTGCGATCTTTTTCAAGTCCCAAGGTAAGATGTCGAGTACCTCGGCCTCATTCATTAACCGACATCCCCCAGCTTCTAGACCCCATTTCTCTTACCCAACACTAGTGGGCAGTGGCTCTCAGGTTCTCCTGGGGTCAGAACTAGAACCTAAGAGAAACCAAGGAAAAAGGCATACCCTGCACGCAACTACGACCCCCATTTTGCTCAATTTCAACATATACGCCAAACCTCTAAAGGGGGTTCAAGTGACGGAAGCAAACATGCTCTGGATCCTCAATCCTGGCCAACGTAAGGCTGAGACCCGCCCCCCCACCCCGCGAGGAGAACCCGAGTCCTATTTCGGGATTATTTTGGGAGGAGAGGGCGCAAAAATAAAACCAAGCCCGAGAATCCAGCCGCGTGGGGAAGACGTCGGTTCTCACGTTCTCCCTTTCTGGCTGGACTTCGAGGCGAAGCAAAGGAAAGGCGGGAGGGGAGTCTGTGACCCGGGTAAGGCTGAGCCGGAGGCCACTTCCGAGGTCACCACCAAACGCGGCGGGGAGGCCGCGGGGCAGTGTGCAGGCGCGACGAGTGAAGGGAGGGCTGCGGGTGTGCACTCACCCCGGGCTTGGAGGGGCGCGTGGGGTCTCTGCCGCCCTTGGGCTCCGGGCCGGACGACCCCGGCGGGGGCGGCACCCCGGTGCTCCAGGACCGGCTTCCCCAGCCGTAGCGGGCGAGTTGCGAGGTCAGCCTCGCCTCCTCTCGCCGCGCGCCGAGTTGCCTCAGCCACACTCCGGCGGCCCCCTCCGCCGACCCCCAGACCCTGAGCCCGTAAGGCAGGAGCCGCCAAAGCCGGCCCCCCGGAAGCAGCATGCTGGGGCCAGGGACCACCCAAAACCCCGCCAAGCACTCGGGCAAACCGCGCCTCCTGGGCCCGCCCCCCGACTTCCGGCGCCGTTCCCACTTCCTCCGGAAATCGCCGGGGACCGCTCTCTGCGCTCCACTCGTTGGTGGCGAGGTCGCCCAGCCGGTAGCCAGGGAGCCCAGGGCTGTGGAGCCGACGCGCGGTAGGTGGTTCCTCGCGGCTGGAGGCGGGCCCAGTCAGGGCTGGGCGGGGGCTTCGCGGCGCCGGCTGGCTGGCGGGCGGCGCGGGCGGGCGCGGGAGGCACCCGCGGGAGAGCCGCCCTCCCCCACCGCGCTCCCAGTCCCCACCCGCGTCGCCCCGCCGTCCGCCCGGAGCCGCAGGGCGCGAACCCCGCTGCCTCCCTCCCGGGGTGCAGACGGGCCCGTTGCACTTGACGCAGTCTCGGGCCGTTCGGGACTCGCTCGCCGGGTTCACTAGAGGGGCTGGGGCGGTGAGCGCCGGGCGCTTCCAGCCGTTCCCGTGTCGCGCTGTCACCTCGCCGGGAGCAGCAGCGCCCACGAACTCGCCGGTCCTGCGCCGTGTCCCCTCCCCAAGTCTGTCGGCTGGGCCGCCGCGTCCTAGGACGCTCTCCGCTGGCTCCCCTCCGCGCCGCGGTTTCAGGTGTGGGGATGAGGTACTCCCCCGGGACCGGGTCTCTCGGCCGGGGACAGCCCCGTATTCGTGGGCGCGGAGCATCCGCAGGCAGCTCCTTCCAGGCCGGCGAAGGTGCAGCTTGCACGCGCATCCTCTTTGCCTGTGTTTTCCTCCCCGTCTCTGCACCCTAAACGTCTCCCCTGCCCACCTCCGCGCTGTACTGGCAAGCAGCAGAAAAAGGGCGATGGCGGGGCGGGGGGGGGGAGCCTTCAAATTCTCTTCCTTAACTTCAGATTCCGCTCCTGCGTGGCTCGGTAGGATCAGGGAGCTTCCCGTGAGCAGAAGCAGCTCGCGCCCCGGTGCTTGTGGGACTGGATCCCGTTGTGTCTGTGACTTGACATAACTGGCCAGGGAAGTGTGCCCCTGCCCAACAGTCGAGCTGGACTCTGCTGATACCCATGTTTCTTCCTTCCCGAGTTGAGCTGGAATTTTCTGGAAGTTCTGCTCCAAGTACATGGTGCACTTCACGTCGTTCTCAAACGAATTTTTCTGTCCTGAGGTTACCCGTGGGTGAGATTTTTTTTTTAATAGTATTTGTGTATTTCTTTGCCCTGGGAGAAGATTTCCCTCAAATTGCCAGAAAGACGCAAAAATGCCTACCCGTTCAGGCAATGGGCATATGCAGTTTTTGACCACCTTTGTCAGTGCTCCGCTGGATGTTAATGATGCCAGTCATATAAATTAAAATACCGTGTTGTTTTTAGCTGGTCTGTTAAGTTTCATTTGCCAAAGTGGTTCTTCTACCGGCTTTTACCAGCTTTATCCTTCATTTGTTTACCTCATCCTTGCTTCCTATCTTTCTCTTAACAGTTGGCAGTATCAGTTTGCACTTCTATATTAAAAAATAATTTCTTTATTTCATAAAACTGTATATTCCCTGTCCTTAGCCTTACTTTTAAAAGCCATATGTCTTTGACATTACAGATCTGTTTTCTACCCCAAAACACATTACTGTTTTGAAGTGTACGGCCTTTGCTGCTTCTCAGCACATTGCTTAATTTTCTTTAAAAGGGCGGCATATCTTCATTTACCCCTGAGTTTCTCTAAATTGAACAGTGTTCCAGTGGAAAGTGTATCTGATGAGACTTCTTGCATAACACAACAGGAATCTTAGAGCCAATTCAGTTTGGCTTGATTCAGAGGAGAGTGAGTTTATTTATTGATTGATTTATGATTTTACTTATTTAAGAGAGGGAGAGCGTGTAGGAGCACGAGGTGGGGTGGTCAGGGAGAGAGGGAGAGAGAATCCCAAGCAGACTCTGCTGAGCGCTGAGCCCAATTCGAGGCTGAGATGACCCTGAGATGATGAGTTGAACAGAAACCAAGAGTGGGATGCCTAACCGACTGAGCTACCCGGCGCCCCAGAGAATTTAATGGCCGATAGAACCGAATGACTGAGAGCAGTTCTAGCAGAGACAGATGGATGGATCCAGGTGTTCAAGTCATGTTTCCAGGACCTGACTTCTTTGCATCATTCAAATGTGCTTCCTTCCAGGTTGGGTTTCTTCTCAGGTAACCTTCCCCAGCGGCTCTGGCCTTTGTCTTCAGCTTCGCACAAGTCGTTGCAGCAAAAGTCCCTGAGCTGTTGCTCACTGTCTCCGGTGTGGGTCCTATGCTTACCCCCAACTGACCAGAGAGAAACTGGGTGCTTATGGGCCAGGCTTAGCTCACATGTGTGCCCTTTTGGCAGCCAGGGGGTGAAGGTCACAGCAGATACACTGAGATGTGCAGATGCCTGGAGAGGCCAGAGGTGCTGTTACCAGAAGAACAGGAAATGAATACTGGCTAGGCAGGCACAAATAATAGCTTATCCTAGAAGATTAAATTAATTGGGACTAAAAGCTCCCCTTAGGAGATCCACAGTATGGATTATCACCTTAAAGCCATGAGTTCACAGACGAAATCAAGCTCATTTGGCAAAGGATAAAAGCCTCCCCAGAAACTGTTTTCTCTTAAGCTTGGTAATAATGTTCCAGTGATACATGTACCCGATTATCTTCTGGTTGGACTCTCCTATTAATTGTACTTTGAATCACAAACTTTTGAAACCTAGTAAGACTACAAGTTTTCATCTAACTTAGATGAGTCTTAGGTTTATTGAATCTTGAGTTCTTCACGTTTCGGATCAGATGATCTCAGCCACTCTGCAGACATATTAGCTGGCATGATAGCTACTGGGTTTTCAGACGGGCACTGCAGGATGAAACGAGCAAATGGGAAAAAAAAAAAAAAAAGTGTCAGAACACCAAGCCATTTTTCAGGATTTCCAGCCTTTTTCTAATGCTGCTTTATTCCTGTGCTAGGGCTAGTAATACCCAACCTGGTTAAGGAAGAAAGGAAAGTCGCCGAAGCTCCTAGTTGGGTGGATCCCTGGTGACAACCGTTTCGGAATGAAAAGAAGCCTCTCGTTCTCAAGGAGGTCATACTGCCGTCTGGCCCTCTTGCCGGCTGTGTAGTTGTCACCTCTGCCTAGGATAGTGATGCTCTGTCAGCAGGCATTTCACGTATCTGTGGATGATTGAAGAGAACTCAGGAGCTGTAGTGGGCTACTAGAGACCAGGAGTTCAGGAAGTAATTTTAGAAATGCCACATGAAGCTGTTTCAGAAACAGCAAGGGTTTAATATGCTTCCATCCCACAGCACAGTGTAGTACTCTAGATTTTGTAAGAATAGTTGATCGTTTAGGATCATGGTTTTTAGTTTATTTTTAAATATTTTATTTGAGAGAGAGAACAAGCAGGGGGAGGGGCAGAGGGAGAGGGAGAAGCAGACTCCCTGCTGAGCAGGGAGCCTGGCATGGGACTTGATCCCAGGACCCTGGGATCATGACGTGAGCGAAAGGCAGACGCTTAACCAACTGAGCCACCCAGGCGCCCCGGTTTTTATTTTTAGTCTTTAGTCTTCTTAGCTCTTTTGAGGCATTAGAAATGATTATAAATTTAGATTGTAAACAGTCTAGTAAAATAATAGCTTTTCAGATCCAAATCCCTTGTTCTTGGCTAGTGTGGCAGATCACGGGGGAGAAGAAAAGATGATGTATTTTCCATTTTGGTTGTGGGGACAGGGTAGTTAACATTCAGGTTAAAAAATGCTGGTTCAGGTGGGAATCTAACAACCGAAGAACCAGGAACTATTTGTCAGAAATGAAGATAGTCACGTCAATATTTTAGTTTTTGTTTGTTTAAAATGATTCCCCTCCTTTTTCATTTCCTCCCCGTTATCCCAGATATAAAATATAAGCAAGTTCTTTCAAGTGACCTACCTACCAAAGAAGACAAAAGATCCAGCCTGAAATAATCTGTAGCAGGAATCTAATGTATAAAGTACAGTGAATGAGTATAATACATAACTTTCTATAAAAAGAATCCTGAAGTTTTGATAGAATTGTTTTGGTATTTGTGGAAGAAAGTACTCTGTGTGTATGTATGTGTAAAAAACTCGTGCATATTTCTTGAATATTACAAGTTCTACCAGATGTGAATTTGGCTTCCCTGGATTTAGAATGCCTGTTCATTAACAGGATAATACCCTTTTGTAAATTACTCTTCTGAAGAATAGAGGTTATTTCACAGAAGAGAAAACTGAACTTTTTCAAAGACTTGGGACTTCGGCCATAGGACAATTAGATTTTAAGGCCCATGTGCTCTTCTCTCAACCACGCTACCTGGTGGATTAACTGTTAATACTTTACCATCCTCTTCAGCCCATTTAGAAAAGTAAGATGTTTATAGTGTAATTATGTTCTCTATTTTGTTTAGAAACCCGTTTGGAGGTTATGGACGATAAGCCCGAGCCTGGAACCCTGAGTGAGAATTCGGAAGTTCTCTTCTCCTTTGGAGTGATAGCAGATATCCAATACGCTGATTTAGAAGATGGCTATAACTTCCAAGGAAACAGACGGAGATACTATAGACACAGTCTGCTTCACCTACGGGGTGCTATCGAACACTGGAATACGGAGGGCCGCCCGCCCCGCTGTGTGCTTCAGCTGGGAGATATCATTGACGGATATAACGCGCAATACAAAGTGTCCGAAAAGTCGCTCGAACTTGTTATGAACACCTTCCAGATGCTCAAAGTCCCCGTTCATCACACGTGGGGGAACCACGAGTTCTATAACTTCAGCAGAAACTACCTAACAAATTCTAAACTTAACACAAAGTTTCTAGAAGACCAGATTGTGCATGATCCCAAGACTGTGCCTTCGGAGGATTACTATGCTTATCACTTCGTCCCGTTCCCCCAGTTCCGGTTCATTTTACTGGATGCTTACGACCTGAGCGTCTTAGGCGTGGATCAGTCCTCTCCAAAATACCAGCAGTGTCTGAAGATACTGAGGGAGCACAATCCAAACTCGGAGTTGAATAGTCCGCAAGGTGAATTATTCCTTTGAGCTGAGAGTCTAATACATTGTCTTTCCATTCTTCAGCTACTTTTTATTCAGCAGGAAGATGGATGATTAAGGTAAAAGCATATTGTCGCTGTTGTTCAGGGTCAGGATTTCTCACAGGCCTCATGGCACGTGGATTGGTTGCCGCAGTTCAAGATCCATTTATTTAACAGGCATCTGAATGCCTCTTTTGGGCAGGCCCTTTTTCAGGGGCTGGCTCTCCAGAGCCAGAGCAAGGCTGACAGCATCACCTTTGTATTTCTTTTAATGGAAGGAGCAAAGAAAGCAAGAGAAGTAGGCAGGCAGGACAGACCGTAAATGAAACCAATAGAATTACGTCCACAGTAATCAATGCTACCAAGAAAATGATGTGTAACGTTAAAGTAAAAGACTCAGGGTAGTGTTTTAGCTTAGCTGGTCAGAGGTGGCCTCCCCCAGGGAGAAAAACATTTAAGCAGAAACCTAAATGATTAGGAGGAGTCATCCTTGGGATGTACGGGGCGGATGGAATGTTCAGGACAGAGGTGGGGCAGATGGAAAGGTGCTGAGCAGAGTGACACGTCAGCATCATGAAAGGGCTCAGGAAAAGGCCAGCGAGGCGCAGGGTGACTTGTGAGGCCCTGTGGACACAGCCAGGAAGCCCGAGTTTTGTTCTCAGTGTAACGCAGAGCTAGTGGGGTAAGCAGGGGAGTGGGATAGGGCCATTTATCTGTCTGTTGCTCTGAATTCTTGTGGTTCCCTATTTTAAGTCAAGTGCTGCCACACATTCCTACAGGAAAGTGCAGGTGTGCCCCCGTTAGCCAAGTGTGCGTGCCCAGAGGAGGAAAAAGCGGACATCTGCTGGGTCTGACGTGCTGCATTCATTTCAGGACTTTCTGAGCCCCAGTTTGTCCAGTTTAATGGAGGATTCAGCCAAGACCAGCTGAACTGGTTGAATGAAGTTCTCACATTCTCTGACACAAACCAGGAAAAGGTGGTGATTGTGAGTAAGTATTTGAATTACTTGATCATGCCAGCCTTTTAGAGAACGGAAAAGTGAGGTCCGAAAGTTTACTAATGGTACTTATGTCGTGATGTCCTTCTGCTGTCCAATGAATGCTTACCTTTCTTTACTGAGAACCTGAGTATAAGAGTGACATTTACAGCTGAGTCAGGAAAGAACCGTAAAATAGAAAAAAAGCATCTTGCCATGTATTAGTGCCTGTGCATTGGCCTTTTAGGTTTCTGAGTAGAATTTCAGCACATGGAATCGTTTCATGTCGTACAGTTGACCCTGGAACAGTGGGGGAGGTTAGGGGTGCTCCCCCCCGGCCCCCACACAGTCGAAAATCCACGTACAACTTTTGACTCTCTAGTAACTTAACTCCAAATAGCCTACTGCTACCTTACGGATAACAGTTGATTGATGCATATTTTGATGTTATGTGTATTATATGCTGTCTTCTTACAATAAATAAGCTCAAGCAAAGAAAATGTCTTAAGACAATCATAAGGAAGAGAAAACACATTCACCGTATTTTCTGTGTTTTCTATAAAAATGTGTGGATAAGTGGACCCACGTGACTCCAACCTCGTTCATGGGTCAAGTGTGATACATGAGTAAGCAGTTCAGGCCAGACCCCATACCCGGCCTCAGCCTCAGGAGACATGCTGTTCAGTGTGGTGGCCGCCAGCTGGGGGCCTCTGCTGTCTAGTTAGAAGCGACGCTGGTCACGGGACCCGTGTTAGAGACTTACCTGGCAGTGAGAATTTCAGTTCTAGACTCTCTGCCACGTGTTTGCGAAGAAATGAGATTGCTGTTATTTCCACCTAGAATCGTCTTTTGCAGACGCGCTGTCATCACAGGTCGTTAGGACTCTGGAGGTGCTTAACATTCACTCAGCTGCAGGTGTGCATGCACACGTGTGTGTGTGTGTGCGCACGCACATGGGGCACTGAATTTGGATTTGCAGCGTAGCTGGTGTACTCACTTTGGGCACTGAGTGTAGAGCCTTGCTTTAGAACTGATGTGGCTGAACAGCACAGAAGACCGTGCTCGGGGTCCCGAGGATGGGAGGCCCTCCTGTGCACACTTGTTTCTGTGAGCTGGGTGAGCCTGGGTAAATGTGGAGCCTACAAACCGTGGCTTTTCTCTGGATGGCACAAATGGAATTACGAACGTGAAAATCCCTTGAAAATGACAAGCTCTTCTGATAGTTGATCTAAAAGTACGCTTCCATAAATACTTGTGAGTCTTTCCCTGACGTGGGGCAAACAGGTAGATGGGAGTAGGAGTGTGTGTGCTGCCGTGGGACTTTGAAGTGTCCTCCCAGGCTTGGAGAGTACGGGACGCCCAGCAGGTGTTGGTGCGATGTGACCCTCTCGCAGTCTACCGTAGGTGGTCTGAAACCGGGACTCTTCTCGACCTGCCTCTGCTGTTTGGCTTCCCGCTGCCAGGCTGTGCCTGTCACCTCAGAGGATACTAGAGCTGAGAGGGACTACAGGTCATACCATCAACCCATTCAGTTCAGAGATCGGGAGACTGAGAAATTAAACGACCTAGTAGTGTCACAGCGCATGGTTTTGGCTGAGACTTGAGTCCCTCCCATCTCATTTCCTACCCTGTCCTGTATTCCCCTGTCTCCTCTTCCATCTGCGCCCCTGTCTACATTAGCCACCACTTAAATTCCTCTTTCACTATAAGCTCAGAACCTGGATGAACAAATCTTTGACAACTGGGTGCGTCAGGTTATCTGTAGCAAAGTTTTAAATGTCTGATAGCAATTTTCTTTCATTTTACTTTGCTCTTTGACTTTGCATTTTGGCGACTGAGAGGTCATTTTGCCCTCACCTCTGGGGTTTTGGCCGTGCAGTTGGAAGGCTTGCACGCTCTTCGCTGACATACAGGGTGCTGCCGCAGGAGCGGGTGTACGGTGGGGAGTTCAGGGGTTTGGCCGTGGAAAGGTTAAGTTTCAGACGCCTGTCAGGCATCCGTGCAGATGCTGAGAAAACAGTTTGGATGTTGGGTCTGAAATTGAGTGGGAGTCTGGGATGGGTATAAACATGTGGGAGTGGGAAGAATCCTGGAGACATTCGAGACTTCACTAGATCACCAGTCACTTTACTAGATTTGAGAAATTACTAGATCACCAGGCCTTTAGGGGTTAGTAGGGAAGCGGAGCCCAGGGTCCAAGCACTCAGGCACTTCCAGTAAGAAGTGGAGAGACGTGGAGACCATGGAGGGGAATGAGAACTCGTGGCCATTGAGGCTGGAGGAAGACGTGGGCGACTAGTGGTGTCCCGGCAGCCCAGTGTTTCAAGGAGCGGGGGCGGGGGGGAGCAGTCACTGTGTCAGAGGAGTCCAGTGTGACCTTTTGATCTGGAGAGTCACGGGCCCCTTTGAACTCTGAGCCATCATCATGGCTTCAAGAGTGGTCGTGATGTGTGTGTGTGTGTGTGCGTGCGTGCTTGTGCATACTAGTAAGTTCTTCTGATGCCTTTGACTCTTTAGGGATCTGCTAACACCCTCCTTTGTAACTTGTATTACAAACTGATACTAAACAGTAAAAATACTCATAAGTAAAATTCAGAATAAACTTCGGTAACAAATAGTACCAAAATAGGAAAGTGATTTCAGGGCAAGAAGCAAAGCTGAGGGAGAGAGCTTTGTGCCTGCGCTCCACAGAGAGACATGATGTGACCTCCTGTGTGTCTTGGCGTCAGGAATTCGAAATCCTCTTCGTTCTACTTCCATATACGTCCTGTGAGACCAAGTATAAAACCTCCCTGCTCTACCTCGCTGTTCGCATCTGTAAAACGGCTCCGGCTCCTGAGACCTCAAGGAGGTGTTTGAATCCGTTTTAAAGCACTGAGGGTCTAAATGACCTATAACCCATGACCCACCTCCAAACTGTTCTTAAATTTAGGGGTACCTCTTTCTGCGTACCTAGCACTCATGTTTAAGAGACTCATGTTAAGAGACTCCAGCATGGTATCTGCCTGGCTCCTGGCCGCCCTCGCTCGCCATTGTGAACGGGATGCCCTCAGTTTTTCTCAATGTTTGTGACTCTTCGGATGTTTTAGGCCGTAGGGATCTCAGGGATTCTGCCTGGACAGTGGCCTCTCCCCATGGACGTGGACTGCCTCCCTCTTCCGTTTGCTGCAGAGATGTGGCTGGAGATGATCTAGTTCTTCTCTCTGGTCTATTTGAAATAAGTAGCAATATCCTTTTTTTTTTTTTCTCCCTAAGTACTAGTTTTTAGCCATTTATTTTGATGAAAGAGACATTTCCTCATTGGCTCATAACTCTCTTCTCTTTAACTAACAGGCCATCTTCCCATTTACCCAGAGGCCTCCGACAGTGTGTGCCTGGCCTGGAATTACAGAGACGCCCTGGCGGTCATTTGGTCTCACAAGTGTGTGGTGTGTTTCTTCGCCGGTCACACTCACGATGGTGGCTACTCTGAGGACCCCTTCGGTGTGCACCACATCAATCTAGAAGGGGTTATTGAAACGGCTCCGGACAGCCAGGCTTTCGGCACTGTTTATGTCTATCCTGACAAAATGGTGCTGAAAGGTAGAGGCAGAGTTCCAGACAGAATTATGAATTATAAGCGGAAAATCCAGCTTTAGTCTGATTTATCTTGTTCACGGCTGTAGAGGGAGAGTGGTGGCTGAGCGCTGTGTTTTTGTCTCTCCTTCCCCTCCCCCGGTCCTCAGGCTGATTGTGTAGTGTTCTATTTGCATAACAAAATGTATTTATGGCCTCAATGTGCGCTAGCTCCTGAGATATTCTGAAATGTCACTTCTGGGTAATCTATCCAGCACCGAGGATTGGAAACAGAATGAATGAAAGCCGCCTGAGTCATCTAGGGAGGAGAGAGGGGTGGCGTACTTCTCAAAACTGACTTCATTTAGCCTTATCTGAATTTTTTTTACTTTTTACAAGGAGGATGTATCCATGTATTAACATGTAACTTAAAATTCGTAATAAAAAAATAAAACCAGCTCAGGTAAGCTTTCTCTATGTATCCTGCCGTGTGAATGAACTTTGGACATTTTTTGCTCCGAATACCTGTCATGTTTGTTTGTACATTTGTAGGCTTGTATCCCTGTTGTGTAAACCACAAAGAAGTTCTTTCACAGGTGAACGTGTGGTCTCCCGCGTGAGGCCATGAGAAGGGCCTCCCGAGAAGTCACGTGGTGGCCTTGTGATTCTAAGCAAAGCAGGACCAAGGGCCAGTGCGGCTGTGTGCCTGCCGGTGTGTGGTCCGTTTGGGCAGAAGCTAGAGACAACAGGGGTAAATGAATTTACTCTTGACTCACTTTTTAAACAAATGGGGCACGTTAACTGGGTAGTCCTATGTGCTAAGGCTTATCTGTGGCAACACTTACTAGATAGCAAAGGGACTTTTGGAATGTAGAGAAGGTTTGATTCAGGGCCTAAAAACATCAGGAGAGGTGAAAGCAGTACTAGTCAGCGTCCGCGTGTCTGCCGAGTGCCCAGGCCCTGGGGGAACAGAGGTGTGTTCATGTTCTCTGGCTGCTGTGGCAAATGACCACCTCTTTGGTATTTTCAGACAGCCCTTACATGCTCTCTTACAATTCTGGAAGCCAGAAGTCTGAACGGTTTTCCCTGGGCTGAGCTCAAGGTGTGGTCCCCCCTTCAGGGCCTCCATGGCAGAATCTGCTTCCGGCTTCCTGCATTCCATTCCTGGCCCAAGGGCCTTTCCTCCATCTTCAGACCAGCAAGGCAGCCTCTTTAAACCTCCGTCTGTGTCCACCTGCCTGCGTTTTATCAGAACAGTTGTGATTACCTCCAGGCTCACCTCCTCATCTCAAGATCTTTAACTTTATTGTATCTGTAAAGTCTGTTTTGTGATGCAAGTAACGGTCCTGGTTCTGGGGACCAGGGCCTGGATATCCTTGAGGGTCGTGATTCCGCCCACCAGAGAGGCGACTGTCACGTGCTCCCTGCAGTCACTGACCTTACCATCCATAGATCCCAAATGTGTAAAGAAGGGCCTGGAATGTGGAGGGGGTGGTGGGGGAGTTTAAATTTAACGGGATTGATCATGACTTGAAGGAGGAGGAAAATGGTTTCGTCAGGTGGGCAGAATAGTGTGAGCGGAGGTTAAAGAGCATGTGAATTTAGGGGTGACAGCTACCTCTGAAGAATCACGGAAAGGGGCCTGCGGTTGTGGCGAGAAGCAGGCCTGTGTGGTAAAGAGCCTTGAATGATGAGCCCACAGTTAGGACTGGGCTTGTCAGACAGCAAGGAGCCATCGTTTCTGCGGGCGAAGCTGTGATTAGATCTGTGTCGCAGGCCCAGCAGCCGATAAGGAGAGGCTGACGGAGAGGAGTGCCAGAGGGAAGAAGAGAGACTGGTGGCAAGGCAGAGGCGTGGATAAATAACAGAGACCTCGAGGTTACCAGAATTCAGTTGGGAGCTGGAGTGTGCAACAATGTGTGCAACAGAGACCCCTTTCAGGAGGCAGTGCTTGCGACGTAGCAAAGGGATTGTGTAGAATAGAATCACAGAATTCATAGTGTGATTCCAGAGGTGCAGATGAAAGTATATTTTGAACATCCCTTTTTCCTTTTTTTAAAATTGGAACATTTCTGTCTTTTAAGCACAGAATCACGCATTCCTTGGGGGATAGGTAGATCCTAGTAGAATTTGCAAGTGAATCCGTTTTTTTTTCACGGGTGATTTTAGTAGTTACATTAAAGTAGATGTACAAACCGTATCATGGAAGCTAAATGTTCCCTGGAACACGGGGTCTTTTATCTGTACTTGACTGACCCTTAAAATAAATTTCACATTACTTGCTTTAATATCCACTAGATTTTTCTTTCCTTTTCCCTCATCTAAACCTTAATAGAGAACTTTGCCTGTCCAGTGGCCATTGTGTAAAACAAATAAAAACCATACATACCTCCTTTAGCAAATGTTTATAGAATACTTAATATCGTATTAAAGGCTATAAAAATAGACAAATGGCCTAATTTATTTCCACTCTTCCGATATATGGTTGGTAGTCATAGTTTTTGAGTGAAATATTTCCTAAATCTCATGGGATAGAATCTTGACTCCAGATGTGGATGCTAGCAGATGTAAAACAATCACCGTCCAACAAAAATATGACATGAGCCGCAGAAGTAATTTAAAAGCAGTCACATTTTATAAAGTAAATAGAAACATAATAATTTTAATGATATATTAAAGTCAAATATATGAAAATACCATTTCAGCATATAATCAACATCAGAATATTTTACATTCTTTTTGTACAATGTTGTTAAAATGCAGGATCTATTTTATACTTAATAAGCCATCCACTGATACTACATTCTCACTGGAAATACTTGATCTATACTGAGCTATAAAACTTGCAGTTAAAGAAGTAGATTCGCATGTCCAGTTCCAAACACACTTCAGTGTTCCAAACACATTTATAAGTTTTCTAATAATTGAATTGACATGTTTTAAAATTAAAATGAAAAAAGGAAGATTTTACTTCCTTAATCTGGCCACATTTCAGGTGCTCAGTGCAAAATGTTATCACGTAATGTTCTCATGTCATATGTAAGCACCATAGTAATGTTCCCATGTTCTGTGTGGGAGTCTGCACCACTGTGACACTCCCATGTTCTGTGTGTGTGTGTGTGTGTGTGTGTGTGTGTGTGTGTGCATCATGGTTGTGGTCCTGCCGGTTACGACTTTGGAGAGTACAGCTCCAACATGGTCTTCTCCCCCGGGTTACCTTTGGCACTCATTTCAAAAAAAATGTATAGATTTCGGTCTTATTTTTCATTTACAATGTAGTTTATATTCCCTCTTTCCTTTTGGTCCCAAATTCCTTTATTCTACCTACCCCCTCCTTTCTTTCTAAGACACGCTCGTTCATTTCACATCCTCATTTAGTTGGTGGCATGGCGCTGGTCCCATATAGTGAGTTCAGTGCAGGGGTATAGCCCTTTCTTGAACCTCTGTCTATCCTATCACCTAAACCCCGCTTTGCTCTGTTTTAATCAGTGGTTGCCCCTTATAAGCACTTGGTATTTTGGGAGTGCTCTCATATTCTCCAGTTTAATCCTTGCAACTGCACAAGTGAGTAGGAGATCTGGCATTAATCCTGTCTTACAGACAAAGACATCCGCCAGGAGGTTCCCATATTTGCCCAAGTCATTTAGATAGTGATAAGCTGAGTTAGAATTTTTATTTCTGAAACTTTGTTCTGCCTTTTTTGCTATACTGACATGACTGAATGTCAGACCCCGTCTCTTCCCAGTCCCATGCAATCCCCGTGCTGTGTCACAGGCATCCTTGAAAAGTTCTTGGGAATTTTTTTTTAATCCCTTCTAATATTCACTCAAATTACCTGAAATAAACTCCTAGGAAATTGGTCCTTTACAACCATGTCTATAAACAATTGATTAACAATACTCATTTGAAGAGGAGAATTCTTGACTTCATTTAAATTACTGTCTTGCAGTGAACTGGCCAGGAGGACCTCATCTCCTTGTTTATGTAGATGTAGATCCAAGAGATGAATGGGAGGAGAGCGATTACCATGGCAGTAGCTAACTGAATTCTTCCACCAACCGGATTCCTATAAAGACACACAGGAATTATTATCAATAAAAATCCATCGACGGAGCCACCCAGGCACCCCCAGGAGATCTTCATTCTTAGTGCAAATCTTTGTTGTTTGGATATGTTGTAAATAGCTTTTCCCACTCGCATAATGATGTCTTTTGAGGAACTGAAGTCACTGATTGATTGGCCAATGTTAAAATTGATCTTTTCCTAATGATTTCTGTTTCATGTTTAAGAAAGCTTTTCCTGCCCAAGGTCTTGGAGATTTGGGGTTATCTTCTCTAAAAGCCTTCCCATTCTGCGTCTCACTTTAGAGTTCCTGGAACTGACGTTTATGAAAGTGAGCTAGGGAAGTTCGTCTGTGTGGGCTTCCATCGATCCAGCACGGTGTTCGGAGGTCTGCCTTTCTTTGCTATACCTGCCCTGTTTTCTCTGTCCTGAGTCAAGGGTCTGCTTGTGTGTGGACCTGTTCCTAGAGTCTAGTCTTTTATTAGTTTATCCTTTTACCGGTTTATTTTTAAACCTTTTACAGGTTTATCCTTTCACTTACTCAGATCTTCTTTAATTTCTCCCACAATGTCTTGCAGTCTTATTTATAGAGATTTTACCCATTGCTAAGTTTACTCCTAGGGAGTTGATTTCTTGATGTTATTATCTCTGGTTAACTTTTTGTTTTTATCCTTTTGTTACTTGTTGATAAAAATGCGGCTGGTTTCGGTATATTCACCCGGTGTGTGGCTATTGTGCTAAATTCACTCGCTCCGTAACTTTTTAGACCCTGTTTGATTTTTTGGCATATGCAATCATGTCAGCCGTGGATAATGAACATGTTTCTTTTCCCATTGTTGTGCCTCTTATTTCTTTTTTTTTTTTTTTGCCTTATTGGACTGGCTACGATCCTAGCTAGAGCACTGTTGAACAGAAGTGGCAGTGGGGGCTAACCCTTTCGTGATCCTGATCTCAGAAGGAAAGTTTTCAGCTGCTCACCACTGAGTCTCAAGCTTTGGTGCTGACACCATGTCCCAGGTTCAGTTCCTTTCTACACCTGCTAACAGCTCTTATGAACAGATAATGAATCTTACCAAATGCTCTTTCTGAATAGATTGAGAAGATAATTTATTTTTTCCTGTTAGTTTATTCCTGATAGTTTATTATTTTCTGTTAATATGGTAGAAAACACCGGTTGGTTTTTGAATGTTAAACTGTGTTCCTAGAATAAACCCCAACTTGGTGGTTGGGTTATATATTGCTGGATTTGATTCCCTAATGCTTTGTTTAGGATTTTTCAATCTGTAGTCATAAGTGAGACTGCCTCATAATTTCTTTGCTTTCCCTCCCCCTTTTAAAATGTTCCTGTCAAGTCTTGGTATCAAGATTATTCTGTTCTTATAACATGAATTATAAAGTGTTTCTTCTTTTTCTGTTCTCTGGAGGTGTTTGTTAAAGGCTGGCATTATTCTTCCCTTAAATATTAGGTATAATTCTCCAGTTAGGCTATCTTTGACTTGCCTGTCTGATCTGACCGACCTTGAAGACATCTGATTTTAGCTAATAAGTTGAAAGCTTACTTTGATGAACTGTGACACAGGCCCATCCATACTGTGATAATCAGCAGACCAAACAGCTCCCTGTAAAATAGCACACATTTCAGATTTTTGAAGTAGCTATGAGTGAGATGCCTATCCTCCCATTCTCTCCATGACCACTAGCTTCTGCTGATTATTGGAAGACTTCCCTCAAGATACACAGTATCTACAGAATATTCTCAAGTCTGGCTATGACTCAAAAATTACCTTTTTTTTCAGATATTTTAAAGGCTTATATGAAAATAAGTTTCATCTTATGAGACAGATGTGAACGCCATCCTTTTCCCCCAACTTCTAAGTGAACAACAACAAAAAAACCAACAAAATGAAAACACAAATAAATCACTTATTTCAGGTCACTGGGAGGAGTATAATACAACCAAGAAAACTATCCCAGATTTATCAGGCATCAATTTTACATTGTTTTAGAGTGTTCTCTGTTGGTCAGGATGAGCTCAGATCCATAAATAATGGAATGCCTGCTGCAAAAGATGGGGTCACATCTTAGGGGAGAGGAATGATTTGTAAGATGAGTCAGGCTAATAATTTTGGGGTGGGTCTATGCTTCTAGGAGTGTATGTTAAAAGCACACACCTTTTACACAGAGTAGAAAAGTCCTATTTGGCCCTGGTACCATTTTAACTTGTGGGCCTCAAGGTGGTAGAGGTAATTTAGCCCATTGGGTTGACGGTCCCATGGGCAGACCCAACCTGATTTGCTCTCCAGTTTCCCAAGGATTAGGGCCTGTAACAAAGTAACACTTCACCAGGGCTGATTACCTTCCATGTCTCTAGATCTCAGTGTTAGCAGTAGGATGGGCAGGAAGGACAAGGGGCTATGCGTGAGGCCAGGGAGTCAAAGATGGCAGGGAGCAAAGGAAGAGGTGATGAAATAGAAACACATGGCCTTGACAAAGGGAGGAGATGACATGGGACATAGCAGGGCAAGGCTGACAGAGGTGGACTTAACATACTGACCTCTGATTTGGCTGATCACACTTGTAGAGATTTTGGACGGAACCACAACTAAATCAGAGTGCTGACAGAGCTTTCACCTCATGAGACTGGACGGAGTATTACTGTATGGTGTCCTTGCTCGTTCATTGTTAAGGGAGCCAAGGTCAACTGCCAGACAGTAATGTAACGTGCGTGCTGACTGCCTCTGACTGTGGTTGCGGAACGTGGTACACTGTGCTGGGTGTGAATCCTGGTTCATTTCCTGCTTCTTCAGCTTATCAAGGAGGTAATACCTCCCCTGCTCCTCATGGTGTAGTTGGGGGAGCTGAGTCATCGTGGTGCGGATAAGGGGTTACAGAGGAATGGATTTCTCCCTTCTACCCCACCCCTTCCAAGGAGCAAAAGTCACAGCTCACCTGCCTTCTTCCTCATGCAAGATGCTCTGTTGGGAGTGAAGCCAGAGGTGGCCCGCCAAGCCGACAGCCCACGCGATACAAAAGAATATGTGTATTGCGGAGACACTCTTCCAAATAAAATTGCCTAAAAACAGAGATTCTGGAGCTGTTAATCCTGGAATCACATTCCAGAGAAAAATGATCTCTTTGTACCTGTTCTGCCATAGTCTGCTTTCAGGTAAACCTTCAGAAAAAGCTGGGGTGGTGTCTGGCTGGCTCAGCAGAGCATGTGACTCTTGATCTCTGGGTCATGAGTTCAAGCCCTATGCTGGGTGTGGAGCCTCCTTAAAAAAAAGCTAGGTTTCTTTAAGTTTTGTGTTGAGGGACATCACAGAGGTTAAAGCAGTAGCAATAAACCTAGGTGAACGTTTAGTGTTTTGGTTGCCCAACGTGTCCTCTCTCTGTGACGACTACCTTTTATTTTCTTTGGGGATCCACCCTTCCCACACACCCAGGCCACATGTCCCAGACCTTTGAACCTTAGCTTGATCAGCCAATGCATTTCATTCCTGTAGCAAGTGTGATCTGGCTCCGAATGAGCAGATGACAAATCAGGGCCCACAGCTCAGTTCTGAGACTTTTGCTTAGCCATCTAGGGAGCAGGTTCTATCTTCTGTTGGATGGATTGTCGCAAAGAAGTGAACTTGGAGCTGCCGGGGTACCATCTAGGGGCCCGGGGCTGAAGTCAGAGCGGCACATGGCGGGGCTGCGAGGTACAGGGAAGTTCAAGTTCTGAGCCACCAGCCGCGTGTGAAGCCGGCACCGCTGACTTTCTCCCTCAAGTGTCCCAGTACGTCTCCTTTGTAGCTCACAGCCCGTTTGAGTTTTTTCCTTGCCTGCAACTGACGGAGCCCGAACTAAGCCCGGGCATCCGGGGGACAGGAGTTTTCCCCACCCAGCTGGGAACCACCGGTCTTTCCTCTAACAAGGCCCTGAGAAGTCTGACAGCCCCGCTGGCCAGGGTGCTCTTTTCCTGACAGCGGAGAGTAACCCGTCAGGACTGACAGACCCTAGTAACAAGAAAATATTAGCACACAATGTAAAATGTACTTTTTTTGGTTATAAGATACCATTTTATGGTATAAAACTGTCCAACTTAAGGTTTGTTGAGAGTTTCTAGGGCTGTTAAAATCAAAGCCACTATGTTTCGCCCCGTGTTGAGGTAGGCAGCCTGTAGGTAGTACAAACCAGCTATTTTAAGCAAAAAAAATTTTTTTTTTAACCTGTATACCCACCTGGGATGGATGGATGGATGGAGATATATATATTTATTCCAAGGAGCAGGAAAATATGTGATAAAGCCTCTTATAGCCGTTCATTTACGTTCAACAAGCATTAAGTACCTGCCATCTTCCTGGCTGTATTTCAGCGAGGCTTGGGCAAAGAGGGGCTAGACATGGACCCCCTTTTAAGAGGCTTACAGCCTCGCAGGGGAAACACAGGCAAAAGCATGCAGTAAATCACTGTATATACTATGACAGTACGAGGGAGGTTAGGAGAGCAAAAGGAACCTATGAAAAACCTAGACATTTGTATGGACATTATAAACCACTTCCCTAAATAAGTAGCAGGCCATATATGAACGTATTGAATGGATTCAGAATAAGAAGGTAGTCCCTGGGAGTGGTACTGGACCCTGATGGCCACTGACTAGAGAGACACACACGGTCTGCGCTCTGCTGCTGATTTTCCCTTGCGTGAGAGATCAGTGTGGTGATTGGAGCCCTTCTCTCTCATGGGCTACACTGCAGAACCCCTGCTCCACTCCAGCACAAGTGATCTCGGGTTCTGAGCTGCTAAAAAGGCTGTCTTGGTGTGACAGGTCCTTGTGAAGTTTGCCTGAAGATGGGTGAGGGTGATCTAAATATAGAATTAGTCCCTATTGGTATCAGCAATGAGGAGACCTGGAGGGCCCTGTTTTTCTCCCGGGACTCTGTCCTTATTGTCAGAAATCGGATTTGCTCGGTGTCCATGCAGAATCCAGGGTCCATACCCGTGACAAGAGGATTAAGTCCCACAAGCAGGCTCAGCAGCGCGGGTATCATGTACACCACCTATTAGCGAAGAGGGAGATGACAGGGGTTAGAAGTATGCCCGATCTGGGGGGTGTGCAGAGGGATCTAGGAAGCACAGAAAGATGGTGAGACCCCAGACTCACTGACCGACAGTGTCTGCATTAGGCTAGATTGGGCTCTTCATTCTGGAACTGCCAACAAGCTGTTTTGGAGTTGGGAAGACGGGCCCTGTGGAGGCCATTTTCAAGCCTCATGCTTGGCAGATGGGCTCCAGCCAGACCTGCTATGGCGAGTGTGTTGTGGGTCGAGAGCAAACAGTAGGAGACGTGGTGGGTTTCCAAGAAACGCAGCCGTTTCACTGTATCCACGGTGACACGCACATCTGATGTCTTCCCTTATTTGGGAATTGTCAGAGCTGCACACGTTAAGTGATTGGTTTTCACCCCAGCAACATGTCTGTCTGGATCCCGGGGAGAGAGGGCTTCTGGATTACAGACACTGTATCCATCTTTCCTGCTCCAGCCCTAATGAGGGCCAGGACTGACATTTGCTAAGTCTGGTCATCTCTCACAGGAAGGCCTTCATGCTACTGAGGGGTAAGACAAGGGCTTCCCAAAGTTCAGTGTGTATATGAATCGCCTGGAAACCTTGTTAAAATGTAGATCTGCAGTCAAATGCTCTTCCACTGAGCTATACCCGCAAAATGTAGATCTGATTCTAGAGGTCTGGGGTATGGCCCAAATTCTGCTTTTCTAACAAGCTCCCAGGGGGCGCTGCTGTGGTTGTTCTGAGGGCCACAGCTGGAGCAGGAAGGGGGTAGTTTTCTCCTAATGAAAACCTACATGACTAGCCACTGAGAAAGAGGAGGGAGAGAGAGAAAGAGAGAGAGAGAGAAGTTACACACACACCATACAACATTTAACTGTGCTCTCTATAAGAAAGGTTTGGCAGAGATTTTTAAAAGTGTGTACTCAAATGTATCAGATATCTGTCATTAACAGATTAAGGGATCTGAGACTTTCTTATATCTTTTGTTATAACCACATGAACAAAATAACCCTTTGAACTAAACAGTGGTTTCTCACGGGAGTTGTGCCATGTTAATCCCTAAATGCTTTTCTCTATCTCAAATAAGATAAATTTTTTTTGAGGACCAAGAGACTGAAAATAATGGTTTCTAGTATATAAGGTAAAATAATACACAGCATACTCAATAATGAACTCAGTAGAACCCACTTATAATGATCTTTTATTTTTATGTTGGTGTATTTTTTTTAAACCCAGAGTATCATTTTACAATATTTCATTCACTATATAGTTCTTGAGTACAATGGCATTTGTTTTGCTGTTGTTTTATTTGTAAAGATTTTGTTTTAATTTTTAAGATTTTATTTGTGAGAGAGAGAGCAAGTGTGAGAGAAGGTGTGCACAAGCAGGGGGAATGACAGGCAGTGTGGACAAGGGACAAGCAGGTTCCCTGCTGAGCAAGGAGCCTGATGGGGGGATCGATCCCAGGATCCTGCGTTCATGACGTGGGGGCCTAAGGCAGACGCTTAACTGACTAAGCCACCAGGCATCCCAAGACTTTATTAAGTCATCTCTACACCCAACCTGGGGCTCAGACTCACACCCTGAGATCAAGAGTCACAGGCTCTACCCACGGAGGCAGGCAGGCACCCCTGCCATGGCATTCATTCTTAATGTCTCTCTCCTTTGTCCACCTGCCATTATAAAACTGAAAAAGCCAATATTTTTTCCCAGTGTCTTCAGCTAGGGGTGATCATGCTCCAGCCATGAAATGTAAGAAGTCTTACAGGGGCAAGGCTGATACTCAGAACATTTTAACAGCCAATATGCAGACACTGACCAAGCAGGATGGGTCCTAGACCATAAACCATATTGGTATGCACACACTGTCTGAAGGGCTTTTTGGGTAACATTTCCTCCCTGATAAAAGGGGAGAAAGCTCAGGAGGAAAAACTGTTTTGCTCCTGTCTTGTTCCTTCCTACTTGGGATGCTCTTGTCTGGGCATGATGTATGGAGCTGCAGCAGCCATTCTGTAGACATGAGGGGATATATCACTCACACACTGGAGGTGGCAGAAAAGAAACCCAGGAAGCCCAAGTCTTTGATGATGTCGTCAGCATTAAGCAGCTGTCTCTGGACTTCTTGTTAAGTGAGATACTCTGTTCTAACCTGATGCTAGTCATATTTTTCTGTTATTTGGTCCCATATGCATCCTGATACAGGCATCCTTCATGAGCAAGATGGAAGTAGGGGACATGAAAATGAGCCAGGCATGGCTCAAGTTCCCAAGCCCCGTTACATTCTACTGGCTCATCTGTGCATGCTTTCATTCAAGAGTCAATACAGAAGGGCTGTCCTAGGGAGGCTCAATGTTAGGTTGCCTGAGGACCACCAAGAAGAAGTGTTCCCTGTTCTCCCAGGAGCTGGCGTGTGCAGAACCAAATCGAATACACAGAAGAATGTGTTAGCATTACAAGTTCAAAGGAAGGATGGTTGGAACCTATGGTACAGAGGTAGAGGGATTTTTTTGAGGGACAGAGCATTTGAGACAGACTTCAAAGTGTGGATATGACATATAGGAATTCTAGGGGCAAGACACAGTATTATAGGTAGATTGGGCTTCCAAGACCATTCTGGAAAGAGGCAGCTCCAAGAATTAGGAAGCTACTACAGGAGTCCATGTGGGAGGTGACAGAGTTTAAACTGGCGAGGAGGGAGGATGTCTGTGGGACACAGTGTCTATTATTATTCGTGCTGTGACACCTGAGCATGGAGTGGGAGGTCAAATACACGCAAAACTCACAGATAAGTAGCTAGAACTAGACTGGGTTTTGCTGGATTGCTTTGTTCTTCATTTTATTCTTTAAAAGGATCTCTAAGGTGGTGATAAGAAACTGAGAGATGTTAGAGATGCCTGTGGTCTGGAGTGAGGATGACCCTGGGGATGATTCTGCTGTTGACAGAAATGACTGAGTCAGGAGGAGGTGGCAGTTTAGGAGGGCAAGATGCTGTAGGACCTTGGCGTGTTCGAGAAGTCAGTGTTGGAAATTCAACATTAAGCTGGGTATTGGAGACTTGTCTGCAGTGAAATAATATTTGGAATTCAGGATATAGACCAGAGTGCTGAGGAATAGGCAATTTGATTCAGTGCAAGGGCATGTGAGTCCGGACAAGAAGCAATGTCACAATGAGTTCTACTGCACTAAAAACACTGACCAAAACTTTACATTACAGATCCAAATGCTTTCATTTGTTGCTAATCTGTATAGTCAATATTATCCCAAAGCCGAAAATCATCTCATTGGTGATACTGCACAGTCTTATGTATCTGTTTTGAAAGAAACCAGACAAAATCCACACATTTCAGAAAATGTGTGGAATGATCTCCCTCTTTTCCAAATAGCTCAACCAAGAACATTGGTTAGGTGTAATCTGTAGATTTTATGGGCCTTAATTACTTTTTATAAACATAACTCACTGAATTACAAGAACCGCACACCCTAAGCCTGCCATTTTTATGGTCGAATGTTTGTTGGAGTTTCTGGGTAGAAACTCATGAGGAAGGGCTCAGTTGACCTTGGGAGGTCTACTGTGTGTCTTCAGAAAAGTGTCCTTGGTTGGCCCATTTTTATTCAAAGGGAGTACTGCTGAAAGGCCCCTAATGTCTCTGGAAAGTTCTGAATGCTCACACTCCTTACCTTACCCACCACTCTGATTCCTCTCCCCTGATACTTTAGGGAAATGACCTGGTTTCTAAGTTTTTATGTACATAAGGCAGGGAGGCGGAACAAATGCAGAAAACCGTGTTTTGTGTCGTTGGGCATTTCCTGGAAACGTTGGAAAGCAGCTTATACTCACCATCCACAGTTCTGCATCGGGATCATTGACCTGTAATGCCAAAACATGCGGCATTAGCAGTCATTCTGTGGTGCTCCTGCCCTCCCTTTGGCCTGCTCTGGGATCCACCGCAGTGATGTGTTTTGTGCCAGACGCTGCACTAGGCAGCGAGGGTACAAAATGGGACTAAGACCTAGTCTGGCAGGTCGCAGCGGTTGAGGGGGCTCTGGCTGAGCACACACACGACCAACCGCACGGGCTGACCGGAGTACAGTAAGGGCCTCCGGGCTTAAGGAACAAGGACAGCTCCTACGAAGGGGGTCCCAGAGCAGACCCGAGAGGGTCCGGGCGCCACAGCGGGTTCTTTCTGCTTCTTGCCTTCGCCGGGAACCACGCTGGGTCCCCATCCCAGGCTCCTCTGGCTCCCAGCACGTGGCATGGCAGAGGGGTCAGGCTGTCACGTGGACATGCCTGCCTCTCGGCGGGGGGGACTGGGTGGGGGCCCCGGGGCGTAACCCCCCAATCTCCGTCCTCGGTGTACACGGCCCGCCCCGTTAGTCTACACCAGGCACCAGGCCGGGGGCGGAGCTCTTAGTCCTGCGTCCTGCAGAGCCCGCGGAGCCGCTCGCCAGCCGCCCGCCTCCCGCCTCCCGGGGCCGGGGCGCTGACCTGCACCAAAGCCGCCAGCGCGAAGAACACCGCCATGAGCCAGTTGCAGGCCCGCCACAGGACCGGGACCCAGCGGCCCGTCGTAGGCGCCATGGGCTCCGCCAGCTCCGGGTGGGACTTGGCGCAGGGCGTGGCGTCGGCGCACAGCCGGGCGTGGGGGCGGGGACAGGGCGTGGCGATGGCTTGGAGGCGGGTGGATTGGGCGGGACAAGGTGCTGAGCGGGGCGTGGCCTAGGGGCGGGTGCCTGGGCGGGGACTGGGCCCACCAGCAGAGCTCTTTGCTTCCCCTGGGACCTACCTGTCCTGCACCGGTTTCTCTGGTCCCTAGGTGCTGAGTGGAGGCTGGCTGTGGCTCGCCGGGTAAAGAGGTGGCACTACTAGAGCCTTACTAGTTCTACCATTAGGTTCTCCCCAAAACGTGAGGAAGGAAGGCGTGGTGTCCCCATTTCACAGATGAGGGAAGCGGGTCCCAGAGCGATTGGATGACTTGGCCAAGATCGCAGTGCCGCAGAGGCGCAGAGCACCTGGCTCCGCGGGCCCCAAACAGACCAGATCTGGTCACTGCTCCACTGTCAAACTCCGAAGGCAGGGAGAGGAGTGGTGGGGAAACAAAAAAGGAATTTATTTCAGGGAGGCGGACACCATGGAAGACCGCAGACGGCTGCTCAAAGACTGTCTCCAGAGTGCTGAAAATACTTCCAGATTTACATGAGGAAAATGAGGGACAGGGATGCGTGTGTGAGCTCTGCTGGCGGTGCAGGTGGGCGTGCAGGTCGGGTGGGTCCTTGTCTTGGGGTCAGTCATTGGCGGGGTCTTGCACGCTGCGGGGTCTTGCACGCTTCCTTACTGTTGGAAGTGGAGGTCCGGTTCCCATCAGGAGTGCTTTGCCCGCAGGGTCTTTTGCCCCAGTTGAGAGATAAGCTGGAAAAGAGAACGCAGTCAGAAAGTTTGAGGTCGTCTTGGAGGTGGTTAGGGTCCACTTTCAGTGCTGGTCATGGGTGGCGGAAGGAGGTCATACTTGAACCCTATAGGTCCATCTCTGCTGCCTGGTCACCAAAGCTGCCTTCCTCACTTGGGGGAAAAAAAAAAAAAGAGAGAGAGATGGAGAGCCGGAGCGGGGTGGAGAAAGAAAGAGGCGCTGGATCTGTGCACATTTTCTGATTAGTGTTTATGCATATCTTTCCAGAGCGGGAAGAACTTTCAGTGCCCGGTAAGCATTATGGTAATTTCTTAGTGATGACGGTTAATTCTGGCATCTTACACAGCTCACAGCTTTTCCGCAGACAGCCTCATTTATCTTCATGGGCTTTTATTATAAAAGGTATTTACATATTATACATATTTACAATTCTTTCTCACTACCAAAAGCAACAAAATTTCCACACATATTGCTCATGAATTTCTTATGAACTAAAAGACGCTGAAATATTCACTGTTCTCCCTCGTACTTGTTTTACAGTCTTTTTTTGTTTTGTTTTGTTTTGTAATTTATCTTCTGATTAGTCTTCCCCAGGCTCATTTACACATCCATAGGCCTCATCATTCTTGCTGTTCTAAGGAGTCTTTATCACTTCAAATCATGAGCACGTGCTCCTGTCCTCCTCTCCTTTTAGCTAAATCTCCTAAAATGCTTTAAGGATTTTTTTTTTTTTTTTTTTTTTCTGTTTCAGTCCTCCTAAGGAATGCTTATTTCAAGAACATCACCTGCTGGGTGCCTGGCCCTGTGCTGAGTGCCAAGCCCAGGAGGGTGGATTTGCCCAGTGTTTTTCTGGAAGGGATCAAGCAGGCCGGTGGAGGACTGGCTACATGTTGGGGAAAAAGGCCAGTCAGAAGACATGGCTCCTTAGTGAGTTCCACTGCTCAGTCAGCCCTGGAACTGGGGACAAGTCGTGACCACCCTCACTGCCCTATTCCTTACCTGGAAAAAATAATAATAAATGAAGGAGAAGGTAGCATCCCCATGCCAATTCCCATGTTGAAGTCTTGACCCTAATTGCAATTTGGGGGGCACAGGTTTGGGTAGCAGCCCAAATTGTGTCCCACGAGAGAACAGGAGTTGGGTTCCTAAAGACATAGGGGAATGCTTGCATAGGTCATTTACAAAGAATTCGGATTGGCGTTGGTGGTGGAGAGCAAATGTTGGCGAGATGTAATTGGTTGCCAAGGCTATCACTAAGCAAAAGTCTGTTACTGTAGCCCGCTGCAGGTGTTCACGCAGAGTCCTTGGGATATCTGTGGTCTGGCCCAGTGCCAAAGTTCTACCCAGTGAGGATGAGTGTAAGGCCCACCTCCTAAATGGTCTCCTGGCTCCCTTTATAAAACCCCTTGACATAAGTGACTCCATTTTATTTGATCTTTCACTGGGAGTGAGGGTCTTCAAAGACGTAATTAAGTTAAAATGAGGCCATTAGGGTGGGTCCTAATCTGATATGACCCGCGTCCTTCTAAGAAGTGGAGATTAGGACAGACACACAACACACACAGCAGAAGGACCACGTGAAGACACGGAGAGAAGATGGCCATCCGCAAGGCCAAGAGGGAGGCCTTGGAAGAAACCCGCCCTGTTGACACCTTGACCGTGGACTTTCCGCCTCCAGAATTATAGTCTGAAGATAGCTGTCTGTTGTTTAGGCTCACCAGTCTGTGGTGCATTGTCATGGCAGCTGTAGCAAACTCATGCAGGGAGGGATTCTAATACCTGCTCGGCCAACCAGACAGGAGTGTGCGTGGCAAGGAAGGAATGGTGTGAAAATGGTGTGCCATAAAGCCACTGTGGAGTTTTTTACTTTTCACTGTTGTCTGGGACCTTCCGGATCACTGTGTGGACATGGGTTCTTTTCACTTGTACCGGCTTCATTCCCCTTCTTCTAGGGTTGGCATCCCAGTTATTTGGGAAGGGACCCACCTCCTGCTATTGGGGTGTGGATACTCAGAGGACTGACTATGCTGCCCCCTTTCGAAAGATAAGGAGGTGACCCTGGCCTGCTGCTTGGCGTAACCCATCCTCCTGACCACAGTGACTGGGGTCTGGGATGGTATGTGGTTCCAACTGGCCAGGTGGTTCAAACAGGTCCTGGGACCTGTGCTGGACTGAGGTTGCCAGACAAAGTACAGAATTTGCATTTTGGATCAACAGGGAATACTTTTTTAGTGTAAGCCTGTTCCCAGTATTTGCAAAGACTGGTAACCCTAGCTAGACTATTAGTGAAGGGCTTTCTTTTTCTGCTGATTATGATGGGCTGATGGCTTATGGGCTGACGCTACCAGGAGCAAGCCTTTCATGAGGGTACACTGACATAGAAGAATCTGAGCTCCGAGATGAAGGCGGCGGGTGGGTACCTGATGCCATCCCTTGAGGTTCCAGAACCATCCTCGTGGGTCGCTGCGAATGGCCTCTCCACCTTTCAGTTTTGTCAGCCAATGAAGTCCTGCTTTTACGTATAAACCTGTGTGAGTTGGGTTTTTGTCCCCCGTGACACCAAACAGCGACTTGCAAAATCATGATTCAGTAGTTAAGCTGATGCTTGAAATCCTTTAGTCCAATTTTGCAAAGATAGGAAGAGAAGGCCTGGTCTGAAAAGTAATGAGAAACAAGTCTAAATGAATGTGATCTCCCAGAGAGCTCTCCCATGAGCAAGTTACTTCATCTTCCTTTTAAATTGCCATGTAACACCTCTGCAGGGGCCTACTCCGCTGGCTTCTGCGGAAGGGGCTCCAAAGGCCTTCATCTTGCTGGGCTGGCCCCCAGCTACCAGGTCAGTGACAGCATCGTGAGATCAGCGAGAGCCCCCAGTGTCGAGTGAAGGGTATTGGGCAGCAGACAGGGATCTGTCCTCAGAGGACTTGCAAATAGAGGGGCTTGCTTGTTCTCTGCAAGTGAGGTTATAAATTCACCGCTAAGGGACCAAGCAGACACTGGTAAACCCACTTCCGGGGCCATGGGAGCGAGGGAGAGCTGGGGAGGGCTAGAACAAATCTAAAAGAAGAGCATCAGCAGAGGGGAATTGGCGGCTGTGGAAATCCACAGAGTCCTGTCTGCCCGGGGGGCAAGGGCAGGCACAGCCCATCCCAGCCTAGGCCAGAGAGGTAGTTTGCTCCCCTGGCCGTGGACGCTCACACTTCCCTGTCAAGCCATCCTTGTGGGGGCTGGTGTGGACTGAGAGGCGATTCACAAGCTCCGTTCCTCCCCTTGCTGTGGTTCTAGAGCTCTAGATCCAGAGAGAACGGCCTCATACCCACCCGGCCTACAGAGTAGAGAAGGAGATGACGTGCGGCGCCAACCATCGGTTGGTTTCTGAGTGCTCAGGTGTGATCCCAACAGTGCCGTTCTCTTGTCTAGACTCGCTGACCTTGTAGCCGTCCCCCTCATCAATCCTGCCAGCGGGGTCAGCCACTCTGGAGTGGGATGGAGTGGGAGAGACAGGGTCTGCGGCCGGATCCTCATCAGTGAGGGGACCCTCACTCTGCAGAGTGTTCTAAATGTGGGTGTTGGTGATGCTCCCTGGATGACGTGTTTGGGGACTGAGATGACAGGGAACAGGAGTCCTGTCCTGTGCCAGAGACTGTCCCATCCACCCTTCTCTATCCACCATGCTGGATGTCCACCCTTGCCTCCAGTCTGCCGAGTCTGTGTGAGGAATCTGCTGTTGTTGGCAGGGGATGGGGTTAGAATAGGACAAGGGAAGGATCCTATTCCCAGCTATAAAGACTGCTCCCTCCCAGGCTCTCTGAAATCAGACATGCATCTCACTGTGATGAGGACTGATTTGCTTTTGCAAAACCCATCTGGTCTCCGTAAAGGACTTGGTTTCTACTGCTAGCAAAACTCAGACCATGTTGTGAAAGCCTTAAGGCTTATTCGTCCTGATTGACAATGAAAGATGCTAGGCTCAAATAGTGTTCCTCGAAATCCTGGATGTCCCCTTATACCCCCAGAGGGGAAATACGTACAGCTCAATGTACCCTCCACATGTATTTCTGTGCATCACTCTGCTCCCCATCACAGTCACTAAATATTTATTCAGGACTTCCTACGTGTCAGACACTGCTGATAACCAAGGTTGTGACTGTGCACAGGACAGACATGGTCCTTGCCCTGTGGCATGGGAAGACCGAACAGTAATCACATACACAGGCATGTGACCCCAGCAGGGAACTGTGGGTAAATGTGGACCACCATGGGGATGTCTGCAACAAGGGGGATCGGGTTTTATCCAAGGGCTTCGAGAAACTTCCTGGAGGGGGAAGGGTGAGTGCCGGTGGAGAAGGCGTGGGACAGCGCCTCTTCAGGTGGAACCCGGCTTCTCCTGCTTCTCCTTACACTTTACTCTTGTTGTTTTAAAGCATGACTTAGTTTTGACCTTGTAGCCATCATCCTGGAAATTGCCGGAAGATTGGGTTTGGGGTGTGTGTGTGTGTGTGTGTGTGTGTGTATGTGTATGGTGATAGTTAACATGTACTGAGCCTGCAGGGTTAGGCAATATTCTAAGCACGTGTGTAGTAGAGGAACTCATTTCACACCAACAACACATCAATCAGGCAAGTATGTTATGATCCCCATTTAATGGATGAAGACAATGAGACACGCGCTAGCTCTTAAGTACAGTCCTTGAGAAAGACCCCAGCTTGTCTGACCTGTGACTCAGAATCGGACTTCTCCAGGACCAAACGGAGGCCTCCTGTAGGTTTGTGAAAGCGGAGAGGTGAGTAGGCCCATCACTTTCTCTCTACCACCAAACAGCCGCTCCTGCCCCATTAACTGGAGAGCCGGGGGCCTAAAGGAGAGCCTGCAGACCCACCAGATGCCAAAGGGACAGTCCTTCATGGCTTGCTTCGATGCCGTTGTGCTTGCATCTTAGCTCTTTTAAAGACCAGAAAGATGGTTCCACCCAAACCCTTGGCCTTTGGAGCCTGGTTCTATGAAGCTGTACTTGGAGGTGAGAAAAGTGAAGGGACTTTGGAGCCCCCTTCTCTCTCATCCTGACCTGATTTAGGACCAGGCTGTTAGGACGGTGGGTGTCCACAAGATGGCGGACTCCTGCTACCAATGGAGTCCACAGGGCTTGGCTGCTGCTCTGTGGGAGGAAGAAGGGAAGGAGGGCTGGGCAGGCCGGCTGTTTCCATTGGCTCCGCTTGCCTGGTTGTGCCCTAGACTTTCTTGGGGGGTGCGGAGCTGGGCTCAGCCCAAGGCAAAGAGGTACAAACAGAACTTTGTACCCGGAAATACTGGTGTCCAAAGGGGAGTGTTGCGGGGGAAGACCCGAGCTCCGCCGTGTCCTGGCAGAAACTCAGATTGTTTGCCACTCCGAGATTCTGGGCAGATCAGATATGTCCAAGGGGAGAAATCACTTCTTCGAATACCAGGGCACAGTGAAAGTAGATAATAATGATACTAGCGGTGAGATGTTGAGAATTCACAGTGAGCCCGGCTCCTGCCCTTGGATGTCCTTCACACCCTATAGTCACCACAGAGCAACCGTTTCCACATCTAAACCCTTCCTCCCATCCTATAGGCCCCGCTCTCCCAGGTGATCTCTTCACCCGAGACTCAGTTACTCTTTAGGATTAGCTGCCAAGGGTTGCCTTAGTGGTTATCACCAAACTGGAGAATACAGAAATGTATTCTCACACTGTCTGGAGACCAGAAGTCCAAAATTAAGGTGACAGCAGGGATGCACTCCCCTCTGAAGGCTCTGGGGAGACTCCTTTCTTGCCTCTTTCAGCTTTTGGGGGGGTGGGGCTCCTTGTGGTCTCATGACTGTCTGTCCCTTCACAGCGCCTTCTTTGGTCCCTGTCTTCATTCTTCTTTCTCTTATATAGAGACGGATGGACTGGCTTGTTGGATGTATGTTCCCCCCTGGGTAATCTGGGATGATCTCACCTGGAGATCTGGAAAGACCCTTTTTCTAAATAAGGTCACATTCATAGTTTCCAGGGGTTAGGACAGGGACAGATCTTTTCGAGGGCCACCATTCAATTCACTAACACTCACTGCAGAAACCTCCGTGTTCTCCAGGACACTTCCAACTCCTCCCTCCCTGTGAAAGTCCACCACCGATGCTGGCAGACTTTTCTGCTCAATGCCAATACCTAACCCCAGCCATCAGCATTTCTTCCCTAACCTCCTACCTGGTTTCCCTGCGATGATCCTGTTGTGGATCCAACTGTGGCCCCGCCCCCCAACTCCTGTATCTTAGCTCTGACCCCCAGAGGTGATTGCTTTGGGAGACCAGGGACTCTCTTGAGATAAAGTTAGGTGAAGTCACAAGGGTGGGGCGCTAATCTGATAGGACTAACATCCTTGTAAGAACAGATACAGAGATCTCTCTGGGCAGGAACGGTGGAAAGCCATGTAAGGACACAGTGAGAGGCTGGCCACCTACAAGCCAGGAGGAGAGATCTCTCCAGAAAGCCACCCTGATGGTACCCTGGTCTCAGACTTCCCATCTATAGACGTGTGTGAGAAAATACATTTCTGTGGCTTCAGCCATCCAGCCCGTGCTCTTTTGTTAATGGCCCCCCAGCAAATGCATGCACATTGCCAACTTCCTCCCACTCAGTCTCTGCACTGCAGCCAGCGACCTGTGTCAGACACAAATCCCAAACCTTGGCTTCAAATCAAGCCTCCCACTCTCCCTCCCTCCCTCCCTTCCCCAAATCCATCCAGACATTGTTGTGAGCACTGGGGCTATAACAGTGAACAAAGCAGACAGCGCCCAGCTAACAGTCTCATGTGAAGGATCCAGTCCAGCCTGTCCTCACTGCCTAGGGCTCTGAGCTCTGAACACTGTCTACAAAACCCAGTCTGGCCAGCCTCCCCTCATCCCTGGCCCTTCTGGCTTCTCCTCCACCTCCCATACCTGCCTGTGCTCTCCTCTGACACAGCCTTCTCCAGTTCTCCCAATATGCGCTGCTCCATCCCTCCAGAGAGCCTGCAGCTCTGTGGCTCCTTCTGCCTGGAAGGCTTCCCCTTCCTTTGCCTACTTAGCCCTGGCTCCCCTTTCTGCCCTCGGGTAACCCTGTTACAGGCTCCCCCCAGCTGCCTCTTCTCCCCTTGCAGTGCTGGTAAGAATGACAATTAAATCATTAACTGTGCAGCTAGCTGTCTGGTGTCTGTGTAACCCATGGTCTGAAAGCCTCCTGAAGACCTGCCTCCTTTTGTTTCCTGCTGGCTTAGCAGAGTCAGAACAGAGCAGGCACCTGTTACTTATTGTTACATTGTTACAAGGAATGAACTAGCTACTCTCATCCGGATAAGCTCTCACATCCTTTAGATATTTTCATGCCCAGCTTTGGGAAAAACAAGGCACAGTGTGGGTGGCGAGGTGACTGGTGAGAGATCACCTTGTTAGTAAATCAGAACCCACAGCCTTCTGATGTCAGAGACAGGGCTCCTAAAAGCCATCTCAGACCCAGATTGCTTTAAATGATGAGAGAATTCTTAACAGAAAAGCAGAAGCATCCCAACTAGAAAATCATTAAAGAATCCTTTCCTTTATCAAAATAATCATTGCAGTTAATAGGAGAATGGATAAACAGCTTGTGATAATATGCATATAATGGAATGTTACTAGCAAAAAAAACAAGAAATGAACTACTAATAACACACTATAGCGTTAGTGAATTGCAAAAGCGTTGTGCTGAGCCAAGGAAGCCAGGCACAGAAGAGCGCATGCTGGAGGATTCCATTTACGGGAAATTCTGGAATAGACAAAATCATCTATGGTAAAAAACATTAGATCAGCGGTTGTCTGTGGGGTGAAGGGGGCAAAGGGCATGAGGGAACTTTCTGGGGGTGATGACAATACTCTGTATCTTGATGGAGGTTTCAGTTCCCGGGTGTGTATGTATTTGTTCAAACTCAGCATACATAAGCTTGAGATTTGTTAATTTCTCTGTTTGCAAACTTTATCTCAAAAAAGGAAAGCAGTAAGCAAATATTAAACTCTAGTTAATAATACACACACTGAAGTGTTTACAGGTGAAGGGTCCTAATGTCTGCATCTTACTTGAAACTCATCAAAAAAATGACAGATTGGGGCACTTGGGTAATATTGATTACTGATTGAACTTCCTTACTGGTAATTAGTCTATTTAGATCTTCTCTTTCTTCATGATTCAGTCTTGGAAGATTGTATATTTCTGGGAGTTTATCATATATTCTATATTATCTAGTTGTTGGTATGTAATTGTCCATATTAGTCTCTTACGATCTTTCCTTCATATTTCTGTGGTATCTGTTGTAATTTCTCCTCTTTCATTTCATTGTATTTATTTGAGCCTTCTCTCTTTTTTTCTTGGTGAATCTAGCTAAAAGATTGTCTGCTTTGTTTATCTTTTCAAAGAAACACGTCTTAGTTTCATTGATCCTTTCTATTGTTTTTTTTTTAAGTCTCTATTTCATTTATTTTTGCTCTGCTCTTTATGATTTCCTTCCCTCTACTAACTTTGGGTTTAGTTTGTTCTTCTTTTTCTAGTTCCTTTAGGTATAAATCTAGATTGTTTGAGTTTTTCTTGTTTCAGGAGGTAGGTCTGTATGGCTATAAATTTCCTTGTTAGAACTGCTCTTGCCGCATCCCATCAATTTTGGATTATTTCCATTTCCATCTGTCTCAGGTATTTTCTTTGAATTTTCCTTGTGGTTTCTTCATTGACTCATTAGTTTTTCAGTAGCATGTTGTTTAACCCCTACATATCTGTGATTTCTTCAGTTTTCATGTAATTGACTTCTCATTTATACCATTGTAGTTGGAAAAGATGCTTCATATGATTTCAGTTTTCTTCAATTTATGGACATTTGTTTCATGGTCTAACATGTGCTCAATCCTAGGGAATGTTCCATGTGCACTTGAGAAGAATGTATATTTTACTGCTTTTGGATGGAATGTTCTATATAAGACTATTAAGTCCATCTAGTATAATGTTTCCCTGTTGATTTTCTCTTTGGATGATCTATTCATTGATGTAAGTGGAGTATTAAAGTCCCCTACATTATTGTATTGCTGTGAACTTCTCCCTTTAGGTCTGTTAATATTTGTTTTATATATTTAGGTCCTCCTGTATTAGATGTATCAATGTTTACAACTAAATCCCCTCATTGGATTGATCTTTTTATCATTATGGGATGCCCTTGTCTCTTATCACAGTCTTTGTTTTAAAGTCTATTTTGTCTGACACAGGTAAAGCTGCACAAGCTTTCTCTACCTTTCTATTTCAGGGAATATCTTTTTCTGTCCCTTCACTTTTGGTCTATGTGCATCCTTAGATCTGAAGTGAGTCTCTTATAGGCAATATGTAGATGAGTCTTTGTTTGTTTTGTTTTGTTTTTGCTCTGTGTCATTTGATTGGAGATTCTAGTCCATTTACATTTATTTATAGTTCCTCTCTCTTCCTTCCTTCTTTTGCTGTTCTCTTCCTTTGTGGTTTGATGACTTTTTTTTTTTTTTTTGTATTATGCTTATTATATTCCTTTCTGATGATCTTTTGTGTAGGTTTTTGCTTTGTGGGGTTTTTTGTTTTGTTTTGTTTTTTAAACATGAAGTTCACAAAGAGCAGCCTATGTATAATAAGTTGGTATTACATATCATTTATTTATATGCTATCTTAAGTTAATTGCAGCTTGAATATGAATACATTTTAAAACCTCTACATTTTTACTTCCCCTCACATGTTTTATGTTTTTGATGTCATATTTTACATCTTTTTATTTTGTGTAACCCTTGACTAATTATTATAGCTACGTTAATTTTTATTACTTTTTTTCTTTCAACCTTAATTCTGTCTTTATATGTGGTTCATACTTTACTTTATATTCACCTTTACCAGTGACATTTTTATTTTAATATGTTTTCTTGTCAATGTCTTCTTTTCTGCTTAAAAAAAGTCTCTTTAGCATTTCTTATAAGACCAGTGTGGTGGTGATGAACTTCTTTAGGTTTTGCTTGTCTGAAAAACTCTTTATCTCTCCTTCAATTCTAAATGATAGTCTTGATGGTTAGGATATTCTTGGTTGAAAGTTTTTTACTTTTAGCCCTTTGACTATATCATGCCAATTTCTTCTGGCCTGCAGAGTTTCTACTGAAAAATTAGTTGTTAGTTTTATGGTGACACCTTTGTATATAACAAGTTGTTTTTCTCTTGCAGCTTTCAAGATTCTTTATCTTTAATTTTTGACATTTTAATTATAATGTGTTTTGGTGTGGACATCTTTTAGGTCATCTTATCTGGAACTCTCTTTGCTTCCTGAATATGGATGTCTCTTTCCTTCCCTGAGACTTTCCTTCCCCAGATGAGGGAAGTTTTCAGCCATTATTTCTCCTAGTAAGTTTTCTGTCCCTTTCTCTTCTCCTTCTGGGACATTTATCATGTGAATGTTATTCTGCTTAATGGTGTCTCTTAAGATATCTTCACTTTTTTTTTTAAAGATTTTATTTATTATTCTCTTAAGGTAGCTTTACTTTTTTTTTTTTTTTTTTTAAATGTTTAGGGGCGCCTGGGTGGCTCAGTGGGTTAAACCGCTGCCTTCGGCTCAGGTCATGATCCCAGGTCCTGGGTTCGAGCCCCACATTGGGCTTTCTGCTCAGCGGGAAGCCTGCTTCCTCCTCTCTCTCTCTGCCTGCCTCTCTGCCTACTTGTGATTTCTCTCTGTCAAATAAATGAATAAAATCTTTAAAAAAAAATGTTTATTTATTAGAGAGATAGAGAGAACAGTTGGGGGGAGCGGTAGACAGAGGGAGAAGCAGAATTCCTGCTGAGCAGAGAGCCTGATGGGGGGCTTGATCCCAGGATCCTGAGACCATGACCTGAGCCGGAGGCATACACTTAACCTACTAAGCCACCCAGGCACCCCAAGATATCTTCACTTTTCAAAAAGCTTTTTCTGGAGGAGGAGTCAAGATGGCGGAGAAGTAGCAGGCTGAGACTACTTCAGGTAGCAGGAGATCAGCTAGATAGCTTATCTAAAGATTACAAACACCTACAAATCCAACGGGAGATTGAAGAGAAGAACAGCAACTCTAGAAACAGAAAATCAACCACTTTCTGCAAGGTAGGACTGGCGGAGAAGTGAATCCAAAGCAACGGGAAGATAGACCGCGGGGGGAGGGGCCGGCTCCCGGCAAGCGGCGGAGCAACAGAGCACAAAATCGGGACTTTTAAAAGTCTGTTCTGCTAAGGGACATCGCTCCAGAGGCTTAACCGGGGTGAAGCCCACGCGAGGTCAGCGTGGCCTCAGGTCCCGCAGGGTCACAGAAGGATCGGGGGTGTCTGAGTGTCGCAGAGCTCACAGGTATTAGAACGGGGAAGCCAGGTACAGAGACAGAGCCGAGGAGTGACTCTCAGCTCGGGGTTACCTTGAACCGGTCGCAGGCTCGGTCAGCTTGGAGCGCGGCCGGAGGCCAGAGTGGCGGTAGTCATTGGGCGCTGTTCTCTGAGGGCGCACTGAGGAGTGGGGCCCCGGGCTCTCGGCTCCTCTGGGCCGGAGACCGGGAGGCCGCCATCTTCATTCCCGTCTTCCAGAACTCTACGGAAAGCGCTCAGGGAACAAAAGCTCCCGAAAGCAAACCCGAGCGGATTACTCAGCCCGGCCCCGGGTCAGGGCGGTGCAACTCCGCCTGGGGCAAAGACGCTTGAGAATCACTACAACAGGCCCCTCCCCCAGAAGATCAACGGGAAACCCAGCCAGGACCAAGTTCACCTACCCAGGAGTAGAGTTTCAATACCAAGGAGAGCGGCGGAATTCCAGAGGAGGAGAAAGCAAAGCATGGAACTCATGGCTTTCTCCCCATGATTCTTTAGCCTTGCAGTTAAACTAATTTTTTTTTTCTTTTCTTTTTCAATTATTTTTTCTTCTTCTGCTAAATTTTTTTAACTTTTACCCTTTTCTTTTTTTAACATTTTTAACTAGTTTATCTAATATATATATATATTTTTTCCTTTTTATACTTTTTCTTTATTAGTTTTCTTTTTTTAATTTTTTTTTCCTTTCTTTCTGAACCTCTTTTTATCCCCTTTCTCCACCCCCCTCCCCCATGATTTGGGATCTCTTCTGATTTGGCTAAAGCATATTTTCCTGGGGTTGTTGCCACCCTTTTAGTATTTTACTTGCTCCTTCATATACTCTTATCTGGACAAAATGACAAGGCGGAAAAATTCACCACAAAAAAAAGAACAAGAGGCAGTACCAAAGGCTAGGGACCTAATCAATACAGACATTGGTAATATGTCAGATCCAGAGTTCAGAATGACGATTCTCAAAGTTCTAGCCAGGCTCGAAAAAGGATATTAGATATTAGATATTAGATAAACCCTAATATCTCTCCTTCAATTAGATATTAGAGATATTAGAGATATTAGAGAAACCCTCTCGGGAGATATAAAAGCCCTTTCTGGAGAAATAAAAGAACTAAAATCTAACCAAGTTGAAATAAAAAAAACTATTAATGAGGTGCAAACAAAAATGGAGGCTCTGACGGCTAGGATAAATGAGGCAGAAGAAAGAATTAGCGATATAGAAGACCAAATGACAGAGAATAAAGAAGCTGAGCAAAAGAGGGACAAACAGCTACTGGATCACGAGGGGAGAATTCGAGAGATAAGTGACACCATAAGACGAAACAACATTAGAATAATTGGGATTCCAGAAGAAGAGGAAACAGAGAGGGGAGCAGAAGGTATATTGGAGAGAATTATTGGAGAGAATTTCCCCAATATGGCAAAGGGAACAAGCATCAAAATCCAGGAGGTTCAGAGAACCCCCCTCAAAATCAATAAGAATAGGTCCACACCCCGTCACCTAATAGTCAAATTTACAAGTCTTAGTGACAAAGAGAAGATCCTGAAAGCAGCCTGGGAAAAGAAGTCTGTAACGTACAATGGTAAAAACATTAGATTGGCAGCAGACTTATCCACAGAGACCTGGCAGGCCAGAAAGAGCTGGCATGATATATTCAGAGTACTAAATGAGAAAAACATGCAGCCAAGAGTACTCTATCCAGCTAGGCTATCATTGAAAATAGAAGGAGAGATTAAAAGCTTCCAGGACAAACAAAAACTGAAAGAATTTGCAAATACCAAACCAGCTCTACAGGAAATATTGAAAGGGGTCCTCTAGGCAAAGAGAGACCCTAAAAGAAGTAGATCAGAAAGAAACAGAGACAATATACAATAACAGTCACCTTACAGGCAATACAATGGCACTAAATTCATATCTCTCAATACTTACCCTGAATGTTAATGGGCTAAATGCCCCAATCAAAAGACACAGGGTATCAGAATGGATAAAAAAACAAAACCCATCTATATGTTGCCTACAAGAAACTCATCTTAATCCTGAAGACACCTCCAGATTTAAAGTGAGGGGGTGGAAAAGAATTTACCATGCTAATGGACATCAGAAGAAAGCAGGAGTGGCAATCCTTATATCAGATCAATTAGATTTTAAGCCAAAGACTACAATAAGAGATGAGGAAGGACACTATATCATACTCAAAGGAACTATCCAACAAGAAGATCTAACAATTTTAAATATCTATGCCCCTAACGTGGGAGCAGCCAACTATATAAACCAATTAATAACAAAATCAAAGAAACATATCGACAATAATACGATAATAGTAGGGGACTTTAACACTCCTCTCACTGAAATGGACAGATCATCCAAGCAAAAGATCAACAAGGAAATAAAGGCCTTAAATGACACACTGGACCAGATGGACATCACAGATATATTCAGAACTTTTCATCCCAAAGCAACAGAATACACATTCTTCTCTAGTGCACATGGAACATTCTCCAGAATAGATCACATTCTTGGTCCTAAATCAGGTCTCAACTGTTATCAAAAGATTGGAATCATTCCCTGCATACTTTCAGAGCACAATGCTCTGAAGCTAGAACTCAATCACAAGAGGAAATTTGGAAAGAACCCAAATACATGGAGATTAAACAGCATCCTTCTAAAGGATGAATGGGTCAACCAGGAAATTAAAGAAGAATTGAAAAAATTCATGGAAACAAATGATAATGAAAACACAACGGTTCAAAATCTGTGGGACACAACAAAGGCAGTCCTGAGAGGAAAATATATAGCAGTACAAGCCTTTCTCAAGAAACAAGAAAGGTCTCAGGTACACAACCTAACCCTACACCTAAAGGAGCTGGAGAAAGAACAAGAAAGAAACCCTAAACCCAGCAGGAGAAGAGAAATCATAAAGATCAGAGCAGAAATCAATGAAATAGAAACCAAAGAAACAATAGAACAAGTCAACGAAACGAGGAGCTGGTTCTTTGAAAGAATTAATAAGATTGATAAACCCCTGGCCAGACCTATCAAAAAGAAAAGAGAGAGGACCCAAATAAATAAAATCATGAATGAAAGAGGAGAGATCACAACGAACACCAAAGAAATACAGACAATTATAAGAACATACTATGAGCAACTCTACGCCAACAAATTTGACAATCTGGAAGAAATGGATGCATTCCTAGAGACATATAAACTACCACAACTGAACCAGGAAGAAATGGAAAGCCTCAACAGACCCATAAGCAGTAAGGAGATTGAAACAGTCATCAAAAATCTCCAAACAAACAAAAGCCCAGGGCCAGATGGCTTCCCGGGGGAATTCTACCAAACATTTAAAGAAGAACGAATTCCTATTCTCCTGAAACTGTTCCAAAAAATAGAAACGGAAGGAAAACTTCCAAACTCATTTTATGAGGCCAGCATCACCTTGATCCCAAAACCAGACAAAGATCCCATCAAAAAAGAGAACTACAGACCAATATCCTTGATGAACACAGATGCAAAAATTCTCGCCAAAATACTAGCCAATAGGATTCAACAGTACATTAAAAGGATTATTCACCACGACCAAGTGGGATTTATTCCAGGGCTGCAAGGTTGGTTCAACATCCGCAAATCAATCAATGTGATACAACACATTAATAAAAGAAAGAACAAGAACCATATGATACTCTCCATAGATGCTGAAAAAGCATTTGACAAAGTACAGCATCCCTTCCTGATCAAAACTCTTCAAAGTGTAGGGATAGATGGCACATACCTCAATATTATCAAAGCCATCTATGAAAAACCCACTGCAAATATCATTCTCAATGGAGAAAAACTGAAAGCTTTTCTGCTAAGGTCAGGAACACAGCAGGGATGTCCGTTATCACCACTGCTATTCAACATAGTACTAGAAGTCCTAGCCTCAGCAATCAGACAACAAAAGGAAATTAAAGGCATCCAAATTGGCAAAGAAGAAGTCAAACTATCACTCTTCGCAGATGATATGATACTCTATGTGGAAAACCCAAAAGACTCCACTCCAAAACTGCTAGAACTTGTACAGGAATTAAGTAAAGTGTCAGGATATAAAATCAGTGCACAGAAATCAGTTGCATTTCTCTACACCAACAACAAGACAGAAGAAAGAGAAATTAAAGAGTCCATCCCATTTACAATTGCACCCAAAACTATAAGATACCTAGGAATAAACCTAACCAAAGAGACTAAGAATCTATACACAGAAAACTGTAAAGTACTCATGAAAGAAATTGAGGAAGACACAAAGAAATGGAAAAATGTTCCATGCTCCTGGATTGGAAGAATAAATATTGTGAAAATGTCTATGCTACCTAAAGCAATCTACACATTTAATGCAATTCCTATCAAAGTACCATCCATTTTCTTCAAAGAAATGGAACAAATAATCCTAAAATTCATATGGAACCAGAAAAGACCTCGAATAGCCAAAGGAATATTGAAAAAGAAAGCCAAAGTTGGTGGTATCACAATTCCGGACTTCAAGCTCTATTACAAAGCTGTCATTCATCAAGACAGCATGGTACTGGCACAAAAACAGACACATAGATCAATGGAACAGAATAGAGAACCCAGAAATAGACCTTCAACTCTATGGTCAACTCATCTTCGACAAAGCAGGAAAGAATGTACAATGGAAAAAAGACAGCCTCTTCGATAAATGGTGCTGGGAAAATTGGACAGCCACATGCAGAAAAATGATATTGGATCATTTCCTTACACCACACACGAAAATAGACTCAAAATGGATGAAGGATCTCAATGTGAGAAAGGAATCCATCAAAATCCTTGAGGAGAACACAGGCAACAACCTCTTCGACGTCAGCCGCAGCAACATCTTCCTAGGAACATCGCCAAAAGCAAGGGAAGCAAGGGCAAAAATGAACTATTGGGATTTTATCAAGATCAAAAGCTTTTGCACAGCAAAGGAAACAGTGAACAAAACCAAAAGACAACTGACAGAATGGGAGAAGATATTTGCAAATGACATATCAGATAAAGGGCTAGTGTCCAAAATCTATAAAGAATTTAGGAAACTCAACACCCAAAGAACAAATAATCCAATCAAGAAATGGGCAGAGGACATGAACAGACATTTCTGCAAAGAAGACATCCAGATGGCCAACAGACACATGAAAAAGTGCTCCATATCACTCGGCATCAGGGAAATACAAATCAAAACCACAATGAGATATCACCTCACACCAGTCAGAATGGCTAAAATTAGCAAGTCAGGAAATGACAGATGCTGGCAAGGATGCGGAGAAAGGGGAACCTTCCTAAACTGTTGGTGGGAATGCAAGCTGGTGCAACCACTTTGGAAAACAGCATGGAGGTTCCTCAAAATGTTGAAAATAGAACTACCCTATGACCCAGCAATTGTACTGCTGGGTATTTACCCTAAAGATACAAACGTAGTGATCCGAAGGGTCACGTGCACCCGAATGTTTATAGCAGCAATGTCTACAATAGCCAAACTATGGAAAGAATCTAAATGTCCATCAACAGACGAATGGATAAAGAAGAAGTGGTATATATACACAATGGAATACTATGCAGCCATCAAAAGAAATGAAATCTTGCCATTTGCGACGACATGGATGGAACTAGAGGGTATCATGCTTAGCGAAATAAGTCAATCGGAGAAAGACAACTATCATATGATCTCCCTGATATGAGGGAGAGGAGATGCAACATGGGGGGTTAAGGGGTAGGAGAAGAGTAATTGAAACAAGATGGGATTGGGAGGGAGACAAACCATAAGTGACTCTTAATCTCACAAAACAAACTGAGGGTTGATGGGGGGAGGGGGGGTTGGGAGGGGGGTGGGATTATGGACACTGGGGAGGGTATGTGCTATGGTGAGTGCTGTGAAGTGTGTTAACCTGGTGATTCACAGACCTGTACCCCTGGGGATAAAAATATATTATATGTTTATAAAAAATAAAATTAATAAAAACAAAACCAAACAAAAAGCTTTTTCTTTTTGCAGCTCTATTTGGGGAGGTCCATTGCCCTGTCCTCCAGGTTGTTCATTTTTTCTTCTGTCTTGTCTTCTGCTGAACCCCTCTAGTTTATTTTTCATTTCAGTTATTATTTTCTTTAGCTCTGTGACTTCTGTTTGGTACTTTCTTATATCTTCTGTCTCTTTGTTGAAATTCTCACTGTGTGCATCCACCCTTCTGAGTTTAGCAAGCTTCTATTACTTTGACCTCTTTATCAGACAGATTACTTATCTCTGTTTTATTAAAGGTTTGTGTTTTTTTTTCTTTTCCCCTGAGATTTTGTCTTGTTCTTTTACTTGGAAAATATTCCTTTGTTTTCTAATTTTGCTCAACTCTCTGTGTTTGTTTCTGTGTATTATGCAAAACAGCTGCCTCTCCCAGTCTTGAAGGGGAGGCTTGTGTAGGAAGGGAAACTTATCTTTCAACGTTGCCCTAGTTCTTAGTTGTCTCTTGTATCTTCATTATGGTCAGAGTAGTCTGACTTATTCTTGATCAGTTCTGGTAGCTTCTAATTGTTGAGGGGGTGCCAAGTGTTTTCCAGAGGGAGTGATCTGAGTAAGCACATAGCTTCAGGCTGATTTGAAACCAGGTCCTCAGGCAGCCACTTTTAACATATGTAGGCATACACAGTCCTGTGGAACTGCAGTTGTTGACCTCTGGAAGTCTGGAGGTATCCGCTGGATGACAGTTGAAAGAATCAGGACTTCAGACAAATACATCAGCTCTTTTCTGGAGGGACCAGCAAGCTGGCAAGGCCACAGGAGACTGTAAAAATGATGTCTTTCTGCCTACATTCCCTGGGAGTGCCTTTGTAACCTCTATATATGTGGCAAACCTAAAGCCTATCCACAAAGAAATGGGCCTTTTTCACAGGCAGAATGTTTCAGTCTCTGTGTGTGAGTGCTCTGAGTGTGCTCTAAACTGTCTTTCTGATTGTACAAGCCCCCTCTGGCCACCAAAGACAGACAAGCACTTGGTGTTTCCTGAATGAATGCAGTTTCCCACCAGCTTTAGCAAGGTTCTGGGAGAGTGTTGAGGGTGGGACATGCCCACAGCTTTATTTTTATTTATTTATTTAGATTTTATTTATTTATTTGACAGAGAGAGACACAGCATGAGAGGGAACACAAGCAGGGGGAGTGGGAGAGGGAGAAGCAGACTCCCCTGATGAGCAGGGAGCCCTATGTAGTGCTTGATCCCAGGACCCTTGGATCATGACCTGAGCTGATGGCAGACACTCAACTAGTGAGCCACCCAGCCGCCCCTGTCCACAGTTTTATTGATGCAAGGTGTGAGTGCTGGGACAATGCACACTCTTGGCTTTAGTAAGGCCAGGAAAGAGCACTGGGGATGGGGCCAACCTGTGGTAAAGCCAAATATTTTATCCCTCCCCACCAGCTCCCCCTTCACATCTTCATTTTGTAAATGGCACCAGCAGGTCTCCCATTTGCTCAAGCCAAAATCCTTAAAATCATTTTTGACCTATTTTCTCTTCCACAGTCAATTCAGCAACAAATCTGTTGCTGCCACTTTTGAAATATGTTCACAGTGAGGCCACTCTTCTCCACCCTTGTGGTTAGCACAGAAGTCTCTTACCTGGAATATTCCATCTGTTGTCTAAATGACTTCTCATCTTCCACCATTGTCCTCCTAAATTCTGTTTTCCTCCTAGCAGCCAGAACTATTGTACAGGAAAAAAAAAAATCAAGATTCTCTGTTGGTGCCAAAATAAAGTCCCATGTCTGTATCCTTCCTACAAGGTCCACAACCTCTCTGATTTCATGTCCTACCTCTCTCTCCTTTGCTCATTCTATACCATACCTACTGACTTCCCAGCTGTTCTTCCAACATACCAAACGTGCCTACTGAAGCGTTTCCCAGTGGTATTTCTTCTACTTGGATACTCTCTCTCTCTCTGTTACTTGATGTCTCACTTCCTTTAGGTTACTCTCAGATGATACCTTATCCTGAAGACTATACCTTGCTATCTGACATAGTACCCCTCTTCACTTTCTACCCCTTTAGTCTGCTTTATTTTTCTCCTAAGCACTTCTCATTGCTTAACATTGTATATTTATTTGCTCTCTCTTTTTAAAAAAAAATTTTTATTAAGTAGATTCCATGCCCAATGTGGAGCCCAACCCAGGGCTTGAACCCACAACCCTGAGATCAAGACCTAAGCTGAGATCAAGAATCAGATGCCTAACCAACTGAGCTACCCAGGCACCCCTTTATTTGCTCATTTAAAAAAAAAACTCTTCCCACTTGAATGTGAACCCCATAAGAAGATAGACTTTCTGTTTTCTACCCATCCCTGTATCCCCAACACCCCAAATAGAGCCTGGGACACAGTAGGCTTGACAGTAAAGATTTGTAAGATGGATGAACGAGTGAACAAACACCTAACTCAGTGTTGGCCTAGAAAAATGCGTTCAGAAAATAATTTTCATTACAGCCCTTTATGAGGCCCTTTATGATTATGGCCCTTTATGGAGAAAAAGCACAGAATTAATGGGGGAAGACCTGATTCTGGTCCCAAATGAGACCTGAGTGGAAAAAACATGAATCCCTTGGGCAGTTTCATTGTCGGTGTGAGGCACAAGTTGCTTTGTTGACCTGGAGGCTGGTGTGTCACATGACCCAGAAATTACTGCCACCCCCTTCCTGGTAAATAGTTATGTCCTCCTACCTAAGCCCCTTCCTCATTTAGCTCCCCAAACCCTGTTTCTGCCTGGGGAGCATTTCTTTGAAATGACCCTAACATACCACCACTCAGTAATTACACCCCAGAGCATACGGCTTTCTTGTGTCTGCAAGACAGTGCAATTGCACATTTCAACAGAGTCTCTTAAAAAGCATTTATCACTGATCTGCTGGGCCTGCTCTGAAATTAGTTCAGCTTGGATGTTGGCCCTTCTTATCTCTGCAAATAGATACAGGCCTGCATACAACCTGCAGGAAGTGGGGCCTTTGATCTCTGTGGGGAAACCTGCTTTATAGCTCCTTTAAAAATTGAATTATGTTCTGTGTAAATGTGTTTTTAAGACATCATAGTCTATGGAAAGAAGCAGGATTCATTTATCAGAAAGGACATTTTAAGTTCTACAATCAAATAGTTACTGAGTGCTTTCCTGGTTGATAATGTAGGACTTGCGTTTGATTAAAGTCCAAATGCCTGATAGAAAGCCGGGAAACAAAGAGGGGAGGTTGAGAAACACACAGACGGGGGCTAGGTGGGCCAAGGGGAAGGGAGGGAGTTAACCCCTCCCATTTGAGAAGGAGTAATCCCGAAGTTTCAAGTTGATGACTAATACGGGAGGTCTAGTTCCTTCTGCATCTGGTTGGTGAGCTGAGAGTTAAGGGCAGAGTAAGCCTTGCCCTTTCCTTCCTTCATTTTCTTTTCTTTGGCTTCCAGCTGGTCTGGGAAGAACATAATTTGCTAGAGAGGCTTTGGCAGCAGCCTGGCCCGACTATCAAGCAGCAGCTTGGGATGGGCAGAAAGTCAGGTCCCCTTGTGAGTTACAGGTGTGACCCTGAAATGTGACTGGTCACGGAGTGTGTTGGGGGCAGAGCCCCCCTGGAAGCCTAGGTCCCAGATGCTTGGCTTCCCCCGCACTCCCCCCCCCCCCGCCCCGAAACGAGCACACTGGAGATTTTCAAACCGTACTTGATGTTGGGGAGGAGGGAGGTGGTGATTCTTCAGGGACCACTGTGAAAGGGTGGGGATGCGGCAGGGGGTCAGGTGGCTGTGATTCCAGCTGCCTCACCCCATCTGTAATCAGAGCAGCTCCACCCAGTTTTGTTCTCTATACTGTGGAATATACGGAGAGAAAAGAGGTTTAAAACAACTGCTAGTGTAGGGTACGTTAGAAAGGGTCGTGTGCACTGACAGACTGAAAACTAGAAGACCTCAGAACACAGATTCTGGAGCTGGGCTACGTGGGTTCAAATCCCAGCTCTACCTCCTACCAGTTTATGTCCTTGTCTGTAAAAGGGCTATATGGAAGCAGTAGGACCCCATAGTGTGTTAAACAAATTAGAATATGTAAAGCACACAGAAAAGGCACATTCTGTGGCAGACTCCCAGTAAATGATAGTTGTTTTTAACTCTGAGATGGGGAACCCATGTTAGATTAAGGAGCTGTTGCTAACTGCTCATCAGTCAGGAAGTCAGAATTCCCTTCAATGACTAGTTCTCCCAACCTAACCACTTCATCCTTTAATACTGATGCTTGGTCAGATTAATGAAGACATTGGATTGAATGAGCTCTTTCTGTTGGAAGAGAGACAAAACACTATGGCTAGTTCAAGAAATAAGAAGAATGGGATGGGGTGGAGTGGTTATTTTAAGAATGGCACAGGCAAAAAGAGAAAAACAGATCCCAGAATGGGATCAGGGTGGGTTCTTGAACCTGGACGCGGTCACTATGGTATGATTCCCAAAGCCTGGAGGTGGAACATGGGTCTGGATCCACATCCACTTCAGGGTTGGGTTTTGCAGTAATGGCCCATCCTTAATAGGGCTCAGCTACTTTGCTGTCCATTTGTTCTCATGCCCCTGCTGGCTTACTCACTCAGCCACTCTGTTTCTTCTCTGCTATATCATTCTGCCCATCTCCCGACCCCACAACCCACACTCTCCTTTTTTTTTTTTCCTCTTTTCCCATAGCTAACAGCATCATCACCCCCATCACATTACTAAGAGAGCACATCTGACTGGTCCAGCTCCTTTTGCCGTCCCAGGCCACACCATAGGTAGCTTGCCTGCCCGGGATCGGCTGTTCATGGGTCACCTGACCACCATTGTCCAATCAGCTTTGGCAGAGCTGGGATGTTGCGGGGTGGGGAAGGGAGGATGGAAGCCACCTGGAACCAAACCTGCAGGCATAGCAATCAGCCAGAGCTGTGGGTGGGGCACTTGTCCTTACACCATCTGCAGGGTAGTCACGCCCCCCGCCCCTGTGACTGACTTCCGTAGTGCAAAATTGCCTTTATTATTAAGGGTAATGAAGTGGGAAGGTCTCTAGGTCTCCTTCTAGGGACAGATTCCTGTTCGAATCTCTCGCTGCCTCTAAGGCACCTCCACTCAATGAGCAACCTCATGACTTCACTTCAAGCCAAGCCAAGTGCTCTGGTGGAAATGAAGTGGCCCCGAGTGCGAGTTTTGAAAACCCAGACCTTTGATGGCTCAGTGAGGCAGCCTTCCCCTTTCCTTCTTGACGTGGAAGGAAACCGGCGGCCCAAGACAGATCTCTGAGGAAACAAAATTCCCAAGTTCTTGCATCAGCTAAATTTTTTTCTATTCATTCCCGCGTGCCTCCATTTTCATAGCATGGTAAAAGGATGAAATAAATGAACTAAAAAGTTTGATTGACCCCAGCATGCACGAAATTACATGAATTAATTCTATAAATAATGAGATCACCCAGGCAAGCTTTCTGTATCCACTTGTTGCATTTCCACTTTGCCTCCTCCTGCTCCCTGCTTGGAAATACCAACCCCGGACTGCTGCACACATGCAAAGGCTCCACTACCTGCCTCCCACTCCAAAAGAAGTGTTGGAGAGGAGGGTGCACTTAACAGATGGCAGCAAACAGTTTTTGAGCATCTTCTGGGCGTCAGGACTGGAGGTAGACTAGCGTCGTGAACAAAACAGAGAAAAGACTCAGCCCTCACGGAGGGTGCGCACGCCAGTGCGCATGCCAGAAACAGACAATAAGCTCCATAAGTAAGAAACACAGATGGTTTCCATACCTCCTTGCAAGGACTTTGGCTTGACTCTGAGTGGATGGGAAGCCACGGGAGGGTTTGGGGCAAAGGACTGATGTGGTTGGACTTCCCTTTTAAGAGTCACTCACTCTGCTGTGTTGAGAATGGACTGTCCCATCCTTATTTGCCTGGAACCCTCCAGAGGCTTCCCACTGCACTCAGAGTCAGCCAAAGGCCTCAGTTTCAGACACAAATCACCAAAGTTCCAGAGAACTCTGGGGTAGGGGGCCCAAGCACACTTTTTCTGCATCTACAGGTTCCCCTTGTGTTACTCAGGTTTCTTGGCGATTAGTGATGGTCAGGGTCCTTCCACTCAGCTAACCCTCACTCTTTCCCAGGGGTTGGCTGACCCCGGGGTGGGGTGCTGAGGCCAGCTAACTTTTCAGGGTGATGTCTGAAACAATTCAACTATAGGATTTTAAAACTGGAAGAGATAAAACCTAGCCCCTCCCCAAACCCCAGTTCATTTACAAATGGAGAAACCAAGACCTAAAAGGAGGAAATGCCTGACAAGTCATTGTGTGATTGGATGACAGCTGGACTGCTTCTGGACATGATGGCCCAGCTCTGTGCTAACATCTTCATGCAATGGGGCAGGAACCTGCCTTCCCCATGATCTCCACCTGTCTCACAAACTCCCTTCTCTGAGTGGGAACCGTAATGCTCCTCTCAGTAGCTGATTCATTCTTATACCTGCTTACGTGTCCATCCATCTATCCATCATTCATTTCTAGTGGGTATATGTGTTTTCCTTTCTCTTCCCGTTCAATACTGGGATTTTCCTTTGTCAAATTCATTTATTCTGATTGGGTGATAAGAGACACCACCCTGAGCTCTAGTCATCCCCTTGACCACAGGAGTGAGTTCAGAGAAAGGTGTGTGCCCTGATACGGGCTAATGGGAGTGAGAATATATGCTACCATTATTGGAAGTAATTTTCTTTCTCCTGGACCACGTGGTGTGAGGACATGGCATGCTGTCTAGCCAGAGTTTCTGGACCACCATTAGGAAACTAAAGATGACACTAATCCCACACAAGACAGGAGAGAGAGACAGGGTGACTGAGATTGATTAGGTCTTTGATGACTTACTTGATCAAGTCTCATTTAAGGTTAGAATTCTTTCTGAACATCCAAGATTTTTTTTAGCTAAAATGTTTTTTTTTTTTTTTTTTTTTTTTTTTTTGCTTTAGCCAGTTTTAATTGGTTGCTTAATTAGGTACTTTCATTGGGTTGCTTGCAACCCAGAGATTCCTAATTGACACACCACTTCACCAGTTAGCATTTATGGAGTGACTGCAATGTGCTAGGTTCTCTTCCCGGTAAACACAAGTGAACTTGGTGGAGTTGGGTATGAAGAGGAGCAAAATTTGCTTCCCCAAAATGTATCTTTTTGGCATGCAGATTTTTTTAGTCTGTTTTGAAAACACAGAAGACTGTTTTCCCCTCTCCCCTTAACTGCCTAAAAGAATTTGGATAGAAGACCTGCTCAGGGAAGGGAGTTATCACCATAGAATACTTTAGAGTAATATGGATGTAGGTATGGTAGACTGGGAGGAACCAGCAAAGCTCGTGTGATCAAAATCCTATGTTTCAGTGGCCCAGCAAACATTTGTTTACCAAACATTCACCTTTTCCATTCTTCCTGTGAATAGCTTTTCTTCCCTTTGTAGCCCCAGACCCCTACCCCCGCTCCTTATTCTAGAATGACATATATACCCCATTTTGCCTGTCTTTGGAACCTAATGTTTACGTGGATTCCCTGTATGTACATAATTAAATTTTATTTTCTTTGGTTAATCTGTCCTTATGTCAATTTAATTCTTAGATCAACCGGAGGAATCTTGAGGGACAGAGGAAAATTTTTTCCTCCCCAGTAGGTGCTGTCCACATTGCCCCAAAAACTTACTGAAAAGGCAAGGAGATTATGTAAGCAATTACAATAAAGTATGGCCATCCTGTTGTTAAAAGACAGGGTGGATGGTATGATTAGCCCTATTTTTTTTTAAATGGTATTTTCAGATCTTTATGTATGCCTATGCATAGAAAATGTATTAGAGAGAGGTGTAATCTTTGAGTGCTGTGGTAATAGAATATGTTTCCTCCTTTATAGTTTGCTTTTTTTCCCTCCCCAGCCAACCTTAATTACTCTAATAATCAAGATGGGAAAGGCTATTAAAATCAAAATGCTAAGCATGATAAGCATTACACTGGGAGAGGTGCTGGATGCTATTAGAGCACTTAGCAGGGGCTTGCCTTCAACAGTGGTGCAACTGTGCAGGGAGCCCCAGAGAAGGCTCAGGGAGGCTTTTTTGTGCACAGAGACCTGCCTGCCTCTGCTTATATAGGCCGACCCTCTTTGAGGCCCCAGGAGTGTGAGCTGGGTAGGGAAGCCATCCTCCCGCCCCTTCATCAGGCTGTCTGGAGCCTGGGTCCACTGGACTGGCCAGGAAAGGCATTTCCTCCAGCTCATTTTCCTGTGTTGTCCAGTGGAGAGCTGGTTACTGGAAACACAAGACGCTTTCCTCTCAGGGCTCCAGAGGCTGAACATTAAGAAGCCATTGCAAATAGAGTAATTGCTCAGAAGGAGCATTAGTGTCCTATTAAAAAAGAGGCAGCTGGTGGTGGCTGTAACCTCTGATTCAGCAACGTTTCCTGAGAAGCACGTTAATGCGATTGGAGCTAATTCCTTCCTTGCTGCCTGGGGGCTGAGGCCAGGCTCCTGGCCCTCAGTCTCTGTAAACACCCAAGAATCCTTCACTGTTTCCTGGCAGGGGTGTCCTGGAGGCCCAGGCCCGGCAGTGAGCAGGCAGCAGGCACTCAGCAAACTGCTCTCGATTGCCCCCTCCTGTGCCTGACATTGGACCAAGGGCTGAGGGGTGGGGAGGGGGAGGGCATGGGGGCTCACTGAGTCTCAGTAAGCACCTTTGAGACATTTGGCATTTGTCTAAAAAGGTGGGACAACTGTGCTAAGAAATGAGAGATTTGAAGGAGAGTAGGATGCCGAGCATAACGTGCTCCTCATCAGTCTGTCCGTTCTGGGGGCTGGGGGTTACGCCATGAATAAGACGGCTGCTGAGTGCAGGGTGTCCCGAGAGAGTAAGAAGGGAGTGGGGTGGCAACTGACCCAGCGTGGGGGTCTGGGAAGCCTTCCTGGGCAAGAGGAAATCCCTAAGAATGAGCAGCAATTAACAAAGAAGGAAGAGCCTTGTAGGCAGGGGGAAGATGGGTGCTGTGGGAGAAGCAGGGAGGCTGGACACAGAGAGGAGAGAGGAGAGGGCATGCCAGACACAGCAGGCCTGTCTCCTTGCCCACAGCGGTGGCATTTCTCTGCCCCCCTCGGGGACGTCACACCAAAGAACTTATGCCCCCCAAACTTCTCCCAGCATTTCAGAGCTTGTGGCCTTGCCATCATCCTCTTGCCTCACTGGACAGGCTGGACTGCCCACCTCTCTCTCTCTCCCCTTCGGGAAGGGAGCTGCATCACCCAGTGAGTGCAGGTGATGGTCTAGGTGTGGCCTTATCTGGTCCCACCACAAAGCCCTGGAGAGGGGGGCAGGCACAGGCTCCGGAGCCCTGGTGAGCACAGCTCCCCTCCCCTAGGTGCCACAAGAGATGGTTCCTTAGCAACGGCACGGGCACAGGAAGCCCTGGGGAAGCGCGGGGTATGCACAGAGGGCAGAGGGAACAAAGGGTCCTGGCATGCTGATTGTGGGGTGCTGTGTGAGTGTTGGTCCGGCCAGCTCCTGGCCCCACTGCTGGCCCTCCCCACTGGGGAGACAGCAGCTGGCCTCTGCCCCTACCCCTGGGGCCGTTACCCAGAGCTCGGGCCTATGGAGGCCCCTAGGAAGGAGCCTGGGGAGATGTCCTGGGTCTGTCCTCACAGGAATAACTACAAGAGGATTCAAATCCGTTCATTCACTCCCTCACCCACTCCCTCACTCAATAAATATACCAGTGCCTCTGCTGGGTATTATTTCTCAAGCCATTCACACGTGTCTATCTCTGGAACTATCTCTGGTTGGCATACAGGTCTCACATGCTGTGCCCCAGTGTGGAGTTTAAAACCCACATCTTGACCTCCAGGTTTTGTTTAATCTGGTCGTAAACCCTACACTTACAGGAAAGCTGGACACCCATCCAAATATCCCATAACATATGAATGCACAGGGGCATGACCAGGCAGTCTGGGATGCGAGGGGGTGGGGTGGGGCCGCAGCCTGGACTGCGTCCTCCACGGTGGGGGACACTTGGCACCCGTGCAGGACAATGTCCCACTTTATGGAGGTGGAGCGCGATGCTCAGAGAAGTGACAAACGTGCCCAAGTACATTTCTGCTGTGACCAGTCAAGGATTTGTCTCCCTGTTTGGTCAGCCTGACTGGCTGTCTCCAAACGCTCCCAGACCCCTGGCCTTTGAGTTGCTGGCCTCAGGGCCTCCTCAAATAAATACCTCCCCTCTCCTCCACTTTTCCAGAAAGTATGCTCTCCTGAAACACTCCATGTCTGGAGCTGGGACCCAGAACTTGGGACTGACACCACTGTGGGGGCCATCTGATGTGCTGGGTTTCCCTAGTGCCTACACTCTGAGGCCCACCCAAGGGACAGGCTGGTTTGGGGCTGGTTTGGGACTGGGTGAGGGTGCGTGAGTCCCCTTGGATAAAGAAAGTAATCCTGGGATGGTCAGCTTGGAGACACTGCCCGGTTGCCTCCGTTCTGACTCTCTTCATCCCAGCACGTCAGGTGCCCCCAGGACATTGTGCTTCTTTTCCCGAGGGGCTGGCCAGCAAGGGCCACCTTGGGGGCAGTTGCTGCTCCCCCTTTCTATGCATTTCTCCCACGAGCTCAAAGCCACCCATTAAGGTAGCCACACACTGCTTAGGCAGAGAGCAAATAGCATTTGCCCGTTTGCTCTTATGATACATCTGGTAGACCCTCCTTTCTGGGGGTGTGGGAGGCTCCAGCAGCCAGCAGCACACACAGTGCCCTTCTGCTTGGGCTGGGTAGCCAGGAGCAGCCAGGAGATCGATTCTTTAGAGGCCAGAAAAGGGCCTTTGAAGAGGTGTGAACAGTGGTGAAGCCTGTCTCTCTTAACTGTCGAGCAAACACATTAGAAGCAAATCACAAAGATAAAAATCTCTGGTTCATTCTTGAAATCCAACAGAAAGTCTGGCAGGGAGGAACCTTACCCAGGGAGCATATCCAAGGATGATGTATTGTGTAGTTTAGAGTCTGAGCAGGGGGCAGAAGAGGTGGGGACAAGTACAGGAGAGTCGTCTTTGCGTCCCTGTCCCCGGCCACATCTCTCACAGAGAAAAGACTTGGAGAGGAATTCTCAGCTCCCAGCGCTGGGCCTCTCTGAAACTTGCCACAGCTGTTTGTCTCAGTTGGCTGGTCCTCCTCCAGCAGGAGAAAGGATGGGAGTGAAGACGGGGAAGGAGGCGGATGCCACTGAATGGAGAAGGGTGCTGGAGGCGTTCTGGTTACTGACATGAATGGGTGCCCATCAGCTCTTGTACCGCAGGCCCCTGAGGGGAAAGCCAGGCTCTGTGTTCCCTCCTGATTTCTAGTCACTTCCATGCCCCCAACCAAGGGCATGGGCTCCTTCCTGAGTCCTTGGAGTCTTAGCTTTGCCATGTCCTTGCTGTGTGACCTTGGTAAGTTCCCTAACCACTCTGGGCTGCAGTTTTCTTATCCATTAAACAGAGGTGAGAGTCAACTCCATATTTTAGGATTGCTGTGAGGAGTCAATAAGATGGTGTGAATGTCCTTCTTCCCATCCTGGTCCAGGCTGCAGGGAGAGGCAAGGGCACAGGGAGGGAGTGGATGTGGAGCTCTGTTTTGTGGGTAGGAGAGGACTGCTGAATGACCACTCATTGAATCCAGCCCTCTCCAGACCTGGCTGTTCATTCCATGGCTGGAGGTGAGACCAGGTCTTGTTCCTTCCTGCCTTTTCCCTGCAATGTCCTTAGGCTCCAGTGGCTAGCAGATGGCCAGTGGAGCTCTGCGGGCCTCTGCCTGCCAGCCCTGGGGCCCTGCATCCCCCAGCTCTGGGACCTGGGCCCACCACCTACGAGCTCTGTGACTCGACACAAGCTTCCTGCTCTCGCTGAGCCTTGAGGATCTCATCTGTAAACCGAGGTTGGCCACTTGGGGAGACCCATGAAGCAGTGGCTGGAATTGCCTCTCCATGAGAGAGAGCCCCTCCTGCTACAGCCCATCCCTTCCTTGGAGTCTTCCCTGAAGTGTTAGCACCCTTGTGCACTCCCCACTTCCACTGGCTCCCATCCCTGCAGGTCATAAGGATGTAGGTGTCCGGTCTGTGGGCTCCTGCCCCCACTCCCCCAGCTCCAAGCTTGCTCTGCTCCCAGCTCTGCCCACCCTCCCCTTGTACAGGGCCTCCGGTTCCCTTTCCCCCAGCGGCTCTCGGCTTTCTGCATCGAGCCCCATCCCCTGGACGGTTTGTGTTTCTTCCCAGCTTTACTTGGGGCACAACTGACGATTAAAAACTGTACATTTCTGGCGGACCACTTGGTGACTTCATGTATGCATCCATTGTGAATAATCATCGTGGGCAAGCCAATTAGCATATCTGTCACCTCCCATAGCTACCATTTACCCCTCTTTTCCTTTTTTGGTGGTGAGGACACTTCAGATCTACTCTCTTCACAAATTTCAAGTGGACAGTATAGTATCCTTAACTATAGTCCTGTTACCACCATACCTAAGAGCTCCAGAATTTGTAAGGGGTTAATACACAAAATGTGTAAGGAACTCCTACAGTTTGATAGGGGAAAAAGAAAACAAACAAACAAACAACAACAACAACAAAAATAAAACCAAAAAACAAAAACCCAAGCAAATAATTTGATTTAAAAAATGAGCAAAGGACCTGAATGGACCTTTCCCCGAATAAGACACAAACAGCAGCAGGTCCAGGAACAGAGAGGCTCAGTATCACTCCCATCCCGTGAGACGCAGATCAAAACCACAGTGAGACACCACCTCGTACCTGTCTGACTGGCTCCTAGCAGGAAGAAGAAAGACATGTGTTGGTGACGCTGTGGAAAGAATGGAGCAGGTATTAAAATACAGATCCTAGGCCCCCTCCCCAGTTGCTGATGCAGGGGGGAGAGGACAGGGGCTGAAAGTGTGCAAATCAAACAGCTCCGCAGCTGATAACGGGCACGCTTTGAGACCTCCTGCTTCAGGGCAGAGTTTCTCCACCTGGGCACCGTGGAGATTTGAGGCTGGGTGATTCTTTGTGGTTGCGGGAGACAGGAGGCCGTCCTGTGCACTGTAGAAATGGCATCACTGGTCTCTGTCCACTAGATGTCTCCAGACGTTGCCCCTCGTCCCCTGGGGGACGCAGTCACCCTGAGCGAGAACTACTGCTCTTTCCGCCCTGGCGGTGGGAGTGCTGGGGAGGAGTTCTGCAGGGTCTTGGCAAGTCCACTTCTCCCTATTTTGCTCACTGTTTTTATAACCGAGGCCTTCCTGGAACGCAGCCCAGACCATTCACTGGCCTGTTGCGTGCGCTGCTTTCTTGCTATAATAGTAAAGTTGAGTGGTTGTGATGTAGGCTGTCTGGTTTTGCAAAGCCTCAAATGTTTAAGAGTTGGCCCTTAGCAGGAAACATTTGCCAGCCCCTGTGCAGCCTTTGTGGGGGGGTGGTGGATTGGGCTGAGGTAGAAGGACCCGGGCCTGGGCCTTCCCCTTGGCCTGTGCTGCCAAATGTTAAAGAGGAACGGGGGTATAGGGGGATCCTGGGCACTGACCTGCCCTCCAGGGCAGCTGAGGAAGGGAATCCCTGACCAGAGCTCCTGCTCCCAGGAGTTCCCTGCAGCGGCCAGGTAAGCTGAAGGCTGGGCTGGGGATTTTCCACCGCTGCCTGATGCATGACCAGACCTGGCTTCTGCTTAACTCCCGGGTAAACAAGAGCTCGGCACACAGCCCCAAGGGAAGGAACCAAGACGGCAGGTTCTGGGGGCGACGAGCCACACGGAGCCGTGTGCATACAACCTTTGTGTCTGATGCTTCAGCGGGAAGAGGGACCCTGGGGCCACTTGGTAGGAACAAGGATGGCTTATTCATTCATTCTCGTGATATTTGTGGAACCTGCTGAGGGTGAGGCAATGTACAAAGGACATGGTGCCGATACTGTGCTTGCCCTCTTGAGTCTGCCAGCTTCTGGGGAGACAGTTGAGCAAGGACGATTACCCTGTGGAAGCCAGGGGCATTGTTGGGAATGCAGAGGAGGCAACCAGCATAGCCTCGGGGTGGGACCAGAGAGGAGTCTGAGGATAGACACCCAGTGCCTACTTAGGAGCCGTGACTCAACCTGGCGACCGAGTTGGCCAGCAGAGTTGCAGCTTCTGTCCCTATGCCTGGTCACCATCCTCCCCCTTTCTCCTGCCCATCAGGACCCTGCTCTGCTCTGGAAAGGGTGGCAGTAGGCAGCCAGGGTTGCAGATGGTGTTCTGGTTGATTGCTCTCTGGGTGGGCGGTTCAGGACCATTAGCTGTCCCTCCCCCTGTTCTTCACTGCTACTCTAGCACTGAGCCCCGACGGAGGTTCTCAGCGGGAGAGGTGGAGGAAGGAGTGGCATCCCAGCACCAGCAGAGGTGAGAGGCCTCAAGGAGATGTCCTTCCTTATATATACTCCAGCACTCGACAGTTTGAAACTTTGAAACTGTAGCACGTTAATCCTGCGGACACAGGAGCTCAGTAGGGTGGGGGCTTTTTATCAGTCAGAGCTCTTTGGTGATAAAGCAACAGAAAATGGCTTTGGCTAACAACTGAAAAGGACAGGTACAGGGAAGCTCACTGATTCAGCAGAAAACCGAAGGACCAGGCCTCTGGAAGGAATGTGGCTCTATCCAGGGCGACCCTCCAGAGGTCTTGTGTGCCTCTGCCCATGGCTCCAATCCCAGGGACGGCGTCTGGTGGCTTAGCTTAGGGCAGGTGGCCCACGTCTCAGGCTAACCCTGGTGAGGTTCCACAGGCCTCCCTGATCACAGTGTCCAGCCCTCCGCTCATTTTCTCTACTGGCTCGGCTTCTGCTAACAGCCAAATCTGCAGCACCCCGCTGCTCCCCAGCTCATCCTCCTCCTGGTCACCCACACTGGCAACGGGGAGCCTGTCCTCTTCTCCGCCAGGCCTCCAGCCAGCACTGACTTTACTGATTTTGCCTGGAACCATCCTCTCCATCCTGGTGAGGACCGCCGGGGTTCAGGCCCTCAGCATCTTTCCTTTATATGGGCTGCACGCTTCTCCCAACGCTTCTGTCCTCCACCCCCTCTAGCAGCAGGGGTGGTCTTTGCTGATACTGCGTATCTGATCATACCATTCTCCTCCTAAACAAAGCTTCAAACCACCTTCCTGCTCATGACCGTGCCTTCCAAACTTCTGTGACCTTGACTCGCAGTAAGAAATGTATTTTACATTGCAATTGATTTTACAGTGCACTTACTTCTATAAGCAAGGTAAATTTTCCAAGAACTGACACTTACTTGGTTTCTATTCAACACCACTTTTTAAAAACTTCTGGCCAGGACCCACTAAACCGATTTCACGATCCACGATTGAGCCATGATCTGTTTGAAAACACTTGCGGAAAGACAAAGCGGAACACCCTTGGAATGGCGTGGAAGGCTGCTTGGTGACCCAGACCTCTTTCCGTTTCCCCTGTTCTGGATTATCGTCAATCTGTGTTTTTCTTAAGTTCCTCTGGGGATTTTGGGGCGTATCCCATACTGTCTGCCTGAATTGTCCTCCTCCGCTTCCTCATGTCCCCTGACCACCTCAGTCTTCACTTATCTCTGTGGGCTAGATCAGAGCTTCCCTGTACCCTCGGAGCACCTTGGGCATGGTACTGGCGTTTGCTTCATTGTCTACACTGTGTGGGAGCTATTTGCCTCAATATCCTATCTATTTCCAGACCTCATCAACGGCCCAAGGAGTCAGAGTCTTTAAAGATGGAGTGGCATGGGGCGCCTGGGTGGCTCCATCGGTTAAGAGTCCAACTTATGATTTCGGCCCAGGTTGTGATCTTGGGGTCGTGAGACTGAGCCCCACGTCGGGCCCACACTCATCGTGGAGTCCACTTAAGATTCTCTCTCTCCCTCTGCCCCTCCCCCTACTCGTGCTCTCTCAATAAATAATAAATAAATAAAATATATTTTTTTAAAAAGTTGTGGCAAATCTGTATGTTTACTTAATTACCCCAGTTGGTTCTTAGGTACGTTAACACAAATGTTTGACACAGACTGGTCTGGAGGCTGTCAGTCCCTCCAGGCCATAGGCCATGCTGTTTATTCATGCACACCCTGGGGCGATGGCTGCCCAGAATCTCACTCCCTTCCCATGCTTGGGGAATTCCCTGCCATGTTTTCCTGGTAGGAGACAAAGGCCCCTTCCCCACAAAAGATGGAAGGTCTAGATGCTTCCCTCCTAGACCCCTGGCAGCAGCAACATGGGCATGTGGCTTTGTCTCAACCAAGCATTCCTACCCACCTGGGACCTTGAATCAGGAGCTGGAGACCCAGAGAAACAGGGACAGGGGGAGAACGCATTTGGGTGACGACACCTGCAGGATCCAGTTTCCAGAGGCAACCTTGTGGCAGAGTGAGCTGGGGACCCAGGATTTGGGGGGCAAAAGCTGCATGACTGGCCCTTTGGCATGATTTTGGTTGGGCCTCCCTTCTAGCTGCCCATTTCCAGAAGCGAACTCTCTAGTGTTTGTGGCCATGCTGAGACCCAGTCCTTGTCCTCCCAATGAATTAATTTTCTCCTTACATCAATCAGAGTTGACTTCCTCTCCCACTTGCATGTACACACCCTCACAGACATTCTGGCTCTTCACAAGAAGTGTTTGCTGGTGCAGTGGACAACTTTTCTGGGCTCAAAGCTGCTGGTCCAGCTTTCATCACCAAGCCCATGCTAGGTCCTTACCCTGAGCACCCAGCAGCCACCTCCTGACCTTGGCCATCTCTCCAGCCAATGAGGCCTGAGGCCAGTAGAGACACAGCCATGTTTCTTCCTTAAGGACACAGAGTTAATGCCAGCTGTCCTCAATGATGGCTGTGGTCAGGGGTGTGACAAGCGGGCAGGCTGGTGGGGATGCGGAGAGCTCTGCTCTTACTGGGACATGGGTAATGGATTTAGGCTTTCACTATTCCCAGGCAAAGAACAGAAAAGCAGCAACTAGAATGTTCTCTGGCTTTGACTTGCTAATGAAGTGTATCCAACTATCCTCTTGGGGCAGGGACTCCCGTGGAGAAAACACATTTTCTCTTCATTGATGATCATTTTCCCACTTCTAAAGACCCCAACCAGCCAGCTGAAGTCAGTGAATAAGACTTAGGGGTCTGTTGAAAAGAGAAAGCCAATGGGCTGGGGAGCCTAGAAGGCACCTGCACTCGGTTCTGTGGTAACTATGGGGGCTGGTGGAATGATAACAGCGGGAACAGCATGATCTCTGCTGGTCAGAGTCTGGCAGGAAACAGAAAGCACCCTCAAGTGGAGTGACTGAAGAAAACCTAATAAAGAGACTCTTTACCAAGATGCAACAGTAGGAGAATCCAGTTAGGACCATCGTCGGTGAAGCAACAGGACCCACAACAGACAGGAGCGAATCCCCATGTCCTCTAGGCCCAAGGAGCAAGAAGAGGGAGCTCCAACTAGAGACTGGAGAGGGTACTTGTGGTAGAGCTACCTGGCAAACCATGGCCTTCAGCGAGGGTGGTGGGGACAGCGGGAGGACACACAACATGGTGGCCAAGCAGGGAGGGAGTGACCTCGCTCTCCTCCCACCCTCCAGCTTCCAGTCAGTGCTTCTCAGTAACTGAACCCAACTAGAAGCCTGAGGGCAGATCAGGAGGTCATTGATGTGTCCATAGGGGTCAAGCTTTGGAGGACCTAGTGCGGTGGCAAAGAGTAGACAGTGGATCATGAAGGACGGATAGAGAGCGTCCAGCATCGCTGCCTATGTCACACTTCCTGTGGGCTCTTTGTGGCACATAACATGCCTAGCAACTCATGGAATTCCCACAAGAATCTGGGGTACTGGCATCTCCCCATTTCCTGGATAAGTACCGTGAGGTAAAATACCTCACCCAATGTCAGCGTTGAGAGTAGCTGCAGTTCAAACCCAGACAATATGAATCCAGACTCTACGTTCTTAACCACTGTGCTGAGCCATCCAAGAAGGTAGCCATTAGCTACCCGTGGCTATTGAAGTATAAGTTAGTTGATATTAAACAACTTTCAAATCCAGTAAGTCCCTCTGAGCCACATTTCAAACGGCTCCCTATGTGTGGCTAGTGGCTACCATATTGGACAGCACAGAGAGAGAATGTGTCCATCCTCCCAGAGAGTTCTACTGCACAGCTCTGCAGTAGACCTGGACATTTCTATCTGCACCATTTCAACCCCCCAATCCCTTGCAAAATGCATGCACACGCACTCCCAGCAGTAGCTGAAAAGGACAGGGGTCAGTCTGATTTGAAGATGTCATTGCTCTCTTGATGGCTGCCAGATAATGTGTGCCTCAAGCATAGCTCAAAAGAGATAAATCTGAGATGGTTTTATATAAGCCATGCCCTTTTTCTCATTCTACAATCCCTTTGCAGTCCCGCCATCTCCTGTCAGAATGGCAAGGATATCTCATAATAATCAGCAGCATTTAGATCAAAAGAGACAGGAGAAATGGCTGGTACATCAGCACTCTCCTTTCCCCCCCATTTCAGAGATACTTGTCCTCAGGGCTCATGAGATACTGGCATCCAGTGATGTACAACATCCTGCCATCCGCTCCCAGGAGACAGTTCCGAGTTGGATTTAATGATCCCCAAATCTTGACACCGATACATCATCTCTGAAATGTCCAGCATTATTAGTAGATGAGATAAATGCTGAAGGTGATATAAATTCTATGTACCAGAGAGGCTAGAGGTGAAGTCTAGCTCTCTCTAGACTGTTGGAACATCATAAAAGGAAATGTGAGTCAATATCAGATGACCCTCCCTTCACGTAAGAAGATGCAGGGTCTTAGTAATCTATGAGAGCATGTTCTGGAAGAGGAAGCAAAAAGTTTTAACTCCACACCAGCTGTAATGCTACCTCCCAGCAAGCACCAGTGCTATCCTCTTCTGTACATTCTCTCACACACAATCCATCACGCGTGGACACTGTGTGAACAGAGTGTGCATGTTCTCCTTTGTCCAAGGCATCTGCGAACATTTTTGTATCTCATTGAATAATAGATAATAATAGTAGCTATCCTTCATTGTTGCTTACCCTGTGCGGAGCTCTGGGCACATCACCTGTGTTATCTTCTCAGGACAGTAATGATAAGAGGAAGCATTGTCATTCTTGTGCTACAGGCAAAGAAACCAAGGCACAGAGAATCAAGCATCTTGCCTAAGGTCACACGACTAGTTTTGTAGCAGAACTAGGTCTATAACTAAATCTCTTGGACCTCCAAACCCATGCCTGCTCTGCCACGGTGTCATTCTACACCAATGTTCTCCAAATTGTTTTAGCTCTAGCTCAGGCATTCTCTCTCTCTCTCACTCTCAGCTCTAGCATGCATTTTTAAATTTTTTTAAAGAGAGAGACATCACAAGCAGGAGTGGGGGAAGGGAGAGAGAAATCTTAAGCATGCTCCATGCTGAGCGTATAGCCTGACACAGGTATCCGTGCAGGGCTTGATCCCAGGACCCTAAGATCATGACCTGGGCCAAAGCCAAGAGTTGGATGCTCAACCCATTGAACCACCCAGGCACCCTAACTAGCATGCATTCTTTATGGCATGTTCCCCACCAGCCTAATATATAGAACAGACAGAAGTGGGACTGGACTTGTTGAAACAGGGGTGGAAGCTCCTAGTCTTACCTGCTCTTGTCCCCTGGCTTTCTCCCTTCCTATGATCTCCCCCCCGCCACCCCAGGAAAACACTGAATCAGTTCAGGGAATGCCTTGGACTTGGGAAGGGCCAGTCTGGAAAATACTGCCTACTTGTCCTTTTAACAGACTGCTCTGTATTCACCTTTATCCATACAGCATCATTAACGCAGCCAGCTGCCTCCTGCTCTGATGAGCAATCTTGATGGTACATTTTTTACACACTCATGCTTTTTTTCCTGGATAAAATTCCTGGAAGTGACATGTTTGGGCCAGAAATGTGCCAGTTTTAACACCAGATTATCCTTCAGAATTGTATCATTCATTGTATCATTATGATACAATGAATGTAGACTGTCATATATTCAGATCTGTTACATGTGTCATGTAGACTATGTAACTTTGTATTTTTTGATTTATGGTGGTTTTGATTTATGGAGTCTTAAATTTTGATCACGGACTCACATTCTCCTATCTTTGAATTCTTTGATTCTTTTTAAACCTCAATCCTTTCTTCCATCTGAACTTGGACTGTGAACCAACAGCTATCAGTGAACTAACTTCCTTGTATAACTCTATTTTATTTTCTTGTCTGATTGCAAAGGCTTGAACTTACCAGAATGGTGTTAAGATTAAGCATGGGGGTTCTCAACCCTGGGTGATTTTTGCCCCCTGCCGCACCCCCCCGCAGGACATTTGGCAATCTGTGGAGACATTTTTGGTTGTCATAGCTTGTGGTGGGCCGAAAGATGTGTGTGCTATTGGCATCTAACAGCGGAAGAGGCTGCTAGCTTCTACACATCCTACAATGCACAGGACGTTTCCCCCCCCAGCAAAGGATTTTCTGGCTCTGGTTGAGAAGCTTTGCATTAACTAAGAGTAGAATTAGCAAGTCCCTTCTTGTACTTTGCTGTTGCAAACCAGAGCTTCACTCATTAAAGACAGCTTCAATGCCTCTCCCACGGACAGAGTGATGCAGATGGTGCCTAAAGAACAGAGATGTCTGCGTCAACACGGAATAAAGACAGGAAAGCGATGCAGACACAAACAACATAACGAACAGTGTCTAATGTTGTTTCCCATCTTGAGGCATCTGTGTTCCACTGACACAGAGGTATGAGAGTCTCTTTGGCAACCCTCCTGTTGATTCCCTCCTGGGACTTAAGACCACCATCGGTTCAAGCATCACAATACATGTTCTGTGAGAACACTAATGTTGGAATCATGAAGACCTGGGATCTGATCGAGGCCTGGTCACTCACTGGCTGTGGGTGTGAGACCCTGGGCAGGGTCTGGAGCTTGCTCCCTTGTAACAGAAAATGACCTTGGGTGTCACGAAACAAGTGCCTAGTTCAGTATCTGGAACATGGAACATGGAAAATGCTTATTGCATATCCCTATGGTGTCCTGGGCACGTGCAATCCCACTCAGGCATGACGAGCAGCCTTTGCTCCCTAACAGCCCCCGAGACCTTGAAACCCAGGAGAGGAGACCAGCCGCGAGCCCCTGGCCGGCGTTTTATGCTGGTTACTGAGATAGATCATTTTCTTCTCATCATTGTACAGATGAGGAAGCTGAGGCACAGAGAGGTTGGTAGCTTGCCCATGGTCCCTCAGCTAGTAAGTATTAGTAGCTTGCCCACAGTCCCTCAGCTGGTAAGTGGAAGAAGCTGAGTTAGAGCCTTGCACTTAGCTGCTTAGTCCTGCTGCCTTCCCACTCTTCCAGCTTCCATGCTGCGCCCCCCAGCAGCTCAGTAGAGGGACCCTGGCCTGGCCACCCCATCTCTAAGGCTCTTGCTGTCACTCTTCTCAGTGAGGGCACCAAGCCTGTGTTTCTGGCCCGAGGCCCGCGGGGAGCACTGGGTGAATGCTGAGGGGAAGTGGATGGCCTTCCACCTGTAGCCTTTGTTTGGAGCACCTGCTGGGGCCCCCTCCAGTGGACAGAAAGAGTCCCCAGAGGGCCTGACACTTTCCAGCATCCCGGAACTGTCCTCGAGGAGCCCTGACGGTGACTTTGAAGTCTTGAGAAATGTGCTTAACCTCTCTGTGCCTCATCTGGCGTCTGGGAAGAGATTCAATTGTGTGGTAATGAGCCTGAGTCCTGCAAGGTCTGCCACGTAATCACCAGCTGGAAAATGCAGCCATGTAAGAAGCAGGCAGGCCACCCGGCCACGACTTCATTAACCTAATCCTGTTAGACTCCTCTGCTCCTCTTAGCTCCACAGCAGCACTGCCGGGAAGGTGACCTTCTAGAGCAGAGGGCTCTTGGCCCAGGAATGCTACATCTGGGCGAGCTGCGGCGTGAGTGTGACACACAGGACCTGGCTGTCATAGGGGTGGTGCAGAAGTCCTCAGGGCTGTGTCTAGAGAGGGGTGGGGAGACAGCTGTGTGCTGGCCACATAGTGCTCTGTCCCCCTCTGTGGGAGCTCGGCCTCCAGCCCCACCCTCCACAGCATGCCTGGCTGGGCCCCTCCGGGGTTCTGGAGTGAGGCACTGTACCTGCAGGACACCATTTAATCCTCTAATAGCAGCCCTATACTTACCACGTTTTACAGCCTAGGGGGACTGAGGCTCAGAGTAGCCAGGCAGCTTTCCCAGAGACAACCAGTGGCAGACCTAGCTTTGATCCAGCTTGGGCCACCCCCAAATTCCACACTTTTGGAAGAGTTATGCTTGTGGGTTAGAACTTGTAGCATGTGTCGGGATTGCTGGAGACTTGAAGCCCTCGTCTATCTGGGACAGAAGGATCTTCCCAGCACTGAGAGCTTAGTGGACATCTGGGAAGAGTGGGGTGTCAAGCTATTGGTGTCCTGGGGACCTGGCTCTGTGGGACAGTTTGAACGGAGCTGTCTCAATCACATTGTCTCTTCCTGTATGTCAGAGTGTCTATCCCCCAGAATGGCCACAGTACTCTTTCCAGTTCCACAGATGCTTCTAGAAGCCTTGTCACTCCCCCCAGGGAGGAGGCAGGGTCCATTTTTGCTCTCCTTGAAACTCTGTCAAGGACTAGACCGTGGGGGACAGATGCAATGTGGCCTCTAACACCGGTTCTAAAAGGCAACAGAGCTGCCACCTGGCTCTTTCTCTGTTGGGCTGCTGTGGTGTGAGGAAGCCCAGGCCATGGGGACAGGCCTCACGTCGGTGTTCTGCTGGACAGCTCCCATGCAGGTCCCACCCTCTAGGCCGCCCCAGCAGACACACAACAGGGCACATACAAGCCATCTCTGCTGAGCCCTGCCCAGTTTTGCAGACTGGTGAGCAAAACCGACCAGGTGACGGTGTTTAAGTCACTACCTTTTGGAGCGGCTATGGGGCCACGGTAACTGGAGCCTTCTGGGTTCACTGCTTTCCAGGACAGCCTGTCCTGCTCACATGTAGGGCTGCCCATCCAGGTCCACCAGGCCTGGGCCTAGCTCCGGGCTGCATCAGCGCTGGGGGTCCACTTGTATGAATGGTCTTTTCCCTGGGGTGGTGGGGTGGTGGTGGTCTTCTTCTCTTTCCCCCACAAAGGCACAGTATGGGCTAGCTGCCTCCCTGCCCCCAGATCCCAAGTTCTTGGAACATTTTTCTTCACATCGAATAAAACTTGCATGTTTATCTTTCTGCCCATTTGCTCTAAATCTATTATCTGGGTCCCTGCAAGCTCATCTCATCTCAGTTGGTGTTTGGATGGTTGATGACAGCACCCCCCCCGTTCCATTGGTCTGCCTGAACCTCATAGTTCCTAGGGCTCTTCCCCCTAGAGAGGGAAGTTTCTAGACTCTTCACTCTCCTGGCTGTCTTTATCCTTCAGGTGGTCTCGGTGGCAGTCTGGCTCCACAGACTGGCCACCTTGCCCAGGTAGGGTCTGGCCCGTGGCAGACGTGTGCTGTGGTGAGGCAGAGTCCGTGGTGCTGTGTCCCCAGCTCTCTTGAAAGGTCAGTTTAATCCAGGGTGGACCATGGGCTCCAGGCCTCTGGGCAGGAACTCCTTGCTGCCCAAGGGACGGAGATCCACTGCTGGGCCCCCAAAGGCCAGGCCTGCGTTTGCCTAGAGGCTATGACTCTGCCTCCATTCAAAACATTGTCTTCACTGCCGGAGGGCCCATCCCCCTGGAGCAGTTACTCCCCACCCTTGCTCCCCTGGCCACCCGCAGTCTGCTTTCTGTCTCTGAGGATTTGCCTTTTCTGAATACTTCATATCAATGCAGTGTTAAATAGGGGACCCTTTGTGCCTGGCTTCCGTCACTTGCACACATGTTCCAAGGTTCATCCATGTTGTAGCATCTCACTCTACCCCTGGTCCAGTCCCACATGCTGGGCCCAGTCAGTGGGCAGTCCTGCCTGTCTCACTTCTGCCCTGGGTGATCTTAGAACTGTTCAGATCCTCGACACTGTGGGCCAGTAAACATGGGACACTGTCAGGAGGACCAGGTCCAAATCCATCCTTCTATTCATGGTGAGAAAGATGTGTGGGGAGTGATTTTCCTCTTCTCAGATTCTCTCTTGCTTCTTCTTCCTCTTCATTCTGGACTCATCTCTTCACTGTTTCTTGAACTCCTTGGTCCTGCAGCCACCGCAGGACCTTTGCTATACTCCTCTCATCTTCTCCCAGATACCTACACTCTGCTGCTCTTGTGCTCCTTCGTACCTTTACTCAGACATCACCTTCTTTCCCACTTATCTTAAATTCCCACACTTCATCCTGTCCTTTTCCAACTGTACTCCTAAGCCTTAACTGCTAGGTGATATGCATGTGTATTGTTGTTGTTGTTTTTTTTAATCTTTTTTTTTTTTCTTCCTGTCCATCCAACAAGAATGGAGCCTTCTGGAAGGTGGGGATTTTGTGTGTTTGGTTCACTGCTTTATATCCAGAGCCTGGCCCACAGCAAGTGCTCCTTAAAGAACAGTTGAACAAGTGAATGAATGCTCTGTGTCACACCCAGAGGACCTGAAGACTTGGGGGGGGGGGGTTGCTGTCTCCTGGCTGTGGTGTAAAGTGGAGACTGGAACCGGAACGTACAGCTGCCCCTGCTAACCCTGGTATCGCTGGCTTCCACGCAGGGGTGGCCTGACAGGTAGACAGGTGTCCTACTTCAACCCAGTGTTTGCCCGGTACAGAACGTGCCGCATGACATACCCAAATGTAACCTAAAGTTCAGGCCATTAAGTCACTCTGGGTTTCTGTGTGGGAGACTGGTTGGTGTGGACCCACTGACCTGAGACCTCTCTGGATATTGGGATCCTTGGATCAGAGAAAGCAGGCAATGGGCCAGGGCCTGGGAGATTTTCCTGAGTTCTGGTAGCTGACACGGGTGATGAGCAGCATTTAGTAGGCGCAAGGGGTCCTGTAATCCTGGAGTTCTTGGAGCCTAGTAATCCCCTGTTTCGGTCTGGATATGAATGACTTAGAAGAGATCACCGGTCCTGACCTGGCAAAGCATACTGTATCCGTTATGTATCATCAGGCTGTCCCATGTGTGTGTCTGGATGTGTCCGAGTGTGTTGAGGAGACGGGCGTCAGAAGGGCAGAGCTGGATTCTGCCTCTGCGACACTCCAGTCCCTGGTGTGTATGGTGTTTTAGTGACTCAAGCCGCAGCGTGGCCTGCATGGCCCTCCTCCATCTTCCGTGGGGCATATGCATTGAGAGGGGGCCGCACTGAACTCGGAGCAGAGAGGTCTCGAGGTGCAGGCGTCGACGTGCAATCCTCTCTGACCTCAAGCAGGTTACTTTGTCTTCCCGGTTCCTCATTTCCCTTCTCAATAAGCTGGGAATCGCTGCGCCTTCTTGCCCCCCTGCTGCCCATGGTTTGAGGTCATTTATGAGAAAAGAGTTCTGTACGTTCTGAAAGGAAGGCCACACGAATGCAAGGAGCTATTGCCAGCATTATCGGTGTCAGCCCTTTGTCGTCAAAAAAGGAGGCCAAAGGCGGGTGTGTAATTACAGCAAGGTCGTAGTGAAAGAAGCTTCAGGGGCTTGTAGTTTTGGTTCAATTCTGTAAGTTAGGCTTTGCAAAAGTAGCCAAATCCCGTTAAGGCCTGTGCTTGTAATTCCAGAAGCTGCCACTGGGTGACGCCTGATCCGTGGCCTGGGCGGCGAGGTCTCGCTGGAGAACCTGTCTCGCCTCCTTTGACTAAAATACAGTTACTTACTGACCTAAGCACGTATCTATCAAGACAAAGAGTTTCAGTGCCCCTCCTACACGGTGTTTGCCCGGTCATGGGGTGGTTTTCATTCTGCCCAGAGACCAGGTCTTAGCCTCCTCCTCTCCGGACACTTCTGGCGATTGTAACCCGAAGCCTCCCTCTGGGGCCTGAAGTTGGCCCCGCCCACTCACATCTCCCAGCGGCCCTGGAGAGCTTTGCCGGCTGGCAGTGAACCGGGGAGAGGCCTGCTTGGCTGGGGCGCGGACTTAATTAGCTCTTGAGCGGACTTAATTAGCTCTTCTGTCAATCCGGCCTTCTCGGCTCCTCCCCCAGCCTTGCATTTAAGGGTGGGGAGAATCTGATTTTCTTCCCCCCAGGGGCCCATTCTTTGCAAGTCACTTTAGCTTTCTTTCCTCTCTGCGATCTGGAGTTTTAAGGCGGGTAATTGTAGGAGCTGACGGACATATTTTTTCTTCCTGCAATTAAGGACTAGAGACGTTGGCATGGAAGCTAAATCATTCATTCCCGCCGGCTTTGAAACTGAGCCCCGGGTACGAATTACTTTGCATGAAATCACCCCGTACTTTTGTACAGCCGACCCAGCAACGCTCATCAGGTTGTTGGTTGTTGGAAACACACAGTTGTGGCTGTTACGGCTCGTATAAACCCACAAAATACTTGGAACACCACACAAGAGACAATTCACGGTAATTGCTCCTGGGGAGGGGTCTAATGTTTGGGCTGGCCCATGTTCTTATGTAAAATCTTCTGGGGCAGGGGATTCTTTAGCTGATTCAGGACCTAAAGAACCGAAGCAGAGCAAGAGGATGTCCCAACCCCATCTTGCTAACAGTCCGAGTCCCGGTGGTCCTTTCCTTGGGCTTATGGAGCTCGGGGGCACAGAGAGTGGGTTTTCAAGGTGAGGAGCTCAGATAGAAACCAGGGAATGAGGTCACTTGGAAAATCACCCAATGTTGTCAAAGCCACGTCTCTGCTGGCCGCAGCTGGATGATTAGCTTGAGTGGTGACTGAGTGTAGGCTGGGGAAGGCGACTGGTCCCTGTGGAGGCTGGGAGCCTCTGCCGCTTCTGGTTTCTAGAACCAGGTGCTTCTGTGGTCTTCTGTCTCTCTCCCGACCCTGGCCTCCTCCAACTGTATTAACTCCCCTTTGGTGGGCACCTTCCCCAGGATGGTGACCCAGCTCCCTGCCAGTCCCCGTTTACAATACCTTCCTCTCTTCCCTTCTTCCTAGAACCTCCTTTTAAATCGCCGGGAAACCCTTCCTTTCCCCAGAGGCAAGACCTTCTTTCTCTCTCCTTCTGGTTCTTGCACTGTAGACCATGGTGATCCGTTAGACCCGCTCCTCAGTCAACCAAAGACCGCATTTTCCTCCTTCTAGGGCAGGCTGGTGTGGACCTCCCAAACTTCTCAGAAGACAAAGATAGGTAGCAAAAGCAAAAAACAGTTGAAGTTGCATTGCTAGCTCTTCACCTTTAAATAAAAGCACATTTGAATAAAACAGAAGTGTTTTTTGTTTTGTTTTAAAGGTAGGCTCCACGCCCAAGAAGGACCCCAACACAGGGCTTGAACTCACGACCCTGAGATCAAGACCTGAGCTGAGATCAGAAGTGGGATGCTTACCCAACTGAGCCACCCAGGCACCCCTAAATAGAACAGAGGTTTTAAACGAAGATACACCAGCTCTGCCTTCTATTCCATCCCCAGCGAGCAGCTTTCTGGAACAAGTGAGCAGGGTCGTTAGGGTTTTGCACACACTGTTCCCTCTGCCTGGAGCACACCCCTCTTCACTGTCCCTTCACTTCTCTGACCCCTGTGTTCCTACAGGGCTCCCCCTCTTCATCCTACAAAAGCATAGTTCTTTGGCCAAGTTATTTGTTAGTCCGTGTCCGACTAGTTGTTGCAGTAATGGCCACCACCTTATCCACAACTCCCCGCCCAGCTCAGGCATGTGACATGCTGTGACCAGTGGGAGATTAACAGATGAGATACGAGCCGAGACGCAAAGGAAAATCCTTGCACTTTTGTGTTTGGCCTCACTTGCTGTTCTTGGAATCCAGCAAGACTGTATAACAAGCTTGTGCTAGCCTGCCCGACGATGAGAGACTCAGGCCCCCATTGTCCCTCTTGTCCTGGTCAGAAGCTGGGCAATCACCGGTGAACATGGAAACAAGACCATCTTATATCCCTCGGGGGCAGGTGTTGTGTCCGCTAACTACAGATGCATGAGCAAGCACAGTAGGGATTCCTCGTGCCAACACACAGAATCAGGAGCTATCTAAATGGTGTTTGTTTTAAGCCACTCACCTAGGGGTTTTGTTACACAGCTGAGGCTAACTGATGGAATCAACAGAAGGAAAAACAGGTGGGGCGCCTGGGTGGCTCAGTCAGTTAAGGGTCTGCTTTCAGCTCAGGTCATGATCTCAAGGTCTTGGGATCCAGCCCTTCATTGGTCTCCTTGCTTTGTGGGGAGCCTGCTTCTCCCTCTCCCTCTTCCTGCTGCTCCCCCTGCTTGGGTTCTCTCTCTCTCTGTTTCTGTCAAATAAATAAACAAAATCGAATCTAATCTTTAAAATCTTCAAAATCTTTAAAAAGGAAAGAAAGACAGCTAGTTCACTAAAGATATGAAAAATTAGGATTTATGCATTCAGTGGGAAAAAGAGTGCTAGCATCAAAGTGTAAGTCTGATTAATATCCAGCAGGATAATAAAAAGTAACCTTTGGAGTTATCTTCTGTCAAAGGCTCAGAGGATGATAATGTTTAGGAGATGAAAGAGAAAGTTTCCCTTCCAACAGTGTCAGAGAGTTAGGCTTCCAAAGGGCTAGATTGCCCAATACAAAATGCAACGACCATTTAAAGAAAAAAATGCAAAATCACCAAGGTTGTCAAGTTTACGTTAGGTTTCCCATGGTCAAAAGCATCAACTTTCTCAGGCCATTGTCGTAATTCCAAAGGTCATGGCATATCTTCAGATATCAGCATGGCAAAAATCAAGGATAAATGGATTTTTTTTTTTAGGAAGTTAAAGTTTCTGGGAAATAGCCAAGGTTTTATGATGTAGGGGCCCAGGGCCAGGCACGGTGATTCTGTCATTTTTGCTTTAGCACCATGGTTTTCTGTAGCTGTGGTATAAACTTAATCATGCTAGAATTGAAGAGCATCAGGGTCTGTTTTTATTTCTGTACTTATTTACTAGACAGAAAAAAAAAATCATCTCTCTTTTCAGTCTTATACCTGTTGACTCCTAATTTTATGCCTAGGCTCTAATGACGAATTTGTCCAACAAAGATACATTTCCCAAGAGGGTCACATGACCCTTCAGAGGGTTTTATAGAAAACCCTCCAGCATGGCATTAAATGGTCACGCAGTCATCTTTTTGTCTTAATTCCAAGTCATGAGTAATTTTTCCCAGCAGCTATCTCCCTGACTCATGCTACAGCTCCTGCATCCACTTATCATGGCCCGATGTCCCTGGGGGTGGGGATGTGTGTCATTCACCTTTGGGTTCCCCACGTGGAGCTCGTGCCTTGTACAATCATTTGTGGAGTGCATGGATCATCCAATTGTTTCCTCGTAGAACCAAGGGCAGTGGCTCCTGTACTTGGTAGCGCAAGGTTTCCAGAGCTGCTTTGCTAATGAGCAGCTTCCCAGATGATTCCCGTAGAGCGATGTGTTGGAGCTGCCTGAGCCCGGCTCGTGGGAGCCGACTGTGCACCACCTCTCAACTCTCGTTCAGGGACATCACATTGGTGTTTGATATGGGGCTTGGTGGGTTCGTTTAGACCGCAGAAACCAGCAAATGCCACAAATGAGGGTTTTGTTTTGGTTTATGAGAGCTGGTTTGCCCACACGTCACAGAGCCTTCTCATTTCTGGTCCAACGAATAATATTGGAGAGTTGTTGACCTAGAGTGGGATCAGCAAAGGACGGCCTGTGTGCAAGTCCAACCTGTTGCCTGGCTTTGTATTGCTCATAAGCTAGGAATGGTTTGTACATTTTTTAAAAAAGATTTTATTTATTTATTTGACAGACAGAGATCACAAATAGGCAGAGAGGCAGGCAGAGAAAGAGGAGGAAGCAGGCTCCCCGATGAGCAGAGAGCCTGATGCGGGGCTCGATCCCAGAACCCCGGGATCATGACCTGAGCCGAAGGCAGAGGTTTTAACCCACTGAACCACCCAGGTGCCCTGGTTTGTACATTTTTAAAGGATCATAGAAGAAGGAGAAGGAGGTGAGGAGGAGGGAAAGGAGTCAGAGAAATGACAGAGATCTTGCATGGCCTACAAAACCTAAAATGTTCAATATCTGGCCTTTTATGGAAAAAGTTTGCAGACCCCTGACCTAGGGAAGCTTCTTAACCCAGATTGCACATTGAAATGCTATGGGGGGGGGGTGCTGTGAATTACGTAAGACTGATGATTCACAGACCTGACCTCTGAAGTAAATAATACATTTTATGTTAATAAAATTTTAAAAATCACCTTAGAGAGCTTCTAATACATTCTAATGCTTGGATCCCATAATGCCTGAGGTGGGGGCTGGGGCATCTGTATATTTTTACAGCTCCCTGGGGGACTCACACTTTTCTGTCTGGGGGTCCCAGGTATCCTGGCTCCCACCCTCCCTATTTCCCCAGTTTGCTTCTATCCCCATGTCCCACATGGTTCCAGCCACCCTAAGTGTTCCACCCCAGAGTAAGGGTCCCTGTAGGGTTGCCTTGGATATGAAAGGCATGTTTCACCTGGAAACAAGTGAAAAGATGGGCAGGGTCTCAAGGTGAGCAAACTGTAGACCAGGGGTACAAGGGGTGTTGATAGCTGCTGAGCCCTCCCCCACCCTCTTCAGAGCATGGAGAATGGACCAAAGCAAGACACTGGTCCCTTCCTACCACTGATTTTAAGTTTAGTTCCATTATGTTCAGAACACATACATTGTATGGTTTCAGCTCATTTGAATTCGTTAAGATTTGTTTTATAACCCAGCATATGGTCTGTCTTCGTGAGTGTTCCACGTGCACTTGAAAAGAATGTCTGTTCTGCCATTGTTGGGTGAGGCACGCTATCAATGTTAATTAGATTCCTTTGGTTTATGGTTGTTTCGTTCTATCAGTTCTGAGCTGACAGAAAGTTTCAACGTTATGGTTGACACCTTGCCGAATTTCTCTCTACTCGTTCTTTTAATTACTGAGAGAAGAGGTGAAGTCTCCTAACAAATTCTGAATGTATGCTCTTTCTCCTTTCCATTCTGTAATTTTTGCTTTCTATTTTTTGAAACTCTGGTATTGGGTACATATATATTTATGATTGCTCCGCCTTCAGGTGAACTGACCCTTTAATAATTATGTAACATCTCTTCATCCCTGGTAAAATTCTTTGCTCTGAAGTCTGCTTGTGTTAATTTAATATAACTTTATAATGTATACAGCTGCTGAAGCTCTTGGGAGGGCAGGTTTGCATGTGGTATCTTTTCCCATCCATTTACTTTTAACATACCAGTGTCATATTCAAAGTGAGTTTCTTGTGGATAACACATAATTGGATATTAAAGACAAATCTATTGGTATAATGCCTTTTTGTTTATATATTGGGCTTAGGTCTACCATTTGATTATTTGTTTTCCCTATCTCTTTTAAAAATTTGTTCCCTGGTTTCCACTTTCCTGACTTCTTCAAATGCCACTTCAATTTTTCTTTTGTGTTTTTGACTATATCTTTTTTTTTTTTAAGTTGTATTTCAAATGGTTGCTCTAGGGATTACAATGGAGATACTGTGTTTCCCTGCTCTCAGCGTATAGAATCAGTACTGCGCTGCTTATCATAGAATGCGAAGACCTTCTCACAATGTAGGTGCCTCTGCCCTTCCCCTTATGTCGTAGTTACCATACATCTTACACATTAAACTTGCCATCAGGAACTTAATGTAATTTTGGAATTAATTTTGGTTACTTAGCTCTGCCCATTTGTTGTCACACCACTCTGAGACCTGGCCAAATATAAGGCTATAAACGACATATGGAATGCGGTGAACATGTTTTTTAAATACAGGAAAAACATTTCTAGGACAGATTTTTATAGATATACACAAAGAGGCTGTTGGCAGGAGAGCGCTACCATTCTGCAGCTGGTTTTGAACACTTACAGGCAGAAATGGGGGAAGCTTGGAGAGGCAGGGAAGATGTTGCTTCAGCTGAAATGTAGGTCACAAGAGTGAGGAATTAAATATCCAGACGAGATGGGGAGATGAAGAAACAGGATGGGCTGAGGAGGAAAGATTGTTCAAGAGCCAGAGACCTCTTAATTTTTCTGTTGGAGCAGAAAGACTTGGATGCTTGGGGCTGAATCCCAGCTCAGCCTCTCAGAAGCCATTTGGCCCTGTGTGAGTTACCTCTCCTCTTCCAGCTGTAATTTCTCCATAAGACAGCTGTTAGGTGATAGGAGTTTATGTCCATAAGGGAATCCACCAGTGGCACATATGAGGTACTTCATAAATGGTGGTGGTTCTTACTGCCACTCAGGCCTCTTTGTGTATAGTCTGCGCTCTCACAGACATGCAGAAGCAGCCTGGTTTATTCTAAAAAAAAGATTGACCTGAGGTTCACCCTCAGAAGCCCTCAGAAACTTTCCCTTACTGGTGGTTCTCAGTCCTGGCTACACATTAGAGTACCTGGTTTCCTTAACATATGTTTAGGCCCCTCCCTTGGAGGTTCTGATTCCATTGATCCAAGAGTGAGAGATGATAGATAAGAAGATAGGTGGGTGGATGGACATGTGGATGGATAGATACGTAAAACATCAGTAAGATAGCTCGATGGATGGATGGATGGGGGGATGGATGGATGGATGGATGGATGGATGGATGGATGGATGGATTGGATAGATAGGTAGATGGATAGGTAGACGATAGATAGATAGATGTAGGTGGGTAAGATAGGTAGATAGGTAGATAGGTGGATGGAAGGGTAGATATTTAGACAGAATGAGTGGATCATTGAGAATTATTCAAGTAAGAACTTTTTGGTTAGGGGAGGTGCAAATGTATAAAAGTAGATGTCTAGTAACTAAGACATCCCTCTTCCCAGGTTTCCCTGAGTGTGGTCTGTACTCTCCTAGATGTACTGGAGAAGCTTCCCCACACATCCTTTTATGGAGGTAATTTTCGAACATACATAAAATAGAGGCAATTGTAGAATGAAGCTCTGTCATTCAGCTCCGACAACCGCCAGCATTTCATCAATCTTGTTTCATGTATCCTGTCCCCCTCCAGCTCCTTTTTTGTGCTGGATCATTTTTAAACAAATCCTAAATATCATGTTATAAATGATATTTACATTTACATTATATTTCATGTAAATATCATTTAATGGTAAATGTGGTAAATTTCCCAGACCCTTCTCAAATCACCCAAGCTGGATGTGGGTAGGTGTCTGAGCCATTGGACCTTTTTGCACGGAGGATGAGGAGAGTGCCAAGAGCATAGACAGACCCGGGTGCTCAGCTGCACGATGGCGGACCCGAGGAGAAGGACTTGGGACAAAGCGATGGGCATCATACATGCCCAGATATGCAGGAAGGCATCACATTCAGTTGGCAACATCTGCTATGGAGTCTGGAATTGGGAGTAAAATAGGGAGGTAATCCCTTAATCCCTACACTGAATTTTGAAATCTGTCTCTCCCTGTCCAACTCCTCCCTCCCACCTGCCTCCAGGGATCTGCTTTCTGTTACCGTAGCATAACCTCCACTTCTTGAGTTTTATATAGAGAGAATGATACAATGTGTACTCTTTTACACCTGAGTTCTCTCATTCAGCAGTATTATTCAGAGATGTATCCTTGTTGTTGCCTGTATCAATAATTCATTCTGTTTTATTGCTGAGTATGTATGGACACACAGCAATTTGTGTATCTACTCACCTGTTGAAGTGTTGATGGATATTTGAGTTGTTTCCAATTTTTGGCCATTGTAAATAAAGCTGCTACAAACATCTGTGTGCCAGTCTTTGTCTGGATGTATACTTTGTTTTCTCTTGGGTAAACAGCTAAGGGCTGGAACGGCTCAATCATCCAATCATCGGGTAGGTGTTTGTTCAAGGTAAGAAGGTGCTGAGCTCTTGTCCAGAATGACTGTACCATTTTATTTTACATTCCCATCAGCAATGCAGGAGAACACCAGCTAGTTCACATCCTTGCCTACACTTGGCAAGTCAGTCTTTTGCGTTTTAGTTATCCTAAAACATGTGTGAGGATATTTCGTTGTGGGTTTAATTTACCTATTAATGAGTAAATGATGTTGAGTATCTTTTCACATGCTTTTTTGCCTTCCTCTTTACTGAAGAGTCTTTTGCCCATTTTGTATTGTTTGCTTGCTTCTTGTTAAGTTTGGAGAGTATTTTATATATTTTATTTTTTAAAGATTTTATTTGTTTATTTGAGAAAGTATGAAACAGGAGGAACAGGAGAGGGACAAACAGACTCCACGCTGAGGACGGAGCCCGATGCAGGGCTCAATCTCACAACGCCAAGATCATGATCTGAGCCAAAATCAAGAGTCAGATGCTTACTGACTGGGCCACCCATACACCCCTGAGAGTATTTTATTTATTTTAGATACAGGTCCTTTATGTGATATGTGATTTGGAAAGTTTTCTAATTCTCTTAACAGTGTCTTTTGCAGAACACACAATTTTAATTTTTAAGAAGTTGAATTCCTTAATTTTTTTCTTTTGATATTTCTGACAACTTGCAACTTTTTGTCTCCCCCAAGTTCACAAAGATTTTCTCCTTTTTTTTTTTTTTTTTTTTTTTTTTTTTAAAGAAGTCTTCTTGTTTTTGGTATCCCATTTAGGTCTATGATCCATTTTGAGTTATTTTTTGTATAAAGTGCTAGATATGGATCATTTTTTGCATGTGGCTATCTGGTTATTCCAATATGACTTGTTGAAATGATGAGCCTTTCCTGACTGAACTGTCTTTGTGCCTTTGTAAAAAGCATAATAATGATAAATACATAAAATAAAAAAAATTTTTCAAAAAATTTTGGACCCATTTTTGGACTCTATACTGTTATGTTGATCAAATTATCTTATTTGATGCCAACAGCATATGACCTTGATTATTCTAGCTTTGTAACAAGTCATGAAGTCAGGTAATGCTAATAAGTCCTTTCCATTTCCATGTGAATACTAAAATGAATTTGTCAATTAAAAGAATAGTGTGTTTGGATTTTTTCTAGGATCGTTTAACTCTATAGGTCAATTTGGGGAAAACTGACATCTTAAGAATAATAATCTTTGACCCGTGGATAAGGTGTATCTTTCCATTTACTTAGGCTTTCTCTAATTTCTCTCAGCAGTGTTTTATAGTTTTCAATGTGAAGAAATGTTCTGTCTCTGAAGGTTTTTAATTACATATTCAATTTCTTTAATAGATATAAGACTATTGATTTTTTCACTGAGTATGCATTTATAGTTTGTGCCTTTCAGGGAATTTGTCCATTTCATTCTGTTTATCCAACTTACTGGCATAAAGTTGTTTATATTATTCATTTAATATTTTTAAAATATCTATAAAATCTGATCATGTCACTCTTCTCACTTATGACATTGATAATTGTGTCTCTTTTTTTCCTGATCTGTCTGCCAAGAGGTCTATGAATTTTTTTTTATCAAATAAGTAGCTTTTGCTTTCATGGATTTCTTCTCTCTCTCTTCTCTTTTTTAATTAACTGTACTATTTCATTGATTCCTACTCTGATCTTTATGTTTTCTGCCATTCTGCTTGATTTGCATTTATTTTTGTTGAGTTTTTTAAAGATGGAAGTTTAGGTTGTTAAACTCCTTTTCTAATACAAGAATTTAAAATGATACTTTCCTTCTAAGCACTTCTTCAGCTGAATCTAACATGTTTGGATATGTTATGCATAATTTTTATCCAATTCAAAATACTTTCTCATTTCTCCTTTGAATGATGAACTACTTGAAAAACTTCCCAAATATTTGGGAGATTTTTCTAGCTATCTTTCTGTAATTAGGTCCTAACTGAATTCTGTTGTGGTGAGAGAATATGCTTTGTATGATTTGAATGATTTAAGATGTATTGACACTCATTTTATGGCCCAGAACATGGTTTGTCTTGGTAAATGTTCTGGGTTCCCTTGAGAAGAATGTATATCCCATTGCCATTGGGTGAAGTGTTCCATAAATGCCAATTAGGTCAAGTTGGTTGATAGCATTGTTCAGTAAGAGGTTGAACCGTGTAAAGTGCTAGCATCTGGTGAACATTTTTTTTTTAAGATTTTATTTATTTGACAGAGATCACAGGTAGGCAGAGAGGCAGTCAGAGAGAGAAGGGGAAGCAGGCTCCCTGCTGAGCAGAGAGCCCGATGCGGGGCTCGATCCCAGGACCTGGAGATCATGACCTGAGCAGAAGGCAGAGGCTTAACCCACTGAGCCACCCAGGCGCCCCTAATGTTAGTTACTATCATATGTGTTATCTCATTTGATGGTGATAAGATCCATTTTACAGATGAAGTTCCAGCCCCTATGAGAGACTTGGTGATACTCTCATTTGGCGGTGAGTCACAGGTCTGACAGCTAATCCAAAGCTCTTTCTACCTCAGCTGAGTCTGAAAGATGGATAGAGAGCCACCACCAAGGGGAGAGGGACCGCAGGTGAGTGTGTGTATTTGTGTGTTTGCAATAATGAGGGGAAACTGCATTTCACTTTGCGTGAGGGCCAAATCAGCTGTAAGCTTTCTACTTTGTGGGGATTCCCCCCAGATGGTGGTGTTTCCTATTATGCTAAGTCCTGGACTACACTCCAAATAAAAGCCCCAATTGGTAGGATAGCATGTGTGGATGTCTCTTGGGTGACTCTTACCAGACCTCCAAGATTCAGGGAATTGGAAGTGTGTTTATGAGGGAGGGAGGGCAGGGCTCTGGGTTTATGATCTGGTTCCTTTGCTTCCTCCCTCCTTTCCACCCTCTCCCTCCTCTCCACCCCCTCCCATCTGCTGTAGTACAGCAGATTCAGAAACCCTTAGTGTAAAGCTATTTATAATACAGAGTAGGGTCTATTTATGGATAAGGTAACTAACGAGTGTCCAACCTTAGGCCATGGGCTAGCTTGTTGGATTCAGGCTTGAAGCACTTAACGGCAGGTTCCAAGCAATCCTCTGCTACAATGACCCTTTCTTGCTTTCACACTCTGATTCCATCCCAGGCCTCCTTTGAGGTCTCTTTCCAAGCTGTCTTGGTTTATGGGGAAGCAGGGCATTTTGGGGTGTGTGTTCGGTGTACCAAGCCTATCAAACCCATTTGAAAAGCCGATCCATAAAAGTCACGGACTTTCACTGAGTCAAGGAAGCCAAGAGAAATTTAGGAATGAAGCATGGTGGCAATACTAGTATTATAGGTTTAAGGTAGAACCATGTTGATTAGCAAGTGTGTAAATAACCAAGATTCTTTTCGGTTTGAATCACTTGTGGCCCAGGGCGTGGAGGGGGCTGTGATTTATAGTCGTCTGTCCATTGTGGTGGCTAGATAGATGGCCCCTGCCAATTGGCTTAGACCAACTGTAAATGATAGGGGGTGGTAAATAGATTTCCCCTTGGGAGCCAGTTTCCATGGCCCCTGCAGTCCGGGTCTCAGCCGTGACATGCCCAGTGGTACAGTTGCGTGACCCTGATTGATGCCTTCCATTGGGGGCATGGAGGGACCAGGTTTACCATCACCATTGGAATCGGCCTCCCAGCACTGCACAGGGCGAGAGAAAGGACAGGACTGAGTGAGCAAAGCTACATCCAAGCCTTCCCAGCACGGGATCAAGAGCAACCCCTCTCTTGTCATAGGTTTGTACCTTTCCAAAGCCCCTGATGTATGTCACCCAGCATGCGTCTCAAACAGCCCTCTGGAGTGCATACTCCTGGCCCTAATAGTCCCATTCTCTAGGAGGGGCTCAGGAAGTTTCCCTGAGCCGTGCTTGAGAGAGTCCCCATGTCCCCAGCAGCACCCTGTATCACCAGGAGAGGAGGGAGGATGGGGACGGCAGCAGGAGTAGCAGGTCAGGAGTCAGAAAACGTAGGTCCCCATCAAGGCTGTGTTAGTGATGGGCTGTGTGGCCTTGGGTGAGTCGGTTTCACGTGCTGGGAACTGGGCTTTCTCACGTGGAAACGTGGGGCTGGGGCAAGAGAGGTACTTCCTGATCGCGAGCACGGGTGCTGGGCATGGCTGGACCTGCCTGGCTACCTGCCCGTTGAACTTGGCACAGATCCACGTGCAATAGGGCTGAGGAGCCTCTGGGGAGGGAATTGCTTCTCACCTGTGCCACGCAACCCTCTTGGGGTCCATACCATCTTGCAGTAAACCTGCAGGTAAAATGAAACCAATTTTATTTGAAGACTCAGGGACATTTTAAACGTGGTGACTGAGCACAAACGTATTGTGAAGCAAAAGACAACTTTGTACAAAATTTTAAAGAGCAAGAGAAGTTTTCAAGAAATTCCTTGTTTAGGGCAGCTCCCCCCGCCGCCCACTGTCCTGCCGACACTCCCCAGGTCTGGCATCTGGCTCCTTCTCTCCCCTGCCACGTGATGCCTGGGTTGACAAGTGTCCCAGGCAACGAGGGAGCCACGCCCACCCAGGGAAGTACTAGCAAACCTTTGACATCCAGGGAGAAGGGGGTCCGTCCCTCAATCTGCCTCCAGCCTCACTATCCCATGGATCTGCCTCAGCAGGGCTCCGTAGACAGAAATGAGAGAAACCCCTTTTCCAGCACCTTGCACTGCCCTGTGGCCCAAATAGCTTGGCTTTGATCTTGCTGTGACTGAGGGGAACAGCGGCTTGCCCACCCTCACTCTGCCAGGGACCACTATTGGCCGGGCGTCCTGTTCATTGGTGAAGAGTCAGGACCAACTCCAGTGTTTGCAGGAGGTGGAGGTCTGGTGTGGGAGGTCGAGTCATGCTGGGAAAGTCTGGGTGCAGGACGGAGCAGATGAGCAGGTGCCCTGCTCACAGACCTCACCTGGTTTTGTACTGGCCTTATTTGTGAGTCCAGGAGATGCCCTTTGGAGACCCCCAGAAAGAGGGGGGAATGTGCAGTTTGTGGAAGGGGCAAAGTGGGCTGAATATGGGGGGAGACTGGCAGGAGACTCAAAGCCACTTTACTCTTCTCGTTCTACCTTTTGTCCACACAGGCACTTGAGGTCTGCAAACTCTGGTTTCATTTGTCCCTCCCCAGGTCCCTAGGGGCTCCTGGCAGTTGTAATGGAGTGTTTTTAAATGTTTCAAAACTCTAATGGAAATCATAATACATCTGTTTTCTGCCTTTTGCATGCCCAGTTGTGGATGTGTTTGATTAATAAATCATGGGGAAATGAATTAATTATTCCTTAATGATCAGTCTCCTTGGCGGACAGCAGATTTCAAGACAGGGAGACGGGGGGTGGTGGATAATAACAAAGAAGGGTCTTGATGTTGAGTAGGTTGAGAAGGAACAGATCAGAGGCTCCTTAGGGTTCTTTCCAAGCCCACAGACCTTCCGGGAAAAGGCTGCCCGGTGTAGAGCTGCCAGAGACTGGGGGTTCCAGTGGTGTAGGGGGAGTGATGGAGGACAGGGGTTGGGGGAGACAGTCCCTGCCCATTCAGGGAGTTAGTAGGTCAAGAGCAAGATTTGGTATGTGTGTGAGTTGCCCGAGGGAGACCCTGATCTTTCTTCCGAGGCTGCTATGCCCAAGGCCGATATTCAAAAACACTGGAAAAAACCCAGGATCCAGAGGCTTCACAGAATACAGCCGTTCAGCCCAGCGGGACTCCAACTGCAGTTTGCATCAGAGTCCCAGGGAGGACTTTTTGCAACACAGACAAAATGGGCCCAATCCCCAGAGTTCCTGATTCAGAAGGTCTGGGGTGAGACCAAATGTCAAACCGGGTCCCAGGTGCTGCTGCCGCTGCTGGTCCCAGGACCCCACTTTGAGAAATGCTCTCCCCCACTCACTCTCTCTTCCATGGCTCTTCTTTCCTGTCACCCTTCCCCACCCCAGCCTTTCTCCCACTGTCTCACTCCCTCTGGGCCTCTCCCCTCCTCCCCTGGACTCTTCTCCCTCCTCTACCCTCCTTTGTTCCTACACCAACTCCCCCCACCCCGCAGCCTCCCCAACCCGGTGTTCTTCCTGAGCCATGGGGAACTTGAGTCTCTTGAAAACCAAAATGGGTACGAGGCCAGAGGAACAACCAGTCCATCCCCCTGGCTGCTGGGGGACATGAGTCGCAGGTGATTGGGGACAGGATGGGCTGGCCAGGACACGAAGTTCCCCACAGCTGATAGAGCTGCCTGGGGCTGGCACAGCCTGGGGCCAGGACACTGTGTGATGGGGCAAGGTCTGCTCTCCAGTACCCAGGGGAGACGGAGGAGATGGGACACCTGGGGACAACTGGAGGGCAGCCTCTAGGCTCCCAGTTCAACATCAGGGATCCTCCCAGTGACAGTTCTCAGACTTGAGCACAGGTGCATCAGAATCCCCCTGGGAGGGCTTGGTGAACGTGGTTGCTCTCACTCTGTAGGTCTGGAATAGGAACCCCTGGCTCAAGGCAGGTGAACCGGGATGAGCTGGTCCCCCAACAAGGGCCGGACATTTTGCTCTTCTAACAATTTCCCAGGCGATGTGGACACTGCTAGTCCCTGGGCTGCACTTGGAGAATGGCTGTGTCATTGTTCCCAGGTGGCCGTGAAGACATGGGCCTGGCGTCCCAGACCACGAGAGGTGCTGAGCAGGGACCAGAGCTCAGACGCTGGTGGGCTCTTGTGGGGAGGTAGATGTGTACTTGGGAACTGGGGCCCCGAGTCTGAGATGGATGGGGGCCAGGAGGGCCAGCCAGAAAGGCAGGGTCGGGATGAGAGGACGTCAGCCTGAGGCTGTGTGTGCTGGGCACGGGACCCTGGGTATACCCTCCAGAGGGCCTCTGCCCTTGGCCTTGGGCTGGAAGGGAAGCTGGTGAAAAAGAAAATGGCTGCCTAGTGGCTGGTGCTAACGTGGGAGCAGTCGGCTTGGAGAAGGAGGAGAAACGAGGAAGCAAAGACACGGAGACACTTGTCACCTGAGTGCTTGTATTTGGGGAGCAGACGGAGGCCCAAAGTGCATCCAAGCTGTTAAGCCTGTGGGACTCTGTACTCACACAACCCAAGTCTACACCAGATGCTTCCAAGTGATAAGACATGGTCCCCAACATCACACACGGCCTCCCCTCTTCCCTGGCCCTCCCCCAACCTTGCCTCATCTGTCTTACGACTGGTTTTTCTCAAGAACAAGCAGAGGTTACAGCAGAACGAGCCAGCACACGTATAATCAGCATCTGTTACCAGGCTGAGGCTGTTTGTCTAAGGTTCTCAAATCGTCAGGAGTCCAAAATGGACAGCTCTGTGTCTTGATTTCTACCAAGGAGAAGTGATGCTCTCAAAGGTATCTGCCCATTCGGGAGGATGTGGGGGTTCTCCGGAGGCCAGTGCCGCATCTCCTTTGATCCTTGTGACTAGGATGTCATTATCATTACGGCCTCCCAGGTGAGGATGACCTAGAAGGTCGCTCAGCCCATCGGCGGCTGAGCCAACTGAGTCCGGGTCAGGGAAAAAGTCCAGCTGCCTTCCCAGGGGACAGACAGGAGGAGGGGCCATGGAGATGGTTCTGGAGAGCCCTGCAGGAGAACTTTTGGGAAGATGAGCCCCGCTCCAGGTGGCCCCGCCCACTGAAACTCGGCTCCTCCTGCTTCCTCCTCCCCTCTGCCCAGCCTTGCCTTGCGGGATGGACACTCAGAGCTCACGGCTCTGGCATCTGAGGAGACATGGAGCAGGATGGAGACCTGGGAGGTCAGGATCACATTCCTGGGCACGCAGCACAGTCACGTCGAGGCCCTGGGCACAATGGCTGGTGACTCACGCTCACACGAGTGTGTCTCACCTCCTCTGGCCTCTGCCCAGCTGGCTTGCTTGCTTGCTTGCTTGCCCTGCCCAAGGCTCAGCAGGGCTCTGGGGAAGCCAGTCAGAGGTTTACGGAGGGGTAAGAGGGCTTGACTGGCAGCCCAGACCCCTGGACGCCAGGGCTCCTATCCCACATTGGTAACATGGGACCCTTCTTTCTATACTAATGTTCACACCTCAAGGAAGAGGAAGGTTTCCTCATGGCGTGGGAGCCGCCAAGAAGTGTCCAGTTGGGAAAAGTCAATAGTATTACACGTGCGGGTGTTCAAGGAGCCTTCTGGAGTAGGAGGGAAATCTTCCTTCTTCATGGCTTATCTGGAATGTTCATCCATGATGTCTGTCAGGTTTCTGAGCCCAGCCTAAGCTCTGAGAGGCTGGGATGGAGGCTGAGCACGAAACTTCCGGAAGATTCCATGGTGTCAGCGTAGGCCCCGTCCTGTCTCCATCCACTGGTCTCTGTGTGTTCCTTTCAAGGAGGTGCTGTGCCCAGCGTTGAGTTCCGGGACTTGCACGGAAGCAGGTTCAGCTCTTGAGACAAGGGTGCTGTGAAGCCGGGACTTTGAGAATTCCTAGAGACTGTGTAGGTTCAGAAATATGTCATGTCACGGTGAAGCCAGAGGCCAAATCTACTTCTGTATCCAGAGAACTACCTCACACCCCAAAACATCTGAGGCAGCTTATAGAGAACACGTACACTTTTTTTTTTTGAGGTTAAATATAAATAAAAAGTACAAAATTAGACAGGGGAAATATAAGTTATCGAGGCAGGCGAAGCACTGGGGACAAGCGCAGGCAGGTCTGCTTAGCCTCTGGAAGCAAGCTGAAAGGTGACCATCACAGGTAACCAGGGCCGGGCTGCGTTTGACTGGATGCAGTCGAGTAAGATAAACATAGGGTCCCGCTCGTGGGATCAAGAAGTGAATAGCACATGGACAGCACGCAGGAGCTCACTCACCTCCAGAAAATCACCCGGAGGAGGGCTTCCCTTGACTAAAAGCTTGATAGGAGCCCCTGGCAGTGTGGCTGTGCAAACGGGCAGGGTCGCACGAATCATAAACAGTGTCCGGCCCCGAGGAGGGCAGCCACCGGTCCGTGGCTTACCCTGTGCTTTGCTTTTGCAACTGCATGTTCTAGTACGCCCCGTGGGTGCTCCGGACCGCCCCGAGAGATGGACGAGGCAGAGCCCTGCAGGGGCTCGCACGGCCTGTCCCCAGAGCCGGAGAGGGAAAGCAGCAATAACACAGCGTGGTGTGTGCCTGCAGGAGACCCCATTTGGACTTCCCCGACTGTTAGTCTTTAATGGGACATTGGCAAGAGGAGCAGTAGGGGACGGGACTTCTCAGGGCATCGAAGCCCCCGACAAGCTTGCTTCCATCAGAATGCCCAGGGCAAGGACTTCTCAGGCTGTCCTGGAGCACCTGGGATGGTGCAGGGATGGTGCAGGGGCGCTGGACTCTTGATGGAGACCGGAACCTTCCAGAAGCCCAGCCTTCATGCCACGCATGGGCATCCTAGCAGGTGCTTTGGAAGCCTCTGCCTCGCAGCCTCTGCTTCCTCCTGGATACAAGGAAAGGATGTGTGGCCAAGAGTGGCATCTTCCCGCTCTGACGCTCCTCCGTCCGACGGGACCTGCGATGAATAAATGAGGATGGAATGGGTCAGCCCGAGATTTGAATATGTCATTTCAAACCTGTATGCGGTGCTTGGAGCCCACGGGACTTAGGTTTGAATTCTAGCCCTGCCTCTTGATAGCGCTGTCTCTGTGGGCTAGTTGTGAACTGTTCTAATTCAGTCTGCTCCGTCTGTGAAATGGGCGCTTGAATCCCTGAGACGTGAGCATCGCATCAGTGATTGGCTGGTAAATACCGAGACACTCATCCCTCTCCTCACCCTTCCCTGCAGGCAGAGCTAACAGCTGTCCCGGGGCTCCGGATGTCCACCCCCATGTCCACCTGGAGAGGACAGACTCCGTCTCCTCTGACTCCTCACCTCCCCTTACCATCCTGCTCGATCTTCTGGATCCCCAACTCTGAGAGAAATCTTACTGCCAGCCAGGGAGGCCAGCACAGCCTTACTCCTGTCATATCTCCCCCAGATACACTGAAGATGGATCTGCGCTGGTCCCTTCGAACATCTCAGCCGCCACTGGGCCCATTTTGTCCCCACCATGTAGTGGCAAGAGCTCATGGCCAAGTCCAATCAACTCTCCTCAGGCTACAGTCATCTTGACGGGTCTCAGGCATTCCACGGTCAGTCTCCTACTCTTGGCATCCTGTCATCCTTCATCCTGCTTGTCACCGGCAAGGTGTCACTCCCTTATTACTACTGGGGACTACTCTGTGGGTTTCCCAACCCACCTTCCTTCTCCCGCTGCCCCCCAAAGTGGGCATGGCTCGGGGTTCTGAGTTTGGTTCCCGTGGGAAGTAACCATGGCCAGGTCAGAGGTTCTGTAAGATGCCGGAGAGGAAAGAAAAGGCATTGCAGGCCATATGGCCTTTGCTGGAATGACTGGGCTCTGTCATCACGGCACACGAGTGACTGTGCCTGGCTGTGTTGCAGGGCAGCTCAGCTTACAAAGTGGGAGAAGGGCCAGATTTGGCTCGAAGCTGGAGTGTGGCCCCCCACCCACTTGGTGGAAAGCGTATGGACCATATGGGCAGGTAGACCCCATTTCACAATCTGCGCCCCTCCCTCGCTGGTTCCATTATGTCGGACAAGTTACTTAGACTCTGTGGCTGTTGATATCTTCATCTGTAAGGGGGATTAATCATTGATAATAATTGATAATCAGTATCAATTATTGATAATCCTGATGCTTTCGGCGGTGCTGTTGGTAGGGGAGTTGGGTCCCATGTGGTGCCTCCTTCAGAAGCTTAGGCTCTCGTCCTCCTCCCTTCCTTCTAGTCCCTACTCCCCCACGCCCCGTTTTCCTCCCCTTACCACTGCCTCCAGTCTGTACAATCCCAGCCACACTTCGTCTCCTACCCCTACCTCCAACTCCATCCCTGATCTCCCTTCTGAGTTTAAAATCTGCACATTCCACGCCAACTGGGCAGTCTGCTTTAACCCCTGCATCCGTGCAAAGGAAGACGCATCACCATCGTGAGCAAACCTGTGCTGACCCCCGATCTCTCTCACCCCCCTCCCCTGCACTCACGTCAGGGCTCTCTGAAAACCTCTGACACCTCTCTCGGCTGCAGGAGACCAGGAGGGACCGTCCGCTTGTGCTGTCTTTGTCTCCTCTGCTTTCCATGGGCCTCCGTTCCTGTCCCTGTCCCTGTCTCACTACCCGCCTGCTGAGCTTCCCTAGTGGATTCCCCGCCCCCCGCCTCCCTACACCTGCTGCCACAGGCAGAGCCCCACCACGTCCCTCTGCAGTCCCTGAAGTCTCCTCCCCACTTTCCAACATCCCAGTGCTCATCTGGCTTCCAGTGTCCGCTGGTGAACACCCCCGATCCAGTCGCAGGTGCCCGCCTGCTCTTTCCGGAATATTCTTTCATCTGTTTTCTTTTGGCAGTCCTTCCCTCCCGCTCTCCCCAAGTGCCGTCTCTGCCTGTCACGTTCCTTCCTGCGCCTCGGGACCCAGGCCAGATGTCTGAAGTCACACATGGCCCCCCTCCCCTCCCCACCAGCAGGATCTCTTCTTCCTCCACTGGGCCCTCAGAGCCCAGTGCGAGACGGCACTTATCTCCGGCACGCATTTTCCATGTACTTTCCCAGAGTGTTGTGTACTTGCCTTATCGCTCCCTCTAGATTAAACGTTCCTCTAGGGATTCGAGAAATGCTGGGCCCTCCACACAGCCCCAGCACCGCGTCTGCACGTGTACTGGGTCAGCCTAGCTGGCGTGCTCACCCTGAGCTGACCTGCCAACCCCACCGGCCCCTCTGTGGGCACAGGGGGTGTCTGCACATGGGGAAAAAGTCAATGGTGAGAAACAGGTTTCACTTTCCCGGGCTCGGGGGTGTGAGCCTTCTCTGCCTTTGGGACTTTGGTCACTGCAGAGGGGGTGAATGGGTGTGTGTTTCTGTGAGTGTGTATTTCTGGTAGGTGCGTGACAGGTGTGAGGATGCGTGTGTGTGTGTGTGTGTGTGTTTCAGAGGAGGCTGTAGCCGGACACCCTCTAGTAAAAGGATCAGAGTCCTCACTTGACTTTGCCTGGGGGGTTATCTCTATCTACAAGAAAGGCCTAGCAGGTGGAACAAGGAGCAAACAGATCTTACGAAAATGTAGTGACTGAGTGATAAAATCAGATGGTGGGTTGTCTTGCTTGGTACACAAGGCACTCATTCTGAAACTCCTGGGGGGGCCTGACCCAAGTTCTGTAACTGGCCTTGTGCCAGGGATGCTACCCACTTAGCTTGGGGAGGGGCGGGGGTGTTCTAGCAAACTTACTGTCCTGAGACTGAAGGATGAGCTTGGAAGGATGAGATCCGGCCCTGAATTAAGGGGGAGGGGGGCTCATGCTCTTTCTTTTGACTCTGCTCCGAGAATGGGAGAACTGGCAGAGTCAGTTAGAAGCTACCCATAAATGGTAGATGTGGTTGGAGATCATGCCCAGGCCAAAGGTCATAAAATGTAAGGGGATCGAGATGAGTCATTTTCAGAAATGCAGTTGAGCATCAGAATTCGTGTTCACAGGAAGCCTTCCGTGAAAGTTCAGTTGATCGAACTGCGGGAAACCCCACTATTCTAGGAGGGTATATGTGTGTCGTGGGTGGGTAGAGCTGCTGGATTCCTACCTGCTTGCCATCTCCCACCCCAGCCGCTGAGGGGCCCTTCCGAGAGCCTGGCTAGAACCTTCCAAGACCAAATCTCCTGCTCTACAGAGAAGTAATGTGACTTGCCCAAGGTCATCTGGGGGGTGGGGAGCCCCCCAAAAGTGGGTAGGTCCCAGCCCACACTGATTTGTTACTCTGGGCCAGACTCAGGCATTGCAGGAGACAGAGGGACCCAGGGAGGCTGGCTCTGAGGTTCCCATTGAACATGGAGTTTGAGAACTGGAAAGAAGAAAGTGACATTTGCATGACTGTATTTAATGGAGAAGACAGTGGATCTCGAGCTTCTGAAGCCCCCTTGATCCTGAACAAAACACTGGGTTCTGGGGGGAGACTCATTTCTCTCATACTTACTGAAAATTTTTAATGCCATACCCTGTCTTAAGATGTGATCATAACGCTTTAAGGATATCTGTCTTGGAGAAAGGTCTTACCCCTCTGTAAGTCGCCAGCCACCTGCACCATGAGAGAGTGTCGGTGGAGTGTCCCTTGTCTCATTTAATTGTCACTCTTGGGTTCCGTACACACATTAACCCACTTAGCTGTGCAACATCTTTACGAGGTAGGAGCTAATCTGATCATCATCTCTGAAGTAAGGTGAAGTAGATGGTCATTAGCACCATCTCCATTTTACAGGTTTGGAAAGTAGGGCATGGGGACAGGAGGTAGCTCGCTCCAGGACGCATAGTTAGCAAGGAACAAAGCTGGATTCAAACCAGTCTGGGTCTTGGCCCATGCTCGTCACCACTGGGCTATTGAGCCTCTTTCTATTCAATGAGGGAAGGATATAAAGGGCAAGGAGCCTCACACGAGGGACCCCCTGTTGTTTGGGTAAGTGGCTTAGCTCCCCGATCTTGACCTGGTCCTCATCACCCTCGTGACCATGATCATTATCATCACCATCATCCGTGCCATGGCCAGAGTAGTCTTTTGGAAACATAGATCCAAAACCTTGGTAAGCTCCCACCCTTGCTTACATCTCTTTAATAACTTCTTACTGTTCTGAAGATAATGACAAAATTCCAACCCCAGGACCTTTGCTCAAGCCATTGCCTCTTCGAAAGACTCCACTTTCTGGGTCAGCTTCTCAGTTGACTGTTCCCAGGAAGTGATGGTCCTCTTCTTCCTAGTCCTCACCTGACTCTTATCGTGCCTCCACGAGTGAGACTATTTGATTACTCTCTATGTCTCACTAGATGGGAAACCCCTTGAGGGTAGAGACCTGTGCACCTTACCCTTCACTACATCCCTAGTGCCTTGCCTGGTGCCTGGCGTGCCTTCGGAATGAGCCAATAGATTGGGGGTTCCTTCTTGATTTGAGGTATAAGCTGACTCCTTCACCACCAGTTTCAGGTGCACCAAGTACCAGGTACTCTCAGTGGGGACTCTGGGTCAGTTTATGCATCCTCTATTATCTGTTTGGTAAGGACATGTGACCTTTGTAAAAACCACATCGTGTGCAAAGAGCCTCCTCCTTCCATTCCCTCTTTTTAGGCCATGGCAACAACAAAGGCAGGTACTATTATCCCTGTTTCACAGATGAGAAGACCGAGGCTTGGAGCAGGTTGCAATCTGGCCAGTGTCACCCAGCGAACCAGTGGTGACACTTGGAGCAGGACCCAGGCCCTCAGACTTCCCATCGCCTTTCCTTTCGTCTGCCGGGACCAGATTTTACCCCCCACCTCCGGAAACCTCGTCAAACTGCTGCTCTGATCTCTTCATTCCAAGGGTCAGATGGAATCCCCCAGAAGAGACACGGGAATTACTACCTCCTCCTTCCAACCCAGCCATGACCTTTATCCTCTCAGCCAGTGCTGGAAAGGGAGTGCCCGGCTATGCCAGGTTCCTGGCCACCATGGGGGAGGGGGGAGGAGATGACAATTGTCAGCCCCAGCGGGACTCCTGTCTCAGTCTCCTGGGGAGAGCTGCCCATAACGCAGGGCTGTGGGGCCCAGACCAGCTCTCTCCTGTGTGCTTCATGTCCCTGTGAAAAATCTTACAATTATCTGCGTCCTTGGGTGCATGCAGTCAACCAAGCTGCTGGCCTGGCTGGGAGGGGCAGCTGGGCCCAGGGAAAGGTCTGCCATGGTCTCCTGACTTCATGGTCTCTTGACTCCCAGGCCGGCTGTGGCTGGGGTGGTGAGGAGGGGGGTGGTGGCGTGGAGTGTGTGCGAGGAGGGTGGGGTGGGGGCAGTGCTGGAGAGGAGTCAGGTGGTGCTGGGAGGGAATGTGGAGGCAGGTACCCCCTCTGTGGTGCATGTCCCCTCCACAGGTGCAGAGAGGAAGCAAGGGAGAAGGGCTGCTCTGGACGGTTCTCTGCCATAGTCTCGTCTGCACGACCTCCCTCCTTGCGAGGGCACAGCCAACCATCGGGGAGCTTTCCATCCTCTCCCAGGGCTCACGTCTTCCCCCTCACTCCCAAGCTGGATTCTTGCCAACAGAGAATCAGGATGGGCTCCTTTCTCCCCAAGTCCTGAGCGGAAGGGGCAACTTCCCGTTTTGCCTGGCAGGACCACTCCTGGCATATTGGACGTGGAGGGGGCCATGGAGACCCTCTTTCTAGTCTCCATAAGTTTGAAGGGCCCCCAGGGAGGGGACACCTGTGGCCAGCACAGGTGCAGCAGAAACCCAGATGGACAGAACCCCCACTCCACCGGGCAGGCCTCGGGGCACTCACCTCGTCCCCGCTGGGGTGCTCCGTGTGGGAGTGGCAGCGTGTCCCCGTGCCTCCAACAGCCCCAGGTACAGAGTCAGGTCGCCATAGGGCTTGCGTCCCTCCTCCTCTGCCATGGCCAAACTACAAGCTCAGTTTCTCAAGAGGTTCCTCGATGTTGAAGGAGTACCAGCTGATCCAGAGCACGAGGCTGAAAGCCAGGATCAGTGCCCCTGTGTAGACCAAGAAGTCCCAGTAGTCGAGGGAGGCGAAGATACCCAGCAGCAGAAGGACCAGACCCACCGCATCGATCAGGAGGGCCAGGACAAGGAGGAAGGCACAGCGCCCCAGGTTGCATCTTGCCCATCGCCTCCCCAGGAGCATTGCCCGGGAGCTGCAGGAGGAGCCCCGCTGCACTCCCGGGGCTGATTTGCATGGGCGGGCTGTGGTTCTGCCTCCCGCTGCCCTCGCTGGCTGGCTCGTGGCTGGGTGTGAGCGAACGAGGGAGCCGTCAGGCTGTCTGGATACACAAGGAAGTCCACGTGGGTCTGCCCTTATGAGCACTGCGGCCCTGGGGCAGGGTGTTCCTTAACTGCTTCATGACTCAGGAATGAATGGTTGACCCGAACAGCCTGACATCGCTGGTAATGGACCTGGTCATGGCTGGGCCAACCCAGTTACAATGTGGCAAGGGGAGGAGTTGGGTGCCCCCCAAGGGATTTTCGGTGCCATTGAGGGGCGGTCTGGTGCCTTGTCCTTGGACTCCCGAGTCCTGGGCACGTCCCTGCAGGTTTCTCCATCTCCTGTGGTGGGGCGGGATTTTCGTCCCCCTCACTGCTCTGCCTAACTCTTCCTGGTGCAGAAGGGAGGTTTTTAGATAAAGGATAGGGAAGGGAGTTTGTTGACATAAATAGATTTTGAAATTGTGCCGTGAGAATTGGTCAGTGTTAGAGACCGAACAGACAGCCAGGGAAGGTGGGGTTGTCTTGTGGATTTCTGCACTCTGACGACCTGGGGACCCAGCTTCCTGCATGGGGAGGCTCACCCCAGAGATTAAAGTGACTGAGAAGACAGACACGGGGAGAAGTTGGGGACGCTCTGGCCTCTGGCTGCAGAAGACTGGGCGTGGACCGACAGGCTGCTTCAGGCACAAGTCAAGGAAGGTCTACCTGGTTCTCTGCTCTTTTCCAGACCCTCGGACTTGACGTTTGCCTCCTGTCTCGGGGACTCTGCTCACATCCCTGAGGGCTTATGTATAACACGGTGGTCTTGTCCCTGTGGCCGCTCACAGGGTATGTCCCCAGTTTGCTGTGGCATCTTGACCTGTGCACCGAGCCTCTCTGGGACTCGGTTTCCCCACACAAGTGAGAGGAGCAGTTTCCACTCTTTCACCTTTCCGGGTGGGTGAGAATAAACTAGTGGCTCCAACTTTGTTTCCTAGTGCAAAATGGGCCAGGATGGGTGAGAAGCTTTCAGGAAGAAAGTCCTGGGGGGGTGCATTATGTGTAATAGGTTTTATTTATTTATTTGAGAGAGAGAGAGAGAGAGCATGTGAGTGGGGGGAGGGGAGAGGGAGAGGGAGAATCCTCAATCAGACTCCACGCTCAGCGCAGACCCCAATGAAGGGCTCGATCCCGTGATCCTGAGATCATGACCTGAGCCAAAACCAAGAGTCGGATGCTCAATGGACTGAGTCACCCAGGTGCCCATGTGTTACAGACTTCAGGATCCGAAATACCCAGAGACTTGACTCAAGCCAAGGAGCCACTCTGGAGCATCTCCAAGTGAGAAGCAGCTGAGGCCAATCTCCCAGCCACTGTTGGTTTCCTTTCCTGGGTATATCCTGCTAAGCAGTTAGCTATCGATACAGGAGCACCTCCCAGTGCTGGAGAAACTGACGCCCCCCTCCCCCTCCATCCCCTGCCACCTGCTTTGACGAGGAGAGCGTCCTGGGAAGAAGAGCTGGTGGACAGTAGTGGCCCCACAGTGGCTGTGTAGGGCCGCAGGCCTGACCAGCAGGCTCCCAGGTGCCTTTGCAGAGTGCTGCATGCCTGTGAACAATCTGACTGGGAAATTCCGAGCGGTTGATCACTGCACTCCCCTCCGACATCAGAGGACAGGTCCGAGAGAAGCCAGCCCGGCCTCACTCGGCCCGCGCCCCACTCTGCATCCCAGAAAAACACGTGTTCTTCGGGTACTAGGCCTCCTTTTTATTTCTACTATTTTCACATGCACGTGCACACACACACATACACATGTGTGCGCACACGCTTCCGGCTGAAGAAACTCTGACACATTCACCAGCAAAAGGAACAAAATCCAAACCAGAGCTCCTCACCACCCACTTGGCACTCACCCTCCAGAGCCACAAATACCCCTTTCCTGTCTTCTGGAAACGGGCCACATTGCACACCCAGTTCTGCAGCCTGCCTTCTCTCCTTGCACCGTGTGGCCGTTCTTCCGTGGGGCGAACGTGGGCCCTGGAAGAACCCCGATGCCCCCAGCCCATGGTCCTTCCTGCTCCTGTTTCCCAGTGCCCCATTTCCTGCGTGTGAGGCCCTCTGATGTTTACACAGCTGGGACAGATGCGGGGTGGTGGGTGGAAAGCCAGGTGAGACTGGAGCCCTGGAGTGGGACCGCTGGAAGAGAAGGTGGGGATGGGAGGAGCCAGCAGAGCGTGGCTGGCTGTGGGGACACAGAGAGTGCCAGGGGGAGCCCAGGCCAGGGGCAGGTGGCGAGTAGGAACCCTCAGTTGACTGGATACGGCACAGCTTGGGGGGCTCAGTAGGAACAAGGACTCCAGCCCCTTTTCCTCCCACACAGAGCTTTCCCGACCTCTCCCCTCATCAGGGGGGAGCAGCCACTATGGGAAATCACCATGTGATGTTCCCGGGGCTGCTCTGACAGAGAACCCCAAGCTGGGAGCTCCAGCCTCAGAAATGGCGGCCAGAAGTCCGAGATCTTGGTGAGAGCAGGGTGGGTTCCTTCTGAGGGCTGGGAGGGAGACTCCATTCCCTGTCCTTCTGCTTGCTTTTGGGGGGGGTTTCCTGGCAATCTCGGGAATCCCTTGCCTGGTGGGTACATCGCCTTCCCTTTCAAGCATCATTCTTCTGTGTGCCTATCTATGCGTCCAGATGTCCCCTTTCTGTAAGGACCCCAATTATATAGGATGAAGGGTGCATTCTACTGCAGTTTGACCCCTCTTAGCTAATTGCATCTGTGACAACCCTGTTTCCAAATCCGGTCACATTCTGGGGTATTAGGGGTTAGGATGTCAACACATGAATTCAGGGGGGACATAATTCAATCATTGACAATAGCTAATAAGCTTGTTTGTTTTTGGACATCCTTTGACTTTAGCTGTAGTGTAGATAACGATTGAGACTTGAAAACAGAGCTTTCCGAAACAGACGTAATTACGAAGTTGGCACCCCATTAGAGGTGGCCCACCATGCCGCCAGGCAACCAGAAGGAATGAGATGGTCCTGACTGTTCCTATGTCATTGGGAGAGAAGCTGAGGAGGCCCTGCTAGGCTCTGGCTGGCTGCCCCCCTTGTCCACTAAAGCAAGGAGCTCGTCCTCTGCAAATGGGTAACCCTGAGTGACCCCAACACACTTAGAAGCCTCAACCGAAGTGGGATTTAAATTAGACCAGGGCAACTGAGCACCTACTCTGTGTCAGGCAGCTGGGGATAGGATCTGGTACAGAACCTGACACGACAGAGTTAACAGTCTAAGGAGGGAGACATGACGAATGACGAATAATAATTAATTAATATATGACGAATAACAATTAACTATTTTATGTATGCTTTAATGTCTGGAGGTGATACGGACAATGTAAAGATTTACAAGAACATGGGTTAACAATCGGTTAAGCGTTGGACTTTTGGTCTTGGCTCAGGTCACGATCTCAGCGTCTTGAGATCAAGCCCCGTATGGGGCTCCGTGCTCGGTGGGAGGTCTGCTTCTCGCCATCTCCTTGGCCCCTCCCCCCCCAAATAAAATAAATAAAATCTTAACAAGAATTACAAAAATGGGGAAACGTAGGACAGCTGGCATGTGTGATGCCTTCCAAACCATGAGCACTGCGTGGAGGGCACAGCTGGAAACCCAGCCCCTTGGTGCCTCCACTTCTAAGACTTCTCTGGCTGCCAGGGCTGCCACTGCCCCTGGGGCTCAGAGGGGTGAGTCTTCCTGCTGCTGCCTCACAGATCGGCCTCATCTTGGCGACTGGCATCTTGTCACTCCCATGGAAAGCCACGATCTGTCATCTTCCTGTGATGTCACCAGGATGACAGACAGTGTCTCTGTTACCTGGATTCTAAAGGGCGGTCTGAGACTGAGAGACCAGGGACAGGCCAGCCAGGTGCTCAGCTGACCCAGTGTCACAGTTCCCGGGCCTGTCTCTTTGAATGACCAAGTCCCAGTCACCCGCTGAGTGTCAGGGCTCAGTTTTGGGCGGGTGTAGCCTCACACCAGCCTGTGCTACTCACTAGCTGTGTACCCTTGGGCAAGTCACTTGCCCTCTCTGTGCCTTCAACTCCTCATTGCAAAATAATCCCCATTTCTCAGGGTTACTGGAAAAATTATGTGAGTTGTAGATGTAAAGGACTTAGCACCAGCACACTGTAACAGGAAGTGTTACTGTTGTGGTTGTCACTGGTGTCTTTACATTCTTTCTGCCCTGATGCATCTGTAGGAAAACCCCAGATTGGAAGGGATCCACCATCAACCCTCTTGCACGAGCATCTCTTTCTTTTATCGATCTTGGCTTCACCTGGTTGCAGCTCCCTGCCCTCCTGAGTCCCCTGACAACCACTGAGTCCAGTGTGGACACACCAAGCCCTCTCTCCAGCCTTGATGGGCACAGAGCCAGCGGTGGTGGGTCCCTTCTTTCCATGAAATGCCCTTCCAGTACCCAGACTCTCATCTTTATCTGCACCGTTCTCAATTCTGTCAACTTCCCCTACTCCCAGAATCAGGTGTGTATCATTTATGCGCCACGTCCAGGATTTGGCCATAGCTGGGGTCTGCTTCTATTATAGATTATGTTAATTTGTTAATGTGTTGTTACAGCAACTTGTTAAATTTTTTGGATTTTTTTTTTTAACTTCAATTCATTACTGTCAGCCTCAGTGGAAAACTGTCACTCACAACAGACAGAAGGTATTCTAGAATGCATACACTGAAAAGAAAACACTGTAATTAAACTAGACCAGAGATCCTCAAACATTTTGGACTTTGTGGGCTATAAGTTCTCTGTTACAACAGCTCAGTTTTGCCGTCGTAGCAGAAGAGCCATAAACAATATATAAATGAATGGTGCGGCTGTGTTCTAATAAAACTTTATAAAACCAGGCAGTGGGCCGAGCTTATCAACTCCTGCAAAACTGAGGTCGCTGAAACCTGACACCTGTACTTTTTTTTTGTCAGATAAAGGCCTGAGATTCACATGTTTCAGAGGGGATAAATGCAGTGTTCTCTCAGGCTGGAGCCTAGGGTCAGTGTTTTCAGAACTATATTCCCGCTTGCCTTAGGCGTGTCTGACACTACTCACATCTCTTCATCCTTCCTCTGTTGGGCTACAAACTTGGACTTTAGAGACTTCCCTGGAGTGTACTGCCTGGGCTTCTAGAATCCATCTACCTACTACCCACAGGCTCAGCTCTCTCCCCTGGTCTTCCTATCTTATTCCTCACCAGGCTGGCCTAAACCCTCATCATTCCCATCCAGAGCTCAAGAGCCTCCCCCCACTGCCACTTCCCCCTGCTCATGACCTTCACTCTCGGCAGGCTGATGATGTAGCTCCCTATTTAGCAGAGAATTGTATTTCCATGCCTTTGTGTTGTACTTTTGTGTACATCGGGTGGGCCCATGTCCACATTGCCCTGTGCCTGCCCCAGTGTTGAGAGCAGTCAGGAGAGTCACCTACATTCACCCGGTAAGTAAGGAACAGCTATAGCGACAACCCGGTCCTGTGGGCTGGGATACACGAAATCCCTCTTTCCTGCTCCCAGTCCCCGTGCCAGCTCTCTCCCCAGCACCCGTGAGATCCAAGTTCGTTTCTTTCTTACTCCCGTTCAATTTTTATAATTTATTTTTAAGAATTTCATTGTGGCAAAATATACACAGCATACAACTTAGCATTTTAACTATTTTTTAATTTTATTTTTTAAAGATTTTTTAATTATTTGACAGACAGATCACAAGTAGGCAGAGAGGCAGGCAGAGAGAGAGGAGGAGGAGGCAGGCTCCCTGCTGAGCAGAGAGCCTGATGTGAGGCTCGATCCCAGGACCCTGAGACCATGACCCGATCTGAAGGCAGAGACTTTAACCACTGAGCCACCCAGGCACCCCCATTTTAACTATTTTTAAAGAGATTTTTATTTATGTACTTGAGAGAGAGAGAGAGAGCTGGGGGCAGAGGGAGAGGGACAAGCAGACTCCACACTGAGTGTGAGCCTGATCCAAGACTCGGTCTCGCGACCCTGAAATCATGACGTGGGCTGAAACCGAGTCAGACACTTAAGCGACTAAGCCACCCAGTCACCCTGCATTTTATTTTATTTTATTTTATTTTATTTTATTTTTCTTAAGATTTTAATTATTTGATAGAGAGAGACGACGAGAGAGGGAATACAAGCAGGGGGTTGGGAGAGGGAGAAGCAGGCTTCCCACCGGGCAGGGAGCCCGATTCGGGGCTCGATCCCAGGACCCCAGGATCATGACCTGAGCAGAAGGTAGATGCTTAACTGACTGAGCCATCCAGGTGCCCCGATTTTAACTTTTTACAATCTGGTGGCATTCAGTACTTTCACACTATTGTGCATCTCCGGAACTTTCTCACGTCCCCAGATGCAACTTTGTCCCCATGAGACACTGACTCTCCGTTCCCCTGTGGCCCTAGCCCCTGGCCACCACCGTTGTACTTTCTGTCTCTATCAATTTGCTTCCTCTGAGTATGTGTTATGTGTGGGGTCAGGCCCTGTTTAACCTGCTTGGCTCTGACTTATTTCACTGCATGGCATCCTCAAGTTTCATCCATATTGTAGAGTGTGCCGGAAGCTCCTTCCTTTTGAAGACTGGACATTATGCATATATACATCACGTTTTGTTTATCCGTCCACCTGTCACTGGATGCTTGGGTTGCCTCCACTTTTCGGCTATTGTGAATAATGCTGCTGTGAACATGGGCGTACAAATACCCATACAATGAATCCTTGCTTTCAGTTCTTTTGCGTATATACCTCAAGGTGAAGTTGCTGGGTAACATGTGACTGTGTTGAACTATTTGAGGACCTGCCATATCGCGCTCACCGGCGGCCGTACCGTCTTCCGTTCCCACCAGTGGCACACAAGGACTCCGATCTCCCAACACTTGTTTTCCGTTTTGACTAGGTTTTGGTTTTTTGATAATAGCCATCCTAATGGGTGAGGGGTGGGTTCCTATTTGGCTTGCTAATAGTACCTGGTACATTTATGGAGGTCACTTGTCAAGTTCTCCATTGTCCTCACTCGGCTGGGCATCCCTTCTAGCCTGGGAGCCATTCTGCCCTCTTTTTGTAACTCACAGTTGTAACTAACCCCCAGTGTTTATTGACTAGTGTTATGTCATAACACTGGGACTCGGAAAAGCTCAGTGTCTTACCAGAGTTTCTCCAGCTCTGCCATGATCCATTCCAAGTTCCCGTGTCTCTTTCCTCCCCCTCCTCCCTGTGTCTGAGGAAGCAATGCTCTCACAGCTCTCCCTTTCCAAAGCAAAATGCCTCCCTCCACAGTATCACCCAGGGAAAACAATCTCCTGCACTTCTCCCTGGTTTGTCCCCTGCACCCATTTGGTTTTGCTCTCCATTTCCACCAGCACTCAGCTCTGAGTGGATTGCTGGGCCCTCAGAGATGTCAGAGCTGTGAATCCCAAGACATCGCCACCGGGATATCTGCTGGGTTTGGTGCTAGAATCCTAACTTTCTGTCTCAATTCTTCTTGCCGTGATTTGCCTGCCTTGGGAGCAGTCGGCTGCAAAGCCTGTTTGCAGGGTGCTGGGGTTAAGCTGTACAGGGCTCAGCTGCCCAGGAACACTTCTTCTCCCAGCCAGGGACCAAGCTCCAGAGTCTCTGCTTGGGTGGGCCCGTGCCCAGGTCCTGCAACCACTTTGGACCTGCCCCTCTCCACTAGTGGGCTCTGCTGAGAACCAAGCTCAGCTCTCTTGGGCTGCTGAAGAAACTTTAGGTGCAGAGTCGGCTCTAAGTGACCAAGAGAAAGATAGTGCCTGCCTTCGAGGAGCTTAAGGTGGAGAGCGGGTGGAAGGGGTAGGGGCATGGGGAAGCGGATGCCCACCAGTCCTGTCAATTAATGTATAAATATGGCAGAGATCCGTGGTCCAAGATCAAGGACCCCCTTCCTATGAGAGCTTGAGAAAGAAGACATGGACCAAGGCTTCATTGAGGAACTGATGTTTGAGCTGAGAGCCAAAGGATGAGTAAGTGAGGGTCACTGAGGAGGGGTGAAGAGGAGGTGACAGCATTCCAGGAGAGGCAGGAGCATTTACACTAGCAGTCTAGTGGCAGGTGGCACTTGGTGGGGCTGGGACAGGAGGAGGAGAGGTGGTTAAAAATCACATTAACGTCTTCCTCCCAAGAGTGTCCGGGAGCTGTTGGAGAGTCCTAAGCAGAAGGCAAAACGATCCATATTTTTAAAAAGGTTTTATTTATTTATTTGAGAGAGCAAGCAAGCACAGAGGGAGAGTGAGAGGGAGAAACAGTCTCCCCACTGAGCAGGAGCCCGATGTGGGTCTCAATCCCAGGACCCTGACATCATGACGTGGGCTGAAGGCAGACGGTCAACCCACGAAGCCCCCCAGGCGTCCATATTTTTGAAAGAGCATTCTCGCTGCTGTGGGGAGAGCCGTATGGAGGGGACCAAGAATGGGCACCTGGCAAGCAGTAGGTGGGTTGCAGGAGACCAAGGAAGAGGTGGGGTTGGTGACAGTGGGGATGGAAATAAGTGGATCCACCTGAGACATAACCAGGGAGTGAAATCAACAGGACATGGTGATGGATTCAATGTAGGGATGCGGGAAAGCGAGGGGGTCATGGGTGGATACCAGATTTCTCTTTCATCAAACTGGATGCCCGTGGTGCCTCCTGAGATGGGATACACTGGAAGGGGGCCTGGCGAGGCTCAGCAATCATGATAGACAGGCTGGGAGCTCTAGCTCTGGTCAGGGACAGGGATTTGCAGGCCCACAGCAAGTTGGTGACGGAGACGCAAGTGTTGTCTTCTTGAGATAGAGCATGGTAAGACAAGAAGCCCTGGGATGGGTCCCAAGCGTCTCCCTGTTGAATGGCTGGATGGAGTAGAGTCAGCCAGCCAAGGAGACCAGAAAAGAACACTACAGAGATAAGGGGAAATCACAGGCTCATTCTATCTTGAATCCAATAGGAGAAAAATGTCTCAGAAGAGGTTAGATTGGTCCGTTGTGTTGAATGCTGTTGAAAGATCAAGTCGGCTAACGTATCTTCCCAGGGCTCAACCAGCAGGGCTGCTCCGCCAAAACGGCCTTGCTTTCCCCTCTCTCCTGCAATGCACCTGCTGATTGTCCTTTTGAGCCCATGGCTGCTGGCACTGCAGGCATGTGGACTCTCCCAGCGCTTTGACTCTTCTAAGCTTGGCCAGAGGAAGCTGGCATGGGAAGCTTTTACCTGTAGGATGCATGAGAACGAGGACCCAAAAGGTGCGAAGTCTACAGCGAGAACTGAAACCCAAAGACCCCATGAAGCCTGGCTCACAGGGGTCTGGTGCTGGCCTGGAGGGAAGGTCCGTGGGGAGCTGTGGGCTAATGCCCTAACTTGGTAGATTTGCAAAAAAACAAAAACAAAAACAAACAAACAAAACACTCCAGTATTTATTGTAGTTAACCTAAATTTAAATGTAAACACCCAGATGTGGGTACCATATTGGAAAGCGCCATCCATTTCTTCAGAGACTTGGACATTTCCCATTTGGCAGGTCCCAATGAGCCCTCTTAAGCTCCCTGGACCTCCAAAGAGGGTGCTGTGGTCTTAGGATCAAGAGACCCAGCTTCAAGGCTGATTCTGTCCCCTCTTAGCCATGGGACCAGTCCAGCCCTGCACCTTACACACTGCACTGGAACCCATGGGCTCTGAGAAGCTCCAGGGCTCTTCTCCAGGGATGATGTCTATGGGCAGGCAGATGGTTCCTGGAGGTAGAATATGGAGAAGATGAAGGAGGGAAGACTAGGGAACTGAGGGGACCAATGTCTTTGCTCAGATCCATCTGTAGGGACATCTACAGAGTGGGCTGTTGCCCACACGGCCAAGGGTGGGTCCTTCCAGGGCAAGAGACCCAGGGCTCAGAACACTTGGCCTCCTTGGTCTTGCACTGGGGTCTTTGGGACCTGCTCTCTCAAACCCACAAGGGATTGTGGAATTTCTCCTCCCAAGCCCTAAGAGAACGTATTGGTGCAGGAGAGGCCTGAATGAGTACACCAGGGACCTAACTAGTGGTGCAGTGCGGGGACACACAGTGAATTCTTCTGACACCGGTCAGTGTCAGTCCAGGGGCCATCCAGGGTGGGACGTGCTGTCTGGGGCTTGGCACAGGTGTCAACAGCAGCGGCCGACTTGGGTGGCATTCACCAAAGCCGGGGCTCGGGTACAGTCAGTGGGGCAGCTGGGGGTGACCGGCACAGCGGGATGGAGGGCTGAACAGGCATGAGGAGGAGGATCCTGGACAGGCGTGTGTTGTGAAGAAGAAGCCAGAGCAGGAGAGGGATGAGCGGAAGGAGAGGCTACAGGCCAACAGCATGACGCCCCCTCCCCACCAGGTCCCCTTGGGAAGGAGTTGGGGTGGGATTCACACCACCGTGGGGAGGAGAGCGGGGAGGCGAAGAGGAGGGGAAAGATGGCGTCTCCAACACCCACTGGGCTTCCCTCCTCAGAGGGGGCTCCCTCTGCTGGAATGTTCTCCCCACACCTTCCCCCAAGACTGCCTTCTCCTTCTTCAGGCCTTCCCACCTACCTCCCCGTTCCCCACCCTCTCCCTGCTCCCTGACTCTGTGGTCCGCATCGCTCTCTGACACCAGTCCGTTCATTTCTCATGTCCTTGTTCATGGCCCTCTGGGGTGGGGGGTTCTGTTCGGTTCACTCCTTCTCCCTGGCTCCCCGCTGGCGCGCAGAGTTCCCAAGGTGCTCACAGCTCAGAGTGGAATGGATGAATGCAACAATGTTGTCTTTCACCAGCCGCATGTGAAAGGGCTTTTGTAAGCCCTCCCAAGGCCCTTCCCAGGCGGCGTCTGTCTCCCATCTGGACCAGGCAGGCCTCTTCTGCAGCTACCTGTCTGGCCAAGAGGCGGCCACACCCGCCCCAGACTTTCTGCTCCCCAGCGCCCGCTTTCCGGGGAGCTCACCTCCCTCCCTTCCAACCTTTTGCTGGGCTGAACCTGACCGCGGCAGTCCTGGCCTTGGCTGGGGCTCGCACACTCGGCGCCTCTCATTAGTCTGGTTACGCTGCACTGTCTCCCGAAAGTGAACACACCCTCGCCCCAGGACTGGCAATTACAGCGGGCTCATTACACGGAGCTTCGGTTCCCTCTCCCAGTGAATGGGCACCAGGGGACAGCTTGGTGATCGTGCTCAGAATTATTCACTTGGGGTTCTTTCCTGAGTTTTATGAGGCTCTTACCCGGATTCTAAGTGCAAATGTGCACGTTGTGAATTAGTCTGGGACGAGGCTCCCTAACATTACGCTGATGCTGCTGGGAGAGCCCAGCACTCAGTTGCGAGACAGTTGCCTTTCTTGGTGTGCGATCAGATCTCGAAGTCTTGGCTGGGAGTCTCCTAATGGCTTCCCAAGCTCGGGCATAAATCACGTCTAACCGAGGGGTTGGGAATCCCTGCATTGTGTCTGTAGCCTAGAATTCTTTCTTTCTGTAACAACCATGACCACAACATCTGCCTTTCACCCAACACCTGCTTGTGGTCGGTCTCTCCTATTACCTTATCTAACCCTGAGGAGGCCCTCGGAGGGTCCTTACGATCCTCACCCATAACTGGAAATCTGAGCTAGTAATGCAGAAGGCACACCATGTAGGAATTAGCCTGTGGAGTCGGGTTTTGAACTCATGCCCGTCGATGGCCAAAGCTCCGACTTTCCCATGACCATAACTGCTCCATACCAAAGAAGTGGTCTCTTTGTCTCAAGCTGGACCCTTTCTTTCCTAGGCGGCTCAAGCTTAGTTATATAAACTCACGTTCTTTCCTTACATAACCTCATTTAGGAGAACATCCAGATCTTGCCGTCACAGCCTCGTGCCATCTGTTACATTAATAATACGTAATATTCAGGGCTGACCATACAGGAACCTTACGTAGATTGTCCAGTTAATGCTAGTTTCGTAGGCTCAGTCCTTTCCTACCACCCTTTCCCTCCCACCCCTGCCTCTGCTCTCATAATAGGTGGGCTAGCTTGATAGGTTAAAAGGGTAAGGGGGGGTGCCCTGGGTGAATCCTGCTCTTTTCCCGGACTGCCACCCAGATGCCCAGTCTGGGGAGGGTAGAGGCAGGAGGGCGAGAAGTCGGGACCATCATGGTCCTACGTTGCCCTCCCTTTCCTCTCTCCTTAAAGACTTAGAGAATGCTTGGAGGGGGAGAACCAGGAACATTGCACTGAGCTGTTTCTTTATGATAGCCTTTGTTCTGAGTATATCCATCCCGTATCTCATCACATAGTATTTGGACTTCAGAGGAAGAAAAGCACGCTTGTCCAAGCCTTGTCACCTACAGAGACGGGAACTGCAAATGGCCACAGGTAGCAGATCTAGAATGATGGTGTCTGAAGTGGGGTAAGGTGCAGTGGTTATCTCCTGTGGGAGAGGGGCTTAGGATTCTGATAGCTCCCTGGAGGTCATCGGGGTTGCAGGACTGTTCTCACTTTCTGCTCTGCTACCCTTGGTGGTGGCTTCCAATCTCAACCTCAGTTCATGGCCCCAAGACAGCAGTTGCAGCTCCAACCATCGCGTTTGCCTTCGAAGGAGGAAGGGTGTAGGGAAAAGAGCTTTGGGCAGATGAAGAACTTTTCTTGCTAACGATCTCCCTGTATACATCAGTCATCAGCCTTTGTCATGAGGGAGGCAGGGGAGTGTCGTGTTTTTTAGCTGGGCGTGTTGCTATCTCCAATAACATAGAGGTTTTATTACAAAGGAAGATGAGGAAAAGAATATTGGCTAGGCAGATAGTCGTTTCTGATATTTTCTCCAGAACACCAAATTTCTGGTCTGGGAAACTTGCTGCATGGTGGCGAATGGTGGTGTCAAAGGGGGAGCAAGATGAATTCCATTTGGGGGCAGGTTGAGTTTAAGCTGCTGGTGGTATTAAGATGAAGGTTTTTTTTTTTTTTTGTGGTGGGCAGAATAGTGGCTCCCCAGAGATGTCTGCGTCCGAATCCCTGAAACTTGTCAGGAGGTCACCTTCCATGGCAAACAGGAATTTGAAAATGTGATGAAATTAAGGAGTGATTTGTGGTCCCCCCAAATTCTTGGTGATGTGCTGACCCCCAGTCCCCTCAAGATGTGACTGAATTTAGAGACAGGGTCTTTAAGAGGGAATTGAATTTACATGAGGTTGTGAGTGTGGGCTTGGTTCAGCTATGACCGATGTCTTTATAAGAAAAGGACATCAGGATGCAGACACACCCAGCGGGAAGACCTCGTGAAGACACAGGCGGAAGGCGGCTTTCTGCAAGCCAAGGAGAGAGCCCTCAGGAGAACCCAGCCCCACGGACACCTTGATCTTGGGTCAGAACTGAGCGAAAATAAATGTCTGTTGTGTCAGCCCCCCAAGCCAGTGGTACTTTGTTATGGCCGGTCCTAGCAAGCTCATCCAAGGATCTCTCCAACTGGGGAGACTGTTTTCCGGGTGGGCCCAATGTAACCCCAAGGATCCTTACCCGTGAAAGAAGGAAACAAGAGAGTCCAAGAAGGAGAAGAGGCAGTAGCAGTTGAGGTCAGGCTGATGTGATTGTCGGCTCTGAAGATGGAGGAAGGGGCAGCAAGCCAAGGGGTGTGGTAGCTTCTGGAAGCCAGCTAAAGCAGGAGCAAGTCTTCCCCGAGAGCCCCCAGAAGGCACACAGCCCCTCTGACCTCTTGACTTTAGCCCTGTGAGATCTGTTATGGACTTGTGACTTCCAGAATGTTTAAGGTAATAAATTTGCTTGTCTTAAGCTACTAAGTATTTGATTTTTTTTAAACAGCAGCAATAGGGAGCAAACACATTGTCCAGTGGGTATTGGGACATATGGGGATGGATTTGGGGACTCAAGCACACAGGATAATTGAAGCCATTGTCAAGAAGAAACCGCCCAGAGATGTGTTTGAATGAGGACAGGTGACGTCTAGGGCAGAACCCACGGAGAGACCATCACTGCAGGACAGGGCAACTCACACCGCTGTTCCTTGGATGGGAGGGTCCCAGGACGGAAGAGGAGGAAGGGATCCTCGCCACCCCCCCCCAACCCTGAGCATGTTCTTCAAAAGCGACACCTTTGGGACACATTCAGAGACTATGAGGGAACGGTTTTGGAAGGAGCAGTGGACACCAAGACCGTGAAACAGAGTAGCGCATGTCATTGGGGGGGATTGGCTTTTTATGTGCTCCTCCAACCCCACTAACCAGCCAGGGACTCCCCCTGCCCTGCCGTCCCCAGGGTCCAGACTCCTCCTTCCCACCCCCGATGTGATCACCTGGTGCACCACCATCCCAGAGCCTGGAAAGGTTGACAGGGGCCGGGCTGACCTGGGGGCACACCCTCTGTCCTCCCAATATGCCCCTGCTTCCCTCCGGCCCTGTCATACTCCCCCACAATCAGTGACCCCTTGGCCCCTTCCTCCAAGGACTGGCCTGCTTGCTTGCCGGGTCCAAGCATGAATCCCTCGGCCCCACATCTGATGTCTGATGCACAGTCCGTGCTCGGGCAACTGAAATGCTGGGTTAACGGCTACTCCCGAGGGCCAGATCCAGAGACTGTGTCTGAGAAGGGATCGGAGCAAGGGAGGGCCTGGGTGCCAGGCCGGAGTAGACTCCTTGGTCCCTCCCCTTCTGGGCCTCCTTCCCCCCGCAGCCCTGCAGGAAAATGCCCATTATTTATATCCACACCTCTTTAGTCCTGGGAGATGAGCCCAACTTGGTCCGCATGATTATCAGAGGGGCCGTGGGCAGCTGCTTCTCCTATTCTTGGCAATCACTCACTTGGGTGCCTTTGCCGGAGGGCCCTGCTGGGCAGTGGGACATGGTCTTCATTCGGGGGAGGGGGTGATGCTTGCTGAGCCTTCTTTCTCCTTGAGGAAGGACCTGACCTGCAGAGCCCCACCTTCCTGTGCCTGCAGCTCCAGAGGGAAGAAAGCAGAGTCCCTCAGGTACAGCAGGTCCCCACCGGAGACCCGAGGGGGTGGGTGGCCTAAGACCAGGGCCTGGCTCAGTTTGCATAGCTCCCGGAGCTGTGGGCAGCAGTCTGCACAGACAGAAAGCTCAGATGGCAACTGGCCACACCCAGTGGGTGCCGAGAGCACAGGCTCAGGGATCCGGGTCGGGGCAGGAGGTGGGACCTGGATGGGTGACCACTGGTCTAGCTGCGTCAAAGAGGGACCAGGCCCACAGCTCATCAGGGACTTGTTTCTAGTCTTAAAAGAGGCAAGGAGGGTCTTTTGAGAAAGCGGGGACACGCTCCAGCCCCTTTCCCTGCAGAAAGCCTTGGCGCTCAGCCACTTGGCTTCCTGGAATAGTGACATTGGATCTTGACTTAGATCCTTTGATTCTAAGCACCCCTGTGGAAGGCGGTCTTAAATTTTGGGGGGATACAAAGTTGTCCTGTGATGTGCTGTGAGGACATAACAGCCCAAGTGTCATCTGGTTCCAGATCTTCCAGTTGGCGAGCAGAGGAGCCTACCGGTGGGACAAAGACGGGAGATACCAAGGCCACCCCACTCTGGCCATTCGAGGCCCCCCACTCCTGCCTCTGACCCTACCATGTGATTGCCCTTAGCATGCTGCCTGGCTCTCAGGAGGTGCTCAGCCTGCTGGGTCCTTTCCTGGCCCTTTTGTCTCTCGTCTTGGCCCCTGGCCACCTTCTTGGTTCTGGGGCATTCTGGGCCCCTGCTTGGTTTGTCTCCCCGCCAGTCTCCTGGCCCCAACGGCACTCCTGCTCTATTTCCCCACCCACGACCGTGACCCTGGGTCCTCTGGAGAGCTGGATGGGGTGGGAGTAATGGGTGTGGCCGCAGGAGCTGGACCATCTGGATTTCAATCCTGGCTTGATATTGTCCTATAGCTTGGTGTCTCCATGCCTCACTTATGCCGTCTGTAAGGTGGGGATGATGGTAACAGTAGCACCTGAGAACAGGGTTTGGGGAAGGACTAAGTGAGTTACTGATTGAGTGCGGAGGTCAGTTCCCGGCATGCAGGGAGCACCCGAGAAATGTCCATCCTTTTCAGCCCAGGCCCTTTCTCTGCTCTCCAGACACCACTCCTGAGTGTCCTTGCCAGCTGCTCTCCCGCTCTCCTCCCACCCCTTCTCAGGGCCTCCTCCACCACAGCCCCCACAGCCTGCAGCTGGTAGGGCCCAGAAACTCCACCAGGTACGTGCTCAGGCCATCCCCTTGTGCACATTTCATATCAGACAGGTTCCAGGGTCTGCGATGTCATTTTCTAGGGACCCTGATCCCCGAGGGCTAGAGATAGTGGCAAAGAGATGGATGTAGGGGACGGAGGGCTATGGGGTGTCATGAGTCGGTCAAAGCTGCTGGAACCGAAGGAGGAATAAAACACTGCGTGTTTGTGCAGACCCAGAGCTTCCTTTCTTTTCCCCTCTAAGGACAGAGTGAGCCAGGGCAGGCAGAAAGTCAAGGACATGGTGAGCCTGGTGGGGGCAGGGGGACTGTAGAAGAGGGTCAGGCTTTAAGATCTGGAGAAGCAGAAGAGGCTGGTCCAGGAGCCGAAGAAGAAAGGCTTAAGAGGCAGAAGGAGGCCACGGGGGTCGTGGGAGCTGCACTGCCCCCCACCATGCTTGGTCTCCTAAGTTCATGGGGACATCAACAAGCTGACTTCCAGGTAGCCACCTGCTTTAGCCCTGCCCGCTGACTCATTCTAGAAGGTTCTTTGCCCTGTCTCTTTATGGTCTCAATACTGGGCCTGTGGGGAAAGGAAGAGTCAGGAACTTTTCTGCTCTGCCTGCTTTGTTAGCCTCTCAGTGTGGGGCTCTCAGCTCCTGCCAGGCACCTGAGGACCCTTGTGGAAACCCCCACCATTCCCTTTTTCCCCCCAACCCCCCGCCCACGCTGCTTGGAAGGGCATGTGGTAAGGGGGTGCGTTTTAGAGGAAAGAATTAGTGGATATGATCTTGGAACTCCTGGTGGATGGAACAGAAAGAAAACACAGCAGACACTGGGGAATAGAATACGATTCAACATTATATCCATCTTTGGGACTCAGAGTAAATCAAAGTCTCCCAAACAGAATAGCTACGGGGCAGAATAATATAGTCCAGTTTGCAGAACACGGGGATGCTGGTCCTGTCCTCCAATCCACAGGCGCCAAAGGAGTCGTAGTGGTGAAGCTTTTTTTTTTTTTTCTCCCAGAAATGTGGCATCCGGTCTGGGCTGAATTTACAGGGCAGGCCCATTCATACCCCAGTCTCCTGTGTGGCAATGGTCTTTGGCAAAAGTCCCTCTGCGTGATGCTGGCATGCTCCTTGGTCCACACGCATATGGGGGATCCCAGTGGGGAGGAATGAGGCTTGGAGAGCTTTCTCTCAAATCGTTGTTCTTCCTGAGACACTAGCTGAAGGGGGCAGGGTGTATGGGCAAGTATTGGTGGAAACCACAAGGGGAATCCAGACCTTGGGTACCTTCTAGAGTCATGGCTGTCCCCAACCTTCCTTCCAGCAAGATATCCATGGGCCCTTCTACCACAGCTACGCTTGGACCACAAGCTTGTGGGCAGATGACATGAGACCCAGGGGTCATGCGTTCCCAGGGAGCTCGTTGGGAGCCCACCTCCTTTGCTCCTGTCCCAGAAAGCACCAGGAATGTAAGAGTGATATTATAGGACCAATATGACCAATGTCAGGGAAAGGGGAATGATCTATAAGCCCAACCACTTGAGGCATCAGAACTACAGTTAGTAACGAAGGCCTTGCAACACCCACCCCCCGGATTGGTCTTGACCACCTTTGCACAGGAGACAGTTTAGCTAGAAGACCCAGCTACAACTGTCTGGATGAGAGACATGGTCATTTTGGGTGAAGTTCAAAGGCCACAGTTTCCCCCAAACTCTGGCTTCTTATAGGGGATGGGTCAGGGGGTGTGTCCTGTCACAGGTACCTGCCTCCATGGAATTTCCCATGATGCAGAGGGAACTAGGTGAGGTTCTGACTGCATAGGGAACCACCAGGAAGGATGGAGATTCCTGGTGGCTTGTTAGAGAGAAAGAGAGGTTGCCATGGTGACAGGGGAGGCGGGCCCAGAAGCACCAGGGAAGGAAGGCAGCTCAAGCCAAAGGTGATTCTAGTGCAGGATGCCCTCCGTTCAGTGCACTCCACTGGGCCTCTGGCCTGGCCTAGGGCAGCCTCTGGGTCTGTCACCCCAGAGCCTCTGGTTGCTACTGGAAGTGCCAGGTTCTGGGAGCACTTACCCCATGGATGCTCTCTGTTTGGGGGGGAGTCCTCTGGAAACTCCGTTCCAGTCCATGACCTCAGTGTGGCCCCCGGATGCAGGGAGAGGCTGTACTCTGGCAAGTGGGAAGCAGGAAGGAGAGGGGAAGTCGCTGTGCAGTTTCCTAATTGTGTTATGACCCCCTGCCCAAACTTCTGTATGGCAATTCCTGCTGCCCCAAATCCTTCCACCCTTACCCCTTTGCTAGCTCTTATCTTTCCTTTTGTTTCTCAGTTCAGAGGACACAGTCTCTGGCAATCCCTCTGTCCTCTCCCCAGTCTGGGTGAGCTGTCTCATTGTGTTTCTACACCTGCTGCCTTTCCCCCATAGAGTGCTCAGCACAGGTCATCCAATGGCCCCTTGGCCTGTATGTCTCACTTTGGAAAGAAGATAAGAGCACAGACCTTGTTTGGCCCGTTTCCCTCCCAGGGCCTGGCCCTGAGTCAGGCACCCAATCAATGTTTGCTTGTTTGATGGGTAGGGACGGGGAAAGCAGATAAGATTTTCCGAAACAAATCCTATCTCTGGAAACCCACAGACCATTCAAATGCGGCTTGCGATCTTGGCTTTGGTTCTCCATGCAGGTGAAGAGAGAAAAATCTTGACAGAATCCCGCTGCAGTCTTCCTCTTACTGCTCTAGAATTGGGGGAGGAGGTGCAGGTAGGGGGAAGGAGGAAGTTAGGGCAACATGCACTTGTCCATGGCTAATTGTCAAGTTCAGAGGGGAGAACAGTCAACGAGAAGATGTTAGAGGGTCAAACTCTGGCACCCCAGCCCACCCCGATTGTCTCTGGTGTAAATACTGTGTAACTTGGAGTTAAACGTCCCCCGCTGGCTGACTCCCAGAGCCTTCTCCAGGGAGGAATGCACCTTCTTGGAAAGCGTTTCTCCCTGTACACCCTCCTCTGTTCCCTCTTTGGAATGTTTCACTCTGGTGACTTGTCCCTCGAGATGCAGATCAGTATCTTGCCTACCGAGGGAGCTGGGGCTGGCCACCCCACAGAGCCAGAAGCCAGTCTTCCCTCTCTTCTGTGAAGGACCTCCATGGTTCAGTTTGGGTTCTAGAAGGATGTAAATGGGGAATCCAGCTCGGACACTCTGATGTGTGTGAACATGAGGTTCCCCTTGGGACACAGCCTTGCACCAGGAATTTCCCAGCATGCATAGCACTTGGCAGAGAGAGTTCGATGAGTGGCACCTAGATGCAGGAGTGGGGAATGAGCCATGAAATGGGAAGGCTGTGGCCAGCGTCAAGGGAGGCATAGCAATATCAGAAAGACGAAATGAGATCGAGCCAGCAGCGCTCCCCAGCTGCATGTGGAGCCCTGAGCTCTTTCCCAGAGGGCCAGGAAAAGGCTGTCCCTGCCTGTCTTATGGCTAAACCCCCTCCACAACCACCACCTCCACCAAGAAGATGGGGGAATGTTGGATGTTGTCAGATCTCCTCCCGGGCGAGGCAGCAGGGTGACAGGGAGAAGAGAAAGTGAGGCCACCATCAGCGATTCAGGAAGAAGGACTTGAGAGTCTGGAAGAAAACTGACTTCTGTTTCTGCTTCTGTTTCTTCTTGATGATGGGCACCCACACCAGCCCGCACACCAGCATCATGAGTCCCAGAGACAGGAAGGCGGGCCCTATCATCTTAAGGACCTTAAGGCTGTTGACACCCAGCTTCAGGGTGTAGGCCAAGCAGGTGATGACCACGCCGAAGAGGAGGATGGCGCCGCCCACCGACATGATAATGATGGGTTTGCGGTAGATTTCCCACTTACTCCGGGGGGTAGCGGTCCACACTGACTCACTTCTGGAGCTGATGCACAGGGAGCTGGCCGTCTGGCTGGGCAGTAGGTCCTTGGATTCTGGAGACTTCTCATCGACCTCCAGGGCCTTGGGGAGAGCCTCCATCGTCATGGCTCCACGGGACTGGGCACCTGTTACCCGTAACACTTAGAAACAAGGGTGAAGCCCAAGGAGTCCCCACACGCCCTTCCTGTTCTCAGCATCCGTCTCTGGTCTGGCTCTCAGTGGAGGGCGACACTGGGTTTTGTGCTGAAGCCAAACAGAAAGTCAGGTGAGATCCCCATAAATAAGAAACCACTCACTGGCATGTTTCTTTGTTTTTTCTTGTGAGAGATAAATATTATAGCATTCAAATCAACTGCTTTTAGTATTTAAAACAGGGAACAGGGGTACCCCTTTAAAAAAAAAAGCAAAAGCCGTGTTTTTGCGAATGGCACATTATTTTCAGACTCAACGACTTTCTAGCTGTGTGACTTGAGTGAGTTACTTAATGTCTCTGTGCCTCAGCTTTCTTATCCATAAAATGGGGATAACAGTACTACTCATGTCCAGCTGCCAGAGGCTGGATTTGAACCCATTCTGTTCTTGCTCTTGCTCTTACCATGTGGAGGACATCTTCCAGCCCAGCCCAGGATTTTATGTGTTTTTCAGCCAGGGGCAGTCATGCACCAGGTTCAGAGCATGACCTTTGAATATCTAAGTGCCCCCTTGCCCCACCCTCCGTGGCGATGACATCAGGTCAATCTCAGGCCTGTAAAGGTATGGAGTCTAGTCGATCACTTGCTCCGATTTCTCATCTGAGCCCATCTGTATACCTCTTAGTCACCAGAGCCCTCTCTTCCCCTGGTACTTTCTGCTTGTGGGAGGAAGGTGAGGCTGTAGAGGGCCCTGGTCCGCTTCCCGGAGGTCCTCACCGACTCCCCGGTCTGAGGCATCATCCTTGACTTGTCTCCAGAAGGTCTGGCCTGGTGCACCCCAGAGATGCTGCCTCCCTTTCAGTGAGCGAGCAAGTGAATGAACAACGGACTGTCCTTTCTGCTTCCTCCCTCCTGGTGGTCCCGAGCATGAATTCAGCATTTTTTACAACACTGTTTGGATGGGTTCTTCCTGGCAGAGCCTGGTGCCTCCCTGGGTTAAGCTCTGAGACCCTGCTGGCCATGCTCTCCTCCTGTGTCCCCAGGCCACAGACTCTTCCACTGTTCTCTGCAGGGCCCTGCCTGCCTACTTGGATTGACTTTCCTCAAGCAACGCTCCCTCCAGCCTCTGCTCTGTCTCCCTCCTCCGATGAACTGCCTTGGGTCCCCAGCTCCTGGTCCTTCCGTCCTCCAGGAACCCCGAGGCTCTTCCTCTGACCCCCCTCTTCTGTTTCGGGTTGGGCCTCTTCGGGCCCCACCCAAATCAGATTGCTTTCCAATAGCCAAAAGTGTATCGGGGAAGGGGGGCAACTCATCCCAGTCACAGTGGGCTCCCCCAACGCCCCAAATGGAGTGAGTCAGACCCAAATATGGAGAGGAGAGTGCAAGTCTGGCCCCTGGGTGAGGGGTAGCCTGGGATGGAGGAGATGGCCTCCAGAGCACCCTGGAACCTGCTGGTTCTTCTTTACCAAGGCTCTCCCATGGAAAGCTGGGTCCCGGAGTGAATGGTTTCTCCTCCAACACTTCCCACCATGTTCATTCCAAACTTGATCCCTCATCTCCCACCCTCCTCCACCCCGCAACAGCTCAGGCTTGAACCACTTCCCCCAACTGTAATGCTCCCCCCTTTCCAGAACAAGCAGTTACAGACCCGTCCCCTTTGACATGGCGGAAATGGGAATCGTAACAGGGCCGTGCCTTCAGAAGGTGAATGCTCATTATCCTGGACACTCATCTAGAGAGAAGATATTTGGGTCTCGGCTTCCAAAGACTTTGAAAAACTGATGGGCTTTTTTGAGTACAGGGACACAGGTGTTCGCTGCCGCCCCTTGGGTCCTGTGGTCCGTTTGCATAAGCCAATGGCCCTTTGCAAAGTGATCTCTCCCCTCCCCCGCCCTACTGCGAGCTGGTAAAAAAAAAAAAAAAAAAGAGGGATCATGGAACCTGATGTGAGGTCCTGGGGGTCGGGGACTTACGCTGGTTTTTGCCACTCAGTTTTTTCTGTGGATGTTCTGACATCTCCAGTAGGATTCCCCGCCACCCCCCACCCCGGCCCGGGTGGCCCTTTCTACCACTTGGCAGTGGAGACCCAGGGCAGAAGGACTTGTTGCCTTGCAATGCTGGGGGTGACAGGGAGAAGTAGGAATGCAGACATTCTCAGTCTTGTTGGAGGTGGGTTGGATGGAGAAGGACCTGTTCCCTCGAGAGCTCCTGTCTGGGTGGGAGGTGGCCTCTGCCTCCCCTGCAGGAACTATGCTGCTGGAGGCACCGACCATGACCATGGCTCCTGGAGGGGGGCGGGGAGCTCACAGCACTGAACACATCTGGAGGTGGGGGGGCGGGGGAAGGTTGGGGAGCTCAGGGGGGTGGAAGCACCAAGCACATGCTCTTTGGCCCCGCAGGGAAGTCACTTGTCTATTCCCATTTTCTAAGCGCAAAGATAGGCACCGTGAGAGTTAGGAGCATGGCCAGGGCCTCCCCGAAAGTCCCATGCAGCTGTGCTGGGATTCACACCAAGGTCTTTGAACTTAAAAGCTCTGCGCACCAGATCGGGCTGGTCTGAATGCGGCCTGAGCGCCCTTCAACTAGGAGACTCTGAGTTTTTTACTCTGGGGCTTCACCCGCCTGCCCGACACGTAACTTCTCATGGAATATGGAGGCATGTCAGGAAGTAGTTCTACAGGGATTCCCTGTGTGATAGAGAAACAGGAGCACGGTGGTCGGTTTTTCATACTCAGTTTTTCAACGACTCAATTTAAAGGATAATCTCATTCTGAGACACTGGTCTGTCTTTCTTTCTTTCTTTTTTGGCTTTGAAATATTCCTGATTTTATGAAATGACCGTGATGGGAAGAGGATCGTCGGTTTCGTTAGTATCTGTCCCTGGCAAGGCAGAAGTTGGTCACCTGATGTAGATGTCTGTCTGTCTCTCATCTGTCTATCTAAACTGTGATGGCTCATGGAATCTCCAAGAACGGGAACCTTTCATTTAGTTGACTTACTTAGGAGGTGATGTGGGTCTTGGCACAGTCACGGGACAGGCAGGGCTTCCGCGAAAAATCACTCTTTTGTGATGCCGGCAAGTCCGCGGGCTTATCTGTGGTATCTGTGTGTGATGATGGAAAGATCTAAGTTCCTGACATCAGAGGGACCACAGAGTGAAGCGGTTTACCTGAGCTGTGGGACCCTGGGCCGCTCTGTGACCACCAGAGGCTTACTAGCCCCACAACTAAAATAGGAGAATACAAACATCTACCCCACTGGGCTGTGAGGACAGTCACATTCCATAAACACTGCAGCCCTGTGTGACATAGGTGTTCCAGACAGGGCCATGATGATGATGATGATGATGATGATGATAATCATTATTATTATTATTGTTGTTATAATTTTTGTCCTGTTTTCTCATCGTAAAATGAGAAATTTGGGGTAAGGGGCTTCTAAAATCATCTTAGATCAGTCCACTGGTGGTGACCCAGACCTCAATTCTGAGACTCCGGGCTGCCTGACAATCCCCAAGTCAGGGTGCTACGAGTTCTATAACACTTTATTCAAGTCCTAAAATATTCTCTATTTCTTTCCAGTATCAGGGTTTCTCAGCAGCAGTACTATTGGGGCGGGGTCATTCTGTTATAGGGAGGCTGTCCTGTGCATTGTAGGAGATTGTGTTAATGGCCTTGACCTTTGCCCACCAGATGCCAGTAACACCACCACCTCCTCCGGTCATGATAATCAAAAAATGTCTCCGGCAATTGCCAGATGTCCCCTGTGTGTGGTGGGGGAGGGGGAAATCAATTTGGTGTGGACCGCAGCCCCACACCAGCTTGTCCTTCCTGCCTAGCTTGCAGCTGCCGGAGGGCCAAGGCCGAGCTGACTCATCCTCCATGGGGGGCCTCCCTTCTGGCCCTTGGCAGGCTCTCCAAGGGCCTGGCCCCTTGCTGTAGCTGCGTGAGGGACCAGGGGACATGTGGGGAGCTGAGCCAGCCTGGTGAGAACAATTTCCAGGTTTGGATTAAGTTCCTGGGGGCTTGATTCATACATCTCAGAGGCTCCCTCACTCCCAGCAGTGGGTTGACTGGTCCACCCAGCACGTCAGAATGTGACCTTATTCGGATTAGAGGCCTTGGCAAGTATGAGGAAGGCAGGGGTCTCCAGCCGAGGTCATCCTCAAGTAGACCGGTCCAATGACCGTGTCCTTATAAGAGAAAGGAGAGGAGAATGTGACATACAGAGGGGAAACCATGCTGAAGACGCAGACAGAGGTTGAACCGATGCCCCTAAGAGCCAAGGAGAGCCGAGGATTTCCAGCTGCTGCCAGAAGCTAGGAGGGTGGCATGGCCCAGTTCTCCCTCAGAGCTTCTAGAAGGAACCAGCTCTAAGGACTCCTCGATTTTTGGACTCTGCCCTCCCAAACCATAAGAGAATAAACTTCTTTGTCTTCAGTGACTGCGTCTGTGGGAATTTGTTACAGCGAAACCGAACACACCCGCCTCTCTTCAACGTCTGGGACACCTCAGTGGTGGACAGGTACTGAGGCCCGGAGGCTGGGCCTGTGGGGGAGATGGCGGAAGGAAGGAAGGAAAGCCAGAGGTCAGGCCTCCTGGACTCCCCAAGATTTGAATATGGGCTCAGCCCTCAGGGCAGCCATTTAAGAAGAGAGTGATGGGTCCCTCTCCCCCAGAGGCCACGTTTGGAGTGTCTGGAGGCGGACTTAGTGGATATAGACTGTAGCTCACAGCTGGGGTTGGGCAGGCCGCAGGCTCACGCCAAGATGGCGCCTTGGTCTGGGACCCCACAGCCACGAGAAGGAAAGGGGGACAGCCCTGAGCCTGAACGAGCACTGAGGTTCAAACAGGACACCGACCACGAGCGGCCAGGCAAACTGCCATTTACATAAAACCCCCATTTACATAAAATGAGATTCCATTTACATCAAATTCAAAATCTGTGCTATTTCAATGAGGAGAATGGTTGCCTTTGGTGGGGGTGTGGGTGGGGACACGTTGGACACTTCTGGGGGGCTCTAACGTTCTGTTTCTCGATCTGCTACAGCTGCTTCCATGGGTGTGTCCCGTTCGTGCCGGAGACTCGCCGTATGACTGCTTTTCTGTGTGGAGGTTAAACAGCAATCAAATGTTTAAACAAAGGTAATTGAAAGGTCTAACTAAACGCAACACGGTCCCTTTTTCTGGATTCTGACTAGAACAGACCGACTGGACAAAGACATCTGGGGATAATTTTAAGGAAGTCAGAATTTGGATTGGGGATTAGATGACACCAAGAATTTAAAATTTGTATTTGGAATGATAACGATCCTGGGGACATCAAAGAAAATGTCTTCAAGACACGGAGCTAAGGCTTGAAACAACATACAGGGAAGAAATGCCGTGATGCCGTGATTCACATGAAAACCTCAGACTCCGGCCAGAGGCAGGTCGACAAGACGCTCAGTGACAGTAAATCCGGGTGGTGGAAACACGGACGTTCCCTGTGATTACGATCTCTACTTTTATTTATGTCTGCAAATGCTTATAATAATGGGAAACGGAATATACAGACAATGGCCAGACCATGTCTAAAGCCAGAACTCTGAGGGGCACCTGGCGGGCTCAGCTAGTGGCTGATGAACTCCAGGTTGAAGTTTCGAGCCCCATGTGGGGAGTGGAGACTACTTAAAAAAACAGAACTCGGACACACACACACACACACACATACACACATACACCCCAGTCTGCAGGAACCAGCCCAGGAAGCCAGCCTGCTATGTATAAGTCTGACTTTTAGGAAATCAGACTACTGTCTCCCGAAACCAGGCTAGAAATCCAGACAGTGACTGAGGACAGCTGCCTTTTGACAAAGCAATTCCATGGGGAAGTCCTTTCGACAGGTGTCGATGGGGCCACTGATGTTCTACTGGAAAAAAATGAAACCTGACCCCTGCCTCACGGCATCCACCCAAGAATTAATTTAGACGAATCACAGGCATAACCTGGACATAAAAAGCGAGAACGAGGACGATTTTAGGAGGAAACAGAGAGGAATACCGTTGTGACCCACAGGCAGGCGAACTTCCTCAGGACAGAGTAGGCAGTAAGCCAACATGAAAACAAAAGCAATTAAGTAAGATTTCGTCTTCATTGGAAACTCCTGCTCATTAAAGGCTCCTCAGAAGAGATGAACAGGCAAACTACAGGCTAGAAGAAAAGATTTTGCAAAATACGTATTTATCAAAGGATTTGTATCTGGAACACATGAAGAACTACATCTGATGGGTAAAAACCATTCGCCAGCCTAATTTTTAAAATGTGCAAGAGGTTTAGACAGACCATCCCAAAGGAAGATGAATGCACGGACAAGATGCTTGACAGGGATACTCAACAGCAAGATGCAAATCGAGACCATAAGGAGACGTAGTTGGACGCCCACTAGAATGCGCAATGTTTACAAATCTCACAAAACAGGGCGCCTGGGTGGTCAGTCGGTGAAGCGTCTGCCTTCGGCTCAGGTCATGATCCCAGGGTCCTGGAATCGCGTCCCGTGTCGGGCTCCCTGCTCAGCGGGGCGTCGGCTTCTCCTTCTCCTTCTGCCCCTCCTACCACACTCATGCTCTCTTTCTCTCAAATAAATAAATAAAATCTTAAAAAAAAATCTCACAAGACAAATGGTGACCCATACGCTACTGGCAGAATATAAAATGGCACAAACACTTTGGGAACAGGCTTGGTAGTTTCTCACAAAATTAAACACGCGCCCACCCTTCACCCCCGGAATTGCCCTTCCAGCTACTTATTTGTCCAGGAGACACGAAAGCCTGTGTCCACAAGTGGCTTATTTAAGAATATGCATCTAGCAGCTCTCCCGACAACAGCCCAGGCCAGAAACTCACCCAACGACAGATCGTAGATTCACACAACAGAATACTAAAGCCATGAAAAGGACTGAACTATGTAAGGGAACAAGGTTCTCATGGACACACAGCCTGGATGTCTCCCAGACATACCAGGTGAATGTATCAAAGAGTAACATTATTGTATATTTCCAATTATAGGGCCTTCTAGAAACTTCTAAGAAGTAATCTAAGGCAATAGAACTCAAAACAGTTTTGTAGGGAAGGGAATTATGGGACGGAACTAAGGGCTTTCTCCGGGGTGGATGGAAGTGTTCCATCCGTGGTATTTTTGCTGTGGGTTACATGGGAGGGGGGTTGTCTGTCTGTCCATACAGCCTGCTAAGACTTGTGCATTTCCCTGTGTGCAAACTATATGCCACAGGAAAGTGACTGGAAAAATCCTAATGATTGGTGGGTTGGGTGGAGAGCTGGTGGAAAGACAGCTCCCACCAGAAAGGCAGGATGTCGCTAGTGGAACACGGGGATCCATCGTCGGGGCATGGGCACAAAACACGTTACCTGGAAAATCAGAGGTGCGGGCCGGGGCGAAGTGACCCCAGGACAGGGTGGACCTATTGTCACAGGGAGATCTGCAAAGTGAGGGAGTCACCTGGGAAAGACCGTGGAGCTGATTCCGATGAGGAGGAAATTTGGGAAGGAAGAGAAGGTGCTTCTTGGAGAAACTGGGATTGGGATAGGAAATGCAGGTGAGAGATGGAGAGAGACAGGAATTTCACCTTGTCCACCTCATCTCTGGAAACCTCCCGCCCCATGAAGGAAAACACAGACGTCCCGCAAGCCGGGGATGGGGGGTGGGGCTGGATGTTGCAAAGACTGGGTCTGGTGGCCCGAATGATCCCCTCCAGAAGGGACGGACCCCCAGGACCGTCCCTTAATGTTGTTAGTGCTGATCCGCTCACTCACCGCGTGTTTGCCTTCGTGCCCTTATTTGGAACACCACCTACGTGTGTCATTTTAGTGCTTGGCTCCTGACCTTGCATTCCCCCCCAGGGGGGCTACGCAGTGCTCAGCAAACAGTGCTCACCAGCACGGCCCCACTTTCCAAACCACTCCTGTGCGCCAGTCTCCGCGCCCAGGATATAAGAAAGCCAGTCTCCTGCTCTGCAGAGGAGCTCAGGGGGCGTGTGTTTCCTCCCTCCCTGCCCGTCGCGGCTTGCTCAGTGGCGTCTCCAACAAATGAAGCGAGGAGATGTCTCAGATGCCAGGGGAGAGAAGCCGCTGGAAGACCTGGGCATTTTCTCACGCAATCACATATTCATCCCCCAGCGTAGAAATGGTTTGGGGCCCCGTGCGTGTGGATTATGCAAGGTGCCGGGCGGCAGTGAGGGTCCAAGACAATAAAGACCAAACACTTCCTCTCCAGTGTCTGAAATACACCACTTAGGGCCACTTTCTTCGCCCAGAGCACCCCTCTTCCTACTGGTGGCTCTAGGAGGGGCGCCCCGTTGTCCTCACTCCCATTTTACAGATAAGGAAACTGAGGTCCAGAGCTGCCTGGGCCCAAACTCTGGCCTGTTATACACAGCACGGTGCTCTCTCAGGCGTGGCACCCGCCTCTCCCCCGTGCTGTCTTCCCTGCCCTCCCCCCACCCCCTTCCTGCTCATCTTCACGTCGGCGCTCCTATGGGCCTTTGCTGGTGGCGTTCTCCTCTGAATGTGCCAAAACTTGGTCACTATTAGCAGGTTCGAGATGTAACGACGTAAAATGACAGGGTGCCCAGGTAAATTGCAACAAATGCTTTTTTTTTTTTTTGGTGCAAGAATGTGCCAACGACTGCATACACAGGACATACACCAAAAATATTTGTTGTTATGAGAGATTCGATTTCTGTTTAAGCTAGGCAGGCAGCCTCTGCGCTCTCCAGCAAGCCCCATAAGAGACCCCTCCGTGCTGGGGCCTGGGGTTATCTGTCAGTTCCCAAGTGTCTCCTTCCTGATAGGAGCTGGGCTATTCTGGGAATTGCAAGGGACCCAAAGCAGAGCTCGGGAAGGGGAGGAGGCTCACACTGCCTTGCTGGAGACTGGGCCCAGAGAGCCAGGTCGTCCCCTGGGAGCATCGGGGAGGGTGGGCTGGCAATACAAGCATCGGGAATAACACAATGGGTTGTTTCTGAGAAAGACCCGCGTGCACGGGTTTTTTATGACATTCCCGAGCCCTGGAAGGTCTTGCTCTCTCTCTCTCTCTCTCCCCTGGAGTTGCCCCCTCACTGCCCCACACGGCCGCTGGTTCCAGACACTGCCCTCCCTTGAACAAGACATGCAGTGGGTGACCCCATTCCTCTGATAAGGTGAGTGGGGCCCAGTGCCTGAGCTGATAAAGTGGAGGCCAGAGCGTTTCTGAATACGCTGCCACTGTCACTGCCACTCGGCCACCCCGTCTGTCACCCGCTCACGGCACTTCTAAGAAGGGAAGTTCCCCAGAGGCCACGCTCCGCCCAGACCGTGCCACTCACCGCCCTTCCCGTCACCCAGCCAGCACTCAGACCCTGCCCAGCTCAGGTGATGGTGCCTGCTTTTCCACAGATGATTGGTCTGCCCTACGTGTTTCGGTCTGCGTGCTCTGTGCCTGCCTCGTTTCCCCTTGCTGAGATGAAGCCCGCCCCAGCCAGCCCGCTGTCCCTTGTTTCCCTGGCACCTGCCCTTGGCGCCTGCCACGCCCGCACACTACCGGGAGCAGCAGACACTGAGGTCTGATCTGGGATTCCCAGGAGGACATTCTGGGTGTGAGTCCCCACCCTCCACCCCCACCCCTGCCGCCACCCATGCAACACCGGGAACGGGAGGGCTGCCTGGTGCTTTGCTGTCTAGCCTTTTTGTTCCTGCCTCTGCCCAGGTTTGAGACTGAGGTCCCTGCCTGGCCCTCCCCGCCCCTCCCAGTGGCCAAGGGTGAAGTCTAGATGCTCTACACTTAGGGCTGAAGCCCCTGTCTGCACACAGCTTCCCTTCCACTGGGCCCTCAGCAGGGCAGCCCCCTCCTCTCCTGCCACTGGGCTGTCACCGTTCTCCCCGGGCAGTGCCCTCCAGCCTGCTGGTGGCCGGTTCTCCCCATCCCGAGGCTCGGTCCAGCATATTTGCGTTCCAATTCCAGTTCAGAGACTCAGCACACCGCGAAGCAAAGTTAAAAATCAGCCCGTTTCTCCAGGGAAGTGGGAGGGCAGAGGGGACCGATCCCCTCCTTACTTACTGTCCTCAGTGTCCCAGGGGAGAGGATGGTGAACCTGGGGATCACACGCGACTTGCATGGGAGGCGGAACCCAGCAACGAGTTTCTGTTCAAGTTCTGCATCCCAGCCAGAGAAAGCCTCCCTGGCCCCATCGAGGAGCTGATGTGCCTCTGATCCCAGCCACTGAGCAGGCTCCAGTGGGGATGAGCTCACCAGGATATGGGCTAATGGGTTAACCCTTTGCGGGCTGCTGGCACAGGCACTCTCGTGATGTGGCTTTGTCTCAGCTCGGCTCTGCCACTGTTGGATAAACCTTGTGAAAAATTAATGAGGCTTCTCTGCAGTCTGTCATCGAGTTTGAGTGGAGACCTGCATTAGGCTGGTGTCTTGGCAGGGCTGATTCTCCTGGCCCCGGCTCAGACATCAGGCAAGCTGGGCTTTGTGGGTTGGTGGAGTGAGTGATGGTGGTGGTGATGGATGGCCAAAGGCTGGCTTTCCCAGAGGCTCTGCAGGCTCTGTCCAGCGCAGGCCATGACAATGAGATCCAGGAGCCGTGGTCCTTCTGGGTGATGGAGAGGGCAGGTGGAGGCTTACTTAACATCCTCTGTTCTGAGATGGTGGGGGTGCCTCTGGGAACTTTCCGGAGCCTGTGAGTGGGCATTTTGGGTGACAAAAGGGCAGGGGCAGAGCGGGGTCCTGCCCCACCCCAGGCCCAGGTGTCTCTGGACAGGGGGCAGATGTTCACCCTTGCCCTGCCTGGCTTCCCCTGTTATGCCCCTGTGGCTTCGCGTGTGACTGTAATGAGAATGGAATGATGGCCCACTGGAATGGGCCATCCAGTGGGGAAGGGTCTCTACCTCTCTCACAAGCTGCTTGTAAGGCGTTGGGTTGTCTGTCCCCAGGGTGCCCCAAGGGGTACCCGGAAGCCAACAAAACTGCCTGAAACCCTGCCAGCCAGACTGGCCACGGGGTGGGGGAGAGTCCTTGCCACTGGTCCCAGTCCACGGAGCGGGGGGGCTTCCTCCATGGTCTATCAGGGAGACTCTCCCAGGGATGCGGAAGACCAAAGCAGGCGAGGGAATCTTCCATCTCTGTCAGAGTGATCTCTGAACCCACAAATGAACGGGAACTTCCCAGACTGCGAAGAGTCTGGAGAATCTGATTGGGAGAGATGGCAGGAGGGGTGGCCAGGAACGGCGCGCACTCTCTGCTCCGGGGGGGGGGGGGGGGGGGGGATGGGGGATGGTGTCCACGGGAACCCCAGCGGGAGGCTTTCCAGGATGTTCTGCTCTGCCGTCACTGCCTCTGCGTCCACGCTCTCCAATCCGGGAAGAGACCCTGGAGTGAATTACCCTGCCATGCACATAATCAAATCAGTCTTGTTTTCCTCTCTGTTCAGGCTCCCATGCTTGCTGTGCGGGCCTCGGGGTGTGGCAGGTGGCAGGTGGCGTCAGCATGGCTGTGGGGGAGACTGGCCCTTGCGGAAGACTTTGTCCATGTCAGTGCTAGTCCATGTTCTTGGCCTGTGTCATAATCCACTGACTGCCCCGTGGAGCTCTCTGACATAGCTCTGTGAGGCGTGCTGCTATCCTGGTACTTGGCTTTGCACAAAGGACTTCTCTGAGCCTTGACTTCTCCACTTGGCGAGTGGACGTGATCATTAGGACCTCGGAAAGTTTGTGTGGGAGTTGAATAAGCAAACAGACACAGCAAGGACTTAATGAAGGTAGCTCTGTGATATACAGAGTGTATGCATGTGTAGGATACACATATATGTACACGCATGTGTGTATGTAGGTACACATAGAAGCAATGTACATAGGTTAGCATATAAGCAGATGGGGGGATTGGGTCCAGGGGAAAATATCTGGGGTTGAAGCTGCGCTGTGTTCAGGCTCAGCCCTCGTGGGACAGAAGAGGAGGCGTAGGAAGCCAGCATGGTCCCTGGGCAGCTGACTCTAGCCACCCCAGGAGGAAGGGCTACTGAGAGATTTGGGCTGCAGAAGGGGCAGAATGAAAGTCCAGCGTTGCCTGGAGGATGGCCCTTAGCCCTCTGACCTCCGTCCTGGAGCTCCCAGCCGCTGCAGTTCATCTCTGCTCCCCCTTGCCTGCCAGTCCCGTGTTCCAGGATATGACTAATGGGGTGACCGACCACCCAGGTCTGCCCGGAACAGAGGGGTCTCTGGGACACAGCGCAGGACTCCTGGGGCTCAACCAGGCCAGTGCCAAGCCAAGCAGGAAGAGCTGGCTACCCTGATAAAGGCATTTGGAGCCTCTGTGCCTCTGCACACGGGCTGTCCTCTTCTGGAATGTTCCTTCTGCCCATCTCTGTGGAGCCACTCCATGGGAGCCACTCCTGGGGCTGGTGCCAGCAAGGGAGGCGAGCAGGCAGGGGTCCCACGATGGGCTGCGGGGCTACAAGTCTAGTGAAGGGGTGTCTGTGTTGACACCCATCTTTCACGCTCTTTGCTTCAGTGTCTTTTTGCCTGATCTTAAGAACCATTCATGGCTGCTTCCTATCTTAAGAAAACCCAACAACCAAAAAAAGAAAAAAAAAATACACCAACACTCTTGGAGAATAAGTTTGTACCACAGTGATATTTCTGACCCAGACCTTGCCTGTGGGGTGATATAGATACCAGGTAAGGGTCCCCTCCCGCCCCCCGTACTCCACAGGACCCTTGACTCCTTCTAAGATGGTCGAGAGGCCTTTTGCTTTCTGGGAAAATCATGCAAACAACTACTCAAAATCAGGCAGCCCCGGGAAGAGCCACCCCCTTCCACCGGCCCCAACTCCCTGGCCAGTCTTTGTCTCCTTTCCCATCAAGGGCACCGTGGCCAAGAAGATGGGACTCGATGGCCCTGAGTCTCTCCTGGTCTGGCCCCTCCATCCTCTTGAGCGACTCAGTTATGTAAAGCTGTCTCCTGGTCACTCCTGCCAGGTCAGGCGCCTGCACAGAGCCTGGGGCTGAGACTACGGTCTCCTCCTCCAGCCACTCCCCTCTCAGCTTCTTGCTTTCTTCTTGTCTCTTCTCGCACGCTTTTGCCTTGTGTCTACCTATCTATTTCCTCCTGTCTGACAGTTCTCAAGACGTCCTTATTTCCTGGAGGACGTGGAGAGGAGACACCCAAGGAGACACTACTGCCCTTTTCTTTATCTGTACCTATTAACGCGGCAGCCCGGCCAGGTCCTGTGCAGGAAATCCGGTTCGCGCTCCGCAGTGGGAATTTTATAATGTGGGGTAGGAGCTATGGGGGTGGGGACCTGAAGCCAGTGGGAGTGGAGCCAGGGAGGAAGACAAATCTTCAGAGGGATGGATCAGTGGCATCAAGAGCCTCCAGGAGGTCCAGTCCCAGGGGCTCCAAGGCCAGTGGTCATCTGCCGCGGGGGGCCAGACCTGGGGCGGGGGCGTGGTCAGAGGCCAGAGCCCCCTGCTCTTTGGGTGCGGCTGCCATCTAGTGGCGAGTGTAGGTAGTGTCGCTGTCCGAAGTTCAAGGACTTCTTGGCTCTACTTGGTCCCTGGCAATCTGTCAGTGGTCTGCATTTAACCCAGGACCTGAAGCTGGAGAAGTCTGCTTCCCAACGTTTGCTGATAAAAGCGACTTCACAAAAATAGTCATCACCATCGCAGCATGTCAGAGGGTTCAGGCTTGCTGACTCTTGAATAATTTAGAAGATTCATGTATTCATCACGTCATCAAATACTTACCGTGTGTCTCTTAGATGCCAGACATATTTCAGGCTGGGCACTGCAAATAAAGAGACTGCCTCAGTGAACTGTGCAAAAGACAGGCAACTCGGCCAACAGTTCCGATCCAGAAGGAGAAACCCTTCGATGCAGGAAAGTCTGTGCTGTGCTTTGAGAACACATCGGGAGCTCATCTTAGCACAGACTGGCCTGGGGTGGTAACTGAGACGGGGGGAGAGTCTTCTTGAAGGGGAAGATGGCTAAGATGAGTCTTGAAGCGCATACAGTACAGGAGTCAGAGATAAGAATGATGGAGGGGATGTAGGTTCTGGTGGAGGACTTGGGGTGGGGCAGTTGTCAGCGGAGAAGGTCGTGCTGGAGAGGATCCTGATTCAGGAGGCAAAGTTGGTGACCGTGGCATGGATTGGGAGACAGAGGGAACAGACCGTGGGGACAGCACCCATGTTTCAGGTCCTTCTTCTGTGAATTCTCCAGCATTCTGCTGTGAACACCATGAATCCAGTCAAAATCTTATAGTACGTTATCCAACCGAGTATTCCATTTGTAATGCCATTATTACGGAATTTTGGAGCTGGGGAGGATCCTAAAGAAATGATATCTGATATGTTTAAGCAGTACTGTTAATATTTATACTGCATCCCGGTTTCTCTGCTAAAATAGTGGTACCTTTCTGTGCCTTGGGGGATTGGGATGGGAACTTGACCAAGTCTGACAGGGGCGTGTATAACAGCCTGCCCAAGGGGCTCCCTGTCTTAGCTGGCTCCCTCTTCTGACCTCATCGCCACAGGAAGAATCAGATGTGTTTGTTCCTTTATCTCCTTCCTTCCTTTCCTCCCTTCCTTCCTTCTCTCCTTCCTTCCCATCTCCGCTCCCTCTCTCCCTCTCTTTCTCCCTCCCTCCCTTCCTTCTTTCCTTTTAAATTCAACAAACATCTTTAACTAGCTGCTATGTGCCAGGCTAGGCATATTGGTGGCTCAAAGGTGTGTAAGATTCTGGCCCTGCCCTCAGGGTCCTGACAGTCCAGTAGGAGAGACAGACAGGTAGATAGGTGTAGACAACTGTCAACGGATAACCATACCCAGGCAATGGGAGAGTCTGGTCCTTGCCCTCCTCTTTCAAGGGTCCCCTCGCTCTAGGCTATTTGGAGAGAGGGGCTCCTGAGTCGGCCGGTCCTTTGTGTACCTTTGCCTTGGCTGCTGTCTGGCCATGCCTACCTTTGTCCTGGTCCCCTTCAGTCCTCTGCATGCCGCCACCACCAGAAAGCTTCACCACCCCAGGGCGCGTGCACGGTACCGATCCCTACTCCACATCTGAGAGAGAGAGCAGAGGATTTCCAGGCGGGGAACCACTTAATTATTTTTTTTTTTTCTGACTCAGAACACTTTCCTTGAACACAGCTGGGCTGACACAGAAGGTTAAACCCTTCCCAGGGATACCTGCACTACAGGATTCCATGATAAGACTGGCTCTTTTCTTCTGGTGGGCATACACGTTTATGACTTTTTTTTAAAAGATTTTATTTATTTATTTGACAGACACAGATTACAAGTAGGCAGAGAGGCAGGCAGAGAGAGAGGGAGAAGCAGGCTCCCTGCTGAGCCGAGAGCCCAATGCGGGGCTTGATCCCAGGACCCTGGGATCATGACCTGAGCCGAAGGCAGAGGCTTTAACCCACTGAGCCACCCAGGCGCCCCACGTTTATGACTTTTAACACATGGAGGGATTCGGGTAAGCACCACCGTAATCAGGATAAAGAACCCAAGGTGTTCCCGCAGGCTTCCCCCCGGGTTGCGCCTCTCTTTCTGCTCTCAGTCGCTGATACCTTGCTTGTCTCTGCAGTTTTGTCTTCCCCAACAATGGCAGGTAAATGCAATCGTGCACCGTGGAAACCTCTGGGACTGGCTTCTTTCCTTCAGCGTCATGACTTCAGCATTCACTGGGGCTGTTGCTTGTACCGCTTTGTCCCTGTTAGGGCCGAGGAGGATCGCTTTGGTCCGATGGGTCCAGTTGTTCACCCATCCACCTGCGAAGGCCATCTGAGTTGTTTCCGTGTTTGACAGTTTCTACTAGAGCTGCTAGAAACACTCGTTTCTAGTTTTTTGTTTTGTTTTGTTTTGTTTGGTTGGTTGGTTTTTTGGTTAACGTAAGTTTTCCTTTCTGCAGGAATGGGCCTTTTGGGTCATAGTGTAAATGTACAATTAACGTTATAGATGCTAGGCTGTTTTCCAGGGGAGTCACACCATTTGGATTCCCACCAGCAATGTATGGGAGTTCCCATTTCTCTGCATGCCCATCAGCTTGGCATGGCCAGGGTTTTTTTTTTTTTTTCCTTTTATTTTAGCCAACCAAACAGATGTGTAGTGTTATCTCATCTCTATTCCACACCCCCTCCTGACAAATGATGCTAAATGTCTCTTCCTATGCTTGTTTGTCATCCTTATGCCCTCACCGGTGACGTACCCGCTGATATCTTTTGCCCGTTTCTAAATTGGATCGTCTGGCTTCCGCTGTTGAGTTTTGAGATGTCTTGATACACTCTGGATACAAGTCCTTCGTTAGGGGATATGTGATTTGCAAGTATTTTCTCCCAGTATGTAGCCAATCTTCTCCTTCTCTCGAGGAAGTGCCTGTGCTTAGGTCATGAATGATGCCCCTGCCCTGCACGGTTTTCCATCGGCCACCAGCTAATGTGCACCTCCCTCGGCAGGGCATGGAGGGCCATCTCCGTCCTGCACCTAATCCACTAGTGTGGGCTTGGACCTCCGTCCACTCATGGAAGCCAGAACCATCACCAGCCTCTCCTTTGTTTTTAAATAACAACGTGACTTCTGTTTTGAGCCACCATTGTCCCTGAGGGACAGGAACTTAGTATGGGTCGATCCAATTTTGCTTTATACTTTTTGGGGGGTTGTTCTTAGTTTGGGGGATGCCAGAGCCTGGAAAGGGGCATCTGATCTTCAAGTCATCTCTAGACACTGCTTCTGAGCTAGGCACTGCTAAGCCTCTGCTGCTTTAACCTTCATGGCCTTGTTGGATGTGAAGACTCACCTCTACTTCTTCACTCTTGAGTCCTCAGAAATCCTCTTGCTTCCCCAATGCTTGGGGACAGGGGCAAAAAATTGCCCAGCAGCCATGTGAGGTGGTATTTCTCTGGATCGATGAATGGCCGTCTCTCACGAGCATCCGGTCTCCCTCCTGCCTCTTTCCTGGAGCTCCATGTGGAGGACAGACTTCAGTCTCTCCTGCTGTATTTCCTCCCAAATAGGGCTGAGGTCTTCCTCAATATGGGCCTCAGGCCAGGCAGTGGGGTGCAGGGTCCCTGTCTCTGGAAATCACGTCTATGTTTTCTCTCCTTATCCCCTGTTATGTGCTGAATTGCATCTCCCTGCCCCAATTCCCCAACCCCAAATTCATAGGTTGAACTCCTAACCTCCAAAGTGATTGTATCAGAGATAGGGCCGTTAAGGGGGTGAGGGTTAAATTTGGTCATAAGGGTGGGAACCCAACTCAGTAGGACTGGTAAGAAGAGGAAGAGACCCAGAAGCACCTGCACATGGGGGAAAGACCATGCGAGGACATGGAGAGAAGGCGGCCATCTGCAAGTCAAGGAGATAAGTTTCCAGAAGAAACCACTGCTGGCAACACCTTGATCTTGGACTCCATCCTTCAGAGCTGGGAGAAAGCAAACTTCTATTGTTTAAGCCCCCCAGTCATGGTACCTGGTTATGGTAGCCTGAGGACACCAGTGAACCTCTGCCTCTTCATTCAGGGAATCCTTTCCCACTGTTGGGTGTGGGTTGATGGGGTAATGCACATAGTGGGGGGGGGGGGTGGAGAAGATTTTCTCTTTCAAGGCTTTTTTCTTGACTCTGTCACTTGTGTGGCATGTCCTTTTACTCTTTTCTGTGCACCTGCTGGCTTTTCGGTAGCAGGACCCAGGAACATCAGCCAAGGTGGGTTCTAGTGGAGAACAACAGTGGACACTCCACACGGGATGGGTCACATCAGCAGAGGGGAATATTCCAGTAACTCCTGATCCTTGTTACTCTGAGATTAACACAGCATTATATTTGTTCAGAAGGGAACAGTGTAAGCTCTTTTGAAAAAGCTGTGGGCCAGGCCGTCAGCCATGGAAAGGTCTTAGACCTTGGTGAGTCTCCAAAGCGCCATGGGTGGGAGGACCCATCAGGGATGACAGAGGAGCTTGGCCAGGGATGAAGTGACACTCGGTGTCAGGAAGAGAAGTGGGGTGGGTGGCAGATCACACTGGCCCCGAGCCAGTTTACCTGTGGGCTTCTTGAACGAGATTATCTGTGTCCTTATTGTTTAATCCACTCAAAAGGGCATTTCTGTAATTTTCAGGGGAAAGAAATGTGCTCATCCTGTCCCGGGGCCCTGGAGGGCAGGGTAGGGGTGGGCTTCACTGAGCCACCAAACAACGCCACCATCAAAATATTCTATTAACTTCTTCCCTCAGGACAATGATCTTCTTTCTAAATACCATGTAGTGGTCTCTCTTTGCTGATTTTTCCCCAAACAAGGATCTGCACCATGATTTCTTGCAGATTCCACCACCAGAAACAAACAGGGCTGCAGATTGTACAAGCAGGTTCTATCACTAAAAATTTATAAAGCACCTTCATTAGATCCCTGCTGTATCTCTAAGTATAGACTGGGATGGGGGAAGGGGGTGCATAATTATACTGAACAAAGGAACTTCCCTTCCATCTGAGTGGCCTACAGGAAAGGCTTCCTAAAGATGGGGTTGTTAAACTATCTTAGATGTAATGCAATTTTCCCTTTAAGCCCAACCTAAGAATGTGTATTTCATTCAATGTTATGCTTTATTGCCCTAATTGTCCACGTGTGTTCCTCCTCCCATAGCCAGATTATCTCCTCAAGGACACGGGTGGTGAGAGATCCTGTCCCCACTTCCCTCACCTGGAGCACATGAATTCATTCAAAGGACGCTTCTTCGCTACCTGCTCTATCTAGTCCAAGCTCCAGGATGGCTCTCCTGCATGGTAGACCAGAAAGACATGGAACCCCAGCTCCCTGTGAGCATTCAGAAGAGCAGTAGGCATTGGATAGGTTGTTACACCAGTAATTACTTCATTGTGATAAAGACTAAAAAGTCCTAGTTTAGGGGATCAAGGAAGCTCCCCGAACCTGGAACATTTCACTAGAGACCTGCAGGCTGAGGGGACATCATAGGCCAAGACCTAACCTAGAGGAGCCTGACTCATTTGGAAGGTAGTTAATGGGAGAGCAGAGAAATAGGGACAGTGACTCATGATGAAGCTGGAATTACGAGCTGGCTCAGACCTGGCCATACCTTCTAGGCTGCGATAAAGCTATAACAGAGTCTTGACAAACTCTAGCTTCCATGGATGAGTGAAGGACATGTCAGAAAGATGGGCTTCCTCAGGTAGCCCTGTGTGGGTTTCAGCATAACAGTACAGTGGTAGCAACGTTCTTGGGAGGGGAAGGTAGGAGATATTCCTAGGTAAGCCTGGGGAAGAGGTAGGTTCGGGCAAGGGTAGATTGCAGGATTTTTGACAGGTTTGGGGGAATACTCCAGGGTAGAGACAGACTGAGTGTACTTCAGTGTTTGGCGCCTCTGGGAGTGATAACAGGGGTGAGTGTGGGTCCCTAAAGGTCCAGTACCCTCTTTCCTTTCCCAAGATAGTGATCTCAAAGTCAGGGTTCCAACCTAGTGGAAACCCTCAAACGAAGCTGGTGAAAGAGGATTCCAAGTCCAATAAGGTCAAGAGTTGCCCCACAATATCTTTGACACGTCTGGTCCCAGATATCTTGTTGAAGGACACAGGGTGCCCTCTATTTCCAGCAAGGAGTTCCCAGTAGTGGGGATGAGGGTTTCGGAACTCTGGGATCAGGCAATGGTGCTGTCTCTCTACTTCTGTGTAGCTTAAGCAGCCTCAAGAGCAGACCTCCCTCTGCCCACAGGCAAGTAGACATTCCATATATTCATCCATTAGGGGAATTGTCTCCAGACTACCCCTGTAGCAAAGACTTCTAGGGTCTACCCACTCACCCCTCTTCCTTTGTAACAATCGCAATTGCCTCGGGGCAGAAATATTTCTGTATTTGGTAGAATAGTCTGGACTGGGATAAGAGCTAGTTTCCAAAGTTCAGTGGCTCAATGTAATCAAATCTTATTTCATGCTCTCATAATATTTGACAGTGACTTAGCTTGTCAAGGCAACATTTTTCTACGTGGTTACTCAGGGACCCAGGCTCCTTCCAAACTGTGGCCGTGCTGTCTCTCGGGGCCATGTCATTGTTGTCTCCAGTGAGACGGCAGGAGGAGAATAGTCAGTTTGGAAGGGGAAAATGTTTGGAAGAGCCTGTGCAGGCCTGTTGGCCAGACCTAGAATGGTATACATATATTACCTCCTTTTATATTCCACTGGATAGCACATGGCCGCATCTGACTGCAAGAGACAAAGGGACATGTCATCTGGCCACATGTTCGAGTAGACTTTGGTAGAAAATCAGCAGTCTCTACCACAGAGCCGCCCAAAATCTGTATTTCATTGTCTCCCTCTGTATTAGTTACCAACTGCTGTGTAACAAAGCAGGCTCAAGCTTAGCAGAGCGACAGCATAAAAAGTTATTATCTCGGGGCGCCTGGGTGGCTCAGTGGGTTAAGCCGCTGCCTTCGGCTCAGGTCATGATCCCAGGTCCTGGGTTCGAGCCCCACATCGGGCTTTCTGCTCAGCGGGGAGCCTGCTTCCTCCTCTCTCTCTGCCTGCCTCTCTGCTTACTTGTGATTTCTCTCTGTCAAATAAATAAAAAAAATTAAAAAAAAAGTTATTATCTCCCAAAGTTTCCGTGAGTCAAGAATTTGGGAACAGTTTATCTGGACGTCTCTGGCTCAGGGCTACTCATGAAGTCATGGCCAACACGTTGACTAGGGCAATGCCTAAGTTGTGACAAGGTGTCACCAAGTCACCTGAAAGCTGGCCTGAGGCTGGAGGATATGCTTCCAAAGTGCCTCCACTCCTCACTCTAAAGGACCAGGGAAGTTAATGCTAGTTTTTGGTGAGTGACCTCATTTTCTCTACATGTGAACCCCTCCTTATGGTCACCTGCATGTCCTCACGCCATGGTGAACTGTTTCCCATCTTCTTCAAGGATGGGCACGCTTGGCTCATTTACCCTTCATCTTTCTGACGGTCTGGACCATGAAGATGACTGTCATTGGTCCAGCGACCATCTGAAGGCAACAAGGAAGTCTTAAAGGGATGGGAACAGGTGCAAAAGGAACTCAGACACGAATGACATTGTGGATTCACTACGGTATCCCTGTACTTCCTACTTCTGGACTAAATCATGGTGGAGGAAAAAGGACTCATTATTTGATTTAATAATATTTAGAAATGTGGGAAGGGGTCCCTGTTACATATAGCCAGACACTCTTCCTAACTGAGGCGACTTCTATGTGCCAGCTACTGACCTGGACATCGGAAAAATAAATCTGAATGAGAAAAAGGTCCCTGTCCTCCGGTTCAACTCCTGTTGAGGAGTAAATGGCGGGCAGCACAGGACAGAAAAATGACCCTTTCTCATACAAACCAACAACACTCCAACGAGGTTGTCGTGGAAACTTGCCAAATGGAATGTAAGCCCCATGGAGCTATGATCTTGGTCTGTTCTGTTTCTGGCTTTATCTCTTGTGCTTAGAGCAGGAACAAAGGTATTCCAGTAATACGTACTCAATGAATAAAATGGAAACAGAGCTTGTCTTCTTATTGGAAGAAAATGCCTTCTGTAGGGAGATGGTAATGGAGGATCTTCTTGGGTTTCTGGCTGGGCTGGAAGACAAAGCCAGTTGGGTGGGGCACTTAGGGCTTGGGTTCACACAGGAGACCCTCGGGAGGTGGAGGCGAGCTGGGCATCTGCAGCCTCTATAGCTACCTTTGTAAATCGCTTTCAAAGCATATGGGCCTTATTGTGACATTGACTCCAGGAGGCTCTGGGTGCTCAATTTGCCTTGAAAATGCTTCTCCTGAAAGTCAGTGTAGCAATTAGGGAAAGCATGGGGAGAGTATTAACCCATTTAATTAATGAGGTCATTTGTTTTGCTGAGAATCTCACCAAGGTCTTTGAGGAGGACTGTTGCAGTGGATTACGCCCCCAAAGGGTGGGCATTTTCTGTGTATCCCATAGAGTCTCCTCCTGTCCTGCAAAGCCAATCGCTGATTTTAGTTGACATTCACTTGTCCTTTCCCACTAATTTCTCTGTGGGCCTGTTTGACTCAAGCTGTCCTCCCTGGTGAGGTTCTCAAAATGGATCACACAATTTCAGCCAGCGTTTGTAGCATCCCGGACCCCTGTCCTAAGAATAAGTATGAAATAAAACAGCTATGCTGTGCTATTCCCCACCCCCCACCCCCCAGGATCATAGAGGACACAACCTTGGAATCTGAACCGGCATTTGCCAAGCTGGTGGCTTTCGTGCAGTCTCTTTCCATCCAGTCCAGATGGGTGGACTCAGCATTGTAGATGCATGCCCAGGGCCTTCCCCGGGGTCAGGGCCCTGCAAAGTTCACCAGGGCTTACAGAAATCATTGGAATTAAAAAAAAAAAGTCTCCAAAACACAGAAGGAAAAGATTAATTAAATCTTTGCCACGGTAACATTAAATTCAAGGAGTCTACTAAAATACAACTCGACACTTACATCATTATATGTGACTTATGTTCAGGGTGGGCATAGTTTAATATGATGTAAGATCAGGAGCGTCCAAACATGGAGATAGCCAGTTCCTCTGGAAGTCCTAAAATGTCCTTGGGTGTCCTTGCTTCTTGAAATCCAGTCGAGATTATTCTAGAATGCTGCAGAAATTCAAAGCCTTCCCTATGACTGCTGTTATCAGCTGTGGTTCTGCTGTGGGCGTGGCTCATCATCTCGCATCCCTCCCTCACCCTCTATCCCCCCACCCTCAGCTCTTGGAGTAGGTTTAGCAGAATTAATGCGGCTTAGTGATCTGCTCATAGGTGGTCTCCCTTATTCTCCTTGTGCCAACTCAGCTTCCAAACTCAGCTTGCCCCCCATTGTCCACAAATCCACCACACAAGATAGTACAGGACGGCAATGCTGACAACTCCAGACCATGTCCACAAATCCCTCAGCTACCCCTATAGCATCCTGTGAGTTAGCTTAAAACGCGTCTGAATTAACTGTGGGACATAAATAAGTATATAAATTACCCCTGGGATCCTGCAGATTAAAGTTAACCTTTGAGGCACCCTCTGAGATGTTTTCTGACACCACTGGCCAATTCTCCAGTTCTCTGGACATCCAGCTGCGTGTCCGACAATTCGATTCAATTCTGACGCTGAGTACCTAGAGTTGGTGTCAGATTCCATAGATTCAAGAGCCCAGTCCCGCTAGACCGCCCCCACCTCAGACACCAGTCACGGGTCTGGAGCCTCTCATACCTCTGACCAACCAGTTATAAATGGTGGGTTCCCGTGACACCCTCTTTGTTATCAAAATTTGTTAGAATGGAAACACTCTACTTTCGCTTATCGGTTTATTACACAGGTTGCTGTTCAAGAATAGCAGGTTGGAAGAGAGGCCCAGGGCAAGGTGTGGGCATGTAGGTTGGGGGGCCGGCAGAGGTGCCATGCCCCATCTGGGCCCACTACCCTCCCCAAACCTCAGTGTGTTCACCAATCCAGAAGAACACTGAACCGCTTTGTGTCAGGGTTTCTAGGAAGCTCCGTGACACAGATAGGATGCATTCAATCATCCAGCACCGGCAATTAAACCCCACCTCCGGCCCCTCTTCTGTCCTGAAGCAATCTGGAGGTTCTTTTATTTTTTTTTAAGATTTTATTTATTTATTTGAGAGAGAGAATGAGCAAGAGAGAGAGCACGGGCAGAGGGAGGTGCAGAGGGAGAATGAGCAAGAGAGAGAGCATGGGCAGAGGGAGGTGCAGAGGGAGAGAGAGGAGCAGGCTGCCCTCCAAGCAGAGAGCCCGACTTGGGGCTTGATCCCAGGACCCTGAGGTCATGACCTGAGCTGAAGGCAGACGCCCAACCAACTGAGCCACCCGGGTGCCCCTATCTGAGGGTTCTCAACCATCAGCCGTCTTGATGACATAAAAAGACACTCTTACCCTCCAGAGCTATCAGGCGTTTGAGGAGCTGTGTGCCAGAAACTATGATCAAAGACCAAATATGCATTTCTTATTGTGCCACACACCCCAGTTAGAAATCTACACCCCCAGGGGTGGTAGGTAAAGGGCTTCATATGTTGCTGTATAAATCTACACCAAAAGGTTTTTTGAATGAGCACAAAGGAATATTTTATATTTATATGTAGATATATACTCAATATATGTATTTATGCATGCACACACTTGTGTGTGTGTGTGTGTGTGTGTGTGTATGTCTGTGTGAAACGTATGAACCTCAAGAGTGTGGTTGACTACTAAAACTCCTGGGGCTTGATGGCCCTCGCGTGAACAAGATCTAAGAGGCTGCTGAGCCCACAGGCTGAGTGTCCACCCCCTCTCTGGGCAGGAGGAGTTCTGGTACAAGCAAGGCTCAGCAGGCTTTTTCTGTATCTTAGGCTTTGGGGGCCTAAATGATGGTGTCACAACCAGGGCGCCTGCCTTGTGGTATGCGGACAGCCCTAGGCAACCTGTACATGGATGGGTGCGGCTGTTTCCAATTAAACTCTGAAAACAGGCCCTGGTGGGGGGCGGGTTTGGTCCCCAGACTCCCACTTGCTACCCAGCCAGTGGTGTCAGGTCTACTCACAGACTGTTCACTAGCACAAGCTATGAAATCCCTTTTTCCCCCTTTAAACCAATATGTTTGGGTTTCTGTCATTTGGGGTAGAAACGGCCCCCTTGATAATAATAATACAACAGGGAAGCAGGGAAGAAAGGGGAAGGACCCCCTACATGAGAGCATTTCTAGGCAAACTTCTGTGCGTAAGGATCACGGGGAGAGGACACCCAGCCCTATGGCTGGGTTCTGCCCTCATCGATTCTGATGCGGGTCTGTAGTGAGGCCTAGAATGTGCATTTCTAATGAGCTCCCAGGTGCTGCTGATGCAGCTGCCCCATGGACCACCCTCGTGTAGCAAGACCTGTGTCCCAGATCAGTGGTTCTTGAGCCATAGTGAGCATTGGGATCACTGGAGAGCTTGCTGAGACACAGGTGCTGAGGGACTACCTGTGTTTGTCTTGCTCTAGGTCTAGGTCTGGGGTGGGTTCCAAGAATTTGCATGTCTAGCAGCTTCCTGGGGACCTTGGTGATGCTGGTCCGGGACCCCACTTTGAGTAATGAGTCTTTGGATGATTCTTCCTTGACCCTCTTGCAGCCGCGCCCCTCCCCAGTGAGGAAGAAGTCTATGGGGTCAAGGGCCTGTGCTCCCTGCTCCTAGACATACTCTCCATATTCGGGATCCCAGAATTCCACAACAAGCAGCCTTGAGCCGCCTTCCAGAGCCTGAATGGGGTATTTTACGGTGAGTAGAAGAGGCAGTTGGAGGAACAGGTTGGGGTGTCCACACACTGAGTGAGGCCCTTGCCGTTTAGGATGGGGCCAAGTTTGGGAAGAACTGGGGAGAGGGTCAGACCAGGGCCCAAACATTCTTCCCCTAAGGGAACAAGTGGAATTTCTTCCTCCATTTGGAGCTGTCCTGATCTGGGGCAAGGGGTATGAGCCATGAGGAGTACGGGCTTTGGAGTTAGGCATACTTAATTAAGTTCCTTCTCTGAGTCTGACACTTAGCGACGGGTGACCTCAGGCAACTGATTTAAGCTCTCGGAGCCCAGTCCCTGCATCTGTAAAACTGGAATAATGCCGAAAGCGGACTTCACTGGTATTTTGGTAAGAGTGAAAGCAGGAAGGTACAGAATGCATTTAGTGTGAGCCTTGACACATAACACATGCTGTTCCCGTTGTTGTTACTGCCGGCTGCTGTTTTTAAGTGCTCGGGGGCTATGTGTTATTCATGACCATCCCTTCCTTGTATCAGCAGAGCCTGCCAGGCAGGCATCTCTGAGCAGGGGACCAGCTGCGACAGCCGTCCTAGAGCTACCCCCACTCTCCCCCGCTCACAGTTCTGAGTCCTTGCCTCACAGAACACGAGTAAAGAATATTAGAATCCAGAAGATAACACGCTTGTTTATACATGGCTAGTCTGAACTAGTCATCCTATAGGAAAATAAGGCTCACTCTTTGTAATTACAAGGGCCACGAAGCTGCTCTTGTGGTCCGGACCTCGATGTTTGCCGAAAGCAATGCACGCGTGATGATTTGACCCTTGCTCCTATTTTTTTCAAGGGTTTAATTATGTTTTCATTGCTCTTGCAACAATCTTAGATGCAGCCCGTACTCCGATGCTTGTTGGCGCGTGGATGGGGACCCCTCCTTATGAGTGTATGAGAATTCCAACTTCCGGTAACAGTCATTGCAACATAGCTTGTTTTTATGGGTACCAGGCTTTATCCTTGGAAGCAGGGCTGTCGGTAGAGCTCCTGCCGCTGAGAACAGATATGTCCTCTAGGTTCGATGTCCCACACAGCCACCGGCCACACGCGGCTAGGAGTCCTTGAAACGTGGCTGATGTGGCTGAAGAACTAAAGTCTTAATTTTCTTTCATTTTCACGAATTTAAATGGAAAATGCAAGTTAAGGCAGTACTTGTTTATTTGATTGTCCCAATCCCTCCGGGAGAGGAATAGAGAAAGGTATCATCTTACGGACAATGAGACAGAATTCTAGATACTCATCTGTGTCGGTGAAGCAAGTGGTCGTCACGTCATGTGATTTAAAATAGGAGATGTATGGGGCACCTGGATGGCGCTGTCGGACTCTTGATTTCAGCTCAGATTTGATCTCAGCATCGTGGGATGCTGAGTCAGGCCCTGCGCTGAGTGAGGAGACTACTTGGGTTTCTCTCTCTCCCTCTCCCTCTGCTGCCCCCTGCTCTCTCTTTCTCTCTTAAATAAATAAATAAATCTTTAAAAAATAAATAAAATAAAATACAAATCTTAGAGTTCCCCTCCCCCACATTCCCTCAAACCTGTTCTGTAATCAGGCTACTGCAAGGGATGTAGTTTTCAATCATTTGAATAAAGACAATGGTAAGAATCCCAGGTTTTTTTTCCCTGTTAGTGGTCACTGCTCTGCTTGACCTTCCCAAACAGCTGATTGTTCCGTCGGTAAAAAGTAATCATATGAGGCAGTGATCCTATTCTTGCCTTTGGAAAGGAAATAACCTTTGGATGAAAGCACTATTTAAGCGGAAGGTAGATCATCAAAAAGGGGGACATATTTGAAATGTATATGATAAGCAGGAACTAAAAACATTCCACGTGGGAAGAGTTCCTTACATTTTGCTCCAGACAGGCCAAGCAAGTTGCCTGCCGGACACTTGGTCCTCATTTCAGAATGTCCATCACACTCGAGGCCCCTCTCGATGGTGTCTTGACTTCCAGGCCATTATGCTCTCGGCCAACGGTTGCTCCCCAGATGACATTTGGCAACCCCAGCAGATAGTTTAGTTGTCACAACGTCGGGTAGAGGCACGACTGGCAGCTGGTGGGCAGAGGCCAAGGACGCTGCTAGTCATCCTCCAAGCACAGGACAGCTCCCTATAACAAAGAATTATCTGGCTCCCAAAGTCAACATTGCTGAGATTGGGAAACCCTGCTCTAAGCCCTTGTTACTCAAAGTGTGGTCTGCGGACCAGCATAGCAGGTGTGCTTGGGAACTTGCAAGAATGATGGGACCTCAGGCCCCATCTCCGACCTACCGAGGCAGGATCTGCACTTTGGGAAGGTGCCCCGAGGATAAGTGCGTGCTGTACGAGTTCTCCTCTGCGCCATGAACCCTGTACGAGGGTCATAGCTGATTGCTTTGGGGCAGCTGATCTGCAGGATGGATAACAGTTCAATTTTGGATCTAATGTCCCCGACAGGGACACTCCTGATTAAACAAAGCACTTGGCCCTCTCTCTCTTTGAGAGTATGCATCCAAAACATGTAGAGAAATGTAGGAGTTGATACTGAAGGCAGAAGGAAAAAGGAGGAAGTGCTATTTCTGTGTTAGCAAATGCCTGGGGCAGAGAAAGACTGTGATATCAGAGTCCTGGACCCCAGCAGCGGTGTGTAGGACTGCAAGGACCAGAACCTAGGGCTGACGGAAGGACACTCTGAGTGTTCAGATAACTCGGGTCCTCTGAGTTACCTTGACGTTTGCATTCTCTGTCAATTCCCTTTCCTCCGTAAGACCTAACTCTTTGGCTGTTCTTGGGTTGCCTGCCTACTTACCCCATCACCAAAGGTGATTACTGCTTTGAGATCTGAGAAAGCCTAATTAATGCTTGGACCAATAAGAAAAGGACAAATACTTCAAGAGGAAAAAAAAAAAAAGGACAAAAAAGCAACATTCAAAAAATTCAAAAGTGCTCCTTTTATATACTATACAGTATACAGATTCTAGGATGGATTGATTAGAAAAAGTCAGGCTTTTGATATGAAGAAAAGCTATGTAATTGTCATTACAGGACAAAAAGGAAGACAGGAACGCACAGGGGCACGTTATGTTCCTGTTGGGAAGTCCCAGACTGTTAATACGTTGATTCTGTGCAAGTTAACCCATGAACCCAAAGCCACTTCCGTAAGAGGTCACAGGATTTTTTCATGGAATTTCTCAAACTGAAGGGCAAAAAATTGCATCTGAGGTAGAAAATGTACAGAAGAGCCTGGAAATTTTAAAGTAAGAATTGTGGGCTCGGAGGGGTAAGAGATATGTACCAGGGTTATGACAAGCAGCACAATATGGGATCAGTGTGTAGTAGCTGCAGAGATGAACGGGCCAGAACGGAGTCTAGAACAAGCCCCCATTATCTATGGGAACATGGGACGGGGCAGCAATGGCATATCAGATCCATGACAGAAGACAGATTTTCAGCCCACAGAGAAAATTTGAAACAAATGTCCCACCGTAGATGATTCGTGGCACACATTTCCAGACCATGTATTCACTGGACGGCCGAACAACAAACAGTGGGTAGAGAGAAGTTCACGATATGCCGCAAAATGGAAGAAACCACACCCGAAGAATGCTCAAAGGTGTAGGAATGATTAGTGTTTTCTTAAACATGCACACGTGTGTGTACATTTCTATCTACAAAAGTCACAAGTGCAAATGTCCAATCCTGTCCTATTTTTAAAAATATTTTATTTACTTATTTTATAGAGAGAGACAGAGAGAGGGTGCAAGCATGGGGGAGGGGCAGAGGGAGACAGAGAGAATCTCAGGCAGGCTCCCCGTTGAGCAGGGAGCCCGACACAGGGCTTAATCTCATGACCCTGAGATCAGGACCTGAGCTGACTGAAATTAAGAGTGGGATGCTCAACCGACGGAGCCACTCAGGCGTGTCCCTCCATCCCATTTTTTTAAAAACCAACTTTAACTGGCTACAGTGCACCCACCTGACCTCCCAGTCTTGGCTTCAAGGTCCAGTCTTGCAGACTGGGCTCCCACCTGACTCTGGGAACCACCTGTGAAGCAGACCACATTCCCAAACACCTGGCTCCGGGGAGAGGCCCCTATTTTCCCTGGGTCACACATCCTCCGGGATCCCCCTTCTTGCCTGCCATCATCATGTGCCAGGTGTAGCCCTCATAAGTCAGAGAGGTATCACAGGTAAGCAGGTCCCACCATTATCCAGAGCAAAATGGGGTGGCCTCGCCGGAGAAGTAAGACTGTGGAAAACTCTAGAAAGGCACTAGGGGAAGAAAACGAACCCTTGAAACCATTCACATTCCCATCTCTTAAATGGGCCATCGAGGAAAATCCTCCCCCAACAATCCAAGCAGATTATTCAAGCTCTCCATCATCTCCCCAGATATCTGGAACAGAGAATGAATTCCTCCTTGTATGAACACAGCCCTTGGCACCCCGGCCTTCGCCATCACAGCCAGTCCCCCCCGGACCAGTTCTGCCTCATCTCACTGCACCCAGACCATGACGCTCCTTCATTCCTGACCACCGCCCAACCCATTGCTGCTGAAAAATTTCAGGAACGCAAGGTTAGGGAGCCAGGAGGGTGGGACCGTGTTGTAGCTGAATATGTTCAGAACAAATTCCTTCCACGGCTCTGGAACAGCCAGCAAGAATTAACTAGCAGCAAAGGAGCTAAGTTACTACCTATTGCTCTGCTCTTATAACTGGGTTATTAATTAAAACATAACTAGCAGGGGCCTCACCCACGTAAGGAATCATTACGTGCTTCCTTTTCAGACCATAGTCACAAGATATGAAAACTCCGTCTTGTACGGTGAGCGATCTCAGAACGGCTTAGCAACCTCGGCTGAAACTGTCACCCAGTTTGTAAGGAACATGCAGTTAATTATCGTGTCTCATAGCGAGGGTATCAGGTGTGTGAAAACATCACCGAGGTGGGTCCTCCTTGTCGTGACACAGATCCCTCACGGTGGGGTTCACCCCGGGAGGAATGGTCAGAATTTTCTGTTGGGAGATCCTTGCAATGGTCTTCATGAGGAGGCATAATTCTGCAATTAAAAAAAAAAGAAAATCCGGAGGAGTCAAGATGGCGGAGAAGTAGCAGGCTGAGACTACTTCAGGTAGCGGGAGATCAGCTAAATAGCTTATCTAAAGATTGCAAACACCTATAAATCCAACAGGAGATTGAAGAGAAGAAGAACAGCAATTCCAGAAACAGAAAATCAACCACTTTCTGCAAGGTAGGACTGGCGGAGAAGTGAATCCAAAGCGACGGGAAGATAGACCGTGGGGGGAGGGTCCGGCTCCCGGCGAGCGGCGGAGCAATGGAGCACAAAATCAGGACTTTTAAAAGTCTGTTCCACTGAGGGACATCGCTCCAGAAGCTTAACTGGGGTGAAGCCCAGGCGGGGTCAGCGCAGCCTCAGGTCCCACAGGGTCGCAGAAGGATCGGGGGTGTCTGAGTGTCGCAGAGCTTACCGGTATTAGAATGGGGAAGCCGGCTGCAGAGACAGAGCCAAGGAGTGACTCTCAGCTCGGGGTTACCTTGAACCGGTCGCAGGCTCGGTCAGCTCAGAGCGCGGCCGGAGGCCAGGGTGACGGGAGTCATTGGGCACTGTTCTCTGAGGGCACACTGAGGAGTGGGGCCCCGGGCTATCGGCTCCACCGGGCCGGACACCGGGAGGCCGCCATCTTCATTCCCATCCTCCGGAACTCTACGGAAAGCGCTCAGGGAACAAAAGCTCCCGAAAGCAAACCCGAGCGGATTACTCAGCTACTCAGCGCGGCCCGGGTAAGGGCGGTGCAACTCCGCCTGGGGCAAAGACGCTTGAGAATCACTACAACAGGCCCCTCCCCCAGAAGATCAACGGGAAACCCAGCCAGGACCAAGTTCACCTACCGAGGAGTGCTGTTTCAATACCAAGGAGAGCGGCAGAATTCCAGAGGAGAAGAAAGCAAAACACGGAACTCATGGCTTTCTCCCCATGATTTTTTAGCCTTGCAGTTAATTTAATTTTTTTTTCTTTTTCAATTTTTTTTTCTTTTTCTCTTCTTCTGCTAAATTTTTTTTAACTTTTACCGTTTTCTTTTTTAACGTTTTTTTAAATAGTTTATCTAATATATATATATTTTTTCCTCTTTTAATATTTTTTCTTTATCGGCTTTCTTTTTAAAATATTTTCTTTTTTTTTTCTTTTTGAACCCCTTTTTATCCCCTTTCTCCCCCCTCATGATTTGGGATCTCTTCTGATTTGGCTAAAGCATATTTTCCTGGGGTTGTTGCCACCCTTTTAGTATTTTACTTGCTCCTTCATAAACTCTTATCTGGACAAAATGACAAGGCGGAAAAATTCACAACAAAAAAAAGAACAAGAGGCAGTACCAAAGGCTAGGCACCTAATCAATACAGACATTGGTAATATGTCAGATATAGAGTTCAGAATGATGATTCTCAAGGGTCTAGCCGGGCTTGAAAAAGGCATGGAAGATATTAAAGCAACCCTCTCGGGAGATATAAAAGCCCTTTCTGGAGAAATAAAAGAACTAAAATCGAACCAAGTTGAAATCAAAAAAGCTATTAATGAGGTGCAATCAAAAATGGAGGCTCTCACTGCTAGGATAAATGAGGCAGAAGAAAGAATTAGCGATATAGAAGACCAAATGACAGAGAATAAAGAAGCTGAGCAAAAGAGGGACAAACAGCTACTGGACCACGAGGGGAGAATTCGAGAGATAAGTGACACCATAAGACGAAACAACATTAGAATAATTGGGATTCCAGAAGAAGAGGAAACAGAGAGGGGAGCAGAAGGTATATTGGAGAGAATTATTGGAGAGAATTTCCCCAATATGGCAAAGGGAACAAGCATCAAAATCCAGGAGGTTCAGAGAACCCCCCTCAAAATCAATAAGAATAGGTCCACACCCCGTCACCTAATAGTAAAATTGACAAGTCTTAGTGACATAGAGAAAATCCTAAAAGCAGCCCGGGAAAAGAAGTCTGTAACGTACAATGGTAAAAATATTAGATTGGCAGCAGACTTATCCACAGAGACCTGGCAGGCCAGAAAGAGCTGGCATGATATATTCAGAGTACTAAATGAGAAAAACATGCAGCCAAGAATACTATATCCAGCTAGGCTATCATTGAAAATAGACGGAGAGATTAAAAGCTTCCAGGACAAACAAAAACTGAAAGAATTTGCAAATACCAAACCAGCTCTACAGGAAATATTGAAAGGGGTCCTCTAAGCAAAGAGAGACCCTAAAAGTAGTAGATCAGAAAGAAACAGAGACAATATACAATAACAGTCACCTTACAGGCAATACAATGGCACTAAATTCATATCTCTCAATACTTACCCTGAATGTGAATGGGCTAAATGCCCCAATCAAAGGACACAGGGTATCAGAATGGATAAAAGAACAAAACCCATCTATATGTTGCCTACAAGAAACTCATCTTAAACCTGAAGACACCTCCAGGTTTAAAGTGAGGGGGTAGAAAAGAATTTACCATGCTAATGGACATCAGAAGAAAGCAGGAGTGGCAATCCTTATATCAGATCAATTAGATTTTAAGCCAAAGACTATAATAAGAGATGAGGAAGGACACTATATCATCCTCAAAGGAACTGTCCAACAAGAAGATCTAACAATTTTAAATATCTATGCCCCTAACGTGGGAGCAGCCAACTATATAAACCAATTAATAACAAAATCAAAGAAACACATCGACAAGAATACAATAATAGTAGGGGATTTTAACACTCCCCTCACTGAAATGGACAGATCATCCAAGCAAAAGATCAACAAGGAAATCAAGGCCTTAAATGACACACTGGACCAGATGGACATCACAGATATATTCAGAACATTTCATCCCAAAGCAACAGAATACACATTCTTCTCTAGTGCACATGGAACATTCTCCAGAATAGATCACATTCTTGGTCCTAAATCAAGTCACAACCGGTATCAAAAGATTGGGATCATTCCCTGCATATTTTCAGACCACAATGCTCTAAAGCTAGAACTCAATCACAAGAGGAAATTTGGAAAGAACCCAAATACATGGAGACTAAACAGCATCCTTCTAAAGAATGAATGGGTCAACCAGGAAATTAAAGAAGAATTGAAAAAATTTATGGAAACAAATGATAATGAAAACACAATGGTTCAGAATCTGTGGGACACAACAAAGGCAGTCCTGAGAGGAAAATATATAGTGGTACAAGCCTTTCTCAAGAAACAAGAAAGGTCTCAGGTACACAACATAACCCTACACCTAAAGGAGCTGGAGAAAGAACAAGAAAGAAACCCTAAACCCAGCAGGAGAAGAGAAATCATAAAGATCAGAACAGAAATCAATGAAATAGAAACCAAAGAAACAATAGAACAAATCAACGAAACTAGGAGCTGGTTCTTTGAAAGAATTAATAAGATTGATAAACTCCTGGCCAGACTTATCAAACAGAAAAGAGAAAGGACCCAAATCAATAAAATCATGAATGAAAGAGAAGAGATCACAACGAACACCAAAGAAATACAGACAATTATAAGAACATACTATGAGCAACTCTACGCCAACAAATTTGACAATCTGGAAGAAATGGATGCATTCCTAGAGACATATAAACTACCACAACTGAACCAGGAAGAAATGGAAAGCCTCAACAGACCCATAAGCAGTAAGGAGATTGAAACAGTCATCAAAAATCTCCAAACAAACAAAAGCCCAGGGCCAGATGGCTTCCCGGGGGAATTCTACCAAACATTTAAAGAAGAACGAATTCCTATTCTCCTGAAACTGTTCCAAACAATAGAAATAGAAGAAAAACTTCCAAACTCATTTTATGAGGCCAGCATCACCTTGATCCCAAAACCAGACAAAGATCCCATCAAAAAAGAGAACTACAGACCAATATCCTTGATGAACACAGATGCAAAAATTCTCGCCAAAATACTAGCCAATAGGATTCAACAGTACATTAAAAGGATTATTCACCACGACCAAGTGGGATTTATTCCAGGGCTGCAAGGTTGGTTCAACATCCGCAAATCAATCAATGTGATACAACACATTAATAAAAGAAAGAACAAGAATCATATGATACTCTCCATAGATGCTGAAAAAGCATTTGACAAAGTACAGCATCCCTTCCTGATCAAAACTCTTCAAAGTGTAGGGATAGAGGGCACATACCTCAATATTATCAAAGCCATCTATGAAAAACCCACCGCAAATATCATTCTCAATGGAGAAAAACTGAAAGCTTTTCTGCTAAGGTCAGGAACACGGCAGGGATGTCTGTTATCACCACTGCTATTCAACATAGTACTAGAAGTCCTAGCCTCAGCAATCAGACAACAAAAGGAAATTAAAGGCATCCAAATCGGCAAAGAAGAAGTCAAACTATCACTCTTCGCAGATGATATGATACTCTATGTGGAAAACCCAAAAGACTCCACTCCAAAACTGCTAGAACTTGTACAGGAATTCAGTAAAGTGTCAGGATATAAAATCAATGCACAGAAGTCAGTTGCATTTCTCTACACCAACAACAAGACAGAAGAAAGAGAAATTAAGGAGTCCATCCCATTTACAATTGCACCCAAAACTATAAGATACCTAGGAATAAACCTAACCAAAGAGACTAAGAATCTAACACAGAAAACTATAAAGTACTCATGAAAGAAATTGAGGAAGACACAAAGAAATGGAAAAATGTTCCATGCTCCTGGATTGGAAGAATAAATATTGTGAAAATGTCTATGCTACCTAAAGCAATCTACACATTTAATGCAATTCCTATCAAAGTACCGTCCATTTTCTTCAAAGAAATGGAACAAATAATCCTAAAATTCATATGGAACCAGAAAAGACCTCGAATAGTCAAAGGAATATTGAAAAAGAAAGCCAAAGTTGGTGGCATCACAATTCCGGACTTCAAGCTCTATTACAAAGCTGTCATTCATCAAGACAGCATGGTGCTGGCACAAAAACAGACACATAGATCAATGGAACAGAATAGAGAACCCAGAAATAGACCCTCAACTCTATGGTCAACTCATCTTCGACAAAGCAGGAAAGAATGTCCAATGGAAAAAAGACAGCCTCTTCAATAAATGGTGTTGGGAATATTGGACAGCCACATGCAGAAAAATGAAATTGGATCATTTCCTTACACCACACACGAAAATAGACTCAAAATGCATGAAGGATCTCAATGTGAGAAAGGAATCCATCAAAATCCTTGAGGAGAACACAGGCAGCAACCTCTTCGACCTCAGCCGCAGCAACATCTTCCTAGGAACATCACCAAAGGCAAGGGAAGCAAGGGCAAAAATGAACTTTTGGGATTTTATCAAGATCAAAAGCTTTTGCACAGCAAAGGAAACAGTGAACAAAACCAAAAGACAACTGACAGAATGGGAGAAGATATTTGCAAATGACATATCAGATAAAGGGCTAGTGTCCAAAATCTATAAAGAACTTAGCAAACTCAACACCCAAAGAACAAATAATCCAATCAAGAAATGGGCAGAGGACATGAACAGACATTTCTGCAAAGAAGACATCCAGATGGCCAACAGACACATGAAAAAGTGCTCCATATCACTCGGCATCAGGGAAATACAAATCAAAACCACCATGAGATATCACCTCACACCAGTCAGAATGGCTAAAATTAACCAGTCAGGAAATGACAGATGCTGGCGAGGATGCGGAGAAAGGGGAACCCTCCTACACTGTTGGTGGGAATGCAAGCTGGTGCAACCACTCTGGAAAACAGCATGGAGGTTCCTCAAAATGTTGAAAATAGAACTACCCTATGACCCTGCAATTGCACTGCTGGGTATTTACCCTAAAGATACAAACGTAGTGATCCGAAGGGGCACGTGCACCCGAATGTTTATAGCAGCAATGTCTACAATAGCCAAACTATGGAAAGAACCTAGATGTCCATCTACAGACGAATGGATAAAGAAGATGTGGTATATATACACAATGGAATACTATGCAGCCATCAAAAGAAATGAAATCTTGCCATTTGTGATGACGTGGATGGAACTAGTGGGTATCATGCTTAGCAAAATAAGTCAATCGGAGAAAGACAACTATCATATGATCTCCCTGATATGAGGGAGAGGAGATGCAACATGGGGGGTTGAGGGGGTAGGAGAAGAGTAAATGAAACAAGATGGGATTGGGAGGGAGACAAACCATAAGTGACTCTTAATCTCACAAAACAAACTGAGGGTTGATGGGGGGAGGGGGGTTGGGAGAGGGAGGGTGGGGTTATGGATATTGGGGAGGGTATGTGCTATGGTGAGTGCTGTGAAGTGTGTAAACCTGGCGATTCACAGACCTATACCCCTGGGGATAAAAATATATGTTTATAAAAAATAAAAAAAAAAAAAAAGAAAATCCCACGTGGGTTTCCCAGGAAAGAAAACATGTCTTGTTATCCATACAGTTGTGACAATGGTACAATTGCTGAACAAAGCCGGGTTTAGTGTACCCACCAGTGACAAGTGTTTGTGTCCTGTGACAGTCATAGGGAAAATTCAGGGGTGATGACAAAGAATCAAGTGTTGGGTCTGAGAATAAGACTTGACTCTAATGCCACTTCTCCTGCCACTGGTTTGGGAATATCGATTCAAAATTTTCCTCATTAAGCCTTCGTTTCTTTACCTGTGAAACAGGTGGGACTTTGAAAGAAGGAGCTGTTGTGTCTTGGGCTCCTGCCCGGATTTGGTGGTCAGTGAGTTCAAGGAGGTATAGACATCACAGTCTTTTAATAAAATGCAGGAACTGGGAGCATCAGGATGGCTCAGGAGGTGGAGGGTCCAACTCTTGGTTTGGGCTCTGGGATCGTGGAATGGAGCCTGGAGTCTGGTCTGGGCTCTGTGCAGAGTCTCTTTGCCCCTCTCCCTCTGCTTCCTCCCCTCACGCACCCCGCTCCCTCTTTTTCTCTCTCTCTAATATAAATTTTTAAAAAATAAAAAATAAATAAAATGCAGGAATGCGTCTGTGTGACTGGCGGTTACCCACCACCCAAAGCCCTCCTGCCCCACCCTCTTTGCCCATGGCCTCTGCATTGCTCTGGCTTCGGGTTCCCTCACCTGGATCTCCCCATCCTGCTCCCCACGGGGACCTCCTGACATGACACAGCCTTGTCAGGGTCTCCACTCGAGTGTCCCCCATACCCTCCGCCGTACCCGTGGCTAAATAACCTTCATATGACCTCTGACGATAGCCACGTACTCAGGGAAGAGCACTACCCATGCTGTGAATCAGTGGCTATTTGCGTTTCCAACAAACGTAAAGCAGAGTGATTCTCGGAGTTTCCCAACTGTCCCTTTGGCGTGAGCCACCTGCCGTCCGATATCGATTTCCGGCTGTGCCCATCAATACACGCGGTGGTACTTGGACTTGATAAAGAGGAGCGCATCCCACGAATGGCACAGTTTGGATTATTCAAGCAAGGGTTGGGACCGAAGACGACCTTGACTTTGGAGATAATGAGATTTAATTATGCAAATACAACGTGAGTCCTAAAAGCAGATAAATAAAAGTGTTTCCAAGCATCCACATCACTGTCTAGATGGTGGCCCTCGAAATGACGAGGACGAGAGCGAGACAGTTCCCGCAAGCCACAGTTTACCCGAGTGAAGGGCAGGGTAACGCCACACTTCCTTGCAGAGATGCTGCCAGCAGCCCTGTTCATTAATCGCGAATTACCGGAGACGCTCGGTGTGTTTCCTCTCTCACCCAGAAGCGGTTTTCAGTATCTTTCAAATGCCTAGGATGTACTCGTCCTTTCATTCAACAGTTCCTGGGACTTTACTCTTGTGGCATCTGGGTGCGGGGATGGTCTAAAGGCTTTCCCTTGTGTCTCTCGGCTGTTCCTTCTTGGTCTATCCTGTGGGCTCCTTTCCCTCCACCAGGACGATTAGAAGCTGGAGACCCCTGGCCTCCTGTCCTCAGCCACTTTCTCTCCTTATGCTCTGTTCTCCTCCCAGACCATTTCCTTCACTTCTGTCATTCTAATCACTTCCTCTCTGCCAGTCTCTTAAGGGCAGCCCGTTCTTCTGGACCTATGTATCCAACAGCTCACGGCCATCCCCACTTGGATGTCTCAAACACAACATGCCCCAAACAGAATCCATTGCTCTCCAAACTCCGCCCACCCCAACCTGCTTCTGTTCCAGTGTCCGCCATGTTTTATAAATGACATGAGTGTCCACCCGGCTGGTCAAGCTGTGAAACTGACAATCACACGGCCATCCTCTTCCTTGCCCCTTAGGTCCCACAAGTCAACCATACCCCCTCAGTATTTCTGGAGCATCCCCCAGGCCCATAGCCACCACCTTGATGTCAGTCTTCACCTTCTCTTATCTGGTTGGGATAAATTTTTAGCATCTCTAGCACCACCGTCACACCTCTGCAGGGCAGATAGGGTGATCTGTGTGTGTTTTGGATCCAAGTAGGTCTATAAAAGCAGCCATGTGAGGTCTGCTGTGTCTCCTTCTCAGGGACCCCCGTCCCATCTCCTGGAAGCCACATTTGTATAATGAGATCCCCCGCTCATGGAATTAAGGGTAAACGCTCTGACCCACGCTGGCTCAGTTGGATTCTTTCTCTGGGAATTGTGAATTGGGATGAAGAAGCGCCATTTTGCATCTCTCTGTAGGGTTAGGGCGATCATTTACAACCTAGGGGTTATAAGGGGGCTGTTTTTGGAGAAGCAGAGAAGCAAAATATGGGTTGTTACTGTAGCCTCCCTCCCTTTGGGGGATGACCGGGGAGTCTCAGGGACATCAATGCGCTAGTGTGGACCAAGTGACTCCCGATCAACTGTCTTAAGGTTCCATTTCTGGGAGATCCCCAAGACTGCCATTAAGTCTTGGTTTGGTGATGTGGGCTAAGCAACAGCGATGCCATTTTGGGGCCTTTTGTCTTGCTTATCATGCAAGTAAGCTGCCTTGAGCCCTTTTCTATTCCTCCAGCCAAATAGTTTTAGCTCACACCATAACCTTGTCCGGTCAATGCCCCCCGCCGCCTGGGCTCCCCTTGACTTTAAGATACAGCCCCAATTCCTAAGCCAGCCCCAAAGTCTTGGATTATCATTCCAACCTTCTTTTGGACTCATCCCCTTTTGCTCCCCAGGCTCCTGTCATCCCAGGAAAACTCCCAGTTCCCGGTCACGCCGTCCTCTCTTCTGTCCCCATCCTGTCACGCTCTTGCCTGGAATGCCCCCAGCATTCAGGAGGTCCCCTCCTCACCTACTAGGGCTATGGTCCTCCTTCAGGCTTCAGTGTAAATGCCAACTCCTCAGGAAGCCAGCTCTCTGGCCTTCCAGGCTGGGCTCCTGCCCTTCTGTATTTCTTCATACCTCTCCCTACACCTCTTCAAACCTACCACGCTTTCGCTCTGAGGACAGGAGACATGTCTGCTTCATCCTGTCGTCCAGCTCTATGCCCCGCCATCGGTGTGGAGTCTGGCATGGGGATGGCCCTAATAATGTCTGTGAATGAGTTGATTGTTGGTGGGACCCTGGAGAAGGGGCAGCAAAATCCCCAAGGATAGCCAGGGAGGGTTTTTCACAGGAGCTGGTGTCTGGGGTGAGCTTTCAAGGATGGGACAGGAGGATCTCATCTGAGACATTCACTCCTTTGGAATTTAGGGACATGGATGGGACCCTCGGGGATGGACTTGGGCTTTCAAGTCAGATGCTCCTAAAACTGTGGGAGTCTACCCAGAAGGACTAGAGTGAAGATTAGAGATAGCAGAAACCAACTAGCCAGCATTACTTTCCAGTAAATGAAAACTATCTTTTTTTTTTTTTTTAAGATCAAAGCATTCCACAATGCCATGGGGCCTTGCATAAATCATTTCAACTCTTTGGACCTCGTTTTCGTGATCTGTGTCATTACCTCCTCTCTCACCTTCAGTTACTGTCAGGAGTGCATTTCCAGACCTCCAAAATTTATCATCAACATCATCCTCGTTGTTGATCATTGTAAGCATCAGATCTTGGGGTCCACAGCGAGGTGGTTCCTTCCTTCAAGAATCAGGCGACCATTCTTCGCCTGTAAGGGTTAAACTGTGCTGTGTGCAAAGTCACCAGAAATATACTGGTTCCCAGACCAGTAACCTCTGAGCGTAACTTGGCTGAATATATTAACATATATAAAAAAGGGATGTCAATCACAGAATGGAGGAACAGAAAAAATTGTCACACGGGCAAAATGGGAGCCCAGCCAGCAGAAGGGCCGCATCTCTGTTTCCAAAGATAAGGCCATCTCTAGAGTGCACTGATGTCCTGAAGATGCCAATCATTTCCTCCCTGCTCCCCAATGCCTTCTTAAAGATGCCATCCGCATCGGCAGTCCCAGATGTGGCAGGTCTTGGGAGCAAACACGCTTGCTCCTGGCCCCTCCACACTGACCATCACTGATTGAGTCAGAAATAAAGCCCAGATAATTGCTCAGCTTATCACTTGGTTGTTCTGACCATATGGAGCAGGGATGGGGAGACTGGATCAGTTGGCTGTAGTGGTGGGGGGCATCCAAGCTGAAAGTCTGGAAGGTAACTGGGACCGAGGCCGCCCTCCTGGGATGGCCATGCTGAAGCCTTGTGCAAGCAAGAGATTTAGCAAAGAAGCTTTTGCAAGAAGAGAATAAATCTGCCTGGAAAAGTGGAGGGAGCTGGGCAGAGAGAGAGAGAGAGAGACAGAGAAAGAGACAGAGACAGAGAGAGCACACGACTGATTTTTCAGGTTTTATGAGCCCCCTATGCTTCTAAATAGCCTTCCTTTCTAACCCAAACCTCCGTGGGCAGGGATAGGTCCATGCAACTAAACCATCCTAACTAAGGTGGCACTTTAGCTGATAGACTTGCCCATTTCAGTTTCCTCTGGCAAGGTCCTCCTACTAGGGGTGGGATGGGTAGGTCAGTCTATCTCAGGCGGACATGGCCAGGCAAGGAATTAAGCCATCCTCTTCCTCCTCTTCCTCCTCCTTTTTCTTCCTCCTCTCCTTCTCCTCCTCATCCTCCTCCTTCTCTTCCTTCTTTTAAATATTTTATTTATTTGAGACAGAGAAAGAGCATGAGCAGGAGGGAGAGGGAGAGAGAATCTGAAGCAGACTCCACACCGGGCGCAGAGCCTGATGTAGGACTCGATCCCATGACCACAAGATCATGACCTGAGCCAAAACCAAGAGTTGTATGCTTAACCGCCTGAGCCACCCAGGAGCCCCAAGCCCTGCTCTGCTTCTGAGATGGACAGCCCGCCACTGATCTCCTGCACCATGAAAGCTAGCACCTCATTGCATAATGATCTGGTTTTCATGTGCTATTTTGGTTTTCTAATGCTGCTGGGAAAAAATTAACACAAACTTTGTGGCTTAAAACAACACACGTTTTTTACCTGTAGTTCTCTAGGTGGGAAGTCTGACATGGGTCTCACTGAACTGAAACCAAGGGGTCAGCTGGGCTGCATGATTTCTGGTAGTTCCAGAGGGAAGTCACTTCCTTGTCCTTTTCCAGCTTCCAGGGGGCTTGTCCGCATTCCTTGCCTCATGGTCCCCTCCTCCAGCTTCAAACCAGCAGCAAAGCTCATTCGTGCTCCAGCTCTGCTGTCTTGTCTTTCCCTGACTGTCCGCCAGCCCCTCGTAGCCCTCTGGTGATTATGCCAGGCCCACCTGCATAAGTTGGGCACCTCCCTCCATCTCAAGCCCAGCTGACCAGGACCTTAATTCCATCTGTCACTTTATCTCCCCTTTTCCACGTAACCCTAAGTGTTCACAGGTTCTCGGGATTAGGTCATGGACATTGGGGTGGGGGGGAGCTATCATTCTGCTACCAGATGTACCTTGACTAGAGAGAGAGAGAGAGAGAGAGAGGACACAAAATGTTGATATATAACATTCTTTAAAAATACTCATTTGGCTGTTCATGTCTTCTGCCCATTTCTTGATTGGATTATTTGTTCTTTGGGTGTTGAGTTTGCTAAGTTCTTTACAGATTTTGGACACTAGCCCTTTACTGATATGTCATTTGCAAATATCTTCTCCCATTCTGTCAGTTGTCTTTTGGTTTTGTTAACTGTTTCATTTGCTGTGCAAAAGCTTTTGATCTTGATAAAATCCCAAAAGTTCATTTTTGCCCTTGCTTCCCTTGCCTTTGGAGATGTTCCTAGGAAGATGTTGCTGCGGCTGAGGTCGAAGAGGTTGCTGCCTGTGTTCTCCTCAAGGATTTTGATGGATTCCTTCCTCACATTGAGATCCTTCATCCATTTTGAGTCTATTTTCATGTGTGGTGTAAGGAAATGATCCAATTTCATTTTTCTGCATGTGGCTGTCCAATTTTCCTGACACCATTTATTGAAGAGGCTGTCTTTGTTCCATTGGACATTCTTTCCTGCTTCAAAGAAGACATCCAGATGGCCAACAGACACATGAAAAAGTGCTCCATATCACTCAGCATCAGGGAAATACAAATCAAAACCACCATGAGATATCACCTCACACCAGTCAGAATGGCTAAAATTAACAAGTCAGGAAATGACAGATGCTGGCGAGGATGCGGAGAAAGGGGAACCCTCCTACACTGTTGGTGGGAATGCAAGCTGGTGCAACCACTCTGGAAAACAGCATGGAGGTTCCTCAAAATGTTGAAAATAGAACTACCCTGTGACCCAGCAATTGCACTGCTGGGTATTTACCCTAAAGATACAAATGTAGTGGTCCAAAGGGGCATGTGCACACCAATGTTTATAGCACCAATGTCTACAATAGCCAAACTATGGAAAGAACCTAGATGTCCATCAATAGATGAATGGATAAAGAAGATGTGGTATATATACACAATGGAATACTATGCAGCCATCAAAAGAAATGAAATCTTGCCATTTGCGACGACGTGGATGGAACTAGAGGGTATCATGCTGAGCGAAATAAGTCAATCGGAGAAAGACAACTATCATATGATCTCCCTGATATGAGGGAGAGGAGATGCAACATGGGGGGTTAAGGGGGTAGGAGAAGAGTAAATGAAACAAGATGGGATTGGGAGGGAGACAAACCATAAGTGACTCTTAATCTCACAAAACAAACTGAGGGTTGATGGGGGGAGGGGGGTAGGGAGGGGGGTGGGGCTATGGACATTGGGGAGGGTATGTGCTATGGTGAGTGCTGTGAAGTGTGTAAACCTGGCGATTCACAGACCTGTACCCCTGGGGATAAAAATATATTATATGTTTATAAAAAATTAAAAAAATTAAAAAAATACTCATTTGGCTTCGGAAACCTGAGGGTTAAATGGGTAAACTTGGAGATTTTCCTTCTCCAATTGGTACATGAAAGCCTCAAGCCACACTTGGGTGGAAGGAAAATGGGCTTTCCAGTCCTCTAGGGCTGGGCTCTATCCTACCCCGTCTTGGCCTTAGGTCCACCCCAACTTCCTCCTCCATAAAATGCAGATGGTAATGGTATTGCTTGGGGGATTAAACAAATTTTTTAAGAAACTTGACCAACACCTATTTTCTTCTCTTTCCCTTTCTCTTCTTTTTGTTCCTCTCATGATGGCCCGGGAGCACGAACTAGATATACTAGGAATCCTTCTAAGCAAGGGACCACGCACTGTGTCTTGGCTGCAGAAGTGACCTGGGACCAGGACTCCGAAACAAGCCTTGAGCTATGACGGCAACCCACAATGTTCTCTTGCTTCCTTCCCTCCCCCTTCCTTATGTGGGATCTTTTTATCTCTGGGAGTGAGAACCCCCTAGGGTTTCTTTCTGTCTTTCTTTTCTTGCCACATAGAATGACAAGGGTCAGACAGCCAAGTACAGGATGTGTTGGGGGTACTGGAGAGTTCCCAGTGGACTGCTTCCTGGCCATGGGCTAGAACAAGCTTCCTCCGTGTCCCTTTGAGCAGCTTATTATGTCTTTAAAGGACCCACTGTCTACAAGTGTGGGCGACCTCTGTGTGTGCCTCTAACGACAGACATGGGCTTCTCACGGGGACATTCGCTTCTTTTATGTTTGAAGGAGCCTGGAAGCCTGTGGCCTCATCGCCCTAGTCTTTCAGGATGGGGTTCCATGAAGGATCTGCTAAGGTTGTTTGTAGTCGGGAGACTCAGTCTGGCAGGATTTAAACGATGCTCTTACAGAAACGCAACCTGCCCAGATACCACAGACTCTTTGCAAAACATTCTAGAAAGTTTCTCCTGTTTTAGCTGAAAAAGCAGTCTGCTAATTGGGAAGTGCGGTTCCTTTTACACCTTCCTTTCCTTTCGATTCCAGACACAGGCAGCTCACAAAACCTCGTCACGCGTGTTAGCACTCTTTCTGACTCTCGAGTTCCAGATGGAATCTCAGGTTCAGGCAGGCCAGTGTAGCAATCCCAGCTTTCCTGGAACTGTCAGTCCCTTTTCTCTCACCTGTACAGTGGGAGAACTAATGCTATTTCCCAGGATTGCCCGGCTGAGCCAAAGCCCCTTGCATTGAACCAGATCCTTATTAAGCATTTGGGAGTTCGGAGTTATCATTCATTATCATTATCATATCACCAATATAATATCATTATCGTGGGTCCTTTGTATGTACTTTAATTAAAACTAGCTCTTGGGGCACCTGGGTGGCTCAGTGGGTTAAAGCCTCTGCCTTCGGCTCAGGTCATGATCTCAGGGTCCTGGGATCGAGCCCCGCATCGGGCTCTCTGCTCAGCAGGGAGCCTGCTTCCCCCTCTCTCTGCCTGCCTCTCTGCCTACTTGTGATCTCTGTCTGTCAAATAAATAAATCAAATCTTAAAAAAAAACCCTAGCTCTCTCTGGGGGTGCCTGGGGGATTCAGTCAGTTAAACGCCTGCCTCTTGATTTCGGCTCAGGTCATGATCTCGGGGTCATTAAGATCAAGCCCCGCATCAGCCTCTGTGCTCAGTGTGGAGTCTGCCTGTCCCTCTCCCTCTGCTCCTCCCCCTGCTTGGGCATGCTCTCTCTCTCTCTCAAATAAATAAATAACTACATAAATAAAATCTTTTTAAAAAGCCCACTGATACGAGTTCTGTCTTTTAAAAGTCTGATGTTTAGACATGGAAGACGCTTCAGAGGCAGAAACCGTACCCACCTTTCCCTCCATCATCCTTTCCTGAGTAGAGTAGGCATTCGCCTTTTCAGACCTGGAAATAAAGGAAGACTGCCCCATGGGAGCGGACCTGGGGGATAACTGAAAAGATATGCAAAGTCAGCCGAAGGACAGGGCGCAGTTCCCAGGCACGCAAGCCTCCATGGTCACCAGACGAGTGCGTTAACATAAAGAAAGGATGTGTCCATCAGAGAAGGACCAGCTCGCACTGAAAGCAAGGAGCACCAGAGGCAAACAATGGCAGGGTCCATCCTAGGGAACAGGGAGCCTTAACCAATGCCCGGAAGAGATCTGGTTCTGTGGGGGCTGACCTCAGAACTCACACACTTTAAATGTCTCTGGTCGGGGCGCCTGGGTGGTTCAGTCGGTTAAGCCTCTGCTTTCAGTTCAGGTCATGATCCCAGGGTCTTGGGATTGAGCCCCGCATTGGGCTCTCTGCTCAGTAGGCAGCCTGCTTCTCCCTCTCCCTCTGCCTGCTGCTCCCCCTGCTTGTGCTCTCACTGTGTTGTCTCTTTCTCTGTCAAATACATAATTTTTTAAAAAAAATCTTAAATAAATAAATAAATGTCTCTGGTCCCGTAGGTAAGGCCACGCCTCTTGTGAGACGGAAACAGCAGGCTGTCTCAGCTGAGCCCTAGATCATCAGACCCCCTTTGTTGTGGTTCCGGGCTCTCCAAATCTTCCAGCTTGTGGTTTGGCTCCCCTGGGAGTCTGCCTGGGAGGGGAGGATGGACTCGTTCCATGAAATTCGAGTGTGTAGGTCTCGATGTCCATCATTTCACACCACAAATGGAGGAACTGACGTTTGGGTTTTTACACGTCGGTGTTCCGTGCTTGGTGTCTCCACTGAGAGGTGTCTCCACTGAGAGGTGACTCCCTCTTCAAGTTGTTCTTCCCGGTGTCACATGTCAGACCCAGGATCATGGGAAGTTCCCCCAGGTAAGAAACACCTGCTGTCCTCTCCTGTTGGTGACAACCGTTTGGGATTTCAGAAGAGACAATGTTTTGAATTTCGACACTAACCGTACTCCCCTCCTCAGGAAGAGCTCACAGGAAGAGCTCACAGTGTCACATGGTGGAACGATTCTGGGATTTGGAGCCAGACGCTCCTGGGTTTGAGTCCATCCCTGCTGGGTTCTGTCTACATGATTCTGGCCATGTAATTTAACATTTCTGGACACCAGCTTCTCCATCTGCAAAATGGGATGCCTCCCTGAGCTGTTGCAAGGGTGGAAGTGATAAGACTCATGGCTATGATTGTCCTGGGCATCGAGAGGGACTTGCCAGATGGGGAACAGTGATCAAGTATGGGTCTTTCATTCCGTCATAGACCCAAGAATCTACTTTGTGCAAAATCGAATCTGTCTAATTTGTAAACCCCAGCCTGTCCCTTCCATCATGCTGGCTTATTCCAGACTTGGAAATAATTAGTGGAGGATAATCTGGACACTTTCCCCATGTCTTAAACAGTCCTGACCTTCCACAGAATGCTTGGTGATAAGAGTAGATTGGGAGAGGCTTTGTCTACCGCTTTGAGTTGAACCCCTGAAGGTATCAAGTGGTGGCTTCCTGCAAAGCAAGTTTGCTCTTAAGGCTGTGAGCATGTGTGTGTGTATGCCCACATTTTGATCTTCCTTAGAGAAGAAATTGTGGCCTCCTAATGCCATTCAATCAGAATTTGGTAATTGGTTTATTGAATGAGCTAGACTCAAGCAGAAAGCAGCCTCACTGTTTCTCACATCTTTCCATGGTTTTTAAAAATATTTTATGTGGGGGTGCCTGGGTGGCTCAGTGGGTTAAAGCCTCTGCCTTCAGTTCAGGTCATGATCCTAGGGTTCTGGGATCAAGCCCCGAGTTGGGCTTTCTGCTTAAGAGGGAGCCTACTTCCCCTTCTCTCTCTGCCTGCCTCTCTGCCTACTTGTGATCTCTCTCTCTGTCAAATAAATAAATAAAATATTTTAAAAATTTTTATGTGTTTTATTTGGGAGAGAGAGAGAGAGCAGGGGAGGGGCAGAGGGAGAGTGAGAAAAATCCCAAGCAGATGCTGTGCTGAACTTGGAGCCCGAAGCGGGACTCAGTCTCACGGCACCGAGATCATGACCTGAACCAAAACCAAGACTCGGGTGCTCAACCAAGCCACCTGGGTGCACCACTTCTTTTCATGTTTTACCAGCTCTCTGCCCCTGGGTAACATTTTGGGTCAATGCAGTAGCTAGTTCTGGTCACTCTTAGACAACAGTGGGGGGAAAAATGTTATTAGGTTAGTTTCAGGTCATAGAAAGCCTAATCCAGACTAATAAATAAACCCCGACTTTCCTTCCAACCCTTTGACCTATTTTGGGTCCAGAAATCAGCACTGGGTGCAAGCATTGTGATTACTTCTTCTCTCACTCCCACCTCACCTCCCCCAACCTTTGAGCAGGCAATGCAGGGGGAGCCGGAGGTGGGAAGGAGAGGAAGAAAGAACAGGTTTATCATAATAGTTGCAACTCGGGACTGTAGGTGTGCACAGATGACTTTCTCCAAGGGATTCTTTTGTGAGTTCCTCAGTGAGCCCTCTGACTGCAGTCCCTTGAAAGCTGGTAAACCCATCACAGCTGGCTGCTTAGAAAACATGCCTCCCAACCTCTCAGCTCAACCACAAAGCTCTTATGGCCAAGCTTCGTTTCTTCCTCTTCATTAAAAAAAATTATCGTGCCCCGATTGTAAAGGTGATATATTTCTTGAAATCGTGGAACCAAAGATAATTAGTCAAACACCTGCAGCCTACAATCCAAATCGATGAATGGAGACACAAACTGTGGGACATTCCTATGCTGGGGTATGCTCCGCCATAAGAGGGAAGCCCACAGTGACAAGGATGGACATAAAGATAATTATGCTGAGTGACAGGAAGCAGACAAAATAAAAAGGGTGCATACTGTGTGCTTCCATTTATATAGAACACTTGGAAGTACAAACAAGTTCATGGTGACCGAATTCACAGATCCGCGATTGCCTTTCAGGAGGGAAGTCCGGAGGGTGGGAGGGATGGATTCCAAAGGAGCAGAAGGAGACATTTGGGGATGATGGATACAGTTCATTGTTTATTGTCTTGACTGTGGAGGTGGTCTCGTGGGTGTGGCCAGTTGTATCCTTTAAAAAGGTGCAGCTTACTGAGGTTAGTTATATCTCAGTGAAACTGTGAAAAATTCTTACTTCTGACGCAATGAGAGAGGGTCTTCTTCAAGAAGGTCCATGGCTGGCTCCTTCCTCCAGGCTTCCATCTAAACTCCTCGTGGTCACAAGCTCTTTGTTTCACTTTCAATGGAAGTGTCGTTTGCCCTTTGATTTGACTGTAGACTTTTTTTATCGTGAGCCTGGCTCCTGTCCCACCTTCAGGAAGCTTGATGTGTCCTGAGTAGTCCTTCCAAAGCCTGCATCCTTTGCCCATCTGGAGGAGGTGGCCACGGAGCCCCTCTCTGTTTTGTCCCGCCCCTGTCTGGAGAGCATCCTGTAGAGAATGTCCACACCTCTCCTCAGAGACCCTATCACTTCTCATCCCCTCACCCTCCTGGGAATCTTGACTTCCTCCTACATAGCTTGGAGACAAATGGTGGCCTGATGAAAATGGAAGTAGCTCTGGGTGGCGCCTTGGCCAGGTCTGTGTAGATGGCCCAGCAACCTCTATGTGGGTCTACGTGGCACCCATTTTTCTCAACTCTGGAACTCCGAGACAGGAAAAGTCTCATTTTAATCACCTCTTCTACCTCACTTTGCTTCATTAAGGTACAAAGAGATCGATTTCACCATTTAGAGATGTATTTACTGGAAGAGCCAACAAGCAGGGTCTCTGGGCACCAAGGCCCTCAACAGGGACTTGTAGGTGATACATATGTTCCTCTCCCTGGAGAATGCACAGTGTGCCTTTTGAAAGTTGCTTTTGTCCCTTTCACTACTTTGTTTAGGAACACCAGGCAGTGGTCACAGACACAGATCCCATCTGTTTCCTGTTCTGGAGAAGGGAAAATAGGACACACGCCATGTAGACCCACATAGGCCAGGCCTGTGTCCAGGGCTGATACCACAGTAGTGACCATAGTCACCTCTGCCGGAGGGGATCCTGTGGTCTAGACCAGGTGATGAGAAGCAACCTGGAGAGGGAGGTGGGATGTGAACTGGAGCCAAAGGGCTTCAGAGCCCCAGGGGCCTACGGGAAGGAGTCGGGAGTGGACAGTGTGAGACTTTCCATGGTAGCTGGAAACACTACCTGTGCCAAGATCCCATCTTCACAGAGGCCACCAACATCAGGACGATTCAGATATCTTCCTTTTCCTTCCACCAAACGACATTCAGGGTTAAAAATGAGTAACACGAGTGGAATCTTTTTTCCTCCAATTCGTGCTGCTGCCAGGGAGAGCACCCCTTTAGGATTTAGAGTCACACAGGGTGATGGAGGAGAAAATGCCAGGAGAGAAGAAAGAAGCAAGTTGACCAGATGCCCCATTTTCCCCAGCTCACCCCAGTTCCTAGCACCCTAAATGGTTGGGTGGGGGGAGCTGAATCATATACTAGAATGAAGTTTTAAATGGGGTTGGACCAAACTTTAATAATGGAAAATGCCCCAAAGCCCACAAAATTGGACCTAGATCTCATGAAGAGTAAAATAACGAAAACATGGAGGGTTCAAAGTGCCTTATATAAACTCAACCCTCGCAACAGCCCCATGGGGCAAGTGTGGTTTTTAACAGCATCCTTCTCTCCCAAGAGGGAAATAAGACACAGAGAGGAGAAGTAACTTGCGCAAGGTCATCCGGCTTGCACCTTGACTCCAGAAACAGTGCTCCCAACCCTCTCTGATCTTCTGCATCTTTGCAACTCTGTGGAGCATCCCATCACCCATTCAAGGCCAGGAGCTCTCCAAGGTTCTGGAGAGAGCCTCAGAAGCCCTGGACAGAGGCAGCGCAGGCCACCCAGCATAGGATCACACTACAGACCATGGTTTCTTTCTGATATAGGGAAACTTCGCGACCTCTGTGCATTCATACCCAGCACCCCAGCCATGCCTGAGTGTAGGACATGAGAGCTGCCTGCGTATGTGCCCACCTCTCCTTCGGACTGGGAATTGATTACAGCAGACCACATCTCAGCCATTTTTTATGTCCTCCTCACGCTGTCCCAGTTACGCAGCATGGCGCCGGCATCTATTAAACATTTAGTACGTGTTTATTGAATGAAATTAAAGGGGGGAATGGATTCTTAATTATCTTCAGAAATTTCATTTTCCCACAGCCCAATTAATTTTAAGGAGATTCAAGTATTTCTACAGCATCATGACAATAATAATGATGTTATTAATAATGGCAGTCACTACACGCGGGGCATAACGCGCCAGGCTCTGGGCCAGGTACTTTGCGTTGACTCTGATATTCCTATGATGTAGAGACTCTAAATCCTGTCAGTCCCCAGTAGTTTTTTCCCCAAGCAAAGACCCTCCTGAGTGTGGGTTGACGAATCCCAAAGGTGAGGAAGATGGTTTCTCAGAAGTGGCCACTAGGTGGCGGTGTGACACCATCGTCACCTCGGTACCTCCCCATTGGGGGTAGTGAGCAAGGTGGGCCAGCTCTGAGGGTCGGGCCACTTATGGCTGGGAGCCTTTCGGTGACCACAATAGCCAAGATGGGGCCCAGGCACTGAGCCCTGTGGTTGGGGTTTCCACTGTCTGCCCACGTGAGGGCTTTTGAAAGGACCCTCCCTGAGCTGGCATGCATCCTTGCTGACTCCTGAAATTGAGTCACTTTCTTTTAATTCAGCTTATCAAGGAACTATGGAGTCTCAGCTCTGGCCATTTCCCTCCTTCTATTTCAGACAAGGTTGGTCAGGAGGACCGGAAGGCCACTGGGCTCCACTCACATTCAAGGAAGACCTGCTTAGGCATTTAATGCTACATCCAAATTAGGCTGTACCTAGGATCATTGCATTTCTCCTGGTGTCAAAACCGTTCCCCTGTTCCATGAGAAACGCTTCAATTATAGCACTATTTGGTACTCTCTTTTAGTGTATCTTCATTCGAAAAGAAATATTTTATCAGCATTTTCAAAACTCGGAAGTGTCCTGGGCTCCTCTCTTAGTGTTTAAGGAACTTCAACTAAAATGCTGTGCTATCCCACCAAAATGACTCACTGGTCATGTTTTCGCTCATCCCGTGGGTTTTGTCATCACGAATTCCCTCTTCTGGAACGGCTTCCTCCCCGCTGGGCTGGCGGACTCCTGCCTGTTCTTCTGACCTCAGATTGGGCATCAGCTCCTCTGCAAAGCAAGCCTATGGGTTTTCCTAAAGCACCCAAATTTACCCCCATTGGAATGCTGAATGCTCCACGCTATTACTCCCATGTGTCTTCATTGTCCCCTAAGAGAAGAAGGGTCCTCAGTTGGAGATCTACAGACCTTTGGACCATCCACTAAGCCCCTAACATGTTGAATGATGTACCAGCTGCCACAGTCATAGTGGATTCAAGCCACCACAATACCCTAGTGGCCTCCCATGCCAAGCAACTATTCCTTGGGGTTCTTTCAAGGGTTCTGTTTAGCTTGCTTGGGCTTGTTTAAATCTTGGGATTCTGGCTCTCGGCTGACCTAGATTGGCCTTTGCTGGGGCAGCTGGGCTCTGTTCCCCATGTTTCTCATCTCCTTTCTGGGTGAGAGAGCTAGCCCAGGCTTGTCCTCCTTGGGGTGGTAGTGGGAGCCCTAGATGGAAAGCCCCAAAGTGCAAGCTCGTTTAAAGCTTCAGCCTCGTTCATTCCCACTCACAAAGCAAGTTCCGCACATGAGCTAGCTCAAAGCAAAGTGGTGGGGGCAGGTCTTGCCAAGCTGCATGGCCAAGGGAAGGATGCAGGGGATAAAAAGGGGAAGGAATAGGGCTGGCTCTGCTCTCTACCGAGGACTGTGTGCCAAAATACCGTGTAGATTCAGGAAAGATGATTTAAGGCTTTTGCCAGTTTTTTGCCATGAGCCACATCCCTCGGTTTTCTTGAAAACCTCCAATATCTACTCATTCTCAAATTCAGTATCTACATCCACTTAATTTTTATGTCTTTAAAACCTAGAGTAGAACCAAGAGCACAGTAGGTTGAAAAACTGTTTGTTCAATGAATGATTCACTTAGTGAAAGAATGAATGGATAATTGTCTTCTGTTTGCAGACCCTGTGCTAAACTCAGGGAATAGAGAATTGAACCACACGAGGCTTCTACCCTCAAGCAGCTTCTGAGAGAGCTTTTGCATGAGGCTTGAAGTCAGGAGGTGGGTGGACAAGCCCTTAGCCTCAACCAGAATAAAGTGTGCATCATTAGGAGACCTTAGGAGTGAAAGTCAAGGAAGGATTATTATTCCTAGAGGAGACAGAATAAATGAATACACTTGACTTTGCTGGGTCCCAGCGTGGGTTATCAGGCAGGAAACCATACGCTCAGCAAATAAACATATACGTGGGCTTAAGAAATGCAAGTGGAGACCTTATATTTATTGGTGTCACAAAGTGAATAATGAATTTTCTTAGCAGCTAGTTCTAGAATCCCTCTCAGAGGAGGAAATTGGCTCAGTCCAGGAAAATATCTTGATATGCTGCTCAGGGCAGAAGGTGAGACCCCTGAAGGCATGGCTGTCCAGTGCAATGAATTGTTTGTTTTCTCCTCACACGGAGGGAGGGAGAAAAGGGATAGAAGACTATGGGGTAAGGGAGGAGATAAAGTCTGGGGTAGTAAATCACAGTTGAGACCTACATGGGGGAAAAGAGTAAGAAATCCCTGTGAGAACACTGGGAAGCAATGCCCAGCAATGCCCATTTCCGCAGGAAATGTCTAGCCAGTGGTTTTCAGGGGTGTGGCTGGGACATGTTTTGTGTCTTGGGACCCCGAGTTTGTGGCACCCTCGAGGGCATCCTGCATTGTGTGTGTCCTACCTTTGTCGATTGTCTTGTGCTGCTGTAGGAATTGAGGAAGAGGTTGAATTACTCGGTAGGGTCAGGGTGGTCCCAAACAGACACAGCAGGTTTGGACGCGGGTGCTTGGAGGTGGACGTGCAAACACTTGTCTGTGGGCCCTGGGGAAGGCTTCGGACACCCAGAGACTGCGGGCCCAGGACCGGCCCAAGCTCAGCTAGATGGTGGGTCAGGTGGTTTGCATCTGATCGCCACTCTATGGCGCTCTCCGCTTGCATAACTGGGGGCTGGATTCTTCGATCTCTGCCTCTGTTTTCTCTCCTCTAAGCTGGGGGTAAGAGCAGTGTCTCGCTGAGGTCCTTGGAGGAGTTTAGCAAGAGGGCAAAGCAGAGCACTAGGCACGTATACTCATGCATATCAGCCATCACTGGCTTAATGATAATAACAATATTATTAATAACAATATTAATAATAAAATATCATATTTTAATAGAATAATTTAATGTAACTATTATAGAATATATAATATAAAATGATAAAATATAAATATAATATTTTAATATTAATCATACACTTATTGTATATATTAATACTATTATTATTATTATTATTATCATTGCTTTTCTTGTTATTAATAGCTGGCATCTGGGCAGCGCTAGTGCGGTGGGCTGGAAGTCACACAGGACTGGGAATCAGGAAGCTAGCACCTGCTCTCGGCTCTGCCCTGGGGTCCATGTGCCCTTGAGGAAGTCACCAGGCGGCCCTCCTCTCTATGAACCAGGGGGAGACTTTGACAAGGCTCTCTCCAAGGGTTGATTTTTTCCTTTCAACCTGCAGGAGGCGCCATGGCCCCACAGCTCAGCCCTACCCCCCGCCAACCCCTGCAAAGCAAAGCCCAAGTTGACATTGGAGGAGGAGCCCCGGGTTGTAGTCCACTCAGAAATCCGTTCTCCCCACTCAGCACAACACCGAGATGGGACTGACTTAGTGTGTTTGTTTACACCCCTTGGGAACTTATTTCCCGTTCACTTAATTACCTGGTGCTCAGACATTGCTGTGCAAAATTCGCCTCAGATCCATTTTGTAAAGTCATCTAGACGTGCTCATTTGGTGCTTTGATTAAAATGTGCAATCTTCCCCAGGCTTTGGCACGTCGTCTAATAACTGCACCTCCAGTGAGAAAGTAAACAGCACACTCTGGGGCCCAGAGAACAAGATAAATGTGGTGAGCATCCGGCCGATATTTTATCCTCCATCCCCCAGGCAAACAGACGGCAGCTGGGTCAAGTGCTGTGCAGATGGATGGATGCCGCCTTTCAGTGGCTTCCTTCTTGCTCTCTTGTTGGGAAGAAGCATGGTCCAGAAGCAGAGCCGAATCCCCTCTGCCTGTCCTTGTCTGCCTCCAGGTCTGCTGGACTTGGATCCTAGTCTGCTAGACTAATCTTGGGGAGCGAACGACCAAGGGTTGAGTGCCCACTGGAATCCTGGCTCAGCCCCGGCTCTTCCATAACTGCTTTGCACTCACTGTGCTGGAGTCAGGGGGCTGGATGCCAGACCCCTTGCTTAGAAGGCACGGGATGCCCTTGAGAAGTTGCCAACTTTTAGCCAAGCCTCCCCCCACTTCTCAGTCATTAGTGATGTTGACCTTCAGCATTTCACTTTTCAGTTTTTCCTTCTTTTTCTTTTTTTGAAAAGATTTATTTGTGTATTTTAGAAAGGCAGAGAGAGAGGGAGCAAATGGAGGGAGGGGCAGAGGGAAAGGCTCTTCAAGGAAACTCCCTGCTGATTGCAGAGTCCGATGTGGGGCTCAGTCCCATCGCCCATGAGACCATGACCCAAGCTGAAACCAGGAGTCGGACACTCAATCGACTGAGCCACCCAGGTGCCCCTAGTCTTTTTCCTTATAATTGCAGAAGTTTGGCATCACAGATAGCCCTAGGTGAGATTCACCTGTGCCATTTACTTGCACATGACCTTGAGCAAGTGATTTATAAATACCTCCCTGACACTCATTTTTTTCATCTGGAAAAAGTGGCAGAGAGTGGACACGAGGATAAAACCACTTGAGATAATGTGTTTAATGCATGGCGCAAGCATCAGGCACAGACATGGCGCCTGTTGGTTCCATTATGTGTTGGTTTGGAATGAGTAAGGGGCAGATTTGGGTTTGAATTTTGGTTCTGTCTGTTTTTGGCTGTGACCTTGGGCAAGTTGCTTATTTTCTGTGGGTCTCTGTTTCCTAATCTATAATCAAATAGTGAATACTTATAAAGCAAACAGAAGATGACATTGAATTAAATAAAAAGGTCTATATTACACACACATTCAACTGTCTGCATGGAGTAAACCCTCCGTAAGCACCCTATCATCCAAGAGATGGTGATACCCAATGGCGTAATGAGCCAGTTATGAGCTCCAGAATCTTTGGGAAGTCTATCCAAGATGATGTCCCAACCACTGTGGTTTAAGAAGAAGCTGAATGAAGCTGGTTGATGAGGATGTTGGTGGAAAATTATTTTCCCTAGAGTTCCAACTCCAAGGTATGGGCCTTAAGAGTCCAGTCATCGGGCTGACACAGGTCCTTCTGGAATTCTCCCTCTTGTTCCACAGGGTATGGCGAGGAACTTTAGGAAGTAGAGAGGGAAAGAGGCAGACCATCTGACACCTTCCCAATTTGCTATCTGTCTCTACATCCATCTATCCACCCTTGATCAAGCTCTATGTGCTGTACTATATGAGGCACATACTTTCTAGTTTTGAGGTTTTAATTTTGCCAAATAGCATGGGACCATTTCTCCTTTCCCATGTGTCTACTTGCATCTTCAAGCTGACACAGGGAAGATTTATTCCAGGCACAGGATACTAGAGGCTTTCCTGTCCAATCTTCCCTGGGTCTGGGGGAGACAGGGTTGTATCAGGGCAAGCTGAAAGTGGATCACCCCTGCCTTCACCCCCTACCCTGAGGTTGCCTTTACACATAGATAAAAGCAGAGGCAAAGCTATTGAGGAAGTGAACGCTTGAGAATATGGAATTCCAAGGACAAATTAATTTGGGCATGACTATATCATATATTTTTCCTCCAGAGTTAAGGAAGACATAAATTTGATCCTTAAGGAGTTAACACAACTTAGTATCTAGAAGCCATTTCCTTCTTCTCTTGGGACCTAGAACATGCTAGTTATATACCTTTAATTCATCCTTACCCTTTGCAACATTTATCAACAACATAACCAATGATATATCATCAATTGCTCAATGTTTGCTCCATGGAATGTAAGCTCCAGGAGGGCAGGGATCATTCATACCTTCATACCACAAATAGCTACAATTCACCTATATACATTCCAAGCACTGTTCTGGGACCTGCAGTTGCACTCTGCCTTGTAGAACTTCCAGTCTCCTTCCAGGGATGGAAATAAATGGTATTACTACTACTTAACATGGTGGTTGGGTGACATTCAAGATTTCTGCAAAATGTGAGGGACCATGTCATGAGGCTATCTGGAGGAAGAGCATTTGGGGAGAGGGAATGGAAAGTACAAAGGCCTTAAGGCTGGAACATGGTGGGTATGTTCAAGAAAGAGCAGGGAGACCAATGTGGTTGATGCAGAAGGACCCAGTTCTAGAGTGGTGGAAGACAAAATCATAAAAGTATCAGGTAGCCCTGGCTATTATTCTGAGCCAGAGGGGAAGCTGTTTTTGAGCAGAATTGGTAGCATGATCTGATGAACATTTCAAGGATTCCCTTGGCTGCCATTTGAACAGACTGTCATGAGCGGAGGCAGGGACTTATTTCCTCTTGCACAATCCAGGTAAGAGTGGCTTAGACTAGGATGGTAAGAAGCAGATGGTCTACATATCCTGCAGGAAGAATGTTGAGAACCATGTACTAGTTATCAATCCCGGAGAGAACTCCAAACACTTCTGCCCACTGCATGTCTGTTTTGAAATCACTAAGGAAGACACAGCACTGTCTGGCACTGGGTGGGATGATGCTTTACTCATGGAGAGAAGAGGCAGAGCTGGATCAGTCCCTCATAGCAAGCAGGGTCCCCCCCCAACAGCCAGCACAGGCCAACTGCCTATGCACACCCTTCTAGGACTGCATTGGAAGGACTTCAACCTCTCTCTCATGGAGTTGGAAATAATGGAAGCTAGGGGTGTGCATGAGGACCACTGATATACACACTTAAGCAGAACAAGGGAACATTCACTGTGCCTGAAACAGGGAAAGATATGCCCACCTGAGAGACGGTAAGACCGCACAGGCCATGCAGACTCTGTAATCTCTTGGTAAGGAAGCATTCCAGGCCCAAAGCCCATTCTTTGAAGCCAAGTGAGGGTACAAAGACTGCATTAAACTGCCTTTCCAAACAGCTTGTAGGATTTGTTGTTTGAGTGATGGGATTGATGGGAAGGAGCCAAGAAGGATTCCAAAGCTTTTAGGTAGAAGACTTGAGGTTCCAGTTGCTGAAGACTGTGGAGGGGTGCGTGTGTGCATGTGTATGCATGTGTGTGGGTGAATCAGATGTTGGGTTTTGTTCATATGAAGTTTGAGGTGCCTATTAGAAATTTCACTGAGATGCAAAGTTGAGTTTTGCAAAGTTGAGTTGTCTGGAATTCAGAGGAGAGGACCAGCTGGAGATAGAAATTCAGGAGTCATCACTGTATGTGAATTTTAATGCCACTAGATTGGATGAGATCCCCAGACAGGAAGGCAGGTAGGTACAAGAAAGCTAAGGGCTGAGTCAGGGTCCCCCCAAAGTTTAAAAGTCTGGGATACAAGCCAGGGCCAGGAGAGAAGGCCAAGAATCAGTAGTCAGTCATGTAGAAGGAGAAGTTAGAAAGAAAAAAAAAACATTCTGGAGGCGAATCATAGGAGGGTTTCAGAAAGAAGGGATGGACAAACTTTACTGAATGTTTCTGGGATTTAGTAAGATGAAGACTGAGAACTGACCATGGGATATGCCATGGCAACCTGGAAGTTATTAATGACCTGGATAAGAGCTGTTTTGGTGGTGCTTGGAGAAGTCATCTGGGAAGACTGGGCTCAAAAGAAAAGGGAAGCAGAGAAACAGTAGATGCTGGAAGAGAGTAGAGTCAGGAAGGCTCTCGCCCCACCTCCTCATCTGACAGGAATGATCAAGAAGAGAGGGGAAAATGTGATGATGCTTGGAAGGGAGCGATTGACCAATGACTTGGGTATTGAAAAAGAGGATGGGGACGCAGGTTCAAGTGGAGGGATTGGCTTTAGACAGAAGCCTTTTGGTTCATCTGCGGTAGTGGGAAGGAAGGCAGAGTAGACAGGCCAGGTGCCCTGAGGCTGGTAGCTGTGTTGTTGGGAGTCTGCCAAATTCTCTTCTGATTGCTTTTATTTTCTTAGTGGAGAGTGAGGAGCAGGCAAGAGTAGTTATAACATGATTGTTTAGTTCTCTGATCGGATTTCCTCAGAATTACACTGGGCAGGAAGGTCGATGAACGAATGGCTTGGGAAATGCGGTAGGATCACAGACAGGATCGCACGCAGACAGGCCCACCGAGCTTAGTCATCACACATTCGAAGTAAGCCAGTCAGAACAGTGGCCTATTTTTCTCCCACCAAGTTCAGTTGCTTGGACGAAGGCTCAGAATGGTGAGGAAAGTGAGGTTTGGTGAGGGTTGTGTGTTTCTCCAGGTGCGTGTTTGGGAGAGAGGAAGAAAGGATTTAGAGCATATGCTAGAGAGTGATGATAACGGTACATATCGAATGTAAGCAGGGTAAGAAGAAAAATGAGGAAATGAAGGCATTAAGGGACAGTAAACAAGGGGTAACCACCACTGCATTTAGGTTATGGAGGGGTCAGTCACTTTTGGAACTGACAAACTTAAGAAAAAAGATAGTAGTTGGAAAGTAGGATCCACAGATTAAGATAATGGTGGATCAAATTACCTGTTTGAAGAGGTCTAGGGTACAGCCGTGGGAGGGAGTGGCTGACTTAGGGTGAGTTAGAAAGCGCCTGAAGGCAGTTATGGAACTGTGGGTCCAGGGCACTGCGGGGGTTTTTCTCTGTGGAAAGGGAATTCACCAAGAACCCAACCTGAAATAGTATTATTAGAGAGGGAGACAGTGAGGCAGGCGCTCAGCTCTTGTAGGAGTGAAGGGGATGAACAAGGGGTCCATAGATGGCTCCCTAACCCAGGAGTTCAGGGAGTTCAGTCTGGCAGCCTGACCTTTGAAACCAAGAATTTTGGGGGGTCGGGGGCAGACGTATGGGAGATTCATTAAGAGCAGGGAGGAGTCCTACCCCACCTCTAGGCCCAGTGGAACAGGGGGTGGGAGAATGAAAACAAACCAGCCAGTTCTTGACAGGACAGCAGAGGAAGCTGTATCCTTAGGTAGAGCTTGGAGGTTTTTTTTTTTTTTTTAGGGCCAGGTTCTAGACCCTCGGGGATCTGGCCTCCTCCAAGGGCTGCCTCCCTACTGTGGTCACGTTACCCCGTCCTGGAGTTGTCTTCTGTCTGGCCACAGACCTTCTGTGGTGCAGTGTATTACAGCAGTCAGCATCACACAGAGTTTGGAGTCCGACTGCCCTGATTCAAATCAGACCCGCGTCTTGCTCCGTTCCTTATTAACGCTGTGAACTTAGGCTAATTGATTAAAGTTTCTGTGCTTCAGTTTCGTCATCAGAAACACAGGGAGTAATAATGGGCTTAATTATGGCGTGGTTGTGAAGATTAATGGAATCAATACAAGCACAGTGCTTGGAACGGTGCCTAGAACATGTGTGCATATTAGTTCCTGCTATAAATATTGTTTTTAAAATTAATGTTCTTCTCCTGGTGGGTTCCTTGTTCTGCTAGGACAGAAAGCTGAAGGGACCATTAAGAAATGCTACTGAAGGTGTAGGGATTTTGCTGATGATGAACTATAGGTTCCAGAGGGCCCAATGGGAGAACCTGGGTAGTTAGGGAATAGTCAGGTTAGGTGTAGACAGAGGTCTAAGGGGTGATAAGAGATAAATTGAGGAAGTCTTAAGGCTTCTTAGGCAGAAGTGAGCAGAGATGAAGGTCAAGATGGAATCAGTCCTGTTGGTGTCTCAGGTAAGAAGGGAAGGAGGGGCAGTGTGGTCAGGGGCAGGGAGCCCTGAAATTCCTTTCAGGTCTGCTGCTGGAAGGGCAAGGTTGGTTGAAGGGTCCTTTTGCCTGGGACTTGGGGGGGGTCCCTCTTCACGTCTGCTGGTAGACATGATTAGTATGGTTTGCAGCCATATCCCTGGTGTCTAGCATCGTGTTTGGCACAAGGAGTGCCCCACAACCTCTTTGCTAAATAAACGAAAGATGCTTCTGGAGATGGACACACTGTCATGAGCTCCTCATCAGCCCCGCCCCCACCCGTCTGCTAACACCTCGCACAATCTTTTTGCAGATCGGTCTAATCCCTTGGTCTGATTCCTTCCGAATTGCACCAGGCATCCTGGCACACCTCTGTGATGGTCTTGCTTGTAAACAGTCGTCCTTGTAGTTCACCTTACCCAGAGCTGAGACAAAAGGTGTCATACAATGTTCCCAAAGCTGAGTTTCACGTTGCCTGAGCAGATGCTACTGCAGCAGAATAACCAAAAAATGTTGAAATTGAAACCAGAAGGACTTGTTGAGCCTTGCCTTTTTCTGATGGGACAGATAGTTTCTTCTTTCCTTGGCTCAGTACTCAAGATTTTGTGACATGAAGCCATCCCGCTGCTGTTCCCCGTGGTTGCCCATCCTTACCTGCTGGGGCTGTCTGCTCTTGGGTTTTTGGGACTGTGCTGATGAGTGGTGATGAGCTCATCGAGGACCTGGGTCCCAGGAGACAGCACGTTGCAGACAGTAATCCGGGGGTCGTAGACTGGATGGAAAATTCCCCACCGGCATATGCTGTTTGGCTCACATCCTGTCTTAGAAATCAGGACATTTTATGTAAAATTCCAGATTTATGGCTTCTGGGGGAAAATCAGAAGGCTCAGCCACAGTGACTCCGGGATCCTACATGGCAACTGTTAGCTGGAGGTTGAGTCATGACGCCCCCTGCAGGCAGGCAGAGCACTGTCTCTCTGAGTCACCGAGACCCCTCCGCGCATGTTCCTTGGGACTCTAACGTGTAATATTATGGGTCTGTTTCTCATCAGGCATTGGCATTTAAACTTGAGCCGCCCAACCTAAGTAGAGGGGCATTTGAGGGCATGTGTGGAGTATAAAGCAATCTTGGAAGGATTAATGACTTTTTGGGATATCGATGTGCGGGCCATGGAAAGGCATTTGGACCCTTTCTGGCTGTTTGTGAGAGTAAACAACTTACATAATCCCTAAAAAGAAAAAAGGAAAAAAAAAAAAGCAAAGACCTACTAATTGACACATTCTGCTCTTCCTGGAAATTTTAAACTTAAATCAGCAGCATGGGAAACTATTGCTTAATATGTTTGAGAACAGCGTGGTCATCAAAGTAGAAAAATGCCTGATTCCTTCCCAGGATGGTGGAGAATTTCACAGTTCCCTTTACTCCTTCGTGCTGAAACAACACTAATTATCACCTGCTGGACGCTTCACGGGTTTTGTCACTTCGGAAACAAGTCGTGGAGTACATTTTTTTTTTTTTTTTTGCATCAGGCATGCAAAAAAAAAAAACTGAACAATCTCGTGACAGAGGTTATTTATTTCTTTCCCCCCAAGAACAGCTCAGCCTCTGACTAGCTGTGATCTTGGGTGAGTTGCTTAACCTCTACAAGCCTTGGTTTTCACCTCTATAAATCTAAAAGTAACAGTTTTCTCTTACAGTGTTTTCGTGAGGATTAATTCAACGGTCTATGTAGAAGTGTCTGGCACAGAGCTCGCCCCTGAGAGGCTTCCCACTGAGACTTTCTGTTCAGGGCATTCATAACGAAAGACCCCTAGCAGAGGGAGAACCTCTGGGAGGCCTACACGAGGAATCTACAAAAGATGGGGAGAAGGGGGCTGAGGTTTTCTTCATGGAACCAGCACGGTCTGGGGAGAGGGTTAGCTGCTGGACTGAGTTACCGGCCCTGGGAGAACTTCTCTTCCTTCGAGAACCAGGTTTACAACATTTCTGCTCAGAACAATCATTTCCCCTGGGGAATATGCAAGGAAAAATTCTTTGGCCACAACTCTGGCTCGGATGTCTATTTCCTGGGGTCATTTCCCCAGGGAGGCAGGCCAGTCAACCTGGATTTTCTAAAACAGCCCAAACCTAAGCTATTCCTTCTTCATTGGTCATTAACTTTGTTCAGGTGACAAGCACTTATTGTGCACCTTTTAATTGCCAGGCACGGCAGTCAGGTTCTGGGGATACAACGATCAAAGATGTGCCTCTGCCCTCAAGTAGCTGACAGTCGAGGGGAGGATGTGGATATGTGAACAGACACTAAATAAAGTGTGATAAGCACTACAGCAGGGGTATACTCAGGATGCCATGGGAGTTCATGGGAAGGGCACCAAAAGCACTTTGGGGAGATTTGGGAGGTCTTTCTGGAAGAGGTAAGTTCAAACTGAGACATGAAGGATAAAGAGGGCTTTTCAGGCCAATTCAGAAAGAGGGAGCAGTTGTGCAAAGACCCAGGGGCAAGGCAACATGGCGGGTTTAGGAGTCCACCAGTGCTCATCAAGACCAGAGTGCTGTTGGGAAGTCCTACCACCACGTTGGGCTTCGATTGCTGTGCTAAGGAGTTTGAACTTGGTCCTTAACTTATTCCAGATACCCCAATATTCTGGGGCCCAGCCTGCATCTCTGAGACAACTTTGCATATCCAGAAGTGGCCCACATAGCTCCCCTTTTGAAATGCACTGTCAACACAGTTGTTACCTGGATGGCATAGTCCATGTTCCTGAGCACACACACTTTACATTTTCAGGGACAGTCCCTTTTACATGTGTTCCACGGTCAGAATAATGCAACCCGAATTTTTGTTTGGACAAATCAGAATTCATGCATATGGCATAAAAATGGCCCACTGCTTCTGTTTCTAGTGCTGCCACCACCAAGCTTTTAGGGATTTCAAATCTCTGAGATTTTAGAGATTTCAAACATGGCACATGCCCACTTCATAGACATCTAATTCAGGTTTGCAAAGTCATGGGTGATGGTCTTTGTTTCACCAAAACTGGATTTGATTCCTATCTCCAGCTCCATGCCACTGGCGGGGGAAACTTAATCTGAGTTACATGAGGACAAACTGAGCCAGTTCAAGGGTTTCTAAGTCGGTTCCCCCTTCCTCTTTCCTCCATGACCGCATTAACTTCCAGGAGGCTGGAGGGCTGTCTGTCAAGGCTTCGGGAGTGGTGTCTGGCTCTTGGTTATCATATCTTCTCTTTGCTTCTACCACTACTGCCCAGTTGTCACAGCCCTTCTTTGCTGGCCTCTGGTGGGATGTCCAAGCCCTCATCTTTTCCCTGGTCGTTGGTTCATAAAGGCAGCTCTCATCTCCACAAGAGGACCTGGACACACCAGAGATTGAATAGAAAGCATTTGTCCTCTCACCTCACCACATGGTAAGACCCTTGACTCAATTTCTCCACCACTGTGGTTCCATGGTGTGGTGGAGTTGGAGAACTCTGAGACCTTGTTCACTTTCCCAGGCCCTGATTCCTTCTTGGAATGAGACAAGGAAGGTTCTTGGCCTTATGATTCTCCACTAGCCCTACAGAGCTGACCCCAAAGGGACAGGACACAGAGCTGACCACTCATAGGACCAGTCATCACTTCACCCTTTTTCCATTTTAGGAGATTTTAACTTAATATGAGTGTTCATAGAAACTGGCTCTAACTGATTCATAGATTCTTTTTGCCTCCTTTTTTTTTGTTGGGGGGGGAATGAGCTTTTTACATGGGGTCTTTATGGGTTCTGCTTTGGAATTCTAGTATCCCTTTTTCTCAAACTGCCTCGGCCACAGGTTCAAACGTTCATTTTGAAATATGAAAGCTGAGCATGAGTTTATTTATTTTTTTCCTTTTTTATTGCTGTAATAAGAAATAACCTTCCCCAAGGGCAGCTGGAACAGAACAGTCTCACTGTTGGTTGATGGAAGGTGGGAATAAAGGAGTAACCATGCAAAATTCTCAGGGACAGAGGATTCTTCCCTCTAAAATGTTACTCGCTGAGAGTAATAAATGGGCAGCACTGTTGGATCTTAGAGTGGGCTCCAGTAGGAAGAGGAGGAGTAGAGTCTATAGTCCATGGGACCATGACATATGTCCATATATATAGTCCATGCCGCCCATGGTCTAGAGTACTAGGTACAAAGGGTCTGTTTACTTTCCTCCCTACTCAGAAGGTATAGCAGAATGCTAGTGAGTGATGGAAATACTCTGCTAACAAAAGCATCCACTCTAATCTCCCTATCCCTCTCTCCCCTTCCCTCCCCTTCCCTCCTCTCTCTCTCCTTCTCTCTATCTACTCTTTACAAGCCTGTGGACCCAGGAGAAACTGATGTCTGTTGCTTACTGTGTCCTCTAAGTGCAAAAGGATGATAACCTCGGTTCTGTCCAGTGAGCTCACTGCAAAGTTAACCCAAAAAACACAGCAGCCTCCTGGTTGCTTGGATCTAGAAGGGTTCAAGCCACGGAGATCCCAGGAACGTGATTCCAACACATGGTGCAGAGAAGAAATCTCCGGGTCCTAATTGCACTGTATTTATAAGGCCTGACGGGTATCAGGGACTTCTGATCTCTCTTTCCAAGGTTGGGCATTAACGTTGTCTGTTTATTTGTTTGCTTGCTTCTTCAAATGCTAACTGGGAGAGTTGAGCTGTCTTGAGCAGAGACGGCATAGACCCTCCACCAGTATGTAAATCCTTGGGTTGGCCTCAGAGACGGGGTTCATCATGAACCCCAAACTCAAAGGATAACGTTCTAGCTTTGAATGAAAAGTTTACCTTCAATTGACTAGGACACCCTTGGTCCTTGGAGGTCTCTGTGGTGTTCTGGATTAGAATGGGTCTCAGGCATTACAGATCTGTTTATTCAGGTCTCTGGCATGGTGTTGCATAAAGGGTTAGCCCAGCTAACCTGCACATTTGAAAGAAAGGACTGACCCTCTAATCAGGGAGACCTTCTAAGTCCTCATAGTTTTCTGCCTGATAGGAGTGTCTTTGTATATCTGGGGCCTTGGGCCACCCCAAATAGTTTATGGCACAGTGTAATTTATGGAGAATTACATAATTCACCTTGTTGACCTGGGTCTCTGGGATGTGCTATTTCCGTTTCACCTCTGGTGGGTCCTAAGTTCAGTCATGTGGAGGCTCCATGACCATGTCACTGACCTCCAATAAAAACCCTGGACGCAAGGTTCAGGTAGGCTTCCCTGGCTAGCAACACTTCATATGTGTTGTTTAACATCATTGCTGGAAGAATTTTGTCTTATCTGTGCTACTGTATGGAGAGAGGGCAGCTGGAAACTCACACCTGGTCTCCCTTGACTCTTCCCTATTCACCATACTCCTTTGCAAATTTGAATCCGTATTCTTTCACTGTCATTAACCATAATCATGTGTATGACAGCATCACTGAGTTTTATGAGTCTTTCCGGTGAATCATTGAACCTGGGGGTGGTCTTGGGGACCCTTGACCCAACTGGAAACACCACAAAGTGCTACCTTTTGCCAAGTTTTGGAGTTTGCATGACCCTTACAATTTTCTGCCCCACAGTTGGCTTAGGTCTGGTTCTTCTTCACATAAACCCTTCTGGAAAATTAAACTTTCCTTGTGATCTCTGAGGTCCCTGACTCCTTCTCCCCTACCCCCAAACTTCAGCATCCTTGTTCCGAGACTCTCTGATGCTCCAGTCACAGAATGCTCTGACTTCCTCAGTGCTGATGACTCTACTTCCATTTACTTTAGCAGTTCTCACCCACTACTTCCTCCTATGCCTTATTCCTCACTTGGATTAGCTCAACCTACAAAACCATATGCTTGGAAATCAAGCCCGACCACCCCACGGGGCCAGGTGTTTAAAAACATGATCTTTGGAGTTAGAGAAGTCCAGAGTGATTTAATTTCTCCGAACCGTGGTTACTTTTCAGTAAAACGAGAGAAGACTGAATGAGACCCTATGTGTAAAGCGCTTAGCATAATGCCCAGGGCATACGTGCCAGGGATTGTGGTAAGGGCTACTATTACCCAGCTTGTAATGGATAATTTTATGTGCCAACTTGACTGGGCCATGGGATGCCCAGATATCTGGTTAAACATCATTTCTGTCTGTGAGCGAGTTTCCAGAAGAGATTAGCATTTGAATTGGTGGACTCAGCAAAGCAGATGGCTCTCCCAATGTGGGTGGGCCCCATCCAACCCACTGAGGGTCTGGATGGAACAAAAAGGCAGAGGAAGGCTCTGTCTTTTTCCTCTGCCTGTCTGCTTAAATGGAGATACTGGTCTTCTCCTGCCTTTGCACTGGGGTTTACAACATTGGATCTCCCGGTTCTCATGCTTTCAGACCTGGACCCGAACCACACCAGCTTTCCTAACTCTCCAGCTTGAAGACAGACGGCAGATCATGGGAGTCCCCAGCCTCCACAGTTGCGATCACATGAGTTAATTCCTTCTAGTGAGATAAACAAAGAATTGGTTCCGTTTTTCTGGAGCCCCCTGGCAAATGCAAAGCCTTAGGCTTAAATCCAGACTCTCTGTATTTGACGCCTGATTCTGCAGCCTGTCCGATCTCTCTTGACCTTGCCCTTCTCCCCTCCCAAGACTAGATGAATCAGCCTTCCTGGCAAGGACACCCTCATCCAAGCCCTCAGTGCCCTCATCTCCCTGTTGTCCTTTGAGCTATGTCTCCCTCCCATCCCCAGGGCCATGTGGGTCTCACTGCTTGTGAGGCTGCTGGGCAGCGCTAGAGAAAAATCACAGAACCATGCTGGCTTGGCTCCATTATACACTTATGAGCTTCCCGGCCTCTGCTGGGCTGCCAGGGCTGCTCAGCCACCTTTTAATGAGCTCTAGTTGACTTTATCGCCCTTTCCCTTCAGCGGCTGCCCCTGACCCCCACTTGCCCTATACAACCCACTGTCACCCACCCTGATCCCAGCCCCTGTCCAGCTGAAGCTCCACAGAGAAGATAGAGACCAGCAGAGGTGACCAATCTCACATAAACCCATGTTCTTCTAAAGCTAGCTATATGTTCACCTACATTTACTTCTTCCCTGTTTCTATCAGAAGAAGTTGTTATGCATTGCCAAAGTTAACCTTCCCATCAGTGACTGCTGGCTCTTTTGTTTCCTCCTTTCTTCTCTAGGAAAAATTTAACTCCTTCCCTCATCTCTTCCTCTATCCCTCCAGGCATTTCTTTTCTATGGATGAGTATATCCACGTTCCTTCTCTCCTCCCCCCTTTCCCCTCTTCCTTCTACTTTGCTTCCCTTTCAAGACCTGCCTTCTGGGTCTTCACTAGCTAAGGAGGACCTGCTTGCTCCTGTCAAGGGGCCCTTCCTCTCGCTGAGCCGTGAAATCTTGTCGGGGGAGCTCTTAAAAATCCCCACACTCATTTCTCATCACAGACCAAGGCTGACGACCACCACTCTCCTCCCTGACTTCCAAGTCAAATCTCTATGCATTATGATCCCAAATCCCAAATCTCTATGCATTATGATCCCAAATCTCTATGCATTATGATCCTGAAACGGAACTTCCCAAGGTCTGCAAAGACTCCTTCACTCCCCAGTTCTGTCCATACCTCTCAGACTTCAGTCGATAGCACATTTATGGAGTTTGCAACTCTTCAGGCACTTTCCCGTCTGGACTTCCACGGCATGGCTCACTCCTTGCTCTCTTGGCATCCCTGTACCTCGGCCCTTACCTGTTTGATTCCACTGTATATGTTATTCAGTGGTGATATCATTCACTCCCATCTCTCTCTCTCTCTTTGTCTTCTCTGTTCCTTCTCCTTCGATGTGGCCAACATACCTCCTGTCCCCATCATATCAGCCAACCTACAAAAACTTGGAGGTGTCCTTGACATATCTCCCCTTGTCACATCTTCATCTAACTGGATTATAACGTTTGTCAACCGTCTCATTCCCACCGGCGAGAAGAGAAAGTCTAAACTTCTTGGCCTGCATTTGAAGACCCATCACAACTTGGTTCCAATTGCTTTTCAGACCCATTTCCATCCACACCCTACACTTCAATTTCAACACAAAGATGCACACTGTTCACTGAAGATATTTTTATCCCTCTGTGCCTTGATACTTGCTCATTCCTGGCCTCCTGTCTATCCTTCTGTCTCTCTGGTGACCTTCTCACTCACCTTCAAGGCCCAGATAAAATATCAGGTCTCCCTGGCACTCTGCACTCATTCGTATGCTCAGAGAGCTTTATAATAAACTCTAATTGAGCACTTACCCAAGAGTTTTATGGCGGCTGATGTAATTCTGCCTCCCCTACATGACGGTAAACTCCTTGGGGCCAATGGTCATGGCTCATGCCTTTTTTCATCTCTAGTACCCAGTATAGGGACCACTTGCAAGGATGGGTGAGTAAATCTAGCCTGGGAAGGCGACAGGGGACATCTTCTGATGTGCACATGGTTCGGAGAGAATGGACGACCAGGAAGCAGGATGCAATGAGACTTTTTGGACAGACCCCAAGCAGGATTTGGTGTCGCATTACATGCAACACTTACTAGATGTGCTTGCAAAATATCCCCTGCTCTTGGTGTTAGGGACAGAATGATGAGCTGGACAGAGCCTCCGTCTGACATAATGTGTTATACATTATGGTTTTATGCCCCTGTGCTGGGAAGGAGCTGAATTGGATTATATCCCTACCCCAGGAAATAGCCGTGTAGTAAGCCTAATGGGCTCAACGTGCCCCGAATGAAATTCTTCACAGTCTCCCGGGAGGAGATCAGGGAGAGTCCTATGGGCCCCAAATGTGGGCATAAGAAGAGACCTGTCAAATCAGGTGAGGGTTTGGGGAGACGAAGGACACATTCCCACATGCCTCCCTGGGCAATTATGCTAAATGAGACTCTGCCTTGCATATAAGAAAGATATTTCCAGGCCTTCCTTCAAGGCACAAAGCTGCTCAAAGCTTCTTTCCTCTTCCCTTCCCCCATCTTTGTACCCACTGGCATTTCTGTGTCCTGAATTTTTTTTTTTTTTTGCCCCCATTACTATGAGAGCAAGTTTCAACCCTATAATGCTGAGGATATTTGGCATTGAGGATTTAACATGAACACTCTCTACCTTGTGCACCATATCCCAAAGACCCATAGCAAGTAGGACTGTCGTCTGGCTAAGGTATGAATCAGCATGACTTGTCCTGTGATGGGAGGGCAGGGTTTATGAGCAAGTTAACAAGCATGGCCACCAGCCTGGTCTCTGCATTTCTCTGTGGCTTTCTCTATTCATCCTACAAATAGATATTTTGAGTGTCTACTATATGCCTGCCCCTGTGCTGGGATGCCAGGTTGGAGAAAAAGTGGTGAAGGAAAAGGTTCTTGGTTCCTGTGCACTGTGACTTGGGGGGAGGGTGGGGAGATAGGATATATATCAGTGAAAAAAATTAATTTTATGCAGTGATATGTTTGATTAAAAAAATGAAGCAGAGGATGTGATAGGAAGAGAGAGGCGGGCTTTAGAACCTGCATAGCACTACTCACGGTAGCCTCAAGGTGGGAACTACCCACGTGTCCATGCACAGATGACTGGAAAGACAAAGTGTGGTGTGTTTGTGAAGTGGAATATTATTCTGCCATAAAAAAGGAACGAAAGTCGGGCACCCATTAGGACGTGAGTGAATCTTGAAAACGTTATGTCAAATGAGATAAAACAACACAAGAGGGTTAAGTATTGTATGATGCCATTTAGACGAAATCTCTAGAATGGGCACATCCTAGATTATGGGGGTGCTGGAAGAGGGGTAATGGGGAATCGTTGCTTAATGGATACAGAGTTTCCCTTTGGGGTGGTGAAAAGGCTTGGAAGGAGATCACGTAGAGGGCCGCATGACATTGTGAATGCACTGAAGGCCACTGGATGGTACACTAAAAAAAAAGGTAAAATGGCAAATTTCATGTTATGTATATTTTACCAGAATTTTGAGAAAGAAGGGAGGCATGGAATAAAAAGGAGTCAGCGACGTGCACATTGTGGGGGTGGGAGGGACACTCCTGCCAGACGGAACAGGAAGTGTGGAAGCTGTAAGGTAGAAAGAGCTCTGGTTATGTTTGATCCTAACTACCATGAAGTGTTAAAAATATGTTTCTTGGGGCACCTGGGTGGCTCTTTCGGTTATGCGTTTGCCTTTGGCTCAGGTCATGATCTGTGTCCTGTGATCCTGGGATCGAGTCCCACATCTGGCTCCCTGCTCTACAGGGAGTCTGCCTCTCCCTCTTCTTCTCCCCTGACTCATTCTCTCCTTCTCAAATAAATAAATTTAATAAATAAATAAATAAATAAATTTAAAAAATATGTATATATGTATTTGTTTAAAAGAAAAAAAAGCTTCAGAAAAGAAGGGGACTGTCAGTGCTGGTGGGGGTGGGGGTAGTGAACAGGTCTAACAGCAACAGGTCTGTGTCAGTTTGGGGATTTGAAAAAGCTGCCCACGCCTTTCTCAAGAAAGCCGGACCCTCTGCGGGCTGGTCTGCACGGGGGGCTCCCCGTCAGGCTGTGGGGATCTCGACGCTGTCTGAGACTGTACGGTTTTAATTCTGTGCCTCCCACACCTATATGGGACGAGGGACGGAGTGACGGAGGAGACGGTGTGGTTATATTCTTGTGGGACAAGGAGCTAGAGCGTTAATAGCGCTAAACCAGCAAGCAGGAGAATGGATTCTGGTCCCCTTCCTCATGAACCAGTTGCACGTTTTCAGACAAATGGCTCAGTCTCTCAGGGCTCTGGTTTTCTCCCCCATAACATGCATGCTTTGGACAAAGATCAGAGGTCTCAAACGTATGATATACATATTTCTTTTCACGTGTCAGGCAGCCAAGCCAGATGGTGATGTGTGGACACCCCAAGCCTAATAGACCTCGTCCAAACCAATATTCTTTTTTTTTCCTTTTAGCCACCTTGTCCCTCCCCATCCACACCCCCCAGAAGCCCTCAGTTTGTTTCCTGAGATTAAGAGTCTCTTCTTTACACATTTTTCCCCCCAATATTTATTTGGCTGGAGAGGAGGGAGACATCAAAAGCAACTTTTATTATTATTACTATTATTAACAAAAATTGTGTTTGCTAATTTACCTCAACAAGGCAAAGCAGAATCTCTGAAACCTTCTCTTAAACATCCCCCTCCTTTTTTTGGAGAGTTCTTGTCTTCTCTTCAGGCTTCTTTAGCCCACTTCACAACATCTCTCATAAAATAAATTTCCTCTTCTGAGAAGAAGGCACTAGCTCATGAGATATTCAGGAGAATTTCGCTCACTGGGACTGCATGAGGAAGTTGTAAAAAGCCCCCAGCAGAGATGAGCCTTTAAAACTTTCATTTCAGAGGCTGCCTGTTTTGGGTGGGAGTGGGACTCATGTCATTTACTTGGTTCACCCCAGTGATGTTTCTGCGTTCCTTTGGGGTTAGCGTTTCCCAGCATCTGCCCAAAAGTCCTGGAAGTCCCGCCGTGGTCCAGGGCAGACATTGCTAATGGATCTCCGTGCTCCTTCTGTCAGAGCCTGCGCCTGTGCCAGCAGCCACTTCCAGCTGTGGATGCTACTGGCCATCTTTGGGCGGGGGTGGGTGCTTTCATTCCTTGCCACTTCCGTGTTTTAGGATTCCACAATCTTAACTGTTACCTGATGTAAGGATAGTTACCAAGGGGCTGGGACCTGAGTAACAGATGTGTAATTTGGTGGGGGACATGTTGACGTTTACCTAAGTGTTTGTGCAGAAGAAAATGTAGAAAAAAATCCCTCCTAGACACTTTTTCTCATTTTATGGCATTCAAAAGAAGTAACAATTGAAGAATACTTTGTGGGAACATTCTGGGCCACTGTTGGATAGTATTGAGAGCAATAGACCCAGAATTGAGGGGGGTCTGGGCGGTTCGGTTGGTTAAAGTGTCTGCCTTCAGCTCAGGTCATGATCTCAGGGTCTGGGATCGAGTCCTGCTTTGGGTTCCCTGCTCGGTGGGGAGTCTGCTTCTCTCCCTCTGCATCTAACCCCACTCTTGCTATCTCTCTCTCTCTCTCCAATTAGTAGATTTTTAAAATCTAAAATAATAATAATAATAATGATAATAATAATAATACCCACAATTGGGAGAGAGGACCTAGAACCTGTGTGGGAAGGAAGGACTTGCGTTTTGGGGACAAAACAGCTTTCACACTGGGTTGAGGTGGTGGATGGGCTAGGCAGGTCTGTAAGCAGCTGCAGAGGCTTTATTTAGGGGAACTACGGCAAGTGCCCGTCTGAATTCTTGGCTGAACTTTGAACTAACCAAGCAGTAGCAAGGGAGTTTTGGCTCCTACAATCTGACAAGAATATTTAAGGGAGATGAGCACAGGCTTCAGAAACCCACGGGCATTGTTTTGAGCCTCGGCCTCTGTGATTATGTGCTATGGGAACTTGAAATAAGCAATTTATCATTTCTCTTTTGAGTCTGTTTGCTTGTCGGCGCCATGAGGATACTCTCCACTTCCCTTTCAGCCTGTGGTGGGGTCTACGTAAGACACTGGTGGTGAATCGCCCGATCGAGCCCAGAGCAGGAATTAAATGCAAACCGGGTGACTGAATCACGCACTCTTTCCAGGAAGGACTCTGCGGTCAGAGCACCATGGGGACACTGACAAACTTGGAGCCAGAAACTGGGTCTGTCAAGGAGAAATATGAGTCAGAGGGATAACCCGATAGAAAATCAACACCAAGAGGTGCATCGCTAATTAATCAAGGAAATGAAAATTGATATAATATTTTTCAGCGATCAAATGAGGGGGGAGAGATCATCCTCCAGAGGGTGGGATTATAAATCAGTATGGCTCCCTGGAAAGGCAGTTTGCAAGAGTTTGCCAAAATGCCACCCAGGAACGCACCTCTCCCCTACCCCAAATACGGTGGTTCTGCCCTGTGCAAACCACCAAAAGATCAGCCACAACCTTGGGAAGACAGGGGTGCGGGGGGGGCGGGGGGCTCCTTTGCTATGATTTACTTATTCTTTCTAAGTCATAAATTTCTGTCCCTGTTGCATACGTATTCATTCATTTGTTGTTTACTTCCCATTAGAATGAGGGTCAGGGGGTGCCTGGGTGGCTCAGTTGGTTAAGCAACTGCCTTCGGCTCAGGTCATGATCCTGGAGTCCCAGGATCGAGTCCCACATCAGGCTCCCTGCTCAGCAGGGAGTCTGCTTCTCCCGCTAACCTCTCTCCTCTCATGCTCTCTCTCTCATTCTCTCTCTCTCTCAAATAAATAAATAAAATCTTTAAAAAAAAAAAAAGAATGAGGGTCAGGATCTTTGTCTCTCATGTTCATAAGACATATGATCAGGAAACTCCGAACCTCAGTACACAGAAAAAAATCCTACAAAGTGTTCAGGAGAGGAGAAAAAAAATACTTTCATCTGAGGGACAGGGAATCAGAAAATATGTTGTATTTGAATATACATTAAATAATATCCTAGGTATGCATTATTCTGCACCCTGAGTTTTAAAAAGATATTATTTATTTAAAAGAGAGAGCAACAGCAGGTGGGAGAGGAAAATGCAGGCTCCCCACTGAGCAGGGAGCCCGAAGCAGGGCTTGATTCCAGGACCCTGAGATCATGCATGACCTGAGCCGAGGGCAGATACTTAACTGATGGAGCCACCCAGGTGCCCCGGCACCCTGCTTTTCCAGTCCATGCTGGGCTTGGAGGTCTAGCCCCTTTGGCATTTACAGAGAGGTCTACAGCATTCTATTTAACTTCAGCGGCTCTGGAGGGAGACGTGTTATAAACAGATATTATACCTGCCTAATTACATGACTTTATAAAGCACTATGTACACCAACAATACATATACCTGGGCTGTATCTTACCTAGAAAGTAGCAGTTTGTGTCTTCTCATATTTAATGCGATGGTGATCTTCTGTGGGTCACCACTGGTGTTATAATTTATGTCCTCTCTTCCCTTCAAGTTATGACTCACGTGGGCTAAAACTATGGGATTAATTTGAGAACAGGAAGATAGGAAAAGCAAGATCAAAATGTCAGTTGTATTGTCTTTTCTTTCTTTCTTTTTTTTTTTTTTTATGTTATGTTAGTCACCATACAGGACATCATTAGTTTTTGATGTCGTATTCCATGATTCATTGTTTGTGTATAACACCCAGTGCTCCATGCAATCCATGCCCTCCTTAATACCCATCACCAGGCCAACCCAACCCCCCACCCCTTCCCCTCCGAAACCCTCAGTTCAGTTCCAGGAGTCTATTGTCTCTCGTGGTTTGTCTCCCCCTCTGATTCCCCCTCCCCCTCATCCTTCCCTTCCTTCTCCTAATGTCCTCCATGCTATTCCTTATGTTCCACATATAAGTGAAACCATCTGATAATTGATTTACTCTGCTTGACTTATTTCACTCAGTGTAATCCCCTCCAGTTCCATCTATGTTGATGCCAAAGTTGGCTATTCATCCTTTTTGATGGCTGAGTAATATTCCATTGTATATATGGACCACATCTTCTTTATTGATTCATCTGTTGATGGGCATCTTGTCTCTTTCCACAGTCTGGCTATTGTGGCCATGGCTGCTATGAACACTGGGGTGCAAATGGCCCTTCTTTTCACTACATCTATATCTTTGGGAGTTGTATTGTCTTGAGGCTGATTGGAGAAGGTGGTTTATGCTCTCCAGGCCAAAGGGCTTGTTAATTTCTACCTTCCAATTTTGGTGGACAAGAGTAGGGGCTGGGCCAGGCACGTTCAGTTCCTTCTCTCAAGTACAAATAACAGATAAATCACTGCTCCTTTTATGTGGAGAAAATAGTAGGGGTAGAGAGAAAAAGTAGGAGTGTTGTTCTCATGGAAGTTTCCCTTCATGGAAGCATGAGACTAGTGAGGAGTTCGGTTCCCTTAGTAGTAATCAGCATTTTCTATCTGGAAATTTGTTTTTCTCTCTCTCTCTTTCTCTACTATAACAGATTTAACTAAGCCAACTCTTGATCTTGGTCTCTTTTCATTAATTTTTCCAGCTACATGGGAAAACCTTTTCATTGGTAGCTTTTGGTATTTCTACACTGGTTTGATTACTGTTTCTATTCTTTTTTTTTATTAAGATTTATTTATTTGAGAATGCATGTGCATACGTGTGAGCAAGGGAAGGAGCAGAGGGAGAAAGGGAATCCCAAGCAGATTCCACACTAAGCATGGAGGCTGAGGTGGGGCTCGATCTCACGACCCTGAGATTGTGACTTGAGCTGAAATCAAGAATCGCATGCTTAACTGACTAAGCCACCCAGGAGTCCCTACTCTTTCTTTCTTTCTTTCTTTCTTTTTCTTTCTTTCTTTCTTTCTTTCTTTCTTTCTTTCTTTCTTTCTTTCAAGATTTTATTTATTTATTTATTTGACAGACAGAGATCAGAAGCAGGCAGAGAGGCAGGCAGAGAGAGAGAGAGAGGGAAGCAGGCTCCCTGCTGAGCAGAGCCCAATGCCGGGCTCGATCCCAGGACCCTGAGTTCATGACATAAGCCAGAGGCAAAGGCTTAAACCACTGAGCCACCCAGGCACCCCTACTGTTTCTATTCTAATCATTTCTGTCTGTTCTCTTATTGATTTATCATTTCTCTTATGTCAACTCTTTGTTTTTAAAATATGTTGACTTCCATAGGTGATTTCATCCCTTCCCATAATTTCATTTTCCCCTTAAAAATCTGCCTCTCCAGCCCAGACTTTCTGTTTTAAGCTTCAGATCCATATATCCGACCACCGTCAAGTTCAAGGTTTCAAAAATAGGTTCACGTCTTCCCAGAATGTGTTCCTTCTCCTGGCATAGAGCCTATCTAGCCTTTAACCATGTGAAGTTAAAAATCATGTCTGCCTTGTAGGGTTCGTTGGGAAGATGAGACAACGCAAGTGTTTGCTGCTCAGATGTCAAGAGAAATAAGGACATCAAAGCCCATTTGCAGAATTTAAGTCTGTATTAGACTATAAAGCACAGATGCTATCATGGAAATTGTCCCCTTTGCATTTACTGTTTATGCTCAGTTCTGGGTAGGCTCCTAAGAGAGTCTGAATGGCAAGAAAATATTCTGAATCCTTATATATGTCCTTAAACAGCTGTATTCTTTTTCACATTCAACTTACAGTTTAAATAGGTATAAAGTTCCCGGTTGGCAATGAGTCTTTCCCTAGAATCCTGAAGGTTTCTCTTTGTTATATTCTAACTGTTGCTTATAAGGAGCTTGTGTTTCTGGTTTCTTTTCCTTAGTATGATCTATTGTATTTTCCTCTCTGGATGTTTTTAGAACCCTTTCTTTATCCCTGGGGTTCTGAAAATTCTAAATGATGTGCCTTATTTGGCTTTTTATTATTTATCTTGCAGGGTATTTTATGGGCCCCTTCAATGTAGACACTTACGCCTTTCAGTTCTGAAAAAAATGTTTTCCCATTATTTCCTCCGATGATTTCCTTTTCTGTATTTTGTCTGTCATTTGGAAGTCCAATTATTCTGATATTGTAATTTCTGGAAAAAAATACTCTTTTGTTCCTTCGTTGTTTTCTACCTCTTGATCTTTTGGTCAATTTCTGGAATATTTCCTCAACGTTACATTCTATTACTGAATTTCGTTATCAGATGTTTTCATTTCCAAAAATTCTTTCTTTTTGAGATGATCATTTGTATAGTATGCTGTTCTTTTTATAATTTGTGTTTTGTAAGGGCAGTATCCTCTTTCCCTCCCCTCAAGAATCTATTTATACATTTTTTTTTCTGCTCCTTGAGTCATTTCTGTATAATCCAGGCTCCTTATTTACATTTACTGTTTTGCTCTTTTTCTGTGATAGGCCTCTCTCAAGCGTCTGGTTATCATCCACTGGGCATTTTTTATTGTGGCAAAATAATATAAGATCCACCATTTTAACTATTTGTTTTCCCGTGTACAATTCAGTAGTACTAAGTATGTTCATAGCGTTAGACAACCATCACCACCCTCTGTCTCCAGAACTTTCCCATCATCCCCAACTAAAATTCCATACCTCTCAAAACATAACTCCCCACTTCCCTCTTCACCCAGACCATGGTGACCATTATTCTGTTTTCTTGATCTGAGAATCTGGCTCTTTGGAAGGCTTCCCATAAGTGGAATCAGACAGTCTGTCCTGCATGTCTGGCTTATTTCCCTTAGCACAGTGTCCTTCTGGTCGACCCATGTTGTAGGAGGTGTTGGAATGTCCTGCCTTGTCAAGACTGAAGAGCAGTCCATTGTGTATCTCCACCACATTTTGTTTGTCCATTCCTCCATCGATGGGCTACCTGGGGTCCTTCCATGCTTAGCTACTGTGACTACCATGGCTATGAACATGGGTGTAGAATTCTCTGATTGAGTCCCTGCTTTCTATTATTTTCATTTATTTTTTGTTTCTTTTAATATTTTATTTATTTGTCAAAGAGAGAGAGAGCCCAAGCAGGGGGAGCAGCAGGCAGAGGGAGAAGCAGGCTCCCTGTGGAGCAAGGAGCCCTACGTGGGACTTGATCCCAGGACCCCAGGATCATGACCCCAGTCGAAAGCAGATGCCTAACTGACTGAGCCACACAGGCACCCCAATTTTCATTTACTCTTTTAAAGCAACACAGGAAAAAATTATGAGAGTCCGTGTACGTATGTGAGCTCATGGTACTTGTCGGGGTAGTCATGGTGGATGAAAGGGTATCCGACTGGGTGTTCATTAGAGGTCCCAGGAAGAGTGTGTTCATTTCAGAACCTTATCTGTCAAGCTCACTATCTACCTCTATATCTAGTGGAAATATTTGACATTTAGAATACACAGCGCCCAATATAGATAGTGCCTGGAATTTACAGAGTGAAGGGCATGTGGATGACATTCTTTCTCAACTTCCACAGGTGATTTCCCTGTTCTTTATTATGTGCTTGATAACTGTTGAAATTCCTCGAATACATGTATTTTAGCCAGCCCTCGGAGCAGAGACCATATTTTAGAAGCAGCAGCTACCTATAAACCTTGGAAGATAGTTCAGGAATAAGGAATGACTGCTTCATCTTGGAATGCCATGGAGACGCCTGTAGGACGTGAAGGTGATGCAGGAGACTGGGGACTCAAAGGGAAGAGGTCCACAGGAGACAAGGACCCTGGGTCAGTCTCTTCCTGAGTCGCTCAGGAGCCATGGGAGAAGGGGAAGGAGCCCCTGCCCTTCCCCGCACAGCATACTCAGGCGAGGTGTGGGGTGTCCTCTGCTGATCTAGAGGGGGATAGTACTGGCTTTAAAAATCATCTTCATTCTCTTCTCATTTCCCTGCAGCCGGGGAATTGCTGTAAAAAAAAAAACAAGGCATGTCTACTTAAATTTTGCTCCTATCCATGTTGTTGTTAGTCATTTACTTTACAAATTCCTGGGCGGATTATATACAATGTGGAGTTTCTTTCTTGCCGTCTTCCCCTTTGATCAGCTGAACGCCATCTGCCATCATTAGGCAGTAGCGGTTATGGATGCGTCTCAGGAATTGGTTGATGCCCCGTGAACCAGATTTGCATAAGCCTCTAACAGTCCCTGCTAATCAGTGCAGGATGGTTACCAGGGCCTGCAATGCCGGAAAGTGATTATTAAACCCACAGAGCTCCAACAGCCTTCCCCTTACACAGAACTGCAACAGACTATGCAGGCAGGCAGGAAAAGTTTCCAGTGTCTCTGTCTCTCCCGTTAATGTAACTACCTAGAAATCTGACATTTCTTCAAGGAAACGTCAATTATTTCTCTATGATGGAGGTCTTCACAATTCTTTTTTAATTTTATGTTTGGCCAAGATGAAATTCACAGTGCATGCACAGTTCTCCACCTGACACGTTGATGAATTTTAACAAATGTTATTGACTCATGTAACCAACACGCCAGCAAGACAGAACGTATCCTTGCCAGCAGCTTCTCTGTGGCGCATTCCGTTCCATCTCCCTGCCCTGCAAGCTATCCCAGCTCTGATTTCTATCAACAGACATTTGTGGGGCTGGTTCGAGAGCTCGGGGTAAATACAATCGTCCTTTGTAATCGGCACCATGCATTCCTTTGTGCCTGGCTTCTTCTGCTCACTCATGTAATTGTGTATGTGAGTGGTTCATCCTCTTCATTGCTGAGTGATCTTCTACAGTATTTTTGTCGTGGAATACCACTTAAAGACAGAACTCTTTCCCTACCCACACACTACTTCTTTCACCCAGTGTGTGGGCTTTTCCACCACATTAAGCAGTTCTGACACTAAGCCACCCGGAGTTAGCACAAACTACAGAGCTCAGTCCCACAGGGACACCCTCCCCTCCCCCACTGCCCCATTCAGACACCAATCCCAAGTCCTGGTTGTCACCCATACTTCCGATCAACCAGCTACAAAATCAGGGGTTCCCACGACCCCCTGCTTGTAATTTGCTAGAGTGGCTCACTAAACTCAGGGAAACGCTTACTTACGTTCACTGGTTTATTGTTTTAAGATGTTATAAAGGATACAGATGAACAGTGAGATGAAGAGGTACACAGGGAGAGCTCTGGAGGCCTTGGGCTTCTGTCCCCTTGGAGTTGGGGTACACCACTCTGCTGTCATGTGGGTGTTTTCTGCTCTCAGAACACTGTGGTTCAGAGATTTTTGTGAAGGCTTCATCAGGTAGGCACAATAAATTCATAACTTAATCTCTAGCCCCACAGGTCTCTCCCAGGGAATGGGAAAGGGGTTGGGCTGGAAGTGCCAATCATGGCTTCTAATCATGGCTTGGCCTTTCTAGCGATGCTGGCTCCCATCCTGAAGCCATTCAAATGCTCTGATCCTACCACCCAGAAAATTCCAAGGGATTTAGGAGCTCTGTAGGGAGTTGGGGTCAAAGCCCAAATATTCAAACAAAAAATGCTCCAAGCACCCCTACCACTCAGGAGATTACAAGGGTTGTAGGAACTATGTGCCGGCAGCATGGAGTAGAGACCAAATACATATTTCTTATGATGCCTCATTATGACTATTCCACAATATTTTTTATACATTCTCCTGTGGATGGATATTTGGGTTGTTTCATTTTATGAATGAAGTTGCTATAAACATACTGATGCAAGTTTTTTTGTGGACACATGTTTTCACTTGCCTTGAGTAAACACCTACTAACCAAGTAGCTGAATAGCAGGGTAGGGATAGGGTCAAAGTTCCTGTTACATTTATTTCCAATTTTGTTGCTGTTGTTACCGTCATACACAAGTTTTCCCCCCCATTCCACTTCCTAAATATTTATTTCTGATTCATAAGAAAGAGGACAATTTTTAAAAATATTCAACTACGGTCTTCGTTAATCATTTTTACTGATTCTTTTAAATTGCCCTTTTTTTTTTTTAACCCAAGCAACACTTGGATAGTATCATCATAAAAGGTTGAAACCCTAAAAATTTAGGGAGAAGGTAACATGTGAATGCCATTAGGTAACTTCACTCTGCCTCTGACTTCTTCCCTCTAAATTTTTAGTGGGTTGCTTCCAGACTCTTTTTTAAGCATTAAAATGTGTGGTTTTGCAAGTAATCAACCTCACAGTATACCACAATGTAGATATCATAGACTTGTCTAGTTATCATGGCTGTTTTTTAGCAGAAGGTTATAAATGTCTTGTGCTAACAAAATAAGAATATTAATAGAATGTTCTGACAGCTGGAAGTAAACTATCTTGAAGAAGGGGCACCTTTTGCAATTTGCACAAAATTGTGGATCTTACATTAAATATATATGATACATGTATACAGATATATCTTTTTGTACAAAAAAAGATCTTTTTTAAAAAAGTAGAATCGTGTTATACTTATTGTGCTATGATTTTCTTTTATCAGTTATCAATACACCTTAAATATCTTTGCCTTTCAATACTTAACATAGATTCAGCTCATTTTTCTTAATTGCTGCCTATTTTTGTATACTCTGTGCATTAAAATTTAACTTGGACATTTAGATCAACTTCAAATTTTCATTATTTCAAAGATTCTTAAACATGCTCTTTTGTATAATATGTAAGTATTGGTTACTTAGACAAAGGGAGGTAGGGTTAGAGGGAGGATTCTTGAAAGAAGATTTTCTGAACTTAAAGGTATGCACATTAACAAATAAAAATAAACATTTATGATTATTTAGGTACTACTATTTATGCCCCCAACAACCTTTACAAAAGTACACTTCTGTCACCGATGTATGAAATATACCTATTTCCATCCATTTTGTATAATGCAGGATATTACTTATATTTTTGTAGAATATGATTTATCTCTTTAATTTTTGGTCAAAAAAATGATACAGCATTATTGTTTTAATTTTCATTTTACACATTGACTCATTAAAGAGTGAACAATGTTTCAGGTATTTATTGGTTGTCATTTACATTTATCTTCATGAATGTCCCTTCCATATTTTCTGCTTATTTTTATTCTTGGTGGGTTTTGTTTTGTTTTGTTTTGCCTTTTTCTTATTGATTCATGGGGACTCTTTATATATTGGGGAGCATAATCTTAAGTTCTTTCTTGCAAATATTTTTGCCAGTCCATTTTTGGTATTTTACTATGTGGAGAATTTTGAAATTTTTATAGTTAAATTTTTTGTTATGCTCAAGATTTTTTTTTCATTTTGCTCAATTAAGTCTTTCTGAATTCAAAGGTATCAGTATGCTGTGTGTAGGGGTTGGGGAGAATATTTTGGTGGGGTACCAAAGAAGTAGATGGTGGAGACATCATTCCAAGCAGATGAAACAACAGGGACACGAATGTGGAAGAGAATGGCATACAAGTAAAAAGACAGCTACAAGTTGATTAGAAGTAGGATGGGGTGAGGTTGTCAACTCTGTTAGGTTGGGAACTTTGTTTGTCTAACTCAGGGGTTGGCATAATATAGCCCAGGAGCCAGATGTTTTTGTAAACAAAGTTTTATCAGAACACAACCCCACGCATTTGATTATCCATTGTCTACAGCTTCTTTTGCACTACGACAGCAGAATTGAAACCCTATGGCGAGCAAAGCCAAAAAAGTTTATCATCCAAAATTCCCAGAAAAGCTCACTGATTCCTAATCTAATTCATTCCTAATCTGATTCAGTTAGATCCCACATCTAATTTCAATGTGTCCCCACACATACAGATTCCAGTGTAATGCCTAGCACATAACTTGTACTCAATAGACAGGAATTTACATGGAACTGAAGCAATTACTGAAATTCAGATAACAAAGGAGACTGTGTTTCTTCTTTTAAAGAGGTGGGACATTATCTTAAAGGTAAAACATTTTTGACCCATTCATTCATTCATATATTCATGCATTAATTCTCATTCTTAGAGACTAGCCTCAAACTTGAATGGGCCTCTCTCTCATGTGTTTCTACAGCAAACTGGACAAAACATTCATTGCGCTGTTTTCCCACATGCTCGTTATTTTTTTCCATTAGACTATGATCTACTTGAAGGTAGAGAGTATTTCCTTTGCCTTTGTCTCCACAAAGCATGGCACAATGCCTGGAACATTGGGATCCCTTGATAAATACCTTTTGAATGAATTAAACAAACATTTTTCAAATGCTATTTTGAAAGAATCAAGAAATCTGGAAATAATGCTGATTTGAAGAGATGCTTGTGTTCATAAGAATTACGTGGAAGTGCTTTGTAATCGGAGAAGAACGACACAAATGGAAAAATTCTCTTATTGCTTAAAAACTCGTCCTACTTGTGTGCATATATTCAGTGTACAAGTTCTTTCAGGAATTGCTGACAAGAAAATGTTGGAGTTTGGGTCCAGGTGGATCTGAGTTCAAACCCCATATTTCCTTCATCAGTTCCTTCACTAATGAGCAACCTGTTTGCTCAGGCCTGACTCAGGGTCCACATTAAAAAAAAAAAAAACAATGAAAAACAGAAACTTTTATTGACACCCACAGAAAAATACTCATTCTTGTAATTCAGATAACCCAGATTTTTCAATAGATTTCCTGGAGATCTTTGTTCTTTTAGTTCTTATTCTCTTGGACGAATTGCGAAGTTGCCTCTGACATGAAAGAAGGTCGGAAGTTGGGTGGCCATTTGGTCAGCTGTGGGCTTCCATGGCTCAATGCTGTCTGTCCAAAAAGCTTTTGTTGCCCACAATCCCCTCCTCAAATCTTTTGGACCCAGTTACTTAATCCTTCTGGAGTTTTGTCTTCTAGAGTTTTGTCCCCAACATCCTCAACTCTAGAATCTTGAGAGGCTATAAATAAATAAGAATCCCACGGAAGGGAAGCAAAAGGGCAGATGGCACAGTTGGAATAGTTAAGACTGGATCACCAGATCCCACCTTCCATTCCCTTCCAGCTTATTACCCCGTAATGGAGTCTGGAGTTTCCTGCCATCACTGCTCTCCTACCTTGGCTACAAAATCATCCCCAAGGGCTGTACTTCTCATGCCCCAAGAGCATGAGAAGGTGGGAGGTTGGATTTACCTACAAATGACCATTCTACATTGGAAGGTCAAAGAGTCTTTCAACTGGAACAAAGAGGCAGGGACTTGAGAAGGGGCCAGGTGCAGTCCCGGATGGAGGCCACATTGACATTTTCCCCACATATGGAGACTCAGCAAAAGAAGACACTTTGTGCAGCATGGACCTCCATCTCCAAGAGGACATCCACTGGGCAAGATGCATTTATAAGTCTGCTAGTCTCAGTATTGTACCTACTGGTCCAATGGCTCCTATGGGAGAAGATCTGGATAGGTCCTCCTCTGTACAGAGGAACCAGAATGACCCGAGAGCAGCATAACATCAGGCTTACAGAGTTTTAACAGAAGAAGCATGAGGTTGACTAATTTTTCATAGACTAATGCAGAGACCAAAGCTAACAGACTATGTGTGAGGAGTGTCCAAGCCAGTCCCAGCCATTAAGTCCCACTCAATAACATGGGTCCTTTCCTCTATTTATTTCTCAATAGCCTGATTGATTTGATCAATGCTAGGCAGACAGGAGCTCTCTCTGCTTGGGGGAAAAATCCCATGGGTTAATTTATTTCCTCCTGACTCAGAAATTGGGAATTTCTGGAGCAAGGTGCAACCTTTCCACATCCTAGTGTCCCTGCTCCAGGAGGCCAAACCTCCACCAAGTGCTTTCCGAAGGTGACTACTCTGCTCTTTCTCTTAACCAACTGAGCCACCCAGGTGTCCCTCTGCTCTTTCTCAAAATGCTCAAGCCACATGGGCTGCTGGACTCCTCTCGGGTTTCTTGGTGAGGGGTGAGCTGCTCTGAGGGTAAGCCCCAGCATCCCATGCAGCACGTGGGAATTTCATGTGTGCTGTAAATCCTGTCTTGCTTAATGCAGCCGACCCCTTTATCCACAAGAGCTAATACCCTTTTGGGAAGTGCTGTGATTTAAGCTGAAATGTCGGAGGAGAGGAGGGTGCAGAGGGCATGTGGGACTCTTCATTCCAACCCCCTATCTCCAACCACTTAATAACTTGGCTAAAAGCTGCGATCAATACGGAGCCATCAGCCTGCTCCAGCCCCTCCCAGGCTTCCCAATCAATCAACAAGATTTAGTAAGCTACCAGTTGGAATTTATGTCACTTAAAAAGTGTGGGTTCCGAGACCCGTCCTACAGAGACTGATTAATTCCTCATGGGCACTCTGATCAGCTTCCATCTGGAGAACAAGAGCCTGTTGGTAGAGGCGCAGCTGTTAGACCTTCCAAATGTATACCTAGGAAAAGTAGGCAATTAACACAGTCTCTACTCAGCTCTGCATTTTCCTCACTACCCATAATTCTGCCCTCTGTGAATAGCACGTATTTGTGATGGAGCTGTGGTGGGGAAGAAAGAGAACCATTGGAATCTTCAACACGTGCCAAGCTTTTTATAGTCATTCTTTTTTTGCATTTTTTTCTTGCAGCAGCTTTAGGGGGTGGTTCTAATTATGCCTCGTTTTTTCATGCGAGGAAACTGAGGAAAGATAATCTTCTCCCTAGACAGGAGTCAAGAGTGAACCCCATGGAAGCATGTCTAAGAACCCACCTTGCCAGGGAACCCAGATTCATTGACAGGAATCTGAAAGGAACCTATGGGTGCTCGAGCCTGTTGGAGGAACACTTAGCTTCCCCGCACATCCTCACCTCTGGTGACAGAATCTGGAGGAAGCCCCAAACACCCACTTTTCTCTCTTTCAACACTTTTGGCCCCATGACTGCTAAGTGCCTTGAGTCTTTCCCAACAAGTCTCGTGTTCCCCTTTATCGCTGTTCATTTCCACTGCCTACCAAGCCCCAGATTCCCAGATCACCTTGGCTCTGGGTCATTAAATCCTGAAAGACATCCACATCCCACTCCTCCACATATCTCCCACTCCTTCCCCAACTCATGGAAACTGGCTACTGTGACTCCCGGAATTCCTGGTCTGTCATCAGCAAAATCCTCTATGACCTCAACGACTTCTCCAGATGGTTCTTTTTCCTTCTTGCTCCAGTGGGAACCTGGCTGACTCTGAGAACGGTTTTCTCTGTGGCTCTCTTCTGTGATGACCTGCTCCTCTTCCACAGACCTCTGGGACTTCTGCTTCCAGAACAGCCTTCCTCCTGGCTTCATGGGTCCCCCATTTCCTTTCACATCCTCAGGCTATCGGTCCCTGTTTGTTGTTCCACCCTACTTTGGCCCTTCCTGCACATGCTTTTAATCCAAGATCTGCTCATTAACCAGTAATTGCAACTCTCCAAAATCCTTGTTCTGTGCAAGTCTCTCTGAGCACCACCTCCTGTCTCTCTGCCCACTCCATCTAGTGTCCAGCTCTCGAAATCCACTGGTCTCATTGGAACCTTCCATGCCTTGATCTAGTCATCTTTCCCTGATGCTACTGCTTTCCTCCTCACTCAGCTTCAGTTCTGCAGTGGAGCCTTATTTTGACTCCCTCACGTGGACCTCCAACCCCCTTGTCATGTCACTTGGTTTCACTCTTCGCTGCTCCATGCCTGCGACTACACGGTCGAACAAGGCTGTTGAAGAAAAGCCCCAAATCACGACCAAGCTGAATATCTTTTATTCACAGCTACACATTAGTGTTGCCCACACTCTCAGATATGGCCTCACTTCCTATCTTTCTGGGAAAGTGAAGCGGTCTGAAGAGCCTCCTCGGGCTCCCACCTGACCCACCTTCTCCCCAGTGCCTGCACCATGCACTCTGCCCTCTTGCCTGTCTTTACCCAGGAACCACCTGTGGTCCCATAACACATTAACTTGTTGCCTTCCCCTCTACCCTGGGACATCCCACTAGAAGCTCTTGCCCCATCCCATCTTCAGCATCAAGATCCTCCCCTTCTCTTGGATTGGTCTCCTGTTGGCCCCATTTCTACCCCCCATCCAACTTACTCCTACCTGCCCCCACCGCCTTTCAGCTACTTTCTCTGCTCTTTTTTTTTTTTTTTTGGATTTAATGATAAGTTTGACCAAAACATGTTTGTTGGAATGATTGGGGGCAAGAGACTAATTAGGATGGGTTTAAGAGAAGAAGAAGTAGAGAGGAATTAGGGATGGTGAGTCTAGTTCCTTCAAGGAGTTGGCTGCAAAGAGGAGAAGCAGACCTCTTTCACACCAGCAGTAGAGTTAAACTGAGGGAGTTAAAGTTGGAGCAAGGGAGCCTGGGAAAATCAGGTTACGTGGGTGTGATGCTCTGAGAAGCCAGGCATGCTCACAGGACTGCAGAGAGACCACTGTCTGACCCTTCTCTTAAAGAGCTCTGGCTGGGTGGTAGAAACAGAGAGGTGAACTGGACGGGCTGATGGGAAGGAGACGTGACTGCATGCTAACAACGAGATGGGTCCTTGCCCTATCTCTCTCTGCTCTAGGACTCCAACTTGCAGACATTTGACAACTTTGCATTCTTGAGCCCCCGCCCCCCTTGTCTTTTTTAACCTCACCTGAGCTGGACAGCATCTTAGGCAGATCATGGGCAGGACTCATGGTGGGGAGGTGGGGGGAAGACCTGCACCTGTGTGAGTTGGGGTCACCCCCTTCCTCCAGCCCCCAGGGCTCCAATCGTGCATTCCTGTCGTGGGATTGGTTGTGCTTGCCTCCTGTGCCATCCTGTGGGAGACCAACCAGCCAACTCTGCCTGCCCTCCAAGGCTGTCTCTTGGATCCATGGGGTACTTTTCTCCATCCAAGGAATGGGGCCAGCTGTCTACATGCTTAGATCTCAACCATGCTCCTTGTGCAACACAGATGATGTTCACAAACCTGTGCCCAGCCTACATCCTAGCTTTACCTCTTCTCCCTCCCCTCCATCCAGAAAGCATTATCAGAATACAAGTAATGGATAAGAACAAAAAGCTATTCCAAAGATAACTTTGTTGCTGCTCTGATTAGTTTTGGAGCTAAATGACGTGCAAATATTGATGCTCTCACCATCATTAGTGACATATTCCTTGCATCCTACCTTACAAGGCATCAGGACACTCCCTGCCCCTGAAAACTGCAATTAACACCTTCAAGCTAAGTTTGAGCAGGGGCAGGAACCCATCAGGGGACGGAAAGACGGCTGAGTGGGGACTGTAGTGTTTGTCAGCAAGGGGACAGAAAACCACCATCCTCCCATCCATTGTGATCATTACCTGCCCAGATATGACCCATCTTCTGAGTTTTCAAAAGAATCTGGAAATTCAAATTTTAGGGGGAACTTCTTGACTTTTAAATACTAAAAAAATAATTCAAATCCTTCAAAAACACTTTGCATGATAAATGGAATTCGGCTGCGAGCTGAGTTGGGTCCCTGGGCAGACATGGTGCCCGCTGGCTTTCTCACCTCTGGTTGAGTGACTCCCTCAGATGGCTTCCTTCCTGCCTTTCCAGCTCTGTGGGTCTATCTGACCCCATGCTGTTTCTCTTCCTGGGTGTGTTTCAACATTATGCCCTTTAAAGCAGGCTTCATCTAGGGTACGAGGCTGGCTCCACTGGGGAAGTTGACTTGATCTTGGGTGGTGAGTTCGAACCCCAAACTGGGTATGGAGATTACTTAAAAAGTAATAAAATCTTAAAAAAAAAAAAGCAGGCTTCACTCTCACTGTCAGTGGTGCTTGGGAGGGAAGGGGCTCCTACGTCACCAAGAGGTGGCCAGACAGGAGAGAGAGCAAAGTGATTGCTTTTCACAGTTAGCATCCGAAGGGGTCCCTCACTTCATGGCAGAAGATTCAGTGATGTTTCTCCAGAACACAGGGAAACAAACCCATGGAGAGTTGGCTCTGACAATTCTGTGAGCTTTGGGGTTTCTTGCAATCTGGGTGCAGACTGCTAGTGGCCGCTGGGTCAGCCCAACAGCCTCTCCAGGCGCAGGGACACCAGCTAGCTTGACCCTGAGCTTGAAAATGCAGGAGAGCAGCTGGCCTTCAGGTTGGAGGAAGGAATGAGGGACCGAGGGTGGGTAGATGCCGAGGGAGGCAGGAAGCCCAGCTGCCAGCTTCATCTAGGGTCTGAAGACAAACCAGGGCCAACTCACTTCAACTAGAATCACAGAAACAGAGAATGGGGTCAGGGGATTTTGGACATTTACCTGGCTTACCTCCCCTTCTCCACACCTTTGCTGCTCTCCCGCCGCCATCATTTCAGCTGGGACTCATGACTCAATACGGGCTTGAGAGTTTGCTTTAACTTGTGGGAGGAAACTGTTTGCACACTGGTTTTTGGTGAGGGGGTGCAGTGCCCCTACTCTCCAAACTGCTCTTCTAAGGAAAGAGAACAGTAAGACATTGATGAATTTGCTGAGAAACTGCATCTCTGGCCCTGAAACCGAAATTTCATGAAGTCAGAAAGAGTTTCGGGGCGCCTGGGTGGCTCAGTGGGTTAAAGCCTCTGCCTTCAGCTCGGGTCGTGGTCCCAGGGTCCTGGGATCGAGCCCCGCATCGGGCTCTCTGCTCAGCAGGGAGCCTGCTTCCTCCTCTCTCTCTCTGCCTGCCTCTCTGCCTACTTGTGATCTCTGTCTGTCAAATAAATAAATAAAATATTAAAAAAAAAAGAAAGAGTTTCTGTGAAATCACGAGGTCCAGAAAGGTGGCTGGCACAGAATAGGGGTTCAAAAGTATTGTTGAGTGGCGAGAAGAAAGAAAAAGAGGAGGAGGGAAAGGAGGGAGGGGAGGAGAAAGAGAGGAGTTTGCGGGAGTTGACCCCGTATGTGAAGCCTTGTGCAATGTATGATAAAAACAATTTCATTTTGGGGGGTGGGGTGGGGTTTGTGGGAGACCGGGTCAGGCCTTTCTCTTATGCAGATGACCCAGAGAAAGGAGGAGGAGGAGGAAGGCTTCACAGCACAGATTTATTTATTTTTTTATATATTTTTTATTATTTTTAATTTACTTTTTTCTTTTTTTTAACTGCTGGCCAATTAGGGAGTTTTCTTTCTGTTCATATATAAAGCTTTCCCTCCCATCTGGAGAGAAATGGTTTTAGTAATCTGGCAGTTTCCATTTGCAGCCAGAGAAGTAATTTATGAACAGAAACATGAAACAATTTTGTAAGAACGACCGTATAATTTAAGGCCCCAAATGATGAGATTAAGGGTGTAGTTAATATCATGCCAGCTTTGAAACGCGCGGAGAAGGAGGCAGAACGGCTGGCGAGCCGTTGTCCTGAACCGCCAGCCAGTGGGGGCTGTGAAGTCGGCTTTCTCTGAATCGTGGTGGATGTTGGTTCCCCAGGGCAGCCGCAGCTCCCCAGAGACGATGTTTCTGGAGCTGAATGAACAGAGGGCATGCATTTCCCTGACTACTGACCTCAAAGCACAGTGAAGACCCAGTTCCCTCCACTTCATCTCACTAAGATGAGTGCAGCATCTCTGGAAACATGGACTGCTCAGCTTCAAGTCTGATGCATCGTCTCCATCTGGAGAAGGGGCTGCCATTTTGACCCAGGAAGGAAAGCGTCTGCTTCTTTTCTTCTCATGTAAATCCCTCAGTAATTTTCTCTTTCTGTGAGCCTTTTGGGGGTATCTTCCATGGGCCCCCCAGCAGTCCTCTGGGCATACCACAGTGAACACAATAAGAGGGACCATTACTCCCTCTTCTCTGAGGAGGAAAACTTCCATCTTTCTTTCCAACCCTATTGTGGTTTCTTCTTCGGAGAGGAGGAGTGACTTAACCAAATGTTAAAACTGGAGAAAGAAATCTTGCCTGTGTAGCCCAGTCCCCTTCCCGCTTCCCAAGTGGATCCTGATTTGTGTGCGTTCTCACTTCTCCATGTAGTAAGTGCCCTGCTCCACCTCCCTCCCTGGTGTGTGTGGAGGTGAGTGGGAAAGAGGGAGATCTGAAGTTGAATTGGAAGGTAATCTCCATGGAGCATTAGCCATCAGCATGGCTGGAATATGAGTGGTGGGAGATGGGTAACAGGAGGAGACAAGCAGAGACCAGGGAGCAGAAGACCATATGGGTCTTTGTGGAGGAGTTTGGATTTCATCTTGAGAACAATGGGGGCTGAGGCCAGGATTTTAAGGAAGGCAGTGAATGAATGGATCGATCAGATTTAGAAAAGATTGCTCTGACTTGTAATGTGAAGAGGTTGGGGGGAGGCAGGTTTGGAAGGTGGGAACATTTTAGGAGACTGTTGAAATTATTCTGGGTGTGATGATGTTAGGATATCAGCATAGATAAAAATGTTTGCATTTGAGTGACTTTTAGCTGGTAAATTCCTGAGGGCTTGGTGAGTGATTATCTAGGCAGGGGAAGCCTAATGAAGGAGTCTTTGACAACCCCCAGGGTTCTAGCTTGGGTTCTGGGTGAATAGGGCACCTTTCAACAAAGAAGGAAATCTGAAGGAAACAAGCTTTGAGAGAAAGATGATGAGTTCCATTGGCACTACTGAACGCAGCATCAGTGGGATATCCAAGTGAACCTGCTTGCTTGATAGATAAGCTAAGAGGGTGTGCATCTCAAGGACAGACAGATCAGGGATGGAGGCAGTGGGAGGCAGCTTCATTCAAAGGGTGAGATCTCCTAGGAAGAACTTGTAGTATGGGACAGAACTCCAGAGAGCACAACATGAAAGGTTCAGGCAGAGAAAAGGAATGCAACAGAGTTGGAGAAAGTATGGCCAACGGAGTAGAAGGAAGACCAGGAGAAGCTGTTTGAATTAGTCTGTGTGGACTATAGGAGAGCTTGAACCTAAGGGAATGTGGAAGTGTTCTTGGTAAGCATGGAGGCACCATTTGTATTTTGAGTTCATTAATACAACTGGGCTGGGCATGAGTCTACTTACTATCTTCACCCTACAAGTCCCTGGTGTTCCTTTCTGACATTCCTTCCTCCGTGGTCATTCTTTACCTTGAGCCATACCCTTAACGTAGCACTAGTTGGTTCTGGGTAGATGGGGACACTCAGGGCTTCCAAGTAAAAATTCCAGGGAATGTCTCTTTGCCTTCATCAGTTGCAAAATAAACTGATCTCTGTGACTCTGCAGTTCAGGAACTGCTGGGCTGGTGTTTATACATGTGTCTAGAAATGCCTCCCTCCTTGTCCCTCTAAGGGCTCTCTGGCAACTCACTAGCAACATCAGAAACACCTGCAGAGCTTTCAAAAGCAATGGATGCCCTGGACCCCGCCTCAGTCCATCTAAATTAGAATCTCCAGTGGTGGAGCACAGCAGGCGCTGACATTTTGAAAAAGCTCTCTAGGACTTTCTAATGGAGAGTCAGGACTGTGAACTACTCATCTAGGCATGCTCCAGCTCTGTGAGCCATTAACCTTCACCAAGTTAAATAACCAACCCTCTATAAACAGGAAATACCTGCCAATCAAGAGATGTTTTAAATAGTGTTTTAGAAAGTAATTTAAAAAAAAAATCCAGAATATTCCAGTTGTAGAATAAGCTGATGCATCCTTTACCAGAAGGGACACACTCAGGAAGGACTGGGGCAATGATATCTGGGCTTGTCTGCTGGACCTCCTTAGCCTCTGGCTGCTTGGGAGCACATCTCTCTCCCACCCCCCAAAGAGGGCAGTATTGCTACCTATAGAGTTAGGGTAGAGATTCCAGTAAACGTCTGGCAATGAGTTCCCTGAGGACTGAGTTCTGCCATATGCAAGCCTCCATGAAGATTCCCCTGGGCCAATATTCCCAATGTCTTCCCACATCCTGGTCCCCACTTAGACATCATTGGGAGAGAGGCTAAATGTGAAATCCTGGGGATTGGGAATCTGCTTCAATCCTGCTGGGTTACGTTTCCCTGGGAGAAGATATCAGGGTTCAGCATTATTCTATACAACCTAACCAGTTCTAAGCCCCAGTGAATCAAAGAACTGTTGGCCTTTGTCCAGGAGCTGGGCCCCCACCTGTGTCCGACAGTCACTCAGAGTCAAGGATCAGACATTTGTCTTTCTTCCTTCTGTTCAAACTGGGCATTCTCCACTTTCTTGTCCTACAGGCACCTGTCCAGGTGAGCAATGGAGCCCACACTCAGGGCTCTCAAGGCTTCAGAGAGCAAGAGGGCAAGCTTACCTTTTTTCCTAAGCTCCACCAGCTTTTTCACTCATAGGACTTGCCAATTTTCTGCTTTTGCAACAACCAAATGAGCTTTGTCCTATGCCCAAGACAAGTTGTAATTCATCAAATCCACTCATACTCTTTTCCCTTGCTTTTTACCCAGACAAAGAACACAGCAGAGAAGTTATTAAATCCTTTTCTAAGGGTGAAATACATAGAAAGACTGTGATTCAGTAATGCACTCCAAGAATTTAAGTAAATTTGCTATGCTTGATCTCACTGTTATGAAGCCAAATTTGCTGCTCTTTACAAGATAATACGTAAAAAATATATTCAGCACACACATCCCCTAATACTCCCTGCTGTTCTCAACAATGAGAGCTAAGCTTCCTGCTTTAGCTCATATTTTTCTGAATAAAAGGAAATGTAAGGAAAATTTTCTGTCCCTTCCTCCTGTGCCTGGAATTTCAACCATATCCCCAGAAGGATTCTCTGCATTTCTTCCCCTGGTTCAGTGTTTCTACTGGGCCATTTATATTTATCCACATTTAATGGTGCAGGAAATCCCACTTTTGGATACAATGCAGATGTGGAAACTATGTCTTAGAAGTGACTTACGTTAGCTGGTGCAACCATTCTGGAAAACAGTATGGAGTTTTCTCACAAAGTTGAAAATAGAGCTACCCTATGGCCCAGCAATCACACTTTATTTATCCTAAAGATAAAAATGTAGTGATCTGAAGGGGCACAGACACCCGAAAGTTTATAGCAGCAATATTCACAATAGCCGAACTATAGGAAGAGCCTAGATGTCCATCAACAGATGAATGGATAAAGAAGATGTGGTATATATCTACAATGGAATATTATGCAGCCATCAAAACCACAAAATCTTGCAATTGACAATGATGTGGATGGAACTAGAGGGTATTAGGCTAAGTGAAATAAGTCAATCAGAGAAAGACAATTATCATATGATCTCACTGATATGAGGAATTTGAGAAAAAAGACAGAGGATCATAGGGGAAGGGAGGGGAAAATGAAACAAGATGAAACCAGAGAGGGAGACAAACCATAAGAGACTCTTAATCTCAGGAAACAAACTGAAAGTTGCTGAGGGGTGGGAGGGATGGGGTGGCCAGGTGATGGACATTGGGGAGGGTATGTGGTATGGTGAACACTGTGAATTATGTAAGACTGATGAATCACAGACCTGTACCCTGAAACAAATAATACATTGTATGCTAATAAGAAAAATAAATAAATAAATAGATAGATAAATAAATAAATAAATAATGGGATTTAAAATGAAAAGAAAAAGAAATGACTTGCTTTTAGGTGAAATTAATGCTTCTTTGATAATTTCTGTTTTATTTGGACATCAGAAGAAATTATCATACTAATTTTTGTTTATTGAGCATCTACTGTGGGCCAGGCTCTGTGTCGATGCTTCACTACATTGGTTCATGTGATTCTCGAGATAACCTGGCAAGAGAAACATTCTGATCTCTGTTTACAGATGATATGAGTCAGTGTTAAGAGAGGTTAAGTTTCATGTTTAAGATCAGAATTAGGGACACCTGGGTGGCTCAGTTGGTTAAGCCTCTGCCTTTAGCTCAGGTCATGGTCCCATGGTCCTGGGGTCAAGTCCCGCATTAAGGCTCCATATGAGGAGCTACTTGCTGCTCCCCCTGCTTGCGTGCTCTCTCTCTCCATCAAATAAATAAATAACATCTTTAAAAAAAACAATTAAGATCAAATCAATTATTTATTTGCTTATATGATTAAAAAGTTCATGTGGAAAAATAAACAAGTATGAATAGCCAGGACAATTCTGAAAAGGAAAAGCATGATCAGGTTTTTCAGTCTATCTTAAAGCAGTATGGTGTGGTCCTTGAATAGACAGGAAGACCAAAGCGCAGAAGCAGAAAACCAGCCCCCAGAGTGAGCACGCTGTGGTGGGAACCCTAACATACGGCTAGACCCGATGGGTGTCTCAGAGAATTTGTCCCCCCTGCCCCGCAGACCTGGGGTTCTGCCTTCCTGAAGCAGGGCTTTAAAGTGAGAGCAGAGGCATTGAATACTGTGAGTCAGCTTGGACTTGAATTATCGTAACCCTCTTATTTTGGAGATGAGAAAATGGAGATCTGGAGATGGGGAAGGGACTTTCTCCTTTTTCACTACTGAAGCGGTGGCATGACATATTCAAAGTATACTCCATTTCCGGAGCATTGAGCAGTGCCAGGTGACATTTTTGGTTGTGGCAATAGGAGGTGGGGGTTGTGACACGTGTGCCTGTGACCTATGGCAGGTCGAGTCCAGGGACACTGCTAGTTATCTCACAATGCAGAGGACAGCCCCACAGCAAAGAACTGTCTGGCCCAAGATGTCAGCAGTGGCAAGGCCGACACACTCTGACCTATCAGAGAGCCAAAGGGTGGGAAGAAGGAGAATTTAGGGTGGAAGAGATAGAGAAAAGCAGAAGAGAAAAAGACACACTGTAGAGCAGGGACAACCCAGGAATGTGAAGCTGGGGGAACCACTTTAGGGGAAAGAATGTATTCTCCTACCAGGAAGTGTAGTTTCCTTTATTCATGTTCTATTTCTTTTTTCTTTTTTAAAGATTTATTTATTTGAGAGAGAGGGTGAGAGAGAATGAGTGGGGGGAGCTGCAGAGGGAGAAAATCTCAAGCAGACTCCTTGCCAAGCACAGAGCCCAACGCGGGGCTTGATTCCACAACCCATGAGTTCATGACCTGAACCAAAACCAGGAGTCAGACCCTCAACCGACTGAGACACCCAGGCGCCCCCAGATAATATTTCTGATAGCAGAGGACTTCTGCCTTGACTAAGGATCGATGGAAAGCCCATCTTCCACTTACAAAATTATTTGTCTGATGGGATCGGAAGAAAGTTCTACAGATGGGCTTCTGGCTCCAAACATTGCAGGTGTTACTTTCCTTCATTGTGCCTCTGTTTCATCTGCTATGAGATGCAGGGCACATCCATAGAGTGCCACGACTCTGGCCCTGTCCCTTTTACAAAGTCAAGACCTGGGCGATGGACACAGTGAACATATGGGGGTCTTCCTGGAAGCCATTCCAGCCATCTCAGGATGGCTGGCAACAACTTTGCTATACGTGCACGTGGCTGTGAACCCCCTAATTTCACCCCCTCTAAACCCATACTGATTCCCAGCTCAATTTACCCCAACTAGATCCCCCAAATATTCATGGTCATCCCACTGCCATCGAGTATGGGAAGAGGTGTGGTGGAGGGGAAGTTGGGGTAGAAACAGCGGTCCTAACCGAGATGAAAATATTTGACTTTTGCAACCTTTACGATAGCAAGTGGCCACTGTGGGAAAATGTTCCCAGGTCCCTCCCAGAAGCTCAGAGGGGACCTGTGCAAAGGGTTGAAGCTTAAACTTTGTTCACATCACAGTAAAGACACAGTAAAGTAATCTGTGCCTACCCTGGTCCCTGTCCCTCTGGTCCTGTGTGATGTAAAAGAACAAGGGAGGGTAGCAGGTTACTTCTTTACTTGGAAACGAGGAGTCCAGGTGGAGTGGAGCACATAGGCATACTCTGGGACCTGGACCCCTTCTTAGATTTGCAGGCTTATCGAAATTTTTCTTGGTTCTGAAGGATAACTGAGAGGAGGGTCTGTTAATACCACTGTGGGGGAACCCAGAGCCGTGCAACAGGGGTATTCAAGGTGCATGTAGCCAGAGTCATGGAAAGGATGGAAGGTGTCCCCAAATCTCTTGGAGTTGGAGAGGGGTTGCAATGTTGTGATATAATGAGAAATACACGTATGGTCTCTGACCTAGTTTCCTGGCGCAGAGCTCCGGAAATCCTTGGAATTTCCTGAGGGACAGTGGGCAGGAGGGGAGCATCTTTTGTTATTCAGAATAAACCCCTTTCAACTACAGCTCTTGGAGGATGGGGCTGGTTGCCAGAGGAACAAACCATAGCATAGAGACTGGGCAGGAGGGTTGCTGTGCTGGGATTGAGCTAATCACCCTTGGCCAGAAGCCTTGTGAGGCAAAGGAGACAGTTTTTTCCATTTCAGGGTCTTGTGGGGTTCTAGCCTGGGGAGGCCCACGGAAACCAGTCTGCCCCAGGAGAACTTGCGGACCTCCAGGGGCCAGAGCCGGCTCCCTGGCCAGTGCTGAGAGTGCAGACAAGAGTAGGTAGGCAGTGTTCCAGGAAGGGGCCAGCTGGCAGGAGCCCAAGCCTCACCCCTCCTCCGCATCCCCATGGGAGCTGTCTGTCGACAAAGGTCGCCCACTGTTGCTTCAGACACGGCTGGCCCACTATGCCAGCCCCAGGGAGTTGAGAGTGGGTTGGGAAAAACACAAGGCAGTTACACTGTTATCATTTCTAAATCAAGGCAGTTACACTGTTAACATTTCTAAATCAAGGCAGTTACATTGTTATCATTTCTAAATCAGACAGGGAAAGAGTCAGTGACCCTAGATTTCATTTTTTTTTTTTTAATAAATCACACTGGAATGTGAAAATTCTGAATGGACTATATTATTTGTATCCGCTCACAGGCTGACTGGGGTTCCAGAGCCCTAGAAATTAAAGTACATCCTTGGAATTAAGAACTACTTTTTTCTTTCTCTCCCCTCCCCCACTTTTTTTTTTCTTTTTTTTGGCATACTCAAGCCTGGGATTCTTGTGGTATGGATTATATCTGTTAAATCAGCATCTGAGCTGCCATTGTACTACAGATATGTCTTAAATAGTGCCCGCAGACCATTCTCTCCCTGGGCCTTGGCTGAGTTACTTCCTGGAGGTTGAGGGGAGATGCTGCAGTTTCTGGGCACCACCTGAAGGGGGCGGTCATGGCAGTCAGAAGCCCAGAACTAACTGAATGGTGTAACCCAGTGCCAGGAGTGGTGTGCCCACACTGTTCTGATGGCCTCATTGGATGCTGAGTTCTGCCCATAGCTTTCTCCCATCGCCACCACCTCTCCCCGCTCAAGCCTTGCCTGGAAGCAAAGATGAAGATGAGCAGGATTTGAAGCTCCTGTCCAAGGGCTGGCGTCTGGAGTCTGTCTTTCTCTCCCCCTGGGAGGGGGAGCTGTCCCTTTGGGGACTAACGTAGACAGTTTGGGTCAAAGCCACTACTTGCATGCAGGAAATGAGCCTTTTACATAATGATTTCTGTTGTTTGTGACTCAATATAATACAGCAATTCCTGCTCATCTCTCAAGGGCACATTTTCAAAATTTTTTTTCTGCCTGCACCTGGAGAAAAACGCAGGTGGGTTGTATGATGAGCCCTCAGGGTTGAAAGACAGAGGTCCTAACTCCAGGAAAGCCAGCGCAGTCGCATTTGGCTTTGAGGGGAAGCAGAGAGGGCTTCTTATGAGGGAGGGAAGGAGTCCTGAAGGCTGCATGGGGGATCTCTCTCCGTGAGCCCAGGGAGGAGGGACATCGTGAGGTTTGGAAATAGGGAACAATCTGAAACACACTATATTCGGTTTGGGAGCCCGTGTAACTGCTGTGCACAGCCAGAGCCTCTGGTCCTGAAACAGAGCCTCTATTCTACTCACCGCCTGGAAACCCGAGCCCAAGAGAGGGCAGGAGAGAAGGTTTTTATTTCACTGAATGAGTAAGCTTTCTAATTTCCTGTCACCCCAGGGGCCCTTGGGGAACGTTGCAGGCAGCCAGAGGGAGTCATATGGAGTCTGGAAGCCCTGCATTCTGTACCAAGAAAGCATCACCAAGGCAGGCTGCCCGCTCCCTCTGCTAGGAGCAGAGTGGAGGGGTGATTCCCTGGTGTTTGGTTACTGAAAGGAGTGGAGAACGCTGATGCTTCACAAATGAGTCTTAAGATAGCGGAGTGGAAAAGAATCGCGTGGGCGTGCCTCATGCCCGGCAAGGGTTTGTAAGGCAACAACTGAGGACGTGGCTCCGTACAACAGGAGGGCTTAGATCAGGGACCAGGGAGACCTAGGGTTGATTCCCAGGTTTGCCCTCTCCTGCTCTTTGAGCTGAGACCAATGACCTTGTACCTCTTGTGCCTCAGTTTCCTTATCTGTGTATGTCATCCATTTAACTAAAGTTTATTGAGCCCCTCCTTTGTGCCAGACCTTGCCAAGGGTTCGGGATACCAAGAAAAGAAAAAAAAAAAAAGCACTAATCTTGGCTTCAAATTTTGTGCCCAGTATTGGGTCCATCGAGACAGCCTTAAGACCTTTCTAGTCCCATATTCTGTTCTGTTCTGGGATTTGAAAACCCTCCTGAGAATTTCCTATAGGATCTCTTCTACATAAATCTCCTGCCCTTCCAGATGCTTAGCAAAAGTTGTCCTCAGCCCTCATTCCTCATTCCTCATTCTTTGTCCTTCTGAAACCCTACCCCCACGCCCATCAGGTTCCCAGGGCCCAAGGCTGTCACTCTCCCCATCTCCCACCTGCTTCCGTCCCTCCATTCCATTGCTGAAGCTGTGGCTGCTGATGGAACACAGTAATTCCAGCCAAGGTATTTGTTATTGATTTGCATGTTTACACATTTAATCTGTTACTCCTTTCAGGTAACATTTACCCATTAACAGCAATTTCCAACACATTGATTCCCACATTGATCTCAAGAAGGATTCGATGGTTCTTGAAAAGTCATTGATTACAGAGAAGAAATAAAGAGAAAGGAGGTGCCGGAAACTAATATTATGGATATGAGTCTGAGTGATTGAAGAGGAATGGCAGTATTAGCCTATACAGGAAACTGAGTGGGATAATCGCTTTTTAAAATGAATTATTATTGCTCAAATAATATATGAAAGTATTGTCCTCACTGAGACATGAAAACATTATAGCCATTATCGATGTCTTCCCAACAAACCCAATTTTTTGCTTAGAGATAAACACTTTTATTATTTTCATACGTATTTTTTTCTGGACCTTTCTCTCCCTCTCTCTCTTTTTTTAAGATTTATTTATTTGTTTTGAGAGAGAGAGACCACAAGTGGGAAGGGCAGAGGGAGAAGGAGAGAGAATCTTAAGCAGACGCTGCCCAGAGTTTGGAGCCCGATGTGGGGCTCGATCGCGGGACCTGAGCTGAAATCAAGAGTCAGACACTTAACTGACTGTGCCATCCGGGCACCCTGTAGACCTTTCTCTTTCCACTTAGGAGCATAGAGCAGTGCCCTAACATTGTAGGCTCTATATAAGATAAGAGTTAACTGTTCTTTCTGATTGCTGCATGGGATTTCACAGTAGGGATCTACCCTGGTTTACGTATATATTACTCTCTACTGATCCACTACTGGGCAGTTTCCATTTTGCCGTCACGAACAGTGCTGTAAAGAGCATCCTTGTGCCTCCTTCCTGCACACACACGCGTGTGTTTCTCTATGTGGATGGGGCATGCATATTTTAAATTCCAGCATTTAGTGTCTCACTGCCATTTGGACACGCTGCCTCCACCGGGTGGTGCCAGCCAGCATGGCAAGGCAGTGTTTGTGAGCAGAGCGCGGATCTAGTTCTGAGTACATTGTGTCTGAAGGGTCTGAGTAGAGCATCTCTCTTTGGGTACTTCGGGGTGTTTGGGGGAGAAGATGGGTGGAAGGTTTAAGGTGAGATACATGGCATTCTAGAGGGATTCTGTGAGATCCCTGGGAGCATGGGACGAGTGAGAGGTAATCAGAGCAAAGCACTGATTTGTTGGCGAAGGGAAAGGCTTCCACCATTGTGCAGAAAGAGAGGAGAGAACCTGAGATCATGACCTGAGCTGAAACAAGGAGTCCATCACTTAACCTACTGAACCACCCGGGCACCCCTGAGTTACAAAAAAAAAAAAAAAAAAAAAAAAAAAAAGACAAAACCAACAAGCCAACAAAAAACAAAACCCTTAGCTTCTTTTTTTAAAAAAAGATTATTTATTTATTTATTTATTTGACAGACAGAGATCACAAGTAGGCAGAGAGGCAAGCAGAGAGAGATGAGGAAGCAGGCTCTCCGTGGAACAGAGAGCCTGATTCGGGGCTCGATCCCAGGACCCCAGGATCATGATCTGAGCTGAAGGCAGAGGCCTTAACCCACTGAGCCACCCAGGTGCCCCTAAACCCTTAGCTTCTTATGCTGGATTCCAGACACAGGACATTAACTGCTGACGAAGTGTTTTCTGAGTGGAGGCCCTGGAGGACCACTTTGGAAACTCTCCGAAACCCATCTTTAATTGGTTGTATCTATCTTTATTCCAACGATTAATGTGCTAAAGTCCTTAAAATCAGTTTGTTCTACTAATTCCCTTAAGTAGGATTTATGCAATTCGTTTTACTTTGCAAACCCTTTCGTGGAGGGGAATGCAAGTGTGAACTTTATTCCCAGTTCTGAGGCCTGATTAACAAGGTTTAGTTAAAATTGCAAATAGTGATCTGTGAATGCCCTAAACTCTACTCACGGGCTTGTGCTTCCCTTTGGGGACCATTCAGGCTGAGCTGGGGTAAGCAGCCCTGGGCTCCCACGAAGCGGTAGGGGCCTGAAATCAAGCCTCCCTTGGCTAGTATTTCACTTCTCTTTTTCCTTAGATCCTACTGCTACTCAAGACAATTCTGCATTTCCGTATATACAGACGGGCTATCTGGTGATTTTAACCTGCATTTCTTCTGACGTCATAGTATTTGCTTTCACTGCTCCGCTAATAAGTAGGATTTGTGTCCTTTGCTTTTGTCCTGTCGTCTGTCGCGCGCTGTTGGAGATTATGCATGGATCCATCAAATAGTCTCAGGGCCAAGATTCTGGATCCATCTGGGTTTTTCCAGGGATCTTAGACAGGTGCTGTCATATGCCTTGAGATGCTTTAAAATCCTACAACAGGGGTCACCTGGATGGCTCAGTGGGTTAAGCCTCAGACTCTTGGTTTCGGTTCAGGTCATGAACTCAGGGTGGTGAGATCAAGCCCCACACAGGGCTCCAAATAAAATCTTTAAAACCCTACAACAAGAAGATATGAATATTAGGGACGCCTGGGTGGCTCAGTTGGTTAAGCAGCTGCCTTCGGCTCAGGTCATGATCCCGGCGTCCTGGGATCGAGTCCCACATCAGGCTCCTTGCTCATCGGGGAGCCTGCTTCTCCCTCTGCCTCTGCCTGCCATTCTGTCTGCCTGTGCTTGCTCTCTCTGCCTCTCTCTCTGATAAATAAATAAAAAATCTTTAAAAAAAAAAAAAAGAAGATATGAATATTAGACGGGATCTCCAAGGGAAAATAGCTCCAAATCTGGGTGATAGGACCTACATCAACCTTTGCCAAAATATGCTTCTGGTAGTTAAGACTTGCCCCCTTCTTTCCCTCTGAGCTGCTTGCTTGCCTGGGGGCCAACGGCTTTAACAATTGTCTATTCAAGCTGGTTTCTGCCTTCATTGTCATCCCAAGGTTATAGGGACCTGCCAGGTGGATCTAGCAAGAATAGATCTTCTTACCAGTGACCAACAGTAGGAATGCTAGACGGCCCCCACCCGGGCCTTTGCTGGATATCCTTTCCTGGTGAACTCAAGTGTGGCTTTACAGAGGGAGGGGACCAAGAGAAGTGCTCAGTGATTACAGATTATCTCTGCACTGAAACAGGATTAACCCCCCTGGATTCCGTCATGGGGGTTTAGGAAAAGGATTCCAACATCTGGCAGTAAGAGAGGTTCTGAGGAGCTCAGCTCTCTGTGTTTCTGGAAGTCAGTGGGAGCCATGTCACCGGGAGCCCCGCTTTCCACTGGAAAGAAAGCCCATCTGTATGTCAGGCATACCGTGCTTTGCCCAGGCTTCCTGTGTTTCCAGCCGGTCTCAGTGGAGCCACGTAGAGCCCAGGGTGACCTTGCACGGGCTGGCTCTTGAGCACGAGGTGCTGATCCGAGAGACCCATCTGCTCCTGACGGCAGCTGTCACTCCAAGGGAACCCACCAGCTGATCAAAGCCTCCTCTTTCTGAGCATAAAATGAAATCTGAAAAGTAAGGCCATGGTGCTGACACCTTTTGGGTGAAGCCTTTTGTGAAGGGGGAATGTCAGCCCTGGCGGGTCCCATTTTCATATTCTGCCTGAGCCCCGGCAGCCCAGCTGACAGCTGGTGGCAGCCGAGAGACACCAGGAGCGGGGGTGGGGGGGGTGGGGGGGGAGATCAAAGCTCTCTTGTGCCACAGAGAGTTAAACCCCAGTGGGCCTGTACTGAATGCTTCCTTGGAAAGCGGCAAGGGTCTTTTTATTCTCTTCAGGTCAGCGTCGCTGATATCCAGGGGCTAAGTATAACCGTAAGCATGTGAATTTCAATAAATATGTTTCCTTCAATTACCCAGCTGGACAGTTTAGTTCACCAGAGCCTGTAATCATACAAAAGCTGCCAGGGAATTGTTGTGATTCAGATAATTTCTAATCTCCTCTCTGCTTAACCTGCAGGGGCTATGGGCAGCCTCGGAGACCAGGGGGGCGGAGACAGGGAGGAGGAGAGAGCCTGTTCTCATCAACCCAGAGAGGCAGGTCCTTGGCTTGGTCTCAGGGACGGATGCTGGGTTCAGACAGAGAGGCTGAAAAACACTGTGGAGGGTGAAGGTGTGTGTGTGTGTGTGTGTGTGTGTGTGTGTGTGTGTGTGTGTGTTGGGGAGTGTGGTTTGGGAGTGAGAAGGTTTGTGGGGATGGAGAACATGGAGCAGCGACAGGGATGGCAAAACAGAGTGGTTAGCAAAAGAAGCAAAAGACAACCCCTTCTCCTTCCCACGCACCCGCACCCCAAGCAAGGATTCCGATTTGAGTCCCTCGTCTTATACCCAGCACCCCTTCTGCAAATCCCCAGTGGATAGAGACCACCATTTTAATGTCTTATTTGTCAATGCAATTTGGTAGACCACATGCCAACACAGCATTACCGGCGAGGTCTGCTTGGCTAAGCCATTAACATTGTGGAAAACTCCTTTTAAGTTCCTTGGTTTGGGGGGATTAATGATCAAGGGATTCTTGGTCCTTATGGAAAGCTGCGGAGAGCAGTGGGGACCCAGAGTTATCATCTGGGGCTGATACTGCTCTGTGACCTTGGAAATTCTCTTTGGATGCGCACGTGGTTCAGGGCTGTTGGGATTCTAGACTTGTGGAAGAAGAGGGTTTCCTTATAGAATGGCAGGTTTTGTCTCCCCTCTTTCCTTAATGTTGGGGATGCTGGGAATCTGTTTCCATTCCTAAGGGTCTTCTGCTTGTTAAATGCAGTCTGATGGAGAAGTCATAGGTGTTTAGCCGTACTACGACCTAATCTAGGCAAAGAAGGGGATTCCTCCCTTGCAAAGAGACAGGGCTCCTGAAAACAGCTTGTATCCAGGACTAGTGTGATCCTGAACCCTTGCCTCTGGACCTGCGTGGTTTCTGCCATTCTCAAGCCTGACTTCCCAGACTCCCTTCAGTCCTTTATAACTCAATATCCCTTGAGCTTAATTAAGCCAGAATTGGACAGTGTTCCTTATATCCAGGAGACCCTTATCACCCAATAGATCCGGATCCGGTCCTGGTGACAAAAGCTTTTATTCATTGATCGCAATTCTTATTAATCCCAGGGCAGGGATTTTAGAAATTGCAGGATAATCCAGGTTTTGCTTTTGTTTTGATGTCTTAACACATGGGGGAAACTGAGAATGAGGCTTGACTGACTTGCCCCAGATCCCATGGCTGGTTAGTGACAGAGCGGGACCCCACGTTGGCACGTGGGCTCAGTCTCCCCTCTTGCTGTAGTCCACATCTTCCTCATGAGGACATCTGGTGGCTTTGTGGCCAATGAGTCCTTTGGTTTGTTGCTATGGGCAGCATGGTGGGGAGGCGTGAGGACAGTCGGCTCGCGCTCTGCAGCGTGGGCTGGTTGGCAGGGTTTTGGGGAAGGAAGGCACCTGCACTTCAGAAAGCACCTTCATCTGCCCTCTGCTTGGTCAGAGCTCAAGTCTGTGGTAGTTAGAAGTTGCCCATAATAAGAGTCCATTAATATAAATGGGAAATAAATAAGCAATGACCACAACATGCACATTTCAAGATCACCTTGGGAAACAGTCCTGAGGATCCCCCAGGGGAGAGGTCTTTCTTCCCTCTGCCTTATTTGGTCTGACCCCTCCCCGCTCCCCCAAGGCCCTGCAGCTGCTGTCTCTGACACTCATTTCAGCTTCCTGGCAGGAACCTGCCCTCTGACACTCCCCAGGGCCCTGGGTGCGCCCTTCCTCCTGTGAATAACCCCACTAACGAGGGTGACATTTCCACTTCCCCTGCTGTTAGCTTTGTCATCCTGCAACATCCCGGGCTTGGTCTCGTGGGATACCTAATTAAAGCTCCATAGTTTTTTTTTTTTTTTTTTACCAATAGTCATTTTCAGAGCTGAGCATTGTACCTCTGTAACCAAAAACAAAACAAAACAAAACAAAAACAAAAAACCCCCAAAAGCCCCTGTCTCAGGGGCTATATTATGTGTAGTTACGTAGCCCACACCCAGAAAACTGGGCATCCAGTGTTTTTTTTTTTTACTCTTTGATGTCTTCTTGAAGGACATCCCCTCCCATTCTCTGCCCAGAAAGATTGGGGGAAGGGATTGATTCCACGCCCTTGCTCCAAGGGCTAGACAAGAGAGCAAGACCTGACCCATCAAAGTACGTCTTCACTTTTTCCAAGCCACAGTGGTTGGTTCATGGAGGGAACAGGACCCAAGTCCATCCCAGGGAGCGTCAGTCCTAGAACTTTTTGTTAGGACTCTTGGGACAGAGGCATTCCCCTTCTGCCACTGTGGCTAAAAGGCAGCATGGAAGCCTGGGGATTCTGAGGGCCATCCTTGCTGCCCTGTTCTTGGAGTGAAGTCAGATTTCTGAAGGCATCATTCGAGCACCAACATCCCAAGGTTGACAGATACACCCATGAATTTTGCAATTACACAAGCCCATCAATTCTCTCTCTCTCTCTTTCTCTCTTTTTTTCTTAAGTCAATTAGCGGTGGGTTTCCCTTTTTGAAATAAAAGCAGTTCTTATTGCTATTACCATAGCAGTAAAGCAAGATGAGTTGGTCACTGACTACAACATGCTTTTTCAATAAAGAGGCATGGAAATGCCACAGGAGTAGTGTGAGGGGCAAGCCTCTCTCCAAAATGGAAACTGGGCAGGGAATTGGAAAAAGATCCCAGTAAAAGAGACTACTGGGACTTCATCATAATTGATGGGTGGGAATTGCCCAGATACATGGGGGCATTCCAGGGATGTGGAAAAATACACATAAAAATAAGCTAACATTCATGGAACATATTTTTTTTAATGACATTATATTTCAGAAAGATTTGGATCTGAAATGATTTACTTAAAAAAGACTTTGGTGTTCAAAAGGGGGAACATCCATTTTATAAATTGAAGAATGTAGGGTAGCTGGTTTATAATGCCATATAACTTGCTCTATTAATAAGCTCTATTAATAATTCCAAGATATGCCCTTCAAATTCTTTAAGAATTCCGGAAGTGAAACCAGCCCACCTCAGGGAATAGAATCTACAACAGTGGACACATGGACCTCCCCTCTGACTGAATGAAACTCAGAGTGGGGTCTAATATTTAATAAAAAGTTCCTCGGGTGATCTAGCCATGTAGCCAGTGTTGGTGTACTGAATCTAAATAGAGGAGGGGAAAAAATGCAATGATAGAAAACACAAAGATTTGGAAATCAAGCATATCTGTGACTCAAAATTCATCATTTATCAGCCAGACTATAGATTATGACCTCCTTTGTGAAGCAGAAAGAATTATATTCACTTAACATTCATAATGATTTGTGGGATGTTTCCTAGGTACAGGCTGTTGAATTATATGCTTGGGATATATTAGTGAATAAGAGGGATGAAAATCTCTGCCTAGCAGAGACAAACTGTGAAAATAGTTCAATGAGTAAGTTGTATGCAATGGAAGTTAATAAGTGCCATGAGAAAGAGAACAAAAACATAAGAGGGATGGAGAGTGTTAGGGGAGGTGTTTGAGCCTGACTGTAATATTACCCAGGGCTAGTCAGTGTAGGCTCATGGAAAAGGTGATATGAACAAGAACATGAAGGAAGAACGCTCTTGGGTTAAAACATTACAGGCAGGGGTGCCTGGGTGGCTCAGTGGGTTAAAGCCGCTGCCTTCGGCTCAGGTCATGATCCCAGGGTCCTGGGATCGAGCCCCGCATCGGGCTTTCTGCTCGGCAGGGAGCCTGCTTCCCTTCCTCTCTCTCTGCCTGCCTCTCTGCCTACTTGTGATCTCTGTCTGTCAAATAAATAAATAAAATCTTTAAAAAAAAAAAACATTACAGGCAGAAGGATGGGATACTGAAATTCTGAGAGTCACATCAGGGACAACCCCAACTTCTTGGCCTGAGAAATTGGAAGGATGTAGTTACCATATATTGAGACAGGTAATCAACTTCTGGATAAAGCAGGTTTTGAAGGGAAGATCAGCAATCCAGTGTAGGACAAGTTAAATTTGAAATATCTCTTAGATCTACAAAGTGGGGAGGTTGAGGATGCAGTTAAATATATGCTCTGGGGTTTAGAGTTTAGAAGAGGAGTCTTGGCTGGAGATATAAATTTGGAATCCAATATAAATGCATTTTGAAAGCCTTGGAGCTCTAAGAGCCCAAAAAGGGAGTGGGTACCACTGCAGAAGAGTAAAGGATGAAGAACTGAACCCTGGAAATCTCCAATATGGAAAGATCAGAGAGCAGAGGAAGAAGTAGCAAAGGAGATTAAGAAGACTAACCAGTGAGGTGTTCTAGAAGCCAAGAGAAGGAGTGTTTTAAGGAGAAGGGAATGATAAGCTATGTCCAATATTGCCACCACTGCCATACAAGCAAGTTGAGGAATTGACCATTGGAGTGGAGAAAATTGTTGGTCTTGACCACAGAAGCTCTGGAGGATTGGTGAAGTCCAAAGTTTTGCTGGAAAGAGTATGAGTTTCCATCACACGATGTTTATGAGCATTTTATGATTGGTTTAATGCTGTGTAAATTTATTACTATCATGGGCATTATTAGCAATAAATCTTAATCCTCATTTTTGGTCTTGAAACACTTGCCCGTGTCTTCATTCCCAATACTACAATAATGAACATAAACTTGGGGATCTTGATTGGGTTTGCACTGAATCCATAGGTCAAGCTGGGAAGAATCTGACATCTTAATGAAATTGAGTCTTCCAATCCATGAACATGGAATATCTCTCCATTTATTTAGATCCTTAATTTCTTTCAACAGCATTTTGTTGTTTCAACATATGCTTCTTTTTATATTATTAAGATTTTATTTATTTATTTGACACAGAGAGAGACAGAATAAGCAGGGGGGGAGTAGGAGAGGGAGAAGAAGGTTCCCCACTGAGCCCTGATGCAGGGCTCGATCCCAAGACCCTGGGATCATGACCTGAGCTGAAGTCGGATGCTTAACCGACTGAGCCACCCAGGCACTACTCCATATATACTTCTTGCACACATTTTCTTAGATTCATATCTAAATATTTCTTTTTTTTCCCCAGTGCTATTGTAAATAGTATTGCAATTCTAATTTCAAATCGCACTTGTTTGTTGATGTTATATAGGAAAGCAATTGACTTTTGTATATTAGCATTTTATCCTGTGACCTTGCTGATTCTTTGGGATTTTTGACATAGGCAATCATATCACCTGTGAACAAAGGCAGTCGTTCTTCTTACCCAGTTTATACAATCTTTATTTCCTTTTCTTATCTTTTTTTCCCTCACTGGCTTGCACCTCTGGTATCATGTTGAATAGGAGTTATAAGAGTGGAACTTCCTTGCTTTGTATTTATTGTAAGGGAGAAGCTTTCAGTTTCTCGCCATTTTGATGTTTTCTGTGCACTTTTTGTAGAGTATTTTGGTCAAATTAGTTTCCTTATATTCCTAGTTTTCTGAGAGTGTTTTTTTTTTAAGTCATGAATGGGTTTGTGACTTTGTCAAAATATTTTCTGAAATAGTTGATATTTTGTGATTTTTTTTCTTTAGTTTGTTGAGGTTGCATTATATTGATTGATTTTCAAAAGTTATACCAGCATTGCATACCTACAATAAATCCCACAGGGTTGTGGTACATAATTATTTTTATGCTTTCTCCCTCCTAAAATTTTTTTTTGCCTTCTCTTGTTATAACTGAGCATTTTATATGACGCAATTTTGTCATAGAACACCAATTATACTTATTGAAAAAATAGCAGTTGCTCTAAGGTTTGGAATATATATATATTTAAGTAATCTAAATCCACCTTCAAATAACATCATACCACTTGTAATATAACAGAGTATTCCCAATTTCTCCCTCCCATCTGTTATGGTATTACTGTCATTCAGTCCATTTAACCATATGCCCTAATTTATTTGTTATTGTTACTTTAAACAGTGATCTTTTTGATAAATGAAGCATAAGAAAAATATGACATTTTACTCTACCTTCAATTATTCCTTCTCCAATCCTCTTCCTTCCTTCCTTCCTTTCTTTTTTTTTTTAAGATGTTATTTATTTATTTGACAGAGAGAGACACAGCGAGAGAGGGAACACAAGCAGCAGGAGTGGGAGAGGGAGAAACATGCCTCCCTCTGAGAAGGGAGCCCAATACAGGGCTTGATCCCAGGACCTGGGATCATGACCTGAGCCAAAGGTAGATGCTTAATGACTGAGCCACCCTCTTCCTTTCTTAATGTAGATCTGTATGCTTTAAGGTTTTTCTTTTTGCTTTTGGTTTTCTGAAGTTTGAAGACAATTTGCCTAAATGTAGAATTCTTGGTATTCATCTTGCAAACCATACATACCTTCATGGATGTATGGTTTGGTGTCTGTCATTAATTTTCAAAAGTTCTTGGTTATTGTTATTCCAAATATTTCTTCTTTGTTCTTTCTTTTCCTTCTAGAATTCTAATTGCATGTATGTTACACTTTTTGATGATTCTTGGACATTCTGTTTTGTTTTGTTTTCCATCTTTTTAAATCTTGCATCTTAGTTTGGGAAGTTTCTCTTGGTCTCTCTTCTGGTTGATAATTCTCTCCTCAGCCACGTAAGAAGAAATAATTTTATTGATGAGCCTATCAAAGACATTTTTCATTTCTGCTACAGAGTTTTTGCTTTCTTGCATTTTTTTGGCTCTTTCTTAAGGTTACATCTCTCTTAATTACATTACCTATCTGTTCCTCCAGATGGTTAATTTTTTCCATTAAGTCTTTAACATACTAACCACAGTTATTTTATTTTTAAAATTTATTATTATTATTACCTTTTTTTAAAAGATTTTATTTATTTATTTGAGAGAGAGAGAGAGTGAGAGAGAGCATGAGAGGGGAGAAGGTCAGAGGGAGAAGTAGACTCCCTGTGGAGCTGGGAGCCTGATGCAGGACTCGATCCCAGGACTCTGGGACCGTGACCTGAGCTGAAGGCAGTTGCTTAACCAACTGAGCCACACCGGCGCCCTATTATTATCTTTTAAAATAGGCTCCACACCCAGTGTGGAGCCCAATGCAGGGTTTGATCTCATGGCCTTGAGATCGAGACCTGAGCTGATATCAAAAGTCAGATGCTTAACCCACTGAGCCACCAAGGTGTCCTTAATCAGAGTCATTTTGAATTCCCTAGGTGAGAGGTGCCTGGGAGGCTCAGTTGGTTAAGCATCTGCCTTCAGCTCAGGTAATGATCTCTGGGTCCTGGGATCCAGTCCTGCATTGAGCTCCCTGCTCAGTGGGAAGTCTGCTTCTCCCTCTCTCTTTACCCCTCCCCCTCCACCTCCCCCCACTCATGCATGCACATGCTCTCTCTCTCCCTCTGCCTCTCAAATAAGTAAATAAATTTAATTTTTCAAAAAAATTCCCTAGGTGACAATTCCAAAATCTGTGTCCTATATGTGTCTAGATCTCATGCTATTTCATATTGTCAACTGTATTTTTTCTTATCTTGTAGCATGGCTTCTTGTCCTTTTTGTTGGGAGACTGAAATGATAAATCAGTTAGTAGGGACTGAGTAAATAAGCCTTTAGTGTGAGGTTTTATGTTAATTTGGCTAGGAGTTGGTTTATAACTACAGATACCAGAAGCTTTATATTCCTCTATTTTATTTTTGTCATCTCTTTTGTCCTTGGGCTTCCCTAAGAACTCCTCCTGAAATAGAGTCTGTAGCTTGCAAATCTTTTAGCTGTAAAATGCTATTATATTGGAGGTTTGTTGATGTGAAAATAAGCAATAAGAGAGCATTCTAGAATCTCAAGAGTAAATCTCGGTTTTCAGTGGGTCTATGTCCTGCGTTGTGACCTTTAAAAATTTGCCTTAGCTTTTATTTTCACCTGTTAGGTGAGAGAGGAAAACTACAGAGGCCTGGAATTGGAACTATGTCTTTCCTTTGAGTGGGATGAGGCTCTGGAAGTGTCTTTCCCTCTGGAGAACTGGTCCTCGTGATGGAGAAGGGTCTTGGTGTCTTCACAATGGTTACTCTCCTCCTTACCCTGCCAGAGCCAGGAGGGGAATCTTTGCTGTCTCTTACTGCTGTCTGACCTTAGATAAGGAAACCAAACTTCTCTAAGAATCAGTATTTTCATCTGTAAGTGAATTCAACCTACTTGCAGGATAGTTGTAAGGATCGAGCCATGTAACTCACGTAAAATGCATGATACTGTGCCTGGCACATGTTAAGACCTATTATTATCATTTCTTGTCACTAGTTTGTGGTCTCATTCGAGGCCCCAACCTTGTGTAGTTTCTGGTAAATGAGTTTCTATCAGAAAAACTTACCTCATGCAAACATGAGCCCAAGGAGACCTCTTTTATCCCCTTGATCTACTCATTCAACCACCTTTCTCCCCCTTTACTTTTTGAATCCTCTATTAAATGAGGACTTTTCATTCATTCATTGATTGCCATATTACTTTACTAGGGCCATCTTAACCAATTACTACAGACTGGGGAGCTTAAATAACAGAAATGCATTTTCTCAGTTTTGGATGCTGGAAGTCCAAGAACAAGTTGTTGGCAGGGTTGACTCCTTCTGAAGGCTCTGGGGGAGGATCTGCTCTACCTTTCTCTCCTTGGCATATAGATGACCCTCTTCTCTCTCTGTCTCTTCACTTGGCATCTTCCCTCTGTGGGTATCTCTGGATCTAAATTTCCCCTTTTTATAAGGGACCCCAGCCATAGTGTGTTAGGGACCATGTGGATGACCTCATTTTAACTTGACTAACTCTGCTAAGACTGTATTTCCAAATAAGGTTACATTTGGAGATCAGGATTCAAAATGTGAATTTTAGGGGGACACAGTTCAACCTGTAACAGTTACCTTGCCAGTAACTTCTTCCTTTTGCTACGTCTACCTCATTTTGCTTTCTGCTAATGCTTAAGTTTGAGGGATCACTAAAATTTAGTCATTGCTTCACACACTTTTCCCTATTTTGGAAGTTTGGCTTGATTCATTCTTTGCTGTTGGGCTGTCACTACCTTTCCTGACTTGGTCCGTTGAGGAGAAATTTTATCACGAGTTGGCTGTTCTCGTCTTCTGGCTGTGTTTGTCTTGGCTTTGAATGAATTCCAAAAACAATGCTTTGTAACCTGTCATTTTATCTCCATGTTGTCTTTTGTTTTTCTCCACATTGCTGGAACCATGACAGAAGATTCTCAGATTAATTCTGATCAGCATATACTCATGACAGCTCCAAAAAGCCTATTTTATCCTTAGGCAGATGCATCTGTAACTTTGCATTTCTTAGTTACTTTTGGACATACCAGGGAATTAATACATGAAATTGGCTTCGGAATGCTATATATTTGCATGCTTAAACATTTTGTTTATTTTATTTATTTTAATTCAACAAATATTTATTGAGGACCTACTAAGCTTCAGATCCTGAAGACATAGTAGTTTATAAGATGTAGTTGCTAATTGCCAGAAGCTCTTGGTCCAGCAGAAAAGACACATGTAAATACCTTATTGACACATTGTGACAAATGATGCCCATATGGTAGGTGTAAAATATTATGTAAGCTCATGCTGGTAAGTTTTTAATTCTATTTTATCTTAGAGACAGTACATCAGATTTTTTTTTTTCCTTCTTGAAGTTTTGTCATGGATGTTAGCCTGGAATATTAGAGATGATCCATCTTGATTTTGTGGCTTTCCAGTGTTCTTAGGATATACTTAAAATCCTCTGAGTATACTAAGGGAGCCCTTGTGACCTGGTTGATGCCCACCCCTCCTGCTTGAGTTTGTATCACCCTATTCCCAAGATGATGTTTTCCTGTAACACCGGTGGTCTTCCATTAAGCCAGAGCTCTATACTTCTTCCCACTTTGAGATCTGAGCACAGTCTTCTCTGCCTGGCATGTCCTCATCCATCCCACTTGGTCGATGCTGCTGTTTGCCATAGCCTTCAGATTATTAACCACATCTCGGGGTGCCTGGGTGGCTCAGTTGTTAAGTGTCTGCCTTCGGCTCAGGGCACGATCCTAAGGTCCTGGATTGAGCCCCACATTGCATCAGGCTCCTTGCTCAGCAGGAAGCCTGCTTCTCCCTCTCCCTCTCCCCCTGTTTGTCCTCCCTCTCTCTCTGTTCCTCTCTTTGTCAAATAAATAAATAAAATCTTTAAAAAAAAAGATTATTAACTACGTCTTAAAAAGAACTCTGCTAGGCTCCCCCTACCTGTCTCATTTAATTCTGCTGTATTGTTCCCGTTGTCACTGTACCTTTCCTTCATAGCACATACAAAATCTGTTTATTTATACAAATAGTTCCTTACTGTCAATCACTTCCATTGGATTATCAGAGCCAGGGGGCAGGGAATTTATTTCTGTGGCTTACCACTCTATGTCCAGCACAGTATCCAGCCTCAAATGAGATCTATTATAATTTGTCCTCTTAATACTTCCTGTCCATCTTCACATTCTCTGTTTCCACCACTGTGAAGCATCCAGCAGGCTGTCACACCCAGGTGATCTGCCCCCAGATCTCCTTCCTCATGTCACGGTCACATCCGGAGATCATGTGATCTACTTTTAAGGCTAGAGGCACCCTGTCTGAAAATGATGAGTCTGGATGTAGCTCATAAAATGGGATCCTGTGCTGATATTTACATATGCCTTTTGAAAAATGCGTATGCACTCAGTGAAGATACAAGAGATGACGTTAGTCACCCGAAGGTAAGTTAACATTATAAGTGTTAATTGCACTTAGAGTAGGTATATCTAAGCACATGATAGTACTTGTTTGGAATGACAGGGTTCTCAGGCAGCAAATAGGTTTATCTCACGCCAGTTCCAAAAGATCGCGGGTGGCTGCCTGGGGTGTTCTGTTGAAAATTCTCCACGAGCCCCTGTCTTGCTTCAGAGTGAAATAAAAATGTCAGAATTGATTATCAGTCTCTACTGTGAGCACAAAGAGGAGCAGATGGTATAGAAACCCAGTTAACTGACATGGTAAATATCAATGGAAAATCTCCTTAGTACTTTCAGCCGATCCTTAACAAAGATTTTCCTCATTATTTTAAATTTATGCATAACTCACAAATAGTAAAATCCACACTTTGGACGGTGCAGTTCTGAGTGTTTTGACAACCCTGTAGAGTCATGTGACCAGCCCTGCACAATCATAATATACGAGAGTTCCCTTACCCCCCCAATTCCACTCGGTGACAACCTCACTCTCACTTCCACCTGTGGGGATTTGCTTTTGCTGGAAAGTTATACAAATGGAATCAGAGGTCTGTAGCCTTTTCAGTCTGCCTTCTTTTCCTTAATCATAACACATTTGAAAGTCACCCATATTGTTGTGTGTGAACAGAGTTCTAATGCAAGTTTGTCAAAAGAGTCAATGAAGTAGATTTTCATTTACCTGTTTAAAAATGATTATTGGGGGCACCTGGGTAGCTCAGTGGGTTAAGCCTCTGCCTTCAGCTCAGGTCATGATCCCAGGGTCCTGGGATTGAGCCCCACATCGGGCTCTCTGCTCAGCGGGGAACCTGCTTCCTCCTCTCTCTGCCTGCCTCTCTGCCTACTTGTGATCTCTCTATCAAATTAATGAAAAAAATCTTTGAAAAAGAAAAAAATAAAAATGATTATTGAACTAACATATGATTATGAATATGCTTATGAGTACAAATAAATATCCATAAACATGTTTTTTTCTTTCAGATTTCTTTCTTCCTTCCCTTCTTTCCTTCCTTCCATCCTTCCTTCGTTTCTTATCTATCATCCATCATCTTTATATCTCAAGCTAAGTTGTCATAAAACAAGATTTATTTTTATTTTAAATAAATTTTAAATGTGTTCTTAGAGGTGGTAGGTTCTGAAGGAGTTCCCAGGAGAGAGACGTGTTTGTCTGCAATTGGAGATGTTTTCATAAGGTAGATGAATTGGAGGGAGCCTGAAAACTGGCTAGGATATGGCTTCAGGAAATGTCAGGTATCACTCAAAAGATACAAAATTATTCTCTTTTGCTTCTCTGTGGCTCATCAAGCCTCCCCTATGTCTAGCCCAAACTTATGGCTCTGCACAAGCAGGAAAAGGAATGTTCTGATAGATCTTATCTTTTCTTTTCTTTCTTTCTTTTTTTTTTCTGCAACAAACATTTACTAACCATATACTAGCTGTGAAGTTCAATACAAAGTGCTCTGGGAAATTCAAAAGTAATAAATGAGACACAGTTTTGCCTACTTGATTTATTCCTTATTGATACCCCACTTTCCTTGATTCTATCCTCATTTTTTCCATTTTCACTTTCCTTATCTTGTTTCATAAACAAGAGGCAGCTTCCAAAAATACATGGAAAATAAATCACTGAAAATGCTGGGACAAAGAGATAATGTGGGTCAAAAAAACAGTCCAAGGGTAAATCTACCTATCTTTCAGGAATGTGTGCCACAATGTTTTATAGAGGGACGAGAGGTGAGCCACAGAGGGGGCTGAGTGTTTTCTGGAGACTAAAGCAAGTAGGGAAACACGCTCCGTTAAAACATCCAGATCGTCCATGAGATAAAGACAAACCCGTTGTCTATTGCTCTCATCTTGCTGACCTAAGAAAAATTTCTCCCTTGCGCCTTCATAAAGACAACACTTTTTGGTTCAAAGAATAACATCCTGGACTCCAGCCTAGCAATAAATGCAAGAGCAAAGTTTGCCTGGCTGTGTCATACAGCATCCTTCAGTGCAAGCCAATATCAGAACAGCAAAGTTCAATTCTGCCCAGTCGATTTGACAACAGTCAGAATGATGCCATTCAGATACGCAGCTCTCAGATGGGGTGAGTAGATCCAAGGGTAAAATTTATCATTTCTAGAGAATAGATGAAGAGCATATCCTTCAGGCAATCCTCCATAAATATCTGTTTTAATAAACAGGATTTTGATAGGATTTGGACAACAGAGTTATTTGACAAGTAACCAGAGTACATCTATTCAGTGTTTCCATTAAGGGCTGATACCTGTCTTTTGACACCAATCAGACAGAAGGTAGGATGAGATTGTTTATTAAAAATCACAGAGACTGGGGGGTCTGGGTGGCTCAGTGGGTTAAGCCTCTGCATTCGGCTCAGGTCGTGATCTCAGGGTCTTGGGATCGAGCCCCGTATCAGGCTCTCTGCTCAGCGGGGAGTCTGCTTCCCCATCTCTCTCTGCCTGTTGTTCTGCCTACTTGTGATGTCTCTCTCTCTCTCTGTCAAATAAATAAAATCTTTAAAAAAAATCACAGAGACTATATGAGGCATATTTAAGAAGGTTATTCCTCTTTGGAACAAAGGTGTCCTTGCTCTAGAACAAGACAACAAGCTAAGAGCTTTAAATGTTTCAATTTTGTTTCAATATCCTGTAACATTCTTATGTAGTAGCTTCTATTTCTATCATTTCTATCGCCATTTTGCAGAAAAGCAAACTAACCTTTAGGAGAGTCCAGTAAATTTGCTCAACATAACACAGCTTGTAAGTAAAAGAGCCAGGATTCAAACCAGTTTTCTCTGGAAGCAGAAACTACATGAGCCATTGTTTTGGGGTTTTATTTGTTTAAAAACATTTTAGACATAAAAAGTGTAAGGTGTCCATTGACCTTCCATGTCACTATTGCCCAGCTTATGATATAAAATATTAGGAATAATAATTAGGAATATTTCTTCCCTAATCTCATTCTCCTCCTCTTCCCTAACCCCCAAGATATAACCACTATTCTTCTTCTTCGTCTTCTTCTTCTTCTTCTTTTTTTTTTCTACTTATTTATTTGAGAGGAAGTGAGTGCGAGGGAGAGGGAGAGAGAATCTGAAGCATGCTGAGCACAGAGCCCAATGCAGAGCTTGATCCCACAACTGAGAGTATGACCTGAGCTGAAACCAAGTCAGACACTTAACCAACTGGATCACCCCAGTGCCCCAGATATCCACTATTCCCAAAATCATGATCATTCCCATGCATGGCTTTACTTATCTCTAAATAATGCATAATATTGTTTTGAATGTTTCAAAGTGTTAAATAGTTGATGTTATATGGTGTGTATCTTTCCTTGACTTATTTTTTTGTTCAAGGACATGTCCGTTAAATGTGTCCTCTTGATATAGTTCACATTCATTCCTTATCACCTGCTGGATAACCCTATGTTGTAGGACCTACATTTATTCTCTTTTTGATGACAACTTGAGTTATTTTCAATGTTTTGCTATTATGACAATGCAGCTCTGAACATTCTTAGGCTTGTCTCCTGGTGGACATGTTTAAGAATTTCTCCCCAGGGCAGTGATTCTCTGTGGGATATTTTGGAAAACTGTGGGTTACCTTTTTGTTTGTATTAGTTATTGTTGTATACAACTAGTATTTGGTGGGTGAGGTCAAGAGAAGCTAGGTATACTGTGATCCATGAAACACTCTAAAAACAAAAACTCATTCCGACTTCTCATGTGACTCTGGAGCGTCCTGGCTGACTTTCAAGTGAAAAATCAATTTGTAATTATCTGAATCTAGAAATAACTATTTGGGGGCACCTGGGTGGCTCCATTGGTTTGAGCATCTGACTCTTGGTATCAGCTCAGGTCATGATCTCATGGGTTGTGGGATTAGTCCCTGCATCAAGCTCTGCACTCAGGGTGGAGTCTGCTCAAAGATTCTCTCCCTCTGACCCTCCATCCTCTTACACAGGCACACACACACTCTCTCTAAAATAAAGAAATAAATCTTTAAAAAAAAGAAATAACTATTTTACATAAAACCCACAAAGTATCTGCATAGCTTTAATCTAACCAGTGTTCCAAGAATGTAACAGCCATGAAGTTTAAAGATTTTATTTATTTGTCAGAGAGAGAGGGAGAGAGAGCGAGCACAGGCAGACAGAATGGCAGGCAGAGGCAGAGGGAGAAGCAGGCTCCCCGCTGAGCAGGGAGCCCGATGTGGGACTCGATCCCAGGACGCTGGGATCATGACCTGAGCCGAAGGCAGCTGCTTAACCAACTGAGCCACCCAGGGTCCCCAGCCATGAAGTTTAAAACAAAACAAAACAAAACATTGTTTGGTTCAGAACTTTACCAAGTATCCACTGTTTTGGAAAACCATGTCATCAACAAAAGTCTACGAGTGACCATTGCGTTGTCCACTCAACACACCCATGTCAGTCTTCCTTGGTAACTGCTCTGTGTATGGTGATCCTACACAAAGTTGTATTCCATTGTAGTCAGGAGTAAGCATTCCCATGGAATGGGAGAAATAATCATAATGGATTAATTACAGAATTTATAAGGAACTCCTGCAACTCAATAATAACAACAGCAACAACCAAATAATGGTATTAAAAATGAGCAAAAGACATTTGCATAGACATTTCTCCAAAGAAGATAAATAAATGACCAACAAACACATAAAGAGACGCTCAGTATCACTCGTCATTAAGGAAATGCAAGTCAAAAACACACAAGACACCACATTCCATCCATCAGGATGACTACTAGCAAAAAGGCAGAAAATAAGTGTTGGCAGGGATATGGAGAACTTGGAACTCTTGTTCATTGCAAGTGGGGCATGTAACATGGTACATCCACCATGGAAGATGGCATAGTGGTTCCTCAAAAAAATAGCATAGGATTACCAAAGCTTCCAGCAATTCTGCTTCTGAGTATATACTCCAAAGAACTGAAAGCAGAAACTTGGGGGCACCTGGATGGCTCAGTGGGTTAAAGCCTCTGCCTTCAGCTCAGGTCATGATCCCAGCATCCTGGGATCAAGCCCTGATGAAATACTGCTCAGCCTTAAGAAGAAAGGAAAGTCTGACACAGACCACAGTGTGGATGAACCTTGAAGACATCATGCTAAGTGAAATAAACCCATCTCAAAAGGATAAATACTGAATGATTACCTAGAGTAGTAAATTCATGGAGACAAGAAAGTAGAATTGTGGCCTCCAGGGGCTAGGGAGGGAGTTATTGAGAATACAGAGTTATTGTTCAATGGGTATGGAGTTTCAGATTGGAGATGAAAAAGTTTTGGAGATCGGTGGTGGTGATGGTTGGATAGCAGTATGAATGTACTTAATGCCCCCAGAAATGGTTAAGATGGTCTGTTTTATGTCATGTATATTGTACCACAATAAAAAATACATTTTCTTAAAAAAAAAAAACCAAAATCCTTATATATTAAAATAATATTATTTTATTATAATGTATTTCCTTTTGAAATTACAGTTAGGTATCATGCTGACTTTTTATGACTTTATAAATATAATATCTTTAATTGAAGAATCGAGGAATGTTTTAAAATTATCTTTCCTTCTTCACGGGTCTAATGCTCTTCAAAGGAGAATGTTCCCATCTCCAAGAGAAAATAAAGTTGCCTTCTTATTCTCCATTAATAGCTCAAAATCACACCACAATTTAGTTTGCGTCATAGGAGATCCCGGAATAGCTGGTTTATGTTGACTTTTTGAAAACAGAATAACAATAGAGAAAGTTAACAAAACCAAAAAAGTTTTTTTTTTGAAAAGACAAACTGATAAGCCTCCAGCAGACTAAACTAAAAGAAAATAATAATAATAAAAAATATATATATATAGTGAGAAGACACATATTACAAATATCAGAAATGAAGGAGAGGTCAACACTCCAACACATGGACATGAAGAAAGTGAGTAATAAAATAACAGAATAGTAGGAAAAACTACACAGACCAGACATTTGATACTTCAGTGAAACTGATCAATTCCTTGAAAGATACAAATTATGAAGACTAATTCAAGAAGAAATAGATAATATGAATATTCCTATATCTGTTAAAGAAATAAAACCAATATTTGAAAGCCTTCTGCAAAATAAAACACCAGTACCAGATGGTTTCACTGGAAAATTCTATAAGATATATAGGGAAGAAGTAGTACCAATATCCCAATATCTGGAAAATAGAAACAGAGGGTATGAGATCAGTATTAAACTAATACCAAATCTGATAAAGACATTACAAAAAAAAAAATAAAACCATAGATCACTATCTCTCATAAATGTAGATATAAAATCCATTAAAAAATTAAGCAAATCAGGGGGAGGAGTCAAGATGGCGGAGAAGTAGCAGGCTGAGACTACTTCAGGTAGCAGGAGATCAGCTAAATAGCTTATCTAAAGATTGCAAACACCTACAAATCCAACGGAGGATTGAAGAGAAGAAGAACAGCAATTCTATAAACAGAAAATCAACCACTATCTGAAAGGTAGGACTGGCGGAGAAGTGAATCCAAAGCGACTGGAAGATAGACCGCGGGGGGAGGGGCCGGCTCCCGGCGAGCGGCGGAGCAACGGAGCACAAAATCAGGACTTTTAAAAGTCTGTTCCGCTGAGGGACATCGCTCCAGAGGCTTAACTGGGGTGAAGCCCAGGCGGGGTCAGCGCGGCCTCAGGTCCCGCAGGGTCACAGAAGGATTGGGGGTGTCTGAGTGTCGCAGAGCTTACCGGTGTTAGAACAGGGAAGCCGGCTACAGAGACAGAGCCGAGGAGTAAGCTCTAAAGTCGGGGTTACCTTGAACCAGTCGCAGGCTCGGTCAGCTTGGAGCGCGGCCGGAGGCCAGGGTGACGGGAGTCATTGGGCGCTGTTCTCTGAGGGCGCACTGAGGAGTGGGGCCCCGGGCTCTCAGCTCCTCCGGGCAAGACACCGGGAGGCCGCCATCTTCATTCCTGCCCTCTGGAACTCTACGGAAAGCGCTCAGGGAACAAAAGCTCTGGAAAGCAAACCCAGCAAACCCGAGCGGATTACTCAGCCTGGCCCGGGTAAGGGCGGTGCAACTCCGCCTGGGGCAAAGACGCTTGAGAATCACTACAACAGGCCCCTCCCCCAGAAGATCAACGAGAAACCCAGCCAGGACCAAGTTCACCTACCAAGGAGTGCAGTTTCAATACCAAGGAGAGCGGCGGAATTCCAGAGGAGAAGAAAGCAAAGCACGGAACTCATGGCTTTCTCCCCATGACTTTTTAGCCTTGCAGTTAATTTAATTTTTTTTTCTTTTTAAATTTTTTTTCTTTTTCTCTTCTTCTGCTAATTTTTTTTAAATTTTACCATTTTCTTTTTTAACGTTTTTAAAATAGTTTATCTAATATATATATATTTTTTTCCTCTTTTTATATTTTTTCTTTATCAGCTTTCTTTTTTTTTAATAGTTTCTTTTTTTTTTTTCTTTTTGAACCCATTTTTATCCCCTTTCTCTCCCCTCACAATTTGGGATCTCTTCTGATTTGGCTAAAGCATATTTTCCTGGGGTTGTTGCCACCCTTTTAGTATTTTACTTGCTCCTTCATAAACTCTTATCTGGACAAAATGACAAGGCGGAAAAATTCACAACAACAAAAAAGAACAAGAGGCAGTATCAAAGGCTAGGGACCTAATCAATACAGACATTGGTAATATGTCAGATATAGAGTTCAGAATGATGATCTCAAGGGTCTAGCCGGGCTTGAAAAAGGCATGAAGATATTAAAGCAACCTCCTCGGGAGATATAAAAGCCCTTTCTGGAGAAATAAAAGAACTAAAATTTAACCAAGTTGAAATCAAAAAAGCTATTAATGAGGTGCAATCAAAAATGGAGGCTCTCACTGCTAGGATAAACGAGGCAGAAGAAAGAATTAGCGATATAGAAGACCAAATGACAGAGAATAAAGAAGCTGAGCAAAAGAGGGACAAACAGCTACTGGACCACGAGGGGAGAATTCGAGAGATAAGTGACACCATAAGACGAAACAACATTAGAATAATTGGGATTCCAGAAGAAGAGGAAACAGAGAGGGGAGCAGAAGGTATATTGGAGAGAATTATTGGAGAGAATTTCCCCAATATGGCAAAGGGAACAAGCACCAAAATTCAAGAGGTTCAGAGAACCCCCCTCAAAATCAACAAGAATAGGTCCACACCCCGTCACCTAATAGTAAAATTGACAAGTCTTAGTGACAAAGAAAAGATCCTGAAAGCAGCCCGGGAAAAGAAATCTGTCACATACAATGGTAAAAATATTAGATTGGCAGCAGACTTATCCACAGAGACCTGGCAGGCCAGAAAGAGCTGGCATGATATATTCAGAGTACTAAATGAGAAAAACATGCAGCAAGAATACCATATCCAGCTAGGCTATCATTGAAAATAGAAGGAGAGATTAAAAGCTTCCAGGACAAACAAAAACTGAAAGAATTTGCAAATACCAAACCAGCTCTACAGGAAATATTGAAAGGGGTCCTCTAAGCAAAGAGAGACCCTCAAAGTAGTAGATCAGAAAGAAACAGAGACAATATACAATAACAGTCACCTTACAGGCAATACAATGGCACTAAATTCGTATCTCTCAATACTTACCCTGAATGTTAATGGGCTAAATGCCCCAATCAAAAGACACAGGGTATCAGAATGGATAAAAAAACAAAAACCATCTATATGTTGCCTACAAGAAACTCATCTTAAACCCGAAGACACCTCCAGGTTTAAAGTGAGGGGGTGGAAAAGAATTTACCATGCTAATGGACATCAGAAGAAAGCAGGAGTGGCAATCCTTCTATCAGATCAATTAGATTTGAAGCCAAAGACTATAATAAGAGATGAGGAAGGACACTATATCATACTCAAAGGAACTGTCCAACAAGAAGATCTAACAATTTTAAATATCTATGCCCCTAACGTGGGAGCAGCCAACTATATAAACCAATTAATAACAAAATCAAAGAAACACATCGACAAGAATACAATAATAGTAGGGGATTTTAACACTCCCCTCACTGAAATGGACAGATCATCCAAGCAAAAGATCAACAAGGAAATCAAGGCCTTAAATGACACACTGGACCAGATGGACATCACAGATATATTCAGAACATTTCATCCCAAAGCAACAGAATACACATTCTTCTCTAGTGCACATGGAACATTCTCCAGAATAGATCACATTCTTGGTCCTAAATCAAGTCTCAACCGGTATCAAAAGATTGGGATCATTCCCTGCATATTTTCAGACCACAATGCTCTAAAGCTAGAACTCAATCACAAGAGGAAATTTGGAAAGAACCCAAATACATGGAGACTAAACAGCATCCTTCTAAAGAATGAATGGGTCAACCAGGAAATTAAAGAAGAATTGAAAAAATTTATGGAAACAAATGATAATGAAAACACAACGGTTCAGAATCTGTGGGACACAACAAAGGCAGTCCTGAGAGGAAAATATATAGCGGTACAAGCCTTTCTCAAGAAACAAGAAAGGTCTCAGGTACACAACCTAACCCTACACCTAAAGGAGCTGGAGAAAGAACAAGAAAGAAACCCTAAACCCAGCAGGAGAAGAGAAATCATAAAGATCAGAGCAGAAATCAATGAAATAGAAACCAAAAAAACAATAGAACAAATCAACGAAACTAGGAGCTGGTTCTTTGAAAGAATTAATAAGATTGATAAACCCCTGGCCAGACTTATCAAAAAAAAAAAAAAAAGAGAAAGGACCCAAATCAATAAAATCATGAATGAAAGAGGAGAGATCACAACGAACACCAAAGAAATACAGACAATTATAAGAACATACTATGAGCATCTCTACGCCAACAAATTTGACAATCTGGAAGAAATGGATGCATTCCTAGAGACATATATACTACCACAACTGAACCAGGAAGAAATGGAAAGCCTGAACAGACCCATAAGCAGTAAGGAGATTGAAACAGTCATCAAAAATCTCCAAACAAACAAAAGCCCAGGGCCAGACGGCTTCCCGGGGGAATTCTACCAAACATTTAAAGAAGAACTAATTCCTATTCTCCTGAAACTGTTCCAAAAAATAGAAATAGAAGGAAAACTTCCAAACTCCTTTTATGAGGCCAGCATCACCTTGATCCCAAAACCAGACAAGGATCCCAACAAAAAAGAGAACTACCGACCAATATCCTTGATGAACACAGATGCAAAAATTCTCGCCAAAATACTAGCCAATAGGATTCAACAGTACATTAAAGGATTATTCACCACGACCAAGTGGGATTTATTCCAGGGCTGCAGGGCTGGTTCAACATCCGCAAATCAATCAATGTGATACAACACATTAATAAAAGAAAGAACAAGAACCATATGATACTCTCCATAGATGCTGAAAAAGCATTTGACAAAGTACAGCATCCCTTCCTGATCAGAACTCTTCAAAGTGTAGGGATAGACGGCACATACCTCAATATTATCAAAGCCATCTATGAAAAACCCACCGCAAATATCATTCTCAATGGAGAAAAACTGAAAGCTTTTCCGCTAAGGTCAGGAACACGGCAGGGATGTCCGTTATCACCACTGCTATTCAACATAGTACTAGAAGTCCTAGCCTCAGCAATCAGAAAACAAAAGGAAATTAAAGACATCCAAATCGGCAAAGAAGAAGTCAAACTATCACTCTTTGCAGATGATATGATACTCTATGTGGAAAACCCAAAAGACTCCACTCCAAAACTGCTAGAACTTGTGCAGGAATTCAGTAAAGTGTCAGGATATAAAATCAATGCACAGAAATCTGTTGCATTTCTCTACACCAACAACAAGACAGAAGAAAGAGAAATTAAGGAGTCCATCCCATTTATAATTGCACCCAAAACTATAAGATACCTAGGAATAAACCTAACCAAAGAGACTAAGAATCTATACACAGAAAACTATAAAGTACTCATGAAAGAAATTGAGGAAGACACAAAGAAATGGAAAAATGTTCCATGCTCCTGGATTGGAAGAGTAAATATTGTGAAAATGTCTATGCTACCTAAAGCAATCTACACATTTAATGCAATTCCTATCAAAGTACTGTCCATTTTTTTCAAAGAAATGGAACAAATAATCCTAAAATTTATATGGAACCAGAAAAGACCTCGAATAGCCAAAGGAATATTGAAAAAGAAAGCCAAAGTTGGTGGCATTACAATTCCGGACTTCAAGCTCTATTACAAAGCTGTCATCATCAAGACAGCATGGTACTGGCACAAAAACAGACACATAGATCAATGGAACAGAATAGACAGCCCAGAAATAGACCCTCAACTCTATGGTCAACTCATCTTCGACAAAGCAGGAAAGAATGTCCAGTGGAAAAAAGACAGCCTCTTCAATAAATGGTGTTGGGAAAATTGGACAGCCACATGCAGAAAAATGAAATTGGATCATTTCCTTACACCACACACGAAAATAGACTCAAAATGGATGAAGGATCTCAATGTGAGAAAGGAATCCATCAAAATCCTCGAGGAGAACACAGGCAGCAACCTCTTCGACGTCAGCCGCAGCAACATCTTCCTAGGAACATCACCAAAGGCAAGGGAAGCAAGGGCAAAAATGAACTTTTGGGATTTTATCAAGATCAAAAGCTTTTGCACAGCAAAGGAAACAGTGAACAAAACCAAAAGACAACTGACAGAATGGGAGAAGATATTTGCAAATGACATATCAGATAAAGGGCTAGTGTCCAAAATCTATAAAGAACTTAGCAAACTCAACACCCAAAGAACAAAGAATCCAATCAAGAAATGGGCAGAGGACATGAACAGACATTTCTGCAAAGAAGACATCCAGATGGCCAACAGACACATGAAAAAGTGCTCCATATCACTCGGCATCAGGGAAATACAAATCAAAACCACCATGAGATATCACCTCACACCAGTCAGAATGGCTAAAATGAACAAGTCAGGAAATGACAGATGCTGGCGAGGATGCGGAGAAAGGGGAACCCTCCTACACTGTTGGTGGGAATGCAAGCTGGTGCAACCACTCTGGAAAACAGCATGGAGGTTCCTCAAAATGTTGAAAATAGAACTACCCTATGACCCTGCAATTGCACTGCTGGGTATTTACCCTAAAGATACAAACGTAGTGATCCGAAGGGGCACGTGCACCCGAATGTTTATAGCAGCAATGTCCACAATAGCCAAACTATGGAAAGAACCTAGATGTCCATCTACAGACGAATGGATAAAGAAGATGTGGTATATATACACAATGGAATACTATGCAGCCATCAAAAGAAGTGAAATCTTGCCATTTGCGACGACGTGGATGGAACTAGAGGGTATCATGCTTAGCGAAATAAGTCAATCAGAGAAAGACAACTATCATATGATCTCCCTGATATGAGGGAGAGGAGATGCAACATGGGGGGTTGAAGGGGTAGGAGAAGAGTAAATGAAACAAGATGGGATTGGGAGGGAGACAAACCATAAGTGACTCTTAATCTCACAAAACAAACTGAGGGTTGATGGGGGGAGGGGGTTGGGAGAGGGGGGTGGGGTTATGGATATTGGGGAGGGTATGTGCTATGGTGAGTAGTGTACTAGTTGTAGTAGTATGCTGTGAAGTGTGTAAACCTGGCGATTCGCAGACCTGTACCCCTGGGGATAAAAATATATGTTTATAAAGCTGTAAAAAAAAAAAAAAAAGAAAGAAGGAAAGAAAGGATGAATCCCCAAGTTTTGTAGCAACATGGACGGGACTGGAAGAGATTATGCTGAGTGAAATAAGTCAAGCAGAGAGAGTCAAGTATCATATGGTTTCACTTATTTGTGGAGCATAACAAATAGCATGGAGGACAAGGGGAGATGGAGAGGAGAAGGGAGTTGAGGGAAATTGGAAGGGGAGGTGAACCATGAGAGACTATGGACTCTGAAAAACGATCTGAGAATTTTGAAGGGGTGGGGGGTGGGAGGTTGGGGGCACCAGGTGGTGGGTATGGTAGAGGGCACGGATTGCATGGAGCACTGGGTGTGGTGCAAAAATAATGAATACTGTTATGCTGAAAAAAATAAAAAAAATTAAAAAAAAAAAGAAAAAAAAATGGCAATTATAGCCTGAAAAAAAAAAAAAAAGAAAGAAAGCCAAAGTTGGTGGCATCACAATTCCGGATTTCAAGCTCTATTACAAAGCTGTCATCATCAAGACAGCATGGTACTGGCACAAAAACAGATACATAGATCAATGGAACAGAATAGAGAGCCCAGAAATAGACCCTCAACTCTATGGTCAACTCATCTTCGACAAAGCAGGAAAGAATGTCCAGTGGAAAAAAGACAGCCTCTTCAATAAATGGTGTTGGGAAAATTGGACAGCCACATGCAGAAAAATGAAATTGGATCATTTCCTTACACCACACACGAAAATAGACTCAAAATGGATGAAGGATCTCAATGTGAGAAAGGAATCCATCAAAATCCTTGAGGAGAACACAGGCAGCAACCTCTTCGACCTCAGCCGCAGCAACATCTTCCTAGGAACATTGCCAAAGTCAAGGGAAGCAAGGGCAAAAATGAGCTTTTGGGATTTTATCAAGATCAAAAGCACAGCAAAGGAAACAGTGAACAAAACCAAAAGACAACTGACAGAATGGGAGAAGATATTTGCAAATGACATATCAGATAAAGGGCTAGTGTCCAAAATCTATAAAGAACTTAGCAAACTCAACACCCAAAGAACAAAGAATCCAATCAAGAAATGGGCAGAGGACATGAACAGACATTTCTGCAAAGAAGACATCCAGATGGCCAACAGACACATGAAAAAGTGCTCCATATCACTCGGCATCAGGGAAATACAAATCAAAACCACCATGAGATATCATCTCACACCAGTCAGAATGGCTAAAATTAACAAGTCAGGAAATGACAGATGCTGGCGAGGATGCGGAGAAAGGGGAACCCTCCTACACTGTTGGTGGGAATGCAAGTTGGTGCAACCACTCTGGAAAACAGCATGGAGGTTCCTCAAAATGTTGAAAATAGAACTACCCTATGACCCTGCAATTGCACTGCTGGGTATTTACCCTAAAGATACAAACGTAGTGATCCGAAGGGGCACGTGCACCCGAATGTTTATAGCAGCAATGTCTACAATAGCCAAACTATGGAAAGAACCTAGATGTCCATCTACAGACGAATGGATAAAGAAGATGTGGTATATATACACAATGGAATACTATGCAGCCATCAAAAGAAGTGAAATCTTGCCATTTGCGACGACGTGGATGGAACTAGAGGGTATCATGCTTAGCGAAATAAGTCAATCAGAGAAAGACAACTATCATATGATCTCCCTGATATGAGGGCGAGGAGATGCAACATGGGGGGTTGAAGGGGTAGGAGAAGAGTAAATGAAACAAGATGGGATTGGGAGGGAGACAAACCATAAGTGACTCTTAATCTCACAAAATAAACTGAGGGTTGATGGGGGGAGGGGGTTGGGAGAGGGGGGTGGGGTTATGGATATTGGGGAGGGTATGTGCTATGGTGAGTGCTGTGAAGTGTGTAAACCTGGCGATTCGCAGACCTGTACCCCTGGGGATAAAAATATATGTTTATAAAAAATAAAATTAAAAAAAAATTAAGCAAATCAAATCCAGCAACACATAAAAATTTAGTCATGACCAAGTAGGGATCATGGAGGGATGCAAAGTTAGTTCAACATTTGTAAATTAATTAATGTAATTCATCCCATTAATGGGCAAAAAAGCAAAATCATATGATCATATTAATTAATGCAGAAAAAGCTTTTGATAAAATCCCCCCCACACACCATCATCGGGCTCTGTGCTCAGCGCAGAATCTGCTTGTCCCTCTCCCCTATTCTCTCTTTCTCAAATAAATAAATCATATTTTTTAAAACCACATTAGTTTGCATATCTTAAATATATACAGTTTTTATTTGTCAATTATACCTCAATATACCTGGAAAAAAAGAAATGCTCTCACGGTTTGCAAAAACATAGATGAGTCTAAGTGTCTATTGCTACATAAAAGGTGACATTCTGAAAATGGCAACACCAGGAGACACCAAACAGATCTCTGTCAGGAGGGATCTGGGGCTGCAGCATCAGACAGGTAATTTTTTAGGGTGGTGAAAATATTCTGTGTATCGTAATGATGGATACTGGAAACAGACAGACAAATAGTATGGTATGTATTGAATGTCAAGACCACTCTGGTTCCTTCCTCCCCTGGCTCACAGAAGGCTGCCAGTCAGGCTACACCTGTGGGAGGTGATAGCAAAATCATTTCTCACCAACACGGATTGACCAAGAGAAGGATAGACTGAAATTGATAGTAGGGAACCACTCATCAAAACAACCTTCACCAGAATGCCTTAGTCCAAAGCTCTACTCAGGACATACAGATTCCTATTAGCTTGGCAGTGCCTCACCACTGAGAGTCACCAAGCCCTGGAGGAAAACCTGTATCATCAGAGACATGATAAAGCAGAAAAGAAAACTTTCAGAGGAAGCATTAGCACACTGGCAGGTGAAGAAAAGCCTAAAAAAAAAATCCTTTTATGTATCTCCATAGAGGCATAAGAGAAAATACTGCACTGTGAAACAGAAACAGGATACTATAAAAAAGGAATATTCGATGAGAAATAAAAAGCTTTGGGGAGTTAAAAATATGATGGAAGATGAAAAATTCAATATAAATTTTGGAACATGATGTTGAGAGACTCCCTTACAAGGACAGTAGAAAGCCAAAAGAAATGAGAAACATAGGAGATCTGTTTGGTAGGGTTGGACAGCTGAAAATAGGAGGGGACGGAGAAAATGGCTGGAAGATATTTTTGAAGAACTCTATCATTAGAACACCACATATTTCCAGACTGAAAAGGCAAACCAAGTATATGTCTTGATGTATCCTTATAAAGAGAGAAAGAGAGAATGAGAGAGAGAGAGAGAGAGAGAGAGAGAGAAGAAGGGAGGGAGGGGGAGAGAGAGAGAGAGAAGGAGGAAGAGGAGGAGGGAGGGACTTAGGGAGAGAGTGAAGGAGCAGGGGAGGGAAGGTGGGAAGGGGAGGAGGAGGAGAGAGGGACTTACAGGGTGGGGGGAGAGAGACAGAAAGGGAGGGAGGGAGAGGCAGGGAGAGAGAAGGTGGAAGAGAAGAGAGGAGGTGGGAGAGGAGGAGGGAGGGACTTAGGGAGAGGGAGGGAGGAAGCAGGGAGGGGAAGTGGGAGGAATTTAGGGAGAAGAAGGAGGACAATGGGGAGGGGAGGGGAAGGAAGGGAGAGAGGGAGGGAGAGAAGTCATACACAAAGTATCAGGAATCAGAAAATGTAACTGTTCAACTAACAGCTTATATAACAATAACCTGGAGGCCATTGACCATGCCTTCAGAATTCTGAGAGAAAATTGCCACTTTGTTTCTGTAGCTAACCACATTATTAATCCGATGTTGGTGTGGGATGTGCATATCCTAGCTCTGAAATGTCTGACACATTTTATCTCCTGTGCCCACTGGCCCACTTGCTCAAGAGGAGGAATCCTATAGAAACAAAGCAGCAAACAAAAAGAGAGAGAAACATAAAACATGATTCCAGAAAACAGGGACTCCTGGTAACAGGTGAAAAATGCAAGCAGCCCTAATAGAGCTCCCAGGGGCATTAGGGATAGAGAACAGCCAGTTCAGGCTGGAGCAAGTGGGGGGGAAGGCTCCAGAGCGGGTGGGGATAAATCATAGGAGCTGCTAATGTGTTGAAATGTACCATGAGAGGATGCACGCAGCTGGTAGAGAACTCAGGAATGAACTGGTGATGCATGCTCAGAAAATGAGGCCAATGTGATATTCAGAAAAAATTAAAATAATATTCAAGAAAGAAACATCTAGCTCAACTATGAAATAACAGTCATATAGTAAAAATATGGTAAATAACAAAAATGCATATACCCAAGGCAAGATAAAGCTACACTTGGAAGAAGGAGGGAGGGGTAATCTCTGTGTCTTTAGGGACAGGGAGGCTCAGAGGGCTTAGTTCTCATCATCTGCAATGGCAGTTCAGGAGATGACATTTAAAAGCCGAAAAAAGAAAAAAAAAATCAAAGACTGTATGTTCCTTAGCAAGGTAGAAGTAAACACCAGGGGGGAAAAAAGGCATGAAAGAAACTGAAAGTTGTTGCCTCTAGAAACAGAATTAGGGTTATTGAGGGGTAGGTAAAGGATAGTTCTTTTTTATTTTGTCTTATTTTAAGCCATAGAGAACCATTTGATTTTCTCAACAATTATTCAATAAATACAATGAGAGAAATTGACTAATGGGAAATTGGTATCTTTGGGTAACTTCAAGAGGTTTGCCTAAAGTGGTATTTCTCAATGATTTATTCAGTATCTTCAGTGTGGCTTGAAATATCATCTAAGGGATAAAATGTCATAATTTTAAGGGTGAAAAATCAAACCTAGGATTTTCCAGGAAAACCTAACTGGGTACAAATCGCTCAGCTGCTGAAAACTTTCTTTCCCATGACTTGCTGATTTTCTTTTCACTTGTCAAGAAGTGACTCAATGGCATACTATTTTAAAATCACATGCAAAAGGGGTGCCTGGGTGTCTCAGTCAGTTAAGAGTCTGCCTTTGGCTCTGGTCATGATCTCAGGGTCTTGGGGTCAAACCCCGGATCAGGTTCCCTGCTCAGTGGGGAGACTGCTTCTCCCTCTCCTACTCTACCTGCTTGTGTTCTCTCTCTCTTTCTCTCTCTCTGTGTCAAGTAAATAAACAAAATCTTTTAAAAAATAAAAAAAAGAGTGAGATGCTTAACTGACCGAGCCCATGAGAAAAGTTTCCAGTCCACTTTCGATCCAATTATTCCCAATTCTCTTAAGAACAAGCAACTACTTGCCACTGCCATTCTCAACACCCCACCGCAGAGAATCAGAGCTTTCCAATTTGGGAGAAATCAGGTGCACAAAAAACAGACAGAATGAAGAACTTGAAGTCATTGAGCTGGGTACCACCAACTGAACACACGATTGTCAATAATATTATCTCACACCGTGATGCAAAACAATATTGTTGATATGAAATACTTTCTCTTTTAATTGCATGAAAAAAAATTGTCATAAATTTAAAATTTTACCAGACATTCATTAGTCCAAAGGTTAACCAAGCTTACCTATTGGCAGGTTCATGCTGGTTGGCATTCAGGTGGTAGAAACATTGTATCCTATCAGCCAGCATCCTTCCTGAGGGGCCAAGTGCCTGTTCTGATTGGTTGCTAGTCTAGAGCCCTTTGTTTTCCTTCATGATCTTTCCAAGGTTAGTATAAACTCAGTTCTATTGGAGGGGCTCCCATCAAAAGGTCAGAGTTTATCACCATCATTTGGTAACTTATATAGTCAAACAAGCCCCCCCCCCCCCATCTCTGCCAAGCACCAGGGTTTACAGTGGTGATGTGGAAGACAGAGACAGCAATGGTTTCTTTCCCTCTTGGAAACTCAACCAATTATTGCTCCCCCTCTCCTTTCTCCCCCTGGGGAAATGAAATGTCAGTCTTCTACGAAAATCAGATTGAACGGTTTTGTTCTAATGCACTAATGGCTCTCCCCTCCCTTTCTGAATGATTTCTCCTGTTGGAGGTTTGAGGCAGAGAATGGCACATCTGGTTTATCGTTGGAAGAATCGGGCCATCAGAGACACCATGTGAAGTAACCATATCTATGAAAAGAAATGAGAGTCTGTTTGGTCAAGCTCAGCTGAGCTGTGAGGTGGGGTGTGGGGGTGCTTAGTGGCCGAGGGAAAGGATCTAGAGATAATGGAAGGCAGGCTGTGCGGAGGGAGGGTGCCATGGGAATGAATGGTAGAAAGACCTGATAATGTTCAAACATTTGAATGCGTAGCCTGCAGAGGGGAGAGTCAAGCCCTCTTATTTGTTTCAGCTCCAGAAGGCAGAAGCAGGTGTTTGGGTGGACCCATCTATGCTCAACGGGCAGAATAGGGCAGCTATGAGCCTGGTTCTCTGGAGTTAGACAGCCTGGGAACGAGGACCGGTGTTACTTTGACCTTGTGTCAAAGGTCACAGCTGTGCGACTTTGACCTTGGGCAAGTTCTTAAACTATCTGGACTCCAGCATCCTCATCTATCAATTTGGGTAATAATATGCTCTCTGAAGAGTTAGTAGGCATTGCAGTCATAAAGCAGAACATGGCTGGCAGCTTCCTTCCTGGGAGGAGGTGTGCAAAGTGTGGGAGGTAAGTTTAGAAGACTTTTACCCTCCTGACCACTTCTACTTGAGGTGCTCACGTCTGAGCCACGTGGCTGTAAGCTGGCTGGGTGGGAGTGGAGTGCTGGCTTTCAGCCTGTGCTCAGAGCCACTTACGTCTCAGAGTATCACTTGGAGCTATGTCTCATGTATATAGCCATAATCTGACCTGGTTCCCGGGGGGCTTCATCTGCCTTACCCACTGCAGACTCTGGAATGGAAACAGGATCGACGTCTTTCCTTTGGTGCACACTCAGAGCAGAGCTTACTGGGGTCCTCTGGGTCTGAGAAAGCCCACATTTCAGGATGCAACTCATAGACAGAAATCCACAAAAACAAAAGCATTGAGCAAGCTGCGCAGGAAGGAACTGTGTGTCTCTAGGTGTAAGGAGGCATAAATGCGTGAAGTACAATGTATTTCACACAACCGACTCGCAGGCACAAACCCACACTGTCTGTGGGGCTCCGTCTCTCACTCCCCAACTGCCTGCAGAAAGGAAAATGCATTCAAGGCCAGGGGCGGCGGGGGGGCTCCCAAGCCTTGCATTTCACTCTGTGTCTGAACACGCCAGAGTAGCCGCGTTCCAATGCGTGATGGTGGTAGGACTGTTCTATTTTTAATTGCAAAACTAATGTGACATTAGAGAAAGCACACCCCACGAGCTATCACTGCTCCTGTACGATTTCCAGAATTTGTCTTTGCTCTGGATTGTTTTTCCCTGTGCTTACATATTTTCACCCAGTTGTAACCAGTTTTTGGGCTTAATGTGACAACATGAGAATTTTGCCAAGTGTCATCTTGGTCTTATCACTTTGTTATTTTTATTTTTAAAATTTTTTGAAGATTATTTATTTATTTATTTATTTGAGAGAGAGAGAGAGAGAGAGAGAGAGAGAGAGAGAATGAGCAGGGGAGTAGGGAGCAGAAGATTTCCCACTGAGCCAGGAGCCCTACACGGAACTCAATCCCAGGACCCTGGGATCATGACCTGAGCTGAAGGCAGACACTTGACCAACTGAGTTACTCAAGCACCCCTCACTTAATTGTTTTTTAAGAAGCTACCCAATGCTGGGGCACCTGCATGGCTCAGTTGGTTAAGCTGCTGCCTTTGGCTCAGGTCATGATTCCAGGGTCCTGGAATCGAGTCCCGAATCAGGCTCTCTGCTGAGCAGAGAGCCTGCTTCTCTCTCTCCCTCTGCCTGCTGCTCTGCTTACTTGTGCTATCTCTCTGTCAAATAAATAAAAAGGAAGAAAGAAAAAAGGAAAGAAAGAAAGAAATAAAAAAAGAAGCTACAAAATGCTATCTTACATGCCCTCACTGTACTTTAAATTGCTAGTCACTGGACTTTAATTAAGCTGCTACCAGTTTTGTACTGTAGTAATAGTGATAGTTTTAGCCGCTGCTTCTTTTTTTTTTTTTTTTAAAGATTTTATTTATTTATTTGAGAAACAGAGATCACAGGTAGGCAGAGAGGGAGGCAGAGAGAGGAAGGGAAGCAGGCTCCCTGCTGAGCAGAGAGCCCGATGTGGGGCTCGATCCCAGGACCCTGGTATCATGACCCTGGTATCATGACCCGAGCTGAAGGCAGAGGCTTTAACCCACTGAGCCACCCAGGCACCCCTTAGCTGCTACTTCTTTTTTGTTGACTCCCAGCAAGCGGGATTCCTGGCTGTAAGAGGATGGATACTTTTATTACTCTTCACTTGTTTTCTTTTTTCTTTTTTTCACTTAAAGAAGAAGCAACATTCTTTCAATTAAACATTGCAGAGCAGCCCTATGCGTCTGCATCTTTGTTCTCCTGAGATCACGGTAAAGGCATGGAGGGCTCCATACATGTCCGGGCAGAGGGGATTGCTGAGGAAAGGACTGAGGTAGGGACTGAGCGCGGTGGCGGGGGTGGTAAGGTGCAGCCCTCTGGAGAGACTGTGGGTGAGGTCCCAGGAATGCAAGCAGAGAGGAGGGGCCTGCTGAGCCAGAAAAAGCTAACAGTGAAAAGAAAAAAAAAAAAAAAAAAAAAAGAGGTAATCCTAGAACACAACTCAACCTCTTATGAATGCACCAGAGTCTACTGGTACATTTCCCCAACCCTGAATACGGTGATGGTTAATTTTACGGTTCAGCTTGACTAGATCATGGGGTACCCAGATACTTTGGTGAAACGTTACTCCTGGATGTATCCGTGAGGGTTTTTCTATATTCGAATCAGTAGACTGGCCGTAAGAGAGCAGAAAATAATAGAATATATATACATCGTCCTCTGCCCCTGGCCCCCAGCACAGAGGTCCTACAACCTTGATAATTTCCTGAGTGGCAAGAGCACTCTGCACATCCTGTTCCAAAGAGGGGATGCTGGCAGGCTCTTAGAAGGCTTCTGGATTGGGGCTGTTCACCAGAGAGACCAAACTGCGGTTAGAAGCTTGGAATTTTCAGGTCCACCCACCACCCTCCAGAAAGGGGAGAGAGTCTGGAAATTGGCTTCATAATTGATCATGCCTATGGAAGGAAGCCTCTGAAAATCCCAATAGTTGGGACTTCCTGACGTTTCCATGTTAGTGAATACATCTTCACTGGGAGGCTGGATCCTTCCAACTCCACGGTGGGGCTGGGGACACAGAAGTTCCTATGCTCCGAACCCTCCCAGACCTCTTCCCAGGTATCTCTTCAACTAGCCATTCACCTGTGTCTTGTTAACGAACTGGTGAACCTCGTTGTTTCCATGAGGTCTGTGAGAACCACTAAGGAATCAGTCCAGACCCAGGGAGGGAGGGTGTGAAGGTCCAATTTGCCATGGACCAGTGGGAAGCACAGGTATCAAGTTGGGCCCATGATTGGCTTCAGTCTTGTAGAACGGAGCCTTTCACCGGGGGGATCTGATGCCACCTCTATGTAGACAGTATCAGAATGGAGCTAAGTTGTAGGACACCCAGCTGGTATTGTGGAGAACTGTTTGGTGTGAGGGGAAAATCCCACACCTGTTTGGTGGCCCCGAGGGTTGTGAGTGTCCTGGATGACTAGAAAAGGCAAGACGAGAGGAGGACTTTTTTTTTTTTTTCTAACACAGGAAGAGGACTGGGTATCTTTTCTGACTCATGGAGGAAAGGAGATTACCCTCTCCAAAGTGGGTAGGCACCGTGCAATCCGGTGAGGGCCTGAACAGAACAAAAAGGTAGAGGGAAGAAGACTCCATTGTCTTTGCCTGACAGCTTGAGCTGGACTTGGTCTTTTGCCCTAGGAATGGGACTTAGACCATCAGCTGTCTGGTTCTCCAAATGATGCTGCTGGCTTCCCTGGGTCCCTAAGCTTGCAAGTGGCAGATGTGGGACTTCTCTACCATAACTGGGTTAGCCAACGCCTTGTAATAAATCCCTTTATATATTAAAAGAAACCTCTAAACCATCTATAAAAAGAATACATACAATATACAAAGAGGGTTTATATATAATAAAGAAAAATATATCTCTGTTATCTATCTATCTATCTATCATCTACGTATCTCTACTATTAATTCTGTTTCTCTTTTTGACCTATAAGCCACATTTCAGTGACCGCCCACACGCATGCCAGCTCCCTTGGACGGCAGCCTCCCAGGAGTGAACTTGCGGGGGCCATGCTCTTTGAGGGTTTTCTCAGCATTCTTGATACACGCTGTCAAGCTGCCTTCAGAAGGGCCACCTCGCCCACGCATCTCCATGCTGAAAGGCTGGTGTCGGTTTCACATGAGTGCACTGGCATCCTCAAAACCTTGACATTCCCCCTCCTCCATACTTCTGAGTCCTAGGCAGTATCCATCCGTGGTGTCCTCCCAGTGCCTTTCTTGTTCAGTGACTCTCAGATAACCCACTTCTCTTCCTCCTTCCCCCCAAAATGTGTTTCAGCCGAAATCCGAGCCCGGCTCTTGTAGGAGTTGGGGAAAATCACTTAAATCCACCGGATTTCCCCTCAGTGGCAAAGGGAGAGGATCTTACCGCATCGTCTCTAAGGTCACATCAGTTTAGGTTTTATTTTTAATAGTGAATAATTAAAAATAACCAAAATGTTCAACAACATAGTTTGGGGGTGCCTGGGTGGCTCATTTAAGCATCTGTCTCTTCATTTCATCTTAGGTCATGATCTCAGGGTCATGGGATTGAGTCCCGTGTGGGACTCTGGGCTTAGCACAGAGTCTGCTTGAGATTCTCTCTCACCTTCTGCTTCTCCCTTGCTCTCTCTCTCTCTCTCTCTCTCTCTCAAGAAATAAATAAATAAATCTTAAAAAGAAGATGTACCCAACATCTCGTTATCATGCTAAATAGAAACAGTGTGACACTGTAGGATTCCAAATTTATTCATACAACTCTTAATACATCCACATAAAAAGAAACACACCACAGTTTTCTATCTAATTGTATTATTGGTAATACACAGTCATAAAAATGGCATTTTGTTTCCTTGGGAAAATCAGATACTGAAGTAGGATTAGCTGAAGCTTGTCGGCCTCTGTCCAGCTCTTCTGGACCCCTGGGCAGGATTAGGGCACTTGGCCCTGTTTCCCACCATATCTAGAACAAGTTTCCATGACAGTAAACATCAACTCGCATTGTCATCATGGGCCACTGCATCTGCTTCCTACAGAATTCCTAGTGTCCGGACAGCAGAGTCCTTGTCTCATTTAGTGATGTAGCACACGATGCTTGGCGCTTGGATCATGCCAGATGCATGTTCACTTAAGTGGTGGAACAGTCTCCGTTGGACGTACAGACCACTGTAATCGGATTTAGTTCCAATGCTTGACAGTGTCCATTACTCTTCAGTTCTACAGTAAATACTATGAGCACTCCAGATACTATCTTCTCCCAAACACTTTGTCTGACCTGCAACCAGGAGACCAGGGCTGCCAGGGGAATATGGGTAGGAAAATTCCTCCAGGGGACATGGAGGCATTAGATACCCTTACCTGGTAGCATCAATTACGTACACACTTCTTTGTCTCCCATTGTTGGGATCCTTGCTCAGCGGGCGACATTCAAGCTATAATTGAGCTTCTGATGGAAATGTCAAAACGGGCTCATTGTACCTACTGGGTGAGAGGACATGAGTAACTGCCTCTGCCCCCATCCCGACAGCCATGTTTCTCAAGGTCAATTAAAGAAGGGGCAAAATTTTGTTATCTCAGCCTTTCTGAACTCAGTTCACTTTGGAACACTGAGGAAACCAGGTTTGGAGATCTGCAAAACTGGGGATGGGATTTGGGACTCTGGTGATCCAAATGGGGCATTTTACACACCCTGTGAAGCCACCTGATGTGCTTTGCACTTGTGACACCACCCATTTACCTCCGCCCATAGTCACTGCCACGGATGCTATGGGAAGACCCTCCAAGATGGAAGGGATGCCACTTGGTAAGATGCGGGCACGCCAGGGGAGCTGAGGACAAAACTTCAGGGTTAGATGCAAGAAAGTTTTGACATGGATTAATTCTGCACCTGCTAGGAGAAGCCCAGGTTAAATGTGGAACAATCCAGTACAATTACACATTGATGGAGAAGGTGCCAAGTGGCCCTTAGCCATTTGCCCTCTGAATTCTTTTCTGCTTGTCTTTGTAGTCAATCTAATTAATATTCATGGATAGCTATTTAAAATATCTTTTTTTGTTATTATTGTTTTCATAGGGAAGAGCTTTTTAAAGCTCAGTAAAAGCATCCCAGCTTCTCTTCTCCCATCCATTTGATTCTCAAAGCCCTCCTGGCCTCAACGTAGCCCCTCTTGGCACCCCATGCAGACACAGACCAAAGTCTATCTTTTCGAAAAGCAAATAGGATCATGGTACTCCACCTGTTAAAAATCTCCTTCAGGGGGCACCTGGGTGTCTCAGCCCGTTGGGCATCTGCCTTCAGCTAAGGGTTCTGGGATGAGGAGGCCCCCTGCTCAGTGAGGATCCTGCTTCTCCCTCCCCTTCTGCCCCTCCCCCTGTTCATGCTCACTCTCAAATAAATAAATAAAATCTTAAAAAACAAACAAAGAAAACCTCCTTCGGCTCTTGTGAGTACCATGTCAAGTCCAAATTCCTGAGTTGGTATGAAAAGGCTTTCACAGTCTGACCCCATTCTCCACCATGGAGCCCATGTCTTAGACCACACCAAGATGTTCACATCATTCTGGTAGGGCTTCCCATCTCATTGTGCTTCTGTGTCTTTGCAACCCTGATACCTCTGCCTAGAGTGCTTTCCCCTGAATCTTTGGAAGTTTTGTTTGCATCCTTCAAATTTGCAAGCATGGATTCCTGCTCTTTCCTTTGGGTTTTCATGGTCCTTGAAGCAAACCTATTCTCTAGCAATTACCCCTGGTATTATAAATATCTGTTTGCGTATGTTCATCTCTTACTAAACTACGAAATTCTTGAGAGCAGAAACCTGCCATTCATCTCATTGGAGCTCGTGCTTAGCACAGTGTCTGACTCATCATAGATTCTTAATTCATGTTTATTGAATTTATTAATTAAGCCATAACCAAGCCATCACCATCCATTTAATTGCAAATGAAGTCCCAAAGATGAAATTAACAGCCTCATTTCTATCAGCCTCGCTGATAAAGTGATGACAAACACTGAGAGCATTTCACAATGCTAGCCAATGCAGAGCAAAGAAAAGCATCCAAGGGCGTTGGCCCTGCCCTTGAGTAGATTACAATAGAGTGGGACAGATAAGATTTCCATTCACAAAACAAATTGAGAACAACATTAAGAATGTTTGAAAGCCCTGTGAGTGGTAGTAGGCATCTGAAGTGCCTGGGGCAGATCCCTCCCTCACTGCCAGCCGTCTGTCCCTCCCAACAGAATGGTTGGAAGGTATAGTCATTTGGAATCCAGTATGGAAGGGGAGCCGGTGCCATTGCACACAACAGGCTCAGAAAAAGCATCTTCTTTTTTTCTTTTTCCTTTTTTAATAAGCTCCACACCCAGCATGGAACCCAACGTGAGGCTTGAACTCACAACCCTGAGATCAAGACCAGAGCTGAGGTCAAGAGTTGGACGCTCAACCGAGTGAGCACCCCAGGCGTCCCTCAGAACAGTTTTCTATATGAAGCCAGATCAAGTCTGCTGTCGACAGAAGGGTGGTTTGGGGATGGATAAAGAAGAAGGTGGGGGAGAAAAGCATTCTAGAAAGCTGAAGCATTGTGGGGAATGTAAATCAGGGGCAACCTGAACCAAATCTTTAGGCACCCCAATTGTTTGAAGGACTCTTGTGCAATGTAATGTAATACATCTCTGTAACACAGAGAGCAATGATACGGTTAATTCTGTTCATCTCTTTTGCTTTACCATTTATACAATGCTGGTGCATCCTTGAAATAGTCATTGGGTCCTTAGGACAGTCGTATCTGGTGTGCCAAGTCCGTAGAAGCTGAGTCCTTCTTGACCCCATCACACCAGAGGCTAAGGCAGAAATCCTCCTCCGAACTCCAAAGGGCCCCAAGCTTGGTACATGTTTGCTGCTTGAGTGACTGAATACATAGGTAGAATACATGGAAGGCATGGCGACCCCACTTGCCATCACTATCTCCATCCAGTGCCTCATTCTTCACTTGGGTTCACAGGCTACTCACCAAGTCCCCAGCAGTGAACACAAAGGCCGCAACCCATCTCAGGGTCTCCAGCGCATCAGACACTGAATGCAGAGAGTTGCCCAGCAAAAAGCTGGATCCATCCTTCCTCTAGGCTTGGAGTTACTAAAAGGCTGGATGATAAAGATAACCAAGCATGGCAGGCCCGCTAGAGCACAGAAACAGACATGACCCAGCAGCCCCAGGCTCTGCTGATAACAAAGTCTTTCTGAGCAATGGCCCTTCAAAGCAACAAATCAAGATAGACAGCCTGCCAAAAACCTGCCAACCCAGCAGACTCAGAATCCCTTACCCACCGAGAAATGGCCCTTCCAGCCCATCCGTCACTTAGACAACTGGAATTAGATGGTGAGAACATCAAAGAAGCAGAGTCCGCCTTTGTGGCTGTAGGAAAACTCCCAGGCAACTTTCCCCCAGGTTCTCCTCTCCCCACCTTTCAGGGAACCTGAGGAATAAGTACCCTTATCTGCCCATCAGATTTCTATTCATCCTTTAAGATTCAACTCCAATGCCACCTCCTCTGTGATGCCTTCACCCATCTCTGAACTGCACATGGTTAGGTCAAGAGTAGATTTTAACATTGTTCTGGAGAAGGTCTGTGTCCTGCCCAGATTCTGGTCTTCTGCTCCATCACCTTTCCCCCCAAAGAGGTACCCATGAAGAGAAACTATATGGGGAACAAAGAACCCATTTGTACTCAACACCTCAATGCAGAGCTCTTGGAAAGAACAGAACTAGATTATGAAACTTAGCTTGAAGCCCAAATTGGGTTTCTCTCTCCTCCTAAAGCCAGAATCCAAGTCCTAGGGTCTTAGTCCCTTTCAACATGGCAACGATGAGAATGTTTGTGGGTGCAGGAGGAAGGAGAGACTTTGTCAGTCCTGGCCTGATGAGGGCCGGCTTTGAGTTCATACATCAGTCCTACCCCTAGGAGGGATGGGAGGGGGGAGGGGAGAGACCGATTATTACCTATCTTTTTTCAAATCAGGTGGCTCCACTCATGTACAGATATGGCTTGGCCAATGGCTTGGGCTCTGGCCAGTTATATTAGTGAACGGAAGGAGGACCACCTTTCTTTTACATGTAACTTTAACCATTTAACTACTGGCCACACATCCATGGAATCAGATTTTTAAACTGACTGTGCTCTACTTGGTGTTTGTGTCCTGATTTGGATCTAAGGTCCTGGCAAGTTCTGTTTTCAGGTGCCATTAATGCCATCTGTGTCTTCTCACAGGTGGTCAAAATCAGCAAGAAGAAGGGTGCAGGTGCTCCTTGTAAAGAATCAAAAATATCTAAGTATTTCTATGGTGGTCTCATGTGCCATAAGAACAGCCCCTCTGACACTTCAGAACTGTCTCAGGGGAACATGTTCAGGACTTCAGAAACCTGTAGAGTTTCTCCAGGATGGAGCTGGGACACTGGTAGAGAAGGAGAGGTCATGTAGAATGTACAAAAAGTAAAGATATCATGGAGGGAGGAAAGAAAATGAGGCTGTGGGAAGTTAGGGAGGGAAGGGATCCCTGACATCTTTCCATGAAGACTCTAGGGACCAAAGTGAGACTCAATAGACAAGTTTGTTTTGAACCATCTCTACTCTGTGTAGAGTTCATGGTCATCTGTTGGTGAAATGATCTCCCTCTTGATAATACACTATCCCTGCACAGCATTCTGAACATATGGAAGTAACTGCAGATTCTGGGTTTCCAGCTCTCCCATCTTCAGTTATGGACCCTGGTTTCACTTCTGGCATTTCAGACTCGAGGTGGCCTCTAGCGTGATGCCCACCCTAAGGTTTAGCCCAGACTGTGAAGAGTGAACATCAGCTCTTTTAAGGGAAGGAGAATTGGTAGAACAAATATGGCACATTTACATGTTGGAACACTCTGCCTGGCAGTCTGTTCACCAGGATGCCCCACTCCCCTTTTCAGGCATAGGGAAGCGTCGTATCTCCTTGCCAACCTTGATGTTAAATCAGATAGATGACTACCTTTGGCCTGTGAAATGTGAGCCAATGTAATTTCCATAAAGGTGGGAGCATTTAATTGCCAGTGGCCAACATTCCATTCCTTTCTCCTCTTCTCGGAAAGCCTAAAGCATTATGTTCAGATGGAGGCATAATTAAAATAGTGTAGAGTGGTTATGTGGAGCACAGCCACCTCCCAAACCAGTGGGGCTTGCAGCAGGGACAATAGATTCTTGTTGGGGTAAGCCATGGAGATTTGGGCGTTTTTTAAAACATGCATTTATATGCAAATTCCAAATCTATGTGTAATATTTACATATAAATAACATACACCATGTTTTATATAGTAAGAGGACCTCTTTCATCATTTTACTATTTTTTCCACAGTGAATATATGTTATTCTTACAGAGATGGAAGTGCTATTTTTAACAAATAGTCACCACTTGCTTTTTCTCGCCCTTGTGCCTCCCCGAGTGGGCCGTATGATAGTGTGCCAGTCCTTGAAGGCCTGGGTTTTGTTTTCTGCTTCTCTCATGCAGATTTGTCTCATGCAGATGGCACTCAAAGAAATAGGAGTTAAATAAATCAATGAATTATTTAGATGGGGGCACTCTCCTCCTTAGCTGTCAGAGAAGCTCAGAAAAGCATCACCTTAGAGGAAGGGTGGAGACAGCATGAGGTGTCAAAGAGAAATGAGACGCAGGAAATGGACACAGAAGTAGATGGGGAAGTCCAGGGTAGACAACTTTCTGAGGACCCATCTGACATGGGCATCTTGGAAACCTTCTTGGCCACTACCTCCTCTCCATCCTTCAAGGACTAATGTAGATCCTACTTCTTCCAAGAAGTCTTTCTTGACTTCTCCAGTTTTCAGGGGTCTTCTTCTTCCAATTCCTATGGCACTTATATTAGACACCAGTGGTATTTCTTCTTTGTGGGGTCCTGAAGGCCTCCTGTCCTCCAGAAGTACCTTGTGAACTCTCTCAGAGGAGGGAGGATGTATAATCTGCCCATTCTGTTCTTGACTGGAACAGCTAAGACAACTTTCCTGTTTCACGGGCTTCCATAAACAAAGAACAGGTTCTGCTGCTATAACAAAAATTCTTTTAATGGACTGTGATATCTCTTCAGCTACTTTGTTTCAGAAGGAGTAGAGACCAAGGTTTTGCTTCCACTGGGATGGCTGGGTCTTTGTCATCTGTGAGGGAAAGGTTAACTGTGCCCATCTGTGATCCGGCAGCAGGGGCCTCTCAGCCATGGGTTGCCATAGTGACAGTAACAGGATACTTGGTAGTATAGACAACTGCACCAGGAGGCTCCCCCTCACTCAGTCTAAAGCAGGTCTGTTGCTGGAGATAGCGTATTCTGCCCTTTTCTTTTCCCATTCAAATACCTCAGAAACTGCTGCCCTGAGAATCCTTGTAAAAGCATTTCTTGTACATTTTTCAGCTCTCTTGCCCTTTTCTTCAAAGCAAAGCAAAGGAAAACAAGACTTGTGTTTTGGAAACAAGAGTCAGAGGGGACCTGTAGTTGATGAGCTGCACATAGAATCATTGCTTAGACTTCGGATCCGAGAATGAGACAGGACCTGTCTCTGTGATGAGAGCTTCCCTTCCTCATCAAGTGGTCCTTTATCCAGATCCTCCAGCCTCAGAGGCTGGCCCCTGACTGGGTGGCCTTGCCCACTGTCAGAGCACTCTGGGGAAAATGCTCCTTCTGGGGCGCCTGGGTGGCACAGTTGGTTGAACGTCCGACTCTTGGTTTTTGGCTCAGGTCATGATATCAGGGTCTTTGGCTCAGGTCATGATCTCAGGGTCATGATCAGGGTTGTGCTATCAAGCCCCAAGTGGGGCTCCATGCTCAGTGCAGAGTCTGCTAAGCCTTCTCTCTCCTTCTCCATCTGCCCCTCCCTCCTGTCTCTCAAATAAATCTTTGAAGAAATTTTTTTAAAAAATACTCTTTCTAGGGGCGCCTGGGTGGCTCAGTGGGTTAAGCCTCTGCCTTCAGCTCAGGTCATGATCCCAGGGTCCTGGGTTCGAGCCCCACATCGGGCTCTCTGCTCAGCAGGGAGCCTGCTTCCTCCTCTCTCTCTGCCTGCCTCTCTGCCTGCTTGTGGTCTCTGTCTGTCGGATGGAAAATAAAATCTCAAAATAAAATAAAATAAAATACTTTTTCTAATCCTAATGAAACCAAAGAGAATATGGTCCAGAAACAATGCTAAACACTTTAAATACTCTCCATAAATGATCTCCATCTTATATATGAGACAATTGAGGTACAGAAGCTCAAATTTCATGCCAAAGTTCATATCGCCAGGTCATACACTCAGCTCCTCTGCTATCCTGTCTTTCATGCTAAGTAGAAACTAATCTCCCCAATGACTTCTAGATCCTCATTCCATTCTCTGGAGCAGTAGAGATCAAATCCCCTTCCATTTTACCGCAGTGTACCTTGGAGAGAGACTTCATGACATCCTTCAGGGAACCGGAGGCACCACGGGCTGTTGTGAGGCATGGTTTTGCTCAGAAAGCAGCCCCGTGCCTCCCTTTGGTCCCTTTCACTCCAGACTAAACATCTTTGTCTTCCGTTAAAATGGATGACAAGAGTTCCTGGTCATTATTGCTAACAAACAGATACATTTATCTCAGTCATTCCACAAAAGGGCAGACAACTCTTGACTGCTGCTCATCCAACCACCTCTTCCAATAACCCAGCATTAGGCCAGCAGAAATGGAATGCCTGTCCCTCCACACCATCAGCTTATGCACTGCCTGGCACCTACTGAGTGAGAAACAACTATGAGGTTGAACTTGGTCCCCTGGTCTCAGAATTCATGTCAGTGACAGCAAGAAAAGGTCATCTGTGTTGGCTCTGTCTTTGGGAAGACAATTTGGTGACAGACAATGTGGTGACAGACAGGGTACACCTTTGGGTATTGACTAATTGTTGAGCATGGGTTGAAGTCCTCAGAAACTCACCTCTCCTTCTGCACTGTGCCCTCAAAGAACAAACCCCATGATCGTAGGATGTAGTACTTAAAGGGACAATGGTGATTTTTTCTAATCCAATTCAATCGTAACTGAGACCCAGAAAGAGGAGACTTTGGTGTCAATCAGTAGCAGCACCAGGAATCACAGCCATGTCTGTCTGAATCCAAAGTCCACCTTTTACCCCTCACTCTGTAAGGCATGCTACTCTCTAGTATTGACCTACATCCTGGCTCTGGGGAGTCTGTAAAATTGGCGTGATACAAATACAATGTAGAGTTGTGAGTACTAAGTGGGATATAATCAGCTAAATGCCTAGCACAGTGCTAAGCAAGAAGACACTCTCCATCAAAGGTAGCCAATGTCATCAGCAGGACCAGGACCCATGCCTGTCTCATGTTTCCCAGTATGACCCTTTGTACTTTGTACTACTGCCTCCCTAGTGCATCTTATCACAATGGGGGCAGGGATGGCACGATGTGGGGGCACAGAAGGATGCAACAACAAAATCCTGGTCCTCAGCGAGCTTCTAGTCAGTGGGAGATGAAGGAACAACCCCATCTTGTGCATCTTCTCAGCAGAATTGACACAGCGGTGTGATTCTGCCTTCTTAAAGCCCTTTCCTCTCCTGGTTTCTGAGACCGTACCATCTGTTTACTTCCTACACAACCATGAACTCCTTTGCTGACTCCTCATATGCTCCCCAATCTCTAAATGTTAGCAGGCCTCAGAGATCTTCCCTTTCATCTCTAAAGAGACCTTAGCCTAGGTGACCTTATCAGGTTGCATGATGTTGAATATCAACCATACTCAGTGACATTGAGGATGACTCTGACATTTTTCTCTTCAGCCTTGACCCCTTCCTAAGCTCCAAGCTCCAATGTCCAACAGCCTATGTGCCATTTTCAGTTCAGTGGTTTCTGGGATTCTTGAACTTAACATTTCTCAGAGACTGAACCATGCTCCCCCATCTAAAACCCATCTCTCTCCCCAACTGCTGTTGGGTTTACCTTTCACTCACACAGTTTATTCATTGAATACATGTTTACTGAGTGGCATCATTATTGCAAACATTTTTCTAGTCAGTGGAAAAACCAATGAACAAGACTAAGTCCCTGTTTTCATGAAGCTTATACTCTAGTAGGAGAGCCAGAAAATAACCAGTAATTAGCTAAGTCAATAATATAACTTCAGGCACCCATATTTGTTCCCTCCTTTATATCTCAGTAACTGATATCATCATTTGCTAGTTGCTGAGGCCAAAATGCTTGAAGTCATTCTTGACTTCTGCCTTTCCCTCAACTTCTCTGTGTAATCCATCAGCAAGTTCTATCTGCTCTACCTCCAAAATATACCTGCCTTGGGGAGTCATTAGTGGTGAAGGTGTTGAGAATGGATGAGATCAAGGACGACTGAAGTACGTGCCTTATGACGTATTGGAAAAAAGAAAAGGAATAAGATGAACAAATTTTCCTTTGTTCTTCAGAAAAATACAGGAAATAGGGATCAATCACTAAGCCCATTCACGTTGGTTACCAGGACAATTCATGTTATTAGTGCTCCTGGGTTTCTCCAGGACTACTCTTTGCTCTAATTCCTCCTTCGAAGTGGGGTGGTGGTACTTGTCTTGCCATTGGATTCACTCCAAAGAAGATCTCAAACCATTTTTATGAAGTCTGATGGAGGCACAGGTGAAAAGGTGTGCCTTTTCATGCCTCTATCTACCTCATTGGTCTGTCCAGGCCCCATCCTCTGAGTCAGGAGTCTGAGTCAAGACAGGAACGTGTCTTGCAATGTTCAAAGGAGGGCTTACTAAGGTGGCAACCAGAAATAAACATATGCATAGCAGGTGTCACTTCTACAGGATGGTCATCAAATGATCTGTTGGTCACTGCTGACCAACTGGGGGGCAGCCACAGAGTTTTTCTGGAGTGCTCATGCAAATAAACACATTGAGTGGCCTGCAAAGTCTCATCCAGCTCCCACATCATCCCTGAGTCCTGGCAATATTCAGAGCTTTCTTTCTGACACAGGATGGAGTCTGGGGGTTCCTCATTTTGACTCTGTACCTTTCTTCCTGGTCCCTCTGGGTCTCATCCACACTCTATCCCCTCTCTTTCCCTTCTTTGGTGGTGGGTAGAGGTAGAGAGAAGCCTTGCTTTGACCCAGCCTTTGTGAATACTATGTCCAGAACCCTGCATTGTTTCCATCCCCCCAGGGACCTCACTTGACAAATCTCAAAAGCAAGACTTGACCATTTTGTCAATCTTCTCCTGAGACAACTATGTGGAATGTCTAGCTGACTGAATGATGAAGTTAAATATGAGGGGGAAAAAATCACCTCAAAAATAACACAGAACCTCTCTACCAAGTTCACTCTGTCATTGAGTCCCAAAATTGTATGTTACCCCTCCAAATATAAGACCATTAAAGGTAAACAGTCTCTGAGTATGTAATCTCACTTAATCTACACATCAGTGCTATGAATTAGTTATAGTTTCCATGATAGATGATAGATAAATGGATAGATAGATAGATAGATAGATAGATAAAAGCTGCCCAGAGCTAGGGCTTAAACATAGGTTTCCTGTTCAAGTTTAGTTCATTATTCTATCCCTAGGTGAAAACTCTGGCATTAATGACTACCAATTCTACTGGTAGACCTCTAGCCGGGACCTTTTTTTTTTTAAACATATGATGTATTATTTGTTTTAGGGGTAAAGGTCTGTGATTCATCAGTCTTACACAATTCACCATAACACATACCCTCTCCAGTGCCCATCACCCAACCACCCCATCCCCCTAAACCCCTCCACTCCAGAAGCCCTCTGTTTCCTGAGATTAAGAGTCTCTTATGGTTTGTCTCCCTCTCTGGTTTCATCTTGTTTCATTTTTCCTTCCCTCCCCCCATGATCTCTGTCTTGTTCCTCAAATTCCTCATATTAGTGAGATCATATGATAATTGCCTTTCTCTGGTTGACTTATCTTACTTAGCATAATAGCCTCTAGTTCCATCCACATTGTTGTAAATGGCAAGATTTCATTTTGATGGCTGCATAGTATTCCATTGTGTGTATATATATATATATATATATATATATATATATATATATATACCATATCCTCTTTATCCATTCATCGTTAATGGTCATCTAGGCTCTTCCCATAGCTTGGCTATTGTGGACATTGCTGCTATAAACATTCAGGTGCATGTGCCCTTTCGGATCCCTACATTTGTATCTTTGAGGTAAATATCCAGTAGTGCAATTGCTGAGTCATAGGGTAGCTCTATTTTCAACTTTTTGAGGAAGCTCCATACTGTTTTCCAAAGTTAGCCCAGACCTTTGACCCAAATACCCAAACTCTGTCCATCTGAGTGTCCCTCAAATAGCCAGCTTAAGGCAATCTCTCTCCCCCACTTAGATCTAGGCAGCTCCTCATGGGATCATAGGCTTTCTGCCCTTCCTGCTCCAAGTGAGTCCAGCCCATTGTTTTCCCCATTTCCTAAATATCAGTTGTGATCTGGAGCCAAGGCAGAAAGATGGGTCTTTAAAAGAGGTGGGGAAGAGGGAGCAGACTTAAGGTTGACCTTGACAGAGGTGGGAGCGATTTGCATGCCTGAGCTTTAAAGAGCACGGAACAAACTTGAGGTCTTCAAAGCATGAGCAGCACGAAGAGGATGGTGCTGATTTTTTTTTCTTTTGATTGTTTTTGATTAGACATTTTCTGAGGAGGTGGAGCGAAACTACATTGCTTCCAGGAGAACTTGAATTTCAACCCATCTGCCCAAAGCCCTTTAAGGACAGTGTTGGCTTCCATCCTTCTTATCCTGGCTGAGAAGAGAAGGTGCCCTGGAACAAAGCTCCTTCTGGCTTAAACAAGAACGAGGGAAGAGAAATCTAGAGCTGACCTTCTCAGCTTTTGGTGGAGAGAGGCCACTTCTCATCATTCATGATTATAGCATAGTTAGAGCTCAGGTGCAGGGTGGAAGGCCATTTTAAGGAAAAGGGGAAAAAATGATAGAACAAATAGCTATTTAGAAAGAGAAAGCAGCTGAAATGAGTTTCTAGAGCATGGGAACTCAGCTACTTTTCTTTTGAAATCTCTTCAGACAATTTACAAAACAAACGAACACCTCCCCAACCCTCAAAAACCAAAACCCAGGAGCCTGCATAGAAACACATTCTGATGACAAACTGGTGTCGCTACTCCTCTTGCACTACTCTGCAACCCTCAGTGGCTCCCAGCATTATGGAGTCACTGGAGGAGAGGGATCTGGGATTCTCAGCAGCCATTGGCTTCTCAGGAAGTTTACAGGCATTTGTGGGGTGGCTGCCAATGTGTTGCAGGGATGAGAGTGTATCAGGGAGGTTAATTACCCTTCCTCCCACCTCGGGAACCTCTCTGGGCTGTGAGGAGGGAGCTGTGGTGAAGATATCCCCCCCCAACTGATCATATATTGAATGGGTTGGACATCTCTGCTCAGGAGTCTGGGGAACACCCCCACCCCCAAGCAGCCTGAGCTAGTTGAGGGCATCTCAAGACTTTGGTACCTCTTTGTTCCAGGTTGCACGTGGTAGCCAAGGCAAGCTCTGAATTAGAGCATGTGAAGCCTTTCTCCTACGTGGATCCCTTTGGGAATATGGACTCTTCCCCATTTTTATAGTGGGAACTTCCTTCCCAGTGCTGCTTCTTCACTCCTCAGGGAATGGAGAATTTTGTTCCCTCTACTCACAGGCACACACACACACACACACACACACACACATACATGTGCGCACATGCACACACACACTCCCATGCCCCATACCCCATCCCTGTGAGATCAAGCAAATATAAGTTCCCACCTGCCTTTCTGGCCAGGCCCTGCATGTTTATTCCAGCATTCCAGCTGCACTGGAAGGGGAAAACAGACTGGCCGTACTTGCTCCTGTGGTGGAGGGGGCAAGACAGCTTGGTTGGCCCCACAGACCCAGGCACTTTTAGAAGGCAAGGAAATCCGGCTGGTCTCTCTGGGCTTGTGCTCCAGCCTGCACTAGGACAGACATTCTGCATTGGGGTGTGTCCGACTTGGGCTCAGAGGTTCTAGTTTACAGCCTTTTTTTCTGTACTGAGTCCTCTAGTTGGCTCTTTTTCCTTCAGTCAAGAACCCGGAAGGGCAGAGAAATGCATCGCAGGGTTCAGGGACCAGAGCGCCATCTGTGTCCTAAACACAAGCCAGCACGCCTGGGGAGATTTTGCGTATCATTTCATGGGTGTCACGGACCTCTCTAAGGAGACCAAGGAGATCCTGTAAAGCAGCTCTTCTCAAACACGAATAAGCATGTAAATCACCCAGGGGATCTTGTTTGAATGCAGACCCCAGCACAGGAGGTCTGGGGTGGGACCTGTGATCAGCATTTTTACCAGGCTCCCAGGTGACTCCCGTGTCTCCTCCCATCCAAAGCATCCAGATCCTTACCACTCAAAGGCAGTCCCTTACATGGGACCTGTCCCATCAGCACCCCTGCAAGCTTGCTAGAGATGCAGAATCTCGTGCCCCATCCCTGACCTACGTACGGAAGCAGAAACTTTGGCCACCATGAAGCAGCTAATCTCCTCCTCATTTTTTTTTGTTTTTGTTTCTGTTTTAGTTTTTTCCTGCCAGCACACCCAGGGTCACTGTCCATCAACAGCTACAGCTGCTCTGGGCAGGATTTGGTTAACTTTAGAGGCTGGTCAAGTAGGAAAATCGCTAATTTCCCCAAGGAGCCCCAGAGACGCTGCCAGCAGCTGGTCTTCCTCGGTGAGTCATCAAAGGCTGCAAACGGGACCTTGCGCAGTGTTCGCGAAAGGTAATGTGGCTGAATTAATGATGATGCAGAAGCCTTCACAGTGGTGATTCTTGGCTCTTTTAATTGCACCATTTCTCAACCTTAATGCTGCCTCACTGCCATTTCTGAATTATGTCGCCACGCACACCCCGAGACATGCGTATCGTAGATTAATTCTCCCACTCAAACTGATAAACTACCCCACACATAATTTATACTCATCCGTCTTTCCCCTAATCTAGCCAAACCCTCTTCCTTCGACTCTGTCAACCAGAGTGCTTGGAGAAAATTAGTCTTTGGACTACATCGCTGTACTTCCTACGCCGTCCATGCAAGCGTATTCGAAAGCTGTGTAAGGAAATCAGGGGGTGATACACATCTGAGGCTGTTTTCTGCCTTCATCCCGATGAATGGCTTTAGCCATTGGGAGGATACGGTTCTATATCACTGGAAGTTGTGTTGCTCCAGCACAAACAAGACATCCATCCGTGACACCGTCCTCTTCCACCCCACCATCCACCCCACCGCTCCCACCCTCAACCCCCAGCCTGGACTCGATGTCTGGCCCCCTTGCTGGCTTCCTTTCCTGCCTAGTTTCACCTTCTCGGGCACGTCTCCTGACTCTTGGGTCGCAGACAACAAGAGAGCTGGGCTGTGTGACCTTAACAGAGACTGCCATCCCCTTCCCGGGCCCCTCGTGCTCATGGGGGAAAGACCCACAGCTTTAGGTTCTGACTCAGTGTCCCCTCCATTACTGCTCTTGCTACCTTGGATTTTGGGGACTTGGTGTCTTGCTGCCCCAGGCACGTTGTGCCCCATGGGACGATTGTCCCAGCTAACACCTGCGGCTATGTGTCTGCCTTTAATCCTGGACCCACAGTGCTCCTAAAGTCTCCCAGGCCCCACAGGTCCTCCAGAAATGCACCTTCTTGCATTTAGACAATTGTATGAATATTCACCAGAGTTCACCTGTCCAGCTGGACATCCACTCTTAAAGCTGCCCCACCCAGCAAATTCTATCTTGCTCTGGTTCAGGGCCTGGCAGGACCCAAACTTCTGTATAAATCCAGAATGTGGGCTTCTTTCTCCAGATGAGACCCCTCCAGAGACTTGGTCCTAAGCCCTATGACCCTCCCTAAAGGGAGCCCAGTGGAGCTCATGGGGCATGGGGTGGCAAAGGGTCCTATTGATGACAGTCCTGTGAGCAGGCCCTCAAGACCTATAACAGTGAACCAACAAACTCTTAGTTTGGGAACAAGGGATGAATGTAAGGAGAAGAGTGTGGGCTGATCTCTCTCCCAACGATTTGGGAATCAACACAATGTTCCACATTAAAATAAAGGAACTGGCCCAAATATAGGACCAAAAGAGGCAGATTTTCATCTTTGTTAGTCTTGGTTCTTTTTTATTGCATACAACCAAACATGGTAGCTTCCCAAACTATGGCAAATCACAAGAGAAAACTCTACTGTTAGCTTATGACTACATGAGAGGAGGTGTTGGGGGTTGGGGGGCAGGAAGGGGGAGTTTCCAGGAGTTGTTAGTTGTGGTTAATTTGTTTCCTCCTGGAGCCTGAACTGAAGCTCCGCCATTTTGACACGGACACAAAACTCCCATAGAAGGCTCATCTCCTTGAACGTTTGCCCTGCTCAGCCTAAGCAGCCTGAGCCTGCCCTGCTCTGAATACATTGCACTGTCTTGTCTCTTGGCGACAGGGTCTTTCTAGAGAGTTATGAAATAGCCTGATAGATCAGCAAGGATCTCTGTTATCGGATCTTGGTGGGACTTCCCTGACACTCCATAAATCAACCCTTCATCACGTGGTGGCAGTTTTGCTCCTCATGCCCCTTGAGCCCCTGACTTTATTTCACCTTGCACATTCTTGGCTGATGACCTCCCCTCCCTGCTTTACATAGATGACGTCATCCAGAGTAGGGAAGAGGGGATAAGCTAGAGAACACAAATGGGGAAGAATCCAGAAAGACTTTTTTAATGTGGACATGGGATAGGCTGAGAGAGGAAGGGCTTGGCTGGATGGAAGCTAAGAATGACCTTCCCCACCACAGAGTGTGGGGTGGAGGGGAGGATGTGCCAGATGCTCTCAAACATCCAGAAGCTTCCTGACCCAGCCCCTTGGAATTTTCACCAGCCCCTCACTAACTCCCTCCTCCCGCTGCCTTCCTACCATCCATGGCCCAAGGCTTTGGTTGGAAATGGACAAGACTCCTCCAGCAGAAGCTGGAATTTGCCCATGAGAGACACAGCATTTCTTCATTCACTTTTATGTAGAGGAGCAGATGACATCAACCATAACAAGGCTGAGGAAGTCTCTGGGAGTTCTTGGCACCTCACCTCTTAAGCCTTAAAATTCCGGCTTCAGAGTCCAATAAGCTCAAGGCAGCTGCGGAGCCCTCCCTTCCTGTGGGAAAAACACGTGCAGGGGTTTGAGGTAGGGCCCGAGGAAACTGTGTCTGGACTGAGTGTGAGATTATAGGATCATCGAGGAAAGGCAGGAGGGAAAATAGAAAGTCCAAATGCCGAGGCATCAATCAGGGAAGGATTGATTGTCTTGTTTGTGTCAAGCGTGCTCTGGGTGTGTCCTTCAATGGAACACAATTGCCTCCTACATTCATTCCCGTTTTCAATCAGAACCGACCTTTACTGCTGGTCGACCTTTCCTCTTTGCTTCACCTCTCCCTCCTTTTTGCTCTCTTTCCTGGTTTTGTGGGACAAAATCCAGCCAGGAAAAAAAAAAAAAAAAGACCAGAAACCATGCTAAGTATGTCAGATGTCGGGAAAGCCCTGGGTGGGACATGTTATAAAAGCATTGGAAGGGCTGAAAGACCAATAAGAGGAGGTGGAACTCTTCCGGGGATTGGAAATGGCAGGAAGCCGCCATTGCCCCTGGGGTTGGAGAAACCAAAGTCAGGAGATCCCGGAGCCCAGGGGCCTGATGGTGGGTGGCTCCGAGGGAGGCCACTGCTGCTATTCAGAGAAATCATTGATGTGCTTCGGAAAGCAACAAGAGGGCCACTGGACCCAACAGCCACCAGTGCTGCTGGCACTGGGACCACTGCAGACACCCGCAGGTGCTGGCCACATGGGCAGCCACCCCTGGCAACACCATCCACCCTTAGATCTGTGGGGACAGTGCAGCAGGAGAGGGTGGAAAAGGCGCTTAGACCAAACATGCAATGAACAGCATGCCCCTCGCTCCTTCTGCCTCTCCTCCTGCCTTCTGGAAATCCTTCTTTTACTTTTCCCTTTTTCTTCTCTCACTGCATTCATTTGACCAGCATTCATGAACATCTACTGTGTGCTAGGAATTATGCTAGAATGGGGCAAGGGGAGGGAAGTAGATTCAGAAATATAAGGATATAGACCTGTCCCCAAGGTGCTTAAAGATCAGAACTCACCCTCCAACACACACACACACACACACACACACACACACACACTTCTGTTTTGTTTATTTTGGGTTTGGGGGGGGTTTGTTTTGTTTTGTTTTAGAAGATCAAGAATTGCTTCTAGAAATGGATCCTTCCAAGTTCCCCCAACTTTTCCTTGGTTGGGTACTATTCGTTTAAAAGTCATAGGGTGATCTCTGGTCGGTTTGCTCCATCAGGGGACACATGCTAAGAATCTATAATATACATCAGACTCTATTAGGAGCAGTGAGAACCATGAGACCCTTACGGTCTAGTGGGGAGATACTTAGAGCTCATGACATGGTGAACAAAATCTTAATTGCAACAAGTGGCTGGACTGACTTACTAAAGTCTGCTAGTAGGGCAGATGAAGAGCGAGGTACCATGGGAGTGAGTGGGTCAGGGCAGGCTTCCAGGGGAGAGGCCTGACCTGATTATGGGAGAGGAATGACCTGCAAACTTAGGTGTGTCCCCAGATCTTCCTCCTGCCTCTTGCCCCAAAGCTGCCACTATCATCAACCTCTGGGCTGTGGAAACATCCCATGTTGGAAGGCAGGAGAGCAGACAGAGCTCTACTTCCTCCCTCTTCCACACAACCTTGGCCCATTGAGCTTGGCTGAGTCATTTGACCATCTGGAGACTTGGTGGTCTCACCTGTAACAAGTGGCTACTGATGGGATTCCTGGTTTAGGGATCTGGGACACATCAAATCTTGTGATTCCATCCTGCTTTCAGACCCAGGACCAAATAACTCACCTGAGATGGGGTGAGAAGGGGCTGATTTACCTGGAGGGAAGCAGAATTCTCTTCAGGAGCAACAGAAAAGCTTGGTCCCTCCTCCCTCATCTACATTCTCCTTTTCTTTACTCTTCTCTCCAACAGCCCCTGTCCTGGAACCGTTGGGGGCAGAGACCCCCAGATTCATTCTTCTGGTTGGCCAAGTGTGCCAAACCCTGCTATGACAGCCAGCTGTGTTAGGAAGCAAGCTCTCTGCTGAGCAGCCTTTCCTCGTAGCCTGAGTGAGGAAAAGCCACCCAGTGGGCATGCAGGACAGAAGCCGACATGAAGGTGGGCTCTTACTTGTTCCCTGCCCCCCTCCCTCAGGCTCTCTGCCCCTAGCATAGCCCTCTTTTATGCTGTGCCCACAGGCTGGTCCGTGTCCATGGACACCTCTGAGCCCATCAGCTGCCCCCGTAATGAACAATGACAGCTCATCACACTACTGGCTTGCTTCTCTGGCAGGAAGGTTAAGGGCTGGTGAGGCTCATTAGCATCTGCCTGGAAGAGGACCAGGCAGTGTGGCTCTTCCTCCTCTCCCAAGCTGCCCCCTCCTTCCCAGGCCCTGTTTCTAGCAGGCTCTCAGCTGTGTGTCATGAGCCTTTGTGAAGAAGGTCAGAGTAATTTGTTGTTTGATAGGAGTAACGGGAGGGAGCACGTGCATGATTTGCTTTTGAAAATGTACAACAAATTGAGGCAGGCATTTCCGCTCCCTAGAATTCCAAGAGGCTTTCTTGAGTAGGAGAGGACAAGGTGGACCCACCAAGAGCAGGGCTAACAGCCGTGAGCTTGTCTCCGGGAGCCTGAGTGGGGATATCACCCGTAACATTGCTGGGGAAGGAAGACTGAGACCAGGACTGCTGACTGTTGGCTGGGACAAGCAGAGATGAAGGTGGAATGCCATACATCGTCTTAAGGAGCCCAGGATAAGAATATCCAACCAAGGAGAGCCTCTAAACCGGCATGTCTGGGATGCGAATGCCATATAAATCACTGAAGGATCTCGTTAAAATGCAGACTTTGATTTGGTGGAGCAGGGGTAGCTGGGAACTTCCAGACACAGGTGTGAAACATGGGAAAATGTGCTGAACCGTCTAGGCTAAGCCCACCCGATGACTTCTGTAAGTAGAGCCTGGGGTGGGGGGAGTACTCTCCTGTGGCCTCTCTTCCTGGGGCTACTCCAAGTCCCCTGAACCCTGGTCCTTGAGGAGAAAGGCCATTCTGGACTCCAGAGACTAGTTGTGCATGCATGAATCATGCACACTAGCTTGGAATGACTGGCCCTATTCACGAAACGTAATTACATCCCACTTCTCCGGATTTAATTGAAATCACAGATGGATCAAAATGTGAAGCTGGAGGGGACTGCAGAAAATCTGTATTTCGGTTCCCTTATTTTAAAATGATGAAACTTGGGCTCAGAGGCCGACATTACTGGCCGGGCCCCTAACACAGGGCCGAGGCCATCAGTTTCGGTTGACCCAATGGATGGAACGCCCAGTGCCTTACCTTATAAAGTCCATCAACACAAGGGGCCTCAGTGGATGCTTTTCAACTCTCTGCATTAGGAGTTGCAACCCCACGTCTCCAGGGGCCAAGGACCTAAGGTGGCTGAGAGGACTGAGCTGGTGTGGGCTTCAGGAAGATAGATGTCACTTGATTTTTCCCAAGAAGCAGAAACTTAAGAGTTTGGGGCAAAAATTTGATTATTAAATATTGGCAGCTAATTCGAATTTGAAATAGAGTACTACATAGCCAGAATACCTGGGTGGCACAGTCAGTTCAGCATCTGACTCTTGGTTTTGGCTCAGGTTGTGATCTCAGGGTCGTGAGATTGAGCCCTGTGTCGGGCTCCGTGCTGAGCGTGGAGTCTGCTTGAGATTTTCTCTCCCTATCTCCTTCTGCTCCCCCAAACCTGCACTCACTCCTCACTCACTCTCTTTCTCTCTCTCAAATAAATAAATAAAATCTAAAAAAAAAAGCCTAAATAAGACAAGTTGACAAAGCAGATACACCTGCTTATTCTCAGCCTCTGATCTCCATGGATGTTAGGGATTGAAATGTGATTTTCGCTCACATGTCTGTTTGGATGTCACAACACAGAACCAAGGCTCAGGAACTACTTTCCCTCCTAGCTTAATCAGCAAGAGAGTGTCTTTCTTAAATACAGAAGGGAAGTTTGCTGACAGCCAGGATGGAGGCTATGGAGAGAGAGACCATAGTAGTCTCTCTCTGCGTAACCAGAATAAGGTGTTTGAGGGATTTAACTCAGCTTGGAACATGCTTAGAAATCATCTTAAGGGTGGGTGCCTGGTACCCTAAGGCGGATGACTGGGGATTTTTCTAAGCTCAACTGCTCACTTAATGAGCAGCCCATAAACGGGTTCCCTCACCTACCTACACACTATGCTGCGGGAATGTTGGAGGAGGTACAGACTGCAGAGTGCCTGTCTGTCCAATGGAAACATTCTGTAAATGTTTAATCAACATACATACAGGAAATGTGCACACTATCCAAGTACAGGAAAGGGCACAGAAGAATACCATACACTGTGGTAGCTATACTTGTGGTGAGCATACGACAATGTGTCAAATTGTCAGATCAGTATCCTGTACCTGAAACTAATGTAACACTGTGTGTCAACTATTCTTCCATGAAAGAAATTACTATACAATGAATTTTCACAAATGGAACATACTTGAATAATCAGTACTCAAATCAAGAAAGAATATGACCCACCCCCCAAGAAACCCCTTAAGCCCTGTTTGCCACCCCCAATCCCACCAGGATGACAACACTCCTGTCTTCTCACACAAAGATCATCTTTCTTTGTAGACATATTGCATCTGGCTTCTTTTGCTCTACGTTGTTTGTAAGATTGTACCTGGGTTGCCATGGTGTACCATTGCTATAAAGTACTCCATTGTGTGTCTCTAACACTATTTATCCATTCCACTAGTGACACGCATTTGAGTGGTTTCCATTTTGGGGGTTATTACAAATGGCACTGCTATAAGATTTCCAGTTCATTTCTTTGGATGAACACATGTGCGTATTTCTTCTGGATATATACCTAGGACTGGAATTGCTGGACCATAGGTTACACATATATTAGGCTCTAGTAAATGCTGCCAGAACTTAATCAAAATGATTGTATCAGTGTACATTCCTGCCAGCAGTGCATGAGTGTTGATTGTTTCCTATCTCTGCCAACACTTGGTTGTTGAAAGAGAAAAGCTCAGTTTTCTTTTTCATTTGGTATAGGTATATTCTATCACACCCTTATATTTTCATTTGTGTTTTCCTGATAACTAAGAAAGTGGAATATATATATATATAGTATATCAAATGCCAATTTGGACATTCTTTTCTATGAAAATTCTGTTCAAATCTTTTACCCATTCAAAAGGAAATGTTATCTTTTCACTCTCTTAATGGGGTCTTTTGATAAATAGAAGTTCTTAACTTTAACATTCACCCATTTATCATTCCTTTTTGTCTTTATGGTTGGCTCTTTCGTGTCCTGTTTAAGAACTCTTTGTCTATTCAAGGTCACCGAGATATTTCCTTGAAAAGCTTTAATAAGTTTTACCTTCCACATTTCAAATGGAGATTGGAGGAAGCTTCTCTCTGTCTCCTCGAGATAATTTATCCCAGATACAGTGGGCCCCGTGGCATGGCTGGGCAGCTCTACCACACACGGGCAGGAGCAAGGATCTGAACCTGGACCCAGAGCAGGGACCTGAGCCCCGACCACCAGACTTTCCAATCACCAGTTACTTGATAGTAGGCAGCTGCTCGACCTCTCTGTGCCTCAGTTCTTCAGGGGTAATAATCCTACCTTCCTCATGGTTTTCTGGCAAGGACTACTTAGTTAATTACTGAGAACAGTCTCTGACACAAACATTCGCTAAGGGTTGGTGATCATTACTGGTCTCAACTGAACGAGCTAAGGGGGAAAGAGGGACGAGGAGGGGCAGGAGTGGGCCATCAGTGTGTCCCAAATCCTAGAAAGCGTGGAGGGTAAGAGACTGAGAACCACTCGACTGTACCCATCGTTGACATAGGCGCATGGGTCACAGACTGTCAGAGCCTAAAAGCCAGAAGGTTCCAAGAAGTTCACTCTGAGAATTCGGGGCAAAAAAGCCCAAATGACCAGGAAACCATTTGGTCAGATTTATCCCCTCCCATCGAGGTGGTAATGACAGGCCACAACCCCACTATTTATTTGAAGCAGGAACTTATTATATATATACACTTTTAAAGATTTTATTTATTTATTCGACAGGCAGAGATCACAAGTAGGCAGAGAGGCAGGGGGGGGGGGAAGCAGGCTCCCTGCTGAGAAGAGAGCCCAATGTGGGGCTCAATCCCAGGACACTGAGATCATGCCCTGAGCCAAAACCAAGGGTTAGCTGCTTAACAGACTGAGCCACCCAGGCTCCCCTAAGCAGAAAATTATTAAACAGTGACTCAGAAGAGCGGCTGTTGCTTGGGGAGGAATCAGCTCTGCAGACAATCCCAGCTTCCAAGAGGTAAGAGCCTCATTGGAGGGCTGAGACGGTTTTCCCAGAGAGGTCCTGTGGGAGAGTAGGTGCTGGACTCTGGGCCCATGAAGCTGAGACTCAAGGACAGGATCACTTGGTGGGTCAAAGAATCCCTTTGATTAATCTTCAGATAAATGTCCAGAATTATATAAAATAACACCACACCCCTTCGTCCAGAACAGGAGTCAGCAGACTTCAGCTGTAAAAATCCAGACAGCAAACATGTTATGGGCCCCCGTGGTCTCTGTTGGAGCTTCTTAGCGCTGCCATTATATCCTGGAAGCCACAGACACCACGGAAACAAGTGAGCATCGCTGTGTCCTATGTTTATTTCTGGACACTAAAATGTGAATGTCAGGGGCACCTGGGTGGCTCAGTGGGTTAAAGCTTCTGCCTTCGGCTCAGGTCATGATCCCAGGGTCCTGGGATCGAGCCCCACGTTGGGCTCTCTGCTCAGTGGGGAGCCTGCTTCCTCCTCTCTCTCTGCCTGCCTCTCTGCCTACTTGTGATCTCTGTCTGTCAAATAAAAAAATAAAATCTTTTAAAAAATGTGAATGTCATAGAATATTCATACTGGAACATAGCTAGATTTATATATTCAGATTTTTTTCCCCAACCTCTTAAATATCCAAAAACCATTCTGAGTTTTGGGGCCTTGCACAAATGGGCTGCTGACCAGACTGGCCCATGGGACATCGTCCCAGTCAGTCCTAATCGGTGGGTTTCCAAGCGTGGTCCCTGGACAAGCAGCATCAGCATCACCTAGGAACCTGTCAGAAATGGGATCTCTCAGGCCCAACCCACATTTACTGCCTCGGAAACTGGGGGCAGCCCTGATGTTGATTCAGATACACAGTCAGGTTTGAGATTCTCTGGTTTACAACACGAATTCTTCTGTGCCCTTATGCCAAGCTGATTTTCCCACCTTGTGTCTGTATCTCTTTTTGCATTAGACAAGCCCGCTGACCTGACATCTGAAACCCCCTCTGGGAAGTCCTTCCCCATAGCTGCTTATTGAGGCAAATGGCTCCAGAATGTTCCTAACAAGGGTCCACATTCTGGGCCACATGGTTCTCACTTGCTTACTATCACACACATGATCAAAATCTGGTTGGTGAGAGGTATCGACCATCAAAGCTAATTGGATTCATCTTCGTGAGCATTTTAATGGCTATGTAGGTTGTTATGGAGAGCTGAAGTGAAAACCCAAAATGCAGAGATGGAAGACAATACAGAGCTTTCATGGGCAGAAGGTGTGAGGGCAGGAGCTGTGAGGAAGAAGAGGTGTGAGGAGAGGCAACCTGCCTCATCGTTCCAGAACTCATCGTTCCAGAAAAGGGTCTACAAGAGAGAGGGGAGCTGAGTTCCATTAACAGCTAAGCCCTGGGTGACCCCAGAAAACGTCACCATGAAAGGGGCAACAGAGAAACCTGGTCACTAAGCTGCCTTGTACCCTGAAACATGAGTCTGCCTCCGAGCCTGGGGACTCCTAGGTCCCTGTAAGATTTCTGGTCCCATGTGAGTCCTGCCAGCAAACAGGGATGGAGCGTCTGTTCCTTTGCACCAAAGGAGAACACTTGGGCCCCACTAGCATGCTGAGTGCTTTCCTTAACACGTCATGCACATAGATCTTCCTTCTATCTCACTGCCTTCTTGTATCTAGATCTTACTCTCCAAGACCTCACGTCAAGGCAGTTGTCCCAACAAAGTCCCTCTTGATTCTCCTGGTCTTCCTCCTTGCCTGGTAGGTCTACCTTTCCCTCAGAGGCACCGCTCAGTTTCCGGAAGCCCTCTGCATCTCCTTCCACCATTTTTAAAGGTAGCCACTGCAGGTCTTCTCGGGTTACTTGAACAGTTGGGAATCTTTGTGTCCTTGACTTTCCCAGCACATGGTCAAAGTATAATCAAAGTTAGGAGAGATCAGAGAAGTTCCAGTCATCTCATTCTGGATGACCTCTCCACCCTCACCAGCCACAGTCACTGGACAGACCAGAAGAACAGAGTCCAGCGGGGAGACAGGATTTGACAACCTCCATTGCACAGTGCTCTGGGACAGGAAGGACCCAACGTCCCCAGTGGGTCCCCTTTCCAAGCCCTTTCTCCTTCACACTTCTAAATCCGTTCTCCACACTTCAGCTCAGGGGAACCTGAGATCATTTCAAGGGCTTTCAATGACCATTTGCAATTAACTGTATGGGAAATATCTTCAGTCAATTAGTGTTGGCATGTTTCCAGGGCTGTCACCAACCTGCTCTAGAGCAATCAAACTTAATTATCTTGTTGTCTTTGCTTTTTTTTTTTAAATGTTAATCTCATTTGTGAGGGTTTCTGTAAACAATTAGGTAAGCAGAGACTTAATTTGAATGAAGCGAATCAGATGAAGCAACTGTTTTTTTTTTTTCTTCTTTCCTTCTTTCTTCTTCTTCTTTTTTTTTTTTTTTTTAACAAATAACTCCAAGGCTTTAAAAATATCAGCTGAGTCCCATAGTTAGTATCAGGGACTGTGACTCCTTCTAAAATCTCTAGAATCATGTTCCCAGGAAGCAGACACTTGAATAGCCCTGGAAGGAAACTCACAGAAGAGGAGCTGAGGGAGGGGGGCAGCTGGGGTTCCATATCTTCAGACACACCAATAAACTCATGGAATTAAGCTAAACAGCTGTTTACTAGCAATAAAACCAAAATGCAAGCACAGCACTGCACGGAGTAGTCCCATCGAAGGTTAGTAGGTGCTCAGAGAGGATGTTCTTGCTTCCACCGGCATCCATTCTCCCTCCAGAAATGGGCATCCTTGCCATTTGAGGGAAGCTGAGCCCACCACACCCAGCTCCACACAGAGGTGGGTGGCCAGCTGTCCTACAACATCAGGTCACAGCGGCTGGCTTGTGTTGGACCTGTGACTGAGACCAGGCTAAACGAGAGGCAGTTCCTGGAGGTTTTCTGAAACCACGGGTAAGAGCATCTCTCTTTCTGCTGGTGGAGGTAGGCTATAAGGATGTCCTATCAGTGGCTCTGCTGTCACTTTGTTAGAAGAGTGATTTTTATGAGAATGAAGGGAAAAGGAAGGAAAGCAGAGGAGAGAGAGAGAGAGAGATTCGTGACGCCAGCAGTTGAGTTCATGCCCTGATCAAACTCCATCCTTGACTTCTCAGTTATGTGGCCAATAATTCACTTTGTTTGTCCTCCTTAATCCAGTTGAAATTGTGTGTGTCACTTACAACTCAAAGAAGCTTCCTGGATATGGTATTAAGGAAAATCTTTTCAAGGTGAAAAATTATGACTGATTTATTTCTTGTCAACCTCACACAAGCAGTTAAAGTCCCATGTCACTCGAAGCTCCCTCAAGAGCTTGAGTGGTAAATCAGGGGAGGATGAGTCTTTTGAAAAGAACAACTTGCATTTGACCTCTGTTCCCTCCTGGCCCCGGGACACTGGTAGCCTTGCTCTTCAGAGTCTTCAAGGATGACCCATGTGCTGCTTACGTCTCAGTGCTTCTCTGCTATTAAGTCCAAGGATGATTTGACCTTGGCTGCCTGGAGTCCACAGAGTCCCCCTCCCACTGCAAAGGGCACAGGGACAGGATCCCCAGATCTTGCCCCTATTCTGCCGATGACTGGCTAGGTGAGCTTGGGAAGGCACACTGCTACCTTCTATCCCTCCCCTGACCACTACCACCACCACCAGTCTCCTCTGAGCCCTCACCTACCCTGGCCTGTTGCAGCCTCCTCTCCCAAGAGTCCTATACTCCTGACTCAAAGCAGCTGTCCAACAACCCTTCCTACTGCGGCCTGCGTTCTGCAGAGCTCTCTGTTCTTGCCTCCCAAAGCCAGCCTCAGAACTCCACACTCCACTGTGCCTGTTTCCCTGTGGTATTTGCACTCCAGCTTTTCCTCCATCCTTGGCATCACCCAGAAAGAAAGAATTCCATACACAGCGTTTGCTGGGATGAAGGTTCTGGTTCCCAGGAGGCTCTGAGAGATAGAGGAGGGAGACCTCGGAATGGGGGTAGGGCTGCAGTTGGCTTGTGCTTCCAGGCTCTGGGAAGGAAATTGTGCTGGGGAGGGACCGGCTAGAAGACTTTGTACCTGTCACCACTGACAGCCATCACGAGGCTGGAGAGTGAGTAAGACAAGAAAGCCTCAGTGTGAATTTGAAGAAAAACAAGAGAACAGGGAGCTAGTTGCTGGGGGTCACCCCTCTGGGCTGATGCAGCCTGGCCTTTCAGAGGGGAGAACTGAACTTTAAACCTTCTCATGTGTCCCCCACGGGGGAGGAAGATGTGCCCTTAGGGGGCGGGATGCTGGAGCATCTGTCAGCCCCACTTTACTTGGTGCAGCTGGCCAGCTTGGCTCTGGGCCTCGTTCTGAGCATCTCCTGGGTCCTGTCCAGCTTACGAGGGGATCGATAAACATTTAAATGTCATGCTTCCAGGAGCCATCCATCATAGTAAATGTTGTTCAATAAATGTCACTAGAGGGTAACAAAATCTCTCTTGCGGAACACACCCTGGCCACCGTTTCCTCTCTTGACCCTTCCATTGGGATCATCATGGGGCCTCTCCTGGCTTCAAATAGTTAAGGGTGAGGGGCTGTTTCTGAGCTCAAAGCAAAGGGTGGTCTTTGCTGGAGCTGGCCTCCTTATCACATAGACAATGTGGCCATCCTTAATGCAATTTGCCAATCATTTCTGGTTCTCTTCATTTCTGGAACAGGACAGGATTGTACATCCTGTCCCCCCCTGTGGCTGGATGCGTCTACATGACTAGTTCTGACCAATGCACTGTGAACAGAAGTGACACATTGTCGCTTTCAGACTGGAGTTTTTCTTTGCTGATATGAGATCCTCTCCAGATCACCTTTCTTTCTGATACGGTAACCTAAAACCTTCGATATAGTGGTTCCTCCATCAGTCTGTGTTCCTATGTGGCTCCAAGGAGCTGAGCCCTCTGTCACTGTGGACATGCAGCATGAGCAAGAAATATACTTTTATCATTTGAACTTAATGAGATTTAGGGAGTCTTTTGTTACTGCAGCATAACTTAACCTCTCTGATTAATACAGGTTCCAAATTCCTGATATACTCCAGAGAAAGGAGCAGATATCAACCTGATCCTTCCTATTGTCTATCCTGGGGCATCTCTCCACTACTCTTTTAATCTGAGAGTGGCTGTTTTCGCAACACTGGAGAGAGTCTGGTAGATTGCCAAGAGAGTCCTCACACACAGAGAAAGGAGGCATCTTCCTGAGTCAATCACTGTTCTCTTCCCAAGCAGAGCACGCTGGGGAAATATCTGCTCTTGGGGTAGAAAGTGCAGAAAAAGTTGTTCATGTTGTCTGGGACCCAAGTGGAGGTATGACTGCTGTTTCATTTGCTTATCCTGGAAATGTGTCTAGAAAAGGTGTCAGGCTTGAGAAAGTGACATGTGGTGGGGCTGTGCCTATAGCATTGGCCCAGAGAGTTTGAATGAAGACACAAGGTCTTCCAGAGTTCCTCCAGAGGGCAGCCACATTTCCAGCAGGGCTGCAGGCCAGACCTTCTAGAGTTCAGTGGGAAAACTTGAGGGAGAAGACAGGGAAGGATGGATTCTCCTATTATCCAGGAGGAGAGTGGCACCAGTTGCCATTCTCATCTGCTTGTTGTTCAGGAGCACTATCTTTGTTTAGACACTTTCTGAGTCACATCCTCACCTCTACCTGTCTGCGTCTGCTCACCTGCACAGCTCTCAATCAATATGGCCAAAGGGATAGCTCCTGGATTGGCGAGTTGGCATGGGAAATATATTTCTGTTGTAAGCGAGACTTGTTCTGAGTACTCTGAAGTGTTCTCTCTCTCTCCTTTCACCTACCTCCCACAAGCAGGGGCTCCATCCATAGGTCATCACTAACTGCGTTACTCATCCAACAGCTGGAGTTCTGGGTTTGCTTACTCCCCTAAATTCAGGGCCACTTGGGATTTTCTTCTTCTTCTTCTTCTTCTTCTTCTTCTTCTTCTTCTTCTTCTTCTTCTTCTTCCTCTTCCTCTTCTCCTTCTCCTCCTCCTCCTCCTCCTCCTCCTCCTTCTTCTTCTCCTCTTCCTCCTCCTTCTCTTTCTTCCTCTTCTTCTCCTTCGTCCCCTTCCTCTCCTCTTCTTCTCCTGGGAGATTGAGAATGAGCAGGGGGTGGGGGCAGAGGGAGAGGGAGAAAGAGAGAATTTCAAGCAGACTCCATGCCCAGAGTCCAACATGAAGCTTGATCTCATGACCCTGAGATCAAGACTTGAGCCAAAATCAGGAGCACAATACTTAATGGACTGAGTCACCCAGGCACCCCACCCACTTGGGATTCTGCACAGGCTCTGCAAAGTTCACTCTCGCATTCTAGCAGTGTTGTCTTTTATTCTTTTCATGACAACATCCTTCAAAAAATGAAAAATGAATTTCCATATGTCCATACAGCATTTGCACTTCCTTTCCCACCACCAGGAAAACCAAAACCATTTACACAAACATTTGGTGAAGGACATCACAACTTTTTGTAAACATAATACAGTCACATTTTCATTCTTTCTCATCTCTTCTTTCTCTTTCTGCTTTTCCATGATGCATCCAACACTTTTAGAATGTCCTTTCCTGGTTATATTATGTACTTTCCCACTTCAAGGTTTCTGCAGACTCAGGAAGTTCAATACCTCTACTCTCTGTTTTTGTTTTACCCTCCTTCCTCTCAACAAGACACCATAAATCCCCCCCTTTTTTTAAATTGCCACTTGCTTTCCCCAACTCCAGTCTGCTTCCCCCCAACATTCCTCAACCTGTTCCAAAACTCACATAACACTTTCAGATGGCGAGTGTTTCCCTGTGTACACTCTTTGTACCCCACAGGTGTTTCTTTCCTTAACTTTCTTAAAATAGAACCAGGAATCCATTCATTCAACTATTCAACACATGTTTATTGAGCACCTACTACAAGCTAGACTCTGTACCAGGCACTGGGATTCAGCAGCATATGAGGTAGGCATGCTCCCTGACTTCCTGAACTTATATTTTCTTAGAAGAAACTAACAAAGATGTAAATAATTGAAAGTCATTATGTCAGAGAGTGATACATGCTCTGAAGGAAAATACAGCATGACAGGAGATAGGTGTTTTTTAAAAAAAATTATTAAGGAGGTTTCTTTGAGGAAGTGAAGGTAAAGCAGACACCTGAATAAAGTGGTAGCTATACCCTACAGGACGAAGCAGCACCACATGTGTAAATCTTAAGGTTGTAGGGTATTTGGTGTGTTCATGGCACACCAAAGAAGCCAGTGTGGCTGAGCCAGGTGAGTGATGGTGATAGAGGTCAGAGGTGAGGATGGAGAGGTGAGTTGAGGGCCTCCTAGGTCATGGTCAGACTTTGAAATTGGTCTGAATAGGATGAGACCCACTGGAGAGTGAAGAGCAAGGAGTGATGTACTCTGTTTCATGTTTTAGATGGATCACTCTGACTTTTAGGTGAAGAACAGAGAACATACAGTAACAGAAACAGAGAGTCCATTTAGGAAACCACAGCAGAAGTCCTAGAAAGATAATGGTGGGTATCTGCAGAGAAGTGACTGCATTCAAAATATACCCGGAAGGTGGAGCTGATAGTAATGGCTCCTAGACTATACTAGAGAACAAGGATGATTTTGTTGTTGGTAAAAGTGAGTAAATGGTGTTGTCATGAACTGAGGTTGGGAGACCAGTGGAGGAACAATGGGTGGGGGAAGGCAGGACATCAAGCATTCAGGTTTAAACATTAGGCTGAATATAAAAATGGAGATGTGGGAAGAAAGCAGCTGGATAACTTAAGGGAGATGTTGAGCCTGAAGATGTGGTCCAGGGAAGCATCAGGGTATAAGTTATGTATAAGGTCACAGGACAGGCTGGGATCACCAGGGAATGAATGAGGAGGGAGAAGAAGAGCAGTCCAGGGACTTAGCCTTAGGAAACTTCAAATTATAAAGGTTAAGAAGAAGCATGGGGATGAGCAGAGAACATTTAGAAATAACAGCCAGTGACATGAGAGGAGAATCAGCAGAGTAATGGCTCCCAGAAGCCAAGTGAGGGTAGTATTTCAGGAAGGAGGGCATGATTAATGGGGTCAACCCCTCTGCACCTTATAACACCACACAACTTCTCATTTGCATCCTCAAGTTAGGGGAGAGCTTCCCAGAGGTTTTGAGCTGGCCCACAACCTAAACTGTGACTCAGCAGAATGAGGGTCTCTCTGTGGTTAGCTAGAGGTTCCAAGGAATTTCCTGAAAGAAGATTCCCATTCCCTTATCTTTAATTAATGACAGGAGTTGGGAGATGCCATTCAAGGGCCAGAGAAAGGACAAAACTATGGCTCATGAGTGTTCCGTTCTCCGTCTAACTTGCTGGTTTGCTTACTCTGAACATCTACATGGAAATGGGATCTCATGGAGCAGGACAGAAACCCAGGAAACCTGAGTGCCTCACACTGGATCTACCCCAAGCCTTGCCAATTTTACTTCCTAAGTACCCGGATCACATCTTGCCATCACCACAGCCATCATGGGGATCCAAGCCATCATCACTCATGGCTGGACTCCTACATACTCCTAATTAGTCTTGCCACATCTACTCTAAGCCCTCCAACCTCTTCCTCACAGTACAGGGTCATGTATTCAACCTCCACTTAGAAATGTTCAGTGGCTTTCCACTGTTCTTATGATGAAGCCCAAATGCCAAGAATGCCACTCGTACCACTCTGATCTCAACTAGAGCATCATTCTTTCATGAAGACCTCCTCTGACCCCCTTGTCCGTCATGGAATCCTTTGTTATCTGCTCTCAGAGACTGACATTACTTCCCTTCCTAGCACTAAACATCAACTTGTAATTATAAACTTAACACTGTGATGACTTATGATCTTTCCTCAACACTGGACATTAAGCCCCATGACCCATCTGTTTTTTGCTTTCCACTTTGTCCCCAGCCCCATCTCAGTGGCTGTCACATGAAAGAATGAATGACAGTGTGAAGGGAGTTGTCAAGAACACAGGTGGGTCTATTCAGAGAGGAAACATGGTAGAAGTAGTTGTCACTTGGGAGGTCACTGTTGTTGGGGACCCAAGCCCAATTGTCATGGACACCAGTTAGTTTTACTGTCCTCCCAAAGTGCTTCTGCAGGTCCTGGCTAGACTCCAAGTCTAGTGACTCCAAGTGACTTCATCTGCAGGTGCTATTTCTGTGGACTTAGCCTTACTGTCTCTGTTTTCCCCATCTCTATTTTTCCCTCTCCCCCTTTCTGGATGGTTTCTCCATTCTCCTCACCTCCAGAAATTCTACATTCTTCCATTCTATATGGAGTACCTTTCCCTTTCCTTTGCCACCCCAACGCCACCCAACTGTCCAACTAGAGGAAGGTGTAGACTTCTATTCCCAAACTGGCATGCAGAAACCCACTGAGGGCCTGAGGAAAAAGCTCTTACCCTTCATATGATATGAACTCCTTGAAGAACATTAAGGATTACAAAGGGGGAAAGATCCCAGCCCTTTACTTAGAAGAACCAGCAACACCATCAGGTTGATAGAGTTTACAAGGCTTTTATAAAAACTGTGCAAGAGCTAGTTCCTAACCTTTCCCGCAATATCACCCACTAAAGTTCAAGATATATCTATACATAAAAGGGACTCTAATATTCATGGAAGCTTTGGAATTCATGGCTCAGGTTGTCAGTTTAAGGAGATTTTTCTTTTACTAAATTGTTGGTATTTGCTTCTGCTCTATTTGCCTTATTTTTCCCATCAAATACACCATTAGTCCATCGTTTGGATCTCTCCTTTTTGTTTTCTGTTTTCAGCATTGTCCCTTTCATAATTTTATTTTATTTTTCCCTTTCCTCTTGATTTTGGGTGAATTCCTCAAAATTGTCTTCCACATTGCGGATGTGATTTTCTTTTGCTCTGTTGATTCTTTTACTTTTCTCATGCATTTAAAAAATTTATTTTCACACATTTAACAGTAACAATCTCTGCTTATCTCATCTAGTTCCCTTTTTATAATTCCTTCTTAGCAGCTGCCTTTTGATCTCGCTCTGTTGTCTTTTGTTTTAATATTGTTGACAATACAAGACAAATGTCTAAAATTTATGCAGTAAATCCTTAAAAAGAATGTCCTCCTTTTGCTTCGTAAGTATTATACTATCCATCTGTGTTTAGGATCTTTTCATAGGTCCCCTATTATCTTGTTTCTATTTTTTCATCTTTGAACAATAAAGCTTCTCTCTGTGTCTGGAATTTGCTCACCAAACTGGATGAGTAGATTCTTCTGAAATCATCTCATTGAGGTCTTAAGCTTGAGAGTGACCTGAGGACTTGAGAGAGACCTACAGCCACAGATAAGATCAGGTCAACTGCGTGATGGAGCAATGTCTTTTATAGGTAAAGCCACTGAGTCGGGTACCTGGTTGGCAAATGGTCTCGTTCCCAGCGCAACACGCCTGGTTGAACCATTGTTGTGTGGGATAGTGGGGCATTTGCAGCAGTGTCCAGCCCACTGTTTGGTGTAGCTGCCATGACCTGGTGTATCAACATGGTTGTCCTTCAAATTCCCCATTGATCTTCCTGCACTGTTACCCTCCACATCAAGAGGAGACTTCCCACCCCACATAATTGCCACCAACCGTCTCATACCTGACACACAGAACTCCCTAGTTTTGGTCAAGTTTTCATTTGTGAAGTGTTAATCCACACATATACAGAACTCACACATAACCCTTCGTGTGTTAACTCTTCTCTATGCCTGGAACATATCAGTGCATCTTCTTTATCCTTCCATTTTATTTTATTTTATTTATTTTTTGTAAAGATTTTATTTATTTGAGAGAGAGAGAGAGAGAGAGAGAGCTTAAACCAGGGAAGGGGCAGAGAGAGAAGAAGACTCTTCACTGAGCAGGGAGCCTGATGCAGGGCTTGATTCCAGGATCCTGAGATCATGACCTGAGCCAAAGGCGGACGCTTCATGGACTGAGGCCCCCAGGTGCCTTTTACTTTCACTTTCAACTCCTCCTTGAATACCTAGCCCACTGGTCCTCTTTTGTGCCAGGCACTTCAGGGTTTCTCCAGCTACGGTTTTGTCTCCGATTGTGCCTTCAAAATATCTCTACGTCGGCAATTGGTAAGTTGTGTTCTAATTGCTTATTCTTTCATTTCCCCAGTTAGCCTATGAGCTCCAATTTGTCAAGGATGTGTTTAATATATTCCTATTATCCTGTCTACATCCTTGGCATTGAAGAGACAGTTCAGTAAACACTTGTAAATGAACTAATTGAGGCAGGAGGCATACACACCCAACCCCTTCCCCCCAACACCCCCAGCATTTTCAATCTTAAGGTACTTTCTTTGTCTTCGGGTTGATAAAGAGCATGGTGGCAGCTTGGATGATCAGTTTTGACAGCATATGGGAACTGTAATTCTTGTACGCATGCTTTTCTGCGCTGTGTATCTTGTCTGCAATGGGTCCCTCTGGTTTGTAAAACCACACAGAGCAGCCACAGCTCTGATCACACTGTCTCCCTCTCCTTACGGGTACATGGGTGTTTGCAAGCATTCCCTCCCGTCCCCAACCCTGCAAAAAACAAGGCCTGTTCTCTGTTAATTAGAAGAGGGATTTAGCCTGAAGAAGAAGGCAACACACTTTCTCCTGTGCTTGTTGCTATAAATCACACTATAGAGTGAGGTGCCTGTCTTTCTCTCCTGACAGAGATGGAGAATTGAATATGCCAGGCCCTCTATGCAAGGTACAATTTATTTTCAATATTTCAACCAAATGTCAAGAGACAGGAGAATTTCTTTCCTTTAAGAAAAATCCTGTCTCGTCCTCTCTTGGAGGAAAGATCAAGATGAGGCCGGGTGCTAATTATATCCCGTTTTCCCCTAGAACTGAGTGGTACAGTCAGGAGCTATCCTGACTGTACATTTATCTTTACATGCAGAAAGTGCCTCCAATAAAGAAGTGGCTTTTTTTCTGTGTCCTTTTCCTTCCTTTCTTTCTTTTTCATTCATGGCTTTTATTGAGGTGTGATAGTTATTTTACAAACTGAACTTATTTTAAGTGTACAATGTGACAAATTCAGCATGTGGTTAGACCATGAAACCAAGAGCATGATCCAAATAATGTTCATAGACATGTACAACCTTGTGGGTTTATATTCCTACAAGACCAAAGGGTCTTCATTCCTAAGACCTAATGACTTTTGTCAGTTTTTACCTGTTGCAGACGTAGTGGGTTTTGTTGTTGTTTTTTGTATGTTGTTGTTGTTGTTTTGTTTTGGGAGAGTTTTTTGGTCACTGGACCCTTTTTAGCTCTTCTGCTGGGCCTTGAAACAGATGCTGGTTAGTCTGTGGCCACTGGTATTGAATGTCTGTTGTGAGGGGGGGACCTCAGCCATTGTGGTCCTGCACAACTTTTCATGGGATCATAGTTCTCTGAGTCACAGGACTCCTGGGGTCCCCTCTCTGCATTCTACCATGGCTCCAACCAAATGAACACAGGTTAGTATTTCCACCCCCTCTTCTCTCTCACTGCATCATGACCTTGGCTTCATGCAGATGCTGAATTCTGCCTTCTTCTTAACCCTGGTTCCTTCACTAACAGGCCAGTGGTAACTGTAGGGTGTCAAGTTTCAGTTCGCATGCTAACAAGCTTCTAGAGGTGGTCTTGTTTTAATATAAGTTTTTTTCTTCCAGTGAGGTGGAAAGCACTGTATGCTTGGAAAGCAAGGGAAAAGCATGGGAGTTTGCAAGATAATTACACCATCATATAGGTTTAATCTGAGTGCAGAATTGAAAGCATCCTAACTTAGACTAAGAGTTGTGGCTCAGATTTTCCACCTCACAAGGGATAATTCATTTCCATTTTCCCACACAGAACGCTGGAAGTGAAGTATGAAACATAGGGTCTCTAAATTATCTTGTGATAATTTGTTTGATGAATAGGGCAGAATCATTTCTCCATGGGACTATTAAGGTGGTTTTACAACTAATTTTGAAATTAAAAAAAAAAAAAAAGGAAAGAAATAAGTAACTCATCCATGGGGGCTTGGAAATCTTTTTTTTTTTCCCCCCATGGGTAAATTCTTACAGGTGTGAAAATTGTAATGTGATTTGCTGTGTTTTGTTTCTGTGGCATATTCACTACCAGGTCTGGCAAGGGCCAAAGGAAGTGAAAGGGTCTAACAAAGCTTGGGGAGAATTTGGTGTATTTCAAGATGAGGGTGGTTGGAGAAAGAGAGAGAGGAAAAAGAGAGAGGAGGAGGGGGAAAAGAGAGAGGAGAAGAGAGTGGAGAGCAGATTCTGGGATAGCAGATTATAGGAAGTAGAAAAGGACTGGGATGGAGATTCAGAAAAGATATGGGAAAGCTCTAATTCCGGTTGACAAAGATGAAGATCAATGAAAACAGACATGGTTGTGTGTTTTTGTCTCCATTCTTGCATGATAAACTATCCAAAATGTAGTGGTCCAAAACAACTTGTATTATACTCACAGATTCGACGGGTCCAGTCCTGCACAGGAATGGCTTGTCTTTGTTCTGAGATGTCTAGGGACTTTGCTGGGAAGACTCAGTTGCTGAAGGCTGGAAGCATCTGGAACAGCCTTCACTTACAAGCCTGGCAGTTGATGCTGGCTACAGACTAGGATCTCAGCTGGGAGACCACCACTGGATTTCCTGTGTGTACTTTGCGCATAGTGCGGACTTCCTTACAATATGGCAGCTTCAGGGCTTGTTGTGTGGGACTCACGGTTTCCAGCATGGATGTTCCAGCAAACAAGGTAGTTGTATTGATCTTGATAACACAGCTTTGGAGGACCCAGAACAGCTCTCCTGCTGTACTCTTTTGGCTAAAACTGTCATGTACATCTCAAAAGTCAAGGGGTGGGGGGGTAGAAGTGTCAAAGAATCTGGGGCATGTCTTTTGAACCATCACAATTTTGTTGTCTACATCACTGACCACCTTGAAGATTCCTCCAAGGCTCTTAACATATATTTCTGCTTCCCTCCTGAGCAAATCTCAACATATTTTAATAAGATGGTGCTGAATAAGTAAATGAGAGCACTCACATTACATAGCCTGAATCTTCCAGATAAAGTAATCCTAAGATGTTGGGAGGAATTGAATTTTAAGATGGCAAAGCATATAGAAAAATGGAATATGTTCAGCAAGAGAGAAATAAAAGGTCAAGGACAGTGTAAAACATATTCATAGTTTTCTCCATGATAATGTGAACCCCATAAAGATTGAGGCAGTCTGTCTCTTTCTCATCTTTGTCTAATCCCTCCCTAGTGCTTGACATGGAGAAAGTATTCAGGGGGTATTTTTGAATCCATGAAAAACTTAGCCTTAGTTTGAGTCTATCCCCAAACCCCTAAGATCTCAGGAATAGCTCAGATAAAATCATATAGTCCCAGCTGGGATGACCAATGTGTTTGGGACAATCCATGTGCCTATGTGAGCACATCATAAGAGCCTTTGGATATTGAACCAATGTCCAACTAGGAGACAGGAAGACACAGTTTTTGTGTGATGCTCAGAACTGAGACTGATGGGAGATGGGTGGGTTGGAGGTTCATTTTGGGAAAAGCTATCCAGCCACAGAATGGACTGTGGACTCTCCCCGTCATTTAAGCATGGTAGAAAAATACTTGGTCTGAATGGGATTCAAAAGATTCATAGTATAGAAAAGAGGGCAGTCTGATCCTAACTGAATCAAACCTTAAAATGAACAATGTTTAAAGCAATCTAGACAACTGATCAATTTTCGCTCAATTTTCAACTTCATAGGAAATTTAAAGACCCAAGTCAAGGAATATGAAGTCTCTGTGAAATGTGTTAATGAAAATTACTCTTTATTTTTGCCTTTCCAATGGGTGGTGTCTTGTGAACCTTCTAAGGGTTTAGGGCCAGATTGTAAAAAGCGTGAATTAACAGAAACGTTTACTGTCTCTGCTAGAGGTCATGGGCACAAGTGGGGAGTCTCCTAGCCTGGTGTTTCGTAAAGGATGACCCCTTGATGGGCAGAGTAAGCATCACATGGGGATCTGTTAGAAATGAAGATTCTTGCGCTCCTTCCAAAACACACAAAATCAGAAACTCACAGGGAGGGCCCAGAAAGCTGTGTTTTAGCAGACTGTCTGGGTGATTGTGATGCAGTGGTCTGAAAACCACTGATTTTGAGATGTCTGAGGCTATTCTTGTTCTGAGATACTGTTTCATCAGTACACATGCCACATGACCATAAGCTCCTTAAAGATAGGGGCGGACACCTCCTATTTCTCTTGGTAACTTACCAGGAACTACAGTCCCGACACCGGCTCCTTTAACAAGAGGCCACTAGTGTAATCCCAGGGTCCATCTCCAAAGACTTGGAATCTTATCTTTACATTGCAGAGACAGACATCCCTTCTATTCCCTTCTATTTCCTGACTTTCCTGAGCCTTCCTTGAGGTTCAAGAATTAGTCATATAGGATCTTACTCATTTTCCTGAAGGGAACCTTGAAAATCTGCTGGAGGAACCGTCTTTAGAAAATTCAGGTCCAAGTGAAAAGTTAGTACTCTTCTCATCTTGGGATTGGATTTACATGTGATCAAATTGTTTTCCACTTTTATGTATTTCCTAGAAGGAACACGTTATGAAACTGTAAGTTCTCATTTGATTGTCCCATAACTAGATGGCAAGCGCTAATGACCCACGGGGGTAATTTAGAGACCCTTCCTTTCACAGATGTGCCAACCGAGGCCCAGACAAGCGAAGGGCTTCGCTCAGGGTTGCCCAGCTGTTAATTGTGAATCCAGGATTAGACCCCAGATCTTCTGTCATCCAGATCAGAGCATTTACTTTGACACTGGAAATCCAATAGTGGGAAGAGTAAGATACATCTCCGTTTAAAAATCCTAGACTCCCCGTTGAGGGAAACTGGAAGGGGAGGTGAACCATGAGAGACTATGGACTCTGAAAAACGATCTGAGAATTTTGAAGGGGTGGGGGGTGGGAGGTTGGGGGCACCAGGTGGTGGGTATTGTAGAGGGCACGGATTGCATGGAGCACTGGGTGTGGTGCAAAAATAATGAATACTGTTATGCTGAAAAAAATAAAAAAATTAAAAAAAAAAGACAAAAAAAAAAAATAAAAATCCTAGACTCCCCTTGGCCCCACAGTGGCCACTGCCATTCAACTTAATAGGAAATGTAGGAAGTGGGTCTCTGAGCAGGTGTCAGAAGCCCACAAGCGAAAGAACCACAGGCTGAAGCAGGTCAAAGAAGCAGCTCAGGCTGAAATTGAACAATACCACCTGCAAAGAGAGAAGGAGCTCAAGGCCTTGGAAGATGCAGTCTGGGATCCCTGGGCAGCTGTAGCATGGAAGTGGAGAAGAAGATCTCCAGGAGGAGATGGCCATCCTCCGGACCCTCTTCCAGCAGAACAGGGATGAAGTCCTGCATCACCTCTTGGCCTTTGTCATTGACACCTGGCCAGAAATGCATGAAAATCACTGCATCAATGGGTAGGAGAGGAAGGAGCAGCTCTGTGCTTGGACTGGCATTTTAAATGCCTTCAAGGAATACGATGCTGCAGCAACCTTGAGTTTCACTCTTGGGAAAAGGCATTAGTATTTCTGTATATTGTGCAGCAGGGCCCTTTGCTTTTTGGAGAATAGCAAATCTAGCTTCTTCGTACAAACTTAGAGCTTACCCAGGGATTTTCTTTCACCTCATGTTTCTTAGAAATGTAATGTGTATGGTGCCTGGGTGCCTCAGTTGGTTGTGTCTGCCTTTGGCTCAGGTCATGATCTTAGGGTCCAGGGATTGATCCCCGCATGGGGGCTCCCTTTGACACTTCTACTCCCCCTCCCCTTGACTTTTGAAATGCCAGGAGTCTGCTTCTCTCTCTGCCTCTCCCCAGTGCTCATCCTCTCTCTCTCTCTCTCTCTCTCACAAATAAATTCTTAAGAAAATTTAGTGTGTAGATGTCTGTTTTCCTATACCTTATAAAGCTCAGGCAACCTCTGTTTCAATACTTCTTCTTTTTTAGACATAGTAAAAAAAAAAAAAAAAGAAAAATTTTTTTTAAAACAACAGGATGAAGTATTTTTTTCCCCCCTCGCCTTTTTTGAAGGTCAGAGGCCTTATCTATGAAAAAGCAGTAATAGTTATTTATAACTTGAGTGAAGCAACAGCCAGACTTTCTGGCTAAGGGTTAGAACAATGGATCCTAGTGTAAATGTTTGGGCTGCTTTTAGTTTCTCTTAATCAAAATTACTAGATGGCAGAATTTAAGAACTTGTTACATGTTATTCCCCAGTGTACCGATAATTGTCTAAAAGACTTTGTCACGCACAAAAAAACCCTAAATGAAAGTAAATGTCAAGTTGTTTTTTTAGAGTTTAGCAACCCTGGTATATGCAAATTGCATGCCTCTATTCAGAAGATATGACGTGTCTGTATTAATCTTCTCTATTGTTACTCTAAGTAGAAATGACTAGCCGTGTATTACACAAACCGAAGCACATTGAATGGAAAATAAAATCACTGCCCCAGAGCCCTTTCTGACACTAATGTATGCATGTTTATCTTTATCTTCACATTCTACTAGACAGTTGTGTCAGTGAAGAGACTTCTGAAAGTGTTTTCAACAGAGGAGAGAGCTCCGCTGATAGCTCTACCTATGCTTGACTGGTGGTTGTTCAGTCACAGATGGGACTGAAAGGATCCCATTGCGATCGTTCCAAAAGCAGATTCTGGAGCAGCTGGTCTGCCCCATGCCAGGACCAGGCTCTCTGGGCACTAAAGAGGTGCACAAGAAAATGAAACGACTTCCTTACTTTACAGCTCCCACGATGTCAGATGTTATATTTGTTTGAATTCACTCATTTGCTGAAGTTTTATTCAAGAGACCATATGACCTAGTGAATAAGAACACAACAGATGGACCCACAAGGAGTTCCACCTCGTTACGTGCTTTGAGAACTCCGACAAACTACTTACCCTTCCTGAGTTCCCTCTCCTCATCTCTGAAAACTTTATCAGTCAGAATTCAATCACAGAAGCAAAGCCACACTAGAATATATATAGGCCAAGGATTTGGCCTTATTCAATGGTGACGGTTGGTTAAACCATCTTTGGGAGGCTCTTCTCTCCCAGCCTGATGCTCTACTTGATATCTTCAGAACAGGCAGATGGAGAAAGGTGGAGAAGAGCAAGGACAAGTTGGAATCCATGGACATGCATAGGAGCCCGGCAGGACCAACCTGAACCAGTGTCATTCCTCATTGCCTCCGGCTTCCATGAAGCTGGGTCCTGCGAGAGGCCGCATCCTTTATCACACAGCCACACACACCTGGCCCAGGAGACTGTGAAGATGAAGGAGGATCCCAGGGGAAGGTGGCTTTGTTTACACGGCTGCTGCCCCAGTCCAACAAGGTGAGTCCACAGACCAGTGACAAGGTAGAGGAGTATAAAAACAAGATGGCGTTTCCTTCATATGCACCCTCCAAATCTGACATTAAAAAAAAAGAAAAACTCTTATGGTCAACCCTGACCAGACACACACTGCAAAGGGGATTCTGGGAAATGCAGTGGCTGTATCACAAAGCCACGAGGTGTGGGTTACCAGATCCTACGTACACATGTCATGACGATTCGTTAAGTGTGAAGCCTGAGACAATACGCAGTGATTATGATGATGATGGTGGCATGAACAACAGTCTATTTTGGGGACCACAAAGGCCAGAAATATGTCTCTAGTCCCTGCTCTCTATTTCTTCACACTCTAACTTAAGAAAGAGCACATGCAGATGACACATTATCAATTCTCTACTGTCACGTCTCAGGACCTGGCCGGTTCCAAACCGGGGCTTGCCCTTTAAATCCTGAAACCCTTTCTTACTTTAATCATTTTCAGTGAACATCTTTGACAAGTGTGCTTTACATTTTCTGACATCTTACAGAGCGAGAAGGAAACCACTTAGCTCTCCTTTATGACTCTGTGAGTCATCACAGGGAGTGTCAGTTGTGGTATTGTTCTATAATGGGACCAGTTGTATTAGGGGCAATTTGGGGGTGATGCTACATGGCCCCATGATTGATACTGTTCTCTCTGGCTCTCAGCTGGCATGTCTCAATCTTTTCATACTTCTAGCGTACGGCGGTATCTCTCCATTCCTTTAATTCACTGTTTGCAATATGCTATAGATTGAGAAACCAGATAACTAAGCTTGTTCAAACTGTATGCCAAGCACAATAAAATAAGCCCTGACGAGAACCTGAGAAAAACTCATTTCGTTGCCTTTATTTTCTGTTTTTCAGGAGCAATGCAATTTCAGTGCCCACCCTCCCCCCACTGCCCACCCCCAGTAAGTAGTCTCTTTTATTGTGTAGGTTACTAAGTATACTTCTACACAACATGGGGGCATTCCCAGCGAGTGAGGCCATGTGCTGCCCTGTTCTCTGTGTGAACAAAGGTTTCGCCAAAGCCCTAGTGAGGAAAACCAGTAGGAGGACACAGAGATCACACAGCAGTCTAGATATGTGTGCTCAAAAGGACTGCGTGTGGCAGGTGGGACCCCTGTTACCCTGGGTTTAAAGATCTAGCATCAGCAAGACATCACCTAGCTCATGACACTTATGTTGGTCATTTGAGATTAATTTTATATTTGGCTCTTACTTTATTTCTAAATTTTATAATTTTAAAAGCCCTATAAACATGGAAGGTTTATGAGGTGTGTGTAATTGCAGGAAGTATATGCCCACAGGGGGAAGCATTTTCTTTTGACAAGCAAGAATAACTTCCCACTAAGCTTCAGCCCTATCTGTCATGTCATTCTAATTTCGGTTTTCTGCTCACATTAAAGAGAAATCTTTCAATCCTTCCTGTCTGGGGACTGCGTTATCTCCCATTCTTCCATTGGTGGTATTTATTTCTGCTTTGGGACATAGTAAAGAATACTAGCCAAGAAACGGGTTCCGGGGACCAGGTGGTATGGGTATGAATCTCAGCTCTGCCAAATTACTCGTTGCATGACCTCGAGAAAGTTAACTGCTCTGTGCCTCAGTTTCCACATACACTAACAAAGATGATGCAGTGTATACCTGCTAGGTATATAGTAGTATGGATTAGTGGAAGCAATGCATGGAAAGTGTTCGGAACAGTGTCTGGCAGCAAATGGGGGCTTCTCAAATGTTGGCTGTCAAGGCGCTCTGGCTTTTCTGCCGCTTCAGAGCCTCAAAGCATAAAATGATGCTGAAATGAAATGAAAGGAATGGAAAGGAAGAAGAGCCAGACCCTGAAAGTTAATACTGGCATTAGAGCAAGTATTGCTGTAAATCACATTTATTTAATTATAAGTGTTTTTAATTAATTTCAAAGGAGAATGGCCATGCCCAGCCATGTTTGGCACAATGCCTGTGTTTGGGGATGAAGAAAATACAGTGGGAGTGTGTGTGTGTGTGTGTAAGTGTAAGGCTTTTATGATTAAAAAAATAATGAATTCAGTCATCAATTTAAAACCCTATTCGAAGTGAAATCACATTTGCATGACAAACAACACAACATCTACCAATTAGAGTCATGTTTGCTTGGCAGAAAAATAGAACATTTCTGGAGCCAAACTCCAGTTGTCCCAACCACGGAGAAGTACTGCATCTTAGCTGTTTTTTTTTTTTTTTTTTTTTTTCAGTTCCAATCTGGAACACCAAAAGAAACTCACTGGGTGTCTGAAAAATACATGAATAAATGCGTGAACAGATGAATGAATGAACAGAGGACAGAACACATCAAAGCTGTCTGCAGAAGGTGAAAATCAAAGTAAAAAAGGATCATATCAAAGAAGATTATCAAAGAAAGAAAGTGGATGGGAATCTATTATTCTCAAGCTGCTTGTGCAAACTGGTTGAACATTTTGGGTCTTGCGTTGATTGGCCCTTCTCAGTAACCTGAGGATGTGGGTGGTAAGGATCGTGGTGTGACTATAATGGGTGTGTGTAGGTGCATGTGTGTGAGCATGAATGCACACGCCATTAAATCAATGGAGGCTGGCTGTCTGGACCTCTCCTACTTGAGTCTCCCATCACAAAAATCGATGTTAAAAGTCCTTCATGACCTGTTGTCCATACCAGACAGAATCTGCTAATTGCTCCCTTGAAACTCAGTTCAATCTTTCCCTAACTAGGGTTAGACTTTGGTCCTCTGCAACTGTGAAGGGGGCAGTATCAGGTTCTGCTTCCCCTCTTCCATATGACTCCCCTGTCCTGATCCTCAATAGAATCAGAACATTAAAAAAGAGAAAGAACCCAACAAGGTAACCTTTGGAGGTCTCCCCATGCTGGCTTAATTTGCCCACCCCTCTCTCCCCTCCTGCAGGATGATAGGGTTTTCTCACCAGAAACTCCTTCAGATGCTTGTAGGAGCCACTGCTACCAGGTTCCCTCCTTAGGGACTCTCATCAGAAGCCAGGCTTCTGCCCCAAAGCACCAAGAAATCCCAGACACTAGATAAGGAGTGTTCTCAATAGGCACAGGCCTGGATAGTAACAATCTTTAAGTTCATGCACCATCAGTTACTTTGGAAATGGACTTGGATTGACAAGCACGGTGCTGTTCCCAGTCCAACCCTGACCTCCTCCTGCTCTTCAGGCCCATTGCAGCTGGTGCTAAACCTCATAAAAGTCAGCTCCAGGGACTAGTGTTGGTATGGACAATCCGTGGCATAAAGAAGGTAGAGTGAAAAGATCCAGGTTTGAATCCCAACTCTAGCCCTTTCTAGCTTCATACTGTATTAATCGTGTCTTTAAATTTTCTGTATATGATGATGTTTTGACATCTTAGAGACTGGCCTTCCCAACTTTTAGAGAGGGCAAAAGTCTCATCCGGGAGCATGCCTTTGATTTGCAGACTAACCAACCCAGAGCCACAACTCCTTTACCTGGCCAGAACAACACAGGGGGCAACAGTTGCCCTAATCATCCAGGGCTAGGTGCTGGGCAACTAGGGAACACCCCTGTAGCCCAAAGCCCCACTGAAATTATTCAAACTAGCCATTTCTAAGCTCACCCTGTCCTCCCTTGCTTTGTCCCCCATAAACATGTTGGCCTAAACCTTCCCTCACTCTTGCATCTGCTTCTTGACCAAAACCTGGGGTCTTCCTCCCACAGACCTGCATGGTGAATCACGTGTCTCATTTCTGGTGGCACTGTGAGGAATATTCAAATTCTCTTTCAGTGGTATTGACCTCTTGGTGTCATCACACCGTCACCTTCATTAATTAAGACCCAGGTACAAAACACATGGCTTCTGCTTTCTTCTGATGTCCATTAGCATGGTAAATTCTTTTCCACCCCCTCACTTTAAACCTGGAGGTGTCTTCGGGTTTAAGATGAGTTTCTTGTAGGCAACATATAGATGGGTTTTGTTTTTTGATCCATTCTGATACCCTGTGTCTTTTTTTTTTTTTTTTTTTTTTTTTTTTTTGAAGAAGAAGTTATTCTTTATTAGAATCTGTAACAGGTTAAGTGAGTTAACCTGTTCAATGAGTGTCATGAACATGTTTGTTGACACAGTTCCAAAAGGAGTTCTCTAATAAGGAGACACAGGGTTTTCATGGTAAACATTGCAATAGAGATTTGAACGAAGATATAGATAACATATTGATCTATTTCTACTTAAAACACTTCTGACACACAAAAAAGAATTTTTTCCACACCAAGTTCTACTACTCTCTGGACACCAGATGGATGACCTATAATTCAATTCAATTCTGGCACTAACTACCCAGAGTAAGAGATGCATGCAGCAAGCTATAGAGGAAGAGGTAGAGGAATCCATGCGCTCTCTGGGTATGTTACCCTCTAGCATTCATGTTCACCACTCCAGAAACGATCTGAACCCTTTGTTTAGGGTTTTTTTTTTTTTTTTTTTTTATAAACATATATTTTTATCCCCACCCTGTGTCTTTTGATTGGGGCATTTAGCCCATTAACATTCAGGGTAAGTATTGAGAGATATGATATGAATTTAGTGCCATTGTATTGCCTGTAAGGTGACTGTTATTGTATATTGTCTCTGTTTCTTTCTGATCTACTACTTTGAGGGTCTCTCTTTGCTTAGAGGACCCCTTTCAATATTTCCTGTAGAGCTGGTTTGGTATTTGCAAATTCTTTCAGTTTTTGTTTGTCCTGGAAGCTTTTAATCTCTCCTTCTATTTTCAATGATAGCCTAGCTGGATATAGTATTCTTGGCTGCATGTTTTTCTCATTTAGTACTCTGAATATATCATGCCAGCTCTTTCTGGCCTGCCAGGTCTCTGTGGATAAGTCTGCTGCCAATCTAATATTTTTACCATTGTATGTTACAGACTTCTTTTCCCGGGCTGCTTTCAGGATCTTTTCTTTGTCACTAAGACTTGTCAATTTTACTATTAGGTGACGGGGTGTGGACCTATTCTTGTTGATTTTGAGGGGGGTTCTCTGAACCTCCTGGATTTTGATGCTTGTTCCCTTTGCCATATTGGGGAAATTCTCTCCAATAATTCTCTCCAGTATACCTTCTGCTCCCCTCTCTGTTTCCTCTTCTTCTGGAATCCCATGATCTCCCTGATATGAGGGAGAGGAGATGCAACATGGGGGGTTGAGGGGGTAGGAGAAGAGTAAATGAAACAAGATGGGATTGGGAGGGAGACAAACCATAAGTGACTCTTAATCTCACAAAACAAACTGAGGGTTGATGGGGGGAGGGGGTTGGGAGAGGGGGTGGGGTTATGGATATTGGGGAGGGTATGTGCTATGGTGAGTGTTGTGAAGTGTGTAAACCTGGTGATTCGCAGACCTGTACCCCTGGGGATAAAAATATATGTTTATAAAGCTGTAAAAAAAAAAAAAAAAAAAAAGAAAAAAAAGAAAGGATGAATACCCAAGTTTTGTAACAACATGGACGGGACTGGAAGAGATTACGCTGAGTGAAATAAGTCAAGCATAGAGAGTCAATTATCATATGGTTTCACTTATTTGTGGAGCATAACAAATAGCATGGAGGACAAGGGGAGACGGAGAGGAGAAAGGAGTTGAGGGAAATTGAAAGGGGAGGTGAACCATGAGAGACTATGGACTCTGAAAAACGATCTGAGAATTTTGAAGGGGTCGGGGGTGGGAGGTTGGGGGCACCAGGTGGTGGGTATTGTAGAGGGCACGGATTGCATGGAGCACTGGGTGTGGTGCAAAAATAATGAATACTGTTATGCTGAAAAAATAAAAAAAATTAAAAAAAAAGTATCAATGTGTAAGAATTACAAAAAAAAAAAAAAAACAAAACATGGCTTTGGGCACATGACTGAACGTCTCTGAGCGTAACATCTTTAGTTACAAGATGGATCTACTTGTTTCTCCCTCCTAGGGTTATTAGAATGATCAAAGAGAGAATACCTGGGATCTTCCCATCACCGGGCCTGGCAAGCAGACAACCTGGTTCAGAGCAGATGCTTACAGATTGTGAGTTCGGTCCCTGCCTTTCCCCCATAGCAATGTTTACCATACAGTTTTCACACCATGGGTCCCAGAGAAGTAATGACACCACAGCACCCTGTCATGGAGAGATGAGCCTATTGAAGCCAGAGGTTCCAAAGCCCCCAGACTATAGCTTGTACCATGTACCTGCAGCCACCTGGACCAGGCCCTCTCGTGTGCCACAATGGGAAGGAAAATGGAAGTGGTGTATCTTAACACTGGAGAGGAGCATGGTCATGGAGGGAAAAGGCATGGTCATGGAGGGAAAATGGCAGTGGTGTATCTTAATGCTGGGAGGAGCATGGTCATTGAGGCAGGGCTGCCTGCACTGGAACCCTGAGTCTCAGGGGGGGGGACCCCAGCAAGTCCCTGCCTTGTTCTCAACATGGAGTCCACATCAAAGATAGTGATGGTTTCCGAGCATGGTGCAGCCTCAAGGTTAGCTCTCCATCAGTATGAACTGCCATTGTCTTGATTGATACTCTAATTTTAATCACATTGGGGCTGGGAGTGAGATAAAACACAAATTTGTTTTTTCTGTCCAATCACTTCCTTCAAAATGCTGTGACAATTTCCCCCTTTGTGTGCCTTACTAATGTCTGTGTCAGATCCCTTAGGTTTCTTGCCACTTTCTGATATCAAACAGCCCTGGGGTCTTCCATTCCACTCCCATTTGAGTTCCCCTCTCATTTCTCCTCAGCACTGGTCAGGCCTTAGAGTGGGGGTAGAAAAGAGACTTCTCTTTTCTCTCTTTCTTCCTTCTCTTGTGTATTGGGATTTGCCTGTGGGCTGAGAGGAGGGAAAGCACATTTTCTGTGGCAGCTCTCTCTCTGCTATCTTAGGAGGCTCTTGGTGGTTCTCACCTGGTGGGTCTGGGAGAGGAGTAGGTAGGGAGTGAATGCATGAGTCCTTTGAGAGAAGCCATGAGGAGTCTGTGGTATGGAGCTAGAGGGGCCTATGCTCTGGCTGACCTCTTTGTACTTCCCTTAGCTTCTGCTCCTTTTGGGAATTGCAAACATTCTTGGTGCTTAAGAATCCCATGTGTCAAGTACCTGACCTGGGCAGGGTGACACCAGGACCCGGTGACAACAGCACATTCTTGCCTTGACAGACAGTGAGTGCTGGCTGTTCCATTGCTAACTGCTCTTTCCACTCTGCCATCCGCCATCTTACCCCAGGCACCCCACACCTTTCTCATAGGAGCATAGAGTATAAGCAGAGGGCCAAGTGGACTTACTGTCTGTAGACACTGCAGTCTCTGCCAGTAGTTCCACCTGCACAGGCCATCTACTGATTTAGGGGGAGGTGAAGCATGATAGGGAGAGAGGAAGGTCATAACATTCTCCCCACAAGGCCACCAGCAAATTCTTCCCAAGATTCCTTTTTGGTGGGGGATGACAGTGGGGCCAGGTCCCATATTTATTAAGCTCCAGAGGGAGTATCTACATCCTGCAAGGTCTTCTTTAGAAAATGAGCCTATTGTTCCAAGCCTTGGAACTTTACTCATAACTTTTAGACAACAGTAACTGTCCTACTCACCGAGATTCCTTGTATATAAGAATCTCATGTGGGTACAAGGGGCCCATGTGATTCCCATGATTGTCATGGGAACAAGGCACATCCGTCTTCTTCTTCTCCCTCCCCAGATCTTCCCACCCTGTTCTTCTCACCTTCTGCTCCCTATCCTCCCTTTCCTCTAGAGTAAGTAAGAAATATCATTCATGAACTCCCTAAATAAATAAAGATCATAAACCAGAGGAAGAAAGAAATAAAAGCAAGGGTTGAGTGAAGGGTAAATGAGAGCAAGAAAGCACCAGAGGAAATAGGAAAGGAGAGAGAGAGAAAGGGAAAGACATTCATGTAGGGAAATCAGCATGAATTATTCCAGAAATGCAACTGAAGCTGGTTAACACAAGTTTGTGACATCATACTCTATCCTCTGACATTATGCACCCAGGTGATGTGTCCGCCAGCTCTGGCTAGACATTTTAACATTAAGCCTCTCAATCCACGAACACAGGTCGTCTTCCCATTTGTCTGTGTCTTCTTTAATTTCTTGCATCAATATTATATAGTTTTCAGATTATAGAATTGTACAAGTCTTTTGCCTCCTTGGTTGAGTTTATTTCTAAGCATTTTCTTATTTTTGATGGTATTGTAAGTGAGACTGCTTTGCGTTTTTTTGTTTTGTTTTGTTTTTTAAATTTTATTTTTATTTGACAGAGATCACAAGTAGGCAGAGAGACAGGCAGAGAGAGAGATGAAGAGGAGGAAGCAGGCTCTCTGCTGAGCAGAGAGCCCAATGTGGGGCTTGATTCCAGGACCCTGGGACCATGACCTGAGCCAAAGTCAGAAGCTTTAACCTACTGAGCCACCCAGGCACCCCGAGAGACTGTTTTCTTAATTTCCTTTTGGGAAATTGTTAGTTAATCTATTGTTAGTGTACAGAAGGTGCAACTGATTTTTATATATTGAGTTTGACTTCTTAAATTTTATCGAATTTGTTCATTCTAACAGTGTGTGTGGTCTTTAAGGTTTTCTCCATATAAAATCATGTAGTCTGCAAATAGATCATTCTCCTTCTTCCTTTCTGATTTAGATGCACTTTATTTCTTTTCTTGTCTAATAGCTCTGGCCAGGACTTCAAGTATTATGTTGAATAGTAACAGTGAGAGTGGAGATCCTTGCCTTGTTCCAGATTTTAGAGGAAAAACTTTCAGTTTTTCACTATTAAGTATGCTGTTAGATGTATTCTTACTACACTGAGATAAATTCCTTCTCACAAAGGTGCATTGGATTCACCAAGTCATCAGCAACTTTTCTTAGCCACTCCTACCAAACTATGCAGTTCCATCGGTGCCTGGGTGAGGCATGACAGAGCCCAGTCTCTCAGCAGTACATCAAGGGTCTGGGACATTGGAAACATAATTCACACCTCTTCCTTTCTTCTGGGAAAGAAACCCCTGTATCTGTGCCTCCTCTGAATCTTCCAGAGCTGTCTTGGGCACACCACATTGCCACCCCCTTTCCTTTGTCCTTAAACTGCCCCCAGGCATCTGAATAATGCTGGTTCTGTCAGTGTTTTGTGTGAAGAAGACAGAAATTGGCCCTTCAGGCAGTGTGCCAGAAGAATTAGAATGTTGGAGACATGCTCCAGTCTCCTATCCACAAGAAAGTCATTGTGGGCTGGGCGATCTCTGTTGGTGATGACCTATACCAGCTTGGGGAAGGGGCTGGCATGGGTAGTGAAATTGCTCTTTTTACTGATTTCAGTAAGGGTATTCTTGTTTTATGTGTGTGTTTCTCATCTGGAATACTGCAACCTCCTCACTTCTCATAAAAGTATTTGGGTCCTCATATTATTATTAAATCAATGTCTCTGTGGAGAAATGAGGAACTTTCTAGTCTTCCAACTTGAATACATTACTTCTTAAGTTAAAGTCTTAAAGCTTGTATTCCTACCCATAAAATGGGGAGATAGAGTCCTATTTCCAAGGTATTTTTCAAAAGCTAAGCTAAATTGTGAGCTTAAAGCATATAACATTTTTTCATTGTATATCCAGGTAAGGGGACCTATATATAATCTCATAGGTCAGTGGAAGGTCACTTCTTCCCCCTCTTCTTGTGCTTTCTTTTCTGGCAACCAGTTTTTCCAACCCTTCCACCCCATAGGGGAGAAAGAATTGTTGATTCTGTTGCTTGGGGTCTGGAACAACTGGACTTCTGCTTTAGTTTCCTGCCATGTGTCCTATTTTGCCTTCCTAGAATCTAATTATATCTACATAGCAGCTAGAGAAATCCTGCTAAATGATAAATCAAATGATCTCTCCCACTCTCTCTCTTTCTTCCTTTATGCCCTCCAATGGCTTCCCAGTACCCTTGGAATAAACTGTGAAGTCCTGACAGTATTCATCATGGCCTTGTCAGCACCACATGATATGGCTTTAACCCCTCCTCCAACCTCATTCACAGCACCTTTCTCCTTGCCCTCCATGCTATGGTCCCACTGGCCATTCTGAGAATATCCTAAAGTCTTCCTTGCCTCAGGACCTTTGCACATGTTATTCCAGTTCTAATGTGCCTCCCCTGGCTCTTTGCACAACAGACTACTTTGCATTCATTGGATCTAGCTCAAATATCACCTCTGGAAGGCCTTCATGAGCTACCCAAGCCATTCCAGCCCTCTGCCAGCTACTCACCAGCACAGTGCCACATTAATTTCTTTTAAATCACTTTCCACATTTTAAATATCTTTTTATTTGCTTATCTGGTTTAAGTGGGTTTCTTGTATAATGATATGAGCTCAGTGAGGGTAGCACTTTTTCCATACTGCCGTATCCTCCATGTCTAGAACAGCACTTAATATATATTAAGGGCTTAGTAAATAATTGATTAAAGAATGCAAAATATTAGACCAGAGTTACTACCAGGAAGAATTGCTGTGAGTTAAAGGATGAGCATCCACGAGCCGTCTCTTCTAGTACTTGCCTGGTGAGCAGACAGGGCAGGGAAGACTGATAAAATTTCACCACCTTGCCTTCTTCCTCTGTACCTACAGCTGGGTGAGTAGGATGGAGCCTGCTTTGGAGACCTGATCATGTTAAATTCAGAGCATGAAAAAACCTTTGCAAGAGGCCTATGCTGCATTTCCTATTCAACTTGGCCAGGAAGCCCTACGGGGCATACCAGGTGCTCGCCATCTGCTAAGGATTACTTTCATTGTAATTCTTCTGTTGTTCCTAATGTACAGTAACACCCAGGCATTTACAGGCCTTGGACATAATAATATCATATTCACAAAATCCTACACTCAATCAATAATGTATTCATGCCTGATCTGGAGCCAAGTTGGGAAATGCACAAAGATGAGTCTTTGGGGCCAAAGCACAACTTGGGGGGAATCTATACTCTGGATCCAGTGCTAGGAGTCAGCTTCAGCCAGGCTGGGGCTGTGGCCCCCTGCACCAATAACCAGGTGTAACAAGAAAGAGGAATGACTGGAGCCAGGTGAAGAGTGTCCTGGACCTCATACTGAAACCACAGGCTCCTGGTTTGGGCCCAAGATAGTGAGATTTTTCATGGCATTGAGGGAGGTGGTTTCTTTACTCCTCAACTTCAGAGTGTGGAGAGGGAAGGCAGGTCTCACTGGAGATAACACTGTCCCTGGTGTGGTTCCAGACTAGTGTGATGACAACACCAGTTGTGCATTTGGCCATTTCTGCAGGAGTGTTAGGGGAGGAGACATCTCACACTCTAGAAATCACGCATGTCTCATGGCCCAAGCTACTCAAAACTTTTTGAATTAAAAGAGCCAGAAACTCACTCCAGCAGTTAAGCAATAAAATGCAAGGATCTGGGGGTGGATCTAGCTTCAGGCTGGGATGGCTACAGAGATTCACATAATATTGTTACCGTTCTCTCTTTTTCTGACCATCTATTACTCCCCACCACTCAGCTGTTTGTCTCTGCTTGTTCTTATTTTCAGTTAGCAGCATGTTGTCCTCATCTTATACAGATTTTATTTATTTATTTTTGCTAGAGAGAGAGAGAAAGAGAGTGAGCACAAGTGGGGGAGAGGGGCAGAAGGGAGAAGCAGACTCTCGGCTGAGCAGGGAGCCTGATGTGAGACTTGATCCTAGAACCCTGGGATCATGACCTGAAACTAAAGCAGACATTTAACCTCCTGAGCCACCCAGGCGCCCAGCATTCTGTCCTCATTTTGTGCCTGCAATCCCATGGCTGCAGCCTCAAACTTACATTGTCTTTAGAACTCCCGCTCTTTGGAGAGAAGCCTCGTTTTCTATTCCCCTGCCCCCAAAGGGCTCTAGAGGATGGGTCTTACGTCCAGATCAAATCCAATCAGTGTGTCCAGGTGTTGTGGGAATTCAGTCACTGATGGCTAATCTTGGTGACATGCTTAATCCTACAGCAAGAGGAGGTGAAGACACTTGATGGACATCCCCACTAGACTCACAGTGAGAGGGGAGTCAGTTACCAAGAGGAAAGGATACAGAGTGCATGGAAAGGAATGCGTTTCTTCCACGCTGACACTTCATGCATTTGGAAAGGAGCACATGTCAGCACCCAGAACTGGAAGCCCAACATATGGCCAAAAAACTAAAGTGAGACCCTTTTGCCTGGGCGACCCTAAAGCATCATGGGAAATTAGGGAGTGGAGAATTGTTGCCTTATAACTTTGGGAGATTTTTCTTTCTAGAAGAGAAAGAACTTTTCATGTTCAGGTCTTGATTTCTTCCTGTTTCCTGTTAAAGTTTAGGCATTCTTTTGGGATGTGAATTCGTTATACAGTCTCTGGTTGATTGTATGGATTAAAGGAGTTTTACATACTCTGAGATGGGAAGGAGACTAGAAAGTGGCTCTTTGGGATTCTGTGATTTCCAGACTTGGTATACATAGGATTGAAGGGTATGGGGACCTCTTTCAGTTACTCTCATGAGTCCTAAGAATGCTTAGGTTCCAGAACAAAACAAAGGAACTGTGGTGGCCCCATGGCAGTGCGGGGGGGGGGGGCTCTCAAGAAGTGGGAACAGAACAGAACTGGCCGTTTTCCTGAGGGAACAGCCATAACCCTGTGGACCCCGGGCTTTCCTCTTGACCCACTGGCTTAGAGAAGATAATACCACACATTGACATTCAGGGGGTTTCTATCCTACACCCTCCCCACTCTTCTTCGCACACAGAGGGGAAGGAGTCCTGAATCTAACTGGACAGGATCCAGAGACACTTTTTGGTCCAGGGTATGGTCACTGTGGGTATGGTCCAGTGGGAATGGTCACTGTGTTAAAATTCTTCACACTCATTCCGTCCCTGCTCCCTCTGTCTGCTTGATAAACAGACCACTGCAAGACCTGTCTTCTTGGGGCAGACCTGTCTAGGTATCTCCTCTTCTGCTCTCAGAGAGACACAGACAGAAACAGAGACAGAGACACAGAGTGAAAAACCAGAGTCTTTTAGAAATCTAATCTCAAAAGTGACATCCATCACTTTACGAGCCGGAAGTGACACCACGAGGGACCATCTGAGAGCCCCAGCTACCACACATCATGGAACATGAAAGCCTCACAGTTTCAACTTCATTCAAAAAGCAACAGGTAGCCATTAACCAATTTTAACTAAGGGGCTGGTAGGATCAGACGGATACACCCTTTGAAGAAACCAACTTTGTTTCTACTGATCGAAATCAACATCATCTTTTAAAATTTTCCTTGTTTTATACAAAGTGTTCAATTTGGGCTTGGCTTCTCTTGTTGGGACAAGAGTTTTTTTTTTTTTTTGAGAGAGTTTACATTTTCTAGATAGTAGAGCTTTTTTTTTTTTTTGCTTTTTTGGGTTTTTGTTTTGCTTTGTTTTGTTTTTTATTTACTTCACTGTTATTTTATTTTTTTAAAAGATTTTATTTATTTATTTGACAGAGAGAGAGAGAGAGAGAGATCACAAATAGGCAGAGAGGCAGGCAGAGAGAGAGGGGGAAGCAGGCTCCTGGCCGAGCAGAGAGCCTGATGCAGGACTCGATCTCAGGACCCTGAGATCATGACCCAAGCTGAAGGCAGAGGCTTAACCCACTGAGCCACCCAGGCGCCCCTTCACTGTTATTTTATGTATTTATTCCTCCAGGTGCAGGAGATATACTCTATGCCATTTCTACTAGTGTTCCCTGGTCAGTGCATTTTTTTCCCCTTTTTGCTCTGACCTATTTTTCGATATCACATGCAGCTTGTTTAATGCATTGCTTGGGTATCTCTATCTACACGGTTTCTTTCTGCTTCATCTGTCAGACACTGAGAAAGGTGTATTAAAATATCCAATTTAAGAAAATGAAATAAGATAAAAAAATAAAATCTCCAATTTGCCCATACGCCTACTGACACTTCTCTGTTTGATGTATCACGACTCATGAGGGATGCTCATTATATTGTCAGCTCTGTCCTTTTTACTATGAACAGCGTTTTCTATCCAAAATAATGATTTTTCACCTTAGTCTGCTGGTTCATGCACTTCTTAGTTTTGTCTCTCACCACTGCTTGGTCTTCAATTTTTCAGGTCATTTTGCTTACCTGCCTTTCCTAGGTTCTGCTTTTTGGTACAATCTGCTAATATTTAAGAAAATAAAATGTTTTAAAAGGTGAGTCTAGGGGCGCCTGGGTGGCTCAGTGGGTTGGGCCGCTGCCTTCGGCTCAGGTCATGATCCCAGGTCCTGGGTTCAAGCCCCGCGTCAGGCTTTCTGCTCGGCAGGGAGCCTGCTTCCTCCTCTCTCTCTCTGCCTACTTGTGATTTCTCTCTGTCAAATAAATAAATAAAATCTTAAAAAAAAAAAAGATGAGTCTATCTGAGTTAAATTTACTGATAAGCCAAATTACCGTATTTTTTATCATCTTGGGTTTTGTTTGTTTAAATCCTTTCTTTTCTTAACACTTTCAAAACAAACCTAAGCCTTTCACTCTATAGTATCTGCTTTCCTATTTTTTTTTAAAAGATTTTATTTATTTATTTCACAGAGAGAGATCACAAGCAGGCAGAGAGGCAGGCAGAGAGAGAGAGGAGGAAGCAGGCTCCCTGCTGAGCAGAGAGCCCGATGCGGGGCTCGATCCCAGGACTCTGAGATCATGACCTGAGCCGAAGGCAGCGGCTTAACCAATGAGCCACCCAGTCTGCTTTCCTATTTTGACCTTCCTTCCTTTCTGGTGGTTGGAAGGTTCAACACACTTTCTTTTTGTTCTTTTACTCCTAGTGGCAAGTAGTGGTATGAATTGCCCTGAGAATTTTCTAGATCTTGTTTCCAATTTTTAGCTTTGAATGTTCCTATAGTGTTACCAATACCCGATTTTTTATTTTATTTTATTTTATTATTTTTTTAATCTTTTTTTTGATTAATTTTTTATTTTTTCAGCATAACAGTATTCATTATTTTTGCACCACACCCAGTGCTCCATGCAATCCATGCCCCCAACCACCCACCCCCCACCCCTTCAAAATTCTCAGATCGTTTTTCAGAGTCCATAGTCTCTCATGGTTCACATCCCCTTCCAATTTCCCTCAACTCCCTTCTCCTCTCCATCTCCCCTTGTCCTCCATGCTATTTGTTATGCTCCACAAATAAGTGAAACCATATGATAATTGACTCTCTCTGCTTGACTTATTTCACTCAGCATCATCTCTTCCAGTCCCGTCCATGTTGCTACAAAACTTGGGTATTCATCCTTTCTTTTTGCTTTTTCTTTTTTTTTTTTTACAGCTTTATAAACATATATTTTTATCCCCAGGGGTACAGGTCTGCGAATCGCCAGGTTTACACACTTCACAGCACTCACCATAGCACATACCCTCCCCAATATCCATAACCCCACCCCCCTCTCCCAACCCCCTCCCCCCATCAACCCTCAGTTTGTTTTGTGAGATTAAGAGTCACTTATGGTTTGTCTCCCTCCCAATCCCATCTTGTTTCATTTACTCTTCTCCTACCCCTTCAACCCCCCATGTTGCATCTCCTCTCCCTCATATCAGGGAGATCATATGATAGTTGTCTTTCTCTGATTGACTTATTTCGCTAAGCATGATACCCTCTAGTTCCATCCACGTCGTCGCAAATGGCAAGATTTCACTTCTTTTGATGGCTGCATAGTATTCCATTGTGTATATATACCACATCTTCTTTATCCATTCGTCTGTAGATGGACATCTAGGTTCTTTCCATAGTTTGGCTATTGTAGACATTGCTGCTATAAACATTCGGGTGCACGTGCCCCTTCGGATCACTATGTTTGTATCTTTAGGGTAAATACCCAGCAGTGCAATTGCAGGGTCATAGGGTAGTTCTATTTTCAACATTTTGAGGAACCTCCATGCTGTTTTCCAGAGTGGTTGCACCAGCTTGCACTCCCACCAACAGTGTAGGAGGGTTCCCCTTTCTCCGCATCCTCGCCAGCATCTGTCATTTCCTGACTTGTTAATTTTAGCCATTCTGACTGGTGTGAGGTGATACCTCATGGTGGTTTTGATTTGTATTTCCCTGATGCCGACTGATATGGAGCACTTTTTCATGTGTCTGTTGGCCATCTGGATGTCTTCTTTGCAGAAATGTCTGTTCATGTCCTCTGCCCATTTTTTTTTAATTTTTTTATTTTTTTTCAGCATAACAGTATTCATTATTTTTGCACCACACCCAGTGCTCCATGCAATCCGTGCCCTCTACCATACCCACCACCTGGTGCCCCCAACCTCCCACCCCCCACCCCTTCAAAATACTCAGATCGTTTTTCAGAGTCCATAGTCTCTCATGGTTCACCTCCCCTTCCAATTTCCCTCAACTCCCTTCTCCTCTCCATCTCCCCTTGTCCTCCATGCTATTTGTTATGCTCCACAAATAAGTGAAACCATATGATAATTGACTCTCTCTGCTTGACTTATTTCACTCAGCATCATCTCTTCCAGTCCCGTCCATGTTGCTACAAAACTTGGGTATTCATCCTTTCTTTCTTTCTTTTTTTTTTTTTTTTACAGCTTTATAAACATATATTTTTATCCCCAGGGGTACAGGTCTGCGAATCGCCAGGTTTACACACTTCACAGCATACTACTACTACTACTACACTACTCACCATAGTACATACCCTCCCCAATATCCATAACCCCACCCCCCTCTCCCAACCCCCTCCCCCCATCAACCCTCAGTTTGTTTTGTGAGATTAAGAGTCACTTATGGTTTGTCTCCCTCCCAATCCCATCTTGTTTCATTTACTCTTCTCCTACCCCTTCAACCCCCCATGTTGCATCTCCTCTCCCTCATATCAGGGAGATCATATGATAGTTGTCTTTCTCTGATTGACTTATTTCGCTAAGCATGATACCCTCTAGTTCCATCCACGTCGTCGCAAATGGCAAGATTTCACTTCTTTTGATGGCTGCATAGTATTCCATTGTGTATATATACCACATCTTCTTTATCCATTCGTCTGTAGATGGACATCTAGGTTCTTTCCATAGTTTGGCTATTGTAGACATTGCTGCTATAAACATTCGGGTGCACGTGCCCCTTCGGATCACTATGTTTGTATCTTTAGGGTAAATACCCAGCAGTGCAATTGCAGGGTCATAGGGTAGTTCTATTTTCAACATTTTGAGGAACCTCCATGCTGTTTTCCAGAGTGGTTGCACCAGCTTGCATTCCCACCAACAGTGTAGGAGGGTTCCCCTTTCTCCGCATCCTCGCCAGCATCTGTCATTTCCTGACTTGTTAATTTTAGCCATTCTGACTGGTGTGAGGTGATACCTCATGGTGGTTTTGATTTGTATTTCCCTGATGCCGAGTGATATGGAGCACTTTTTCATGTGTCTGTTGGCCATCTGGATGTCTTCTTTGCAGAAATGTCTGTCCATGTCCTCTGCCCATTTCTTGATTGGATTCTTTGTTCTTTGGGTGTTGAGTTTGCTAAGTTCTTTATAGATTTTGGACACTAGCCCTTTATCTGATATGTCATTTGCAAATATCTTCTCCCATTCTGTCAGTTGTCTTTTGGTTTTGTTCACTGTTTCCTTTGCTGTGCAAAAGCTTTTGATCTTGATAAAATCCCAAAAGTTCATTTTTGCCCTTGCTTCCCTTGCCTTTGAGGATGTTCCTAGGAAGATTTTGCTGCGGCTGAGGTCGAAGAGGTTGCTGCCTGTGTTCTCCTCAAGGATTTTGATGGATTCCTTTCTCACATTGAGATCCTTCATCCATTTTGAGTCTATTTTCGTGTGTGGTGTAAGGAAATGATCCAATTTCATTTTTCTGCATGTGGCTGTCCAATTTTCCCAACACCATTTATTGAAGAGGCTGTCTTTGTTCCATTGGACATTCTTTCCTGCTTTGTCAAAGATGAGTTGACCATAGAGTTGAGGGTCCATTTCTGGGCTCTCTATTCTGTTCCATTGATCTATGTGTCTGTTTTTGTGCCAGTACCATGCTGTCTTGATGATGACAGCTTTGTAATAGAGCTTGAAGTCCGGAATTGTGATGCCACCAACTTTGGCTTTCTTTTTCAATATTCCTTTGGCAATTCGAGGTCTTTTCTGGTTCCATATAAATTTTAGGATTCTTTGTTCCATTTCTTTGAAAAAAATGGATGGTACTTTGATAGGAATTGCATTAAATGTGTAGATTGCTTTAGGTAGCATAGACATTTTCACAATATTTATTCTTCCAATCCAGGAGCATGGAACATTTTTCCATTTCTTTGTGTCTTCCTCAATTTCTTTCATGAGTACTTTATAGTTTTCTGAGTATAGATTCTTAGTCTCTTTGGTTAGGTTTATTCCTAGGTATCTTATAGTTTTGGGTGCAATTGTAAATGGGATGGACTCTTTAATTTCTCTTTCTTCTGTCTTGTTGTTGGTGTAGAGAAACGCAACTGATTTCTGTGCACTGATTTTATATCCTGACAATTTACTGAATTCCTGTACAAGTTCTAGCAGTTTTGGAGTGGAGTCTTTTGGGTTTTCCACATATAGTATCATATCATCTGCAAAGAGTGATAGTTTGACTTCTTCTTTGCCGATTTGGATGCCTTTAATTTCCTTTTGTTGTCTGATTGCTGAGGCTAGGACTTCTAGTACTATGTTGAATAGCAGTGGTGATAACGGACATCCCTGCCGTGTTCCTGACCTTAGTGGAAAAGCTTTCAGTTTTTCTCCATTGAGAATGATATTTGCGGTGGGTTTTTCGTAGATGGCTTTGATAATATTGAGGTATGTACCGTCTATCCCTACACTTTGAAGAGTTTTGATCAGGAAAGGATGCTGTACTTTGTCAAATGCTTTTTCAGCATCTATGGAGAGTATCATATGGTTCTTGTTCTTTCTTTTATTAATGTGTTGTATCACATTGATTGATTTGTGGATGTTGAACCAGCCCTGCAGCCCTGGAATAAATCCCACTTGGTCGTGGTGAATAATCCTTTTAACGTACTGTTGAATCCTATTGGCTAGTATTTTGGCGAGAATTTTTGCATCTGTGTTCATCAAGGATATTGGTCGGTAGTTCTCTTTTTTGTTGGGATCCTTGTCTGGTTTTCGGATCAAGGTGATGCTGGCCTCATAAAATGAGTTTGGAAGTTTTCCTTCTATATCTATTTTTTGGAACAGTTTCAGGAGAATAGGAATTAGTTCTTCTTTAAATGTTTAGTAGAATTCCCCCGGGAAGCCGTCTGGCCCTGGGCTTTTGTTTGTTTGGAGATTTTTGATGACTGTTTCAATCTCCTTACTGGTTATGGGTCTGTTCAGGCTTTCTATTTCTTCCTGGTTCAGTTGTGGTAGTTTATATGTCTCTAGGAATGCATCCATTTCTTCCAGATTGTCCAATTTGTTGGCATAGAGTTGCTCATAGTATGTTCTTATAATTGTCTGTATTTCTTTGGTGTTCGTTGTGATCTCTCCTCTTTCATTCATGATTTTATTTATTTGGGTCCTGTCTCTTTTCTTTTTGATAAGTCTGGCCAGGGGTTTATCAATCTTATTAATTCTTTCAAAGAACCAGCTCCTAGTTTCGTTGATTTGTTCTATTGTTTTTCTGGTTTCTATTTCATTGATTTCTGCTCTGATCTTTATGATTTCTCTTCTCCTGCTGGGTTTAGGGTTTCTTTCTTGTTCTTTCTCCAGCTCCTTTAGGTGTAGGGTTAGGTTGTGTACCTGAGACCTTTCTTGTTTCTTGAGAAAGGCTTGTACCACTATATATTTTCCTCTCAGGACTGCCTTTGTTGTGTCCCACAGATTCTGAACTGTTGTGTTTTCATTATCATTTGTTTCCATAAATTTTTTCAATTCTTCTTTAATTTCCTGGTTGACCCATTCATTCTTTAGAAGGATGCTGTTTAGTCTCCATGTATTTGGGTTCTTTCCAAATTTCCTCTTGTGATTGAGTTCTAGCTTTAGAGCATTGTGGTCTGAAAATATGCAGGGAATGATCCCAATCTTTTGATGCCGGTTGAGACTTGATTTAGGACCAAGAATGTGATCTATTCTGGAGAATGTTCCATGTGCACTAGAGAAGAATGTGTATTCTGTTGCTTTGGGATGAAATGTTCTGAATATATCTGTGATGTCCATCTGGTCCAGTGTGTCATTTAAGGCCTTGATTTCCTTGTTGATCTTTTGCTTGGATGATCTGTCCATTTCAGTGAGGGGAGTGTTAAAATCCCCTACTATTATTGTATTCTTGTCGATGTGTTTCTTTGATTTTGTTATTAATTGGTTTATAGAGTTGGCTGCTCCCACGTTAGGGGCATAGATTTTTAAAATTGTTAGATCTTCTTGTTGGACAGTTCCTTTGAGTATGATATAGTGTCCTTCCTCATCTCTTATTATAGTCTTTGGCTTAAAATCTAATTGATCTGATATAAGGATTGCCACTCCTGCTTTCTTCTGATGTCCATTAGCATGGTAAATTCTTTTCCACCCCCTCACTTTAAACCTGGAGGTGTCTTCGGGTTTAAGATGAGTTTCTTGTAGGCAACATATAGATGGGTTTTGTTTTTTGATCCATTCTGATACCCTGTGTCTTTTGATTGGGGCGTTTAGCCCATTCACATTCAGGATAAGTATTGAGAGATATGAATTTAGTGCCATTGTATTGCCTGTAAGGTGACTGTTATTGTATATTGTCTCTGTTTCTTTCTTATCTACTACTTTTAGGGTCTCTCTTTGCTTAGAGCTCCCCTTTCAATATTTCCTGTAGAGCTGGTTTGGTGTTTGCAAATTCTTTCAGTTTTTGTTTGTCCTGGAAGCTTTTAATCTCTCCTTCTATTTTCAATGATAGCCTAGCTGGATATAGTATTCTTGGCTGCATATTTTTCTCATTTAGTACTCTGAATATATCATGCCAGCTCTTTCTGGCCTGCCAGGTCTCTGTGGATAAGTCTGCTGCCAATCTAATATTTTTACCATTGTATGTGACAGATTTCTTTTCCCGGGCTGCTTTCAGGATCTTTTCTTTGTCACTAAGACTTGTAAATTTTACTATTAGGTGACGGGGTGTGGACCTATTCTTATTGATTTTGAGGGGGGTTCTCTGAACCTCTTGAATTTTGATGCTTGTTCCCTTTGCCATATTGGGGAAATTCTCTCCAATAATTCTCTCCAATATACCTTCTGCTCCCCTCTCTGTTTCCTCTTCTTCTGGAATCCCAATTATTCTAATGTTGTTTCGTCTTATGGTGTCACTTATCTCTCGAATTCTCCCCTCGTGGTCCAGTAGCTGTTTGTCCCTCTTTTGCTCAGCTTCTTTATTCTCTGTCATTTGGTCTTCTATATCGCTAATTCTTTCTTCTGCCTCATTTATCCTAGCAGTGAGAGCCTCCATTTTTGATTGCACCTCATTAATAGCTTTTTTGATTTCAACTTGGTTAGATTTTAGTTCTTTTATTTCTCCAGAAAGGGCTTTTATATCTCCCGAGAGGGTTGCTTTAATATCTTCCATGCCTTTTTCAAGCCCGGCTAGAACCTTGAGAATCCTCATTCTGAACTCTATATCTGACATATTACCAATGTCTGTATTGATTAGGTCCCTAGCCTTTGGTACTGCCTCTTGTTCTTTTTTTTGTTGTGAATTTTTCCGCCTTGTCATTTTTTCCAGATAAGAGTTTATGAAGGAGCAAGTAAAATACTAAAAGGGTGGCAACAACCCCAGGAAAATATGCTTTAGCCAAATCAGAAGAGATCCCAAATCGTGAGGGGGGAGAAAGGGGATAAAAATGGGTTCAAAAAGAGAAAAAAAAAAAAGAAAGAAACTATTTAAAAAAAGAAAGCCGATAAAGAAAAAATATAAAAAGAGGAAAAAATATATATATATTAGATAAACAATTTAAAAAAACGTTAAAAAAGAAAACGGTAAATGTTAAAAATAAATTTAGCAGAAGAAGAGAAAAAGAAAAAAAAATTGAAAAGAAAAAAAAATTAAATTAACTGCAAGGCTAAAAAGTCATGGGGAGAAAGCCATGAGTTCCGTGCTTTGCTTTCTTCTCCTCTGGAATTCTTCCGCTCTCCTTGGTATTGAAACAGCACTCCTGGGTAGGTGAACTTGGTCCTGGCTGGGTTTCCCATTGATCTTCTGGGGGAGGGGCCTGTTGTAGTGATTCTCAAGCGTCTTTGCCCCAGGCGGAGTTGCACCGCCCTTACTCGGGGCCGCGCTGAGTAGCTGAGTAATCCGCTCGGGTTTGCTTTCGGGAGCTTTTGTTCCCTGAGCACTTTCCGTAGAGTTCCTGAGGATTAGAATGAAGATGGCGGCCTCCTGGTCTCCGGCCTGAGGAGCCCATAGCCCGGGGCCCCACTCCTCAGTGCGCCCCCAGAGAACAGCACCCAATGACTCCCGTCACCCTGGCCTCCGGCCACGCTCCGAGCTGGCCGAGCCTGTGACCGGTCCAAGGCAACCCCGAGCTGAGAGTCACTCCTCGGCTCTGTCTCTGCAGCCGGCTTCCCCGTTCTAATACCGGTAAGCTCTGCGACACTCAGACACCCCCGATCCTTTTGCGACCCTGCGGGACCTGAGGCCACGCTGACCCTGCCTGGGCTTCCAGTTAAGCCTCTGGAGCGATGTCCCTCAGTGCAACAGACTTTTAAAAGTCCTGATTTTGCTCCGTTGCTCCGCCGCTCGCAGGGAGCCGGCCCCTCCCCCCGCGGTCTATCTTCCCGTCGCTTTGGATTCACTTTTCCACCAGTCCTACCTTTCAGATAGTGGTTGATTTTCTGTTTCTAGAATTGCTGTTCTTCTTCTCTTCAATCTCCCGTTGGATTTGTAGGTGTTTGCAATCTTTAGATAAGCTATTTAGCTGATCTCCCGCTACCCGAAGTAGTCTCAGCCTGCTACTTCTCCGCCATCTTGACTCTTAATTTTATTTTTTATAAACATATATTTTTATCCCCAGGACCAATACCCGATTTTTATTCATCCGTGTATATGATTTGCTTTTTGTGTCTGTGTGTGCACACGTGCACATGTGTGTGGGGGGGTGTACACTGGGGACTCTCTAAGATCCCCAGCATATTCTCTCCCCCCTTCCATTGTTCATGCCCTTGTGAAATCCTCTCCCCTTGAGAGTGGGCTATACTTAATGACTTGCTCCCAACAGATAGGATATCATAAAAGCCATGAGATATCACTTTCAATATTAAGTTACCAAAAGACTGTGACTTCTACCTTTCTTGTGACCCTCAGCTCTCTCACTGGCTCACCTGAGCTGGGTTGACAGAGTTAGCAAATCAATATATAGACGCCCAGTAAATTTAAATGTTCAGACAAGCAACAAGTCATCTTTTCATGTAAGTGTGTCTCACGCAATATTTGGGACATACTTATACTCAAAAATTATTCATGGTTATCTGAGATTCAAACAATTGTACTTTACCAGGCACTTGCGGTGCAAAGGGAAGCCAGCTGGAATATCATTGAGGAGTCTTATGGAAACGCCCCATGAGAAGAATCGGGGGACAGCCTCCGGCCAACAGCCAGAGAAAAACTGAGGAGCTCACTCCAACAAGACTTGAGCAACTGAATCTTATGCACAATCACATGAGTGAGCTTGGAAGTTGGTCCTCCCAGCCTACTCTTGAGATGACCACGGCTCAGACCAACCCCACAGTTGCTGTCTCGAGAGTGACCCTGAGCCAGAGAACCCAGGGAGGCAAAACTTGGATCCCTGACCTACAGAAACTATGTGACAATAGATATTCGGTTTTATAAGCCATTGAGTTTGGGGGCAATGTGTCACATGCCAATAGAGAACTAATACAGGGTGTCTGAATCAAATTCTTTCTCCACTAGAATGTTTCACTGAACTCCCCTAAGTTTATTAGGATACCCTGTGCTGCTGGCCTTCATCAATCCCTTTTCAATTCCCCAGGGAGAATCTCCAGACACACCAAAGTTTTCCCATCTTCTCTTTGAAAAGCTTTCCTGACCTATTTTCTCTCTTCATTCCTTTAAACTCTATCCCTGTCAAACTCATTTTTTTTTGCTCCATTTTCTCAATCCCATCTTTCATATTCCTGACTGTGTTTCTGCATTTCCTTTTCTTTTTCACTCCTTCTGGGGTTACCCATCATTTCCCAGATGTCTTCATTTTGCCTTGCCATGTTTCCCTTGAGCATAACCAACCCTCTTTTCATCCCCTTCTGCCATTCTGTAGTTTCTTTCTTGAGCCCTTGTATCTCTTCTTTGAGCTTTCATTTTGAGTAGAATATTATATCTTTTATTTTGTATAGAACTCTGCTAGTAATTTTTACCTGCTTTGTTCCAGAATATTCTCAAGATGTGTCCTTTTTTAGGTTCCCTGCTCCCCACCCACATTGGTTTGCTTGTCTTTGCTGTGATCACTGATCTTCCCAGCATGGACTCCATCCTTCTGATGCTGGACAGGGAGAGAGGAGTTGCAGGGCTGAGCTGGGGGAATGAGGATCTGGAGTCTACTTCATCCAAACACCTGCATTTGCTTCCTCCATAAGCTGGATGAAAATCTCCCTGGTCACAGGAAAGCTCTGAATTTCTCAGTTGTCTTGATGGGGAGGACTTAGCCTTTCATTTTTTCCAGCACGTGGGAGTTGCATTTTTAAGGATGCTTTCCACGTTTGGGTTTCTCCTTCACAAATCTCCTGCTTTTCCCAGAGGTGGCAGGTCTTTGTAAGTTCCTGGTCAGCTCTGCTTCTCCACTCTTCCATAAAAGGAGCTTTCAGGAAAACCTGCTCTGCTACCCATGTGTCCCAAACTGACTTTTCTCAAGAAAGAGTCTTGGGCACCTGGGTACCCCAGTTGGTTAAGCATCTGCCTTTGGCTCAGGTCATGATCTCAGAGTCCTGGGATGGAGCCCTGTGTCTGGCTCCTTGCTCAGCAGGGAGTCTGCTTCTCCCTCTCCCTCTGCCCCACCCTCCCACTCACGCTTTCTCTCTCTCTTTCTCTGATATAATCTTAAAAAAAAAAAAAGAATAAAATCTTAAAAAAAAAAAAAAAAGAATCCCACCTGAGAATTCTGGGCTCTGCCCTCTCCATCCAAAAACCTCAGGGACAAGAGTCCTTTCTCAGCATCTTTTCTCCCTCTAAAGGATTTTAACCATGCGTGTTAACCCTCACTCACAAGTTGTTGTTTGAAGTAATGAACATGTCTCAGTGTCATCAAATCTGTAATGTTTCTATTCCTCATTCTTTTTTGTTGTTGTTGTCGTTGTTTTGTTTTGTTTTTGTTTTTGTTTGTTGTTTTTTGTTTCTTTCGGAAGCTTCCAGGAGAAAAAAGGAGTGGAGATTCTTTTTCAGATTATAAATGCAAACTTCTGGCAAAAAATTTCAAATTATCCCAAAATGCCAAGAGTAAAGGTAAAATGTCCAATAAACCTATGCCGATATTATATATTTCCTTGTGCATAGAGATAATAATTATTTATTTTTATTTTTATTTTATTTTTTTAAGATTTTATTTATTTATTTGACACAGAGAGAGAGAGAGATAACAAGTAGGCAGAGAGGCAGGCAGAGAGAGAGGGGGAAGCAGGCTTCCTGCTGAGCAGATAGCCCGATATGGGACTAGATCCCAGGATCCTGAGATCATGACCTGAGCTGAAGGCAGAGGCTTAACCCACTGAGCCACCCAGGCGCCCCCGATAATAATTATTTTTAAACAAAATTTTCTTTTTATAAACACACATGTATGAAAACTTATCTTGTATCTCCTTCCATGTCAGCCCATATGTGTCTGTGTAATACACACACACATGCACAGACACAGACACACACATATACTCACTCCTTTTTCTGGAAAATGGAAGCTCTGACTAGTTGTCAGCACCTGAGATCACTATGGTATAAGCCATTAAGAAATGCCTTCCCAGGATTGAATCCATAAGCAAAGGCTTTCATTTCCTTTCCCGGTCCCAATCAGGATGGGAGTTTGGCTACAGATCCCTGGATATACATTGAAGGTTATAGCACCTTCATAAAGTGAAAATGTGCCCACAAGCCTCTGAGTTTTACACCACTTTGCTTCCCCTCTGTTGTCTTCGGGGCACCTGGAGACACATGGAGGTTTACATAAGACCCACATTCTGAAGTTCTTCCTAGCTCTGTTGCAACCCTCCTGACAAACTGGCCTGCATGCCTTTTGCCAGCCACTGTGGTCAAAACTACTTATGGTCACAGGGGGACAGCCGTGAGACAGGTTGAACAAAGTCGACAGACTGGCCAGTGGCCCTCAACCTGAGAAAAACCATATCTTCTTTTAGCACATCTCAGTTGAAAACAGGATAGAATGGTTTGCTCTTGTGGTTGACACGCTAGGGGAAAGTAATTCTGCATTACTCAGAACTTTTAATGGACACATATCTGTGTTCTGGGTATTAAAGAATTCTTTTTTTTTTAAGTTGATTGATTGATTCAGAGAGAGAGAACATGAGCTGGAGGGACAGAGGGAGAGGGAGACAGAGAATCTTAAGGAGACTCTGTGCTGAGTGCAGAGCCTGACATGGGGCTCGATCTCATGACCCTGAGATCACAACCTCATTGGAAACCAAGAGTCGGATGCCGAACAGACTGCATGATCCAAGTGCCCCCCGAATACTAAACATTTCTGAGATGAATATTACTTTAATGAATCAGTGCTCCCCCAAGGCAATGCTTAAATGGCTGCTTGCAGAATCAGACCCGAGACAAGAGTTTCAGCATCTTATCTGGCAGGTGGTCCCCAAAGCACAAGTAAGGGAAGATGGAGACAGAAGTAGAAAGGGATGGTACAAGGTGCACTCATGAGCCGGTTACCACTGTGGGCAGTTAGAACCCAGTCACCCTGGGGACATTTGGGAAATAGTATGGAACATGGACCAGGATGTCCCACCCAGAAGCAAGGAAGCAAGGGTATTTATCCTCCAACTCCCTTCTATTATTGCTGAGGGCTGCTCCCGGAAACTCCCTACAATCTGATGCACCCTGATTAGGTTAAGAGAGAGATCATGGTGGAGAATTACCAGGGATTGCTGTTTGACACTGTTGATGCATGTGTGCTAAGAAGCTATGAGCAGGGACCCCAGACTACGTGCTGGAGTTGAGCCTTGGCACTGCTCAGATCTCTACCTTCATTCCCTCCCGACACTGCCCCCCTTCAAGGAAGTTGAGATCCTGATTTCTAGAAAAGGACTTACAATGAGAGGATTAGCTAGACAGACTCCAATCACTACTGCTGTGGTTGGTCCCAATTCAGCATCTCCTTCCTGTGGCTCTTATTCCAGATAGAACATAGAACCATCAGCCAAGGCTATATCTCCAAAGAGTCTAAGCCCTTGATTTCCTGGTTGCTTATAAAACGTGGGTTGCTGCAGTTTTCGGATCCTGATTGTCACCAGGCATAAGGGCACTGAGAGGTGGCCCAGTGAATCCATGAGTCCTAACCAGTTTATCCTTCCCTCCATTTGCTCATGACTATCATGTTCAATTACCCTTGCCACAGAGTAAATCCTGTCTGCCTGGTAATTCACTGAATGGAGGAACCCCAGATAGTCAGCCATCAGCCATAGCTTTGGGTTCAGTGGAACTCTTTTGTGCCCCCCACCCAAGTACATTTGTCCCCTCCACATGAGTAGCCAGTCCTTCCATCCCAGAAAAGCCAAACATTATGAGGACAGTAAAGCACAATTTCCCTTACTGGGTCCTTCACAGTGGTGTGGAGAAAAGCCATTCCTACTTTGGACCTCAGCTTTTGGGTCTAAGCATATATTATCTCTTAGCTAAATGTTAAGAGGTTATTCCAATTTTATTAGAAAAGCCACTTCTGGAGGAAACAGTATATGAAAAGGTCACTGGGTACTATGATTGTGTGTTCACTTGTCACAACTCCTTTGCCTGAAGATAATAGGTCCCTTGCACTTAGGCTCCATGGGCCCTTGGATAAGGGTGCTGATCGACACACTAGGGTTGGGAAAGAAAACCCATATCCAGAATATGTGCCAATCCTAACCAGGATTAATCACTGTTCTTCCCAGGGAGGAATGGTTCCAATGTGATCAACTTGACATCTAAGTACTAGTTGGTCTCCTGAAAAACTGAGGCCCAGTGCCAGGCAGTGTGGCTCCTAGGCCAGGACAATCAGCAGCAGCAGTAGGTAGGCCAGCCCTGTTTATCAGGAGCTCATGCTGTTGGGTCCACAAATACATTCATTATGGATGAAGGCACTGGGTGGCTGAGGACAGAGGTGGGCTGAAATCTACAAATCATCCCATTCACCTGATTCTTCAATGACTTGTCAGTAGTAGATGCTTCCTAGATATCACTGACATGAGACACAAAGACCCATACACTTTGTGCCCACTCCATATGTCTACCATATACCCCTTTCCTTCTCCAGATTGCCTGTTTGTGTTCTTCTAGGCTCCCTCCTTCCCCGACCCAACCCCCTGACAGTCAGCCAAGACATTTGCCAGCACCAAGAAATCTGTATATTTTCTCATCTCAGACCACTTCACTTTCCACCCCAAGCTGATGGCCACTCTGAGCTCTGGCCCCTGCATGGATCTCCCCTACCACTGTTTTGGGGGCACCCCCATGTGGGGTTATGGTGTGGCAACACTCTCATTTCTAACTTCTGTCCACACCAGCAGGTTGAGCCAATCCCTTGGTAAAACACAATATAATAGCCACACACACAAAGCCTATATCTGTGTGGATCTGGTCCTGGGAAGATGCTTGAACACCTCACAGAGCAGTAGTGATGGGCTCTACTGCTTGGTTCCATTTGTGGGAGTGGTTAGTGCCACTCCTGATGGTCCAGTTGGTTTTTGCAAGGTCCAAGTAGATGCACTGAGTAGAGATATGGCCACCACCACTTCCACCACATTTTAGTGTCTTGGTGGAGGCACTAGCTTTGCCATTTCAGCTGGGATGAGTTACTGCTTTTAATTTACTGTCCTGGCTGGAATGCCGAGTAGTTTCAGGGGTTTCCACTTGGCCCTTTCCACCCTAATAGCTTCCACTCTGTGGGTCAGGAACCAATGAGAGGGTTCTTCCAGCTGCTAAGCATATCCAACCCAATTAAGCACTTGGAAACCATAAACATTATCACAGTGTGGGTTGGCAGACTCATTGGGCATTTATGAAATGGACTTGGGCCAAGACTCCATTTATCACCTGGTTTTCACAAACCCACTCTTAACTAGGTCATCAGGATGGTGCTCTGGCTTCTCTGGCACTGGTGTCAGCTCAAGCCCTGGATCCAATTGCCCTTGAAATATGTAGGTGGTTCCCTTTCTGTAGAGCACCATGCAGTGCATGCTTTATGGGTATTTCCTTCTCTGAAGTTCGAGGCCTCTCTGGAGAAGGGCTGGGGGAATGAGTACCGTGTATTCTTGCTGAGGCTCTTTAAGAGTTTCTCCAAGAGGATCTAGTATCTCCCTCAATCACAGGATTCTGGATCTGAGAACTGGCTCAAAGAAACCAGATGTTGGATTATCTTCCATTGGGCCACCAGCTTCAGCATGGTGATCATCTGCTCTTGATCTATTTTGTATTATACAAGCCAAATGGTATCCTATTTGTGCCTCACCTTGCTGCTCCTAACAATGCCACGGTATCTTATGCTTTGCCACCAAGCCTTGCTGTTCCAGGCCTCCTGGCCACTATTCCAGCATTGATGTCCATTCTGACCACTAAATCCACCTTGCCTCTAATGCTTACAAGCCACCACCATGCATCTGTTCTCTGGGAATCTTCTCATTCCCATTTGCTACAAGGGAGCCTAGACTCACTGCAGTATCTCCAACTATCAACCCTGGGCTATAGAGGAAGCTACCACTGAGCTTCTCAACAAGGCTGGGGTCCCCTTCACTTGTATATTCTTTAGTCCTTTAGTAAAGGGACTGTCCTTGGGGGCCTCCCAGGAAACCTGGTCAGCGGGTGTGCCAGCTGTCTGGTCTCTATAAATTTAAGTTCATCTCTAACATCTTGACATCTTCCTCAAAATTCTGCCAAGGCCATTCCAGCATCTTTGCTTCATTTTCTGTAACTCATCCTTGTTTCCAAGCTTCAGAAAGAAGCCATTCCAGGGGCATCTGGGTGGCTGGGTCAGTTGAGTGTCTGACTCTTGATCTCAGCTCAGGGCTTGTTCTCACTCAGGGTCGTGAGATCAAGCCCTGCACTGGGCTCCACACTGGGGGTGGAGCCTACATTTAAAAAAAAAAGGAAAAGGGAAAAAAGAAGCCATTCCAACCACCTGTCTTGTCTCTCTTCTACTATCCTCACCATGTGAAATCTACAGTTGTTGGAGAGTATGCCTCTACCATAAACTTTCCACTACAAAGCTTATATTTCCGTTTCTTTGGTCCAACACCACCCAGAGCCCAGATATATTCTCTCACATCATTCCAGAACACACCAGCTGTGCCCTGTAGCTCTTTTTGAAAACAACCACTTTCTTCTCCTAGCAGGAATAACACTTCTCTGTTTGAGTCATCCTGAATCTTGATCCTCACTTTCACTCTGAGATAATGTGAGAAGCAGAGGCAGAGTCTGAGGAGGACAAACTGATCTTTTTTAAGGCGTGCCCCTTAGGAATCTCATTTGCTGATCTCCAGGCAGTAAGGCTGATGCCCGGTACCAAGAGGGAGAAGACCACTTCCGTGGATTCATAGCATTTGGAGGAAATAAGTGGTTTTAAGTTCTCAATGTTCAGCTGAGGAGACACACCAGGCTGTGCATTCAGCCTCCGTTATAATTCTGCCATTCTTACGATGAAGTCTTGGGGCTGATTTTTAGCACAGCCTTCCCTCTGCCTGCAGGAGCTGAGAAGCTCTTTACAGATGACAGTGGATACTTCCTGGCATTCCCTGCATGCCCTAAGCTGATAACTGATTGACCTGAGTCTGTTCTTTTCTCCCAGTAGAGGTTCTATGGTAGTCAACAATCCTTACATTTATTGATATGCCCGTATCTTTCAAGCATCAGTAAGTCTATGCCTTTACACCTATTATTCTATCCGAATAAACTACACATGAAGATCTTAGTATGTGAGAGTCGAAAGCATGATGAAGATTTTGACGATACCCCCTTAACCGCAGAAGTGCTACAGTTGGAGAAGGATCCAATTTCAGAAACCCACCCTGTAAGTCTGCTTCTTAGTCACTTCTTTTCAACAACCATCTTGGGCTGGGTTGCCCCCCAGAATCAGATCTTTTTTTTTTTTTAAGATTTTATTTATTTATTTGACAGAGAGAGATCACAAGTAGACGGAGAGGCAGGCAGAGAGAGAGAGAGAGAGAGGGAAGCAGGCTTCCTGCTGAGCAGAGAGCCCGATGTGGGACTCGATCCCAGGACCCTAGATCATGACCTGAGCCGAAGGCAGTGGCTTAACCCACTGAGCCACCCAGGCGCCCCCAGAATCAGATCTTAAGACAAATTTTAGTTAAACTGGTTTGTTAGGGAAGTGATCCCCAGGAAGCTTGCTGGGGAGCTGCGGAAGGAGAAAGGGAAGGGAAAAAAGCCAAAGGACGAATGTCAATGGGTAGGTTGCTGCTTTGGACAACTCAGACTTAATCCTGATAGGAATCTCCAAGTTATTCACCCCACAATGGGCAAGGACCCTGTAGGATTTACCCTTTAATTTTTTCCTGTCATTAGGTGATGGCTGTTTCTGACATAATTGGCTGCCTGGCACTTTTGTCCTGCTGTAAATGGGGGTTGAAAGAAAGCCTTAGATCAGGGGTCAGCAAACTGTAGCCTACAGGTTAATTCCAGTCCACTTCCTGTTTTTGTCAATAAAGTTTTATTGGAATATGGCCATGCCCATTCATTTACATTTTGCCTGTGGTTGCTTTCATACTGCAAGGGCAGAGTAGAGTAGTTGTGAAAGACACTGTCTGTCCCAAAAGCCTAAAAATGGCTCCTACCTGGTCCTTTATAGGAAAATTGTTGCTGCCTCCTACTTTCGAGGGTCACAGGGCTTGCACATAGAATGCCACTGGGATCCACCCAAACAGTAAGTGCTAAGGTGGGATGAATGGGCAATAGTGGACATGTCCCACCTTGTACTTAACTACCCATGGGCCGTTACTTAGATTACTCCTCACTTTGCACTTTTGTAGAAAATCCTACAAAAGACAACCTTATATGTCTATCTTGGCACACTTCTGTGCATGTCTTTTTCAGTCTTTTTTTTTTTACAGCTTTATTAGGATATAATTGAGATACTAAGAACTGCACATATTTAATGTACACAATTCGATAAACTGGGACATATGCATATACCCACCATACCAACACCACGATCATGGTAATAAATATAACCATTATCTCCCAAATTCTCCCTGTGTCCCTTTGGCTTGTGTGTGTGTATGTGTGTGTGTGTATTAAGGACAGTTAACATAAAACCTATCACCTTAATAACTTTTTAAGTACACAATATCAACCATATTGTTAACTATAAACACTATGTTGTACGGCAGATCTCTAGAATTCATTCACCTGGTGCAACTGTAACTTTACACCCGTCAAACCATAACTCCCCATTCCCCCTGCCCCCACCTCCACCTGGCCAATATCTCTGATGAACATAGATGCAAAAATTATCAACAAAATATTAGCAGACCAAATCTAACAATATATTTTAAAAAAATCATTCCCCACCATCAAGTGGGATTTACTCCAGGGATGCAAGGATGGGTCAGGAAATAAACTACTAGAAGAAAAAAACTCCTGGAAAGTAAAACTCCTAGAACAAAAAATAAGCAATGATTTCTTCGACATCAGCCATAGAAACATTATTCTAGATATATCTCCTCTGCAAGGGAAACAAGAGCAAAATTAAACTATTGGGACCAAATAAAAATAAAAAGCCTCTGCACAGCAAAGGAAACCATCAACAAAATAAAATTAAAAGGCAATATACTGAATGAGAGAAGATATTTGCAAATGATATATCCAATAAGGGGCTGATATAAAAAATATATAAAGAACTGATACAAGCCAACAGTCCCCAAAACAGAAGGTTGCATAGACTTATTTTTTTTAAGATTTTATTTATTTATTTGACAGACAGAGACCCCAAATAGGCAGAGAGACAGGTAGAGAGAGAGGAAGGGAAGCAGGCTCCCCGCTGAACAGGGAGCCCGATGCGGGGCTCAATCCCAGGACCCCGAGATCGTGACCTGAGCCGAAGGCAGAGGCTTAACCCATTGGGCCACCCAGGTGCCCGAGTTGCATAGACATTTGTCCAAAGAAGACATCTAGATGGCCAACAGACCCATGAAAAGAAGTTTCACCTCCCTCATCCTCAGGTAAATGCCAATCAAAACAACAATGAGATATCACCTCAGGCCTGTCAGAATGGCTAAAATAAAAAACAAGAAACGCCAGTGTTGGTGAGGATGTGAATAGAAAGGAACCCTCGTGCACTATTGGTGGAAATGCAAACGGGGCAGCCACTGTGGAAAACATTAGGGAGGATCCTCAAGAAACTAAAAATAGAATTACCATATGATCCAGTTATTCCACTACTGGGTATTTACCCACAGGAAAATAAAAACATTAATTTGAAAAGGTACATGGGCTCCCTATGTTTGCTGCAACATTATTTACAACAACCAAGATATGGAAGCCAACCAAAGAAGTGTCCATGCATAGACAAGTAGATAAAGATATGAGATATATATGTCTCACTCATATATAACATATCTCACAGTATATACATATATATGTATATATATATGATATCCTGTTAACTTAAAAAGCAATAAAAAAGAACAAGGTCTTGCCATTTGCCACAGCATGGATGGAGCTAGAGGGTATGCTGCTAAGTGAAGTAAGTCAGAGAAAGACAAAGACCATATGATGTCAATCTTATATGGAATTTATGAAACAAAGCAAATGAACTTTGGGGTGGGGTGGGTCGGGGGGAGACAAACCAAGACACAGATTCTTAACTGTAGAGGAAACATGGTCACCAGATGGAAAGTGGGTGGGGGGATGAAGAGCTCACTTACCATGATGAGCACTGAGTAAGGTATAGAATCGCTGAATCACTGTATCATGAACCAGAAACTAATATAGACTAATATAATATAACACTGTATATTAACTATACTTCAGTAGAAAGAAGAAAGAAAGAAAGAAAGAAAGAAAGAAAGAAAGAAAGAAAGAAAGAAAGAAAAACAGAGAAGGAAGGAAGGAAGGAAAGGAAGGGAAGGGAAGGGAAGGAAGAAAGGGGGAGGGGAACCTGGGTGGCTCAGTTGGTTAAGCTCTGCCTTTGGTTCAGCTCATGATCCTGGGGTTCTGGGATGGGCTCCGGGCTCCCTGCTCAGCGGGGAACCAGCTTCTCCCTCTCCCACTCCCCCTGCTTATGTTCCTTCCCTCTCTCTCTCTCTCTGTCAAATAAATAAAATAAAATAAAATAAATAGAAAGAAAGGAAGGAAGAACGTTTGTTCCAAACAACAACAAAAACACTGGTTAAAAAAAAGTCCATATTTGAACATAAAATATATAATAATATAAACATTGATGTATGTATTTGCAGCATCTGTAAATCAATATAATTGTCCTGAGTTTTAACTAAATTATACTGGAAAGTTTCCTATATACCCTATATTGAATAATGTAAGGCTTTAAGACACTTGTCAGTGAATTCCCAAATTCCTCTCTCATAATTATCCCTGAAACTTTCCTAATTAAAAAAATAAATAAATAAAATAGAAACAAATTTAAAAAAAGAAAAGAAAAGGAAGGTGAAGCAGAAGTACTAGGCATAATTTAGATGGGGTAGTCTAGCCAAATTAATGACACATTTTTACATTAATGACACGTTTTTATATTGTCTGTCTATGAAGATTCCTGCAACACTGGATGTTAAGTTTTGCTCATAGGGTAGAAATTTGGGTATTTGAGTCTGTGCTTGGGGAGAGAAAGCCAGGATGGAGACAGAGATTTGAAAGCTGTTAGCATATAGATGGTCATTAAAGAAATACAAGTATTTGAGACCACTCAATGGAATAAAAATATGTAAATTGAGAAGTAAAATGTGCAGTGAATCTAAAAAAAGATCACTTAGGAACACTGACACTTGAGCGTGGATGCAGGAGAAAAGTGAACTAAGAAAATGAAGAGAAGCAGGGAGATAGGACATGATCCAGGAGCGTGGGGGGAGGGGGCGCAGGCGGCACGTGTCCCATGATGGGCTGCCAAAGGGTGAGGACTGTGGTGTGTCCATGGCTTTGGCCACAAGGACAGCAGTGGACACCAGGGAGAGGACAGCCTTCATAGAGTGGCGGAAAAGGAAGGGACACAGCTGTGGAGTGAATGCAAAGGGAAGGAGGGAAGATGATGAGTGCTTCCAGATTTCCAAGATGCTGTCAATTTGGAGAAGGAGAAAGTTCAGGTAGAAGTTGGAGGAAGCTGTAGAGTCAAGAAGACTTGCATTTTGAAGTTGGGTGGTATCTCTTTGGACCACAGGAGCCTTTTCCAAGTCCCAAGGAGCAGAGTTCTCTGTCGAGTTGTCCTCCAGCAGCTGCTCCTGGCTCCCCCTTTCTCCCTCTTCCAGGAAGCCTTCATCCATGCCCTGCCTCCTCTGGGCCACCAGGATCCCTTGCTTCTCCTGAGTGGGTGGAATTTATCAGACTGTATTATAGTGATTCACAAACGTGTCTTCCTTTCCTCTATCAAGTTTTGAATTCCTTTTGAATAGAAGCCTTCCATCTAAGAATAATTTATCATCTTGGCAGCCTAGAATTTGTCTGCAAAGAACAGGTACTTGGTAAAAACTTGGTCAAAGAATATTGGATGGATGGATGGATGGATGGATGGATGGATGGAGTAGAAATTTTGCAAAAGTATGAGAAGTTCCAGTGCCCTGTGGGTACTCCCACCTGTGCAGGTCCACTGACAGCTTCAGTCATGGGTCAAGGCCACCGTCACGCACATGCTGTATTTTTAAATATATATATTTTTTGCCATGCATATATTGATTTTCATTTTAAGCCATAGGAAAGGGGGTGCCTGTGTGGCTAAGTCTGTTAAGCACCAGACTTTATCGCAGCTCAGGTCTTGATCTCAGGGTCATGATTTCAAGTCCCACATTGGACCGACTTAAAAAACAAAACAACAAAAAAATACAAAACAAACAAACAACAACAACAACAACAACAAAACAGTAGGAAAGGTTGTACAGGGAATTGTATGCCTGCCTGCCTTCCCTGTCTCCGAATCCCCAGCTTCCCTCCTACAACTGTCTTTGTCAAACTCATTCTACACAAGTTGCAACACGTGTTAATTTCGGAACCCTATGTTCCTCTTGCCTTGGGTTCCCATGATTCCCAGGGTGGCATGTGGCCAATGGAGGCATCCCGGGGGGTTAGGAGAGAGGTGCCATGCCCTCTGTGCACACGGGAAACCGAGGGTCTGGGGTGGCACCAAACAGGTAAATGGAAGTCAAATCCAGCTGCTGCCCTGATCAGGCGAAAACCAAGTCTGTATTCACTGCTCTGTGACATGGAGCTTGAGACAGACAATCTCAGCTCCCCACTCCACACCACCCCTAGTATTTCCTCCCCTTGCATTGCCCACCTCTGCTTTTCGTAGCTGGGACCATCTGGGGCGGTAGCCCCTATACCATTCATTGGTGGACCAGCGTTACCTGGTGATTCCGTTCAGCCAACACCAGCCCTCCGCTCACCCCAGAAGCCCTCCTGGGCAGCGCCCAGGAGACCCTCACCGACTCTCCTCCACCAATTCCCGCACCAGACAGTCGCCCTGATTTGTCTGAGGTCCAGTACAATTTGCAAAAGGGCTGTGATTTTGTAGGAGTTGAGACTGTGAGGTAGCCATTGTTGACTGGATTAAAGCCTTGGCGTTCCCAATCACACCCAGCCTCCGGGCTTCAGGAGCAAGAAGAAACCCTATTTACTGGCATTCAGTGGGCCTCTGGGTGTTATTTCAGATGCACAATAATTAGCAATACGCCCAAGAAGCAACAAAGCCTTGAATGGTATTTAGTGACAATTACTCAGCCAACCCATTGCTTACTATTATAGGGGCTTATTAGCACCAAATTGTTTCGATAGGAAGTGGCATCAGCAATAAAAAAGAATGCCTGCAGCTTGCTGTGCCATCCGAGTCAGCAGAAAGGGGCCGGAATGTGCATATCTCTTTTACATTCCCCCCAGAAAATCGGGGGGACCCACTGAGACGTGTTGGCAGCGACAGGAACTGACTCAGGTGGCTGAGGGTACAGAGCAGGTGGGGCTGTTCTCCGAAGCACTCCCTCCTGTCCTCTGGCTTCTCATTCCTTCGTGGAGGAGAGGAGCTGGGGGTGGGTTCCCATACACCTGCGCCCAGCTCCCCTTCGCGTCCAGCTGTAGGATAACGGGAGACACGCAGGCATTTCCTACCCTGTCTCTTTTTGCATTTATACACTGGATATCTAGAACCTGCAACCTGGAAGGGACTTCAGAGCAAAAGGTCTTCATTTTGCAGATCAAAATAACCCCTGCTTGGAGATGTTTAGCTGCTAGGAGGTCACGCACACTGCAGGACTGGGATGAGAATCTGTGGAAGGCTTGGTATGTCCTATCTCCACACCCTTTGTGCCACCTGAATCCCATTTCACTTACTTTGCTACAATGGAGAACGTACAGTTGGGGAAGTAAGTCACGTCTTTATGGCTTGAATACTTGGTATTGGATTTTGGTGGGTGAAACGGGCACATAGCCAGGAACAGAGGTACACCCAGGACTCAATGAACTTGACTTAGCACCAACAGTTTCTGTCTTCTTTGATCTGCATTTCATCTCCCACGTTCAGGGTGTTAGGAAAGTTTTCATTTTCAAGGCCAATGCAAGACTGCCCTTCTCACAGTCTACGCGGATTCCTTGGCAACGCGCCGCCCCTCCCCCCTTGACTGTCCATCTTCCAAGATCTACCCTTGGGAACTGCAAAAAAGAGATTTCAGATTTATAGAAATAAAGAGATTGAAGAAGAGTAGGACATGTAAATAGTGTTTGATGCGAATCTTCACAGTTTGGTTTTAAGAAAATCAGGACCACAGGGAAGGGAAGTCTCCCAACTGTAGATTTGGGCATTCTGTTGGTGAGTTTTAGGCGAGTCAATGTCTCAGTGTGCTTGGGCTGCTGTGAAGGAATCCTACAGACGAGGTGGTTAAAACCACACACATGTCTTCTCACGGTTGTGAGTGCCAAGATCAGGGCACAGATCAGGGCATGGAATGGATAGATTGTGGTGGGAGTTCTCTTCCTGGATTGCAGATGACTGTCTGCTCTCTTCCCATGGCCTTTCCTCACTGCTTGCACATGGGGAAGGAGACCATGGGGGTGTGGGGGGAATGGTGTGGGGAGACCTTTCTCTTCCTAGGAGGGCACTAATCCCACTGTGAGTGCTGCACAGCCTCATCTAAACCCAATTGTCTCCTAAAGGCCCCACCATTCAATGTCATCACTTTTGGTGGGCTCCAATAGTTGAATATTGGGAGGGGGGGAAATGGGGCCACAAACATTTAGTCCCTACAGCCAGCTTTGTTGAATGAAATAACAGTTTTTAAAAGCCAAAAGTGAGCTTTTATTGAATTCAATTAATATGTGTCAAAAGTAAAGGAAGTGATAGGCCACTCCAGCTTTTATGGGCCAAATTTTAATGGAGTATACGTCTCCCTTGCTTTACAAAACCCTTTGCTAGAATAATACCCATGGTGAGACCTCCCAAAATTAGGTACCCTGGTAAGTTTATGTGGGCTGTAAGGAGTTTTAGAAAGAAATCGTATCTTTCTAAGATTCTATTTATTTGAGAGAGAGAGAAAAAGAGAGGCACATGAGATGCAGGAGGGCAGACGGAGAAGGAGAAGAAGCAGACATCCCCCTAAGCAGGGAAGCCTGATGTGGGACTTGATCCCAGGACCCTGAGACCATGACCTGAGCTGAAGGCAGACGCTTAATGGACTGAGCCGCTCAGGTGTCCTGAGAGAAATCAGATTATTGAAGAGGAAAAAAAAAACAAACTCTGCATTAGAAAGTGAATTCTGAAGGAGATTTGAAATTTTATCCTGGACTAGCAAGAGGGGAGGAGTTGAGCTCTGGAAGCCATACCACCCTAAACATCTGTTAGCAGAACTGTGCTGGACACTGCCCATTTAAAACTATGGTGACTGCCCTTTGATTTGCACTGTCATGGGCAGCTCAGACCCAAGCCTGCAGCCAGCCCAATGAACTAAGTTTCCACTCAGCAGTGGTCTTCACACACTGAGAAATCCCAAGACAGCTGCCATCTTGAATCAGTTCAAGTCCTAGTTCTCTTCACTCTGCCTTGTTCTTCATTTTCCTTAATTTTGTGAGTGATAGGTAGAAATGGTAAGCATTTTCATGTCTCAACAGATTGATTTAATAAAGAATTATCTCTATAAGGAAAAAAAATGTTTTCCCTGCAAGAGACCATACAATTGACTGAAAAATAAGCTCAGTAGACAGCATGGGCCCCTGGTGGCAGCTGTCATCATCACAGACCTGGGCCCATGCAGAGCAAATAGATGGAGGACACACCTATTGAATTCACCCCACTATTTCCCTCCAAAGGACATTCATTTTCTTCCAGGTCGCAAGAGCAAAATTAAGGGGCAATCATAAATTCTGCCTCTGCCAAACTTAATACAATAGATGAGCAGTTCAAATTAAAAAACAAATCTCTTCAACAATAAAAGGAACTTCAAGCCATAGCCTTTGAAAAAGAAAGAAACAGAAGAAAGAGCCACAGAAGATCCCAATAATCTGCAAAGCTTGGTGCATTAGGATGGTAGTAAAACCCCCTCTGCTTATGTCCCTTCCCCCAGAAATATGATTTGATATTAGGAGGGGTGCAAGAAAGGATAAATGAAACCATTGTACAAAATCAATTCATTGCCCCCAACTTGGTGAGAGGTAGGTGGAGAGCTATGCAGTCATTGCCAGGCAAGGGCACATAAGGCTAGAGGGAAGAGAATCTACCACTGGCCCCCCACCATCCCCCCAGGGCCTGGAAAAAACCAAACAGGAACAACAGAATGATTATAATCACTGGGGGCTAATTATCCCTAGGAGCAAACAAGGACTTAGAAAAACAGAAGACAAATGTATAAGAGAAAATACGTAAGCTAAGATCCTCCAAGAAAACAGGAGGATGAGAGGGAAGAAAAGCACAAGCAGAGATCACAGAAAGACTAAGAGACTATAAAGCCTCTAAAACCAGAGGACTGACACCCACCCACTCCTCCAGAGAAAAGAGAGCTCACACAGGAAAACAGAATAAAAAAAGGGAAGACTTTTTAAAGCCTTTTCTTTTCTTTTCTTTTTTTTTAAGTTTTTTTTTTTCATTTATTTGACAGACAGATCACAAGTAGGCAGAGAGGCAGGCAGAGAGAGAGAGAGGAGGAGGAGGCAGGCTCCCTGCTGAGCAGAGAGCCCGATGCGGGACTCGATCCCAGGACCCTGAGATCATGACCTGAGCCGAAGGCAGAGGATTCAACCACTGAGCCACCCAGGCGCCCTAAAGCCTTTTCTTTTTAAAGAAGAAAATGTAATGAGATAGAATTAAGATCGTATAAATCTTCCATCAGTACAAGCTAATGGTATACATTTATCTATGAAAAGAAAAACATTAGATTGTGGGGATCCAGACCTACCTCCCAACATTATGCCAAAAACTCATCTGAAAAAGCAAACTTTCAATGAAGACCTAGCAGAGGGGAAGGAGTAAGCCATTTGTGCACGTGGGGAAGACCAGGTGTCAAGAATCTGAGGAGGGAGGCTGCCAGGTGTGTTTCAGAAATAGTCTGAGGCCAGGGTTGTTGGAATGGAGGAAATGAGGGGGAAAATGGCAGGAAGTGAGCTCAGAGTGGTGATGGAAAGTTAAATCATCATACATCATAGTGAAGATTTTGGCTTTTAGTATGACATGGCAAGCCCCTAGAGGGTTTGTGATGGAAATATGCTGTGCTGTAATTCAGTACGAATAGCACCACATCATCTGCTGGGTTGAGAATGTGCTCTAAGTAATAAGGAGGAAGCTATGAACTGATGACGAGGCTCTTGAAATAAACCGTTATGGCTTGGATCAGGATGGTGGCAGTGGGGGTGGTGAGAAGTAGTCAGATTCTAAATATATTGTGACATTAGCGCCAATGGGATTTTCACAAGTGGAAGAGCTGGCCTTCACTGATGAATAGATAGTGCATCCATAATGACTGGAGAAAAGTAAGTTACGGGCATGGGACCCCATAGGTCTGTAGAAGCAATATTGGTGGAAGCAGATGGAGGTCCTATTGACCATGATCTTTGCTCAGTGAAGTAGGAAATGAGACCACCAGCCAACACTAGGATGAAGAAGGATTTGTTAGAGGTCTGGGGAGAGAGGAAGATGTTCAGAAGAGTCATCTAAGAGAATGGAGACAATGGATGGACCAGAAGAATATGACATGGTGGCTGGTCAGCAAGAAGGGTTCACTGAAGGTTAGTGATCATTAATTTAAAATGAGGTGTGCCTCATTTCAACCACATTCAGTTCAGTGGATGTAGGCATGAAGTGTGTGGAGAGCTGAATTTCATTAGGGCTATGGATTAGCCAAGACAGTATGATGAGGCAAGAGAGCAAGTAAGGAGGTAGAGGTATTGTAATCGAATGACAAACCATGAATTCAAGCTAAGTAAGGATGACAGGAGGAATCAAAAAGGGATGATGAAAATAAGCAGGGTACATGGATTGATTGATAGTCTCCACAGAGAAAAGGTTTTCAAACTCACTAGAGAGAAGGATCTGGAAAGATAGGAGGCAGTGGTAGTTGATATGGGGACTTAGTTTATGTGGGTCCTCTTTTACATCCATTGAATTGATAAAAATCTAGACTCCTAGACAATGTTGAATGTTAGTGAAGGTACGAATTAGTAGGAATCTTCATGCCCTGCATGAAGGACGGTGATTCCCCAAAGCGAATTTGTTGCACTTAGCAAACTTAATTACATTCATGTCCCAAGGTCTAGCACCCTGTCTGTACCCATGAGAAGCTGCCCACAGGTCCATAGAGAGACTCCTTAGGCAGTGTTCATTGCAAGATTGTTTGTAGGAGCACAAGGTTGGAGGGAGCCTATGTGCCTATGGTTAGGCAAACAAAATAAAATGTAGAATATGTATAAAATGGAATATATTGCAGCTATAAAAAAACAATATTTACAAACAGCAATACTGATAGCTCTTTAAAATAGAGGGCTTCATGAAAAAAAAAGAAGGAAAAGATGAAAACAATATTTTTAGAGCTACACAGTTATGTGAAGATATAAATTTAATATACTGGAATGGGTGCCTAAGAGGGGATGATGAGTTTTGAGGGAAAAAGAGGAGAAATAACAGCACATGAGCTAAGTTATGCCCAGATTGATGATGATAATGAGTTTTGTTATGGAATAGATTGAATTCGACTGCGTGGAGCTTTAAATGGGGGCAGAAACATTAAAAAAAGACAAACTGCACTCCGAGGAATATCTAAAGATGCAAATTTTCCCATTACTAAATAAAAATAAATGAAAATAAGTAAATTAAATGTTCAACCCAAAAAGTTTAAAAAAGGAATAAATCTACAGAAGGAACAGATTAGTACAGATAAAAAGCAAAAAAAAAAATCAATTTTTAAAAGTAGAAAGATATGGTAAAAATTTAGAACTGTGTATTTTTTAAGTAATTAAAAATAAATACATCATGGATTAAATTGACCAAGAAAATGTACGTCATTAGCTATGAATTTGGTAAAATAACAACATAGAGAATACTATAGATAAAAAACATTGCAAAGCAATTTACTTTTATGCAAATAAGTCAGAAAAAATGGAGGAAATGGATAATTATCTAGAAAAATATAAATGGCTGAAAATGATTCCAAAAGAGAGAGAAATTCTAAATACACTGATACTATTGGAAGAATGGAGGAAAAATACCAAACACCTGAAAGGCTTAGACATTTTCACAGACATCATCCCAACCCTCAAGGAATGTATACTTCTAATACCATTTATTCTTGTCTAGATAATAGGTCTTAAAGAGAATTATTTAAAAACATTTTTGTATAGGGCTTCTGGGTGGGTCAGCCTGTTGGGCATCCAGCTCTTGATTTTCAGCTCAGGTCATGATCTCAGCGTTGTGAGTTCGAGCCCTGTGTCAGGCTCTGTGCTGAGCATGGAAACTGCTTAAGATTCTCTCTTTCTTACTCCCTCAGCCCCTCCCCTCACTTGCACTCTCTCTCTCTACTAAAAAATATATATATGTAATATATATATTTATAATATATTTTATTTACATATTTATAAATATATATAATATTTTTATATATCTATGTATATTTATACATATATAAATATTATATATATTTATTATATCATATATATTATATATAAAATATTTTTACATATTTATAAATATACATTTTTTTTCAGAATCATGGTAACTCCAATGCCAAAATTATGAAAAATTTTATTTCAAGATCTGATACAAATAACACAAACATCAATGGAGAAAATTTTCAATAAAATATTACAAAATAAATAAGCAAAATGTTGGATGAATGGTATACCCTTATGTGGGTTTTTTCTTCCTCTATGAGTGTAAGAATGGTGTTATGGGGGCTCCTGGGTGGTTCAGTGGGTTAAAGCCTCTGCCTTCGGCTCAGGTCATGATTCCAGGGTCCTGGGATCGAGCCCCACATCAGGCTCTCTGCTCAGCAGGGAGCCTGCAAGGAAGGAAAAAAAAAAAAAAAGAATGGTCTTATGGGTTGAACTGTGTCCCCGCAATAGATATTCAGATCCTGACCCCAGCACCTGCGAATATAACCTTATTTGGAAATAGTGTCCTTGATCAAATAAAAATGACCTCATTAGGGTAGGTCCTAATCCAATATGATCGGTATCCATGTAACAAGGGAAAATTTGGGCATGGAAAGATACATCCAGAGGGACAACACATGTGAAGATGAAAACAGATTGGAGAGATGCATGTACCAGTCAAGAAAGGCCAGAGATTTCTAGCAAAGCACAGACGCTAGAGGAGAGGCAGGGGACAGATTTTCCCTCACAGCCCTTGGAAGAACCAGCCATGCTGACATCTTGATCTCGGATTTCTATCCTCTGAAGCCTTGAGACAATAAAATTCTACTGTTAAGTCACTGGGTCTGTGGCACTTGTTATGGCAGCCCTGGGAAACGTATACGGTTGATTTGAAGAGAAAAACTATATGATAATCCCAGTGGATGCAAAAGCCATTTGAAAAAACTCAACATTGATTCTTTTTTTTTTTTTAAGATTTTATTTATTTATGTGACAGAGAGAGAGCTAGAGAGGGAACACAAGCAGGAAGAGTGGGAAACGGAGAAGCAGGCTTCCCACCGAGCAGGGAGCCTGATGTGGGGCTCGATCCCAGGACCCTGGAATCATGACCTGAGCTGAAGGCAGATGCTTAACTGACTGAGCCACCTAGGTGCCCCTCACAACTGATTTTTGACAAAACAAAAACAAAGCCAAAAAACCTAATGACAGAATCAAAAGCCAGCACCTTGTGTACTGGGGAGACATGACAATAACGCTTATTAGTGTCAGGGACAGAAGATACTCCCAGCACCAATATTGCTTTAAAATACTCTTCTGGAAATTCTAACCAAAGCAATTAGACAAGAGAATAAAATCAGAGGAGGCAAAATTACCACTGGCTGCAGATATGTTTGGGTATCTTCTAAAAGCTCAAGTGTCAACCAACAAATTAAAATTATGTAAGATAGGAAAATGCAGTATGCTTTCTGGTTAATTTCCATGGAGTAAAGGACTCTTCTCTAAAGAAAACTGCTTCAGAATAATGAGGGCAGATAAAGGGGTTGAGAGTACACCAGAGTTAAGTCATCTCAGTATTCGTGGTTGGCTCCCACGACAAGCCTCTTCCCACCTGCTTACACTGTGGCCACCTGCTCTCTTGTTAAGCCTCTCCCAGTAGAGACTCCCGGTCAGCCTTACCATCAATGGCACAGACCCAGTCCAATACCACATGATGTAACTAGCAACAGTAGAAAGCCCTTGAGAAAAATCAACCCAGTCCCTCATTTACTGAACATGGGATTAAAGAGTGACACTAGAGAGAAAGACCAAAGTGAACAGACAGAACAATCAGTACCAGACACAAGGTCACTTAAAAAAACAAAAATGAAAAAACTTGCGGGGGGGGATAAGGAAGCTCTATTTAGTAACTTCAGTTTGGGGAAGATACTATGATCACAAGATAACAAAATATGTCATTAAAAAATAGCAATTTAGAATATACAAAAAACTCTTGAAAAGTAAGCCCATGATGGCTCAAATTAAAACTTTAATACAGGGCTGGAAGGAGCCATAAGGGATATCTCACAGATCACAGAGCAAGAAATCTGAGGTGGGAAGTCTGAGTGAAAGCACAAAGAGCATGGAGAATTGAGAGCATTCAAGAAGCTACCTTTCAAACAGTCCCAGAAAGAAGATATAGAGAAAGCAGAAGGGATCCCTAAGACAATATAAACAGAAGTAAAAGCATTTTGAAGGCTATAAAGAGATGTATCTGGGATGCTTAGGGGCCTTCCTAGTGAAAACTACCATAGATGAAGAAAGGTCTACGCTGACATGCATCATGGGACATTCTAGAAAGATCTACACTGACACACATTGTGTGAAATTCCTGAACACTATGGGTAAAAAGATAGTCCTCAAAGACTTCAAAGATGAGAAAAAGAGTCATCGATGAAGAGACCCAAACTAGCCAGTGAACAGACTTCTCGTTAACAACACGCAATGTTAGAAGGCAAAATTTTGGGAGAAAATTATTTTGAACCTAAATTCTATCATCAGTTATACCACTGGTCAAGAGGAGATGGAGAGGAAAAGACTTCCTGACTTGCAAAATGTAAAAAGTACTCCCTATGGTCCCCAGAAAATACACAACAAAGTCCAAGAAGAATGTCTTTAAGAAAGGAACTGGAAATTAAGCAATAGAATGATGGAGTGGCTGGATGATTTTAACAGCATGGTAAAGAAAGGGCATATTTCTGGGGTGTCTGGGTGGCTCAGTGGGTTAAGCCTCTGCCTTTGGCTCAGGTCATGATCACAGGGTCCTGGGATCGAGCCCCACATTGGGCTCTCTGCTCAGCGGGGAGCCTGCTTCCCCCTCTCTCTCTCCCTGCTTTTCTGCCTACTTGTGATCTCTGTCAAATAAATAAATAAAATCTTAAAAAAAAAGGAAAGGGCATATTTCTTTTCTTAATAAGAAAAATAGAGATTTACTTAAAAAGATTTACTAAAAAAGCAAACATATTTTAAAGAGCCCCTTAATCCAGCTATGAAGTAAAATAATTTGAATCACAGCTGTAAGCTATTGATGAAGTATAAGAAATAGATAATCTACTCAATCTGGAGGTTTGAACAGAGTCTACAGCAAGTGCTACGGGAGTTGTGACTCTGGGTCCGTTTGTCTGTCAGAGTTCAAACACCGAAACAAAACCATTAAGAGATATATATGAAGAGATTTGTTGCAAGGGATTGGGTGTTATAGATGTGCGGGCTGGCTAGGAAATCCAGAATCCAAAAGGGAAGCCATGGAGAAGGACAATTAGACTCATGGGTGCGAACCAAAGCTTCTGTCCACAGGTGAAATTTCCCTTCTTCACCGGGAGCCCCAGCTCTGCATGGAAGGACTTTCCAGTAATTGACTCAGACCCATTCTGATTATCTAGCACAGGACTGCAGGGCTATAATCACATCTACAAAATGCCTTCGCAAATACACCTTGATGTGAGTGTTTAATTGAATAATTGGGGAGCTTAACCAAGCTGACACTCAAATTGACTATTACAGTGTATAAAGAAGGTGTTATTATCCTAGACCACTCTGTAGCTCTGCTATCAATGAGACTTCCAGAGTCCAGGTACTCTAAGGGCATGTGGTTGTTATTTGGTTTTCAGAATAAGTTTGTAGATCAATGATGGTCCATATTTTTATGAGGCAGAAGGCAAATGTCATCAGTACTGTCAATGTCAAGATATAGATAAAGATACAGAAGAACATCAAGGTGCTTGGGAAGGGATGGATATTGTAGGAACAGCTCGGGGTGGGTAGGTGGGACCCTAAACCACATAGTCATTGAGTGGTTGGGGCTGGTTAAAGAAATTGGCCATATCACAGAGCACGAGGCTATGCATAGGTAAAAAATACTTAGGTAAAAAATACGACGTCATTCTCTCTATCTCTCTTCTGATAGGTGAATTACAAATTACACTATTAAGTGAAAAAAACAAGTACAGATCAATATAGTTATTTTTTAAAGATTTTTAAATTATTTATTTGATAGCACGGAGGACAAGGGGAGAGGGAGAGGAGAAGGGAGTTGAGGGAAATTGGAAGGGGAGGTGAACCATGAGAGACTATGGACTCTGAAAAACGATCTGAGAATTTTGAAGGGGTGGGGGGTGGGAGGTTGGGGGCACCAGGTGGTGGGTATTGTAGAGGGCACGGATTGCATGGAGCACTGGGTGTGGTGCAAAAATAATGAATACTGTTATGCTGAAAAAATAAAAATTAAAAAAAAATTATTTATTTGAGAGACAGAGAGAGCAAACATGAGCACGGGGGAGGGGGAATGGTCTAGGAGAAGGAGAAGCAGGAGCCTAACGTGGGGCTTGATCCCAGGACCCTGAGATCATGACCTGAGCCAAAGGCAGACGCTTAACCAATGAGCCAGCCAGGTACACCTGGATCAATGTATTTACACACAAGGTATATGTATATATATATTATCAACATATACTAAGGATATACACACACATATATATGTATATATATACACGTGAATTTGTGTATGTTTACACATGTATGTATACACATACATTTTTTAAGAAGAATATCCAGGAAAGAAAATTTTTATTTTTAGCTAAACACATTTATAGAAAGGTACTAAGGGGACAAAGAGAACTTTTATTTATCACTTTTGGTAGTATTCAAATATTTTTTAATGATGTATGTGTCACATATTTATCCTGATTTTAAGCTTACCAATGTTATTTGGGTTTGGGATTAAGTTTTTTTTTTTTCCTATTTTCCAGGTTGACACACACACACACACACACATCACCTACAAAGGTTACTTAGATATGTTTACTAAATATTTACTATACGCAAGGCAGTATGCAAAACCTAAGCATGGAAAGGCACATAAGAGTTTCCGCAGGGATGCCTGGGTGGCTCAATCCATTAGGCATCTGCCTTCAGCTCAGGTCATGATCCCAGGGTCCTGGAATTGAGCCCCAATTCCGGTTTCCTGTTCAGCAGGAGCCTGCTTCTCCCTTTCTTTCAGCCTCCTGCTCCTCCTGCTTGTGCTCTCTCTTTCTCTGTCAGATAAATAAATAAAATCTTTTTTTTTAAAGATTTTATTTATTTATTTGACAGAGAGAAATCACAAGTAGGCAGAGAGGCAGGCAGAGAGAGAGGAGGAAGCAGGCTCCCTGCTGAGCAGAAAGCCCGATGCGGGGCTCGAACCCAGGACCTGGGATCATGACCTGAGCCGAAGGCAACGGCTTAACCCACTGAGCCACCCAGGCAGGCGCCCCAATAAAATCTTTTTTTTTTTTTAAAGTTTCTGCAGGGCATCTGGCTGGCTCAGTCAGAAAAGCATGCAACTCTTGGCCTTGGGGTCATGGGTTTGAGCCCAACATTGGGTGTAGTGATTAAAAAAATAAACTTAGGGACGCCTGGGTGGCTCAGTGGGTTAAGCCGCTGCCTTCGGCTCAGGTCATGAACCCAGGGTCCTGGGATCAAGTCCCGCATCGGGCTCCTTGCTCAGCAGGGAGCCTGCTTCTCTCCCACTGCCTCTGCCTGCCTCTCTGCCTGCTTGTGTGCTGTCTCTCTCTCTCTCTTCCTCTCTGACAAATAAATAAATAAATAAATAAATAAATAAATAAATAAAATCTTTTTAAAAATAAATAAATAAATAAAAATTAAAAAAAAAAAAGCTTTAAAAAAAGGGGGGGGGGCTTCTGCCCTGAAGGAGTTCCAGCTCAGGTGGGAGGTATGCGACCTCAACAAGAATATTATAAAATACTGTGGTGTAATGAAAGCAATGAGAACAGAGTGTGACGGGGGCACGAATTATGGCCCCTGGAGAGTGGCAAGCATTCATTCCTGTCTCAGGTGGTCAGAGGAAAGGCTGGAAGTGTGCTGTCTGCAGAGGAAGGGATAAGTCAGGTGTCTGCACCATGACCGTGACTTTCCCATCTATCACAGAGTGACTAAACACTTGTCTCAAGATTGCATACAGAAAAAAATGAAATTGTATCCATAAAAACCTTGGGAAATTGCACCAGATAGAGGTCTCCATCCTCCCCAGGAACACCAACAACAATCCAGAGGGAAATGACTTGCCCGCAGGACTGGCCAGTTCAAGGCAGAGGCGAGACCAGAGCATGGATCTCCTGACAACACAATTGACGCTCCTTGCCTGGTACCTACAAGCAAGGACACCACCTCATCTCCAGTTGTCCATGTTGTGATGGGAGCTCTATGAGGGGCATGGAGAGCAAGTGGGTCAGAGAGCCCCAAAGCACAGATCGTGATGCTTCTTTTTTTTTTAAGTTTTTATTTATTTGACAGACAGAAATCATAAGTAGGCAGAGAGGCAGGCAGAGAGAGAGGGCAGCAGGCTCCCCGCCGAGCAGAGAGCCAGATGTGGGGCTCGATCCCAGGACCCTGGGATCATGACCTGAGCCGAAGGCAGAGGCTTTAACCCACTGAGCCACCCAGGCGCCCCCGTGATGCTTCTTGATGAAACCAGGTCTCCTATGAATGGTCCACCTCGTGACCCTAGAACCTATGGGCTTTATTTATCTGTCCCCTCCCTTCCTTCTCAGCACCCACCAGTCAACCACAAGTGGAGACCTCTGCTCCCCAGCTATGGAAGAGCTACCCCTAAATGAGTATTATCATTACCATAACATGTTCAGAAAACCAAGCATGTCATGAGTTTCAATTTAATGGGGGGCTTTTGAGCAATAAGGAGGGAGGCCTCAGAGGCTCAGTCTATAGTAGGGGTAGAGATGCGAAGTCTGTTTCTCCATGTTGTGGCATTTATCCACACAGAGGAGGAGTGGGGCAAGTGTAGGCAGCCAAAGACATCTTAAGAGCTCTTACATTCGGAAGGAATTCCAAGGAACATGGCTAAACAAATAATCAGTACTGCCCTTTTCTGAGGGGCAGCCCCAGACAAGCTGCACTGAGAAGCCAGCTGGGTGTCTGCATGAGCTCAGTTGACAAAGGGGGCCCTTCCAACACTTCTTGCTAATCAGCTAAATTACAGATTACCCTGTAGAGAAGTCCCGAATGGATGCTAGTTACATGTTGTGCTTTGCAATTGCTCTGTACAAAAGGCGAAGGTTAAATTTCAGCTGGGCCCATGATTCAACCAAAAGACTGTCCTTTTTATTAACAAGGGAGTGAAGACTGTGGGATATTTCCGCTCTCTGCAGTGCTTTAAGCCTCAAGAAAATTTAACTCTGGGGCTGGGCAGCTGGAGAACTTCGTCTGGTGGAAGGCAATGGATTCATCTACCACTTCAGGGTCCTCATTATGCCTGGTTATCTGACCATGTACCAACTTTATAGGTACATTAACAAGTCAAAGGACAGCTGAATATTTTGCCTCTTCAATTAATGCCTTTCCAGAGTTCCTGGATCCAGATCTCTGATCCTTGAAGCCCAGATGATTCCTAGATCAGCTAGTAGCATGTCTTTTGTGATGATGTTTATTCTGTTGTGGACAGTATTCGTTGTACATAAGAGGTCAGCTTCTTAATGGACTTCAAGAGAGCAGGGGGGCACCTGGGTGGCTCAGTTGTTAAGCATCTGCCTTTGGCTCAGGTCATGATCCCAGGTCATGATCCCAGCTCATGATCCTGGGATCGAGCCCCACATCAGGCTCCCTGCTCAGTGGGAGCCCTGCTTCTCCCTCTCCAGATCCCCCTGCTTGTGTTCCTTCTCTTGCTGTGTCTCTGTCAAATAAGTAAATAAAATCTTTTTTTAAAAAAAGAGAGAGAGAGGCCGGTGCCATATGCACCATAGGATTGGGAAATATTTATCCTCAATAACAGTACTGCTACTTACTGAGCACTCCTATGTGTGAGGCACTTTTATAATTGCTATGCACATATTAGCTCACCACATCCTCTTAACCCTTTGGAGTCAGAACAGTGATTATTTTCATTTTGCAACTATGGAAATTAAGGCTTAGAAGCAACTTCCTCATACTTACCAACAGAAGTAGTACATTAGCTATTTATTGTTCCGTAACAAATTATCCCATAGCTGAGGGTCTTACAGTAACAATAAACATTCATTATTTCACACAATCTCTTTTTTTTTTAAAGATTTTATTTATTTATTTGAGAGAGAGACAGTGAGAGAGAGCATGAGAGGCAAGAAGGTCAGAGGGAGAAGCAGACTCCCCATGGAGCTGGGAGCCTGATGCAGGACTCGATCCCGGGACTCCAGGACTGTGACCTGAGCTGAAGGAAGATGTTTAACCAACTGAGCCACCCAGGCGCCCTCACACAATTTCTAAGTCAGGAAATCACAAATAGGGCGCCTGGGTGGCTCAGTGGGTTAAGCCACTGCCTTCGGCTCAGGTCATGATCTCAGGGTCCTGGGATTGAGTCCCGCATCGGGCTCTCTGCTCAGCAGGGAGCCTGCTTCCCTCTCTCTCTCTCTGCCTGCCTCTCTGCCTACTTGTGATCTCTCTCTGTCAAATAAATAAATAAAATCTTTAAAAAAAAAAGGAAATCACAAATAACTTCATGGGCACTTCTGACACAGGACCTCTCATGAGGTTATGGTCAAGATGTCAGCTGGGGCTGTATCACCTGAAGGCTTGACTGGAGCTGGAAGAAGGGTTTCCCAGATGGTGCACCACAGGCTGGTGGGCTGGTGTTGGCTTTTAGAAGGAAGTCTCAATTTTTTACTGTGTGGGCCTTTCCAGGGGATGTCCAATGTTCTGGCAACATTCAAGCTGGCTTTCTCCAGAGTGGGTCATTCAAGAGAGAGCAAGGTGGAAAATTCAATGTCTTTATAATCTAGCCCCAGAAGTCACACACTTGCATTTCCACCATGTTCTGTTAGACCGACAAGTTTGCCATGCTCCAATGGACAAAGTCCCTAACACAACGGCATGACTACAAGGACAGAATCACTGGAGACATTTTGGAGCATGGCAGAACGTGGTTTTGAGCCTGGGACTACTCTCTGCAAAGCTGTACTCTTATCTACTCTATGATATTTCCTCTCCAATAAAAATCTTCCTGAAGTGTTTGAGATACTTGGGTAGTCCTGAAAAAGTCAATGATGATAAAATTAAAACTACAACATATTGAGTGCCTACTATGTTCTGGGCATTATACTGACTGAACTGAATCATTTTTGCATCAGACTTAATGGTAAGGCTCAGAGATTCAATGATTTGCCCAGAGTCTCAGAGGAGAAATCAAAATTGTCTTTGGGGCGGCTCCTGGGTGGCTCTGTCTGTTAAGTGCCTACCTTGGCTCAGGTCATGATTCTGGGGTCCTGGGATTGAGTCCCCCATTAGGTTCCCTGCTCAGTGAGGAGCCAGCCTCTCCCTCTCCTTCCTGCTTGTGCTCTTTTTCACTATCTTTGTCTCTCTTTCACGTAAATAAATAAATAAAATATTTTAAAAAATCATCTTTGGGGGCACCTGGGTGGCTCTGTGGGTTAAGCCTCTGCCTTCAGCTCAGGTCACAATCTCAGGGTCCTGGGATCGAGCCCTACATTGGGCTCTCTGCTCAGCGGGGAGCCTGCTTCCCCCTTCCCCTCTGCCTGCCTCTCTGCCTGCTTGTGATCTCTCTCTCTGTGTCAAATAAATAAATAAAATCACTTTAAAAAATTGTCTTTGGGAATGTGAAGCCTGTGTGAGATGATTGAGCAAATATGAGTAGAGTGCACTTATGTGAAGGGGTGGGAAGGAGCCACAATTGCTTGAATCTGTGACTGAGAGAGGACTGGCAGCAGAAGGCAGAATTAAAGTAAAAAATTCAGCCAGTGCAGACAAAAGAATATCATCACTCGGTTGGAATGCCATTGAGCTAAACATGAGGATAAAACCTAAGAAACAGATAAGAAAAAAGAATTCTCAGGGCACCAATTATACACTGTAGTTAGTCAAATATCACATTGACCTCACAATCTAGTTCTTTTCAGCAGGGTGGACTTATCTTTTTCAGAGACATAATTGTTTTGTTCTTAAAGACAAGGAGATAAAAGAGAAAGAGAGAGATAAAGGTAACTTGGTTTCTGAACACGTCTGTGGACTAGATAGATCCATTTGAATAAGGAGGAAAAATTTTAAAGCCAAATGTGTTTTTCACTTTAAATGAGATTCCTTTTTTCTTTCATTATTATCTGTGGTTTAACAATTACGCAACTTTACAAATCCGACCCATGCACTAGTTATAGGAGAGCATCCATGGCATCTTTTTGGCACTATGCAAGCTGGGAGGAAGTATTTAGAAGTATAAGGCATCATCCATGTCCTAGAGAGGCTTGGATTTATTTAAAAAGATGTATGTGGGAAACCCTCTGCCCACAACACTATGCGGTGATTATCTGCGGGTTCTGTTCTTGGCCATGGACAGTAAGCTTAGAAGGAAGACAGAGGGATGTGTGAAGACAAAGGTAGTGGCGGAAGAATGGCTGGAGGAGAATAGATTTGAGTCCTGCTTTGGGGATGGTCAGGTTTGGATTGGCCTCCATGTATTTGTTTGGATTTCTACAAAAGCAAAGCTTGAGACAAAGCCTTGGTGCATTTAATCTGGAAGGTAACCCCCAGAGACAAGAGTAAGTAAGAGTACAATGAGACTGAGTTAAGGAAGAAGGAGCCAGTAAAGGATGCACCATCACTGCACCATCACTGCAGGGGATCTCAGCTTCTTGGAGATCTTAGAGAAGCACGTGGAATGCCTCATAGAACTTTCCAGAAGGACAGGAGGCTGGGGTATTTGTCTATGGGCCACTATCCTCCATTGTTTGAAGGTTAACCCCAGGGACATTAACCTCTGCTCTTCCTGACTGGGCCAGGGTATGAAGTTAGTGGGCTTCTGTGGCTTTGAAGAAAACTCTAAGTCATAAAAACAGAGCAATGCCATGGCATGCCCTTGAGAACGCAGTGAGCCAAGACTTGCCCAATTGTGGCCGAAATCAGAGGTGGGTGGAGGAGATGTGGTAGAAGGCACAAAAATCACCTGCTACAACCAAGAAAATAAAAACTTCCTCCCCTTGTACGATATTCCTGGGGTGGATCGCCCCCCGGGGAAGGGAAGAGTCTATGAGACTCTTGTCTCCCTCCTTTTCTTCTGATTTTTTGCCGGGTTTTCTTCCGAGAAGGAATTATCGAGACTCCTGCAACTTGATCTTCTCCTTTCCAGAAACCTCCAACACAAGCAAAAAGGAGGTGAAACGGGAAATTCTGCCTTGTCTCTTACGCATTTCCTCCCATCCCCATCTCTGTGGGGAAGCAAGCACGCGGAGGCTGTTAGCAGGGTGACCATGGTAACAGGGTAATTGACATACAGTCTCTAAGTCATAAACTTAATGAAAGCATAGTTTTTATTGCACTTCAACCTCATCTCTGATTAAATCATATCTGCATAATGCGAAGATATTAAACTTCCGTGTTTCGCATTGTCTGTCCCCTGCCAATAGGAAGAAAGCTCTATTGTGAGGGAACCCTGCCAGTGGGCTGGGAACACCATGGCTCTAGACTTTGCTGAAAAATGTTTTTTAATAATTGCTGCTGGCTGGCTCACCCAGCAAAGCAAACTTTGGAGACACGGTTGGATTCCAGCTCCACAGACATACAGCTGCTTTTCCTCTAGCAGATGGAGACCGTGGAGGGCAGGGCCAGACCTGTCTGAGATCTGGGGACAGGGACAGGAATGAGTCAGAGCACCTGAGAGCGAGATGCACATGGCCTAAATGAGAAACTCACCTGGATCGCTTCTCCCCACTGGCTGCAAAGACCAACAGGAATGGGGACTGGGGAGGAGTATGTGCTGGCCAGGTGGTAAACAGGTGTGTGACTGTGTTTTAAGCACTGTACCTCAGGGCTTTTCAGGGATTTAACACCAATTGTATCGATTGCTGTACTATAAGAGCGTTCATGCTAGCAGGAGCAGTGTGCAAAGAGCCACAATATGGGAAGCGATGTGACAATAAGGACAAAGTGCTATAAAAATGTTTAGGAATGGGTGTCTACTGCTAGCAGGGTCCTCCAAGAAAGCATCAAAGAGGGGTTGCCCTCAGCCAGTGCTTATTTATGTCAAGGATCTTACAAAGCCCTTTTAACTGGAAGAAGGCTTCCTTCTCTTGAATTTTAATTTAACTTCCTCTGGGCAGAAGATAGAAAACAGGAGCGAGGAGGACATAACAAGGTGCCGGTTCTCAACTGGGGACAGCTTTGCCCCCTTCCCCTCCACCTGGAGGACATCTGACAATGTCTGGAGACACTTTTGGTTATCCCAACTCAGGGAGATGCTCCTGGCATCTAGAGGGTAGAGGTATAAAACAGTCCTCCATCGCAGGGAATTATCTGGCCCCAAATGTCAGTAGCGATGAGTTTGGGAAACCCTGAATAAGGGAAGGGGAGCCATGAACATGTTACTGATTCCCTCAGAGATAAAGAGGAAGCTAGCTTAGCAGAATTTTAAGCTAAGTGCCTGCCTCTGCAGGACAGATGAGGCACAGCCAGGGCCATGTCAGTAAGGAGGACCAACCCTCTGGGTCCAAGGCATGTGATCCATGAGCCTGAAGGACGAACTTGGGCATTTCCAGCTGAGGTGAGGAGCTGGAAGGAGGCCACGCATGGTTGCTCTTTTAGTGTTGCTCATTTTGCCTCCTTGTCTATACTCATGGCCAAAGGGCTCCCAGCATCATCCCTGAGCTTATCCCATTCCTGTCAACCTCCTTTCCCTTTCTTAGATTACCTTTTCATATCTTCTGTTCTCCCAAAGTTTAGATGGCAGGTGGATACACAGGGTGTGTTCAAAGTCAGAGTCAAAGAGGGGAGAGCAAGAGAGCAGGTTCAATTTTAGGGCCCCACAGTTCCCATATAAAGACTTTCTGGAGCACCTGCGTGGCTCAGTTGGTTAGGCATCTTACTGTTGATTCCAGCTCAAGCCCATCAAGCCATGCACTGAGCTGAGCATGGAGCCTGCTTAAGATTCTCTCTCCCTCTTCCCCTCCCTGCTTGTGGTCCCTCTCTTTCTCTAGAAGATGAGGGATGGGGAGGAGGAGGAAGAGGAGAAGGAGGAGAAGGAGAAGAAGGAGGAAGAGGAGGAGAAATAAAAGAGGAAGGAGGAGGAGGACGAGGAGAAGAAGGAGAATTAGGAGAGGAAGAGGAGGAGGAGGAATAAGATGAAGGAGGAGGAGGTAGAGAAGGAGATGAAGATGAAGAAGAAGAAAAGAAAAGAAAAAAAAGACTTCAGTAAAGGAGAAGTGCTGTTCACTTTCTATAGTGGGAGGAAGATGACCAGAAAAGAAATGACCAGCCATAAAGTTGCTTGAAATTCTTGATTTGATTTAATTTTTTTTAAATTTATTTTGGAAGTCTATGCCCAACCTGGGGCTTGAATTCACGTCCCTGAGATTAGGAATCATTTGCTCTACCCACTGAGCCAGGCTGGTGCTCCTAGATTCTTGATTTTGATTTCAACAAGTATTTGAGGTAGTTACTATCAATTAATGGAAGAAGAAGCCATGGCTTGAAGACATTAAGGAAAACTTCCAAAGTGACTACCGGGAAATGATGGCATATTGTGGGGTGACAAATTCTGGGCCCCTTATAATAATCTTCACATTATTAAATCACTTCTATCTGTTGCACATTTATCCCAGGCCAGACACATACCATGAGATCTTCCCACAGCCCTGAGAGGTTAGCTGCCATGGCCAAGATCAATGGAACCAGACAGAGGCAAGAGCACATCGCCCGACCTCAGATCTTGGGGTTACCATGGGGTTACCCATGTTATAAGTCTGGATTCCCTCTCCTCCCCAGTTTCTGCTTGCATCTTGTCAATCTGCCCACTTCAGTCCCCGAGAAATGTAACACAGGACACGCATGCATTGAGAAGTGTGTATGCCATTCCTGACTTGGGTTTCTGTCCTGGTTCACGTGCTGCCTGATCTCGTAGCTGATCTACTTCTGTCCTTTCTGGGGCTGAAAGGAGTCCCCACAGAGAAAGGAAACAATGCCTTTTAGCAGGCAAAAGTGCCCACATTGTAGCCTCCGTGGATCCTGTAGTTCCCAAGTACCCTATGGAGAGGGCAGGAGAGCTGTCATTTCCCAAAGTTCAGCTCCAACATATCTGTTAGGGCTTCCTAACAAACTACTGGCTTCTGCAAGCTCAACACAAAAGCCATGGTTATGAGTATTACAGGCCTTGTGGGCCATGACCTCTGGCAGGTGACCTCATCGCAGGTGAACAGCATAACATGTCCAAAGGAGACTCCAAAGAAATACATCCCTTCTACAACAGAGGGAAAGCCATGGCAAAGCCAATGGTAGGCAGGGCTGGGAAGGTGGGGTCAAGAGAGCCTGGGGTCCAGAGTGAGCCTGCGGGCTGGCAGGAGGGAGATATCTCTGAGTCTCTGTCTGGTATTTTGCCTTCCCTCATCACCATGACGCTGCCCAAGAAATTAGAAATTGATGACGCTCAGGGACTATATCCTGCATCAAATTTCTAGAGAAATGTCAGAAAAATGAATGTAGTCCTGGGATGATAGTTTGGCCCGTCCTTGGCTTGCCAAATATGACCACTAAGACGAGCCCTTTGGAGTTGGGTTTTGTTTGTTTGTTTGTTGTTGTTTTTTTTTGTTTTTTTACTTCTGCCAAGATACCATGAATGTAATACCCACCAAAGGTGAACAGTGGAAATGGCTTCTTATTATTCCTCTTTTACCTTTTAGATGTAAAGAGGTTGAGGCCCAGAGATTAAACAGTCTGCTCTGAAACGGATGAAGGAGAACCAGGCCTTTGGCTTCTGCTTTTTTCTCCTTTTTAAGAGAGATAGGAGGGAGAGAGAGAGAGAGAATCTCAAGCAGAGTCCATGCTCAGCTCAGAGCCTGACACAGGGCTTGATCTCATGACCCTGAGATCACAACCTGAGCTGAAATCAAGACTTAACCAACTGAGCCACCCAGGTGCCCCTGGCTTGTGGTCCTTCCTCCCAGTTTGGCCTTGGGAGGCATAAAGGAAAGACTCTTCTGTGTTCTGTCTACTCACAGATTACTCTCCATACTCCTGGTTATCAAAGGCATATGGGTTTTCCCACACCAAGCAATTCTCCAGCTCTCCAACACCAGCTGGGTGTCCCACAATGTAACCAAAGTCTGACACTATTTGCCTGGAGTTGGTGCCCACCTGGTAGGTCAATGGCTCAGTCCCACAATGTGGCCCCTGCTTTGCACACCGGTCACAAAACAAGGCTGCTACCCAGGGTCTGCACCAGATGTCCTCACAATTGCTCACTAGAATGGCTCACAGAACTCAGCAACAACCATTCACCTCCTAGATTCCTGGTTTATTTCAAAGGATACAACTCAGCAGCCAGCAGATGATAGAGATGCACGGGGCAAGGTTGCGGGGGGCAGGTGTGGAGCTTTTGCACCCTCTTGGGGCCCCCACCTGCCAGCACCTCCTTGCGTTTACTGATTCTGAAACTCTCCAAGCCACTTGGGTTAGAACTTCTTATGTAAGCTTCATTACATGAGGCATGGTTGATTATATTGGTTCTTGGTGACCCAACTCAATCTCCAGACCCTCCCCTCTCCCTGGAGGGCAGAGGTTGGAGATGGGCTCAGGAGGAAGAGCTGGAGTAGAAAGTTCCAACATTGGAGTCCCAGGACTGGTTCCCTTACCACCAGCCCCAATGTTAGGGGTGGTTGTTATGAATAACAATAATACCTTTATGGCTCTTATCATTTAAGAAATTCCAAGGGTTTTAGGAGCTGTGGGTAAGGAAAGCTGGGTGAAGACATATCTATTTCTTATTATAAATGGCAATATCTTAGGAGGCCACATGTGGGAAGGGCATTCTGGATTCAGGTCCAACTCACTCAGGTCCATTTGGCAAGCTGCCTGGGAGCAGGGACAAGCTGAGGACAGTAGTCTAGACACCGGCATCTGCACATCTCCACGGACCATCCACAGGGCTCTGTGTTCTAACACGAGCCTTTGTAAAAGGCATCACAGAGCCTACAGTTGTTACTTAGCATACTGACATAACAGGAGGCACTTGGCCCATGAAAAACAGCAAAGCCATTCGGGGCAAGAGAAGAACTTCCCAAAGCATATTCCAGAAAACCAGCGAGACAGACAGTGCAATCCTCTGAGCCCTCAGATACAACCAGGATCCTCCTCCTTCCATTTTCTTTGGTTGCTTCCATGGGACGCTTGTCACTGGCTACCTTCTGGCGTCTTCCATGTGCTGCTCCCCAGGGAAGCCCACCACATGAGGATCTCAGCGTGTGCTTGGCGGGTGAAGTCTCCCTGAGCAGAAGTGAGCACAAGCACAGATTGTGTGGGGGAGTAGATGTTCTCTCTGTGTCTGCTCTAAATGTTCATCGTTCCAAGAGAGGGAAATGAATGGGGATTGCCTGAACCACGCCTGAGCTTGAACAAAACAGTTAGCAGAGGGACCTCAGGAGGGTTTTTCTTTTTGCTCTTTTTACCCCTATGATCCATGGGCAAACCAGCGGGCCAGTCAGCTACTGTTTGCTGGTGGACCCAGTCCCGAGACCTCCCCCTGCTCTGCTCCTACTGGACGTCCCCTCTAAAACCCCAGTCTCTCAGCTCTGGAAACCTCTCCTGCAGTGACTTCTGCCCCTATGGTAGCAGTGGCTCCTGCTGTTGGGAATTCCTGGCTTCCTACCCCTTCCATCACCTGTGTCAACTCTGTGTTATAAAGAACCATTAGCTCTTCCTTTTTACTAGCTGATAAATTTCTTTCTTTTTTTTTTTTTTGATTTGTGTTTTTTAAAAAGATTTTATTTACTTATCTATTTGACAGAGAGAGAGAGAGCACAAGCAGGGTGAGTGGCAGAGGGAGGGAGAAGAAGACTCCCCGCTGAGCAGGGAACCCAATGTGGGGCTTGATCCCAGGATCCTGGGATCATGACCTGAGCCGAAGGCAGAGGCTTAACCCACTGAGCCACCCAGGCATCCCTTGGCTGATAAACTTCTTAAGTGATCACAACACTTTGATAGCATTAGTAGTGTTTTACTTATTAATTCATTTCATCCCTGTAACATTCCCATGAGGCAGGGAATATCTCACCATCCCCATTTCACAGACTAAGCAGCAGAGAGATCAAACAGTAAATCAGGGATGGAGCTGGGACTCAGGAGGTGTTCGAGATTGAAGACTGAACCCCAACTAAAAACACAAGACAATAAGCAATACACCCATATATGCAATCAAACACAACGATCTTGATTCACAGAAATTTTGGATCAAGAACACATTAGGGGAATGGTTTGGAAATTACAGCTCTTGGACTAACAACATTAGCACTACCTGAAAACTTATTAATGTTCATCCCAGACTCCACCCCTGACCTACTAAATCAGAAATGGGGAGTAGGAGAGGGGGAAGCCCTCTGTTTTAACAGACCCTCCAGGTGATTCAGATGTCAAGTGAAGTTTGGGAGCTACTGCTTGAGATGATGGTTCCATCCTTGCATGTTGAAGTCCTAGAATGGTTCTTGGGCAACTGGGCTCCTCTTCCCAAAAACAAGCCAATAACTTATTTGCCACATGTCATGGCTCCTTTAAGTGGCTCTGCATAGCTCTGCATCTTGGGGAAGACACAGTGGTGGACAGAATTGGAATGTTCACATCCTCACGCTGGGGACCTGGGAATATGTCCTGTTACAGGGCCAGGAGGAATTAAGTTTGCTAATCAGTTGCTTTAAAATGCAAAGATTATCCTGGATTATCCTAATGGGTCCAATGTAATTATAAAGTGTCCTTAAGTGGGGAAGAGGGAAGCAAATGAGTCAGAACCAGAAGGATGGCTGGTTTTGAACATAGAGGAAAGGGATACAAGCCAAGGAAAGCAAACAGCCTCTAGATGCTGAAAAAGACCAGGAAATGCATTCTTCTTTAACACCTGTAGAAGGAACACATTCCTGCCAAAGCCTTGGTTCTAGTCCAGTGAAATCCTTTTTGGACCTCTGACCTCTAGAAGTAGAGGATAATAAATTTGTCTTGTTTTTGGCCACTAAGCTTGTGGTAACTTGTTACAGCAGCTACTGGAAGCTAATACACACCCCATACAGACATTCTAGGGTGTAGTAGACACCAATAGCTTTAGTCCTTCTCAAGTCATCCTCAACTCTTCCTCTCCTATTCTCAACTCATTCTCAAATCTTGAGTCCTCCTCAACTCATTCTCAACTCTTCCTCTCCCAGTCTTGTCCTCATTTTTTGTGTTTTGTTGTTTCGATTTTTTGTTTTTATCTAAGTAGGCTCCATGCCCAGCATGGAGCCCAATGTGGGGCTCGAACTCACAACCCTGTCATCAAGGCCAGAGCTGAAATCAAGAGTCAGATGCTTAACCAACTGAACCACCCAGACATCCCTCTTCTTGTTTTTTCTACTTCCAAATCAGAGTCAGCTTTCCTCCCTGGCTAAAGCCTGTAGTTGCTGCATCTTCTGGAACTCCCACTCTATGACTAATTGTCTTCCCTCTAACTGCCATCTTCTATTGAGACATAGCTTGTTTGATACTGGAAGTCCTAGAATCTCTGATGGCCATTCAAGCAAAGTCTGAGTTTTCCTTCATAGCCTGAAGACTTCAGGGTCAGGAAATAGTCTCAGTGTTCCTAATCCTCCATTTACCCCCTCTATCCTGCAAAAACTCTTTCTTATTTGAAGTTCATGCTATTCTTAGCTCTATCACACTCTTCCCCATCTCCTTCCTGCCGTCCACCAGCTTGCCAGTCCCTCCCCACCACTCACTGAAGATGGTGGGTCTGACACTTTTCCTTTTGACCAAGATCCACACCAACACTCTTGAGGACAGAAAATCCATGCTGATGACTCGCACAGCACCTCCAGAGATTTTGTCCAACTGCACATCATCTAGTCTCTTCCATGGTCATACCTAGACCTTGTCTCCTGCAGAATTAACTTTGAGAGTTCAACACAATGTCTTTTACTCTGGTCTCCCCCGATGCTACAAGCCCTTGATTTCATCGTGACTTGCAAACCCTGTCCTCCTTTTTCCAACCACCCAACTACAAACCCATGGCTCATGAGATTAATCACTTCCTTGCAAATATTTGGAGTCCCTTGGTTCCCCTCCCTCCCCCACTTGCCCCAGAAGTCACTATCTTGCTCACCTGGTAAACCCCAGTCCTGGCTGAGCCAACATGTCTGCCTCCTCCATGCTGTCCCATGAGCAGCTGAGCTCTGTAGCAAATCAGAGATCTGGGTTAAATGCTTTGCTTTGAAAATCATAGCTGTTATCGCCCTGTGAGCCCCTCAATCTGCCTGATGCATCTGTTGCCCTTCATTACTAACTTCCCTCCTCCCTGCCCTGTGATGACTATTCCATGATTTCCCTTTTGCTCAGAGCTTCCCCACACCCCCCTCCCACATGCTCAGTTGGTATTCTCCCCTCAAGCTTGCTGAGGAAAGGCAAGCCATCCCATGGAGATGTTCTCAGCTTCTCAACAGATCTGGAAGCCTTCCTTGGTTCATGACACTTCTTTGCCCTTCCCCTTCTCTAAGGAAGAGAGCACCTTGCTCCTAACCCAAACTAAATTCTTCCACTGCCATCCTGAGTGCCTTTCCCTTTTGCTGACCCAAAGAAAGTGCAGCTCTGGCCTTTCTTTCCCTCTCCTGCATCATAGGTCTTTCTGGAGGGACATCTATAACTTTAAATGCTTCTATCAGAAATGAAAAAGGCAAAAAATCAATTACCTAAAATTCTACTTTCAGAGGTTAGCTAAAAGCCAGGAAAACTGACTGAAAATAGGTGGAAGACTGAAATAATTGTGATCAGATTAGAAAACAATGGAACTGAAAACAATCAACAAAGCTAAAAGTTCGTTCTTTTGATCAGAAGATTAGCAAAACTGGTAAAACCCATGCAAGTCTGCTTAAGAGAAACGGAGACAGAACGCAAATGATCAATATCAGAAGTGAAAGAGGGATTATCATGACAGATTGTGTAATTACCAAAACAATTTAAAGAAAATACTAAGGGTAACTCTATGGTAACAAAATTGACAATGCAGATGAAATGGGCCAGACCCTGGAAAAATTCAAATGATCAAAACTGACACAAAAAATAGCCTCATATCTACCAAAAAGTTAAACTGATTATCAAATGTTCCAGGAAGAAATAACATTGAATTTCCACAACCTATTTCAGGAAGTAAAGGAGGAATGAGCTACCACTTGAGGCTACAGAAGAGCACAAAGAGACAGACACAAAAAGGTACAGTTTCATGATTCTATTCTTTTTTTAAAGATTTTATTCATTTATTTTAGAGAGAGGGCAAGTGTATTGGGGAGGGGGTAAGAGGAGGGGTAAGGGGTAGGGAGAGAGAGAGAGAGAGAGCATGCCAATGGGGGGGGAGGGAGAGGGAGAATCTCCAGCAGACTCCCCACTGAGCATGGAGCCTGACTCAGGGCTCGATCCCACCACCCCAAGATAGTGACCTGAGCTGAAATCAAGAGTTGGATGCTAAACCAAGCTAGTCCCCCAGGCGCCCCTCATGATTCTATTTAAATGGAAGTTCTAGAATAAATACAACTAATTTATTATGGAAAATTCAAAACAGTGTTTTCCTTTGTTGGGATAAGAGATGAACTGGAAGGGAATCCCAGGGAACATTCTAGAACAATAAGAATAGGTGAACCAGATGGCCAAATCATCCATTATGGATTTCAATATAAGTAGGTTTAATGACAAGTCACCCAAGAAGGGCAGAGAGCTGGAGACAGACATGAACCAGAGCAGCATAAGTAGGTGGTGGACATTGGGTGACGAGGGAAGGGACATTTAATGCCTACCCCTGTTTGTGTTGGGTGTGCTTTACATCTGCTTAATCAAGAGTTTTAAAATAGAATAGTCAGGTAGTGTGATTCATAAAGTGAGATATTCTATTTGCACATCACACCGTTTCAAATCTGCAGACCTCAGGTCTGCCCAAAACAGAGGAGATTGGTATTTCCTTCCAGTCTTATTTTGTGAGTTGTTCTGACTCGTACTGAATATGCAACTTGGCACCCAACTTTCCTACTCACATTACACTGTAAGCATCTCTGCACACAGTCTTGCAGTCTTTGTGGTCATCACTTTTAATGGCTACCCCTCTGGCTTCTTAATGCTGAAACTCAAATTTTATCTCATTATTTTACCTACATGGAATGTTAGTGCTGTTCAGAATAATATAGCTCCAGTGCTTCCCCCAGGACGGTGCATTTAACTCTTTATATTCTTTACCCTCACTGTATGTGAAGGAGAATTTAAGGTGGTCTGAAAAGACACACAAAATATGACAAGACAGAAAAAATTTGAAACAGAATACAGAAAGAGAAACATAGCTAAAGAGATAATTGAATCAGGGATATCAAAGGAAGGGACAAACCGGACACCCTTCTTTGCCAAGGGATGTCATAACAAAACCCTACCTGGAACACCTAACTTAGAGGAATGATGCTTAGGGTGTGTGTGTTGGTTGGGATTGGGATACAAAAGGGAGGCCAAAGAAGTCTCTTACAAGACATAGTTATTTATGAAGCACTAAAAAGTTAGGGAATATCTACACACTTGATAACTGAAAGTAGTTGAGTAACTTCAGATGTGGCTTGGAATAGCCTTTCAGCTTAGACTAGCCGAGACGTAGGAGAGAGGGATAGATTCAGATCCCAGTTCTGCTGCTTCCCAGCTGGTTATTTTGAGAAAATAGCCTCATCTCTCTGATCCTTGGTGTTCTCCTCTGTAAAACTGAGGTCAATAAACATGCACTGTAGAGCACCGTCGTGAAGATTTCCTGCAGATTTCACAGGTACTGAGATACACTGGGTGGTGAGCACTCTTTCATTCTCATAGGAAGGGATGGCAGGTCAATCTCCACCCTTGTGAGACTCACCTTCTAGTGGAGGTGAAGACGGAGACAAGGAACACATAAGCAATGTAATTTCTGAAGGTGACACTCTGATTCAAAATGGCGCACGTAACGGGGCTGGAGGAAAAAGGATATGTGTGTGCACTTTGCAAGTTCTGTTCTATGGGATGGGAATTCCTCTCAGCAAAGATCCTCTTTTAAAAGGAATATGAAAGATGTAACTAAAGGTGTCCAAGAAGAGCCATTGAAGGAAAGGAAATGTCTACACTGAGACTCATAATCTCAGTTATATTGACTTTATGATCTGTAGCCCTTCTTTTTAGAAAAAGACATAAGCTAGGGGGGAACAATGATCCTCTATTTGAGAAAAATCATGTCTCTCTGTTCTCTGTAACAGAATTACATTCTTCTGGCTCATCCAGTGTGGATGCTTGGGGTCATGGAGGCTTGGCTAGGTTGAACTCTATTTTCTGGAGTTTCTTTTCCTGTGTGTTTCCAGTAAGGTTGTGGGGGGGCCTGGAGAGATCGGTGGGAGATTTTGGGGGTTTGGGCACTCACACTCAGCTGTACAGCAGCTCTGACTGCTGGCCTCATGCACGAGAGGCTGTGATGGCTCCAACTTCCCCGGTTCCCTTTGTACCTTCTCCAACTCCAAACCCACTAGGAAGGGTCCAACTTCTGCAGACCCCCACACCACCAGAGTGAGCAGCAGCAAGACCTACCAGGGGCTTCTGCCTAACCTCATGGGCCTCCAGCTTGTTCTTATTCACCTCTACTTTACCCACATCCTTCGTGGAGGCCTGCCCCTCATGCCCGTTGGACTTCAAGCTCCATCATGAATTGTGAAGACAGCAGCCTTACGGGAACCTGCTTAATCAGGGTCCACAACTGGGTAAGGTCAAATCCTGTATCTAGTTGTATACACATATTTAATAATGTTAATAATTATGTATTATATACAATCATGTATCTATTTAGAGAAGAGAAAGAAAGTTCTAGAGTCATATAGTTAGAGTTGTATGGTGTACAACTCTTATGTATTTACATATATATATATGTATATATACATATATATATAGTTGTGCTTCTCCAATTTATCCCTGATTGATCCACCAATGGTGGTATCAGATCAAAGAGAAAAATAAATAGGACCAAATACATCTCTGATTTGCACCTGGAAATCTCCAAGTGTAGTTCAGAGAACTCTTCACAAAGCAGGACAGCTCCCGGCACACACAGATGTGTAAGATATATTGTTGCCACTGCCTGCTAGTGTCCGGCCATGACCACGACTATGACCATGTGCAACTCTTCTGATAAATCTCTAGCCTGAGAAACCCACATTTGCAGTTTGCTGTGAATTCCTTACGGCACTATATCGATGGATTGCACGACAAACAAATAGGTTTAGATTTTTAGGGAAAGTGGAGGTTTGCTTATTTTGAAAACAGAACAAACTGTCAGATGGAGCCATACTTAAAAAACCAATAGCAGTTAACAAGTCTACCAAAATTGAAGTTTATTTTGTGAGGTCCTTCAATGGCCTTATTGGGGGAAAAAATATCTCTGGGTGTTTCATTCACCATTATTCACCACTTCCTTCCTTTCCCTTCCCCCTTCCCTTCCATTCCCTTCCCTTCCCTCCCCTTTCTCTTCTTTTCCATTCCCCTCCCTTCCCTTTTCACTTTACTTTTCTTTTCATGATTTATTTTATTTATTTGGGAAAGAGAGAGAGAGAACACAGAGGGAGAGGGAGAAGCAGACTCCCTGCTGGGCAGGGAGCCCGATGTGGGGCTCAGTTCCAGGACCCCAAGATCATGACCTGAGCTGAAGGCAGACGCCTAACAGACTGAGCCACCCAGGTGCCCCTTACCATAGATTTCAAAAACAACCCTAAAGGACCATTACCATTCCCCAGTCAGAAAGTGGCCTAGAGGAACACAAGGATTATAGCAGTTTACTTAGCTTACAGTTGCTGGAGAATGAGGGTCCTGGGCACCTCTATCAAAGACTCTTTCCACACTCACTTTTGGCGGGAAGAGCCCACATATCCTTGGCATTGTAATATACCAAGCCTGGACAGTGAATCATGAATCAAGTCAGCCTGACCCATTTAGTAAACGTTATTCCTTTGAAGAAGAGATCCATGGGAGGATAGGTTCCTTTCCTGCTCCCCCCACCCTCTCTCCATGTCTCCCAGCCGCTGCCTCTAAAAACAGTCATTGATGCTCATAGCTGCACCAGCCATCTGACAGCCATAAAGAAGACAAGCCACCATACTGAGGTTGGCAGGGCAGAAAGAGAGTCTGGGCTTTGTCGAGGTGGTTGAGCGTTTGAACCAGTCCTGGGGTCCTTCCCGTCCACAGACTCTGTGCTCTATGAGATAACCACACGTCCTTATGATCAGCCTCTGTATACTGGGCATTCTGATAGTCCGGACTCAGTTCTTCCTTAAGGTATTTGTTGTTTGTTTTCTTTTTCTGATAAAAAAGTTTTATTAAGTTCTGTATTTGACATAGGGTTTATTAAGTTGTTTCCTATATAGCGACACCTGGCGGGCCCAGTCGGTAGTGCATACGCCTCTTGATCGCGGGCTAGTTCGAGCCTCACATTGGGTCTAGAGATTACTTAGAGCAAGATGTTTCCTTAAAAAAAGAAAAAAGTATTTCTGGAATATATTGCAACATATTTGTCATATCAAGTTTAAACGGTCATGTAAGGAGACCAGCCACCCCGAAATTGGCATTGGCTGGGAAATATACCCAGAAAGATAAGTTACATCCTGCTTTTAAGGAACTGAAACAGACCAAACTAGAAAAAATGTATCTTACAAACCAAGCAAACCCCCGAGACTGACGAGGATAAGACTTGCCAATTTGCACTCCTTGCAAAAGTTCTGTGGTTCATTTTTCTGACAGCTGGCACAAGAAAGATTTAAAACCCTGAATAGGAGGGAGGAGGTGGTTTCCATCTGTGGTCACTACCTGATCCTGCTGATTTCAACTGTCGGGATGAACCCCATGGGGCATGTATTTTTTTCTTCCTGATTCTTAAATAGTTTATTATAGGAATATTTCGCAGGCAGAGAAGAGTGCAGAAAATAATATAACATATACCCATGTCCTCACTGCTGATATTTGACAAATGTTAACATTTGCCATTTGCTTTGGAGGTTTTAAAAATAAAACTTTTCTGATACTGTAGAGTATCTGTAAATATCCCACACAATCCTGTCTCCTTATTGTTCTAATTTGAATTTCATGGTGCATAAGTCTTTGCAACATTAGGCCACCTGCACATCTCACATTTGAACCATCTCTGGGAAGTTGACACGTAGAAGTCTGTTTTCAAAACATACTTTGGTTAGTAGAATTAAGCAATGATGCCTCCAGGTCTATATGATCTCCTTGACTCCCTTCTCATATGCAAAATACTCTGCATTTTGCATGAGAGCTGAAACTGACAAGACCACCTCTTTCTTCCTCTGTTCCAGCAACCTTCCAATAACCCATGGTCCTTGCTAGTGTCGGCAACGTATCAGATTCTTAGAAGCGGTGCCTGAGGCCAGTGAAGATTTTGGTCACCCACATGGACCCATTGAGGGTTGGGGGATACCTACACTACCAAGCAATTCTCTAGCACCAGCTGAGTGTCCTACATTTCATCTCAGTTCTGGCACTATCTACCTGGAGAGAACCTCAGATTCCACAGGTTCAGGGTCCAGTCCTACAGGACTACCATTTCCCATCCTCCCCCTTCAGACACTAATAGCAAATCAATCACTGGCAAATGGATGAGAAGTTCCCACAACCCCTTCCTTGGGTACAATTAATTTGCTAGAGCAACTTACACAACTCAGAGAAACATCAGAAACAGCCAGCTGGAAGAGACGGCAGAGGGCGGGAAGGTGGAAAGGGCATTGAACTTCAACACCCTCCCTGGGTGCCCCATGCTCCCTAAAGCTTCATATGGGCACCAACCCGGAAGCTTTCCAAACCCTAGCCTTTTGGGTTCTTATGGAGGCTTCATTACAGTCATGACCGATGAAATCATTGACCATTGGTGGTTGAACTTGGTCTTCAGCCCATCTCCCATCCCCAGAGGGCAGGGGTGGGACTGAAAGCTTCAACCCTTTACCACAAGGTCGGTCTCTCTGGCAAGCAGCCCCCATCTCTAGGTGGCTGGCCTAGAGCCTTTCCCCAAAGTCATCCTATTAACACAACAAAAGACTCCTTTATTGCTCTCCTTACAAAATCTAAAGGGTTTTAGGAGCTCTGTGCCAGCAACTGGGTCAAAGACCAAATACAGCTTCTTCTTATAAATCACAACAGCACACTAGCCCTTTGGGAAAGACTTGGTTGGAAAGAACAATGCAGGAACCACTCCTCATCCTCAGGCTGCTTCTCTGGAGGGGGGTGCCTTCTCACTAGCTTCTTCATCTTATTTCAATGAAGAAAGGGGACCTGGGTGGGAGATGATGTCAGAAGGTGCAAACCATGTCTGGCATTTCCATATCTCACACCTACATCCCCAGGGATCTTTCCCCATCCTACCTCCTAAGACCTCACACTTTACATCTCCAGGGCTGTTCCCAGACTTCATCTTGGTGTGTCTGCGGTGGATTCTCATTTCATTCTGTCTCTGCCACACCCACCTTGCATCTTTACCTTCTCGGCAATCTCTTCCACTCCCAATCCAAGCTCTCAAATGCCCTGTGCAGACCACAGTCTTCTATAAAACTTCCTCATAGTGCCTGGGTGGCTCTGTCAGTTAAGCATCTGCCTTCAGCTCAGGTCATGATCTCGGGGTCCTGGGATCGAGTCCCACATCAGGCTCCCTACTCGCGTGAAGTCTGCTTCTCTCTCTGCCTGCCACTTTCCCCCTGCTTGTGCTGTCCTCTCTCTGTCAAATAAATAAAATCTTAAAAAAAAAAAACAACTTCAAGAAATTATAAGTAAATAAAATAGAGGCTTAGATTTGCCCCAGGAACTGGATAAAGAAAAATGAAGATATGTTAGTAAGGGAAGGCAAGAAATTACTCAAATGATAAGGAAATTAATTCTGTGTGGACTGATACTTATTATCATATAATTTATTTTTTATATATGTTATATGATATATAACACATATATACATATATAACATAGATAGGTAGGTATATTTTGGCTATATATGTTACCAAAGTAAATAGTTTCAAGATGAGGAATTACTCAACAGAATGCTTTCCCCCCTACATTCCACCTGTGGCACACAGGACAAATGACCTGTTTTTTTCACTTAGCTTTAATTTCACCAGCTCCATGAGCCAACTCCCCTGAGAGACCACAGAGCCCAGACAAGATGAAACAGAGAAGGGAGGTATGACTTGAGAAGGCCCTTCCAAGTTTCCCAGCTTCCATATGGTTCTCTTGCCAATGCACTGTGCGTTTCTCAATCTCCTTAATTCAACTCAAGCTCTCGAGCATCGAAAGTTAATGAAGCTGTGTTTGATGTTATGAGTAAATCACATAGAATAGAACAGGATCCCTACCTTGAGATCCTTAACATTTGTGAGGAAAGAGGACACATTCACCGGCTGACAGCTTAATGTGTGGAACGTGGGTTGTTCCCCTAAGACAAGGATCAAGTGAAAGGAGTGGTTAATTTGCCTAGGAAATCAGGGAGGCCTTCAAAGCAAATATGACTTGAACACACCCTGCCCTGGGTGGTTGGGTTGGATTCTGACAGTGCTCGGGTCCTGTGGAAGGCGTGCTGGCTACTTTCCTTCTATTAGTGGTCGCTTCTAAATCCTGAAAGAATACACTTGAGACCTGGATTTTTCTGAAGTTTTCTGAAGTAGGGCAACAGCTACTACTGATTCCTTGTCAGAAGAGGGATTTAGCTCTTTTCCTTTCTGTCCATTGGTCCCTTTCTTCTCTGCCCTACCTCCCAGGGTTTTAGCAATTCTGTCCTGTTCAGTTTTTATCATCACTTGGACATTCTGTATTGGTTTTTCTTTCATTATTTGCATTGTTTTGTGTGTGTGTTTCATTACTTGCATTGTTTTCTATGATTTGCATTGTTTTTTGTGGCTACAAAGATCACAGCTGTTTATGTATGATCCCAGGTGTATGAATTCAGTGCTCACCAGGAAGCACCTTACCCATCAGCTTTGCATATTCAATCCATTTCCTGACTTTTCACCTTCCCATCTATAGACTTTTAAGAATGAATTCCTGGGTCTTATACCCCTGTGTTGGTGCCTATCTACTCTCATCACATGGAAATGGTGGTTTTACAAGGAAGGGGGTTCTTGAGTGTACCCCCAAACTCTCTAAACCTGACATTGACCATTGGAGAAAAATCCAAGGTTGGCCCAATTTCTTTTTTGTTGCAGGTGACCCATTCATTGCATGGAGATGATGGTAGGATTCTGTATTCCTAAAATAGAACCGTCACCATAATATGACTCACTGTTTGTTTCTTTTAGTTAATTTTGTTCAAGAATTGGTGAACTCTTCTGGTGCAGACATTTGGATCATCCCTAAATTCCAGGAGTTTTTCTTTTCATAGATTTCTGAAAATCTGCATCTTCCCTCTTGTTCTATCCTCTTCTTCAGGAATGCCAACAATCTGTTTTGTGGAATCTGGGCTGTTCCCCCTCCCCCTGCCCTGTCATTTCTGATTATATCCATTTCTTTCTTCCCTTTCTCTGCATTAGGGGCCATTTTTAGCAAAACTAGCCACATCACATAATTCAATGTTTGCTCTGGTTCTTTTCCCTGTTACTTCAGATTTCTGCAATGAAGTTATTCCAGTTCTACCTTTTTCCTTATGTCTTCATATCCCTTTCCTTCCTAACCTATTATCTTGTCATCTTGTTTCCAATGAGTCCCACTTACAACAAATCCTGGGTTGATACATCTAAGTTCTTGTTGTTGTTGTTGTTTTGGTTCCTTGGAATACAATGTTTCAGGGATATCTCATTTATAGTTCTCAAGGTCGTGTATTTCTTTTTATAATGTTGTCTGTATTAGAGTAAGTTCCATGTAACTGTTTGCCTTGCTGTTTAGTCTCCCTGGATCTTACTCAGATCAATCTGGAAGAATCAGTTCACTAAGTGGCAGGAGTGGATGTTCCCATGGAGCATTTGCTATTTGCCTGGGGCTGTTGGTCTAGAGCACTAGCTCAGCTGTGCTGCGTCCTGAGAGAAGTGGGAAGGAAGTTAGGGCAAGGGCACCCACATCAGGGGCGTGGATGTATGTATTTTTAAAAATATTTTATTTATTTATTTGCAAGAGAGAGAATGAGAGAGAGAGAGAGAGAGCATGAGAAGGGGGAGGCTCAGAGGAAGAAGAAGACTCCCCACTGAGCAGGGACCTCCAAAGCAGGACTCAGTCCTGGGACTCCAGGATCATGACCTGAGCTGAAGGCAATCACTTAACCAACTAATTTGTTTCTTCTTCTATCAATTTCATAGCCTGTGAGGCTTTGGAGTGCTTCCTGCAATTCATGCTAATTCTCAGAATGTACACTCTACTGTGTCCAACTTTTTTCAACTGTGAATACCGTCTCTGCTCTTCACCATGCTGATCAAGGTAAGAATTTTCGTACTCCTTTCCATGGCTATAAAATGATTCATTCTTTCAAGAGCTTTAGCAAGGACAACATTACTGAGGATGACATAGATGAGGGTTTCACATGATTCATCCCACAGGAAATGATCTTAAAATCACTGTGAGAGGGGAAACTGGGTGGCTCAGTCAGTTAAGAGTCTGCCTTTTGCTCAGACCATGATCTTGGGATCCTGGGATCAAGCCCGGAGTCAGGATCCCTGCTTGGTGGGGCATCTGCTTCATTCTCTCCCTCTGCCCCTCCCTGCCCAAGCATAACAAAAATCTTTTAAAATAAAAGTTAAATAAATAAATGAAATTCTTTTAAAAGCCCTGTTAGATAGTTCAGCTCTATAAATTATATAAATCCTATAAAATCCATTTTGTGAGACTGTTTCAAATAGTTCAGAATCAGGTGCAACCTCTCACTTCATCTTGAATTATATCCCCACACACAAACATCCCAAAACCCTCCCCACAGAGGTGAGCCTTTGGGACATGTGGTAAAGGAAAATAAAGATATGACCCTCAGATGTCACTGAGTGTTCCAGTCTGATTCTGAAGGGGAGTGAAGACTCCTTCAAGGCTGGTCCTTTTGAGCCCTGGAAAATGGGCAAAACTACTGTGGAATGCCAAAGGGTGCTTGTGTGTGCATGTTTTAAAGGGATAAGAACCAACTCTTACAGGTGCGTGGCCCACGGTCCTAACATGAATGAGAGGGCTAACACATAAAGTTCAAGTTGAGCAGGTTCAATGTGATGGGAAGCACCAGGAGCTGATGCAGATGGTGGGCACAGTCTACCAGAATTGTGCTAATGTCAGAGTCTCAGCAGCAAACCAAATTCATTGCAGATGGTCCCAATGAAGAGAAATGTATGAGCAGACCACTCATAGGGGGGTGGGCTGCATGCAGGGCACAAACGATGGAGGAGGAATTACCTAGAGACAAGCACCAGAAGGAAGCTATTGTCACCCCTGGGGATTGGTAGAGGAGGGGCCACCCGGTGGGGGCTACAGTCCAGGAGGGAAGCTGGAGATGAAGTGCCCAATCTGGGAGGTAGAGAGGGACACATATCCTGACCCATCTCCTCCACTTTCTAATCTCCTGCCAAGACTTCCCATGGGTTGAACCCAACTGGAGACCAGCTGGAAGGAGAGTTTGGGGGGTGCTCCAGGACATAGAGCTGAGCAGAAAAAGAAGGTTTGGGGAGAGGCATTGGCAGATGGAGAATAATGACATAGGACTGCTTTCTGGTAAGGAGTTCTGCTCTGAAAAGGAAAAAAACTCAGTAGTTTCCAGTGTGTGGGTTTGGGACAATTTATTCCAGCAGACACATGCCAGGAAAGACTGGTTGGCAGGAAATCATGGCTCAGAAGGAAGATCACGCAAGGTCCACGGTCTGACCCTTGAGAAAAATGGGCTTGTGTGGTTCTTCCAGAGGATGTGTGATGGTGGGTTTGGGGCCAGACTCCTGCCATCATGTGTGACCCATCTGCAACTCACTTTTTGTCACTTCCATGTTGGGCCACTGCTCTGCTTGGAGGGGTTGTAAAGGATTCTCCTGGCATGCATCCACCCCTTATCATGGTTGAGGAAAGTTGTTGAGAGCAGTAGGTTTCTAAAACTTGACATGTCATGCTGAAAACTCGCTTACTAGGTCCCATCCCCTCAGAGCCATACAACACTGTCTATATTGTCAGAACCTGTGGGGAAGGAGAAGTTCATTTTATCTGCAAAGAAGGGATCTTAGTCCTTCAAGAAAGTTCCCAGGGCTGGCAGAGGCCAATTGGGCTATAATTCCCCATCTTCTGTCCATCTCTCCAAGGGACAGTGGCATGTTTCTCTTGGGAGGTTAGAATCCTTTATTTGACATCACTCTGCACCTTTGAACCACATGATACTAAGTGATTTCTCCCACTTTAATTGGTCTCTCTCTGTCCATGTCACCATCTTTCTTTCTCCCCTGAATTACTACGGTGTCCTCATCACTGATCTTAACATCTCTGGCATACCCCTCCATCTCCTTTTCCATGCTGCGACTGGAGAGAGCTTCCCAATAGGCAAGTCTCATTAAATTAGACCCTGGCATAAAACCCTTCAATGGTTTCCAATGGAAAATTCTTAGAGATTTTACCACGTGGGCACTATCTACCTTCCTTCTCATTATTCTAACATCAGCTGTCTACCACCATGAGTGCTTGAGCATGTACACACACAGTGCCAACCATCACACATCATTTACTTCTGTCTCTACTGGACACCCCATATTCTTCTTTAAGATCTATGACCTCTTGCATTTTCTGACTTGTGGTATCAAGATGCAGAGACTCCATTTGGTTCCCCTAGGTTTCCTTCCTATACACATCCTGGAAGGGAACTGCCTGAAACATTTGGTACAAATGAAGTGTGTGATCTTCTCATTAGTTTCCTTCTTTCTTTTAATCATCCTAAAAGGAGTCTCATAAGTCATGCTTGGGATTTACTGGGGATGCATAATAATGAAGCCAGTCTCCCAATTTAGCAACACTCCTGGGATCTCTCCCTCTCCCACCACAGGGCTCAGATGCTGTGCCCAAGACCAGGTCATGGTAGAGGCTTGGAAACCAGGGCTGCCCTGTGGAGGACTTCAAGTGGGAAGGCCAGACAAAGTCACATATTCAGGGAAATTTCTTAAGTATTAACAGAGAACGGAGACCAGAATGTCAGGACCCTGGGTTTATACTGACATTTTACTTGATTGCTGTAGAGAACAGAAGCAAAAAACCAAAACTCTCCCTTAAGTAATGAGAGGGAAATCTTTTATTAACACAAGGGCTATTGTTTCATAGAAGAAATGATTCTTAAGGAGATAATATAAAATCTTCAGGGACCAGGCAGCATTCTAGGGGCTGGAGAAAAGAGAAGTAAACAATGCAGACCATGTCTGCATGGTCCTAAGGAAGGACTGGGAGAAAATAAATAGCCAAGTACTTACGTGATATTCAGGCAGCAAATGATAAGAGCTGGGCTGGAAAAAAAAAAAAGCAGATGTAAAATGATAGTGTATGATGATGGGACAGAGCGACTGTTGATGAGGGATAGCTAGCAGGGGGTGGGGGAAAACTCTTTGAAAGGGAAATGAAGCTTGTTCAGGTGGAGGGGGCCAGGCAGGAAAACAATTGGCAAGTGCCAAGGAGGGACAGGAGGTCAGAGTGGCCATGTGTCACAAGTGGGAGTGACACAGCATCAGAGAAGTAGCCTGAGCTGAGCTCCTGGGGGCATTTCGGGCTGCAGTGAGGACTCTGGGAGCTGTGGAGTCAAGGGAAGCCACAGGAGGACCAGCGGCAAGGGTGACATGGTTGGCTGATGTTTTCAGGGGAGTGTTCTGGCTTCCATGTGTGGAACAGAGATGGGGACATGATGGGGACAGAGAGCTGCAGTAGGGATGCTGATGAGGAAGAGACCACGGGTGTGTGTAAGACATTCTTACAGCTTGGATGAAGACGTCAGCAGTGTGGGGTATGAGGCGTTGCCTGACTCAGAATGATTTTGGAAGCAAATTGTTAGGACTTCCTATTGGATGGGATGAGAGTAGGAAGGAAAAGAAATGAGAGAAACATGATTCAACATAGGTGTCCTGAGCAAACGGACGAATGGTGTTGCCATTTACTGAAAGGCATAAACAGATATACAAAATTGGGGTGGAAATTAGGAATGTGCTTTGGATTGTTTAAGTCTCAGAAGCCTATCGGGTATGAAAGTGGAAATGCTGACCAGGCAGTTTTATACGCAAATGTGGAACTTGGGGTGAAGATCAGAACTGGAGATTTTTTAAGGCAGGTAAATTCAGGGTGTATCTCAGAATTAATATTACGGTTTTTAATTCTTAAAAAAATCTTTAGGGCATAAGGATAAAGAATGGAGGAGGACTGACATGTTAGAGCAGGAGGGAGAGGAGATTAGGCAGAAGAGACTGAATGAATGGCCAGCATGCTGGGAAGAAATATGTCATCATGTGGGGATCTGAAAGTCACATAAAAAAATATTTTAAGGGGCGCCTGGGTGGCTCAGTGGATTAAGCCTCTGCCTTCAGTTCAGGTCATGATCTCAGGGTCCTGGGATTGAGCCCCGCATCGGGCTCTCTGCTCAGTGGGGAGCTTGCTTCACCCTCTCTCTCTGCCGGCTGCCCTGCCTACTTGTGATCTCTCTCTCTCTCTGTCAAATAAATAAATAAAATCTTAAAAAATATATTTTAAGATGGAGGGAATAAAAAAGAATGTTGTTTTTTTTAATCACATCAATCAGGGGGTGCCTGGGTGGCTCAGTCAGTTGAACGCCTGACTCTTGATTTCAGATCAGGTCCTGATCTCAGGGTCGAGAGATCGAGCCCCATGTTGGGCTCAAAGCTCAGTGTGGAGTCTACTTGAGATTCTCTCTTTCTCTCTCTCTCTCTCTCTCTACCTCTACCCTATTTATGCTCACTCTCTCTCAAAAAAAAATCACATCAATCAGGATGGCTATTATTTAAAAAAACAACATAACAAACATTGGTGAGGATGCAGAGAAATTGGAATGCTTGTTCACTATGGATGGGAATAAAAAATGAGACGGCTGCTGTGGACAAGAGTTATCAAGGTTCCTCATAAAATTAAAAATGGAACCACTGTAGGATCCAACAATTCCACCTCTAGGTACATATACTCAAAGGACTCAAACAGATCTTTGTACACCTATGTTCACAGCCACACTACTCACAATGGCCTAAAGGGGGACACAACCCAAGTGTCCTTCAACACAATAATGGATAAACAAAGTATGGTCCATCCAACCAATAGAGTGTAATTCAGCCACAAAAAGGAAGGAAATTCAGACACCTGCTACAACACGGATAAAACTTGAGGACATTCTGCTGAGTGAAAGAAGCCAGTCACCAAAGGACAAATATTCAATGGTTAGACTTACAAGAGGTTCCTAGAGCCGTCAAACCCATAGAAGGTCGAATGGTGGTTTCCAGGGACTGGAGGGAAGGAGAGATGGGGGAGCAGCATATTTTCTGATAGGTATAGAGTTTCACTTTTGGAGGATGAGAATAGTTCTGGAGATGGATGGTGATGATGTTTGCACAACGCAAGCACACTTAATGCCATGAATGGCACTAAAAAAAATAACCTACATTAAAAAAGATTAACACTCAAAATTTTTAGTCAAAATTATAAATTTTCTGCTATGTATATTTTTCCACAATAGTTTTTTTTTTTTTAAGGGTGATTTATTTTCCAACAAATATGCTGGGACAATGGATATCATTTTTTAACCAACTGAGCCACCCAGGCGTCCCGGATATCATTTTTTAAAGAGCAACTTAGATTCTTATCTCACATGATAAGCAAAACTCAACTCAAGATGGATTATAGTTCTAAATGTAAGAGCTGAAGCTGTAAAAGCTTTAGAAAACAATGTATGAGAAAATCTTATGACTTTGGGTTAAGCAGAGTCCTTAACTATGACATGGAAAACACATAATCTATAAGATTAAAAATTTAGCAAATTGGACTTCATCAAATACTAAAAATGTCTCTGAAATGACACTGTTTATTTCTTTTTAAGGATGTTATTTATTTATTTGTCAGAGAGAGAGAGACCGAGTGCACAAACATAGAGAAGGGCAGAGGGAGAGGGAGAAGTAGACTCCCCACTGAGCAAGGAGCCCAACGTGGGGCTCGATCCCAGAACCCGGGGATCATGACCCAAGCCGAAGGCAAATGCTTAACCGACTGAGCCATACAGGCATCCCTGAAATGACACTGTTTAGAAAGTCAAAAAAATCACAGGAGGAGAGAAAATACTGGCAAATTACATATCTAAAAAAGGATTTCTATCCAGAATATGAAGAACGTGTATAATTCAATAAGACAAACAACCCAATTAAAAATGGGCAAGAAAAATTAAACAGACAATTCATCAAAGAAGATGTATGAATGGTTAATAAACTCATAAAGGGAAGCTCAACACAACTCGTCGCTGGGGAAATAAAAATTAAAACTATAATGAGACACAATGAACATCTACAAGAACAGTTAAAATCCAAAAGCTTGACCACACCAAGTGCTCAAACTCCAATGCACTGATGGGGGGAGTGGGTAATGGAATAACCACTTAGAGAACAGTTTGGCAGTTTGTTAAAAGGTTGAGTTTAAACTTACCAAAAGATCTATCAATTCCACTTCTTTTTTAAAAAGACTTGTATATTTATTTTAGAGAAGGAGAACAAGCGAGTGGAGGGAGGGGCAGAGAGAGAGGGAGAATCCTGAAGCAGATGCCCTGCTGAGCACAGAGCCCAACATGGGGCTCCATCCCAGGACCCTGAGATAATGATCTGAGCTGAAATCAAGAGTCCACAGCTTAACGAACCAAACCACCAAGGCACCCCCTACTGGTTCCACTTGTAACTCTCCACCCAAGAGAAATGAAAAGTTACGGTCCTGCAAAGATTTGTAGGAATATGTTCCTAGGACCCTTACTCATTAGCGCCAAGTAAGACCATCCAAATGTCCATCAAGTGGTGAGGGGAGATCACTGTGATGTATTCACACACTGGAATTCTATCTAGCAATTCACAGGGACAGAAGACCAATAGAGATTACAGCATAAGTTGAACCTCCAGCATATTATGGTGAGCGGATAGAAGAGTGTCAGATAGGAAAAATACATATACTGAATAACTCCATTTGTACAAAATATTCACAAAAGGCGGATCTATACAGATGGAAGATTGATGGCTATTTGAGCAGAGGTGGGGGTGGGGTCTGGCTGCACATCGGCACAGGGGACTTTTTCCCAGTGATGGGCATGTTCTTCATCTGAATTCCAGTGATGGTTGCACAACTTTGCACTTTTACTAAAAATCAGTGACGTGCACACTCCCAATGGGCACATTTAATGGTGTGTGAATTATACCTCAATGATGGTGCCAAAACTTTATTTATTTATTTATTTATTTATTTATTTTAAAGATTTTATTTATTTATTTGACAGACGGAGATCACAAGCAGGCAGAGAGGCAGGCAGAGAGATAGGGGAAGCTGGCTTCCCACTGAGCAGAGAGTCCGATGATGCGGGGCTCGATCCCAGGACCCTGGGATCATGACCTGAGCCGAAGGCAGAGGCTTCAACCCACTGAGCCACTCACGCGTCCCGCCAAAACTTCTTTTTAAAAAAGATTTCTAAAATGAGAGGGTACTGTGTGCTAAATGCTGCTATGCTAAGAAGAAGACAGAAGAGGACATGTTGGACGTTTGTACCTTCACAAGAAAGGTTTGACCTCCCACCCGTGAACTGTAAAAGTTACCTGCTTCCTTATCATACAAATAGCCCACATGCATGCCCGATGACTGAGGACAGAGAATTCAGACAAGAAGAAAGAGAAAATCACACATAATCCAAAGACCGCCACTATTAACATTTGGCTGATTCAACTTTTGAAAACTTTTATAACATTCTGGCTGATACATTTCCAAACTTTTTTTTAATCATTTTTAAAAAATTTATTTTCAGCGTAACAGTATTCATTGTTTTTGCACCACACCCAGTGCTCCATGAAATCCGTGCCCTCTCTAATACCCACCACCTGGTTCCCCCAACCTCCCACCCCCCCCACCTCTTCAAACCCTTCAGATTGTTTTTCAGAGTCCATAGTCTCTCATGGTTCACCTCCCCTCCCAATTTCCCCCAACTCCCTTCTCCTAACTCCCCATGTCCTCCATGCTATTTGTTATGCTCCACAAATAAGTGAAACCATATGATAATTGACTCTCTCTGCTTGACTTATTTCACTCAGCATAATCTCTTCCAGTCCCGTCCATATTGATACAAAAGATGGGTATTCATCCTTTCTGATGGAGGCATAATACTCCATAGTGTATATGGACCACATCTTCCTTATCCATTTGTCCGTTGAAGGGCATCTTGGTTCTTTCCACAGTTTGGCGACTGTGGCCATTGCTACTATAAACATTGGGGTACAGATGGCCCTTCTTTTCACTACATCTGTATCTTTGGGTAAATACCCAGTAGTGCAATTGCAGGGTCATAGGGAAGCTCTATTTTTAATTTCTTAGGGAATCTCCACAATGTTCTCCAAAGAGGCTGCACCAACTTGCATTCCCACCAACAGTGTAAGAGGGTTCCCCTTTCTCCACATCCTCTCCAACACATGTTGTTTCCTGTCTTGCTAATTTTGGCCATTTCCAAACGTTTAAATAAAACGGAAATGGAATTTGATTTGTGGTGTGTACCCTTCCTTGTTTGTTATCTACATATTGTAAACACTCACTGCCAACAATTTTTTTTCTCTTTTAATTTTTATTGCACGTTATTCTCCATATTGCAGAACAGATGTGTTTCTACAGCATTGTCGTTGATGATTTATTGTCACCGATTGCCTATATCATCAATATGCCATCAATGTGTTGTATCTATGGTAATTTTATGATCCTTTAGTATGACCAGCAAAGTGTGTGTGTGTGTGTGTGTGTGTGTGTGTGTGTGTGTGTGTGTGTGTGAAAAACTCATAAGAGCCCTCATCTTGGGCTTGGTCCATTAGCATTCGAAATGTCCTCATATGAAACAACAGCTTCAGGTTGGCAGATCAAGGTAAGGGATGTTAGTCATACCCAATGGGGAGAAACAGAGAGCTGTCTCCCTAATGTCAGGAACAACACAAGGACATCGACTCTCACCACTCCTATTCAATACAGTATTGGAAGTTCTAGCCACAGCAATCAGGCAAGAAAAATAAATAAAAGGCATCTGGACTGGTAAGGGAGAAGTAAAACTTCCATTTGCAGATGACATGATACTCCATATAGAAAACCTAAAGACACAATCAAGATACTACTAGAACTGATAAATAATAATAATAACTCAGTAAAGTCACAGGATACAAAATCAACATGCAGAAATCTGTTGCATTTCTATACACTAATGACAAAGTAATGGAAAGAGAAATTAGGAAAACAATCCCATGTACAATGGCACCAAAAATACTGAGATACCCAGAAAGAAACCTTTCACCAAAGACATGAAAGACCTGTACTCCAAAACTTATAAAACACTGCTGAAAGAAATTGAAGATGACACAGAGAAATGGAAAGACCTCCCATGCTCATGGATTGGAAAAATAAATATTGATAAAAAGCCTATACTACCCAAAACAGTCTACAGAGTTAACGCCATCCCTATCAAAATACCAAGAGCATTTTTCATAGAACTAGAACAACAACAACAAAAAAATCCTTAAATTTATATGGAACCACAAAGGACCCTAAACTGCTAAAGCAATTTTGGGGAAAAAAAATTAAAGAAAGATTATGTTCACACAAAATCCATAAAAATTTTTTAATCCAATTCACATTTCTTAAATACTGTTACTTCACTACTGAAAAATCCATTTTTCGCATATGTTGTGTTAATTATATTGACCAAAGACATTGATCAGAGGTAGAGATAACGAAAGCATTTCTATTAGTCCTCTCTAGCGAGGGGCCCTTCTGATTAGAATACGAGCTCACCACTCCTGGGGCGTGAATTCTTGGTGAAAGCAAATGAGTACAACTAAGGTAAAATCTAAAGACAGGCTATTATTTTATGCATCTCTTACAAAAAGAACGGTGTCTATTATAATTTTAAGACACTATTGACTGTAAGATAATCCTGGTATCAGAAATGTTAAAATGTGAAACAAAAATGTGTGTCTTAAAGCTGAAGGCACAATTAAAACTAAAGTATAAACATCATAACACTGAATTACAGTGGTCTGTGCGTTAGGCTCTATCCAGACATGGTTCCATGTCATTTCCTCCAATGATCGAGAGAGGGTGTCTCCCTATCTGACTCCTAGTTCTTCAAGCAAAATCCGGTACATTGGTCCCCCTTTCCCTATCCTTAAAGGAATTTTTCTCTGATGGACTCAATATCTTCTGGCTTGTTCGAATCACTTTGAACTTAGGAGTGTTTGTCAAACTCTGGGGTTGTAGAAGCCCTGTGTCAGAGTCAATTAGGTTGCTTGTTAAAAGTGCAGGTGCCCGGTGGCCCTGGGGTCCAAGATCATCAGAATTCCTGGAGGTGGTACCAGGAATCTGCATTTTAACAAGATTCTTCAGGAAAGTCCAAGGCATATCAAGGCTTAAGGACCTCTGCCCTGAAAGAAAAAGAGGACTACTCCAAAAATGCTCTCTTACATGGAAAGGAAATTAGAAATATCACAGACTCATCAAAATTTAGAACACACACCACACTCTGCAGGACAGGGATAATAAAATGAGGCAGGAACTGGTGAGATGTTCCCCAGACCTACTTCTTCCCACTGTCCACAAGTTATATTACATTTCCCAGACTTCCAAACATGGTGAGAGACATGCTTTTGAGTTCTGGCCAGTGAAATGTGGGGAGAAGACATATTGGCCACATCCAGACTTGGCCCTAAGTCTCCTATGAGATTCCCCACTTTTACACTCTTTGCATCTCAGCCATCAGAACACTGAAGATCTGGCTGTGTTCCTAAAGTAAGAAGATGATAGTACGATCAAAACGAGAGAGGATTTTGAGTAGCTAGGAAGAGAGCTCTACCTTACAAAAATCAAGGGGAGGTTGGTCCCACAGTGGAGAAGCCATGAGAGGTAGGCTTAGACACATTCTGTCTGGTCTGCCAGTGAATGTGCCTGTCCCCACTTACGTCCCACTCCAGAAAGGTAATAGCTCAAGAGACTTTCATGATAAATCAAACCAGGAAATTTATCATGAGGCAGACGTGTCAGGGAAGGAAAGGACAAACCATCAGAACCAGTTCAAGGGAATAAAGAAGGTAAAAATTAAGAGAGAATACACCCCAAACAAAATGGGGTTCTGTGGAAAGGCTCCTAGGAGAATTGCCTGGCACTGTCTCTAGGGGAGGGAGAGCTGATGCTCACCGCTAGGCACAGGTGTGACTGGTTAATCATACCCAGTTTCTAGACCAATTGGTATCTGACCATTTTGATGGGTTGGTGCCAATGACACGATGAGGGAAGAGTTGGTAAATATTCTATTCCCATTCTCCCAGATGGGATGGGGGAATAGGGCACGCAGAAAGAAGGCAAAGTATTTAGAAGGGCTTTTCAGAGATGGGAGCATTCAGTAGACAAGGGAATAGCTTGGAGGAGGAGCTCACGAGAATCCTCAGACAGCATGAGAGGGCTTTGAAGGCTACAGATGGCTGCCTTGTCCCATATTGTAGAATTCCCAGCCTCCTCCAACCCTCCAGGGAGGAAGATTCCAGCGTGCAATTCTGTGTTACCAAATGCATGCCGGACAATCAACTAAAGGGGAAGAGAGGATAAATTATGGAGGGTCTCTTGGCTTTCAAAATAATGCAGCCATTTAAATCACTAGAGGAAGCCAAATGGCTGAATTCTGATTATTCTTTAGAATTCGTAGGAAGTAGCCTATGCTAGCATGTGAAAGACCAAGGAAGGAGGACTATCTGGGAAAAGCCCCTGTGGTCAGACTCTCTGCCAAGAATTGACAGCAATAACGAAAAGACAGAATTCATGAATCTCTTTCTCTTTATATCCAGATCAGTTGCCAGTTTTCCCAACACCATTTGTTGAATAATCTACCCTTGGCTTAAGATCTGAAATGCCAACTTCATTGTGAAATGCGTTCTACTGTGTTCTTGGATCTATGACTACAGTTGGTTATTTTGTTTCTTTTTATTGTCTGTGAAGTACAGCGTTGAAAACATATCTCTGAAATCAAACCAATCAATTACATTATTCAGCTCTCCAACCTCCCTATTTTTGCCTATTGATCTGTCAAGGATTTAAAGAACTATAATAACTTCCTGACACCGTTCTAATTCTGTCAATCTCCCCATGAATATCAAATATTTTGCTTTTATATGTTTTGATGCAACATTATTTGCCGGACAAAAGTTTGTGTCAGTTACATATTTCCTGAGAATTGTAACTTCTTTCAAAACAGAATGAGGCTCCTAATTTTCAAGTCATAACCACAAAAGGTGGTTTGGTTTCCCATTCTTCTCAAAATCGCGGCAAACAACCAGGGGAAGCAGAAAGGTAAATTCCATCATTGATGAAACCAGACTTCCATAGCCCCAAACACTATTACTTAGACAAAACAGGAATGTGAGTGACTGCTAACTGGCTTAGCAATAAGGGAAAGTTCCATACCCCTTACAGCAGGAGGGGAACTGGTGAGAAGTAGGTCAGTATTGCCGAACAGAGTGCTGGAAACCCTTAGGAATCTGGAAAAAGCAAATACCAAAGAAGCCAAAGGTGAGTTAAGGCTGACAACCAGATTATTTGCAAGTTTCTGTGAAAAGCAATTAGATCGAGCATGTCCTACCCTACCGAGCACTATCGTTTGTAGACAAGGTAAGGGCCAAGGGCAAACTGGTCCTAAACATGCCCTTTGGCTGGCTCATTATTTTATTTTATTTTTTAAAGATTTTATTTATTTAAAGATTTTATTTATTTATTTGACAGAGAGAGAGGTCACAAGTAGGCAGAGAAGCAGGTAGGGGTGGGGGGAAGGCTCCCTGCTGAGCAGAGAGCCCGATGTGGGACTCAATCCCAGGACCCTGGGATCATGACCTGAGATGAAGGCAGAGGCTTTAACCCACTGAGCTACCCAGGTGCCCCAAGATTTTATTTATTTATTTATTTGACAGAAGAGAGAGAGTGAGTACAAGCAGAGGGAGAAGCAGAGGGAGAAGGAGAAGCAGACTTTGTGCTGAGCAGGGAACCCAATGCAGAGCTCTATCCCAGGACCCTGAGATGATGACTTGAGCCGAAGGCAGATGCTTAACAGACTGAACCACCCAGGTGCCCCTGGTTGATTATTCTAAATAAAAGTTAGGTAAGAGCCAGACTATGTAGGAAGGAATCACAGACCCTCCTAGATCCCCTTGAAAGGAGGCAATAAACCTCCCGTGGGAAAGGTGCCTTCCCTGTCCCCAGAGGTAAAGAGACCTCCTCACCCCCAGGAGGGGAACATTCAGAGTCAACTAGGCTATATAAACAAATCTTTGTTACTTTTTACTTATTTACTCCCCTAGCCCAAATTCTGTTTAGAATTTCTCACCCACGGAAGCTCCCAAGGTTGACTTTCCTCTATCTTGTCAATTCCTCATGGATTTATTGTCTCTGTCTAAAAAGTATAAAAACTTCCCTCCTTGGTCATTTCTTTGGGTCTCAGCTTCATCATCAGGCCTCCAACACACACGTAATAGAACTGTATTTTTTTTCCTCCTGTCCATCTGTCTCATGTCAGTTTAGTCCAGCTGGAAGACCTTGAGAGTCGAGTAGAAGTCTCCCTTCCCTTCAGCAATTGTTCCCCCATATAAAGCAAAAGACAAATGCTTTAAAAATGCAAACAGAGAGTCTTTAAACTCAGAAGGATTAAGGGCAGAGTTGGGTTGGGGTGAGTGTGGGGAACTGAAGACCAGAGAATTAGGTCAAAGTCTGTTTACTGAGTTTCCCACCAGCCTCTGAGGTCTGTGAGGGAGACTTGGAGAAACCACACCTGTCTGCACACAGCCCCAGAAAAGATCTCCCTGCACTGACATCCAGGTTCCCCAGGTTCCCACAGGAAGAGCCAGGTGGCCAGCCCTTTACCCAATGATGGAGTCAGTAATCCCCATCAAGGTGGCTCTCTCATTAGGAACTTCGCTTTTAAAGATGAACAGCTGAGAATCCCCCGACTGCTCAGTTTGAACTTTAAGGATATCATAATTAATATCCTCAGGGATAAGAAAATGCAGTGCGTCTGTGAAATGCATATGGGATGCCGTTTACAAGGGGATCAGAAACACCCTCTGGAAATTAAAAATGGGACAACCATGATGGAAAAAATGTTCAGTAGAGAGTCTGGGAAATGAGGTTGGAAGGTCTTGAAGAAAGAAGTACAGGATTGTTGGATAAAGAAAGGGGGCTGAGGAGGTGCAAACTTCCAGTTAAAGAGTAAACAAGTCATGAGGACGAAAGGTACAGCAGAGGGAACAGAGTTGACAATATTGTGATAGAGTTTTCTGGTGACTATGCTTCTTACGGTAAGTAGGGTAATGTGGAGAATCACTGAGACACTAGACTATCACCTGAAATTAACATAACACTGTATGTTAATTATACTTTAATTAAAAAAAATAGACAGGAAGAGAGAATCCAAATCCTAATTTTACTACAGTTTCCAAAACCAAAACATCGAGGAAATGTACAGGAAGATATTAACAAAGGAACAATGAAATTAACCTCCCCAGAATTGGGGGATGAGAGTTTCCAGATTGCTTCTCAACAGATGTGTCAACACAATGGATGATAAAATACTCACATCAATACACGCAACGGTGAAGTTTCAGAACATCAGGGTAAGATGAGGATCCTAAAAACATCCAAGGTGGGGGTGGGAGATAGGTCACACACAAAGGATGAGTCATCAGAATGGCACTGGACTTTAAAAAAGCAGAAGCTAGACAGCAAAAATCTGAGACAAACCTATTCCAACCTAGAGCCCTAGACTGGCAAGATTTCCAGTCAAGTGCTAGGATAGAAATGCAAAAGTCTAAAAAAAAAAAAAAGAAATAGCAACCATACATCTTTCCCCCTCTTTCCTTTCCAGAAGGTAATTAAGGATATGTCCCAACAAAATTACGAGAAAATGAAAGAGGATTCGGGAAAGTAGGGGAAAGGGATAGGAAATTCCCAGGATGGTGACAAAGGTTAAGTCCCAGAGGGACAGAATGGTTTCAAGCACAGAGAACCCCTGGAAGAGAATGGATGGTCCAAGTAGCAATATCTCCTGAAAAAAGGTTTGCAATGACAGATTAGCTGATAGATTTCACATGGAAATAATGTTGAGAGGTATTTTACAGAGCTTAGTATTCATGGAAAAAGGCACAAGCTCAAGAAAAACAAAAACAAAATCAACAAAACAAACGAAAAATAGTGAGGCAAACTTTGACTCCAGGCAAAAACAAAAATATGTACCAGAAAGAAAATACCATAACGTAAGACTGGTTAGGCAGTTAACACCACTCACATAGTGGTAATAGTGAAAACATGGTTAGTTACATTGCCAATTTCTACAACTTCTTTCTTAACATCAAAATCTTGATGGACTAGTGCCTATCTAAACACCCTTGCAATAATAGATTGCCTTGCAGTTAGATGAGACACAGTACCTCTGAATAAGGCACCTGCTCAGGGCTTCTGGGAAATTGTTCTTTTCCCTTTTCCTTATTTGTCTTCTTCCTTCATTTTTTTTTTTCCCTGTCTGAAACTCTGATAGCAGAGGTGTAGGTAGCAAGCTATCTTGGGACCATAAGCACGAAAAACACAAGCGCAAAGTAGGAGAACAGAAAAATAAAAACAGCCTGAGCCCCTAATGACATCATAAAACCACGACCTCTACCCTTGAGTGCCCAAGAGCCACTGTTCAGAGTGTTTCCTGTTATTTGCACATTCCTAACTGATACAAATTGAATGTGGACACATTCCCCAAATGGGATATGGCCCTACACTGTGACATCAAAAGAATGAGAACAGGGGCACCTGGGTGACTCAGTGGGTTAAGCTTCTGCCTTTGGCTCAGGCCATGATCTTAGGGTCCTGGAATGGAGCCCTGCATTGGGTTCTCTGCTCAGCGGGGAGCCTGCTTCCCTCTCTCTCTCTGCCTGCCTCTCTGCCTACTTGTGATCTCTATCAAACAAATGAATAAAATCTTTAAAGAAAAAAAAAAAGAATGAGAGCAGCTAAGATGGGTATAAAATAATAATAATAGTTAAACACCTCACATTCTTTGCTGGCATTATAAAAAGTCATGATTACTGATCAAGTGAGGTCAGTTTATGTCCACTAATGTTAACATTGTACTGCAAATAAGAAACAGCTAAAAGAGTTGAACGATGTTGCTTTTAGAGTATAGGCTGGGAGGGGAAGAGTAAGGAAAGGATACATTTATCTTTCGAGAATTAAAAAAAAAAAGGTAGACTATGCACATGCTTCACTTTTTTATTAAAAAATTAAAGCTAATGAAAAAGACAAAAAACCCTTGTCTTATGTACTGTCTTTGGCCTTGGGTCTTTGTCTTCTGTTAATATGAAAAACTCCATTTTCCATTTTTTTCCTTTTTAAGAATCTGACAGTCACGCCTTTTGCCTACACTTTTATCTTATTTGGATAATATTATTTTCAGTGTGTAAGCTATGAACTATAGACACTCAGGTTTGGGGTTTTGACCCCATTTGTCTGTCTCTTAGTAGAGAATCTTCATCTATTTTCTTTTATGGCTACAACCCCTCTGTTTGATCTTTCTTCTGCCATCTTTTTCTGGGTTTTCCACCATTTTAAGTTTTCTTTGCTTTCTGACTAGATAAATGGATTTAGCATTTTGAGAGAGACATTCCATTTAGCTCCCTGATTCTTATCTCTGTTTTTTAAACATTTTCTCAAAAGACATTTCTTAAGCAGTATTTCCTTAATCATCTAAATCAGGACTGAAACATTAATTTATCTAATTTTTATGTTTAAGACAGGATGTCAAGTTTTCCCATCTTTTTTATTTTTCCTCTTTTTCTCTTCTACCTTTTTTTTCTTTTCCTTATGGTCCACATTTACCTTTCTTTCTTTTTTTTTTTTTCTTTTTCTGGTAGGGCCCCATGCCCACCCTGGAGCCCAGCGTGGGGCTTGAACTCACAACCCTGAGATCAAGACCTAAGCTAGGATTAAGAGTTGGAACCTCAACTAACTGAGCCCCCTTACCAGGAGCCCCCATACTTTTCCCTACAACTTATTTTTGAAAATTTACATTCTTTCAACTCATCCACACTTATATCTATGTAGCAAGCCCTGTTCCAGAGATTGTGCTAGACAACAGGTTTAGAGAAAGGAACATAATCCTTGCCCCCAGGCACTAGAGAAGCAGTCATACTCCAGGGCAAGTTGAATGGACCCAGGAGAGGACTCAGGCAGAGGATGAGAGAAGGTAGACATGGCTTCAAGCCCAATGTGGTGAGGTCCAGAGGTTACAGAGGGGCTGGGTCAGCCATCTTTCCTCCTTGCCTGAGATTCTCACTTGTGTTGTCCTTCCGCTTCCCCCCACGGCCCCCAGAACATAGATAATGTAGGAGCCAGTCCAAGATCTGGATCAATGAATTCAACTCCAAAGTTGATTGCTAAATTGCCGAATATTAAATTAATACCCTTCCTTTTATCAACATGTCGTCAATTCCAGTGTTATATCTATCTCAGCTGTACAACATGGCAATGGCAATGTGACATTCTGTATGTTAAATGATACTCACCAGGAGGAGCGAAGTCACCACCTCTCACTATGGAAACTTATTCCACTATTATTCATGAAATTCCCCACATGGTACTTTTCATAGGTCTTCCATTTTTTACACAGAGGTAATTTAATAAGGTTTGGTGATGTTAGCTAGGAGTTATAAGCAACAAACCTGATTTCTTAGTGAATCTCAGGGTTTTCAGAGCAGAGTAATGGCTCAGGAGTGGTTGAGAGTGATGAGATGAGAGTGGGAGCCCTTAGTTTGGTATTCCTGATAGCATGTATGTTGCACCTTGTCTCATTGTCTCAATGTCCATGGGTATTCTGTTCTTTCTCATCGTTCTTCCCTGGAAGTGTCTATTGACGTCTTCAAGCTCATGGCGTCTTTCCTCACCTGAGTCTAGTTTATCAATGAGTCAAGGTCTTTCTTCATTTCTGCTATGGTGTTTTTTGATCTCTAACATTTGCTTTTGGTTCTTTCTTAAGAGTTTCCATCTCTCTGCTTACATTACCCATGTGTTCTCGCATGGTGTCCCCTTTCCCATTAGAGCCCTTAGCACGTGAATCACCATCACTGTAAATTCCCAGTTGGACCATTCCAACATTGGTGCCATGTTTGATTTTGTTCTGATGCACGTTCTGTCTCTTACATCTGTGAGCTGTTTTTCCTGTTGCTTTGTTTCTCTTTTAGTCTCCCTTGTTGGGTTTTGCTACACGTCAGCCCCAGAAAGTTTTGATTCTCTGGATGCCTGTCTGTCTCTTCCTTGTTGGGGGTGGCGGTTTGCTCTTTGAGGTCAATATTTTGATAGATCTAAGAAGAAGTGTTGATTTTCAGCTTGTTCATCTTCCCTCTTGTTGTGTGGATGGAAGAGATGACTTTTAAGCTCCTCACATGTTGGCCTGGAAGCCTAAAGAGGTCCCTAATTCGGGACTTTTTTCATTAGGCATATAAACAATATTAAGGAAGCTGCTTTTAGAATTTTGCAATGAGGCTTTTTAACCACTCATTTTGATTGCTTATTTGGTGAATGACAAGAAAGAACTAGGCTTTTGCCTTCACATGAGAATGGTTTCCTGGATCCAGTCCTTTTCTCATAGACTCATAGAACTTTAGAGGACTGTCTCTCTCATTTTACAGATAAGCAAACTGATATTTTCTCTAGATCACGCAGCCAGCGACAAATCTGGGACCTGGGTTCAGGGCTCCTCCTGATGTCTGTTCAGAATTCCTTCTCTGGCTCATATGTTTTCCTGGTCTCTGCTCCTGAAGATGAGGGGACCCTGTTAACCTTCGTTAACCTTCGTTCACAGAGACGATAATCCCAACAGCACCGAACATGGCGGAGGGGTATGTATGCCCCCTCTGGGGGCGGGGGGGGGGCGGGAGTATGGAAGAGATACCAGGATGATTCAGAGCAAAGAAGAAGCATCCCGAGTGGAGGAAGATGTGTTTTGAAAAGTGAAAGGGACTTGGTAACTACAAGAATGTAATAGTCACCTTACTCCTTACTCCCTGGAGCTCAGCACCCTGCCCACGTCCAGACATTGTCTGCACACCGATGCCCTCTAGTGGTCTGAAGGAAGAGATCCTTCTCCAAAACCTGCAATGGGAAACTTCAACCTTGAGGCCCTGGGGAGGCGGTGGGAGAGAGATGATGTCCCTCTTCCACCCCTCTCTTTGGTTCAGAGATTGGTCTAACTGGGCTTTTTCCTCTTGATAGCCCCTTTAACTTCTTTTTATGAAACAATCCAAAGACATTTAAGAACATGAATGAGGGAGAGCATTTCCCCATATGGAGAACCATATGCATCTAAGTGTGATGCTGGGGGAAGGGGAGCCATAGGAAAACACACAAAAACACACAAGCACAGATACGCACACCTGGGGTGGATGGAGGCTTGTGGGTCTTAGAAGTTATAACATTTGGCAATCTCCCAATGATAAATGTATATATATTGTACAAATGTAGAATTAAGCACAGAGCCTTGGAAGAGTTTCGTTCATCAGCCTCATAGTGAATGATCTTTGCACAAACCCATCTGCTCATGCACATACCCAGAGGAAACAGAGGTATAAAACAGCTATTTTTGTTTTTTACTACTATCCTTGAAATCCTATACATACTGAGAATGGCGTCGCCATTGTTTAGAATGTATCTGGAATGTTCCTTGGGATTACCTTCAGATTCTATAGCACATTCCTTGGAATGTCAGGAAGAATAACACCGGTTATCATTTAAGTGCAGATTGATTGATTGATTGATTTTTTGAAGTAGGCAAAATCTACACAGAGCCAACCCTGATAAATACTAAGATGGATCGTCGAGCTGACCACCTGATGAGGTCAAGTGTCTTTTTACAATTTGTCAAACTTTTTCCCCCCTTGCTTTGCTTCAGTCCTATTCTGGGAATCCATTCCCCTGGAAAGAACTCCAACGTGGCTCACATCCTCCAGCTCCACAAAGGACTGCTGACCAGGGGTCCAGCTGCTGAGCTCTCCGATCCCCTCACTCACCCACGGGCATCTCCCAGTGCACACATGGGTGCAACAGGGACTCCTGGGCAGCCTGCTTCCTAGCAGGGACTCCTCCAATGGCTGATGTTGGCACCAAAAGTCTTTGCTGACCCTTTCCTAGCCTACATGGCAGTCAGGGATATTTTCATCAAACCTTCACTTCTTCTGTCCTTCACTTGGGGGGGGGGGTCAAACTTCACACATCACAGTCTGACTGCTCTTCCAGCCCTCCTGGACCCCTCTCTATATTTTTCCCTATAAGCATTTTCCCCCAAAACTCTGCACAGTTAATCCCATCTTGCTTTCTACCTCTTGCAGGACTAGACTGAGCTTCCCTTGGTGACCGTTTTGGAGAACAGTGTCACCACTGTTTTCTCTAATATCTACATAATTGCAGTTAGGTTTCTGGTCCCATTTTACATTTTACTTCTGACTGTTTACAAGCGTCAGCTCTCCCTCTACCCATTAGGCCCCACATCTCAGGGAAATGATAAGAAAGCCTGTGTGTTCCTTTCTTAATGTCAGCAAGAGATTCCAATTCTGCCTGGTCGTGACCCTTCATGGGAACTCTAGCCCTGGCCTCATCCCCTAACCACCCTGAAAACCCAGGCCAGCCTCCTTTCCTCCATCTCTGAAGTCATTCTGGAACTGTTCTAGAGGCTCACCCTGCTCTCCCAGAAACCTCAGTTATGTAAGTCGTAAGCTTATCATAACTTCTTGTTGAGTGTGTGGCACCATCAATTTTGACATCCAAACCAAAGAGCATGCAAAGGGATCCCACCTAGCTTTGAAGTGGGGCCAGAACCTTAACAAAATGTTGCCAGATGCCAAATATTGGAATTGGCTTCTTAGGTCTCCAACAAAGAACCGGTATTGTTAATGACAACACATTCTGACTTGAGAGGGTCCCTTGGTGTGTGGTGAGCCCCTTTCCTTCAGGGCACATTCAACGAAGCAGCTTAGGAAAGTCAGCACCCCACCCACCCTCTCCTTACTGCCCAACGGCAACATGAAAGGAAGGCTGAGAGGGAGAGGAAGTAGCATTTTGAAGGAGTGTCATGTTTGTGACAAGCAGATATTGCTTTTTCTCCCCAAAGTTGAGAGCTACCAAGGGAATCAGTCATCAAGTGGAAAATGCCAGCACTTCCTCTCACTAAGCTAGGGTGGGAACTGGAGGTTGTCTGGTCTGGGTGTCCATGAACGAATGGATTGGCCAAGTGCCTTCTGCTTGGGCAAATCTGAGATGAGTGCAAAGGGAAGGTGTGGCTGAGCTAGGGGAGGGGAACCAGTACTAACCCCATGTCGCATGGTGAAGACGTACGCACTCCCTCAGAAGACATAAGAGTAGGCAGGATGCTACTTCAGCCTGTAGGACTGCTGGTGTGGTGCGGAGACCCATCAATGAGATAAGCAAGTTAGACAGCTGGGAGAGGGTGGTGGGAGGAAGCGGAGGAGGACATCCAACCAGAGGGACAAATCCAGGGTAACGTGTAAGTGGAAAAGGCACCAGGGGTTCTCTGAAACACCCACAAATATCCTCAGTGAAATAACCAGCGTTCTTTGGGAAATGTGGCACTCAGGAAGAAGCAATGGAAATAGGTGTTAGAGAAGAGACAGCAGCCAACAGGAAGACCTTTCACATGGGGCAGCCAGTAAGGAGACATGCACCACCCACTCCCTCCCCTGGGTCCCCACAATGGCCTGTGGGGAATACAGCTCTCTGTATTCCAAGCCACCAGCTGCTAGTGTAGCCCCTGCAGTGGAGGAAGGAGCTGGCAGTGGGCCAGGGGAACGTTGAAATGATTACGGAATTAGCAATTTAAAACAATACTGAATCTAAGAGGAAAGAAGCAAGACTGATCTAAAACCCAAAACTGACTGAAGAGATCTGTAATTCACCTGTGATGTCATAAAGGGGATCCACTGTCCAGTGAGGGTGGGAAAGTTGGCTATACCCCGAGTAAGAACAGAAAACTGGAAAAAACACAAAGTCTCTGTGTTTCTATCCCAGCGATTAGATATCCTTCTCTAAAAACAGCTATATAAAATTTTTAAAAATACAAACATTTTTGGGGCCCCCTGGATGGCTTAGTCAATTAAGCATCCAACTCTTTTTTATTTATTTATTTATTTATTTATTTGACAGAGAGAGAGATCACAAGCAGGCAGAGAGGCAGGCAGAGAGAGAGGAGGAAGCAGGCTCCCTGCTGAGCAGAGAGCCCGATGCGGAGCTCAATCCCAGGACCCTGGAATCATGACCTGAGCTGAAGGCAGAGGCTTTAACCCACTGAGCCACCCAGGCACCCCAAGCATCCAACTCTTAATCTCAGTTCAGGTCATGATCTTGGGTTCATGAGATCAAGTCCCATTTCAGGTTCCATTCTCAGTGGAGAATCTGCTTGGGATTCTCTCTCTCTGTCTCTGTCTCTGTCTCTCCCCTTCCCTCTTGCTTATGCTCTCTCTCTCTTTCTAAAATAAATAAGTAAATCTTAAAAAAAACCACAAACGTCTTCGAAGGAAATCATTAACCACCACCTATAATCTGGTGCCTGCCCTATAAGGATCCAATTCATTGCTTTCACATACTGTGCCATGTTAAACTATGGGTTATGACCATTATTTCTAACCCGTCGGATTTGTTCAAATTGTTCTCTCCACCTTGAATATCTGTCCTCAAGCTCCAAGTCCTATCTCTCAATTTAAAATCTCATGTTGCTAGGAAAAGACAAGCATCCTTTCTTTTCCTTTCACAGGGTCAGGGTCAGCATGGCCCTTGGCTAAGAATTTAATCTAGCATTTTCAGAAGTAATTACAGAGCCTCTGTTTGGTCTTTGTGTAGGCATGAGATCAGTTCTTAAGAGGCATAAAACTGGAAAATGGACCCATTTCTTATTTCCAAGAGGCCCTAGGGGTCCCAGGTTGAAAGGATGGGAGCACCTCCACTGTTCAAAGGTAAATTATATCTGGTGTTAATTACCCATAGAGAGGAAGCTTTGAAAACTGTGGGGATGTTAGAAAGATAGTTATTTTCCACCTAATGGGTTTAGACTGTAATATCTCTGATAATTAACACCCATCTTCAGGTAACGTGGATGTGTGCATGTTAGAGAAGGAAGTGGAAAGAAACCCCATAGCTCTCCAATGAGCAATCGATAGAACAAGGAGGACTGTCTGCAGTCACCATGGAAAGGAGACCCCTTGGGGGCTGGAATAGGAGGGTCCGCATTGACCCAGGACGGCTCTGTGGGACTTGGGCTGCCTGGGGCTTTGCCCTACACGGAATGACTCAGAGCCAGGAGCATTTATTTCTGTTGATGGGGAGGGGGATATTTCTGGGGTGATTGGTTCATGCAGGAAGACAGACAGACTGACAGGGTTTCCTGAAACAGGAGTTGAGACACAGACAGGAGGGGAGTCACAATAAGATGCAGACCCCCAAACCGGGCGGGGGTGGGTACAGCCAGGACCTAGGGGAGCCCCTGAAGGCATCCCTCGGCCGGTTTCCTACCGTGATGTCTGTCCTTCCTGACAGGAGGGAAGGAAAGTCCTTTTTGCAGGACTTTTTGCAGGAAGGAAAGACAGAGGGAGAAAGTCCTCTTAGAGGGTTCAATGTCTGTGCCCCTCCATCACAGGGTCCTTGGGTGGCCACAAGCCTGCATGACAGTTGATATATTATTGATATATCACACAGCTGATACATACATTAGGCATGGCAGTGGTGTGAAGGACAGAGGAACGGCCTCATTAAGGGAAGACGGGCTGACCCCATGGGCAGGTGGCCGGCCATGGTGGCCGCGCTGAGGTCAAAGAGGCCCAGCGAGGACTAACTGCTTCCCATCCAAATGCTCAGAGAGCAGAGATGGAGCTGGGACCCGGGGGAAGGAGAGCCATGCGGTGAAGCCCAGAAGGCCTGCCCACGAAACCTCTCTGTATCCTGCATGTCGGTGCAGCAAGTGACCTTTCCAACTGGGAAGAGGCTGACGTGTCCATGACACTCTTTGCTCCTCAACGCCGTCTTCTCAAATGCCACATCCTTTACCAAGCCTTTCCTGAGCTCGGCCAAGCTGGAAAGAACCCCCCCCTCCACCCCATCTCGATGTGGGTCTCTCTGCTGGCATTTCCCAATTTCTGCTTTAGATGAGAGTCATGTATAAGGTCACCCTTTGCCCAGCTCCCTTTGTTCTGCCCTCACTAGCCACGTGCCCACTGCATGTCTACTCTTCCCCACCCTGCCTTCTGAGTGGGGACACTCGGCTGTATGCAAAATGCAAGCTGTCGCCCATGCTCCTGGCACCTGTTGGCCCATGGGGCTGCTTACAGTAGGTGGGAGACAGGTTGGGATGCTTTGTCCCTGATTCTTTCTCTGGGAGGTCACCTCAAGGTAGCTGACACCAGGAGACTGTCCCCTTCCAAGCTCCAGCATCCACCTCCTAGCTGAGTTCTGTGGGGCCTTGGGATGATCATGCCTCGGCTGCTACCAGCCCTGCTAACCGCTGTACTCCGTGTGTTTCCCCTATAGTCCTTCCTCTGTTCTTCAGAGGACTAAACAGAGTTCTTCAGTTTACCTTGTTCTGTGTGTTCCAAATGTCTGCACCTGGGAAACTGCCTGACTCTTCCCTCCTTCCTAAATAAATTAAGAGCATACCAAGATACGTTTGAATTATCCTTCCATCTGAACCATGACCAAAGCAGAGTCTTGGGAATTATAGATGCCCACTAAACATTTGTTCAATGAATCCTATGCCTACCTCCCTGTCTCTAAAACGAAGTTTCTCAACCTTGGCACTAGTAACAGTTTGCAAGGGCTAACTGTCATGCAGGCTGTTCTGTGGACTGAGGATGTTTTGTAGCCTTCCTGCCCTCTGATTCCTAGATGCCAATAGCACCCAACCCCAGCTGTGGCAACCAAAATTGTCTGCAGAGATTGCCAGATGTCCTCAGGGAGCAAAATACCTCCCTGTCAAGAGCCACTGCCCTAGATGTTTGCTCCTCTTGCCATTTCGGCATTCACGCAACAAAAAACTTCATTACTGGGGCACCAGAGTGGCCCCATCGGTTAAGCAAATGACTTTTTAAAAAAATATATTTTATTTATTTATTTGTCAGAGAGAGAGAGAGAGAGCACAGCTTGGTGGGAACAGGCAGAGGGAGAAGCAGACTCCCTGCTGAGCTGAGGGCCTGATGTGGGACTCAATCCCAGGACCCTGGGATCATGACCTGAGCTGAAGGCAGACGCTTAACCAACTGAGCCACCCAGCACCCCCCTCCCCCCAAGCATCCAACTCTTGATTTCGGCTCAGGTTATGATCTCAGGATTGTGAGATTGAGTCCTGCATCAGGCATCAGGCTCTAGGCTGAGCCCAGATCCTGCTTGGGATTCTCTCTCTCTCCCTCTCCTTTTGCCCCTCCCCCCACTGGCATGTGTTCTCTCTCTAAAAAAAAATAATTACTTTGTAGTAATTTGTAGTAATGGCTCATTACATATTCAAGTGTGTACACACACACACACACACATGCGCACACATGAATGCACAATGCAGGATCCATAAACACGAAATGCTCAGAGTTGCAAAGTGTGACATATATAATATGTACACACCGGAGAAATGTATTTGAAAGGAATTTCCGAAGCTAGGAAATCAAAGACCTCTCTGGTGGTTTCTCAAAACAAAGTCTCTATTATCAAGTGAAAAAAAAAAAATCACCCACAAATTGGTGGTAACATTCAATGAGATTTCTTTGACCTTTACAGAAATTCAAGCACTTAGATCTTCAAAAGATCACAGGCATACGTATAAATGCAGAAGGTGCTAAACATAAGGCACAGAATTGGAAATGATCAAAGGAAACAAGACGTTTCCAGGTACGATGTTGAGAACACAGGTGTCTAATGATCACCCTCCCCCTACACCCAGAGAATCATTGAAAGGGCCACTGGCTTGTGAGCAAAGACAAATCAGGATGTCTCTTATTTTCCTACCAACAAGAGAAATGTATTATGGGACTCGAAAGCCTAAAAGCCACTATTATCATGGCTTCATTCACCTTCTTCCCTCTTTTGTATCCTCTCCAGGTCTTTTCTATTTCTCGGCAATGGACCCTGTGTAGGTACCACCATGCTGCCCACCTCCAGGCAACACCCCATTCTGAGAGCTTTCCTATGCTAGGGCGCTCTCTCTCATTAACAAATCAATATGGCGCCCCCTCCCATCCCCTTGCCAGAAGGACTGAGGACCTTGTGGTACTATCTGCGGAATTGTTTCAAAGTCCCAGCTGGTCATAGATGATGGAGGAAAATCTCCCAGGAATTTAGTGCAGGGAACTCAGGCACAATAACTGGAAACTCTACTTAGGACTCAAATAAACAGCTTAAAATGGGGTCACCAATTCAAACAGAGCGAGTATAAAGGAAGAGCTGCCAATGGGTAATACCATTGATGTCAGCCATGATGGGAGCCAAGGAAAGAAGGGTCTGGAATCAATAAGAAGCCTAACTATGGTAATTCTTAAGCCCAGGGAAGCTCTAGAGGCGAGTATAAGAATCTGAGGTGGCTTTTTCCCATAGCAGGTGACAAGAGTGTGTTAGATTTAAAGGGACTGTACTGAACAATCAACCACAATAATAGCAAGCAACTTCACTGAATTTCCACCAACCAGATGCACCCAAGGGAGACTTTGATCTGAAAGTGAGTTAAGAGGCAGGTGTGGATGGTCCATTTTACTGAGAAAAGTCATGGAACAGCTTTCTAGACACAGCAGAGGTAATAGGCTCTGCTCTCTATTCCATCCCCATAATTGTTTCAGAAATGTAGCCTAAAACCTGTTCTACCAGCCTTTCTAAATATTTCCCAAGTGATTAAACACAATTTAATAAATTCCTTACTGCTTAAAGTAGCTACAGAAGACAGCATGGTCCATAGCTATCCTTGGATATTTTTTTAAAGATTTATTTATTTATTTAAGAGAGGGTGGGGGGAAGGGGCAGAAGGAGAGAATCTCCAGGCAGACTCTGCACTGACCATGGAGCCCAGTGAGACTTCACCTTGGGCTCGATCTCACAACTCATGAGACTCATGAGATCATGATCTGAGCTGAAACCAAGAGTCGGACACTTAACCAACAGAGCCACCCAGAAATCCTTGGATTTTAATTCAAGCTGTGTGGGTAGGTATCCTGCAACACACTCTACACTAACATGAATTTGGAAAAAACATGATTGGTATTTGGGCTTATGCTCTGGCTAGCCTCCATTTGGAAACAGGGATGGCTAACCTTATCATCTTTCATTGCAGTATATATACAGTAAGAGATAAAAACCTTAAAATAATCTGGGGCTTTCTCATCTCAGCATAAACTCAGTCATGAACACTATAGGACAATACAGTATCGCGGAATACAGGATGACTAAAAAAATACTGATTTCCATTTACGTTCATTCTATGCAGTGAATTTTTAGTTACCGCTTACTGCTTTATGCTAGCAATGTATATACATAGTATACTTATACATATACATATCTGTTACATACACACACAGACACATTTGCTATAATTTGATCGTTGAGTTGTTACATTTCCTGACATAAAAGAAACACATTACAAAAGCTTCACCTCAAAAATCAATCTCCCAGAAACTGACTTGCAAAGGAAGGACTCCAAGGTAACAGAAAGTTTCTGGCCAGAATGCAAGTAAGGACAGATCTGAGGAAGTGGGAGTCTAGAATTTGTGGTCATTTTTCATTTGTGGGTAATTTCTGACTTCTAAGGGCGTGGCTGAGAGGTGTTAGAAGATCAAAAGTAGAGGAGGGAGTCAAGATGGCGGAGAAGTAGCAGGCTGAGACTACTTCGGGTAGCGGGAGATCAGCTAAATAGCTTATCTAAAGATTGCAAACACCTACAAATCCAACGGGAGATTGAAGAGAAGAAGAACAGCAATTCCAGAAACAGAAAATCAACCACTTTCTGCAAGGTAGGACTGGCGGAGAAGTGAATCCAAAGCGACGGGAAGATCGACCGTGGGGGGAGGGGCCGGCTCCCGGCGAGCGGCGGAGCAACGGAGCAAAATCGGGACTTTTAAAAGTCTGTTCCGCTGAGGGACATCGCTCCAGAGGCTTAACTGGGGTGAAGCCCAGGCGGGGTCAGCGCGGCCTCAGGTCCCGCAGGGTTGCAGAAGGATCGGGGGTGTCTCAGTGTCGCAGAGCTTACCGGTAAAAGAACGGGGAAGCCGGCTGCAGAGACAGAGCCGAGGAGTGACTCTCAGCTCGGGGTTGCCTTGAACCGGTCGCAGGCTCGGTCAGCTCAGAGCGTGGCCGGAGGCCAAAGTGACGGGAGTCATTTGGCGCTGTTCTCTGAGGGCGCACTGAGGAGTGGGGCCCCGGGCTCTCGGCTCCTCCGGGCCGGAGACCGGGAGGCCGCCATCTTTATTCCCGTCCTCCGGACTCTACGGAAAGCGCTCAGGGAACAAAAGCTCCCGAAAGCGAACCCGAGCGGATGACTCAGCGCGGCCCCGGGTAAGGGCGGTGCAACTCCGCCTGGGGCAAAGACGCTTGAGAATCACTACAACAGGCCTCTCCCCCAGAAGATCAACGGGAAACCCAGCCAGGACCAAGTTCACCTACCAAGGAGAGCAGCGGAATTCCAGAGGAGAAGAAAGCAAAGCACGGAACTCATGGCTTTCTCCCCATGATTTTTTAGCCTTGCAGTTAATTTAATTTTTTTTTCTTTTTCAATTTTTTTTTCTTCTCTTCTTCTGCTAAATTTTTTTTTAACTTTTACCGTTTTCTTTTTTTTAACGTTTTTTAAATAGTTTATCTAATATATATATATTTTTTCCTCTTTTTATATTTTTTCTTTATTGGCTTTCTTTTTTTTAATAGTTTTTTTTTCTTTCTTTCTGAACCCCTTTTTATCCCCTTTCTCCCCCCTCACAATTCAGGATCTCTTCTGATTTGGCTAAAGCATATTTTCCTGGGGTTGTTGCCACCCTTTTAGTATTTTACTTGCTCCTTCATAAACTCTTATCTGGACAAAATGACAAGGCGGAAAAATTAACAACAAAAAAAAGAACAAGAGGCAGTACCAAAGGCTAGGGACCTAATCAATACAGACATTGGTAATATGTCAGATATAGAGTTCAGAATGACGATTCTCAAGGTTCTAGCCGGGCTTGAAAAAGGCATGGAAGATATTAAAGCAACCCTCTCGGGAGATATAAAAGCCCTTTCTGGAGAAATAAAAGAGCTAAAATCTAACCAAGTTGAAATCAAAAAAGCTATTAATGAGGTGCAATCAAAAATGGAGGCTCTCACTGCTAGGATAAATGAGGCAGAAGAAAGAATTAGCGATATAGAAGACCAAATGACAGAGAATAAAGAAGCTGAGCAAAAGAGGGACAAACAGCTACTGGACCACGAGGGGAGAATTCGAGAGATAAGTGACACCATAAGACGAAACAACATTAGAATAATTGGGATTCCAGAAGAAGAGGAAACAGAGAGGGGAGCAGAAGGTATATTGGAGAGAATTATTGGAGAGAATTTCCCCAATATGGCAAAGGGAACAAGCATCAAAATCCAGGAGGTTCAGAGGACCCCCCTCAAAATCAATAAGAATAGGTCCACACCCCGTCACCTAATAGTAAAATTGACAAGTCTTAGTGACAAAGAAAAGATTCTGAAAGCAGCCCGGGAAAAGAAGTCTGTAACGTACAATGGTAAAAATATTAGATTGGCAGCAGACTTATCCACAGAGACCTGGCAGGCCAGAAAGAGCTGGCATGATATATTCAGAGTACTAAATGAGAAAAACACGCAGCCAAGAATACTATATCCAGCTAGGCTATCATTGAAAATAGACGGAGAGATTAAAAGCTTCCAGGACAAACAAAAACTGAAAGAATTTGCAAATACCAAACCAGCTCTACAGGAAATATTGAAAGGGGTCCTCTAAGCAAAGAGAGACCCTCAAAGTAGTAGATCAGAAAGAAACAGAGACAATATACAATAACAGTCACCTTACAGGCAATACAATGGCACTAAATTCATATCTCTCAATACTTACCCTGAATGTTAATGGGCTAAATGCCCCAATCAAAAGACACAGGGTATCAGAATGGATAAAAAAACAAAAACCATCTATATGTTGCCTACAAGAAACTCATCTTACACCCGAAGACACCTCCAGGTTTAAAGTGAGGGGGTGGAAAAGAATTTACCATGCTAATGGACATCAGAAGAAAGCAGGAGTGGCAATCCTTATAGCAGATCAATTAGATTTTAAGCCAAAGATTATAATAAGAGATGAGGAAGGACACTATATCATACTCAAAGGAACTGTCCAACAAGAAGATCTAACAATTTTAAATATCTATGCCCCTAACGTGGGAGCAGCCAACTATATAAACCAATTAATAACAAAATCAAAGAAACACATCGACAAGAATACAATCATAGTAGGGGATTTTAACACTCCCCTCACTGAAATGGACAGATCATCCAAGCAAAAGATCAACAAGGAAATCAAGGCCTTAAATGACACACTGGACCAGATGGACATCACAGATATATTCAGAACTTTTCATCCCAAAGCAACAGAATACACATTCTTCTCTAGTGCACATGGAACATTCTCCAGAATAGATCACATTCTTGGTCCTAAATCAAGTCTCAACCGGTATCAAAAGATTGGGATCATTCCCTGCATATTTTCAGACCACAATGCTCTAAAGCTAGAACTCAATCACAAGAGGAAATTTGGAAAGAACCCAAATACATGGAGACTAAACAGCATCCTTCTAAAGAATGAATGGGTCAACCAGGAAATCAAAGAAGAATTGAAAAAATTTATGGAAACAAATGATAATGAAAACACAACAGTTCAGAATCTGTGGGACACAACAAAGGCAGTCCTGAGAGGAAAATATATAGCAGTACAAGCCTTTCTCAAGAAACAAGAAAGGTCTCAGGTACACAGCCTAACCCTACACCTAAAGGAGCTGGAGAAAGAACAAGAAAGAAACCCTAAACCCAGCAGGAGAAGAGAAATCATAAAGATCAGAGCAGAAATCAATGAAATAGAAACCAAAAAAACAATAGAACAAATCAACGAAACGAGGAGCTGGTTCTTTGAAAGAATTAATAAGATTGATAAACCCCTGGCCAGACTTATCAAAAAGAAAAGAGAGAGGACCCAAATAAATAAAATCATGAATGAAAGAGGAGAGATCACAACGAACACCAAAGAAATACAGACAATTATAAGAACATACTATGAGCAACTCTACGCCAACAAATTGGACAATCTGGATGAAATGGATGCATTCCTAGAGACATATAAACTACCACAACTGAACCAGGAAGAAATAGAAAGCCTGAACAGACCCATAACCAGTAAGGAGATTGAAACAGTCATCAAAAATCTCCAAACAAACAAAAGCCCAGGGCCAGACGGCTTCCCGGGGGAATTCTACCAAACATTTAAAGAAGAACTAATTCCTATTCTCCTGAAACTGTTCCAAAAAATAGCAATAGAAGGAAAACTTCCAAACTCATTTTATGAGGCCAGCATCACCTTGATCCCAAAACCAGACAAGGATCCCAACAAAAAAGAGAACTACAGACCAATATCCTTGATGAACACAGATGCAAAAATTCTCGCCAAAATACTAGCCAATAGGATTCAACAGTACGTTAAAAGGATTATTCACCACGACCAAGTGGGATTTATTCCAGGGCTGCAAGGCTGGTTCAACATCCGCAAATCAATCAATGTGATACAACACATTAATAAAACAAAGAACAAGAACCATATGATACTCTCCATAGATGCTGAAAAAGCATTTGACAAAGTACAGCATCCCTTCCTGATCAAAACTCTTCAAAGTGTAGGGATAGACGGCACATACCTCAATATTATCAAAGCCATCTATGAAAAACCCACCGCAAATATCATTCTCAATGGAGAAAAACTGAAATCTTTTCCGCTAAGGTCAGGAACACGGCAGGGATGTCCGTTATCACCACTGCTATTCAACATAGTACTAGAAGTCCTAGCCTCAGCAATCAGACAACAAAAGGAAATTAAAGGCATCCAAATCGGCAAAGAAGAAGTCAAACTATCACTCTTCGCAGATGATATGATACTCTATGTGGAAAACCCAAAAGACTCCACTCCAAAACTGCTAGAACTTGTACAGGAATTCAGTAAAGTGTCAGGCTATAAAATCAATGCACAGAAATCAGTTGCATTTCTCTACACCAACAACAAGACAGAAGAAAGAGAAATTAAGGAGTCCATCCCATTTACAATTGCACCCAAAACTATAAGATACCTAGGAATAAACCTAACCAAAGAGACTAAGAATCTATATTCAGAAAACTATAAAGTACTCATGAAAGAAATTGAGGAAGACACAAAGAAATGGAAAAATGTTCCATGCTCCTGGATTGGAAGAATAAATATTGTGAAAATGTCTATGCTACCTAAAGCAATCTACACATTTAATGCAATTCCTATCAAAGTACCATCCATTTTTTTCAAAGAAATGGAACAAATAATCCTAAAATTTATATGGAACCAGAAAAGACCTCGAATAGCCAAAGGAATATTGAAAAAGAAAGCCAAAGTGGGTGGCATCACAATTCCGGACTTCAAGCTCTATTACAAAGCTGTCATCATCAAGACAGCATGGTACTGGCACAAAAACAGACACATAGATCAATGGAACAGAATAGAGAGCCCAGAAATGGACCCTCAACTCTATGGTCAACTCATCTTCGACAAAGCAGGAAAGAATGTCCAATGGAACAAAGACAGCCTCTTCAATAAATGGTGTTGGGAAAATTGGACAGCCACATGCAGAAAAATGAAATTGGATCATTTCCTTACACCACACACGAAAATAGACTCAAAATGGATGAAGGATCTCAACGTGAGAAAGGAATCCATCAAAATCCTCGAGGAGAACACAGGCAGCAACCTCTTCGACGTCAGTCGCAGCAACATCTTCCTAGGAACATCACCAAAGGCAAGGGAAGCAAGGGCAAAAATGAACTTTTGGGATTTTATCAAGATCAAAAGCTTTTGCACAGCAAAGGAAACAGTGAACAAAACGAAAAGACAACTGACAGAATGGGAGAAGATATTTGCAAATGACATATCAGATAAAGGGCTAGTGTCCAAAATCTATAAAGAACTTAGCAAACTCAACACCCAAAGAACAAATAATCCAATCAAGAAATGGGCAGAGGACATGAACAGACATTTCTGCAAAGAAGACATCCAGATGGCCAACAGACACATGAAAAAGTGCTCCATATCACTCGGCATCAGGGAAATACAAATCAAAACCACCATGAGATATCACCTCACACCAGTCAGAATGGCTAAAATTAACAAGTCAGGAAATGACAGTTGCTGGCGAGGATGCGGAGAAAGGGGAACCCTCCTACACTGTTGGTGGGAATGCAAGCTGGTGCAACCACTCTGGAAAACAGCATGGAGGTTCCTCAAAATGTTGAAAATAGAACTACCCTATGACCCTGCAATTGCACTGCTGGGTATTTACCCTAAAGATACAAACGTAGTGATCCGAAGGGTCACGTGCACCCGAATGTTTATAGCAGCAATGTCTACAATAGCCAAACTATGGAAAGAACCTAGATGTCCATCTACAGACGAATGGATAAAGAAGATGTGGTATATATACACAATGGAATACTATGCAGCCATCAAAAGAAATGAAATCTTGCCATTTGCGACGACGTGGATGGAACTAGAGGGTATCATGCTTAGTGAAATAAGTCAATCGGAGAAAGACAACTATCATATGATCTCCCTGATATGAGGGAGAGGAGATGCAACATGGGGGGTTGAGGGGGTAGGAGAAGAGTAAATGAAACAAGATGGGATTGGGAGGGAGACAAACCATAAGTGACTCTTAATCTCACAAAACCAACTGAGGGTTGATGGGGGGAGGGGGTTGGGAGAGGGGGTGGGGTTATGGATATTGGGGAGGGTATGTGCTATGGTGAGTGTTGTGAAGTGTGTAAACCTGGCGATTCGCAGACCTGTACCCCTGGGGATAAAAATATATGTTTATAAAGCTGTAAAAAAAAAAAAATGAAAGAAAGAAAGGATGAATCCCCCAGTTTTGTAGCAACATGGACGGGACTGGAAGAGATTATGCTGAGTGAAATAAGTCAAGCAGAGAGAGTCAATTATCATATGGTTTCACTTATTTGTGGAGCATAACAAATAGCATGGAGGACAAGGGGAGATGGAGAGGAGAAGGGAGTTGAGGGAAATTGGAAGGGGAGGTGAACCATGAGAGACTATGGACTCTGAAAAACGATCTTAGAATTTTGAAGGGGTGGGGGCTGGCAGGTTGGGGGCACCAGGTGGTGGGTATTGTAGAGGGCACGGATTGCATGGAGCACTGGGTGTGGTGCAAAAATAATGAATACTGTTATGCTGAAAAAAATAAAAAAATTAAAAAAAAATAAAAAAAATTAAAAAAAAATAAAAAAAGAAGATCAAAAGTAAAAGTCTAGGGTCCATGAAGCTGGGCTCTTGTGACCTCTCTCACTTTCGGTCCCAAGTAACCCTAGGAATCAGAGTGACCCAGAAGCAGACAATTCCTTGCAGGGAATGAAGTTCATCTCCAAGTCGTATGTATTGCTGGCGATCCCTATTGTTAATGCTACTGAGTACCTGAGAGACACACGTGAAAATGATTTCTACGAGGAATTTTTCCAACACAACATCTACCACATAAAAAACACAGCACAAGAAAAAATAAAGGAACAGAACTCAGCAAAAATAATACAGTAAAATAGATTCACATGACTCTTGATTTTTGTTACTAGACACAGACTTTAAAATAAGCTGGTTTATTATGGCCGTGACAATAGAAGACACAGATTGAGAATTCTGACAAAGAGTTTAAAATTATGATGTGAAAGAACGAAGTAAAAATTCTAGAATGAGTAAAAAGTGACATTAAGAATTCAACAGATAAACAGAAGATTAATCTACGGGCAAATAAATATTAGCTGTATAACACAAGAGAACTTATAAAAATATACATAAAATGAGGGTTAAAATCTATGGAATAAAAATGCACAAAAATTGTAAGATGAAAAGGGGATAAATTAAGTCAAAGCATTCTCTGCTGCTTACATGTCCTTGGACCAGATATAAGGTACTAATTAATACTGGCAAATAATAATATTTAATGTTATATTAATATGAAGCCTTAATAAATAAATATTAAATGTTTAATTAATAAACACTTTAATAAAGTATGAATATTTAATAGTCAATTAACTATTGAATGTTAAGTAGAAACTCAAAGAATAACCAAAGCTTGTATATCTAAAAATGGGGGGGCTGGGTGGTTCAGCCATTAAACATCTGTCTTTGGTTCAGGTTACGATCCCAGAGTCCTGGAATCAAGCCCCATGTCAGGCTCCCCACTCAGCGGGAAGCCTGCTTCTCTGTCTCCCACTCCCCCTGCTTGTGTTTCCTCTCTTACTGTCCCTCTTTCTGTCAAATAAATAAATAAAATCTTAAATAAATAAAAATAAAAATAGGATAATAAAACAAAATCTAAAACAAGCAAAGAAAGAAGAGAAAAGGAATGCAGTAGACGTGGGACAAACTGAAAGCAGATGGTTTAGGGACTTCTGGCTGGCTCAGCTGGCAGAGCATGGGACTTGATCTAGGGGTTGTGGGTTCAAGCCCCATGCTGGACTTTGAGGTGACTTAAAAATAAAATCTTTAGGATTTATTCCAGGGCTGCAAGGTTGGTTCAACATCCGCAAATCAATCAATGTGATACAACACATTAATAAAAGAAAGAACAAGAATCATATGATACTCTCCATAGATGCTGAAAAAGCATTTGACAAAGTACAGCATCCCTTCCTGATCAAAACTCTTCAAAGTGTAGGGATAGACGGCACATACCTCAATATTATCAAATCCATCTATGAAAAATCCACCGCAAATATCATTCTCAATGGAGAAAAACTGAAAGCTTTTCCGCTAAGGTCAGGAACACGGCAGGGATGTCCGTTATCACCATTGCTATTCAACATAGTACTAGAAGTCCTAGCCTCAGCAATCAGACAACAAAAGGAAATTAAAGGCATCCAAATCGGCAAAGAAGAAGTCAAGCTATCACTCTTCGCAGATGATATGATACTCTATGTGGAAAACCCAAAAGACTCCACTCCAAAACTGCTAGAACTTGTACAGGAATTCAGTCATGTGTCAGGATATAAAATCAATGCACAGAAATCAGTTGCATTTCTCTACACCAACAACAAGACAGAAGAAAGAGAAATTAAGGAGTCCTTCCCATTTACAATTGCACCCAAAACTATAAGATACCTAGGAATAAACCTAACCAAAGAGACTAAGAATCTATACTCAGAAAACTATAAAGTACTCATGAAAGAAATTGAGGAAGACACAAAGAAATGGAAAAATGTTCCATACTCCTGGATTGGAAGAATAAATATTGTGAAAATGTCTATGCTACCTAGAGCAATCTACACATTTAATGCAATTCCTATCAAAGTACCGTCCATTTTTTTTTCAAAGAAATGGAACAAAGAATCCTAAAATTTATATGGAACCAGAAAAGACCTCGAATAGCCAAAGGAATATTGAAAAAGAAAGCCAAAGTTGGTGGCATCACAATTCCGGACTTCAAGCTCTATTACAAAGCTGTCATCATCAAGACAGCATGGTACTGGCACAAAAACAGACACATAGATCAATGGAACAGAATAGAGAGCCCAGAAATGGACCCTCAACTCTATGGTCAACTCATCTTCGACAAAGCAGGAAAGACTGTCCAATGGAAAAAAGACAGCCTCTTCAATAAATGGTGTTGGGAAAATTGGACAGCCACATGCAGAAAAATGAAATTGGATCATTTCCTTACACCACACACGAAAATAGACTCAAAATGGATGAAGGATCTCAATGTGAGAAAGGAATCCATCAAAATCCTCGAGGAGAACACAGGCAGCAACCTCTTCGACGTCAGCCGCAGCAACATCTTCCTAGGAACATCGCCAAAGGCAAGGAAAGCAAGGGCAAAAATGAACTTTTGGGATTTTATCAAGATCAAAAGCTTTTGCACAGAAAAGGAAACAGTGAACAAAACCAAAAGACAACTGACAGAATGGGAGAAGATATTTGCAAATGACATATCAGATAAAGGGCTAGTGTCCAAAATCTATAAAGAACTTAGCAAACTCAACACCCAAAGAACAAATAATCCAATCAAGAAATGGGCAGAGGACATGAACAGACATTTCTGCAAAGAAGACATCCAGATGGCCAACAGACACATGAAAAAGTGCTCCATATCACTCGGCATCAGGGAAATACAAATCAAAACCACCATGAGATATCACCTCACACCAGTCAGAATGGCTAAAATTAACAAGTCAGGAAATGACAGATGCTGGCGAGGATGCGGAGAAAGGGGAACCCTCCTACACTGTTGGTGGGAATGCAAGCTGGTGCAACCACTCTGGAAAACAGCATGGAGGTTCCTCAAAATGTTGAAAATAGATCTACCCTATGACCCAGCAATTGCACTGCTGGGTATTTACCCTAAAGATACAAACGTATTGATCTGAAGGGGCACGTGCACCCGAAAGTTTATAGCAGCAATGTCTACAATAGCCAAACTATGGAAAGAACCTAGATGTCCATCAACAGACGAATGGATAAAGAAGATGTGGTATATATACACAATGGAATACTATGCAGCCATCAAAAGAAATGAAATCTTGCCATTTGCGACGACGTGGATGGAACTAGAGGGTATCATGCTGAGCGAAATAAGTCAATCAGAGAAAGACAACTATCATATGATCTCCCTGATATGAGGGAGAGGAGATGCAACATGGGGGGTTAAGGGGGTAGGAGAAGAATAAATGAAACAAGATGGGATTGGGAGGGAGACAAACCATAAGTGACTTTAATCTCACAAAACAAACTGAGGGTTGATGGGGGGAGGGGGGTTGGGAGGGGGGGTGGGGTTATGGATATTGGGGAGGGTATGTGCTATGGTGAGTGCTGTGAAGTGTGTAAACCTGGCGATTCGCAGAACTGTACCCCTGGGGATAAAAATATATGTTTATAAAAAAAAATAAAATTAAAAAAAATAAAATAAAATCTTTAAAAAAAAGAAAAGAAAAGACAAACTAATAGATGGCTTAAATAGTGAAACAAAAACATATTAGTGATTATAATCAACATTGGTAGACTATTCTAGTTAAAATATAAAACAGTTGTCAGACTGAGTGAGAGGCAGGGCAGAGGTTGTGGGGGGTAAGGAAGGAAAAAATGAAACAAGATGGGATCGGGAGGGACACAAACCACAAGAGACTCTTAATCTCACAAAACAAATTGGAAAGGGAGGTGAACCATGAGAGACTATGGACTCTGAAAAACAATCTGAGGGTTTTGAAGGGGTGGGGGTGGGAGGTTGGGGGAACCAGGTGGTGGGTATTGGAGAGGGCATGGATTGCATGGAGCACTGGGTGTGGTGCAAAAACAATGAATACTGTTACACTGAAAATAAATAAATAAATAAATGAAATGAAAATAAAATAAAATATTGCATACCAAATTAAAAAAAAAATGAGGGTTGGGGGTTGCTGGGATAGGGTGGCTGGTGATGGACATTGGGGAGGGTATGTGCTATGGTGAGTGCTGTGAAATGTGTAAGCCTGACAATTCACAGACCTGTACCCCTGGGGCAAATAATACATTATATGTTAATAAAATAATAAAAAAAAAAGAAAAGGTTCTTGTAAAATGGAAAAAAAAGACTCAAAAGATATTCTCTCTTAAGAGATGTATTTTAAATATAAGGATACAAAAAGGTTAAATATAAAAAGTTGGAAAAGAGGGGCGCCTGGGTGGTTCAGTCTGTTAAGCATCTGACTCTTGATCTCAGCTCAGGTCTTGATCTCGGGCTTGCAAGTTCACGCCCAAAGTCTGGCTCTGCACTGGACATGAAGCCTACTTAGTAACAACAATAAAAGGTGGGAAAGAGATAATATATACTATAGACTGAATGTTTGTGATTCCCCCCATTCCCTCTACTGCCCCCACCAAATTTATATGTTGGATCCTAATCCTTAAAGTGATGGTATTTGAAGGTGGGGCCCGTGGGAGGTGATTAGATCATGAGGGTGGTGCCCTTGTGAATGGGATTAGTGCCCTGAAAACAGACCCCAGACAGCCCCCTTACCCCTCTGCCCCTGCAGACACAGCAGAAGGGTGGCTTCTAACCAGGAGGTGGGCCCTCACCACATATCAAATCTGCTACTGCTTTGATCTAGGACTCCCTAGCTCTCAGAACAGTGAGAAATTAATTTTCAACAGATAAATTTCTGTTGTTTCCAAGCCACCCAATCTCTAGTATTTTGATATTATAATAGTCTGAATGGGCTAAAACATGATGCAAAACTGAATTTTTTTTCAGAATTTTATTTATTTATTTGACAGACGGAGATCACAAGTAGGCAGAGAGGCAGACAGAGAAGAGGAAGCAGGCTCCTTGCTGAGCAGAGAGCCCAATGTAGGGCTCAATCCCAGGACCCTGGGACCATGACCCAAGCTGAAGGCAGAGGCTTTAACCCACTGAGCCACCCAGGCACCCCGCAAAACCGAATTTTTAACAAAACCAGTATAACTTAACTAATTGGAAATAAAATAGACTTAAGGCAAAATATAGTACTTGGGACAAAAGGGAATATTTTGAAATGAAAAAAAGGTTCAATTTACCAAGTAGATATAACAATTGTAAATTTGTATTCACTTAATCACATAGACTCAAAAATGCATACATATAAATTTATACAACCAAATGTAAACAGACAAATCCATGATCAGAGTGGAAAAGTGGAACACACCTCTCTCAATAACTTAGAAAAGCGGGTAAAAAAAATCAATCAAGTTCTAGAAGATTACAACAATGCACTTAGAAAACATGACCTAATAGATAATAGATAATATTCCCCCGATAACTGAAGAGGATACATTCTTTCCAAGCAGACATGGAACATTTATGAAAAATGATCATGCAAGTTTCACAAAATTTAAAAGATTAAAAGGACATAAAACATGTCCTTTGATCGAATTCAAGGATTCTAGAAACCAAAGATGATACTAAAAAAAAAAAAAAAAAAAATCCCCCCAAGGGCTGGAAATTAAGAACTAAACTTCTATATATCCTATAAAGAAAAGAAGAACTTACAGTAAAGGTTGGAAAGTTGGTTTTATTTACCCAATGATAATAAATGTATAGCATATAAAATCTGGTGGGATGAGGTTGAACAGAGATTTTTCCGAACAGTGAAACTGTTCTATGTGATACAGTGATAGTGGAGAGATGTCATTACACAGTCCTCAAAACCTACAGAACATATAACACCAAAAGTGGACCTGAATGGAAACTTTGGACTTTAGTTAACAACAACATAACAACATTGGTTCATCAATTACAAGAAATGAACATATTGTACATTAGCTCTATAGTGTATCAGTATAAGTTGTACTAATGCAAGATTTCCCTAATAAAAGGGTAAACTATATGGAGGCATGGGGGTGCATACAGATACTCTCTCTACAGAGGGGTACCTGGGTGGCTCAGTTGGTTAAGCATCTACCTTCAGTGCTGGTCACAATCCCAAGGTCCTGGCTTTGAGCCCCACACTAGGCTCTCTGTTCAGTGCAGAGTCTGCTTCTCCCTCTCTCTCTCTGCTTGTGCTCTCTCTCTCTCTCAAATAAATAAATAAAATCTTAAAAAAAGGAAACTCTCTGTATGGTCTGCTCTATTTTGCCATAAATCTAAAACTGTTTTTAAAAATAACTATTAATTTACAAAAGAAACTATTAGAGTAAAATGGTGCCCCCATTGTGGAAGCTAGTTTGGCGGTTTCTCAATAGGTTAAACACAAAATGACCAGAGGACTCAATAATTCCACTTGAGTCTATTCCCAGGACAGCTGGACATGTGGGTGGAAATAAAACACGTACACAAATGTTTACAGCAGAACTGGTCACAGTCGCCCAAATGTCCATCAATTGATAAATGGATAAACAAAATGTAGTATATACATACTAATGGAATATTATTCAGCCATAAAAAGCTCTGATGCACATTAGAACATAGGTAGGCCTCAAAAACACTATGCTTACTGAAAGAGATCAGACACAAAAGGCCACATCTTGAATGACTCTAATTGTATCAAATGTCTAGAATAAGGAAAGGTACACAAACAAAAAGCAGATTAATGTTTGCAAGGAGTTGAGAAGAGGGGGGAATGGAGAGTGATTGCTTAATGGGGACAGGGCTTCCTTTTGGGGTGATGAAAATATTCTGGAACTAATAGTGGTAATAGTTATGCAGTATTGTGAATGCACCAAAGGTCACTACTGGTCAATTTTATGTCATATTTTTTAAAGATGTATTTATTTATTTTAGAGACAGAGAGAGTGCATGCAGAGGGAGAGAATGAGTGTGGAGCCAGATGCGGGGCTTGACCTCAGGACCCTGAGATCATGACCTGAACCAAAATCAGACGCCTAACCAACTGTGCCACTCAGGTGCACCATGTTTTTCTTTTTACCTTCTTTCTTTCTTTCTTTCTTTCTTTCTTTCTTTCTTTCTTTCTTTCTTTCTTCCTCTCTTTTTTTTTTCTGTACACACACACATACACACTAATGGGCTCTACGCATTTCAAGAAATTTGAAAAAAAATAGTTTAAAAGCACAAGTTCCATCTTAACAAAGTAGAAGAAAGAAAAATAAATATAAACAGAAATTGTTGAAATGGGAAAAAGCCTACAAAAGAGGATCAATAAAGCTATGAATCTGAGGCAGTCAGGAGGGAGACTAATAAAACTGATACATGCCTATGAAGACTGATCAGGAGAAATAGAAAGAAGACACAAATATTCAGTGTGAGGGATGACGAAATAGGACTCATGACTAGAGATCACGCAGACATGAGAAAGTAAGTAAAAGTTTGAATATCCTTATGGCAACACATTTTATGTCTTAGATGTAATGGATCAGGCATCTCTATATTTATTAAAAGTGACATAAGAGGAAACAGAAAACACAAATAGCCTAATAACTCTTAAGGAAAATGGAACCGCAATTTAAATCATTCCCACAGACACAATTCCAAAAGCAAACAACTTCCATGGCAGACGACAGTTTCACACAAGGATTGAAACAGAGACTACTTTCCAGTGTGTTTTATGAGGTCAGATACCTCAGCCCAAATACCTGACAGGGTCAGGATGAACAGGAAAGCAAAAATCCTAAAGAAAATGTCAGCGAGCTGAATCCAGCAATACACACAGAGGGTAGTCTATTATGAGGAGGCTGAGTTTATTTCAGGAAGGCATGGTTTAATTAAGCATTTGAAAATCAATGTAATGCACCACATCAACAGAGTAAAGGAGAAAAATAATAACAGACACAGGAAAGTCACTGACAAATTTAAACATCTGTTCATTAAATTAAAAAAAAAAAAGCCTTAGCAAGTTAGGAATGGGAAAAAGCTTGCTTAAGCTGATAAAGGGTGTGTACACACACACACACACACACACACACACACACATGCACAAAACCTATAGCAAATTTGATCCTTTTTTAAAAAAGATGTTATTTATTTATTTGCAATAGAGAGAGAGAGAGAGAGCACAAGTTCAAGCAGGGGGAGGGAGAGGGAGAAGCATGCTTCTCGCTGAGCAAGGAGTCTGATGCAGAGGTCAATCCCAGGACCCTGAGATCATGCATGACCTGAGCCAAAGCCAGACGCTTAACCAACTAAGTCACCAATTTTTAACGAATTATTGAGAGTTTCCCTTTGAGATTAGAAATAATTATACTTGGTGTAAAATGAAAAAAAAATTAACATAGATATACCGTATGTTAGCTTCAAAAGTATGAAATATCAAATACCAAGAAATCAATCAATGAAAGTTGTATAAGCCTTCATTGTACAAAATATAAATGGATAAATCAAAGAACCCAAGAAATGAAGGGATGTGCCGTGCAAATTTGAGACACAGTATTTATAAGATATCAATTCTTACTAGATTGATTGACAAAGTCAGTAGGATCTCAGGTTTGTTTTGTGTTGTGTGGTTTGGGGCAGAAAATTGGGTACTGATCCTAAACTTAATCTGGAAAAGGAAATGACAAGGATAGTTCAGACACTCTCAGAGGTGAATGGTGAGAGGCTGACTCAACTTGACATTAAGAATGATTTTAGGGGCGTTTGGGTGGCTCAGTCAGTTAAGTGTCTGACTCTTGATTTTGGCTCAGGTCATAATCTCAGGGTGGTGAGATTGAGTCCCATGTCAAGCTCCACGTTCAAGGCAGAGCCTGCTTGAGATTCTCTCCCTCTCCCTCTGGCCCTCCCCCAGTTCACGCAATGTGCCTCACCACCCCAAATAAAATACATAAATAAAATCTTTTAAAAAATTAAAAAAGTAATTCCATAGTTTAAAATCTATTTTTATTGCAAATGAAAAAGAATAAATTTATGGGTCAAAATGAACCAAACTTAGGAAATGCCTCTGAGTTTGCTTTTTGGTCCACACACTCAAGGTTCTCTCATGAGCTCTATTATTTTTGCCTTTGATCTTTGCAATTTTGTACACAAAATAATTCAATCCCCTTTTCCAGGGGCTCAGAAAAGTGGGTGGGCTGCATTCCCAGGCTGAGCGCCCCCTCTTGAGGCAGGACTCACAAGCTCATTCCAGCAATGAGGAGCTGCTCTCATGGGCTTACATTCTAGAAGGGGAACACGGAGAGCACATAATGTGTAGAAGATCAGATAGTGATAATGCTATTGAGAAGATGGGAGTCTTTTCGAACAAGGCAAGGGGATCTGCAGCTCCAGCAGCCACTAGGAAGCCTGCAGCACAGAGCAACAGTATTCTTTCCAGGTGTCCCTGCTAGCCTGAGCACTAGCACTGGGACTTCTGTTCAAGCTGCCACGTGGCCACAGACATCGACAAGAAGCTCAGGGCAGAAGAACTTAAGAGGGCTATCTGCAGTCACTCTGGGGACTCAGGCACCAATAGGGAGGCTTGGGGGAGGTCCTAGGGAACACAGAGAGAGCAGGACTCAGCAACATGGGGTATCCAGTTCCCAAGAATGCAACCTCATTCACAGGTTGGAGGCAAGGAACCAAGGAAGCCCTGATGGTGATTCCTTTCAAGTTGTTACCAGACAATGCAAACCAGGAAAACCACCCCAGCCCCAGAGCTTGAGATCTCTAGAGTTTCCACTTCCTCCCACCCTTCCGGAGACCTTCCCAAGGGTGCCCTCTGTAAGAAAAACCAGAGTGCCTCACAGTCTGCTCTAGCCACTAATTAATTTCAAAAGCAGCCACTTGTCTCTTCGATCTGGACTGCAGTGGGGAGCCCCTGTTTGAACAGCTTGAATGTGAGGTCTTCCTGCTGGGCGGCACTGATGAGACCATGGGATGCTAGGTGAGGGAGCCCCTCCACATCCCTGGTAACCAGTTTGGGGCCAATGACAGTATAAGAAAAACAGCTCAGTTGGCTGCTGGACAGGTAGCTCCCTGCTCCTGTTTTTCTGGAAAAAAAAAAAATAGTGGTACTGGGTATACATTGTGGACCAAGGATGTGACTACTGCTGTGAAAACCACCAGAGCAAAGAGGGTCGGTTCTGGTGACAAATCAGCCTCCCAGACACCCTGCCACCAAGACTCACTCACCAAACACCTTCCCTGTTGAGCCCAAACATCTCCCCACCTTCCCTTTCATCTCTCAGGTAGATGGGACTTGCTGAGACGCTGGATCTTTCTCTGAGTCAAGGAGTGTTTAATCAATAGAGCCATGCAGGTGCCCCCAATTATAATTTTAATGACCATCTAGTGTGCCATGGAGCTGACATTCTAGAAACCACCTGACATCTCCTTAATGAAACTGAGTCATCCTTCCCAGGTGTGTCACCAGACCTAGATCTTTGAAAAGCCTTGCGCTGGCAGCCCAGGCTCAGAGAGTGTGCCCTCCTCTGAACTGACAAGCATTTTCTCTGATTCTTAGCCTCCTAGCATGTGCTCCCTTGTATCCTTTTTTTTTTTAACCTTTCTGTGTGTAGACGTGTTGTCCTTCTCTCAAGATCCTGTAAGCCATGACGAGCAAGCTAAGCCTTCTACACCTCTGTATCCCCCACACTTCATAGAGTTCCTGAAATTTTCTGTTCTTCCATAAAGATGCATAATATTTTAAAAGTTTTTTTTTTTTAATTTTATTTATTTTGGGGCAGAGACAATGAGAGAGTGCACAGGGGGAGAGCAGAAGAGAAGCAGACTCCCCGCTGAGTGGGAGCCTGACACAGGACTCAATTCCAGGACCCTGGGAATTGAGTGACCTGAGCCAGAGGCAGATGCTTAACCTACTGAGCCACACAGCCTCCCCTCCTCACCATAAAAGTGCATTACTAAACCTAGTGACAACAGTGTCAGTGGTGTGGTTCACTGCCAGTCACAGATACAAACCAACTCAGGATAAGTTTAGCAGAAAAGAAGCTTATTATACTAAACATATACCTAACTTAGGACCCAGGAATTCCACTCTGAGGGATGTATGTATCCTTGAAAAGTAAAAGCGTGTGTTCACAAAAAACAATCAATCAAACAAACAAAAACACCTATACAAGAATATTCATATCAGTCTCATTCAAAATAACCCCAAATTGGAAGACAAACCATATTTCCACCAACAGGAGAATGGAGAAACGATTTCTATTATGTTAATATACCACTACTCAGCCATAGAAAGCAAGCTATGGATATATGAAACAACTTGGATGAAATCTCCAGGACCTTCTGCTAAGTGAAGGAAGGAAGACACAGAAGAGTTTAAGAACAGACAAAAATAATGTATCATGCCCTGATGAGCAGGGGAAGACTCTAAGCATTGGAGTCTAAGCCACTGCTGTTCAGACCTTTTTAACTGAATTATGGCACCATTCCTTTGACCCTAGGGAAAGGGACCAGCTTATCAATTGAGCAGCCCTGCTTACCACTGGAGGTGATCCCAGCGAGGTTTGCTCAAAGAATCACCATGATTCCAGGTCTCTCTGGTATCCTAGCCACCCAGGAATCCAGAGCAGGGAGTGAACCAGCACAGTCAGGACTCTGAGACTGAAGCTGGCACCTTCTAGTACCTCTATAACTCCTATTGGCTTCTCTCTTTTGTTCCCTTGATGAACAAGGCAGGATGGGGAGCTCAGGTGTGCAACATAGAGTAGAGTGTGAAGCAGTGGGCACACACACCCATCAGGAGATCCCAGGGTTCTGAGAGTAGAGGAAGAAGAAGACATGGCTTTCCTCTTGGCTGACTCAATTTTCCACCCCAGACCCTGCCATTCTTTAGCGAATGTGTCTGCTTGCTGGAGTTGAATCCAGCACCCAGAAACCCAGACACAGTAGCCTTTTTCTGAGTACGGGGGTGTCCATCAGTTGGGAATGAGCAGCAGAGCTCAATGCCTGAAATGAGATCACCCAGATGAAAAGGACTAATTTAGAGGTTTTGCCTCGAGCTGGATGTAAACCTTTCCAGTACCTGGAAGTGGGTAGAAATGGAAGTGGAACACTACTTTTCTCCTTCATGTTGTACATGTGGACCCACCATTTCCCCTCATGGAAACCCTTCTGTTTGATGAGCCCTGGATCTTAGAGACAAGCGAGATTATCTAATGAAGGAGGTTGGAAACTCAGGTTTGCCTTGCAATGAGCTCACCGAGACTGGGGACTCCCCCTCTGTTCCCACAGAGGAGAATTTGCACACAATCCCAACTTCCAAGTGTCCAGGCACTAGCCAGCTGGTATTATTATTATATTATACTATTATTATATCTATATAAAACAAGGAATTTTTTATTGAGATTTGTTATAAGAGATTATAATCATTACTCATGCAATTGTGGAAGATAAGTCCACAATCTGCTGAGTCACTGTACCAGTTCAAGTCAGAAGGCCATCAGGTTGCTGTGGAACCAGGCTGCTGTGGGACACCAGCCAAGTGTCCTCATCTCAAAGGTGTCTGGGAGGACAATTCTCTTACTTGAAGGCAGGTGAGAGTTTTTGTTCTATTGAAACCTTCAACTGATTGGGTGAGGCCCACCCACTTCAGGGATGGCAATCTGCTTTGCTCTGTGTACTGATATAAGTATTTCTCCCAACCAAAAATACCCTCACAGAAACATTCAGAATAACATTTGGCTGAATATCTGGGCAGTCTGGGACCCAGTCAAGTTCACACATAAACATCACAGGTCCTTTCTCCTCAACTATGTTGTTTGCCGCAATACCTACAGCCCCCTTGTGATTCTCCATGACCCCTAACCTTCAGGCTGATGCATTTTCTCTAAATCAGAGAAATGGCTCTGTGTGGAGCCATGGAACATTTTGGGCCTCTCTTTGTCAACTTCCCTGCCGATAGCCGCCTGCCCTCCTCAGCCTCACACTTCTCTCCTTTCCTCTTCCATGGCAAAGTATGGAGACCAGTCCACAAATGGCCCAGCTTAACAGGAAAAGCCCTCAGGAAGGAGAATCTCTGAGCCCAGATTTGAAGACCGAGGTCCCAACTCTAGGTGCAGTATCCTTTCTGCCAGTCAGCCCATTGCCTCCAAGATTTTTTTTTCCCCTTTATAACTTGTTTGGCCTCCAAGATTTGAATCTAGCAGTTTCTCAGCCCTGAGAGCAACAGAGACGAAAGCCAGCTGCTGGACCCTCGGCTGGAGGCCCAGCAGGAGCTGCGTTCATAGCCTTGTGACAAAGAACCGGTAGTTACGCTGGGAGCAATTACCAGAGCTTGGAAACATTAGCTCGGATAAAATTAGATTTGACCCGAGAGATTGTTCCAAACACCAACTCAACCGCCTTTGATGTTCTGAATCCCATCAAATTGCACAGAGTTCTCTCTTCCTGGCTTTAAAGTCACTCTCTTCATCAGAGAAATCAAAAAGACCTGTTTTTTGTTAAAATCTTTAAAGCGCTCTCCCTGGGGGGTGTTGTAACAGGTGGTGCCACACCTGGCGGGTGTGGCAGCCGCTAGTTGTAGCGAGAACCACAGCACTTGAGGCTGGGCTGGGCTGGGAGATTAGCTGACTTTCACTTGAATGTTGAAACAAGAGTTGTCCCTTAGAGACGAAGAGACGGAGGGTCAGAGAGGCCCCGAGACCTGCCCCCAAACCCTACTGCTTTTATTTTAGCATCCAGGGGGAGAGCAGAAAGGCAGTGAGCAGCAGCAAGGAGAAAGTTCCCTGAGACCAGGGACACATCTGTCCTGTTTACTGCCTCAGGCCCAGCAGCAGCTCTGTGTCTGGCACATAATAGATGCTCAGGACACATTTTGGGGAAGGAGGGTGAGAGGCAGAAAGGAAGGGGATACAGGAGCTGTGACATGATGACAGTCTGCCTTTGGGGTTGTGGGTTTTAGTTTCACCGTCACTTCTTCATGCTGAAGTTGTCCTTGAACCTCTGTATTTTTGCGGGGTTGGGAGGTTTTGTGGACTTTTGTTTTCATGGGGGGGGGGGGCTTTTGTTTTGTTGGGTCCAAGTTTAAGAGGCTGAGGTTGTCAGAGGTCTAACTTCTGGATAAGTGGAGCACAGTGATTGTCGTGGAGTAATTTTTATCGAGTAATTCCCCAAGCTCACATAATCATAGCTAGGGGCAGAACGAAGACAAAGAGGTGTGACCTCTGTCAAAGTACAGTGTGTTCCAGAGTTCTGTAATGCTCCTCCCTGCTGTCCTCCCACCCTCCCTGTTGCTTTCAAGGCTTCTTCCTGCCTGAGGGAAATCTACCTGGGCTATAGGTTATTCATTCCCTCTGAGTCCAGATTTTCTTCTTTTTCTTTTTGATTTTATTTATTTGAGAGTGAGAGAGAGAACGAGAGAGATCACAAGCAGGGCTGGGGGGGGGGCAGCGCAGAGGGAGAAGGAGAACCAGGCTCTCCACTGAGCTGGCAGCCCAATGCAGGGCTCAATCCCAGGACCCTGAGGTCATGACCTGAGCCGAAGGCAGACGCTTAATCCACTGAGCCACCCAGGTGCCTCAGGGTCCAGATTTTCAAGTAGCAAACCCAACTGAAAAACCCAAGTTCATATCATTCACATGTTCATGCATAGACTTACCCACTCAGTCTTTGAAAGAGTTATTTATTTGTGCCATACACATTTCTAGGTGGTTCAAAAAGGAATAGGTCTCAGTCCCTGACTTCCAGTACTCACCATGAAGACAGGATACAAGCCTGTCTACAGCTAATGTGATGACAGGAACATCATTGAGGTAGAAACTAATTTTTCTGGGGGGGTAGCAGAAGAAAGACTTCAAAGAGAAAGGGATATTAGAAATCATTATTAAAATAGGAATGGGGGTGCCTGGGTGGCTCAGTGGGTTGGGGCCTCTGCCTTCGGCTCAGGTCGTGATCCCAGGATCCTGGGATCGAGCCCCGCATCGGGCTCTCTGCTCTGCGGGGAGCCTGCTTCTCCCTCTCTCTCTCTCTCTGCCGGCCTCTCTGCCTGCTTGTGATCTCTGTCTGTCAAAATAAAATAAAATAAAATCTTTAAAATAGGAATAGGATTTCAGTAGCTTCTGTTTTGAAGATGAGGGGCCAGGTGAGGAAAAATCACTCCAAGGGAGATTAAAATTTCATCAATTAGAATAAAATCTAAGGTTCTCAACATGACCTGTAACGTCATCGTGAGCTGTTGCCTGCCTGCTTGGCTAACCCCAAGTAGGGTTTACCACCTTTACCCTTCCTCAGGATCTGCCAGACACATGGGCCTTCCTTGGGTAGGAGAATCCCTTAAGCTCATTTCTGGCACAGGACATGGGGACCTGCTGTTCCCTTTGGTTGAAATGTTCTCCTTTAGATACTTCATATGTCTGACTGTCTGTGAGCCATGAAGTCTTAGCTCAGACACCTCCCATGAGGGAGGTCCCCTTAGAATCCCCATTTTGCAAATCAGTAAGCTCTTCGTAACCATGAAGTAACTTATCAGAGGTCACCCAACTAACAGGAGAAGCTGCTAGCAATTGAACCTAAAGGAACCATGGCTTAGAGAACCAGCTTGGGTCCAACCATGGCACCACACGGCCTCTCTCATATCTGAACTGATCTCTGTTACACCTCGTACATGAGGTACTAGAATACAAGTTTATTCTACAAGAATATGAGAATACACATGTACTCTAGCACTCTCCTCCTGCTAGAATATATGGTGCATGAGAGTAGGGGCCCCATCTGCCTGGGTCTTGACTGGTATCTCCAGCATCTAGCACAAAGTCTGGCATAAAAGGCCACACAGAAAATATTTTTTTTTTTTTGAATGGAGAAATGAGCAAAAGCTCAGGAGAGAGGAAGTGTGCATAAGGAAAGAAGATTAGGAGACATGGTAAGGAAGATTATTTCTTTTGACCTCTGGGAACGATGTCCCTATTTTTATCCTCCCACCCAAAGTAGTGACAGTCGTTGGAAATATAGGACAGGTAGGAGCAGGTATGGTGACCCTGGAGGGTGAGGAATTGGGGGAGATCGAAAGTGCACGGGGGCAGGGAATCCATGCGATACACTCCCCAGTTGTGACATAGAATGATCCCTGCTCCCAACCAGGACATTTCATGTAGGTCCTTTCCATAAAGTAGTAATCACTGAATAGCAGGAAAATCTCTCCCTAAGAGGTCTCCGTGGTGTCAGTAACTCAGGAGTCCTCTCCAGCTGACTGGGTCGAGATGGCCAGAGCAGATGGTGGTAATAAACTTGCAATGGCCTGAGTCATGTCTGCAGTCTGCTGCCTACCAGAGGCTCCTTCTTAGCCACAGGTCACTGATCTCTCCCCAGTGAAGTGCCCTGGTACTCAGAGGACTATGTCACCTCGTTGGGTAGGCTTTCCAAGATGGCAGTGCTTCCAGCACCAGGATCATGGCTTCCGACCAGGGCTCTTTAGGCATAACCCATCCTCACTGTTCTACCCAAGGGAGGAGGCTGGACTTGCACTTTGAGATTCTGACTCGTAGGGCACTCTTCCAATAGGTCCCCATACCCTTTCTCCAGCCTGGAAAAGAGAGTCACACGACCTAAAGGTGGACAGTTCTCCTAGCTGTCCGGCGAGTAGACCCTTGCAGCTTTGGCTGAGCTGGTTTAGGTTTAAAAAATTTTAGTGTGCTTTCAGTATCCATAACTGTGACTACCATAGATTGATTGATTTTCTGTGCTGGACATTTTTTGCAGCCCCTCACGGATATCCCCTCAGTGATTTTCAAAACAACTCTTTGTTACAGAAGTGACGTCCTCCCCATTGCACAAACGAAAACCCAAGGGATAGAGAAAATAGTAAATGATCCCAGGTCTTAGAGGCAGCAAGTGACATAGCCTGTATCTGCCAAATTTCAAAGTTGGAGTTCACTACTGTGTTGTTATTGACATATCGGTGAGTTTCAAACTCACCAAATACACCCAAACCTGGGAATGAAGGCACCTGCCATCACTACCTGTCAACACACCCACTGTGTTGGTTTCTAAAGTTTGGATTTCTTTTTTTAAAAAGTCATCACGTTTCCTGCAGGGAGTCCTCAGGACCTATAACCACTGATATAAAGACATCAGTTGCTTCTAGCCTCGGCCAGAGATGATTTAGGAACTAAGCGTCAGAAACGTGATCTGTACGAGGCATGGTCTGTTGGCCAGAAGGAAAGAGCATCATCAGGTTTCGAATAAATCTAATGTATTAAATTCAACAAAGATGTATTTATCCCGGGCGTTCTAAACACACAATTCCTTTGTATTAGGTGATGCAAGAGAGGAAAGGAATAAAATAAGATGCGAACATTTTACTCCTGGGATGTGTAGGTGTTGAAAATTAGATCGGTCCAACTGAGCCCTGCTTTAAGAATATAGGGTTTTGCTTCTAAAAAGTCATCATTCCATGTATTTTCCTACACTGCCATCTTCTCCATCTCAAAGAGTTCCTGAGGGTCCTGGGTCATTCAAGCAGGAAAGTCCACATGGTGAGATGGATAGTGGCCTGTCACCATGGAGCTGGACATCACTCCTAATCCACAGGCCATGTTCCGGGAGCCACCTGCAAAAATTACTCACTGGATGGCAAAAAGTAGAAATCCTTGCAGCTCCTTGGCATATGGGATGTTCTGTTCTTCCTTGAATGGGAAGGGAAGAACTTCAGGTGGTGAATCAGCTCTCAGTACCACCGTGGTACTGAGGACAGATGGTACTCACTTGGAGATGGGAGGCCTAATCCCTTCTCAGGGGTTCAGCATTTCTATCTGTTTGGTCTCAAACCACAGTATCTTGACCTGGTCTGGAAGTGGGAAAACCAGTTCTGCATGTTCTTCTAAATCTATGGGTCTTATATCCTAAATCCTGGCTTTAGATATCCAAAAGTCAAAAGATTTGGTTCTGTCCTCCTGTCTCCGCCTTGACAACCCTCCTTTAAGGTATAGGGCATCCCAGTTCTAGTCATCTGGGATGGAAGGAAATGCTTCAGTGTGTGCCTGAAATGGTCCTAATATTTCCCCTCCTAATTAGGTACAAGTACTATGAGTTACAAGCACAGATTGTCAACCACGGTCCTCCCCCACAGGGGGCTGGCTCATAAGCTCAGAGAATGGAGAGGCAGAGGATGGGTGTTTTTGGCAGGCAGGCTAGTTCTAAAGGAGAAGAGAGAAACCTGGGCTAAGCATGCTGGGTTTCCTCTTCCAGACGCACCATTCCAACAGTCACTCCTTTTCCTCCTGTGCCAAAGATGGAGAGTGGAGAACAGCTCTGCTGGTCCTCACATGCTATCCACCCCCATGCAATGGAGTAGGAATTTGCTCCTCTACGAACACATCCATGAACAGCAGAAATAGGTACCACAACTCCCTCCTGTCTGGCAATGCTGTCAAGAAGGGCAACATGGAGGGACCATCCCCAAGTAGACCTGATCTCCTATTTTTATTTCCTAGACCTAGGTTCCACTACCATCTCAAGTCCCCCTTGTTCCAAGAAAAGGAAAACAAAACAAAACCAGAGTTTAACGAGACAGACTATCATGCTGGGTGCCTCCTCTCCCAACGTTAAAGACTTCTCTAGAGGAGACTAATAAACAGATGTGCCACAGTGGGCCCACTGGGGAGCTGTTCAACTACAATGCTACCAGAGACCTCCTAACAATTAATCATCTGATCAGTTAAAGTGCCCTTAACGAGCACCTACTACTACCTGTCAGGTGTGTGTGGTGTTTAAGTGCCTTTGGCTATGCTGGAATCCAGAGCTGAGTCTTTAGAAACTGAGAAAATAATTTGAAGAATGCAAAACAGAAGAAGGAGAGACTGTCACCCATATGTTATAATAGATATTATATATATATATATATATATATATATATATATATATATATATATATGTAAAAATAAGCCCAGTGTTATAATAAAATCACTGCATTTATCAAATACCTACTATGAGTCAGACACTACATTTCATGCTTTAAAAACATCATCTCATTGAATCAGGGAGTAAGAATTATTCTCGGTGAGCCAAGGATACAACTGAAGTTGAAGAGATTCGTAATTCTGTTTTTCAGGAGTAAATAGTAAGCAAGAGGAGAAGCCACTCAAACCCAAATCTATTTCATTGTCCAACCCAAGTTCTTGTTTCTCCTACAGGATGGAGCTCCTTCTGCAGGAGAAGAGATTCTCCATTGGTCAGTTACCTTAGGCTGATGAGTGACCATTAAAGACATACTGTTTCAGACTCTTAGCAAGACTGATGGTCACCAGAGGAGAGGTGGATGGGGGCGTGGGGATTAAGGCATGCACTCGTCATGATGAGCTCTGATGGTATATGGAAGTGTTAAATCATTACATTATATGCCTGAAACTAACATAGCACTTCATGCTAACTGGAATTAAAATAGACTTAGGGACCACCTGGGTGGTTCTGTCTGTTAAGCGTCTACCTTCACCTCAGGTCATGTTCCCAGGGTCCTGGGATCGAGTCCCGCATCAGGCTCTCTGCTCAGTGGGGAGCCTGCTTCTCCCTCTCCCCACTGATTATGCTCTCTCTCTCACTCTCACTCTTTCTCTCTCTCAAATGAATAAATAAAAAAATCTTTTAAAAAATGTCTTTCAACAACTATCATATGATCTCCCTGATATGAGGGAGAGGAGATGCAACATGGGGGGTTGAGGGGGTAGGAGAAGAGTAAATGAAACAAGATGGGATTGGGAGGGAGACAAACCATAAGTGACTCTTAATCTCACAAAACCAACTGAGGGTTGATGGGGGGAAGGGGTTGGGAGAGGGGGTGGGGTTATGGATATTGGGGAGGGTATGTGCTATGGTGAGTGTTGTTAAGTGTGTAAACCTGGCGATTCGCAGACCTGTACCCCTAGGGATAAAAATATATGTTTATAAAGCTGTAAAAAAAAAAAAAAAGAAAAAGTAAAAAGAAAGGATGAATACCCAAGTTTTGTAGCAACATGGACGGGACTGGAAGAGATTATGCTGAGTGAAATAAGTCAAGCAGAGAGAGTCAATTATCATATGGTTTCACTTATTTGTGTTGCATAACAAATAGCATGGAGGACAAGGGGAGATGGAGAGGAGAAGGGAGTTGAGGGAAATTGGAAGGGGAGGTGAACCATGAGAGACTATGGACTCTGAAAAACGATCTGAGAATTTTGAAGGGGTGGGGGGTGGGAGGTTGGGGGCACCAGGTGGTGGGTATTGAGGAGGGCACGGATTGCATGGAGCACTGGGTGTGGTGCAAAAATAATGAATATTGTTATGCTGAAAAAATAAAAAAATTAAAAATGTCTTTCAGAACTTAAAAAAAAAGACACAGTTTCAGGTTAAAGCAGTATTTTTCACACCCACATAATTTTTGGCCATATCATAGGTTTGGTATTTTTATTTAAATCAGCTCATATATTTGGCTTAACCAAAGGAATGAATCTTTATGACTTTAAGTGGAAAACAGTATCACATATAAAATGAACTAAAATGGAGAAAACTGCACATATATAAGATAATGTTATTAGAGATCATTGAGATATGATTACTGAGATACAATTTCAGGCTGTTAGGTTGGACCCACTGTCTCTTTATTAAAAACCAAACCAAATCAAGCCAAAAACAGGTGGGAGTAGCAATCATTAGAAATACATTACAAACAGGCTGGTACAACACTGAAATGGTCTCTTGGGGTCCCGAGAGGATTTGAGTAGCCATAAAAGTGTTATAACTTTTTCACAAGGTGACTCAATGTAATACAGCTCTTGGTGTGTTTGCTGCCTTAAATCATCTCCAGGATGCTGATGGTAACATTGGCTTTGGATATACTGAGCTAAAGCATCATGTCCGCAGAAAGTCTTTTAAAAATTTGCATATCCCCTGGTCTGTAAGGGCATGGAGGATAGAATTAAGAGGATAAGAAAGGAGGAAACAAATTAATGAGTGATCCTGAGACTTTAAGAATTTCACCCAAGAATCACATGCTCACTTTGTTGGTGGAGCCCCATATATAATAATAACTTCCATAACTGATATTTGTTGACATAAATGATGTATAGTGCTTGCTACATGCAAGGCATGCCACTGAGGACTTCCAGGTGTTAGCTCATTGAATCATGCTGATGGATCTACAAATCAAAAACCAGAATGATCTCCATTTTGGAAAAAGAAAAATAAAGCACTGAGTTTGGGCAACTAGCCCACGATCACACGCTGGTTTGTCATGGAGCTGCCATTTGAACCTGAGAGTTGACACAGTCCCTGTATTCTGGCCCTGAGCCAACTCTTAATTTTCCTGAGATAGCTCTCTTGAGGTACGATGAGTTAATGCATGGGGTACTGTGTCCATTTTATCACATGTGATGACCATGAATTTAGACAACACTTACCAGTGAGTAGTTGCAAAGTCCTTTCTGGTGGCATGAACCATGCCTTATTTATCATTCGGTCTTCTAGATCCACCACAGACCCTGACAAACACAGTTAGTCCACCATACTAAGGGCGTATCCTTATTGGCTGGTGATCAGGACAAGCAATATGGCAGAATATAAGAGTTGAATGGAGACTGGAAGAAGGGTTCTTACCACAACTCAAGCTCTGGATAACTCAACTACATTTGCTGAACTTACTTTTCCTCATCTGTAAAGCTCATTTCTTAACATCCTCCCACATGACTTGGTTGTTGTGAGTGTGATTTAGGGAACCAATGTAAAGCCTTTCAAGAGGGCAAAGAACTAGTAGGCACTTTTGCCTAAAATATGGTTTCTAGGGCAGAAGATTTAAACTAGCAGTTCATTAAAAGAATATCCAGTGGTTAAAAAAAAAAAGTCCTTTTAGGTTTCTTTATTTTCATTAGTTAGGAGAGAAATGCAGATTGAAGCCACCCTGTGAAACCACCACGTAGCTGCTAGAATTGCTAACATTAAAAAAAAAAAAAGAAGAAGACAGCGACACCTGGGTGGCTCAGCTGGTTAAGTGTCTGACTCTTGATTTCAGCTCAGGTCTTGATCTCAGGGTCGTAAGTTCAAGCCCCATGTTGGGTTCCATAGTGGACGTGGAGCTTACTTAAAAAAAAAAAAGTCAGGGGCGCCTGGGTGGCTCAGTGGGTTAAGCCGCTGCCTTCGGCTCAGGTCATGATCTCGGAGTCCTGGGATCGAGCCCCGCATTGGGCTCTCTGCTCTCTCGGGGAGCCTGCTTCCTCCTCTCTCTCTGCCTGCTTGTGATCTCTCTGTCAAATTAAAAAAAAAAATCTTTACAAAAAAAAAAAGTCAGAAAACACCAACTCTCCATGAAGATGGGGGGGGGCCAGTGGAACTCTCATACACTGTTCATAGGCATATAAAATGGTACAACCACTTTGGAAAATTCTTTGGCCTTCTTTGGCATGATCCACATAGGCCTTTCCTATGACTGAGAAATCACACACCTATGCATTTATACATTCATGAAAAGACATATAGTAACACTATGCATAATAGCCCATAATTGGATAGGTACCAAATGCCGGACAGTAACAGAATGAATAAACCGTGGTACCTTCACACAAAAAATATCATACAGCAGCGACAATGAACAGACTACAATTAGGTGCAACAATGTAGCTGTATCTCACCAACTTAATGTTGAAGGGAAGTCGGTTGAAAATAGGAAAGAATATATAACATACAATTTTATTTATACAAAAGTGGTACAGATGTAGGGCTGAGGACAGGCTGCCCCTCAATGTGCCACTTTGGCATACTGATTATATTTTTTTAAGATTTTATTTATTTATTTGACACACAGAGAGAGATTACAAGTAGGCAGAGAGGTAGGTGGAGAGAGAGAGGGAAGCAGGCTCCCCACTGAGCAGAGAGCCTGATGCGGGGCTCAATCCCAGGACCCTGAGATCATGACCTGAGCCGAAGGCAGACACCCAGACACCCCGGCATGCTGATTATTTTAAATGAAAGTTACTTAAGCGGCGCCTGGGTGGCTCAGTCGGTTAAGTGTCTGCCTTCAGCTTACATCATGATCCCATGTTAGTCTCTCCACTCAGCAGGGAGTCTGTGTCTCCCTCTCCCTCTTCCTGCTGCTGCCCATGCTTTTGCTCTCTCCCTTTCTCTCAAATAAATAGAATCATAAGAAAAAAAAAGTCACTAAAAAGTTACTTAAGACAGCCAGCACAAGGACATTCAGGCCTTCTTCTGTCCCCCCCGAAAGCAGGAAATGAATCTTCTACATAGAAGGTGCCCTTCTTATATCAGGATAAAGAGAGATGGGAACTGTAAGGCAGAGAAAGTTCTAGAAACAAACCTTGTTACTTTTTTTTCTCCACTACAACCTCAGACCCAATTCTGCTCAGAATTCCTTACTAATTAAAGCCCCCAAGCATCTGTTTTCCTTGCCTTGTAAATTCCTCACAAATGCAGTGTCTCTTTGTCTAAAAAGTACAAAAAATGCCTCATTGCTTTACATCTCAATTTCAAGATTGGGACTCGTGTGTGTGCATGTAATTAAACTTTGGTTTTTTCCTCCCATTAACTTATCTCATGTAAACTTAATTTTTAGTCCAACTGGAAGACCTTGAAGGGTAGAGGAAGACTTTGTCCGTTTTAGAGGTGAAATGAATCTAAGGTATTAGAAACCAGGAGAGTAGGGCACCAGGCAGACCTCCTGGGTGTTATTTCTTGACTTGGGTACTGGTTATATTGCCGACCGTTGTTGTGAAATTTAGTTGATTTAGACAGTTGCACACTTTTCTGAGTATTTATTGTACTTTAGTTAAAAGTTCATGCGGACACCTGGTCACACAGGGACACACGTGTATATGCAAGCTTCATTCTCTCTCCTCTCCAAAAGCTAAATGGCTTTTGGGTACAGCCCCTGAACAATGTCTAACTCACTCACAGAAATTTACTAAGATAGCAAAAAACAAACAAACAAAAAACCTCAAAAACAAACAAACAAAAAACCCCGAAAAACCAAAAAAACCCAAAACAACAAAAACAAAAATTTACAGGGCTCCAGATCTGATGGTCAGTCCTGTTGCCAACACTGGAAGGGATTTTCCCTGGGCCCCAGGACCTCATCCAGGATTGTAAACAATCTTGGCAGAGCATCCACGAGAGGCCATGGGTGAGTTTGTCTACATGAAAATAGGTAGAAACCTATTTCTTCCTTTTCTGGTATCTGTACTCTGGACATAAAACTTGAGGTTTACATCTAAGGGAAAACTGAGCTCTGGCTCTTGCTCCTACATGGGGGAACAGGAGGGGAGGAGGTCTTCCTCCTGTCATTGCAAATCTCGTTACAATATAAAGGGAGCTTGAAGGATTTCTTTATTCAGTTTGGTTCCTAAATTAGGAGTCTAGTTCTTTTCTCTATGTTCAGGTGGCTCTTGGAGCCTGTGGGGACAATTTGGGTAGGCAGAGCTCTCTACATTCATTCTTGGAAATGTCTTTCTCCAGGAAATGTGTTTTCTTGGGCCATATCGTCCACTTCACCATTCTTGACAAATTTTTTGAGCATTTAAAAATGTATGCGGTATTGTTTTGTTATGCCATTTGCTAGTAGCAGTTAAATTATTTACACATTTGGCATACCACACCAGAATGAGTAAGTAAAAAATCTCTATTTTTCACTACCAGAAAAAAGAAAAGAAAATTCTCCATGAAGCAACATGTTGGTATTTTTTTTTCATTTTATTTTATTTTAACACGTTGGTGTTTTATTGCTCAGTGGAAATGTTCTGAGTGGAAATGTTCTGTTTATTGAAAATTTATATCATCGTTGATATCTGTAATGTATAAAGTGCCCCTGAACTATAAGTAAGAAAGTAAGAAACAGTCCAAGAGACAGCAGAATAAGGGGAAGAACAGCGAATTACAGAATAAGTGTAAATGACCACAAACACAAAAGGATACACAGCCTTATCAGTCATGAAATAATCCATATGCAAATGAAGTCCTGACATTCTTTGGTTATTGGATTTTCAAATATTAAAGGTGTTAAAAATATCTAATATCATCCAAACAGGCAATTTCATACACTGTTGGTGAGAGTGGGCCTGGAGGATCACCCTTGAAGGAAATATACATTAAGATTTAAAATGTACATTTTTCAACATTTTAAAAATGTGAGCCTTTGGACCCTCTGGTTCCCATAGAAATATACTTGTGTAAGTGTGAAAAGACACAGGTAAAAGAATATTCCTTGCAAGTTTGTCTGTAAGAGAAAAATGGAAAGAAATATAATTACAAAGCAACTGGAGACATTTAAAAAAACAGAGTTGCCATATCGTGTTGCTAAATGCAAAAAGAAGATAGGAGAATATGGAGTATAATTTGATTTTGTAAAAGATGAAAAAATATACCCATGTACATTTAAATATGTACACATGCTGTATACAGTATATATAGTTTTTTTTTAATTTTTACAGTTTTTATAAAACTGCTCCAATCTAGGAAAAGCAATAAAGTTCTTTTTAATACTACAGGAATATACAGCAAATGCTAAAAAATGTTATGTCTAAGTGATGGGACTCTGGACGTTTTAACATTTTTCTTCATTATGTACTTTCCAAAATTGTCGGCAATGACTATCTACTCCTTTTCCTATCAGAAATAAAGAGACGGAATTTTAAATAATAAGTATATACAATTTAAACTACAGCGTATGATCAAAATCACATCTAAAATATGGACAGCGTAAAACTTCAAAGGACATACACCTAAACGTTAATGGTGATTAAGTGGGTGGTAGGACTATAGGAGTCTTCTCCTTCCTTCTGCTCATTTGCAACCAACAGCTGAGTGATGGGAAGATCAATGGTTGCAATGACAGTGAGTTTATCATTATTGTAATTGATGTGCTCATTAGCACCTAAGAGTTCTCTCTCCCCTGGTTCCCAACACGCTTGTTATTTCCACACAGCAATGTTAATTATGGTGATATAACACCAGAATGAATGGCTAGGAGGGGTTCCAATGGCACCATGGAGACACAAGCTAACAGAACAAAAAAGGGTCTTTAGAGTTCATTCTGCCCTGCTTCCCACCTTAAAACAAGCAGATTTTGGGGCCGTTTGGCACATACAGTGATCAGGGCTTTTCGTAAAGGCATCCAAGGAAAGGCAAAGTTTGCATACGTGCATTCCCACAGCTTCCTACCAATAACTTAGTCTCACAACTGGTCAGATAACCCACCACCTCACTGTGGTTTTCTTCTCTTTATACACAAAACTGATCCATGGTTTGGGGTTGGTACTTTCTAGAACAAAGTCAAAAATTTCTAAGTTTACCCTTGGAAGGAAATACCCAAGTGAGGAGGAGTACTGGTCAAAAACTCCAGCATTGAGGCCCCTGCTCATTCACGTACCTCTGGTTCTCATTCCCACAGCCACCACCACTGCCATGCTGAGCCCCAAGAACACATGGGTCCTTTCATAATGGCCCCAGTGGGAATAAATGCCTTTGTTTTTATCCTTTTTATCAAATTTTCCAAAATTCTTTTCAAAATAGTGACATAGCCGTATAAGCAATGAAAAAAGCAAAGGTCACAAGGATACACCAAACTCAAACAAACAGTTGGAGTATACGTTACTATTTCGACTAATTCTTTTTCCCTAGGTTTATAAAAATGAGCCGTATACATTTTAAAAATATTTAATTTATTTATTTGACAGTGAGAGAGAGACAGCGAGAGTAGGGACACAAACAGGGGGAGTGGGAGAAGGAAAGCAGGCCTCCTGCTGAGCAGGGAGCCCGATGTGGGACTTGATCCCAGGACCCTGGGATCATGACATGAGCCAAAGGCAGACCCTTAATGACTGAGCCACCCAGGAGCCCCCAAGCCATATACATTTTTACTGGGCAGAAAATTTTTCACGATATCTAAACAATCCCTCTCCTCTTGGGAAAATTTTCTTCTACTCTATCCTTGATTATCGATTCTAATGAAATGGTACCACTTTCCACTTGAAGAATATTCATGTGACGAGTTTACATTCTCTGCTCTCATATATTCTTTTTGGCTAATTGGAATGTTTTCCAATTTTCCTCTGTATTCTTAGGGAAATTTTCCAGTTTGTTCTCTATGTCACTTACATGATTATTTATCCCCTGCGGGATCAGTTCCACATTTTATTTTAAAGATTTTATTTATTTATTAGACAGAGAGAGACACAGTGAGAGAGGGAACACAAATAGGGAGAGAGGGAGAGGGAGAAGCAGGCTTCCTGCCGAGCAGGGAGCCCGATGCGGGGCTTGATCCCAGGACCCTGGGATCATGACCTGAGCCAAAGGCAGACGCTTAATGACTGAGCCACCCAGGCACCATATATATATATATATATATATTTTTTTTTTAAACTGTTATTAAAATATGAAATTCTTTGCCATATTCTTCCATCTCTTCCTTCATCTTACCCTGCTGTCTCTTTGTTCAGCTCATTCTCTAAGAGTATATTTTTATTATATGTCTGGGAAATAGTGCTTCTTGGACTCTATTGAAAATGCCAAATCACTTCCTAATAATTTGTGCTTTATTCTCAAATGCGGAATTTTCAGATGGAGGTTCTTCCTTGTCTTTGACTTGATATTGCCTCCCTCTTCTCCAGCGGAATTTTTCACAAATTGGTACCTAAATATTTTTAGTTCCTTGGTGCTGCATTCTGTCCATCTGGGGGATGATTAAGGTCCTTGCTCAGATCTATAGCTACAGCACAAGTACACAAATACACAAATACAGCCCCTGATTCCCACCCTGACTTGGATGAAATGAGCCAGTGGGGGCAGAGTCGGTGATTTGCTGCTGACAGACCACAGTGAGGAGAGCTCTGGACCCTGGGAGATGAGAAGTATCCAGAGAGTGAGACAGGAGTGCATTTGGTGCAAACATGAACTTCTCTGCAAATTTAGTCTTTTCCCTTCCTTCGAGATCTCAGTGTCTCCCATAAATGCATGACAGGGAAGACTCTGGGGAGCTGTGAATAAGGGTGAGGAGGAAAAAAAAATTTTTTTTTTTTTTTGGCATCAAAGAAATACAAATCAAAACCACAGTGAGACACCACCGCACACCAGTCAGAAGGGCTAAAATCAACCAGTCAGGAAACAACAGGTGTTGGTGAGGATGTGGAGAAAGGGGAACCCTCCTACACCATTGGTGGGAATCCAGGCTGGTACAGTCAATCTGGAAAATAGTATGGAGGTTCCTCAAAAAGTTGAAAATAGAGCTACCCTATCACCCAGCAATCGCACTACTGGGTATTTACCCTAAAGATACAAATGTAGTGATCTGAAGGGGCACGTGCACCCGAATGTTTATAGCAGCAATGTCCACAATAGCCAAACTAGGGAAAGAACCTAGATGTCAATCAACAGATGAATGGATAAAGAAGATGTAGTACACACACACACACACACACACACACACACACACACACACAGTGGAATACTATGCACCCATTAAACACCCTCCCCCCCACACACACAATCTTGCCATTTGTAATGACATGGATGGAACTAGAGGATATTATGCTAAGTGAAATAATTCAATCAGAGAAAGAAAATTATTGTATAATCTCACTGATATGAGGAATTTTAGAAAAAGACAAGAGAATCATAGGGGAAGGGAGGGAAAAACGAAACAAGATGAAACCAGAGAGGGAGAAAAACCATAAGAGACTTTTAATCTCAGGAAACCAACTGAGGGCTGCTGGAGGGGAGGAGGTTATGAAAGGGATAGGGTGGCTGGGTGATGGATATTGGGGAGGGTATGTGCTATGATGAGTGCTGGGAATTGTGTAAGACTGATGAATCATACACCTGTACCTGTGAGGCAAATAACACATTGTATGTTAATTAAAAAAAAGGAAAAGAAAAAGATGGGTATTTTGTGGTCCAATGTACTTAGGATCAAATAAAGTATGAAAAAGAACACCACAGGCTCCCGAATGGCATCACTTAGGTTAAAGCCCCAAGTCAATAAAGAAAGACTTACTACCTAATCCAACTCGGTTTCAAGCCCACAGAAATCTAGTCTTAACCAGTCAGTCAGGAATTTTCTGGTTGGGATCAATGAGATCATCTGTCAGGTGAGCCCTCCTTATCCTCCAAAGGGAGATGTGCTAATCCACCTGCTAAACCCCTTTTTCCCCAATTGAAGACGATCTCACCTGAAATACTAATTTTTCCCTCTTTATCCTGCCTTTAAAAAAAAAAAGATTTATTTATTTATTTATTTTCAAGAGGTGGGGGAGGGACAGAAGACGAGAACCTTCAAGCAGACTTCCTGCTGAGCGTGGAGCCTGACACAGGCTCTCACCACCCTGAGATCATGACCAGAGAAGAAATCAAGAGTCTGTCACCTAATGGACTGGGCCACCCAGGCGCCCCCTCCCACCCTTAAAATCCTTTCCCTATCTGTAACCCTTTGGCGCTCTCCTCCGCTTGCTAGAGGGGATGCAGCCCCGTTCATAAATCAACTGATAAAGCCAACTCGATCTTTAAAACGTACTTGGTTGAATTTTTGTTATTTCACCAAAGTTTAAGAGGTCTGTTTATTGTGTCAACATCCAGACACTCAAATACCCCGAGTGCCTTGTGGATGGCTGGGAAGCGGCTCTATTAGGGCAGCACTTCCCAGACTTCATGGATGATAGTAAACTTTTTTTTTTTTTAATTTTTTAATTTTTTTCAACATAACAGTATTCATTATTTTTGCACCACACCCAGTGCTCCATGCAATCCGTGCCCTCTACAATACCCACCACCTGGTGCCCCCAACCTCCCACCCCCCACCCCTTCAAAATTCTCAGATCGTTTTTCAGAGTCCATAGTCTCTCATGGTTCACCTCCCCTTCCAATTTCCCTCAACTCCCTTCTCCTCTCCATCTCCCCTTGTCCTCCATGCTATTTGTTATGCTCCACAAATAAGTGAAACCATATGATAATTGACTCTCTCTGCTTGACTTATTTCACTCAGCATAATCTCTTCCAGTCCCGTCCATGTTGCTACAAAACTTGGGGATTCATCCTTTCTTTTTTTTTTTTTTTTTTTTTTTTTACAGCTTTATAAACATAAATTTTTATCCCCAGGGGTACAGGTCTGCGAATCGCCAGGTTTACACACTTAACAACACTCACCATAGCACATACCCTCCCCGATATCCATAACCCCACCCCCTCTCCCAACACCCTCCCCCCATCAACCCTCAGTTTGTTTTGTGAGATTAAGAGTCAATTATGGTTTGTCTCCCTCCCAATCCCATCTTGTTTCATTTACTCTTCTCCTACCCCCTCGACCCCCCATGTTGCATCTCCTCTCCCTCATATCAGGGAGATCATATGATAATTGTCTTTCTCCGATTGACTTATTTCGCTAAGCATGATACCCTCTAGTTCCATCCACGTCGTCGCAAATGGCAAGATTTCATTTCTTTTGATGGCTGCATAGTATTCCATTGTGTATATATACCACATCTTCTTTATCCATTCGTCTGTAGATGGACATCTAGGTTCTTTCCATAGTTTGGCTATTGTAGACATTGCTGCTATAAACATTCGGGTGCACGTGCCCCTTCGGATCACTATGTTTGTATCTTTAGGGTAAATACCCAGCAGTGCAATTGCAGGGTCATAGGGTAGTTCTATTTTCAACATTTTGAGGAACCTCCATGCTGTTTTCCAGAGTGGTTGCACCAGCTTGCATTCCCACCAACAGTGTAGGAGGGTTCCCCTTTCTCCGCATCCTCGCCAGCATCTGTCATTTCCTGACTTGTTAATTTTAGCCATTCTGACTGGTGTGAGGTGATATCTCATGGTGGTTTTGATTTGTATTTCCCTGATGCCGAGTGATATGGAGCACTTTTTCATGTGTCTGTTGGCCATCTGGATGTCTTCTTTGCAGAAATGTCTGTTCATGTCCTCTGCCCATTTCTTGATTGGATTATTTGTTCTTTGGGTGTTGAGTTTGCTAAGTTCTTTATAGATTTTGGACACTAGCCCTTTATCTGATATGTCATTTGCAAATATCTTCTCCCATTCTGTCAGTTGTCTTTTGGTTTTGTTCACTGTTTCCTTTGCTGTGCAAAAGCTTTTGATCTTGATAAAATCCCAAAAGTTCATTTTTGCCCTTGCTTCCCTTGCCTTTGGCGATGTTCCTAGGAAGATGTTGCTGCGGCTGAGGTCGAAGAGGTTGCTGCCAGTGTTTTCCTCGAGGATTTTGATGGATTCCTTTCTCACATTGAGATCCTTCATCCATTTTGAGTCTATTTTCGTGTGTGGTGTAAGGAAATGATCCAATTTCATTTTTCTGCATGTGGCTGTCCAATTTTCCCAACACCATTTATTGAAGAGGCTGTCTTTGTTCCATTGGACATTCTTTCCTGCTTTGTCGAAGATGAGTTGACCATAGAGTTGAGGGTCCATTTCTGGGCTCTCTATTCTGTTCCATTGATCTATGTGTCTGTTTTTGTGCCAGTACCATGCTGTCTTGATGATGACAGCTTTGTAATAGAGCTTGAAGTCCGGAATTGTGATGCCACCAACTTTGGCTTTCTTTTTCAATATTCCTTTGGCTATTCGAGGTCTTTTCTGGTTCCATATAAATTTGAGGATTATTTGTTCCATTTCTTTGAAAAAAATGGATGGTATTTTGATAGGAATTGCATTAAATGTGTAGATTGCTTTAGGTAGCATAGACATTTTCACAATATTTATTCTTCCAATCCAGGAGCATGGAACATTTTTCCATTTCTTTGTGTCTTCCTCAATTTCTTTCATGAGTACTTTATAGTTTTCTGAGTATAGATTCTTAGTCTCTTTGGTTAGGTTTATTCCTAGGTATCTTATAGTTTTGGGTGCAATTGTAAATGGGATGGACTCCTTAATTTCTCTTTCTTCTGTCTTGTTGTTGGTATAGAGAAATGCAACTGATTTCTGTGCATTGATTTTATATCCTGACACTTGACTGAATTCCTGTACAAGTTCTAGCAGTTTTGGAGTGGAGTCTTTTGGGTTTTCCACATAGAGTATCATATCATCTGCGAAGAGTGATAGTTTGACTTCTTCTTTGCCAATTTGGATGCCTTTAATTTCCTTTTGTTGTCTGATTGCTGAGGCTAGGACTTCTAGTACTATGTTGAATAGCAGTGGTGATAACGGACATCCCTGCCGTGTTCCTGACCTTAGCGGAAAAGCTTTCAGTTTTTCTCCATTGAGAATGATATTTGCGGTGGGTTTTTCATAGATGGCTTTGATAATATTGAGGTATGTGCCGTCTATCCCTACACTTTGAAGAGTTTTGATCAGGAAGGGATGCTGTACTTTGTCAAATGCTTTTTCAGCATCTATGGAGAGTATCATATGATTCTTGTTCTTTCTTTTATTAATGTGTTGTATCACATTGATTGATTTGCGGATGTTGAACCAGCCTTGCAGCCCTGGAATAAATCCCACTTGGTCGTGGTGAATAATCCTTTTAACGTACTGTTGAATCCTATTGGCTAGTATTTTGGCGAGAATTTTTGCATCTGTGTTCATCAAGGATATTGGTCTGTAGTTCTCTTTTTTGTTGGGATCCTTGTCTGGTTTTGGGATCAAGGTGATGCTGGCCTCATAAAATGAGTTTGGAAGTTTTCCTTCTATTGCTATTTTTTGGAACAGTTTCAGGAGAATAGGAATTAGTTCTTCTTTAAATGTTTGGTAGAATTCCCCCGGGAAGCCGTCTGGCCCTGGGCTTTTGTTTGTTTGGAGATTTTTGATGACTGTTTCAATCTCTTTACTGGTTATGGGTCTGTTCAGGCTTTCTATTTCTTCCTGGTTCAGTTGTGGTAGTTTATATGTCTCTAGGAATGCATCCATTTCATCCAGATTGTCAAATTTGTTGGCGTAGAGTTGCTCATAGTATGTTCTTATAATTGTCTGTATTTCTTTGGTGTTCGTTGTGATCTCTCCTCTTTCATTCATGATTTTATTTATTTGGGTCCTCTCTCTTTTCTTTTTGATAAGTCTGGCCAGGGGGTTATCAATCTTATTAATTCTTTCAAAGAACCAGCTCCTAGTTTCGTTGATTTGTTCTATTGTTTTTTTGGTTTCTATTTCATTGATTTCTGCTCTGATCTTTATGATTTCTCTTCTCCTGCTGGGTTTAGGGTTTCTTTCTTGTTCTTTCTCCAGCTCCTTTAGGTGTAGGGTTAGGTTGTGTACCTGAGATCTTTCTTGTTTCTTGAGAAAGGCTTGTACCGCTATATATTTTCCTCTCAGGACTGCCTTTGTTGTGTCCCACAGATTCTGAACCGTTGTGTTTTCATTATCATTTGTTTCCATAATTTTTTTCAATTCTTCTTTGATTTCCTGGTTGACCCATTCATTCTTTAGAAGGATGCTGTTTAGTCTCCATGTATTTGGGTTCTTTCCAAATTTCCTCTTGTTATTGAGTTCTAGCTTCAGAGCATTGTGGTCTGAAAATATGCAGGGAATGATCCCAATCTTTTGATACCGGTTGAGACTTGATTTAGGACCAAGAATGTGATCTATTCTGGAGAACGTTCCATGTGCACTAGAGAAGAATGTGTATTCTGTTGCTTTGGGATGAAATGTTCTGAATATATCTGTGATGTCCATCTGGTCCAGTGTGTCATTTAAGGCCTTGATTTCCTTGTTGATCTTTTGCTTGGATGATCTGTCCATTTCAGTGAGGGGAGTGTTAAAATCCCCTACTATGATTGTATTCTTGTCGATGTGTTTCTTTGATTTTGTTATTAATTGGTTTATATAGTTGGCTGCTCCCACGTTAGGGGCATAGATATTTAAAATTGTTAGATCTTCTTGTTGGACAGTTCCTTTGAGGATGATATAGTGTCCTTCCTCATCTCTTATTATAATCTTTGGCTTAAAATCTAATTGATCTGATATAAGGATTGCCACTCCTGCTTTCTTCTGATGTCCATTAACATGGTAAATTCTTTTCCACCCCCTCACTTTAAACCTGGAGGTGTCTTCGGGTGTAAGATGAGTTTCTTGTAGGCAACATATAGATGGTTTTTGTTTTTTTATCCATTCTGATACCCTGTGTCTTTTGATTGGGGCATTTAGCCCATTAACATTCAGGGTAAGTATTGAGAGATATGAATTTAGTGCCATTGTATTGCCTGTAAGGTGACTGTTATTGTATATTGTCTCTGTTTCTTTCTGATCTACTACTTTGAGGGTCTCTCTTTGCTTAGAGGACCCCTTTCAATATTTCCTGTAGAGCTGGTTTGGTATTTGCAAATTCTTTCAGTTTTTGTTTGTCCTGGAAGCTTTTAATCTCTCCTTCTATTTTCAATGATAGCCTAGCTGGATATAGTATTCTTGGCTGCATGTTTTTCTCATTTAGTACTCTGAATATATCATGCCAGCTCTTTCTGGCCTGCCAGGTCTCTGTGGATAAGTCTGCTGCCAATCTAATATTTTTACCATTGTACGTTACAGACTTCTTTTCCCGGGCTGCTTTCAGGATCTTTTCTTTGTCACTAAGACTTGTCAATTTTACTATTAGGTGACGGGGTGTGGACCTATTCTTATTGATTTTGAGGGGGGTTCTCTGAACCTCCTGGATTTTGATGCTTGTTCCCTTTGCCATATTGGGGAAATTCTCTCCAATAATTCTCTCCAATATACCTTCCGCTCCCCTCTCTGTTTCCTCTTCTTCTGGAATCCCAATTATTCTAATGTTGTTTCGTCTTATGGTGTCACTTATCTCTCGAATTCTCCCCTCGTGGTCCAGTAGCTGTTTGTCCCTCTTTTGCTCAGCTTCTTTATTCTCTGTCATTTGGTCTTCTATATCGCTAATTCTTTCTTCTGCCTCGTTTATCCTAGCAGTGAGAGCCTCCATTTTTGATTGCACCTCATTAATAGCTTTTTTGATTTCAACTTGGTTAGATTTTATTCTTTTATTTCTCCAGAAAGGGCTTTTATATCTCCCGAGAGGGTTGCTTTAATATCTTCCATGCCTTTTTCAAGCCCGGCTAGAACCTTGAGAATCATCATTCTGAACTCTATATCTGACATATTACCAATGTCTGTATTGATTAGGTCCCTAGCCTTTGGTACTGCCTCTTGTTCTTTTTTTTGTTGTGAATTTTTCCGCCTTGTCATTTTGTCCAGATAAGAGTTTATGAAGGAGCAAGTAAAATACTAAAAGGGTGGCAACAACCCCAGGAAAATATGCTTTAGCCAAATCAGAAGAGATCCTGAATTGTGAGGGGGGAGAAAGGGGATAAAAAGGGGCTCAGAAAGAAAGAAAAAAAAACTATTAAAAAAAGAAAGCCTATAAAGAAATAAATATAAAAAGAGGAAAAAAAATATATATATTAGATAAACTATTTAAAAAACGTTAAAAAAAAGAAAATGGTAAAAGTTAAAAAAAATTTAGCAGAAGAAGAGAAAAAGAAAAAAAAAATTGAAAAAGAAAAAAAAATTAAATTAACTGCAAGGCTAAAAAATCATGGGGAGAAAGCCATGAGTTCCGTGCTTTGCTTTCTTCTCCTCTGGAATTCCGCCGTTCTCCTTGATAGGTGAACTTGGTCCTGGCTGGGTTTCCCGTAGATCTTCTGGGGGAGTGGCCCGTTGTAGTGATTCTCAAGCGTCTTTGCCCCAGGCGGAGTTGCACTGCCCTTACCCGGGGCCGCGCTGAGTCATCCGCTCGGGTTCGCTTTCGGGAGCTTTTGTTCCCTGAGCGCTTTCCGTAGAGTCCGGAGGACGGGAATAAAGATGGCGGCCTCCCGGTCTCCGGCCCGGAGGAGCCGAGAGCCTGGGGCCCCACTCCTCAGTGCGCCCTCAGAGAACAGCGCCAAATGACTCCCGTCACCCTGGCCTCCGGCCGCGCTCCGAGCTGACCGAGCCTGCGACCGATTCAAGGCAACCCTGAGCTGAGAGTCACTCCTCGGCTCTGTCTCTGCAGCCGGCTTCCCCGTTCTAATACCGGTAAGCTCTGGGACACTGAGACACCCCCGATCCTTCTGCGACCCTGCGGGACCTGAGGCCGCGCTTACCCCGCCTGGGCTTCACCCCAGTTAAGCCTCTGGAGCGATGTCCCTCAGCGGAACAGACTTTTAAAAGTCCTGATTTTGCTCCGTTGCTCCGCCGCTCGCCGGGAGCCGGCCCCTCCCCCCGCGGTCTATCTTCCCGTCGCTTTGGATTCACTTCTCCGCCAGTCCTACCTTGCAGAAAGTGGTTGATTTTCTGTTTCTGGAATTGCTGTTCTTCTTCTCTTCAATCTCCCGTTGGATTTGTAGGTGTTTGCAATCTTTAGATAAGCTATTTAGCTGATCTCCCGCTACCCGAAGTAGTCTCAGCCTGCTACTTCTCCGCCATCTTGACTCCTCCTCGATAGTAAACTTTTTGATGGAGTCTCTTATTGGACCAACATTTCCCAGAAGACTGTTTCTCAGGCAAGTTATGACAGGCCAACTCCCCCAGGCTCCCTAGGAAAACCTGGGAGTGCCTGAGGAGTGGGTAAGCTGGGACCAGCTGTATGTGGCAAACACCGTGTGGGGCTTGAGTGTTCCCTGCCCTCCATGGCAGTGGATGAAGATTGAGGGAAGGAACACATCCAAAGCAAAAAGTCAACACCAAGAAGCTCAGCCATGTGCAAAGGTCTGCGTGTGTCTTCGTTTTCACACGAAGCCAGCAGCACATCTAAGAAGGGAGTATATTTACTGTCATGCCTGAGGAAGTTAGACCACAAAGAAACCCTCTTGACTTGACATGGCTTGTTTCTTACAAAATCCAGAATATTAGACTAGAAAGGAATAAGGAGCTCATTGATCCCAATACCCTTGATCGGCAAGTGGAGACAGTCCAAGGGGCAAAGCGGGTGGTTTTAGATGACCCAAAAGAGGAGTGTGAGTCTAGGACTCTCGTCTCCAAGGCTCCTTCCACAAAACCATGACGCCTAGTACATAATTTAAAAATAGGAGTGTGCAAATTTAAGGCCAAATATGTAAATAAGAGTGCTTTATTCTAAGTATTGTATTCAACCTTCCGAACAATCACAAAATCTAATCCCTCCTTTCCACCTGCCTTTGGCTTCCTTAAGTTAGGCTCCTTCCTCCCTCGGTCGCTAGACGCCAGTCCCTAATTTATCTTGGTCTCAGCGTCATCATCTGTGAAATGAAAAGAGCAGGATAGGAGGTGACGGCTGGGGCTCCTTTTAATTCAAGCATTTTCGGATTTCAGCACCAGAACGGCCGCACAGGCAGAGAAGAAACAGCAGACGCAGGGATCTCTGCGATTTCGGTCTTCGGGGCTGAGTTCCGGGAAGCTCCCCAGCATCGATCATGACCTACTCTAGGGCAAGCTCACAAAATGAGGAGGAAAAGGCCACTGCTGCAGTGCGCATGCCTGCCAACAATTCCAGTGCAGTCTGAGGCGTTCTGCTGGAGAACAGCCCCTCCTCTCCAGCTCTATTTGCAACAGAAAAGTTGCTATTTGCAGTAATGTCCGCATCTGATGGCTGGGATTCAGTGGCTCCTGGCGTGAGCCACCACCAACCAATTTTCACTTTGCGAATCAGGATGACCCCTCCGGGTGCCCGGTGCTCAGATGCTGGAGGGGAGGGAGTTGTGGGTGTCTGCTGGGACAAGTTTGGGCAGGGAGTCCACGAGGGATTCAGATGGCTGTGTCTGGCCCGTGGTTCCTGCCACTTGCAAGCTCTTCACACCGCAAACACATAGCTCTTCTTGTTCTAGAAACTCTCAGGAGCCCACCCATCTTTCCTAGTGTTGGAGGAGAGGACGGCAGGCAAGGGGAAAAAGAAAAACAGGAAGACAAGGCTATTTGGAGCCACACACAGAGTATCAAGTGGCCCCAGGAGTCGCAGGTGTTCTGCTGAGATCTGTCCCAAGCCAGCTGTGCGAACCTCGAAATTGCTTCCTCTTCTGGATCTAGCCTAGCAGGTGTCAAGGGTCGAGGTCAGATGAAGTGATCTGGGTCTTGCCAAGGAGGGGGTGGCAAGCAGGGCGGGGGAGGAGGAAAGGCTGCCGCTGTAAAGAGGAAAACAGCACAGATTTGCAGAAGATGGTATCCCTTGCAGAGGTAGAAGTGATCTCAGTGGTGACCCTGATTATAATCATCGCCAAAACCACTGAAGCTCTAATGAATTTGTTCAATTTGTTCAAGGTCACATCCTGCCTGATAAGTCAGTGCCCTCTCTCCAGGACCCAGGAGACGCCCCCTCCCCCAATCCAGTGGGAGTTCTGAGTTCTGGGGAGCCAAGGTGTTGGGCTGGGAAACACTGTGAGCCTAGTCAACTGGCATTGAGATGTCGAGGGCAGTGCAAGGGACCCCCTGTCCATGGCTGCCCCGAAGAGGTGGGTTCTGAGCATGAACCCCCAGACCTCAGTTACTGTACCATGGAGGGACTGACTCCCAGCTACTTCCTTAAGCCTGGAGAGACACAGGCTAATGACTTCGTAGGGACCAAAGGCAGGACACCCCAAGATGTGCCATGAAAATTATTTTGACTTCAAAAGCAATCAAAACCCTGAAGATTCAGGAAAAGCTCTTTACCTCCTCCCCCACAACTGCATAAAAGAATTTAGATAGGGGACCTTCACCAGGAGAAGAGCTAGTACCATACAGAGCCACCTTAGAATACAAGCAAAGGAGACAGGGAGGAACACGGCAAGACCCGTTGGATCCAAGTCCTCTATGTCCCATTTGTTCTGAGTGGTTCAGCACACATTTATTTAACAAACATCTAACTCTTTTCATCTCCCATGAATTGCATTCCTTGCCTTTGAAGTCCCAGACTCTTATCCAGTTCTTAGTTGAGAATGACCTACACACCTCCTTTTGCCTGTACTTTGGAATGTCTGTATGTGATGTAAGAAAGATGATGTTAGGGTCCAAAGCCAACTGCCAAGAAAGAATTCTTGAGACACATTTGGTGCAAAAAAGTTATTTTATTAAAGCATGGGGACAGGTCCTGTAGGCAGAAAGAGCTGCACCGGGGTCATGAGGCATGGCCCATTATATACTTCCAAGTTGGGAGGGGGTTAGAGGGAGCATAAGTCTTTAAGGAATTTTGGAAGCAAGGGTTCCAGGACCTTAAGAGGGCTAGCTGTTGTTGGGAAAAGTTCATTTATTACTGTCTAATAAAACCTGAGTCATGAGACCCTTCAGGTGCATATCAGTGGGTCATAAGTTTGGAGGATGATTGTCAACATGTATCTGGGGAGTTTAGAGAGCAAGGAAGTTTCCAAAGGAATTTTCACGTGTTAGTTAAAGTAGACTTACAGGATCCTGGTGGGGGGGGGCAGGCTAGGATTGCCTTTTGCCCTTAGCAAAGTATTAACATTGAGGCCGTTGAGTCCCTAGAGTAATGTGGCTCTGCCTGTTTCAAGGACTTGTCAATGGGCTGTAGGTAGTAAGGAAATGTAATGATTTTTCTTCTGCCTTTGTTTCCCACATCATGTGGATTCCAAATATGCACACAGTAAAATGTGATTTTCTCCTGTCCATCTGTCTTGTGTGAACTTGATTCTTAGTCTTGCTAGAAGGACTTGAAGGGCAGAGGAATTTCTTCCTCCCCATCAGTTTCTTATCCACAGAAGAACCATTTGTGGCTTTCCTTTCTGACCTGGCTTTGCTTTAATAAAGCTCTCCTAAGAGGTGCTGTTCCTAGCTCCCCACCTGCCCCTCCAGACCTCTAGGGTGTGTGCTGGTGTCTGTTCCTCTATCCCCATCCCTTTGTCTTCAAAACTGACCTGTCGGGTCTTTTCCCTATCTCTGTTCAACAGAACTCTTTGTGTCTAACTCTGAGTCCTGGGACAGCCAGCTTCAGCAAAAGGACACCCTGTCGGTACCCAACAGCCAAGAATCCACTCCAGGTCATGACTTAAGGGCTCAGATGCTATATTCCAATTATGTTTCCAAGATTGAGGATGGTGGGGGTGGGTGGGGGGAATAGATAACTGTGAGGGAGGAAAAATAATTTTTTCCTCTCTTCTTCTAGGTTCTTGACTGAGATCCCCTCCCCACTGCCATTAATAAAAGACAAACAGGAAAAAACAAACAGAATGTTTATAACATCTCAAGTTCCTATATGCATGGGGAAGACCCAGAAAAACCGAGCAACTCTTGGAAAGGGACCCAGCCAATCAATCTTTAAGTATCTGCTGAAGACAAAAAATGTCAGAGGGTCTGCAGCCAGATCTGGGAGGCTATCAGGAAAAGCCCCAAAAACAAGGGAAAAATTGTTATGCAGATTTACGTCTTAGCCTTTCCCATTGATAAGAGTTTCTGGATACTTAGTCATCCTTCTATTCCTGGAACGGAAACGATACACCTTTACAAATGGAAATTTCTCTTATAAATGTAAATGTCTCTTACAAAAGGGTAAATTAGACTCCATCTTCAGAGCTTTTCTTACCCGTCTGCTGTTCCTTAAAAGGGACCACACTTTCTTTTTTTAAGGTTTTATTATTTTTAAGTAATCTCTATACCCAACCTGGGGCTTGAACGTGCCATCCCGAGATCAAGAGTTGCACGCTCTACTGACTGAGCCAGCCAGGCACTCCCAGAAACTGTCTTTGAATTGATGATGAAGAGGGTAGAATTCGCTACCCCAAAATATGTCTCTTTGGCATTAGTAGTATTTTAGGTATTAAAAGTATTGTCACTGGGGCACCTTTATTTTATTTTGTTTTATTTGCCAGAGAGAGAGCACAAGTCAGGGGAGCTGCAGAGGGAAAGGGAGAAGCAGACTCCCTGCTGAACAAGGAACCTGATAGGGGGCTGGATCCCAGGACCCTGAGACCTGACCTGAACCAAAGGCAGAGGCTTAACCCACTGAGCCAGCCAGGCATCCATAAGGATTTTTAAATCATCCCCAGTGATTACAGAAATCACAAGTACACCCCAAGAAAGTCTATGATACTGGAAAAGGATTTACAGGAAATCCATAATTTAAGACGAGGAGAAAACTGGCAATTGCATTAGGCAGAAATTGAGAACAGTTGCATTAGTAAGAGCGTAATATTTAGTTTAGGTTTTTTCATTCTGCAGTTTCTCCAAGACTACCTCAAAAATTAGATGTAAATACAGCATTTTTATTTTTTTTAAATTTTTATTCATTTATTTGACAGAGATCACAAGTAGGCAGAGAGGCAGGCAGAGAGAGAGGGGGAAGCAGGCTCCCTGCTGAGCAGAGAGCCCGATGTGGGGCTCGATCTCAGGACCCTGAGATCATGACCTGGGCCGAAGGCAGAGGCTCAACCCACTGAGCCACCCAGGCGCCCCATAAATACAGCATTTTTAATCTTTATATATTATAATAATAACAGCTTATTTTTATAGATTTGGGAGCCCTGGCATTTCAGCTTATCATTATCTCTCCATTTTCCATACTTGGGGGGAGCACAATAATGAATGGTCTTGTGCACGTACATTCAATGGTGGTGGCTCTCGGGAGACATCAACCGGGCCCTAAGTAGAATTCTTAGACAGTGAGGTTGTGGAGCTGAGAATCAGAAGCCTCCGAGATGTTTGTTTAAAATACACATTCCCCCTCGAGAAAACAGTATGGAGGTTCCTCAGAAAGTTGAAAATAGAGATACCTTACAACCCAGCAATCACACTACTGGGTATTTACCCTAAAGATACAAATGTAGTTTTGAGAATTGGTAGAGAAACTGCATGGATGAAATAATAGGAGATGTTCAATTGGAACCCTTTAAAAGTTGGGCTCTTGTTAGGGCTCTTGTTTTTACATCAAGTCATATGTTAACGAATGCTCTCATCTTTTCAAAGGTAAACGGGGGGGGGGGGCAATTCTGAATGAAACCATTTTGGTGTATGAAAGGCCAGTCAAGGAAGCTATGTGGCTTTCGTCCTAGGTGGCTGCCAGTCCTGGCTTGGCAGAGGTGGACCCGAAGGATGGGGCGCCGATGGGGAACTGAGTGGTTCCGGACTAATAGGAAAATGGTCAGACGTTTGAAACGCAGTGTCTGTGGGGAGGGACACTCCTCCTTCCCAGGGTGGCAGGGCCTTATTCCTTCCCCCTCAAACAAAACATAACATAACAAAACAAAGCAAAACAAAACAAAACAAAACAAAACAAAACAAAACAAAACAAAACACCAAGTGAGAAATGGAGATAGAGGGCTCCAAGGACATCCCAGGGAGGGATCACCAGTCCCTGCAGGAAAGAACTGGGAGCCATACTGGGATGGGGCAGGTGTGTGCCATGATTACTGAGGACATCTGACCATGTCCTGGGGCATGGTATGAGCAGAGTGACCAATGCCTTGTTCTCTGGAGGTTTCTAAAGCAAGAAGCTTGCAGGTGAAACTTTCAGCCGTGGGCAGTGGGGCCTAAAAGAGGAGGGTAGTGTGACACCCTGTACCTCCAAAGCCCTCCAAGAGTGAGAAGAGGCACTTCGACATCCTAGAGCATCACTGGAGGACCATCTTGGTGAGAAGAGTGGGCAGATGGGGAGGCTGTGCCCAGGGCTTGGCCAAGCAAGCATGAACATACCTGGCAGGAGCAAGGTTGAGAGCATGAACCCCTAGCAGGTCCAAAGGGGGACAAGGAGGATGTCAGTGATACGTAGAGATACCACAAAGTTGCACATTATCCCAGGAACACAGAGCACCCCTCTACCCAGATGCCACCGCCATTTCTGGAGACCAACTGAAACAGAATGGAATGAAGCGGACAGCATGAGGCCAGGATCTTCACCAAGCTGACAGCTAGGGAAGGTCATCTCCAGGGTTTCTCTCATTGCTCTGTGCCCTCCTGGAGGAATGAAATGTGGAAATGTGGGGAAAAGAGAACCCAGACAGAGACCGTGGCCTCCCACCACACTGTAAGGCCCCAAGGCTGATAGCGAGGAAAGAATTTATAATGGGGTATTTGGTTAAAGTCTTAAGCCAGGTTGTACTTTTTTTTTTATTTTTTTTTATTTGACAGAGAGATCACAAGCAGGCAGAGAGGCAGGCAGAGAGAGAGGAGGAAGCAGGCTCCCCGAGAGAGCAGAGAGCCCGATGCGGGGCTCGGTCCCAGGACTCCGAGATCATGACCTGAGCCGAAGGCAGCAGCTTAACCCACTGAGCCACCCAGGCGCCCCTGACTTTTTTTTTTTTTTAAGTAAGCTCCACGTCCACTATGGAACCCAACATGGGGCTTGAACTTACGACCCTGAGATCAAGACCTGAGCTGAAATCAAGAGTCAGACACTTAACCAGCTGAGCCACCCAGGTGTCGCTGTCTTCTTTTTTTTTTAATGTTAGCAATTCTAGCAGCTATGTGGTGGTTTCACAGGGTGGCTTCAATCTGCATTTCTCTCCTAACTAATGAAAATAAAGAAACCTAAAAGGACTTTTTTTTTTTAACCACTGGATATTCTTTTAATGAACTGCTAGTTTAAATCTTCTGCCCTAGAAACCATATTTTAGGCAAAAGTGCCTACTAGTTCTTTGCTCTCTTGAAAGGCTTTACATTGGTTCCCTAAATCACACTCACAACAACCAAGTCATGTGGGAGGATGTTAAGAAACGAGCTTTACAGATGAGGAAAAGTAAGTTCAGCAAATGTAGTTGAGTTATCCAGAGCCTGAGTTGTGGTAAGAACCCTTCTTCCAGTCTCCATTCAACTCTTATATTCTGCCATATTGCTTGTCCTGATCACCAGCCAATAAGGATACGCCCTTAGTATGGTGGACTAACTGTGTTTGTCAGGGTCTGTGGTGGATCTAGAAGACCGAATGATAAATAAGGCATGGTTCATGCCACCAGAAAGGACTTTGCAACTACTCACTGGTAAGTGTTGTCTAAATTCATGGTCATCACATGTGATAAAATGGACACAGTACATCCATGCATTAAGGCGGCAAAGGCAGCGGCTTAACCCACTGAGCCACCCAGGCGCCCCGCCAGGTTGTACTTTTAATAACCAAAAGCAACCAGAAAGTCAGACAGTTGGCCCAGGTTGGGCCTGAAGGGATGGGAAGTCAACTGAGTGTGGTTGGAAGGGCCCATGGAAAACATGAACCTGACTGCTGTTCAGAGCTCCCCACATTCTGACTGGTAAGCAAACTGGTTTTCAGGTCACAACAAGGATAAATGTGATAATTATAATTATTAAAATGTGATAATTATTATTTAATTAAATATTAATTAAAATGCACACAGCACTGATGCACTTAGCAGAATCAGACTTCCTAAAAATTCTCCTTAGTCTGACTTTTCTTCCCCCAGTTTCACACGTGGGACAGTTTTTCAAAAACACGTCCCCTGCTTTCTCCATGCAATCCCTTCCCTGCCTGAGGGCCTCCCTTGAGCATCAATGTGTCCCAACCCTCTAGACCTAACCCACATGAGCCCCGGACAGTAAGCAAAAATCCTCCGCTCAGGCTGAATTTTCAGGAGCAGCCTTGTAGGAAATTGAGAGAATGTCACTGTCTTAGTCTGTGAGGGGCAGCTAGAACAAAATAACCATACACTGGGTGGCTTACAGAGCAAACTACCCTCCCCTACCCCCCACACAGTTCTGGAGGCTAGAAAGTCCAAAATCAAGGTGCTGACAAATTTGGGATTTGGTGAGAACCTGCTTCCTGGTTCTTAGAGGGTCAGTCTCTCACTATGTCTCCTTTGGTGAAAAATCAGGAGAGCTGTCTGGAGTCTCTTTTAGAAGGACACTCATCCCATCATGAGGCTCTATTCTCATGAACTTACCACCTCCCAAAGGTGCCACTTCCTAACCCATCACATTAGGGGTGTTAGGATTGAATGTTAGGATTGAATTTGAGGCAAGGGGACAGAAATGTTCAGTCCGTAATAGTCACCCTTTATCTGTTTTTTTTTTTTTTCCTTCCTCCCTTCTTTTCTTTTGGCTTGCCCATTTATGATAACTACTCATTTTCCCATTTCTATCCCACTTTAAAAATCATCTTTTTTAAAAAAAAAGATTTTATTTATTTATTTGACAGAGAGCAATTACACATAGGCAGAGAGACAGGCAGAGAGAGAGTGGGGGAAGCAGGTTCCCTGCTGAGCAGAGAACCCGATACAGGGCTCAATCCCAGGACCCTGAGATCATGACCCAAGCCAAAGGCAGAGGCCTAACCCAGGTGCCCCTAAAAATCATCTTTTAAAACTGCTCTCCATCCTAAAAAGATTAGTCCTTTGTCATACGGGACACAAATATTTTTTTTTTCTTTTTTGCTACTTGTATTTCGACCCCATTTTTGTGGTTGTAACTTTTAAAAGATTACTCAGTCTTGGCTCTATAATTTCTAAGCACTCCAGTCCAAAATATTCTTTGTCATTTTTTCTCGTTTCTTCTACTTCTGAAGCATACTCAGCTGCCCCAGCTCAGTGTGTTTCATACTGACCTTCCCCCTACAGTTACTCTTCATTTTGTGATAGGACTTTGGGAAGCATTCCCTTCCCCTTTAGGGAATGCAGGTGACACACTTACTGGGTCCTTGTTTGCCCAGTAGTTTTTCTTTTCTTTTCTTTTCTTTTCTTTTTCTTTTCTTTTCTTTTCCTTTTCTCTCTCTCTTTCTTTCTTTTCTTTTCTTCTTTTTTTTTTTTTTTTTTTTTGGTGTGGTCCTTGCATTTTATTGATAGCTTAGCTAGGTATAGAATTCTAGACTCAAAATAATTTCTCCTTAGAAGTTTGAATATATTGCTCCTTTACTTAGAACCCAGTATTGCCGACCAGAAACAAATGTCAGTATGCTCACCTTTCCCTATCAGTGACCTCCTTTTTCTCTCTAGATGCTGTAAGGCTGTTCACTTTGTCCTTTGAGTTAGGGCATGTCAGCAGGGTAGGTCTCTATGTGGGTTGTCTTCTCAATTATCCTTCTTCATACCCAGCAGATGTTAAATCTTAAGAGTCATGTCTAGTCTTGGGGAACTTTATTATCTTTAGTGTCCTTAACCATGCTTTACATTTTTATGCTTCTAGTATTCCTCCTAGGTCTACTAGATTACTGTCAAGTCTCCTAGATTTGCCATTTGTGTTTCTTAACTTTTCCTTTGCCTTTTATTTATCTTCTGGCTCCAGATTCTGAGAGATTTCCTTGATTTTTTTTTAAGATTTTTCAAATTCATTTATTTGACAGAGAGAGACACAGCGAGAGAGGGGACACAAGCAGGGGGAAGAGGAGAGGGAGAAGAAGCAGGGTTTTCACCAAGCAGAGCCCTAGATAGGGCTCAGTCCTAGGACCCTGGGATCATGACCTGAGTGGAAGGCACACCCTTAACAACTGAGCCATCCAGGTGCCCTGAGATTTCCTTGATTTTATTGCCAAATCAAAAACTTAATCTTCATCTCTGTACAATTTATCATTCAAACTGTCTACTGAAATCTTCACTCTTATAATAATTTCTCAATTTTGAAATTTCTTTTTTGTTCTCTAATTGTGCATTCTCATAAGATGCTGCTCTTAATTGGTGGTTACAATATCTGCCCAAACCTATAGGCAGAAATAAGAATGTTTTTAAACAACCCATTTTCTCCTTGAATTAGCTCTTTCTCCCCCTCTGAGATTATTTATTTTATGTTTACATATCCTTCATTTTCTCTTTCAGGCTTCTGAATTTTTTTTTTTTTTTTTTAGTGCCTCACAATCCTTGTTTGCAAGTGTCTTTTTTTTTTTTAATTAAGAACTACTTTTATCTGTTTGGATAACTGGTGTGCATTTTGTCTGCAATTGTATATGTCTCTTTCTCTTTCTTTTTTAAAGATTTTATTTACTTATTTGAGAGAGAGAGAGTATACAGCAAGAGAGAGAGTACAAGCAGAGGGTGAGGGGCAAAGGGAGAAGCAGATTCTCTGCTGACAGGGAGCCCAATCCTCTTTTGATCCCAGGACCCTGGGATCATGATCTGAGACAGAGGCAGACACTTAACCCACTGAGCCACCCAGGTGCTCCTCACTTCGTATTTCTTAAAACACTTGCTCTGTGAAAAGTCCAATGACTTTGAGATGCTGTGAGGAACCAAATCTGGAGAGACAGGATCTGACCAGACTCCAGATATCTGAGCCACTTGGATAACTTGCACCCAGGCACTAGGCATATGAAGAGGAAACCTTTGGATGACTCCACCAGACCCTTCCCCTATCTGCTTCTACTAACAGAAGAGAGAACCATCAAGCTGAGCCCAGTCAACTCACAGAAAGATGAGAGGTGATAATACAGAATTTTTTTTAAAAATAAACTCTGCCCCCGACATAGGGCTTAAACTCACTACCCTCAAATCAAGACTCACATGCTCTACCAACTGAGCCAGCCAGGTGCCCCAATGCATAATTGTTTTTAACCCTTAAGTTTTGGAGTGGTCCGTTCCAAAGCAATAACAATATGTCACCCATTTCTTGTAGCGACAGATTAAGTCCTTTCTCTAAAAAGTAGTTCTCAAGCTTTGGTCTGAGGATAAAAGTTATAGCTGCCAGGAAGTCTTTTTAGGAGAAAAGAACCACTGATAGAATCTTAAGATGCAGCCCATCAGTAAAACCCTTGACAGTGACCTCTAAATCCTTTTTATATCTGGGGACTCTCAGTTGGATCTTCTTCAAACTCCACCAAGGGGACCAACATTTAGCTCTCTTGAATTGGCCTGTGGTTTCTTCTACTTTTTCTCTGTCAGTCAGATAAAACTACACTATACCTTCCAGATACTCCTCAAAATTTAAAGGTTGCTAGAAGTATCTCTCTTTTTTTTTTTCACCTGCTCTGTTCCAATATATGTATGTAATTTCAATGTAAATTTGGGAGAATATGGAGGTTATAAAATGTGGTCAGGCTGCCATCTTGAATCAGAAACCTATCAAACTCTGAAATAGAACTTCCTAAACAGAACGCTAAGAGTGCTTACCTCGTATTTCAAATAGTTTTAGGAGTATCAGGCAAGTGAAGAATGTACCATCTGCTAATGTCCCATAAAATAATTACCTGGGGGAAATGCTCTTAAATGAACCTTCCCTAGGGGACAGTGGTACGTTTGCCCATGTGATGGAAGGCTGACTTCACCATTCATACACACACTGGAGCAGCATAAAAAGCAACACCAGAAAGGGGAAAGGGGGGAAATGACAGGATTTTATGGCCAGTATAGAAACTTTAGAGGCAAGTCCTCAATATTTCTATGAGTTTGAAGAATTGGTATTTTACTTCACTTTTTAAATTTTTTTGAAGATTTATTTATTTATTTGAGAGATAGAGAATGGGGTTGGGGGCAGAGGGAGAGAGAGAATCTCAAGGCCCTGCTGAGCTCGGAGCCTGATGTGGGGCTCTACCTCACAACCCTGAGATGATGACCTGAGCTGAAATCAAGAGTTGGATGTTTAACCAATTGAACAATGTAGGTGTCCTATTTTGTTAATTTTTTAAAAAGGTTTTATATTTAAGTAATTTCTACAACCCAGTATGGGGCTTGCGGCTCAAGGGTCCTCTGCTTCATCAACAGAGCCAGCCAAAAGAAGAGTTTGCATTTTATGTCACAGGAGCTTTAGGTGGGGGGACACAGAGCATCAGAAAAGTAACTGACTTTTGCTTGAATGGATAGAAGAGATGTGATAACCTTTCAAAGTAGAAGATATCAGGCAAGTGTTGTCCCTGGGTTGTATATTGGGGTTCAAAGGCACTGGTGAGGAGAGAAAGGAAGTATTAGGGAACAGTCTGAGATTATTTTTCTATGCAAGGTGGGAAAAATTTTATGACCTCTGGATGCTTGTCCTGCTTCTCAGGATGCAAATGTAGGGGCCAAGGGCAGGTGACCCTAAATGTTCCACTTTGCTAATTTTATTTTATTTTAATTTTCTAAGACTTTATTTTTAAGGACTCTTTATACCTGACATGGGGCTCAAACTCACAACCCCAGGATCAAGAGTTGCATACACTATGGACTACACCAACCAGGCACCCTGGCATACTGATTATCTTAAATAAAAGTTACTTAAGGGCCAGCCCAAGTAGGAAGCAATCTCAGACCCTCCTCCATTCTCCTGAAAGCAGGAAATAAATCTCCCATGGGAAAGGTGCCCCCTCTGTCCCAGGAGGTAAAGAGACCTCCTCATCCCTAGAGGTGGGGCATTCAGACCCAAATAGACTGTATAAACAGCCTCTGTTACTTTTTACTCATTTACTCCCCCTAGCCCAAATTCTGTTTAGAATTCCTCACTAACGGAAGCTCCCAAGGTTGGGATTCTTCCGTCCTGTCAATTCCTCACGGATTTATTGTCTCTGTCTAAAAAGTATAAAAACTGCCTCCTTTGTTTATTTCTTTAGGTCTTAGTTTCAATATTGGGCTTCTGTGTGTATGCATGTAAAAAAACTACGTTTTTTTTCCACTGTTAATTCATCTCCTGTAAATTTATTTTTGTGTGTGTGTAATTTTTTTTAAAGTAAGTTCTATGCACAATATGGGGCTTAAACTCAAGACCCTGAGATTAAGAGTCTGGCTGCAGGCCTGGTGCCTCCCTCACCCTCCGCCTTCTCATGTAAATTTATTTCTTAGTCTAGCTGGAAGACCTTGAAGGGTAGAGGAAGAATTTTTCCTTCCCTATATAAAGAACTCTTATTTGAGATTTTAGGGGTTTACTTGGTCTCTGTTTCTATCTTTAATCCATGAATCCTGTGGTCTCTAAAGTCCATGGGCTGACTTGAAAGAAGGGGATTGGGACCTGGGGGGAAAATTCCCAAGAATGAAAATCCGAGAATAGGACAGTTCAGACATGCCACCCTGAAATATATAGGTTTTCTGGAAAGGTTACAAATTCAGTGCCTCATAGAGCTGATTTGAGTATCTGTTGGTCCATTTATCTCTAAGCACAACTGGTCACATAGGTGATGAAGCAGGGATAGAAGGCCACAGACAGGGGGCCCTGGCTTGTTCTCTCATCCAGAGTATCCAGCTGTGGCCCAAACCTTGCACATTCCATGAAGCAAAACCAACACTTTGCAGTTCACCATACCTAAACTCCTTAGAAGACCATGAGTCACCATCACCATGATCATCACCATCATCACCACCATCATCACCATCATCACCACCATCGTCACCACTATCACCATCATCACCATCACATCATCACCATCATTATCACCATCATCATCATCACCATCATCATCATCATCACCATCATCACCACCATCATCACCACTATCACCATCATCACCATCACCACTATCACCATCATCACTATCATCATCATCACCAGCATCACCATCATCATCACCATCACCACTATCACCATCATCACCATCACCACTATCACCACTGTCACCATCATCACCATCATCATCATCATCATCATCATTGGTATGGTTATTTTTGTTACTATTACTGGGATAAGCTTCTTGGAAGTTTGCTTCCTTAGTAGTTCATCAGAGCATTTCTTTCAACTCACATGCATGCCTCTTTCTAAGAGCCTTCTGATGAAAACAACATCTCTTTCTACATTGTCATATTTTCAGTAACGTGTTTGTGGCACAATTGGGCTGACATCCCATTCAAACACGCCCTTGGCCTGTCTCCTACTCTGGCTGTGTTCTAGCCTGACTTTCAGAAGAGAAGAATCATAAGAGATGAGTCAGAGAGGGCTTTGGAAGGATCAGACATAGCTCCACCTAAACCCCAATGGAGCTCAGGAGATATCATTGCTAAATTAAGATTCCTTCTGTCTGGGCAGGCTCACCATGATTTCCCCCTCAAAACCTCTGTTTCCTGTAGCATTTATTTTCAAATTCTAACGGGTTTAAGATTCACCTTGTAAATCAACTGAAAAGTCAGATTACCAGGAATTCTGAATCATTGGCTTTAGAGCGAGGCCCAGGAATATCAGTTCTAATAAGGACCTCACCCTGATAAATTTTGATGCTGATGAGTATTGACTTCAAACCAAAAAATAAAAAAAATAAAATTACAGGCATGCATTATACAAAAGAAACCTTATCTGACCTGGAAAGGTGGAGGTATTTATTTAAGATGAAGATGGGATAAAAAAGAAGATTGTGGACCTGTATCCTATTCCAAATGGGAATTGGGAATTTGGGAAGAACCCCAAAGTTAGGAGTGAATGGTATTGACAAATATGAGGACAAAATAACCAGTCACTGGTGGTCACATATGCCAGAATGAGTGATTTTAAGACCGCTGGTTATTCTTTAAAATATTCTTTAGAGAAAATGCTCCTGTAGGAGGCACTTGGGAGCCATGGGCAGAGTAGGAGCATTTCAGGAAGAAGACTCACGATTCACCAGTTCAGCCTGGAGCATGAATGAGCCACCAAATGGATTGCATTCTTAGGAGCAACATAACAGAAAATGAAAATGGGAAAGGTTCAGGCTGAAATTTGTTGTATTCGACAGGTTTTATCTCAAATTCCAAGTCTACCAATTGGTGATGGCTCCCTGGAGCACTCAATCAAGAGAGATGGTGACGTCATTTCTAGGCTTAGCAGAAAAATGAGCAGGGACTCTAGGAGAAGCAGAATCAGATGCTGGCAATTTCTGCCTCGGCAGTGACTGTAAAGTTATCCAAATTCCACTCTAGTGGAAGGAATCTGTCATTACTCATAAGTACCATCTCTTTCCTGCTATTTCTAATCAGGGAAAAGGTTGCCATGCGAACAATAGTAGAAATATGCTATGAGATTCTGTTTCTCCTGCTAAAGATGGTTGCTGTTCTAGAACATCTCAAACACTCACCTGGTGGACGCCCAGACCTGTTGTCCTTCCTGTTCATTAGTGTAAACTCCCCTATCCAGGTCTCTGACACTCCTTGCTTTGCCTAAATTTCTGAGAGTGAGGAAAAGCTAGTAATCAGTTTTTTCCTGTTCCTATTCAAGGCCTTAATTGCCAAGCACTGTCTGTCCTACCACAGTGAACTCGAGATTTCCAACACAAAAATGAGCCGTTCTTCAAGGGGCTGGTGCCTTGCCTTCAAAGAGCAAACTCTTTTTAAGTCCCTACTTAAAAAAGAAAAAAAGTCCATGCGTTTCTATATAATTGAGAAGCTAATTGCCCATCAACCACATCTATTCATTCAAGCAAGCGCCTGTCAACACTTTGTTTAACTAATTTGAGTTACTAAATGTATACCAAAGAAATAAAAGTGCAGGAAAAAAATATTTCACAGAGCAAGCCTGCTTCCTCCTCTCCCACTCCCTGTGCTTGTGTTTCCTCTCTTTCGGTCTCTCTCTCTGTCAAATAAATAAAATATTAAAAAAAAAAAGATTTTATTTATTTGAGAGAGAGAGTACACACACCAGCAGGGAGAGAAACAGGCAGAGAGAGAAACAGGTTCCCAGCTGAGCAGGGAGCCTGATGCGGGGCTCGATCCCAGCACCTGGGATCACGTCCTGAGCTAAAGGCAGATGCTTAACTGACCCACCCAGACATCCCTGTGACTCAGCTGCCTTATGAAAAATGCTGGTCTTACTACCTACCTGCCAGATTTGTTGTAAAAATGAAACAAGTATGTGTGAAAGTAGAAATAAAAGGTATTTTTATGCTCCAAAAAAAAAAAATTTTTCAAAAGAAATTTAAATCAACAGTCTTCTAGAATTTAAATTTTTTTTCTCTAGCCTGGATTCACCTTCCTTGACTATAGTAAATATGTTTTGGGTGTTTTGCCTGTCCCCCACTCCTCCCAGAGACTTCTTTCTTCCTAAGGGCTCCAAAGTTTGGTGGGGGATGTGTGTTGTTCTAGGTAAGCTAATTCCAACCCTGTTCTAGAGACAGAGCCCATGACCAGTTAGGGCACTTATCCTATTTGGCCATAGTGATTGGCTCAGGGTGGACATGTGATCTTAGTCAATCCAATTGGAATGATACTTAGGACTCTGGCTGGGAATAAAGATGGTGTCTCTTTCTTGCTGGAGCTTTGTAGCTCTTGGAATTTCTGGAGGCCATCTTGGAAAAAAACCAGCCTGCCTTAGGGGAAAATAACTTTGAAGAAAATACTGTCAAAAAAGAGGGAAAAAAAAACACACCAAAAAAACCCTTGAGCTACCCTCCATTGGATTTTTCAGGCAAACGAATCAGGATGTATTTTATGCCGTAAACCCACTTTTAATTAGATTCTTTCTCTGTCCCTGGTAACACTCGCTGATACACCCAGTTAATCTGAATTGGGTCAATCCATTTCACCAGTATTATCTTTGTTTCCTATGACTCAACTTCTCCTTTTCTCATTTTTCTTTTATGAATGAGATTTTGGAAGCTGGGTAATTAACAGCTGATAATGACTGGAATAAAAAATCTCAGTCATGTTCCAGGCGATGCTTTGGAAAAGAATATGCATCTTCCGAATCAATACCATTTACATGCTGCTAACAGGAAGGGAAGGAGAAATAGGCTGGTTTTGTTGTAGATTAAAATGCCCGCGTACTATGGGGAGGAATTAATTATGCAAAATAGTGAAATATGTACAGACAAATGCTAATTTGTCAACCTGTAAACCGAGCTTCCTAAATCTTCATTTGCAATAAATTGAGTTGTTTTCGAATATACTAGGCAAACGAACTAAACCCTAGTGTGCTGCGTGGATTTAATCCTGAAGCCCACACTCCTACTATTTCACAGAGAGTGTGAACCCCTTGACCTCCAGGGCCAGGTTTTATTACATCGTCTGCTAATGCATCTATGAACATTGTAGCTTCTTGTTTCTGTTGCTGTCACCGCAGCCTAGCAGCTCAAAGAATAAAAGAAGGTAACGAAACAGAAACGCAGATATGCAAAGAAGAGTCTACCCAGCCAGCTTTCCAGGCAACACTGGAAGAAGGTGTGGTGACCTTCGATCTAATGCATCCTTAAGAATTTCTCTTGCCCATCAGAGCAGAAAACATAGCAGGATCTCTGAAGACCATTCAGGAAGCGGGAGCTACAGACAACTTCTCCCAGGCAAGTAGCTTAAGAGTGTTGCACAAAGAGAAGACAGTGAAGAGAAGAACAGGTAGAACGAGCATCAGTAAGCTGTTGGCTTGGGCTGCGCTTAGCACCTTAGTAATGCAGTTAGCCTTGACTTCAGGCTATGGTCCAGACTCCGATGCCAGGAAGGGGTTTGGACTGAGGCATCCTGCATCCAGCCACAGAAGAGCTACAGAGCCACACAGCCCCTGCTAGAGCCAGGCTAGCCTTGCAAGAAGGACAAAGAAGACCTTAAGTTTCAAATGCACTCCACTTGGGGCTGCCCTGGTTGCTTAGATACTGGTTGGTAAAGGAGAAATGAACAGGAAATGTCTCATAAGCCTTGTTGGAGGAGGTCACCGTGAGGGCGTCACTGCTGGGGGATCCCACAGCTGGACCCCCGCAATCAGAGGCTCCTCACCCCATCCTCTGTCCTTGGAATTTAATTCCACCCACCCAGGAGCCACTGGAAGGACACACTCTTGAGAGACTAAAATGTCATTGAGACCATCTGGACTGTATAAGTGATCAGACCCTGTTAAGTCCTCTGTTGAAACTCTCAAGGTTGCCCCCGCTCCCGCCGACCCCCATGCAGGTTGTTACCGACCTACCAGTCTGAGGTAGGGTCTGCTGTTTCCTTGGTCTCTGTTCACCCTCTGGGGCCAGCACAGGTTTGGATTTCATCCCAGGGAACTTCTGAAACTGCAAACCAACACAGGCACTTAATGAAATTATCCCAGGTAGGATTAATTTCAGCATTAAGACCTAGCAGGAGATTAGAAAACAACAACAGTAAGGCAGGGCGCTTAGCTCATTTTTTGTTTCCTAGCCAACACCCTTCTGGGGCAGGTCTGGTAAGGGCAGCCCACGTCACTGGACACTAGGTGTCCTAATTGCATTGCTTTAGGGGAAAAGACCTGTCTGCTCTTCCAAATGCTGCTCTCCCGGATGCACCGTCACCAACTGTCCCCAGATTATAGGGGAGATCGTTATAACCAGTATACAAATCACTTCCTTATACTTTTTTATGGTTCAATGGTATTCCATTATAAGAATGTACCATTATTATTTTTTAACTACTCCCCAGGGGAAACGCAGGTAATTTTCATTATTTTGCTCTTCAAACAAGTGCTGCTATGAACAGCCTTGTCTGTGTATCATTTTGCATGTAGACAAGTATTTAAGTAGAATAAATTCCTAGAACTACAATTGCTGAGTCAAAGGAAATGCACATCAGTCATTTTGAGAGAGTTCTAAAAAAAAAAAAAGTATGACAGTGTCATTTTAATTTTCATTTCTATTGTAATTGAGGTTCACATCTTTTCAGGTATTTGAGGGACATCTTATTCTTTCCAATGAACAGCCTTCTTGCATCTTTTGCTCATTTTTCTACTGAGTTCTTGTCTTTTTCTTATTGAATTTGACAAGTTCTTATGGATTGAGGACTTTAGCTAATCATCTGTGAATTTTTTCCCATGTTGTCACTTGTCTTTGACTTTGCTGAATGAGCATCGCCCCCATGCTGACCTTTTAGTGTTATTGTTGTTATTAAGTTGAATTTGTTAATATTTCTTTTATAAAATTTGGGCATAAAGTTCTACCTTACAGCAGCATAAAGCCATACACCCTTCATCCCCGTTCTCCCCAATGGTAACCTCCTGCAAAACTGTGGGACGGTATTACAAACAGGAAATTGACATTGCTGTCATCTATCAGGCTTATTCTGATTTTATACGTTTTACATGTGCTCAGTGTGTGAGTGTATGCATGTGCATGTGTGTGCACACGTGTGTATTTAATTATTGCATTTTGAGGACATGCATCAGTTTATGTAGCCATCACCATAGACATAGAACTTTGCCACAAAGATCTCTTCATAGCATCTTTTATAACAACGCCTACCTCTCTCCCACCTTCACCATCACAAAGCCCTCCCAACCAAGGCTCTGTTCTCCATCTCTATGATGTTATTTCAAGAATGTTGTTATTGGTGGAATAATGCAGGGTGTAAACTTTTGGGGGCTGTTTTTTGTTTTTTGTTTTTTAAACTCCGTGTAATTCCCTTAAGATATATCCCTACTTCTAAAAGGAGCAATTAGCTCCTTTTTTAAAAATAAAGATTTATTTTATTTATTTAAGAGGGAGAGACAGCATGAGTGTGAGTGGCAGAGAGAGAGGGGGGGGAAAGAGCAGACTCCCGGGTGAGCACAGAGCCCAATGTGGGACTCGATCCCAGGACCCCGAGATCATGACCTGAGCTGAAACCAAGAGTCATACACCTTACGGACTGAGCCCCCCACCTCTCATTAGCTCCTTTTTCTTGCTGCCAATATTTCATGGCAGATGTACCACCACTACCCTATGTATCATTGAAGGGCATTTGGTTTTTTTCAAATTTGGGGCTGGGATGAGTAGAGCCACTGAGGACATTCACAGACAGGTGCTTGTGTGAACATATGTCCTCGTTTCTCTGGGAAAAATGTCAACGGGTGCATATGCTGGGTCACTAGCAATCACACGTTCACTTTTGTAAGAAACTGCTCAACTTTTTCAGATAGGCTGTATTACGTCATAGTGCCCCCAGCAGCGTACGAGTGATCAGAGTTCCCTGTACTCTCACCGGCATTTGGTGATGGCGCAGTTCCTTCCTTCATCCATTCTGATGTGAATTTAGTGAGATCTCAGTGTGGCTTTAATTTGTTTCCCTGATGGCTAACGGTGCTGTGCTGCTATGCCTTCCATTCATCCTCTCCAGCGAAATGCCTGCTTATGGTTTTTGCCCATTTTCTGATCGGATGTTTTTGCTTTTTACTACTGACTTCTGAGTCTCTTTATAAATTCTAGATACCACTCCTTCGTCAGACATGTGATTTATAAATACTTCCTTCCAGTCTGTAGCTCCTCATTTCATTCTCGTAACAGTGACTCTCACAGAACAGAGGTTAATGTTAATAAGACCCAATGGATCAGGTTTGTTATTTTTTTTAATTTAAAAAAAAATGAAGAAATGTGATGTGCATACTCCCCAAGTATGATTGTTGAAAAATGTACACTCTTTTTAAAGATTATTTATTTATGTATTTGAGAGAGAGAGAGAGAGTGCGCACACCAGCGGTAGGAGCAGAGGGAGAGGGAGAGAGAATCCCAAGCAGATTCTGAGCCAAGCACAGAGCCTGATGCAGGCTCAGTCCTACAACAATTAGATCACGACCTGAGCTGAAACCAGGAGGCAGACCCCTGACAGACTGCGTCACCCAGGCACCCTAAAAGTGCACACTCTTGATGCTTTCTGTAGAAGTGAGAGCTATAGATGTGAAGACTGGAATTTTCTTTCTGTTTTATAGACTAAGGATACTGTACCTTGCCTTGACTTCGAGATAAAGAGCCTTCCCACTGCCCCACAGCAAATGGATTTCTATATGCATTTCAGCAGAACGATAAATTCTGGCACAATGCAGGTCATCTGGTCATTGTTACCACTTAGGAGACGTGTGAGACCTCCTGATTCCCCAAGCCAATGAGCTTCCTTTGATGTCACACATCATTTTTTTTTAAGATTTTATTTTATTTAAGCACACGTAGGCAGAGAGGCAGGCAGAGAGAGGGGGAAGCAGGTTCCCCGCTGAGCAGAGATCCCGATGCGGGGCTTGATCCCAGGACTCTGAGACTATGACCTGAGCCAAAGGCAGAGGCTTAACCCGCTGAGCCACCCAGGCACCCCGATCACACACATCATTTTATTTATTTTTTTGAAGATTTATGGGGATGCCTGGGTGGCTCATTCAGTTAAGTATCTGCCTTTGGCTCAGGTCATGATCTCAGAGTGCTGGATTGAGCCCCACATCAGGTTCCCTGCTCAGTGGGGAACGTGCTTCTCTCTCTTCCTCTACCTGCTGCTCCCCCAGCTTCTGCTCACTCTCTCTCTGACAAATAAAATCTTAAAAAAAAAAAGATTTTATTTATGTATTTATTTATTTGAGAGAGAGAGCACGCATGTGTGAGCGGGGAAGGGGCAAAGAGAGAGAGAAAACCAAACTCCCTGCTGAGCAGGGAACCCGATGCAGGGCTCGATCCCATGACCCTGAGACCAGGGCCTGACCCGAAATCAAGAGTCAGACACCCAATGGACCAAACCACCCAGGCACCCTGCTCACAGCTCACTTTCAACCTCCTTTTCTTTGTAATAGCAATCAATATTTTCCCATTAAAATTATAGCCAGCGTGACATGATGAGTAAGTATGGACTCTGACCACTCCCACCGGACCTATCCCCACTCCAGCAGCCATGGATAGAGGGAGGGACTCTGTGTTGAGATGCACAAATTGAGTGCATGAAATTCTAAAAAACTGAGATGAAGGGCCTTGTAGAGCTAGTCCCAAGAAACGGCAGCCTACACTAAGAGAGGGGCCTTTATTGAAGAGAAAATGTCCTGTGGCCTCAGGAAACCTTGGGTCATTCATGCTGATCGGAGCCCCCAGCCTGGGGGCTGAGCCTGTCCTCTGTTCCCCAGGAAATGTGGGAGCCTGTAATCAGAGTCCATATCTGTGTCATTCCTAGACTGTCCTGCGTTGGTGTCCCTTCATGTCTACGCCTAGCGGTCCAGAAGGGATCTGGAGGGGGCCACCCCTGAGAGTGGAGTTCTTCCTGCCCATCGTGCCCTGTGATTATCAAGTTAGCTCAGCCAGAAGCTTCCTGCCTACTTGGCACGGCCTCAGAGGGAGGCTGGGAGGGCGGCAGCTTTCCCCTGGGGAGCTGTCCCGGGCTTGTCTCCACTCAGCTCTAAGGAGCAGCTCTGCGGGAGCCCTGTTAAGAAGCAGGGGTGGGCTCGCTCTTTTCCCATCTTACAATGCCAATGGGAGACCTGGAAGGCCCAGGCTTCTGGTAGAGCTGCCCTGTAGAGCTGGGTCCCCCCACGACCGGAACCCTCCCCCTGGGGAAAAGGCTATAAAAGACTGAGCAGCTCAAAATGCCTGTCCTGGGGCAGAGGCAAGGAGGACAGCCCTGGGAGAAAGAGTCAGATGTTCCTGCACCGGTTTCTGGAAGAGGACATAGGTGGTGAGGGGAGAAGTGGGCGTGCCCAGCGCACCCTGCAAGTCCGCAATGCTCTGTGGCCTGGGAAACACAAAAGATGATCAGTGATGACTCGCCGGCCCCCTTTCGTGATAAAGGGCAGGATCCAGGCACGTGGAGGGGTTTGTATGGGCCCCAAGGGACCCATAGTGTGTTCCCGGTTGGGAGCCTATAACGAGATGTCCTGTGGGTGTTTGCTGCCTGTGGCCGTGGCCAAAGCTCTGGGGTCTTTCCTCTCTCAGCTGGATCAGGGCTCAGGGCCCTTCACTGCTGCCTTGACCTCTACCCTGTTCCCGTGGATGCTGCATTCCTCCCTGCGTCTTCGCTACATCCTCAGTCTGGCCCTGTCCAAGGCTGCCCTCTGCTCACGTTCTGCTTTGTGGGCCCCTGAACCTCTTCCCAGTGGGCCTCATGGCCCTTGAGGCCATGTCCATACACTGTGGGGTGTGAGGGCGACTTTGGGGACCAAGCCAGACCCGCGTGTGGCCCAGCCAGTGCCCCTACCTTCCTAGCCTAGCAGGGCCACTCCATGGGTCTTGGTTCTTTATGTCCTAACTATATATAGAGAGAGATTCTAGAAGGGGAACTAGGCTTGCTTGTTCACAGTCTGGTCTCTCCCCATGCTGTTTCCTTTTGGTTTTATTTTATTTTTAAAGTTTATGTATTTATTTATTTTTTTCGTCATCTCCACCCCCAACATGGGTCTCGAACTCAGAACCCCAAGAACACGAGTCACACACTCTTCCAACTGAGCCACCCAGGGCGCCCCCCCCCATTTCTCTCTTTCTCTCTGCCTTCAGGACAGAAAGAATGAGTCAGTTAGAGAGCAGGTCATAGACATAGAAGGTTTACAAGAGACAAGCATATTCATGTGTGAAAAATCTTGCCCCTATTACAGGGGAAAAGGAGAGTTCCCTTCCCCCAATACACACACACACACACTCCTCTTTCCTTCCCTATTCTGTCCTACTGAACCCTTTGGGATTCTTCAAAACCAGAACAAAAGAGCTTGACTAGGGGATGCCAAGGAAAACCTCAGGTTTTTTCGAAGGGACAGGGAGGGGGAGCTCCCATGTTCCTGGTCATGTTCTGTTTCTCAATCTGGGTATTGTATAATATAAAGTGTAAAAGGACATTGTGGTGGGAAGTGTTCGGTCAAACCAAACCTCCCCTTTGGGAGACACGGTCTCTTGCCTGTGACCATGGTCTGCTCCAAGACCAGCGTTGCCTGCATGCCTCTGCTTTGTTCTAGTCCCCCCTGGGCCCGAGAACCATTCCTTTCCTCCAGTCTCTTCCCCAACCTGGATCCTTCCCCTGGTTTTGCATTCCCTCCCCTACTGCTTCTCTTGGTGGCATCGGTTCCCTGCTCCTTTCGCTGGTGGGTCCCCTTACCTGGTCCGGCCTGAGTTGATCGATGAGGAGGTCTGCTTGCTTCCCCCAGTCCCGGTCTTCAATTCTGGCTCTTCCATTTTGACAAAGAGCCATCTTGTCTCATCCACATTCCAAACATCGCCCGGAGCTTTCTCACCAACCCAGGCTAAGTGACAGGTGGGAAAGAATGGAAAGAGAAGGGAGAGATAAGGCAGTGATTGTCGGGTGGACCGTTTTGAATTAGACAGTCCTGAATTTCAACATCTTTTTAAAAAACAGGCCTTTTCTCTGGGAAGACAAGGAATAAATCCCAAAGAGCATTGGCCTCAGGATTTGGGAAGGGGGAGGTGTAGGTGGGGATAGGTGGTATGTTTGTAAAAGGGACTTTATGTTTCATCAGTAAATTTTAAATTTTTTTTAAAGATTTTATTTATTTATTTGGAGGGAGAGATAGAGAGCATGAGTAGGGGGAGAAGCTGACTCCCTGCTTAGCAGGGAGCCCAATGTGGGGCTCAATCCCAGGACCCCAAGATCATGACCTAAGCTTAACCGACTGAGCCACGCCAGCGCCCCATGTAATTTTTTTTTTTTTTTTACGAGTAGAATGCATTCACATGTCATTTGGGAAATCAAAAAGCAATAAATAATAAGTGTGTCTAAAAACCAAAGGTAATTTTTTTGAAAAATAAAAAATTGATAAAAGCTATAGAGTGTATGGACGTGACATAATCCATAAATGTTGGTCTAGACACTAAAGTTAATGCTTGGTCTGATATTATCTGCTTGTAGTCTAATATTATCTTGGCACTAGACCAACGACCCTTATCCTGTTCCCCTGCGTACCTCTTGCATGGACCGTGGACACTGGAGTGCATTTGGGTCCTGAGAACTCTTTTTGGCCAATCTTAAAGGAAACCATCTGGTTTTCTGAAGGGTGGTAATCTGAAACACAGGGAGCAAGCAAGGAAGGACACTTCCTTGATCCCTGTTCTTTCTGGAAACAAAGAGCAAGGTGTTGAAGGGCGCTCAGTCCCACCCAACCCTGTGTTCCCCATAAGCTGGCCCTATGTCTGACTGCAGGGAACTCGTCAAGCAAGACTCTTCTTCAAAGCCTCTCAGTGTGATGGAGAGTAGGAGCTGTTGCCAGCCATGGAGGAAATGTGTTTTTGGAGCCTTCAAGTTCCAACTCATAGACTTGCCATGTCCTGCCAGTCTGCATGTGAATTGTGTCTTGCTCCAAAGTGTACCCAGATTGGGGGTGGGGGAGGAGCCATCACCCCCTCCTTTTAAACTGTGGTTCTTCTCCATTTGCTGCCGCAGATGCCAACCCAATCCTTGTTGCGTTAATTTGGCTGGGAGAGTGAGAAATGGCAGCAGCATTCATTAAAAATAATACGCCACCCAAGAGATAGCTTGAGGACACTCCTTCTCTTAGCGTTCCTCTGCAGTCCCTTCTTCCCAGCTTACAGCTGACACTCTGCAGCTTCCTGGGAGGGGAAGATGCGATGTTCAGTAAAAATATGAATGGAAAATGAGAGGCAGTCAAGAAAGGGTTTCAAATGTGAAGAGAATCTCCGAATCATAGAGGTATCTGTGAGATGCATTTTGGAGGCACTAACAGGGTCCCTGGGTGGCTCAGTTGGTTAAGCGTCTGACTCTTGACTTTGGCTCAGGCCTTGATCTCAGGGTCATGAGGCTGACCCTTGCATTGGGCTCTGTGTTCAGCATGGAGTCTGCTGGAGATTTTCTCTCTCCCTCTTCCCATGTGTGCTCTCCTGCTCTCTTTTTGTCTCTCTCAAATAAATAAACCTTAAAAAAATCTGAAGGCACTAAAAAAAAATTAGTAAAGAATCAGGGATGGTAAGATGATGGTGACAAAGTGGGGATTGGAAGAAAGTGGTATAAATGGACATTTTTCAAACAAAGAGAAAGAATGCCATTCTTCCATAATAGGAACCAAGACTCCTTTAAGGGAATGGCCAAGTCTAGGGTTGAGGCAGGGAATGTACGTTAGCCCTGAGGTCTTATAGCAAGACAACACAACCACCAAAAACCCAATGGATATATACCAAGTGAACATAAGATCCGACTGAACGAGTTCCAAATGGACAGACCATTGGAGCTCAAAATTCATAATGTACTACCAGATTATAACTTAAAGTATAAGCATCTGTGAGTCCATAGCGATGTAAAGAAATTACTGAGGGGCACCTGGGTGGCTTAGTGGGTTAAGCATCTGCCTTCTGCTCATGTCATGATTCCGGGGTCCTGGGATCGAACCCCACGTCGGGCTCCCTGCTCAGCGGGGAGTCTGCTCTTCCCTCTGCCCCTCCCCCTGCTCATGCTCTTGCTTTCTCTCAAATAAGTAAATAAAATCTTAAAAGAAAGAGAAATGATTGAACATATACATAAGTGGAAGAGAAGAGACAAGTCACATATACAGAAGAATTCCCTATAATTGTGTCTGTGAGCCCTTCCTGGAAGTGGAGAGTGACAGGGCAAGTCCCCACTCCTTACCTGTGACCTGTACAGAATGACTTCCTTCCAAAGAGCAGAGCATGAAGAAAGAGAAAAAAACAAACAAACAAACAAACAAACCTTTATAAAGGATGAATGTGAAAACACTTCCTCAGAGGGTGTGATCCAAGTTCATATCACTATTGTTAAAACCTATTAACAGCACCTATCTTTGATATGATGACAATGGTGCTTCCCCTTGTTGGTCTTCCTCCCCCAAACCGGTAACTACAGTCTAATCACGAGAACCAACGTCAGACGAATCCAAGTTGAAGGACATTCTACAGAATACCAGACCAGCATTCCCCAAGCCTGTCAAGGTCATTAAAAACAAGGAAACTGGGGCGCCTGGGTGGCTCAGTGGGTTAAAGCCTCTGCCTTCAGCTCAGGTCATGATCTCAGGGTCCTGGGATCAAACCCTGCATCAGGCTCTCTGCTTGGTGGGGAGCCTGCTTCCTCCTCTCTCTCTCTGCCTGCCTCTCTGTCTACTTGTGATCTCTCTCTGTCAAATAAATAAATAAAATCTTAAAAAAAAAAAAAAAGGAAACTCTAAGAAAAGTGTCACAGGAGAAAAAAAGAAAAGTGTCACAGTCTAGAGGAGACTAAGGAGACATGATGAGCAAATGGAACATGGTGTGTTGGGTAGGATCTTAGAACAGAAAAAGGACACAAAGGAAAAACTAAAGAAAGTAGAATAAAGTATGGGCTTTTGTTAATAATAATATATCATAGCATTGCTTGGAACCATAAATGTGATGTGGAATGGGGTCCAGCCTGGAAAAAGAAAAATTCCTTACCTTTTCCATCGGAATCTGAAGCCTTGTGACTGCCTCGTTAGGCTTGCTTACACTGTTAAAAAAAAAAAATAGTGGCTGCAAGCTGTGTTTTTTAAGATTTAATGCTGTTCCAAATGCTTATAATTTCAGGTAGTCTCCTTTGGAAGTGCAAGCAATATTTTCAGCTATCCAATTTATTTGTTTTAAGCTTGTTGACAGAGTTGCATGACTGAGCTGTAGAGGGAAAGGAGCAAATGTGGGGAATCCATGAACTTGACATACGCATTATTCAAAATCAAACAGTCCTCCTCAGCCCGTGTCTCCCACGCTGCATCCAACGGAGGATGGTTTTTCTTTTTCATAAGACTCAGATTTTGCTCTTAATGTTGACTTAATTATTTTCAGTTCATAGTGTATAGCCTTTAAGGAGACTTTCTAATAAACTCAGTTGTTATCAGTGAGAAGCCTCCTTCTGTTCCATGTTTTGGTCTCCTGTGTGGCCCTTTGTTTTCTAATCAAAATCGCAACTTCTAAATTAAGCGAGGAAAGCATTTTGTTCTCACAAACCCATTTGGTGTGTGAGCAAATCAGGAACAAGCCAAGGCTGCCACCTCTTTATTTGTTGTGTTAAGCAATTAAAAAGTGTTACTCTCTTGGTAATAAAGTGCCACTTTGTCCCTCTGGGTCCTCGCTTTGGCCTCTTCCGATCTGGCTCTCCTTATTTAATTTTCTAGCTGTGCTCCCTCTGGTCTCAGATTCCAGAATCATCCAGGGCTCTACCTGGGTCAAAGCCCTTCTCCATTGGAGGGAAGATACTGAATCATTCCATCCTTTACTCTGAACTCACTGGTCACAGGAGCTGGTAACAGTCCACATCTTAGAGAGCTGTGTCAGAAACCTCTTGGAACATCGTTCCGCCAGGGCAGCTGTCCGTACAAGGGTTGTGCCTTCAGCAATGTTTATATACCAATAGGGAGAGTAAAGTTCAGATAGAAAGGGCGAAACCAGAGTATGTAAACGCTTCTGTTCAAATATCCAGATAATTGCTTCCATAAACTGGATATCAGCCATAACACACACTTGTGCACCGAGCGAATGACACATTCAGAGAGACTAAAATATCATAGAGGACATGTGTGGTCTCGGAAACATCACGTCCTTTGCTGTCAAGGCTGGTTTGGTTTGACTTTTGATCCAGCCCTTCTGGGTTTTTTTGTGTGTATGTGTGTAACTGAGAGATTTGGCAGAATTAAGAACACTTTGGTTGAACTTCTGAGTGTCTAAAATATTTTACCATTCATGATCTCATTTGATCCATGCACCCTGTGTTGTTTGAAAGGCCAGAATTACCTTCTCTTTTTGGTAGCAAAGGAAACTGTGCCCCAGGAGGTGACACACTAGTTGCTGAACTAGTAAAAGTAGCCTCAGGACTGGAATTCAGGTCTCCTGAATTTAAGTTTTTGGCTTTTCGTCCTAGAGTAGTGTTCTCATTTTCTTTTCTTCTAGGGTCCAAATTCACCTGTGTGATGAAATGTCTCGTAAAAATAGCACATGTGTGCGTACACACACACACACACACACACACACACACACACTTTTGCTATCATCTCAACTCCTCATCATCCCCAGGTTGTGAACCACTGTCCTCCACTATGTCATCTCCAAAAGGGTGACAGACCAAAAATAAGGAAATTCTGAAATAGGACAGTAAGGGTCTTGAAAATGAGCATCAAGACCAAATCCCAAAGTTCTTTTACCAGATTTACCCTCTTCTTCCAGAATATATGCTCTCTCAGAGGGAAAGGCATATCCTGAAATTTATTGTATTAAAAAGATACCCTGGGTGGGGGATAGATGTAAAAATGGGAACATGCTGATGGAAAATAAAAACCTGAGAGGATGGGGAACCACAGGAATAGGAGGAGGGTAAAATAAAGGGGAATAAAAATAATGTCCAATGAGATATTTGCAATGAGATGTGAGATATTTTCATGACGATTTGCCACCAGCGTAGTGTGGGTATTTATGAAATCTTTCTGAGGTGGGGGGCAGGAGGCTGATGGGGTGGGGATGGGAAGAAGAAGTTGTGATGTGTGTGAGGGTTGAGTGCCATCAAGGAGACAGGTGAATGGAAGCCAAGTGGGCACAGACTCTCATCACACTTGGCCTGGTGGGACTTCTCCCACACTGTGTCTCTCTCCTCTTTGTCTCTCTCATCTGCCAGCCCTAGAGAGCCCTTACATTAGAACTGATATCTGTTCATGCTGAAGGCTTGTAAGCCACTTCTTGGCCAGCTTCCCTGTCACTGTGACTGGACCCTTGGACAACATCTTGCCCACCCTGTCAGTTCCTGTGGACATCCCTCTTCCCAACTACTGGTTGGATGCCAAATCATCCCCTTCTTGCTTGGAGATCATCTGGGTCTGCTGGATTTAACCCACCACCCTGCCTCAACCTCCTTCTCCACCACAACCTCTCTGGGTTGCCTGCCTGGTTCTCAACGGATCTTCTGCATCATTCCCCATACGTGATTTCACTGAGCTGGTACCCACTGCAATTGGCCTGAGCACAATGGCAGTGTTGTGTGTCTCAGGATTTTCCCAGTCCCAGTTTTTCTCTTTGATTTGTAACCATCCAGTCACCACATCAACACAACCATGACATTGCCCTTCAGCCTCTGGTGACTCCTCCTGGACAAGGATTTGGAGGTGGTTCATCTCTTTTCTCCAAGCTTGGGATTCTAGGAGATGGAGTTGGGCCTGGAGGTTGGGGGATGAACAGGAAAGTAGAATGAACAGGCACCCAAGGTGTTGAGCTAAGATCTGCAAACTAAATTAGAAAACCAGACCATCAAGCAAAGGTTGAATAAGTGTTTCTCAGGCTCTCTGGTCACCTACCCCCAGAAATTCCTTTGCCAAACTTCTTTGGGCCAGCCTTCCCTCCTTTCATTGGTACCTGGCTCCAGCAGGCCCTACCTGAGCACCGGTGATGTCTGTCGATGGGGTTATTCAGTGTCTTGTTCAAGGCTCAGGATGTCAGAATTGGGACATCCATCCCCTGGCAAGTAACTCCAGGATCCAATCAGTAATTTTGAAAATTGATGGGAGTTAACAATAACAAAATTGGTCCTTTTCAGCCCCGTTACCTCTGTTACTTTAATGACGGCATTTGTCTATTCAGTGATTCACCCTGAGCTTGGCATCCAACCAACAGATGGTCCGTCCAGATAGTGTCTCCATCCTGATACAGGATCAAGAATTGCTGTTTAGAAGATGGCGGAGAAGTAGCAGGCTGAGACTACTTCGGGTAGCGGGAGATCAGCTAAATAGCTTATCTAAAGATTGCAAACACCTACAAATCCAACGGGAGATTGAAGAGAAGAAGAACAGCAATTCCAGAAACAGAAAATCAACCACTTTCTGCAAGGTAGGACTGGCGGAGAAGTGAATCCAAAGCGACGGGAAGATAGACCGCGGGGGGAGGGGCCGGCTCCCGGCGAGCGGCAGAGCAACGGAGCAAAATCAGGACTTTTAAAAGTCTGTTCCGCTGAGGGACATCGCTCCAGAGGCTTAACTGGGGTGAAGCCCAGGCGGGGTCAGCGCGGCCTCAGCTCCCGCAGGGTCGCAGAAGGATCGGGGGTGTCTGAGTGTCGCAGAGCTTACCGGTATTAGAACGGGGAAGCCGGCTGCAGAGACAGAGCCGAGGAGTGACTCTCAGCTCAGGGTTGCCTTGAACCGGTCGCAGGCTCGGTCAGCTCGGAGCGCGGCCGGAGGCCAGGGTGACGAGAGTCATTTGGCACTGTTCTCTGAGGGCGCACTGAGGAGTGGGGCCCCGGGCTCTCGGCTCCTCCGGGCCGGAGACCGGGAGGCCGCCATCTTTATTCCCGTCCTCCGGACTCTACGGAAAGCGCTCAGGGAACAAAAGCTCCCGAAAGCGAACCTGAGCGGATGACTCAGCGCGGCCCCGGGTAAGGGCGGTGCAACTCCGCCTGGGGCAAAGACGCTTGAGAATCACTACAACGGGCCCCTCCCCCAGAAGATCTACGGGAAACCCAGCCAGGACCAAGTTCACCTACCAAGGAGAACGGCGGAATTCCAGAGGAGAAGAAAGCAAAGCACGGAACTCATGGCTTTCTCCCCATGATTTTTTAGCCTTGCAGTTAATTTAATTTTTTTTTCTTTCTCAATTTTTTTTCTTTTTCTCTTCTTCTGCTAAATTTTTTTTAACTTTTACCGTTTTCTTTTTTTTAACGTTTTTTAAATAGTTTATCTAATATATATATATTTTTTTCCTCTTTTTATATATTTTTTTTTATCGGCTTTCTTTTTTTTTTAATAATAGTTTTTTTTTTCTTTCTTTCTGAACCCCTTTTTATCCCCTTTCTCCCCCCTCACAATTCAGGATCTCTTCTGATTTGGCTAAAGCATATTTTCCTGGGGTTGTTGCCACCCTTTTAGTATTTTACTTGCTCCTTCATAAACTCTTATCTGGACAAAATGACAAGGCGGAAAACTTCACAACAAAAAAAAGAACAAGAGGCAATACCAAAGGCTAGGGACCTAATCAATACAGACATTGGTAATATGTCAGATATAGAGTTCAGAATGATGATTCTCAAGGTTCTAGCCGGGCTTGAAAAAGGCATGGAAGATATTAAAGCAACCCTCTCGGGAGATATAAAAGCCCTTTCTGGAGAAATAAAAGAACTAAAATCTAACCAAGTTGAAATCAAAAAAGCTATTAATGAGGTGCAATCAAAAATGGAGGCTCTCACTGCTAGGATAAATGAGGCAGAAGAAAGAATTAGCGATATAGAAGACCAAATGACAGAGAATAAAGAAGCTGAGCAAAAGAGGGACAAACAGCTACTGGACCACGAGGGGAGAATTCGAGAGATAAGTGACACCATAAGACGAAACAACATTAGAATAATTGGGATTCCAGAAGAAGAGGAAACAGAGAGGGGAGCAGAAGGTATATTAGAGAGAATTATTGGAGAGAATTTCCCCAATATGGCAAAGGGAATAAGCATCAAAATCCAGGAGGTTCAGAGAACCCCCCTCAAAATCAATAAGAATAGGTCTACACCCCGTCACCTAATAGTAAAATTGACAAGTCTTAGTGACAAAGAAAAGATCCTGAAAGCAGCCCGGGAAAAGAAGTCTGTAACGTACAATGGTAAAAATATTAGATTGGCAGCAGACTTATCCACAGAGACCTGGCAGGCCAGAAAGAGCTGGCATGATATATTCAGAGTACTAAATGAGAAAAACATGCAGCCAAGAATACTATATCCAGCTAGGCTATCATTGAAAATAGACGGAGAGATTAAAAGCTTCCAGGACAAACAAAAACTGAAAGAATTTGCAAATACCAAACCAGCTCTACAGGAAATATTGAAAGGGGTCCTCTAAGCAAAGAGAGACCCTCAAAGTAGTAGATCAGAAAGAAACAGAGACAATATACAATAACAGTCACCTTACAGGCAATACAATGGCACTAAATTCATATCTCTCAATACTTACCCTGAATGTTAATGGGCTAAATGCCCCAATCAAAAGACACAGGGTATCAGAATGGATAAAAAAACAAAAACCATCTATATGTTGCCTACAAGAAACTCATCTTACACCCGAAGACACCTCCAGGTTTAAAGTGAGGGGGTGGAAAAGAATTTACCATGCTAATGGACATCAGAAGAAAGCAGGAGTGGCAATCCTTATATCAGATCAATTAGATTTTAAGCCAAAGACTATAATAAGAGATGAGGAAGGACACTATATCATACTCAAAGGAACTGTCCAACAAGAAGATCTAACAATTTTAAATATCTATGCCCCTAACGTGGGAGCAGCCAACTATATAAACCAATTAATAACAAAATCAAAGAAACACATCGACAAGAATACAAACATAGTAGGGGATTTTAACACTCCCCTCACTGAAATGGACAGATCATCCAAGCAAAAGATCAACAAGGAAATCAAGGCCTTAAATGACACACTGGACCAGATGGACATCACAGATATATTCAGAACATTTCATCCCAAAGCAACAGAATACACATTCTTCTCTAGTGCACATGGAACGTTCTCCAGAATAGATCACATTCTTGGTCCTAAATCAAGTCTCAACCGATATCAAAAGATTGGGATCATTCCCTGCATATTTTCAGACCACAATGCTCTAAAGCTAGAACTCAATAACAAGAGGAAATTTGGAAAGAACCCAAATACATGGAGACTAAACTGCATCCTTCTAAAGAATGAATGGGTCAACCAGGAAATCAAAGAAGAATTGAAAAAAATTATGGAAACAAATGATAATGAAAACACAACAGTTCAGAATCTGTGGGACACAACAAAGGCAGTCCTGAGAGGAAAATATATAGCGGTACAAGCCTTTCTCAAGAAACAAGAAAGGTCTCAGGTACACAACCTAACCCTACACCTAAAGGAGCTGGAGAAAGAACAAGAAAGAAACCCTAAACCCAGCAGGAGAAGAGAAATCATAAAGATCAGAGCAGAAATCAATGAAATAGAAACCAAAAAAACAATAGAACAAATCAACGAAACTAGGAGCTGGTTCTTTGAAAGAATTAATAAGATTGATAAACCCCTGGCCAGACTTATCAAAAAGAAAAGAGAGAGGACCCAAATAAATAAAATCATGAATGAAAGAGGAGAGATCACAACGAACACCAAAGAAATACAGACAATTATAAGAACATACTATGAGCAACTCTACGCCAACAAATTGGACAATCTGGAAGAAATGGATGCATTCCTAGAGACATATAAACTACCACAACTGAACCAGGAAGAAATAGAAAGCCTGAACAGACCCATAACCAGTAAGGAGATTGAAACAGTCATCAAAAATCTCCAAACAAACAAAAGCCCAGGGCCAGACGGCTTCCCGGGGGAATTCTACCAAACATTTAAAGAAGAACTAATTCCTATTCTCCTGAAACTGTTCCAAAAAATAGCAATAGAAGGAAAACTTCCAAACTCATTTTATGAGGCCAGCATCACCTTGATCCCAAAACCAGACAAGGATCCCAACAAAAAAGAGAACTACAGACCAATATCCTTGATGAACACAGATGCAAAAATTCTCGCCAAAATACTAGCCAATAGGATTCAACAGTACATTAAAAGGATTATTCACCACGACCAAGTGGGATTTATTCCAGGGCTGCAAGGCTGGTTCAACATCCGCAAATCAATCAATGTGATACAACACATTAATAAAAGAAAGAACAAGAACCATATGATACTCTCCATAGATGCTGAAAAAGCATTTGACAAAGTACAGCATCCCTTCCTGATCAAAACTCTTCAAAGTGTAGGGATAGACGGCACATACCTCAATATTATCAAAGCCATCTATGAAAAACCCACCGCAAATATCATTCTCAATGGAGAAAAACTGAAAGCTTTTCCGCTAAGGTCAGGAACACGGCAGGGATGTCCGTTATCACCACTGCTATTCAACATAGTACTAGAAGTCCTAGCCTCAGCAATCAGACAACAAAAGGAAATTAAAGGCATCCAAATCGGCAAAGAAGAAGTCAAACTATCACTCTTCGCTGATGATATGATACTCTATGTGGAAAACCCAAAAGACTCCACTCCAAAACTGCTAGAACTTGTACAGGAATTCAGTCAAGTGTCAGGATATAAAATCAATGCACAGAAATCAGTTGCACTTCTCTACACCAACAACAAGACAGAAGAAAGAGAAATTAAGGAGTCCATCCCATTTACACTTGCACCCAAAACTATAAGATACCTAGGAATAAACCTAACCAAAGAGACTAAGAATCTATACTCAGAAAACTATAAAGTACTCATGAAAGAAATTGAGGAAGACACAAAGAAATGGAAAAATGTTCCATGCTCCTGGATTGGAAGAATAAATATTGTGAAAATGTCTATGCTACCTAAAGCAATCTACACATTTAATGCAATTCCTATCAAAATACCATCCATTTTTTTCAAAGAAATGGAACAAATAATCCTAAAATTTATATGGAACCAGAAAAGACCTCGAATAGCCAAAGGAATATTGAAAAAGAAAGCCAAAGTTGGTGGCATCACAATTCCGGACTTCAAGCTCTATTACAAAGCTGTCATCATCAAGACAGCATGGTACTGGCACAAAAACAGACACATAGATCAATGGAACAGAATAGAGAGCCCAGAAATGGACCCTCAACTCTATGGTCAACTCATCTTCGACAAAGCAGGAAAGAATGTCCAATGGAACAAAGACAGCCTCTTCAATAAATGGTGTTGGGAAAATTGGACAGCCACATGCAGAAAAATGAAATTGGATCATTTCCTTACACCACACACGAAAATAGACTCAAAATGGATGAAGGATCTCAACGTGAGAAAGGAATCCATCAAAATCCTCGAGGAGAACACAGGCAGCGACCTCTTCGACGTCAGCCGCAGCAACATCTTCCTAGGAACATCATCAAAGGCAAGGGAAGCAAGGGCAAAAATGAACTTTTGGGATTTTATCAAGATCAAAAGCTTTTGCACAGCAAAGGAAACAGTGAACAAAACCAAAAGACAACTGACAGAATGGGAGAAGATATTTGCAAATGACATATCAGATAAAGGGCTAGTGTCCAAAATCTATAAAGAACTTAGCAAACTCAACACCCAAAGAACAAATAATCCAATCAAGAAATGGGCAGAGGACATGAACAGACATTTCTGCAAAGAAGACATCCAGATGGCCAACAGACACATGAAAAAGTGCTCCATATCACTCGGTATCAGGGAAATACAAATCAAAACCACCATGAGATATCACCTCACACCTGTCAGAATGGCTAAAATTAACAAGTCAGGAAATGACAGATGCTGGCGAGGATGCGGAGAAAGGGGAACCCTCCTACACTGTTGGTGGGAATGCAAGCTGGTGCAACCACTCTGGAAAACAGCATGGAGGTTCCTCAAAATGTTGAAAATAGAACTACCCTATGACCCAGCAATTGCACTGCTGGGTATTTACCCTAAAGATACAAACATAGTGATCCGAAGGGGCACGTGCACCCGAATGTTTATAGCAGCAATGTCTACAATAGCCAAACTATGGAAAGAACCTAGATGTCCATCTACAGACGAATGGATAAAGAAGATGTGGTATATACACAATGGAATACTATGCAGCCATCAAAAGAAATGAAATCTTGCCATTTGCGACGACGTGGATGGAACTAGAGGGTATCATGCTTAGCGAAATAAGTCAATCGGAGAAAGACAACTATCATATGATCTCCCTGATATGAGGGAGAGGAGATGCAACATGGGGGGTCGAGGGGGTAGGAGAAGAGTAAATGAAACAAGATGGGATTGGGAGGGAGACAAACCATAAGTGACTCTTAATCTCACAAAACAAACTGAGGGTTGATGGGGGGAGGGGGTTGGGAGAGGGGGTGGGGTTATGGATATCGGGGAGGGTATGTGCTATGGTGAGTGTTGTGAAGTGTGTAAACCTGGCGATTCGCAGACCTGTACCCCTGGGGATAAAAATATATGTTTATAAAGCTGTAAAAAAAAAAAAAAAAAAAAAAAAAAAAAGAAAGGATGAATCCACAAGTTTTGTAGCAACATGGACGGGACTGGAAGAGATTATGCTGAGTGAAATAAGTCAAGCAGAGAGAGTCAATTATCATATGGTTTCACTTATTTGTGGAGCATAACAAATAGCATGGAGGACAAGGGGAGATGGAGAGGAAAAGGGAGTTGAGGGAAATTGGAAGGGGAGGTGAACCATGAGAGACTATGGACTCTGAAAAACGATCTGAGAATTTTGAAGGGGTGGGGGGTGGGAGGTTGGGGGCACCAGGTGGTGGGTATTGTAGAGGGCACGGATTGCATGGAGCACTGGGTGTGGTGCAAAAATAATGAATACTGTTATGCTGAAAAAAAAAAAAAAAAAAGAAAAAAAAAAAAAAAAGAAAAAAAAAAAAAAAAAGAATTGCTGTTTATTCGTTTGGTTGTATTAATGACCAATTTGTGCTCAGTCCATTAGATTAGATCAGTGAGTGAGATCCAATTAGTTTATTCAAATTTTTTCCTTTAAAGGAAAAAGAAAGGCCACACCAAACTTATTTTTTTTTTTAATCATGCATACCTATTCTACTGAAGATACTATTGATGATGGCCCGTTCAACTTCATGAAAGCTGGACACAGAATTCAAGGTGACCCAAGTGACAACAGACACATCTAAACCTGATTATCTCCCAGAGACCCCCACTTCCAAATACCATCATGTTGGGGGTTAAACTTCGATGTATGAATTTTGGAGGGACACAAACAGTCAGTAGATAACATCTGGCTTGTGGTAGAAGGCCAGGTAGTTCTGTGAGTCCCCAAGTAGGGTTCCAGATGGCAGGCCAGAAAGCATAATTTATTTGTTCATATTTTGACTAGCCCTAGCGAGGCTCATTAACTATTCATTGAAAGACTGATAGACAGAATGAATGATAAAAAATGAATAAATGGATGCAAAGATGAGTTGATCCTCGGCCAGGCTAGCTATAGAGGTAATAGGAGGTCATCCCTGCCCTCACATGTCTGGCTGATCAGATACAGGCCGAGAAGAGTCCAGTTGACATAAATTCTTGTGTACCCATCCAATTCTAAAATGCCACAGGTCTAGAGTTCTAATTAGGCATGACCTTCTTTCAACCCCTGCCCTCAGTCGTCACCTGGCACACGTGAGGTCACTCAGAGGACGGCAAAGCCACTTCTTCCAACTTAAGACTCCAGTCAAGTTGATCAACGGTGAGGTCAGCTGTACCAATTAAAATGCTTCTACCTGAAGAAAGACAGTCCAGTGAAAAAGAGCTTAATTAAAGTAGGGATATATTGGCTCAGGTAACATAGAAGTACAGGTGTAGGCAGGCTTCAGATGAAGCTAGATTCAAGGTTCAAATGGTGCCAATAAGACTGTGTTTCTTTCCATCTCTTGGCTCAGCCCAGTATTGGGCCAGGTCCTTTCTCTAGCTTCCCGTGGGGACCTCAGCAGCTCTGGGCTCCCCTTCTCCAAGGCAAGATAGCTACCATGATGCCATGTTTGCCTCCTTCCAGGGGAAAGAGGGGTTGTCTTCCTGAGTCCTGCCCCCACAGATCCTGGGGTTCATCTGATTGTATGGGCTTCCGCCACTGGCTTACTTTCTCTGAGTCTCCAGAAGGAGTTACGATGTGCTGTTAGGCTTAAATCAAGGTCATGCGCAATCCTGTACAGACCTCGTGGAACGAGAGTAGTGGAGCGTAAATCTCTGAATAAAGATTTAAGACCCTGGCTCGGAAAAGGGAGAAAGAATCTTGGGAGAATTAATACATCCAATGACAAGTTCCCCAAATGTTCAGAAAGCTGGAGTCATGGGTGCAGCTCCATAAAATTAACTAGACTACATATGAAGTGTTCCACAGGGATCCCAAAAGTCATCCTAACTAGTACAGGTGTGACAAAGACTCTAGTCAACTAGAAGCTCGGTATGAATCAATAAATTGATTTGCCTATCGGCAACACTAACAAAATGCAATGTGCTCTGATTTTCAACTATTAGAACTATCTCTCATTGGAATGGATGGCCTTAGGAGGTAGTTTCTAACTTTTCACTGGATGTCCTAAAGCAAAAGCCACATGGTCACTTAGAGGAATGCCACTTGGGGATCATAGACTCATTCAGTCATTCAACACATATTTCCTAAGTGCCAAAGGGGTGAGCTCAGATCTCTTGAAGCAGAGGCTGAGACAAATGTTGACAGGCTCCTTTTTAGGGGGAGGAAACAGGATTGCATAGATTGAATAATAGCCCAGCAAAACCTTGGCCACAGGGAACCTGGGCCTTTGGAGAAAATATGGCCCATCAGAGTTCCTCCATTGGGCTAAAATAACTAGGCTTTTTTACTTGCAATTTGATTAGTTATTGGATGTGGGCCACTCAGGGAAGGAAGCTTGTGTTCCTGCAGGAGAAGTCCGTGTCCCTAGAGGAGATGACAGCTGCAGACGTGTCCTTCTGTGCTCACTACAGCCTACTGTGTGCCAAGTGTTGTTCCAGACATGGAGAATACAGCAGTCAACAAAACAGCAGCAACCTTCAAGCACGAGCAGGCATTCCAGCGGCAGGTAAGAAGAGAACTTGTATCTATTTTTAATTTTTTTCAAGTTTTCTTTATTTAAGTAATCTGTATACCCAACGTGGGGCTCAAACTCGCCAACCCAAGATCAAGAGTCACACGCTCTTGCAACTGAGCCAGCCAGGTGTCCTGAGAACTTTTTTAAAAAAAAAAAGAGCTAAATGAATGTGTAGCAAGTAGAGATGAATGCCATGATGGTATATCATGGGAAGGAGAAGGTGGTTACGATGGAAGGAGAGATGGTGAGTAGTTGTGTGGTGGTTGTGTTGTTTTCATCAGGAGGTCAGGGGAGCTTCTCTAAGGGATGCTTGAGCAGAAATGTAGGGAGGTTGGAGAAAAAAGTCCTGCATACACCGGGGCCTGGAGGGATCCCAGGCAGTGAGCAAGGGGAAGGGCTTTGAGGAAGAGCGAGGACACCATTGCAGTTGGAGAGAGTGAGTAAGGACAGAAGAGGAGGACAGGAGCTTTGAAAAACAGCAGGAAAGCAGATCACACAGAGCCATGCGACCATGCTTAAACTTGGGGACCATGGTAAAGACTCACAGTGAGAAGATACAATGGAGGTGGCTTGTAGAAACACTCCCTCCACTTAGTTCCCCACTTTATAGAGGAGAAAACTGAATTCCATGGAAAGGGTAGGATTCGCTCAAAGTTGCATAGCCAGCTAGAAATCCTAGAGAAAGTCAGAATGGTGACGAAAAATACATAGTATATCCATTAGGATGCTTTGGGCTGCATGTTAGAGAAACTCCAGATTCAAAAAGCCTTCAATAAAGGGGAATTTAATTATTTCCCATTACTGGAAGACCAGAGTTGTGAGAGCCCTGGGCACAGATCCAAGATGATAATGTTCCTTCCATCCTTCCATCCATCATCCTCAGGGTATAAATCAGGATGCTCTAGGATATGCTGTGGTAACAGACCCAGTTCCAGGGGCTTTAAGTAAAAGAAGTATATTTCTACTTCATGTCCGTGGCCAGGCACCATTTTTATTAAACGGAGGAGCGGGGAGGGGGGGGGGGCATCCCTACTGTCATCACTTCCAGGCTGACAAAGCCACTCCCACATAGAACATTGCTGATCACCATGCCAGAGGAAAATGGGAACTCTAGAGTGTCTTGAAATGGTGATTAAATGCTCTGGTTCAGAAATAACACAAATAATTTCTGCCCACGATTTGCTGGCCCTCCTACTCACAAATGGGCCAGTAATTGCCATTCTACTATATGCCTAGAAGGCAGAGAAAGGCAGTGAGCGGCACTGCCTTTGATATTGATCAGAGTCGATACCAGCTTCGACTAAGGACTGGTTCCCCCACGCCCCACCCCGACACCTCCTGGTGAGCTCAGGACATTCACAGAAACAGCACTGGAAAAAGCAGAGGCATCAGCACTATTTTTCAGAGCAAGGAAAATTTCCCCAGACCCTCCCAACATTCTTCCCTCACTTTGTATTGGCCAGAAATGGATCACGTGTCCATTCCTAACCAATCACTGGCCCCAGGGGAATGGGATTCCCATGGTGGTCTTAGCCCAAATGGGGATTTACCCTCGAGATTGGGTCACTTTCTCCTGAACCCATGGACTGGCTGTCTGAAGTTGGTATAGGTTGTTGAAAAAGAAAACTCTTCTCTATGCACTTTTAGGTAAGCTCAATCCACAAAGGAAGGACACCTTCATCCTGCCAACAATTCAGGTATTGAAACCAGAAGGAGAAAGGAGAAAAACAGATGTTGGGAGGCAAATGGATATTGGTTGGTGGCAGCCAACCTGGTCAACTACAAAGGGCAAACCAAGAGGGCTCTAAGTGTCAAAAAGAAATAGAATGCGGGGACATCTGACTGGCTCAGTCTGGTGGGTATGTGATTCTTGATTGCCCTGTGATGAGTTCAAGCCCCATGTTGGGTGCAGAGCTTAGAAAAAAAAATAAATAAGTAAAACTTAAAATATACATATATATATATTTGTATATATTATTTATATTAAAATTAATTTATATATTATATTATAATATTATATAATGTTATATATAAGTATACTTATATAATATATATGGTTATATATATTTATCTATTTTATATATATACTACATATATCATATATAATGCACTGCAATAAGGGTTGGAATGAATAACCTTGTAAATCCTGTACAACTCTGAGATACTGTTATTTTCTGTTGGTTTGCTGACCCTACTCTCTGTGAGCACAGGGGTTCAGATCTCATTGCGTGGAGGGACGATCTGAGGTCCAAATCAATCTCCCCTACTCAGTACCACTGATGAAGTCTTGTTAGAGTCCCACATGAGGAAGACATGTTTCTACTCCTTGCTAGAAAGCTCCCAGATATGGAATCGGCAATCGTGGAATAAGGAAAGGGGAAGTGAAAGCTCAGGGAGGAGAAAAGGCAGGAAATTACTTAGAAATTGCACAGAGTGGGGCACCTGGGTGGCTCAGTCCGTTAAGCGTCTGACTCTTGATTTCAGCTCGAGTTATGATCTCAGGGTCGAGAGTCCTGTGTTGGGGCTCTGTGCTCAGCGGGGGGGGGGGGGCTGCTTGACATTCTCTCCCTCTCCCACTGCCCCTCAGCGTGTTCACAGGCACACGCTCTCCCTCTCTCTCTCTAAAATAAGTAAACAAAATGTTTAAAAAGAATTGTGCATAGTAGAAAGGTCAAGAATACATTTTGGAATATGGAAATGGAATATGGAATATGGAAAACGGAAATATGATTTCCAGATGTATATGCCTATATTAGGGTTCCCAAACGGATATGCTTTTCTTATCTGTGCTCTTGAGCTTGGAGCCCTGGTACTGAATAGCTTTGCTTCAGGCTCTTTTTAAATTTGTATTTATTTTTTAATTATATATACATATATATTATATATATAAATACTATATATTTATTATATTTTTATTTTTTTAAAGATTTTATTTATTTATTTGACAGACAGAGATCACAAGTAGGCAGAGAGTCAGGCAGAGAGAGAGGAAGGGAAGCCGGCTCCCCGCTGAGCAGAGAGCCTGATGCGGGGCTCGATCCCAGGACCCTGGGATCATGACCTGAGCTGAAGGCAGAGGCTTTACCCACTGAGCCACCCAGGTGCCCCCAGGCTCTTTTAAAAAAATTAATTATTTTTATTAACATATAATGTATTATTTGCCCCAGGGGTACAGGTCTGAGAATTGTCAGGCATACACACTTCACCGCCCTCACTATAGCACATACTCTTTCAGCATGTCCATTGCTAATGCTGTCCTGCACCTGCTCTTTCGACCATGCCAATCATTCTCTACTGTGGGCACTGACCTCCAGTGCTCTACTTTGGCCCTTCAGCAACTTTTACCTGGGTCCTCAGAGCAGTTTCCAAATCGCTCTTCTCCCATGTGGCGATCCTTACTCCAGCTGACTTAGAGAGCCAGCAAATGTGTAAATCTGACAGTGGCTTCCCCTTGAGTAGAGCCCACCAATAGCTCTCCATCAACCGCAGAATCAATTCAAGTTCTTTGGCAGGAGATACGGTGCCCTCCTGCCAGCTTTATTTGGAAGACTCCCTCGGAGTTTCTGCTCAACCGCTACACCTCTCACTCACACCCCCTCACAGGGCTTCACATCTTTCCGGTTTTGCTAATGATGTTCCTTCTGCTGCCAGTGTCCTTCCCCTCTGCTTGCTGTATTAATTCTTCATTATTCATTCAAGATTCTGCTCCTTAACTCATGGAGAAAGCTGCTTCTGACCCCGACCTTGCCCTTCCAGGGCTAGGCTAGGAGCCTGACATCTGCGCTCTCAGAGCCTTCTGTGCCCATCTTTATATGGGACGTGATCATGGACAAGGTAAATGTTTGGTGAGCTGTCTCTGGAGTGCTCTGGAAGCTTGCCTCCTTGAGGAAGGGGACAGGCTTACTCATCTTTTATCCCGGCACTTACCAGTGTCTGGTGGAGAGTAGGCACTACATAGGTGTTTACTGAACAGAAGCATTAAGAAGAGGGGGCAGAGGAGATGCAGTTGAGAGAATGGGAGAGAAAGTTCAGAGGAAGAATGAGGGAAGGCAGAGGAAGGAGGAGGGAAGGCATCCCAGGGTTTGCCTCTGGTGCCTTGGAATCTGGGCTCCCGCTCCAGCTTATCCATTATGAAGTTCCAAGCAGAGGCTCTCTGTCTTTCTGGCATGGGGGACCCTCAGTTTGGATCAGGCACCAGTGGGACTTCATGGACAGCCTTCCCACAATCTCTACTGCCCACACTGACAACTGCCCCTGCCTTCAACCTGAACACACCGGCACTTGCAGAAAAGGCCAGGCCAGGCAGGCAGGATTTTGGCAGTGGTCCCCGCTTTTTGTTCTCATTTCCCCCATCTCCTTCCATGGACGCATGCCAAAGACGATGATTAGGACTCCCTCTTGGGGTGGACTCAAGGCTTGGAGTTAGACCTGGGACTCCATTCCACAGATCCCATGAGCAAGCACATGGGAACACCTCCCTCTCGTCACCCCCTACCCCTTCACCTACAGCAGAGGGATTTCAAAGCTGAGTCTTAGAAGCTCTGGCAACTTTTCTAACTCTGCCCCAGTACTCTGGGAAAAGCTCCGGGAAGAGGCAATAAAATGAGCTATCCAGGGCTGGCGTTGCCTTGCGTCCTTGTCCGTGTCGTTGGCGGGGTAGAGAGGAGAGCGCCCGAGGGGAGGCAGTGCAGGCCCAGCTCACTGGCAGCGCTGTAACCTCAGACAAGCCACTTGACCCCTGGTCTCAGTTTAGGAACCTGTAGCAATGGGTTTGGCCTCCTCCCTCCGCCGCGAGCGTCGCCACTAGGGAGAGGCAAAGGCTTGCAGATCCCCCAAGTCCCCGCTCTGGCAGCGCACGGCCCGAGGTTCTGGGAAGGTGTCGGAATCCTGGCCGAGTGCCGGACGGGGCGAAGGGAGCGGAGGTCCTGCCCAGCCGCGGGCCGGCTCCAGAGGGGACACTCCCGCCCCGCTCCCGGCCCCTTCTCCGCCGCCGGGTTCGCCGTTTCGAAGAAGCAGAGTCCTGGGCTCTGGTGACGCGGAGCTTCAAGTGCCGCCGCGAGGGGGGAGCAGCGAAGAGTAGCCCCCTCCCCCGGGCGCCCGGGCGTGTAAACGTGGGCGGCGGTGAGCGGCTGCCCTCCCCTCCCCTCCCCATCGCCACCTCCCCTCCCCGCGCGGCGCTCCCGCGTGTGCGGGTGTGTGAGTGCGTGTGTCTCCCTCGCTCCCTCCCGCACGCGCTCCGGCACTAGTGCAGGCGGCCGGCTGGCGGCTCCCGGCTCGCTCGCTCCGGCCGCTGCGCTCCCCCTCGCCGCCACCGCCGCCACCGCCGCCACCGCCGCCACCGCCGCCGCCTCTGCAGTCGCAGCCCGGCATGGTGAGTGAGTGAGTGAGGGCCGGCCGCCGCGCGCCCCCCGCTGCAGCCCGCTCCGTCCCGGGGAGTCAGCCCGCGGCGGGAGCGCGCTGCGGGGCCGGCGGCCCGTGCGCCCTCGGTGGCCCGCGCGCAGGGTCCCCGGGCCCAGTCTCTCCGCGGGCTCCGCGCCCCTCCGGCCCCGAGCCCAGCTCCTCGAAGGCTGCGCGCTCCCTCCCCGCCCGCCCCCCGCCCCCCGCCCCGCCCCGCCCCGTGACCGGCTCCCCGTCTTGTCCCGCAGGACCCGCCCGGACGGGACCACGCCGCTGCCACCGCCGCCGCTGCCGCCGCCGCCGGGAGCCGCGCTTCGGGTCCCGCCTGAGCCGCGCCGCCGCCGGCGGGGGATGGGGCTGCCCGGGAGGCGCGCCGATCCCGCAGGGGGAGCGCGGACCCGGCGCGCAGCGTGAGCGCCCGAGCAGCCCGCGCCGGGCCGGTCCGTGCGCACCGCGCGCCGCCGCCGCCGCCGCCGCCGCCCGCACCTCGATGGCGCCATCGCCCCGGCGCCGCTGACCGCCCGCGCCGCCAGCCCGGCCCGCGCCGCCGCCCTCGGAGCCCGGCGGCCGGGGAGCGGCCTGCCGCGGAAGCCTGCCCGCGCCCTCCCGCCCGGCCCCGCCATGGCGCTGCGGCGCCTCCTGCTGCTGCTGCTGCTGCTACTCTCGCTGGAGTCCCTGCACCTGCTGCCCGGCGCCCGCGGCGCCCGCGGCCGCGCCGCCAACCGGACCCTGAGCGCCGGCGCCGCTGCCGTCGGGGGCCGGCGGCCCGGGGGTGCCCTGGCCCGGGGCGGCCGCGAGCTGAACGGCACTGCCGCCCGGGCGCCCGGCGGACCGGAGGCGGGGAGCCGGCGGGGACAGCCCGCGGCGGCGGTGGCAGCTGCCAGCGCGGCCGTCACCTACGAGACGTGCTGGGGCTACTACGACGTGAGCGGCCAGTACGACAAGGAGTTCGAGTGCAACAACAGCGAGAGCGGCTACCTGTACTGCTGCGGCACCTGCTACTACCGCTTCTGCTGCAAGAAGCGCCACGAGAAGCTGGACCAGCGCCAGTGCACCAACTACCAGAGCCCCGTGTGGGTGCAGACGCCCAGCACCAAGGTGGTGTCGCCGGGGCCCGAGAACAAGTACGACCCGGAGAAGGACAAGACCAACTTCACCGTCTACATCACCTGCGGGGTTATCGCCTTCGTCATCGTGGCTGGCGTCTTCGCCAAGGTCTCCTATGACAAGGCCCACCGCCCTCCGCGGGAGATGAACATCCACAGGTGAGAGAGTGTGCGTGCGAGCGGCCGCCCCGGCCGGTCCCCGGGTCCCCAGTCCCCAGGTGCCCCGGGTCCGGGTCCCCAGCCTCCCGCTGAGCCTCGCCCCTCTTAACGTGCATCCCGGTCTGCTTCACACTCGGCGCCACCAAGTCGCTCTGACTCTGAGACCAGTTTCTCCCTCACTTGCTTCCTTGACGTGCAGATAAATCACAGCTTTCTTATTTCCACCCTTTCTTCAGAGTCCAGAATGCATGCTTTGGTGGTAGGGGAGTTACGGGGCAGAGTAAGGATCAGTGGGGTCCCCCAAGTTTGAGCCTGGGATCTTATGAATTCCATAACCCTGGATGGGGGATGGGGTGGGGTCCGGGGTTCAGTTTTCAGGGCAAGTGGGCACTTTGGGGTAGGCTTCTCTTGGCTTTGGCTTTCTGAGTCTAACCAGCACATCCTCTTCCGTCTAGGATCGTGAACAATGTTGGAACCTTACAGGAGGGAGTATCAAGTGATTTAGTATAAGCTGGGTGTTCCCCATGTGGGGACGGGGTGGGGGGTGGTATGGAAGGGACGCCTTCCCCAGTAAGAAGGGGTAAAAAATTTCTCCATTCCATGTTGACCAAGAGCAGATGGTGTCTCTTCACTGCCTCCTTGCCCAAGTGGGATGCTTATTTTCCTGCCGAGACTGGAGGACTTGGTCTTTCAAACCCCGTTGGCAGAATGCTGAGTTAACAGGCTTGCTGTGTTAAGCCCGGTGGACAGCTTTTACAGCTTACATTTGGGGGGGGGGGCGGTGATGGGGGCAGCCTCCCCGGGAAACTTATGGCAAGAGCTCGAAATACGGCAAAGCACAGTCCCATCCTGACTGCCTCCCACCCCAGGGCCCTGGCTCCCAGGGAGTCCTTAGGGAAGTCAGAGCCCAGAGAACTGGAAACCAGCCTCTCTCCCCAAGTCAGGGACCGTTGCACCCAGAGGAGGCAAAGTTAGCTCAGCTTCCAGTCCCCTCGTGATGATGAATGGCTGGACCTGGTTCAGCAGAGTCTTTCAGGGAACAAATCCTGCCCCAGGACATGCCTCCATTTTTGGCACGGGGTGTGAGCCCTGCCTGGGTAACCAGGACCCCCTCCCCCAGACCAGTCCTGCTTCTGCGTGTGCCAAGCAGACCCCCACCCAGAACCACACAGCTGAAACTCATTTCTATTCTTTCGGCCTGAATGCCTTCTTCCCTTGCCGCTGTGGACATTAATCAGCCGTACCTTGATGAAGAGAGAGAAAGGCAGATAGAAATTTCTGGGCATGATTTTTTTTTTCTTCCTTTGAAGATGTTGAGAAAAGATGATACTCCCTGGCAGGTTTTATTGAGTCAAACGCACGACGTGTGGGTATTTCAATAGTGACATACATACTTGGGTATCAGAACTGTGTGTTTCCAAAAGCAGACCTGTGTATAATTCCTCACTCATCACCCTAAGGGGCCACTGTCCCCCATTCCCCACCCCCCCCAACATCTTATCTTTTAGGTAGTGAGTCTGTGCCTGGCTGGTCCCGGGCATGGGTGGAGGAATTGTGAGAAATGGGATGCGGGCAGTCCGTATCTCCTTGGGGTCTGGTCTGGTGAAGGGTTCTCCCTCGTGGCTCACCTTGGAAAGCAGAGAAGTCATAGCCTGTGGGCAGGCACCTTCCAGAAGCAGTTGTACTCGGTCCTTCCTCTGCCTACCTCCAGGTGCCTTTTCCTGGGCTCCTGGCCACTCATCCCACATTCCCTTGCTCTGGTTTCTTTCTTTTCTGGGCTGCCCCCTACCCTGCCCTCATACCCCCCTACTGCATGTATTTATCATCCCCTGGGAGGATACTGGTGATGGTCTTTGGATGCTGGTGCTGGCCTCTGTTCTGCTGGTTTGTGACCCTGAACGTGTCACTGTTCCTTGGGGTGTTTTCTCCCCTCTCCATCATGGCAAGCCCGGCCCCCCCAACCCCGGACTAGGATAACTTGTTTGTGTACAGGTGTGAGGCTCAGGGACTGGTGATGGTGTTGGAGCAGTTTCCCTCTGGGGTCGGGAAGGAAGGTAATTGTGGAAGGGAGCTGAGTTCAGCCTGAGACTGTGATGTTAACGTGGGATGTTTCTCTCTCAAATTCACCTCCTGATTTTATTCAGTTCACAGCTTCTCTGCGAGCAGCTGTAGCTTTGCCTGCTGGGTGCTTTGGAAACCAACATACTGGGGCCTGTTTGGTGAGGGACAATGCCTGTCTCTGTTTTGGGGGAAAGGGGGCAGAGCCTGAGCCCTCCCTCCAGACACTCCATGATGACCTTGGGCAGGGCGGGGGAGGGGGGGTGGTGGGGTTGGGTGGGTGGGAAGCTCAGCATCCAATTCTGGGTGACTCAGGCACCAAAGCATCCCACCTCGACCTCTCCCCTCCCCGGGTATGTCTGGCTGAGCATACACATGGCAGGGTGCTGCTCCCCAACCCCTGGATGTGTTCCCAGGACACATCCCAACTCGCTCACACTTGAGAGGTCACCGCTTGTCATTCTGGTGGTGGGGTTGGGGGGGTTTCCGTGCAGAGAGTCTGGTTGGGAACCGGAGTAGAGAAATGGGAAGAGAGAACGAGTCCTAGCTTATGAGTTTTTCCTAGGGAGGGGATGGGGGAGGAGAAAGGATGTACCCTCTCCAGGGGGGTCCGCGGAGGAAGTGGGCTGTGTGTGTGGTTCCCTATGCCTTGAAATAGTTCAGCAGAGACATTTCCTTTCTGGAAAGGTGAAGGATTTATTCCAGTGTGATCCTCTCTCTGAAGACGGGAGCGGGGTGGGCAGGGGCTGGGTCCGAGGGAGGAGGACCGGGTCATCATCCTAAGGGATGTTTGTGGGAGGGTTAGACGGGGTGGAGGAGGAGGATGCCACCCCAAGATCAGCCACCTGCCTCCTCCTGGTGTCCCCGGGCGGGCCAGCCCTCCGCTCGCCCATGGCACACATTCTTTGGAGCCCGGCTTCCTTTCACTGCTCCGGCCCCCACAGGGAAGAACAGATTTAGTCTTTTCCAGAAGTGATTAGACCCTGCCATCCTGTTTCTGTGTGCGGAGTCAGTGTCTGTAGGGGAAACTCTCAGCTCTCCAGTGATACCAACACCAGCTCAGCTGGACCCCAGAGGGGAGGAAGAGATGGGCGGCCAGGGGGACCAAAGGCTGCTCTGGGTCTGGGGAGCCACTGGACTAGGGGGTGCCCACCTTTCCCCAGCCATGGCCCTGTTTCCCCCCGCCCCAGGTCGCTACCTCACCTTCCTGTTCACCTTCCCCCAGCTGAGGTTCAAGCTCATAAACCACAGGCATGCCCCCGAGCCCCAGCAGTTTCTGCTTTGCTTCCTGGGGCTGTTTATTCAACAAGGGGCTGTGATGTTCTCCCTGGGGCAAGCACTTCCACCCAGGCAACAGGCCCCCTCTAGGAGCCATCTCACGTTCAAACCCTCCCCTCCTCCTCACCCGGAGTTGATTCATTAGTGTCCTGGAGAGGAGACTCTCCAAGCGAGAAAGTCTGCCTTTTTTTTTTTTTTTTTAAATTTTAAGTAGCTACCTAGCAGCTGGGGCGGAGAGCTCTTAGGGACCTATGGATGTAGTTGGTGGAGTCAGGGATGCCTTGGGTCCTCCCACTCTGCAGGAATGGAGGGGATGGAGGAATTTGGGGTGGGGGGGTCATATGCTCAGGGTTGTGGGCAGGAGAACCTGAGCAGATGGGGCCAGCAATAAAGGAAAAGTGTCAGGAAGCGACCTGACAGTCATCGGGAGGCTCCTTTGTCTTTGAGCTCCTCTGCTTGTTTCTAGAGGAATCAAGAGAACACTCTGTTCCACCTTCTCTCCCTCTAGAAATCCAGAGAGGCCCCTTGCCTGCTGCCTGACCACGTCTTTGCAATAGCAAGACCCCTCTGCCGGCTGATTTCGTGAATGTTCTTCCCGAATCTGCAGGCAATGAATTGTCCCAGCATTCCCCAAACGCTCCCATTTCTTGGAGCACTGTGAGCTCACTATAATGAATTGATCTAAATAGAGAGTCAACTTGTTTTTTCCTTCAAATAGAGCAGTTGGAAGGACAGGGGGAAAAAATCTTGCCTTGGACTGAAGGTCTGAACATTGCTTGTTTTCTGTTGCCTTGGAGGGGAAAAAAATTGCGTGCAGGGAAAGCAGGGAAATTGTAAAGGAATTTAAGGAGGTTATGGAAGAGGGGTTAGGGAAGGACACCCAGAAGACAGGAGGAGGCAAAAATGGCGAAAGGAGGGAGGTAATGGGGTGAGAAGTAGATGTGGTGCCCAGGTCCTGGGCTACATGAATATGCCTTCGATTCCACGGAGGAGCCCTGGTCACCTGCTGGGGGGCGAGGTATGTCTCAAACCACATAACCTAAGCCTGTAAGGTGGTACCTTGGACACAGAAGGGCGGCAGAGTTCATTCTGGATTTCGCAGGTCAGCCGTGCACACTGCTTTTCCAGAATCTGGCGTGCTGACAGTTCCGCCTGGTCTGTTGCTCTGCTGTCTTCTGGTCCTCTCCCACCCCGCGCCAGCCCAGAAGGCACGTGCATGTGTCTCCCGTCCCCACCCACCGCTGACCCCAGGCTCTGAGCGCGTTCCTCGGGAGGAATCCACTGCTAAGATACCAAGAGTTTGCCCCCCAGTGCTAGACTGCCAAGCCCCAGGTGGAGGAAAAGTCCAACTCACTGTTTTCAACCTCTTTTAATGAGATCAGATTGATTTGGCTGTTGATTCTGATCCAGGGGTTCGGACAGCTGAAGAAGCGAGCTGATGGAAAGAGGTTAGACATGCCCACCGAAGACCCAGAGTAGAAGGGAGCTACACCAGAGGAGGCTTTGTCCTTCCCCCTTGCACTCCCCGATTTCTCCAGGGCCTGGCAGGATCGATTGCTCTTAGATCTTAACTTCCGGCTGCCTTTCCATAGAGTGCGAATCCCCACCACGGGCTGGAAGGGACGGCCAGCCGCTGGCCGTGGGATGTCACCCCCTCACCTCCCTCTTTGCCACCGCGCCCCGTGTAACGTGCTGCGTAACCTGCTTTTAAGATTATGGCGAACTCAGGTGCATCTTGTCTTGCCATCTTGATTTTATCCCTGGACGACGTCCATCCTGCAGAACCACAAAATTGCCTTGCGAGCTTGCCGGTGACATGTATCAGATGGGCGATGGGGAAGGGACCGTATTAGAACCTGGGTTTAATTTGTTTTTTAAATACCTTCTGATGTGATTCTTTTTTTCTCCCTCTCTTCCCTCTGTTTTGGGAAACTCCATCCAGCCCATTGTTTTTCCCTGAGTCACATCTCTGACCTCCTGTTTCTCGTTGGTATTGGGAACAGGGAAGAGGGCTTGGTGTAAGGGATTTACCCAAAAACCCTCAGAGGGTCTCTGTCCCTTGGCCTTGATCAGGCTTATTTCACACCCCTTCAAGATGATTGCTCCCCCTGTCTGTTCTTTTATCTTTAGAAGTGAGACCAGATTGTCCTGAAAAGGCAGAGTAATACAGGTGACCCTGGAACAGCACCGGTTTGAACTGTGCGGGTCCCCTTATACACAGATTTTTTTTTTTATAGTTTTATTATGCTTTTTTTTTTAAACGTAGGCTCTATGTCTGATGTGAGGCTTGAACTCACAACCCTGAGATCAAGAGTCACATGCTCTCCCAACTGAGTCAGCCAGGCACCCTCAGATTTTTTTTTAAATAAATTCAGCACAGAACAGTAAACGGGTTTTTTCTTACCATTTTCTTCTCTCTAGCTTGGTTTACTGTAAGAATAGAGTATATGTGTGGGTTGGCTGCCGTGTTATTGGGAAGGTCAGGCTCAACAGTATGCTGTTAGTAGTAGTTAAGCTTTGGGGGAGTCAGAAATTATCCTTGGATTTTCAGCTGCACGAGGGGGTTGTCGCCGCTAACCCCTGCCTTGCTCAAGGGCCAACCATACGTTTTATTATTTTGTCATCATTATAGAATTGTAGAATTTTTATTACAGGCCAGTCATGTAGCCTAATTTCCTGATTTTACAGGCCAGGGGATGCCCAGGGAGGCCAGATCACAATGCCAGGGGGTTCCCAGCTAGCGTGGGGGGTGGAGGGGGGGCGCCTAGACCCGGAAGCTGAGGGCGGGGCTGGGTCTGGGCCCCGCCCTGGGTCTGGGCCCCGCCCACTTTCCTGGCGAGGTGTGGCCCAGCCCGGTCTCCTGCGTTGAGCACCCATGATGGCTTCACTTAATGCACCTGTCTCTGGGTCGCAACCAGATAACTTCCCAGATGTTTGGAGGAGTGAGTGATGGACTTCTAGCCTCTCTCCTTTCCGTACATTGCTTTGGTCCTTCCTCATTCAGTTTGACCATCCCCTAAAATGATTTCTGTCCGTCTTCCCCAGTCCCCTTGCAGTTTTCTCCAGATCCCTTTGCAGAGGGCGATGACCTGATTGAAGCACCATCCTTTAACAGGATCAGAGGAATGCAGAGCCCGGAAGAGAGGGAGTGCAAAAAAGGCCAGAAAGTTGTGAACCATGGGAAAGGGCCACCAAGGAAAACTGTGGGCCGACCTCTGTAATTCAGAATGTGGGCTCTGAATGCTTTCTCTCTCTCCCAGAAATGGGGTGTGTGGGTGGGGGGAACGCTAAAACCTACCAGGTTCAATGAGTTTCAGTTTTGCCAGAGACCACCAGAGACCTCCAGGTGCCCTGTGGGCCCAATGTTGGGGGGGATTTCCCCTTTGTCCTCTAGGGTGGCTCCCCGAATATATGACAGCTCTGTGAGTCCCAGAGGCATGCTCACTGCTGCCAGCCCTTGCCTATTCCCAGGGATGGGCCATGACCCCACAGGGACAGAGTGGATACAAGGTGAGGGGTCCAGAGAAGCTTCTAGAAGGATGGCTAATGAAGCTGGAGATTTAGGTCCGGCCATTCTGTGACATTCCTCTTGATGGCAGGCAATTTGGGACCCCTCTCCTACAATGCGCCCGATCCTAACTTTGAAAGAGCCAGGACGTTCCTATCCTAATATGTCCTCCTTCCAAGCAGTCACCTTGGCAGGTCCCAGGCTCCCTCTTCTCCAGAAAACCGTTGCCACGGTTCCTCCTGGAAGTGTTCTTGGAGCCCAAGGCATGTCATCTCTACTCTCCCAAACGGCACAGATTTTTATCCTCTTGGGGTAGATGTGATTCTTGTAAGCAGCGATGAGTCACCGGGCTGAGGCCAATGAATGGAGTCGGTGATCGGCCAGTCATTCGCAGACACAAAGGGCGCCTCCAGTAATGAGACCTGCCCTCCTGGGAGCCTCGTGGCCGCTGTCCCCAGAGGTCGGGCCCAGAGGAGGCATTCCAGTAAGGAACGGCAGCCTTGTAAAGCCGAACCCGGTGGCCATGGGGGCCACTTTGCAGAGACCACGCTGCATGCAGGAGGGTATGACCAGCCTTCCCCAAATCAGCCTCATGTCCTATCAGCATGTCCCAGCAGACAGTGGAGGCCCTGGGGAAAGAAAGCACTCGAACATGCAGGGAAGAAAGTTCAAATAACTGCTCAGAGAGGGAGAACCAAAAAAAAAAGAATGTCCCACATTTTTTCATGAGATAAGTAGACAACTCAATTTAGATTTTTAATTTGATTCTGAGGGTAGAGGGACCCAAATTCTTGGGGATGCGTGCGGCCAGGCTTGGGGTCAGAGCTGGAGGGTCTCTGCGCCCTCCCATCTGTCCGTGTGGATGCCATCACCTCCGCAATCTGGCATTTGCGTCAGGTCCCCGCTGGGGCCACACAGCCCTTGGACAGGTGGAAGTGTTTGCACACGCAGGGAGGTGGGGCTGCCCCTGACCATGGTGCCTGGATTCCTACATGAACTGCACTCCCCCTGGCCCCTTCTCCCAGAGTGCATGCGCACCAGGGCACAGCCTCTGGTCCCCGCACACCCCCTAATGGGCACTCTTGTTGGACCCTGGGGGGTCAGCCCTGCTCTGTGGCTGGGAAGCCCCCTTCCTCTGCTCAAAGATGAAGATGGGAGAAGGTCTGTTTCCCGGAAGCTTACACAACTCCGTCTTCTGTGCACCTGCAGAAAGCCGGCCTTGAGGAGGGCCAGAGGCCTCAGTGCGAGCACGGCTCAAGGTCACCTGGATGAAACAGGGAGGGTGGTAGGGAGAGGCTGACCAGAGCTCTCAGTCTCCAGGGCTTCCTCTGTGCCTGGAACCCTACTATGTACTGGACATAAACTGTCTTACTGCATCCTTCCTTCACCCTCTGGGGATAAGTGCCCATTGCACGGAGGAGGAAATCAGCTCAGAGAGGCTTAGTAACTTGCCTAAGGTCACACAGCTAGAACATGGCCAGTCTCTATCTCTATGGGGGGGGCAGCTGGCTCCCACCGCCCCAGATGTAAACAGGTCAGTGATGCTCCGATTCCTTGAGAAAGCAAAGAGGCCTCTGACCGTGCCCTGGCACGGGTTATCGTGGTGAGAAATGAGGGCATTTCTCATGCCCTGCAGATCAGGGTGCCACAGAACCGGGCTGGTGGCCTCGCTTGCATTGCCTGCAGGGCCTGAGGCCACCAGGGCAGTGCAAAGCCTTGTTTTCAAGAATGGATCACATTGGCGGACGATGGTGAAGGCAACACAAAGAAAATGCGAAAAAACAAAAGTGAAGCAAAACACCCCGATTCCATGGAGGAACGCCAACAACAAAAACAACAATCCTTTACCGTTATTGGCAGAAACCCATCCTCCCCCTCAGCCTCCCCCAACCCCAGGGCAGTTCTGCACGAGTCCAGCTCTGAAGAGTAATAGAGGCGCTGGGGAGAGGAAGTGATCTGGGGGAGAGGGGATGGACCTCGGGCCATTCCCAGTTCTAATTACCGGGACCTGCAGTTCCCAAGCAGTTCCATTTGTCACTGCCCTCTCCCTGCCCCATTTATAATACGTAGCACAGGGCACACCAGGCAGAGTTTTGCCCGACTCACTGCTGCTTGCCGCTCTGGTCCTGCACTTTCCCTGTTTTAAGTCTTCCAGCCGGGTCTCCTAATTCCTCCTTCTTATCAGGTGTTTCTCTGCTTCTTGTGACCTGGAGTCCCCTGTTCAGAAAGGCATGCTTTAAGGAAGGCACCCCAGGGAGCCCTCAGCACCCTGGCCTTTACTCCCAAACTTCTGTTGTCCTGGTCAGTGGTGGTGGTCACGGCTGTGGTGGTGGTCAGTTGTGCGGCTCACACTCCCTGGCCTGTGGCGCCCAGGGCAGGATCCCTGATGGAGGGGGGTACTCACCCGACTGAGGCGGGTGTAGGAACAATTTCCCTAGCTTTCTCCAGGGAGAGGAAGGTTCCTGGACACCATTTCCAGTCCCCATCCCGGCTCAGACCCATTCGGGTCAGAGGAACAGGAGAACACTTGTTCCTCCTTGCTCACGCCCACTGACTATCCCCACCTCGAGACCATGAAGGCCAAGTTCCAACCAGGTGCTGGGTGGCTACAACCTTGGCCCTGCTCCCCGGGCGTTTGGGAGAGAGGAGTCACTGCTTTCTGCGCGTTTCCCAAACACTCATTATTCCTTGCTTTTTTGGCATTTGGTCTTGTGTACTGTTCCCATTAGCTCCGGTATTAAAGTCTCATTACTTAGGACATCTGTCCTCTGGACATATTCGCGGCTCCCTTAGCCAAATGTCCTCTTCTGGGAAGGATGCTTTCCGCCGTGTCCCCTCTTGGATCTTCCTTTGGTCTTGCTGCCCCAGTGAGGAGGGATTTGAACCCAAGAGGGCTTGCAGGGGAGTGGCTGTTAATTTTAAGTGGTGCCTGAGCGTGGGTTCCAGAGCTCACCCTTCCCTTCCCTTTGGAGGTCTTGGGACTGCAGACCCTTGCTGTCATCCCTAGGGGTTGGGTAAGAATGGGCATCAGTCCCCGCCTCCCAGGCACTGGGGCTGCCTGGAGCCCCATGGAAGAATCAGGTTTCTTCCTGATTGAGCTAGCAGCCGGCCCTCTGTGTCTTTTTTGACTGCATCCCGAGAAGTTTGCTCGAACTTTCCCAGGGGATGATGCATTTCTCCTACCTGTCCTGCTTTTTTGGATCCTCTTCACTTCTGTTGGGTTGGGTCCCTTTGCTCTCTCTCCCTCCGGCTCTCCTTCTTGAACTCGTCCTGCTGTAACTTCATTAAACGGCTTCGACTGAGACTCTGCTAATTCCGCGTGTATCCAAATCGGACCTGGGTGACGTTGTTTTTCTTTCCTCTATCTGATAAAAATCTGCCATGAACAGATTAATAGCTCAGACAAGACTGCAAAGATTGCGCAGGGCACAGAGACCATGCGGTAGTACAGATTTTTCAAGCAGGCTCTTCCTAGACGGTTGGCATGCTAATTACCAATCATTCTTATCTAGTCAATGAAGTAGCTCTCCAGCTCCACAAAGATCAATTTTTTGGGTTTTGTTTTGTTGTTGTTTTTCCTAGCCTAGTTTGTAATCATGCAATGGCCCAGGGAGTAATAAGAATGCATTTCCTTTAAAGTGTTTTTGAATTTCCATGCCTGTTTCACTGATTGGGATTAAGTATATTGGGGATGCTTGACCATAGGCTGCTTCAAATTCCCTTTTTAATTCCCTACCTGGGGGCTCCTGATAATTGCCCCTCTTGTTGTTTCTTTCTTTTTTTTTTTTTTTTTTTTTTTGTATTGCCCTGAGTTTTTAGAATCTAGAAACTCTCTCTCTTCCGGCGTTGCAAACTCTGCAGGGGGTCCTCCCACAACCCAGAAGGTTCTCCTCATTCCCTCTTGCCCTGGGATGAGCCCTTGGACATGGGGGGTTAGGAACCCAGGGTTTCCTGGGAGCTGAGATAAGAGGCAGGCTAATCCCACCTTGGGTCACTTTCTGTCGCCATGCCCTTGGGTGAGTTCCTTGGCCCTGACTTGACAGACTTTGGTCTGTCAGCCTGGCTGTGGGATGGGGGCCACCAAGTTGTGGAGCTGTGTTCTTCTCTGGCCCCATTCTGGTCTCAGCCACCCGGGAGGTTGAGGCAAGCAGAATGTACATCCGTACATCAAATGTCCTGGGAGAAAATGCATTTTTCTTGTACACTCCCTTCAGGTAAGAATGGTGTGATGGCTTGACTTTAGCATCTTAAGCTCACACCATCTCTTGGGTGAAGGGGACTTGGGAGCTCTTTTGGTCCTCACATACATGTGCATCGAGACCTGGGCTCCCTCTGTTCCTGGAGTGATCCATTAGGTTCTGAGGACGTAATTCTCGTTAATTCTTATGGGGAGCCAACATCGACTTCTTGGCATGAGGCGTCTCCAGTGGAACAACCCATAGGAAATATATCCTTTCTTCTGGAAGACAAGAAGTCTTCTTTCTCTATGGAGATGGCAAGGGCATGCCCCCTTCAGTCTCCCTTTTCCTTGGACAAATTTCCCTAGCTATGTGTCTGTTCCTCATGGGACATGCATTCAAGTGTTTGTACCCGTGCGAGGGTGGTTCACATCAAAATGGGCTTATAAATCTCTAGCAGAACCCCCAGGTGACATTTTCCCCAGCAACATGCAGGTCTCGGTCATTTGGGTGCCTTGCAAATGTCTGAAGATTCCTTTTGGGAAATTGGTGGGTCTCCAGGGCTAGGCATCTGTCCGTCCCCCCGACCAGGATATCAGGACGACACGTGTGTTTGCTTGTCTCGTTCACACCTGTATTTTATGCCTGGAGCAGTGCCTGGCACAGGCAGGTGCTTACTTAATGGGGTTGAACGAAGGGCTGGCGTAAGTAATGAAAATGGGGAGGACGTTGGGTGGTCTCTACGTGGACCCCACTCTTCTGATGGTTCTGTCGATGCGAAGATAGTTGAGTTTGGAAGTGCCAGTCATGTTTATACTTTTTTTTTTCCTTAAAGAAGAAAGGAAGGAAGGAAAAGGGAAATAGGAAGAACGAAAAACAAAAACAGCCCAGCTGAATCCTTTGCAGCAAACTTCTCCCTGGCTAGTGTGATGCATTTGCTCTTTTAGGCTCTGCTGGAGTCCTGATTTGTTTTGCTCACAAAGTAAAACTCCTTGCTTTTCAGCTGAGCTCTATCTCAGAGCTTCCTCCCAGTCTATCGGAAACACAGCTGGTGACGGCCTCGCGGAGAGGAACTGACACTCTTCCTTGCACTTTGGCTGTCAGAGGCCAGGTTCAGGGTTCAGGGAACACAGCTGTGTGACCAGACGCATGCCTGTCCTGAGGCCTGATCGAAAAGATGGGACGTGGGTGGTCCCTTCCAGGATGACCCGTGGCCGTTGTGTGCCAGAGTTTGGTCCATCTGGCACCGTGGACGCAGGCCTCCGGGAAGCCCCTCTTCCATCCTTACTTCTGCTGTGCTCCTGTGGGCTGTGCCTGAGCAGACACGAGGAGGTTGTCGCCGGATTTATTTATTATTCAAATATTTATATAGTGCTTCCTGGTTGCCGGGTTCTGTCTGAAGTGCTCTATGAATATTAACTCATTTAATCTCCGCGATAACTCAGAAGAGGTAGACTTTCTTTTTGGTTTTATTATTTCAGCTTTATTTTTTCAATGAGGAAACAGAACCGCAGGGCACCTATGTAGCTGGTGATCGTCAGCATACTAAGTGGTCAGCATTCCCGCCTGGGAACTCTGGCTGCAGGACCCCCATGATAGGCTGCCCCACCTTCCTTTGGTCTCAGCCCTGGATTTCGGTTCACGCACCTATGGCACGTCGAGAGGAGGACGCCGAGATAACAAAAGGAAAACCCCGGTGGCAGGTACATGTATGAATTCCTGTCACCTGCCTGTCCACTGCTATGCTGACAAATCTTGGGAGCATTTAGGTTTTCCCCCAGTTCGAAGTGGTAGACGCCCTCGACCCATCGAGCTCTTGGATTCGTTCTCGGATGATCCAGATGTTTCTAGAAAGTCTAGGCATGGTGTTGATGCTGCCCCATTTTCCACTCCCGGGTAAATTTTCACATGATTCATGAGGCCAGGAATGCAGAGTGTGGTGGGCATACTGTGAGGGGCAGACGGGGGCAGGGGGGGGGCGGCGGCCAGAGGAGGCATGTCTGTGCTCCAGCTGGCTCAGGGCTAACCATCACGTCACAGCCCCCAGACAGGTGCCTGTCGGGATGGAGCAACGTGGCCAGCTTACCTGGAAAGCAAAGCAGGCCGGCCGAGCCTTCCCTCCCTGCGTCCCGCGGTGTTCACTGGCCACGATGAATTCCCATTGTGCCCGGGGACAACTCAGACCCCCAGAACAGCTTAGTGCAGATGCGCAAACATTGTTACCACAACAAAGGAGATCTCCACACCCATTTGGAGCCTCTCCGTATGAGGAGAGCGGTCTCGTGCAGACACAAAGCTAGCAGCTGTGTTTTTCAAGTGGACTGTGAGAGAACCAGAAATAAGAACTAAATGAAGCCATTCTCCTTGGCCGGTGTTTATTAAAAATATATTCACTTTGATTGTCCGGAGCGCGTGTTTTGGAGAATTAAAGGCACGCCGACTGCCCAGTAAACAGGTAGGAGGAGGAAGTTACAGAGGACACTTGCTCTTCCCAGCATCCCGCAAAAGCTCTGTTCTCTGGGACTCAGATAACCAGAATATTGGATTTAACCAGATTAGAATATCTGCATTCTACTTCTAGGAGAAATACAAAAGGAGCCGTCAGAGGTTTACTTAAGGAGGGAAAAAGAAAAAGAAAAAAAACAACCTTTCATGGTTCATCCTGCAGTTTTTACACAAATAACTGTGTTTTCCTAGAATAATCTGCATTTTGCTTAGTGTTCTCCAAAGAGAGCTAAAGATTAGGCTGCTGGCCCTCTCATGGAAGAAACTTGCATTCTTTAAAAAAAATATATTAATTATATTCAGTATATTCTACTTAATTAGGCAGGAATGCTTTTAGAAAATTCTTCAAGATCAAGAGCGTTCTCATTAGTCCTCAGGAGTAAGAGCATTAACCAGAATAGCTTATTCATGGAGCAGTTGATCCGTTTGGCCTTTTATCACACCTATCCAACAGTAGAAATGTCTTCCTTCTCCCTCCGGAAAGCAAAAAGACACAGTTAGGGGTTGAAACGAACCAGCTTGCCTTGTCCTTGGCAGAGAAAAGCTTACTGGACACTACGTGAACTTAGTTTCTCCCATCCATGGCATTTAGGGGGCTCGGAACTCCCGAGAAAGAAACTCCACGGAGTCCAGGGACTGAGTGCTGGGTAGGAGGACAAGGGTTTGGTAGAGCAAGACTACCTCCTCACTAGGGCCTTGTGCAGAGCAAGGGGTCTAAGAAACTATGTTGGTGCTCTCCTCAGGACTCAGTGGGACAAAACAGTTGCCCTCTAAAAACAACGTAAAAACGTTCTGGCTGCTGGTGTCGATGACTCACGGAGGTCACTAGAAATGGGTAGCCGAGAGGGAGCTGGCTTCTGTTTGGGCCAATTTTTCTGCTAACCATTGAGCACTCCTACAACCTTGGGTTCAGAGACCCTTGGAGGGATGTGTTAGGTGGAAAATCATGTGACTGGGTGGATGGAGGGACGGGTGGGTGGACAAGCATATGCATGAATGAATGGATGAATGGATAATCTGGTGGTTTAAAGGAAGCCTCTGTCTTTTCACCTACCCATGGGTAGAATCTGGATTTACCACCTCCTAGTTGTGTGCTGTTGGGTCATATGGCTAGCCTTGCAAAGTCTTCGTATTCCCAGCAGTTAGTTATGGCTCTGATAGCGTCTCCCAAATCATGTTGTTTTGAGGGTTGGAGGATAGGGGGATGTAAGAGTTTGGCATGGGTGTCTGGTACATAGTCATCCCTCAGTCAATGATAGTGGTCCATTTCCTAAGTCTTTGAGTTCCTGCTGACTTTCCCAAGCAGGCAAGGTTATGAAGCAAAGGCTACGAAGGTTTTATTTCTCTCTTGTCAAGGGGAACCACGTGCCCTTTTTAGAAAGAGTCCATGTCTCTCGAATGCAGGTGGCAGCCGGTCAAAATGTTGACCAGGCCTGGTCGCCGGTGTCCAGACAACTCAACTCTTGGGGTGTTCAAACGCACTTCCATTTCCTTGGGATCGCTGGCGTTATTAACCAAGGTTTTTAAGCAGGTGAATCAGGAGTCTTGACCCAAATTGTTCACTTACTGATTGTTTCTCTGTGCCCAGATGTTAGCTGGCATTTGCTAAGTTGGTAGACCCAGGTGGAGAGACCCGACGGATTCACTGGTGCAAGCAGACCCAGCCCAGGGCAGAGAGATCAATGCAGGCCGCGGTCCCAGTGAGCAGAAGGACACGCAGACTCGGGTCCCGTGCCCCCAATTTGAATTTCTCTTCCATCACGTCCCAGCCCTAGGATCCGTCCGAGCCTCAGTTCTGGGTTAAAAATCAGGGCAGTCCTGCCTGCCGAGGTCACGCAGGCTTCGAGTGGGTGTCACGGCCGATCAGGCAGGCGAGGGCATGTAGGACCGCGTTAGCGGGGCACAGACGTGCAGGGGTGTCTCAGTGATGCAGATGGTGAAGACACATGCAGTGGCTCCCGAGGACCCCTGAAGTTTCCTGGCCGGAATGCTCATATATGACGGTTTGCCCTGCTCCGACTTGCAGCCCAGTTAATTTACTCTCCCCTGCTCGCCACGCATCCAGGAAAGCCAAGGAATCCGTGTGCCAGAGGGAGTGGCGAGCCAAGGCCACGATCCGGGCAATTCAGGCAAAAAAGCATGCTTTTGTTAGACTTACCCGGATATGGCAGCAAATGTGGCGGCAGGGGGGCGGTGGGGAGGTTGGGATGATTAGCAAGATTCTTCAAGTTCTTTTTAAAAAAAAATTATTATTATTATTATTATTATTATTATTTTATTATGTAAACTCTATGCTCAATGTGGGACTCGAATTCACGACCCTGAGATCAGGAGTCCCGTGTCCTACCAGCTGGGCCAGCCAGCCACCCCCAAGACTCTTCAGGTCCTTAAATGAGAAGCTTGTAGGGGGCCAGGGGGCGCAGGGGGGGGTTCACCCTTGGGTGGGAAGCCCCCTCTGTCCTTGCTGGCCTGGCCCTATCCTGTTCCCATTGCTCCTCCCCTGTCTGAGCCCCTCCCCCTCCCTTACCTTCTGAGTCATTTCTGAGCGATTTCTCTGAATTTCTTTTTGTTCCTCACTCCCCCTGTCCTCCCTCCACCTTCTTGTCCCTGCCCGGTTCTGTCCCCTCGTCCGTCCGTATCCCTTTCTCTCCAGCCCAGTCTCTGCCTCCCCACTGCCTCTCTGGGGCTCTGAGTCCCTGCCTTACTGTCTGCCCTCCTTCGTCCTATCTTTCCCCTCCTCTGTCCGCCTGTCCCCCTCTGTCCTCTCCTCCCTTCTGCCCCCCTCTCGGACCTGGAAAGGGCTGCCCACCCTCTTCTTGTAAGCCCCGCCTCCCCATCCCTCCCTGACCGATTTTCTTTCCCGTGGTTGGAAAATAGCTCAGGCCCTAACCCATTTCCTGGGGCACATCCAGATTAATGAGGTGGGACTGGAATGGCACGTTTCAGAATTAGAATAATATTTATCAAGACCCTGGGGAGAAGGGGATGGAAGATGGAGAGCAGCAGAGGGACAGGAGCAAGGAAGGGAGGTCACGGGCTGGGGGGCCGAGGCAAGGGGCTATGAGGGCAGCTGCCTGAGGGCACCACTCCTAAGGACACCGCCTGGGAATTAGGGCCACCTCTCCCCTTGCCAGAAGGTGGGGGGCCCGGGAGCATGGCCCTGGCTGACGTGTTCCTCATTAGGGACCACACGGGGCAAGACTGCCTCTTTAGGAACACCTTCTCTAGTGCGTCTCTCCCCCTTGGCCATGCCGCCCGGCTCAGCCCAGCCAAGCCGGCATCTGGAAAGGATAGAGGGCAAGTCACTGTCTTCACGAGGAGACGGTCTCGCTGTACCCCAGTTTAAACTCCTTCTCTGGCCACAAGCCAGACCCAAGCACAGCGCTGTGCACTGAGCCTGATGGTCTCCGGCAAAGTGTCTTCCCTCCACCCCTGAGTCCACAGAGCCTGTGTCCTGCAGGGCTTCTTAGGGGACGGGTGTCAGGGGCCTCCGCAGCCTTCCAGAGGGGAGCTCCACTCGAAAATCACATCTCTTCTGCGTCCTCTCCTTGCCTGATGAGCCCCAGGGCCAATCTCCTCGGAAACTGGAATGGGAGCTGAAAGCGATGGGGACAGGCCCAATCTCCACGCCTTTCTCTGGGCAGCGTGCAGCCCAGGTCCCAACACACAGGCCCCCTCCTCGGGGACGTCCCCTTCGGTATCTCCGGGCCAGCCCCGTGTCTGATCCTGGTGCGGGCTGCTCACTAGGTATCTGGGGAGCTGGATTGCCCTGAGCCTGAATCAAAGCCTGGCTTCCCCTCGTGCTGCCTGGAGGTAGCTCAGGGCCTCTTAACCTCGCCACTGCTGACACTTAGGGCTGTGGTCCTTCTTTGTTATAGGGGCTGGCCTGGGTGTCGTGGGATGTTTAGCAACGTCCTTGGCCTCTGTTCACTGGAAGCCAAGAGCACTGCCCTTCCCAGGCGTGACTGCCAAAAATGTCTCTGGACGTTGCCAAATGCCCCCTCCTGGGGGGCGGGGGAGGGACAGAATCACCATGGAGAAGCCCGGATGGAGGCTCAGTCTTGGCCTCCCCAACGTCGTGTACTTCACCACAAGACCCTGTCCTCCTTCACAGGCACCAGAGGGGTGGGAGTCTTTATAAAAACTTGAGAGGCAAGAAACAGAAAATTAATATATACTTTTTTTTTTTTTTGGAATACCAGCTTTTTTGAAATGTAATGCACCTGCCATAGAATTCATCATTCCATTTTAGAGTGTACAGTTTGGTGTTTTCTGGATGTCCCCCTCCCCGCCGAGTGGTCTAGCTAGCCTTTGAGAACATGTTCATCTCCCCCAGAGGAAACCCCGAACTTATGAGCAATCACTCTTCACTTTCCCCCTCCCCCAACCCCCGGTCACTGCAAATCTGCTTTCCGTCTCTGTGGGTCTGCCTAACCTGGACATGTTCTGTAAACAGAATCCCATAACTCATGGTCTTCGCTGACTGCCGCCTTTCACTTAGCGCAATGGTTTCACGGTATCTGCTGGGACATCATTGCTTTTTCAGGCTGAATAAGGGACTAAGCCACTGGGTGGCTCAGTCGGTTAAGCATCTGCCTTTGGCTGGGGTCGTGATCCTGGGGTCCTGGGATTGAGTCCCACCTCGGGCTCCCTGCTCAGCCTGCTTCTCCCTCTCTCTCTGACCCCTGTTCATGTTTGCTCTCTCTCAAATAAATAAATGAAATCTAAAAAAAAAAAAAAAGGCAGAGTAAATAACCCATTGTCTGAGTATTCTACATTTTGTTTTTCCTTTCATCCGTCAGTGGACTTCTGGGCTGTTCCCATCTTCCAGTGATTATTGGTAACGCTGCTAGGAACCTTCATAGTCAGGTGTTGTGTGGACATGTATTTTCATTTCTGCTGGGTCTCTACCTAGGAGTGGAATTGCTGGTCTGTAGGGTGACTCTATGTTTAACCTTTTGAGGGATTGCCCAACCCTTTACCAAAAGGCCTGCACCCTCTTACCTTCCCCAGCAGCCATGAGTGAAGGCTCCCAGTTCACCGCCTTGCCAACATTTGGTATTGTCCAACTTCTTGGTGAGAGCTCTTTAAGTAGATTTGGACGACCGTCTTCTCATGGTTTTGATTTGCATTTCCCTGATGACTAATGACACAGAGCTGCTTTTCACATGCACCTTCTTGGGAGAAATGTCTTTTCTATCCTTCCTCCATATTTAAGCTGGATCTTGTGTGTTTTTTATTATTGAGTTGTAAGAGTTCTTTACATATTCTGGATATAAGTCTCCTTTCAGACATACGATTTATAAATATTTTCTCCCATTTTCTTTTTTTAAAGATTTTATTTATTTATTTGACAGACGGAGATCACAAGTAGGCAGAGAGGCAGGCAGAGAGAGAGGGAGAAGGAAGCAGGCTCCCCGCTGAGCAGAGAGCCCGATGTGGGGCTCGATCCCGGGACCCTGAGATCATGACCTGAGCCGAAGGCAGAGGCTTAACCCACTGAGCCACCCAGGTGCCCCTCTCCCATTTCCTTGATGGTTGTGTTGCCTTTTCTGGATCATACCCTTGGATGCAGGCATGATTTTTATTTTGGTGGAGTCTGGGATTTCTGCTTTTTTCTTTGCTTCCTCATGATTTTAGTGTCACATATACGAAACCACTGCCAAACCTCAGGTCACAAAGATGTACTTTTATACTTTCTTCGAAGAGTTTGTAGTTTTGGATCCAATATTTAGCTCTGTGATCCACTTTGAGTGAATTTTACATGTGGTGTGAATGAAGGGTCCAACTTCATTCTGTGGCATGTGGCTTTCCACTCGTCCCAGCACTATTTGTAGAGGAAACTGCTCTTCCCTCATTGAGTGGTCTTGGCACCTTGTTGAAAATCAATTGGCCATAGACATAGGAGTTTTATTTCTGGGCTCTCGGTTCTAGTCCATTGGCCTATATTTCTGTTATAACTTTCAAGCTCCCTGTTTCCTTACCATGGGGACATGGTAGCAAAGTGTCTTTGTTAGCCGGAGGAATGAAGGAACACAGGATACCTTGCATAGATGTGTGGTGACAGAAATACAGAAAATATTTATAACACGTTGGAATTTGAAGAGCTCTCACCAGAAGGGCCATGGTAGTCTAAACCCTTTGTTTTGCTGATGGGGAAGAAAAGATTAAATTTCCGTTTTCGAGGTTAGCGGAGCTGCCCAAAGTCGGACAGCTCATTTGGGATTAGGACCCAGATCTCTGGACCTTTCAGGGCGGTGCGGGCTTCTCAGACCCTGAATGTCGGGTCTCTGACCTGGACCCCGGGTTTGCAGGAACCTCCTTCCCCAGCCTGGTGAGCTCCTGTGTTCTCCCTCTTCGCTTGGCCCCTCCCCGTGAACAGCGGGGTACTGACATGCCTCTGTTCCTCCCTTTTCAGCTGGAGGGAGGAGAACACCAGCCAGGGGAGAGCGTTTGGAACATCTGAAATTGCTGGATGAATGCTAGCAAATGATAAGATTGCCAGGTTGATGCTCTCCTCCTTGGAAGGTTCAGCATGTCAGAGGCAACATAATGGAAGGCAACAATTCACTCTCAGACACGCTTTTAGACTGCGAGGGGGCGGGTGCCGGGTGTCGGAGTCCCAGTGTGAACGAAGCTGGGGGTGGGCCGTGCTAGTTGTGGGGGGGCTGGTGGTGCAGCGGCTTGCCCGCACTTCAGGGACCCCCCAGTAGCCAGAAGAGTCCCTGCCTAGCTTGTGCAGAACAGGGGTACACTCAGAACTGGGGACGTGGCCCTGAGATGGCCTTCCTTCTCCGGGAGGTGGGGGTCTCCTGTAGCTTGTCCACACTCGCCTCTGTAGCCTCAGACTACCCGTGCCTGTGTCGGTTTTTTTCCGTGAACGGTGGTCACACGGCTCCCCCGCCGAGCGAGTCCCATCTGAAACCAGGGGGCGGAGCGATTTCACTGAAACTGTGAGCCCTTCGGTGATGGGAACTGTGTCCTGTTTGCCTCTGGCTCTGAGGTGACACGTGCCCACTGGGCCCGCCGTGAATGCACGTTTGGTGGTTGAAGGGACATGTTGCGTGAATATGAGTTGCTCGAAGTCAGGGTAGCTGGGTCTCTTGCGGAGGGGCTTGGCCGCTTCAGCTGCAGCAGCCGCTCTGTGCATCCCTGTTTCTTCCTCTCCTTGTTGGTGTATTTTCCTCTTCCTGTTTGTAATCGTTGCCTCTTTGCGGCTCCAGCTGCGATCACTGTCCGCACCATCCACGTGGTCGGGTGTTTACCTTGTTATCTGTACGTCCTGTCTTTGCGGTTACATCACACCTTTCATTCATTGTCTTCTTAAAGATTTTGTATTTATTTGAGAGAGAGAGAGAATAAGCACCAGTGGTGGGGGGAGGGCAGAAGCAGGCTCCCCATTGAGAGATGCAGCAGGGGGCTAGAACCCAGAACCCCAAGATCATGACCCAAGCCGAAAGCAGCCCCTTCACTGACGGAGCCTCCAGGAACCCTGTAGATCACACTTTTCTTTGATGCGAGATCTGTGTGTTGGGTCCCCAGTACACAGTACGTGCTACACGGTGTGTGTTTCTCAAAGGGGCGATCGTGCCCATGTTATTCATAACCTGCTGCTGGAGATGAGGCCACTGATGGCAGCCCTTCCCTGTGGGGACGTCATGCTGGCCAGCTGTGCACATATCTGCCTGGCATGGGGGGGGGGGTGTTTGGGTAGCCAGTATTTTGAAAGGGCTCATGTGATATAAATTGAATACAGAAACCGTAATCACTGCCCATTAATGCCTGTACCCCCAGGCATGGCATCCTCTACCCTCCACCCCCCAATCCCACAGCCCCAGGAGCAGCCCCCAACGTAGCTCTGGCTCCTGAGAACAAAGTGTCGTGTGTGTGTCTCCTCCCATAGCTCTGTCCATCAAAGGGCCCCGGGATGTAAGCCAGCTCTCTCTGTGGTCCTGTCCACCTGCCCTGTGCATCTCACTGTGTGATCTCCTCTCTGTTTAGGGCGCTGGCCGACATCTTAAGACAACAGGGACCAATCCCCATAGCACACTGTGAAAGAGAAACTATGTCGGCCATCAATACGTCTCCCAAAGAGAGCACGCCGGTCCGATCATCCTCCAAAAACCACTACACCCCCGTGCGCACCGCCAAGCAGACTCCAGGTAAGTGAGTGCTGATGGCCTTGCGTCTTTGCTGTGGGCGGAGAGGGAGTTTCTGGTAGAGGTGTTGGTGATGTTTTGCTCTGGCGGGGGTGGGGGGGGCAGGTGGCACTCCACGGTGCTGTGGAAGATGGGGCGCGTGAATGAGCCTGGAGACCGTCTCCTGCAGAGGGCTGGACATCAGAGAGGCCGTGCCATTGAGCGTCCTGGCTGGGGGGAGAATGGACGATTCAGGACAGCCGTGATTGAGTCAGTGGCTGGCGTACTCTCTTACCCGAGAGGAGGCTGTGGCGGGCGTGGTGGAAGTGTGGTCATGCACTTGCCCATGGGACGGGGTGGGTTAGGTTGCCCGGGATGCCAGACACATAATGAGAAATTGCCGCGATCAGTTCCAAACCTTGGGATCTCAGAACGTGCTTCCTGAGAATAGGGATTGTGTCTGTATTATAGGGGGACGTCGTCCCGTGCTCTGTAGATACCCCGGATATATGACGAGTTGCCGTGTTCTAGTGGTCATCACGATAGCAGCGAAGCAGGCCATATGGATGGACACACGGAGCTCAGTGAAATTCAGTGGCTTGGGCCAGATCACTAAGATGTTAATGGTCACAACAACATCAGCGATGCAGTAACAGAACTCCCATTTATTTGGATCCTGCTCTGTGCCAAGTGATATGCTGAACGTTCTACGTGTATTTCCTTACCTTTTCTTTGCAGCCGTCTTCCAAGTTCTTATATTGTCCCGCTATCGTAAGAGGAACAGAAAGGTTCAGCAGTTTTCCTAAGGACGCATGGGGAGAGAGCAAGCCAGGCTCCAGACCCAGACATAAAGGTTTCGACAGTCAGGACTAGAAAATCCTAAGATCCTAACCCAGTTGGGGACATGAATCCAACGGGTCTGAGTGGACAGTTTCCTTCCAAGTGCAGCTGGGCAAGTCATTTCCCACCGTGAGCGTAACCAGATAGCCTAGTATTGACCCCTGCCCCTGGTGCAACTTTCACTTTGCTACTTGGACCTGAAAGCTTGACATCCACCCCCTAATGCCTTTTGGACGAGGGGCTATAGGGTCTGAACTTTAGCTGCAGGAAGGGCTCCCGTCGCTTGGTGCTAGAAAGTGAATCCCAAATTCAGAAGTGTCGTGAACGTGCTGCCAAGGTCAGATTTCTTTTCCATTCATTCTTGAACTTTAGTTTATTAAATCAGAGACCACATACTTACTTGCCTTTCAGGTAATCTATGGAAACCTTTTGAGGATCCGATAGAAGGGAAGGACACTCGTCTTCAAAAATATCCACCTGTGTATAAATACATGTATTCATCCAACATTTTTAATACGACTTAAGGGGATTCACGGTCCCTTCCAAAGTTAGAAGTCTCTGATTGAAATGTAAAGCCGAGAGATCGACCTTCGCAAAAAGTCTGTAATGCACTTTTAGCCTTACTATCATAGATGCTGTAAGCAGCTTACAGAAGATGTAAGCAGTGGTGGGAAGCTTGGTAAGAACCACCCAGACTGGTGGTCCTCTATCTAGCTGCCCATCAGGATCACCTGGGAGCTCTTAAAAATGTTGATGCCTAGGTCCTACACATGAACCTGAATTTTCCAGGGACACGCCTGGCGTCATTGCTCGTGAAAATCTTCCTAAGGTGACTCTAACGCTCAGGCAGGGTAAAGAACCATTGGTCCAGGTGGATTCCTCATTTTGTGAGTAAAGACACTGAAAGGCTATGCTGGTGGTTCTCAAACTTGGATTCACACCAGGAGCTTTAAAAACGAGGGCTTGTGGGTCCCCTCATCCTAGCCCCATCCCCTTACCACCATCTCCCTTGGTTCTTGTTTGACTCCCAAAGGAAAGTGAGTTCTTCCTAGGGAATCCTTCTGTCGTTTGTTCTGTGAATAATAAACTAATTCACATGAAAAAAAAAAAAAAAAAAAAAAAAAAAAAAAAAAAAACGAGGGCTACCTGGGTCCCACCCCCTGAGAGAGAGTGTGGTTTCACCAGTGGCCCGTGGTTTCACGGGACTGTGGCCCGAGCACGAGGTGGGAAGGTGGGTGCTGAAATCTTCCCAGCTGATTCTGTTGTGGAGCAAAGTTTGGGAATCGTTGGGCAGTGGAAAAGAGCAGAAAGGTACCATTCTCACTAATCCTTATTTTTGTTGATCGCTGTTTAATCCAACCTTGGTATTACAAAAACTATGGTTGAGGAGGATAGTTTTGTTTTCCTAAAGACTCGCGGTCTGAAGTCAGGCTTCTCTGGGACCTTGTCTGCGATCTTGGAACTTCAGGTCACCCCAGTGTCCAGTGCACCCCTGGGAGTTTACCCCGATTCCGCTCTGCTCTGATTTCCTCTGTCTGGTTCACCAGCCTGCTTGTTCCCAGACGCCGAATCCAGGCCGATTAAGCGGACACTCCCGATTGGGTCTTAAATGCATTTCTGGGCGGGAAGATTTGTCATGTCTTCTGGTCTGGGCGCATATCCTCTCCCGGTAATCCGCGAAGAAAAGCTTACAGTTCCGTGATTCACTTCTGTGCCCGTTCGGAGAAATCCCACCCTGTATTTCTCCACCGGAAACTCTTCCATCTGCCTTTCGAGACGGGCATGGTTTCCAGACAGCGCTCTCAGCAGCAGTGACAAATTTAAAAGCAATCTCATAACCTTCAAACATCTACAGGCTCTCATGGGCTCAGCGGCTTTTCCACGTTCCTGCTGATCTCCTTTGTCCCAAAATGTTGGAGTTGGGGCGGAAGTTTAAACAGAACTTTTCCTAAGTGTCCAAAGGGGAGATCAACTGTGATTTTTGTCACTGCTTGAGTCAGCAAGCCAGTGGTCAGAGGGGTGCAGTGGTAGAAATACTGGGAGGTGTCATGGTATGAGTCATTCTGTTACTCAAAGTGGGGTCCGTGGACCGTTTGCATCAGCATTCCTGGGGGGGTTCATGAGGGAGGCCGTGTCTCAGGCTCCAGCTCACCTGCTGAAGGAGAACCTGGCATTATTTAGAAAAAAGATTTTATGTATTTATTTGAGAGAGAGAGGGAGGGCACAGAGGGAGAGGGAGAAGGAGGCTCCTCACTGAGCAGGGATCCCGACGAGGGACTCGATCCCAGGACCCCAAGATCGTGACCAGAGCTAAAGGCAGATGCTTCACCGACCAAGCCACCCAGGTGCCCTGAGAGAATGCATTTTAGCGAAATCACTTAGCAGGGGAAGTTAGAGAAGCACTGGGAGCACATCCCCCTGTCTGTGTTCTGGCCCCAGGACCAACTCCGTATGTGACCTTGGCAGGCTGCTCAGTCTGTCCTTGTCTGCCCTTGAGGCCAGTAAGACCCTCTGCCACGAGTTGTTTTATGGATATAATGAGTTAAACCAACTAGAAGACTTAAAACCGTTTCTGACCTGGAACACACACTCCCTGTGAGCTGTGACTGGGCTGCAGAAATGTATCCACGGCTCGTGGCAAATTAGTAAAAAAGAAGAAGAAGAAAAAGAAGGGTGGGGGTTATGGAGAAGCAAAGGCATTGATATCCTTAGACCAGGCAGGGTCTGTGGAGGTGTGTGCCAGATGAAAGCCCCGGACCCAGACCTTCCTGTGCTTGGCCCCAGCCCACAGTGCATCTTCTGAGAATGAAAGTGGTTTGTCGGGCTTTGTAGCGCTCCATCTGGGTTTTGAGTGCCCAAAGCACATGGCTAGTTAGGTTTGGGAAATGACGTAAGTCCCGCCTTAATACGGTGAGAACATGAGTAGCAAAAGTGCCATTTACTGGGCATCTACTATACGCTGGGTCCTCTGTTAAACACTTTCTTTTTTATTTTGTTTCACTTATTTTAAATATTTCATTTTTAAGTAATCTCTACACCCAGCGTGGGGCTCGGACTTAGAACGCAGAGATCAAGACTTAAGTGCTCTACCGACTGAGCCGGCCGGGTGCCCCTAAAGGTTTTGTTTTAATTCCAGGAGACACTTTATACTAGAGGGTGGACTTCTGTAATTAGGAATGGGAGCTCCTATCCCCATGTTAGAAAATTCCTCATTCCTTCTGGAAGAGCCTTCTGGCTGACGCTTCCAGAAGTCCCTTCCCGAATTTAAAGGGAGATGCATAAAGGACAGTGTGGTCCGTGCACCAGCCGTGACTGCATCCCCACGGGAGCTGGTTAGCAGGGCAGGATCTTGGGCCCTTTCCCAGAAGTACTGAGTCAGAATCGGCTCTTTAACAAGATCTTCAGATGCTGCATAAGCGCATTCCGGTGGGAGAAGATCCCTTTCCCGTGGCGAGCCTCAGCCCTGGCCATGCAGGGGAGTCATGTACATAGTTCCGAAACTACTCGTGCCTGACCCCTCCAAGATTCTGCATTAATGGGTCAGGAGTGGAACCTGGACCCTGGTATTCTTCAAGAGCTTCCCACGTGGTTCTCCTGTCCAGCCAACTTCGAGAACCAGAGCGGAGAGGGAGACTGGCAAGTGAGGGAGGCATCTTGAAGGCTGTGGAGCATGGGCATACTTCACGACCCACCAGCTCGGTAGGCGGGGCAGAGGGAGGGGAGGACCCAGGTGCACTGAGGAGGAGGGGCCAATCTGCAGGGCTGTTTGGGACACTGACCAGAAGGGACTGGAGGGTTGGGTGGAGCCAGGAATTGGGAAATGCACCCAGCTCTGGAGCTCTAGGTCCCCAGAGGCTTGTGGGTGTGGGAGGGAAGGGGGACTTGCTTGGTCTTCATGGGTAGGGAGGAATGTGGACTTAGCATCTGCCTGGCCTGACTCAGCCCTAAGAGAGCCTAGCCGGGAGTTACTGGGGGCCAGCAGGGGTGAGGGGGAATGCTACCTGTTCCTTGTGGTAGCAGGTGACACCATGTGTTGTGCTTCCAAAGTTTTGATACCCAACGTCCCCCCTTCTCAAGAGTGGCCTCAGCTGGAGGAAATGAATATTAATGTCCCAGGCACACACCACTGTGAGTTGTATCAATGAGCAAATCAGTCATCCTGCCTCTTGTCAAAGCTGCATGCTGTAACGGCAGATGGAGGGAGCCAAGGGACGGGACTGTTTAAGCTCCGAGGAGACTGGGAGTGAAGCATGGGAGGCTGATGGGGGGACACTTGGTCACACCTCCACGTGGCTGGGGTGCTCGCTCCCGCCGCCTTCCTGGGCTCTTGCTGGAATCCAGACCCTGTCCCTCGTCATGTCCCATCCATGCCTGCCTTGGGGTCTTTCTCTCTTTTGATTTTTGTCCATAAACTTCCCATCAGCAGATCTCGGTGCTGTGAAATCCAGGTCTCATATGGCAGTACCTTGCCCAGCTCGTCATCTACTCCGGTCCCCTGCCTTACTTCCTTCCAAACGCGCGTGCCGTCTAACATTGGGTACCCGTTGGTTCCTTGGCTCGTTGTCTCTGCTGCTATCGGAACGTAAGCTCCACGAAGCAAGGGCTTGTTGTCTTTCTCTTGCCTGTAGCGTCTCTGGACCCGGAGCGTTGCCTGGAAGTTCACGGGTGCTCCGTGACTGTGCAGGGAGTGGATGAGTGAATGATGATCCCATCCCTTCCTAGGATGGGCGTAGGAGCAGGTGCTGGGGATGCAGGGGCCCCCGTCATTCTGCCCACGGTGCCAAGAAGGATTCCTTTGTAGACGTCTTAGGAGCTCAGGCAGCTCAGAGTTCTCGTTCCCGGTTTGGGGCTGCAGGACATACACCTCAACTGTGAGAAACTTCTGGTCAACCCCAGCGCCTCACGGGAAGTGGGATTCTTCTTTGTCACATCCCCAGGGAGACAGGATGGTCTTGTTCTAGAGGGGCTTGAGATGATGGCCACAGACGACATTGGAGCTCTCGGGGGATGGTGAGATCGGATGACCCACGGTGTAGGAGATGGAGCTGGGCAGACCTGGGCAGATCTTCCCCTGCTCACTCACAGGATTGAGGACCCCAGCTTCCATCCCTCATCTGTGACGTGGGGTGACAGGCACCCTCCTCACAGCAGAGGGCCGCTGATGCATTGAATGGAATAGTCTGTGTATTTCAAGGACACTGGCACCGCTCTGACCTTGTGGTCAGGGGCCACCTTCATTTTAATCATTGTCGTGACTGTCCTTGCTGTCACCAGCCACACCGTGTTCCTCTGCCTCTTCTTTTCTCCTTCTCCTTCTCCCCAGTCATTGCTAGGCCTCCCTCTGCCCCCACTCCTTTTCATGGTTCCCCTGATGGCATTGATCTATCTCCCACCTTGTGAGACCTCAGCAATGACCGTGTCTCAGCAGTTCTGTTAAAACAGGCACTAACTCAGCCCACTGTCGGCCTGCCTTTTCCTTCTGAGCACCTCCCTGGCCGTTCCCTGACACTTCTAAGTGTCCTCTTGGCCATCATTTCTTCCCAAATCTGCACCTGTGGTTCTGACAGGCTCCCAGGAGACGGGCACAGCATCTCCCTCCTGGAGACTCCCCACTCTTACCTGATGTTGGGTCACCTCCGCATTTTATAGGTGAGAACCCTGAGGACGGGGAGATTGGAGACCTTGTCTAAGGCCTCAGACATAGTCATGAATAGAGAGAGGGAGAGAGGATTCCCAGCCAGGCGGGCTCCAGCCATGGTGCTCTTATGCCTCTCTTCTGTTACTTTTAAATTTTTCTTCTATTTCCTTATGTTTCCCGTCACGTTGAACATAGATGGCAGGATGCCCTTCGTCTCCGCTTCAAAGGGGGTCTGCCGTCCCACCTGACCCGAGCTTTAGGCGTGGAAGCATTTGCGTCTTGAAGCATCTAACACTGGGTCTTGTCTCATCTTGTGTTGAGAGGGGTCTGAAAAGAGGTTCACCTGTTGTGAAAAGAGAGGGTAACCAGGCCAAAACACAGTGCATGGTGTCTCGTCTTCCCAAATAGTTTACCTGGAGCTTATCTCATCCCTGATCTTGTGCTAGGTCCTGGCCGGGGAGGGGGAGGGGGGGTCCTGGCCAGCGGGGGGAGGGGGGGGTCCACGAATGGAGCCCTGTTGGTCCCCACAGTTGACAAGCATGAAGACAAGTGTGGAGCCATCCTCACAAGGACATCAGCGTGTGGGTATAGAGAGGGGAGCAGGAAACCCAGGATCCCACAGAGGCTGGCATGCTTGAGTGGGTTTTGCAGGATGCCTAGGAATTCCACAGGCTGGAAAGGGCGAGCAGTGAGGTGTGCAAAACAGTGCAGGCTGTCTGCCAGAATCCTCAAGGGTGGAAAAGAAAATCTGCAAGGAACGTTCTGTGAGAAGGATGCTGTCTGGAGCTTGGCCCTGTGTGGGTGTGAGGTCCCTCCCCATCGCAAAGCTCCATGGGTTCTTAGGGTCAGCTTTTCGTGCCTTGCTGTTTGTTGCTTCCCTTGGGTCCGGACAGGCAGTGACACCCTGTGTTGACTTCAACTTGCCCACCCTACTTTCTTAGCCAAAGGCTTTCATCTGGACTCAGCACGCAGACACCCGAGTCTATAAGCTCGAGTGGCAAGGAAGAGTCACCTTGCTTACTGGGCGGGCCTGCGTCTTACCTAATCTTTTACACAGATTTTGTTGGTTCCGATATTTTCCTCTCTCGCTTTCCTCTGGTGTGTGGGGGACATCGCAACCAGACCTCTGCATCATCTATCTCTGAGCCGTTCCGCGTTCACGTTCTTGTTTTCACGCCATTTCCCAGGACGCCGGATCCTTTTTGTAAAATTCCACTGCTGAAGTCACCTGTGCCTTCTGCCAAGGATTAAAGGCAATCGGGGTGGTGATTAAAGGCATAGACTACGGAGCCAGACTGGGGTGAATCTAGACTGCCTCGGTTTCCCAATCGGTGAGACAGGGCTGGTAATAGCATCTCCTTCTTGGACGGCTGCGGGATTAAAGCAGTGTGAGTGGAGAGTGGTCAGAGCAGCATGTGATGTAGGGAAACACTGTTTGCAGTCTGCAGGGGCTCATGTGTTGTTCACTAGGCCACCTGGGACTGTTGAGTGCTTAGAATTGAAATTGAAATTGAAATACGCTTCAGAGCCTCACAAATTTCAAATTTTGTTTCTGTTTTTGTTTTTGTTTTGCAAAGAGCATGTAGGCTATCTCCATAAATTTTTATGTTGATTTGGCAGTGTTTTGCATCTTTTGGATTAAGTAGGCTCTATTATACAATTAATTCCACTTGTTTCTTTTCATTTATTCATTTTTTTTTTAACGTGCCTACCAGAAAATGGAAAATCACACTGATCCAAACGTCAGCGGCATGGAGTGTCTACTTGAGTTCAAGTTCCATGCACGAAGCAAACAAACCCTTTATGAAGCTTACACTGTGTTGATGGAGGTAGGATGTATGTTCCGTAAATAACCTCAGGGCGTGATGCTCAGACTTGATCAGACAGGTGATGTGTTCGAGGAATGCTGAGGAGAGGGAATCACTCTTTTAAAAAAGATTTTATTTATTTGTTTGTTTATTTAGAGAGCACACGAGTAGGAGCAAGGGCAGAGGGAGAGAGAGAATCCCTCCAAGATTCCCCACTGAGTACAAAGCCCGACATGGGACGTGATTTCATGACCCTGAGATCATGACCTGAACTGAAACCCAAGTGTCAGGTGCTCAAACAGCTGGACCACCCAGGTGACCCGGAGGGTATCACGTTTGATAGTGTGGTCCTAAGAGGTGGCATTTCAGCTGGTAGCTGACTGGTGAGCAGGAGCCAGCCATGGAGAGATCTGGAGAAAGAACGTCCTAGGCAGAGGGCAAAGCATGTGCAAAGGCCCTGAGGCAGAGCCTGGTGTTTTCAAGGCATAGAAATCAGACACGGGTGTCGAATGTGGCAGGGGTAGGCACAGGCCAGCTGCGCAGGGTGTTGGAGGCCATGTGAGGAGTATGGATTTTGTGCAGGTGTGCTCTGATTTCTGTTTTAGTATGATGAATATGATGACTCTGGTTGCCTCGTTGTGGGGATGGGCTCTGCTGAGAAGCAGGAAAACAACGAGCATTTCTAACAGTAAGATGAGTTGCTAGAACTTTCTCTGACTTCCTCCTCCATGAGAAGAGGTATAAAGGAGCAGAGTGATACAAGATGTGATGGCCTGTGGGTTTCCAAATCAGACATACGAGGCTCCAGATCTCACCCCAGCTTGGATGAGCCCATAGACCTTGGTCCAGGGCTCTCCAAGAGGGGTTGGCCAACTTTTTCCACAAAGGGCCAGACCGTAAACGTTTCAGGCTCTGCAGCCGGCAAGCGTCTGTGGGCATCTGTTCATGTCCACCAATGTGTCGTGGAAGTAGCCATAGTAATATGGAAATGAGGGGCTCGGCCGCGTGCCCATAAACCAGTATTTACGGTAACAGGCAGTGGGCAGGATTTGGCCTGGGGGCTGTCGTTTGTCAAAGCTCGCTCTCAACCTTGCTCTGGAAGCCATGCCCACCTTCCATGTGGCATGTGAGCGGGGTCACATCCCGCACTGGGACGCCGTGGGCGAGCCGGGGGCCAGCCAGGGCCCTGAGCCCTGAGCCCTGAGCCCTGGAGGTGCTCTGCAGGTGTCAGGCCTCCCTCCCTTTCCTGCAGCTCGGGCCAGGATGCTGATTTTACAGTCGGTGGAATGGACCCTAATGAGCGTTGATGAATTAGCCACATCGTAGCAAGACCAGGGTCTTCTGTGTACCCCAGGTTCTTGGGAGGGCAATAGGTTTATCCATCACCTGGGTGATGATGTACTAATGTGCTTACTAAATTTACGAGTGACACATCAGTTGGAGGGATGGAGAGCAAACCCCCCCCAACTGATGATGGCAGACTTGGGGTTCAGAATGTCTCCGTGGGTGTAGACACCCCAAGGTAACGTCGAACAAGCCCATTCTGCTGTTTGAAGTTCATCCTTCCACTTGTATCACAGATCCTTGTTTATCTCCAGTCCTCAGACACGTGGTCCTCTTGGTCTACACCCCCACCACCCCGCTCCATATGAGCTGTCCCTTAGGCATGTACACGTGCTCTGCTCCCCACCTTAACACATAAGGACACCCCTCCCTCCACTTGGCATCTCTCCGCCTCTTCTCTCCCTGATGGTTGAACTTTGCAAAACAGTTGTCTACACCTGTTGCCTCTACTTCTCTCCTCCCACTCCCTTCTTGGCTGGCACACGGACTTCTGTCCCCTCCACTCCGTGGCTCTGGGGGTTCATGGCCCTCCCTCCACTGAAGCCAAAGCTCTGGTCACAGGTGCCCATTCAGTCTCCTCGTGCATGCTCCAGTCTATCTGGAATATTCCATCTTCGCCTTCTCTCCCCAAGCCTGGCCTGCCCCCCCTTCCTTCCCGGGTGTCAGCTGACCTCCCACCAACACAGGGATCCGGGGTTCCCTGTCATTGCTAAGCATCGGGACTGGGCGGACTGTTGGTCCCAGCTCAGAGCCCAGCTCCACCCCCTCCTGGCTGTAGGGCCTTGGGTGATTTACTTAACCTCTGCAGGCCTCAGTTTGCTGGTCTGTAAGCTGGGACAACGATCTCTCCCTGCGTGTTGTAGTGAGTGTTCAATGCGTTGATGACCTGCGTGCTGTGTGGTCTTTCTCAAGCCCACTGGGCCCTGGCACAGCTCACCCTGCAGGTCCCCAGGGCCTGGCCTTGGGCGCATCCCTTCGGTCCTGGTAGGGGATGACAGGTCCCACGACAGACTTTCGGGGTCGTGGTGGACACTGTTTGGGGGTCAGTGACTGGAACAAATTGCTGGTCGCACTGGATACAGCTGTTTTTAGACAACATTGAAAGAACCTCAGATCGGGATCCAGAGACATGCCCGTGGCTCGTGTGGCGACACCTGCACTCCTGGGTCCTGTCTGAGACACCGGTGCCATGTGTGTGCCCAGAGAATGACGCGGAGTTTTGTCAAATGCTCTCTAGACACTGACTTATGTAAATCCCATAGCATCCCGATAAAGCCGTCCCGGCGATCACGGCCACCTTGTGGATGAAAACTCAGGGGCTCTGGAATCCTGCTCCAGTTCACACAGCCAGGAGGGGGCTGGTCTGGGCTCTGAGTGCAGGCAGTCGGACCCCGGAGCCCAGGCCCTGACATCACACTGGCCAGAGTTACAGACGGAAGACACAAACGGACAAGGGGACATGGGGGGCCCCTTGCAACTCCCCGAAACCTGTCCTGTCACCAGGGGGTGGTCAATGCTGGCTCCTCCTTTCCACCATACCCGGACTTGGGGTTTGTGGAAGATGCTAGAAGAGGCCGCTGGTTGTTCAGCCTCCGGGCACCTGTTTCCATGGTGTGAGCCCCTCAGCTCCAAGACAAAGGCCACCAGGCCAGCACTGAGCCACTCATTCTCGGATACATTTGAGTAGGGCTGGGGGAGCCTCTGGGCATTTTTACCTCACCCAGCAACTTGTAAGGCTCTTCCTCTCTGAGAATACACTAGGAGCGGTTGCCAGCCTATGTGGAGGACTGACTGGGCTCAGAGCCTCCTCTCGTGGGTCGTGTCCCCTCACCCCTGCTGGGGGCCGTGGGGGCAGGGTGTGGATCCAGTTCACTCTGCACCCCCTGGAGCTCACACAGCAGCTATAATGCTCTGCCTTTCTTTCTTTCTTTCTTTCTTTCTTTCAAGATTTTATTTATTTGATAGACAGACATGAAGAGAGAGCATGAGAGAGGAGAAGGTCAGAGGGAGAAGCAGACTCCCTGTGGAGCTGGGAGCCTGATGTGGGACTTGATCCTGGTCCTCCAGGATCATGACCTGAACCGAAGCTCTACCTTTCTCTTGGGATTCTGTGCCCCCTGGGGTCAGAGCTCAGGAGAGCCCAGTGACGGAATCACTGTCCCATACATTCTCCAAGCCAGCTTTGTCCCAGAGAGGGAATTCATTCCCACTGCAGGGTTTAATGCCATTCAGAAAGTGAGTCCCAAGCCCCTGGATTCTGATCCTGGGGGTAGAGGAAGATGGTGGGGAATGGCTCTTCCCAGCCCAGGACTGCCTTAAGAAGGGGTGTGCCCAGGAGCAGAGTCTTCCAGAAGCCAGAGGAAGGGCTGTGCCCTAGGTGCCCTGCCCACTCCGAAGGCCCCATCCTGCGTAGGAACCGCAAGGGGCTTGGCCAGCTTGGCCAGAATGGACACCCCTGCTCCCCCGCCCACACCCTTGCTGCCAGGGAAGCAGCCAGAGTAGGGGGGCGGACGGAGCCTGCTCTCACCATATGGTTGGGGGCGAAAGGAGAGTCACTGAGCTGGTCTACTAATTACCTACCGCGCCCAGGAAGCAGAAGGATTTAGAATGTGTGCTGCCTGTTACCAAAATGAGGTGCAGGGGAGAGGGAGGGAGAGCCAAGGCACTGTGGACAGGGCAAGAATTCACAATTACCTGGGTGAGTTGGCAAAACGGAGGGACCAGCAGAACACGCATGGTTCAGCGAGGACAAGAACAAGAGGGCGCTGGACTGGGAGACGAATTGCCGCAGGCCCCAGGGGAGGGTGGCCGCACGTCCTCGGCCTCAAGTTGGGAAAGATGACGGCTCCCAGGGTGAGGGGAGCCAGCCTCTGCCCAAGTGGGTGGTAGGGGTCTTCTTCCATTGGGGGCTCCACGACTGTCACCTACTGAGTACAGGATAGCGGGAGACCGAAGATGGAGGAGGGGACATCGAGCCGTCTGCCTCCAGCTGTTAGACACCCACTGGGCATCGAGCACTCCGTTAGGTCCCATGGAAGCAAGATGAGGAATAAGACAGAGTCCTCCAGGAATTAAAGCCAGGAGCATAAAGACGGGACCGTACAGTAGAAAGATGGTCCCCTATACAGGTGCCCCATGTGGCCTACAAGCCACATGCTCAGAAGGTTCAGAGAGACGATGCTTTGGTCAGGGAGAGTGTCCCCTAGGGCCTTGAGGGGTGGGTGGATTAATGAGCGGGGAGGGAGGAGGGGGAGTTTTGGCTGGTCACCTCGGGCCAGAGCCTACCGGGCAGGGATGCTGAAGGGACCAGGGGTTTGCAAAGGCGAGCAGCGACCCATTCCTTTGGAAAGGTTCATCGCGGCTTTTCTGGAAACAGAGAATCATGATGAAAGAGGCAGGGAAAAGGCCAGAAGGAACTGGAACTCTGTGTCCTGTTGGAGAAGGCTGCTCTGAGCCGGGGACATTACTTTTTCCTTCTTTAAACATACAGGCTGTGTCACCGAGGGGCAGGAGCTATGTGGGTGGGAGTGGGGTGCTTAATGTGGAGGTGCCATATGGCCTCTCCATTTGTTGGGCTAAGGATGGGGTATTCGGTTGGGGCAAGGCTGGACCCTGCAAGGGGGCTTAGAGAGGAGGCTTTGAGCTGTAAGCTGACAGGCGCCCAGAGGAGGAGGTGTGAGGACCCCAGGCCATGAGCAGCACCTTAAGAAAAAGGGGAAGGGGAGGTCAGAGTGGGACTCAGGAGACTCTGATCCCTTTGTTCACGTAAAAATGATCTGGATCCTTTACTGGGGACCAGGCCCTGAGGCTATGCAAGTGAACCAAAGAAAGCGCCTAGTCTTAGGGTCCTTACGTTGGCTTATAGGAGGCAGGAACTAAACCCAGAATCATACAGTGTAAAATCGGGTCATGATAAGTGCTTCAAAGGGAAATAGAGCAGGGAAGTAGGAAATGGTGGGAGGTGAGTAGGAAAAAGCTAGATTTGAAGAAGGGCCCTAAATGGTCACTTTACCGAAGCAGAGACCTGGATGGCTAAGAGAATGAGCCACATGTGACTGTGTGCAGAGGGGAGATTGTGCCGGGGGTCCTGGGGAACAAGGAGAGCAGAGTGGCTAGTGTGGAGAGAGCCAGGGTAGAGACACGGTAATGGGTGAAGTCGAAGAAATGGGGCCTTGTGGGCCACGGTGGGGTCTTGGGTTTCATTCTGGGTGTGATGGGAGCCATTGTGGGGGATGCAGCAGAGGAGTGCTAAGATCTGCCTGTGTATGACATAATCCCTCTGGCCACTGTGTTAAGAGCAGACTCTGGAAGGGCAGGCATGGAGGAAAGGAGATGTGGGAGGAGTTGGAAGATACCACACCTTCCCAGGGAGGAGACAGAGGCTTCCACTAAGGTGGTGGTGATGGAGGATGTGAGAAAGGTTCACCCTCAGTGTTTCTTTATTCTTAACTTCTTGTTTTGAAGAGTTTTAAACCAATGGAAACTTTTGAAATGATTAAATGACACAGTGAGTACCTGTATGTCCTTCATCAGTAATTAACATTTGCTTCCCTTCTCTTTCTCTTCTCCTCCTCCTCTTCCTTTTATCACTATCACCGGCATCACCATCATCATCACCACTGTCACCATTCTCATTACCATCACCATCATCTTCATCACCACCATTATCATCATTACCATCATTATCATCATCATCATTACTGTCATCATTACCATCATTGTCATCATCACCATCATCGCCACCATCACTATCATCATCATCATCATCATGACCATTGTCACCATCATCATCACTACCATCACCACCATCACCATCATCACTATTATCACCATCATCACCACCAACATCACCATCATCATCACTACCATCACCACCATCATCATCCCCACCACTATCACTATCAACATTATCATTACTTTTGCTATCATTGTCATCATCATCATTACTGTTACCACCACCATCATCACTGTCATCACCATCACCATCATTATTACTGTTGCCGTCATCATCATCATCACTATCACTACCATCACCACCATCATCAACACTATCACCATATCACCATCATCACCGTCATCACCACTATCATAATTATCATTATCACCATCATCACCATCACCATGACCATCAGCAGCATCACTATCATCATCACCAGAAGTGAACCATGTGAGAGTAAGCTGCAGAAATCATGACACCATGATGCTTCACTCCTAACTATTCCATCATGTATCTTCTAAATTCAAGAATGTTTTCTTACATAACCATGAAACAATCATGTGATGTCGGGAATTCGTCTTTGTTACAATACTGATACCTAGTAGAGAGTGCAGGATTTACTTGAAGTAGAAATGACAACATTTGCTGTTGGATTATACGGTGGGCATGAAGGGAAGGTAGCAGTCAGTGATGACTTCAAGATTTTGGACAGAGAAGATGGTTACTGATGATGGCCAGGGCAGTGGAAAGACCTGGAATGAATTGCTGAGAGCTCTTACCCAAAAGACGACTAGGAGGAGTTCGAGTGTTGGCAGAGGAGTTGAGCTGGGTGGTCCAGTTCTCCCATGGATGTTGCCACAGCACTTCTAAGGGAACTCAAAGAATCTGGGCTCTCTCCTCTTTCACCATCTCTCTGCCTCTCTCTCTTTCTCTCTCTGTCTTCATCTCTATCCACCCCCCTCTTTCACACACACACACTCTACATGTACATATACCTACATGTACAGACTTCCTTCTCACAGTGATTTGGACCTGAATTTGGCCATAGTTCTATCTCACCATAACTAAGAAGAACCAGTAATGACCCATTAGACTGTAAGTGTCTTGAGGACAGGGACATGTCTGCTTTACTTACTGTATTCATAGTGTGCATCTTTTGACACTTAGTAGGTATTCAAAAACTATTTCTTGAATAAATGAATGACAGAGTGAATGTTCTTATTTAACATGAGATAGGGTGCAGTGATCATGAATATATGTGCTTACAAGTGGCAGAATACCTAAAATAACAGTTGTTGACACAAAAGAGAAGTTTCTCTCGCTCTCTCTCTCTTTCCCCTATGAAAGAATTTAGTCCATGGATTGTATGGTTCTACAGTGTAAGGGAACTCCTTTAATCTATTTGCTTTGGTTTCTAAACGTGTGTCTTCCATGTCATGGCCCGAGGTAGCTGCCCAAGCACGTGCCATTACATCTGCATTGCAGGAGGAAGAAAGGATCAAGATCGTATTGCATTTCTTTAAGGACACTTGCTTGAAGTTGTCATACCACTCCTGCTTTCATCACGTTAGTCAGGGTAGTGACCATGTGACCAGTTAAGATACGGGAGTTCTTTTACTAGTGAAAAATGCTCATGGGGGACATTTAGTGTCATAGCGTGGCCTGGCAGGGGACTGGGGCTGTGTGGCACTTTCTAGTATGAACCATCAGTATGGAAAGCCAGCAGGTCTGGTGAATCACTGTGCTCACCATCTGTACTTCCTGCTGTAAGGAAAATTAGTTATGTCCTTAAGGGGACTGTGCCCAGAAGGGTCAGACCCCTGGGACAGCTCTGAAGGAGTCTCAGAGACAGAGACCACAGAACACTACCCCCATGGTGAAGCCAACACATTTGGGAAGCCTCTGGAGAGGTTGATGTGATCCCAACTCTGTCCCCAGCTGTGAGGTCCCCGGAGTCCGAGGCTGTGTCCTTTTCATCTTTGGGTCCTCGTGCTGCCACCGCTGGGATCTCAGGGCCTCCCCTGTACCCTTGCCCCAGGCCATCCCTGCTGAACGAAGAGAAGGCCATGGACTGAGATTAGTCAGGAGTTTCACGAGATGCAGCAAGGCCAGTTTTTCCGAAATAGAATGTTTGCGGAGACTTTGCCAGAACTATCTAGAAAGTCTGTCAATGTGGACTTTGCCTGAGCCCAGCCACCCACCCCTGCCGAGAGGCAGGAACAGTCCCTTCTGGATGAAGACCCTCGGGTGGGTGGGGGAGACAGCCAGCAGCTGCGGAAGCCCACACCTGCCCCTCCCTGCTCCTTGATTCTGATCGGTATTCAAGCTTTATACTTCCCTTTGTGTGTGTTTAGCTTGGGGATTTATCACTGCGGCTTAAATCTGTGACGGAGTAGATAAGCCTACACTTTAATAAATGTGGCATTTCTCCACACCCCCCCACCCCCCCGCAAGAATGAGATGAAAGGAAATGGGGCCTCAGAGGAGGCCGGCCAGGGCAGGCAGGTGGGGCTGGGGTACCAAGAAGACAGAGCCAAACAAAAGGCTTTGGGACGGGAACACAGGAATGCAGTTTGGGGTCCTTTTAGAGGGAGGCTGTCGGCATCGCTGCTCCAGAGGGACAGCCCTGTGCTTCCCACGGAAAGGAGCTAAAGTGCTGACGTTTCAGGCTTGCTGTTGAATCCTCCCTCCGGTGAGCAGTTTGGGTCCCCGACTCAACTCCTCCTCCTGGAGCAGGTGGGAAGGCCCTTCCCACAGTCCTTTGGAAGCGACGTGGCGTGAGCTCAGAGGCTGCAGGGACTCTATGAGGCCACAGTGTCTTCTCCACGGCAAACAGAGAGGCCCTGTCTTGGCGGGAAGGGTGGCTCAGCAGAGATGTTGCTTCTCCTGTCTGGACCTCTGTTTGCTCTTTCCTCCCTGAGAATACTGATACCTACTTGTACAGTCCTTGTGGGGATAAGAGAAAAGAAGTATAAAGGGGCCGGCAGAGTGCCTGCACATGGTTGATGAGTAAAAAACAATGACATCGGTATTGTCAGCGTGGAGTTTGGATCACTGTTGTGTAAAAAACAGACTTTTCCCTCCATGTCTTTAGAATGGGGAGCTCTGCCGTTTCCTTTGGTCCATATGAGCCCACTTTCTTCTATGGACCAGATCATATGATGAGCCTTACTGTCCCCTGCAGATGACAGGTGTGAATCGCAGAAAGGCTGGCTGACTTGCTCAAGGTCACACTCGTGTGACCTTGTGTGTGGCGGTGCCAGGAGTGGTTACACGAGCTTGTGAAGACACAGGCTCCCTTAGCCGTCCTGGTCGAGCAGTGTTTGCAGTCTCCTTACGATTTTTCATTCACAGCCGTAATGTCACAGAGACTGAGAACAGAGAGAGAGAGAGAGAGAGAGAGAAGACCAGGGCAATGACCTGCATTTTCAGTTTTCATGAGCAAGCTCACATTTTCAGGGCTGCTCTGGGCAGACACCTGGGTTCTTAGATTTTCCTATAGGAAAAGCTCCCTGTGATTTTCAGAGCCATCAAGGTTTAGCTGAGGTCAACCAGCAACCTCCAGCCAGTGGACCCATATGAGTCAGAAGGACCATGTGGGCGTTCTGATCCTCGTTGTTCTCTGAGGAAGAGTGAGATGTTTTCCTGTATAAACCATCTTCAGTAGGAACCACCCAAGAAAAAAGCCTCGAGAGCATTTCTGTTTATGTTCTTGCCACATGAAGGTTCACTTAATAAGCGCCTTGCAGGTCTTTTCTGGAAATTTCTGCTGGGATGTGTGATTGCTGTGATTGGAATTGACTGCAAGTAGATTGAGATCCGTGAATCTGCTTATTCATCCATTACTGATTGAGTACTGATCCTGCTCTGGGACGGGATACTGTGCCCATGGAGGGCTTACAGTCTGAGTAAAGAAGATGTGTGCCCCAGAAGACTTACATATCAGCACAGGAGTTACAAATCTGCACAGAATTATGATTTGAGAAATGCTCATGGGAATAAGGCTCGTGCAGAGAGAGGTTGAAGTACAACATCTCAGCCAGCATGAATTGAGAGGTGGGCATGTTGTGTAGGGGCATTCCTGTAAGTAGGAGCATGCTTGCAAGTTTATTGGTTCTCTAAGGGTTTGCTGAGTGCCTGCTGCATACCAGGCACTGAGCCAAAGACTAAAATGATCTAATTATGGCAGGTGGTAGATACAAAATTTGACATAGAATGCTAGATAAGACTTGGATGGTCAGGAAGCTGTGGAGGGACTGGCTAAGGTAGGAATGAGGTGAATTGAAGAACACCATCAGGTTGAAAAGAGTGCTTTTCATAGGACAGAGAATAGACCTTTTTTGAAATAGCATGCTAATGGTGGGATGGGGGCAAACAGTAGAACAGTTTAGGGGAGGGGGTTGGAATGTGCGGGTCTTGAATGCTAGGATTTGCTCGAGGGGAATGCCTGAAGGGAACTCTGTAAAGATAGTGATGTTTCCATTCACAGTTATACTCTTATGCTAAAAAAAAAGCTGACTGTTGACATTTTTGAGTGCTTGTGGCTAGAATGTAAAACTATGATTAATTTTGCATAATGACCTTGTATCCTGCAAACTTGCAAATTCCCCTTTTAGTTTTGGAAGCTTTTTCATTGACTCTTCAGGATTTTCTACATAAACATTAATGCCAGTTATAACATAGTTTTACTTCTTTTCTCATTGTCTGCATTTCATTTCTTTTTCTTGCCTTATTGCACTGGCTAGGATCTCCCGTATAATACTGAGCGAAAGTAGGGAAATATTGTTCCTGATCTTAAGGAGAAAGCATTCAGTCTTTTACATTGTAACCATGCTATATTTTTTGGAGATGCCCTTTATCAAGTTGACAAAGTTTCCATTTATTACTAATTCATGGAGAGTTTTGTTGTTGTTGTTGTTAAGATTTAATTAATTTATTTGACAGAGAGAGAGAAGAAGCAAGCCCAAGCAGGGGGAGTAGTAGGCAGAAAGAGGAAAAATGGGAGAAGCAGACTCCCTGCTGAACAGGGAGCCTGTTGCTGGGCTTGATCCCAGGGTCCTGGGATCATGAACCTGAGCCAAAGGCAGATGCTTAACTGATTGAGCCACCCAGGCATCCCATTGTGGAGAGTTTGTATCGGGGATGGATCTTGGATCGGGTCTGTTTTCCTGTATCTATTGAGATAATCATATGGCTTTCCTTTTTAGTCTGTTAATATGGTAAATTACATTGATTGGTTTTCAAACATTACATTAACCTTCCGTTCCTCGAATAAACCTTTCTTGGTCATGCTTTCTTAATCATTTTATAGATTATTGGATTTGATTTGCTAAAGTTTTGTAAAGAAATCTTAGCATCTGTGTTCGTGAAGGATATTAATCTGTATTTCTGGTTTTTTACGATTTGGGTTTCACTCTTATCAGTGCAGTTAGGACCTCATAGAATGTATTGGGAAGTTTTCCCTTCACTGCAGGTTTGTGGAAGAATTTTTGTAGGATTCACTGGTGAGGCCATCTGAGCCTGGAGTTTTGTTTATTTTTATAGGAAGATTTTTAAACCATGCTCAATTCCTTTAATGGATGGAGAACTACTCAGATTATTTCTATTTTGAAACAGCCAAGTGTCTTAAAACTTGGCTAAAATTTTGGGTTCTGGGACAGCTAGCTGTCTTGACATGATGTTACATGTGAAGAAGCAACAAATACTCAAATATAATTTAAAAAACAATACAAATCTTTACTTGGTCTTTTGGAAGAAAAAAAAAACAACGGGATCTATGAAACATTTGTGGTATGTAACAAATTTTTAAATTAGAAAAATTAGAAGAAATTTAAAAGTTATTGTTAGAGCAATTAAAAAGTTTTTTTTAAAAAACCTTTCCCTCATCTTCCTTCCTCTCAATGCCTTACCTGTCCACAGACACTCCTTCTTCAAGCACTTTCTTTTCTCACAAAACTCACCAAACTCAGCCCACTGGCCTCTGCAGGTCTCCCCACTCTTATTATGTAAACCAGCTTCCCCTTCTCACCCTTTACAATTCTATTGTTCACCTGTTACCCAGATTTCAAACATCCCTGGAGGTTCTAGAGGAGAGAACCTGGGAGGTGGGGAAGGCAAATCAAGAGGACAAATTATTGGGGCACCTGAGTGGCTCAGTGTGTTAAGCCTCTGCCCCTGGCTCAGGTCATGATCTCAGGGGTCCTGAGATTGAGCCCCACATCGAGCTCTCTGCTCAGCAGGGAGTCTGCTTCCCCCTTTCTCTCTGCCTGCCACTCTGCCTACTTGTGACCTTCTTTGTTTCAAATAAATAAATAAAATCTTAGAAAAAGAGGGCAAATTATTTGGAGTAAACATGTTTCCCTTTATTTGCTCTTACACTGTGTATCCACCGTGGCCATCTAGAGACGTAGATGGCTCAGCATCTCCCCACCAACCCAACCCAAGGGGCACCCATGAAGCCCCAGGGGCGAAATGATACCTCCTCACTCACACCCTGAGTTTGAAAACTGGAATTTAGATGGACGCACTTACTCTAATTTCCCCCACAAACCACATTCCACATTCTAGTTTACAGAGTGCAGAGTTGAACAGAGGTTTGCATTAAGAAACAATCCTATTTGTAAATGATTGGCTCCAGGACTGACCTAACAGAGTGGCCAAATCATCAAACTTGGAGCAGAACATCTGGGTTGTTCCCCCCACCCCCACCAAACTTCAGGGTTACTGAATGCTGTAGAGTATCCCCACAAAAATATTAACTGTTATGGTCCTTTTAGACAATATATGTAATAAAACTAATTGCATATATACATATATAATATTAATATATTTTATTTAATTTAATAATTTAATTTATTTAATAATAAACATTATTTAATATATTATATATATATAATAATATATATATTACACTCTACAAAAGCAAATATATCTGAATGTCAGTCAGTTAATCATGACATCGGTCTACTGAGGGAGAGCAGTTCTTTTCATTTCCTAGGCGATTCTCCATAGAGAAGGTTTAATTAATGTGTCCGTCATTAAACTCAGAAGGTTTAATTAATGTGTCCGTCATCACACAGCCTATAGGTATTGAAATCAAACTTGAACTCAAGTCTTCTGATTGCACTTCTCCAACCTCTTCCTGTTTACAGCTCAGCCACTCGTTTGCTACCAAATTGAAATCAGGTAGATCAGAAGCCACATGTTGAATAGACCCACGCACATGCTTATTGTTCTGTTCTTTGGAAGAAAGAGTTAAGGAAAGTAAGCCAGTTACATTAAAATGGCATCAGCAGATCTGGTACAATGCATAGAACCCCAGTGCCCTGCTCCGGGAACTTGGGAAATGTTTGGTGGGATGTAGAGATGCTGTATGATGCTGTAGGTGCTAAACACCCAAGTTCTGATGGAACACGGAAGGAGCATTTAATGCAAATAAGTTGCAGTTTTGAATTTCAAGAACATGAAACTTTAGTGGCCAATAAGGAAATTTCAGTTTTGTCCTGTGTTATGGGGGAGCTTGTCTCCCATTTCTGCTGGTGTTGGAGAGGCATGGTGGAAAGTGATCTGTATAATTCTGTAGCTTGGATTTTATGGGTGTTGGCACTCCTGGAGTGATTGTTTGTGTGTGTATTATTGTCCTCCAGTGCCTTTCTAGCTGTCCCAAGCTTTCCTCACTCAGAAATTCTACTTCGGCACAGAAACACCTTCATTAGAAAGCTTGGACTCCCATATCACCACCTCAAAACAGTCCCCTACCTAGCAGAGAGTGGGAAAAGTCATTTATGTCATTTTGGATTGTACTCCACTTCAAGTAACAGAAAATTGACCAACTGCGGCTGAAACAAATACAGGCTGATTTTTCTACCTAGCCAGGGGTCCAAAGGGAGGTCATTCCTAGAGTTGGTTCAGCTGCCCAGCACTGCCTTCAGAGAACCAGACTCTTCCCATCTTGTCTTCACCTTTCTTACTGCCTCATGTTTGCAGTATGGCTGCCTCAGCTCCAGGCTTTGTATCACCATTCTGGGCACCAGGGATGGGAAAAGGCAGAGCCTGCGACCTTTATTTAGCTGGACATATTGCTGCCCTAAAGAATGTGTATTTTGTTAGCAAGAAGGAGAGTGACTGGATGACTATTGGGTGGGTAGCTCATCATGTCTGTTCTATCTTTTGCGTATACTTTCTTCCATCTTCTTATGGGCTCGTTAGAGACTTCCTCATTGAGGAGAGACTTCTCGTTCTGTGCTCACTTTAACAAATCTATCATAAAGTTATTTGGATACCCCTTGGACTCCATTCTATTTTTTATGACTCCGTCCATGTAATACAGAAATACAGAATACAGAAAGCTGTATTCTGCTTTCTCAACCCATGACACTTTCACTGGCATGGTCCCATATAAACTCAACCATAGCCCAGAGATACAAATATTATTGTCTCCGTCATTCGAGGGAAGAAACTGAGAGCAAAGAAGGTTAGAGATGTATTCAGCCCAGGCCCTCCTCGTCCAGGATTCCACGCTGCTCTGCCTCTATTTCTAACCAGAAATTCCACCGCTCTTCTGTGCCCTGAGAGGGACCCATTTTCCCCTGCAGTTGGGAAAGCGTGTGTCTGGGAAGGGAGAAAGGGTTGGGGATTGTTTCTTTGTGAGAAATAATAATGTTGACCCCTTTTCAAATAAAAGACTCTGACTGGCAGCTCTGGGGACCTTTCGCCAGGGAAATGCATTCAGTTTGTACAATTCGCATTTAATGAGAGCCCGATTTGAGTGAGGTACCGATGGGATGGGAACCCTGCTTCCTTTCACCCAGCGCGTGCAGCCCACGTGCCAGCCCGGATTGCACGGGGTCTGTGCTTACTCTGAGAAACAGCTGTGGCCAGCATGAGCATTAGGGTGGCTGGGAAGTGGTTCTTTGGCACTCTGTAGAGGCTGGCGGCTGCAGTGACAAAAGTTGGAATGAGAGGGAGGGTGGTACATATCGGCGAGGCTATATGGAGGAATGTAGCCTCAAGCTGTACCCCTCACCACCTCTGCAGGAACAAGCATGTCTCAAGCAGAGGAGGCCCGGTTCTCTGGTGGTCAGCTCCCACCGTACCCCACCCTCCCCACCTGCCTGCCCCACACCCCACCAGACCAGGCCTTGCTGCCGACCAGGGGACAAGGGTGCCCGTGTGCATCCCTCCTTACTGAAATTCAGTAACAGGTGGAAACGGCACATGTCCCTGCATCCCAAGCCTCCTCAATTCTGGGCCCTTGGTGTTGCTCTTCTCTGTGCTAGGAATTCCTTTCTGGCCCTCCCCACCACCTGTCGAATACTTGTCATCTCCTACAATTTACAGGAAATGCCACTTCCTCCAGGAAGCCCTCTAGGATACATATTAGAATTATGCCCTCCTTCTCCTGTGTAGCTTGTACCTTTAGTTGGCATTCCCAACCTCCTGCCCTTTGTCACTGGGTGTCACTGGAACATATCCAAGGAAAAGCATGGCTGTCACTGGGAAAGAAACATCCCATGGAAATTGGGGGTAACATCTTTTTCCTTGCAAACCAGAACCAGAACCCAATCCAGGGACAGGCTCTTTCATTAGGTGAAATGTCTATTCCAACCCCATAGGACCCTAGGACATTTTGTCCAGAATATCGTAATTCGTTTACTTATTTAAATGGCAAGAATTGGGAATCCTATAGATGCAGAATGCCACAACACGAGCCTTGGAAACAGGGTTCAGGAGAAAGAAATCCCTAGTGTTTATTAAAATGATGGGGGAAAAAAAGAGGTGCTTGGCTGAATGCCCAATAAAGGTATTTTGGCATGAGTTTACTGAAGAGAGGAAGGAAGCATGTCACCCAGCAGGCATAACTATTCAGTGCTATCGATGGATACGGCATCCACTGAAAGTTCCCTCCTCTGAAATTTCAGTAATTTTTATCACTCAAATATAATGTTTTTTTTTTCATTTATAGAGAAATGTAAAAGTTCCGCAAAAAAACGAGAAAATAAATGACTCATAATTGGTCTCTAACTGCATATGTACCTGAATTTTTAGGAGTTTCTACTTGACACAATGTTTCAAAATCTTTTCACTTACCTGTATGTCATACGTAACTGTACGTAATACTAAGTACACATGTTCAGTGTCATTTTTTAACAGCCCCCTTATTTTAATCTGGAAAATCTGAAACATATGTAAAAGTCGAAGAATTGTGTATATAATGAACCCACATGTAGCATCACCGAGCTCCAGAAACCATCAGCTCCTCACAGCTTATCCTTTTCATCTATAGCCTCCACTGCAAAACACACACACACACACAGACATACACACACAGATACACACACACACACACACACACACACCAGTGTTCTCCAGGTTATTATGAAACAAACTCATGTATGACATCATTTTATCTGTGACTATTTAAGGCTGAGTCTCTAAAAGAAAAATGCTCTTAGGGGCACCTGGGTGGCTCAGTCATTAAACATCTGTCTTTGGCTCGGGTCATGATGCCAGGGTCCTGGGATCGAGTCCTGCATTGGGCTCCCTGCTTGGCGGGAAGCCTGCGTCTCCTTCTCCCATTCCCCCTGCCCGTGTTCCCTCTTTCACTTTGTCTCCCTCTGTCAAAGAAGTAAATAAAATCTTAAAAAGACAAAGAAAAAGGCTCTTCGAAGACCACACATCCACAATGGCATTAGCTCACTTAAAAAAGCAGCATTGCCCTTCTACCACCATATACCCAGCCAGGGCCAATCTCCTTTTATAGCATCGTGGGACCTTCCCATGGAGCCACAGTGTGACATCTCCCATTGGTACCCCAGTGGTGGCCAGAGAAGATGAAAATACTCTGGTTTTCCAACCATTGCAAATAACACTAGCTTGGATGAAACTGGTGGCGGACCTGGGTAAGGATTTTCTCAGGGTAAATTGCTAAAGGCGGCAATGCCAACTCAAAGTTGTGTGGGTTTTTATTTATTTCTTTTGAGATTTATTTATTTATTTTTAGAGAGGGAGAGAGAGCAGGGGCAGGAACAGAGGGAGAGAGAGAATCTTAAACACTGAGCTGAGTGTGGAGCCTGACATGGGGCTCGATCTCACGACCCTGAGATCCTGCAAGACCCGAGCCAAAACCAGGAGTCGGGTGCTCGGCAGACCAAGCCACCCAGGCGCCCTGGTTGCATAGGTTTTTAAAGGCTTTTATTCTAAAATGCTAAATTTCCTTCCACTCGGTTATACTAATTTACCCAAACCATGAGCAATTCAGGAGACTGTCTAATTATCCTTACAGTTTTATTTTTATTCTTCTGCATAAATGTTAGAATTATTTTGTCAAAATAAAAATACAAGGGAGCTAGTTTTTATTTTTGACTGCATTTTTATATAATAGATTATTTTTAGAATAATTTGTATTATTATAATACTGAGAATTCCTGTCCAAGAATGAGCATTTGATGTCTTTCGGTAAATGCATTAAGTTTTACTCAGGCGAGTTCCCCACACTTCTTTTAAAATACCATGTATTTTATGTAATTTTTCATAATTGTGAATAGGAGTCCTTTTCTCTTCTCTCTCTTTATCCCGCCCAGACTAATTACTGCTGGTACAAAAGATTAATTTTTGTCCATTTATTCTGTAATTGTCAACCTTACTGAAAATTCTTATTAGTTTCAGTGGTGGTTTTTTTTTTTTTTTTTAATTGATTTTCTTGGATCACCTAGGTCCGTATTCACATCATCTGGTAATAATGATAATTTTGACTTTTTCTTTGAAATATTCCTTTTTTTTTACAAAAAGATTTATCTTATTTATTTGAGAGAGAGAGAGAGTAGAGAGAGAGCAGGCATGAGTGGATATAGGGGCAGAGGTAGTGGGAGAGAATTTTAACCAGACTCCTGGCTGAGCGTAGAGCCTGACATGGGGCTTGATCTCACAACCCTGAGATGATGTCCTGAGCCAAAATCAAGAGTCCAGCACTCAACTGACTGAGCCACCCAGGCACCACCACCACCCCCTTTTTTGTAAAACAGGCACCATGTCCAGTGTAGAGCCCAACATATGGCTTGAACTCACGACTGTAAGGTCAAGACCTGAGATCAAGAGTCCGAAGCTTAACCAACTGAGCCACCCAGGTGCCCCTCTTTGAGATATCCTTACTGGGACGCCTGATGGTGCAGTGGGTCAGGCGTCTAACTCTTGGTTTGGCTCAGGTCGTGATCTCTGGGTGGTGAGATCCAGCCCCGAGTGGGACTCTGTGCTCAGCCCAGGGTGGGCCTGAGGATTTCTCTCCCTCTCCCTTTGCCCCTTCCCATTCATGCTTTCCCTCTTTCTGAAATAAATACATCCTTTATTTCCAGTTCTTGTTTAACGCCACTGGCTACCACTGCAGGTACGGCTAAATGATGATGAGGTGGTTGTCATCCTTGCTCCACTTCTAACTTGAGTGGAAATGGCCATGTTCACGGTCATCTTTGCCTGAGAGTGACTACTGGTCTGTAATTTCTCTTAGCTGAGGATTTAAAAGATATTGTTAGACACATAACACAGAACCTTTCTCTCTTTTTTAAGGTCTTGTTTTTTTTAAGTAATCTCTACACCCAAAGTGGGGCTTGAACTCACTACCCCAATATGAAGGGCTGTACCTTCTATCGACTGAGCCAGCCCAGTGCCCCTAACACAGAACCTTTCTAATAGGACATCTGGACATCTGACAGACTTTTTGTTATTACATTTTTTAATCATTTAAAGAAGTATATTTTAATTTCCTTTCATTAAGACTTATTTTATTTTTTAATTTTTTTTAAGATTTTATTTATTTATTTATCAGAGAGAGAGAGAGCGAGCACAGGCAGACAGAGTGGCAGGTAGAGGCAGAGGGAGAAGCAGGCTCCCCACAGAACAAGGAGCCCGATGTGGGACTCGATCCCAGGATGCTGGGATCATGACCTGAGCCGAAGGCAGCTGCTTAACCAACTGAGCCACCCAGGCGTCCCAAGACTTATTTTAAAATTAAGAATGGATATTGATTTTATCTACTGCCTTTTTTGCATTTATTTAACTCCATAATTGTATTTTCCCCTAATTTGTATATATGATGACATATTAACACTGACAAATCCTTTATTCTTGGAATATAAAACCAGTTCGGTCAAACGTGTGTTATCCACTTAAGATAATGCTGGATTCCATTTTCCAATAATTTATTTGGAGCACGGACATTGAATTTCAGTAGTTAAACTGTCTCATCCCATTTTTCAGAGGTATCTTTGTTAAGGTTTGAGACCAAGGTTATGCTCGCTTTGCAAAACAAATTGGAAGTTTTTCTTTCCTTTTTTTAAAAAAAAGATTTATTTATTTATTTTTAGAGAGAGAGAGAGTGCCTGCACATTCAGAGGGAGAGGGATGGGGGAGAGGGAGAGAGGGAATCTCAAGCAGATTCTCTGCTGAGCTCAGAGCCCAATGCAGGGTTCCATCTCATGACCCTGAGATCATGACCTAAGCCAAATTAAGAGCCAGACGCTTAACCGACTGAGCCACCCAGGTGCCCCTGGAAGTTTTTGTTTTCCATCTTGCATCTTTTCCTCTGCCCCTGTCCAATGTATTCTGTGCTGGGAAACTTTGAAGGGGTATACCTGTGAAGTCACCCTGGGCAAGAAACTTAAAATATATTAAAAAAACATTTTTAGGTAATATATAATAATATGTATTATTATACATAAATATATATATAAATTTTAATATCAGTATAAAATACATAAATACATAAAATACATAAAATACATAAATATCAATGTATAAAATATATATATTTGTATGTGATATGTAAAAATATATAAATATATATAAAATATTTTTTTAATTTTATTTTTTCAGTGTTCCAAGAAAAAAATACATATTTTAAATATATATATTTTTAAATGGCATTTCCTGTTTCTTCCATGGTGATTGCAAGTCTCAGGTTTTCCGCTCGTTCTTGAATTCGTGTTGGCGATTCATACTTTCAAAGAAAGTCATTCTGATTTTGTGGAGTTCGTTGGCAGAGAGCTGCAAGCAGCCTCTTATTATTTAAAAATAGCTCTTCTGGATCAGCATTTATATACCTTTTCTCTTATATCACTGGGTGTTTGTGCTCTCTTGTCTCTGACTGGGGTTGCCAGATTTAATTAGTTGTTTCTGAGAATCTGTTGGTGTGCGTGTTGGGAGCTGGTCTCCAGATTCTTTTAAGTTTTATTGTTGCCTCTTAAATATAAGAGAACTCAAAGGGGTAAGTTCATCTCCAGAGTAGCGATAACTGAACTTTTGTCTATGTGTTCATGGGTAACAGTTCCATTCCTGGTATATATCTTCGGCTGCTGATTTGACAGACACATTTACCCAAAGAGGACTTCTCCCCGAAAAGTCACCTGTAAGACTTTTTTAAAAATTTATTTTAGTTTCTGTTTTATTATTTATTTATCTTATTTAATTTATTTATTTTTATTGTGTTACGTTAGTCACCATATAGGACATCATTAGTTTTTAATGTCGTGTTCCATGATTCGTTATTTGCATAGAACACCCAGTGCTCATCACAACACGTGCCCTCCTTAATCCCCATCACCGGGCTACCCCATCCCTCTACCCCCCTGAAACTTTCAGTTTGTTTAAGACTTTGAAGATGAAGACTTTGTGAGACAACTTTGTTTCTTGCATTTCTTCTTTTCTTTTATTATTATTATTATTATTATTATTATATTTTTTAAAGATTTATTTATTTGACAGTGAGAGAGGGAACACAAGCAGGGGGAGTGGGAGAGGGAGGAGCAGGCTTCCTGCTGAGCAGGGAGCCGGATGTGGAGCTGTATCCCAGGACCCTGGGATCATGAACTGAGCCAAAGGCCGATGCTTAATTACTGAGCCTCCCAGGTGCCCCTTATTATTATTATTTTTAAAGACTTTATTTATTCATTTGACAGAGAGAGCAAACAGAAGCGGGGGGGCGGGCGCCTGGGTGGCTCAGTGGGTTAAGCCGCTGCCTTCGGCTCAGGTCATGATCTCAGGGTCCTGGGATCGAGCCCCGCATCGGGCTCTCTGCTCAGCAGGGAGCCTGCTTCCTCCTCTCTCTCTGCCTGCCTCTCTGCCTGCTTGTGATCTCTCTCTCTGTCAAATAAATAAATAAAATCTTTAAAAAAAAAAAAGAAGCAAGGGGGGCAGCAGAGGGAGAGGGAGAATCAGACTCCCTACTGAGCAGCAGGCAGCACAATGCGGGGCTCGATCCCAGGACCATGACCTGAGCCAAAGGCAGACGCTCAACTGACTGAGCCACCCAGGCACCCCTGTTTCTCACATTTCAATTGGGTTGCCTTTGGGTGTGTTTCTATTTTGTCACCAATATCGAATTACGTTGCGTTTCAGATTGTGCGACCAATATTGTCCCCAAATTTGGAAATTTTCAGTTTTCTCTTTTTGTATCTACGAGGCATATAATAGGATTGATTTTTGTTAAGCGTTATGTGGGCATTTAAAAGAGTATCTGTCTGTCATACTTAATGAATGTATAATAGTGGAAAAGCCACTTAGTCATGTTATTCAGATCGTTTCCATCCTTATTTATTTTTCGTTCACGGGATCACTGTCGATAGGGAGGTGTTCATTTCTTCTACCGCGACTATGTTTTATTTCTTCTGGCATCAAGCATATAGGAAGTAAGTAGCTTTATGAGTCAAGGCAACTAAATATTGGCGATTTCCCATGGTTTGTGACATCTAAAAAATCTGTGCATGTTTTTAACGTTTGGTGTGTGAGGGTTCCTTGGGCTTCTGTGTCCCCAGGGGGTCAGACCCTCTTATCTCTGATGTCATTGGCCTCGATTGGGAACATGAATCTGACCAGCCTTGACTCTGCATTTTTTGCATTTTCCCTAAGTTGGCTTTTCCTCTTGCTAATTTTTTTTCCATGTAATTTTATTTGGGGGACACCTCTTTGACACAGCTTATCTAAACCTTTTGTGTCTCTACGTGAGAGGCTTTTATTGTAATGGAGGTGTTAAGCCCACGTGTATTTATTTGATAACCACTACGTGGGGTTCTTACAATTTTTTCATGTCCTTTGTTTCCCATCTATTTTTAAAACAATCCTTCCTTCCTGTTTCCCTTCATTTCCCGCCCCCCCTCCCATTTTTTGCCTCTTTTATTCTCCAGCGATTTGGAAAATATCTAGCTTATTTTTATTCTCCTGGTGCCTCCCCTTCATTTCCTCTTCTTTCTTCGGTTTTATTTAGAATAAGCTGGAGCATAAAGTCATGTACGAGCTCATTCATTTCAGCAGGTCCTTCTTTCCTAAGGGACTTCCTGCACCAAAGCAGGTGTGGGAATTCGTGGCTGTTGGATGCCTGCTCCTGCCGAGTTACATAGTTTGACGAGGGTTAGAGGTGGGAAATACGCAAGTGGGGAGATGATCAGAGGGATACGTACGAGCTGGAGACACAGTTAGAGTAGAGCCACATGGTGGAACGCTTCTAGTAGTGTCCTTACACGGGATACCCTGGAAGTGCCTTTCTGTTGGTTTGCTCAGGCTTCCGTAACAGAATTCTGCCGACCTGGAGGGGCCGGCTTGGGGGGGCAGGTGGCAAAGCATCGGAAATGTTATTATGTCACAGTTCTATGGGCTGGAAGCCCAAGACTGGGCTTTTTGGCAACCTTGGTTTCTTCTGAGACCTCTCTCCTTGCCTTGAAGATGGCTGTTGTCTCCATGTCTTCTCCATGTGGCCTTGCCTCTCTACGTGTGCTGGTTTGGGGTCAGAACCTCCTTTTTTTATTTTTTGTGAAGATTTTACTTATTTATTTATGAGAGACAGAGAAAAAGAGAGAGAGGCAGAGGCAAGAGGAGATGCAGGCTCCCCAAGGAGAAGGGAGCCTGATGCAGGACTCAATCCCAGGACCCTGGGATCATGACCTGAGCCAAAGGCAGACACTTACCCATCTGAGCCACCTAGGCACCCAGAACCTCCTCTTTTTATAAGGACATCAGTAGGCCCATCCCAAAGACCTCATTTTACCTTAATCACATCTTTGAAGACCCTGCCCCCCTGCCCTGTCCCAAAAGAGTCACATTCTAGAGAACTGGGTGTTAGGACTTCAGCCTATGAATTTGGGGGTGGAACAGGCTACGGACACAGGTCAGCCCCCAGCAGCCGGTCTCGGGAGGTGACATTTATTTCGGGATCGCTGCGGACGTGTTCTCTTTGAGACGTTCGGTGAGAGCTGCCCTGTATGCAGGGTGGGTCAGCGTCTGGACAGCCCCTGAGCAGTCTGCCTTGGAATATAGATGTGTGAGTCATCCGCACCTGGGGAGTCGTGGAAAGGATGGGGTAATGTCTTGTCAGGAGAGAATATCGAACTCTCGAGAAGAGAGAAGAGGGCCGATGACCAAGTTGGGAGGCACCTGGACACTTTGGGGTCAGTGAGAAAGGATGCTAGACAGCCTCGCGTGAGGGAGGTAGAGAGAAAACCCAGAGACGATGGGGTTCTAGAAGCTAGAGAGGAGAGTGTGTGCCTCCTGTCCAAAGCCATGGGAACGTCCAATGAGAGGGGGGCAGAAAGGCACGTCCACTTGGATGGAATGTGGAGGTCTTCAGCATCCTTAGAGCTGTTAGCGGGGTTAGACTGGCTTTTGGGGGGAGTCAAAGAGGTGGGTGAGGGGCATAGAGATGGCAGGTGCAGGAAGTTTTGATTGGAAGGAGGTTGAAGAAACGGTGCTGGAAGGGATGTGGAGTCCAGCAGGCATCTCACACGGATGGAAGTTGCCAGCACATGTGCGTGCCCAAATGCTCAGTCCTGGAGAAGACAGGAGACTGAAGGGAGAGGGGAGAGCAGATGGATGAGTGACATCCTGGAGAATCTGGGAATACTGATGGGCGTAGACGTGCGTACTGACCAGTTTGGCTCTGTGTGTATGGGATACCTTGAGTACCAGTAGCCTTATTAAGACTGGAGGTTATTCTGTCCTATTTCAAGTAACGGTCCCAGATCAGTTTTCTCTGTGCACATGCAGTCAGCTCAAAATGTAAGTTTCTCCTGCTGTCGGAGAAGGAAGGGGCAGCTGTTGGGAGTCTGTCCCCGACACTGTCCAGAGTGTCCCGCAGTTCCTGGTCCCAGTGAAAGGGGAGTGGAATCGCTTGGTAAAGCCGGGGGGATTGGCCTTCAGCAGGAGGGCACAGTTGTCCTTCGTGGCAGCAGGGAGAAAGACAAAGAGGGCGTGGGTGCTGGAGGGCTTGTGAATCTGACTGCTGAAGGACGAGAAAGTTCCCGTCTTTTGAGGTGAGGTCTTCCGCCGACAGGAGGGGATGCCAGAGAGTTTTGGAGAGAGAGGGATAATCCGTGTATTACACAGGACTGACCCCTTGCCAGCCTCTGCTCTGAAATCCCAAGACACATATCCATTGACATGAGCTTTTGGAGAACCCATGAGAGGCTGAAGCCCAGAGAGCTTCGGCTTCTCCACGAGAACCCCACAGCAGCTGTGTGGGGTCATGGAGACTTGGTCTCAGGGGGCCTCATCCCAGTGCCCAGGAGCCTCACCCTGGTACATACTGCCTCCAGCCTGGAGCCAGAGGTGTGGGATGGTCCCTGGGACTGGAACAGACATTATGAGGGCTTGCTTGACAACACCGCTGAGCACCCAGCAGAGAATGGGACTCTGGGACCATAACTTGACGGTAGCGAAACCAAAAAGCCCAATTGTGCCGTTGTCTCTGGAGAAGGAGAGAGAGGGATGGATCAACTTAGGCGGTTCCTGGTGAGGGTGGTAGGGAGGCCCCAGCAAGATCGCTGAGAGTGTTTGAAGATGCAGATGTTATAATGACAGACTCTGAAATCCATCCTGGGCCAGTGGGCCCGGGGTGATGACAAGGGGGTGATGGACGGCGGGAAAGCATGGCGTCCATCCTGGTGAGGCTGAGGAGCATGGCAGGTGGAAACGGGAGCCGGTGGGCCTGCCCAAAGGTGGTGCAGTGGGGTGTTCATGTGGGGTTAGATTTTGGCTCTGAGATAGGAGCCCCAGGACAGGCGGAAGGTGGAGAGAAGGCTCAGTGAGAACAAATTGTCGGTGGGGAAACCCCGTGCCAAGTTCACCATTGGCAGCCAAGTCAAGGAGATGGAGCTCGTTGCTGACTTGGAGGCAGAGAGGCGAGCCCAGCTCTTTCTTCTTAAGGCAGCCGTCTTCGGGCAGACGGTCACCAATGGTAGGTTTGTCCACGGACAGCAGGAAACCCGTCGGCCACCGAATGCCTTTTGCTTTGGGGCCCCGTGTTCTCCTGTGACCTCGAAGAGGGGAATCTTCTCTAGTTCCCATGTTCCCTTTTGCAAATAAGAGAGGTTCTCGGTAGTAATGAGCCGGGAACGAGCACATTTCCTGGCGTCCCTGTGACCTCTAGTGCGTCCTGTCCCCTTGTCTGGACTTTAAAGCAGTTGGGCTGGAATAATCACAGCTGATGTTTATTGAGAATTGCTGAACGCCAGATGCTCTGCTAAGTGCTTTACAGATTATGTTACATCTAATTGTCCGGACAGCTCCATCTAAGGGGGCTACTGGGACTACCTCCCCCCCCCCCCATTTTTCCAAAGAGAGCACTGGGACGTGGAGAAAAAGGTCCTGTATTAGCTTCCTCTTGCTGTTGGGACAAATGACGACAGACTCAGTAGCTAAAAACAACACACATGGATCCTCTTACAGTTCTGGAGGCCAGGAGTCCAAAATGTTCCTCTTGCTTGAAGCCAAGACGTTGGCTGAGCTGGTTCCTTCCAAGGGCTCTGGGGGAGAATCCACGTCTTTCCCTTTTGCCCCTGCTAGAGGCTGTCTGCATTCCTTGGCTCATGGCCCCTGCCTCCCATCTTCAAGGGGCATGGCTTCACCCTCTGCTTCTGCCGTCCCATTCCCTTCACTCTCTGAGTCCGACCCTCCTGCCTCCCTCCAATGAGGACCCTGGGATCACACTGGTCCTGCTGCCACACTCCAGGGTGATCTCATCCTCTCAACATCCTTTACTTCATCCCATCTGCAAAGTTGCTTTGACCCTATAGGGGGACCTATTCACACGTTTCGGGATTAGGATAAGGACGTCTTTGGCAGGAGGCGTCACTCTGTCTAGCACATAAGCCCAAGGTGCTGCAGAGTCAGGCCCCATGGCGCATGACCCACCACTCTTGTTCTTGTGCAGTCCACTCTCCCTCCGACTCTGAATGCACCCTCAGGATCCTTCTTAACGCTGTGTTCTGGGGAACCCCACTGATCCCTCTGAACTGCCCCACACGACAGAGCCTCGGCGGCCCCATCCAGATCTGACGTCGGGGACATCAGTGATCCCGGCGAGACCTAGAGGATTGCCTGCGGCAGCCTATGTGCCCCTCTGGGAAGAATATTTCTTTCTTTCTTTCTTTCTTTCTTTCTTTCTTTCTTTCTTTCTTTTTTTTTTCTTTTTTGCAAGTTCAAGGCCATCCGTTGTAAGCCACCAACTGTGGGCATAAACATGAACCCAAGGAAATACGGTTGTAGGAAAAAGCAGTCGTCTTATTCTGATCCCTTGGCACGCTGGCCAGGAATCACAACTCTCCCTGAAATGTTCGTGGATAATTTCAGAGTTTGGACCGTGGGGGAGGGAGAGCACAGCTCCACCGTCCCGCCCCATCTGCCCCGGCTTCGAGAACATGCTGTAATTGCTGAGCCCTGCACGAGGAGGAGAGGGAAAAATCACAACATGTTCACCAGGGAGAGAAAACAAACAGCCTTCAAAATCAGGCAGGGGAAACACTTTTAAAGGGTATTTGCGAGGCCTGAAGCCAAAGGAAGTCCCCAGCAGAGCCTTCTGGAATGGTACCCACAGCCTCGTCGTGGGTCTACCTGTTTCTGGGTGTCAGAGGCTCCCCACGGGCACCGGGTTCTCCTCCTGAGAGCCCCACATCGGTGGGCTCCTGCCCCACGTGCAGCTGGGCTTCTCGCTGGTCCCCTTCCCCCATGGCCTGTAACATCGTGGGGGGTTGTTGGGGAACCCCGGACCGTCTGATGGAAACTGAGCTGTTTATCCCTCGGGTGCACGGGAACCTCTGCGACCATTAACCACACATGCCCCAGAGTATATGATCGCCCAGGTGGGTGGAACATTCCACGTCAACAAGAGGGGATGGGACATTGACCTTGATCTGTCTTCCCAGCCTGCCGCTTCTTCCCAGGGGCCTCCGGGCTTTGCCACGACCTACTGCACTAGTCCATGTGACTGCTGCAGTTTGGGTCAATAACTCCCCTAATCCACTGTTTTGCAGGGGCGCTGGCTGGAGGCCTGTGGCGGCAACTTTCCTCCCTCAGGTCACACCGTGCGTGAATGATCCTTTCTCCTCCTATGAGCCTCCTCGGTCACGATCTCCCTGGTGGTCCCCTCCTTCCTGCCTCCAACAGCCAAGGGGCAGCTTCTCGTAACATCCCCATTTGCTAGTTTCTTTGTGGGTCTGGGGAAAAGGAGGACTCCTCAGACATGACATCTCACTGAGGTAACCACCCTCCCCGCCAACTGAGGTCCCAGCAATCTGGCAATCTAGCTGTCAGAAGTCAGGTCCCCAAGCCAAGGTCATGCCGCTAGAAGGGATGGGAATGTGGGTTTGGCACTTCAGATGAGAGACGTCCCCCTAAGGGAAAGCTCTGAGCTGTAGGGGTGCCAGTCCCTCTGCAGGCACGTGGCCTTCGGGTCCTGGAGCTGAGCCTCAGGCATGTGGTTGGAGCCTCCTGACTGTATTTGTCAGGCTCTGCGTCCCGTCAGCCGAGTTTCAGAAGTCGCGGGGAGTGAAGTACGCGCTAGAACCCTATGCTGGGAGTCACCTCCCAAGTTCACCCAGTGTAAACCCCTAATTTTACAGCTGAGGAATTTGCCCAAGGGCCAACCGCCAGGGAGTGGCAGACGCATGGCCAGAATCCAGGGCCGAGGACAGGCGGGTCCTCCTGGCTCAGCTCCTGGTGCATGTGGGTGCTCTGTGCACCTGTCTCCCCTCGTACATGACAGCGCCCCAAACAGACGAGCATGTGGTTTTGAAAGGTGGTGGTTGGAGGGTGGATGGGGAGACAGTGGGGAGGGAAGCAGATGCTGGGGACCAAGCCTGAGCGGGTCGGTGCCTCTAGCACGTATGGGCTGGTCCAAGGCGTCTTTTGCACCCAGCAGGAATGATAAGGCTCAGGTCCTAGAGCATATATATATGCAGTCCGTAACCCAGCTATTTCATGGATAGGGCCCAGGAGGCAGCCCCCAAGGGTCCGAGCTCTCCAGCCAGCAGCTGCCATACCCAGGGGTTGGAGGTTGCTATAGCAACAGTATGGGGTGTGGGGAGGGGAGGAAACAGAAGCCAAGATGCATCCAGGTGGAGTGGAGAGGGGGGTAGTTCTGCCTTGAGAACTTGATGGAAACTGGGAACTTTCCACGAGCTCTGCTGGAGTCCAGTCGGAGGCTGGGGGCTCTGCCATTCACCAGCAAGATGCCCCGCAGCCCGGGATGTCTGCATCGGTCCGGGGCCTCCGAGGAAGGCAGCTGGCCCAGGGGAGGAGTGCAATGTCTCTCCACGGGGCTGAGCGAGGTCTCATCCCGGTACAGTGGCGCGGTGCTCCTGCATAATCTGGAGCTGTGTGAGCGTTGTCTCCACTCAGCCCGCTGGAAGCTGGTCAGAAAAGTCCCATCTGTGGGAGACCCTCGCAGGGAAGGGACTCACCAGAGGCTGAGCCCAGGGGAGTCATCTCCAGGATGTGGAAGACAAAGGGGACCCAGTCCTGGTGACCTGACGTCCTTCCCTCATCTCGCCTCCAACACCTGCAGAGCCAAAGGGTGGAAATAAATTTGCTCCTCAGTGGGGTGAGCTGAGTCTGCCCCGCAGGCTCCGGGGTACGAGTGGGGGACAGGGAGAAGGGTGGAAGATGACAGACTCTCTCTCTCTGTCTGTTCTGATCAGTCAGGGATCAGGGAAGGTGAGGAAGTGGAGGGCAGGTCACCCAGAATGTCAGGAAGGGTGGGCCTTCCACAGGGCCTGGGAAGGGCTCCCACTAAGGAACCCAGGGGATGGGTTCCCTGGACCTTCTTACTTCTAGAACAGAGAATGGAGAACAGAAAGCCCCCTGAAGCATGGGAGCATTTCCCTGGGAACCCCTCGGGCAGTTTGCATTTCTCCTGGTGAACGATGGGGTCCAGACAGGTCTGTCCAACTGGTGACAGACCCCTTTGCTCTGGGTTTCAGCCTCGTGGTAATTTTTCCCAGCCTGTCCTGCAGATACTGCCCTTGCCCACACCCCGCTTAAAGAAGGGTGCTGGGGCCCCTGTTTGAGCCTCCAGCTTGGAGTTTCTGTGAGGCGGGCAGGGGTGGGGCAAGAGGGGTGCCCATTTCCAGGAGGCTACAGGGGAGCCAGCAGTGAGAAGCAAGGGGAGTGCATGTGTGCTGGGATGGCAGTTTGAGCTGATTGGAGAGGAAGTGAGGAGGGGGTGCGGCAGGGGTGGGGTGGGGCGTCAGAGGAGGAGATGAGTCAAGCCCGGAGCTGAGACACAGCCCACAGTCAGCTCTGCCCTTTAGGACTGTGCTTCCGTGATGAGCACAGGACAGAGTGTCAATGAGGCGGGAGGAGAGGCGAGAAGAGCTCAGAACAACTCAGGGAATATTCCGGGCTCACTTCAGGGCTGAACGCCTGGGAGCTGGGTCCTGGGCCCGCCACAGCTGCTCCCAGCCGGGGCCACACTGGTCCTCTGCCCTTGGCCGCTAGCAACAGGTCCCCTCCTCCCTGCCTGGCTGCAGGCTGACCAGTCCATCGAAGATCAAAGAGAACCAGGAACAGGTGCAATGACGGTGTAAATGACTCTTTCTAAAGTACTTAGTCCATTGCCAGCATTCAGGAACGTTTGCTATTTGATGGACCTCTGACCACCCCCACAAACTGAATTCACGTTCACGTCGTGCCGTGAGCTGACCGCTGGAGCCACTGGACCTCCTCGAATTCATGTTTGTGTTCACCAGGTCAGGGACCCAAGATGCAGTGAGTTTAAATACATGTCACTGGCAACGCACAGGTGAAGGAAGAACAGAGCTAAACCAAACCAAACCGAAAAAAAAAAAATCACAAGAACAGGTTCTGCTCAGAAAAGGGAAGAAGGGGAGACCAGAGTTGGTCTGTAGCAGTGATGGGATTCTACTGGGGGGAATCATTCATGATTCCCTCTGCCTTGGGAGTGGGGCAGGTTTCCGATGGAGACCCTGGTTCTGCTCTCAAGGAAGAACTCCCTTATCCATGGCCGTGTGCACCATGACCACTGTATTTGCCCCCAGACCCCCCTGCCCTGGATGGGTCTTTTTTATCCATTCTCCTGTGTGCCCACTCCTGAGAGTGGGCTGGGCAGCATGACCCCCGCAGGACAGATTGCTTTCCTGCTTCCTTCCTTGTCCACAGTCAGAGCCTTGGCATTGGTTCTATGCATAAAACAGTCTTTTCCAATACAGGTTCCATTTTTCTTGGCCATACAATTCCCCGGGAAGTCTTAGTGGACTTCTGGTTTACCACCCTGCCGTCAGTGCTGTGTTCCAGAAACTACTTTCAGTAATCTTTCCTAGCTGTCGTTCTTAGGTCTGCTTTCTGTCTTTGCTTCTTTGGACCTCTGTTATCTCTTTCCACTCAGTGGTGGCTGTCTGAAGGGCGTCTGAGACTGTAGAGTTTTGGTAGGAAGGGGAGGCTGCATTCTTAAGTTGATCTTTGCCAGAAGGATTGATGCTTTAGCTTTACTGAGAAGACTTTAATAGCTCTTTGAAAGCGACTTTGAATTAATTGGTCTCTCTCCCTATGTTTGGGGTTGTAGCAGCAGATGGCTTTTCCAACCCTCTGCATCCCCACACCCGTTCCCAGAAAAATTTTTTTTATCCCCTCTCTGTTTGCAAAATAACCATTAGGATGGTGCCATGCAGTTAACACTTTATTTTCTGTATCTGTTAGAATCTAAACTGCTTTAAGAAAGAGTCCACAAAATGCAATGGCTCCAACAAGTTAATCATTGTTCATGTTGCTAAGTTTCTGTGCCACGTGAAGGTTTGGGGACCCGACCTCTTTCTGTTTTCTCTACCTTCATGAAGTCACGGAGTTTACCTTGACTTTAGGAAGTGAATAGACACTCTGATTCTTAATATAACTTCGCCTCATGGTAAATGTGCTGAAGATAAATATTGGGGGCTTGGGGATACAGAGTGGCCAGAACTGTTGGTAAGATGGGGTTCGATGACCCTTAGGGATGCTGGTCCATGCCCTCAATTTGCAGATGAGATTAATTTCGGGAAAATAATGGTACAATTTTTCATGTCAACCAGCAAATGAAAGGAACGTCCTTGAAAAAAGAGAAGTTTTGTCTTTGCTTTTGTTTTCTGGTGCCTTTGAATCATCCAGCAGACGGAGCTGTCCTGAGAGTCAGTCTTGGGCGGGGAGGGGGGGACAAGCACAAGGGAGCTAGGTGTGCAGGTTATTAGAGTTTTATCTCGGAAGCGGGTTAGGGCCACCCCAGAAAGCCTCATCCAAGCTCTAGTTTTACAGATGAGACATCAGAGGGAGGACTCATCAGTGCTGAATTTCACACAGGGGTCTGCCTTTTTCACAATTCCCGCTCAGGAGGATGTCTGGGCAGAGATGCCGAATGGGGAAGACACAGCTAGAGGGACAGGTCTGCCCGAATTCCCTCACTGTGACCCCGGTGCCTGGGCGCACACATCTGCCTGGACCTGGGCCCCGCCCTCATCCCTCAACACCTACAAACTCACCCCCATGCAGCCAGATGACTCTTCCAGAAAATGGCCAGAGCAGGATTTTCTTCTCTCCAGACCCAAGGCCACCGTGAGCACCCTCTCTTCCTCCCTGTTCTCTAAGGCCAGCCATCTCAGGCTTCCCAAGTCTAATTTCCAGAACATTTCATTAAATAACTCACTAACCGCCCCACCCCTCAAGATACTCTACTTTCCTGTAGTTGCTAAGCCCCTCATTTCAAGAGCTGATCCCAAAAGCAATCAGGCTTGTCCAGCGTGATTTGTTTTTTCATAAAGAAATTCTGTGATCTCAGAGCTGATCTTTGCCCCGGGCTCAGGCTGCAGCTGTCCCTTGAGTTCTGTTTGGTACGTGGCCACGGGGGTGGGGAATGGGGGAGGGGGAGAGGCAGGTAACAGCTGGAGCGGGGAGCTGAATGTCCAGTGACACATGAGCTCAGGAAACACGAAGCCTGTCACTTCCATACCTGGACTTGATACCGAGGCTTCCAAAGACCGGTCACTGCTGATGAGGTACGGAGCACCCATGTGGGCATTCTTGAAGCAAGCGTTTGATGGCAGACATCATAACACCACTGGCTTTTGTCATTTGGGCAGAACAAGATGCTGGTTGGTTCTGACCGCAGATCGGTTTCTGCAGTAACTTGAAGTGATGCATTGGATAGTTCCTCACCCTGATCGTGAGTCTCCTCTGCCTGGAACCCATGTTATTAATGGTCCGTCTGTTGTGTTTCTTCTTTGGAGGCAAGAGGACACCTGCATGCCTGGGTGGGCTCATTCTCTTGTGCCTCTTGGTTTGTTTGTTTGTTTTTGCTTGGCTTTCGCTTTCTGCCACCTTGACGTGCGTTAACTTCTGCTGTGGGGTTTTGACTCCCGTGTGAGAGCCCGCTGGTTTCCAGGAGGTGACCATGCTCTAAAGCATCATCAATAATTTGCAGAGTGGTTTGTCAATAACGTTAGCTCTTCATTAAATCAGGCGGATAGCTGTTCCCTCTGCGAGCATCTGCGGTGCCCTGGATTTGCGGGATGGCTTCCTTAATTCACTTTACCAGCCCTGCTGCTGCTTTCCATTCTAAAATTCTTCTCATGCAGAGAGAGAGGCCCGTGGTCGATCTTGGTTTCTGGAGTTCCCTTCCCTGTTTCCAAATGCAGAATAGGAATGGCAGGAAGAGGGATTTATTCCTTTGCTCGTCCACTCAGACCTGGCAAAGCATCATCCTCCTCTATGTGGCCAAAGTTGGGCTCCAGAATTTTCCAGCGTGTGGGGAGGGGAGAGGGAGGAGGAACAGCCACGATCTTTCTGGCTTCAGACCAGAGGTAGGCTAGAGTGCTCTCGTCACCCTCCTCACCCACGCTGCAGGTGCCCTGAACACACCTAACAGCTAGGGAGGCTGGGAAATGGGAAATGCAGTCTCCCTCTGACTGCCTATGTTGGACAGTGGTTATCCCGTGGAAGATGGGGAGAATGGACTGTGGTTGACAGTTAATGGTCCCAACGGGCTGTGTGGAAGATATCTGTGCAGTCCCAAAGTTTCCTTGACCTGAAGAGGCAAATAAATATTGTTATTCATAATGGAATGTCACGAAATGGCACAGTGTGCCAGGCACCGTTTTAGGGCTGAAACTGACCAGTCTGCGCCCTCATTACCGCACTGCCATTGGCTCAAGACAATGAACAGTATGTAGATTAATCAGGGACATAATACGACTTCACATAATGGCAAAACCTATGAAGGAAAATAGTGCAGGTGTGGGGATAGAGGATGGCCAAAACTGCCACTTAGATGGTCAAGAACGGAGACAGGGAATGCAAAACCAGGAGACGGCATTACAATCGGGTTGGAGAGATACCAGGGAGCCCTGAATGGTTAGAGCAGGAAGAGCCTGGGGAGAGGGGAAGAAAATGTCCGAGAGGCACTGGAGTTCTGAAGATCATCCTAAATGAGATGGGAAGCTCTGGGAGGGTCAAGAGCAACGGAAAGACGTAATCTAATTTATAATTTATTAGGATCACTCTGGCTGCTGTATGGAGAGGAATCGAAAAAACACTTTCTTTGGAATCTTTGCATTTTGGGGCATGGGTTTGGTCTGAGGGTTTCTGTCTTTTTTTTTTTTTTTTTAAAGATTTTATTTATTTGTCAGAGAGAGAGAGAGCACAAGCAGGGGAGCAGAAGGCAGAGAGAGAATCAGGCTCTCCGCTCTGTGAGACTTGATCCCAGGATCATGGGATCATGACCTGAGCTGAGGGCAACGCTTAACTGACTGAGCCACCCAGGCGTTGCTGGTCTGAGGGTTTCTTGTTAAAATATTGACAGTGTCAGGTTTTGGAGTCATGACTATACTAGTAAACTGCATTGTAATATTGTGTTACAAATCCACTGGGACACAGTATTAATCAAACGAATTGGGATGCTTACCTCTTTTTTTTTCTGTTACAAGGATTCTTTAAACAGCAGACTCTGACACATTCCTTGAAGTTTCAAAATGTCATGTTGAGGGGGCAAATTTGGAAAATTCCTTCATAGTCAGTAGTCTCTCTGATGATGCGTGCCAGTTTTAATGGCGCTTTCCCCCCCTTTGAACGAGGTGTCTTACACTTTTCATATTTTCTAAATTCATAATTGCTGCTTTTATCTACTAATTTTCCTCTCTTGATTTCCTTGAGAAATCCTAGTTTCCTGATTCAAGAGCTTAATGTATTATCATGCTTTTTTTGTTCAATAATGAAATTACATGAAGCTACAAGTTTCCTTCTTATTATAGCTTTTGCCATATTCCATAATTTTTGCTATGCATTATTTTCATTGTCACGATTTTTAAATAGGCTGTAATTACAATTTGATTCCCTCTTGAATCCAAAAGTTTTTGAGATCTCCCCCCACCCCCCGAAAATAGCATCTGCTGCTGTTCTGGAAATGCATACAGCTTATAAATGGATAAATTAAAAAGCAAAACCTGCCCCCACCCCCTCTGTCAGTCCTAAGGAATAGATACTTCCAACAGTTTGGCACACATCCAAGTAGACATTGCTCAAATACATAAAATGATACATTGCAAGCATGTATGATTTGTTAAAAAGAGATAATATGCATGTCCCCCAGATCCTTTATTTACTCAACAATAAGCTACCTGTAGATCTCTCTGTCTCAGTCTTTTGAAATGGCTCTATTACGGAATGCATTTTAATCACTCCCCTACTCATGAGCATCTAGGACTAGACGGTCTATTTTGTAAATGTCTTTTTTCCTCGTGGACTCATGCCATACTACTAGACAGAAATTATGCCCGTTTTTTCCTTCTTATTTTATTTTATTTTTAATTTTTTAAAGATTTTCTTTATTTGACAGAGAGAGACACAGCGAGAGAGGGAACACAGGCGGGGGGAGTGGGAGAGGGAGAAGCAGGCTTCCCACTGAGCAGGGCTCAATCCCAGTACCCCGGGATCATGACCTGAGCCGAAGGCAGACTCTTCATGACTGAGCCACCCAGGTGCCCCATTTTTTCCCTTTTTATACATAAAGGTATGAGTTTGCTTCTATGTTGCCTAAAGCAACAAACAGAAACAACCATCTGATTTATAGCATTTGCTGATTTCTACCTCCCCCCCAATCCAAGGGGAATATGTCCCAAGACCCCCAATGGATGCCTGAAAGGGGGATAGTTCCGACCCTTATATATATCATATTTTTTCAGATACACACGCACCTATGATAGTTTAATTTGATCAGTTCGGCACAGTAAGAGATTAACAGTAAGTCATAATAAAATCGAACAGTTGTAACCATGGACGCTAATGAAAGCAGCGTGCATGCGATCTCTCTGTCAGTATCTTGTTGTAGTGTACGCACCCTTCTTGTGAGGGTGTGAGATGGTGAGATGCCTATGAGATGAGATGGAGAGAGGTGGGTTGTGATGTGGCATTAGACTCCCATGACCTCTGGACCATACGTCAGAAGAAAGGTGCTTTGCTTCCTGACCGCGGTTGACCGTAACTGAAACCGTGGATAATTGGGGGCTAACGGCACTCCCAGCAGGGCCAATTTCAGGATAAGGATGGTTCTCAGAAAACCCCTGAATATTTAACTATGGTTTCTTGGGAGCTGGTATAAGCCTGTTCAAACTGATTCAAGCATACCACGAGGAGAAGCAAAAATGCTTCCAAAATCATTACTCTCGCTCAGTGTTTGATAATGCACTTCTCCCTATGGCCTTGATAACCCTGAATATTAAGATTCATTCTTGGGGCACCTGGGTGGCTCAGTCGGTTAGGTGTCTGCCTTCGGCTCAGGTCATGATCTTGGGGTCCTGGGATCTAGCTCCACCTGGGGCTCCCTGCTCAGTGGGAGCCTGCTTCTGCCTGCCATTCTGCCAGCTTGTGTTCTCTCTCTTTCTCTCTCTCTGTGTCAAATAAATACATAAAATCTTAAAAAAAAAAAGATTAATTTTTTTTTTCCAATTTGAGAGATTATAAAATTGTATTTCACTTCTATTTCCTTAGTGTTTCCTGTGCTTAATGTCGCTTTATGCCTTCTATGAATTGCTTATTCGTATGACTCACTTTTTTTTAAACATTCAGCAACATTTTAATTGAGCATCTTCTACATACTCTCCATCCCTCTAGCTGCTGGGGATACAACGGTGAACAAGACAGTTTCTGTTCTCTGCACTAGTCAAATTTATGGTCTAGGGAACGAGACAGATAAAATTATCACAAGTTGAAAATAAACTATGAAATTAACAACCAGGCAGCTGAGCTGGAAAATGAGAGGAGAACCTCCTTTTTGCAACAACATTTGGGGAAGGCCTCTCTGGGGAGGCAGGATTTTCACTGAGACCTAAATGTGTGAAGGAGCCGGCTAGACAGACAGCATGAGTTGGAGACTGGAGGTTAGAGGTGGCGTCCACAAGCTTTCCAAGTAGCAGCAACAGCGTGTGCAAAATCCTGAGAATTTGGGAGAGTCGGGGAGGAGATTCTAGAGGCCAGAACATAGAAGTGAAGGAGGGGAGGGAGATGGACCAGGCCAGGCACTGGAAGGGGACTGGGTTTTATTTTAAGTGAGCGGTCAGTGGCTACTTTAGGTGGAGAATCGATGTATTCCTATTGGAAATAAAAAATACAAAAGTCCCTTTTGCAGCTGTGGATTACTTGGTGACAAGTAATAATGTTCTGGACCAGAATCAACACATTGCACAGCTCCAGGGGGCACTGTTCAAATTTCTCTATGGTAACAGACAGCCCGGTGGGTGGAAATGACTGGTGGTTTTCCCCTCATTCGTGTTTACCTACCTTCTGGGTAGTTACTATATGTATTGCAAATGCATATACATATGCATTGGTTGTAACCTATTGCATGATGCAAAGTATCAAAGGTTTAAATTTTCATGACGTCCCATTCGTCCATCCTTTTTCTTTTATTGCCTCGAGCTTCCTTCTTACATTTAGGGAGATACTTCCTTTTGCAAATTTATAAGACACACTTTCATATTCTTCCCATATTCAGACTGGGAAAAAGACCATAGATTCTATTTTATTTTACTTTTTAAAGATCTTATTTATTTGAGAGAAAGAGGGTGCACAAGGTGGGGCAAGGGGCAGAGGGAGAAGGAGAAGCAGGATCCCAGGACCCTGAGATGATGATCTGAGCTGAAGGCAGACGTTTAATGGCAGAGCCATCCAGGAGCCCCATGTTCTGTTTTTAAAGAATGAATTTAAAAAAAAAAAAGACATGAATTTCGTGTCTTAATTTTGGGGAGCACTGACATTTTAGGTGTTTTCAGTTTTCGTGTTCAGGAATATGGTATGTTATTTTTGGTTTACCCAGACCCTTTCTTCTTTGACTTGCTTTTGCAAAGTTTTCATAGTTTTTATCCTGGAGTTCTGATACTTACCTTGTGTTTTATTACAAGACATGTCATCCATTTGGTTATTAAATAAAAGGGCTTATTTCTCACCGGCTTTTGCCGGGATGTAGGAAAGCTATTTTGCTACGCTTTCTTCTATCTGCTCACTGTATTAGATTTTCTCACTAAGTTTTTCATAGCGGTTCAGTTCTTGGCTTTACGCTTTCTTTTCAACATTTGTTTCTCTTCCTTTTTTCCCTTAGTACATTGATGGTAACTTCTTTTTAAAAAGATGAGTGATTGGGACATCTGGGGGGCTCAGTCATTAAGCGTCTGTCCTCAGCTTAGGTCGTGATCCCAAAGGTCCTGGGAATGAGCCCCGCATTGGGTTCCATGCTCTGCAGGAAGCCTGCTTCTCCCTTTCCCACTCCCCCTGCTTGTGTTCCCTCTCTTGCTATGTCTCTCTCTGTCAAAGAAATAACTAAAATCTTAAAAAAAAAATAAAAAGATAAATAATTATTGTGGTAACGGGTACTCCTTACAGAAATGCCTTTTGGTATTTGTCATGAAGTTTAAACCTTTTGTTTTCAGGGTACTGAAAAATGACTTTCTCAAAAAATGACTTGTTCTGCACTTAGAACGACAGTCATATAGTTTCTCTTTCTTATAACGTCATGAATGATGTAACTTACTTTGATTTTCCATTGTTGAGCTTCCCTGCATTTCTGGAATAAATTCATCTTGGCCTTGTTCTTTATTGTATTATTTCTCTGAGATTTAGTTTGCTAACATTTTATTTAGATTTTTTTTTTGCATTGAAATTTACAAATGAGATTGGTTTGGAACTTTCATTTTTCTAATACCTTTGCTTGGTTTTGGTATGAGAAACCAAACAAGAGTCTGACACTTCTCCTGTACTTATTACAAGGCATTTATCATTTAGACTCAAAGAACGATGGGAAAAAAAAAAATTGGGGTCTTTTTCTCTGCTCTGATGTGGCTTAAATAACAAAGAAGTTATGTATTATTTAAAACTTTGATCCAACTGGGTCATAAAACATGACCCATGGGCATGGTGATTCTGGGGCCGAGTGTCTCTGTTCATTGTCTTCTGTTGTTATTAGTGGATTCATTTTGTTATATCCCGAGCCACTTGTGTCTAGTTCATTCGGTTTTAAAAACTGATTGTTATAAAGTTGAACAGAGTAGGTGTGAAAATTAGTTATAAAGTTTTCCCACTAGCTCTTACTACCTTTGCTTTGGGATCCCTAATATTGTATGGGTTTCTGTGGGCTTACTCTCCAAGTGAGACCAGATTTTGCAACATTTTGTTTATTTATGTATATAAAAAAATTTTTTAAAGATTTTATTTATTTATTTGACAATGAGAGAGCACAAGCTGGGGAAACAGTGGAGAGAGATGGAGAAGCAGAGTCCCCACTGAGCAGGGACCCCGACGTGGGGCTCGATTCCAGGACCCTGGGATCATTACCTGAGCCCAAGGCAGATGCTTAACCAACTGAGCCACCCAGGTGCTCCCCAAAATTTTGTTTATTGGGCTTTTCAACAAATTAGGTTTGGGTTAATCGGGTATGGCTTTTTGGGTTTGACTAGTTTCTCCCAGCATTTGTATTAATTTCATCCTTCTCTCTTTAGGCTTCTCTAATTTTCTTCATTCCTGTTTTCATTTAAGGATGTGAATTTTTTCTTGAGTAGGACTTTGGCCACATATAATAGATTTTGAAATATTGCAGTTTTGAAAGTTTTTTTTCCCCCTAAAGAACATATAATTTTCTGAATTTCCTTTTCCACACATTCCACATAAAATATTTAGAAGAGATTTTATGATTTTATTTAAAAATATTCCAGATAGCTGTTGTTTTGGCAATCGTTAAATTGTTAACTTCTTTTTTTTTAAAGATTTTATTTATTTATTTAAAAGAGAGAGAGAATGAGGGAGAGAGAGGGAGCATGAGAGGGGAGAGGTCAGAGGGAGAAGCAGATTCCCTGCTGAGCAGGGAGCCCGATGCGGGACTCGATCCCAGGACTCCAGGATCATGACCTGAGCTGAAGACAGTTGCTTAGCCAACTGAGCCACCCAGGTGCCCAAATTGTTAACTTCTTTTTTTTTTTCCTTTTTAAAAAATTTTTTTATTTATTTGACAGAGAGAAACTAGGCAGAGAGGCAGGCAGAGAGAGAGGAGGAAGCAGGCTCCCTGCAGAGCAGAGAGCCCGATGCGGGGCTTGATCCCAGGACACTGGGATCATGACCTGAGCCGAAGGCAGAGGCTTTAACCCACTGAGCCACCCAGGCGCCCCCCAAATTGTTAACTTCTTAATATTTAATTTGACTTGAGGTTGAGCCTCTTTCAGGATTTTTACTTTGTGAGGTTTATCAAGATTTTCTTTGTGGCTTAGTGACTGAATTTTCTAAAAACTTTATGGATATTTGGGGAAAATGCATTTTATGTTTGGCTATCAATCCACATTTGTAAGTTTCATTATGCATAATGCATATATCCTATGTTTTTCCTTCTGTCTCGCAGTTTTAAAACCCTAATGAATTAGTCATATTTTTACCATGATTGTGGCTTATTCAAACTCTCTCTTATTTCCATGAATTTTGCTTTCAGTATTTCTCTACTGTATTTCCTTTTATTAAAAAAAAAACAGGATTGTTATTTCTTTGATCTGTAGTTTTTATCAAAACAAAGTATTCATTTTTGTCTTTTTTGCTGCCTTTTTTGCGGGGGAGGTAGCACTGTATTATCTGTTATCTGATAGAATATTTCCATCTCTGATTCCTTATTAATAATAAGTGCATACTATTTCTTCCTTCGGTCCTTTATCTTCTGCCCTTATCTTTCATTTTGTTTATTGAATTATCTGTGTATGTATATATATACACACATATAGAGTTTGTCCATTTGTTTATGTTTATGTCTTAAAAGTCCTTGAAACAAGTAACTGTACGAGTTTCACAGCAACAGTATAATTATTTAGATTTTCTCTATTGTTTACTGGTATCTATGCTAGCCTGTCTGCCTTCCTTGCTTGCTTTTTTTTTTTTTTGTGGTGGGGTTAGGTAGCAGAGGATGGAGTTTCCCTTTCTTTTCAAAACCAGATTGAGTATTTGGGTGGCAAGCCTATGACTGTGTTGTATTTCTGAAAAATGTCTATTTCACTATTCTAGGTTTTAATGATTTTAATTGAATTTTTTTTATTATGGAAAATTTCAAATATACACAGATGCACAAAGGTATGAGAAACCCCTTGTCGATAGCTCCCAGATGTTCCGGCCAGCCCCTGCCTGCCCCCACCCCTGCCTCGCACTCTCACAATGGATTTTCTTGAAATAGGTCCCAAAGGTCATATAATTTCATCCCTAAATAGTAAATATTTTAGTGTTTTCCTTCTGAAAGGTAATAAGATAAAGATGCTCTTTGGGAAGCAAGCACAATGCCATTATTATACTAAACATTTGACAGGGCTTCCTTAACACATTCAAATTAGACTCCAATTATTTGAACTTCCTCACTTTGAAGTTATTGCTCCACTGTTTTCTCACACCTAGTTTTGCAGGCGAGAAGTAGAATACTCAGTTCTCTTTGTAAATTAACTTGGCTTTTTGGAAACTGGCAATATCTGATTTTTAGGCTTGGGAGTCATGTATTTCATGCCTCTCCTTATTTCCCGAGCTCTGGCCACACCAGTTTTCTTATAGTTTACTAATGTGACATGCCACAGGGCCTTTGCACAGGCAGTTCCCTCTTGTTACAATGCTGTTCTCCTAATACTCCATTCTGCCAGTCCCTGCTTACATAAACCTCAGTATCCTTCAGATGTGAGCATAATAAGCCTGCTGTCTGGATGTCTTTCTAACACTGCTACAGTATCCTTCACTTGGATTTCATCCTCTTATCAGAACGACAATCTAATGTGTCATTTACTTTTGGGAACAGTGTCTGCTTTTCCTACTACACCACAAGATAAGTTCCATAAGAGCACACACTGTATCTGTATAAAGGTTCCTCATTGCCTTTATAGGATGTAGCATAGTGCTTTGGACACAGTAGGTGATCAGTAAACATCTGTTAAAGACTCAAATGTTTGAATTACTTCAGTGAATGAACAATGACTATCTTCCCAAGGTACTCTTTATATCTTTATTACCTGAACTCTTCATTTTTGGATTTTTTTTCCATTGCTTCGTACCGTTTCTCTGCTCCTGGAATCCTTATTAAATGGATACCAGATTTTATCCAAAGCATCTACAATGGCATTTCATTTGTATTCATTTATATTTGTACCTCTTGTCTCTACCATTTACTAATTGTACTTCAGCCTCGCATTAGCTTTCCTGGGACGGGTGTTTGCTCTTTGTGAGGTTTTTATTGTTGTTGTTTTTGTTGTGTTTTATTTTCCAAGAAATTTACTTTTTTTATGACAGTGTATGCTTATTTCATTATTTAGTTTAGTTTACTTAATTTTTTAGAGAGAAAGAGAGAGAGAGAGCATGTGCATGGGAGCCTTTTGGGGGAGTGGGAACAGAGGGAGAGAGAATCCCAAGCAGGTGCCATGCCTGGCGTGGAGCCTGACGCAGGGCTCAATCTCACGACCCTGAGATCACAACCCGAGCTGAAATCAAGAGTCAGACGCTTAGCCAGCTCAGCCACCTGGGCACCCCGGTGAATGCTTACTTTATATGTACGATGTGCTCTCAGATATCTCTGAGGGAACTAACATCATTTATTTAGAAGTTGTTTTCTGTTTCTGAAGTTAACTCTGTGTTTATGAGTTTCTTGGTTTTTTGGTTCAACCCTTCTCGTTCCTGCTACTGTTTGCCTTGAAAGGTTGGGAATGAAGGATGGCCTCCTCCCTTTCAAGAATCAACACTCCAATCATCTAAGTAAGTCATGTGTGACTGATTCCCTTTCACAAAGTGAGGGAGACTGAATGGCTTGATGGCTCTATGATTATTCCGATTACTGTTTCTCCATGCTGGCGGGTATCAGGATTATTTGAAATGTATTCATCAGTTTCTTCAAGTATTTCATTAACTGTCTAGGCTACATCGCTAGGTCCTGGGGACAGGACTCTGAGCACATTTCTGCTCTTTCCCTTATCAGGTCGGCTAAGGAGAGGAAAAAATGCAAGTCAATACAGGATCCGGTACAACTATGCTAAAGCAATTGTGATAACAGTTTGCCTAAAAGCAGAAGAAAGGAAGAGCTGGGGGGTGGGGGGGGTTCTGGAGTACCGGAGATGGAGAAGAAGTGGTTATTTCCTCTTTTACATCCCTGGTGCTAGAACATAGTCAATACTCGATACCAGAAAGTTTTCATGAGGGGCGCCTGGGTGGCTCAGTGTTAAGCCTCTGCCTTGGGCTCAAGTCATGATCTCAGGGTCCTGGGATCAAGCATGCATAGGACTGTCTGCTCAGTGGGGAGCCTCTTCCCCCTCTCTCTCTGCCTTCCTCTCTGCCTGCTTGTGATCTCCCTCTCTCTGTCAAGTAAATAGAATCGTAAAAAAAAAAAAAAAGTTTTCTATGAATTTCTTTTCTTGAATTATACGGGCATACCTTGTTAGTGTCAAGCGTACAATGTAGCGATTCAGCGTTGATACACACTACAAAGTGATCACCACGATACACCCAGCTCCCGCCACCCTACGGAGTTGTTACCTGTATGAACTCCGTTCCCCATCAACTGTGGATCCCCATGTCCCATTTATTTATTTATTTATTTATTTATTTATTTATTTATTTGATTTTTTATAAAAGATTTTATTTTTACCTATTTGAGAGAAAGAGAGAGCGACAGTGATGGAGATAGTGAGAGAGAGCACAAGCAGGGAGGAAAGGGAGAAGCAGACTCCCCGCTGAGCAGGGAGCCTGATGGGGGGCTCGATCCCAGAACCCTGGGATCATCACCTGAACTGAAGGCAGATGCGTAACCGACTGAGCCACCCAGCTGCCCGTCCCATTTATTTTATAACCAGAAGTTTGTACTTTCCAACCTCTCACCCCCACCCTCTTCTGCCGGTCCCCCTGCCTCTCTCACTCCTGGCAGCCGCCAGATCGTTGTCTATAGCTGTGAGTCTCTTTCTGTTCTGCTTGGCTGGTTCCTTTGTTTTGTTGTTTTGACTCCACGTGTAAGTGCAGTCCGACGATATTTATCTTTCTCTGTTGGACTTACTTCACTTAGCAGAGTACCCCGTAGGTTCACCCGTGGGGCTTCATATGGCAGGATCTCATCCACTTTTATGGCTGAATAATTTTCCAGCGTTGTGTATATACCGCATGTCCTTTATCCATTCATCTGCCCCTGGACACTTAGGTGGCTTCTGCCTCTTGGCTCTTGTAAGTTACGGGCCAGTGATTATAGGGTTGCATAGATCTTTTGTCTTCGTGTTTTCATTTCTTCAGATAAATATCTAGAAGTGAAATTGCTGGATTATATGATAGCTCTATTTTTCTTTAATTTTATTTATTTTAGAGAGAGACAGAGCAAGAGAGGGAGGGAGAAGGGGAGAGAGAATCAGAAGCTGACTCCTGAGCTCAGCACAGAGCCCTACGTGGGGCTCGATCTCACAAGGCTGAGATCACGACCTGAGCCAAAACCAAGAGTCCGACACTCAACGGACTGCATCACCCAGGCGCCCCCCCCGTGATATTTCTATTTTTAATTTCTTGGGGAAGATCCATACTGTTTTCCACAGTGGCTGCCCTGTTTGGTGTTCCCACTAGCAGGGCACAAGAGCCCCCTTTTTTCCACATCCTCACCAACTTTTATTTCATGGCATTTTTTCCATATAGGAAGGCACATCCAGAGAATGGAGAGAATTAATGTAGGACCCGAACAGAAATATTCTTCTTCTTAAATGAATACTTTCAATGACTTATCCGGACCCGGTGGGGAAAACAGTCCCTAACATCAGTTACACCGTGAGTCTCTTTAGGTAAATTGTAGGTATCCTTGATGTTTAACAGTAAGTGACAAATATGTCATTTCAGGAAGTTTTGAAGTGATGCGTTGTAAGTCTCTGGTCTGTAATTCCCAGTGTTTGTGAGAGTGGGAGTGGTGGGAGAGGAGCAGGGGGAGAAACAGAGAGACAAGAAGAGGTGGGGGAGAGAGAGAGGAGAAGGAGAAAAACAAACAGGCAAAGGGGCATCTGGGAAGTGCCCATATTTATTTGCATATTTATTTGCACTTTAGTGAAAGTATCCCCATGCTTACCCTGCCATCTTGGATGACATGACCATGCCTTCTCTGAAGGAGAAAGATGCAGGAAAAGTGAAGACAGACTTTCTTCCCTTACCTGCATGCCATTTCTGCATTCACAAGGTGCCAACTGTTGGCACGTTCTTTCTCCACGGTCTTGTTTGTGATTCTCATGGGGAAATAAATATTTATTAGTGTGAGATATCTTGCTTTCCTGAGAACCAAGATTTTGTGGAAATGTATTTTCTGAATATAGGATGGTATGGGAAATAAGAGAGCCAACTGATCATAACAGATGCAGATTCAAGACGATTTTCGTTCATGTCTATGTTACACAAAATAAAATGCCTGACTAGTAGTGCAGAAACAAATTGAGGTATTTTTTCTCACAAAATTAGAGGTGTGGGGCATTTAACAGCCCAATGGTATACTGACCAACCTGTGTCATTGTCTTTTCCTCATGTCACAAGATGGCTGCCATAGCACCAGCATCCTGTTTTCACTCCAGGCAGGGACAATGGAGATAAAGGGTGATTTTTATCTCCACATATCCTGTGTATCAGGAAAGCTAATGCAGTCCCAGGAGTTTTCACATCTTGTAGCCCAGCCATAAGTAGTATGGTTCTTCCTGCATGCCAGTGAGGCCAGGAAAGAGAGTGATTAGCTTACACAGCTTCTTTGGGAAAAGAAACAAATGGGAAAGAGGATGAGACTAAGCTCCAGGTTGGCAACCCATAATATCGATCAAAGATTTGATATTTGCATGATAGATCTTTCTCCATCCTTTAACTTTCAACCTATGATTTTTATATTTTATATGTTGATATTTTATATTTAAAGCAGTATAAGATAGGTCTTGTCTTCTTAGCCAGTCTGACAATTTCTGCCTCTTTAATTGCAGTTTTTACCCAACATATATTTAATGTAATTATTTACAGACTTGACTTTAAATTTCCCATCTTGCAATTTGTTCTCTGTCTGGCCCCTCTGGTTTTGGTCTTCTGTTCCCCCTCTCCTCTCTGTTTTTAGGTTCAATCAGGTTCTGTGGCTGTTTCGTTCTTTGCCTGGGTTCTGTTTCTTCTATAGGTTTTTTCAGCTATGCATCTTTAAAAAATTTTTATGTGTGGCTGCTGTAGGGATCACACTATGTCTCCCTAACTCGTCAGTGCCTACATTCTCATGAGTTACTCTGGTATTCTTCACGTCTAATGTAGGATCTCTACAATAATAAACTCCTTTAAGCTTCTTTCCTCCTCTATCTCTTTGTTGACATGAATTTCACTTTTATGTATATTCTCAACTCTGTTCTCCATTGTTTTTCTTTTACTTCAGTCAATTAAAGAATGCAGAAGTAGGAAAAACAGTCTATTGCATTTTTCTACTTACCATTTCAGGGGACTGTTCTTTCTACCTAGAGACTGAAATTTCTGCTTAGCAGTATTTCGCCTGAGTAGAAAGAAATGTCTCTACAGTTTCTTGTAAAGTGGATCCACTGGTAATCAATTCTCTCTGTTTGCATTGATCTGAAAATGTTGTCGTCTTCTTCTTCTTTTTTTTTTTTTTTGGCATAGTTAAAAAAAAAAAAAAAACCACTACCTAGATTTTTGTCCTCTTTCTCCTAAAATAATTTTTAACATTAGACTATCTTTAGAGTTGCAAAATAGTTGCAAAGATGGTACCAGATGCTCTTATATACCCCACTTCCAGTTTCTCCAGTCATGAATAGGTTAGTGATACTTCTGTTACATTAGCATTAGTGATACTTTTGTTATAATTAATGGAGTGATGCATTGTAATATTAAAGTCCATGTTTCTATCAGATTTCCTTAGTTTTTACCTAATGTCCCTTTCCTGCTTCAGGATCCCATGTAGTTGTCAGATCTCCTTAGGCGGTGACCCTTTGCAGACTTTCCTGCCTTTGCTGCCTCTGGCCGTTTTGAGAAGGCCTGGTTAGGTGTTTGGTATCCTGTCACTCAAATGGTATTTGTCAGGTGTTTTTCTTAGGACTAGACTGGGGTTGTGTGTTTCGAAGGGGAAGACCACAGGGTTGATGTGAATCTTGATTACCTGACTTCATAGGTGGTGTCTGTGTGGTTTCTCCATCTTCCTCCGCTTCTCTACTGCATTCTGTGCAAGGAAGTCACTTGGTGCAGCCCACATTTAAGAAATGGGATTGGTGGGGTGCCTGGCTGGCTCAGTCGGTACACCACACAACTCTCGATCTTGGGGTCATGAGTTTGAGCCCCATGTGGGGCGCAGAGAGGACTTAAAAATAAAATCTGTAAAAAGAAAAAAACGAAAAGAAAAGAAAAGGAAAAGAAAGGGAATTTATGCTCCCCTTTAGGGTATTTTGAGAGTTGACTATCTCCATGAACTATTTCAGAATCTGCTGCGTGGGAGGTTTGCCTATTCTCCATTTGTATCAGGACAGGTTTATGGGTGTTCATTTCATACTTTGAGTTATAATCCAGGACAACTTTATTTTCTCAGTCCAATTGTCCAACCTTTGTGGTGGTCCTTTTTGAAAGGTATTTAGTGTTTATGGGATTCTAGGTGGTGATATTTTTAAGTCTGAGCACTCTATTTTTTTTTAAGACTTACTCACTTTAGAGAGAGAGAGAGAACGTGTGAGCACATGTGTGTGAGTGGGAGGAGGGGCTGAGGGAGAGGGCTTGAGTCCCAAGCACACTCCTTGCTGAGTGTGGAGCCTGACTTGGGACTCGATCCCATGACCCTGAGATCATGACCTGAGTCGAAACCTGGAGTTGAAGCCACTGATTAAGCCACCCAGGCACCCCAACTCTCAGCACTTTAAAGATACCATTCCATTGTCAGCAACATCCAGTATTTCTCAGTAAAGTCAGTGGTGATATTCTTTTTTATTTTTCTTTTATAGGTGATCTGTCATTTGCCCCTCTGACTACTTTAAGATTTTATTCCTTAAGTTTTGGGGTTTTAGTAGCTTGACAGGGATGTGTCTGTTTTTGTTTTTGTTTCTTAGATTTATAGATTTATCCTGCTTGAAGTCACTGAGCTTCTTATATATGTGGTTTGTTTTTTTTTTTTTTCATCAAATCTGGAAAAATGTAGCCAATATTTATCCAATTATTTTCTGTGCTAGTCTCTCTTCTCTCCTTCATGGACTCCAATTGCATACATGATAGTTTGCTTGAGTTCCACGTTACTGAGATTTTTAAAAATATTTTTCAGCTTTTTCCTCTGTTTTCAGATTATGTCATTTCCAGGACTCTGTCTTCAAACTCACTGACCATTTCTTTCACCATCTCCACTCTGCCGTAAAACACGTCCTTTTTTTTTTTTTTAATAGTATATATATATATATATATATATATTTTATATATATATATAATATATATATATATATTTTATATATATATAGAATTTCCATTTGGCTCCTTGATTCTAGAGTTTCCATTTCTCCACTGAGATTTTCCCTGGTTCACTCATTTTCCACCCTGCTTTCCTTTAATATTGAAACATATTTCTAATAGCTCTTTTCAAGTCTTTATTTTAAAGCTCAGCATCTCAGTGGATATTTTTGTGGCCAGTTTCAATAAACTGGTAATTTTTATTGTCGTGATTATAGACCGCCCTTTCCTGATGCTTCTCCTGTCCAGTAATATTTATCTGTGTATTTGACATTCTGGATACTATGCTGTTGAGAGTCTGACTTTTGCCATCTTCCTGTAGGGAGTGTTGAGTTTAATTTTTGCAAGCATTTAATTTGCTTGATCCTTTGGAGCTTGTTAATTTTTGTTCAGCTAGTTCTAAGAGAGGACAGTAGTCTAGGACCAGAGTAGCCTTCTTCCTTGGCAGTGGCGTTTTTAGCCCAAGGGGTGCACCAAGGACTCTTGGTGGAGCTTGCAAATGTCCCAGTCCTGGACGGCTTTTGGAATATCCATGCAGCACACAGTGCTCACCCACCTGCTCCTCTATCAGGCTCTGGGGCCTCTCACCAGCTCACGTGCATCTTGACATCTGACCAAAGTCTTTGGGTCACCTCTGTGCAGATATAGAAACCTCTCTTGTTCTCTGGATGGTGCTACCCTGTCCTGCAGTCCCCTAGCCACAATAGTGGTGTGGACTCTGACCTCTGCTTCCCAGCTCAGTGAAACCATTGGGCCCTGCTGCCATCTGAAGGTGCTTAAAAATAGAAATCTGGAGGATTGTGGGCCCCATCTTGTGCGTTTCTCCAGGATTCAAACTGAGGCATCACACTTTGTGCCCTTTTCTAGTTGTTTATGGCAGGATGGCTGGGCTAGTAACTGGGGCTGCCTCATAGTCCTCATTTTGTTTTATGAGGTTCAATTGCAGTTTAAAACTTTGATCTCATTTGTGTTCTTAAGATTTTCTCTGCTTTCCCCCCACTCTTCCCCTTCCCACCATTTCCACTGTTTCTGGGCAAAGGCTTAGACTACATTTAGGTTTTCGGTTTTCTTTCTTTCTCTCTCTCTCTCTCTTTTCTTTCTTTCTCTTTCTTTTCTTCCTTCCTTCCTTCTTTCCTTCCTTCCTTCTTTCCTTCCTTCCTTCCTTTCTTTTTCTTTCATTTTTAAGATTTTCTTTGTTTAGAGAGAGCAGGTGTGAGCAGGGGGAGGGACAGAGGGAGAGAAGAATCTCAAGCAAACTCCATGCTGAATGTGGAGCCCGATGTGGGGTTTGATCTCAGGACCCTGAGGTCATGACCTGAGCTGAAAACAAGAGTCAGACGCTCAACCAACTGAGCCAACCCATAGGTTTTGGGTTTTTCTTACTTGTTTTTCTTGGTTGCTCTGTTGCTTACAGTTTCCAGATCTCTTCTGAAACTTGCCAACTTGTCACTCATTATATTCCATTTGCTCTGAAGGTTCTCTAATGCCCGTTTGAGTTCCCTTTTGGTTTACAACAAAATCCCAGTCATTTCTGGAATTGCTTCCATGAACTAATCTTTCTCTTAAACATTGGTCAAATATCCTTTGCATATATGGTAATTTTTTTAAAGATTTTATTTATTTATTTGACAGACAGAGATCACAAGTAGGCAGAGAGGCAGGCAGAGAGAGAGGGGAGGAAGCAGGCTCCCTGCTGAGCAGAGAGCCCGATGTGGGGCTCAATCCCATGACTCTGGGATCGTGATCTGAGCCAAAGGTAGAGGCTTTAACCCACTGAGCCACCCAGGCGCCCCCCCCCTTTATTTATTTATTTATTTATTTTTTTACTACATCCTGGATCTTGTGTGTAATGCCTTGTGGAGACTCCGAATTGTGTTACTACCTGCTGAAGAGTGTTGTATTTTGTTTCAGCAGCTGGTTCCTTTGTGGGTCATGAATTTGTGGAGCCTTCGTTCTGCATTTCATTGGGCGCAACTCTGCTGGTTTTACCCTTAATACAAGCCTCTGGTTATATGAAAAAATATGAGATGTTGACCAAGTTTCTCTGAATTAGTGAGACTCACATTATAAATTCAATGTCCCCGTGAGATGGGCAGCAGCTGTAACCTGCCTGCTTCTAACTTTTAGAGCTCTTGTTGCCCTCCCCACTTCTTACCAGCTTGCCTGCATGTGGGGGTCAGCCAAGAATATTTTTTAAATGATTTTATTCTTTTTATTTTAGAAAGTGATAGCTTGCAGGGGTCGGGGGGAGAAGGGGCAGGGAGAGAAGAGAGAGGAATCCCAAGCAGACTCTGTGCTGAGCACAGAGCCTGACTGGGGGCTCCATCCCAGTACCCTGAGATCAAGACCTGAGCTGAAATCAAGAGTTGGATGCTTCACTGATTGACCCACCCAGGCACCCCGAAGGGTCAGCCAAGGATTTGAAAGGGTAAGGGCAGATTTCTAGGGTTCCACCTTTTTGCAGCTTCCCCATTTCCAGGCTCTCCCCCGTTCAATTTTAGTCTCCTCCAGGAGTCCTGAACTCCATCCTCCAACTCAGGCCAGTGGTATTTTGGTGCCCTGCTTGAATTGGAAGCACATTCCATCTAGAATCCTGTTCCTGCAGGACAGATGCATGTGAACAAACACCTTTCCAGATGTGGTTTTCTTTCTTCAAGGGTCCACCGTCCCCCTCACCTAGTTCTGCCTGCTTTTCATCTTTCTCCAGCACCTTCAAATACTTGGCTTTCCAATTTGCCCAGACATTGTAACCAACATAAGCCTTATTGGAAGTAGAGCTCAGGACTTGAGAATCAGAAAGCTAGAACCAGAAATCAGAAAGCTAACTTTTACTGATCAGTGTGCCATACATCATTGCCTTCCAGGGAATACCAACCCAGTGCCCTTGAATTCCAGCTGGCGGAGAATTCACTGTATTTATAAATGGGATGATCCAATGTAGAATGGCTTCCTACCAGAATGCCTTCCTCAGATAACTTACCTGGAGAGTCCCAGCCTCCTGGCTAACATGCGGAGCTCCATCCACTCTTTACAGGGCAAACTGGGCCTGAGGGCATCAGCCAGGTGCCTCTTTTAATTTCAAGGCATTTCTTTCGATGTGGGGGCACTAATTCAGAGGTTTAAGGGAGAACGGGAGAAGGAGTCAGACCAGGAGACGAGAAGGGATGACTCACTGACATTCTTTCCAAGAAAGTGTTTCCAGGTCACGTTGACCAGTCCTCCCTGATCCTGTGCCCGCAGGAGCCAATGTGCCACGAGTCCTTCAGTGAGAAATTCTCAGATGATCTTGGATTTCCATTCTGTGCCTTAATCTGTCACTGAGAGCAGGGTGAGTTCTGTAAAACTCACACTGTTCTAATTTTATCCAAATTTCATTAGTTTGTCTTAAAATAATTTCCAAGCCAAAGAATAATAGAAAGCTGGCACTCATCACACGCAGCCACCTTTATTTTACTAATGAGGAGCCTGAGACTCTAGAAGGGATGGCTCAAGGTCATAATACTCATTAGTGGCCAAGCCAGAACTTGAACCTATAGTCTTTGCTTTCCCTGGCCAGGCTGTCTTCTGCTACCATGCACCAGACCTCTTTTTCCTGGCTGTCCAGTCCTCCCTACCCTCCCTTCCTCTCCTCTCCCTTCCCCTTTCCTCCCTTCCCTTTCCCTCCCCTTCTCCTCCTCTTCCTTCCCTTCCTTTCCCTTCCCCTTCCCCTCTACTCCCCCCCTTCCTCTCCTCCCTTCCCCTCCCTTTCCTTCTCCTTTCCTCCTTTTCCTTCCCCTCCCCTTCCCTCTCTCTTTCCCCTACTCTCCCCCTCACCTTCTCCTCCCCTTCCTTTCTTCTCCTCCCCTCCCCTCCCCTCTCCTCCCCTCTAGGAGCCCTGGCATGGCTCTACTTTGCCCATCCACAGTACAGTCCACAGTCCCAGTGTTATCTGGGCTTCATGAAGCTAGTTTTTTAGACAGCTTTATTGAGATACAATTTACATACTATGCAACGCACCCATTTTTTGGTAACACTTTACTGCTACTTGAAATCTGGATCCCAGATCCCAGAATGGATGTCCAATACAGAAGGAAGGCTATTCTGAGCAAGACAGGATGCCCCTGACCCCCCCAAGGTGTACCCCCAGCCGTAGATGCACTCCTAGTTCCTGGAAGCCCCCAGTCCCAGAAAACCCACATTTCTAAGTTTCTGGCCCCAAATCTCTTGGAAGTCTGTTCCCACCCATCTGCAGCATTCCTCGACATAGGCGCTGGGTTTCTCATCTCCTTTCCGAGTCGCACAAGCGTGTCAGACTGGCACGCATCGGCTGTCGAGTCTGGTGCCCGGACTCAGAGGGAGACTTCCAACCCATTTCCTGAGCTCCGTTGCTGTCATTAACATCCTTCTTCTCCCCAGTAACGTAACCCTTAGAAGGAACGTTTTTTGTGAGTCGTCTTTGGCGCAAAGCGGAAAAGAAGAAACTCACGTTATTATTCTGTTCGCCCAGCATCTAGTCCTTGAACGCTGTCCCTGAGTTGGGGCCTGTGGGGGGTTCCCAGGGGTTGTGCAGGGAGTCAGTGCAGACATAGGCTCTGCCCTGGGGGGTGGGTGGGGAATGTGGACATGGGAACGCAGTCACAGCCTCACCAGGGGCGTGGAGAGTGGAGCCCCAGTGGGCCATCCTCTTCCCCTCCTCCCTGACTCTCCCCCACCATGCCCCCCAGCTCAGGAACTTCCCCGAGCCTCTCAGAGTCAGGCCTGGAGAATCTGGAACCAGACTCTCGACATCTGGAAGGTATGACTTCTGGGTCTACTTTGCAATCTCAAATGATTGTCCTCCACCTCCGAGCCCCATTCTAGTGATGTCTCCTTCAGTTTGCAGAGATAAGGAAGCAGAAACTCAAAAGGTGTGACTAGACTTACCTAGAGCCACGTGGATAATAGTGCCCGGGCCAGATCCCCGGTGGCTTCCCCCCACCCCGCAGCTTCTGCCCCCAGCTCACCCCATCAGCACTGTTGCTACTCCAGGCAGCCAAACAAACTGGCCAACCCAGCCACAGACCGCAAAGTCCCAGCTCCTGGCTCCAGGTCCTCACCCAGCAGGGTCTGAATGTCCCTGAGAACTGTGCCGCCTTTCTCAGATGGCAGCCTTGCCATCTCGGGGTGGACATCGGGCCTCGATCCGGGCAAGGATCCCCCTTAGGGGAAAATGCAGACTTAGGGGACACCTCAAGGTAGGCCAGCCCCGGCGAAGAGTCAGGGGCCCTGGGGGTTCTGGGGGGTGGGAAAGTCGGAGTCCTCTGGGGGGCCTGGGGGTCAGCTGATCTGGCAGGGGGCACGGGGGCGGCCTTGTCAGGCTGAGCTTGCACAAGGGAGCTCTGGAAACAGGGCAAGTGCCAATACTTTTCTAGGACTGCGTCAGATAAACTGGGACATCTGCAATATTTCCTCAGCAAACTAGGTTACCCTCCCTGCTGCTGCGGCCACCCGAGGGCATTGGGCAGCTGGGTGACCCAGAAATGGTCATCTCCTTGTCCGGCTCCATCTGGAATCCCAGCCCCTGATTCCGCGCGCTGACAAGCTGGGCGCGCTCAGTGGAGGCTAGCGTTACAACACTGGGTGGAGTGGAGCCCATATTTATGGCAGGACGCTTACCCAAAACAATAAGGGGGGGTGGGGGAGGCAGAGGCTTTTTTGACCGTCAAAAAAAAAAAAAAAAAGAATTAGGAATCGAAATGATGATATATCTTCCCCGTCTACTTTGATGTTTTATAGTCTGGAGAAGCCAAATAGTGGCAGGAAAGTGTGCCATGTGCTTGACGTCAAACCACATTGATGGGAGTCGCTAAACTTGGAAGGATGACTTCCCCTTTGGGCCTGACTCTCTGGGGGGTATAAGGACAGAGTTGGCTTAGAAAACCCCCAGGAGTCTTTCCTGCTCTGAAGGGCCCTGTCAGGACGTGGTCTCTGGTTAATGATGCCAAGAAACAGTAAGGAGGGCAGCCTCTGAGAAGTCACCTGTCCGCCAGACCGAAAGGCTTGGAGACCTAGCGAGGGGAGGAGATCTGCACCTGTTCCCCTTCACACCTGCTCGCGGGGCATTGAGAGTGTGGGGTGCATTTACTCGGATGCAGTCTAGCCCTGGGGATGCAGGGGATGGGGGGAGCCAGCAGCTGCTGTGTCTCCCAGCCAGTCACCAACTTGGCCATGCTGGGGTTGGGACCGGGCTCATTTACTCATTCATTCAACCGTCTTTGGCCAGTGCCCCAGCCTGCTGAATCCTAGGCTCTCTGCCTCTCTTTGTATATTTGCTTCTGGAGGGCTCTGTGCTCAGAGGACCTTCCAGCAAGGTCACGCACGTCTCCTCAGCAGAGAACGCAGGCAGACCTGAGAGGCCAGCTCCCCGGGGACCACACTGTGCTTCCAACAGCCTACAGCACGGGTCCTGCACATGAGCAGGAAGCAGCCCCCCATCGTCTTCTCATGTCCACGGCAAGGTGGGACCTGAGGAAACCGTCTCGGGCAGCTAGACCCTGAAATAACAAGGTGAAGGACCCAAAAGATATCTTCCCATAAAAATAACAACTTCACTCCCTATTTTGCACACCAAAACCTTCCTTGGTAACATCAAAGTCCGATGCTGTCCTTGCCCTAGAACTCTGTGCACACTTTGCCCCCCTGCCCCGGGCCCCTTTCGATGAGAGCAAGAGGAGCCCTGGGGTTGGAATGCACCTAGGAAGTGTAAGGCCATCATCTCATGGTGACGGACATTTGCATAAATGATGTCGAGGACCGATGAGTCTAAAAACCATGTGTTTGAAACCTGGGGTGCAGGATCAGTGACCAGAGTAAGTATTTAAAAAAAAAAAGATTTTATTTATTTGAGAATGAGAGCGAGAGAGAGAGAGAGAGAGAGAAAGCACATGAGCACAAGCAGGGGGAGGGGCAGAGGGAGAAGCAAACTCCCCACTGAGCAGGGAACTCGACTCGGGACTTGATCCCAGGACCCTGAGATCATGACCTGAGCTCACACCAAGAGTCAGACTCCCAACGGACTGAGCCACCCAGGTTCCCCTTGAGACAGTTTAGATCCTCTAAGATACACTGTATCTATAATCTGTAGATCCCAGAGGACCGGTTTGCATGTGGGGTAGTGATTAAGAGCTCGGCTCTGGAGTTAGACCTAAGTGCAAGGGTTCAAGGCCCGGTTCTGACTCGACCAGTAGCGTAAACCCAAAGTCACTTCATTAGCCTCAGTTTCTCCATCAGAACGTGGGCGTGGTCACGGCGTGCTCACCTTCCAGGATTTTCTTGAGGCTCAACTGAGTTCATCCAGATAAAATGCTTGGAACTAAGGTGCCTGGAACGGAGCAGAGAAGGAAATGCAGGGCAGGTCAGGCGGGAGAGTGTAATGGAACGTACTCAGGAGCATAACATGAAGGGGTGATGGGTGGTGAGAAGGGGCGCCTGCTAGAATGTCACCCTGAAGGAGGTGTATTGATATTTTTAATGAAGAACTCAAGGGAGTGAGCCTCGAGCCACCTGGCCCTCAGAGAGAACAGCGATGGTCAAACGTGAATCTGTTGCTAATTCTAATAGTGACAATGACAGTAACGATTAAAAAACCCCAACAGTGCCTTAATAAATACTACTTTCAAGGATGCTGAGGACGTGACACAGGCATACGAGCTCCTCTTCATGCTCCCAGCTCCTCTAGTCGCCATGTGTTTTAAAATTGCGGTGGCCCGTGTTCCAAGAGGGCATGAGGGAAGGATGGCAGGGCTTGTAGCTGTCTGGCCAGTAGCCCTGGTGCTTCCCATCGTGAGGTCTAGAAGAGCACACACGGGCCACTGACCACAGACACCGTGAGTCATCCTGCCCTCAGATTCGCAGAGGGGTTTCCACCGATTACAGGGTTGTTGGACCTGGATTGCAGATGTAGACTCTGGCGTCCCATCCGTGGGATGAAAATAGCTAGGGTTTGCAATCGCTGTTATTTCAGTGACTGGTCCCCGATGGAGAAGTCGCCAGTTTCCCGAAGGACTGGGCATCCATCCGTCTTCTCTCCAAGGGACAGGTTTTGGCTCTTCCATTCCTGGTTCTTCCCTGCTGGGTCCAGAACACAGGGAAGCAGCAGAGAGATGAGTGGAGGCACGATCTGTGTGTTGGGAGGCATGGTCTACCTCAGAGCAAGAGGCTTTGGGAAGGGGTCCAGTTAGAAGAGCCTCGGGAACGAGCATGCTGGTCATCACAGTTTTTCGGCACTGTGGCTAACTAAGCTCAGAAAGTGGTTGTGAACCAGTCATGGGGGGGGGGGGGGTGGAAATTCCATGGTGGTCTAGCAGAGCTGTCTGTCCTGGTCTGGATTCTTCACGAGGGTCGGGTCAAGAAAGCCAGCTGAAAGCAGGAGATGGGACAGGGGAACCTCTTGGCTCATTACATTTAAGGTTTCAGGAGCTCCTGACTCACGGTCCTCGAGTGATGTTTTCAGGTCTCAGTCACTCTGCATTTTTTTCTGTCTGCCACAGTCTCTGTTTGCCTTTTCCTTCATGCTTGGCCGGGCTGTTGCCTTGAGTGGAATATGAGCTCCAGCCTCTCTCAAATGCATAACCCTTACAGTTTCACAACCCAGAGGACAGTGAAGATGCCCCTTTGGTGTCCAGTGAAGGCTCCAGGATTCTGGTTGAAAGCCTGGTGGGCTTGGCTTGGCCATCATATCTAAACTAGTCTCAGGGGGTCAGGGGCCTCTGATTGGTGAAATTGGTAAGATTGCTCTGGTGGCTGGTTCTCTGGCCAGAGAAACCACGTGGACTATGCAGAACTTCCCCGGAAGGAGACTGAGGTGGCTCCGTAAGGGGGGATGGTTCTAGGCAAATGTCAGCCTCACACACACTGCGTCTGTGCTGGACGATGGCCAGCACCAGCACAGGAGAACCGGCATCAGGAAAAATCTGGCCAAACGTGGATGGAGCCAGAGCGTGTTATGCTAAGTGAAGTCAGTCAGTCAGAGAAGGACAAGTACTGTGTGATCTCACTCCCATGTGGAATCAAAGAGACAGAACAAATGAGCAAAGGGAAAAAATATAAGACGAGCACAGGCTGATGTATGGAAGTACCGGAGTTAAAAATATTGGAATTAGGGGCACCTGGGTGGCTCATTTGGTTGGATGTCTGCCTTTGGCTCAGGTCATGATCCCGGGGTCCTGGGATCGAACCTGCATCGGGCTCCCTGCTCAGAGGGGAGTCTGCTTCTCCCTCTCTCTCTCCTTCTGCCCTTCCCCATCACTCATTCTCTCTCTCTCAAATAAATAAATAAAAATATATTGGAATTAAAAATGAATGAATGAATGAGCATGGTAAAGGGAAAAAAGAATAATATGTCCATGATCAGGATGGCACATTGAGAAGTTTCCGGAAAATTCTGAGGGCAATGCTAGAGATCAGAAAGAGAGGGAGAGGGAGAAAGAAATTGTGGATGGGGGGGAAAAAAAGAAAGAAAACCCAAACAACAAAACAGAGAAGAAGCAGGAATTAGTGCTGTTCCTGAAGCAGTTTCACAACAGTTTTGAGGAGTAGGAGCCACAGATGCAAATCCATTGCCCTCCCTGGATTTCCTCCTGGGATTTTTGTGAACAAGATCTTTCTCATTGCAAACAAAAACTAGAGGAAAAAAAAAAAAATAAAACCATGCCAAGAGCACCTTGCCAGATGTTGGGAGTGTACAAGCAAGGTTTAAACATTAAGTTAAACATTTAGTCATTGAAGATAATTTAAGAATTATTATATATCCGAAGTCATGACATTCGGGCTGGCGTGGTCTTCTGCCTGACACCAAAGGGAAGGCATGCCCCAGGATCCTGAGTTTGTGAGCCAGGAATTTGTACCCAGACGAAACATCTTTCTTCTATAGAGACAATGTAAGGTGATCCTTGGATAGGCTCTGTCTTGGAAAAGACTAAGTATGAGGCTCTTGCGAAACAAGGGATCCCTGAAGTTAGGAGCACAAGTTGGATGTTCTGCATGGAGGAGCTGGCCAGTGGTCCCCAGGGAGGGGAGGACACGCACCAGTCCAGAGGTCTGGAGAGGACACACCTGCACCAGAACCCTCGCCTGGGCTGGACAGGGGCATCTGGGGGATGCTTCAAAGTGAGGGGCTTCCTAATCCATGATCACCCGTCTTTATGCCATCAACTCTCCAATCGAATATCAGAAATTCCTTGGGAAAATCTTCTTCCACAGAAGAGTCCAGGCCAACGGAGTCAGCATACACTGCAGCCCTAACTGCACACGGGCCCTCAGTTGGCCCTTTTGCTGAAACGCTCAAGATGAACTGTTTCAGGTCAATTTCACCCCCAATCCAGGAACCCGATTAAGTGGGATTTACACCTAAGCTTTAAAAACAAGATGCTAAGTCTCCTTCTTTTGTTCTTGAAAGGCAGGTCTACAGTCATGTCCTCCTCTGGCTCTCTGTGGGTCCCTGTTTCTAGTGACCATGTACTACTTTGTAAACGAGAACCAACCACAGACACAGTCATGACAGATGCGATCACGTGGGTTAAACCAGATGCGCTGATCATAGCGCCCACAGCCTTCGGAGCACGTCCTGATGTCTGCCCTTCTCTCCTCCCAGCTGTTTCTCACGTACACAGACCTGCAGTCTCTGGTCATCCCTGGGCCCCTCCCCCCTGCCCTCTGAGCTCTGCCAGCATGCGCCCCTGCTTTCAGGGGCTGCCTCCCCGCATCTGGTCTCTTTTGTTCACAGCCACGCTGGCAGGCTGGCCTCAGCCACATCTCCCCCCATCTTCAGCTTATCTCCCGGTCCCCTTCCATCTTACCTGCCTACCCCCTCCCTCCAACCCCTTTCTCTCCCGCACTCACTCACCTACACACTTAGAACCAAGACTTAGGGATTCAATTACCCCAACACCACGGTCCTCCCCCTTCTCTTGGAAAGCAAAGACAAGTGAATGTCCTAATTGGAAGGTGACCCGTCTCACTGGCACCAAGAGATAGAAGAGCCAGGGCTGGGGAAAAAAAAAAATGGGGAGATAATGACATGTTCCTTCCGCCCTGCCCCCCAACTCCACGCCCAGCTGGCTGAGTCTTCTGTGGGCTTCCCGTGGTTTGACACCAGTTCTTTGCCACGCTGGGCACCAGAGACTGGGGACAACTTGCTCTTTGTCAGTCCCTTTGGATAAACTTCTTTAACTGGAAGCTTTGGAATAAACATGCACTGTAATCACCGCTTAAGCTTGTATCTGTGGACCCCCTCCTCCCGAAACTTTTGAAAAGCCTCCTTTGTTCTTGGTCAGTTAAAAAACCGAAACCAGGTCCAGCCCCTCTTGGCTCCCAGGGTGCGGGTTGGACGTGGGCCACGTGGGATGGAGGCAGGGGAGCCATAGTCCTGTCTTCTGTGGCCTTTGGTGCACGCCCTTCATTGCAGACCAGGCACCACGGAATTCGGCTGGGAGCCCCCTCCTCTAGATCCGGAGCACTTTAAAGTCAATAATTATTTATACACCAGGGCTCACTGGACTACGTGGTGCTTTCAGATCGCCTGCATTGCTTTGGAAACAAATCGTGAATGACCCGAGTGGAGGGATTAGAAGGAATGACTCATCGCGTGATCTTCCATGGGAAGCCTGTCCGAACCCTGGCTCTCAGCATGTAAAAGTGTTTTGGTGTCATTGCCTCTCAGGTGGTGGCAGCAGTCAAGGCAGGGCCCAGGAGGACTCCCAATGGCAAGATGGCAACCAGCAGGAGCCACCCCCGCCCAGAGTGCACTCAAGAGGGAACGGCATGAACAGGGACTGCTGGGAGCACCTCACTAAGGGTGCCCTCTTGGTGCTGCTTGAGGACTGGTGACAGGTCCTGCGTTGTAAGGATTACCCATCTCTGCCCCACCTTGCCATGTTCAAGATGGTGGGATGGAAGGGTTCCCCTGGTACACCCACAGGGGGCCCCCCGGGAGTGCCAGATGGTTGCAGAGTGTGGCCTGCTAAAAACTATGTGTTTGGTCCCTCCCAGGGGCCTGACCCAGAGTTGCTAAGACTTCTACTCCTGAGTAGTTAGAGATGATAGAACACTTTGGTTTTAATGAGGTGACTCTTGGTGGCATAGGAGGGGAGCTGGGCACCAGAACGACCAAGCCTCCTTGATTAGAAGCTTGGAATTTTTGCTCCCGAACTCCCATGGAAGGAAGAGGGGCTGGATATTTAGTCCAATCTCCAGTGACCAGTGGTTTCATCTGTCACGACTCTGTGAGGAGATCTCCATCCAAATGACAGGATTCAGAGAGCTTCTGGCTTGGCGAACACACGGAGGTGCTGGGGGACGGGGCGGTCCAGCACCCATAGAGGATGTGGAAACTCTGCACACCTTCACCCTCCCATACCTTGACATATACCTGTCTTTATTCAGCTGTGCCTCAATGGAATCCTTTCTGAGAATCTGTGAGCTGTTCCAGCAGCAGATCCAACCAAGAGGGGAGTCATAGGAACCCTGATTGCCAGCCCCCCATCAGAAGTACGGGAGGCCCAGGGCTTGTGACAGAATTGAAGTGACTCGTAGGACAGGACCCTGCTGGGGTCCACAGAGAAGGGGAGAATTGCTTCACGTGTAGAACCCACACACTTGGTGGTAGAAGCGTTAGGAGTGAAAATAGCTCATGGAGAGTACGTGTGAGCCTCAGCCCAGGGACCTAAGAATCGTCATCCACATCAGACTCCCAGGGGAGTCATCCTCCCAGCCCTCCACCACGTGGACAGCCGGGTCCCCCAACCTACTGGTGGTGACATCCCAGCTTGTTCTTCCCTGATAGAAAGCCCATCCAGGGCGCCTGGGTGGCTCAGTGGGTTAAAGCCTCTGCCTTCAGGTCAGGTCATGATCTCAGGGTCCTGGGATCGAGCCCCGCATCGGGCTCTCTGCTCAGCAGGGAGCCTGCTTCCTCCTCTCTCTCTCTGCCTGCCTCTCTGCCTACTTGTGATCTCTGTCTGTCAAATAAATAAATAAATAAAATCTTAAAAAAAAAAAAAAAGAAAGCCCATCCAGTATCACTGGTCCCTCGGGTTCCATTCTAGAACCTGGGGCATGGGGATGCCAACACACAGTTGTGGGGGGATGGGGGAGCAGATGCACGGATGGATGAGAATGGTCCTTCTTCCTGCATGATGATAAGGACGCGAAGCAGGAGCAGGGCAGGGGTGGGGCAGGCGTTGGTGCTCAGGCATCTAAGCAGGGGCCGGGACCTCCCAAGTCTGGATGAGAGTTAATGAGACTCCAGTGGCAGAGAATTCATGATCCCTCTCCTCCCCCAACCCTGGACTCCCCACACAACCCTGCAGCATCAGTCCTTGTATCAGAAACCTAGCATCTCAACACACTTCCCGCCCAAGGAAATGGAATAAACCCAACAAATGCTCAGGTTCTGGTGAGCGTAGATGAGGCAGAGGTTGACTCGGTCTCCCTTTCTGGCACCGGCACGCGTTGACAGGGTGACTTGAGTGTGTCATAGAGACTCTCTGAGCTTCATTTTTCCTTACCTCGTAGAATGGGGGCAGGGGCTTTGTCATGATGGCGCTGACGATAAGGCATCACTTGGAAGTTCAAATGAGATTTGCAGATGGCACCTTGTAAAACCAGTGAGTGCTAGGAAATGTTAGCTAATTCCATTGAGTGTCTCCATTTTATGGCTCTCGTCCTTGTGCGTCTTTTTTTGCCTAAATAAGCTTGATGTGTATGCGGGGGAGGGGAGGGGGACTAGTTGCTTAAGGGGCAGTGAGGAAGAGGGGGTGGGCATGGTGAGGGGTGTAGACGCTTGTTGCCAACACGGCCCAAGGCTGACGCTCTGCTGATACCCCAATACCGAGGTCGTGGGGCCCATCCTGCAGCCCCTAACCTCTGAGCCCAGCATGTCCACACTCCCTCCGATGAGACTTCTGCACATTGCACCTCTTGGGCCTGAGGAGGCTGATGAGGAAGGGACAGGGGAGCTCTCATGACACCCCCTTCTACCTTCCATGCCATCAGAGGTGAGATGGGAAGCGAGCCAGGGGCACAGCCCTTCCCTGCCCCTCTCCGAGGAGCCTCCTGCAATTAAAGGCCTGACATTTGCCATCTGTCCTGTCCTTCCCCCAGTCGCCCAGGGCGCCAGGATTCAGAGCTGGCACATTGTGATACTCTAGTGTCTGTGTCACCTCTGATTTCTTCCAGAAAGTCATTAAGCAGATCTGTGTGGGAGCTGCTCCAGCATCAGAAAGTTTCCTCCAGGGCAGACAACACAGCACTGGTGAGAACACGCTAGGATTCCTCAAATTCAAGTTCAAGGGGGGCTGGAGTCTGTGCGAGCTCACATGAGAGATGCACGGATTTGGACCAGGAGAAGCCAAACATAAACCCCACTCGGACTCATGTACCCGTTCCCCTGGGCCTTCATCAACCTGAGATGGAGCCCTAAGTCTTCCTTAGGACCCCAGAATCACAGAGAGTATCAGATTGGGTCCTGCTTTGGGTTCCCCCCCAAGTAGAGTTGGACCCAAGGACTTGGCTGCAGGTGGCTTATCTGGGAGGGGGTCAGAGGGGGTCGGAAGAGAGCGGATGGGCAGGAGGGAAAGCCGGCCATGGGATGCATGCATGAGGAGGTTATCTGTGGGCCATTGAGATTCAGCCCCCGGGGACCCTCGGCATGTGGAACCTGCCTTCCACTGAGAGGTGGGCCAGTGGCCACCTGCTCCCGGCACCCCAGTGCATCAGTTCCCTGCACTTCCGGGTTGCACCCTATTATGAAAAACCCTGAGGCAGGAAGGCAGGGAGACACCTGGCACCCTTGACATGGGAGGCTGGTAGTTTGCAGAGAACTGTCCGTCACAGCTGCTGCACCGAGACCACAGGGACTGGGGATGCAGTGGGCTGGGTCATTAGCATCAGCCTCTGAGAGCCAGAGCTCCTCCCAGAAATCGGGCTTCTGTACCGAGGTACGAAGAGGAAGGGACTGGACCACTTTCATCCCTCCGACACACCCTTTTCCTTTGAGCATCGGCTCATAGGTTAGCAGCTCTGGGCTGGCTTTGTTTGGTGGGGTGCAGCGGGGGCACCCCTGAACTCCTCCTGTCCCCATACCCGCCTCATCTTCCTCCCCACCAGCCCCCGGTAAACTACATAACCGATAATCATGGTAGGTCAGCTGTTTCTTTCTTCATCCGTCCCTTCGACAGTGCCCGCTACGGAAAGTGCTTACACACATTACCTTGGCTGCTGATTGAACTGCAGCCAGAGGGTGGGGGGCGGGTGCGGAGAGAGGTGGGCACCGGTTCCAAGCTTTGGGGAGTCTTGGAGGAGGAGTGATGGTGGGTGCAGGTGTCACCATCAGGGACCTTTACAGCGGTCCAAGAAGAAGGGATCGGGGCTACATCAACGGTATAGAAAGATAGATGGCTGGGGGACTGCCATCTGGTTTAGATAAGGTCTTCAGTGGTGGTTGGAGCACACGAAAACATGGAATTCGGCAGCGGCACCCAGACCAGGTGAGGCCTTGGCATCTGTCTGCTGTGAGGATGCTGTCGGGGTATCACTCTCTCTCTCCCTGCTCCTCCCAGCTACATGATGGTTCGGACCTCTAGCCCCAAAGTGATGGACCAGAGAGCATCTACTAATGGGAAGCAACCCAGAATCCGTATCCTAGAGCCATGGGCTGCCAAGCGAGTCCCCTTAGTACCAGAAGGCTTCTAACAGGAGGCCTATCTGCCTCTTAATTGGCCATCTTGTGATTCATGGTTCAAGGTGACTTTGAATTATAACACACAATACCAGTCTTGCTCCTTCACTAATTGGTACTGAAACTGCAAAGATGCATGAAAAAGATATGCTGATTAAATTACGGGAAAGCTGGGAGTAACCGAAATGTACACTGATAGGGGTTATTGAATTAATTGAATGGTGTACAGAAAAGTACAAACATTCATGTATGTTATCCAGAATGCCATTTAAAATACTAAAAAAAAAAAAAAATAGGGGTCATCTGGCTACCCAACAATAGGGGAGTCACATAAAAAGGGAAAGAACAGGTCCTTGTGGTACAACCAGACGGGTGGAAGCAATGGGGCATGAAATTGCCCCCAGGTCCCATTAAATATGTTGTCAACATGTATGTGTTGACATGAAGGTCTGTTCCTAATATACCGAATGAAATAAATTAAAAATCAGTGTATGTGCCATGATCGAATTGTTTTTACCATAATTATTTTTTTTAAGATTTTATTTATCTATTTGACAGAGACAGCAAGGGAGGGAACACAAGCAGGGGGAGTGGGAGTGGGAGAAGCAGGCTCGCCGCTGAGCAGGCAGCCCAATGGGGGACTCGATTCCAGGACCCTAGGATCATGACCAGAGCAGAAGGCAGAGGCTTTATCCCACTGAGCCACCCAGGTGCCCTTCACTGTAATTATTTAAATATGAGCAAAAGCTCTGAAACAGGCATCCCTAAATATTTACTATACTTAGTTCAGAACGATAGGATTGTGAGTTTATCACCCCCTTGCTGGGGGTCTGTGATTTCTAATTTTTTTCTGCAAAACTTTTTTTCATTTGCATGTATAATAATCATAAAGCTTTGGAGGGATAAATGTGAAAATTAGCAGCACTCTGGACATTTAAACAGAATGAGATAGGAGTATTCTGTTCAGCCTAAGGCAGAATTGAAAACAAAAAGACAAAAAACGGCTGCTTCACATGCTCCATCTAGAAGGGTTTTCTGCATTTCTCTTCCTCCCCTCTTCCCTCGTGTGTCGCACACAGTGTGACTACAGAGGTTAAGCGTTCCCTTGCGGGCTGAGGCCAGTGGGAGCCCAGCCCAGGGAAGGATTTCCCTTTTTTGGTATTTGGTATTCATGGAGACAAAATGGTTCTGACCTGGGCATGTGGATTTGCAACCTGGGCTCAGAGGTTTTGCAGGGTTTTTTGGTTTTGTTTTGTTTTGTTTTAATTTATTTGCTTATTTGAGAGACAGAAAGAGAGAGCCCACTCACACACGGGTGGGAGGGGCAGAGGGAAAAAGAGGAGAGAGGATCTCCAGCAGACCCGGTGCTGAGCACGGACCCCAGGGCTGGGCTCAGTCCCACGACCCCGAGATCATGACCTGAGCTGAAATCAAGAGTCGGATGCTTCTCTTCACTTTCACGCTACCCAGGCGCCCCGGTTTTACAGGCTTAGAATGTGGAGAAAGACATTTCAGTCGGAGCTCGGGTAGACTGTAAGGTAAGGACAGAGAAGTCCAAGCAATACTTTGAAGAGGAGGGCCGGCAGGGAGACCCAGGGGAGAAACAAAGGGACAGCCTGTTGAAAACCAATTACCGTTCTAACTGTGTCAGGCTAATTAGGTAGTAAAACTGGGACCTTCCCGCACGTTGCTGATTCCACCATTTTAAAAGTTGAGAGCATGCGAGCGCTCAGGGATCACATGAGCGTGACACGGAGCGAGCTGGGGCACAAATGAGATGAGCCTGGGGGGCGGTGTGGGGATTTGTGGAATGTATGCATTACCCGTCGCTGGGTAACAAACAAAACCAAGACTTCGTGAATTAAAGGAACACTTGAACTGCCTGAACGTTTGAGCTGCTTCTTTTTCCCCTGTTTTGTGGCCCTAGTCCTCTTCCCTGTAGACTGCCCTGGTGATCTCATTTACAATGGGTAAATATTTGGTTTTTGATTAATTATACAACATGAAATGGGTTTGGAGGGGCACCTGGGTGGCTCAGTGGGTTAAGCCTCTGTCTTTGGCTCAGGTCATGATCTCAGGGTCCTGGGATCAAGCCCTGAATCAGGCTCTTCTGCTCGGCAGGGAGCCTGCTTCCCCCTCCCTCTCTGCCTGCCTCTCTGCCTGCTTGTGATCTCATTCTCTCTCTCTCTGTCAAATAAATAAATAAATCTTTAAAAAATAAATTAATTAAATTGGGTTTGGAGCATCCTCTGGGGGTGGTACTGTTGGGTCTCTGTGGTACCTGAGTCTAGGATAAAGGGAGATGGATTTGAGAGGCAGCGTTTTGAGCTCCGTAACTCACCCGATCCAGAAGTGAGAACTGTCCCCTGGATGCAGGTTTCAGAAAGAGACAGCGGATTCCTGCCTGAGGACCAGCCAGCAACTGCTAGCCCTCTCTTAGTGTGGTTTTAAATGTGGTTGGCCCTGAAGCCATGGGCCTGGGTTAAGGAACTTCCACAGCCCCCCCACACCCCAAGGAGCATGTGTGTGCCCACAGGATGCAGGGTTCCCGTAGGAGTAACTGGGCTACATGGTGGGCAGTGGGTACCACCCGAGGGGCTGCTGATGGGGAAGAGAACTGAGAATCCTGGCCCAGCCTGGGTGCAGCCTGGGTGATGGGGAAGAGCTGGGGCAGCCCGGAGCTGCCGTCCACCCTCTCTGCACCTCTCCCACCCTCCCCTGTGCCTCCTAGAGGCTGGTGTGCATCCTGCTATCCTGTCTCTCTGGCTCATTTTTTCCCCCCTAGACAGCATAAGCAGGGGGAGGGGCAAAGGGAGAGAAAGAATCCCAAGCAGGCTCCTCACCCAGTGCAGGGCTCCAGGCAGGGGCTTGGTCTCAGGACCCTGAGATCACCACCTGAGCCAAAATCAGGGGTCGGACATTCCATCGACTAAGCCACCCAGGGCACACCTTCATCAAGCCTCCTGTGTGATCTCCCTGCTGACGTACCTGTTGAAATGAAGCAAGGGTGGGGAGGGAGGAGCTCTTTCCTTGCTAATCCCAGAGGCTCCAAGAGGTTCTGCAGCCACTCCAGGGCCCAGAGAAGCAGAGGTGTCTACCAAGAAAAAAAGATCTACGGAAATGCAGCCTTAAGATACATAAATATTAAATTACCTAGGGGTCCACCTCCTCTGGGACAGGTTATCTGAGACAGGTGCGGGGAGAAGGAGCCATCCATTGGGAAGAGGCTGAAACCAAGGGGATGGGAGAAGAGGAAGACAGAGGAAGGGAGGGAGGGAGGAAGGGAGGAAGGAAGAGAAGGGTAGGAACCCAGGCTGCAGGAACAGAGAGAAAGGAAGGACTTAGAGCCATTAGTTGGTGTTCAGGATATTAAGGGGGGGATGCTCCGAAGAGGACAGATGATTTTTCAAAACTTTGTTCCCCATCAGCAGAGCAGTAACACCTTTCTAGTAGTGAGGATAGATTATGGGGATGCCCCCAAAGTAACAGCCAACCCCCCACCCCTGCCCCGCCACTCAGGCTGTAAGACAGACCTGTGTTTGGATAGGAATTTTAATATTTTTCCCCCAATTCACATTTTCCCAGATATTTATCAGAGGGCTGCTCTATGCAGGAGTGGGCCATGCGTACTGGCTGTGAGTATCACAGGCAAGGTCCTGGTTCTGGAATGTTCTAACTGTTGGGGGTAAGGGGGGAGCAGAGCAAGACCCCATCTGACATTGGGTTTGAGGATGAACAACATCTTTCTCCTATGCATTTTTCACGCTGTGTGAATTACGCATCTCTCCAGAAACAGAACCAGGGACAGTTCGGGTTTGTGAGACCTTGGGGGCCTCTAGTCTGAGCCTCTCACTTCACAGACCAGACAGCTGGGTGCAGCTGAAGACAGAAAACAGGTGAACTGACTCCAGATGCTGCCGGCTTGTGAGGCAGGTGGTGCCCAGGCCAACACAGCCTGAGCTCCCCACCCTCGTCCTGATGCCCGTCTTCCTCCCAGATCTCACGTGTGAGGGTGGCTGGGGGACAGATTCAGAGCTTATGCAGGCTAGGACTTAAAGCCATGGAGTATGGAGCTCCTGTTCTCAAGCCAGGGTAAGCTTCCCACTCAATGGCCTTGATCCTCTCTAAGAGGCGGGAAACGGATGTCATTGGTTTGATGACCGGGCATTTCTAGCCCAGGCATAGGAGATCTGTGCCTTCACCCGGATCCCCCAGAAGGCAGAGCCTGGAACAAGGGCTCATGTGGGGATGTCGGTTTTGTGGTGCAATCCCAGGAGTGGAGGATTGAGAGAGTAAACAAAGGAGGAGAGAAGGCTAATCCAGGGGTTACTGACCTGGTTTTAAAGTGGATAATAGGAACTCCAACCTGCTGAGAACATGGGCCCTGAAATTGTCTGCCTGAGATGCTGAGCTGGGAGGATTTATCTCCTGGATCCTGTACCCAGAAGCGGTCTCATCCCCGCTTAGGAAAGTAAAATTGTAAAATGAGGTTTCTGGGATAAGCCCAGTTAATAAAGCAGGACCTTTCTCCATGCACCATTGCCCATCATAAACATCACGTGGAGAAGAAAGGGAGGAGGGAGGGGGCAGGATTTTAGCAGCTCTAGCCACCATACTGTCAATTAGGACTGCCCCCTATAACATAAAAAATGGCACCCTTCATTGCATCCATTTTGGAACGTTGGATGGATGTTGGATTTGACTTTGCAGAATTGATGGGACAGATGGTTAGGGTAGCCAAGTTTTTTTTAACAGTTTTATCAGGATATAGAATACATATAAGACAATTCATGAACTGAAAGTGTATATAGTTTGGTGGTTTTTAAATAAATTCAGAGTGGTGCAGTAACCCCATAATCAACTTTAGAATAATGTCCTCACCCCCAAAAGAAACCAGTCATCATTAGCAGTGTCTCCAGTGACCCCCTTCTCCTCCATCCCCTGGCCCTAGGACTTCTGTCTTTATAGATTTGCCCATTCTGGACATTTTATATGAATGCATTCAAGGAATATGGGGTCCTCTGTGACTGGCTTCTTTCAATTAGCATGATGTGTTCAAAGTTCATCCTTTTCTTGGCTGAATAAGATAGATGGCACTTTGTCTACTCATCAACTGATGGGCATTTGCAGTGTTTCTGTTTCTGGGCTATTATGAATGATGTCGTTATGAACCGTCATGCAGGTCTTTGCACAAAGGTATGTTTTTCAGTTCTCTTGTTTGTGTAGGTAGGAGAATTGCTAGGTCACATGATCACTCTATGTGTGACATTTTTAGGAACAGCTAGATTGCCATCCAATGTGGTTATCACCAGCAGTGAGGGAGAGTTCCAGTTTCCCCACATTCTCACCAATACCTGCTATTCATCTTTTTGATTATGGTACCTTAGTGGGTGTGATGTGATGCCTCACTGGGGTCTCCATTTGCATTTTCCTCATAAGTAATGACATTGAGCATTACTTCCTATGCTTATTGGCCACTTGTGTACGTTATTTGGAAACACATCTATCTAAATCCTTTGTCTATTTTTTAATTGGGTTGCTGTTTTATTTTTTAATCAAAAGAGTTTTTATGTAACTCTTTTATGTAAATGTGAATCCCTTCTCAGATGGAGGATTTGCACATATTTCCTCCCAATCTGTGGGTTTTCTTAACTTTTATGAGGCTGTCCTTTAAAATAAAAATTTTCTGAATACAATGAAATATGTTTGATCTCCTTTTTCCTTTGTCAGTTGTGTTTTTGGTATTGTATCTTCAAAGCTGATGCCTAATCCAAGCTCACTAAAATTTATTTCTATATTTTCTTCTAAGAGTTTTATAGTTTTATATCTTATATTCAGGTTTATGAGCCAACTTTATTCTTTTGTATATGGATATCCAGCTGTGCCAGCCCCACTGTGGCAAAGTCTATTTTGTCCCTCACCCATTTTTCTTGGCCTCCTTGTTGAAAATTAATTGACCATAAACCTAAAGGTTTATTTCTGGACTCTCTTTTCCAATTCATTGATCTATAGATCTATCTTATGCCAGTGTCATACCATCTCATTTACTGTAGCTCTGTAGTAAGTTTTGAAATCAGAAGTCTGAGTCCTCCAACATTTTTCTTTTGTTGAAGATTGGGCTATTCTGATTCCTTGCCTTTCCATAAACATCTTAAAGAATCAACCTGTCAATTTCTATTAAAAGCTAGTTGCTGGGAGGTTGGGGGAACCAGGTGGTGGGTATTGGAGAGGGCACGGATTGCATGGAGCACTGGGTGTGGTGCAAAAACAATGAATACTGTTATGCTGGGAAAAAAAAAAGCTAGTTGGAATTTTGATAGGGATTACATTGAAACTGTAAACCAGTTTGGGAAATGTTGCCATCTTAATAATGTTACATTTTCCAGTCCATGAACATGGGATGTCTTTCCATTTATTCCAGTGTTCTTCAGTTTCTTTCTATAACATTTATAGTTTTCAGGGTAAAGGTCTTGGATTTCTTTGTTATATTTGTTATTTTTGGTGTTATGATAAAGAGAATTGATGCCTTTATTTCACTTTCTGATTGTTTGAGGAAGTAGTGACTCAGGAATGTTAAAGTACTTGCCCAAAGGTCGAGGTTGCTAGTGTATAGAAATACAATTGTTTTTTGTATGTTGATTTTATATCCAGCAACCTTGTTGAACTCACTTATTCTAGTAGTTTTTTAGTGGATTCCTTAGGATTTTATATATGTATATGTTAAATATCTATAAATAAATGTAAATATATATAATATATAATAAATGCATAATATATGAATAATATTAGTATGTATCATGTATGATATATATCCTATACCTATATATATGTATGTGTGTATGAATCATGTCATCTGGAAAGCAAGATAGTTTCATTTCTTCCTTTCCAATCTGGGTGCCTTTTACTTCTTTTTCTTATCTAATCATCATGGTTAGAACCTCTAGCATGTAGAAGTTGTGAGAGATATTGTTCTTTTGCTTCCAATCCTAACAGGGAAGCATTCAGTTCTTTGTCATTGCATTAAAATGTAATGATGAGAGTTTTTTTGTAGATATTCTTTATCAGATGAGAATATTTCCTTTTATCTGTAGTTTTGTAAGGAGTCTTTATCTTGAAAGAGTGTTGGGTTTTGTCAAATGCCTTCCTCTGCATCTGAGATGATTATGTTTTGGTTTTGTATTTGGTCCTTTTCTAGTGCTATGATGTAGTCCATTGATTGATTTTCAGATGTTAAACCAACCTTGCATTTCTGGGATAAATTCCACTTGGTCATCATGGACAATCCTTTTTACATGTTGCCAGATTTGGTTTGCTGGTATTTTATTAAGGATTTTTTCATCTGTATTCATAAATACCCAAGAAATTTTGCCTCTCCAAAGCTGTTTTAAGATCTAAAGAACCGTTTTAAATGAGCTCTCAGAGATTGCAAAGTGATTGCCTGAAGAATTCGTTTTCGTTGAAAATTTGGGTCTGTTTCAGAGTGTTCAAAATACTAAACTAGTAAAATACATCTGAGATAAAAATCATCTGGGACAAACTGGTAAATCAGTATTTCTAGAGATAGCTGAAGGAGACTGAAAAGAATTTCTTCAAATAATATACCATTCTGTGCTTCTCTTTTATAGTCTAGAATATTCTTTTTGTTATGATGAACTGTTTGTTACTTGTGCTCATATGAGTTTGTCATTTGATGCAATGAACAGAAATGTTTGTCTCAGTGATACACTCGGTATACTTATCATGATATATTTGTGAAAGACAGTATATATATTATTCACTGTAATGAATTGATATATTCATTCAGTTCTCAACAGTGTATTCATGGCATAATGAATATACTAATGATATTCTCATGAATACTTAAGGTGATATATATCATTTGTTACAACGAGTTATTCTTGGAGGACAAATGGCCTCTTTCCATTTCATAAATTCATAGGTCCCTGTATTGCATGTTTGGGGAGATGAATCTTAAATCACTTAAATCATTCGTATTCCACATGTATTATTTGAATAATGCTCACAATAACTTTGTGAGATGGACCTTTTCTTCCATTTCATTGACAAAGGAACAGTAGCTCAGGCATCTTAAGGGACCTCCCCAAAGGTCAACATGAGAGTACATTGCAAGCTGAAACTCAAGTCCAATCTGATAAAGGTGAAAGGAGGGAGTGGGTGGTGAAGAAAATTAAAGCAACATCAGTGGGCAAGGAGAGATTCAGAACCTATGGGTGAAGATGGAGGTGGATTCAAGGAAGAGACAGCTGGTCTCAGGGGTAAGAGTGGATACCCTCTTCTCGAGAACACTGATCAGGTGGCCACAGATGACACTCAGTGCTGCATCTGGCCCAGTGCTTGCATGCCCACCAACCCTGCACCCCCACCCCAGCACCCCTACTCCAAAACCCCCAATACCCCTCATCCCAGCAGCAGAGGACACTCAGTACTGTGTTTGTCCCAGTGCTCCCAGGGTTTTATCCCTACCACCCATTATACTTCTCTTCCATGAACTGACTTGACCTAGAAAGATCCATGGGGACCTATAAGACCAAAACACAGAGCTCACTTCTGAGAATAAACAGAATTTTTTTTTTCAGACTAGTTGGTGATCCATAATAGGATGAAAATTATATCTTGTTTGCTGAATGTATTGTCTCTGTAAAGCACAATAGCACCGTGAGAAATACGTCCTCCTTTCCTCCACATGTTGGGAGTACATATAGTGAAACAGTATTTCACTGGGCCCCATCACTTTGACATTTGTGACGGTCTGGACAGGAGCCAGGCTGAAGCTTAGCTTTGCTCTATTTATGGGGCCAAAATGGAACTTGTAAGTTACTTGTTTATATAAACGAGCACGGGGGTTTGATATCTCCTTAAGAGCTAATAAACAGTTCTCAAGAACTTAATATAACCACGTACCTACCAGGTCATGGATATGATAACTATAAATAATATTTTGCCTATTATTAAAACAGGCCTCAAAGGCCATCTTGACAATTCTTGGTTAGTTAATGACACTTGTCACTCGCTGTGCTAAAAATGATTGAATACTTATTTAACACCAACATTTAACTAAATAAATATATCATTATATAATTTCTCTTAAAATATTCTGTGATCCAGATGGGATCTGCACTGCTGGTCTGAATGGGTAAGGGGAGGTTTATTCTTTTGATTCTGTTGGTACTCAGCAATGTCTATCAAGTTTTTATTTTTTGTTTTGTTTTTTTTGTTTGTTTTTTTGTTTTCCTCCCCTTTTATCCTTTTAAAGAAACATTTCTTTCAGCTGCGGTCTATTTGGCAGTCTACCCAATCTGTGTATTCTGATTTGCAAGATCCTAAGTAGTAGAATAGAATATCTATTTCATGTTTGCATCAGGATTGCATCATAATTACCTTGTGAGGAACTTACTCTTCACACTGATGGAAAGAGTTGAATAAACATAGGAACAAACATCAGAACTGAAATCCTGAGCCTTGACCATCCTTTGGCTCCTCCCACTCAATTGGATCTCCTCTCCCCAGTGGCAGGTGAGTGTAGGTGCACTTCTCCCAAAGTAGCACCAACAGACTTGGAGACATCCTAAAGAAAGGGGTGCTGCACCAGCGGTACCAGACAAGGTGAAGGCCATGTGTGGTCTGGGGTGCTTTGGTTTAATTTTATGCCGCTGGGGAAATGCCATCAGCTAGATGTGTTTGTTGACGCCTTGCAAGGAAGGAGAAAATTTGGGCTGGCCATCATAATTGTGGCTAGAAGTACCACCTCATTAGTTCACCACCCCGTGTCTCTCCATCCAGGGTCATCCGCAGAACCATGTCTCACCTTGTCACCCACCAGCATTATTTTGTGCGTATTGTGGCTCTTATTGGGTCAGAAGACAACCACTTATCAGCTTGAGGCTTAGACCCCTAGCCTGTCAGGGTGACACCTCTCAGAGCCCTTGACTTCAGAGTAAAATCCTTGGTTCAGAGTCAAATCCTTTCCTCCTTGGTTTTGGAGTCAGTACACCAGTATAAATCATTTGGCATTGTTTTCTCTGCTTGGTTGGTACACAGACCTGCGAAGAGAGCTTTTGTCCCCCACCTACATGGTAACAGTAGAAGTTATTTCTGGTGTGGATTTTACGGGTCAACATTCTGAAAACTGTAAATGCCAGAGGCTGTGTGTCTCCCTGGGCTTGAGTCCTGGAGCTGAGCAGCCTGGGGGGATGTTTAGGTCTAGGGGCAACTGCTTTATTTCCAAAGATCCAATGCTTTCCAGATGCTTCCATGAGGCCTTGGCGGCATCCTGCCAGCCAGTCTCTGCTAAATTTGATTACTGATGGGAAGGAAGGAATGGGATGAAGTAAAAAGAGAGTGAGAGAGAGTGGTTATTCACATGAAAGGTTTCAAATCAATAAATTTGAAGTAGGCAAATATGAAGTGTGTAGAGTTAAAACCAAGGAGAACAGAAAATGATGCATGAACCCAGGGTTCTAGTCCCCTGCACTGTGCCTTCTTTTCAAAGATAATAAACAGAGTTCTGTAAGACTCGGGAGGAATCAGCAGAAGAATGCCGAAACATATTTTGCTCTTCTAACTAAATGTTTCTTTGGCGTTTCCTTTGTTCCCCAACTAGGGAATGAGTGACTTAGTGAAAACCATGGAAAACCACGTCCTTCTTTTTTTTATGGCTGATTCGTTGGCAGCTCAAAAGCTCTGTGTGACTCTGGTTCCCCCATATCAAGAAGGAAGAACAGGGAAGTCACAGGTGGCACAGAGGTGGGGGCCACCACAATGAGGCAGAAACACCAAGTTGGTGCCCTCCAGTTCATCATGGTCAAGGTCAGGGTACGGCATGATTGGAATCAGAGAGCCAGGAAAGGTGTGGATCAAGTCAATAGGAACCATTCACTTCTCCAAATGCTGTTTATCAAAAGAGGAAACCTTTAATGTCACTAACAGGTAATGATAGACATGGGATTTGTTGTCTGTAAAAATGGTTGGAACTAGTCACGGTGGGGAAGGGGGGAAGCCCATAACACTGTCACTAATGTAATATTTCCATTTCTGACATCGCTCCACTTTTGACCACCACTGACGACCTAAGTCCACATGAAATGGGTTTTCTTTAGTCCTTAATCTATTTATTCTTCTGTATTTGGAGCCAATAACCATCTTCGTACAGTGGGTTTTGTCCTCTCGATTTCCCGATGTGAACATAGTCTCCATTTTATGCCTACCCTTCTAACAGCTCTGTCTCCTTGCAAATCTTCTTCTCTGTCCCATCATTTAAAATGACGTTTCCACAAAAGTTCTTTTCTTGAACATTTGCTGGCTCTTCCTTCTCTCCCTTATTAATCTTATTCTGTTCTCCTGGGACTCACTCTCACCTCCAGACACATTCTTCTCAAATCCATTGCTGGCTCCTGGTCTGCCCCTACATTTCCAACTTCCCACTGAATGTCTCCATACAAAGGTTCCACCAAAAACTTGAAGTCATTTTTCACTTCTGATTTTGAAACCACAAATTATTTTTAAACTTGGGTCTCTTTCTGTCTTATTCTCCTCCCGTACAGCCCCCAGTGGTGATGGCACCATTCCAGGTTCAAACAACTATGGATCATTGTTGATTCCTTGTCCTATATAGATCTTCAGTGTGCCTTTGTTCTGAAGCCATGTGACACTGACTTGCTCTTCTTCCTAAAATGCTTTCATCATTCAGCAAGTATCCCATGAGCTCCTAATATTATTAGGTCCTGTGTCAAGGGATGGGGAGACAAAGAATAAATATGGTTCTTGGGCTTCATGGAGCACAAGGCCTAACAGAAATAGAGATGTACAGACAAAACAACAAATCAAACTTGATCACTGCTCTGTGAGAGACCTGATTTAAAAATTATAAAAGAGACGGAATTATAATCTGGTGGAAAGATAAGGGTAGTTTTCTCAGGGGAGGTGATGCTTGAGTTGAAACTTGAAGAAGGAGTAGGATTTTATTCATTAGGTACTTTGACAAGCTAATGTCCTAGGAAAAAGGAACAGCATGAAGCATTATATAGAGGGATCCAAGATCATTGTTTTCAGAAAACTACACGTGACCTTGGTCTTTGGATATTCAAAGACAAGCATGATGGGTTGAAGGCAGGGTGTTTTGTGTTCTGCTAAGGAGTGGGGCATTGAGTCTTTACTTGGTAGCAAACCATTAAGGGATTTTAAGCAAGGGAATGACACGACCAGATTCATAGGCCATTAAGTCCCTGCATGATGATCAAATAGGAGAGGGTAGGCTCAAAGCAGAAAAAAAAAAATGGGCATAGTATTTTAATGATCTAGTAAGAGGTGATGGACAGAGGACATAGGTGAAGACGGGATAGATTTGAAATATAAGAAGGAAGAATGAGGAGGGGGGGCACGTGGCTAGTTTGATCGGCGGAGCGTGAACACGACTCTTGATCTCAGGGATTGTAAATTCAAGCCCCACGTTCAGTGTGGAGATTACTTAAAAAATAAAATCTCAAAAAAAAAAAAAGTAGAGGGAGGAAGACTCAGTAAGTCTTAATGACGGATTTAGTATCTGGTAAGGACCTTGCGTGGGTTTCTCCAGAATAGGACCCTGGAAAGGGTCTTCACCATCTGTGACAGAATACTGGCTTCGTAGACTTAAGACATTGTCAGGTCATTCTGACCGACAATCAAGGCTTAGTGTGTGGACTTAGGTGATCCGTACTCCAAGCCCAGTGCAATCTACCTCCAGCTGAAGGAGGAAAAAAAAAAAAAAAACACGGCGAGTCTGCCCCCAGCCACAGGGACCCACGCATCTTCATGGTGTACTCAAGAGGGTACCACAATGAACACAAGGGAAAAAACAGATGCTTTGAGGAATGGAGGAAAGATCATTTATCTGTTCATAATTTAGATTTTAATGTCACTTTGAAATGCGGGATGTCATTCCTGCCTTCTGGGACTAAATGCTGGAAGGAGACATCTGTTTATAGAGTTGTCCTGGGCCTGTTATATAAATTTATGTTTAACTAATAATTTCAGGTGGACTCTGAGGAAGACAGGGAAAGGGCTGCAGACCCCCGTGAATTTTCCTTTCATGAGAGAACTCCCTATTCCAGGGTTCCTCAACATTATTGACATTTTGGATTGGCTAATTTTTTTTGTTGTTGTTATCAGGAGGCTGCTGTTGTTGTGTATTGTCAAAATATTCGTCAACCTCTCTGGCCTCTCCCCAGGGCATCCCCCGTCCCCAAGTTGTGATGACTAAAAATGTCCCCAGACATCAACAGATGTCACCCGAGGGGGCAAATCTCCCAGGAGAGAACCACGGAGATATACGAAAGCCTCTCAGATTTTAAGGGGCATAGGAATTGCCTGGGGGCCTTGTGGGGTAGGGCTGGGTGGAGATTCTGCTTTTCTAGCAAACTCCCAAGGGATACTCATGCTCCTGCCCCAAGGGTCTTCACACCTGCCCACCTCTGCTGCTGCGAGGTCTTCACACCTGCCCTCCTCTGCTGCTGCGAGGTCTTCACACCTGCCCTCCTCTGCTTCTTCTCCACCTCCTGCCACCATCCGGGTAGAGCCTGAGCGGCTGCAGACACCTTACTGGGGCCCCCTTCTGTTCTCAGCCAAGACCCTCCCATCCTCCATGGAGTACTCCACGCTCTTCATCGGAGGGGACGAGGGCAGGTGCGGTTGGACTGAAGAGGTCATCTCACCCATCGTGCTCAGGCCTCTGCTGTCACAGAGGAAGCACGGGCAGGGGGAGACGGCCGAGGCCCGTAGTTGCTCCCATATCACCCAAGGCAGCTGTGCCTCGGTGCACAGGGCACAGTTCAGAGGGCACAGAAGCTAATGGGACCAGATGGTCTGTGCCTTGTTTGTGGGCGTGTGCCTCCCCCAGGCTCACGCGGTGATTTCCTCGTTTGTTCCTGCCCTCCAGAAACAGAACAGCCATTTCTAAATGAACCCGGGCTGAAGGCCCCCTTTCTTGCCGGCCTGTGGGCCATTGAGCCTTCAGATCCGAATCTGTTGAATCATGGAGCTTTCTTTAACAGGGCTTGCGGCTGGCTTGATCTGGAAGCCAAGCAGGGTCGTGATTGAGAGTAAAATGAGAAGAGAAACAACCCACCCCTTACACCCCCTGTAAAGAAACCCCTGGTCAGGGCATTACCTCCCATCGAATGCAGGGAATTAAGGGAGTGTCGCGTGTTCTAAGCCCTTAACTGTTAACACATGAGGGCAAAGCCCTTGGCAAACCTCCCTAGAGAGGCTGATCAGCAGCACTTTATTCTGAAATTCCCGCCGCAGAGCTTAGTGGGGGAGGGGAGAGCCCAGGGGCTGTTGGGTGGCCCTTCGGTTCTCAAGCCCCGAAGGAAAGAGATGGAATTCGGCTTCTTTCCCTGCGAAATGGGTCTTACCAAATTGAAATCCTTCAAAGCTTTAAGACCCACAGTTTTCCCAACTGTTAGGTTTCCCTTGGCTGATGTCTACTCTTTTATTCCAAAACAGACCCATTGTCTCCAACATGGAAGATAAGGCTGGCCATGGGCCCCCACCTCACCCCACCCCCATTCCCTTTGGGGCTTCCTAAGCCATCGGAGACCCCCCCACACTATGGTTTCCACCCCACTGCTTTGCCTCAGGTCTCAGTGGCCACCCTCGACACAGCCTCAAAGGGACAGGTCTGTCTGAGGCTCGTGAAGACAGCCTCAAACCTTGCACGTTGATCCTGCGTAGCCTTTGGATTCCTGCTGAAACGCATGACCTTGACTGACACCTGGATTACTTCGGGGAATGGACTTGAAACATTCCATAGCTGGGTGACCTTGGGTGGTGGGCATAATCTCTCTGAATCTGGTTTCTCCCTGGTCGGTGTTGTTGAGGGCAGTTAGGGAAGGGGTGGGTGTCAGAGGGCCGAGTTCTTGTTAGCTGAGCGCCTTTTTGCCAGGCCTGAGATTTCAGTCTGGGGGATGCAGGGAGCTCAGTGGGCCTCAGGTATTGCTTCTCCTCGACTCTTAACCTTCCCAGCCCTGTTCTTTTCCTGACTTTTTTTCAGGCAGATTACCTCCCCATCAAAGCGCATCAGCACCTCTGAGCCAGAGGCCAGGCACTGGGTTCATTCCTGTTGACCAAAGCAATTTCACAGAACTCCAGCCCTTCTTGTCTGGAGGAGTAGGGAGGAGCGGGGGCGGGGGTTGGTTCACATGTTATCTCCCTTTCGGGGAGTGGGGGGCAGGGGGAGCTGTGACTGCAGTTGGGGCTCAGGAAGGAGGAGGCTCAGCCCAGCAGGGTCCACACACCATAGGACTGGTTTCAGGAGCAGACCCGCAGGGATTTTCCCCTCTCGCCTGCTGCCGTGAACTTGGCCCTCTGGGCGCTCAGAGACGCCTGCATCCAGTCTGGGCAGGACCCATCACATGGGCTGGAAGCAGGCTGTCTAAACCCCAGCTCCCTCGGGCTGTGGGAAGGCAGCTGCTTCCAGCCAGCCTCCTCCGGGCTCACTTCCTTGGTCCGTCGCGCTCGCGTGAAGCTGGCTCCCAGAGCTGCCGTTGATCAGAGGCCAACATCCCCGACAATGATTCTCTTGCCCGTCACCGCAAAATAGCTTCCTCTCCCCACTTCAGCTGGAACATCTTATTTAAAGTTCACACCCAAAGAGACGAGGGTGTTGATGGCTAATTTCCCCTAAATGAGAACCAGGAGGCCTCTTCCCTTGGCTGACAGCTGTGGGGTCTGTGTCCATCTGTCTGGTCCCCTCCAGCCCTGACACTGCCTCTGGGGGGAGGGAGGACCGCCACGGGCAAGCTGCCAACAACGGGTGAACTCCCGTTCCTTTCAGGAGCGCAACGCACCAGCTGCTGACTCCTGGACCCCAGCCCCCGCGGTGTCCCCTTGACGTGGCCCAGGAGGTCCCTGCAGGACGAGTGGAGGATGACGGATAGTTTTCCTTTCCTCCAAATGCTGTGCAGGGGAAGCAGTCTGCATGGTAGGTAGGGAATGAGAGCCCTCCTTGGCTTTCCCAGGCTTGAGGAGTGAGGGCTGCTGGAGAGAGAGGCCAGGCTGGTGCAGGGCTCGGCTGTGCTGTGCCGTCAGAAGGGCTATAGCAAGAAACCGAGGCTGATGGGTGCTGGCCTGCAGCAGTGAGGGGAGACTGTGTGTGCATTCCGCATTAAGCCTTCTGGTTGCTCAATTTCACCGTAACTCCTGCCATCCAAACGCACCCCGTCTCAAATACAGAATATTCCAGATTACCAAAGAAATTGCTGCCCATTAAGGAAAGCTTGGAAAACACAGAAGGGCGTAGAAAATGATTCGTCATCCTAACAGGTTCCTCGGGAGCAACTGAGGCATCTCTCCTCTCCCCCCTGTGGCTTCCCCGCGTGCCCCGCCTTTAAAAAAAAAAAAAAAGATGTCATAAGTTGTCTATTAATTATAAATCTTTTGCTCGCTTACTGTCATTTCATGAGCATTTTTCACGGCCCTGAAATATTTTTCAAAAGGCAGCGAGGATGACTCCATGGCATCCAGCCTTGAAAGTAACATAATTTATTCAGCCATTTCCCTGTTGATCACATTTAGCTTGATTCTAGTTTTACACTATTATAAATAATACTGTGATGATAATCATTGCACATAATTCTCTGCTGTGTGTGTAATTATTTCCCTTGGATGGATTGCTATTAAGTGGAATTACTAAGTCACAAGGTGTGCGTATCTGAAGACTCTTATTATATATCATTATTGCCCTAAAGAGATACCGTTCCATTTTATTTCCTCTTCCGAATTGCCCGTTTATGTCCACAGTTTTGGGGGGCTTTTTTTCCCCCTAAGGAAGTTCATCTCTTCTTTGTCAGAGCTTTTTTTTTTTTAATATCTGCTGAAAATATTAACGTTTTTTTTTTTTTAAGATTTTCTGTTTATCCATTTGAGAGAGAGAGAGAGAGGGAGGGAGGAGAGGGAGAGCACCAGCAGAGGGGAAGAGCAGAGGGAGAGTGAGAAGCAGCCTCCCCACTGAGCAGGGAGCCCAATGCGGGACTTGATCCCAGGACCCTAGGATCATGACCTGAGCCGAAGGCAGATGCTTAACTGAATGAACCACCCAGGTGCCCCTATTAACTGTTTAAAAAAAAAAAAAAAGTTTAATTATGGTAGAATAAACACAACCTAAGATTTACCGTCTTAGCTATTTTGGAGTGTAGAGTTCAGTAGAGTGAGGTATACTGGTATTGTGCCCCTGTCACTGACATCCTGCTCCAGAACTTGGGTATGTTACAAACTGAAACACTGTATCCATTAAGCAGCAAACATGCATCTTCTAGTTCCTGGCACCCACCAGCCTGCTTTCTGTCTCAATGAACCTGGTTGATCTAGATAGCTCAAATGAGTGGAATCATACACTATTTGCCCCCCTAGTGCCTGGCTTATTTCACTTAGCATAAATGTGCTCACGGTTTATCCATGCTGTATCACATTTCAGAATTTCTAGCCTTGTTAAAGCTGAATGATATCCCATTGTGCAAGTATGTTATATTTTGCTTCTCTGTTCATCCCTCAATGGGTACCTGGGTGGTGTCTAGTTTTCCGCTATTCAGAATGAAACTGCTATGAACATGGATGTACATTCCTGGTAATTTTTGACATACAGAACTCTAAAAATCTTATAAAATCTGACCCGTTATTCCTTCCTTTTGTTCCTGGTTTTTTCCTTTTTTTTTTTTGTTTTGCTCTCATGTTTAGATGTGTCTTGCTTGGCCAGGGTTAGGAAGATAGTCACAGATCTCTTCTTCTACTGTCTTATTTCTTCATGTTAAATTCTAGACTATCCCTAGAATGTGTTTGGACAAATGGTATATGTTCTACTAAGAACATGTTTGTTGATGAGAGACACAGATCAAAATACCTCAAATTAACAAGAGTGTATTCAACTGAACAGGGGTGGCTTGTGGCTGGACTCTGGGCAGAGACCTCTCTTTTGGGGGCTTTTCTCTCTGCAACAGCCTTCCTCCCTCTGGAGGAATTTCTGCTCTTAAATGGTTTGGGAATGCCCAGATTTATGGATGGCATGTGGCTTTGGGATGTCTTGGACAGGACTCCCGCTCCAACTCTGTATGACTTTGCACGTCTAAATACTCTGGAGCATTTCCAACTCTTTTTTTTTTTTTTTAAATTTTTTTATTTTTTTCAGCATAACAGTATTCATTATTTTTGCACCACACCCAGTGCTCCATGCAATCCGTGCCCTCTACAATACCCACCACCTGGTGCCCCCAACCTCCCACCCCCCACCCCTTCAAAATTCTCAGATCGTTTTTCAGAGTCCATAGTCTCTCATGGTTCACCTCCCCTTCCAATTTCCCTCAACTCCCTTCTCCTCTCCATCTCCCCTTGTCCTCCATGCTATTTGTTAGGAGCATTTCCAACTCTTAGTTTAAATATTCTTGAGAGCAAACCCTGCTTTTTATTTCTGGCGCAGTCAACCCTGGCCAGGAAATGGGAGAGGGTGATGTGATAGAAGAGAAATAAGGCTTCCCAGGTGCAACTTTTATCAGGAAATTCATGTACGGTTTCTGCTGGGGCATATGGGCTGGGTAGACATTGTAATTTGTCTGTATCAAGAGAAACTGTAGACATCAATCTTAGGTTTCCCAAATACATAATCAATACTCTTTCTTTCATTGACCGATTTGCATGCCATGCCCTCTTTCTCATAACCTCGATTCTTAACATTTTTGAAGATCTTCCTCTTAGCTTTTCTATTCTGTTCCACTTAACCATTCTTAGGTTCGTACTATACTGTTTTAATGATTGTAGCTTTGCCTGTTATGTGATATCTGGTACAAGTTCTCTTTCATTTCAAAATGTCTTGCCTCTTCTCTTGCATTCGTGTTTCCCGGGTAGACTTCAGACTCAGCACATCAGCTTCTTCCCTTGTCTACGATTTTTTTCAGTGTGTCAGCTTTTTAGTTCCGACATGCACTGTTCACATTTGAATTGCTTGAAAACCACATGAACATTAGTGTGAAGATAATTTCCATTTTCAAAACACCTCATGTATGTACTATTTCTACTTATTTTTATTTTTTAATCTTTTTTAATTTTTTAAAGATTTTTTTGAAGATTTTATTTTATTTTTTAAATTTATTTATTTGACAGAGAGAGACACAGCACAAGCAGGGGAGAGCTGGAGAGGGAGAAGCAGGCTCTGTGCTGAGCAGAGAGCCCGATGTGGGGCTCGATCCCAGGACCCTGGGATCATGACCTGAGCCGAAGGCGGATACTCAACTGACTGAGCCACCCAGGTGCCCCTTATTTCTTTATTTTAGAAAGAAAGAGTGAGCAGGGAGAGGAGCAGAGGGAGAGGGACAAAGCAGACTCCTCACTGAGTGCAGAGCCTGACGTGGGGCTCAATCCCAGGACGCCGAGATCATCACCTGGGCCAAAATCAAGAGTCGGATGCTTAAATGACTAAGGCAGCCACCCAGGTGCCCCTCTACTTATTTTTAAATAAAAATGAATTTAATGTAACGTAGAGGCTTTTTGTTTGTTGGTTTGGTTTGGTTTTAAGCTATCACGGCATCTAAAAACCAGACCCACTCCAGCAGAGATAGGAATTTCAAAGTTAATCTCGTCCGGCAACCTGTTGAGTGAGTGACTCAATGAATATGTGTTCAAGTCCATGAACGCGGATTGGCTTTTGATACCAAAGGAGTGGAAAGCTGGGATGATTGCATGGATAACTTAGCAGGAGGCATCCAGGTGGAAGCCAAAGCCGTGGGGGAGGTTTTGCTCTTCCTCTGGCCGGGGTCCTGACCTTCAGAGGTCTCATGATGACTCAGCACTCTCCAGGTGCACATAAAGCAGGAAGTCCCATGACTCAGACCTTGAGAGTATTAGAAGGTGAACACAGACACATTGGTTTTGTTTGCTAATTAATTTGTTCATTGATGAATTCAACAAAGAATTAACGAACACCGGCCCCATGCCAGGTGCCAAGTGGAGAGAGCTCCACTTTATGGGGGAGAACAGACCACAAACCACAATATGATCGATCACCTGGGGAGCTTGCCAGTTGGTTGCTCAAGCCCAGACTTTTGAACACGATATTATTTCCGTTTCTCGCTACTGAGCTCAAATCCTTGACCCCCTCCATGTCCCAATTCCTTGGGTCCAGTTCTCTTGAACACGACCTCTACTCCCTTCCTGCGGATGCTTTCATTCATCCCGCTTTCTTGAAACATAATGTATCTTTATTTCTCATGGAAGCTCGGTGCTGCTGGACAACCGCCGGCTTTGGGGTAAAATAATGTTTTCTTCGAGTCCTACCTATTTATGTGACTAGCTGTGCAGTTTGGGACAAATTATTTAAAATGAGGCGGATTTTATTTTTCTTACATGCCCTAGGGGGTAATGAAAACACCCTATGTGAGGTTGTTTCAAAGGTTCCAATAAATGGGATTTTATGTTAAAGCTTGCCATCAAGTGACACATCAGAGGTGGTGACCGTCTTTATTAATAGCTGGCCTTCCCTTTGGGTCAGAGGGCTCCGAAACCTTAGAGATTTATCATACTTCTTCTAGGTTTGGCCTGACTTCGTGAAAATCATTCTTTCTACTTAACTCGCCCCTTTCGAAAGGGTTGTGGGCCTTCAGCTTCTTGTCAAATGTTGCACTGAGTTTATTAGCGGAATAAGTGTCTTTGGGCCAGCCGCTGAGATGAATCTGCTCCGCCGTCTTCCTGGCAAGCCCAGTGCCGCTTTCTCTCCCTCATTGCTCACAAGGCAACCAAAGCAACCTCAGATGCTACAACTTCATTAGCAGCAAATCTTAAGCATTTCTCTTGATGTCTTTCCCGTCCACAGTCTTTACACTGAATCCCTTCTCCATCTCTACTGTGTCACTCCTGGGCGGGGTGGGAGGGTGCATTCCCTCTGTTTGAAGGAAGCCTGCTGGGCTGTTCATTATCCTGGGGTCAACTCTCCCAGAGTTACATCCTAAATCACTGTGAGCAATCTCGCTTTCAGAACGGCGGGGATGGGCAGTGGCGTGGAAAGAAAAGAACATTAACTAGACTCAGAGGTTGGAGTTGGGGGTCATCAGACTCACCTATACAAGTGAGTTTTAAAGCTCACTTTCTCTTCTCAGATCTGTTGGCTCCTTCTTCAAGTGAGGGGTCTCTGAGGGTCTTTGGGTTGTAAACCTAATTAAATAGAGGCAGTTGGGGGATGGGAATACTAAGAATCGTTGCCTCTTCTTGGTGTTGGTATAATTAGGGTATGAAGGAGAATCCATTTAGTGCAAGGGGTAAGCGAATGGCTTTTTAAAATGGAACTCTGATGGAAATCCTTAAATATGGCATGTGTACCAATCTTCAGTATAGAAGTCAATGATTTTTTTAAAAGATGTATTTATTTGAGAGACAGCAAAAGCAAGAGAGATCAAAGAGGCAGAGGGAGAATCAGACCCACTGCTAAGGAGGGAGCCTGAGGCGGGGCTCCATTCTAGGACCCCGAGATCATGACCTGAGCCAAAGGCAGACGCTTTACCAACTGAGCCCCCCAGGTGCCCCAAGTCAGTGATGTTTTTACGTGATTATCTACCGTCTCTCTACCCGCCCATCTCTCCCTGCCCCCTTGTCCACATAAAAACATTTCCATCACCCCATAAAATTCCCAGTGCCCCTTCCCAATCTATAGTTAACCTCCACAGGTAACCACCGTTCTCATGGCTGTCATCATCAAATGGCTTTGTCTGCTCTTTGGGAGTCTTTGTCAAGAAGATTTCGTCTTGGTCTTCATATTTGTGCAGTTGTCCTGCATGGACATCTTACGTTTGCCTTTTCATTTCTCGTGCTGTCTGGGAGAGTCATCTGTGTCATTACACGTACCAGCGGCTCCCACCTTGTATAGTATTCCTTTCGTGAATATTCCACAGTATATTATGTAAGCTCCATTTGCCGGGCATTCTGAATACTTGATTTTTTTTAATCACTTTTTTAAGTAAAGCTGCTGTAGGCATTCTTGGACGTCTGTGACGGTGGACATAGATTCTCCTGTTGGGTAAATGCCTACATATAGAACTGTTGGGGTACAGGGCAGGAAGACTTTACCTTCAGAAGAAGCTACACAAAAGCTCTTCAAGGTGCTTTATCATTTTCCATCCCCACTGATGGTAGGTGTGAGTTTTAGTTTCCCCACATTTGGGGAACTCCCCCACCAACGTGTGGTATGGCCAATCTTTTAAACTTCAGCCATACTGCTGGGCGTGTAGTAGTATCTTACTGTGGTCAGAAGCATCTTTTTTTTTTTTTAAGAACATAGAAAATTTGTATTTGGAGCCCTAGGTCATCCCCCAATGAGATAGGTGAATGGGAGCAAGATCCCTCAATGCCCTGGGATTCCATTTCTTCCCCTACAAAATGGTGGGGAATGGGCCATGATTGGCGTGGGAGGCATGGGGTCAAGGGAGAGTGCTGTGTGTAGCGTTTGGACAGTCTAGAGGAGTCGAAGTGTGAGTGAGCCTGTTGAGGGACAGAAAGTGGTGGTTGAAAAAGAGAGGGATGATTTTAGGAGCTAAGTCCTGGAGAAGATGGAGGGACATGGATGTTCACAACATCATTTCACTCACGCTACTAACAAGGAAGACAGAGAGGATAGGTGTGATCTTCTGTCAACGAAAGAGATCCATTCTTACTGTTCCAATTTCTCCTTGGAGTATGAGGCAAGGGCAAGTTGGAGCGTGTGGAGAGCAGGTATGGGAGGTTCCAGGAGCCAGGAGGAACCTATGAAGGATGTCCGGGAAGCGGAAGGGTGAACGTTGCAGAGAAGGAGAGCAGAAATTGTCATAACATTGAGATGCCCACATCTGAGGATTGGGGTCATTCATTCTACAAAATACTGGTAATGATAATAGCAAACAGAGCATTTAATATATTCTAGGTCCTGTTCTGAACTCTTTGTGTGTAATAATTCGATTATCACAAAACCCTCTTTTAGTACTGTGATTTAGTCTCTTTTTACAGATGGGGAAATGAGGGTTCAGAGAGGTGAAATCATTTGCCTGAAGTCCCCCAGTGACAAAATGGCAGCTGGTCGGCTCTCTTCACTGGTGGTTTTGCTGGGTGAGCACGGTTTTTGAGGTTGGAGGCTGGGGCTGTTATAAGGATGGACCATGGTCCCTGAACAGGCTAGGGAGGGAAGAAGGCCCAGGATGGTGATGGATGGCCTATCCGTCGGAGTCTGGCAGGAAACAGATGGCCCTCTTAAAAGGGGTAATTTGAGAACAGTTTAGCGAAAACATCATTAAAAGGAAGGAGGTGGGTTTAAGGAACCCATGAGGAGGGGAGGAACTTCTGCGCTGGTCCACAGAGGGACCTGAGTATCCTCTTACCCTCCTCCTGCTCTCCTCACCCGCGACTGCCTCCCCCTGTGCAACTCTACCTGGAGGTCCCTGAATGCAATTTGTAGAGGTCAGAGGGAGGGAGGCCTCTATCACCTCCGGACTTGGGGACTGACCCAGAAGTGGGGGGCCTGAGGGGAAGGTACTTAGCCAGGCACTCCTTGAAGAGGGTCCTACTCTGCCTCAACCCCCTCCCACATGCTGAATGGAGAAGACCAAGTATCTGAGGGCAGGGCAGGGGGCCCTGGACCTGCCTCTGACAGGCATCCTCCAGCACCCCTTACTCTCCACCCCCACCAAAATCCAGCAAGAGAGGAGACTGAAGACTGATCCAAATACATCAAGCTCCCAGTGAGGCTTCCCCTTTCTCCCCATCGGGCCCGTAACAATCATGGTTCCCCTGGGTTTTTCCCTGGGACCCAGAGCGGGCAGTCTTGCTTTGCCCACAGAAGGAAACATCTGAGCAGAGTCGCCCGTGACATTATTTCCATAAACTCGGAGGCTTTGCTAATGCCCTGTGCCTAGCATTCACTATTTTGGTTCTCATCTCCTACTTTGCATTATTCAACGTGGCAACAGATCCCTAACCCAGGTCGGTGTGAAAAAGCCCCGGGTTTGAATATGAACCTTCTCTCATTGATAACTTCTCAGAGATACCTCATAGTCCACAAATTAAATTGCCTTCCCATAAGGAGTGAAAGCCCGGCAAAAGATGAAAGCCCTTAAAATTCTTTCCTTCCCCCACCGCCGTTTGTTTTTTGTTTGTTTGTTTGTTTTTAATTCAGCTGTCTTAGTCAGAAGGGTCCTCTCTCCGGTGTTTTGGGAGAGGGTAGGACCCTTGGAGGAGTTTCCAGAGCGTGGCTTTCCTGGAAGTGTGATAAAATGAAAGGAACCCCCAGTCTGTATAGTGACAGAATTTAGGTTCTGCCCTAACTCACAGGCTACTCTGTGATTTTGTATATTCAACCTTGCAGGAGCTGTTTATTCATCTGCAAAATGGAGATCGTATTCTCCTTAAATATTTCCCTCTAGATAATAAAAGGCGTTCATTGCCAATGTCTCCACGTAAAGGCATCCGGTAAAATTACATAAGATGGTAGACGTTTTCAGCATTATTTTGGTCATCCATCCCCACCAGTTTGGATGCACTCACAGAAGGCTCAGTGTTTTTTGTTTTGTTTTTTCAGATGAGGAAAGGACAAGAAACAGAGGGAAAGAGGTCTCAGGCACCCCCTGCCTTGGGCTACCCCACTGTATGTCTGCGAGGCGATAACAAGGGGGAGATTTCCTTAACGGTCCCCTGCCCTAATGTCCTCAGACTTGGGGGCCAAGGAAAGTCTTCCCTCACTGTGGAGAGCACCTCCAGCCTCCCTTCCACTCAGATTTTCCTCAGGACTCTTGGCCAGGGTCCCGCTCTCAGGAATGAACCAGAACCGAAACGGGGATCGCAGTCAGTGATGGGGATTTGGTTAGACTCTGGGCATCTTTCCAAGGGGATTACAGCCAGCGCATCTGAGGAGAAAATAAATGGCGCGCTGGGGTCCCCTGAAATAGAAACCAACCTCTGCACCGTTTCCTGGGGCACAGGGGAGACTGTGGGCTGCTTGGTGCATTCGGCAAGGCTCTGATGTGGGAAGACGCAGAGTGAGGTCACAGCTGGCAGCCAGTGACCTTGGGCTGTCTGTTTTCCCTCCCCGGCTCCAGTTTCCTCGTCTGCAAATTTTGAGGCTAGAGAAGGTGCCCTTGAGAAGTCCTTCAGTTGGAACATTCCCTGATTATGTCTCAGTGGCTGGGGGCGGGGGCGGGGGAAAGGAGGAGGGTTTAGCCCTCTCCAAATCTCTGAAGATTAATGTCACCATCAAGTAATCCTCTCCTTCGTCCCCTTGGTAAATAATTAGGATGCACCAGAGGTGTGGTTTTCAGACTTTTATTTCTGAGCCTTGTAATGCTTTCTGAAACAAGAAATCTTACCGCAAAGCTTGTGTGAGAGAAAGGAGACCACAGCAGAGTTCCTCTCTTGCAGGGGATAGAGTTGACCTAGAGCTTGCCCTTGGCCACAGCTGGAGACCTTTATAGAGGACATCTTCATATTTTTGTTTGTTTGTTGTGGTTTCAAACACAAAGTACCAGTTTTCTTCAATCCACATCAACAAAACTGATGGTTCAGGGATATTAACTTGAATTGAAAGAGATTGGTTTAGGAATGACTTTCTGGAGGATTGGCCCCCCGCAGTGGGATGGTTATCGAGATGTCCTCTAGGTTGTGCTCCCCATCTCACCCTGCCTGTGATCCTGATCTCCCAGATGGGAACCCTTCTACTTTCCTCAAGCGAAACGATAGGGTGAAGAGCGCCATCTTGAAAGTCAAGAGTTGAGGGTTCGGTATGGTATCCAAAACCATCAACCTGTGTGACCTTGAGAATGTGTCTCCTCATCCGCTCTGGGTCCATATTTCCTTCATCATGGGAGAGTGTTGGTTCAGTGTGGGACTGCTGATCCTGAGCCCTCACAGCCGGGGACCCATGGCCTTCACCAGGTGGGCTCCACACCTGGCAACCATACCCAGGTCTCCCAGATGCCAGGTCTCCCAGCTGCCGAGTATGCAGAGGGGAGATACCAGAGGGCAGATGTGCGACATTGCCACAGTACTCAACGACAGCCCTGCTAACTCCCCAGACTCTGGAGGAGACAGTCCCCGTGCACTTGCTTGTGTGAGGACTGGAATTGACACGTTAAAATAAAGCATTCCCAGTAGCTGCTCTCTCGAGAGTTTTTGACTAGTAAACATTCATTGTCAGTGCAGTCTGCAGTGAGACCTGGCCTGCCCCCTGTTTACCTCTGTTTACAGAGGTAAACTGGCTCAGTCCGCCCAGAGCGGCCTCGTTCACTTAGCAAAATGTAACTACATGGAGGAAGCCAGGCTGTCCTGGCTCCCGGCCCCCTCCCCTTTGTGTAGACACGGGTGTGAACTCTTGGGAACTGGAAGGAGCTTTGGGGTTTCTCTGGGAAAGAGCCCTCAGGCAAGATAGCAAAGTCCAAGCTCTATCCATCTCCTTCTGTTCTTAGCTCTTTCTGGCCCGAGGTCAGCTTGGGGCAGATGCGCAGGAAGAAGACCCCACAGAGTTCACCGCATGGAAAAGAGGAAAGACTAGTCTTTTTTTTTTTTTTTTAAGATTTTATTTATTTATTTGACAGAGAGAGATCACAAGTAGGCAGAGAGGCAGGGGCAGAGAGAGAGGTTCTGGGAAGCAGGCTCCCTTCTGAGCTGAAAACCCGACTCGGGGCTCCATCTCAGGACCCCGAGATCGTGACCTGAGCCAAAGGCAGAGGCTTTAACCCACTGAGACACCCAGTCACCCAAAAAGACTGTAGTCTTGATGTGAATAGCAGCTCCCATTTATTGAGGTTTCCTGGAATGGAGTATTAGGCAAAACGATCAGTACCTGGGATCTCATCTAATCCTCGCCACCCTCCCGCCAGGTGGGTATTAGAATCCGTGTTTGATAAATGCCTTGTCATTTACACAAGGAGAAGTGGCCCCTCTCATTTCCTGGCCTTTGTACTGCTTTCGATAAAATGACATTTATTAGAGTTTTTCCCCCCACATAAAGAAGTACAAAGACAAAAACGAAGTATGGCCCACGATCCCACTCCATAATCCCAGATGAACTCTGTAAATAGTACAAAAATAAAAAATAACACATAGACATGTATAGAAAGTTCAGACAGTAGAGAAAGTAATCAAACTCCAAGGCCAACACCGCCCTTCCAATTCCCCCCTGGACCTTTCCCCAAAGGAAAGGACCTTTTAGTAGTTTGTGGGCATAATAACTTGCAGAAAAAAAATATATCTTTCATAGCAACCATCCTACTCTCAGTGGGTCTCTACATGTCCTCTCTATATTGTTTTCATTCTTGTTTGTATCAAAAGATCCTACTGTGAAACGTTGCCCTGCATCTTGCTTCTTCTTCTTCTTCTTCTTTTAATTTGGTCTTGGAGATCTTCCTACATCTGCACATACATCCAACCTCATCTTTGTAATGCTTATATGATGGTCCACAAATTCATTGATCCTGGTTTTCTTAGCTTCCCGTTCCCAGAAACTGCTGCAGTCAAGGCCACATGGTCTGGCCTGGCTCATATATTATGGGAGGACTCGAAGGCATATATGTGGGGCAGATTCCTAGCGGGGAGAATGCCAGGTCAAAAGCTTGTCCTCCAAATAGGCACCACTAATTTCTACTCTTTCTACCAGTCACAACGAAAGAGCCCATCCTCCTGGCGCTGGGTGTCATGGAAGGCTTAAGTTTTTGCCAAATTGATTAGGTTTTATTTTTCAGAAGATTTATTTATTTATAGAAAGAGAGAGTGTGGGGAGCGGGAGGAGCAGTGGGAGAGGGAGAGAGAGAATCTCAAGCAGACTCCCCACTGAGCCCGATGTGGAGCCTGACGCAGGGTTCGATCTCATATCCCTGAGACCATGACCTGAGCCAAAACCACAAGTCCAAGATGCTTACCTGACTAAGCCACCCCCACACCTCAAAATCGATTCTTTTTTTTCTTTCTTTCTTTTTTTTTTTTTTTTTTTTGGAAAGGTCCTTAAAATTTTGACCTGCATTTCCTTAATTGTGACTCAAGGTTAATCGTATTTTTCATGTATCTCCTGGCCTTCCAAAAAAACCCTGTCTTTTTTTTCTTTCTGGGGGTTATAATGACCTATTCACACATTCCCTATTCACTTTTTCTAGGGCTTTATTATTATTGATATTAATGAGTGTCATGGACGTGAACTAAGGAAAGGTCCTTTCTCACGTGTATTGAAAATATTTTCCCAGGGTTTACCATGCATTTGGATTTCTGTCTCTGTCACATTTTTCCACTGAAAGTTTAGCAGGCAAGTGTCTGCGGAGCGGCCCTAGCACTATTCTGGCTTTTCATAGACCAGCTCCCTGTCTGTTCAGAGTGCATGCTGTGAATTTCAAGCAGGCTCTAAAGAGGGAGAGCTGCTCCTCTGACCACGGAAGCTACTTTTGGTTTTATTTCATCGCCGTAACATACTTTCATCACCCTGTTGGCCTACCAGGTTTTCCAGGGCAAGTCCGGTACCTACCACCTAACTGTCTTTCTGCCAAGAAAGCCAACTGGCTAAATGTTGCAAATGTGTAACCTGATTTACCGATCTTTACTTGATGAATTTTGGGATATGGGTACCGCTTGAAGAAAATAAGTCTGTCTGTGATTTTTGAAGTTCTGTCGTTTTATTCCTTGCTTAATGGATTTCGTCATGGGGCCCCTCGCCCCTCCCCCAAGAAGAACTCAAGGGTATTTTAGTCTTTGAGTTCTTAAAACTGGAGACTCTTTGCTGCCTTTATTCTTGAGGGACAGTTTGGCAGTGAATAAAATATTTGGGTCACAGTTTCTTAACTAAAAACTAGCTATCCATCCATTTATTCATCTATCCGTCTCTCTGTCCATCCATGCATCCATCCATCCATCCACCCATCCATCCATCCATCCACCCATCCATTCATCTACCTATCCATCTATCTATCGCTCCATCCCTTCATCCATCCATATATCTTTTTATCCACCCATCCCCCAATCCATTCATCTCTCCATCTATCCATCTCTCCATCCATCCATCCCTCCATCCATCCATCCTTCCATCCATCCATCTCCATCCATCCATCTATCCCTCCATCCCTCCATCCATCCATCTCTCCACCCATCCATCACTCCATCTATCCATAATAAAGTAATTATTTAACTGTGAATGACGTCCCCAGCTATCCAGCATAGGAAATAAAACACAGAAGCACCTCATCTACTCTTCCTCCTCAGTTACATTGCACTCCCTACCTCTAGAAGTATCTGTTTGAAGTATCTATCATTTCCCTGAATCTCTTTGTACTTGTATTAACACTACATTTGCTTGTATCCTGAAACAATATACAGGGTTGTATTGCCTGTTTTATAACTGTCTAGATGATGGCATCCTGTTTTTCCTCGCTTTGCTTAGTATACTCAGCATTATAACAGACTATCCTCCATGTTGCTACTTAGAGCTCTGGTTCATTCCATTTGGACTGTAGTATAGGATTACATCATATGAGTATGACATTATTGATCGCTTGTTCTCTTGGTAGGAAGATGGAGCCTTCTCCATTTCCTTATTACAAACAATACTCACTATGAACATGCTCGTGCGTATCTCCTTATGCACATGTGTGACAATTTATCTACCGAAGGGAGCTTGCTGTTTCTACCATGCATGTGTCTGCAAATTTCCAAAGTGGTTGTACCAATTTACACTCCCAGCAGAAGCGTGCAAGGATTCTCATTACTATTTACCCATGTCCATGGCATCAGGCATTTTCACTCCTCCCAGTCTGCTGGGTATGAAATGATTTCTCATTATGGCTTTAATTTGAATTTCCCTGGTTACTTGCAAGAGGGAACATGACTTTATGTGAATCAGCCCTTTGGGTCTTCTCTGCTACGATTTGCTTGTTCATCTCTTTGGCCCATGCTTTCTGTCAAGTTCTTTTACCTTCTCATTAATTTGAAGCTCTTTATGGGTCTTGGATGTGAATGTAAATACATGTTTTTGAGCCTTTGACTTGCAGTTTTGTGATGGCTTTTGGCGCCTTATGTTTAAAATACACTCACTGGCTTCCTCTCTAGTCTATGCCTTGCTCCTCGTTTCAAAATCCTTTCCTCTCTGAAGTCATGAACAGATGGCTCACTTCTTTTCTTTTAAGGTTTGGCTTTTCACACTTAGGTCTTTAGTCCCCTTTGAACTGATTTCCATGTGTATTTTTTTTAAATTTCTGTATGTGTATTTTCCTTTTGTTCTACTTCTACTAAATGAAAAGTCTTTTGTTTTTTTCTGCCTGTGGAACTCTTTTTCTCTTCTTCTTTCTTTGCAGTATTTTCAATGAGTTTTGAAGGAATGGAATCAAAACATCTCTACTCAAAAATATTAGCAAACTTTGCATTATTCTCAAAGCCTTAAATTCTTCAAAAGTTTGCTTTGCTTCCCCTCCCTCACTTTTTAAAGTGTTTTATGATGATGGAATTTTCTTTTATTTTTAAATTTAATTAACTGATGAATTTATTTATTTCCTATATATTTTTAGAAGGCATTTCACCAGAATATATCTAGATTTTGGTCCCTTCTAAGACATGCTGATGCTTGATCTTGCCTTTTGTCTTTGGATCTGAAGACTGAAGTCTTCCCATCTGCTCAGGAAAAAAAACCCAAAATCTATTAACTTTTAATCATTGCTTCTGAATTATCCCTTCTGTGTCTCTTCTGGGAATACTGTTGGAAATTAATGGAAACGCCTAGAATCGTCCTCTCTGTCCCTTCTCTCCCATCGTTGCTGTCTCTTTGTCCTCTTCCCCCACCCAGTGCCCACCACATCTCTCTTGTTGGGATTTACTGCACTGATTTCCTTCAGGACACACTCTGTTGGCCGTGTCTGCAACCCAGGCCAACCATCCTGGTCAGTTTCTTTCCTTCCCTTGGTTCTTGATCTAATTTCACAGTTACAAACTGCCCTTACATCTCAACTGACATCATGTTCAGGTAGTACCTCCTTTCCCCCTCCTCTTTCTTGCAGCAAATCTCTTTTCCAGAGAAACTTGCCCTGTAGCCTCTCAGACTTTCTGCCTTATCAGAGCCACCAGCCCTCTTCTGAATTCAGGAACTCAGTCTCAGACCTTTCTTTAGCTTTCAGTGCCTCCTGACCAGGGAAGGAGGGAGGTAGGCATTGAACTTGAACCTCAGTGCTCTCCCCATGACTTTGGACATCTGGATGCCGGTGACGGTGAGAGAGCAGTGGTAAAATTAAGGGTCCAGAATGCACCCAGATGCTGCTTTTCACTGTTGGAGTTCAGCAATTGGTGGCAGGTGCCCCTTTGCAACCTGAACCCTACCTCATTCCTGGACGCGGCTGTGCATGTGCCCATACTGTGACCTGGGCAGGCAGAAAGGCATAGACTTAGGGTGGTGGCTGCCAGATGGAGAAGGGCTGGTTCTTTGTGTTATGTCTAAAGAGTTCTGTGATACCCCTCGTTATCACACATCTGTCCAACTGTGGACTGCACGCATCACTGTGGCAGAGAAGAGACATTGACTCCCGCTGTTTGCCCCACCCACCTGCTCAGGGCTTTGCTTTGACCGATCATTCTTTTCATCATGCTGTCCTTGCTCATGTGAGACCCTGCCTCTCAGAGGGCATGGAGAATGTGAATCCTCCTGGACCTTGACCTCCTAGCATTGGCCCTGGATCCAGCTCAAGAGGGACCTGTCAGTTGTTCTGACACAGTGGTTCTTAAAGGGTGGTCCCTGGACCTGTGGCCCTCAGCGGTGTCACCTGGGAACTTGTCAGACGTGGAACTGACCTCTGACCTAGGACATCAGGAACCATGAGGCCGGGGCCCAGCCATCCAGTGAGCGCTCAAGAGTGAGGACCTCAGCTCCCACAGGAGCTGACGCTGTCACCCTGCCTTCTCCCACTCAACGTCTCGGGCAGCTATCCCAACAAGTGTCTTCAAAGATGCCTTTGAAAAATGTTATGTGCTTCCTAGAGAGGTGGGTGCTCATTAACAGGAAGCTAGACTTGGTGTTCGTGCTTCCTTTTCATGTCATGGAACTCAATATTTTCCAAGCCGATCTGGGCATAGAATTCTTTATTCCCGCCACCTGCTCTTGGTCTTGACCCCTTGGCATATCTTACCTTTACTCAACTCAGGGCCTTGGTGTTGAAGCTTGACCCACCAGGGCTCCAGCTTCTATGAACTTACTCACCTCCAGGCAGACCACTCCCAAGGTGGCATTTCTACTGGGTTCAACTGCTGGAGAAGAGTCACAACTGCATTCTTGTGACCATTCAGACCATGGGGTGAGGTACGAAGATGGCAGGGCTTGGGGATTTACTGCTGACTAGCTCCGTTAAGTTGGGGAATGTGACCTTTTCACAAGGCTCTTGTGGGAAGTTCGTGGAGCCAATGATGGAAGGGAGACACGGTTTGGAGTGAGAGGAACTGAAAACTACCATTGGCTCAGTCATCTTCCCCTGGCTTCCATTTCTCCATCGGTAAATGGCAGCATTGTAATATAATAGACAATAAGCGTATGCAGTTGCAATTAAAATTTTAAGATAATAATACATGTGAAAAATCTCTGTTAAACTGCATTATGTTAGAAAATGTCCACTACTATGATGTCCAAAAAAAAAAAAAAAAAAAAAAAAAAAAAAAACAGCCAACCCTTAGGTTGTACATTCAGAGGCTCTGTCTCTCTGCCTGGCGCATAGTAGGTGATCAGAAAACTGGTGTTGTTCGTGAAACAAAGCAGAGCCCCAAGGCACCAGGGCAATGCTCAGTCCCGAGGGACCTTGTTCCAGCTGACAGATAAGAATGATTTGTAAGTAGCACAGGCACTGTTTATTCTCCATCTTCCTCGGTATTGATTTGTTTATCAAAAATTTTATTTATAAAAGAGCACAAAAATAAACCAGCCCCAGTTCCGCAGGAAGCCTTGCAGGTTCTGAATTAATGAGGTCCGAATTTATGACAGTTCTGAACTGTGACTTCCTTCTCCTGCCTGGCCGCGGTTGGGGGTGGGGTGGGGAGGAAGTGACCACGTTACAGGGCAGGGGTCCCTCTCTCCCTGCTGCTCACCCTTCCACACACCCTTTCCCCCAACCCCTTCATCCCCGATAAAGATGCTTTTCTCCAGGTCCTAGAGGCGGTTTCTGGAGTTCTAACATGGCTTGAGATCCGGGCAGATGCTGCTTAGCTCCAATAATTCTGTTCTGTCAAATTCTGGGTCATGACCGCAGTATTTTATAGTCCGAGAGCTGCTTGTGGAAGGCTGTGAGCCCTGAGGAATGAGTATCTCTTCCAGAGTGGAAGGCACGACAGAAATGGTGGCAGAATTCTCTTGAGTTCCTCATGTGCTAGGACAAGAGTTTGGTCCCTGGACCGGACAGCAGCAGCATCACCAGTGACTCGATAGAAATGCAGAGTCTTGAGCCCTGGTCCCAACTCTGGGAGGGGGCCCAGCAATCCGTTTTAACATGCCCTCCTGGTTTTTCTGATGCACACTCAGGTTTGAGGACTCTTGATGTGGGAGAAGGAGAAAGGAACTGGGAGGGAAGAAAGGGAGGACTCTGGAGCCCAAAACTTATTAGATCGTGGGTGGTCCAAGCACCCCCGAGGGTCCAACAGATGTTCCTTGAACCCACCTGAATAAACTGAACCTAGGTTTTCTCTCCATTTACCCTAGGGCAATGGTTTTCTTTTCTGGTTGGCACATTAGAATCAGCTAGAGAGCTCTTTAGAAATAGCATCCCCTAAGCTCAGACCCCGATCAACAGAATCAGAATCCCCGGAGTTTTGTCTGGACATGTGCATTTTTTAAAGCTTCTAGATGGTTCCAGCATGCACCTGTGTTGAGATCTACCAATGCAGAGGACGCCTTGTTAAGAAAAAATGTAATTTGTGTTGTCTTTACATATACTATACATTTTTTTATTAGCTGTTTATTTTACTTATTTATATTATAAAAAAGACATACTTAGTAAGGAAAAAATCTTGTAAAATACAGAAGCACTGAAAGGAGAGAAGAAATAAGGCATGAGTTCTAGTTATCTGAAGGTGGTCGGCAGTGTTTTCACTTGTAGTTGGATGGTGTTTTCTTTTAATCTTCTTTATTTATTTCTAATACTCTGGTGTGACTTTATAGCATTGTGATCAAACATAATATAGCATTTTCTGTCCACTTTTTTTTCTTAAAGGGGGAGAGGGGGTGGAGGGGCAGCGGGGAGAGAGAGAGAATCTCAGGCAGTGTCCACGTCCAGCGTGGAGCCTGAAGTGGGGCTCAATCTCAAGACCTTGTGATCGTGACCTGAGCTGAAACCAAGTGTTGGACACTCAGTCGACTGTGCCACAAGGGCAACCCGTTTTCTGTCCACTTTTTAACTTCACCTTCTTTCTGCATAAGTCCACACACTTACTTCTAAGTAGTTTTCAGTGCGCTCTTATAGGAACACAACAAAAATACGCTTTTCTCCAGTTTCCTGTGTCTGTGCCTCAGGATGGCATTTACAGAGTCCTTTTTCTTTACCACAGCCGTATTTCCAGAGCTTTGTGAAGTCCCATTTCGAATGTCAGAAGCAGAATATTACTCTCCTTCTCTTTGAATTTCTTCTCCCAAGCTCCTCGCCCATCCTCACCTTTCCCCAGACAAGCCCTGTGGGTAGACGGCTACATTAGGCGGACAAAGAATAACATCTTATTGTGGAAAGTCAGCAGGGGAAAGCAGTGAAGATTTTGCCACTGTTTTACAGCCACCATTCTGCCCGCCCCCTTCGGCTGACTGGATCTCTCCTAAGCCACCAGGCTCTAGTTCCCTGGGATATGGTGGTACTCTTAAACAGGCACATAGAGGGGGCATCCTCAGCCAGACGGAGCCAGGCCTCGTGCTCTGGAAAGAAAGAAAACAAATGAGTAAGGCAACACGGAAGAAGCTGGGACAATGGACAGGATGGGGGGAAGGGGCAAATATACCAATATTCTGTTGTGCTCGGTCAGAAATGCCAAAATCAAGCCCCGTGTACCCCTTTTCCTTCTGCTTTCTATGTATCCTTTCCAGAACTTTTGTCTTTGTTGTGCAAGTATATATATACATACATATATATATAAATATGTATATCTACTTGATATATATACTTTTTATATATACAGTGTATATATTTGTAACATATATTATATGTGTTTATAAAATAATATATATATTTTTTCTTGACGGCTCTACCTCCTGCCTCAGCTGCTGATTTGCCACTGATGGCCTCACTCTGGCGGGATGAGTGGGAGTTCCAGCTCCTGCCTTATTTTTGCTGCTACGAGTCTTCAGATAACTCTGCCCCGTCTTCTTGCAGGACATTATGGGAAGGATGCTTACCGAAGTGGAGGACCCGATCTCCATAACTTCATCTCCTCTGGATTTGTCACGTTAGGAAGAGGACACACGAAGGGTACAGTGGAAACCATTTTTTACTAAAACACACAGGTTGCCTAGGGAGCCCCGCTCTGAAACGCAAAGACGATGTAGAGCCCAGAGGCTGGTCCGAGACAGGGAAAAGCAAGGGGTGGTGCCACGGCAGCCAGTCCTGGTGACGTACGTGGCTTCTGAGAGGTCACAGGTGGGATGTTAGAGGGTCTGTAGATGTGACAGAGACATCCCTCTCGCCCCCCGGCCCCGGCGAGGAGCGGGACCCAGAGGCCAGGGCCCCTGCGGGAGGGACCACAGGCAGCATGGTGGGAAACTGCCAGCGGACGGGGCACCATTTGCAAAAGGTGTGTTCTCCTCTTGGCTCTTACCCCTTTTCCGTTTGAAAGCCACATTTTATAAACTGATGTCAACACTCTATACTCTGGGTTTCAGAGCCAGCGCGCATGTTGGAGAGTTTCAGTGTCCTAAGTGTGTCTGTATAAACTCTCTACAGTGTGGACCCAAAGGTAGAGGTTACACAGACCTTGAAGCCTCAAGATGGCTTTTCTGCAGAGCTGCTTTGTGTCCTAGCTGACAGCTTGCCCAGCATCTGTGCGGGATGGGGAGGGGGGTGTGGAATCCTCCATTCTGTCTTTTGTTTAAACAGAGTCTTCCTAGTGTTGTGAGCATTCTGTCCTATCAAGAGGAACCGGATCCCCGACTCCTCTGTTGTTTACCCTTCCTAACACCTGTGTATTGTTATAGACCAACTGTGAATTCTGTTGTAGGGATGCTCTAATCCCTGTCTGCCTCTGAATTACATGTCTGTTTTCAGTGTGAGCGACCAAGGAACTTTGCGATTTTTTCTTACATTCCATGCCAACTACTTTTTAAATTCCCTATGTGATGTTTGTTCATCCTATAGAGAAAAAAAATATATATATATATACATATAATATCTGTATCTGTGTATGTATTTTCTGTTATGTCTCTTTGTGTCTAAATAAAGTTTATTGAGGATACAGGTGGCATTTGTGGCTATGCGAAGTTGCAGAATCAAATTGGGACCAGAAGGGGAGTTGGGTGACCTGGTGAACCAGCGAAAGACACAATCTTAGTCATCCTCATATGGCTCGAAGCTTAGGACGGCCCGCCCCCACGTCACGTGCTCTGCGATGATTACCTCGCGCTATGCAACAAATTACACAGACCTAAAATGTCGCATTTTAAAACAATACCAAACAAATGTATGATCTCGCATAGTTTCAGCAGGTCGGGAATTCAGGAGCAGCTGAGCTGAATGCTTCTGGGTTGGGGTCTCTCATGAAGTTCCAGTCAACATTGCAGCAAGGGCTGTGTCATCTGAAGTCTTGACTGTGGCGGAGGACCGGCTTCCAAGATTGTTGGCGCCCAGTGTGCTGGCTGTTGGCAGGAAGCCTGCGTTCCCCTCCCCCGCCCCCACAATGTTCTATTGCGTGTCCTCACAGCATGGTGGTTGGGCTTCCCCAGAGTGGGTGATCCAAGGAAAAGAAAGAGAGAAATCGAGTGTCTTTTATGACCAAGCCTGTTGGCGACACACTGTCATTTGCTCCATATCTTACTGGTGACACAAGTCAGCTTGATTCCAGATGGGAGGGAGTTACGCAAGAACAGGAATATCAGGGGCCAGGGATCCCTGGGGGCCATCTTGGAGATTGGCTACCCCACTCCTACAGCCATGGGGCAGAGCAACGGATCCAAATTTTTCCAGAAAACATGACAGCTCTTACCAAGCCTTCTCAACCCCAGTAATTTCCCACCCTTGCCCCTACCCGGTGCAGGTGGTCCAACATGAAACACCAAAGAGTTCAATCTAAAGAACTCCCTATGTAGATTATAATGGTGACAGCTTTAGGTTCATACAGTCATTCAACAAATATTTCACGAGGCCTGCCTGGCACTCAGCAATATTCAGAAGTAAACAAAATGGGATCTGCTTCTGTGAAACTCCTATTCCACTGGGGGAAAGCAGACAAAATGAATTCTCGACAATGGGAGCAAGGGGAAGACCTCCAGCAGGTGCAAGGATGGGAATGCTCGGCTGGGAGCCGGCCTTGTCAGGAAGGGCAGATTGGATGAGGTGGTAATTGGGCAGAGACCCGCATCCCAGGCAGAGGCAACAGGAGGGCAGCCCCAAGGTGGAAGCTTTCTTGTGGTGCCGAGAAGTAGGAGGAGGGCTAGTGTGAATAAAGCAGGGTAGAAAAGGATGAGAAGAGGAGGACACGGGACCCAAACCAGAGGGGAGCCAGATCGTGGATTTATCAGGTGGTGGACACTAGGCTGCTTCAGAAAGAACTAGATAGACCCCTATCAGAGCAACATAAAGACGATTCTCTATCCCTGTTCATCCTTTGGGTCACTGTCATCCGGGCAGCTCTACCCCACCATGGGTATGGGGCTTTGCTGTGGCTGCTGCTGAGTTCCCTGATATTAGCTTGTCTGTGCTTCCTGCAGCCGTCCTGAGTGTGCCTGGCCCGACTCCCAGCCCCCTGCACCAGACACCACCCTCACCAGGTCCTTTTTATCCTTCCCTTCCTCTCAAGGCCTCTGAAACCTCCTCTCTCCTCCAGGAATGTACCTGGTGTGGCTTTTCCTCTTGAGATAATAACTAAAGTTCCATGAGCCAGGAGACTGGGGCTGGGAGAGGAGCTTTGGAAACGGGACTCTCCTTCTGATATCAGAATCTTTCTCCCTGCACAGCCTGGATCTCTGGGAAAGGGCTCAGCTCCATCCTCCCTTCCTTCAGTGCAACCCAAGTTCAGCTCTGAGTGGTACCTAGAAGCAAGAGCGGCCCCCTGGAAATATGCCATGGGCAGGGCACCCCTCAGGGGCATCGAACATGGGGCCTTTGCTCATTCTGTGTGTTTCATGCCTTTCCTTTTCCTTCTCTGTTTGTTTCTTTCCTTTACCTCCCCTGTCTGTTGGGTACCTTTTCCTTTATTCCCAGTTTTTCTCTTCTTCCTACATTGGCATTAGGCCTTCTGGGGACTACTGCTTGGCCCCACCATGACACTCAGAACTGATGGGGGACCGGCTCCTGCTTTAGAAGGTCATACCATTGCCCTGCTAGCCTGCATCCCTGATTTTCACATGTATTCCTAGAAGACTCTGACTATCTGAAAAATCACAATAACGGTCCCTGTTCTAGATGGTGGTGGCAACTTCTTCAGATACTGGGATGTAGCCAGCCCTGGCTGTCCTTTCAAAGGCCCCAGAGGCATCATGGGGAGAGATGGGCATCCCGGCTTTGGTGTTGGCTCGTGCGAATGCAGAGCTGGGGGTGAGGATGCTTTAGAATGAGATCCACGGTGCACAGGTAATTAAACCTTCCAAGACAAACCCTAATAAACAAGGGGGTGTTTTTGGCTCTTGGGATTGCAAAGGTGAGACATTGAAAGAACCGGAATTCTGACCTTTGAGGGGGGCTTCGTAACCACCAAAGCCCCCGGTTCCATCTTTATCCTGTTAGGAAACTCCGTGTTTTAGCCTAGGATGCCATGTAGCCATGAGTCTGCCTTCAAGGGTAAATGGAAGTCAAGGCCGAGGAAGATGTTGACCAGACTGACCATGAGTTTAAACCAAGGTCCCCCTACATCGTTTTCTCTATTCATTAGACAGGATTACCCACCCAGGCCCCCCACGTAGGGCCCCAGAGTAGCCTTGAGGGAACCAGAGCATCCCCCAGGCTGCCACAATGGAAACCCAGTGATAAAGCCTCCTATTTGCTGAGCATTTACTATGTACCAGCATTTTGACACGTGCCATCTTATTTTCACCTTTACAACGACCCCGTGGGAGAGCCCTTGTCAGCCCCATTTTGCTACAAAAGATCTTTAAAATAAGGGAATGGGAGAAGAGGACTGGACTGCAGGTACAGAAACCCTTTAGAGGGCTAATGTGATGCAGAGTAGGAATGAGGGCAGGACCCGGAAGGGAGAGTGATGTAAAGAGAGTTGTGTTTTGTTTTGTTTTAAGATGGGAGAAGCCCCAGTGTATTTGCTCGCTGGTAGGAATGGTCCAGCAGAGAAGGGGAAATTGATGATGCAGGGTGGGGTGGGGGTGGGGGCAGGGGGTTCAGAAGTGGTGTCCTCGGTAGGCAAGAGCTGATGGGATCCACCATGGAGATGGTGGATCTCCACCAGGAGCAAAACCCACCCAAGAAATCCCCCACTGATGGAAGGCAAAGTACAAGGCCCCAGGTACATGCAGGTGGGCATATGCCATCGGTGCTCAGTGATTTGGAGAAGCAAGGTCATCATCTGTGAGCGAGGGAGAGGGTGGTCTTCCAACCCTGTTTGTCCCCAATGTTCCAGTTTCAGCACATGAAAGGCTGCTTCCTGAGCAGCCCCTCAGTCCCAGGCAAACGGGGACACCTGGTCACCCTAATGAGAACATATGAGCAAGTCCAGCCCTGGTGGCTTCAGAGCATCTTCCACACCCATCTGGGGCCCAGAGACTTACACCCAGGATGCCGCTGCCTGGGGCTGGCCTCTGCACAGCCACGGGTGCTCCTAGGCCTCAGGACTTCCCTGAGATCAGCCGGGAGATAGAGACGAGGCCAGAATGGAGGAAGCTGCCGCCCTGGAGGACCGTTCCAGAGCCTGCAGACAGAACTCGAGGGGATGGATTGCCTCATTCTGTCTGAATGATGCTACCCAGGGACCAGGCTGGCTCTGTCCATCCCTGCTGCCCAGCCAGACTCTCCGTGGGGTCTGAGGCAGAAGCCAAGGCAGGAGAGTCCGGGCTCCCTGCAGATGAACGAGGGGCATCTGAGGAGGTTGCTGAGATCAGAGCTGCATGTGGCCATCCCGATGCTAGTTCAGGAGGCTCAGCAATGAGGGGCAGGGACAGCATCCCACCTGCTCAAGTCCCCAGATCTAAGGACAAGGAGCAGCGATCCAGAGGGACCAGGGCTGGGCTGCTGGCACCTGTCCCTTGAGCAGGGGACGAAGCCGGGGATGGGTCCTAACATGCAGAAAGCCTACAGGTGTTAGCCAGTGATGAGTCCAGGTACATGTTCTACAAGGAATCAGGGTAGGGGAAAGTGAGGACAGAGCCTTGGGGTCAGTGTGGTGGCTGAAATAGAGTGTAAGAGGCGGCAGACCTTTGGGTCATGATGGGGTCCAAAGGATAACGTGGGAATGGGTCTGAATAAAAGGGAGGAGCCAGTGAACACGGAGGTGAGGGTCTTGCTTCCACTTCCTCAGGCCCCGCACAACCATAAACAGCCCACCCTGGGGGCTGCCACGGCTGTGGCACCCTGTGGAACCCTGTGGTACCCAGGGTTCGAGATGAGGTCTTCAACTCTAGAAAAGAAAGAAGGGGGGCAGGCCACAACCCCCGCACCTGGGTTTGAGTAGTAGCCTTCAAACCATCCTGTGGATTGTGGTGAGGGGACCCCCAAACCATCATGGCAAAAGAAATCTTTATTATTTTCCCACTCTGGGAGCCAGGGGAGTGAGTGGGCTTTCCCTAAGCCAAGGTGTTCCAAGGCTGGACTCCAGATAAAGCACAGAGCTCAGAAGGCATCTGGTCTCCATGGCAACGGAGAACTGGGAAGTACAGCAAGAGACAGGGAAAGCTGGGTCTGGCTTGCCTGAGATTGGCCTCTGAGAAGCCCAGGCCACCTGGGAACATTCCTTCCCGTACTTTCTCCATAGGCCAAGGTGGGCGGGAAGAAGTGGGAGCGGAGCAGGGCGGAGTTCTTGGGTTCTGGGCTGAGGGCACCATAGATCTGAGCTGTCTGCAGATCATTCTGCTCTGCGTCACGGGGCAGCTCCTTTGTTTACTCTCTGCCTGTTTCTGTTCACTCCTGATTCAGGGCTAATACCAAGAACTGGGCTTTGACTCCGTGTGCTCAGCCTTATTCGGTGGCATTTGTTAGAATGGCATCAACCTCGCCCAGTGGTTGATTGGCTCAAGCTGACTGCGTCAAAGTAAAGACGGGTCTGCATGGCCAGTGAATTCCATGCCCACCTGGTGAATCCATGGCTCAGAATTACTGCTGTTCAAACAAGAAGAGACCAAGGCAGAACGAAACCCAGTACCATACCTCACGGGGTTCCCAATTGGATACTTCCATGTGTGAGGTCAGCCATTTTGCTTAAAAGCAGCTCTTCCACAGAGCCCCCTTTCCTACATAGGTCCTGCTGACAGGAACATCCATGATCCCTCCCCATCTCGGGAAGGGGAAGAAAGGGCGCTGTGTCCTTCCTCAGTCTTACTGAGGACCATCTTCAGCTAGGTTCATTTGGGTAGCAGTTGAACCTTGCAGATGGACCTTGTGGAGCATGGTGCCCACCAGAGCCAACTTCTTGAGGCGTCCAATGGCCCACTTCTAAGGTAGAACCACCCTCCTTGGCATTGGGAGACCCACTCGGAGGCATTGAGGGTGTCCATCTACAAACTGACCATCCTCTTGGGTTCTCCTTGTTCTAAGGGCAGTGGTTGGGTTGAAAGCAGACACTGATGGGTGTTGGGGCATCCAAGCCATCATCAAGCTCACGTTACCTTGGGAAATCATGGTGTTGAGAAAAAAGTCCCCATTAATGCTTGCCTGCGGGCCTTCTACCATTGGCCCACATGGGATGCTGGGATAGTCCAGTGGGACAGGCCGCTGGGCTGGTGTAAAGAGGGGAGAGGTGACACAAGGCCAGGGGTTCAGGATGCACTGGGAAATTTCCATGGGAAATGCCAACTCACTTGTAGGGTCCTTGGGTGTTCTGCTCAGAAGAGGAGGATGTCCCATAGTCTCCAGCAGCAAGGCAAGAGAGAGGTCTTGTTGGTACATTGAAACCAGGGAAACATAGCTCCTGACTCCTTTTCCACTCAGGCAGGAAGGGAGGTTTCCAAAAGGAAACTCGGAGCACCCCAAATGTCCTTGAAGTCCCAACTGGGAGAGGATAGAGGATCAAGTTCTTGGGTTTTCCCAGAGGCTGACGTGCTCAGCCAGAGGTCTAGCAGCTCTGGGCCATGTTTTGCTTGCTTTCTACTTGCTTGCTGGTGCCAGATTGGAGTTTCCTCTTGCCATGACCCATGACCCACGTTGGCCCCAGGTGCAAGTTTGTGGCTGGTGCATCGTCTTCTTGGCACTGGTCTTAGCAATGACTGGTCATCCAACTTGGGAATCTCCCCTTCTTAGGAGCCAGCCCTTGGCGTTGGCTTTCCCTCATTCTCTGCTGCTCAATGCCAAGAGTCTCAGGAACCCTGAGAGTGAAGCTGTGGGGCTGTCAGGCCCAGGAAGGTGCTGGGAGTGCCGTCATCCCTACACCAGCGGGCGTCTGTGGCCAGGATTTCTCATTGGCCCCGAAGTGGGACAGAAAACTGATGATCTCAGTTCTCTGGGGCACTACCGCTCTCTGGAACATAACCATAGAATTCTGTGACTCAGCTTCTGTGCAGATGATGGATGTGGCAGGATAATGACATGCCAGCCCTTCCTGCCTGGCATCACGGGGCCAGCCTCAGTCTTACTGACCTCCAGGTGGTGATGCAAACTTTCCTCCTTAAATAATGTTGGAAGAAGGAGTGTGGTGAGAAGAAGAGGGCCTCTGGGGTCAGACAGGCTCATTTAACTCCCGGCTCTCCCCACGCCTGCTAGCCCTGTGACCTTGACCTCTGTGACATTCATCTATAAGATAAGGTTAATAGTGCTAGCTGCCTCATGGGACGCTACGTGGAGATCCTATGAGATGATAGGCACCAGAGCACTGAGCTCAAGCAATGGGAGGTCTTCATATTATCCGTGGCTTCAAATGCTGAAGTCTTACTCTCCAAGGGTTAAGGCTAAGGCTACAGGCGCTGGCATCTGCTAGGAGCTAGTTAGAAACACAGACCTTGAACCTACTACACCTGCAATGTCAGCAAGACCTCCAGGTGATTCGTACGCACATAAAAGTCTGAGCAGCACCACCCTCAAGGAGTTTCAAGTTCAAGTGCCGTCCTCTTGAGGGTCTTCAAGGTCACTTCCATTTCTGAGACTCTTCTTGCCATGAAGCCTCTGCTTCATGGGGGAAGCCGGGGTGTCCTGCAGCTGGGGAGGGAGAGAATTCCTCCCTAAGGGGAATTTCTGAGCTCTGGATGGTGATGCAAAAAGACGTCCTAAGACTTGAGCAACCTGTCCCACATATCAGAATCACGGGGCTTTGTCTATCTCCATGAAACTTAATTATGCGTTGAGCAAAGACGAGTAAAATAGTGCCCGGCTTCCGGAAGTACCATCCCTGTCAAACACAAGGGAAGTGCCGTAAAACATATCCCAAGAAGAGTGTGGGGGAGAGGAGGATGCGGGGACTTAAAGGAGGAAAACCTTTTCTCTGAGTGGAGGAGTCCTAAATGGGCTTCTACAGGAGATGGGAGTTGGAATGGTCCTTGCAGGGCAGGAAGGATGTGACAAGCCAAGAGTGGGGCAGGGTCGGCATTGCAGGTTGAGGATAAAGGCACAGAGATGGAAACACCAGTATGACAGGGCATAGGACCCCTTTTGCGGGGTATGAGGAAGTGATAGAGACCCTGGGACACCTGTGTGGGGGGCAGCTGGAAATGACCCTGGAAAGGTGGGTTGGAGTCAGTGTCCTAAATCCTGCCAGGACCAAGGGGAGCAAAACACAGGCTGAGGTCAGATTTCCAGCCAGGTATCACCGCCTGTCTTCTCCTGCTGCGTTCTACTCTTCTGCCTTTAAGAATAAAATGTAAGGGGGTGCCTGGGTGGCTCAGCGGGTTAAAGCCTCTGCCTTCAGCTCAGGTCATGATCCCAGGGTCCTGGGATCAAGCCCCGCATCGGGCTCTCTGCTCAGCGAGGAGCCTGCTTCCTCCTCTCTCTCTCTCTCTTTCTCTCTCTCTGCCTGCCTCTCCTCCTACTTGTGATCTGTGTGTGTGTGTGTGTGTGTGTCAAATAAATAAATAAAATTTTTTAAAAAAGAATAAAATGTAAGCAAGGGACACCTGGGAAGCTCAGTCAGTTAAGCATCTGACTCTTGATTTTGGCTCAGGTCACGATCTTAGGGTTGTGGGATCAAGCCCTGCATCGGGCTCTGTGCTCAGCATGGAGTCTGCTTGAGATTCTCTTCCTCTGCCCCTCCCCTCAATCATGTGCTCTCTCTCTCAAAAAAAAAAAAAATAAATAATATCTTGCTTAATAAATTAAGCAAAACCACAATGTACCAAGCAGGCCCCTGTGTGAAGCAGACTCCCTGGGCAGAAATGGGCACGGCAAACTTAGGGTCAACTTCCTGCCTCTATTTCCCCCACAGCCAGCATCCACCCTGCATGTCCATCATGGAGCACCGGACTGCAGAGCTGAGACAATCCGGTGGGCTCACGGAGCCAGTGCCCCATGGAGACTCCACTACCCCCATACCCATAGGTTTTCTGACTTACAGTCTGGAAAGTCTCCCCATGTCAGGCCTGTTTCCTTGAGGAAGATGGGGCCTGGAAGGTTTGTAAGGCCCCTTGTTCTCCGATACCCTGGGGTCATCTCAGGAGGAAACACCTCCTGATGTGAACTACGGTGTGGAGTCAGGCACCCAGCCTCCTCCCACAGGAGACCTTTGACTTGGAACGTCCCCAAATATTCCCAGAGTGGCCCAGTCCCCTGCCCACGCTCTGTGGTACCTGAAGGAAGATGTGCCTCAGGCTAGAAGGAGGTGATTTCCCACCCCCCTCCCCGAGGTTCACATTAGATGATTCGTGGTTCATACCTGAAGCAACATCTTTTCCTGTAACAACGTGTGCATGAGCCATTGGGTTCATGGGGGCCAAGAGCTTATAAAGGATTCATTCCTTAAATAGGATGGATGTCAGACGCTTGCTCTCACATCCGCTTTCCAATGAATCTTTTCACTTTTGCCCTGGAGAGTCATTCTGGGGGAGCGTAATGGTTCTGGTTTTTCCGCTGAGAGCAGTTGAACCCAGATGCCCAAGCCTTGTGTCCATTCAACAGGAATATGGACACTAGCCACGCCCTGATTGAATCGGGGCAGATTCCACAGAAACTTAACGTTTGTGCAGATGAAGGCAAGGGGCTCCCAGCCGGTGGCCCCCCCGGCTCCTTGTGGGCTCAAGTAGAGCCTTGCAAGCTATTCTTGGGACCTCTCCTGCCTCACCACTCCCATCCATGTGCACTTCCACTCCATTCCACTCTGGCCTCGTGACCTTGCTCACTCTGGTCTCCTGACCTTGCTTGCTGCTTGAGCCCTTGATTTCTCTTTTTAAGGTTTTACTTATTTTGAGAGAGTGAGAGAGCGCTCAAGCTGGGGGAGGGGCAGAGGGAGAGGGAGAATCTGAAGCAGACTCTGCAGGCAGTGAGGAGCCCCACATGGGGCTCGATTCCACAAATGGTGAAATCATGACCTGAGCCGAAATCGGAAATTGGGTGCTTTACCGACTGAGCCTCCCAGGGGCCCCTGTGTGCTCCCTTCTTATCCCAGCATCCCAGTCCATGACTCCCTCCCTTCCCACTTAGATAGCTCTCAAAGGCCTCCCAGATGGCGTTCCATGCTTGCCCCCCACATCTTGTCCTCTGCTGAGCAGCCAGACTGATCTTATTCTAACCTAATTTAATCCTAAATATACCTAACCTCACCTGAAGCTTAGACCTCTTGTCGCTCTTTGCTTTATAAAAGCTCAAAGGCTCTCTCCTGGAACCAGAGTCTTAAATATTCACCCTAACGCGTCAGAATGGCACTTGTGCATCATAAAAATATTGAGTTCAGGGCCACCTGGGTGGCTCAGTCTGTTGAGCGTCTGACTCGTGGTTTCGGCTCGGGTCGGGATCTCAGGGTCGTGGGATGGAGCCCAGCATTGGGCTCTGCGATGGGCATGGAATCTGCTTGAGATTCTCTTTTTCCCTCTTCCTCTGCCCACTCCTACTTGCTCCTTCTCTTAAATAAATAAATACTGAGTTCAAAACTATTAAATGGCAATGGCATATCCTCTTTCTTCCTTCCTCTGTCCCTCTGTTGACAGCGTGACTCAGGAGCAAAGCAAACAGGTAGGCACGCGAGGCCAAGAATGTTTCGTTTCTGAGTACTGCTGTTCACTGAACTCTCATCAATATTGGGCTCCTGCCTGTTCTTCCCACTCTAGGGCCTTTGCACAGTCTGTTCTTTCTGTCTGGAAGTTCTTCCCCTATGGTCCTTATCACACCAATCTACTCATGGTTCCGGTCTTGGCTTGACTCTCCCTTCTACAAGTTAGTCTTCTTGGCCTTCGCATGGACCTAGACCTTCCATTATATTTTCCGAGTTCACTCTACGTTTCCTTTCCCATACTCTTTAGTTACTTTTAATTTGCATGATTCCTTGCCCGATACCTGTCTTTGCCACTAACCACGTGAGGAGGCACATGTCTGAAGATGTCTACCATGTGTTCCCCACGTCTCACACATGTAGTTGATGTTCAGTGGATATTGTGAATGAATGAATAAGTGGATGGATGGATGGATGGATGGATGGACGGATGGATGGATGGATGGGTGAATTGAAATTACACTAAACTGAAGTCAAGAGCCCTGAGTTGTTACAGGTGAATGTGCTCCTGTGAAAATTCCTTCACTTCTCTGGCTCTGCATCTTGCTACCTGTAAACGTTTCTACAGTATGCCTTCTAGTCCTGATGTTCCCGGACCTGTGTGTGTGTGGGCTGAAACACAAGGTGGGCAGTTTCTTATGACCCAAGTCCTCTCCAGAGCTGTACTCTAACCCCTGTACCTCTGTGAACATTGATATCTCTTCATTTTTCTGTATCACAGTACTCTTTACAACTGCAATCATATACATTTTGTTTTTATTGTTTTAAAAAGATTTCATTTATTTATTTGAAAGAGAGTTAGAGTGAGAAAGAGCACAGAGGGAGAGGGAAGGGGAGACACAGACTCCCCAGAGAGCCCAACGTGGGGCTCGATCCCAGGACCCTGAGATTGTGACCTGAGCCAAAGGCAGACACTTAACAGAGTAAGCCTCCCAGGTGCCCTTATATAGGTTTTTAAAAGTATTTGGGAGTAAATTGAAGATACGATGTCCCTAACTCTTCATACTTAAGTATGTAATTCCTAAAATCAAAAACATTCTTTGACATATCCATGGTATGATTATCAAAACAGAAGATTAACGTTGATCGAAGACCGTTACCTAGTCTATACTTTATATTTCAAAGCACCACTAACATCCTTTCCAACAAAAGAAAAACATTTTTCCTGGTCCAACATCAGATGTTACCAGGTTTATTTCTAAGTCGTTGAACCCCTTGGTCTGTTTGTAACTGGGGTTTCTCTACCTTCACGATCTCTGCCTGACTACATTCATGTACATGAAGGCCATTGATTTTGTGTGTTAATTATATATTCTTCTACCTTAGTGATTTATTGCATTGTTTATTTTTGTCATTAGCATTTCAGTTATATGATCCTATCATATGCAGTCAGAGGTAATATTGCTTCTCCTTTACCCTTATGCCTCTGATTGATTCATCTTGTCTGACCGTATTGGCTTAATATCACCAGTACAGTGTTGAGTACTAGGGGGGATTCAAGGCATCCTTGCTTTGTTTCAATCTTAGAGAAAATGCTGTATAGCTTTCCCATTAAGATACTGTCTTCGGGACCAAGATAGTTAAGGAGAAGATGGATGGTTTCATAGATAGATACTTGATTCAGATTGATTCATGTTAAAAGTACCCCTCAATTCCTGGGGTGCCCGGGTGGCTCAGTTGGTTGAGAGTCTGACTCTGAGTTTCAGCTCAGGTCGTGACCTCAGGTTCCTGGGATTGAGCCCCAAGTCAGCCTCTGCACTCAGCACAGAGTCTGCTTGAGGATTCTCTCCCTCTGCACCCCCCCCAATCATATGATCTCTAAAATAAATAAATAAATCTCTTTAAAGAAGTATCCCTCAGGGCACCTGGGTCACTCAGTCGATTAAGTGTCTGCCTTTGGCTCAGGTCTGATCTTAGAGTCTTGGGGTCGAGCCCCACATCAGGCTCCCTGCTCAATGGGGAGTCTGCTTCCTGCTCTATCCCTCCCTGCCACCGACTAATGCTTGCTCTTTGTCTCTCCCTCTGAAATAAAATCTTTAAAAAAATTAAAGTGTCCCTTGATATCCTTTCCTTGTTTTGTTTTGTTTTGTTTTGTTTTTAATCAAGAATGGGTATCGAATTTTGTCCAAGGCTTTTTCATCATTTATGGAAATATAATCTAAAGTTACCTCCCTAGATCTATTAATATGGTATATAATATTAATGGATTTCCCAACATTGACCCAATCTTGCATTCCTACAATAAATCCCATTTTGGTCATGTATTATTTTCTTAATATGGTATTGGTTCTGTTTGTAAATGTTTCATTTTGTATTTTTATATCATTAGTCATGAATGATACTGGTTTGTACTTTTCTTTCTTTTACTGTCTTTATGTGTCTTTTTAGTATCAATGTTACTAAAGTAAATATCACTGGCTTTATTCAAGGAATTGGGAATTTTCTTTCCCTTTCAGTACTGTGGAGCTATGTGTACAGCATTGGGACTGTGTGGTCTTTGAAGATTTGAAATAATTATCCTATAAAACCATCAGGACCTAGTGCTTTTGAGGGTAGCTTATTAGTTACTTTTCCTACAAGGTATGTATTTTTTCCTATTTAATTTATTTTGAAAATTTTGGTATTTGAGTTGGTTATTAGGTGGGGTTCTTTTAGTTTTCAAGTTTTGGTTGTTGCTAGTAGTTACCTTTGTACCTACTGTTCAATGCTCCTTAGTCCCATGTGTTTAAATGTAAACTTTTTATTTTTTTTTTTTAAAGATTTTATTTATTTATTTGACAGAGAGAGATCACAAGTAGACGGAGAGGCAGGCAGAGAGAGAGAGAGAGGGAAACAGGCTTCTTGCTGAGCAGAGAGCCCGATGTGGGACTCGATCCCAGGACCCTGAGATCATGACCTGAGCCGAAGGCAGCGGCTTAATGCACTGAGCCACCCAGGTGCCCAAATGTAAACTTTTTAATTTGGTTTATTAGTTTTATTAGTTTTTTAATGATATCCTTTAACTTATGCGTTTTGCCTACACAACAATGAGTATGTTTATTCTACTTTCTTGTCCCAATTTCTACTTTCAACCATACTTTGTTTGTACCTTAGTCATGTACCCTTCTTAGCCAGCTGGGATTTAACCTTTTAGACTGACAGTGGTCAGTCAGACTCTTTCTCCCTCCTTCCTCATGACCATTATTTTTCCTCTGATGTTTTTCCAGTCATCTCTTGGTTGGATGAAGTTTATCTTCCAGTAGATTTCCTAATCAGAGCTCATGAAAACAGATTTCCCTAAGTTCTTATCCTTGAACTTGTTCTGTAGCCTTGATGCTTGAAGAAAAGTTTGACTGGTTGTAGAATTCCAGGTTCCCGCTTTCTTTCCTTGAGTTTTTGAAGACACTGTTCTTTTGTTGTCTTTGTAAGCTATTACAGATTACTTTTTGAGAACTCTGATGATGGTTTGATTCTTCTGACTTTGTAAGTTATTTGATCTTTTTGCTTGAGAGCCTTGAGCATTTTTTTCTTTATCTTTGAAGCCTGTTGGTTTTACCTTGGTACTGGAAATGATCATTCTGAGAACATTTCCTGGGTACCTTTTCACTCTTAAAGTATGTACCATCAGATTTTCTTTTAATTTAAAGAAAGTATTGCTGAATTATGTTTTTATATATTAGTTTTCTTGCCCAGTTTTGTCTTTCTTCTTAAGGGGACCTAATTATAGGTGTTTCCTTCCCTTCTTTCTAATTTCCACTGCTTCTATTGGTTCATTTCTTAGTCGTGGCTGCATTTTTGCCTTTCCTCAGTGCCTTTGCTGAGGTTTATTTACACTCTGTTCCCTCTTACGCATGTTGTACTTTAGTCAATTTGTCTTTTTCTTCCATCCCTTTCCAGATTTCAGTAAATTCTCTTTCATTTTTTTTCTGTTTATTTTCAGTGTTTGAATTGCACTTTCAAGGTATTTTTTTTTAATAACTACAAATGGGTACTTAAGGCCGCTTAATTCATTTCAGAATATTGTGCTCAGTGTCTTCTTCATGGTCACGTTTATGTGGAGCTGGAAGAAAATTATCAGCAGTAGAGGTGTTTGGATTCTTTGTTCAGGTTTTTCAAGATTTGTATGTATTTATTCATATTCTTCTCTCCATTTTTTTTTTCTTTTTGGTATGGGGCAGTGTAGAGGATTCCTATTTCAATGGTAGCCTTTTCTAGTAATGTAGAAAGTACACTTTCTCTAATTGGCATTATTATTATTGAGAGTTTAATCCTCCTTTGTCTTACTGGATCCCATTCCCCATCCCTGGGCTTCTAGCAAATCTCCAAAGAGCCTCTCTCTCTTCCTTTTGACTTTCTTCTTGTCCAGAAACAATGCTACAGAGGACCACCATGTTGATTTGCCTATAGTTAGTACTCTGACTTATCAGGGAGCTTTTCAGTGGTTTTCATACCTAGAGTGAACTTTTATTCCAACAAGAGTCTTAGATCTACATCTAGAATTACAAAATTGCTGCAATCTCCCCTCTTCTCTGTTCCACTTTTTATTCCAGACTGTTTTTGTTCACCATAGGGCTTATAGCAGGAGTGGAAAGACAACTTCCTGACATTTGTTATATATATATATTTTTTAATTAAAAGTCATTAATATCTGGGCCTCTTCTGTTTTCTGGGTATGCTGAGCATGCAACTAGAAAGAACGGGGCTGGAATTAAAGCCAGGACTATTTGATTGTAAAGCTTTTACTTGTGTTATACAACAGATAGACCAGGGTCATGGGATGTACAGGTTCATGGAGAAAGCTACACATGTGAGCAGTGTCTTTCTTGATCAGCCACAGTCTACAGCCTCCTCTGTAATGTGGTAGTCATTCCCTCCTTTTGCTGCTGACTATGGGAAACCCTACATGCTGATTATTAATTCTACCAACTGCATATAGGACTAAATATTATGTCATTGACAGCTCTGGAAGCTCTGGAATTATGTTATCACCCCCTTCCTCATTTTACTAGAGTGGCAGATCCAGGAGAACAGAAATCAGAACTTTTTTTGTTTGTTTGTTTAAGATTTCTTTGAGAGAGAGAGTGTGCATGCAACGTGAATGAAGGGGAAGGGCAGAGAGAGAGGAAGAGAGAGAATCTCAAGCACACTCTGCACTGTACACAGACCTACACATAGGGCTCGATCTCAGGACCCTGAGATCATGACCTGAGTTGAAACCAAAAATTGAATGCCCAAAAGACTGAGCCACCCAGGCAGCCCAGAATCAGAACAACTTCCATGGCAACATTGGGCCACGTGGAAGGTGAGAGATTTTAGCCAATGATGATGCAACTCTCAGGCAAAGAACTAGCTTAAACTCTGCTGGCAGAGTTCCCCAGTACAAAATAATTCTAAGGTCTAAGGACTTCTCTTAGATTCCATTCCTCCTTTTTTTTTGCCTTTTCTCTAGAATTTGATACTATGGACTTCCTACTCACTTAAAAATCATCTTTCATGACACTAGACTACAACTTCTTTTGAATGTGCCTTCTTTGCTTCCTCTTCTGTGTATAGTTCCCTTCCCTTACCCCATGAACCTGCACACTTTCCAAGCTCTGGGCTAACCCTTTATTCTTCTCTTTCTTAAAACTTTCCCTTAGAAGATGTACTTACTTGCATGACTCTTGGCATTATTCCTAGTTAAATATCCCAAGACCTGTCTCTCTTGCCTCTCTTGGCTTTTGGATGCACTTTACTGATGAAAGCCTTTTCGTAGACATGTGGCCCTAGAAGTGGGGAAAGGAGAGACCTGTCTGCATTTTCTGCCATCTCTTCAAAGTCAGCACATCCTAAGGAGAACTGCATCTTTCCTCCAAAACCAACTATTTTTGATGAAATTTCATGGATGTCACTTTCTTTTAGTTGCCCAAACTGGTAACCTGCATGTCACTTTTCCTTGATTTTTTTTTTTGACAATTCATTCATTTATTTTAGAGATAGAGAGAGAGAGCACACACACGAGTTGAGGGAGGGGCAGCAGGAGAGAATCTTCAAGCAGACTCCCCACTGAGTGTGGAGCCTGATGTGGGGTTTGATCTCACAACCCATGAGACCATGACCTAACTGTCTTCCTCAGTTCAAACCTTGTATGAGTAGGCTGCTTGGTATGCTTAATCTTTCCCTAAATGTACAGTGTTTATTTTGTCTCCACAAAACCTAAATGTTTGTTTTCCCACCTTTTCAGTCATTTTTTTAATCATTTTTAAAATTTATTTTCAGCATAACAGTATTCATTGTTTTCGTACCACACCCAGTGCTCCATGCAATCCATGCCCTCTCTAATACCCACCACCTGGTTCCCCCAACCTCCCACCCCCCCACCTCTTCAAACCCTTCAGATTGTTTTTCAGAGTCCATAGTCTCTCATTGTTCACCTCCCCTTCCAATTTCCCCCAACTCCCTTCCCCTAACTCCCCATGTCCTCCATGCTATTTGTTATGCTCCACAAATAAGTAAAACCATACAATAATTGACTCTCTCTGCTTGACTTATTTCACTCAGCATAATCTCTTCCAGTCCCTTCCATGTTGCTACAAAAGTTGGGTATTCATCCTTTCTGATGGAGGCATAATACTCCATAGTGTATATGGACCACATCTTCCTTATCTATTCGTCCATTGAAGGGCATCTTGGTTCTTTCCAGTTTGGCAACCGTGGCCATTGCTGCTATGAACATTGGGGTACAGATGGCCCTTCTTTTCACTACATCTGTATCTTTGGGGTAAATACCCAGTAGTGCAATTGCAGGGTCATAGGGAAGTTCTATTTTTAATTTCTTGAGGAATCTCCACACTGTTCTCCAAAGAGGCTGCACCAACTTGCATTCCTACCAACAGTGTAAGAGGGTTCCCCTTTCTCCGCATCCTCTCCAACACATGTTGTTTCCTGTCTTGCTAATTTTGGCCATTCTAACTGGTGTAAGGTGATATCTCAATGTGGTTTTAATTTGAATCTCCCTGATGGCTAGTGATGATGAACATTTTTTCATGTGTCTGATAGCCATTTGTATGTCTTCATTGGAGAAGTGTCTGTTCATATCTTCTGCCCATTTTTTTTATATGATTGTCTGTTTTGTGTGTGTTGAGTTTGAGGAGTTCTTTATAGATCCTGGATATCAATCTTTTGTCTGTACTGTCATTTGCAAATAACTTCTCCCATTCCGTGGGTTGCCTCTTTGTTTTCTTGACTGTTTCCTTTGCTGTGCAGAAGCTTTTGATTTTGATGTAGTCCCAAAAGTTTATTTTCGCTTTTGTTTCCTTTGCCCTTGAATGCCTACTCATCCTTGATGACTTTACACCAAGCTTGCTTTCCTCCACACACACTTAACCTCCAAGAGATTTTCCCGTGTCCAAGTTCAGGCAGCTCTTCTTAACCTTCCTAGAGATCTGTAACCTGAAAAGTCATGTTTCTCCCCATATGGACTGATGAGGTAGAATATGGACAAGGAATCCATAACAAGCACTGCTATTCAGAAAGGGGAGGAAAGGGGGGCACTTAGAAGGCACTGGTCCTTAACAATTTTGAAACCTGTCTGAGCAGACTCTGTGAGCACAGGGCCCCTGATTTGGGCCAGGGCTGTGCAAGTCATGTGGGTGTGCCAAGCACCAGGATGGAAAGAGAACCAGGTCTGTGAATAGACAGTATGGAGTATGTCACTTCTGGGTGGAACTCTCAGGTGCCGAGGTAGGCCTCAGTAAGGGAACATGTGGTGTCAATGGGAAGGTGCAGGTTCTTCCCTTGGGTCAAGGTCACACAAGCATTTGGAGTCCTGGTAGCTTCACCCTGTGGAGGGAATCATGGCCTCACAGCCTCCTAACATTGATCTTGGATCCCCGACATGTCTTCCTCGTAGAGAGGAAGTGTTGCAAGAGAGCTCACGCCATGCGGCTTGGGGTCCCTGAGAGGGAGCGCCCCGAGAGCCCACACTTCTGGGTGGGGATACTAATGCAACTAAGGCTTCATAAAGGACTCTACCTAAAATTCACTCTCCCTGGAATCACTCAGGTAGAGAACACTCACTCCCAAGAATCAGGTTTCCTTGGAGAAATTTCAGGAGCAGTCAGGGAACAGAATAGGGTCCGTGCACGTGTCTGAACCCTTTATCTCTTCCCGTGGGCACAGGTACTTCTCAGGAGCTCCTGGGAAGCATAAAGTGCCAAGAATCTGATTGGATCACTTTTCAGACAACTGGCAGGTCTGGAAGCTTGTTTTAGAAGTTCTGTAAGGGAGATCGCCAAGACTGCTGTCCCAGGTACTGACGAGATGGATTCTCAGGAGAGAGGTTGGAGACTCCCAGGGACCCTCTATCCATGCCAGGCAGAAATGGAGATGCCCAGGCAGAGTGGGCTTGGCTGAGTGGAGACTGCAGTTTGGGTGGGTGTGGGCGTGGAGTGTCTGGGACAGGTGCTGGGGCCCAGCCAGCCTCTTCTCCGCTTGGACTAATTGGTTTCTCTTTCATTTTATGGAACTTGACAGCACTGGTTGTAGCTTTTCGTGGTTGACTGCCCACGGTAGTACCTAATTACAGAGGAGATTTTTTAAAGCAACAATGAACACATTTTCTAAATATGTTCCCAGTCCATTCCCTCCCTGCGAGAAAGCAGGGTGGGGTTGGTGTTCCCAGAGGCCTCCTGTCAGCCAGTCCCAGGCAGGTCCCACTGGGGTCACTCAGGAGCACAGTTCCCCAGGAACTCCAAGGCAGGGATGGTAGGGAGGGTGTCCGAGACCCCAAGGCCAGACCCCAGTCCCATGAGCCTCTCACCTGTGCTTTCTTCGTGACGACTGAGGTGCCCCTCGAGAGCTAGGTAGGAAATTATACACTTCAGCCAAAGAAGCGAGGTGTTCTGTCAAAAGAAAAATAAAAATATCGAGCGGCTTCTGGGGAGATCAAAGCCAGACTCAGTCGAAAGCTCCTGGCATAAGTGATTCTGAGACTCTTTTCTTTGTTCTTCTGGAGAAAAGGGTAGTTTCACTCGGAACAGCATACTTACTCATCTGCCTGATTGTTCTGTATTCATTCCATGCATTTGACCCCATGCTAGACTGGGGGAGGGTCTATTGCCCGAGCGTGCCTGGGCAAGGAGAGGCACTAGGAGATCTGGAGCAGGGTCCCAATCTGGCCCCCCGAAACCCAGAAGGAGGATAGAGACCATCCAGAGACTTCATGCCTCTGTATCCCCAACACCCCGCTGGGTCAGACACCACAGTCCTTCCAGCTTCCTCTTAGCAGAGGAAGAGGAAAGAAGATGCCTGTGGTTAGCTCGCTGGGCTATTTCCTTATGTCTGGCTGGCCACCTCCATCTGCCCTCTCCCTGCTCAGGAAGGCCTGGAAATCTCTACCAATTAAAGCTGCAGGCCAGATGCAGAAGGAGGTCAGTGTGAGGCATGAATCACAGGGACTTCTCAACTGGAGAGATGTTCTCATAACCACCGAAGGATGCTCAAGGACACACCATAACGCCCTGTTGCACTGGGCGTGTGCGTGTGCTCGTGCACACACACACACACACACACACACACACATGCACGGCCTCACACAAGGAAATTTAAACTCTTTGCCCCTTATCTATCCTTTCTGGAGACTCACATGGAAATTGTGTGTCACTTCATGCCACCAGAGTGACCTCACCTTCAGGCTCATGTTTAATCTCCATCTGTTCCTAAGGCCATGAGAAGGGGCTGTGCAGGCCTCCCACGAAATCCCTGGGTCACATAATGCTCCCCTTCTCAGTGTGGAACCCCACTTCTGGGACAAGGGGGGAGCATCTGCCTCCCTCCCCAACTTCCCACACAGAGCAGAGAAATACTGCCCAGATGTCTCCATCATGGGCCCTCTGTCCGACTTGGCCTACACGTTAAGACAGTGGTTTTTAACTCCAGCTGCTTGTCAGGTTCATCAAAACTTAAAAAAAAAAAAAAAAAAAAAAAAAAAGGAAAAGTATGCATAGCTCCAATGGGTGCATATCAGACTCTCAAGGGCATTGAATCACTCCCCCCCCAGGGCCCGAGGATGTGGTTAAGATATGGATTATGATCCCATACACCTGCCTACGGGTGGGCCTGTGACTCAGCCTTTCTGACAAGTCCCCGGGGTTGCTGCTGGCCCAGGGACAAACTGGAAGGGACCAAATTAGGGAGTTAGGGTTCTCAACATGGAGTACAACCTCTGGGGAGCTTTTAAATATCCTCTCACCCAGGCTGACCCCCAACCGACCAATTCATAGTTTCTGGGGCTGATGCCCATCCATCAGTATTTTGTACATCTTCCCATTACGCAGCCCTGGTTGAGAACCCCTGGTCCAAGAGCTGTTTCCTGCAGGGTGGGGGGTCGGGTGGGGTGGTGTCTGTGTTCAGCTGCTTAGCTCCCATCCCAGCCACGGACCGGCTACCTATTCTCCAAAATCCATTTTCCAACCAGCTGGGCACTGCATATTTTTTTTTTCCAGACGGCTAGACAATACATATTATCATCACAGAAGAGCTCATCGAAACATCTCCCTCTCTACAGATAACCAACAGCAATATTAGCCAAGACCGTGGATCGGGTACATTCTCTTTACACAGAAAATTAATTCTCAATTGTCAGCAAATGCTCTCTTGGCTTCGCTCTCTCTCCTGGAGAAGTCGCCCTCGTACAGTTACACAACCCCATAGCCGTGTGGTGTGTAGACGCGCCACATGCCTGGGATGAACCTCTTAAACAATCCCTCCATTTTTGACTTGGCACCATTTTCGACCTCTTGGTCCTTCCTTAAGAACCCTGGGGATTGAGAATCTTACTTCCCTATATCTTCTGCCTTCTTCGGTATCATCTGTGTTTCTGAACTTCTGTTCCCAGAGTTGTTCATGAGGCCTTTGCCCACCTTGTTGGCCTGGAGGGCTCCTACCTGTCTTTCAGCTCTTGCTTTCTGGGCTTTGGAGGACTGCATCTCCCCAGACCAAGTCAGGCACTGCCATTCTAAGCACCTGTGTGCTCTCCCAGCAGTCCCTGAGGCTGTCTGTTATAACCCTCAGTATATGGTGCCGTATTTGCTGAGTTCCTAGTCTGCTTCTCCCACTAGATGTGAGCTTCTCAAGAGTGGGAGTGGCATACCCACCTCTCAGTCCACACCATCTTGCATAATGCACAGAACATAGAGGCTCGAACAGCATTTATTGAATAAAACAATAGTTCCTCTCCTCTTTTGTGCTTTTTTTTTTCCTCTTCTTCTTCTGGTCTTCCTACTGCATTGTATAAAAATGTACAGAAACTGATCTGCTTGAGCATGATTCTGACTGGCATATTTGCTCAAATCAGTCCATACCCAACGAGAGTATAATTGGAATACCCAGTTCTTCCAAAACCCTGCCAATCATTCTGCTGTGCAAATAGGCACAGGTGATTGGTTCTAATCAAAGTCATTAGGGTGGTTCTGGAATGATCCTGCTGCCATATGTAGATAATTATGGCAGAAGTCTAAATTTTGGATGCTAGCCAATCCAAATAACATTAGCAAGAAGAATTTGCATAGAACAAAAGGAGAAGGATGACACAGTGTTTGGACATAAATAATAATGACTGGTATTTATATAGTATTTTCTATGAGGCAGGCATCCTCTACGTGGTTTCCGTACATTAGCTCCTTTACTCATCAGAAGAGCCCTACGAGAGAAGTACTCAGTGGCATAGGTGGGCAAACTAAGGCCTCAGGAGAGCAGGTAACCTGGCCAAGATTCTACATCTAGTAGTAAATGGTAGGTCTGTTGGGACCCAGTAGATTAGTTTCACGTCAGTGCTCTTCCCTGATACACTGCACTAGAGAGCGGGCTCCTTCTAGAACAGAACATCAATCACATGTCTCAGTGTGACTGTTAGCATTCCCCATAGTTCATGTGTTAGTAAGAGACCTAACTTGATCCCTGGAAGCAGAACAGACCATCTTATTAGAGTAGCAAGCCTCAAATTTTAGGTATACCAGTTGGCTTTCTTTCTTCTCTCTCTCTCTCTCTCTCTCTCTCTCTCTTTCTCTCTCTCACACACACACACACACACACATACAGGCATACTCATCTGTCTGGAAGGAGAGACTCAGGAACCTTCAATGGACAGCTTATCTATAAAGACAAATTAAATTTTTTTTCAGAGTAAGAACAGTGCTGCTGTTTTCCTAGAATTTTATTTCCTTTGGATATTAGATTGGCACACCAGAAAAAAAAAGGCAGTTTGGCTGGTGGTTCCTAATTCTAAAAGACTTCTGTTAATGATACCTCTGTCTATCCTTACTTGATAGTTCTTTTGGGGTTAACCAGGAAGCTAAGTCTCCCTCGTGTGCTCTCTGGGCTGGGGTCAACCAGGAAGCTAAGTCCCCTTTCCCCATGAAGAAAATTAGAGTGAGGGGTCCATGTCCCATAGTCCCTGTGAAATGAATTGACCCTCATTCTTGGAGATTTTCACCTTTTGTGAGAACCATTTTGTTGGTGACATCACATTTGAAAAAGGAGTCAGTATTTTTGCATGACCATTTCTTCCAAGATGTGGTCTCCCTGATTATAAGCAAATATGATGTGATATGCTCAGACCAGGTAGACACACCGCCTCTCTCCATCTCTGAGGTCAGTGGGAGAATCTGGAAGCTGATATTTTTAATAGAGTTCCCTGCAACAGACCGTTCCATGAAAGAAATGCATCCAGCAAGGTAAGGACTTTACAATAGCTTCCATCTTCTCTGTCCATTTTATGCCACATGGGAAACCATTATAACTTAATTATTTTAAAAAGAAAAGTAGTGTCAGTATCTTTAAAGCAGTGGCTCTCAAAGTGTGGCCCCCAGACAAGCAGCATCTGTGTTACCTGGAAACTTGGAGAATTTCCATTCTCCAAGAATGTCCATTCTTGGGTTCTAGTCTAGACTAGTCTAGACTTCCTGATTCTGGTGTGGGGATTCACAATGTGTGTTCTAATAATCCCTCCAGGGAGAACCACTGTCATAAAGAACTAAGATATATTATTAGATCATGCATCTTAAGATATGATCTCACCCAAGTAAATGGACGCAAACAGTACATTATTTAAGTATCATGCCCTCAAAGGATATCCCAGCCAATATTTTAGCTAGGAATGGCGCTCTGTCCCAGGCATAAAGCAAAGTGTAAGGAGCTCGACATAAGCCACTGGGAAATTGAAGCCATTCATTTATTAGACCCCAGAAAAACACTTCCTCGGTGTACAAACCATTATTTGCCCATTGATCAAGGCAAGGTGGGATGGGTTGGAGGTTGATGATTAATTCAGATGACTCTTACTTAGAGGAGCTCAGCTGTCTTCCTTGCTAGGATATTAAAACGGAAGATTCTGAAAGTTAATTCAACCAGGGACTTTAATCACCCAAGGTGATAGGATGCACTGAGAGACTGTAAAGATTGGGGGCCTATGTTAAATTCGAATGTTATTGCTTTTAACTGGGGCTATTGCAAGACTCACAGAGCAAATGGAACAGGCACCGTGTGATCTTTTTTTTTTTAAAGCACTTTATTTTATTTTATTTTATTTTATTATTTTATTTTTTTTTAAGATTTTATTTATTTATTTGTCAGAGAGAGAAAGGGAAAGAGAGCGAGCACAGGCAGACAGAATGGCAGGCAGAGGCAGAGGGAGAAGCAGGCTCCCCGCCGAGCAAGGAGCCCGATGCGGGACTCGATCCCAGGACGCTGGGATCATGACCTGAGCCGAAGGCAGCTGCTTAACCAACTGAGCCACCCAGGCGTCCCCACAGTGTGATCTTTAAAATTAGTTACAAAGATCAAAACATTAAAAAAAAAAAAAAAGCTGGAGTGATTTTCCTGAGCATAAAAATGTATCCTTTCAGAAAGAATTAATTTGATAAAATTACTCATTAGGCCCATGTCTCGTTGTGTCATTATAGCTGTAGTGTCTAAAATAACTTCAACTTTTGGAAGAAGCCTGTACAACATCTAAGTTACTTAATTAGGTCAGACAGTAACTAACTTGTCTTTCCACTACTGGTCTTTGGAGGTTATTAGTTACAATCATCCTCTGTTGGTTTGAGAAAGTTAGTGTTTCCCGGGGGTATCATTCTAACCATGTATGGGTAACGTCATAAAGGATCAGAGTTTCGAAACCCACCCACCCCCCTTCCCCCGCTGCCACCGGATGACACCACCACAGTTGACTTGGATAGACCGATGGTCATGACCTAATGTGTTGCCTTTAATACACATATCTTTGGTCATTTTCCTTTCTCTGAGTTCAGGGCCACCAAGATGAAAGGTTTATATAACGTTGGAAAGAAAGTGGTAAGGAGTCATAGGCTCAGAGAATTCTTTGTGTTGATAGAAGAGTTCAGCTCTCCTCATCCCCTTCTGTTGGTGTAGCCACAAGCTGTGGGTTAAGACCCAGGAGACTTTTAATCTTCCAGAAGTTCAGGCACTCCCCTTGATTTTTAGACCTTCCTTTAAACCAGCCTTGACTCCCTGAAGTTGCAGTACATAGAGGCAGGCTCTAGGAAGGACGGCTAACTTAAGTCGGTTCTGACCTTGCCTTTGCAGCGCGAATCCCCCTGACCAGTACTGTCACCGAGGAGGCTGGATGGGTTTACCCACTGCCCTGAAGCAATATCAATTCTTGAACACCGCTTTGTGCCCATAGGTTCTCCACCTTGGTCTTTTTCAGACTTGTAACAAATCGACAAGTTAAGTACACATGAGGAAAAGGTAGCTCAGAGACACCAAGCACTTTGCCCAACGTCACGCAGTTCCAAAGGGGCAGAGCAAGCTTCTGAGCTCAGGTCCAGTTAGCCCTGGGGTTAGCGTAAGGTCTAACTCTCAAGTCCAGCATCTTCCCTGGCCCTCTTTAAGAAAGTGGGTCACCCCAATACACTGCCCTTCAATAACCCACTGATCATGGGGAAGATTTCGTAGGTTGATGTGAATCAGTCTTCTCTTGGTGCACCTGTTAGGTCTGGGATGCCCCAGGCATGCACTGTGCCAGTCTGGTTGGTTCTGGGGATAGTGTAGGAGGTAGTGATTATCAAAATACGTCCCTTAGAACTATGGCATCTATGGTCCCTATGAACAGGTTGGAAACGCACCTTATCAGACCCCACCTGAGACTTACTGATCAGAAACCCTGAGGGTAGGGCCCGGGAATCTGGGTTTTGGCAAGTCATCCAGATGGCTCTCCTGGATAAGCAAGGTCAGAGAACCACTGGTCTAACCTCTCCAACTTGGGGAGAGCAACGCCTATTTCCTCCTCCACCCTGTGATTAGGATTTTTCCTCTGGGTACCTGAGGTTTTATTCACCACACACGTGCCCCTAGGAGCCCAATGGGTATGTTCAAGTGTCTCCAGGCTTTCTGGGATACAGGGACTTAAAAAAAAATAGGAAGAAGCAGAAAAATTCTGCCTCTCCCTTCCATGTTCTCTAATAAATACCCACCCCTTTGTGATTCCCCTTTCTAAAAGGAACTTGGTTTTCTTGTTTCCTGGAATCCCCCCTGCCCCTGACAAGGATATATAAAGAAGATAAGAAAAAGGTTGTCTCTGACTATGTGAGACTGTTGCTTATTAACAGCAAGTTGTAGTGGAAGGATGAGCTGTGGAGACCTATGGAACTGTGGTTAAATATCATTTCTACTGGCTTTGAGATTTTGGGAAAGAATCCATTCAAATCTCTGAACTTTTTCTTTTCCTCCCATTTTTGATGCAAAGAAAATAATACCACATAGGGCTGTTGTGGGAATCATATGATGTGGAAGGTGCCTAGCACAGTGCCTGACATCTTATAAACAACAACCATTATTATTATCGAGAGCGAAATGGTCTTATTTTCTCGGGCGTAGAGATAAGGAAGCCTCTGGGTAAATTTGGTGTGTGTTCCTTGGGGATCAAATTTATTTCTTGGTAAACAATAGAAATATGATATATTAAAATCAGGATTCTGTTGAAGCTCTCCCACATGTTTTTGAATTTTGAATGGAAAGCAGGTCTTAAAGAAAATCTAGACTTCAGAAAACTGGCTTTATCGCTTTGTATCCTATCCTTTCTGGTAGCCCCACTCCTGAATATCGTGTCCCTCCCGCTTGCCCTTACTCATACCTCACTGGAGCAACTTGGGAAGCGCTAGAAAGGAGGACTCTGACCTGTGGGTGAAAGCTGTAAGTAGGCAGATGATGGTGGAGCTGGATGTCACTTTCTAACAATTAGGGAGAGAGGCTCTGTAATAATGGGGAGCCTGCTGGAGATGTCCTAAGTGGGGTTAGTGGGAGGTCGGTAGGAGTTGGTTCCTCCCACATCCTTCCCAACCATGAGAGCCTTCCAGGTAGGATTCTTCCCCTAGCAGCTTGACAGATAACACTGGTGCCTATTTAAATGAGTGAAAGAATGAGTAAGTGAATGAATGGACGAGTGGCTGCCCTTTGATTCTCTACCCCCAGGCCACCGTACCCTTCTATACCCACCATCACTGAGCACCTTAACTCCACTCAGACTTTCAGTAGCATCCTCACCTTCTGGTTGGGATTATGCAAGTAACAGAGCTGCAAGTAACAGAAAACCAGCCTTAAACTCAGAGGAGCTTATTTACCTGACAAAATAAGGAGTCTTGTTCTTTTCCCTCATGGTTGCTTAATGGCTGCGGAGTTCCGGCAATCACATCATCCTGGCATTCGAGGGCAGAAGAGCAAGGACAGGAGGAGAGTCCTGCCAACAGATACCTGCTTCTGCCTCCCTGTCACTTCTCCACGGCTCTTGACATACCATCCCAAACTGGGACATCAGCAACCACCATTTATTTCACTCACATCTATGTGGGGAGGCAGCTGGGGCAGGCTCGGCTGGGCATGGGTTTTCTCTGTGGGGTTTCCTCATGGGTCAGCGGGGTGGGTCATTCTCTGAAGGGGGCACTGGGCCACATGCTTGTCGGGCTTCCCTGAGCTTGTCCTGCCTGGCCACCCAGCAGTATTTCCAAGAGAAGGCCGAAGCCGCTTCGGGACCAGTCCATCACTTTGCCCTCCTCTGTGGGCCAAAGCAAGTGACAAGGCCAGTTCAGCCACGAGAGCTAGAAAAACGGAGGCCGCCTCCTCATGGGAATGACTGTGAAGTCACAAAGCACAGAGATGTGCTTCCGCGGAGGGCCAGAGAAGGGAGCCCATTCATCAAGGGCAGACTCATTAGCCAGAAGTGAAACTGGCAAAGCGCCTTCCTTCCTGCCTTTGTCCTCCCCCTCCCCCTTCTCTTTCTTCCCTCTAAGCTTTACCAGACCCTGTCATAATGACAAGCCAGGGAAAGGGGGGGCTGGGAAAGAGCACTGGGATAAAGCACTTCGTAGTACCCATTGTATCATTGAACCCCCTCCCTGACTTTGCTAATAAAGTTCTTGGACCCATATCCTATTAGACTGTCAGAAACCTCAGCCTCAGTGAATTCCTGCGGATATACCTCTAGAAGCATTCATTTTGGCCCAGGCAGCCCTCAAAACCAGTTCCTGTTGAGGTGTTAAAGGAGGGGGAAAGACACAGACAATAGGCCTCCTTTCTTCCCGCTGCCCCTCCCAGCCATTGAAATGTCGGTCAGCGCTAATTCTTGCAAAGTATCTGTGAGTACAGAAGGGCCACCTTCCCCGCTGTGTTCCTAGCTCTCCCTAGGAACATACTCTGTGATAAGGTATGAAAGGATACCTTCAAAAACCCACATATACGTCTCCCTAAGGATTTTTACTTGAAAGCCAAATGATTTGTAAATGGCATGTAGGTAAATAATCAGTCTGGATGCAGAAACTTGCTGGCTACCTTGGTGTTTCAGGGACTATGTGTGTGTGTGTGTGTGTGTGTGCGCGCGCATACTCTGAAGGTAAGGCTATTGTTCACAAAGGAAAAAAACTAATAACCTCATGATCTAAAGCTTATAAAATCATAGTGAGCATTTCTTATGTATTTATTATGTACCTGGTCAAGTGCTAAGCTTTGGCAGAATTTTTTTTTTTAAAGATTTTATTTGTTTTTTTACTTGACAGAGAGAGAGAGAGAGTGCGCACAAGCAGGGGGAGCAGCAGGCAGAGGCAGAGGGAGAAGCAGGCTCCCCGCCAATCAGGGAACCTGATACAGGGCTCGATCCCAGGACCCTGGGATCATGACCTGAGCCCAAGGCAGACGCTTCACCAACTGAACTACCCAGGCACCCCACAATGATAGTCCGATTGAATTTTCAAACTTTCTAACGAAGTAGGAAATATCCCTGTGTTTACATAGGAGGTGTCTGAGGTACAGATCTGGAAGATAAGTTTTCCAAGATCACTCTGGAAGAATCAGGATTCAATTTCATCTCTGTCTGACTGAGAGCCCTTATTTCTAACCAGGAGAACGCACCGTGTTCTATTTATTTATAATCTGTGGTGCAAAAGTAATGAGAGTAAGCCTAGAAAAGAATTCATGCTTCCTAAGTATCCACTGACAGTCTTGACTGATGGAGCCCTGTGCCTGTGTGAGAGCCAAGACACTCAAAATTCAAACAAATGTCCAAGTTACTCAGGGCTCCAATGACCACGGTGCTGTTGAGCAGACGAGAATATATTACTTAAGATAGATGATTACCGATAATTGTAAAAGGTGTAAACAAGATCTTTATTAATGAAGCAGTTCATTAGCTATGTCAGTTTTGCATATCACTCTACAGTTATAGGTCAGGAGCTTGTGGTGGGTTTTGCTATTGTTTACTGCTTGGTTTTTGTCTCTGTGCCACAAGGTTTTGGTGTCCTCCAACAGATTAGTGTTTCCTAAACCATGTTCCACAGAATATTACCTTTATGATGTGTTTGTAGGAGTCCCATGAACAACAACAACAAAAAATTTCCACAGCCAAATAAATTTTTAAAAGTTAGGACTCGTTAACATTTAAAGTTTATTGCTTTACTGCGTGACTTATCAGAGCCGTTTGGTGCAGTCTGCATCTTGGCCCTCGGAGATGGCAGTAGAGTTGGCTTGGTTGGCCATACCTGTTGGATGATGGGAAATACTGTTTGATTACAGGTCAGTCTGATCTTGTTGGATGGAGTTCATAAATGAGAGCAGACCTGTAGAGATCTCCAATCCCACTCATGGATACCATGTCTCATGTGTTTTTTAAATTATTTTCTTCCCAACCTTCTAAAAATTCTTTTTAGTTTGAACGAAAATTACTTTGCTTTTGGGAGATTCAGGACTTCCAGGGGCAGCTGGCTGGTTGGAAAAGCATGTGACTCTTTCTCTTGGGGTTGTCAGTTTGAGCTCACCAGGGGTTATAGAGATTGCTTAAATAAACAGAGATTTAGGATGTCCCATGTTTGTTTACCTAAAGAAACACAATTTATGTGTTAGCTTTTAAAGACCAAAGCACATTTATTTGGCTCTTTGTGTATACTGATTACGTACAAAAGTGTCATGTCTCCTTGCTGAGACATCACTTCACATGTCTAGTGCCAAATTCTAGAAAGAAAATTGAACTGGGGCGGAGCTGGAGGGAGGGGGAGGAAACTACCATTTCTGGAGGGCTTGTCTTGTTTAAGTCCTTCTTATGTCTGGCTTAACCCTTTCAGAAGCCCTGGAGGTGGGTCTTTGTGTTTTCACTTTGCAACTACAAAATTTGCTTCTCAGAGATACCAGACTATTGAAGCTTACACAGATAGTAAGCATAAGACTCAGGATGTGACCCAAATCTATCTGACCCTAAAATGTGTAATCCACTTCTCAAGCCAAAAAAAAAAAAAAAAAAAAAAAAAAACCAACCCAGAATGAAAATAAAATGATAAGAAAACTATCACTTAGAAACAGGTTTGATTGACAAAGGGATAGTAATAATAGCAACAATTGCTATCATTTTACCCTCCTTGGGACTGAAGAGGCTAAAAGAGAAAATAACCGGTATCTATTCAACCAGAAAGAGTAAGAAACTCATCTAGTCTGTTGGCTAGGTTTGAAAATTAAGGACTGCTCCTTATAGCTTGACCAGGATTATTTTCAGAAAGATCATACCTTTAATTAAGAAAATAGGTAATAAAGCATCTGCCTTTGGCTCAGGTGATGATCCCAGGGTCCTGGGATGGAGCCCTGATTTGGACTCCCTGTTCAGCGGGGAGCCTGCTTCCAGCCGCCCCCACTCCTGCCTGCCTCTCTGCCTACTTGTGATCTCTGACAAATAAATAAATAAAATCTTAAAAAAAAAAAAGAGGTGGTAAAATTCTTACCTGTATTGGCAGGAAGAGAGGTTTTATTAGAAAAATATGAAGTAGATGGAAGTAGTTGGCTACAATATTGAGTAATTAGTGTCTGGAACTTCTGATTGCAGGATTATGTAAGACGATGATCCTTATCACAACATGACCTTTGGTACCATCTGATGACCAAGTCATTCAGTGAAATGGTACTGCAGGTTCACCTTAAGACATGGACAAAACAGTGAGACACACTTGGCCTTTTGTAGATGGGGGCCACTTCAGAGATGTTACCTTTGTTCATATCAGGACTTAGCTAAGATACTTCATATCATCTTTTGTCAAAGTCACTGCTGGAATTTTGGCCACGGTAAGAATAAAACTTTTAGAAGTCGAGCTAGAGTGTGGGTCTTTTTGGAAGCAACACAACAGATCAGTAGCTGGGATGGATGTTCCCATCTGAATAAACCCAGCATCTATCATTCGATCAGGGACGAGATCTAATACTTAGCTTGGTCATTTTTAAGGGAAGGGTAACAAGGGGAAGGACTTGAGAAACAAACACCAACGTGCCCTCCCTATCTTGTGAGGCCAGGGGTACAGGTTGAATATAAGCCACATATGGCCTCCAACTTGAAAACAAGCAAATGCCTTCCAAATATAGGAAATAAGACTGAATATGTCACCATATCTCAAAAAAAAGTGAAATATGTTTTGGTTCTTTATGCTCTGTGACTGCCCTCTCTATTGGCTGGGATCTGCTCTCTCAATGTCATCTCATGGTGGATATTTTATTAGTAACGTTCTTGGGGCACCTGGGTGGCTCAGTTGGTTGAGCATCTGGCTCTTGGTTTCGGCTCAGGTCATCATTTCAGGGTCGTGAGATCGAGCCCTCACTTGGGTTCCATGCTCAGTTTTTCTCTCTCAGCTTGAGATTTTCTCCCTCTGCCCCTCCCCCTGTGGGCTCTCTGCCTCTCACTTTCTCCCAAATAATAAATCAATAAATCTTTATGAGTATCATCCTTCTTGGTTCTATCTTATTGTATAAGAGACTTCTCTGTTACACATTTCCTCCCACATCCCCTTCTCAGCCATCCCCATCCTGCCCAGCAAGACACACACACACACACACACACACACACACACACACACACACCCTCTTTGGCTTGACTCCTGGCTTCATCACTGAACAGCTATGTGATGTCTCTTAACATCTTGGAGGCTATTTCCTCATATACCAAAGAGAAGTAATAACTTCTCTGCCCACGTCATGTTGCGAACTGAAATGTGCTATCTAAATATAAATTTGTTGTTGTGACTATTACTGCCCTGTGCCCACCTTTCCCAGCGGAGCATAAGCATGCCCCTGGTTGAAGCTGTCAGTCATTGCGTGTGCTGGAAAGTCTGATGGAGAAAGAAGCACTTCTCCCTCCCACCCCACCCGCCCACTGTTACCGTCACATTCTGGAGTCTATGATGGATTTGTTCTTTTCACTTTTAACTACCTGAGTGGTGTTTCTGGTCAGTGGAGAGCATTTCATTTCTATTGCGTTTTCATCTGCTCCGTGATTGCTGCTAATTGGGGACCTGCCTGTCTTTCCATTTCTCTGCTCACCTGGCTTTTCTTCTGTCTTCCTGGGAGATGGGAGGCTGCCGGGAACGTCAAGGGATGTGAGTAAGCTGTAAGGTTTAACAAGGAGCTAGGACAGGAAAGGCAGGAACTAAGAAAGACGGACTGTTAGGACAATTTGGAAGGTGTTGGGATAATTTCAGAACAGCTTCTCCATTGCTATCATAAATTCACTTAATAGATGTGATCAGATCGCTATTAGAGTCAGAGGACCTCAAGTGAACCATTAGGGATTTGGGGCAAGGTGCAGACCTCTCCATGCGGGTGTTGAAAACACCAGGTCCACATTTCTTCAATTCTTCAAACACTACCAAGAGATTTCTTACTCCTATGCCAAAACCACCTGCAAAACCGAGTACCGAAATAGTAACCTATAAATGTAATTAAACACAAGCATTGCTTTGGAAGGAGGGGACACAGAGGAATAGACATGACCTGAGGCTGGAATTCAGGTGTGCCTTTATCTGACATTTCTGCCGCCTTCACCCTGGGTGACCTTAAACACCAAGAACAATCATCCAGCAAGCTTCAGAGTGGAACACACCTTCATGGTCATCATCTCGTGATTCTGCTGGTGACTTAAAACAACACATGGAATCCAACTGGGCCCAAGTCCTGCCCCGTCAGGACAGCTCCAAGCAAACTTTCAATGCTTGCGATCTCCATTGGTTCCCATACGTGTAATAGGGTTAGTGAGGCATGTGCATATGGTCATTCTGAGGGTGAACTGTGACCACGTAGCTGGAAGTGCTTTGCAAAATCCAAAGGATTAAGTGGCAGTTTGTGGGATTTTAGAAGCAAGGGAGGAGGTTTTGGACCTTCTACTTGTAGGGTTTGGGCTGAAGGCCATGGGAACGAAGTCTGTAAGTCAAACAGAGAAGGAGGGTATTTGGAGTGATAGCACGTAGTTCACGGGCTGAAGAACAAAGCTGAAGATCTGAGCTCAAAAACTATCCAGAAATCATTGACAAGTAGATAAGGAGGGGGACCAGAGCTACAGCTGTAACATGCCCCATTGGAAGAAAATGATTGGGCATGGTTCTTGTCACAGCTGGACCCATCGCCACCTTCGCTGGCCCCAGGAGGAGTTGATGCTGCCACCACCCAAATTAACCCTACATGGTCACTTGCCTTATTGCATCATAGTAGGAGGAAGCAAGATTCTGTCTCTTACTTCTCTTGGGAACTCTCCCCAGTTGGGAGTGGTGTTCAGAAGTCCATTTCGGGCATGTTCTTTTAAAGAACCCACTCAGAGCCTACAGATGATTGCTAGCTGGGCTAAATCACGTGTCTCTGCCTTCCTCATCTCCTAGACCTTTTCACCATTTTACGTTCCTTCATATCAATGCCTTCAGTCTTTTTAATGAATATCGAATCTCTCCCCTATACCAGCATTGCAGGGGATTCCTCCAGCTCTCCAATTTTAAGATTTTATGATTAAGTGTTTCCATGTAGCATTTTCCTGGGGAGAAAGCCCTATGTTAAGAACACTGTTTCCACAATGAAATTTTAGAGATCCTCCAATTTAAAATGAAGATGACTATCAGAAGTATCCTGCAGATTCAGCAGAGAGGCATGGATGAAAAAGATAATTTTCTCAACAAAAAGAAGGAGGAAATAACAGTACCAGGGGGATTTCTCAGGTCCTATCCATGTCTACTGTTAAATTTTATTATATAAACCAAGAAGGAGGGGTTGTACAAGTCAAGGACATATAGCCCATAGCATCAATCTGGAAGTTGACTTGCCTGGATCTTCTACTGCAAGCTATTTCTACACACCCTCTCCAGTTTGCATGTATCCAGGACCAAGATACAATATGGTCATGGGGTAGAAAGAACAGAAGCTTGGAGAGACTGTTTAAGGCTGATGTCCATACAAAAACAAAAAACAAGGCTGATGTCCATACAAAAACAAGGAAGCCTCTTTTTCTCAAAGAGGCTCTCTGCCCTTTCCAATTGTTGCTGATTGGATACAGTGGGGTCACAGATTCTGTAAGATGGCAAATAAGTACCTCAGTCTGACTTCCCTAGACAAGAGAGCTTAGGGCATATTCTTAGGTGTTAAGAGTATATGAAGGAGTCCAGTTCCAGCGACAGGGGGCGGAGGGGATAAATGGGAGTGTGGAAAAAAACAGGAGTGACTCTGGAAAAGCAGGAAAGCAAATGTAAGGTTATATCAAGGCTTTGTGAGCAAGCATGGTAGATTGCTTGGTCTCTCCAGATGTCTTTAGAGAGACTGCCTGATACCACTGCATGTTTTAATAATCCATCTTGAAGGAAGAAGGGAGAAGAATTATGTAGCTCTGGTCTCTCTTTGGTCCACGTTGTCCCATGCAGTATCAACTCTCCTGCATTTGGGAGTTGACCTCCTAGGCCCTCCAGTAGACACCTAGGAAACCAGCTCTCTGACACCCAGGAAAGCAATATCCATGGCACAAGCCACAATACTCAGGCTGAGCCTGTGGTGGAAGCAAGCAATTGGCACTCCCTATCTCTTCACCTGCATCCTCACTGGAAGCCTGCTGGATGGGACACTGCATGTGTCAAAGAGCCCTCCAGTGTCTCATGCCTCAGTAGCAACAGGAAATCCCAGGAATTAGAGGCAAGAGGTATGCACATCAAGGCTCAAGACATGCCTCTGAGTGATATGAGGAATCCAGAGCAATCAGTAGAGAGACCACAATCTGCTAAGCCAGTGGCATGCCACGAAAGAGGGCACAGAGATGGACATTCCTTTTGCACCTACAAGAATGCATTTGGACCAGGAGATCTTCATGGAGGCTCACAAGTACCATCAATGGAAAGACATGGCCAAGGATATCCAGAGAGGTCAATACCCTGGGTCATGTACGCTAAGATAACCTTACACTATGCCTTCTAAAAATTTCTGGATAAAATGCAAATAAATTACACTGCGTGGCTGGATTCAAAAGAAAGGGAAACCCCTGCTTCCAGGAAAAAGGAGGAAATTAAAACCATATTGGTAAATGTGTGGACTGGTTTTGCAGCCTACTCTTGGAAGGTGGAAAAAAGTGCTTTTCTTATGCCAGCAACCAATGGGATTTAATTTTCTTTCCTCCTACACAGAAAAAGGACACAAAACCTTAGGCTTGAGCAAAATGGGAAACAGAATCAGAGACCTCAAAAGACTGCATCCATACTACACCTATACACCTAATATATACACCTAATACACATACACACACACACACACACGATGGATCCATATGATGATGGATATACATATCATTATATATGCCATCATCACAGGGCAGTGACAAGGAAGCTTTCCTCTCACTGTCTGCATCTGGTTGGGCAAAAAAGTTTCTTCTGAAAAATCAGAACCAGTACTGAATTTCTTAGAGGTCTGAAGTCTGATTTTATATTGCTTGGCAGCTATAGGGAAACACCAAGGTGAAACTACACCATAAAACAGAAAAACTGGGGCACCTGGATGGCTCAGTTAGTTAAGTGTCCGACTCTTGGTTTTGGCTCAGGTCATGATCTCAGGGTCATGAGATTGAGCCTTGTGTCATGTCAGCGTAGAGTCTGCTTGAAGTTATCTCTCCCCCTCCCTCTGCCTCATTCCCCTGAACTCTCTCCAAAGTAAATAAATTTTTCTAAAAATAAAAATTAAATAAAACAGAAAAATTGATCCTGAGGCAATGATACAACTAGAGTGTTCAGTGTAAGCATAAACAGAAATATAGAGGAAAGGCAAACCATGAGATTTCTGAAGGAAAAAGGAAAAGTTCACCATACAGCCAAAGTATCTGATAATTAGACTTCTAGAACCTAAATAGGGCAATCTGAAAAAGTATATAAAAAGTGTCCTTAAAATTATTGAAAATATAAAGAAAGAGGATTTATCGTACTAATAAGAGATTAAATCTTATTGAAAAAGGAACAAGTAGCTTTGAAAAAGAACCAACTATAAAACTTCTAGATGTGGAAAAAGTCAAAACTGAAATTGAAAACCAAGTGGTGAGGTTAAATAATAGATCAAACACCACCAAAGAGAGAATTAGTAGATGGGAAATCATTTTAAGAAAGTATACAGAATGCTGAGCAGAGAGAAAAGTATACAAAGGGAGAATTAGGCCAAATAGTTTAAAATCTGCAAATCTCATATATAACTAATATGTTCTATGTTCCAGAAGGAAAAGATACATAGAAAATAGGGGAGAAACGATATTTGAACAGATAATGATAAAATGTTTTCCAACATTGATGAGTGACTTGAATCCATGGATTTGAAAAACACAAGCAAGTGAAATAATCAAAACTCCAAATCTCGGGTCACATTTTAAAGCAGACAGAAATTAATGACAGGTCCCTTACACAGAACAAACTTGAACTAGCAGAAGACTTCTCAATATTTATAATTATACCAGGCAACACTGTGATGGCACTATCACAATCTGTTTGAGAGTCTATAACCAGCTAAACTGTCATTCAAGAGGTAAGACAAAATGAATACATATTTGCACAAATAAAGACTAAGGAATCTACCTCCATCAACATTAATACATCTTAAAACACAATACTAAATGAGAAAAACAAGCTCCGACAGGATATGTAGAACATTATCGACATAAAATTATGAAGCCCCACACTGAAGTATCTATTATTTTGTATTTATTCTTATATTTAGAATACAAAGCAATGTAGAGGAATAACAACCATATCTGAGATAGTAGTTATGGAGAAGTGAGATAGAAGGAAAGCAGAAAGGATGGAAAAGTGAGTAGGTCTTCAGCTATAACATCAGTATCTTACCTCTTTCTCAGTAAGAGAAAAATCTGGAGTTAAAAAGGCAAAGTAATAACATTTTAAAAATCTAGGTGGTAACACATCATGTCTGCCATCCTATTTCTGTACTTTCTGTGTGCTTGAACTACTTCAAAACAAAACTTTTTAAGAAAAAGAATATATACCAAAAGAAAAGAATCCACATCCACTAGGACAGAGAAGGAAGGAAAGGAGAAACAGGGAGGAGGAAGGAAGAGGTGGCTCACCTTGGTCAGCTCTTGACAGTGACTGGAAACATACTCACCTTTGTAGACAGTGGGAGTCCACTCCAGTCTAAGTGGGAAGAAGTGATGGTGCGCCTTTGGAATGCTCTCTCTTCCTCTTCCTCTCCTTCTGCCCCTCCCCTGCCACTCATGAGCTCATGTGCTTGTGCTCTCTTTCTCTAAAAAAGATAGTAAATAAGTGGGAAGAAGTGAAAAAGAGAACCGGATGTTAAATCTGGGTCCTTCCCTCGTTTCTGCTACCGAGCAACTACGTGAACACATGCACAGACATCCCCGCTCTGACTCCGTTTCCTCATCTTTTAATCAATGGGGTTGGAGCTGTCAATCAACAAGATCCTTTCCATTTCCAGCATTCTTTTGTTCTACTTCCTTTGACTTTTCAGATGGCCACATTTTAGGGCATAAAAATGGCTTTTGCTAATGCAGCTGTATTAGTGAGGATTCCTTTGTCTTCAAGTGACAGAGAATTCAGTCCAAACTGGCTTAGGGACAGTGAAAAATTGTTGGTTTGTGTAAAATGAAAAACTCATGGCTAGATCTAGCTGGAGGCACAGCTAGACTGGGAGCTCAAAAATACTATCATATGCCCAGGTTTGTACTTTTTTTTTATTTTAATCTTCATTGGCTTTCATTATGTTGGCTTCCTTCTCAGGCATCACGTGGTAGACCAGATGGTGGTTGTAGCCAGATGGCGACAGCAGCTCCAGCCTTTAAATCCTCTACGTTTTCTGTTCTGCAAGAGAAGCAAAATCTCCTTGCCTGAAGCCCCAGTGAAACACTCATTGTGTCTCATTAGCTCTGATAGAGTTCTGAGCCCAACATGGAGCCAGTCATCATAGACAGGGTCGGGGTCTACGTGCTGAACTACTTGAGGTGAACAAGCTCCCACTGTGGAATAGGCACAGCTTTGCCTCAGCCACACAGATGGGGAGTGGGGAAGGATATAATTCCCCAGACAGAAACTAAGATTCAGTTACCACAAGAAGAAGACTGGCTATCGGATGGCCAAACCGTATGTCCACCACAACCCACAAAGTGACAGGAGTGATTTCCCAGTAAGGAGGGTCTTAAGAATGTTAAGTCTCATTGTATCCAGAATGACAAAGAGCCAGAGAGAAATCTTAAAAGTGTGGGCCATTGGAAGCCCAAAAGGGCTGTGTGAGCACAAATACATATTGCCTTTCAGACTCCAGTATTCATGACGTAGGCAGAGAGGCTTCTTCCACTCAAAAGATGGAGTCACATGAGTTCTAAGTAGAATGAAAGAATGGTATCATGGGAAATAATGGGCAGGAGACATTCCCCAATGGTAAAAAAGGAAAGTTTAAGGGGAGGTTATGTGGATTTGTGGAAGATAGAGCATGACATCTTACCAAGAGAGGATTGGGGAGCTGTGCGCAACTCTGGAGAATGACACTGTGTAAGACGGGGTAACAACTCTGCCCCTGGTGCCTCTCTCAGAAAAAGAACATGTGGGTCACCTGAGTGGCTCCGTCAGTTAAGCGTCTGCCTTTGGCTCAGGTCTTGATCCCGGGGTCCTGGGCTTGAGTCCTGTTTTGGGCTCCCTGCTCAGTAGGGAGCTTGCTTCTGCTACTCCCGCTGTCCCTACCCCCTGCTCATGCTCTCTCTGTTTCTCACTCTCTCAAAAAAATAAATTAAAAAAGAAGAATATGGGATTCTGTAAATCATTTATCTTCATAGCACTGCAAGAAAAATGTTGTATTTATTCTTGAACCCCTCTCCAAACTTAATAAACCTCAAGTAGATCTATCTTAATAACTTAGAATAAAAATAGGTATGTTTACACCTAATGGGTGCACAGGAAACATTTGCCAGCTGTGATTCCCACAAAGTCCAATAACTCTGGAAATGGGGGAGAGTAACACATGGGGAGGTGGGGAGGACTGGGGAAGCATTTCCCTATCCTTCCATCCTTATCTGTTGACCTAGATACCCCAGATCCTCCACCTTCATCTTTTTACCAGCTCCAGCTTCCTCTCCCATGTTCCTTGGGTCCAGAAAACAACCACAAAAACTGCACTGCAGTCCCTCCCATGTCAACCCTGTGGCAGCTACAAAGATTTTACCAGAAGCAGCTTGGCACTCTGCATCATAAATCAGGAATGCACTCAAAAGCCCTGCACAAAAAAGCCTTCCCTAAGTCTCCTTCTCGTTTTCTTTTGGTAAAACACCCGGACGAACCCCTCATTTGTTCACTTTCTTCTGCCCATTCCCAGGATACCCTCAAGGCTGCATGATCATGTTCCATCCCAACCCAGGCCTAGCTATTCAGAGTGAAGCATCTTCAAGTTGGTTGGCTAATTAGCAAAGTCATCCATCATTCAAGTATTCCCCCAAATTTTCCAAACAACCTGCCTTTCACGAGTTACATTCCTGACCTCACCGATGGGAATTCTTCCATGAAAGGACTCCCTTCACAGCAGAGGTGGGCGGTCTGAGGGCCAACAGGAGGGGAGGAGAACAGAGAACCCCAGCCCACCTCATAAGTGAAGTGATATAAGACCCCCATATGCCATGTCCTGCTATCTGTTCATGGCTCTCTGTCTTGGGTGGTAGGAGAGGGAGCAGCCCATTCAGTTGAGCTGAACTGGGGCCATTCTTGGCCTGGCTGTTCCTCAGTTTACCGCCTTAGATTGAGTGTAATGGCAGGGACTGGAGAGAGTATCAGATAGCTGCTCACCAGATACAAACACTCCACCTGTCAAGTGAGGCATGAAGTCTGTAGTTAATAGGAGCTAACCATATCCCAGCAGCTATGCTGTGCTCTGTACGTGTAATATTTCATTTTACCTTCAGAAACCCCTGACTGCTATTTTATCCTCCTTTTACTCTTAGGAAAACAGAAGCATAGGGAGGTGGAGTAATGTTCCCAAAGGCACAGAGTTAATAAGTGGTGGGACTGAGCTTGAGACCAGGTAATGGGATTTTACCCACCCCAGCAGCACACTGTCTCCTGATGAAAGAACTGTAGTAGGGATGGGAAACGCAGATGGGTTCAGTCCTTTGAAACAACTGAGGCAGAGTTAATCAGCCCTAAGAAAGTCTGGGGTCAAAGAAGGCACAGGTGTATTGTAAAACAGCCCACTCTGAGAGTGCCCAGGCAGGATTTAATGAGAGAACTGACCCTGCTTAAAAGAGGGGAGGCCGAGGGGCGCCTGGGTGGCTCAGTGGGTTAAGCTGCTGCCTTCGGCTCGGGTCATGATCTCAGGGTCCTGGGATCGAGCCCCGCATCGGGCTCTCTGCTCAGCGGGGAGCCTGCTTCCTCCTCTCTCTCTGCCTGCCTCTCTGCCTGCTTGTGATCTCTCTGTCAAATAAATAAATAAAAATCTTTAAAAAAAAAAAAAAAAGAGGGGAGGCCGAGTATGGGGACTGGGTAGTGGCAGTGAGATTGTCTCTAGAAAGAAGGTATATATTCTACCCGTTCATGGTGGCTCCACCCAGCAGAATACTGGGATTTGTATCTGCTGTCTGTGGCTGTATAACAAATGATCCCTGAACTTGTTGGCTTAAAACAACACACATCAATTACCCCACAGTTGCTGTGGGTCAGAATGTATGTGTGGCTGTCCCTGTGTGCCTCTAGGTAATAGTTTTCCCCAAGAATGAAATTCCGGAGTTGGCCAAAGCCACAGTCAACTTGAGGCTTAATGGGTGGACTGCCCAATTCTAAGTTCACTCAGCATTTATTGGCAGGATTTGGTTCCTTGGGGACTGTTGTCCTGATGCCACCCTCCGGTCCTTGCTACATGGGCCCCTTCCAACAGTAAGACAACTTGCTTCATCAGAGAAGTTAAGAGACAGGGTGACAAAAGTGACATCCATCACTGTTGCAAGTCCCTGGGTTGGCCCACATTCAAGGGGAGGTTGATCCCACAGGGGGATTGATATTGGGGCAGAGAATCATAGGAGCCATGTCAGAGGGCTGCACCCCATGGGTGTCCAAGCCTAGCTGTCCAGTTGAATTTTGCCCATCAAAATGCAAATACCCAGGGCACTTGTGTGGCTCAGTGGGTTAATCCTCTGCCTTCAGCTCAGGTCATGATCTCAGGGTCCTGGGATTGAGCCCTACATTGGGGTCCCTGTTCAGTGGGGAGCCTGCTTCCCCTTTCTCTCTCTGCCTACTTGTCATCTCTCTGTCAAATAAATAAATAGAATCTTTTTTAAAAAATGCAAATACCCTTCATAGGAACTGGGGGTAAAAAATCAATAAATTAAGTTGTTATCTACATTTGCCCTTTAGGGTAGAAGTGATTATTCAGTCATGTCCTTCAAGATAAGTTACCTGTGTTTAGGGATTTGAATAGGAAAAAGAGGGAAGGGGGCTAATAATTACTGGTGCCCTATTGAATGAATCTGAGGTTCACAGACTTCCAGAATTTTCTTAAAGTCATGCAGCAAGGAAGGGATGGGTTTACAACTATAGTCAGTTCTTCCTGTCTCTAAAAGATCATTTTCCCATTCATCATGGTCGTTAGTGCTGTTTGTCAAGTGCCTCCATTCTTTCTACTCTGTGCCCAGCAGATGACCATACTTTCTACTCTTCTTGTGAGTGATTGAGCAGGGCTGGGAAATGAATTCTGGTCTGTATGTTGTGAGTAGACACGTCTTACTTCCATACCTGAGGATTTGATTGCAAGACCCTTGTGGTCTCTGTGTCACCAGCAAAGTTTGAGTCCCTGAGTGACTGAGGTGCAGACTTGTTCATGCCAACCCTTCATGAACCCACAATGGCCACCAACCCCAAATGGCCACCAATCCACAATGGCCAATATCATGAAAAAGAAAGAAACTCGTGTCGTCAGGAGTCCCTGAGCTTTGGAGGGGGGGATTCAAACTCTCCTGACTGATGTGTCTCTGAAGGGAAGATGAAGGAGCAGAGAGGAAGGAAGGTGTGGAGGCTGCCCCAAGAGGAACTCTAGTTCTGGCTTACAGCGGCTGGTGTGAGAGCATGGCAGACACTCACCTTCACCTTGGTTACCTGCGCCCCATGGCACCTGCCTCCAGCAGCCTTCTATTTCTGAACATAACTGGCTAGGGTCAGGACCAGAGGGACCAACGGCATGACTCAAGGGCAAGATGAGAACGCCGCCACCACCTCATTTGCTCTGGACGCTCCTTGCTTTGGAAGAGCCAAGAGCACGAACAGAGCTGGAGCCCTGTTATCCCCTCCTGAGCCCGATCTAACACATACTGCTCAGCAAGGGGCTTTTGAAAGAGGCTTAAGTGGAACAGCGTCCTTGTCACCAAGGAGCCTTGGTGGCAGGAGCAGGCATTTGCTAAGCTGGTGTCCCCTCAGCCAGGCTGGGGACCGGTACCCATAAGGTTGGGTGTCAAGGTTGGGGAGAGCTTGGGGAGGGTCCCAGGCATAGATGAGTATGCATTACAAGCATCAGGGACCCGTGCATTCTTCCACTGGGAGGTGGGATTGGTTTAGGCTGCCTGGGTCTCTAACTCAGCAGTTCATTTGTCTACAGGTGCCTTTCCTCTGCCCCCCATACCACTGGTGAGGAGTTGCAGCCCTGGCTTGCTGCTGCTCACACATACCAATCCTGGATGGATGCAGTTCCCTTGGTAGGCTGCCCTGTCCACACAGGTGACAGCAGAGACACACCCCCTTTGTGGCTCTGTTCCATTAGCACACACCTCCCCAACCCCATTTACATAGGGGTTGTGTCGCTTCATCAGACTTTGCTCAAAGGTCAGAGGATATCAAGTGAGTCAGAGAAGTAGCACGTTTGATGATACACTGAATCTTGTTTTCTCTTGTTCTGAGGGAAAAGCAATCTTCCCAAGTGAGAGACATTATGGACAGCATGGGTTTCTAATTCTGCCTCTTGGTTTTCAAGTCGAAGATCATTTTTGGGGTGATTTCTTCTTCAAGCTTCCACCCTGTGAATTTGTGTCCATCCAGAAAACCCCACTGTTGGGGTTGATTTCACCCAAGCACTATCTATTTCCTCTTCCTTCCCATACAACATCTGGTTTCCTTAAGCCTAAATTATTTGGTCTGCAAACACACCAGGACTTGGGGCTGGGATTCTAACACCTTCCAAAGGGGATTTGGGTACTTTTTTTTTTTTTTAAAGATTTTATTTATTTATTTGTCAGAGAGAGAGAGGGAGAGAGAGCAAGCACAGGCAGACAGAATGGCAGGCAGAGGCAGAGGGAGAAGCAGGCTCCCTGATGAGCAAGGAGCCCAATGTGGGACTCGATCCCAGGACGCTGGGATCATGACCTGAGCCGAAGGCAGCTGCTTAACCAACTGAGCCACCCAGGCGTCCCGGATTTGGGTACTTTAAGTCAAACAAACAAACAACCAGAGTAACTCACCCTTGGCTTCCCCTGTGTCATCAATTTCCATCTATGATCCATTTGAAGAATTGCTTTTGTGGCCAAATACAGTGAAAACGTCACTGACGGGTCCCACCACTCTTGATCCTCATTTGGTAGATGGAACAAACTGGTTTGGCATACCTTGCCACCCAGGGTGCCCTTCAGGAATTCTGGGGTCCTAAAAGCAGATCTGCTTGTAAGAAAGAACAAAATGACACAGGTCTAAGTTTCTCCATGAGGATGGACATTGAAAGGTCAGAGAAGAGAGGGTAAATAAGGGTTCTGTGGTGGTGAGGGGATGGTTTATTGAGAGGAAACTAAAAGAATGGGAAGCCATGCTAGGTTTCTGTGACTTCACACATGTATAGAGAGCGGGCTCTGCTGTTGGCCATGAGCAATGCCTGGGTTGGCCCACATTCAAGGGGAGGTTGAGGGACCAGAGGGGACCGGAGACAGGGTGGACACCAGCTCAGAGTCAGTGCAAAAGGAACCCTTAGGAGGACACCCCAAGCATCCAGTTATGTAAGTTCTAGTTTACTGCCCTAATGTTCATGCTCAGCCTACCTCTCTGAGAGTCCTATGTGAAAGGCTGAAGTTGAATGAATCACAAGGTTGGTGGACCCTAGGGTCACCACATCTGAAATAGATATTATCTGTGGACATCTATAGAGAACATTGTGTCAGTGGTTTAACTTCAAGCAAGGAAAAGATGGACCTGCCTAACCTAAGTTGAGAAGGAATTTATTGGAAGGACATCAGGTAGGTCATAAAAACAGAAGGGAGAAACCCACCCAAATGTCCATCAACTGGTGGATGGGTAGATTAAATATACAATATCCATACAATGGACTAGTATTCAGCCACGAGAGGACTGAAGGACTGACAATAGTGACAAAGCTTAAAAACACAACACAAAGTGAAAGAAGACCATATATAGTGTGATTCCATCCATAAGAAATGTCCAGAAGAGGCCAATCTGTAGAGACAGAAAGTAGGGTAGTGCATGTGTATGGCTGGAGGGCTGGGGAGAAATGGGGAGTGATTGCTAGTGGGTACAGAGTTTCTTTTTGCAATGATGAAAATGTTCTAAAATTGTGGTGATGGTTGCAGAATTCTGTGAATATACTAAAAATCAGGGAGTTGTATATTGCAAATGGGTGAATTATCTAGTATGTGAATTATATCTCAATAAGGTTGTAATATATTTTTTAAAAGATGATATTCAGAAAACTTTTAAAAAGTAGAAAAGAGGAGGATAGAGATCCTGGCTGAGAAATACTCAGGACCCAAGACCCTTGAGCAGGTGCCTCCCATGGACTGAATGACCTTCAGCTACTCTTTGTCCTTATGTTTACCAACTCCATTCAAGACACAAAGGCCCAGGAGATCATCTTACTCCCTTGCTAAACAAGATTATATCCAATGGATGACATTGGTGGCTGGAAAGGAAATCAGGAAGCTGTAAGTAGATCTGAGGCCAGAAGCAGGTATACACTCCCCTCAAGTGTGTCCAGAAACCAGTTTTATATATCATAAGAGATGCCTTGTCCAGTTACCTGGGTCCAGACTTAGCACAGCACACACCTTCTTCCTCCCTTGTTTCCTCACAAGTATTGGCAGCCATGTCTAATCATCACACAGGCTGAACTTGGCCTGAGCCCCACAGCCATCTGACCACCCTTCTGCCATTCCTTGCCAGGTTAAGAAGCATGGCAGTGCCATATTGTTTTAGGGTAAGGCTCAGTCAAATCCATTTTCACTTTCTTCAGTTGTGCCTTGTGTCACATCTAGAGTTTTCCACAATGTAATTTTTCTGTAATGTTTAACTGGTACCTAGCTCCCACTATCTCCCACATTTCAGTTTCTTTCCAGTCTAACACATCACTCTTGTCTCTCCTTATCTAGTGTATTCCAACAGTCTTTAACCTGAAATGAGAAGAAAGATTCGAGACAGAGGAGAGGGAAGGGAGAACTTATCACCACATTTCTAAATCTCTTCCACAGATTTTAAAGATTGAAACAATTAAAGGTTGTTGAAGGAGGGACTTCTATGGACTGAATACTCATGTCTCACCCAAATTCATATGTTGAAGCCTTGACCTCCAATGTGATGGTACTTTTTGGTGAGTCCCTGGGGAGATGCTTAAGGTTAGATGAGGTCATGAGGGTTGGACCTTAGTCTTTTAGTGTTAGTTCTCTCATCAGACACCAGAGATCTCATTCTCTCCCTTTCCTGTGTGTACAGAGAAGAGATCACATGAGCACACAGCAAGATGGTGGCCGCCTACCAGCCAAGCAAAGAGACCTTAGGATATGAAACCTACCTTGCCAGAACCTTGATCATAAGCTTCCCATTGTGAGAAATAAATCCTTGTTATTCAAGGCACAGACTGATAGAGGCACTGAATGACACCTATGTTGTTGACTGTGAATGAATGGATCCTGAGGCAGCTGAACAATACTGATTAGTATGACATTCTTGGCTTAGTTGTTCTCATAAAGGATTCCATTTTAGACTTTGTAAGAGCCTGATGGAGTTGTAAGATTTGATTTTCAACTTGGTGATACCATCATTGGAAATCTGGCCTTTCCAACCATAAGGTCAGAGTCACAGATGGCTATTCACAGAACAACTGCCACCCAACTAAAGCTAACAGTCATGGGAAAACCCATTAGCCTCCTGTGTATAACACATGTGTGGCTACATAGTGGCTCCCTTAGTTTATTCCCCTGAAAGCAGAGCCTGGGAGAGGATCTTGGCTTCAGGGTGGTTATTCCAAAGAAGCCATAGTGAGGGGCAGGGAGACGAGAGAAGGAAAGAGAAAGCTAATATAGGGTTGTGGCATCAGAGTTGCTGCTGCAGGTGGAAGGGGCTTGATTAAGGTGCAGTCTCTGGAAAGTATCCAAAATTGTCAACCTAAAGAACTGGGATGCTGGGGTACCCATCCTCTGGCTCCTGTCTCTTGTTGGCCAAAGATCGCCCCAGAACCATATAATTCCCATCCGTCCAGGCTGTCATTGGGTGAAAAACTAAGGATTCCCAAGGGTTTGGAGAAGGTTTCAAGGCAGAAAGCGTACAGAGATGAAGTGCAGTGCCATCTTGACGTGGGATATGGGTCAGCATGTGTCTACACTTGCAGGAAAACGTCCTCCATAACTGTGCCTGCAATCAGAGGTAGACTATCATGAGTGCCTTCTCCCCTGGAGAGCATCAACTTAGCATTCTTTTGTGATAATGCATTTCTTTGTTCTACATCTCAAGTTCAAGTTGAGAGTAGGTTTGTTCCCTAATCCATGAGCACACTTGTGCTCTTTGGTAGCCAAATAGGTGGATTCCCCAAATGAGTCATTTTCTCCTGGCCCAAGGTGCATTCCACTCCATGCACTGGCCTTTTGTTTTTAATGCTTGTGTGCCATGTATCTCTCTTACTCATTTTATGATTCCACAAGGGAGTCCTTAAACCCCCAGGTCCTTGGGAGCAGGTGTAATTGTGGATGTGGTTTGCAGAACAACCAACATGGCCTTGATGGTGTTGGCCTTGGCTCTGGGATATTGGGACTTATACCTCTAAAGGTGGGGCTGGTGATGATAAGACTGGAAATAGCGGTGAATGACACTTGTCATTTGTTACATCATATGTGATGTCACCTGTTATGATAACATTTGAACCTTGACAGGTTGGGCCAGGGTGGAGGAGGATTCTGACCATACTTACTTGCCATATTTCTACAAGGTTTTCTCACTCTGCACTGCTCCCTAAGGTCACCCTTGCATTGCCAATCTCCATGCTTGGTACATGGTCTTTGTTTAATTATTAGTCAATTCATTAATTAGTTGTGTTATTAATGAGATGTGTTTCAACCAAAAGTTTATTTTCACCAGCTGTTTTGTTCCTCACCATTCTCTAAACATCAAGATATGTTTAAAAACCTAGGGTGTGGTGGGGCTCCTGGGGTGCTTAGTTGGTTGAGTGCCTGACTCTTGATTTTGGCTCAGGTCATGATCTCAGGGTGGTGAGCTTGAGCCCCATGTCAGGCTCTATGCTCATCCAGGAATCTGCTTGAGATTTGCTCTCTCCCTCTCTCTCTCTCTGCCCCTCCACCTGCTCACACACACTCTCTCTCTTTCTCTAAAATAAATAGACCTTTTTTAAAAATTAAAAAAAAAAAAAAACCTAGGGTGTGCCATTAGTAACTAGTCTTCTCAGGCTGCCATTACAAAAGAGTACACACTGGTGATTTAACCAGAAATTAATTTTCTTACAATTCTGGAGTCTGAAAAGCCAAGAGAAAGGTGCCAGCAGGATAGGATGGGTGTCTGGTTAGAGTTCTCTTCCTGGCTGGTGGTCCGCAGTCTTCTTGCTCTGTGCCCACAGGGCCAGTCCTCTGTGGGTGTGCCAAGAGACAGAAAGCACTCTAGGGTCTCTTCCTCTTCCTATAAGGACCCCAGTCCAATGGGGTGCATTCCCTGCCCTATGACCTCATTTAACCTTTATTACCTGCTTACAAGTAAGACCCTTTCTCCAGATACAGTCACACTGTGTGTTAGGGCTTCCATAGATGAATTTTGCAATGAGGTAATTCAGTCTTTAATCATAAGTGTATGTAAAACACTCATTCTATTTTTATTCTATCATTATTTTAAAGATGCTATTAATCTTGTTGGGAAACAATGGGCTAGATTTGACTCACCTTCAGGGACCAAGCTGGAATTGTCAAGTTAAAGGATGGAGATGCAGTGTTCTCCAGAACTAACCCTGAAATGAGGATTCATGTGCAGGAGACTTATTAAGGAACTCTGAGGGGAGTCTGGTGAAGGAATAAGGGAAGCAGGAAAGCAAATATGCAAATTTGAGCCGAGTCCCAAGGACTGGTCATTACACCTAGGGTATAACTGGTCCAGGGGCTGAGCTTTGCTGCTCCTGAACCTGTCAGTTGTTGGCTAAGGGCTTGGCTGGGAGACATAAATTCACAGACATTTTCAGTTCTCTGCGCCCAAGAAAATCCTTCCAAGAAGAGAGGTGAATGTGTCCATTAGAGGCAGAAGCACATTTCACCTAGGGGACAGGTGCACAAAAGGGGTGGAGGGAGGGGACCCAAGGGGTCCAGGCTGACCACTGGCAGCGCCCAGGACAGAGCTCGGAGAAGAGCAAAGAACATCTCAGGGTGGACGAGCTGTCAATGGAGGAACCAGAGTTCTGGGCAGCACTTGGCCATGCCTGTCAGCTGTACCTCAGACTGAAGGCACAATCTCGTTTGCTTGCCTTTCTCCTTCCCAGAGAGAACATAGGCGACACTAGGATTTAGCAGTGGGGAGGCACAGACTTTGCAAGTATAAACTTCCAAAAGTAAAAACCTTTTAGACCCCTGAAAATCAAAGAAAATTGTGTGTACTGGAGTCCTGCATATCCCAATTATCCAAATCTGGATAATTCTGTCGATCCTGGACCTACAACTTGCCAACTCTGTGGCCTCAGGCAAGAGATGCTGTCCCTCCGGTGGTCACCAGGTCCAGCTAATCCCGAATGTCATCTGTATGTTTGTGGCAGTATGTACATAAAGCTGCTAAGAATTTATCCTGCACCTATGAACACTCAACAAACCTTCATTCCTTCTTCTACCCACATCTTTGCTCCCTTCAGAGCAATCACTTGCCCGCTCCTGGAAACATCTGTAGGCAACTCTGCCTTCAGATGTTTGGGTCTCCAGTTTTTAGTACTCTGGGAGAGAGAGGGTTTTATGGTCTGATGACAGCTTTCCTTCCACATTTGCAGGTTCTTTACCGAGAACAGAGATTCACTCAGACATCCTTACACTTTGCTGGAAGGATGGGAAAGACAGTGAGGTCAGGGATGGTGGGTGCCCAAGTGAATAGGAGGCAGCTGGAGGTCCCTTGGGGTGCTGCAGGGTGAATTTACTTATTCATTCATTCATTCATTCATTCATTCATTCATTCTGTATTTATCAAGTACCTGCTTAGTGCTGAGCAGGAAACAAGAAAGACCAAGACTGGGAACCTGCCCTGCAGATGGTTCTCTCATTGAGGAGCCATGGAAAAGGGGAAGAAGGTGCAGAACTACAAGATGACTGGTGGGAAATCAAAGCTACGATTTGCTACATTATCATCTGCACTAAACTCTGGCCAACAGCTATTGCTGTCCAGTGATTTCCATGGGGTTCTCTGGGAGGAGAAGAAAGACAGTGGAAGAATATGATTTGGAGCAAGGGAACCCACCAACCCTTGGTCTCTGCAGTGGGAGGGAGGGGGCTGGATAGGATGCTTGGGTCTGGAGAGACAGGGCCACTCAGCAGGGAGGGAGAGAAAGAGGAAGAGGAAGACTCAGTGAAGTCCAGAGGTCAGCAGCAGAAAATGCAGAGAGGAGGAGAGCCCACCACCATCTTCCCACCGAGCTTCTACCTCTTCTGAAAAATAAAGGCAATCCTCCCTTCCCTAAGACCCTCCCTAGGTCCTCCGCTGGCAGGAGCCCAGACCCAAGGCTCTCCGGGGACCTCCCCCAGGCTGCCTTCCCTGAAATAGCCCATGCGAACCCCAAGGGGCAGGGCTCCAAAGAGATCACAGTGATGGGAGGTGTGAGGGTCTCTCCTGTGGAAGAGGGAGGGAAAGCCTAAAAAATGGGTCTACCTGGAGCCATTGGAGACAGGAACGGATTTTTGGACTCTAGCCTATGGAAGGTGCAAGATCATCTAAGCTGAGCTCAGGTGAAATGGGCCACCTCCACCAGGAATCAGGTGCTCACCCATGATTGGGCCAGAGCTTGAGCTGAGGGAGAAATGAGTAGGGGTGTTAAGAGTCACTTCTGATTTGAGCCTCCAGGAACAAAACAAAACAAAACAAAACAAAACACCTAACCTTACTCTCCAAAATTCTCCGGAGTGGGTGTGTCTACAGTGGAACGGTGGGTGAGCAAGTGTCACCATGGATTTGAATTTCAAAACCCGAAATAGACTCACACCTACTGTGCGTCTCTGTGTTTGACATTTTCACCTATATTAAGCAGACGAATATCCAGCATCCTATTTCTTTTGGGTGGACTGTGAGCTGTGTCTGGTCCCCTGATGAATGCCACGGGCCTGGTGCTGGGGAGCCAACTGACTAGAAACTTCCAAGGGGGCCTTCTGGGAGCCTCAAGCAGGCCTGAGGACGGCTCAGCTCTGCTGAACCAGAGAACACTGGAGGCCTTCTGCTCCTAACAAGGATGGTGCCCAGAGCACCAGTGCCCTCGGAGGCAGACCAGGGACAAAGCTGGGAAGCAGAAACTTCAGCACTGCCTCACTCCCTGGGTATGAGGTGGGGGGCTTCCTTCCCTTCCCATCCCTTTTCTTCAGCACCATCATCACTCTCACAATCTCTGTACCAGACTTTGGGGCTGCTCACCAACATTTTGGCACTGGAATCTCTGAACACTGATGTCTTCGTATGACTGTCCCTAATTTATGGCTAAAGAAACAGTGTCAGACTCCAGGTCCCATGGCTGGTGCATGACCATGGGTCAGCCAGCAAGTAATCATCCTGCCTGGGGGCAGCTGGGACCTGATCCGCATGGGTCTGCCCTCCAGCACAGCCTCTCGTGTTTCTGGCCTTTTCTTTGCCCACGTGTCCCCTTCTTCCCCCCAGAAACCCAGCCATCCCTTTCTGGGACTGCCTAAAAGCCCTGATCCTGAGAGACTAGCAGAGGGAACACCACCCTGAAGAGCAGAGTCTCTGGGTCCTGTGTCCCCGTACCAGCTCAGCCTTCACTAGCTGTGTGACCTCAGCAAAAGGAGTTAACCTCTCTGAGCCTTGTTTCCCTCCCCTGCAAATGGGGTCACTTACAGTACCTCTCTCAGAAGGCTGTCTCGAGGAGTAAATACAATGAGACATAAAATGCTTAGCCATAAGTGCCTGACACGTACCTGGGTCTCTGGTGCTACCCATTCTCCTAGATTCCAGCAATAGGAGCTTGCCTTTGGATGGGACTCTCCAACAGGCAGAGCTCCCATTCCCACCCCGGGGGTACGGGGAGGGAGCCCCGGGGACAGCAGTGTGGAGGGTGCTGGGCTCAGATGAACTGGGTGTGTGGTCTAATGATGTGTCACCTTTCGCCTGCAGCCTTCCTTTTAGTGCAGCCACTGCCCATTAGCACTTTTACCGGCACTCGGGCAAGGAAGGGGAGGCAGAGACAGGGCTAAATTCTGTCCATCCTGGCACTTCTTGGCAGGAAAAGAAAGCCGAGAACTAGCTCAAAGTTGGGTTGAAGTTGAAGGACCCACGATGAGGCTGAGCTCTGTGTGCTCCCTCCCCACCATCACGGGTATTTGAGTGGGGGCTGAATTTGAAAGCTTTGAAATGTGTGCTTGGCCCGGCCCAAGAAGCCAAGACTTTAGGCGTCTTGGAGGACACCCTGGGATTCAAAGAGTTTCCTTTCTCTTGCAGCCGCCTGAGCCCTCAAACAAGGGCTGCGCATCTGGGCATAAGGCCTGCAGCCAGGAATTTGCACACCTGCCTTGTGGCTTCCGCTTCATTCTATAATAGGTCTGCCTTGACTCCCCCATCCCCAAAATGGGCGGCAGCATGATGCCCCTCACCAAGAGAGGGGGACAGCATATTCCTAGACACTGGTCACTCAGCATCACTCTGCAAATACTTACTGAGCCTTGAGCTGTGTACGTACCAGCCACTGCTAAACAATGGAATTATTAGAGTGAATAGTTCTGCCCCTCCCCCACTGGTCAGGATCATTAATATGAGCTAGCTATTGACTGCGTTGTTACTCTGTGGATCAGGCCTCCCATCCTACCCTTATAAGGTGGATGCTATTATTATGTCTCTAATACATAGAGAACAAAGGACAAAAAGTGTATGTAACTTGCATGCGCTTCTGCTAAGGACAGGCCCGTGGAATCCCAAGAAAATGGGGCACATCTCTTTGTCCTCAAGACACTCACAGTCCATGGTGATGCTCAGCCGTAAGGATTGCGATGTGATACTATTTGTGCTGGAACAGAAGCAACACTAGGGTAAAACTGTCCTGAGAACAGAGAGAATGTTTAGCAAGGTGGGTGGGGGGGAGGGTCAGGAAAGGTCATAAGGTCAGAACTTTGACCTGGAATGGGGGCAGGGGGAGGCCCCTGTGCCCTCTGTAAAGGATCTGGGACATCTTACCATCAACGACAAGTGAAAAATAAAGCCAGGGAAATAGAAGAGGAGTCAAAAAGTCAAGGTCAAGAAAGGAAAGAGAAAATTGAGTTTTGTGTCTCTCTTTTTCTGTTCCTGTATTTCATGAAAATGGCCAACAGGTGATAGAGGGCACATGGAATGCCTTTGCAAGAGGTTATGGAAGGAGGAAATCCTAGTGAGAGATGGGTGCTGTCCTCACAGATACTCTGGACCAAAACGAAACAAAAATAATAACAATGACCCCTCCCCGCCCCCAAAAAAATCAGAGCTCCAAATCTAAAGTCACTAAAAGGGAAGCTTCTAGCTTTGGGTGTAGAGCCAGGCGGAGCTTCTCCCCAAACAAGCAACCCCAGGAGGGTTCCACAAACAGACGTTTGTCAAACAATGGTTTATACTTCTCAGGAGAAATAACAGGAAGTCAGAAAACAGTTAGCATAATGATCAGTAAATGAGAAGCAGATATGACCCTGAGCTTCCTGGCAACCACAGAGAAAAAAGAGGATCTCTTGTAGATACACCTGGTTATTAGAAGATAGAGCCTTCCCCGTTCCACGGCAGAGACCACTATTTTCTCGGTGTCCAATTCTAAAGTAACTCTATTGCAGGGTTCAGCTAAGTTATTAGAAGGCAGGGGGGATAGTTTTATGGAAATCGCAGGTGGAGAGAGGTGGTTTTGAAACACCTTTTTAAAAAATGGCCTTTGATAAAGCTGAAGACATAATGCTTAAAAACAAACAAACAAACAAACAAAAAAACCTCAATGGAAGTATTTAAGAGAGGGTCAGCATAGTACTTAACAGTCCTGAAGGAAGAGCTGTGACTGCATTGCTATCTATACTCACACCTACACCTTGCAAAATGACGGATTAATTTGATAGTAATGTGTTTTTGCGATGCAAGTATACCAACATTCGTCCAATATATTACACCCTAATTACATGATGGTGTTGCCTGCGTATGGTTTTGTCCTTGGCCATGGGACATGTATTCTTGGTAAGATTCAGTTACACTCAGCAATCAGTGATTGAGCCCCTCCTGTGTGCTAGGCATGAGGCTAAGGGCTGGTGGCTCAGAGCCATAAGAAACGCTATCCTTGACCTCAAAGAGCTCAAGGGCTTGGCGGGCCGGTAATGATAGATCGATAAGGAGGGCTGTAAGCAGTGGAAATCAGCAAGATCTCCCATCCACAACTAGACAGGAGATGGGACCAAGCCTCTTAGAGAAGATGACCTGTGGGCTGAGACTCGAAAGATGGGCAGGCTTTGGTGGAATAGTGAGGAAAGGAGGGTGTTGCATGTAGACAGAAAAGCGTAAACCAAAGTGGAGTGCTTGGATGGAACCGTGCCTCAGCTGAGTTCGGTGGTGGTCACAAGACTGGGTGTGATAAAAATGCACAGAAAAATGCACATATGCACATCCCTCTTCTACAGTGGGACCATTTTCAAAGACAAAGACTTGCAGCCTCGGGAAGTCTGGAGACCCAACAACTCCCTTCCCCCTGTCTTTGCTGTTCATGGCTGCCCCAATTCGAGCATGTTTGTGTTAATTACTGTGGCTCTGACCTTTAGAATATAACATTCTTAATCCAGCTCCCCAACACTGCTCCCCAGAAAGGCTGCTGTCAGCAAAACACTCTTAGACAAATATTGAATAAAAAGGAATGGCAGTAGACAGGTAAAGATAAAATCCAAGGTGGGCAGAAGTATGGGAGGAGATGGAGTTCCCTGTTGGGTCCAGTCCAGGAGGCAGGCCACTGTTCTCCTTCCGTCTGGATATCTCTGACCAGCAACATGATCCAGCTTGTCCTGACCCAGCTTCCATGGTGTGGAGCTCAGGAAATGTTTCCTCTTGTGTTTGGCTTTGTGATCTTGTGCAAATCCCTTAAGTTCTGAGCTGCAGGTTCCTTATCTGAAAACAAGAGTAATGTATACCTGTTCATCTCCCATGGCTGTAGCAGAAGACAGTGAGATCTGGCTTCCATATCTTCTTACTTCTTCCACTCTGACCATCTGAAGAATCAGGTGTACATCTTGACAATGTGATCTTGCTCCTGTGTAGGTGTCAGAAGTCTTGTCTGAGTCCTTCTTTTCTCAGACCACGCGCCATCTTGCTTCTTCCAAAGGAAGCAGAGCCATGGCTCTTGCCTCGATGACAATGAACCATTTTCAGAAATGTAAATAAAGCCACAGGTGCATAAAACAAATAACACACATTTAAGCACAGACACAAAAAATGGTGTCAAGGTGACATTCAGAACCAGAGTAACCTACAGCATTTACTGCTTTCTGAGGAGGAAGGCTAAGAAAGAAGGAGAAGGGCCTCTCAGTTAAGGGCAAAATCCTCCGAAACTTAGGGTTGGGCTAGTTCACCCAACGTCAGAGCAATTGTCTCGTTCCCAAAATACTCCGGGAAAAGTGGTGCGATCTGTGGGAATAATGAGTAGTTAGATATTTTAACTTAACTGCTGCTGACCTCTGAGAAGAAACCCCCGCCCCCACAGCTTCCAGGAACAGACTGAACCCAACCTGGGAATGAAGCCACCTTCCTTGAGTTAACACAAATCTCTTAATGCCAAACTCATTAACAGCCCGCCCCACTGCTGCCTCTGCACGGTTGGTTTGTGTGGGTTTTTTCTCTTCCCCTCCAACTAAACCTTTCCAGAGAGAGGCAGGCATTTCATATTTCTCTATACAGAATGCCTGGGCTGGGTGGACAGATTCCTTCTGGGTCTTCTACAATGGATTCCCCAGAGCTGCTTTGGCATTATCTCCTCCATGAATTTTCCTTCTTCCCATTTTCTCGCACTCCGAACCCACAGTGTTTCATGACTGGCACGTTCTGTAGCTGATGGAAGTACCCAGTGGTTTCTGAGGGGGCATGTTGGAAAGTTGAAGAGCTGATAAACCCAGCAGAAAGTTTACCGAACCTAAGGCCAGCAGTGGGCACTGAGCTTGGGCAGCTCCGAGATTGTGATGAATGTCACTTTCTAAGGACACTTTATACACTCTGATGGGACTGTCTACTGTGTGTCCCCAGGGAGCTAGTGTGCCAGGGGATACAGTGAAGATCTAATAACCACCTCAATCATGAGCTCCCTGAGAACAGAAGGGGGAGAAAAAGAGTAGCAAATGGGAGAACTCGTATTTATGGCATCCGTCCTAAACAACAGGACTTTGCCTACATTCCTTTGTTTAGGTCATGGAAGTACTCTTTGGTTGTCCTATTAAGAAGCTAAGGAAAGGGAGGCTCCCAACTCTGAACCAAGGTGCATATATCTCTATCAAAACACATCATGCCTTAGCTTTTGTCTGACTATCTTGATCTCTGTGACTGGAGTGTGTCTTTGGTGTCCTACCAGGCTTACTGTTTTGGGAGACACCATGCAACTATAAAAACAAGATTCCTTCTACCAAGGAGTTGACAGTCAGTCTCTTTGGAAATAGAAAGGATATCCTGGAAAGGAAGGGAAAGGCTAATATATACTGCCTGCTTCTTGAATGCCGGGAGCTCTTCTCATATTATTTTGTTCAGATTACGCAATGATCCTTTCTGGTAGGCATTAGCATCCCTATCTGTTTTTTTCTTTTTTTCACAAGAAAACAGGCTCGGTGGGTTAAGTCACTTCCCAAATGTTGTATAGCCAACGACTGGCTGAAATAGGGCTTCTTGTTAGTTCAACTGTGAATTAATTTAATCATGCGCTAAAGCCCCAGGCCATGTTCTGTGAAGATCAGGAAGACAGTGGTTGAGACTTCTTGGAGGGGTGGCGTTTGAGACCGCCTTAGAGATTAGGTGTGGTGTAGACCAGAGGGAGAAACAGACTGGACATCTCATGCATCAGAAAGGCATGGGGGGGTTGCCTGAGTGGCTCAGTCAGTAGAGCACATGACTCTTGATCTTGGAGTCGTGAGTTTGAGCCCCACATCGGGTGGAGAGATTACATAAAAATAAAATCTTTAAAAAAGAAAGAAAGAAAGAAAGAAAGGCATGAGTCAAACCTACATGTGGTACACACTTGTCTCCTTATGTATCTCTAAATGGACTCACAGAACAGTTTTATTACAGGGTGAAGATAACAGCTGAACAATAGCAGGAGGATATGCATTCAAGGTGGCTTGGGGGTCTCAGGTGCAGGCTGACACAAAGGACCCCAAGGCCCCCAAGTCTTGAAGCACCACCAGCACACATGCAAAGTATCTGGGTGCCAGAAAGCCCCAAGTCTATTCATAGTGGGGGCCTCTCTATAATGACCTGGCCATATAGGCACACTGTACTACAGGACCAGCCTTAACCATTGAAACCACTCATCTACCCCCAGCCTCCACTGAAACCAGTTACCAATTATAAATTCAATTATTATTACTAAACCATGCTGATAGACAAATGCCTCTTGACCCATGGTAGCTCATGGGCCCATTGGATAGAGAACATCTCTTACTTTTTTTTTTTTTTAAATTTTTTAATTTTTTTTTACAGCATAACAGTATTCATTATTTTTGCACCACACCCAGTGCTCCATGCAATCCGTGCCCTCTACAATACCCACCACCTGGTGCCCCCAACCTCCCACCCCCCACCCCTTCAAAATTCTCAGATCGTTTTTCAGAGTCCATAGTCTCTCATGGTTCACCTCCCCTTCCAATTTCCCTCAACTCCCTTCTCCTCTCCATCTCCCCTTGTCCTCCATGCTATTTGTTATGCTCCACAAATAAGTGAAACCATATGATAATTGACTCTCTCTGCTTGACTTATTTCACTCAGCATAATCTCTTCCAGTCCCGTCCATGTTGCTACAAAACTTGGGGATTCATCCTTTCTTTCTTTCTTTTTTTTTTTTACAGCTTTATAAACATATATTTTATCCCCAGGGGTACAGGTCTGCGAATCGCCAGGTTTACACACTTCACAACACTCACCATAGCACACACCCTCCCCGATATCCATAACCCCACCCCCTCTCCCAACCCCCTCCCCCCATCAACCCTCAGTTTGTTTTGTGAGATTAAGAGTCACTTATGGTTTGTCTCCCTCCCAATCCCATCTTGTTTCATTTACTCTTCTCCTACCCCCTCGACCCCCCATGTTGCATCTCCTCTCCCTCATATCAGGGAGATCATATGATAGTTGTCTTTCTCCGATTGACTTATTTCGCTAAGCATGATACCCTCTAGTTCCATCCACGTCGTCGCAAATGGCAAGATTTCATTTCTTTTGATGGCTGCATAGTATTCCATTGTGTATATATACCACATCTTCTTTATCCATTCGTCTGTAGATGGACATCTAGGTTCTTTCCATAGTTTGGCTATTATAGACATTGCTGCTATAAACATTCGGGTGCATGTGCCCCTTCGGATCACTAGAACATCTCTTACTTTTAGTGAACACACCCCCCATGGTGTTGGCTGAGGGTCAGTAGCTCTGGAGATAAGCATGCATTTGACTCAGGGCAGTGAGATTAACCCACACAGAACAAGGTGGGAACGCCCATGGGCAGTAGGGGGCCATTCAGGAAATGGGCCAAGTGTGGCACTGAGGTTGGGGAGCATGAGGGTAGTCTGGAATGCGCCGACTATTGCCAGCAAGACCAGAAGTCCCTGAGGAGCAACGAGCTGGCGTGAAAGCTCCTGGCCTCCAAGCGGAGGCAAGACTGGACCCAGGCATGTGTTCATGGACTATGATAGCAACAATCCAGTCATACAGTCTTGAGTTAAGGTGGTAAGAAGTGGAATATTGAGAAAAGATGACAAATGGAGAAGTTTCCCTTATGAGATAGAAGAGAGCCATCAAAAAATTTAGGTGTAGGTGAGGAAAAGCATGACCAAAAGTGGAGTGTTTGGAAACAGCTGGTTGGAGAGAAGGGTTATTTTAGCTTGATAGAATGCAAGTTGAGTCTGAAAAATATATGGGGTGCTGAGGTGAATGATCTGCAGGAAATTGAGGGAGAAGTTAGGAAGAAAAATAGAGGCTTAGAAGACTCATGACAGCAATCAGAGTGAAGATAGTGGATCTGGTAGGAGGAGGGGTGGGAAGACCATGGAAGGGCAGACAGAATGAGAAGAAAGAGTGTTTTGGTCGCCTTGGGCTGCTGTAACAAAGTACTACATGCTGTGCTTGAAGAACAGATTTATTGTGTCATGGTTCTAGAGTCTCCAGACCCCGTTCCTTCTGAGGCTCTGAGGGAGAATCTGACCTATGCCTGTCTCTTAGTTTCTGGTGATGGCCAGCAGTCCCAACCTTTCTTGGCTTGGGAACATGCCACTTCCCTTTCTGTCTCCATCCTTCTGTAGCCTTCTACCTGGCTGTGGTGTCATAAGCGCCCCATCTCCAGGGGTGTGCAAACTTTAGGAAGGATACCCATCAGTGAGAAAGTCTGTGGAAGAAATTTCTAGATTCTGTGGCAAGTTGGAAGGGCCCTTTAGCTCCAGTCCATGATCTGCCATCAGTGTCTTGCATGCCCAGCTGGCCCAACTATGCCTGACATGCACTGTGGGACCCAGCCATGCTTGCATCTGAGCAAGAAGCAGGATCACACTACATGGAGGACAAATCCCACCTTGAGGTTTGGTCCCCTCAAGCAGAGCCAGATGTGCTTGGTTGAGGTCAGACCAGCTTGCAAGAGAGAGGTCAGTTAATGAGGTCCCCTGACCAGGAACTCAGTCCTGGGGAAATGGAATGGTATGTACATTCCATCACTGCAAAGACTTCCAGGAAGACTCTGCCCCCGCATGTGAACATTACCGCCAGGAAGTCCAGCCCTGTTTCCTCTCTAATTGGCAATGGTGGCTTGTACACAGAGTCCAAGTGGTACTCAAGGCCAGCCTCCTTATCATCAGATAAGAAGGAAGATGAGGGACCCAGTGGATCAACACCTTTGTGTTTCACTCCACAGACACAGGTGGGGTCAAACTCCTATAGCAAATCAGATCCCTCCTCCAAGAAGTCCTCCTCTAGGACCTGAGAGTCCAACACTGAATCTCACAGCATCATATTACCTCTTCCAAGCCCCTCCAAGGATCCACTTTCCCCCTGGTCCCTATTCAGGCAATAATTCAGAAAATGTCAACAGTCAACTCTTGGTCAAGCAATGGGCTATTGGCTTCTTGTGGTTTTTGTGTCCTTGAAGTGCAGCTAGTCCAACTTTGGTTGTTCCCATGGTTGTTCCCATGGGATTTTAAAGAGTGAGTACCAAGAACAGAAAATATTACATTAATAATTTTATATTGATTCCAGGTTGAAATGATCATATTTTGGATATATGGGGGTTTCTAGTTTTCCAGCAAGTGTTTATTGAGCAGCTACTATGTCTCAGAGTATAGCAGACTCTCCTCACTCACAGAATTTTATAGAAGGTCTTTTCTATACTCCACAAGAAGATACTATTCCTCCCTGGCTTGGGGCTCTAGATGTTCTCCCTTTTTACAATCACCCCCCCCAAAGCTGCCCATAATTGCGCCACCTAAAGGAAATCACCGTTCAGAATTTAGTATCTTCCTTTCACCTTTTTATTGCAGAAACATTTCAAAAGCAGATATATATGCTTTTTCTCTTTGTGAAAATGGGACGTGAGTGAAATTTGTGCTTGGAGGATTGCTTCCAGCAGTAGCTTCCCATTTGGTAGGCCACACACACTGGAGGCCTGTGGTTCTAAACAGAAAGCGGGAATGAAAACAGACTATGGGGACAGCATCTTTCCCCCTCCTCTCCCTCCTCCCTTCCTCCTCCAACTCCTTCTCCCCTTCTTTGTCCCTCTCCTCATCTCTTCCTCCTCCTCCCCTCCTCCTTCCCTCCCCTTCCCCCCCTTCCACTCTTCCCTCCTCCTCCTCCTCCCCCCCCTCTTCCTCCTTCCCCTCTTTTTCTTCTTCACTTCCTCCCCACCCTCAGTCTGGCCCCAGGTCTCTGGGAAACACTCTGAATTTTCTCGGGACCAGAGCACAGGCTGGCATCTGCATTCATTTCCTCCCCAGCTCTTCCCTTCCTCTTGTGATGACTCACTAATCTACGCTACTCATTTGGGCAAGGACCAGAGATACATGGACACATGTCATGGGGAGCAGTGAAGGATGAGCTGTGGACGCTCAGAGGTCATTCACCAGACTGACTGCCCGGAAGTGACAGCCACAGAGCAGACAATCAATGAGGGGAGCTGGAACTCCAAGCAGAGGCACCAGCTTCAGGGAGGCGGGGCTCTTGGCTGTCCCCACCCCTCACCCCCCTCCTCCCCTCCCACAGGCTCTCAGGGGGACACTGCCTCCTTGCTGCCCACCTACCAAACCAGAAGGTTCAGTCTTGAGCTATAGCTTCCTGTCTCCCCACTGCCACTACCACCCTCCCCACCTCCAAAAGCAGTACAATCATGCACAGAATTTTTCCCTTCTGCCCCCTTACTTTTTTCCCTTTCCTATTCCAAAACATGTGTCAAGTTTATTTTTAAATGTACATGCATTAAATTGGCTTTTGGTGGAAGTGTCGCTGGAAAAGTACTCCACGATGAAGAGGAAGGGACAAGGCAGGCACAGCACAGCCAGGACGACTCTCAAAGGCATTTGGCAAGGAGAGAGGAGCCGGGCTCCAAAGGTCCAGACTTAAGGATTCCACTCATAGAACATTCTGGAAAAAGTCAGACTGCAGGGACAGAGCAGATCGGTGGCTGCCAGGGCTTGAGAATTCGGAGGGCACCTTGGTGTGTTTGGGCTGACTTGAAGCACATTTAGGCTACAAGCTCTTGTTTGGACAGAAGTTTTCATTTCTCTTGGATAAATACCTAGGAGTAAGATTTCTCTGGTCATCTGGTATACTTCTGTTTAATTTTGTAAGTCAAAGCAGTGACTTATATTGGCTGGTATAAACTAATAAGCCAACCTGTTTTCCCTGGGGGTGGCCATCCATTCAATGTTTAAAGCCAAAACCTAGAAATTGCTCTTCATCCGTCTCTTCCATAACTTCCCACACTCACTTTCTCTGTAGTCTTCCACTCCAAACTGTAGCTTCTGAGGGTTCCTGCCTATCCACCTTTGCTGCCACCACTTTGACAGAAGTCATTGTTACATCTTACAAAGCTGTCCACTCCTCTCCCACATCCTTGCTGCCATCTCCCCCTACCCACCCATTCCCTACAGAGCAACCAAAGCGACCCATTAAGACATTTATCTGATCAGGCAACTCCCTAGCTGAAGACCCCCATCAATGGCCCATTGCACTTGGCCTTCAGAGATGCTGGTCGACTCATCCCCACCTACGTCTCCGCCATCTTCCCACTCCCCCACACACTCCCTCTGCTGCAGTCGGCAGGCCTTCTCAGAGCTCCAGATGAGCTGAGTGCCAGTGGACATGCCGCCCGCTGTGTGCAAAGTTCCTTTCTGGGGCCCTGTGTGTATCATGAGCTCGTTAGCACCCTAGTTGAAATGACAATACCTTCTGAGGCCATCATGGCACTTATCCAGTGAACTGGTTATTGTTATGTTAATTATAAAACTATTTCTATTTTAAAAAATTGATTCCATAATTAGTTCTTTTTATTATACTAACTCTTTCTACCTAAAAAATAGTTCACCCGCTTGTGATGTGTGTCTTTCCGACTAATCCAGGTATCCCTTTAAAGATTTTTTTTTTTTAATTTATTTATTTGTCAGAGAGAGAGGGAGAGAGAGCGAGCACAGGCAGACAGAATGGCAGGCAGAGGCAGAGGGAGAAGCAGGCTCCCCGCCAAGCAAGGAGCCCGATGTGGGACTCGATCCCAGGACGCTGGGACCATGACCTGAGCCGAAGGCAGCCGCTTAACCAACTGAGCCACCCAGGTGTCCCCCAGGTATCCCTTTAAAGCAGGGATCTCATCTGGGCTTTCGCTAGCACCTGGGACAGTTCCTGGCACCTAGTAGGCGTTTTAAGATCATTCAGGGAGCAGATGCAGGAATAAATGCATGGATGACAGCCTGTACTGGTGACTTCACTAAAAAGTGAAGACGGGGGAGCTTGTGGACGTTCCATATGGGATGACAGTGTTCATAGGATTAGAACCAAATGAGCCCACACATATAAAAGGCCCCTGAGCGGTGCCCCGTGCACCGTGAACGTGCCAAAAGTATCCACTGAAAAAGTGGTAATGAGAAGAGCGAGTTTTTGTGAGAAAGGAGCCCCCACCTTCCTAAGGAGACTGAATGTCTTCATTCCTCAGGCAAACACGCACGGAGTCTGCACGTAGGAAACTGCGTGCTCCAACATACTCACAGTGCCGAATGGCATTCCTCCCGGGAAACACAGCACAGACCTTTCACAGCTTGCTCCGAGAACAGCTCAGAAGTTCTCACCCCTACCCTCCACGGAAACCACAATAGGGGGCTCCCATTCTGTTTTTAAGGGGGTACCCCTGAAGCAGGGCACAGGGTTCTGTGTGTGTCTCCGACATGGGCCGCTCAAGGACCCTTCTTGTCATCAGAAACCTCTACAGAGTTCCTCTGACCCCAACACACTAAACATCTTTCGAAGATATTCTGCAGGTCCCCTGAGTCTTGGCGCTCACCCCGTTGTCTCCTCCTGAGCAAGGAGGACTGTCGTGTGACGGAGAGATCCAAACACAGGCAAACAGGTTGTCTCAGAAGTGTCTTCCCCCCTCTCCGCCCCCCTCCACTCACCTCCTCTGGATGCCAACAGACTCCCCCAGTCTCTTCCCCACGTGCTAGCCATTTTTTTTTTTTAGTGAAAGAAGTGACTTTATTTTTTAATCCAGAAAAAATTTATAAAGAGAAAACAACCTATGAAATAAATTTAAAACCTGCGATTATGTTTCTTGGTTGTCTAGCTCTTGGAGAAGCTCTTGAGAAGCACTATAGATCTTGCTCCTCTTTATCACTAGAGATGAATGTGGAAAGCAAATTAAATTATCTTCAGTTGCATGATCTACTTCTAGTCATGAGGTCTGAAAAGGGTTTAGATGGAATGGAGGAGTTTAGAATTCACTGATTGCTTTGATTTGGGGCACTTTGTTTTAAATGATGGGGAAAATTTTGGTAAGGACTTTCCTTGAGTCATTTATTAAAAATTCCATATCGCTGTTTTTTTTTTTGGTTTGTTTTTTTTTTTTTTTGAACTGGCTCCGTCCGAAAGCCCTTCGTCAACATAAACCCATCACTTCACCTTTCCGGTGGTATTCTTTTTTCAATTACTCTTAATTTTTTAAAAAAGATTTTATTTATTTATTCGAGAGAGATCGTGTGTGACCAGCGTGTATGAAGTGAGGGAGGGGCAGAGGGAAATGGAGAAAGCAGGCTCCCCGCTGAGCAGGGCTCCATCCCAGGTACCCTGAGATCATGACCAGAGCTGAAGGCAGATGGTTAACTGACTGAACCGCCCCCCTGCCCCGGCGCCCCACCAGTGTAGTCTTTTCTATACCAGTCAGGAAGGTGCTATTGTGCATGCAGGAGGCATTTACTCAATGCATATTTTTGAAAAAGCGGATGAGTGGGAGACAGAACCCCTGGAAGGAGGAAAGAGAGTATGTATGTGGCATCATGGGCCACGTCAGACTAGGGTGTCATCACTCAGGGCCACCCACAGAGGCATCTGTCAGTGGACAGCTGCTCACTGGGGCTGGGACCACCCAGAGGAGCCCCCCTGTTTCTGATTCACCTATGGGCACCACAGGAGCCGGCTGTGGCCCCGTGAACACCCTCCTCACAGACAGCAGTGAGCAGAACTCAGTCTCAGCCCGGATTCCGCCACGAACTCAGACAAGACTGTCGCCCTTCTCTAGCTCCTGGCGCCCACGTCCACAAAATGATGAGTGGAGGAGAGAGCTGGTCTCACCCATTTTATTTCATAGCCACAGAGTCGTGTATCCTCTGACAAAATTGTTCTGGGAAGCCAGTCATCGGAGCGAATCGCCTGGAGGACGTGCTGTGGGAAGTGGGCTAAAGGTTGGAACTTTCGGGCCCCCCTGCCATGGTCGCATCTCTCACTAGCCGTTCATGACGGCGGGGGCCAGAGGGTGTCTTTAACGTTGTCTCTGGTGCTCTGTCTCTGTGATTTTATAACCATCTGCCAAGCAGGAGAGCAGACCGTAGAGAGTCGCAGACAAATGGAAATAATAAGACCCAAATCCCACTGTGTGTCCTGGCCGTTGAGCTGTCGGATCTTTCTAGCGGACCCTCAGCTCCTGCCAGCTGTCAGTCACCCACGTCTCTGCCTCAAAGCTTCTAGCGCTTGGCCTCCACCTACGATCCCTTCCAGAGCTCCTCTGTGGCATATGTCCCCTCGGTGTTGGGTGATTCTTAGAAGAAATCAGTCCCCCTGTCAGTCCCAGCTCCCTCAGGGGCCTCTCTGCAGATCTCTGCCTACTTGAATATTCATGGTGACCAACTGAATATTTATTATGCCAAAAAAGCTCCATAAGGCCCTGTCTTCTACCCGCCCCCCACTCCCCACCCCCGTCTGTATGCAGTCTTTGTAATGCATGCAGCCTTCCCGGGCTGTGGCAGCTGTCCCTTTCCCTTCCCCCCCCCCTCCGTGCTGTCCCTGTCACTCATCTGTTGGCCACACGATGCCCCACCCCCATCCCCCTGCCCGGTGCTACTAATCCCACTGGGCACTCCTGCCTTAGCCCTGCGCCCCACCCCAGGGGTCTTCCAGAAGAGAGTTTTCTGAGTTATACCCCGACCCGTGCAGACCAGAACATGCTCCGCACACAACAAGGCATTCATTGAGCAAGTAGCGTGTGTGAAGAAGTGTCATAAATTCTTTGCAAGTCTTGAGTCAAACCAGTGAGCATCTCCTGGGTCATACCAGAACTTTCTCAGGCCTTCAGCTGTCTGGTCTGTAAGATGGAGAACATGCCTTTCCCGTGGTGTTGGTCCATAGGTGCGATGGCGAGAGGGAGTTGGCTTTGCTAAGTGCATCGGGGGGCCTGGGGTAGATACCCCCCACCCCAACCCTCCCCTCATCACAGGTTCTTCACTCTCCCTCCTCTGCCTGGGAATAAAGACATATGAATGACCTGGGAGTGAGCTCTGAACCCCGCAGAAACAGACGCCAGAGGAGGAGCTGTTATTTCTGTAGCCTCCCCGTTGAGCGAAGCCGGCCGTGTGCTAACGAGGATGGATGAGGCCGTGTGCTGGAAAGATCTGTGCTCCCAGAGGACGCTGCACCAGGGACACAGACGGTCATGGCGGCCAGGACGAGGAGCCCCTCTGCCAACCCTCTGTCTGGGCCAGGTCCCCTTGTTCAGTGCTGAAACCACCTTTGTGTTTTTTTCTCTCTCTCTTTTTTAGATTTATTTCTTAGAAAGAGAGAGGGAGGGGCACCTGTGTGGCTCAGTTGTTAGGCATCTGCCTTTGGCTCGGGTCATGATCCCAGGGTCCTAGGATTGAGCCCCACATGGGGCTCCCTGCTCAGCAGGAAGCGTGCTTCTCCCTCTCCCACTCCCCCTGCTTATGTTCCCTCTCTCACTGTGTCTCTCTCTGTCAGATAAATAAATAAAATCTTTTAAGGGAGGGAGGGAGGAAGGAAGGAAGAGAAAGAAAGTAAGAAAGAAAGAAAGAGAGAGAGAGAGAATCCTTAAGCAGACTGTTAGCAAAGCATGGAGCTTGACATGCGTCTCTATCCTACAACCCTGAGATCATGACCTGAGCTGAAATCAGGAGTCCACCACCTAGCCGGCACTCCTACAATCATGGGCTTCTACCAACTGTTCATCCACTAGGGAACCCACCCAGCTCTCCCAGGAAACCAGATGGCACAACGTTGCTCCTCGATTTATCTAGGCTCGCTCCGTGCAGACCCGCCCCTACCCTCTGGGTAGCCCTCAATGGGCTCCCCAACTTCTCTGAGCCCCGACATTCCACTTGACAGATGGGCATCATCCTGCCCACCTGGATGGGTTCTGGTGGGAATTCAGCAGGAGTCACGGCATGGAAGACACTGTGAATACAGGACGAATCCCAAATGCTCATCCATCACGAGGCCTTCCCCTGCCCTCCTACACAGAATTAATCTTGTATTCCTCCGACTGCCTCCTGAATATTAGCAGGGTGTCCCTCTTAACTGCCTTTCTCCCGGCCTGCCCAGGATCATCGGGGGTTATGAGCATGTGCGGACTCGCCTTCCAGACATCATCTCCAAAAGGGTGGGCTGGCGGGTGGGGTATGGATCTTACTCACCTTCACATTCACCCCTGTGGGCAGCACAGTGCTTGGGGCATGGTTGATGTTGGGTAAATGCTTAGTGAATGACAGCGTGAAGGTCCTCTCCTTCCTGGACTCAACCTGTGTGTCCTTTTCTGTGCAACTCAGGAGGCAGGGGTCAGAGAAGGGGACTTGTCGTAGGGTCCACACACCCTAGTCTGGGGGACGGGCCCGGTTGCATAAGCTGGGGATGTGAGTGGACAGAATGGGAACAGCAGAGTCTGGATATGAGACACAGAGCCCAGCTCCTTCCCTCTGTTTGTCTGCCCGCCCGCCTCCAGCCACAGAATGTGTTGAAGGAACTGGATGGAGTCTTCAGAGCCATTGTTCCTTTCTCTGAAATTGCTTCCTCGTCTTCTGGGCCAGTCCCCAGAATGGCTGCAGAGAGCCCCAGCTGTTTAATATCCAGTCTGCTGATGGGAGCGATTGCTCATCAGACCCCAGAACCGGGACGAGTTCAAGAGGGACCGCAGCCCGCCCCGGCCGTGCGGGTCTTAGACAAACGGCTGCTGGGTGCACTGGCCAACATTAAGCAACAAACGTGATTAAAGGCCAGAAAATAGGACCCGGGAGGAGAGGATGAGCCATCTGTTTGATATATTGTGGAGAGGAACAAATAACAATGTGCAAGTCTGTGGACATTTTCTGCAAGAAGGATGGTGATGCCCGGCTCAGTCAGGTCTGAAAGGGAAGCCAAGAGCTCCAATAGCTGCACAGGGGATTTTGTCCAGACGTATTAAGGAAGAACTTTTCCACTGCCTGGCAGTCAGAGCTCTTACACTCCAGGACCATCTCCCAAATCTGATTTTCTTGGTCAAAATGATGGACCCAAGTCTAGCCGAGAAAGCCAACAACTCTTGTATCTGGGGCTGAGACAGAGGGATGAACTTTTGCAGGTATCCCTTGGGAGTGGATCCGGGACTCCAAGGTATGTGAGGAAGCCGGTCCAGAGAGACGCCCCCCTCCCCCGGACATCTAGTTTTGCACAAAGCCAAGCCCCCATCCTTGACATGGGTCCTGCCATAGCCCATGGAGAGCTGACGAGCCCCTGACTGTCTCTAAATCAGCCGATGGTTGACGGAAAGCCATAATTAATGGATTTTCACTGGGGTAACAAGAGTGTTTGCAACGTAGAGGGACTTCTGTATGCAGCATAGAGATTTATCAGTTAATTCATGAATGACTAACGGTTTCTATCTTCCTCAGGCACTGTTAGTATATCCAAAAAGTGTCTGTTGAATCTGTTAATGATAGAAATATTTATGAGACAGGAAAAATCATCTTATGATATATAGTTCAGTAGAAAACACTCTTGTTTTAGAATTTACTTAGGATTTGTCTTGTAGGTAGGAATAGGTAGTAAGACGTCTAGATATGGAAATGTCTGTGGTGAAGGAAGAAGTCTTTATACTCACAGGGGTCTATGCCATGCGAGGCCATAGGGGAAGCACCAGGGTCCATCAGGAGGCAGTGTCAGTGGGGGCAGGGGGGCATGGTTGAGATTCTTTATCATAGTTTCAGCAGGAAAGGTAAAGCAGGGTATGCAGATTTAGGATTGGCTGGTTTGAATAATCCCAGTGGGCTCTGACTCCCAGTTGCCTGGTTTCTGGTCCTTGAACAATGAAGGCAGGTAGATTGTGGTCTGGAGTCTAGGAGACCCCCAGAGAAGATGGGAGGAGAGGGGCTCTGGATTGGTTCGCTTGCATATGAAAGGCTTGCAAGTCATTGGCTCTCTCTAGGAATTAGCTACCCCTGAGAGGGGCAGTAACTCCTCCCTGGTCAGCCGAGCCACAGATGCCCAAGCTTCAAGAATACGGAAGATAAGAAAGCTGAGTTAACACAACTCTACAACCAAAGGGAAAATCAGGACACGGTTTACAGTTGGGTGGATGTTGGTGGACAATTGGAAATAAATGAGCCTTAGGAAGATGCAAAAATATTCCAGGCAAAGCGATATTAAGGAGATAAAAAAGACCAACAAGTTTAGAGAAAAAGGGCAAAGGGAGAGGGAACAGAGGCCCAAGCTTGCGCATTCCTCCCTTCCACTCCTTTCTTGTTCTGCCCTGAGTGGGGGCAGGGCAGAGTCCTTGTGAATCTCTGCTCTGCGAAACATGCCCTGGAGGGTGAATGGCTTATCCAGTTAGGAGGTGTGCTAAGGTATGGGGGCTTCTTCCCCCCATGGCCCAAGAGGTCTGTGTTCTAAGATCGCAAATTCCAGTTTTAACCCAGCTGCCTACCAAGTGTGTGTGGCCACTGGGAATGGATCAGGCAAGCACTGAGCCACCCCCTGCCCCCAGCTCTACCATCCCTGAACCCAGGATGGAGTGGCTACCAGTGGATGATGTTAGCAGTATCTTCTCTATGGCCACCACCAGTATCAAGGCCAATGGTCAGACAACTCTCCATTGGGAGCTTCCATTGACTTCCCACCTTCCAGAGATAACAAATAGGCCTCATAGTCATTTGTCAACTATAATGCCGGACTCATTCATTGGACAAGTATTTGTTGAACACCTGCTGGGAGTAAGGGTTGTTCTAGATGCTGAGGATACAGCAGTGCACGTGGGATACCTGGGTCATGCCCTTGTTCAGTACTGATACAGGCTAAGTGAACAAAATGATTTGTGAATTACACATTGTGTAAATGTCATGACAGAATGAACAGGGATGTGTGCAGGAGAATAAGGTGGACCTCTTTGGAGAGATCAGTGTTGGCTTTTCCAAGAGGAAAAGAGTTGGGAGCCTGAGGGAGGCCCAGGAGGGGCCATCTACACAGTTAGAAAGAGAAGTGCAATGGCTCCAAGGAGGGGAGAACATGATTCATTCTAGGAACAAAACTCCAAGGAAGGGCCATCAAGAAATTTGGATTTTATCCCAAGGGGCAGCAGGAGAGTTTGAATCGGGGGCATAAGGTGAATTTAAGTGATGTTTTTTGAAAGATCACTTTGGCAGCTCTATGGGGACTGCATTTCAGGGTGGCGAGACAGGGAGCAGAACAAGCCATCAACTGGGAGGCAGCTGGATGGTGAGATTGAGACTGAGTGGGTGCCTTGGGCAGCAGGTGGAATCCCGGGGTACTTCGGAGTGCCAGGACCAGCAGTGGAGTAGGGCCATGGAGGAGGGGAGCAGAGGAAACATCACTGTGAACCTTCAGGCTTCCAGGTTCAGACCTGGCTGATCATGCCGATTTTGAGATAGGGAAAGAAGATGCCAGGGGTCAGTTGTTTCGATATCATCATTAGACTCATCATTATGATCACTATGAAAAATGCTTGTCCCCAGGGGACGCCTGGGCGGTTCAGTCAGTTGGGTGTCCGCCTTCGCCTTTGGTCATGATCCCACGGTCTTGGGATTGAGTCCTGCCTGCATCAGGCTCTCTGCTCAGCAGGGGGTATGCTTCTCTCTTCCCCTCTGCTCTCCCCCTCTGCTCGCTCTCTCTCCTCTTCTCAAATAAATAAAATCTTTAAAAAAAAATGCTTGTCCCCAGTTCAGGTCTCAGGAAGGGCGCGGTAAACATCAACAACTCAATTCAGCCTTAGCGTATCACATTTTCTCTGCCTGGACATCAGCATCCTCATTCTTGACTCAACCTCGGCACTATGGATGTTTTGGGGAGGGATAACTCTTGGTCAGGGGAAGGGGGACTGTCCTGTGCATTATAGGAGAGTTAGCAGCATGCCTGGCCTTCACCCACTAGAGGCCAGTAGCATCCTCTCCCCAACTTATGACCATCATAAATGTCTCCAGACACGACAGATGCCCCCTCAGGGACAAAGTGGGTCCTGCTTCAGGGCTGCTGCTCCAGAAGCCTAGTTGCTGAGAAGAGGAGGTAAAAGCTCATCTAGGAAGGACAGGCTACCTGCTAGGAGTCTGGGGAATTCTCAGACCGGCCTAACCCCCAAACTGTGGCGTGTCCCACTGCTCCAGAGCTAATGGCGATCTGGAGCTGGAAAAAAGCCTCACCCAGTAGCCTAAACACACACCAAAATAAATACAAAGCACCCATGCCAGGTGCTGCCCCAGGGTTTTCTCATTTAATCCTCACGATCACTTGTCCTACTTACAGGAAAGCAGAGGCTTATATGGGTTGAGTTGCAGGCTATGACAGTGAGGTCGCTAAGTGGTAGAGGCAGGGTTTGAACTCACATCTTTGGTGCCAGATCCCGTACACTTACCTCGGTACCACAGTTGGCTTTCCGGAGACTGAGGAACAACCCACAGCATCTGTGCCTGAGGATATCCTCGCTTCAGAGAGAAGGAGGCAGGAGCCATGACCGTCGGGCCACCAGTGACTCCCATTCTTCCCCTTGGATCCTCAAGCCCAGGCCTATGGAGGACTCATCTCTGAGAGTCCTATGTCACCCATTGGAGAGAGCCTCTGGGCACTACACTGCACTGCCCACCACCACCTCCCCAGCTCCAGCAGAATCCCTCTGCCCCAGCAGCCTCGCCAGTGCTCTCGGCTTGGGTCTCCCACAAAAGCACAGCCACACCATTATTGCAAGACATCAACCTCCCAGCTGAACAAGGAAGGCTTTCTTCAGACTCCTTAATAAGATCAAAGTAGAATCTCCCACCCAGATACACAGGCTCCCACTTCCCTGGGCCTCCCAGGCCCCAGTCTCAGAGGTTCTGTGTGGAGTCTCCTGGGTTCCATCCCCCCAAGTGTTGTGGTGGGATGAGTGGTCTTCCTCTACTCCATAACAGTGATCCTCAACCCATCCAGCCTAAGAGCTGCATCACAGTGGCAGGGGGCTAGTCTTGAGTTCCTTGAGAATTGTCTGATACTCTTTAGTATTCTTCATTGTTCCCAACAGACTGCCCTGTATGCGTTCCGTAAATGTTTGCTAAATTGGTGGATGGATGGAAAGATTGGAAAGATGGATGAATGTATGGGCAGGTGGATGGATGAAGAGATGGATGAATGGATAGACACAGAGATGAATGGATGGGTGAATGGATGGATGGATGATTGGGTGGATGGATGGATGCATGGATAGATGGATGGAAAGAAGGGAGGAAGGAAGATAGGAACAAAGGGAGGGAAGGAAGATTAAGAGATCTTCAACTTTAGGTCATGTACTCCACTAAATTTCACTTTCCCATTTAGAAAACCTCATGATAATTCATGCAACCAAGTTTTTGACTTATGAGGAAACACCAGTAGGGCAGTATATAGGGAATTTTTTTTTTTAAAGAAATATATTTAGTAATCAGAATAGTATACACTCGAGGTAGGGTGAAGAATTAAAGTACATTCAGATGTTGTTCTTATAGAGCGGGCTGTCACTACAAATCATCACACCACATACCCATGATTTGAAAATCTGCCCTACAAAAAAATAAACCCAATCATTCCCTTTTCCCAAGGGATCATTCAGGAGCAGTGTCCCAACCAGGGCAGCCCACGGTCACCTTGGCAAATAGCAAGCATATAGCAAACACTCAAGAAATAATAGCTGTTTTTCTTCACTCTACTAAATGACTCCTTTAAATAGCACCAACTCTTCATGAACCTTTTAAAAGGGTTTTATTTGGGGAAAAAAAAAAAACCCACAGCAGAACATAAAGAAAACAAAGTTGCCTCAAATCCCACTACTTATGATTATTATAAAAAGGAGTAAGAATGGCATTCTCTTCTCCAAGCCCACCGTCCATGACTTGGGTGTCATTCACAGAATCTTTTCCAGCCTTTTGCTGTTGCTTCTTGCATAACTACATGTATGTACACACACATATCGTTTGTTTTTTTTTTTTAATTCGGCTCCACACCCAGCATGGAGCCCAGCGTGGGGCTTGAACTCACAACCCTGAGATCAAGACCTCAGCTGAGACCAAGAGTTGAATGCCAAACCGACTGAGCCCCCAGGCACCCCTACACACCTATCTTTTTGTACGAAAGCAAAACCATGCTTTCTGTACTGATCTGGAACTTAATTCACTTGATCCTGTGTCATGGAGAATGTTCTAGGTCAGCTTACTCAGATCTGTCGTGTTCTTGTTTTAATAGTTTTAATACTTCATGATACAAATGTGCCATCATTTATTTGACCACTCTCCTTTTGATGGACATTAAGCCTCATGGACTCTCCTTTTGATGGACGTAACCTCATGCATTTCGGACCTGATATAATGGGGAAAGTCTTCTGTTTGTCCATTCTATAAATACGTGTCAGACACCTATAGGGCATTTGGGGGAAAGTGATTGAATTTAAGATTGTGCTGCGCGTTTTGTTTAAATTTATAACACACTAGAAACCATGTGATCTATAGATTTTATGGGATTTTCCTCCTGTTTGGAGGAACTGTCATCATTAATACCATGATTAACCCAACCCCCACTGCCACCTGGGCCCTAGCCCATCACTGGAGAGAACGTGTTTCCCATAGATCTGGGGGCAAGAAGACAAGAGAATATACTTCCCGTCCTGCCAGAGTAGTCTTCCAGTCTTGTCACTCAGGAAAGGTGTGGCAGTTCCCCCTGGTCACAGCGTGTTCACTGGAGAAGGGAGCCAGAAGCTTGGGGAAGGCCCCACCCTCAGGCAAAGCCAACAAACCCACAAAGACCCACCTTGCTTGTTGCTCAGGTTGTCTGTTGGAAGGAATCAAAAAGTCACTGCTTGATGTTTTCTGCATTTCTCACATTCTTTCGGTGTCCCTGTCATTCCCCCAAAAGGCTAAACCCTTCAGACCTTCTCTCGTAGCCTTGACCCTTGGCCTCCAACTGTTCTAGCTTGGTGTCCCTACAGGATCTGGCCCAGGGGCCACTCCCCGTCCTCCCAATACTGCATTCTTCCCTGCTTCAGCTTCTGTCCCTCTCCCAACAGAGCCCGACTCCTACAGGCATTCAGGGCTTACTTAGCACAGAAAGCCTGCACCGTGGTGTCTGTCTTTTAAATTATTTTAATATTCATTATGTCTCGCCTTCAGCCTTGTATTGCTGCTGTTTGCATTCATATATACTTATAGAGAGCATATGTCCTATATTAGATTATCGGGTCCTGGAGGACAGGGATGAGGCCCCATAAAGCATTTTTTACTATCTGCTGTCTCCCGTACATAATAAGCACCTAATGTATATTTTAAAACATTGTACTAAGTTAAGGACCTGATTTACAAGCCACATTGCTCGCTTTTCGAGGAATGTCTTCTGGTTTCCCAAGATCAGGATCTAGTTGGCAGGCCTTCTGCATTGTGTAGAGGAGCTAAGGGCCAGAAGTCTTCTCAGCCTCCAGGACAGGCAGTGCTGGTTCAGGGGTAGAGGGGAGAGTGAGCCTGATCCTCGGCTAAAGGGAGGGAAGGGGCATTTTGCGGAGGAACCAGGAAGTCGACATATGGGAGGAAGCAGAACCCATCCCTAGGACGTGGCCAGCAATTTCTTCAGCTTCCCTGTTGAGATGTCCTAGCTTCCTGCCCCCAGGGGAACTGGAAACTTCTCTATAATGCTGGAATCACACCCACCCTGGCTTCTCCTCCTTCAGCCCCACTGCCCAGGCGCCCTCCGAGCCAGCATGCTCTCTCTTCTCTATCCGAGTCCTGGGCCACGGCTCTGATGCTGAGCTTCACGCTGGGTCCCAGAGCCATGACCTTCCGAAGGTGTCCAATGTCTCTGTGCTTCCCACAATCACTAGTTGGCCAGGATCCCATGCAGACGTGGCCTCCACACCTTCCCCTCTGAGAAGAGAGAGCTTCCAAATGGTCCTGCTGTTTTGTCACTCTCAACTCAATTCTGCTAATGGCAGAAACATTCCCTCCGCCACCACCCCAAACCCAGGGCTTAAAAACTCACCCCCAGAATGGAGTTCTCAGGAACATGAGTGTCATTGAGTCAGGGATGCTGATGTAGACCCCACAAGTCCGTAGAATCCCTGGGCCAGAGAGGTCCCAGTCTGAGGTGGTGGACAGGGAAGAAATCAGAGGGTGACAAAAAGGCCATGTAGGGTCAGGAAGCTTGATGAAGTGGGAACAGCCTCCTTGCAGAGTGCCCTCTGGGTTAGGCAGCTCTGCCTGTAAAGGTCATTTAGGGGAGGTGGGCAGCACACAGGGACAGCCCCAGAACCACCTGCCCCAAAGCGACCCATTCAGACACAGGCACACCCAACGTGAGGTCCCCAAGGGTCTGTTGCCAGTGGGGAGAGGAAACTGGATGGCTCTGTGGTCACAGAGAACCACACGGGCACTCCAGATCTGCTCACTTGCCTGAGCGTTTCAGCAGGAGAACATTGCCTTCAGGTGGGAGGTCAGGCAGCCCAGCGCTAGGGCTCAGCCCTTGGCGAGGGCCTGTCTCAGGCAAAGGATGCACACTTGGAAATGAGCAGCCCGTGGTTCCCATGCAACCTCTGCTTTGTCCTTGAGTTTTGTGCTTGGGCAAGTCATTTTCCTGGATGTCAGCACCTGGTCCATCAAACGGCAGGACCACATGTAGGTCCCACCTGAGGATCTATCATTTCAGGAGCTGCCTTTCTGCTGGACAGCGCAGTCATCAGACCTGCCAATCAGAGGATCCCAGCTGGTGGGGTTGGCTGATGGAGAGGACAGGATCTGTGTGTTGGAGGACAGTTCTCATGCCTCTCAGTCCTAGCTTTTTCAGGGGTCCTCAGGTAGAACTCTCCATATTCATCAGAACCCTGCCATTGCCCACCCCCCTGCCTGCCTTCTTGGAAGGGTTCTCTTTTCCTGGCTCTCTATGGGAAAGTGTGATATGAGTTCCCTATGGCTGCTGTAATGAATGACCACAAACTTAGTGGCTTCAAACAACACAAATCATTTAATCTTATCGTTCTGGGGGTTCCAAGTCCGTGATAGGTCTTCCTGGGCTAAAATCAAGGATCTGGCAAGGCAGCAGTCCCCTTGGGGGTTCTAGGGGAATATCCATTCCCCTGGCTATTCCGGCTTCCAGAAGCTGACTGCACGACCTGGTTTGGGACCTCACACCTGTAAGCTGTCTCCTTCTCTAACTCTGACCTTCCTGCTTCTCAGGAACAGGGACCCTGTGATTTCATCGGTCCACCCCAGCTGCCCAGAATAATCTCCCCATGCCAAGTTCCTTGCCATGCAGGGTAGTACCATATTCACAGGTGCCCAGGGTGGGGGTGGGGTGGTGAGCATCCTTAGAAGGTCCGTGTGCAGCTTGCCAGGAATGTGTTTGTCCCTGCATCTGTTCCTGCATCCCATCTTCCCATGCCCTCCCCAACCCTCCCCGCCTTCTTTTCCCTTTCCCACGCCAACCCCCTGCTGCTGCACTGAAGCTTTTGTAAGTACTTCTCCTGAAAATTTGGTGTTAGGAGGGTAAAATAAAAGTAGAGAGCAGCACATGGTTTCCTCCTTTTTTTTTTTTAAGATTTTATTTATTTATTTGAGGGAGAGAGCATGTGCAGGAGTAGGGGGAGGGGAAGAGGGAGAAGCAGACTCCCCACTGAGCAGGGAGCCTGATGCAGGACTGGATCCTAGGACTCCAGAATTGTGACCTGAGCTGAAGGCAGATACTTAGCCAACAGAGCCACCCAGGGGTCCCAGGAAACAGTTTCTAAATGGATGTCAGACATCATTGATCCTAGGAACTTCCTGCCCACTGATAGCTTTCCACAGGGTTGCACTCCCGGCCGCATCTCCCCTGGGCCGCTGCCTAAGGCCTGGCTTGTCCCTCCTCCTTCCTGCTCACCCTTGACTCCTTTATGCCAATTACGCATTCACCCCATCTCTCCCTCCTAGGCCTAGGCCTTTTTTTTTTTTCATGTCGCAAAGGTCACTAAATTCCTGATAAATAAAGGACCATGTTTCTGGGTCTTCCTTCTAGTCAGTGTTGGCAATCTGATGGGGTGGAGACCATTGACCAGATGTATTTGCAAGCCTTTCAGTTAGCTCCTGTGGGTATAAATTGATTCCCTTCCTAATTCATTCATTCATCCAGTTTTCTTGAGCATCTAGTACGTCCAAGTGCTGCTCTTGGCCTTAGGGTTGTAATAAGCAAGATAGGGATGGTCTGTGCCTTCAGAGGGTCACACACACACACACACACACACACACACACACACACACAGGTGTCTGACTTCGAATACAGACTGCCCCTCCCCCAGTCTGTGGATTTTAAAGATAGCTTCTAATTTTCACTGCGACAACGGTCCTCAAAGGCTTCTCAGTTCCCCCTGTTATCCATTAGATGGCAAAAGGATGGCAGGTGACTGTCCCCCCAACAGTGAAAAGCAGCTGCGGAGGAAGGTGGGGCAGGACAGGGCCCTGTCCCACCCGTGGTTGTGGGATCCAAATGTGAAACGAGTCTGTGGGGGACCAGCCCGTTTCTGAGTGGGGAGAGAGGAGGGAGCCTGTGCGCTGTGTCCTAACTGTCCTCACTTCTTGGGGGAGTGGGGATATGCGAGGGATTAAGCGGCCTCTTGTTATAGCTCCTGTTGTTATAAGAGGAAAACAGCTTCTGTGTTTCGAGAGCTTAGTTGGGCAGAATAGATACAGTGTAAGTGCCTAAAAGCAGGGCTTGCCTTGGATAAGCTCCATTCAGATAATGGAGAGCCGAGTATTCCCTTTTCCCACTAGACCTTCCCGTGTGAGTAGCGAACCTCCCCGTTCCTGTTAGATGCAACTTCTAAAACCTTTAAAGCTTCCAAAAGCTCCTTGATATTAGCGGTTGGTTTACTCTTTTCCCGGAAAGCTTATGGAAGCATAAAATTGTAAAGCTGGAAGAGACCTTGGAGAACAGATGCATTATTTAATTTATGTTTTTAATTCTCCCAGTTCAGCAACGCTGGGCAGAGGAGTTTACAATTCCCTTCCCCTCTGCTCCCTGGTCTGCTCCCATTCACAGCCCTCTTGCTGCCTTTTCTGAGTGCTCCCCAGGCGAGCTCTGTCCTCGAAAGCTGTTCCTTGGTGTTCTTGCTTTCCTGAAACTAGTCTACAGGGGGCACCATGGGGTCTCTCTCCTGCCCATGGTTGGAATGCAGGGGCGACCTCTGTCTGTTCCGGTCCCTTAGCTGGCTTACAGAGGGACAAGCTCTACCCTGACAGGGCCCACGTAAGTCAGGGATCAAATCGACAGAGATGCAAGGTGCGTGCAAACACATACAAGAAAGTGGGTTACCACGCCTGGTTCTGGTAGGATGGTGAGAGCTGAGGAGGGCTACAGGCTCTTGCTCATCACAGGAGAGGGGGAGCCCTGTTACCCCAGGGTCCTTCCCAGATCCTTGCCTGGATAATGCCTTGATTTGTCAGGCCAGTCCAAGCCTGAGCCTCAAAAGGGAAACCTCGAAGCCCATTAGTCCTCTTATAAGGAGAAGGGGCAGTGTGATGCCAGGAGCTACAACCATAGACTGCCCCCCACACCTTCCCGAGGCTCCTGTCTGGAATGCTGGTCAGTGTCATGGCAGGGGCATGGGGGCATGGCTGTGCCTGGGTCCACTGAGGTCCAAATTTCCATGGCCCCACAGCCCTGGGATCCCATTCTGAGCCTGCGTGGGTTTTAGGGCTATGAATGCATTTGACATTGGGAGCCAACATTCTGGAGTCAGGGGCCAGGACTGGGGGTAGAGGTCTGCCACTGCCCCCCCACCCCGCCCCCGCCACCACCACCACTGAGCCCTGACTCGTGCTCATCGTGGCCAAACTCATCATGGCCCTCCTTTCCAAACCTCCCTGAGCAGGAAAGGCTGCTCCTGAGACCCCAGGAGCACTCTCTCTTGATGATGTTATGGCTTCTGCCATTTCCTCTGAGGCTCCCTCTCTGGGCACTGGTGCCCTCCCGAGAACAGAAGAAAGCTTCCGGCACAGGCCAAATGAGCCCACTGTGGTAGGCAGAATAATGGTCCCAGGGTTGTCCACATCCTACTTCTTGAATCCTGTGCATGCCAAAAACAGAGGCAGTTTCTTAGGGCCAGTGGACAGACTCTCCCCTAGAGCCTCCGGAAGGAACACAGCCCCATAATTCCTTGATTTTAGTCCAGAGAGATCTATTTCAGACTTCTGACTGCCAGAATTATAAGGCAATAAGTTGATGTTGTTGGAAGCACCTGAGCTGTTGCTCATTTGTTACATACAGCAGCTGTAGGAAACTAATACGCTCCCTCCCTCCGCCAAGAAGGAGGAAACCAGATCAGGCATTGAGGGTGTCCTGCCATCCTTGGGTATGGTCCGCCCACTCAAACGGGCCTCCCTGGAGGTGTCCTTAGAATCTCCAGAGCTCTACCCTTCTCCTCTGTCTCCAATGGCCCGGCAGAGCTCGGGCTCCAGATTGAGACCTTCTGGCTCTGGCCGCCCTCCCCCTGGGGCTGTCATGCCGCTGACTGGGGGCGATGCCCCTCTGCTCCCAGCTGGGCCACCTCAGAGCACCTCTCCATTCTATGCTAAAAGTCCTGTCTTCCAAGTGGCTGATGATGAGCTCCCAGTGTAAGTTCGAGGCAGGGGCATCCCTTGGGAGGGCTCCTTGCAGACCTCAGTCCCCAGAGGATGAGCGGAAAACCACAGGATCTTCACCGTCCTCTTACTTAGGAAGCATGTCGCCCATAAGGGGACTCAGAAATCACCTCCCACCCCGTGGGCTTGGCTTCTCTTCCACAAGGATTATGACCCACCCTCCTCGGGACTAGCCACGGTCCAGCCTTCCAGAGTTTCGGGCATCCCCACCTCAGTCCCCAGCAACAGCAAGAGAAACGAGATGAAAGTGAGTAACAAGGCAGATGTGGAGGGAGACAGTGTTGCCATTCATTAAGCACTGACGTCACAACTTGGCATTTGAGGAATGGGGCATGGCATGGGGCGTGGGGCAGAGCATGGGCGTCTGTTTTGCCCTGACAAAATCTGCAGTGCTACCTCATGCTCCTGTCTCCCAGCAGGAAGCAAGTGGCACTGGGCTCCTGAAGAAAGGGAGAGCGTGATTAGGGGAACTACCAAGTGACAGCGCGGTCAGGGGCACCTGGAGGGCTCTGTCTGTTGGGCATCTGCCTTCTGCTCAGGTCATGATCTCAGGGTCCTGGGTCCTGGGTCTGCTCAGGATCAAGTCCTGTATCTGGTTCCCTGCTCAGCGGGGAGTCTGCTTCTCCCTCTGTCTCTGCTCCTCCCCATACTTTTTTTTTTTTCTCTCTCTCTCTCAAATAAAGAAAACCTTTAAAAGGGTTAGCACAGTCCCCGGGGGCTGGCAATGGCGGGGAGTCGTTGCAATCCCTGACCTAGAATGGCAGGGGGAAGGTGGGTTCCAGAATGAAGTGGAAGTCTAGGAGCTGCCCCCCCCACAGTGACCCACCTGGGCATGAGCTGGGAGGACAGATACCCACAACTGACTACCCTGCTCCCTACCCTGTCTCCTGCTGGTGATGCCTGCTGACTAAGCCCCACAGAAAGCAGAGGAAGAGGGTGCACAGAGCAGAGCCGGTGAGAGTGGATGCAGAGAGCTAGCCAAAGACACCAGTGTGCTGGTCCACTTTCTGCTCTCTCACATGATGGCCTTCCTGCCACCTTTCAGGGCTCTGCTCTGGGTTATCTCCTCGAGGGGGGACGCCTTCCCTGACCTCTGGGCCTAAAGGAACAGCAGCCACCCCTCTGGCAGCTTCTGCATCATCTACCACAGTCCACAATCATCCTGTCAGTTGGCCATCGGGTGTCCCTAGACAGGAGACTGGTGACTGTGTTTGACCCACTGAGATGGAAGTCTGGCCAGGGGACCTTTTCTTTTCTCTCTCTCAATCATACCCATAGCAACTCGCGCTAAGCCTGCTAGGTATTCTCAAACACTGGCTGGGTGGATTGGCAGACCAACATTTATCAAATGAATGAGTGGGAACTGGAAACAATAAATAGGAGTTGTTCCAGGGGATATGCAGCCATGGTAGGCACGTCAGGAGAAGCCGAACATGGCCAGGATCACCACAGACTCACAGGGTCGTGGTCTACCAGGCACTCCCCTGAGTCTGGAAAGCATTGTTCCCTGGGTTTTGTTTCCTCTCAGTGTCCTCCCAACATGGGTTCCAAGAAGGAGCTAGATGCCCGCACTGTTACCTACAAGACAGAAAAGGGGAAGGTTTGCTGGGAAGAACATGACACAGCGATCGGGATCCCATCCCGGAGGTGTCCACAGTGTGTGCAAACTTACACCAGCTGAGGAGCTAAATGGGGGTACAGCACCTGGGATAGAACAGGAAGGATCCCCAAGGAGAGTCCAACGTCACTGCATTTGGGGCTGCTCCAAATGAGGTGACTATCTCACTTAAATATGTCAACGAGGGGACAGTTGGTGAAGTCTGTTAAAAATATGGAGTACCTAGAAAGAGAAATGTCATATTCAAGAATCAGAGATAAGAAATTATTTTTAAAATATTCGGAAACACATCAATATGGCCTTTATTTTCACGGGCATAGAAGAGGCCGTGAATTTCATAGAATATGAGATGAAACAGGAGATAATAAAAGGACAGGCTGGAACATTTTTTAAAGCCTTGATAGGTTAAGGAAAGGAGACAAGGAGCAAATATGGCTATTGGAAATGTCAAGGAGCAAATGGATTCCACAAGAAACAGCCAAGCGCATGTGAGGGGCAAGGCAGAGATGCCGTCCAGATGCTGAAGCAGAAAGGAGCCACGGATGGAAGTGGACGGAAACAGGTGTTTGGAGCTTGAGTTCAGAAAGTAAAAATCCACCTGTATGTAAAGGGAATTCTTGAAGGAGAGAAAAAGGGATTTTCTTTCTTTCTTTCTTTCTTTCTTTCTTTCTTTCTTTCTTCCTTCCTTCCTTCCTTCCTTCCTTCCTTCCTTCCTTCCTTCCTTCCCTCCCTTTTCTCTTTCTAACAAAGGAATTGAATCACTTACAAAGATAAAATAGAACAAAGTAAAAAACAAAAATTTTCTATAGAAAGACAGGAAAGAGTGGATGGGATGGGGACTGCCCTGGCAAAATTAACTGGAAGTAACTAACACATAGACAAATACTGATGATTTTTTTTCCTCTTAATTTCAAGAATAAAGAAAGAATTCGACAAGTGCCCAGGCAGGGCAAAAAATAAAAACAAAACAAAACAAAAAAAAAAAAAAAAAAAAGAAGAAGAAGAAAAGAAAAAAAGCTATCTACAAAGAACAAGTTAGATTTGTCACAAGGACCTCCATGACGCAGATGATGTGGATTCCAGAAGAGAGTCGCTAAAAAGCCAGACAAAGACAGAGACAGAGAGAGAAAGAGACAGAGAGACAGAGAAAGAGACAGAAAGAAGAGAGAAGGAAAAGACAGAGAGACAGGGTAAGAGACAAAGACAGGGAGAGAGACAGGAGATAAAGACAGAGAGAGATAGACAGACAGAGGAAAAGGTTGTGATCCAAGAACACAGCAGCCAACGAAGGCGTTGTTTACTTGTCAAGATAATAGAAAGGCTCCCTCAGATATGTAAGATTCCAAACGTCTACCTGACAACCAAAAAATGAGTCAAATAGTTCCCAAGAGAAGATACAGCAGTGGAGGACCCTGGAGACTCATCACACACATGCATCTAAAACGTGGTTGTCACTGCCATCACAAAAGAATGCAAATGCGATTCTTTTTTTTTTTTTTTGACAGAGAGAAATCACAAGTAGGCAGAGAGAGAGAGAGAGGGAAGTAGGCTCCCTGCTGAGCAGAAAGCCCAATGCGGGACTCGATCCCAGGACCCTGGGATCATGACCTGAGCTGAAGGCAGAGGCGCAGCCCACTGAGCCACCCAGGTGCCCCTACAAATGCGATTCTTGAAAGAAAAAAAAAGGACACTGTAAGGATAGTCATTGGTCAATACTCATCAGGGGACCAGATATTTGAAAGCCTAACAAGTAAATCTGGGAGGGAGGGGAGGAAATGTTAATATTTGGTAACATTTTCCTCCCATATGTATATGTCACTAGGTATAGTTTTTTTTGTTTTTTTTAAGATTTTATTTATTTATTTGATAGATCACAAATAGAGAGGCAGGCAGAGAGAGAGAGAAGAGGAAGCAGGCTCCCTGTTGAGCAGAGAGCCCAATGAGGGGCTCGATCCTGGGACCTGGGATCATGACCTGAGCCAAAGGCAGAGGCCCAACCCACTGAGCTACCCAGGCACCCTTTTTTTGAAAAAAATTTTTTAAGGTATAGTTTTATTATGGATTTTGATAATATAAAAAACACAAGCTTGACAATATTTGTAAAGTTGAAAGAGATGACTGTAGGGCAAAAATTAACATTCTGGGGGGAAAACCAAAACATTGTCCCATAAAATTAATGATAGGAAATAAACAATCAAGGAAGCATAACAAAAACAAAACAAACAAACAAAAAAAACCCACAAACAATAAAAATACAAACATGCAGAAATAAGAACCAACAAATCCAATCTGAGATAAAGATAAATGGAGTTAACTCCTTTGTTAAAATACAGGCTTTCAAGAAATAATCATTTGAAAAATAAAGCTTTGCTTTGTGTCACCTACAAGAAATACACCTACCACATAATTACGAGTAAGAAAATTTTTAAGTTAAGAGCTAGACAGAAAAATACCAGGTGACACAAATAACTACAAAAATAAAATTCTTTTAAGAGGCAGTAGGGCGTAGAATTCTAAATCACTTCTAGTCTTTTTTATTGCCGAAGTAAATAATACACATGGAGCGCTCACGGATCTATTTCTTTGTGCACGTAATAACATCACATCAGGGGTGCCAGGGTGGCTCAGTCTGTTAAGCGTCTGACTCTTGGTTTCTGCTCAGGTCATGATCTCAGGGTGGCGAGATCAAGCCCCACGTTGGGCTCTGCACTCAGCGGGAAGTCTGCTTGAGACTCTCTCTCTCCCTCTCCCATTGTCCCTCCCTGACTCATGCATGCAGGCACTTACGCACTCTCTCCCCAAAACAAATGAACAAAAATAAATAAATAAATAAATAAATAATAATACCATATCAAGATATATAAAGCTGAAAGAGTTAGAATTGGAGAGAAATGTGGGCAGAAATAAGAAGGGGGGACATTTCTCAAACAAGGCCACAGTGATCTGCATAAATATTTAATAGTTCAATATTGACATCACTAACCTACACAGAACTCAAAATATTTTCCTTTCTTATGACCATGGGATATTTACAAAATTGGACCGTATCTTGGCCCCTGAAGAAATGTCAGTAAGTTGACTGAACAAAAATGAATGAGAACAAGGGAATTATTTCTTTGTCTCAGGATATAGAAAGATATGACTAGGGAAATCTTTAGAAATTAGCAGGTCTTAACTGATAAAGATAACAACAACAACAAAAAAAAGAAATTCATAAATTAGAAAGTGGAATCAATTAGCAGAATTGACTCTAGAGTTGTGGCTTAGCCAACATACACATAAACTATATGACATGAATGTCCATGTTAATGAGAACTGGCTAGACAGAAAGATACAAGTCTACAAAAGTGGGGGCACCTGGGTGGCTCAGTCGGTCGGGCATCTGCCTTCATCACGGGTCAGATCCCAGGGTCCCAGGATCTAGTCCTGTATCACGCTCCTGGCCTGGCGGGGAGCCTGCTTCTCCCTCTCCCTCTGCCCCTCCTATTTGGTTTCTCTCAAATAAATAAATAAATAATATATTTCTTTAAATCCCAAAGGCACCTGGGTGGCTCAGTTGGTTAAGCGACTGCCTTCGGCTCAGGTCATGATCCCGGGGTCCTGGGATCAAGCCCCACATGGGGCTCCCTGCTTGGCAGGCAGTCTACTTCTCCCTCTGACCCATGCCTCCTTTCATGCTCTCTCCCTCTCTCTCATTCTCTCTCTCTTTCAAATAAATAAATAAAATCTTAAAAAATACATTAAAAAAAAACTACAAATACACAAAGAAGAGTGTGAAATAGAGTAAGAACCCACAGATACAGAAAATAAAATGTCTTATTTCCACAGAGAGAGTAGCTTTCTAGGCAGCCAAACATTGCCGAAATTGACTTTCTCAGAATATTTAAAAGGCTGAATTGGTGAAAAACCATGGAAAAAATCAAAAAATTTGTCAGTGAGTTGCCCCCTCCCCAACAAAGAAACTGAGCAGAGAGAAATCTACAGGCAACATCAGAGCCTTATGCTACACACCACCAGCACCAAAGTGAATGCATTATTCTGCTGCTTTTCCAACTAAAAAAGAGTTTGCTATTTTACCATCATATCATCAGCCTCTTTTCCATAAGATAGCTTAAAATTAGCATCACTTTGGTCTCCCTCTATCGAACAAAAAGGACAGACCCTTTCCCCCCACCCCATGTCATTCTGTAAGTACAAGCACATAATTATCTCCCCTTCCCCACATATTTTTTTAAAGATTTATTTATTTATTTATTTGAGAGAGGGAGTGAGAGGGAGAAGCAGACTCCCCAAAGAGCACAGACACCAATGCAGGACTCGATCCCAGGACCCTGAGACCATGACCTGAGCCAAAGTCAGAGGCTTAACCCATGGAGCCACCCACGTGCCCCTCCCCGTCCCTCTACTTTCAAACCGGAGATAGTGCTTTTATTATCAAGATAGGTCGGGCAGGAAGCAAAAGGAGGAAACTCATTTTCACAGAGAGGTAGAGGTAGGAGTAGGGAAGGGACCCAGCCCCGCCACAGGGCAGGACGCACCTGCTGGGGAACGGGGAGGGGAAAGAAGGGGTTCTCTCTTTCAAGAAGCCGAGAGCCACGTGATGGGCCATGACGCTGGGGAATGCTCTGCGTGCTCACAGGTACTGGGCACTCAGCAGCCAGGCCCTTGGAGGGCAAGACCTCTCTCCCTTGCTAACGACCCACCAGTGCTATTTGCCAGACCCACAACACAGGGTCCCAGGAAATACTCAGACTCTAGAAACACTGGGGGTTCCAAGTTTGGGTCCAAGCATGCAGCGTTTTGCACAGGGCAAGGCTTCCTCTGCCAGATGAGAAACAAGGAGAGTTTTCAGGCAGTTATTATAGTAACCGTAATCACGACCTACGAGAACAAGGGGAATTAGGTTGGCCCCAGTCCTGGGGGAAGACCCGGGAGACAGGAAGAGGGAGATGGGCGGGAGAGAGACTTCTCCAGGGAGAAGAGATGCTTTGCCAGCACTTTTTCTAAAACGCTCCTTCTAAATGACTCTGGATTTCTGTTTTTCATTCAGACTGGATGTGCTAAGGCATTTTCATTTTGTTTCAGCTCCTTCCCACCCTACCTTCCCAGCAAATTCCGTCCCGGCACTGTTGATTTGTCTTGCGACCATTATGGAAATCTGGCTTCATTTCTCCTCCTAATTTATGATCTTGTTAACATGCCCGCATGCCAGATGGTCCTGTTCTTCAGGTTGCGAGTTAATGAGATAAACAAAAACTGCTGTAAGAAGCAAAGAGGGGGAGGGTGGTTTTTTGTTTGTTTGTTTTCCCTTCAATGGGCCTCTCTCCGTTTCTCCAAATGTGCTTTGGAGGCCTCTGCTGTAGCTCCCTGTGATTTTAAGCGGGTTACCAGCACTCGATGACACTCAAGTGGTCATGGAGAGGTGAGCCCGTCCTTCTCTATGGTGCTCTGTGCTCTGGGATTCTGTCCCAGGAAGAAATAGGGCCTTGGGATCCCCCACCTCTCGAGTCTGCCCTAGTGCTTGATTGAGCCTACCTGTCCTTGCTTCTGCTTTCTTTGCTCACCCCCAGCACAGCACTTAACACATTGTATTGTGTTTGTTGATTCTTCCATCTGCCTACTCCACTGTAAGCTCCCTGGGGCCAAAGACCACGCCTTTTCCCCCTGGACCCAGAATAATGCCTAGCCCAAGTCCAGACACTTAGTTGGCCGATATCCAACAAATTAAGTATGAAACATCTCCACCTCCACTGTAAATAAGCAAGGTATGGCTAAAGTGGGGAACAATGAAGTGAACACACTACAAAGTTGGCACAACCAGCTGAATTAGTTAGATGGGCTGTCAGACACCCCAGCCTGGGCAGGGGCTGGGCTACGTGATCTTTAAGGACCCTTTCCATGCCAGGAGAGACAGCACCCAAGGTGAGACAGTAATCAGACACACCAAGGTAGAATTTTCCATCATTCTTCATCTAGCCTTCACTCTGGCATCTGGGTCCTGGGAGGAATCTGGAGGAGCCATCTCTTACCCCCTGCTTGTCTTTATCAGCTGTCCTCATACCATTCTGGGAAGATAGCTATCCTACCCCAGATACGGCAGGGATGCAGGAGAGAGAGAGAGAGAGGGAGGCTGCATCGCTAAGTTAGCACTAGTAAACCAAGGCCCTTAGCGCAATTGGTGTATAGCTCAAGGGTCAACAAACTCAGCCTGTCTGCCACATCGGGTAGCATCTGCTTTTATAAATAAAGTTTTATTAGGACGCAGCCCCACCATTATAACTTTCTGTCTATGGTTGCTTTTGGATCACAATGGCGCAGTTGGATCTTCACGACAGAGAAATACATACATCCTACACAGCCTAAAATATTTACTCCCCAGCCTTCTGCAGAAAGGTTTACTGAGCCTGAATCTAGGGAAAACACAGGATGGCCCATGTGCACACATGGTTGGGTTTGCATAATATGAAGAGGTGGGCCATCCTCTTGTCTTCCATCAGGAGGCATTAAGAGCTATGGCAGTAGATGAATGAATGAGTGATGAATGGAGCTTCTGGCCATAACAGGTTCTTTCTTCCTCTCTCGGGCATCCAGAGGATATGACCATCCCTGGCACGACGAAAGCCTGTCAATTAGGGTGGGAAGATAGATGTCCACTGTTGTTTTTCACTGGCTTATCACAATCAACCATAATTGATTGCATATGGTGGGATTTGGTTGGGAAGACAGGGGGGAAGAGGAGAGCCAGTCGCTGTCTTGTCAGAATCCCACCCACACAGCCAGGTCCCCGAGAAATATGATCACAGGATAGACAGCAGGAATGAAAAGCAGCCCCTGCACCAATTCATTCCTGAGATTGGCTTGAGCCAGAAGAACGGGCTGATAGAATTCCGAATAATAGGATTAGCCTCAGGCGGGGTGCACTAATGCCCCCGACTCTCTGAGATTGGAAACATTTCAATTTAGCACTCTGCTAATGCCAGGACCCTTTTTGTAAATACCCTGTCTGACCTGCCAGTCTCTTTTGAACTCCGGCTTGCAATGAAATTAGCCTGCATTGCCCCCTCCCGAGAACCTGGAGTCTGGTCTTAAGGATGTGACCCTCCTTGATAGCAAGACACTGGTGACACCTTACCTTCAGGCCAACTGCCTTAAGGTCCACGAAATGCCTCCTGGGGAACAGAAGAAGCCCAGCCAAATGTTTGCCCAAGCTGCTTTAGATTCAAAAGTTGTTCAGATCTCATTAAGACACAGGGCAAAGGTCTATCATCAAATCGGTTTTTGTTTTGATCAGCGGTATTGACACCGAAGACCCTTGTCTATTGCAGCATTGGAAGAACAGGACTGCCTCCAGTGGAGAAAAACTTTCCTGACTTTCGTTTTGCCCAAGGCCAGCCCTATGAATCCTCAGCTGTCCGAACAGGGAACACACACACACACACACACACACACACACAGAGTTGTTGAACAGGGTGCAGTGACTGGCTTTGAAGAAGTCTTAGTTCTATTTGCAATCAAGAGTTATCAGTAATAGAGAGGTCTGAATCATTGCATTTACTAGTGGGGAGGGTCCTTCAACACCATCTTGTTCAACTTCTTCAGAGATGAGTAAAACTCAGAGAGCTGAGATGGGCACCTAGAGCCAAAATTAAAATTCCTGATTCCTAAGCCAGTCTTTTTGTCAATTTACAACACTCCTTCGTTACATTACTGAGGGCACTTGCATCTTCAGAAGCACAACTCAAACTGAGCAAAAAAAAAAAAAGTGAAGTGTATGAATGTATGGCCTCGTTTTATTGAAAATGCCTAGGGTACTGGACTTCAGGCATGGCTGGATCTAGGTGTATGGATGGTGTCCCCTGTACTCTATTCCTGTCCATCTCTCCATTCTGGTTTATTCCATGCAGGCTTTTTTCTTGGATGGGTTCCTTTACATCCTTCCAGGCTAGCACTTCTTACAGAGAGAAAGAGAAAGAGAGCATCCTTTCCAGCAATGTATTCAGAAGTCTCAGGGCTGATGCTCATTGTCGCTAATCAGTCTTGCTTGATTATGTGCCCGTCCCTGAGTCTCTTGCTGCAGTTGTGCGGCTGTGATATTCATGGCCACTCTTGAAGCCACATGGACAGAAAATGAGAAATGGGTCATTCCTCGAAGAAAATTCAGGGACTCATGATTTCCCTTCCAGAGGAAGGGATGGGAGGTGCTGGCTGGGAAGCAGAGTAAGCAGGGATTCATGCTGCTCCCTGCCAAGTCTGCCTCTGAAGCTATTTTATATTCCTAATTTGGGTCCGTCCATCCTCCTCTGGATCCTTCCTGCTCAGGGTTTTTTTGTTTATTTGTTTGTTTTTTGGTTCCTTTTTTTTTTTTTATTTTTAAGACTATTTATTTCTTTGACAGAGACAGAGACAGAGGGAACACAAGCAGGGGGAATGGGAGAGGGAGAAGCAGGCTTCCCTCTGAGCAGGGACCCCAATGCAGGCCTTGATCCCAGACCCTGGGCTCATGACCTGAGCTGAAGGCAGATGCTTAATGACTGAGCTGCCCAGGCGCCCTGCCCTCAGGGTTTTTTTGCCGTGCTCACTCTTGGCTAGTTGAGCTGTCTGTAAATTCTTTCCGGGTCTCCCATTCACCCCAGGGTAGCTGAACTTCCCCATCAGCCAGGAGCTCTAGGACCCTTCACGGATTCCCTAAATTGTGACCTCCATTTGGGGAAAAGTCTGCCCCCGACCGCTTGTTAGCCTCTTAGCTACCCAGACTTTTAGCGAATTTTTTTCTATTCAAGTCTGTTGTCATGGTTTTTTTCTTTTCTTCCTTTCTTTCTTTCTCCCACCCTAACTGCTGAGTCTCTTCCTCCATTTAAACGATTTTTCACAAATCTCCCAATCTAACGCACTGAGTTTCTGGAGTGCCCTTATCCATCATCACTTAAAATGAACTCTCTTTCCAATAAGAGGTTTAGTCCCATCTGCATGTGAAAATAACATAGTGTGGTCCTTAAATATGTTTTCCGAAATGTGATGTGGTGCTTTATAGTGTGTAACTCATTTCTTCTTCACGATCATCCCGGAACAGAGGCAATGGCTCCATTTGTCAAGTGAAAAAGAAAAAAAAAAAAAAAAAACACACAAGTTAGAAAGCTTTAGTGTGCGGGAGGGTAGGCGCTGGGAAGCAGCGGGGGAGGTGGGAAGTCGCAGAGACAGGACGCAGACACCGAGGTCAGGGGGCTTCCGTCTCATTCACACAGATCCCTAAACAAGCAAAGCTTTGAGCGTGGTTCTCCAGTTGGGAACATTTGACTGCCCGGGGGGCACTTGGCAATGCCTGGAGACTTTTCTGATTGACGCAATTCGAGGGAAGGATGCCGGTTGACTGGCCTCTGTTGAGGAAAAAACAGAGATGCTGGTAAACATTCTACAGAACACAGCACAGCGCCCTCCACCCAGCCGCCCCCCCTCCGCCCCAGGCAACAAGGAGGGATCAGACCCCCAAATATTGACAGTGCTGATATCCAGAGAGAAGTGTTTCCCTCCACAGCCCCTAGAGGTTTTCCTTTCTGTCCTCAGCCAGGTGCAAGCTAGATCAGTCACCGTGTTATTTTGTCTTCATCAGACGGGGCAGGAAATACACAGGCAGGCATGCTAGGAACCAGGGCCAGAGGACACCTCCTCCTGCCGTCCGCTTTGGTTTCCCCATGCTCCGGCTTTGGGCTGTGCTCAGGGTTGTGGAGCAGAGACACAGAGTGTACCCCTGGCTGTAGCTAGCACCGCAGGGTCCCTGGAGGGAATGGAGGCAGAGGGTAGGTAGGGGGTAACGGTGGCAGGGGGAGCAGACTCAGAAAGGAGGAAAAGCTGACAAAGGAGGCAGGGAAATGGGAAAGTGGGAAGGATGTCTGGACTTGGCTGGCTTGAGAAGAGCATCGTAGGTCATGGAGGAGGGAGGACGGGGCCTCCCCGCTCCCTCTGCTGGCTTCAGGGAGTGCGATTTTTTTTTTTTATTTTATTTTTTTTATTTTTTTATTTTTTCAGCATAACAATATTCATTATTTTTGCACCACACCCAGTGCTCCATGCAATCCGTGCCCTCTACAATACCCACCACCTGGTGCCCCCAACCTCCCACCCCCCACCCCTTCAAAATTCTCAGATCGTTTTTCAGAGTCCATAGTGGGAGTGCGATTTTAATGGGAGTCTAATTAAGTCAGAAGCCATTCCCATTATTCACACTCTGCTCCTGTGGCTTCTGAGCCCACACACTCTGCTACACTCTGGAGAGGCCCCACGAGGGGTGACTCTGGATTTGTCTTGGCTGCAGAAGTGGGTGGGGGGGACGTGCATCGTGGCTCCCCGCCGCTGGCAGGCAGACCTGGGCTCAGGGGGCCTTCCTTCCTGACCTTCCCCATCTTGTTCCTCCCCCGCAACTGTGCGGGATTGGTAGCAGGCTGGCGGTGCAAGGGGGTGTCTGTTGATGAATTTGTGTGGGTCTGAGAAGCAGCAGGAGTATTTCAGGTCTGATGACCTCATGCATCCAGCTGAGGCCCAGTAAAAAGAAAGGGCCTTGCCTGTGGCTTCGGGGCAGGTGCGGCAAACCTCGCCCGGGGCTCCTGGGAGAGGCAGGACAAGGGTAGATCCAGGACTCCCAACTCAGGCCTCGGGCCAGATCCCAGTCTGTGAGCACAGAAGGAGGAAGGGAGAGCCTCCAGGACCCTGGTTCCTTTGGGGTCCCCTTAGCTCAATGCTACTGTCTCACTGTTAGCAGAAAGTCTCCCCAGCATCAAGATTCTCCAGGAAAGAACTAAGCTGGGGCTAGGGCAGTGGGGACCCTGGGCAGGGGGACAGGCCCAGCCCCATAACTTACTGCGTGGCCTGGAAGAAGAGGTCTGTTGCCTGCAGAATGAACCAGAAGCACTTTCACAAAATAATGGCTATGCGAGGGTGTGGAATGAGAGAGAGAGAGAGAGAGGGCACAAAGTCTGAGTAAATGGAACCCAAGCAGGGTCCCTTCTGATTGAGGTGTGAAGGAGTGATGGGAGGAAGGTCTGGGTGGTCTCCCCGAGCCCATGGGCTGGGACTTAAATGCCAACTCAAAGATTGGGGTCCCATTTTGTGGGGTTCAAGAGAAACTACGGAAGGTTTTGAGAAGTGAGGTGTGATGTGATTGGAGTCGTGGATGGGAGCGGGGTGTTTGTGGGGGGGAGTTCCCACCTGAATCTTCATGTTCTTAGGGCTTTCCAAGAATGCCCCATCAGAGATGGGGGAGAAGGAGAGGGAGCTGAAAGGCCACGGGAGGTTGAGAGTACACACTCCAAAATGCCTAACTTCTTATTCGGTTGGGGTCCAAGTGTACCAAGAGCTACAACAGCACTGGATGAAGCACGGTGACCCTGACTCATAAAAACCATGACGGCGTTGACAGGCAAGTCCCTGCAGCCTTCTCTGAGACCCTGGAAGGTGGTCTGGCTTAGGAATCAGAAAGACTTTGAGTTCAAGCCTCTCGCAGGTATATTTCAAAGCCTCAGCCTTCATCCTTAAAACGAGGTGCTTATAGGGAGTGAATGCAGGCGAGCATCTAGCCCGGAGGGTGGTGCGTGGTGAAGGCTCAGTAAATGCTCCTGTCTTCTCTCCACCACTGTCCCTCTTACAACACACACCACTCTGAGACACACCACTGACATCTATTTAACTTTTCCATCGACACCGAATATGTTCAGAAAGATTGGACTAATGACAGGAGTGACTTTGGGGAACCCCCCATCTATACAGTAGGGTCAGGTCCTGCTCACTGTGACCCCTTGGCTGGCCAGCCAAACACAATTCCTGGAAGGAGAGAAAGTCCCTGTGACTTTCTTGACACCCCTCCCCCTCCCAGCACACACATTTTCCACCTGCCCAAATTCCTGTGGTTCAAATGAAGCCACAGCCCCTTCACTTCCAACCCATCAGCAGGGCAGGGGTCAGGCTCAGGGGTACCATATGGAGAGGCACCAAAGCTGAAGGGGCAGGTTAGGGCTGGAGATGCCCAGACTCGCTGACCTCCAGGCCCCTGGACTTGTCCCCCTCTCCGAGACAACTCACGAGTACAGGAGTCCCTCCAGAACCCTGGCCTTGGGGCGCTCCTGTCAGACTGCAAAAGCAAATAATGCTTCACCACACACCGAATAAGTAATTTTAACCTATTTCCTGGACTGAGTTCTGTTCCTTGTATTTTTTTTTTCCTACTTGTTCATTTTTTTTCTCGTTGGAGTCTAATTTCTCATTTGAGTCAAAAATTATTTCATCAGAGAGGTGGTGATTAAATCTGATAATTAGGAAAAATACCAATTAAGTCGGGCTGCACAAGCATGAGGCAGTCCTCATTCACAGAGTGGTTGGAGACCGGGGCTCAGCCAGGGGCTGTGTTAGCCCCGTGGGGTCACAGCCCACATGCTGAACAGAACTGGGGGCTCTATCTCCCTCAGACAAACGGGGGTGGGGGCCAGGAGCCAAGGGTTTCTCTCCCTTCCCGCATCCTTTTAACTCCCACATTCCACCCTCTTCCTTTTTGTTAGAACCCACTGCTCAGACCCCCAATCCTACTTCTTGCCTTTCTCCATATGTTGCTTAGTACACATGCCTGGATCCTTCCCAGAGCCTCCATCAGAGTGGAGCACTGTCCAGACCTAACCCAAAATCACCAGTCACTTGAACCAGCTCTAGGTAGAAATGCACCACCCCTGCCCAACCACAGGACTTCCAGAGAGTCCGGGAGCTTCAGAAGGTGATGCGGGAAACGGAGTTTTCTCCAAGTGTGGTCTATGGAACTCTTGCATTGGGCTTCCCCAGGGCCTACTGTGAGAATAAGGGGGAGCTTAGCCAGAATACAGTGAACACATCAAAGAATTGAAAAAAGGGCTAGAAGGTCAGGTTGGAGCCACTGGGGCAGGGGGGAGCTCCTGGATGCCAGGCTGAGGGGCTTATACTTATTTTGGTAGGAAAGAGGGACTCGGAGGAGGATAAGATTCTGACACCCAGTTCTTTTGTGTGCGCTTTTTCTGCATGCCAGCTGGGCGTCTGCAGTTCAACTCCATTCTGACACCGTTTCCCTAGAGGGAGCGTCAGATCAATACAGGTGAAGGGCTCAGTCCCACAGGACTTCACCCCACACACCTCGGAAGCCAGTCGCAAACCCAGGTTACCACCTGTGCGGCTGACCAGCTGACTATAGGCTGGAGGTTCCACCTACCCCTTCCTTGCGTTCAGTGGATTTACTAGAGAAGCTCAGAACTCAGAGAAGCACTTTACGTCCTATATGACCGGTTTATTATGAGAGGATGTAACTCAGGAACAGCCAGATGGAAGAGAGGCACAGGTCCAAGTATGGGAGAAGAGGGCAGAGCTTCCATGCCCTCCCTGAGTGTCCCACTCTCCTGGCACCCCCAAGTGCTCACCAACCTAGAAGTCTCTGAACCTTGTCCTTTTGGGGTTTTATGGAGGCTTCATTATACATGGACGCCATTGATTGAATCATCGGCCAAAATTGTGACTGAACTTAGTCTCTAGTCCCTCTGCCCCTTCCAGGAGATCAGGAGATGGGACTGAAAGTTCTGACCCTCTAGTCCCATGGTCAGTTCTCCAGGCAACCAGCCCCTATCCTTAGGTGAGGTCCCAAAGTCATTCTATTAACATAATGACACACACCTTGACCATTGTCAGGATTTAGGAAATTCCAAAGGTTTTAGGAGCTCTGTGCTGGGAACAGGAATGGAAATCAAATATATATTTCTCATCACCATATCACAAAAGGACATAGATGAAGCTGAGCATAACCAGCAACGGTGTCAGGCAGAGTCCTCAGGCTAAGCCCGTGGCTTTCAAACATGGCTGTGCATTAGAATCACCTGGGAAGCTTTTAGAACTCTCAGTTCCTGAGTTGAAGTCCGGATCAATTACATCAACAAGTCCAGAGTTGGGAGCCAGTATTAATATTGTTCAAAGCATCCAATAGACAGCCAAATTGATGCCCATGGGGCTGACGGGGACCTACCTTCAGATTGGGTGAACAACCATCCCAAGTTTGCCCAGGAAGGAGGGGTTCCCTGGACCATGAGGAATTCAGGACTAAAACCAGGAAAATATGGGCAACATAGAATGAACTGATTGCCCTGCCTCCAGTAGATGTTACGGGGTTCTGTCTGGGAGAAATCCAACCTCAAGGTGAGAGTCTCTTGTCCATTGTCAAGTCTATCAAGCATATTAATCAAACAGCATGAGTCTTGGAATCAGAGAAAGCCAGGTTCCATCACTCAGTAGCTATGTGACCTTGGGCAGGCTGACCTCTCTACCATGCGCTTCAGTACCTTTTCTCTCTCCTTCCTTTAATCTTCCCTGGGGGTCATAGATGGAGCTGCATTCTGTAGGCGGCGTTCTCCAGCACAAGGTGCCATATGGAGCCACGTTTCACAGAGGCCAAGAGAACTGGGGGACTCTCTGACAGATAGCCAGAGAAGGGTAGGGGCTGGGGGACAGAGATAAGATAAGCTTGCCCATGCCAGGGTCTGCACGAAGCCTGTATATACTCCTCCTTCCACCGATTGGCAGAATTCAGCACAGAGGGGCCTTGTATCCAGGGTCATTCCTCGAGGCTCTTTTCAAAGCAGCTATTTACCTCTCCATCCCCTAGATATGCCCCTACCTTGGCCATGTTGTACGAAGACTGCAGACTGCCAGGACTCAGCCATTGTCCACTGCTCCTGACACAGACAGAGCCACCGCACCATCCCTCCAAGAATTAAGTGAGCATGTTGGCTCATATGTTTTTGGTTTGCCTCCTCTCCATACTATTTCATTTTAAACCATCAGGGGGTTGATTTATCTATAAAATGTGTAACAGTTGTGTTCTTCTGGCTGCAGGCCAGACTTTTAGATCACACAGTTAAAGCTGAGGGAAAGAAGTCTCAATTATTAAGGGAGGCTGCTTCTGGAGGATTCCCAGAGACCTTTCCCAGGGCCCTCTTTCTTGTGTGGCCCTGCCCCAATTAAGCCAGAAGAAGGCCTGAAAGTCCACCCACTCATCTGTCCATCCTTCCATCCATCCATCCATCCATCCATCCTCCATCCTCCCATTTATTCATCTACCCATACAGTAATCCATTCATCTATCCTCTCTTTCACCCATCTATATCCATCCATCCTGCCAGCCATCCTTCCATCCATCCACAAATTCATCTTCCCATTCATTCATCCATCCTTTCATCCTCACATCCATCTATCCAACCATCCTCCATATTCCCATCCATCCATCCATCCATCCCACAATTATTTGTTGATGGCCTACTTTGGACCAGAAGGGATCTGGTGCCTGCTGTTCTGATACTTACACTCTACTTGCAACAAACCTTGAGATTCTCCAGGCATCCTCTCTTGGGAACTGACAGGTCTTCCTATATGCCAAGCAATGGTGTCCAACCTGGTGAGATCTCCAGGTCCACAGGAGGGTGCCCCTTTTCTTGTCACTGTTTTTATCCCAACCAGTCTTCTGCTACCTGAAACTCCTATAAGACCCTTCATCTCAGATGAGACTTAAAAGCAAGCTCTCCAAGTTACTGTCTTGGTTTGGATTCGCTGCAGAGTAAAATTAATAGTAATTGCCCTAGCCCAAGTAGCTGTAAACTCAAGTGACTATAGGCCAGGGATAGAATGAGATGAAGTGGGACAGGTGGAAAACAACATAAACTGGTGAGGATCGTGGCAAACTGGAAACCATAGTCCCATTTATTATTATTTTTTAAGATTTTATTTTTTATTTGAAACCACAAGCAGAGAGGCAGGCAGAGAGATGGCGGGGGGTCGGGGGAAGCAGGCTTCAGGCTGAGCAGAGAGCCCGATGTGGGGCTCGATTCCCAGACCCTGAGACCATGACCTGAGCCAAAGGTGGAGGCTTAACCCACTGAGCCACCCAGGCACCCAATTTCCTAATTTTTGAAACAATGAAGACCAAAGAAATACTTGTGAGGGCAGATGCAATTTGCATGCCACCTCCCATAATTATGGACACTAACCACAGATTCTAGCAGGGAGGAGCCCCAGGACTCCTGTCCTAGGTCAGACCCCTTTAGATTCTCTCCTCAGGACAAGATCTGATAGAGGATGCCCTGAGGAGTTGATCTGGAGAGAGGAGAAGACAGGGAGCATCATGGGCAGTGGAAATAGATGAAGGAAAAGGAGACTGCCCTCATGGGAGACCATCCTGCCTCATGTTCTGGGATTGCTTCTAGACGTTCTTAATTCTCGTGTCTCAGCTGTCATTTTCAAGTGCCCTGGTCTTTGTGAAGCCTGGGAAGTGGTCTGATTTATGGGCTAAAATAATCACTCTGGCTTTTATGAGAAGAAAGGGAGGCTGTGGACATATCCAAGTGAACAGAACAATTGCTGAATAGGCTACTGCAATGGTCCAAGCAAGAGCCAAACATTGTGGTTAAGGTGTATCAACCCAGGATGCTGGACCACATGTGGACAAAGAAGTCTTTCTATACACTTTGGTCTGCTGACCTTGAATATGGCAGTAAGTCAGTCAAATCACCAAGGAAATGCCCCTTCAGGAACCAATCATATCTTATCAAACATTTGTCCAAAATCTTTCCCTTGACCCTGAAGCTGGGCACAAATTGTCACCAGCCATGTTCCCCACAACCTTGAGCTCTCCAACTCATCAGACTTCTCGCTCCTCATAAGATCTTCCCTGCAGCTACCTTATTTTCTATTTTCTTCTTTCCATGGGACTTTCCTCCTCCACCTTCTTCCCATGTCTGTTCCTTACTACCAGGCTCAGACAGCTCCTCCCCTCCAGGCCCACACAGCACTACCTTTGAGTGTTATGTTAAAGCCCATTTCTCCACTGGGCACACCTGCTCCTGGCCTGGATTTCAAGAAGCAAGTACTGGATATTATTTCTTTATATATTAATCCCCACCCCCCAGGAAATGCTTAATAAACACAGCATTTGCAGAAAGAAGCAAAGAAGGGAATGGGGATGATGGGTAGGAGACCCTTACTGATTCTAGCCTAGCAGCCCACCACTCTCCTCTTCCCATTCCTCTCCTACAGAAGTGGAATCCACAGATGGGACATGGGAAGATGCTGGAGCTCTCACACTAAATAGAAAGTTGTCTTTTGTGATTAAGGCTCAGCCCAGAGGGTGCTTCTTACCGTAGAGCCTTCCCTGAGCTGGCCATCCACAGCCCTGTCCCTCAGACATCTCAACACACCCATGCCCCATCCTTTCTCACCCTCAACTAGAATCAATTAGGGGAGAAGCAAGGTAATCAAGGAAATAAAAAGAAAAAAAGAAGAAGGGGGAGGGGAGGAGGGAACAAGAGGAGCCTGGACTGTGGGGCCAGACAGACCAGGATTGGAATTCCAGCTGAACCCCATATGACATGTGTGACCTTGTAGGAGTTGCTTTTCTGTGCCTGTAACCTCACATTTATAAAATATCTTTATAAGGGTGCCTGGGTGGCTCAGTCGGTTGAGCGTCCAACTCTTGGTTTTGGCTCAGGTCATGATCTCAGGGTCGTGGGAAGGAGCCCTGAGTCAGACTCCTTGCTCAGCATAGAGTCTGCTTGAGATTCTCTCTCCCTCTGCCCCTCCTGCTCACTCTCTCTCCAAAACAATAAGTCTTTAAAAAAACTCTATCTTTATAAAAAGATGGTCAGCTAGGAGATGGATCTGAAGTGCTTAGCACAGAGCCTGGTGTAGTCACTTAATCTGTGTTCATGATTTTCACTTGAATGTCGTTGTCATCAAGGGGGGTCAGGGAGGGAGGGGTGGCTGGCGTCAGCATGCGGGCTGGCTTCCTCGCGATGCCTAATTAATATGCAGCCAATAGAAGCTTCTCTTCTGGGAAGGGCAAGGTTGCAAAGCCTTGGAGTCCAGCCTGGGGCAGGACTTCACAGACCCTAGAATTCACAGCATTGCTAAAGTGGGAGAGACAGTGCAGGACGTTGAAAGGAGGTGGTGCTATTCCATTCTTGTGTGGGGCTGGCGATGACAGCAGGAGGCCACCCAGGCAGTGGGCTATGGAGCACCACTGTCCCTGTTTGGGGACCATGTTCCCACCAGTTCCCACCACCCCTCCACACACATGCACACCTCAGCTTCTGCCCTCCACAAGATCATACATGGCTCTGCCTCCCAGGCAGTGACAGGCTCTGCTTGGCAAAAGGGTTCTTAACTAGTTAGCACTTTAAAATGGGCTAATTCAGGCTAGAGTGTTAATGTCTACTAAGCCTACATATATACCGATTTGGTGCTTTAATAAGGAGTGATGCCTTAAATTAGTCCTTATCAAAAGGTGACTATGAACATTTGCAACACATCTGTGGGGTCTAAGACCAAGGCGGAGAGGTGGGTAGGTTAGCCCGGGCGGTACTGGCAGAGGGAAGCTGACCGCATGCCTTAGGCATGCCCTCCCCACCTCTGGCTCCCCCTCCCCATTCCCTGTGGAGATTGTCTTCTCATGTGCAGACGCCCCTCTGGACTTACAGAAGGTATCAGAAGAGGCCCTTTGGAAATCAGCCTTGTCAAGCCCCAGAATAGGTGGGGTTGGAGGCAAGACAATAAGGTTGGACAACTGTGGGAAACCCCCGTCCTACCGTAGTCTCTGTGAATGGTGCTGCCTGTCTGTGTCGAGTGCTGGAAACAGCCCATGTGCTCTTATACAGCAGCCCTTGATGGACACTGTTCAACTACCTGACTTTATAGGTGAGGGAACTGAGGCACAGAGGTGAAGCAACCTGCCTAAGGTTCCATGGCAGTGTCACGTGGACATCCCCCAGCCCTGGACACATTCTATACCACACTTTCCCTGGTTTGTTCAAAAGGCCAACTCTTCCCTCATACACAGTAAAGATGCACCCCTAGGTAGCCACTGGCCCCAACACATCCATATGTATTTATGTCCATATATCCATTGGGCATATTCAATATGGTAGGCACAAAACACATGTGGCAATTTACATTTAAACCAAGACACATGATAAAATGAACATGTTGTCTCCTGAGCTGTGCCCGCCACATTCTGAGTATGTGGCTAGAACTCTCAGAAAATTCTACTGGGTGGACACTATGGGACTATAGATTATACTCAACACAGTAACACAAGTGACCATGATCCTGTAGCTTGTCAGTGGTGAGCCAGGACTTGGCTTCAGTCTGTTCGACTTCTGAGACCAGGTATTTAATTACTAATCTCTACGGCTTCCGGTGAATGGCTAGAAAGGGTATAGAGACTGAAGGATTGCTCTAGAGCCAAGCCAAGCAAACAGATGCTATTTTCAAGATGGCGAAGACCATGAAAGGGCTCAGAACAGATGACAGGAATTAAGGGGGCTTGAAGAGAAGACCAAGGGGTGATTTGTTCCCGTCTCTGGGAACAGGAGACAGCCAGCTGGTGAGGGCCAGGGCAGAGAGAGAAAGGGCATGGGGCAGAGGGAACGCCGGTGGCCCAAGATGGTGTTTCCTGGGCACTGAGGAATGGAGAAGATGTGCAGTGAGGAGATAATGGCCACCTGGAGATATTCTGAGAAAAAGAGCCTCATGTCACATACCCTCCATAGTCCCAGTGGTGCCCAGCAGATAGGCGACAGGAGCAGAAGGGATCCTGTTCCCCCTGCTCATGGTGGAAAGGGTGGGAGAGACAGATGTGGTGGAGGGATCCCACATCCCTGGGCCACTGCTTTGCTGGGAGCTGGACAATTCCTTGCAGCAAATCGCTTTCGGTTTTCCCTACTTCCCATTTTGGTGTTTCTGAAGTCCCTCTCCTTGAGTGTCAGGAAGCAAAGGAGAGGGGCCAAAGTGCTTGGAGCTCGAACCCTCCAGAGCTCAGTCCCACCGCTCCGACATGGAAGGTTGCGGGAGATTGAGGCCGAAAACATCTCCTCTTTGCCAGGTGCCTGGTTGAGGAATTGGGGTTCACTAAGGAAATCCAGAGGCATCTCTCTCTTCTAGTTGGCTCCCAATACTGAGAAGTCTGCCCTGAACAGAAGGTAGCCTTCTAGGGATGGGGTTGGGCACAGAGCCGGGTCTCATGGTGTTTAGTTGCGGGTTTTCAGGGTCTGGCCTTTGGGGGTGACGTTGGGGTGCAGGGGTAGCTGGGAGGCAGGGAAGCTTTGCCTTTGTTCAACCATGTTAAAACTCACCTGAATTTCCCTCTATAAGAGCCACAAGGGGTCTAGATGTCAACTAGACAGCACCCCACATTACAGATGAAGAAACAGAGACCCAGAGAGGTTAAGTGACTTGTCCTCCGAGAGCGCTCAGCTAGTTGATGGCTACAACCCGAGGCTGACCACACGGAGACTCTCATGGCAGTTCTCACCACGCAGGGGGGACATCATTTCCCTGCATCCGGCACTGGGAACGCAGTCAACCAGATGTCACTTAAACAAAGCAAAAACAGGCTCCCGTTGGTTCCTTTTCAATTCCTGGATTTTTCCGGCAGGGCTGGAAAGTGGAGGTGGGGCTGGGCCCGAGGGTCTGGACAGAGAAGGGCCTTTGATCTTGATGTCACTGAGATTCTTGACAAATGTGGCCCCATTGTTCCCTGCCCCCATCCCCTGCTCTCTCCCCCACCCGCAGGTTGCTCCCCTTCTCATCCCGACAGTCAGGTCTCCTGGCCTCATTAACTTCGTGGTCCCTGTCTGCTGCTTTCCTCTTTTCAGAGCCTGGTCCCCTGAGACCATTCTAAAACCCTCTCGGAGGTTCCTTTTGCCCTTGGAGACGTCCTAAGGCTGTGTATATTGTCGTTGTCAAAAATGTAACACAAATGGTTGGATTTTAATTGATAGATTTTTACCAACCGACTCTTGTTGGGTTCTGTGTAGGGCTGTGCCCCCGAGGTAGCCAGCTTCCTGGGGTCTTTGCGTTCTGTGTGTATCCGTGTGCTCTGTCCGCCTCTCTATACCCGCTCTGTATGTATGAGTATATTCATGTGTATGCTCCTGAGATCTGTCTCTGTGTGCATTTTACCTTGTACCAATGTTCACGATGTAATAAAAGCAGAACCAAAGGAACACAACGCCCTCTGGCGATTTTTAAACCTTGCGGGGGGGCCCGGGGGGAGGGAGGGAACACTCGCTTATCTGGGATGGTTGAGTGAGTTATTATGACCCAAAGGTGGTGGGTTGGAGAAAACTTCCCAATGACCTTGGAAGGTCCGTGAGCCTCTTGGTACCTCTGCCAAAGGTCGGCAGGTAAGAAGGGGCTCATGAAGAGGAGTCTGTCTGTGTCTCCTACTCTCCCTTCCCTTCCCTGATCATAGAAGCCTGGGGGACTCTATTCATTGAAGAGAGACTTGTCCCAGGGTTTTGATGTGGTCCTGCTGTTGAGGAGTGAAGCCAGCCTCCCTGGCCTTGGTCCCCCAGTTGGTTGAGGCAGCCCTTATGTGCGTCCCTTTGTCTACACTGCCACTGCTGCCCAGTCATGTCCCCCATGGGTGGTGCTCAAAGGTGGGTACTACATTCAAGATGGTGGACTACATGCACGAGAAGCTAGGCACTCTTATGGTTTCCTTTTTATGCATCTGGCAAATACTTATTGAATTACCTGGTATGTACCAGGACCTCTTTCTAGGTAGTTATGTGCAAACACATGAACAAGATAAATACAGTCCCTTCCCACAAAGGGCTTATCCTCTGGTGGGAGGGACAGCCAATGACTAAGCCCATAAGTAACAAAGATGCAAGTTGTGTCAAAGGTCCTAAGACAGGAGACACATGGGTGACGTGTCACACACTCTAGATAGCAGGGTCAGAGAAACCCTCCCGAGGAAGAAAAATGTGTGCTTGGAGCTAGATGTCAGGGAAGAATCAGCCTTGAAGATGCTGGGCAGAGGAACGCCACGGACACATGCCTCTAGGTGGGGATGAGCTGGCCGTGCTTGAGGACCAAAAATGGCGTGTGTTTGGCTGGAGACATGTGTGTGAAAGAAAAAAGAAGGAGCAGGGCTCAGAGAGGAAGATGAAACCCCAGGAGATCGGATGTTATAAGGCATGCTAAAGGGTGTGTTATTCTAAGCCCAAGCAGGACCCATAGGAGGATGGGGGTCCTCTAGAAATGAGCCCTTTACACCGATAGCCTACACTCTGTTTGAGAAATCAGATGGGAGGTGCGATGGGAGGAGAAGAATGGAGGATGACTCCGTGCTTTTGGTTGAACCAACTGGATGACAAATGGAAGCCCTTGAGCTGATCCATCATCTTTTCTCCCCAATCCACAGCCTTCCCAACGCATGGCCCTTCTCCGCTCCCTCCTTCCCGTTGGTCCCTACCATGGTCTCCCTGCCCCTGTCCCCCTACCCCCAAGCATGTGCTGTGAGCCTACGGCCCTTCCCTCCAGCTCCCCTGAAGTCTGCTTGCCTCCTTGCCTCTCCAAGGGAAGCTCCTTTACAGGTGATCCGATCACATTAAGTCTCAATGAAGCACTCATTTGTCTGAGTAGCACATTAAAAGAGTCTAAATCAATCATTCTCATTTATAGGAATAATGAGCACTGGGGACAAGATTTTTTACCTGAATGGGATAATAGCACCGTCTTCAAATCCTCCCAGGGAGGTCTGACTGCATTGACGGATTCTCCAAGGCAGGGCGAGCGGGGGCAGGTGAGGGGGTTGCAGAATTCCGACTCTGAGTCTACACGAGCTCTGTCTCTCAGGTAACCCAGGTCAAAGTGGCATGTGAAAGCCCAAAGCCTGGGCATGGACAGAAGGTGCTCGGCCACTGTTAGGAGAATTGGGAAAATTCCGCAGCCTTTACCCACCAAGCCCATTAGCAACCCTGGGCGGAAAAGGCAATCTGATTCACTCAAAAGGCGCGCACCTATAGTCAAATAGGGCACCACACAGGGCCATACCCGCACAGGGCTTCACCATCCCTAAAGCATTTCAGCCTCTGCCATCTGGTTGGAGGCTCCCCACAGCTACATGAGGCAGACAGGACGGAGAGCTTTAGATATGCCAGAGGCTGCCTCACTTCTTGGGGGGCTGAGTGGGACAAGCATCGTTCTATGGTCCGCAGGGAGCTGCTTCCTGGCTCCGCTGAGATGTCCTCTCTCTATCCTTGGGTGCCCACCACCTGCTCTGGAAACTCTGCCACTTTAGGTCATCCAAGGCTGCCCTGTGAGAGACCAGAGCAAGTGCATTCCCGACTGCCCACATGAGTGAGAAGCACCAGGCTAGAATTTCCTCAGAGGGAACAGGGGAGGAGTTGGGGAGGGTGTGTCCCCCTCAGGGTAAATGAGAGGAAGTCAGTGTGGCCGGGCCTGAAGGAAGAATGAGGAGGGCTGCTGTGTGTGCACTGCTCCAGTGGGGGGGGGCAGGTTGGCCACTTACGTCTTGGGGGACAGCTCTGAAAGCAGGGGTCTGTGAAGGAAGTGGCAGACTTGGGGTAGGACATAGGAGAGGAGAGAAGGGAAATCTGTGGAGAGCAAAAGGCCCATAAGGGCAAAGATGGGGAGGGAAGCCACACTTCTTCTCTGTGGCTTGCACAGAGCAGAGCCCTCGAGGGACACGAGTGACCTGGGGAGCCCTGACCCTTAGTCACATCATGCACTGCCCCCTTCTCCCAAGCTCTCTCTCCTCTGATTCTTTCTTGATACCAGAGATGAGCCATCACCTTCTCCAGGAAGCCTTCCCTGATGCCTACCTCCCCTCCAGGGTCCCAGTAGCATAACCTATTCATCTACCAAGCTGAATGCCTGAGTGTTCAGTGTGTCCTGGGTTGGGGGAGAAGAAGCACCAGCTTTTCTTCTAGCTTTAGTTAAAGACCTTCCTAGGTTGGACAAGAATTTTCCCGAGCAGAATCAGCCACCCGATCTACCTTGCTGAGTGATGGTGTTGGTCCCCGGGGCTGTGAGTGTGTACGTGGTGTTTAAGACACAAACCCTGGGAACCGTTGGCAAGGTGAGTACCATCCTTGCTCAGCCTGCTTGGTTCCTGAATGTGTCCCATGGAAGCTTCTGTTTTCCTGTGTAGAACAGAGTAGAAACAGCACAGACTTTCCAGAGACGTGGGTTTCAATCCAAGTGCCACGGTTTACCAGCTCTCTTGGATTGGGGTGGATAACTTCCATCTGTCTCGCAATTGGGTGCGGATAGCAGGATCTAACCAGTATGCTAGAATTCACTAAGCACAGGGCCTGGCCCCTGAAAACATGTCCCCAAACAGCAGGCAGTAGCAGTCTTGTTATTTATTGCTGGGAGTGCCTGCGGTTGGTAGCTAAGGATCGGGTTCTAGAACATTCTGCCTGAGTTTCTGCTCCAGTTCTGCCATCTTCTAAACAAGTCCTCTCACACGGGTTAATTTCCTGCCTCATGCCTCAGTGTTCTCGTCTGTTAAATGGAGGGAGGAAGAGCACCTCCCCCCAACCTTCTTCTAGGGCCATGACTATGAAACAAGATGGTGTATGAAGAGTGCTTGGAAACGAGCCTGGGGCTTAGCAAAGGGCTCAGTAAATGTTCATTTAGTGCTGTCATGCTTGTTATTATTGAGCCCAGTGCTACCTAAACTTTCAAAGCTATGTAAAATTAGGTTATAAAACAGGAAAACAATCCTTTAGCTGAAATCAAGAGCCGGATGCTTAACCAAATGAGCCACCCAGGCCCCCCTGTATGGTTTTTTTTCCTGAACTTTTTTTTTTTTTTTAATCTAAAAAGGGGTAAATGAGATCTCTTTGGTGTTTGATCAGACATTTCTTTGATCGTTGAGGCTGGATACTTTTCTCATATGTTCGTTGACCAATTATATTTTGTTTCTTCAACAAATATTTATCAATCGTCTTCAGTGTGCCAAGGGCGTTTCTGGTATTTCTGCCATAAGGTCCCTGCTAATGGAAAAACGTATAACTTTTAAGCGAGTGGTTGGTTCTTAAATTAATTCTCAACCTAGACTGCATGCCTGGGTAAGAGGTCTCGTAAACTGACTTAGGTGAATTCTCTCCCATCCTCCGTGGAGACCATATGCCCCCTCCCTTAGCCTTTCCTCCTCCTGCTCCTTCACTTCTTACATATAGAAATTTGGAGGTCCCTGTGAGGATGCCCCTCGCTAACCACATGGGTTCTCCCAGCTGGCGGTGAATTCACTCCCTTCTGGAATCGAGCATCTGTCTTCCTCGTCCAGAAGCTCCATCCTGTTAATGCCCCAGAGCTGGTCCCCAGCAGGCTAAACTCACAGTGACTAGACTCACAAAAGACCTGAGCATATAAACCCAAGAGCCAATTTCTTTATGTGCCTAACTGTTAGGCAAACCTGGCAACTGCTGGGCTCTCCAGCACAATTTCTACCTTGGATGAACTCAAGAATTATCCAGAGCTCTCAGAAAGAGCTGAAAATGGGAGTAGGCAGCAGGATTTGAAAGTTGGCTGGCTTCCGGCTCCGATGCACCTGTTTCTCCTCTTCCCTCTGGACAGCGTCTGGGTGGGCACAGCTGCTTTGGGCTCTGTGTTGGTGGCTGATGTGACCCTGACTTCTCCATGATCAGCTCTGTCCCACCCCAACTGTGACACAACGTGTGTCCTACCACCCATCATGTTAGAGTGATCTGATCCATGCCTCACGTCTGGATTAAAAGTTTCGTATCTTGTTTTCTTGGTCCTGTGTTCAGCACATGCGTATTGACAATTCTCTATGTTTCAGGCTTCGGACATTAAGACATGGGCTTCTGGTGGTGTCTGAGATCACGCAGCAGTGAGGCATGAAGGTCCTAGTCTTAATGTTTGCCAGGGAAAGCGAGTAACCAGTTCTAATGATGTCCTCCTTTTCGGAATTGTTTTTAAGAAAGCTTTGAAATGATGGCATGGGTACCTAGTGCAGACTGCTCTGCCACCTTGGTCCGTCTCTGCCTTCAGCCCCAGGTGCTCGCTTCAGCTCAGGGGATGCGGTGCCATGTGACCTCAGACTCCCTTACGAGGACAGCATGGCAGAAGCCCACAGGCATGAGGGAGTTAAGCCCCCGGGGTTCACTGTCAGCCAGCATGAGAGGAGAGCCAGCCAGTACATGGGTGCCCTGGCAGTCGCTCCCTCCGTGGATGAAGCCAGGAGGCACCCCAAATTGTCTCAGGAGATCCCTGCACATAGCATGGGTCCTTAAATAGAAGGCTGGTTTCCCTTCCTTGCCTTGATTCTAGGGGCTATCCCCCAAATGAATAGCGTGCACCCACATCCTTGGATCTGCTTGTACTTTTGAATGGGTGCCGTAGAGGCCAAGGAGAGCTTGTCCTTTGGATAGCACTAGAGCTCTGTGGACCTCTTTTAGAGACCACAGCAGGGGGTGGTGTCTCTGCAGGGATAGCAAAGTCCCAGCAGGAAGACCCATAATTCCCCAAAATCCTTTTTACTGGTACATCAAGGGGGACGTTGCCAGGAAAGGCTCCTGACGTTGCCAAGAAAGGTGTTCCAAAGAACCATAAGATTTTGTGTATTTCTTGGATGCCAGAATAGAAGAATTTTCCGCCTTAGGTTGGGTTTTCTAGATGCTGAGTCTGAGCTAAGATTCTTGGGCATGAGTTTTATTGAGACGTTTTTCTCAAGGGAAGGGAGATGAAGAAAGGAGGCTGAGGCAGGGGAAGAAAGCCAAGCAAGGATGTGTCTAACCAGGGGAATCATCCCAGGACCTGGGGGGTAGATGCACCAGCTCAGCAAACGGGTCCCAGTTGATGGGACACTGGAAACACCCATTGCAAGGCCCATGATCTACGAGGAAGACGCTTTTTCCTTCAAATTCTTCATGATGCAGAGACTTCTGCTCTGCCCGGATGCTTTGACACTCCCCTTGTCCAGGGCTCTTGGTTTAATCTTTAATCTCTCCAACTGAGAGAACTCAGGGGAGTGCTCTGCTTGGGATTCTCTCCAAACACAGGTTTTTTTTTTTTTTTTTTTTTTTTTTAATGTTATGCCTTCACCTCAGTCATTATCATGAAAATGCATGGAAGTCCCTACCATTCCCTCCAGGATTGCCGTCTTATAATACTAAATCTTTTTATAAACTGAGCATTTTCTCAAGCATCACGTTGCCTCAGAAGTGAGGACCCAAACTTCACCGTAAGGATCTCTGATGGGAAACTCTGGAAGCTTGCACCCCGCTAGCCCAGGTATGGGCAGCAGATGCCAAAACTCCTTGCAAAGGACCTCAAGGTCTGATTCCTTCAGTTTAAGACTCTAGGCTCCAATCCTAGTTCTGCTATTCCCCAGCCAAATGACCCTTGACAACACAGTCAACCCCCTGTGGGGTCAATCACAGGGACAGAATAAGTATTAGGTTCCGAATGAACATAACAGTGGCTTATCACAACTAGGCATTCAGTAATGTACCAGCCAACTGGCCCGGGGTGAGGGGAACAACTTGGAGAGGGAGCCCTGATTTATGTTGGCTGATTTCCACCAGCTTGCAAAACTCCCGAATGTTTGAAAATCTGCTCAAGGGAGCTGGTGGGAAGCCAGCATCCCACAGCTAAGCCCATCAAAAGGGTGGCTCCTGGTACCTGCCCACGCATGTGGGATCAGTGATTTAGGAAAGGTGCCACTGGGATTATTCCCAGCCAAGGGATAATCCCTGTGGAGATGTCTAAAAGGGTCTTGGTCTGATGGTCATTCTACATTCATACACGTTGATAAAAATCTTCAGTGCTTGACTCCTGCTACATCCAGGACCAACGCCATTTCAACACCTTCTGGTGAAGGTACTATACTCAAAAATAGTGCTGATGGGACACCTGGGTGACTTAGTCTGTTGAGCTCGGTCATGGTCTTGGGGACCTGGGATCAGACCCTTCATTGGGCTCAATACCCCTAGTGATATAAACCAGACCCAGCTGCCTTCCCCTTTAACCTGCTTTCCACCCCTTCATCCTTGCCGTAGACGGCAGCTCCTGGTCACCTGCCCCCAAAATGATCCACTAACACTAATGATCTTAGGGGCTGGAAATGCCGTATTCCATGGGGCATGCAAAGTAGGGTTTCAAAGTCCAACGTTCCCCTGACCCACACCAGCTCCCCTGGCCCCTTTCTGCACACTTCTACTCAAGTATGCTGAGAATTTCAGCTCCCCCCACTGGTCACCCATCTCACCCCCAGCAGCACGCAGGTCCTCCCTCCACTGATCAGCCTGCCCATGTGCCTCACAGGGTCTCCTCCTCACCAGAGGGTTTATCAAAGTATTTCCTCCAACCCTGCAAGGGGCTCCCCCCTTCACAGACACACAACTGTGTTCTTGTGGATTCTGTTCTCTCTGTTTCATGCCCTGGGAAGGGCAGGGCTGGAGGCACACAGTGCAGAGGGTGCACAGAGAGTTGGTGTGATGGTCAAGTGTATGGTCTCTAAGCCTAGAGGTCTCCTGCTCTGATTCCCTCCTCCCCCGCCCCACCCCATTGTCACACATTAACCCTGTGAAGGCTGGCTGCCTGATTTTATCTTTGTGCCTCATTTACCTCTTGGTGAAATGGAGCTGTTGATATTGTGAAGATGGAAGGAATTAGTAGAGAGAAGATGCTTACTTAGCTCAGCATTTGGGACCTGATGACATTAGCTGTCACTCTGATTGGTAGCAGCCCACGATGAGAAATAGATGGGCTCTTAAGTGAGTACTTTTCAAAGGGGAAAAAGGCTGAAGACAGAGGTTTGCTGGACTGCACAATGTTGAGTCAGGAAACACTCGCACGTGCACGTGCACACGCACACACTCACGCTGTAATCTGTACGGGCTCATTCCCCTTGAAATTTATGATCAGAAATTCAAACTGGGGTCCAACTGCCCCAGTGATCCTATTATTTTTCTCTAACGAGCTTTTTTTTGCCAGTCTGAGATAGTCATTTTCCACTCTGGGGGTCATGGTTCACATTAGAATCATCTAGGGAATTCAAAAGATAACTAACTACAAGGTTAGTTGCACTAACCCTAACTGAACTCGAGTTTCAAATGATGTTACTGTTTTTTGTTTTTTTGTTTTTTTTTAAGATTTTGTTTATTTATTTGACAGACAGAGATCACAAGTAGGCAGAGAGGCAGGGAGAGAGAGGAAGAAGCAGGCCCCCTGCCGAGCAGAGAGCCCGATGCGGGGCTAGATCCCAGGACCCTGAGATCATGACCCGAGCCGAAGGCAGAGGCTTTAACCCACTGAGCCACGCAGGTGCCCCAACGATGTCACTTTTAAACTAGAGTGTAGATGCCCAAGACCCACCCGAGACCAAGGAAGTCACAACCACCATGAGCGGGGAGGGAGCAGGGCTGCGAATATTTTGCAAGTTCTGCAGGCAAGGATCACGGGCAGCCAGGATAGAGAACTGTTCCTTTAAGGAGATCATTTGCTACCTTCTCTCTCCTCTAAGTTTCACACACCCTTCGGTCTTTCAGCTCTCAGCTGATAAACTTGCTGGATGTTTCAGGGAGAAAATTAAAGCCATTTGAAGGAGACCTCCTTATCTTTCCGCTGTCAAAACTGCTAAAGTGACTGCAACCAGAGCCAAGACTTCTCTGCCTTCTCTTCAACAGAGGAAGGTCCAGCCATGTCCAACAGCCCAAGCCTGGCTTCCCCGCCTGTGGGTCATCACGGAGCCTGGCCACTGTCCCTCCGTCTTTCTGCTCAGCATCATCTCTTCTTCTCCCTCCCCAGAATCACTCCCAATGGCACACAGACATGCTCTGGATTCTCTCAGCTCTGGGAACAGCCACCACCACAAAACTTACCCTCTCTTGACCGTAAGCCCCCCTCCAGCTCCCACCCCGGTGACTCTGTTCAGCAGCTGTCTATGCTCCATGTGTGCCCAGCGCAATTCCTGGCGGCCCAGGGTGGGCGCAAACCAAGTGTCTGTTGAGGGCAGACCACAAAGTGTGGTCTAGACATACTGAGTGCAGGAAGGCTTGGTTGAGCTTTGAGGACATGAAGCTGAGGGAAGACAGCCAGTCCCCAGAGGACCAATACCATATGACCCCACTCTAAAATTCACAGAGACAGGAAGTAGAAAGGTGGTTGTCTGGGGCCAGGGGCAGAGGACTGGGGAGTTATTCACATGCAGAATTCCAGCTGGGGAACATGAAAAGAAGAATGGGGATGGATGGTGGTGAATGGACTTCACACCGCTGAGCCGTGCACTTGGCTGTGGTTGAGATGGCGTGTTGTATGTCATGTGTGTTCGCCACAGTTAAAAATAATAGTAGTAATATTAGACACCTGCTGTCCCCACTCTAACCTGCCATGTGTTCCTCAGCTCACAGCCACACTGGCTCTGCTTCCCTGACTCCACCAAACCTGCTCGGGCCAAGGTCACCTTGACATGCGGGATTACAGACGCAGCTCTCAGGGAGCGAGCTGACTGATTCAGTGAGGGCTAGCTTGCTCCCTCAGACGCCCTACTTTCTGTGGTTTCCATGACACCACACTCTTCTGTTTTCTCCTCCTGATTGCCCCCTCATGGTCAGGCCCCAGGGCTCAGGTCCCCCTGGACCTTCTCTCTCCTCCTTATGCATACACTCCCTTCTCCAGGGGACATCGTCTCAGCCTTTCCTCTCAACTCCAGGCTGGCCAACCCCACCACCTGCTTGACATCACCCTTGAGGTGTTCTGTGGGCACCTGGGCCTTAATGTGTTCAAAATGGAATTCTTGACGAGGCACCCTCCATCCTTCCCCTCAGCAAAGGTTGAGCTGTTCAGATCCGAGTGGCGTGCCTAATTTCTGTCACCTCCTCATCTTCTGGATCTCAGGCATCAGCAAATCCACAACTCCCCTTTGAACTCGCGTCTTGGATCGGTCCACATCTGTCCATGCCCACTGCCTCTTTGGTAGCAGTCAACATCTTTCCTCAGCCAAGCGACTGTAGTCGTCTTCTTACTGCCCCAGAGTCCTGACTGATTCTTCTCCAACCTAATCTCAAGCCTTCGTACTTCTTGCCCTCAGCCTCTGTGCTAGCCACATGAGTCATTTCAGCTTCTCAGCTGTGCTTGTGTTAAGCTTGGCTTAACACTTTCCTACCCCAGGACCTTTGCGTGCATGCAAACACACACACACACATCCTTCTGCTTTCTTCCTCCTCGCCCCATGTCCATTTCCATGGCTGGCCCTTCTCATCCTTAAGACCTCTGCATAAATATCACTTCTCCAGAAAAGTACACCTTCTTTGATCATCCTAAATAAATAAACACCACCTTCTGTTGTCACCCATTCCTTATGTCTTATTATCTTCTTAGACTTTGTCACCACTAGTCATTGTTTATGTCTGTTAACTCCTTCTCGTCTGTCGCTGTCAATAAATCCCAACCCCCATGAGTACAGTGTCTACTTGACTCACCATCATATTCTAGAGACCATTTGCTAGGGCCCACCTGGGACACGCATGGTATACTCAATAAATCCTTGGATGACAGACTAAGGTACTGGGTCCTCCTGGGACATGATACCTTGTCTGTAATGCTTGGGTTTCGATTAAGACTTTTCTGGTCACCTTCTGCAAGTTTGCAGTCCTGATTTTCTGCCAATTTTATTTACTAAAATTTACTAAAAACCGAATTCTTCATTAATAATCGTCTGCAAATCTCATGCAGGACTGGATTATGTTACTCTTCAAAGCCAAGTGTTTAAGAATCATAATGAAAAACATATTTTGTGCTTAAAGCAAGATTTTTATAAAAACGAGTGCTGATTTGGTATCTTCATTTCACACATCCCTAACATCACCTTATCCCATTCTAGGCTTAGGCAAAAATCCTCTGGGGATTTGAGGCTCAGATCAGACTGACTTCAAAAATATTCACAGCTGATATTTGAGTTACTGGCTACAAACTCTTAGCGAGTCTTTCTTGCCTTCAAAAAAGGAGTTATGAAGAAAGTGACCGGACAGTAGCTCTTCTCTCCTTGTTCGTCTTTTGTCTCACTGAAGAAACAGAAGAGGAGGAACAAAGAGGGAGAGGGAGACAGATGTAACTTATAGGTTGAATATTTAAAAAACAGAAAAACACAAAAACTGACATCTGTCTCATTAGTAGATGGCATATTTCACATTACTCAGCCTGTGTTTTTGTTCTTCCGTTCCAGGGAATTATTTACCACAAGAACTTCTGCATACTGAGCTGCAGGCCATAATGCTTTACATATAGACTTCCAAAAGTTTCTTTGCCTTATCACGTTCCCAGACATGTCTTGAGATCACAGATTGCTTCAAATTCCCTGTTTTCAGAGCCGCTTTCCAAAACAAGTTGTACCCTTTGCTTGAACAGGATTTCTTTCGCTCCCTTCCTTTCTTTCTTTCTCTCTTTCTTTTTTTTTTCTTTCTCCCTTTCTTTATTCTTTTTTAAAAGACCATTCTTCCCAGCATTTAAACGCAGCCTCTCAACAGCTGTTTACACGGGTTTCATCACAGAGTGCTCTCTGAGCCTCTGAAAAAGTCAGATGGTGAGTTTTCTGGGCACCACCAACGGAGCGTGTCAGTTAGCGAGCACAGACGGTGTGCATAGACACGTTCAAGAGCTGAGTAGGGAAGTTTGCAAGATGAAAAAGAAAAAAAAAAAAAAAGAAAGAGGAACGAGAAGGGAGGAAAGCATTCTGTTCACTCCCCTTGGATTTGCTGCTGTGGCACCCAAGACATGGCTTCGCTGGGTTCATTTCTGGCAATTTATTCCTCCTGGCATCTGTGGGAGGATGAGCGTCTGCAAAGGGAGTCTGGCAAAACAGAGCAAGTCTAGTGGCATAAAAATGAGGAAGGATCACGGCGGAAGTGGGCAGAGGCCTCTCCTGTGAGCCCAGGGAGACAACGGAGCGGGGGCAAGGGGAGGTCGGCACCTGCTCAGAGCTAGGGCAAGAAATCCAAGTTTCGGCTTGGGGTCTGGCCACCAGCTAAGGGTCAGGCTCTCACGAACATTGCTAATCATGGCCGCCTGCTATCCTGTGCACACCTGCTTTGAAAGCGGAATGCTTGGATGTTTAAAACGGCCTCAAGTGCATCTGTTTTGTTCTCCAATCAGTTATTTACTGGGTAATGGTGAGGGGGTGGGGGGTGCAAGTAAACAGCTACAATCTTGAACCCTTTGAAAAGAATATGCAGACGTTTTAGCTTCATCCATGTGATGGAGTCACACCAGGGCCACCTGGTTCAGAGGACCCCAAAACTCCTAAGAAAGAGAGGGGACCCCATTCCTTCCAGTATCAAATGCCCACAGCTAAAATGATCTGACAGTAACTTGTAGCAAAGTGGGGCAGAAAAATAAAAATTCTAGAAAGATAAGGTTTTTTTTTTTTCCTTCTATAGACTAATATGGTCCAGAATTAGTAAAAAGAGTGTCCTGGGAAAGGCAGGGGGAACTTACGGACAAGAGATGAGTGACAGGTTTTAAGAAACAGGGTAATTCTCCAGGTGGTGGACTTATGGGTGGGTCTTTAAATTCTATTTTACTTTTTTTCAATGCCCTGCAACATTACTTCTGTGATTTTTTTTTTTTTAAATCTCCCCTTTTGAAAGAGAAGAGGTTAGAGATGGTTAAGCTCTCTTGCTTTTAAATCGCCATCTCGCAAAGTTCCAAAACTCTGAAATGAGGGTTGGAAGTTTCCCTCATGTCTCACACACGGAAGACGAGCAGGCTTGTGTTGTCCCTGTTTTCGTTTGATTTTTTTCTGGTTCACATATTGTTCACCTGTCTCAGAAGGAACTGAAGGAGTTTTGCAAAAGGAGAGGAGGGCCTGAAAGTCGGAGAAAGTAAGACAAAAGTAGGGGACAGGGCAGAGGCAGAAATGAAGCTAAAACATACAGTTCCGTCGTGTCCTTGCCTGTGTGTTTGATCTGGCCATATTTTTTAAAAAGATTGTATTTATTTATCTGACAGAGAGAGAAATGACAAGCAGGCAGAGAGGCAGGCAGAGGGAGAGGGGGAAGCCTGCTGAGCCTCCTGAGCCCTGATCTGGCTATTTTAACAGCCAGCCAGAGAAATGGAATCTTCTGGGGTAGACAACTCATAATGTCTGGAAAAAGGAATTATGTCTGGGGCTCCTGGGGGGCTCAGTCGGTGAAGTGTCTGCCTTTGGCTCAGGTCATGATCCTGGGGTTCTGAGATGGAGCCCCACGGGGAGTCTGCTTCTCCCTTTCCTCCCCACTTGTGCTCTCTGTTGCTATCTCTGTCTTAAATAAATAAAATCTTTAAAAAATAAGTAGAAATTATGTCCTTCTATGTCAGGATCAAGCTACTTTCTCCCAGTGGTTTCCTCCAAGGGGATAATGTGATGTCATGAACAAGGTTATCATAAATGGCAATTTCACCGGGCTGATTGACATAACCACCTTCTGTAGACCGAGGCCATCGGAGCCGGCATCAGTAAATGCACGTGATGGCAGCATTATACCGCGCCTAGAGCTCCCTGCCCTCTGCTGATTTGGTTGGCCCAGAGATGGTTTCCAATACAGGGATAAGTCAATGGCTTATATATTTTTCCTACAATTTTCTCTGCATATGATTTCTTTCAAGCAAACTGTTGATGAATATCGCATGGTAGTGATGGACGACTTCTGGCCGTGCAGGTAGTCTGCGTCATATACTACGCAATGCGTCAGAAAGCAGTCTGCAACACTTGTTCTTTCTTGTCTGGTTCATATTGGCCATTTTAACTAGAGTAACATGGTATCTCAGTGTGGTTTCGATTTGAACTTCTCTGAGAGGCTGTGGAGAAAGGGGAACCCTCTTACACTGTTGGTGGAAATGCAAGTTGGTGCAGCCACTTCGGAAAACAGTGTGGAGGTTCCTTAAGAAATTAAAAATAGAGCTTCCCTATGACCTTGCAATTGCACTACTGGGTATTTACCCCAAAGATACAGATGTAGTGAAGAAAAGGGCCATCTGTACCCCAATGTTCATAGCAGCAATGGCCACAGTCACCAAACTGTGGAAAGAACCAAGATGCCCTTCAACAGATAAATGGATAAAGAAGATATGGTCCATATATACAATGGAGTATTACTCAGCCATTAGAAAGGATGAATACCCAACTTTTGTATCAACATGGATAGGACTGGAGGAGATTATGCTGAGTGAAATAAGTCAAGCAGAGAAAGTCTGCTTTCTGGTGGGAAAGTGTCATCCTGACCCTTCAAGTTGCTGTCTTGGGTCCTCTCCTCCCCCTCGCTTATTTGTGGAGCATAAGGAATAACATGGAGGACACTAGGAAAAGGAAAGGAAAAGTGAATTGGGGGAAATCGGAGGGGAAGATGAACCATGAGAGACTGTGGACTCTGAGAAACAACCTGAGGGTTTTGGAGGGGAGGGGGGTGGGGGTGGGGTGACCCTGGTGGTGGGTACTAAGGAGGGCACATATTGCATGGAGCACTGGACGTGATGCATAAACAATGAATCTTGGAACACTGAAAAAATAAGATTAAATTAAAAAAAAAAAAAAAGAAAGAAAGCAGTCTGCATCTGCTTGTGAGAAGGAGGGGGCCTGGCAAGAATGCTAGCTTCCTTTGCACAACAGACCAGAGTCAAAGATGCACCCACAGCCTGTCCCCAGGGACACCTGCTCCACACATACACACCTATATGTATATGTATATAGCAAGGGGGAAAACAAAACAAAAACAAAAACCATTTCAGCCACATCCCCACCCCAGGCAAAGTAAAACTCTCAACACAGACTTTCTGGTTTGAACCCTGCCGTATGATGGTGCTTTTCAGGGATAGACAATTGGGAAAATGATGAAGATCACTCATATGAGGGGTGCCTGGGGGACACAGTCGGTTGAGCCTCTGACTCTTGATTTCAGCTCAGGTCATCATCTCAGGTTCATGAGACCGAGCCCCAAGTGGGGTTCTGACCTCAGCAGGGAGTCTGCTTGAGTCTCTTTCTCTCTCTCTCCTCTTCCCCACCCCTGCTCTTTCAAATAAATAAATAAAGTCTTCAAAAAAAAAAAAAAAGATAACTTGTATGCAATTTTAGGTAAACTGGGTAAGCATTAGGGACGACTTACTAAAATAATAACTAATAGTAATACCTACCAATAATAAAAACAGGGGATGGCAAACATTTTTTGTAAAGAGCCAAAGAGTTAATTAATATTTAGGTTTTGCAGGCAATACGGCGTCTGCCGCAACTACTCAAGTTTACCATTCCAGCATGAAAGAGTCTTAGATAATATGCAAATGAGTAATTTAACTGTATTCCAATAAAACTTTATTTCTGAAAGAGGTGGTGGGTGAGATTTGGTCCATAGACCATCGTTTAACCCTAGATTCATGTCGTTCTTTCCAGCAAAGTACCTAGAAAGGACCAATTTTCTCATCCGGCAATTCCTAATTTAGTAATCAAATAAAATAAACAATGCAAAAAATTCATTCAGTATAAGGATACTGATCACCCTTCTCATCGCCCTGTCGGTGAAAATGTGTGTTACAAATCACCCAACTGTAGATCCAGTAAGGGAGAAGACAAAATTTAAATCAACTCAGTCAGCCGGAGATTTTTACCAACTCCTAGAGTAATACTGCAGTATCATTTTCATATTTCCATCCAAATCAAGAATATGCTTGAAACGCCAAAGCTTCACCCTTAACTGAGTCCTGCCTGTAAGCCCATCAAATCCCTATGAGTCTATTAGTTTCCTTTTATGGCTTTTCTCGTGGAACAGAAAGACCTATTCCAGAGGTCCAGATGGAGTGACCAAGAGTAGCTTCCGTGGCCTGGGGAAACCCAACTCTATGGTTGATCAAGCGAGAAGCTGACTTATCCTTTGGGTAAAATGCCCAGGAAAGGAATAGTTCTGTAACATGGGGTGGTAAAGAGGTGCCCTTTTGGAAGGTGGGGTTTGCATTCTACCTGGTGCAGGCAGGTGGAATCTCACCTGTGAAGGTCAAGTGGCTAGTGGGGAGCAGAGCCCATCCTGCAGAAGGGGTCTCACACAGCTCTGGGAGCAGACACCTTTTCCAAATGAACCAATTCTAGCTTGTTTGTAAAACTCAGCTGTACAATGAGAACTCCTCACCAGACTCGAACTAAAAAGGAGCCAGAGGTGAAACATCAGGGCAGATAACCTGCGTCTAGAAAGACAGGTGGGTGCCTGCTGTCATTCGAGATATAAACATTCCTGGGTTACTTATACCCTTGAATTGGACCACCTTCTCTGATCCAGGCGCTAGATCAGCAAGCCTCTAGGTCTCTTTGTTAACTATATGTTTGCTGGTTCATCCATTTGTTTGTTTTTTCTTTTGTTTTGTTTTATTTTTTTTAAGATAAAGAACTTTAAAATAAAACTGAAAAAGGATAAGCTCCTGGGGAGCTACTTCCACATTTTTTTGATAAGTTACAACATTCCCTGAGTTGTTTTCAGCTACTTGATACTATTTATCAAACTAGGCACTTCCAGCCACTGTAACAAGAAAGAAAAAAAAAAGAAATTATTGTAAATAGATGTTATTATATAAAATGTACAAGATCTCTATAGGGAAGACAACAAATATTTACTAAGGCACATAATAAAGGACTTAAATAAAGGGGGAGGAGGAATATAGACCAGGTCCCTGAATGGGAAGATTTTCAATTATTCCCCCAAATTATTCTATAAATAAAATAATGGGATTCAAAGCCAAAATCTAAACTTGCTCATTTCACAAAATAGTAGGAAAAGACCCCTGGAAACATTAATGCATGAGACTTAATGTGTACAGATATACACACAAGTGTGAAAATACAGATGGACATTGGCACTGCTAGATCTTTAGCTATCTAAAGGTGAAAGAAAAATGTAATGATTCAGACAGCATGAGCGGTACCAGACAGACTGAATGATCAACATGGATTCATGTGTGCGATGAATTGGGGTTGACAGGGAAAGCACTGACATGCAGACATTTGTTGGGGTGGGGCGGTGAGGGGAGCACTCCCTCCATAGCAAAGAACATGCTGTAGTTAGGTGCATGGGGCCAAGACCTGGTGTTTTCAGAAGCACCCAGCTGAGGACCAAGTCCCAAGGAAATGCCTTGGGACCACAGGTCCCAATGTCAGCAGCCCACGGGAGGCCAGCTTCACCCTAACCCAGTTTAACCACCATTTTCCTTTCCTATGCAAATGTTGCTTAATATTTTATAGGATAAATTCCCAGTCAGAACCTTGATTTCCCCTAGTTGCTCCTCTACTATCAAAATAACCATGGGGTGCCTGGGTGGCTCAGTGGGTTAAGCCGCTGCCTTCGGCTCAGGTCATGATCCCAGGTCCTGGGTTCGAGGCCCACATCGGGCTTACTGCTCAGCGGGGAGCCTGCTTCCTCCTCTCTCTCTGCCTGCCTCTCTGCTTACTTGTGATTTCTCTCTGTCAAATAAATAAAATCTTTAAAAAAAAAAAAATAACCATGGATTCATTTCTGGCTATGAGTTCACCCTGCAGACCTCTCACAGGGCAACCCTCCCTTACTATCAGTTATCTAAATAGTCTGTGCACTGAGCCAAACCAGGCAGCTTCCTCCATGGGTAATTATTCAGGATAGGATTAAGACAGATTTGCATAAAAGTGGGGGAAAGCCTGTGTGAATAGTGAACCACTTTAAATAAATAAATAAATAAATAAAAACCACTTTAAATAAAATAGTGAACCACTTTAAAATAAATTAAATTCTTATCTTGTGACATAACACAATATATTCCATGTATATTTAAGATTAAAATGTCAGAAGCAAAACCCTAAAAGAACAGGAGACACCATATTTGTGCCCTCTGGGAATGGGGATGCTCTTCCTGAGTGTACTCCAACACTAGCCCAGAGTCTCGGCTCAACAATGGCTTTCTGAATGGTAAGTTAATAAGTTGCCAGAGAGACAAAACATAGAGAAAAATACAGATAAGTTTGACTACATTAGGATTTAAGATAGGTGTGAATTGAAAAACTTAAATGAAATAACAAAAGATTTAGGGGCACCTGGGTGGCTCAGTGGGTTAAGCCTCTGCCTTCGGCTCAGGTCATGATCTCAGGGTCCTGGAATTGAACCCCTTATCGGGCCCTCTGCTCAGCAGGGAGACTGCTTCCCCCCCCCCCACCCTGCCTCTCTGCCTACTTGTGATCTCTCTGTCAAATAAATAAATACAAAAAAAGGAAGGAAGGAAGGAAGGAAGGAAGGAAGGAAGGAAGGAAAGAAAGAAAGAAAGAAAGAAAGAAAGAAAGAAAGAAAGAAAGAAAGAAAGAAAAAAGAGAAAGGAAGGAAGGAAGGAAGGAAGAAAGAAAAATGATTTTTTAAAAATTGCCAGGGGGAGGGTGCGGGTAGGCCTGGCTGGCTCAGTCCAGTAAAGCATGTGATTCTTGATCTCGGGGTTGTGAGTTCAAGTCCCCATGTGGGGTGTGGAGATGACTTTAAAAAAAAAAAAAAGAGGGAAAAATGTTGTGATGTGTGGTAGATGCAGGATTGATGTCCTTTATAGGTGGAATTCTTAAAAATTTAATAAAAGGATAAAAATAAGTTAATCACCCCGATGGGAAAGAAATGAGCCAAGGAAAGTATCAAACATATTTCTCCTGTCAGACATAGGGGACATTAAAAAAAAAAAAGATTAATCTCTCCAGTCATCAATGAAATATAACCTTTCAACTCGGCAAAAACCACTTTCTCCCAAAAGAAAAATCCAGTGCTACCCAGCAGGAGGGAATACAGACACTAAACTCTTCATTCAGAACGGAAGGAAGTATCAATCAGCATAGTTTCCAAGAAGAAATTAAACCACAATTTTAAACGTTACATTCCCTCTCACCTAGCAATTCTGAGTCTAGAAATTTTCCCGAGGGAAAGCAATCAAGGACTCCCAGGGAGTTCTGCCTGCAGAGATACAAGGTATCATTCATAATACCATTGAGGTGGAATTCACTTAACTAGCAGACCACAGGGAAGTGGTTAATGAAACAAAGTTACCAACAAGATAACGACGCATCCATATGGCTGAATGCTCAACTACCAATCATTACAGAAGCCTTCGTGATTGATTTTGACAGTCACGGTATGTATCCTATCATTGCAAAAATCATGCTGTATATGCAGCATTATCCCATTTTTCTGGGGGAAAAATACACGTCTTTCTTTCGTTCATTTTTATTTTCTAACCTTTCCACAATTGCATGCATTAATTATATCGCTTTTAAAATATCAGAGGCAGGGGCGCCTGCATGGCTCAGTGGGTTAGAGTCTCTGCCTTCGGCTCAGGTCATGATCCCAGGGTCCTGGGATCAAGCCCCACATCGGGCTCTCTGCTCAGTGGGGAGCCTTCTTCCTCTCTCTCTCTCTCTCTGCTTGCCTCTCTGCCTACTTGTGATCTCTGTCAAATAAATAAATAAAATCTTTTTAAAAAATAAAATAAAATGTCAGAGGCAGTAACAACCAGAGCTATTTCCAGAGGGGAGATGGAGATCCTTCCAGAGACATCAGGAGCCTGTATATGAGAACACGAGTGTGGGGGTGCCTTGAGGTTCTCCCCCCTCTCACTTTGTCACACTTGATGGGATGTCTCAGCACGCCATGGTATAAGTTCCAGCCCCATCTCTGGCGTGTCTGTTGTCAAGGCTAGTCATTTATTTAAGATGTTCTTTGCTGAAGGCTTCCCATACCCATGAGGAAAAGCAGCAGCATGTGAATTTCCCGCAAACGAAGCCAGGATACATTTCATAGCAAGGGAGCGGAACTCTGATGACGGCAGACATTTCTCAACCTAACAAGGGAAACTGCTTCGTGATGGAATTGCATGGCAAATGGTGAATTTATTAATTGTCCTTTCTTTCCTCACTGGGTATATCAGCTGGTGGCTGTTATTTTCCTGCACTATTCATATGGTCAGGATTCCCAGGAGATCCGCGAAGCCTTTTTCAGTTGTCTTAGTAACTGATGTGAGTAGCAAGTGCCGGGGACAAGATCAGCCGTGAAGCATCAGGGAACAAGGCAGCAGCTCAGATCTGGTTATTGAGGGTAATAGTGGTGGTGGTTCAGCCAAAGGTGTGGGTTCCTCAGCCTGTGTCTTGGCCAATAGCCAAGGCTACTGGCCCATGCCTCGGTGTTCTCATCTCTAAAATGGGGATACTGCGAGTTCTTACCTCTTAAGCCTGAAGCCTTCCCAGTTCTCAGCACACAGTGATTTCCAGGGTCTCCCCTGAGTACAGAGTACCTGCAAATGGGTGTGTTGGTACAGGTGAAGGTGCCTTTCTGGAAGAACCAAAGGACAGGATACAACATCTGCCCCCCTCCCCTTCCTTGCATGTCATTTAGAGCCCCAGACACCATCTCAGGGATCTGAGAGGCTGCATGAGTGCGGCCAGCGCTGGGGGTTGTGGTATTTCATCCCAAGAGAATTCTGTCTTGTCTGTTTGAGGCAAGTGCTGGAACCAACCACCAGCAGGAAGGAGCCCCCATCGAAGACAGGGGATCAAGTATCGATGACAACCTGCCCTTACATCTTCTCCCTGGACCTTTGCTCATGAAGCATGAGCACCATAAATTATGGACACCTCAATCTGGAAAGAATCGGGAGCATTGATTCAGCTTCCCTGACTGCTTCTGCATTTCCACAGTCCTCTCCTGGCTTAGGCCCTCTGTTGTAACCAAGTGCCATCGACTGAGCCACTTATAAATAACAGGGATTTGCTTCTCATGGTTCTGGAGGCTGGGAGTTCAAGACCAGGGATGGCATGGTCGGGTCCTGGGGTGAGCCCCCTCCTGGGGCGCAGATGGCCAACTTCTTGTACCTCAACTGGAAGAAAGGGGACTAGGGGTCCTCTCTGGGGTCTCTTTCAGTAAGTCACTAATCCCATCCATGAGGCCTCCACCCTCATGACCTAATCACCCTCCAAAGTTCCCTCCTGTTCATACCCTGCTGGGGGTAGGTGTCCAACAAGTGGATTTTGAGGGGATGCAAACATTTAGTACTGAACATGTCCAAACCGGTTTTCCTTCCTCCTTCTAGTTTTTTGCCACTGATCCATCCTTAGGAAGCAAGGCTTTTATCCTATCACCATCCTGTCTGGGAATCAACAGCCTTTCAGGATACAGTGGGAGTCTTCCATCTGCCATTAAAAACTGCCATGACCTAATCCCACTCCACCCACCTGTTTTGCTCCCATCCCAAGCACTCACCCTCCACCTGATCCAAACCATCTGTTCTGCCAGCTCCTCCCCCACTCCTTGGCCTTGGCCTTCCTTTAGGGGCGATGAGTGTCTTTGTCTGACTTCCCGTCCCACCAGTGCAAAATCATATCTCTTTTATGGCTTTCTTCGAGATGTACCTCCTCTATGAAGTCTTCCCTAATCATACTCGATGAAAATATTCCAAATAGTCTATGTACCCTCTGCAATTGTATTGTCTATGTATTTATTATTTCATGTATTTAAACGTCTATTGAACACCTACTGTGCTGAACTAAGATGGTATCAGATCTGCCTCCATATCTCCATTGGTGCCCAGCATAGTGGACTCATTTATTCTCCCATAAATGGTTATTGAAAGCACTAGCTTAGTCCACTTGGGAAATACCAAGATGAATGGTCTATCACTCACTATCACGCAGACCTAGTGTGTTAGAAGAGACAAGGCATGAACCTTATGTCATGGATAACCCAACGTAGAAAGCAGCAAATGCCCCCAAGAAACTACAGAGCATAAGAGAGTTCCCAGTGTGGACAGACCATTGGCAGCTGAGAGGGTGGCGAAGGCTGCAAGGGGAGGGGTCATCTTCCAGCTGTTCCTTCAGGATGGATAAGACCCAAGCAAGTAGCTAACAGGGAGATGGAATCAGAGCTCAGGGAAGAAAACGAATGTAGATGGAACTCAGTGGAAAGGCCAGCAAGAGGCTGTGTGCTGGGACTGTTCTAAGAAGATCTTGGGCAGGAAAGCAGGCCTGAGAGAGCAGAGGACCCCCAGCATGTTCATTGTCCTCTAGAGGGCCATGACCCATTGCCTGGAATTCAGTGTCCTGCATGACAGTCCCCAGAAAGAGAGCACTCGCTGCCCGAATGCCCAGGCTCCTGTGTCCCCCCAGCAGTGTGGCTGGCTTCTGCTGATTTGTGTGCACTGATCAGATGGTGGCTTTTGGTGAATGCCAGAAGGGCTACAAGGGGAAGCCAGAAGATTGCCATCAATGGGGAAAGGCAAGGGCAAGGAAGGTCTGCATTGCTCTGGGCTGAGTCGGGGAGAGCCTTCCTAGAGGCACACAGGGTGGGTGGAAGAACACGTCCTGTAGGTCAGAAATTGCATGAGATTTCTCTTCCAAGTATCAGCCATTTGCTACCAGTGTGTAAATCCAAAGAATTGACAACTCCGTAGAAATTCAGGCTCTCTCTGCTGCCAGGAAGAATCCATATTTGCCCATTCTAGCAAAATGGCACTGCGTTTGGAGCCTCTACAGGTGAATTTGAATCCAGATTCAGCCATTTACATTCTATGCAATCTTGGGCAACTGGGTATTATCTGTACGAATTGAAGGACCTCACAGAATTTTTGTGAGGTTTCAGTCCCATGATACTTGTAAATCACTTAGCATATTAAGTGTCTGATGCAAGAAATTGTAGTTGATAGGAAAAAGATGATTGTCTTTGCCCTAACACAGAAAAACTCCATTTGAGGGGCCCCTGAGTGGCTCAGTCAGTTAAGCGCCTGCCTTCAGCTCAGATCATGATCTCAGGGTCCTGGGATAGAGCCCCACATCAGGCTCGCTGCTCAGCTGGGAGTCTGCTTCTCCCTCTCCCTCTCCCCCCCCCCACTTGTGTTCTCTCTCAGTCAAATAAATAAGAAAAAAAAAAAAAAAACTAAAGAAAAAGAAAAAGAAGAACTCCATTTGTGCCAGGATAGTAATGCACGTGGTTCCTAGGGCCAGGCACCAGGCTTAGAGTGTCTTCCTATTGGTATTATAATTGTAAAGAACAAATATGAAAGTTAAAAATGGACCCAGATCGATCTCTCTCTCTCTCTCTCTCTCTCTCACACACACACACACACACACACACACACAGAGAGAGAAATTCACTTCTTAAAGAAAAATACAATACAATGTCAGATACACTTATAGTTCATAGTCGTTACAGAATGGATAGAAGATCCTCTGATAACCTACTTTTCATTTGGGATATTTTGGGGTTTCCCAAGAGACTGTACACCCTCCGAATATCAATCATCCTTCCATTCTAGTTATTTCAACCAGAGTCACCTCTGGTGACATTGAGCTACTTTGTGTAGCTGTGTTGGGTGCCAAGATCCAGCGCTGTTGGAGGGCAATCGTAGGATGGGCTGACTATGGGTGGGGGTGAGGAGAATCTGGGATTTGCCGGAGGGAAACTCTCTGAGGGAACATCAGAGGTCCGAAACCCTTTAAGGAGCCTGCCCGATGTACCAGTTTGGCCCAGTGTCTAAGGCCAAAGGGATCCCAGTATCTCCCAGACCCACCTCATCACACACCTGGAACTCATGCCCCATCCCACTCCTGGGTATTTCCAGGGCATTCCAAGGCTGACTTTCCATGGGTATGATTTCAATAACCTTCAGGGATTTGCTTGAGTCCTTATTTCCAGGAGCACGACCAGTCTCCTGGAACAGAGGGACGGAAAATACTCCTTTTATGGTGATTACCATAACCGCTGGCAGACCAAATGCAGCTCTGGTACCTCGGGGCTTTTGGGAGCCCCATCTTCTTCAAGAAGTGGATCACAGCAGGTGGCAGGCAGCTCTCCCAGGGAAACCTAGAGGTTGTCTTTTTAAGTGAATCTGGCAGAAGACACATTGTTTTCCTGTGTGGGCATGACAACGCAGGCAGACTGGGAAATTAAAATCCTTGCCAGAAGTGGGGAGGCCTGCTGGGGAGTGTCTCATATAAAGTCAGACTCCCAGGGGTAGGACCCCGGGACACCCTGAGCCAAAGCCTCTGAAACAACAGAAGACCGAGACCTAGAGAAAGAGGAGGGGTAACACACAGGAGCATGGGAACTGATAACCTCACAATGGCCTTGTACCAATGTCATTGTAAACCAACCAGACATTTTGGGAGGAGCCCTGCCTTCTGACACCATGAAAACAGGCCTGCCTCCCTACACTGACCTCCTCATACCACCAAGATTTCAAAGATGGGTGTTGTATGAGAAGGGCAATGGATCTTCAAGAAGAAGTGAAAGCCTGAGCTGGGAAAGGAGGGGTGCCTGACTCCTCCACACACACTTAGACACCTCTAAAATATTACAACTCACAAACCTGGCCACCAGCCCAGAAAATCTGCCACTCTGAGCATGAAGAAGAGGGTATAGAGAACAAGAACATAGAAAGTAGGACAGGCAATCAAGGATCATCACCATGGCGTCTTGCCCATTTTCTTCTGCCTCAAGACTAGATTCATTTACTCAACCATTCATCATTCAAAAAAAAAAAAAAAAAAAACTGGCAGAAGTGCCTCCAAGGAGCCCAGCCCAGGGAGTATTAAGGTAAACATGAAAGAAATGTGATGGATCTCCACCTCCAGAAACGCTCAACATATTAATAGTTGGGGAGAAGCACCTCCCACGCAGAAGTGTTTAATCGTCTTTTGAAAGAGCAAATGAAACAGAGAGGAGGAAAAAGGTTAAATTACATGTGATTAGGCACTGAAAGCAAATGGTGGCAATAATAAATTTATCAGTGGTCAGAAGGTCAAGGATATCACTGTGCATGGAAAATCTCGAGGATGGCTTGATTAAGGTGCCACGAGTTTTATCTTCAAGGATTGGAAGGATTTGGGGGGAGGTAATGAGAAGAGCAGTCCACATGGGAAAAGGCTCCTGAGCAGAGTACTGGGGCGGTGATGGGTGTTGGGGATCACAGAGAAGCTTCTGGTATGCTGAGTGAGAGGTCCTAGACCATGCACAGCTTAGGAAACACAGTGACGTTGGACACCATTCTTCAGAGTGTGGTCCAAATTCCAGCTGTAGGAGTAACACCTTGGATTTAAAAAAAAAAAAAATTTTTATTTATTTGACAGACAGAGATCACAAGTAGGCAGAGAGGCAGGCGGGGGAGAGGGGTGTAGGCTTCCCCCTGAGCAGAGAGCCTGATGTGGGGTTTGATCCCAGGACTCTGGGGTCATGACCTGAGCTGAAAGCAGAGGCTCAACCCACTGAGCCACCCAGGTGCCCCCCCTTGGGTACTTTTGAAATGCTAATTCCTGGAGTGGGTATTGTATCACCTAAATCATAATTCACAGGATGGGGGAAGGGCCCAGATGTTCTTAATGAGCTCCTCAGGTGATTCTTCAGGACAGTCCTTCGAAAAGCATGCTCCAGAAGGCATCAAAGTGTTAACCTATTGTTTGTTTGCAGTATTCGCAAGCTAATGGCAAGGGTGAAATTAGCATTTAAGAAAGACTCACCAAAGGAGCAGATGCTGGAGACTGGGAGGAAATCAGGAGGTTATCATAGCAACTCCAGAGTGTGGTGATGGGGCCCAAGACCAGAGAATCTGGAACTAATATGCATATTATCTCTTCATTTTGTCTCAAGATTCCACTGATTGAGTCATCGTTTATGTTTTGGCGTATTATCTGTACCCTACAACCTTTCTGTGACTCACTGCAACAGAAATGGCTTTTGCTACATCTGCCGCTGAGTTGTCCCCAGGGATGTCCAACACCTCATCATCACTATTCCCTTTCCCTGGCTCCCCTTCCAAACACACAGAGGAGCAAACCCACAGGAACGTGAGCGCATGCGCGCACACACTCCCCCAGCAGTTTACCAGCTTCGCGGAGAAGACTGGCCAATTCCCTTAATAGTCAAACCAGACCCCAGTGTGAGGACACTCGCTGTCAGCTCCAGCACCTTCACAGCTGCAGAGGTGAGGGGGGACGATCCGATTCTAAGAGACCTTGTTAACTGTCTGGGATCTACAGGCTCTCAGTGGGCAGAAGGCCCCGCCCTACTTTCATGCTTCCTTCCAGCAGCCTTGGCACCCGATGAATCTAGATTGTTTTGTCACTTTATAGTCTTGTCAGTGCATCGATCGACGAGTCCTGAGCGCTAATTAATTGTTATGTTATCCAGCTCAATCCATCAGGAGGCTGATGGCCCTGGCTGGGCACTGTGCCAAGGCCCAGGACTTCCTGAAGGGAGAGGGGGAGAGGGAGACAGGTGATGGACGGAGTGGAGATGCAGTCGGTTGAGAAGTCCAGGGAGAGACAAGGATGCCAAATCTAGCAGACTACATGCACTGTGCCGTGGAGAGGAGCTCCAGGCAAAATCTTGGGACCCTAAGCCTTCCTAGTCTTCGTACATCACAAATATTGCCTTCTTCCCTTCTGCATCAACACCTAGCTGCCCACACACCCCAAAACCCCATCCATTGCCTAGAACACCCATGTGCCCAAACCCCCAAAGACCATCTTCAGAATGAACCACCATAGCATTTGTCAGAGTGAGTTAATAAGTCCATGCTGGACAGTTTTTCCATTCGACCCTCCATATCAACTCTCCAGCCTCCTCAGCCTCTTGAGGAGCAGACTTTTCTGGATCGCTTCCATGTGGCTATCTTCCACTGTGGGTGTTAGCTGGCTTTGGTAAATGAGAAAGGAATGGAGGAGAGTGGCGATAGGGTACTTGTTTCCTATACTACCTCCCAGCCCATTCATGAAGCCCTTAGCCCTATTGCCATATAGCTCTCAACCAAAGCTCAGGGAGTCCTGTCCACACAGCTCCCTCCTGCTTTGCATTCCAGAAGCCACTTCCTTCTTTCACTACTCAGACCAGTTTGAATGAAGCCCCCCACTCCTACTTGTCCCGAGGCACTGTACTATTCCTTATGGGTTCCCTACATTCCACTCACATCTTTACAAATAGCCCCTTATAAAAGTCCCCCTAAAATACCCAACTGGATGTATATCTGTTTCCTGTTGGCACCCCACACTGTTAGGTGAAAAAAAAATTCTCTATGTCAAGTAACTAATAAGGTGGATGATTTCTCAGTAGACTTCTCATCTCCCTTTAACACGCCTGGTGAATATCCAAGAGGAAAGATGTGGTATGTAGAATCCAAAGGTTCTTTGATCCAGAACCACTCTCCACTCTCTCCCCACCCCCGGAATGCAGAGTATGTATTTCAGGGAAGCCAGATATACAGTGACAGTCCAGTACAGCTAGCAAAGATGGGGAGAGCTTCCAGAAAATGCACAGCTCCTGGGAACCTCTGCTGGAGAACACAAGGGACTTTCCTGCAAGCTTTCAGATAGTGATGTGTCATGAGAAAATACAACCTAAGACACAGTCCTTTTTCTGCCACCAATTTCATAATGTTGGGTAGGTCTTCTCACTTCTCTGGGCCTCTTTTTCTCATCTGTAAAAGGAAGCATGCGAGCTTGACCAGTAGATTTTATACTTATAAGCACTGTACCTGTTTCTTCAAATGAAATCTTAGGTAGAAGACCAATATGGAGACAGATGGAAACCAAGCTGCTCTGGGTGAGGCAAGGGTTGGGGGCAGAGGAGTGGAGATAGGTGGGCAGGGCTAAAACACCGCCCACTAGACTCTATTCTTTTTTTTTTTTTTAAGATTTTATTTATGTTAAAGAGTATGAGAGAGAGCATGAGCTTGAGGAGAGGCAGAGGGAGAGGGTGAAGCAGACTCCCCAGAGTGGGAAGCCTGATGCAGGGCTCGATCCCGGGATCCTGAGATCATGACCTGAGCCAAAGGCAGACACTTCACCTACTGAGCCACCCAGGTGCCCCTACATTCTATTCTTAAACAGGAGCCCTTGAGTTACCTCCAAGGAATCAACAAGATTTCTTGAAGCCAGTCTCAGAAACACTGTTCTAGAAGTACTTTTGAGTGCCTGCTCTGATGTGAGCGCAAGATGGTCTTCGCATGGGATCATCATTCCCCTCTCCCCACCCAGAGGAGGTGGAGAGCTATTGAACTTGCACTTAAGGCAAGTCTGGCAAAACAAAAAACAAACAAAAAAAAACCATGTGGAATCTTCCTCTTTATTTCTGAAAATATCTCCATTTACAGCAACTAGTAATTGCCTTTACCTCAGGATAAAGGAAATTTGGAAACCATTAGTTGCTCCTAGAAAATGTCTGCTGTACCAAATGACTTCTCCCAATCAACATTCTCCCTATTAAAGTGTGTGAATGTGTATGAAATCTAGACATAGGTCTCATTATCCCTGGATATACAATGTTTGGCCCAAAATATATTGAGGATTTTATGATACCAAAAGGCTTGAAAGCACCATTAAGCTCCCCAGAGACTAAGGACCCAGTCCAACTTTCCTTTCTTCCTGATCTCTGCCCAGCATCTCTTCAGCTGAGTACCGAGATCTCCAGGCTACTTGGGAGAACCCACCAGCCTGGTTGAGCAACAGGGAGCTGGGGAGGGTGTGCCAAACACCTGGTTGAAGCTGGCCATGGCCCAGTGAGATGGTTAGCAAATCCTATTCCCATAAAGTAGCTACAAAGCTGGACAGGATTGATTAAGAACAGCCACTTCAGTCCCCTGGACAATTAACCAAAATGCTTAGGACATCTGAGAAGCATTTATGCTTGAAAAAACTGCTGACCTTAAAGTAGGAATGGAGTTTGTGACAGTCTTGGGATTTTTCCCAGGCCCGCCTCCCACCCCCAGATTAATCAGCACAGAGGTTCTGCCAGGATGGGGCCGGCTGTGAATACTGGCAGCTGTGCAGGTCAGAAGAGACTCACTGGATTCGGGGTGTTGGGTGACACCCCGACCTCTCACCACATATGAAAGAGAACCAATGCAGTTAACAGCTGACTTCTCATCTAAAGCATTGGAGGCCAGAGGTAGATGGGAAGCCCCATTCCAAGTGCTGAAAACACCTACCAGCCAAGAGTTCTGTCACAGCAAATTCAACCTTCGAAAGTGAAGGTGCAATGAAGACATTCTCAGGTAAACAAAGACTAACAAAGTTCTTTGTGAGCATACCTGGCTGACAAGAAATCCTAAAGAAACTTCACAGGCTGAAAACAAGTAGACACCAGTCATTCACATTCACCAGAAGAAATTAAAAACACTGGAAATGATCAATGCATGATTAACCTGAGAAACTCCATAAATATTTTTCTCATTTCCTCTCTTAACTTTTTGAAAAGACAAAAAATTTTGGATATCAGTAATTTTAATACTGATCAGTGGGTATAATATCTGTATACGTACAAAAGGAGGAATGTCAGAAAGTCTCTTCCTACCTGAAGTTAGACAGTTCTTCAAGTACAAGTGCTTCTGGGATTGTTGTATGCTTTTTAGTCAATTTCCAGAGTACTGGATAGATAGATGATAGATAGATAGATACAATGACAGTAAAAGGGAGGGAGGTTTGCTGGACCAATATCGGAGCAAAGTTTCCATGTGCTACTGGGAGTAAGTAAATTACTCCGAAAATTGTAATAAGTGAAGGTGCATATTGTAATCCCTAGAGCAATCACTAAGAAAATAACTTTTAAGATCAAGTAAAATTGTCAAAGGAATTTAAATGACATAATATAAATGAGAGACATACCATGCTCATGGATTAAAAGACTCTACAGAGTAAGTATATCAATTTTCCCAAAATAATATACAGATTTAACAAAATTCCTATCAATGTCCACACAAAATTCTTTGTAGGTATAGACAATATTTTTCTAAAATTTATAGGGAAAGATATAGGAACTGGAATTGACAAAATAATTCTCAGAAGGAAAAATAAGCTGTGAGGGATCAAACTACTCAATTTCTTTTTTTTTTTCTAAGATTTTATTTAATTATTTGAGTGAGAAAGAGAGACCATGAGCAGGGGGGAAGGGTAGAGGGAGAAGCAAACTCCCCACTGAGCCAGGACCTGATGTGGGACTCAATACCAGGACCCTGGGATCATGACCTGAGGCAAAGGTAGACACCTAAATGACTGAGCCAGCCAGGCACCCCAGACTACTCAGTTATAAGAAGTATATAGCTACATCAATCAAGACTTTGTATTCATAGAGAATATAGCCAATGGTATTGTGATAGTATTGTATGATGACAGATGGGAGTTACACTTGTGGTGAGCACACCATAACATATAGACTAGTCAAATCACTGTGTTATACACCTGAAATTTAATGTACCATTGTGCGTCAACTGTACTTCAATAAAAACAAAGACTGTTCCTGAAAAACAAAACCAAAAAGATTGTGTAGTATTGACAGAAAAAGGACATGTAGATCAATGGAACAGAATAGAAAAGCCAGAAATAGATTCAAACAAATATATCCAACTTTTTTAAAACAAATATCCAAAAGCAAATAAATGGAGGAAAGAGAGACTTTTCAAGAAATGATGCTAAAGTGGGGCGCCTGGGTGGCTCAGTGGGTTAAGCCGCTGCCTTCGGCTCAGGTCATGATCCCAGGTCCTGGGTTCGAGCCCCACGTCGGGCTTTCTGCTCAGTGGGGAGCCTGCTTCCTCCTCTCTCTCTGCCTGCCTCTCTGCCTACTTGTGATTTCTCTCTGTCAAATAAATAAATAAAATCTCTAAAAAAAAAAAAAAAAAGAAATGATGCTAAAGTAATTGGCCAACAGGAAGGAAGGGAGGGAGGGAGGGAGGGAGGGAGGAAGGAAGAAAGGGAGAAAGGGGGGGAGCCCTCAACTTAAACCTAAGTCTCATATTTTTTATAAAAATTAACCCAAAATGGGGTGCCTGAGTGGCTCCTTGGTTAAGCATCAGACTTCTGATTCCAGCTCAGGTCATGATCTCAGGGTCATGACATCAAGCCCCACATCAGGCACTGCTCTAGCCATGGAGAATGCTTAGGATTCTCTCACTCCCTCTCCTTCTGCTCCTCCCCACCAATTCCCTCTTTCTTTTTTTTTTTTTTTTAAGATTTTATTTATTTATTTGTCATAGAGAGAGCATAAGCAGGCAGAGTGGCAGGCAGAGGCAGAGAAAGAAGCAGGCTCCCTGCTGGACAAGGAGTCTGATGTGGGACTTGATCCCAGGACCCTGGGATCATGACCTGAGCTGAAGGCAGCAGCTTAACCAACTGAGCCACCCAGGCGTAACCCAATTCCCTCTTTCTTAAACAACAACAACAACAACAAATCACACCTCAAAACGTATCATGGACTTAAATATAAAACATAAAACTTCTAGAAGAAAAAAAAAAAACAGGAGAAAATTAAAAATCTTCAGGATCTAGGGCTTCAAAAAAAGTTTTGGACTTGACACTGGAAGCACAGTCTATAAAATAAAAAACTGATAAATTGGACTTCATCAAAATTAAAACTTTTGTTCCATAAAAGACTCTGTTAAAAGGATGGCAAGACAAGCTACAGCCTGGGAGGAAATATTTACAAACCATATATCCTACAAATAACTATTATCCAGGATATAAAAAGAACTCTCAACATTTAATAGGAAAAAATGCAAACAATCTGATTAGAAATGGGCAAAAGTAATCAAGAGACATTTCACTGAAGAAGATATACAGATGAAAAATAAGCACATGGAAAGATGTTTAACATCATTAGCCATTAGGGAAATGCAAATTATAGCCACAATAAGCTATCACTACACAGCTTTCATAGCTAACTAAAAATGGCTAAAATAAAAAATAGTGACCACACCAAATGCTCACAAAGATGTGGAGAAACTAGATCACTCCTTCATTGCTCATGGAAATGTAAAATGGTGCAGCCACTCTGGAAGACAGTTTGGCAGATTCCTTAAAAGATTAAACATATGGCCACCACACAATCCAGCAGTTGTATTCCTGGGTATTGATTCTAGAAAATTAAGACATGTTGACACAATAACCTGAACATGAATGTTTATAGTAGCTACTCATAATATAACAAAACTGAGAACCACCCAGATGTCCTTCAAAAGGTGAATACTTAAGCTCTGCTATACCCAGATCATAGAATATTCACTGCTCAGCAATAAAAAGTAATGAGTGATTGCTACATGCAACAATCTGGTGGGTCTCCAGTGATTTATGCTTGATGAAAGAATCCAATCCCAAAAGTTGCATGCTGTATGATTTCCTTTATATAAACTTCTTGAAATCGTATAAGTATAGAAATGATGGACAGGTCAGTGGTGGCCAGGGGTTAATGAAGGGGTGGGTACAGGAAAGAAGTGGGTGTGGCTATACAAGGGCCACAAGAAGAATCCTCCTAGTGATGGTAATGTTCTGCTCCTTGACTGCATCAATGTCAATATTCTGGTTCTGAGATAGTCTATGGTTTTGTAAAATGTTACCATGGGGGAGGTTGGCTAAAGGGTATACAAGATGTCTGTATTTTTTCTTTTAACTGCATGTGAATCTATAATTATCTCAAATTAATAATCTTTGTGGTAGAAAATGATACAGTGAAGGCAACATTTATTTTGCTTCTAAATCTGTGATTGGGGCAGGGCTCAGTGGGCATAGTTTATCTCTGGTCTCCTTGGGCAGCTGGAAGACTGGGGGCTGGAATCATGTGAATTCTTCCTCACTCATGTACATGTCTGCCAGTTGATGTCAGTTATGGACATATCTTAGCTGGAGCTTCCAGCCCTTACCTGTAGACTTTGCATGTGGCATGGATGTCCTTACAGTATGGTGGTTAGGATCCAAGGTTGAATGTACCAAGAGAGAGACCGGTGAAAACCATATGACCTTTTGCAACCTCATTGTGGAAGTCCTACAATATTACTTCTGTTGCCCTGTGTTCACTAAGGCAATCAAAAAGGCCATTCAGTTTCATGGAGATGGAGAGGATGCTCCCCCTAATGGAGGAGTGGGAATGTTCTAGGAGAACATGGGGGACTAAAACTATAGCTATGGTTGTTTTTATGAAAATGTAATGTGCCATAGTTTCTAAAGGCTGACCTCTCTTCCAAATCTACAAGATTGCCCATAGCTACAAAGTTTACACACCATGGGACCAACCATGCAGAGAGAACAAACTTCTCTTGTAATTCCTCATTTCTGGAAAAGGAGCTCTAATTGGCCCAGGCTGAGTGTGGTAGTCACACCTGATCAAATCAACCATGACCTAGAGTTTGGCCTGTATTAAGGGGAGCTGGGTCATCTTGCAAGAGGTGGGGGGCCACGATAGGAGGGAGGACAGTTTGGGATGCCTGGATGTCTCAGTCCATTAAACATCTGATTCTTGGTTTCAGCTCAGGTCATGATCTCAGGGTCCTGGGATTGAACCCCGAATCTGGCTCCATACTCAGTGGGGAGTTTACTTGGGAATTCTCTCTCTACCTCTTCTTCTGACCCTCCCCACCACTCTCTCTCTCATTCCCTCTCTCTCTCTCTCTCTAAAATAAATACATAGATCTTTAAAAAAAAAAAAAAAAAAAGGAAGGGAGGACAGTTTCCTGAGCAGGAGAACTTTCTTCTAGCTATCAAAGCAACCCAGAAAGTACCAAAGCACATAAGGTAGATTTTCTTTAAAAACTGTATGCTCTGTCAAGAGACAAGCATAAAACAACATGACACAGAAAGGTTAGATGTAAAAAGATAGGCAAAGTTTATCAGGCAAATGCAAACAAAAGGAAAGCTGGCTTGGCAATATAAACATCAGATCAAGAGGACTTAAAGATGAGAAAAGGCATTAAGTAGGACAGGAAGGGTTATTTAATGTTGATAAAGAGGGCAGCCACAAAGAAGACATAAGCACCATGAGCCTTTTTGTGCTGAATGATGTGGCTAGGGAATACACAAAAGCAATTCCATGATAAATACCAAGAGAAAATGACAGGAACACAAAGTGGTGGGAGATCCTAATACATGTCCCTCCGTCTTTGACAGAATAAGTAGGCAACGGATGAATTAGGATAGGGAAGAACTGAATGATGTATTTCATGTGTCTGATCAAACAGATATATGCCCATTTTGGACCCTCCAAAAAGAAAATATACTTCTTCTCTAAGTACTCATGAAACATTTATAAATATCGATCGTATAGTAGCCCACAAAGGAAATCTCAATAAATTTCCCAAAGCAGAAAGTGTACAGGCCCTGTTCTCTGACGACGATATGATGAGACAGAAAATTAAGAGTCAAAGCTCAAACCAACACATCCAAACTCTTTGAAATGTAACAACACTCTACTGAAGAACCCTTGGGTCAGAGGGAAAAACCAAGCCTGTGATTACAGATCATTTAGGACATTGCAACAATAAGAACATTGACAAGACAAAATCAGAGAAAGAACATAGACAAAAACAGAGCTAAAGACCACATATTATTAACAGAAAAGAGGAAAAGTAATGGACCAAAGATTTGAGCCCAGAAATGAGAAAATGAAAACAAACCAAACCAAAGAAAATTAGGCAGGCAGAAATGAACAACTCCAAAAGCATAAAATAAGATTCGAAGACAAAGAATTGACATGTGTAAGGGGGTAGCTCTTGAAAAAAGAAAAATGATATGAATAAATTGCTGATCCAGAAAACATTAACACAGAAAATTAAGAATAAGAAAAGACTTAGAATTTAATATAGAGAGGGTTTGGGGTTTTTGTTTGTTTGTTTGAGGAATATTTTAGCTTTAAGCTAAAAAAAGTTTCAAAGGTCCAGTGGATATATTTAGGAAAAATAGGAACTACGAGTTGAATTTAGAGTGGGAAAACTGGTAGTGCCTGGGTGGCTCAGTGGGTTAAAGCCTGTGCCTTCGGCTTAGGTCATGATCCCAGTGTCCTGGGATTGAGCCCTGCTTCGGGCTCTCTGCTCAGTGGGGAGCCTGCTTCCTCCTCTCTCTCTGCCTGCCTCTCTGCCTGCTTGTGATCTCTGTCTGTCAAATGGATAAATAAAACCTTAAAAAAAGAAACTACTAAAAAAAACTACTAGAGTTGGAAAACTGAAAGGATTAATATGTAAAGAAAATGTTCCTAAGTGTAAGAAGCAGTGTGGGTAATGGTTAAGGATGTGGGCTTTCGTGCCAGATTGCCTGGTTTGCACTCCAGCTTCACCTGTTAAGCCAATTATCTGACCTCTCTGAACCTCAGTTTCCCTAGCTCCAAATTGGTGATGATAACAACATCCATCTCCCAAATGTTTTGTTGTGTAGTCAATGAAATACTAGGTCAGCCACCTAGTACGGTACTAACAAAAACTGTCCACAAGACCCCAGATATTATTTATTATTGCGTTCCTCCAAAGTTCCAAAGAACAGATATCTCATGTGCTACATTCATAGTTTCAGGGCACACAGAAAATCTGAATACTATTCCCCTGCCTCAATGAAACCATTATCTTGATGCACAAACTTGATATCCTAGCACACACACACACACACACACACACACACACAAACCCCCAAACTTTCTTTATGAATATGTATGAATTGAATAAATATAGGCAAGGGGCACCCAGGTGGCCCAGTCAGTTAAGCATCGAACTCTTGGTTTTGGCTCAGGGGGTGATCTCAGGGTCATGAGATCGAGCCCTGTGTCAGGCTCCATGCTCAGCAAGGGGAGAGTCTGCTTGAGATTCTCTCTCTCTCTCTCTCTCTCCCTCTCCCTCTGCCTCTCCCCCCAATCACTCACTCACTCTCTAAAATAAATAAGTCTTTTTAAAAAGGTTATAAATAAAATACATGCAAACAGAATCCAGTGTTGTAATGAAAGAACACAACACCAAAATCAAATAAGGGAATCCCAGGAAGGGATGAATGGCTCAGAATGAGGGAATCTGTCCATCCACTTTGTTGTTTGCCCAAGCAGTTGGCAGTGTGTTGACCTATAAAGACTGGTTTTCATTAGTTGCCTAAGGAAATTAGACATGTCCAGGGGGTCAGGGTTCAAGGTTGTTTCATGTCACATTCTTGAACTTTTAAACAATCTAAATATATAATAATAAGGCAATGCTTGACTCTATTAAATAAACATATTATGCTTAAATTATAGATTATATAGAGAGTATTCTATAGAAAAGACTACTGTGAACCCATATAAAATATTCCAAAGAATATTTCAAAATGCAAAAGTAAATTCAAGATATGTTTTCCATTAAGTATAAAGGAAACAGATTAAAAGTAGTAGACTTGGGATGCTTACATCTCTGGAACCTGTATGTATTTTTCAGTATGTGTATATGTGCGTATGTCTCTGAACGTTTAGTTTCCCTTTCTTTGTTACTATAAAAATGCTACAATGAATAACCTCACACGTTTGTTATTTTGCACAAATGTGAGGATTAGATCGTCATATTTTTCTGCACTTTTCTCCATTTTAAGGACTGAAAGCTGTTCTCACTTGTGCAAAATGACAAATGCAGAAGGTAATTCATTGTAATAGTAAGTGTGGGGGGGGTCTGTCTGAATGTAAACATACACAGAGTAATTTCCAGGAGGAGAGAAAGAAAAGGAAATGGAACAAAGTGTCATGATGGTTATTTTAAGACAGTCTTAATTTTCTCTTTTATGCTTTAAATTTCTTTCCTTAATTAAATGTTAGCAAAACATTCGAAGTGCGATTCAAGCAAAAGGAAAAGCCTTGCACTTGTAAACAAGATATCTAAATGCAAGATGTTTATCCTGCTTGCAAATGCATCTGTAAAGAAAAATGATAAGGACTACCTCAAAGAAGATATTTAGAGAGGTGGTTTTTTTTGTTTGTTTGTTTGTTTTTGCAGTTTGGAAATGGGTAGGCCAGTAACATATATTCAGATTAAAATTGGTATGAATATTTGTTTTCAAAAATGTGTGTGAATGTGTTTAGCACAAGGCACAGAGCACAACTGGTGACCAAAATTATTAACTGAATTGAATTGATGATCCTTTCCTTAGTGGCACCTTGTCTCTAAGACCCAAGATAAAGAGTGTTTCTGTCTAACTGCCACTCACCATCATTCCTTTGGCCTCTCCCATTTTTAGCAGCTGTCTCTGATATCACCATATTGCCTAAAAACAAATAAACCAAAAAATAACAATAACAGAGAGCAAGAAATGGTTTTTTTTCCTTGCTTCTGGAGGACAAGCAAAAAGGGGAAAAAAAAAAAACTATCCTTTATCTCCCTTCCTGGTTTCTCTCCTCTTCCTTAAATCCAGTCTTGGTGTAGAATTGATTCAACCTTTGAGTCTGGTTTGAACCAAATGAATGATGTCATGTCCCATTGGTAGGGGAAATTTTGTCTAGTTCAGGATGATTTGTCTTGGAAATGGCCAGGGACTAGAACTAAGAGAAATATGGACAAAAAGATATATTGTGGGCCTGGATTTTGGAGGTGGGTATAGGAAGAGGATTTGGGGATTCACCGGATACAGAGGATGAAGGGAGGGAAATGGACCATGACTGGGGTTTACAAACCCATGGAACATCAGTGCCAGGGACAGACAGAAGCTTGACCATTGGACAATAAAACAATGAGAATGCTCAGCTTACTTTGGGACACAGTGGTTTAGAATAAGGGTAGGGATTTCAAGGGCATGTCTATAGGCTGTTTAGAATCAAACCCTATAGACCAGTCAGACCTCAAATGAGAGGTGTATGAGAGTATGGGCTAGAAGGCAGAGCCTTCATGAAGCATCAGTATGTCAGGAATACAAGTGGCCAAGGGCTCTGGTGAGGGAGCTGAACACAGAGCGTCCAGAGACAATGATGCCAGAGGTAGAAAAGATGGTTTCAGTAGCAAGACAAAAGAAAACAGAAGCAGATCATCTAGCCCCAAGAGGATGGCATGGCCTTAAACCATGGTTCAGAAAAACTAAAGCAAAGACTTCATGCCTCCCTTCCCCCCCTTGTTTTAGCTGAAATTAGAGGCAAAAATACAACGTTGAATTAAATAATAACGTCGGGTTGAAGTATTCTTTTGTGGTAAAACCACAGCTGTATCCAGTTTCAGAAGCCCTTAGAATGCCTTGAACTCTGTGCTTGGATGACTGGGACCCTATTAATTTTGTGACTTGTTCGGTCCATATGGACTTTGCCATTTGTAGTGAAAAGAAATGCCTTTGAAATGTTGGGCTGTGTTCATGGAGAGGCAGGACAGAACCTAGGACCCAGGACTCCTGATCCCAAGAGAGGGTCAATTCATGTTGGCTTCCCCCATCTCAGGATGCACCCAGACACCTGTCTGGTCAGGAGGAATCAAAGCCCCATAAAGGTGTAAGCACCCCCACTTTTAATGTTATGTTAGTCACCATACAGTCCATCATTGGGTTTTGATGTAGTGTTCCATGATTCATTGTTTGCATATAACACCCAGTGCTCCATGCAGTCTGTGCCCTCCTTTGTACCCATCAGGAGGCTAACCCATCCTCTTCCTGGTTAACCATACTCTAAAACACCCCTTCCCCCCAAAAGGATCTACTCCCCCTGCCCAGTTCCCCACCCCATGTGTGTATACTTGCCAAATGGTCCTTCAGTCTCCATCCTCTCCCCACCCACCTCCACCCCAACAAACCTCTGTTGTTGGTCAGCCAGATCTACAGATGTGGGTGGGTCTCCATGGTGACAGAGGAAGCCTTGGTACAGAAGGAGAGAGACACAAACAGCAGAGGAAACTTCTTTGCGTCTAACATACCACCTCCTGCCCTTTGTGTTCCCAGGGCACCAAAGGGCTCAGGCTTCCAAAGGGTATCCTTGGACTCGGAGAAGCACATTTGATGTCAAGAGAGGCGCTGTTGTGTGGGAGAGACATCTTCTTTAACTCTTCTTTAAACATCTATTTTCTATGATTTCCAGGTGATCATCAGTACAACCATCCGATTTTAAGCAGTGCGGCCCAGACCCCTACACATGGTGAGAGATGGCTCTGAGCATTCCACATTCCATCCCCATCCCAAGTGGTTCCATCCTGACTCCTGATCCCCATCAGGCATGAGACATATGGTCGTGATTCATTGATGCTCAGAAGGTGTAAGGAGCCCATAATGGCTCAGTCCTACCCTTACACCATTGACCCCTCTTGTCCTGTCTCTGAAATGGAGTAATCTTCCATCATGAAAGAGAGGGGCTGAGACCCTTTCTTAACGCATTCTCACATAGATCTCATGATCTAGATCACTTCTTGTGGTCATCCATTCCATATGTCCACAGCAAGGAGTGAACACTCTTCTTGGCCTGAGGCTGCTTGTGGTACCATTTACTAATGGCATGGGACTTGGCATAAACCCTATCAAACCACCCAAACCCAGTAAGATTTGCTAATTCTCAAAACCAAACTGGTTCACCTGAGCGTTAGCCCCTGGGAAGGGGAAGACGATGAAGGTTCTAGAGGACAGAAAGTGTGAGCATCGCACCAGAGGATTACAAAGCCACGTTTCCTTCTTATCATATTCTCCTGCCAGGTTGCAATGTAACCTCTGGAACGGCCAAGAAAAACTATTTTGGGCACCTGCTCAAAACCTGGTAGCACACAAGACAGCCATGTAAATTACGAACTCTCAGTCATTCCTCTGTCTTTGCTCTGAAGGAGTGACAACATCATTAAATTTTAGTGAGAGAGAAACTCAAAGATAAAATCTGCAGCTCGCTTGGCAGAGAGACTCACCCCCATCCTGTGAGATTATGCTCTGCGTCAGCACTGAGGTGTTGAGCATTATAATTAGGAGGCTAGAACTGGACTATTTTGATGTCCCCCTCTAGGGCTAGGCTCCTGGTGGAAATAGGTAATGAGAGCAAGAGTTTAATAAGCTGTTTCAGGTTGCAGGGTCTAGGAAAAAACCAGAACTGGAAGACACTGGAGAGATCAGTTATGAAGCAGCAGGTCCCAGGGGTGATGAGGACAGTGGGAAAAGGCAGATGGGTTCAGATAGGAAACATGGTGGAGAAAAAATCGCGAGAACTTAGTTACTCACTGAATATGGCTGACAAGAGTCAACTGTGAGTCAAATGGCAAGCCATGCTCAATGAAAAGAGTGGGGGTTCTTAGTAACGCAATCTGGAGAGGGAGGAAAGCAGCCAGGGTGTAGGGGAGATGAAGCTGTCGATGGTGAATTTGGATCTGGACATCTGAAGCCGGAGAGGACCATAGGATAGTTAAGAAAAATGATTCGGCAGGCAGCTAGAAGTGCGGACATGCAGTCTGGAGACAGGTTACAGCTGAAGATGTCACTGCTTTGGAAGTGGGAACAGATGCCCCGAGAGTGGGGGCAGTCTGTGTGGAGAAGGCTGAAAGAGAAGAGCAGAAGGCAGAAGCAGAGAGCCTGGGGGATGCCCATGGTGATGACGCAGCTGCAGGAAGAAGAGCCAGAAAAGGCAAATGAGGAGTGCTCCGTTCACTCCTGAACATTCTGGAAGGATAAGTAGAAGCAGGTTTTCTCCAGAATGAGCCAAGCCAAGCACAGCCTCCTGAGGACAGAAGGAAGAACCATTCTTCCCTGCTCCTCTCTCCATCTTTTCTTTTTCCTCCTGGTACAAGGGGGTGAGGGCAGATAGACCTGGTATTTGACCTTGAGCAGCTCACAGCCCGGTGGGAGCAGGGTTTTCTCTGTGTGTCTTCCTTGGTGGCTACACTTTCCCCCAGGAGCTGGCAGAGTGACTATCAAAGGGGGGAAGACAACCTGTGTCAACCTGATCAACCAAAGAGCATTAATTGGATCCTGATTTGGGGCCAAACACTATGAAGGCATCAAACTGGAAAGCAAGATTTCTGCTGTCAAGGACATTGCCGTCTTTGGTCATCAACAAGACCAGCTCAAGTCAATTGATCAAAGATCACATTGACACTGAACTGGGTGGGATTGCCTAGAAGACCTATAGGGGCTTGAAGACCAGATATCACCGTAGGCTGAAAAGATGTGACATCGCCATAGCGAAGAGTCTTGAGGGAAGAGAGAATGTGGACAAAGGACGAGTAAGGAAAGACATTGCAATAGGAGAGAGAGCATGAGCAAGGGGGCAGGGATAATCAGGCGGAGACAGAAGACAAAGAAGAGCTGGCCTTGGCTTAGCAGCATGAGTTGGAGAACAGTGGGGTTGGGGGAAGAGCATCCATAAATGTTGCTTTTGGAAGTCGGTGAGCTGAGCTATACCCTCGGTGGGAGTATGATGCCAAGATATTCTCCAGCATCACCATAAGTGAAGAAAGGAGAGCTAGGGGACCAGTGGCTGTTACCCAGCTTTGGAGAGCAGTGCTTCCAGCATCCTGCCCACTCCACTTCCTGGCATCTATCCCAATCCATGCCAGGGAGGCTCTTACCGTACAGTATGTTCTGATCTCTTAGGGGTGTAGAGCGTCCCTCACCCCCACACATATGTACCGAGCTGGCATGAACACCAGCTCATTGGCTGGGCTCCCCTGGCTCCATCCCCAGTGTTTGGGGAGACCAGTGAAGGCAGGGAGGAGAGAGAAGCTGGGAATTCCCTGGAGTGAGGCTACCCTTGGACCAAGCCTAGCAGGTGATTCTCTTTTTCCCCCACAGTTCACAGAATTCCTGATTTCCATGGTTGGGCACTCTCTTTGCCAAGAGGCAGGCAGAGGCCACAGCCTGGCCCTTCTTGGGTGTCCCAAACCATAGAGGATGGCGGGACAATGGGAGAGCCACCTGCCTACTTCATGTTGGGGAATGGTACTACTGTTGACTTCCTACCAAGGCATGCTTCCTTCCTTCCTTCACAACTGCTCCCTTACCCATACTGGTATCTCCTCTCCACCCCAACCACAGAGCCCAGTTCAGCCCATTCACCTCATTAGTCATCTGTCTCATCACCTGCTCATCTTCTCTTCCGTTCCTCCCTCCATTCCTTCCCCCTGCCCACCTCCCACCCACGGTCTAGCATTGAACACACTCTCTTCTCTCTCTTTGGAGTTTGGGATCTCAAGGCTCTGTCTCAAGGGAAGGAGGGAGGAAAGGGGAATGATGTGCTAAGCATTTTGCCAACATTCTTTCTTCCAGAGGCTCAGAGAGAGCCAAGGGGGCCTTAGGGGAAGGTAATGGAGGAGGAGGAAGTAGCTTTGTAGATCACAGTGACCCACTGGGGGCCACTCCCGGCAGGGCTTGGAGAGAACCAAGGCAGAAGGGGTGATGTGAGGGATGGAATGGGGGATGGAATGACATCATGGGACCGTGTGGAATGGAGTCTCAGGGGAGCTGGGGTCCTGGACCCAGTTCTATGGGTATGGGGACAAGACCAGTCACTCCACTTTTTTCAAAATCAGATTTATCTGAACCTGAGAGCTATGAGGGAAAGGACAGAATTTTCACATCAAAGTAGACAATTTTATGACCCCTCCTCAGCTCTATCAGACCTACGTTTTCATCAGACACACATGGGGAGGAGTTTGCCACTCAAGGAAGGGCAAGCCACCAGCCTGGCCAGCGACAGCTAAAACATCACCTGCCCCCAGGCTTGTAGACAACTGGAACTGGGCATGAGGGAAACTGAGTCACCAGCACCACCCATGTCCTAGCACAGGGGACCAGGAAAGCAGGACGAGGACTGAGAGCTAGAACCTGGACCCTCCCCTCCTGCCTGCCCTCTGTCCTCCCTAATGCCATGCCCCTCCCTTCTTTTGCAGAGAAGCCACGGATGAACAACATCCTGACATCGGCCACCGAGCCCTATGACCTTTCCTTCTCCCGCTCCTTCCAGAATTTGGCCCACCTGCCCCCATCCTATGAGTCTGCCGTGAAGACCCACCCCAGCAAGTACTCATCCTTGAAGAGACTAAGTAAGTGGGGTTTTCTTGGGCTTGGGTTCTGCCTCTGCAGCTTCTGTGACATCCGCCTGTGTTTCTCTCTTGCCCTACCCCGGAGGGGACAGGTGTGGAGTTCCAAGAATAAAGAGTGAGGCCATGTGAGTCTAGAGAACTTCTGTACATGGGTGGGTTTAAGGCCCATCAAGACCCTTTACAATGTCAAGAAGGTACACAGCAGGAGAGCCCTTCTTTCCTAGCTTTCTGACCCTTGGAACTTCTACCTCCATGTCCCCATGGGGTTATTTTCATGACCACCGACTCAGGGGCCGAGCCTTTGCCTGATGCTATGGGAGTAATCTCCCCCGATGGGTCTACCTCCACCAGCCACCTCCAAGGTGGAACAGTGAATTTCTCTGGCTAGAAGCAGGGGGTTCCTGATGATCCAGGGAAGCTGATGAATGGTGGGGAAGACAGCGGCAGAGTCCACCCATCTGTGACCCTCTGGGCAAACCATGGAACAGTCAGCATTCCCACATTCTGCAGAGATTTGGAAAACAGCAGGAAGCCTCCTTCCTGGAATTTGGGGCAAAGCAGGCTTGTATGTGTGTCCTGCGTAAGTTCTTGGGTATAGCAGTCCTCATGAGCATGGAAGGGCCTCCTGGAGGGAGAGGAGGGCAGAGCACTGCATGAGGTCCACACAGAGGATGGTTCTGGCCTGCGCACGTTGTGGGCACAGGCCAAGCAGGTGGAGGCTTGATGCTGCACAGCCTGGGGCTGGAGGCCCTGTCAGCTTCCTAGGCGCTGGCTGTTGTTATTCCAGAGAAGGTGTTACTATGTTCCTAAGTTACCAGCCAAGCATGTTCACGAGTGCCTCCTGGCTGGAGCATATCACTTCCTTGGAGGAACCCAGCTCCTTGCAGAGAGGCTCTGAACCTCATCTGAAGGCCACCAACTGCTTCTTAAGCGTTCCAGCCAGTACTGGAGCAGGATCTCAGGAGCGTGGCCATGCCAGCAGCTCTGCCCTGAGCTCCCTGGGGACCCCATGCGCCCTGGATACTCTGGGTGGTCTTGGACCTCCGCCATCAGCATTGCCTTTGAGCCGGTGAGAGTGACTCCCAGGTTCAAATGCACCCCAGCCCCCACCCCCACCACCCCCGGGGACTGAGTGCAGATTCCATGGGGAAGCTCTCCTCCACCTGTCTGGGTGGGGAGGTCCTGGTTCAGTCCAGGCTGCGCTGTCACAGCGTCACCCCAGCTGACTTCTCTCCCTCTCTCCCTCTCCTCCTTCCTCCTCCACCCCCCACCCTCCCCACCCCCAGCTGACAAGGAGGCGGACGAATATTACATGAGGAGGCGGCACCTGCCGGACCTGGCTGCCCGAGGCACCCTCCCCCTCAACGTCATCCAGATGTCCCAACAGAAGCCCTTACCTCGAGAGCGACCCCGCCGGCCCATCCGGGCCATGTCGCAGGACAGGGTTCTGTCCCCGGAGCGGGGCCTGCCGGATGACTTCGGCTTGCCCTACGACCGCATCCTGTCCGACGAGCAGCTGCTGTCCACGGAGCGCCTGCACTCCCAGGACCCGCTGCTGTCCCCGGAGCGGACGGCCTTCCCCGAGCAGTCCCTGTCGCGGGCCATCTCGCACACGGACGTCTTTGTGTCCACGCCCGTGCTGGAGCGGTACCGCGTGACCAAGATGCACTCCCATCCCAGTGCCTCCAGTAACTCCTATGCCACGCTGGGCAAGAGCCAGACGGCCGCCAAGCGCCAGGCCTTCGCCTCGCGCAGACACAACACGGTGGAACAGCTGCACTATATCCCGGGTCACCACACCTGCTACACAGCCAGCAAGACGGAAGTGACCGTGTGACAGGCGGGGGGGGGGGGGGGGGGGGACGGGAGGGGGGTAGGGGTTGGGCGGAGCAGGAGGGGCCTGCCACTGGGCCTCTGTCTCTGGAGGCTCCCCTCCCCTCTCCCTCGGCCGCTCTCTAGGAGGTGGGGGTGGGCCTCCTCTGCCCAGAAAGCCATACTCCGGGGGACACAGCCCGGTGGCCTGGCACAGCACACTCAGACCTGGGACCTAGAGCGATCTCTCCCACTCTTCCAGAAGCATCGAGGGGAGTGAGAAGAGGGGCTAGGCCTCAGCACCTCCCACCCTCTGCCCCACCCCCATCACCACTAACTCCCTTTCGGCCCCATGCCCCTCTCCCCCTCCAGGGGGACTCAGGGGCGGGTTCTGTCAGCCAAGAAACCCTGGCTTGACCTTGGTCCAAAGCCACCTGGGGTTGGGACTGGCCAGCAGGTGCAGTGGGCTGACCTAATAGGCTCCTTGGTCTCGTTCATTTACCTACAACCGTGTCACAGAAATCTTCTAGTGCCTACAAACTGCCTGCTCGCTCTCTCAGAGCCGGGGAGCTGCTGTGTCCATAAGCACAATAACGTTCTCTTCTGCCTGCTGGAACGCTCTGGTCCCCACCGAGTGGCCCTTCCTTCATTGACCCCCTCGGGGTACCCTCTGCCCTGTGCCCCTCCCCCAATGCCTGGGATCAGGAGGGGTTCCCTTTCTTCAGCTGCCTCCCCAGTGTTGGGAACCCCCAACCCCAGTTCTAACTGGCTGCCCCCAATGCAGGTCCCCTCAGACCCCCTCCTCTAGCCCTAGCTCTTTGACCCCTGAGTTCTCTGGGGCTTGGTTTCAGCCCTCTCCACTGAGGAGACTCACAGTGGGGTTCAGGGACTTTGGGGGTACCCTCCCTAGCAGCCTATCTCTACACTTCCTCCAGGCCTCTAGGTCTGAACTTTGACCCGACACTCAGGCCTGCCTTCCCCTTCTTTGCTCTGCTCCCCAGAGGCCTCTGCCCATGGCCAGAGAGCGGAGGGTGGGGAGGGCCACTGTGATGCCCTGGGCCTCAGGGGCTCGCCATTCCCATCACCCCAGGCTCCGCCTGTCTCCCACTGCGCAGGTCAGGCAGGCGGAGGCAGAGGCTTCTAGAGAGGGTGGCTCAGCCCCCAGACAAGGAAGATCCCAGGCGGTGGTCCTGCGCCTTGACCACCCCTCTCTCCCCACCACTGCTTGGCCCCTCCTCTCTTCAGTGTTTGCTCTCTCTGCCTCCTCTGCTGCAGTTCCATTACCCAGGCCAGTGGTTCCTCTGAATCAAAGCAACAGAGGCCCATTAGTAAACACAGATAAGGATACTCCAGGCTACAGGGCTGGGGGTTAACTGGGCAGCTCCCCACCCTTCCCCTGAAGGGGGGCACTCGGGCACCAAGCAAGCAGATCCAAGCCTTCAGCTCTGTTGGGGGGCCATCCCTGCCAGGCCTACTCAACCCCTTCTCGGCCTCCAACCTGGGCAGTGGGCAGTGGGCAGGGCATAACAACATAACAACCCCCTTGGAGAGTGAATAGTGAGCTAAGCAGTATCCACCTCCCCAAGACCAGAGCCTGGGGGGAGAGAAGGGTCTCCCCAATTCTCAGGGCCAGGACACTTCCTTGGGTTGGGGATAGGGGGAATCAGCCCCAGACTGTCCAGTAAAGGTATGATTTGAAAAAATGTGACTGTTGCCACACTCCGACTCCAAAAGCAATGACCTTAAACTGGGATTTTAGGTTCCCCCAGGTCTGCATACAACATGTATGGTCCTTTAACAAGGGGGCCAGGCAGGGGGAATGCCCCAGTGTTCAGCCCTGGGAATTTTTAATCTCACCAAGTCTACAATCCATAGAAAACTCAATCGACTGAGTCCTCTTACTTATTTCAAGAATTCCAAAGCTCTTGTCTCCCCCTCAAGGCTCATCACGAGGGGATTGAGGCTGGAGGTGATGAACACAGCTCTCAGCTTCTGTGTTGGGATGGCATCACTGGGACTGTGAGGCTGTGAGGACAGGGATCACTCTCTGCTTTCCTCCCTGACAAACACATAAACCTTCTCAAGGGCTGGTCCCCAGGGTTTATGAGAGTTTGTTCCAGAAGGTAAGGCCAGAAAGGGTTGGGGTGGAGGAAACCAATCTAAACTGAGAGTTGGCCACTCCCAAAAACAAAGGTGTGTCTCTCACAGCTGGTATCCCTCCAAACCCACTGCCCTCTAATCCAGCCTCCCCTCAAAGGCTACCTGCTAGTGTGGAGGGGAAAGGGTGAAAATCCACTCCCTAGATGTCTGCACACACATACACCCTGAATCAGAAACCTGATCTCATCCTGGGTTGGAAGCATCTTCTTGGTACCAAGTTCTCCAGGCGTCAGGATGATGCTTCTCTCCTGCCCTGTCTGTCTATCTGTCTGTCTGTCTCAGGGGTTGTCTGATAGGTTGATTCCAAAGCATTTCTCATCTCAGCCTTATTGTTGTCCGGTTTAAAACCTCTGGTGTCAGTCAGATCAGAAAATTCTACCTAACACTTAAATGCTTACTTAGGTTAAATGATTCTTCTGCTTCATACTTGGGTCAAGAAGGAAGGAAGGAATGGAGAGAGGGAGGGAGGAAGGAAGGGAAAAATCGAAGTCTACAGACTTGCTCTAATTCAATCCTTCATTCCAAAATCCACAAAGTTATGTTTCAACTGGGATACAGAAATATCTCATTTATTCCACCGTCCCACCCATGTTCAGAGAACAAGCAAAGCCACATGACCAGACGAGTTCATATAGCAGAGAAGAGAAGGTTCTGGGCAGGAACCCAGACATCATGACTCCCAGCCACATCAGGCTGGTGGCCGCTAGTACACATAGGAAGGCCATCCCATCCCCACAATGAAAGCCCTCCTTTCCCGGCAAGGACAGCCCAAAGCCCTGAACTTCCCTCTGCTTGTTTTGTTCTTTGTGCGCTTCTCCATTGCTCTGGCGGGAATGAACAGGGCCTCTACACTGGCCCTCTCCCGCCCTGAAGGATTTCATAGGTCTCCTCGATCTCTGATAGCAGTGGAGCTCTTTTGGTCCCTCACAACCTTCCACCCTCTGTGTCGCTTCTTCCAGTTAACTCTTGGCTCCATAAGTTTGTAAGTCACGAAGCCTTTCCCACGAATTCCTGTATCCCATTAACTGGGGTTCCAACCTTGGGGCTCCCTAGCATCTTGGGCAATGGGTCTGCCTTCTAGAAAGTTCCAGACATTCCCTGTATTCAAACTTCTCCTCCCTTCTACCCAGAAACTCTTATTTTAACATTAGTCTTCCATGCCACTCTGGTCTTTCCTTCCTCTCATCTTCCTGGCTCTGTCCTCTCCCCCACCATGTACCTTCCTCCATCCCTAATCTGTTTTCCTCCATCCTGCTATCCTCCATAGTTCTAAACCTTAGAGCCCTCAGTGAAGACAAGCAAAGAAGATGTTCTTCAAGACTTCTGCTTGCCTCCTTGGTCTATCTGTGACCTCTCCTATTCCTACGATGCCCCAGGCCATGCAGCCTACAGCTCTACTCCTTTGATCTTTGAGAGGTTACAGAGAGAACTGGCCTGTCAAAGACATCATGGTTTGAAGTTCAGCTTTGGCTCCTGCAGCTGGCAAGTTCCTTGAAGCTCCTGCCCAGCCTGCCATGAGCCCAAAGGCTCCTGCTCTGGCCAAAGATTCATATCCCTGATGGCTCTCGGCCACTCTGTCATCTTGCTTATGCCTGTCCTGCTTGTGTGTGTCACAGATTCCCTCTTTGTCTCAGAGGAGAGAGCCTCATGACTCTCCAAGCCTAGCGAAATAGTCCCATCACCCCGCTGCCAAATGATCCATTTTTCTTCAGAGATATTTTGCCTGCCACCAGCCTTCCATCTTCAAGATTCCATTCACAGGCAACCATGGACTTGAGCCAAGGTCATCTGAAGGGGCTGCTGATGACCTGGACCCTAGGCAGCACCTGCTCTGAGAAGGGTTTGACCTGTTACCTCCCAAAGACATTCCTCCACCATGCTCCCCAAACCTGGGAAATTTTGCTCTGGAGTATTTTCAAGGAAGCTTGTTGTGTTCTAATGAAGTATTTTTCAGGGTTCAAATGTTATTTTGTATAAATGCAGCATTTTAATGACAGATTCAGTATGAAAGCTATGTCTTCCTGGGCTCTACGTTTAATTTCAGAAGGCAGCATACTATAGGAGGAAAAAGCACAGGGCTGAGGCTCTTGGAGACATGGCTTTGGCCCTGGCTTTGTCTCCATCTTGCCGCGTGACCAAGGATGAGTCACAATCTCTCTCAGTGCCTCAGTTTCCCATCTGTAAAACGAGGGGCTTTGACTAGAGCTCTGAAGCTTCATCCTGCTCTTACATTCTAGGGCCTTCATTCCTCATCGTCGCCCCCCTTCTTCTCTTCACATTCCTCCCCACCTCAACCGAGCTGCACGCATCCCATTACGCCTGCCCCATGGTGACAGCCTCGGATGCCCTAGGCAGCCGCCAGACTCCTCACTGGAGCCTGAGTTGGGCTCCAAGGTCTTGGCCACCCAGGGATGCTGTCATCTGCAGGTGAGAGGGCCTACCCATGCAATAGGTTACCAACAGTGTTCATGAAAGCCCTCTCCAACAGACACATCCCAGGCATCCTGGGTGTTTGTGTCATTGGGGAATTCTGAATTGCAAGTGTTCGTTTTGATCTGGGCTCAAAGCTAGAGGGAGGCGGTTCCCATTTCAGAGAGAGGACAGGCTGGAGGAGAAAGGGCCAGAGGATGGTCCCCGGGGACGTAAGTTTGTTTCTGAGGACAGCTTGGAAATGCACGCCAAGCCACAGAGGAGAATGCACAGTGAAAACTTTGTGTTGAAGTGGATGTTACTGTATCTCCCTCCAGAATCTGAGTCCTGAAGAGCGAGTCTGGACACCAGGCTCCATTCCAACTGGAGGAGAGGGAGAGGCGTCAACCCCTGGCTGCTAGGAGGTGGGCACTCACCCCAGGCTAGTACCTTTCTAGTCCCTCCTCCTGACACTACCGTCCTCCTGGTGAAAGCTTGAGAAGCGAGAACTGAGAGTACCAGTCCGCACCATCAGACCCACCTTGTAAATCGGCCGAACCCATCAACTTCCCATCGGGAAGAGAAACGACGTTGTAGGCTTCCTTAAAACCCTCCCTCCTGAGGGAGAGGAAGACCCCTGCTCCACCTTGCCACCCACTCCCGCTGCACCCCTGCAATACCACTCCATGGGAGGATTCATTCATTCGCTTCGTCGTGGCAAATATTCCTCTAGTTCTGTAACTCAGCTAGACATTTTGTAGTAAAGAATTCTTGAAATTCTCAAATACAAAGCAATTCTTACTGTAATATTTTTAGTTTGGGGACACAATTTCCTAAGGGGGGGATTAATGAACATTTATACACATTAGCCCAATTTATGGATTCCGTGTTTATTATATGGTAGTATCGATGAAAATACCTTTCTATCTGTACCTTTGCACAGTTTCTCCGTTCCTCGTAATGAAGCTTCATGACGAGCAGGGCTCTTGGACCTGCTGTTTCTGTACAGATCTCATCGTTCCACTTACTTGTCAAAGCACATTCTACATGTACTGTAAACAGGTATCACTTTAGTAAGATTTAGTCTTAAGGATTTTTCCACTTTTGTCAGTAACAGATATTTATGGATTAAAAAAAAATAAAGCTGTTTCAACATAACCTGTGTCTCTTACAGTAGCCCCATGCTTACTTTTGTGAACACCGAGCCGAAAGGAAGAAATGTAGGCCATCGGAGACAGGAGTAGAAACAGGGGGTGGCCACCTATGAAGGAGTTGTATTAGGGTGATGTGCACAACTATATAAATGTACTAAAAATCATCAAACTCTTTATTTACAATGGGTGAGTTATATGATATTTGAATTAAGCCTTAATATTTTTTATTTTATTTTTTAATTAATTTTCTTTTTTAAGTTTTATAATTTTATAATTTAAAATAATTAATTAGGGCGCCTGGGTGGCTCAGTGGGTTAAAGCCTCTGCCTTCAGCTCAGGTCATGGTCCCAGGGTCCTGGGATCGAGGCCCGTATCGGGCTCTCTGCTCGGCAGGGAGCCTGCTTCCTCCTCTCTCTCTGACTGCCTCTCTGCCTACTTGTGATCTCTCTCTCTGTCAAATAAATAAATAAAATCTTTAAAAATAAATAAATAAATAAATAAAATAATTAATTAAATTTAAATTTAAAAATTAAATCAATAAATTAAAATTTAAAATTTTTAAATTTTATAATTTTGATAAGGTTAATTTTATTAATACTTTTATTTCATTTTTTACGATTTTTTTACTTATTTACTTGAGAGGGAGAGAGCACAAGCAGGGGGAGAAGCAGAGGGAGAGGGAGAAACAGGCTCCGCACTGAGCAGGGAGCCCAACACGGGACTCGGTCCCAGGACCCCGAGATCATGACTTGAGCCGAAGGCAGAGGCTTCACGGACTGAGCCATCCAGGCACCCTAACAGTTCATTCTTGTCATTAGCACAGGTGCTTAGAATACGAGTCGTTAAATATCCATGCCATTTAGCCAGACAATCAAGCTGCACCGTGAAAACTGATTTAGATTTCAAGTCTTACTCAAGACCCTCTTTCTTTAGACTCGTTTGTTTTATTCTCCTAGCATGGATTCATTGTGGCTGCCAAGGTCATCTGGTGTTCTGTGTTTCTGAATTTCCACCATAACCTAGATACTGGTGGGCTCAGGTTCAAGCAAACATAGGGTTGCCAAACAGGGTGTGGTCTTTAGCCAACTTCAGAACCTCCCTGGTTCCTAGAATCTACGGTGATGGGTGAGTCGGTGAGTCAGTGAGGTGAGTCGTAGCCTCTTACCAACTGCCTGACTCCTTTGTAATTAAAACCTCTCTTATCAGATGTGTGGAGCTTCTATTGACAAATCCTGCTGCTATCTCCTGTCCATGGCACTCCTCACTTAAAACAAAGTCGTCAAACCCGTTTGCTATGCTAACACTTGCCACACATATACTGAGATGTTTTTTGCTCACTATAACAATCATTACTGCGGTGTATCTCTCCTAAGTCACTGTGTCTCTATCACGACCATAGCAAACACACACACACACACACACACACACACGTAGAAAAAACCTTCACTAATCTATATTCATTATCAAAAGGAAACCCAAGAGAAAACAAAATTCCGAATTGGAGAATTTTTAAAGAGAAGTGTAATTAAATCACCAGGCTTGCACATACCTAAAATGACTAAATCTGACAAGCAACATGTTCCTGAATAGAAAAATCTTAGGAGGGTGTTTTTTTATTGAACAGGTACGAATAAGGTGTAATTAAAATAAAAATGGTCAGGAGGTATGGACCAGAGTTCTGAATATGCTTTAAATGCTATTTCTGAAATACTTTAAAAGCATCTTCTCTTAAATAGGTTAAGTATCCCTCTTTAAATGTCATTAACTCTGATAATTTTCAGTGGTTTCTCTTTGATTCTCGAAGGTAAACTCAACTTAGCCCATCCCGGTCGTCATTAATTTCAAATTGGTGAGATCTGAATACATAAGGCCAACAACAAGCCAAAGATGGAGAAGACTCCTGTTGGGATCTCTGGAACATAGGAGTCTCAGCTTTTCACCTCCCATGTCACTTTGGATACTGGTCCTTCCCGCTCTGAGTGAGCATGAGAAGAAGGAGTAAGAAAGGTTTCCCTCCAAGATTCCAAGAGGAATATTAAGGACATGCACTGGGCTGTGGCACGTTAGGAGCGGACAAATCAGAAAGGGCAGAGGTCAGGGATGACTGATTTGAAAGTCCCAGAAGGAGGATGGGTGACTTGCTGTGACTCAGAGATGGTAGAAAAGCCACCATCTGCAACACCCCCTCCTACCATGGCAAGGGAGAAAGAGAACTGGGGAGGGTCTGTCAGGGACAATTAAATGTCAGCCCAGACAGGACACCTATGCCTTCTGCTCAGATCTTCTGTGTCAGATCTGGTGACATACTCCCACCGCGCTGCTAGGGAGCCAGGAAGTGTGATCTGACGTTTCAGGCAGATGGGGAGCATGAAACATCTAGTGAGTGGCGTTGATAACCCACCCCCCAGTTGCCACGTGCTGAGAACTAAAGATGGGGAGGTTACACGGGCACATGCTATCGCAGTAGGAAAACCATCAAAAACCTCTCATTTTTAAAACTGTTCTGTGGCTGATTTATTTTCTAGGAAGCCAAAGGTATGTCCATTTCCATTTCAAATTGGTTAGGAGACATATATCAGTCAGGAGTTATTTGGTTATGAGAAATAAAAATCCACTCAAATCAGCCAAGCCAAAAAAAAAAAAAGAAAAAGAAAAAGAAAATGCTATCATTATTAATTAATATTATTATTATAGGAAAGCATCTTATAGGATCTAAGCATCAAAGGCCTGAATGTACAACCAGGCCTCCCCAAAGCTAAGAAGTTGAAGGTTATCCAAAAACAGGGCAATACCCCTTCCCTAGCTGGCATGGACTCTTATTTCCTTCTTTTTGCAAACAGACTCTCTTCCTTCTGTATGTGGTTCCTTTCACTCACGGTCACATCTGACTGAAAGGACATCCTTGCCATTAATTTGTCCAATTTCCTGGGCCCAACCCCCATGGCTAGCAGACACAACCCTTTTGTACCCCAGTTCCAAAATTCCTGGGAGAAAACCTAACAGTCTCTGTAATGACTTCCCTCATGTATCAGTCATCTATGGCTACATAACAAAACACCCCAAATTTAATAGCATCAAAAATAGCAATCATTTATTGTTGAAATCTCTCATGGTGTTGAGGATCGACAGGCTCAGCCAGACAATCCTGGCTCACAGTCCCTCATGTGATCGCAGTCCAATGGTGGCTGGGCTGGAGCCCAACTTCAAGGCTCCCTTATTCACATATCCAGCTGTTAATGCTGGCTCTTGGTTGGGACCCCAAGAGGGGCTAGCCACTGGGACATTTACACGTGTCCTCACCATGTGGTCTGGGCTTCCTCATCAACACGGTGGCTGGGTTCTGGGAGCAAATATCTCGAGGTAGGAGAAAGAGAGGGAGTGCACAAAAAGGGAGATATTGAGAGTGAACCTGGTGAATGCTGTATGTGATATAGTCTCAGAAATCACATGGTGCATTCTCCAGGTCAGAGAGTCACGAAGTTCTGGCCAGGTTCAAGGGGAGGGGAAGCAGGCGCCATGGTCTAAAGGGAACATACAAGTTTAGAACATAAGAAAAACATGTTGGTGGAAGATACTGCTAATGGTCATCCTTGGGAAATGCGATCTGTCACACTTTGGGCCAAATATCTATCCCCGTTCCCATAGTCATGGTCAAGGACACATGGATCACGTAATCTAAAATCCACCTGGGGAGTTGTAGGCAGTTTTCTGAAGATGAAATGTAGGATGAGCCCAGACTTCGAGCAGCCTCTTTATGGAGGGACATCCCTGCAGTGTGGAGAAAGCATCCCACAAACAAAGCATCTACCTTGTAGCTCCAGCCTCTGGGGTCCAGAGAAGACAGCAGACAGTGGATTCTATGAAACTGCATGAAGTTATTTCCCCAAAACAGGGCAATGATTTTAAAACTGTGTAGGGTTTCCTGCTTTTCCTTTGACCCCTGCTACCCTCCCTGCCAGACCTTACGTCCATCATAACTCTCCATCCACTCTTCCCCTGGGGAAAAGGTAGAGAGACCAGAGAAAGATAGCTTTGTTCAACTTTGACTTTCAAAATGGACTTTTGTCAGGCTCACAGTAGCAAAAAACAATCTTGTGTTATTGCAAGAGCAACACAGTTTAGAGACAGTGATTTCGTGGCTATTGTAAGCTGACCTCTGAGTATCAATGATCCCAGCTTGATTAGGAACCACAGGTAGACTGTACATGGGATGTGGGGGAGGAATTCTTCCCTGTTATGCAGGATGGAGAGAAATACCTTCCTGCACGGGGGCAGAAACTCAGGGAGAACCAGAGAAGCAAGGAAGATATAGATACCTCTGAGAAAAGCTTCGCCACCATGGGGTAGCCTAGCACAGACTTGAGAAGGAGGGAGACAGACAACAGAATCCTCCAGACAAATTGGAGGTTCGGGGAACAGGTGGGTTTCAGCCCAGCTTCCTGCCTAGAACCCCAAGAGGAACATTTCTGATGAATGTTCTATCCCAACATATGTCTGGTCTGGTAACATAGATATGGTAGCAAGATAGGTATACACAGAGTGAGCCCCTCTCCCATCTTGAACCCCATGGCCCCAGCCCCTAAGTGATCCCCAGAAGACCATGTATGCCCTGGGTAGGAATTCAGAAGATATCTCAGAAGATTAGATGATCACGGGGCTCTCAACAGCAGACGGCTGCCATTACAGAGAAAGGAAGACAAGCAAAACCTGGGTATTTAAGTTACGGCTATAAATTTTAAAGCAGGTACTTGAGGTCCAACATCTTTCAAGATGCGTCTCAAGCCTTTAGTCTTGGGACCTCTTTACACTTTTAAAAATTATTGAGGATTCCAAAGAGAGTTGCTTGGGTGGGACATATCTAGATACATTTTTTTAAAATGTAAATGGAGACCATTTAAAAATTTATCTCTTTGTTTAAGATTTTACTTATTCATTTGAGAAAGAGAGAGAGCATGAGCAGGGGGAGAGGGAGAAGCAGGCTCCCCACTGAGCAGGGAGCCTGATGCAGGACTCGATCCTAGGACCCCAGGATCATGACCAGAGTCGAAGGCAGACGCTTCACTGACTGAGCGGCCCAGACACCCCTAGAAACTTATCTATTAAATCATGTAATAATCAGCCAGCCGATATTGTGTCCAGAAATAACATATTTTTTATCAGAAATAATGGTATTTTCAAAAAAAAAAATAGCAAGAGTGGAATTATTTTACCCCCAACTTTTTTTGCAAACTTCTTTAACATCCAGCTTATTAGAAGGTTACTAGACCTTGACGCCTGCTTCGGCAGTTAGTCTGTTGCAATATCACACCTTGTAGACCTCTCCTGACCCAGAGGCAGCCTCGGAAACAGGGATGGAGAAAGAGAACCACCAACAGAGGAAACAGGGACAGAGCCCCCTTTTCAGGCTCCACTGGCCAGCCCAAAGTCGGCCTGATCAGAGCCTAAAGCCAGGCTTTAATTTCACATATATTTGGAATTGTTATTATAGCGGAGTGGGCATATTATTAATTTTTTTTTCAAGTAATCTCAACACCAAACGTAGGGCTTGAACTTCCAAGCCTGAGGTCAAGATTTGCACGCTCTACCGACTAAGCCAGCCAGGTGCCCCTAAAGTGGGCATATTATTAAGCTAAGAAGTTACCAAGTAACTTCTTATTTTCTGAGGATAATCTGAAAAGCAGGGGGTGAGAAGAAGGAATAAAGTTCGCTAGCTCAATGGCAGGAATTGCTCACCTTACATAATGGTTATAAAGATAAACACATCATTATTACGCAGCCAGAAGGAAGGATGCTATCCTGCCTTTTGCCACAACATGCATGGACCTAGAGGGTATCACGCTAAGTGAAATTAGTCACACTGAGAAAGACAAATATCCATCGGGTTTCACTCATAGGTGGAACTTAGACAAACAAATGAATAAACAAACAAAGAGCAGAAACAGACCTAGGAACACAGAGAACAAACTGACAGTGGCTAGAGGGGAGGGGTGAGGGGATGGGCAAAGTGAGTGAAGGGGAGTGGGAGGTCCGGCCTTCTAATTATGGAACAAAGAAGTCATGGGAATTAAAGCACAACATAAGGAATATAGTCACGGATACCATAATAGCGTTGTGCGGTGACAGACGGAAGCTACGTTTGTGTGAGTACAACATAAGAAACAGAGTAGTCCAATGACTATGTCACACACCTGACACTCAGGCAGCATTGGGTGTCAACTACCGTCAAATAATTAAAAAAAAAAAAAAGGAGTCAAGATGGCGGAGAAGTAGCAGGCTGAGACTACTTCGGGTAGCGGGAGATCAGCTAAATAGCTTATCTAAAGATTGCAAACACCTACAAATCCAAAGGGAGACTGAAGAGAAGAAGAACAGCAATTCTAGAAACAGAAAATCAACCACTTTCTGCAAGGTAGGACTGGCGGAGAAGTGAATCCAAAGCAACGGGAAGCTAGACCGCGGGGGGAGGGGCCGGATCCCGGCTCCCGGCGGAGCAAAGGAGCACAAAATCCGGACTTTTAAAAGTCTGTTCCGCTGAGGGACATCGCTCCAGAGGCTTAACCGGGGTGAAGCCCAAGCGGGGTCAGCGTGGCCTCAGGTCCCACAGGGTCACAGAAGGATCGGGGGTGTCTGAGTGTCGCAGAGCTTACCGGTATTAGAACGGGGAAGACGGCTACAGACACAGAGCCGAGGAGTGACTCAGCTCGGGGTTACCTTGAACCGGTCGGAGGCTCGGTGAGCTCGGAGCGCGGCTGGAGGCCAGGGTGACGGGAGTCATTGGGCGCTGTTCCCTGAGGGCGCACTGAGGAGTGGGGCCCCGGGCTCTCGGCTCCTCCGGGCCGGAGACCGGGAGGCCGCCATCTTCATTCCCGACTTCTGGAACTCTACGGAAAGCGCTCAGGGAACAAAAGCTCCCGAAAGCAAACCCAGCAAACCCGAGCGGATTACTCAGCCCGGCCCCGGGTAAGGGCGGTGCAACTCCGCCTGGGGCAAAGACTCATGAGAATCACTACAACAGGCCCCTCCCCCAGAAGATCAACGGGAAACCCAGCCAGGACCAAGTTCACCTACCAAGGAGTGAGGTTTCAATACCAGGAGAGCGGCGGAATTCCAGAGGAGAAGAAAGCAAAGCACGGAACTCATGGCTTTCTGCCCATGATTCTTTAGCCTTGCAGTTAATTTAATTTTTTTTTCTTTTTCAATTTTTTTTCTCTTCTTCTGCTATTTTTTTTTAACTTTTACCGTTTTCTTTTTTAACGTTTTTTAAATAGTTTATCTAATATATATATTTTTTCCTTTTTATATTTTTTATCGGCTTTCTTTTTTTAATACTTTCTTTTTTCATTTTTTTTTTTTTTCTTTCTGAACCCCTTTTTATCCGCTTTCTCCCCCCTCACGATTTGGGATCTCTTCTGATTTGGCTAAAGCATATTTTCCTGGGGTTGTTGCCACCCTTTTAGTATTTTACTTGCTCCTTCATAAACTCTTATCTGGACAAAATGACAAGGCGGAAAAATTCACAACAAAAAAAAGAACAAGAAGCAGTACCAAAGGCTAGGGACCTAATCAATACAGACATTGGTAATATGTCAGATATAGAGTTCAGAATGACGATTCTCAAGGTTCTAGCCGGGCTTGAAAAAGGCATGGAAGATATTAAAGCAACCCTCTCGGGAGATATAAAAGCCCTTTCTGGAGAAATAAAAGAATTAAAATCTAACCAAGTTGAAATCAAAAAAGCTATTAATGAGGTGCAATCAAAAATGGAGGCTCTCACTGCTAGGATAAATGAGGCAGAAGAAAGAATTAGCGATATAGAAGACCAAATGACAGAGAATAAAGAAGCTGAGCAAAAGAGGGACAAACAGCTACTGGACCACGAGGGGAGAATTCGAGAGATAAGTGACACCATAAGACGAAACAACATTAGAATAATTGGGATTCCAGAAGAAGAGGAAACAGAGAGGGGAGTAGAAGGTATGTTGGAGAGAATTATTGGAGAGAATTTCCCCAATATGGCAAAGGGAACAAGCATCAAAATCCAGGAGGTTCAGAGAACCCCCCTCAAAATCAATAAGAATAGGTCCACACCCCGTCACCTAATAGTAAAATTTACAAGTCTTAGTGACAAAGAAAAGATCCTGAAAGCAGCCCGGGAAAAGAAGTCTGTAACATACAATGGTAAAAATATTAGATTGGCAGCAGACTTATCCACAGAGACCTGGCAGGCCAGAAAGAGATGGCATGATATTTTCAGAGTACTAAATGAGAAAAACATGCAGCCAAGAATACTATATCCAGCTAGGCTATCATTGAAAATAGAAGGAGAGATTAAAAGCTTCCAGGACAAACAAAAACTGAAAGAATTTGCAAACACCATACAAGCTATACAGGAAATATTGAAAGGGGTCCTCCAAGCAAAGAGAGACCCTAAAAGTAGTAGATCAGAAAGAAACAGAGACAATATACAATAACAGTCACCTTACAGGCAATACAATGGCACTAAATTCATATTTCTCAATACTTACCCTGAATGTTAATGGGCTAAATGCCCCAATCAAAAGACACAGGGTATCAGAATGGATAAAAGAACAAAACCCATCTATATGTTGCCTACAAGAAACTCATCTTAAACCCGAAGACACCTCCAGGTTTAAAGTGAGGGGGTGGAAAAGAATTGACCATGCTAATGGACATCAGAAGAAAGCAGGAGTGGCAATCCTTATAGCAGAACAATTAGATTTTAAGCCAAAGACTATAATAAGAGATGAGGAAGGACACTATATCATACTCAAAGGAACTGTCCAACAAGAAGATCTAACAATTTTAAATATCTATGTCCCTAACGTGGGAGCAGCCAACTCTATAAACCAATTAATAACAAAATCAAAGAAACACATCGACAAGAATACAATAATAGTAGGGGATTTTAACACTCCCCTCACTGAAATGGACAGATCATCCAAGCAAAAGATCAACAAGGAAATCAAGGCCTTAAATGACACACTGGACCAGATGGACATCACAGATATATTCAGAACATTTCATCCCAAAGCAACAGAATACACATTCTTCTCTAGTGCACATGGAACATTCTCCAGAATAGATCACATTCTTGGTCCTAAATCAAGTCTCAACCGGTATCAAAAGATTGGGATCATTCCCTGCATATTTTCAGACCACAATGCTCTAAAGCTAGAACTCAATCACAAGAGGAAATTTGGAAAGAACCCAAATACATGGAGACTAAACAGCATCCTTCTAAAGAATGAATGGGTCAACCAGGAAATTAAAGAAGAATTGAAAAAATTTATGGAAACTAATGATAATGAGAACACATCGGTTCAGAATCTGTGGGACACAACAAAGGCAGTCCTGAGAGGAAAATATATAGCGGTACAAGCCTTTCTCAAGAAACAAGAAAGGTCTCAGGTACACAACCTAACCCTACACCTAAAGGAGCTGGAGAAAGAACAAGAAAGGAACCCTAAACCCAGCAGGAGAAGAGAAATCATAAAGATCAGAGCAGAAATCAATGAAATAGAAACCAAAAAAACAATAGAACAAATCAACGAAACTAGGAGCTGGTTCCTTGAAAGAATTAATAAGATTGATAACCCCCTGGCCAGACTTATCAAAAAGAAAAGAGAAAGGACCCAAATAAATAAAATCATGAATGAAAGAGGAGAGATCACAACGAACACCAAAGAAATACAGACAATTACAAGAACATACTATGAGCAACCCTACACCAACAAATTTGACACTCTGGAAGAAATGGATGCATTCCTAGAGACATATAAACAACCACAACTGAACCAGGAAGAAATGGAAAGCCTGAACAGACCCATAACCAGTAAGGAGATTGAAACAGTCATCAAAAATCTCCAAACAAACAAAAGCCCAGGGCCAGATGGTTACCCGGGGGAAGTCTACCAAACATTTAAAGAAGAACTAATTCCTATTCTCCTAAAACTGTTGCAAAAAATAGAAATGGAAGGAAAACTTCCAAACTCATTTTATGAGGCCAGCATCACCTTGATCCCAAAACCAGACAAAGATCCCATCAAAAAAGAGAACTACAGACCAATATCCTTGATGAACACAGATGCAAAAATTCTCACCAAAATACTAGCCAATAGGATTCAACAGTACGTTAAAAGGATTATTCACCACGACCAAGTGGGATTTATTCCAGGGCTGCAAGGTTGGTTCAACATCCGCAAATCAATCAATGTGATACAACACGTTAATAAAAGAAAGAACAAGAATCATATGATACTCTCCATAGTTGCTGAAAAAGCATTTGACAAAGTACAGCATCCCTTCCTGATCAAAACTCTTCAAAGTGTAGGGATAGACGGCACATACCTCAATATTATCAAAGCCATCTATGAAAAACCCACCGCAAATATCATTCTCAATGGAGAAAAACTGAAAGCTTTTCCGCTAAGGTCAGGAACACGGCAGGGATGTCCGTTATCACCACTGCTATTCAACATAGTACTAGAAGTCCTAGCCTCAGCAATCAGACAACAAAAGGAAATTAAAGGCATCCAAATCGGCAAAGAAGAAGTCAAACTATCACTCTTTGCAGATGATATGATACTATATGTGGAAAACCCAAAAGACTCCACTCCAAAACTGCTAGAACTTGTACAGGAATTCAGTAAAGTGTCAGGATATAAAATCAATGCACAGAAATCAGTTGCATTTCTCTACACCAACAACAAGACAGAAGAAAGAGAAATTAAGGAGTCCATCCCATTTACAATTGCACCCAAAACTATAAGATACCTAGGAATAAACCTAACCAAAGAGACTAAGAATCTATACTCAGAAAACTATAAAGTACTCATGAAAGAAATTGAGGAAGACACAAAGAAATGGAAAAATGTTCCATGCTCCTGGATTGGAAGAATAAATATTGTGAAAATGTCTATGCTACCTAAAGCAATCTACACATTTAATGCAATTCCTATCAAAGTACCATCCATTTTTTTCAAAGAAATGGAACAAATAATCCTAAAATTTATATGGAACCAGAAAAGACCTCGAATAGCCAAAGGAATATTGAAAAAGAAAGCCAAAGTTGGTGGCATCACAATTCCGGACTTCAAGCTCTATTACAAAGCTGTCATCATCAAGACAGCATGGTACTGGCACAAAAACAGACACATAGATCAATGGAACAGAATAGAGAGCCCAGAAATGGACCCTCAACTCTATGGTCAACTCATCTTCAACAAAGCAGGAAAGAATGTCCAATGGAACAAAGACAGCCTCTTCAATAAATGGTGTTGGGAAAATTGGACAGCCACATGCAGAAAAATGAAATTGGATCATTTCCTTACACCACACACGAAAATAGACTCAAAATGGATGAAGGATCTCAATGTGAGAAAGGAATCCATCAAAATCCTCGAGGAGAACACAGGCAGCAACCTCTTCGACGTCAGCCGCAGCAACATCTTCCTAGGAACATCACCAAAGGCAAGGGAAGCAAGGGCAAAAATGAACTATTGGGATTTTATCAAGATCAAAAGCTTTTGCACAGCAAAGGAAACAGTGAACAAAACCAAAAGACAACTGACAGAATGGGAGAAGATATTTGCAAATGACATATCAGATAAAGGGCTAGTGTCCAAAATCTATAAAGAACTTAGCAAACTCAACACCCAAGGAACAAATAATCCAATCAAGAAATGGGCAGAGGACATGAACAGACATTTCTGTAAAGAAGACATCCAGATGGCCAACAGACACATGAAAAAGTGCTCCATATCACTCGGCATCAGGGAAATACAAATCAAAACCACCATGAGATATCACCTCACACCAGTCAGAATGGCTCAAATTAACAAGTCAGGAAATGACAGATGCTGGCGAGGATGCGGAGAAAGGGGAACCTTCCTACACTGTTGGTGGGAATGCAAGCTGGTGCAACCACTCTGGAAAACAGCATGGAGGTTCCTCAAAATGTTGAAAATAGAACTACCCTATGACCCTGCAATTGCACTGCTGGGTATTTACCCTAAAGATACAAACGTAGTGATCTGAAGGGGCACATGCACCCGAATGTTTATAGCAGCAATGTCTACAATAGCCAAACTATGGAAAGAACCTAGATGTCCATCTACAGACGAATGGATAAAGAAGATGTGCTATATATACACAATGGAATACTATGCAGCCATCAAAAGAAATGAAATCTTGCCATTTGCGACGACGTGGATGGAACTAGAGGGTATCATGCTTAGCGAAATAAGTCAATCAGAGAAAGACAACTATCATATGATCTCCCTGATATGAGGGAGAGGAGATGCAACATGGGGGGTCGAGGGGGTAGGAGAAGAGTAAATGAAACAAGATGGGATTGGGAGGGAGACAAACCATAAGTGACTCTTAATCTCACGAAACAAACTGAGGGTTGATGGGGGGAGGGGGTTTGGGAGGGGGGTGGGGTTATGGATATTGGGGAGGGTATGTGCTATGGTGAGTGCTGTGAAGTGTGTAAACCTGGCGATTGGCAGACCTGTACCCCTGGGGATAAAAATATATGTTTATAAAAAAAATAAAAAATTAAAAAAAAAAGGATTTCCATAGAGATTTGAGGAAAACCAGGTATTGTCCTAAAATGATAGGCCTCTTTAATCATGGTCTGGAGATGTAGATTTGGCAGCTATCAGCATAAAGGGAGCAATTGTTATTTGGGATGAAGAAGTTCATACAAGGGGAGACTTTAAGATTTTCTTTATTTATTTTTGCGAGACAGAAAACATGAAGCGGGGGAGGGTGGTGCAGAGGGAGAAGCAGACTCCCCACTGAGCAAGGAGCCTGATGAGAGACTCAATCCCAGGACCCTGAGATCATGACCTGAACTGAAGGCAAACTCTTAAATGACTGAGCTACCCAGGCACCCCAGGGAGAGATTTTAAAGTGAAAAGACCCCAGAAGGTCTGAGATAGATGCCTAAGCAACATCAATATTGAAGGGATAGGTAAAAACAGAGTAGTAACAGAGAATCACAGTGTGTGGCCACGTGGTGGTTAACCATCTCTGAAATCAGTCTAGTACAGTCCCACAGAGTGAATCTGCTGTAACAATAAATAATAATAAAGAGATCATTATTTAAAAGTGTTGAATAGGAATTGTGCAAAGTAAAAAATCTGATATAAGAAAACTTATGCTCATAGAAGCAAGTTTAAGTTTTCTAATTTAAAAAGATGGAAATCGAGGCACTGAGGTGGTGTAGCTGGTTCAGCCTCCAAGTCTTGGTTTCAGCTCAGATCCTGATCTTGGGGTCATGAGACAGAGCCTCAGGTCAGGCTCCATGCTCAGTGCAGAGTCTGCTTAACACTCTCTCTCCTCTGCCCATTCCCCCACCCCTTAAATAAATAAATAAATCTTTTTTAAAAAGAGGAAATCATTTCATCTGAATAATTACACAAATTCATTATCTTTCTTAACAGTTTTGGTAGTAGCCCGCCTCTCAGATGGCACCAGTGATTCTTGTCCCCTTTTATTCACATCCTGGTATGCTTCCCTTTCACACTGAATAGGGTGAATGAATGTGTGTATTGAGAATATTGCAGAAATGAGTGTAGGGCTTCCAAGGCTAGGCTATGAGAGATTGTGGCTTCTGTCTTGTTCTCACTCTCTCTCTCTTAGATCATTTGGTCTAGGGGAAGCCTGCCATAACGTTATGGAAACATCAAGTACCCAGTGGAGACCTCCATGTGCTCAGAAGTCATGGGAGCAAGCCACACTGAACCAGCTCCTCCAGACCTCATCAAGCTTTTGGGTGATGTGACCTCTCATGACATCCTGTCTGAAACCTCATGAGAGATCCCGAGCCAGAACCACCCCGATAAGCTGCACCCAAATTCTTCAGCCACCATAAACTCTGTTACCTAATGAATGTTCTTAAGCTGCTAATTTGTCATGTCATCTGCTACCCAGCAATAGATAGCTAACACATTTGTTATTTTATTTTCCCTTACTATAATTATGCAATATAAACTTGACGGCAGCTGTTTTCAATAAATTCCATTTAACCACACCCCACCTCCTTCTAAAGTGAAGGCAAAGGTGGGTTTTTAGAGGAACAAAGCAAAAGCTGTGTTTCCCACTTTTCAGGAGCCTTCTGTCTCGGACAGTCATCTTCAAGTCATCTCCAAGTCATCTCCACGGGCTCCTGGCTTTCTATTTTTATGTATATTGGGCCAAAAGGACAATAAGGATGAAGGGCAAAATAGGTCATGTTTGGGGTGGTAGAAACTTTATGTGGAGGGTTTACAGGACGTTAATGGCACCAAAGTTTCTCTGTCTATAAAACCTGATCAGGATTCACACATTTGGAGACCTTCAGCATTTAGACAATACCATGGCTTCCTCTCTGCAAAATAAAGACTCTGCAGAATTTTATGATATGTGTAAGAAGCCTCCAATACTTCTATCTTTCCCTGATGCTTTTTTTTTTTTTGCAATGTCAATCATCAAATTCATCTTAAAATCATTTGAGTGTGGGGCGCCCGTGTGGCTCAGTCGGATGAGTGTCTGACTCTTGGTTTTGGCTCAGGTCAGGATCTCAGGGTCATGGGATCCAGCTTAGCTCAGGGTGAGGCTCTGTGCTCGGTGGGGAGTCTGCTCAAGATTCTCTCTCTCTTCGCCCTCTGCCCCTCTCCCCATTCATGCATGCTTACTCTCTCTCTCAATAAATAAATTAAATCTTTAAAATAAAATCATTTTCGTGCCTCTGCTTTGTCCCTCTACTCACAGCTGGTCTGCCTACTATTTAACCTAGCAGTGATAAAACACTCTTTACAAACACAAAGATTCCTTTGATTGGGAACGCTTTCCATCATAGGACCTCCCGTGCCCTGGTTATCATGAAATCAATCGTTTTACTTTTTAGCTACCAACTTTTCCTGAGGGGGTCTTGTTAGCCGAGTTGCCTTTGGTAAGTGCTTATTCTGTTAATGTTCCTTTGAAGCTTGTTACATACATTTTTTTTTTACCAGAAATTTCTGCAGTTTCGGGTTGGTGACTAAAATCGGGGTGGTAGGGAGAGGGCAAGCTCATTTCAGAGCCGCTTCATGCCACCAGGCTGTCCCTGTCCTTGTCCCATTCTCCCCTCACATGCAATGCAAAGGGCCAAGCTATTTATATCCCCCTAATGAAGAGGAATTCAGCAGGTGACAAATGATAATTTCTGAGGTAAGGAAAGGTGCTTCACCTTATCCTTTTTTGAAGACAAGATCTAGGTATATCTCAGACTCTGTATATTTAAAAGCACTTGTATGCACATAAGAAGAACCGACCAGGGTCAGACTGATGGAAATCAAAGTAATCTCAGAGTTTGAGTCCCCATCTGTCAGATTGAGCACACATTTAAGGCACGAACAAGACAAGACACTAAAAAAACCTTTTTAAAAAAATAATGGATACTGAAATTCTAAAACTGAGCTAAAATTAAATCCTAGCTTAATATTAAATAGGAAATTAAATAAAAATTCAGTACTTCAGCTGCACCAGCATATTTCAAAATGCTCAGTAAGCATATAAACACCATTCTAAAGTATTTAAGTTATCACGGAAAAGAAATTTTAAAACTTCGCTGAAAACGCTTACGTCTGTTTTATGATTGACGTAGTTTTCGAGTTTTGAATTACACATTTGGGGAGTTAGAGAATCATCATATTTTCAGTGTCTGGAGACTTCTCAAGAATTTAATCTGATCTTAGCCAAGCTTTTATACACTTGCCCTCCCCTCCACGCACCGCGTCAATAAACCATTGCCCTGCACGGTCACGGGTGAGCACCTGCAAGCGCAGACACCTGACCCTAAATAGGAGCGGCGGCCGGTTTCCTAGTAACAGCGACGCGACCCCGCCCCTTGCCCAGGGCCTCTCTCTCTTACCTTGCGGAGCTGGGAGGGGCGGGGCCGGGAGTCTCATGTCCAATAGGAGGGGAGCGGAGGCGGGAGTTCGGGCCGCGTCTACGTCGCCAGGGAAACGGCTGCGGCTGGCGGCAGCGCGCTATGCCGGGCGCTGAGGAGCCCGCCGCGCGGGCTGCTGAGAGCGCGGACCCGGAGCCCGGCGCCGCCGACCCGCGCCTGGGACTCCTGGGCGCCTACGTGGCCCTGAGCCTGCGGCCGGCCGCCGGCGCCTGGGAGCGCTGCGCGGGCACGGCCGAGGCGGAGCGGCTGCTGCATGCCTTCCTGGGCCGCGATGCTGAGGGGGGTCCAAGGCCGCTGTTGGTGGTGCGGCCCGGGCCCGGGGGCCTGGCGGTGCGACCGGGCCTGGACGCGGGGCCCCAGGCGGGCCCACCTCGCGCCAAGGGGCTTTTCTTCCTGCGCACCGGGCCGGAGCCGCCGGGGCCACGCAGCCTCCGCGGCGCCGTGCTGTGCGGGGACGTGCCCCCCGCCCCTCTGGAGCACCTGGCTGCGCTGTTCTCCGAGGTGAGGGTGGGCGGGTGGCCCGGAGGCCCTGAGCCCGCGGCCGCTGGGGAGGGGGAGGGGAGGCCGGGACGGGGGGCGGGGCCGGGGGCGGGACCGGGGCCGGGGCCGGGGCGGGGCTAGAGAGGATGGGAAAGAAGCCCACCTGAGAAGTGGGGGCGAGCTGGGACAAGCTGAGGAGGGTCCGGCTCACAGTGAGAAGCTCGAGGGGCTCTGACTTGCGTCGGTCCTGGTCTGGGGCCAAGCCAAAGTCAGGGGGAGGCTGGAGTCTGAAGAGCGCCTGGTGGGTTCTGACCATTTTTTAAGGCGGTATATCTCTCAATCCCTCCGTAAACTGGCGCTGGGGGAGACAGGTAGTGGTGACCTAGAGGGCATCTCGAAGGGGCCAGCGAGGCAACGGAGCTGAAAGGCTATCCACAGTGCTTACCTATGGAGGGGAGTTGAAGGGAGAGGTGGTTTGGTTCTGATTTCATCTCATTCATAAATCTCACAACGGTGTACCCAGTATCAGCCCTGTGCCGAGATAAGAAGTTGGGGCATCCGGTTGGCAAAGTCCAACAGGTGTTTGGAGGGGTCTGCCCCGAGCTCAGAGCTCAGGGAGGAAGATCCCCGGAGATGTGGATTCTAGGGAACTTCTGTGACAGCGCAGCCCAAGCTGAGAGAGAGCAGGAGGTCTCAGAGAGGGTGCCCCAGGCAAGGTTCTTGGGACATTTCAACCTTTCTGGAATGGGAGTAAACGTCCCTGTAAGTTGAGGGTGAGTGTTTCGGGAAGCGTGATGCACTGGGTCCTGCGGCTCAGAAAACAAGTATTAATGGAGTATTGGTTATATGATGTTTTGTGTGAGCGAGGCTATCGGGAATACCAAAGATATAGAAGACAAAATCCCACCCATGCAATTAATCCCATATTTAAAATATTTAAAACTCCTATGACTGGGGAGGAGGTAGAACTCTACTTAAAGTTGGCCATAGTGGGGAGCCAGGTCCTGGAGGTTCCCTGCTGGGCCGGATGTTAGTCCTTTAGTTGCTTTTTCAGAAAGCTCTGGGGTGGGGAATTCCAGGGAGGAGTCGCCCTGGGTGGGGGGAGGGGATCCCAGAGAAGCTAGGGTTCTCCGTAAACAGGGATGTATTTCAGTCTTTTAACTACCCCAATGGCTTTACCGCCCTGCATTCTCTGAGCCCCATCACCACAGAGATCCAGGCTCATCTCAAATCCCCTCATGAATGATGATGATAGAAGGAAGTGCCATTGTGTTCAGAGGAGAGAGACAGGAGTATAGAAGAAGGATTAGGGGACACAGACTTCAAGGTAACTTTCAATGTCCTGGGAGATTGAACAAAGTTTCCGTCGTAGAAATAAACTTAGTATGTGTGGGGGATGGTGGCCCATCACAGAGTTGTGTCACTGCCCAAGGACATGTACCCAACAAGCAAAAGTAATTTGAAAATAGTTCAGCCCCTCAAGTGTTCCAGAATGTTCACTGTTGCGTTAAAAGAGACTGGAAACAAGCTGAATGCTTATCCGTAGGGGACTGGCTGAATGAATTAAGGTCCATCTATAATTAAAAGAATGATTGCCATGGAATGGTCCTTAAGATAGTTTATATTCATTGTGGCCAAGTAAACCCCACAGGAGAAAAAATTCACGCTCCCAACCATATCCAGGTGTCCGGTTGCCAACCACACACACTGTTGTGCAGGGAGTCCCCAGGAACACCCACCTCCTGCATGACTTGGTCTATACCCACTGAACAACTCCCTGATTCCACCCTTCCTCTGCCCCAGCGCCCGCCATTCTGCTTCCTGTTCCTATGAACTTGACCACTCTGGGGACCTCATGTAAATGGAATCATGCAGTAGGTATCCTTTTGTCACTGGCTCATTTCCTTTCGCTTGATGTCCTCAAGGTTTATCCGGGGTTGTACCATGTGACAGAATTATTTTCCTCCTTAAAGCTGAGTACTATTCCATTGTATGTGTATACACCACAGTCTGTCTATCCATTCATGCACGGGTGGTTGTATAGGCTGTGTTCACCTCTTGGCTTTTGTGAATAATGCTGCAATTTTTTTAAGACTTTTTTTTTTTGTGTAAGACTTTTTTTTTTAAAGATTTTATTTATTTGACAGAGAGAGAGAGCTCACAAGTAGGTAGAGAGGCAGGCAGAGAAGGAGAGCAGGATCCCCGCTGAGCAGAGAGCCCAATATGGGGCTCGATCCCAGAACCCTGAGATCATGAGCTGAGCCGAAGGCAGAGGCTTAACCCACTGAGCCACCCAGGCACCCCAATAATGCTGCAATTTAAATAAGTTTTTTTTTTCCCTTAAGATGCAGAATTATTGTATAGTCTGCCACCATTTCTGCTAAAAAGGGAAGCGGGGGGAGGGAACAAGGCAGGGAGGGAGGAAGGAAGTAAGGAGCAAGCACTCATTAACAGAGTAATCCACAGGTCTGAGAAATAGAACACTTATTCTTTTTAAGATTTATGTATTTATTTTAGAGACAGAGAATCTCAAGCTGTCTTCCCACTGATCAGGGAGCCCGATGCGGGGCTCAATCCCAGGACCCTGGAATCATGACTTGAGCCAAAACTGAGAATGAAGATGCTTAACCGACTAATCCCCCCAGGGGCCCTCAAAATTATTTTTAGAATACCTTGAGGGCTTAGCATTTCTCAAAGCCTCTAACAGCGTCTCCCCTCTACTTCTTTTACACACCCTAAAGCTAATTGTGCTGCTTCAGTCCCCTGCTCCCCTCTGGTCCCCTCAGCCCCCCTTTCCCCTCCCAGTGTTCCTGGAGAGTGCTCCTGCTCTGCTCTCTCTGTGGATCAGCTTGGCTCCCCACATCCTCCCAGACCCTACTCAGCAGCACTCAAGCCAGAGGAGCCCACAGGACTGAGAAAAGTCCTCCTGTGCTAGGGGGGAGTGTGATGTCAGTAAGGGGAAGAAGCTATAAATTTCATCATTTTGTGACACTAGTGCAGGGTTTAAAAAAAAATGCATCCAAGAAATGTTTCTTGGAACTGACAAAACTTAGTAATTAGTTCCCTGCTGCTTGTCTTCCTCCTCCCAGCCACATCATTCCTGCTGCCAGGTTATTTTCTTAGAGCTCTGAGACTTGGATGCTGTTTCAAAGTTTTGGGGTTTTTTTGTTTTTTTTTTTGTTTTTTTTGTTTTGTTTTGTTTTTGAAGAGGGAGCGTGGGGATGTGGAAACTGATGGGCCTGGGTTCAAATCCTGGTTCTATGAAATGCATCAGTGTCATGTGACCCCAGAGGGTCAGGGTCTAACTCTCTTGCAGGACTGTCATGAAATTTACAGAGAATGTATTAGGGCACTGGCAATAGTGTGCTAGCTTATAGGCATGACCTAAGGGACAAACGTTATTGTCCCTTATCCTACTTAGAAGTGTCCTCATTTCTCTGAGCCATCCTCATCTTGCCCTAGCCTGTCCCTGCTCTCCCTGGATGAAAGCTGTATTCCCCCACAACCCTTCCATCTCTGAGCCTGGAGCTGGAACAGGTGTCCTCACTGCTTGATTCATGTTGAAAAACCTCACTTTGGATCTTATGTCCCCAGACAATGCCACCCTCTCCCCCCCCCCATTGCTGTGTCATGGCCCGATGGTGCTGCCCCTGGCTGACTGTGACTCTTTCCAACATCACTCCTGCCTTAACACATGGCTACTTCATTAGACACGTGAATGATCCTTCCAATAAGCTGGACTCTGGGATCCTTGAGCCTTCCTTCTCCAGTGATCTTGTCCCCCTCCCATCCCTTCCCCAGCTGTTCTTGTGGCCATTCCCAGACCTCGCACTACCAAACCACCCCCTCGTGATACAATTTCACACACCTCTCTTTCTCTGACCACAGCTCGTGTCTTTCAGCCCACTACCCCCAGCCTCTGGTCCATCCATATTGCTGCCTTCCCACTGTCTGACTCCACACCATAATTCCAATGAGATCCAACGCAATGCTCTGTCTGTTCCATGCCTGCACCCATGAAGCCCGTGGGGCTGAGAAAAACCAGCCAGCACTGCTTTAAATTCATGACCCTGAACATGTGATAGGCCTTTTATGCTTCCCAGCTGACACCTCGAGCTTCCTATTTTCTTGCTTTTCTAGACCACTATTAGACACTTTCTCCCCCCCCCCCCAAATGTCCAAAATGCTTATCAACCTCACTCAATGATGCTTTTGCTTCTTCCTTGGGTTTTAAAAATGGAAATAATAGAGTAAAACATCCATAGCTGCCTACATCCATCCCATCTGCCCATATCCATGCTCATTCTGCTCCACTATCCCTCCCATGGCAACAGGTGGACCGTCTGCCATCATCTGGGGACATCCTCAATCCTTAGAACTGCCACTTCCTCTCTGAATCCCACCTTTTTTTTTTTTTTTTGCCATGTGCAGAAGAATTCACATTTATTGGTTCAAATACAGTACCTAACATTTGCTAAACATGCATTTCACACTAATTGGTCACATTTCCACAGGTAGTCAATTCACAGAAAAGGGCCCATCCCTCGCCAGCTGGCAGGGTGGGAGGTAGCAGAGGGCCTGGGTAGCCTTCAGAGCCCACCAACTATCATTTAGTCATGCAGGGTTGATGGAGCCAGGCTAGCGGGCAGCCCTTGGCCGGCCCTTTGGGGACAAGGGCTCAGAGACATCCCATTTACACGATTCCTACACCGGACTGTGGGTAGAAGTGGGCCTAGGGTAGGTAGCCCAAGGGTATGTTCACTGATGCTTGTGCCACCACAGCCCCTGGAGATGGGGTGGTGAGAGGTGGCGCTCCCTGTGCCCTGGATCACAGGAAAGAAATGATGGCCTCTTCAAAGGGGTGGCTAGTCCGTGGCTGGGCAGGTGGCTGGGCCTCTCCAGACATGGCCCAGACATCACAATGCAGCCACAAGCCCCTGTCGCAAGCCTGGGATGGCAACACAGACAAAAACACCAACACCCCAGGGCAGGCAGAGTTTCTTTCCCTACAGAAACATGTAAACAGGGCAGGAGCTATGGTATTCTTTTCCCACAGGATTCCTCAGAGAGGAATCGATAAGGAATGTCACTCAAGAGGTAGTTTTATTTTTTTTTCTTTTTCATGGATATTTGAGTCAACAACATTATTACCTATCATAAGACATTTCAGAGAAAGAAAAAAAAAAAAAAGGTCACCAAAGGGCAAAAATCTCATCTCCTTAAAGAGATCACGCCAACATCCTTTCCCCCCTCCTACATTCTTATTTTTTTTTCCTTCCCCACTAGCTATTTGCCATCAAACAAAATCCTCATTCCTCCCACCACCTATCATCCCACTTGTGTGGTCCCCTCTACAGCGAAACATCTAGAAGATGGGTCTGCTCTTGCCATGCCCCTTTCTTTTCCTGTTTCATCTGACCGTCACCCCCACATGGCATGGAAGAGAAAGTCAAGGACTTGTCAATGTCACCAGTGACCTCCACTTGGCTAAATGGCATGACCCTTTATCAGCCCTCTTCCTGCTTGACATGTGTGCAGCATTTGGCACAGCTCGTGATGACGCACTCCTCCAGGAAGCCCCTTTCTTCTCTTGGTTTCCAGGATGCCAGTCTTCTGGGTTTTCACCAGTCAGTCGCAATGGCCCCTTCTTTCCATTAATGGTACTCCCTCTTCCTCCTGGCTTCCTAACATTGGAAATCCCTGGGGGTCACTCCTTGGACACCCTGTCTTCTCTAAAGAACCTCAGTTCCTTGGGAACATTGGTTCACCTGCAGAGTTTCACAGACCACCTGTATCGGACTCATTTGCTTCTCTGAGTTCCCAACTACCTACTCAATGTCCCCATTTAGAAGTCTAACAGATGTATCAGATTCTAATGTGTCCAAAAACACATTCCAGGTCTTCCCTCAATAATGGACTCTACCCTGGTCTCCCCCACATCAATTAATGGCAGTTCTGTTCTTCCTTCCTGCTCCCCAAGTCCCAAACTTTGAACTCATCCTGATGCCTTTTTTTGGTCTCACAACCCCACAGTGAATCCATTAAGAAATCATATGGCTGAGCCTTCAAAATGTATATGGAACCAAACCCTCTCTTACTATCTCCTCCATTCTCCCAGGTGCCAAGCCATTGTCTTCTGTATTATAGCAATTACTTGCTAGCCCATCCCCCTTTTTCACTTTTGCCCCCTGCAGTCTATTCTTACCAAAGCAGCTGGAGTGATTCTACTAAAGAAAGATGGCAGACAACTTTATTCCCTTTGCTCAAAATCCTTAAATGATTTCCATTCCTCTGAGATTAAAAATCAAAATCCCATAGGCAGGGCTGCAGGGGATCCATTCCCTTTTACTGACCTCTAATCTTCTCATTCACCCAATTCCAGCTTCATGGACCTCCACAGTGCTCCTTATCACACTAGACATGCTGCCACCTCAGGGCCTTTGCACAGGCTGTTCCTTCTCTCTGCAATATACTTCCCCCAAGGATCTGTGCAGAACTCTCCCTGTCCTCCCACCTTTGTTTAAATGTTCCTTGTCAGTGAGACCCATGCTAATCCCTCCATGTATCATTATAATCTCTCCTGCCCACACTCCTCTGCTCGTCTGCTTCATTAATTATTTTTTGCAGAATTTTTTGTTTATTGACTGTCTCTCCCCTGAAATACAAACTTCATGAGATCAAGAATCCTTGTCTGATTTCCTCACTGATACACCTCCCTAGCACCTACAGCAGGTAGTAGGTGCACCTACTAGAACGTAGTAGATGCTCAATAAATATTCATTGAGCAAATGAATGAATAGCTTTTCATTTCATAGAAAGTTCATGTTCATTATTTTTCTACCACCCAAAGCCCTCAAAAATCCAACCCCAAGCCCACTTACCACTTTTTCTTCCTACACACCAGACCTTACAGAGGACACTGGGTATAAAAAACCAGATTAAGGGGCACCTATCGGGTACAGTTGGTTGGGCATCTGACTCTTGGTTTCAGATCAGGTCATGATCTCAGGGTCATGAAATTGAGCCCAGGGTCTGTTTGAGATTCTCTTTCCTTCTCCCTTTGTCCCTCCTGCTTGTGTCCTCTCTCTCAAATAAATAAATATTTTAAAAGACCAGATAAGATATAGCCCCTGCCTTTGAGATCCTAGGAATATTCCTTCCCTCTCCTGTTAGGTCTCTTGCCCTGGGCCCAAGAGTGTCCTTTCTTGTTATGAATGAGCAGAGCTCGATTTGTAACATTTTCTCTGTTGGCACTCTCTGTCCACCTGTCCTTATAAGTTCTCAGTTCAGAGGCTGTTTCCAGATGCACTGGGCAAAGGTCAGCCTCCTAGAGTTCTCCTGCTGGGTTCAGGTGCTCTGTTTCATAGCCACATGGACTTTTTGGTCATATATAGAACCCAACAAACCAAATGAGTCTTTATTTCCATTACTTACTCAGTTACCACATTTCCTGATCATCTTTTTTCCCCAGTATTTCTTTCATTCCACTATTCCTTTCCCTTAGCTATGAGATTTGACAGGCAGAAGTTCCTAGTAAGTTATATTAACTACAACTTTTTAAGTTTCAAGTGATCAAAACCTCCATTGAAAGTAGCTCAGAGGCACCTGGATGGCTCAGTCAGTTACGCATCTGCTTTTGGCTCAGGTCATGATCCCAGGGTCCTGGGATTGAGCTCTGCATTGCATGGGGCTCCCTGCTTGGCAGGGAGTCTGCTTCTCCCTCGGCACCTCCCCCTGCTCATGTTTGCTCTCTCTCTGTCAAATAAATACATAAAATCTTTACACAAGGGGTGCCTGGGTGGCTCAGTGGGTTAAGCCTCTGCCTTCAGCTCAGGTCATGATCTCAGGGTCCTGGGATCAAGCCCCACGTTAGGCTCTCTGCTCTGCAGAGAGCCTGCTTCCCTCTTTCTCTCTGCCTGCCTTTCTGCCTACTTGTGATCTCTGTCAAATAAATAAAATAAAATAAAATCTTTTTAAAAAAATCTTTACACAAAAATAAAGTAGCTCAGCAAATTCAAGAGCAGCCTGATTCAGGAGCTCAAATGAGGTCACAGGATTTGGTCTTTCTCCATCTGGGAACTGTCTCCTCCTGTATTGACCCTATTCTGAGACTTCATAGGGCCACAGTTGTTCCAAACTAATAGAAAAGAGAACGTTCCCTTCGTCACAAAGTTCCGATGAGAGACTCTGACCCCCCTCTCACGGGCTCAGATTTATTCATGTCCCACCGCTGGATCTAGAAATGAGTACCAACAACAAAAAAAAATAAAGAGGAACTATGCCAAGTGGCCAAAACCCCAGTTGATGTTCACTCTATAGGTAGATTCAAGATCCTCACCTTGGTTTACTTCTTTAAGGTGCCTGTCTTGCCTTCAGCAGACAGACGGACATCCTTACCTTCATTTGTCCTCTCCTTTGCCTCCAGCTCCCGTGGCAGTTTCAATCACCTCTTACTCACCCCATTAATGAGGGAGGGGCCCCTGCCCAAGAGTTCTGGACCGATGAGACTGACAGCGGATTATTTGTTACCCATAGTCACCCCTCAGAGGAGGCTGCCATGTTCCAAGGTTGCCCTTGGGAACACAGTGAAAAACCAAAAGCCATGGGAGGCAAGCTGGGAGGCATCCCGAGGCTAGGATGCTCACTGGCTCCTGTGGGAGGATGGGATCGACTTGTTGAAAGAAGCCCGGGACTCAGAAATAGCAGCCACGTCTGTCCCTTAATGAGGAGGCATGTTTGGCTAAGGGACTTCATCCTCAGGAGCTGGGCAGCCAGGGAAATTGGCAGGTAGGCTATCCGCAACGCTCCCATCTTACCAGATATTCAGGCAGCCCAGAACCTTGGTTCTTAGTAGGCAGCCCTATAGCACAGGAACCTGCAAAACAGTTTCTGAACCTTTCTCAGATAGTCCTTTTTTAAAGTGTCTGAAGAAGAAGGCCCACCTTTGCTGCCCCCCTACACCTCTGTTCCAGGTGGTTATCCCCATCCTGGCCAACGAGAAGAATCACCTCGACTGGCCCCATGTGGTCCGTCTGGATGTCCAGCGGCACGCCCACAGCCTCCAGTGCGACCTCCTGGTTCTCCTCGAGCATGTGAAGGGGAAAACCTTGCTGCCTCTCCCAGCAGGCACAGAAAAACTCGAGTTGGCGGCTTCTCAGAGTGAGACCGTGTAAGTAACACCAGCTCGGCCATCTGGGGCTCTGCGACACAGGGGCCGCTGGTTTATCGGAATGTGTCCTTGACAACTTTGCTGTTCCCGACTCTGCGCATCTCCTCATGCTGCACATAAGCCCCTTTGCCACGGTCCCCGGACTGTGTGTGTTCTGCTGATCACCACCCTTACCCCAGTCCCTGCCCCTGAAGTGTCTGAAGCCTAATAGAATTATTTCAGGGCTGAGAACAGCCACACTGATTTCAGGATCCTGCGTATGGGGACAGTGGCTCATCATTGGCAAGGACCCAGGGCCGGGGGTGGGGGGGAGACAGCGCCCCTCTTCCCAGCACTTACTCGGCACATAATGTCACAGAACTAACTGGGGGCTCTTAATGCAGCTCACACCCTGCTCCCCCAGCTGCTTGAGGCTTCTGTCCAGTCTTGGGGATTTTTTCTCTTTTTTTTTTTTTAAACTTTATTTATTTGACAGAGATTACAAGTAGGCAGACAGGCAGGCAGAGAGAGAGGGGAAGCAGGCTCCCTGCTGAGCAGAAAGCCCTATGCGGGGCTCGATCCCAAGACCCTGAGACCATGACCTGAGCTGAAGGCTAAGGCTTAACCCACTGAGCCACCCAGGCACCCCTCTCTTTTTTTCAAACAGAAACATATCTGGCTTCATGGAGACTTGAAGCAAGCTCTGAGTAGCTTTGTTTCTGACCCATGGGGATTCCCCCCCTTTTCTTTTAAGATGGCCTGTGTATCTAAATGATACATATTGTTTTTATCTTCTATCCAGCACTTCTGTCTGTGGCAACAGGCCATCTTGCTGTGGGCACATGGTCTGCCATACTTCCCTGAGTTTGAAAATTCACTACCATCTCTACTAGATATTCAGGGCCCATGATTTGATCTGGAGAAAAAGTAACACACGGGATGCCAATGTACTTTGTAATGAGTTTTTGCCTTTGGAAGTAATTGGCGACATATATAATTTGAAGCAATTTCGCAATTAACTGGAAAACCTAATGTGGTTTAATAAAAATATTCAATTTTCAAAATAAATAAATTCAAATTACCCTTTTCCTGTCCCTTTTATATTTTAACATAATAACATTCAGCGCGTGGGTATATAATCATCGCAGGGTTGGTCTCGCTTTGTTCAAATCTGATAATTTCCCAGAAGGCTGGATTGTATTTCAGGGCGGTATGTATCTTCTCCTTTCAATACCTTCCATAATCACTTGGGCCGTATCACCGCTCGGCAAATATGAATTTAATTAAATTAAGCGAAGGTGGGTGTCGGGTAGGAGAATGTGGCTGATGGATTCTCTCTCTGTGTCACTTGTGTCCCGGGTTCATGGCATGAGCTGCCATCCATGGAGGCTTTGTGGCAAGACCACCAAAATGGGTTCTGGATCCTTCATCCCCTCCAACATACCTCGAGTTTTCTTCACTTACTTATTTTGGGAAAGCTCTACGATGGGGAATGCTGGTTCTTCAGCATTCAGGAAAAGCCAGGACATCATGAAATTGCCCATGGTGCCCAGATGGCCAGTGCTCTGGCTTGTGGAGGATGGAGCCTCCCTCCTCTTGCTGCAGAAGGCAGATCTAAAACCAAATGAGGGAACAGGAGGAGGACAGGTGTGGTTTGGTGCCGAGCCAGATTTTCTCCCAGGATGGGCTGATCTACTAAGGATCACACCACTTGGTCAAGTAGGGAGCTCCCTGACATGGGTGGTACTTCAGCGAAGACTGGATGGCCATCCGGGTATCTTCTGTCCAGTGTGTTCTGCACTGACGGAAAGGCCCAGCAGGATTAGTCTTCAGGACACTGGTGAACCCCCTGACCTTGAAATAATCGTGTGCACGTGCTCACATCAGCATTTTGCAGAGAGAGGAGCTGTATTTTTCTTATGGACCCCATATCAGAATCTGTCATCCAACAAAAGCTCAGATGCCTGACTGAGGTAGAATTTCCCACCTATTTTTTACAAGACTTGGAATTCTGCTCCTGGGGGGACACACCAAGTTATATCCCAAGAGACTCGTTGTGTCTTTCACAGCTGGGATTATACCGATAAGTCCATCATCTATGCCCTTGAGTCGGCCGTGATCCAATGGAGCCGCCAGGTCCAGCTTGTGCTCAAGAGAAAGTCTTTCCAGCCCCTCCTGCAAGGGGAGAGGCCCACCCCCAAGGCGGAGTTGGAGTTCTGGAAGAACAGGTAGGCCCATGCTCCAATCCCGGGGCGTAGATGTCTTCCAAAGGACAGTGGCCTGTCCCCCTGGTAGGGTGGGGGATGGGGGGGTGGTCAGGAGCAGCCCCGGAGTCTGGTCCCAACCCCAGCTGTTTCTCATCATCCCTGGGCTGGGCAGGCAGCTCAGGGTTTCCTACCCACTGGAGGATACACCCTTTCCTAGAGTTTCAATAGTCCCCCCTCCTTTCTGGAGCTCATTCTGCCTTCTGCCATTTCTTCAAAGGTTCTTTCAACCAAATGTAAAATTAATGAAGTCTCTCTTGTATTTTTCTTCTGCTCTTCTACTCCCTCCTCCTTGGACAGTCAAAGCTCCATGCACACACATTTTTGTAAGGATCTGGAGAAAGAGGGGGGTTTGGACAGTTGGCTGCCTGCAGAATGGCCTCTCCTGGGTCCCAGCCAATCATCAGGAGGGCTGCAGAGCCCATTCTCCTCGGTGTCCCAGCCCCATGGGATTCCAGAAAGACCCAACTGTTGCTGCTTCTCCTTCCTACCCTTCCTTACTTCTCTTTATCACTGTGCTGCTTAATCCTTCACTCCGAAGGACACAGAAAGCTGTTTGAGGCCCATGGTCCTGTCCTGGCATTGAACGGAGAGCATGTCTGTGTCACATGAGTGGGCATGACTGTGGGGCTCCAGCCCCATTTGTGCCTCCATGCTGAGATGCCCTGTCCTCTTGTCCCATCTCTGACCATTCCTCTGACCTGCTGAGGAGCCCTTCTCTGGCAGCTGTGCTCTGACAACACCTCAGTCGCCCGCCCCAAACCTGACTGCCAGAGCTAATGACCTCCAGCTGCCAGGCTTCTAAGCTACCAGATGGTCACAGCAGTGAGCCCTGCTGCTACCTCCTAGGGCTGCCCCTCTGAACCCAGGTCCCCAACTCTGGCTTTTGCTATCATTGTTCCAGGAACAGATGCTCTGCTCTGCAGGGTTGGAGACAGCCTCTCTGGGAGCAGCTGGAGGCAGGGCTCCTCTCTGTCTCCCCGAGGGTGGTTCATCACAGTGAGGCCCGGGTACCCTGGACTCACCATTCTCCCCCGTGTTGCAGGTCTGAGGATCTGGAATACATTTATGATCAACTGAGAGCCGTAAAGGGAAGGGGCATGGCGAGGCTCCTGGACAAGCTTCAGAGCAGCTACTTCCCAGCTTTCCAAGCCATGTTCAGAGATGTCCGAGCAGGTGAGAACCCGCCAGAATTTTCCCACATAACATCAGAGGCCAGTTTCCTATTTCACGCCGAGTTATCTTCCTCTCACTGATTTCTGCAGCTTCCTGTTCTTAAAACCCTCCAACCTGACCCATTCGAGCTTGGCGGCAGGAACATGAAATCTGGAAAGCAGGACCCTTGGGCTCAGTTTGCATTGCGAGTGCTTTGTGACCTCGGCAAAGTCACCTAACCTCTCTGGGCTTTAGTGTGTAACCACAGTTGTGGTACAGTCTTCCGGCGGGGGCTTCCCTGGGCCACTGTGAGATGATATAGTGGAAGTCGTCTTGTGCATGTTGGAGTCTCACCTCTGGGATGCAGCTCCCTCTACCCCTAGCTCCTTGAGAAGGCTCTCCAGTGTTTCTAGCTCCCTTCTGCTTTTTCTGTTCCTGCTCTTGGATGGGCCTGTGATTTACTAGCCGCTGGAGCAGCAGACCAGATCGGCCCTTGTCAAAATTGCCAAGCCAGCAAAGTCTATAATTAGGAGGAGGTAAAGGTTTTTAGGGCTCCCTCTTCCCTCGTCTGGGCACTTTGCTTCTTTCCTTTCTCCTATCTAACTTCCTCCAGCTCCTCAGCCTTGGAGGTCGGAATGGGCTTTTGAAGATGTTCGCAATGTCATGAGATTTAAGCTTAATCCAAGCAGTGATTTTTCCAACATTTTTTTCCTCTATCATTTCTCTTTCTATGAAGTCCAAAATATAAACCTAATCAAGCACATTTGGTCCTTTACAGAGGGGCGTGTCCTGCGTCCAGACCCATTGTTGGCCCTGCCCCACCATCTCCTCCTCATTGCATAGGATTTGGAAACCCCTCAGCTAAAGGAATAAAGGTGCCAGTGATGGGGTTCTTAACATACACTGAATAACAGAGGAGAAGCTGGCATAAGAGGCTAGTCTTCGAGGTCCTTTTGGGCCCTAAAATCTAACCACAGACATCGGACAGCCAGCACATAAAGCTGGCTCAGAATGAGATCCCTCTTGGGGCCCCCATTTATTGCTTCACTGAGAGATTTTGTGTCCCAGGGGAAAATTAGTGGTTGTCCCCGATTTATACTTCAGTTCAAATGGGAGGGGGTTCCCCCAAAAGCAGGTGTGTATCACTCCTGGTGTGAGATGACCATGGGAGACACCCCAAAGGGATTTTGATGATAGCAGTTAGGCAAAGGCATGGTCAGAAATTCTGATGGGGTCTTCTGAGAATAAAAAGATTTTGGAGGGATGCCCGGCCGGCTCAGTTGGTGATGCGTGCAACTCTTGATCTCAGGGTTGTAAGTTCGAGCCTCACATTGGGTGTAGAAATGACTTTAAAATAACAACTCAAAATTGGTCTTAAAAAGATTTTAGAGCTTTTTTGAGCTTTTGAGCTTCCCGTTTCTAATTTAACTTGAATTTGAGCAATTGAGCTTCCCATTTCTAATTTAATTTCAGAGCATCTGTCTTCCTTGAACCTACAAGGACCCACTGTGTGTTATTCATATTGGTCATGATCAGGGCAGCTCGTTGGCTCAGTGATGGACCGGAGGGGCGGGAGAGGAAAATATTCCTGGATCGGTGGGCACGGACTGGAAAATGGTGAGAAGGGAAGGAGGTTAAAAGGGTAGAGGCAATAGAGTAGGGACAAGATTTCCAGAAGTGGAACTGGGAATGAAGACCCCTGGGCCACGGGAAGCAACAGGTTCCTGCAGGAGAGGTCTCATCTCAGGCCACCACGGGTAAAGACTTTTGTCCCTGAAGAGCCTGTTGTCAACGACTGACCAGCCAAACACTGGGCATCCCTGTGCAACTGGCTGTTTGTATTTACAGTTTTCAAGAGGCGTGAGCTTAACGTGCGTTTCTTTCTTCTCCTGCCTTGTAGCCAAGTTGTGATCACACCCTGGACTGGGTGAGCCAACCCTCAAATACCGTGCCCTTGAAAACCCAGGAAATGGGGCACCTGGGTGGCTCAGTGGGTTAAAGCCTCTGCCTTCGGCTCAGGTCATGATCTCAGGGTCCTGGGATTGAGCCCCACATTGGGCTCTCTGCTCAGCAGGGAGCCTGCCTCCTCCTCCTCTCTCTCTGCCTGCCTCTCTGACTACTTGAGATCTCTGTCTGTCAAATAAATAAAATCTTTAAAAAAAAATCCAGGAAATGCCTACTTATAGGATTAAAGGATTGAGGGTTTGCTTTTTTTTTTTTAAAGGTATCCCAAAGATAAGGCTTCTCTGGCCCTGTGTCCTTGGCCGCCTCTCTCACGGCACATATGAAAGCTAAAGCATGTGCCTGTTAGCACGGCTGATGGAGGCACAGTACGCCGACTCCCACACAGTGGTCTTGATGTTCTCACCACTCCCCGCTCAGTTTACAATACTGGGCTTTTGAAAACTTGATTCGCGTATGACTTCCCACTTGGGATATAAAGTATAAATGTACACATTGCCAATTCATGGTGGAGTGAGCCCGTTGGCCATCATGCCAGGGTTCAACCCTGCAACTTGGGGTGATCTTGCTTTGGCTCAGCTAGGCAGGGCTGGCCAATTCTTGGAGGGAAAACCCTAGGCAAGGTATATAGGTTTTGATTTCTTCCCTTGTTTCTTTGTTTTTAAGATCGATTGGTTTATTAGGGAGAGAGAGCTTGGGTGGGAGGGGCAGAGGGAGAGGGAGAATGTCAAGCAGACTCCATACTGAGCATGAAGCCTGACGTGGGGCTCGATCTCACGGCCCTGAGATGATGACTTGAGCCAAAATGGATGCTTAACCGACTGAGCCACCCAGGTACCCCTGATTTCTTCCCTTGTAAAGTGGGAGTAAAAGCTACCACAGGGGCACCTGGGTGGCTCAGTGGGTTAAAGCCTCTGCCTTCGGCTCAGGTCATGATCCCAGAGTCCTGGGATCAAGCCCCACATCAGGCTCTCTGCTCAGCAGGGAGCCTGCTTCCTCCTCTTTCTCTCTGCCTATCTCTCCGCCTACTGTGATCTCTGCCTGTCAAATAAATAAATAAAATCTTAAAAAAAAAAAAAGAGCTTCCACACAGGGTTTGCAATGAGATGGTTTGTGTCTAGTGAGTAGAACAATGCCTAGCATACTGAAATGAAATAGTGTCTATTTTGAGCTTCCTTTAGGATGAAGACAGAGCTTCATCACCACAATATAACCTGAGACCATCTGGTCACATGCGATACTGTCTGATTTTCTGTCCGGGAAAGAGCCATGCTTTATAAATGGCCCCCCTTCCAGATCAGTTTCGTTCAAGGGGCTTTTTCATTTCCTCTCAATCTGCAGAATTAGTCTGCAACACTACTGGGTTTCCTCCTTTCCCCCTCAGTCCCCACAAGGCCACTAATGAAAGGCACCTCCTTTTCCTTGGCTGTGTTCAAAGGAAATGGTGGGAGACTCCCCTGGCTTTGAAAACCTTGCTGTAGTCAGTCTGTGCTCTCTATTCCCTGTGACTGCTCCTTGGTACCAGCTCACTGAGACAGCTTATTAGCAAATACTTGTCTCAACATTACCTTTTATGGAGTAACTGCTCTGGTCCAGGGGCTGTGCTGACGGTGTACGGGTTCTGTTTGTGCCGTGTTCAGACCTTCGCATTTGAAGGCAGAGCCTTCTGACTCTAAAACTTGTCCCTTGTCATCTACTTTGGATGGCCTCGGACCCAGCAGCAGCAGAATACCTTCTAACACTGGTCACCGGAATGGGGCTAGCAGAGCCGGGCAGAAGCCCAGATACAGGACTTTTGTCAGAGAGTCTCACCGGACCATTATTTCAGCTGCCCAGAAATTCTAGCCACTGTTCTGCAGATCTTCAGTCCCGGGCACCTGGGCTCCCCTGAGTGGGTATGAGCCCCAAGCAGGGAAGGTGACCATCTTCAATCCCTTCCAGCTCTGGCAGAGGCACGGGACATCCAAGTGCACCTGAAGCCACTCTCCCACCACCTGGAGCTCCTGGAGAGCCTGGAGTTTCCTGAGGTGAAGCCACGGCTGCAGCCCCTGCTCCACGTGGTCTGTCTGATCTGGGTCACCTGCGAGTCCTACCGCTCCCCAGGGCGGCTCATGGTGCTGCTGCAAGAGATCTGCAACCTTCTTATCCAGCAGGTCAGCCCTGGGGAGGGGGGGGCACTGAGTCACAGGGAAGAGTAAAGGGGGCACTTTGTTCAGGGCAGGGAAATAATTATGGTCCAAAGGATTATTTTACGGTCACCGCTGATAAGTCACAGAGGTGTCCTTGGTAGTGCTGGTATACATGGGCAGACCAGTCTTCCTGCCCCCACTGCCCACGACTTGGGGTCAGGCAAAGAGTGGGCACGGTGAGTTTCACCCACAGTCAGCGGCAAAACCCAGCAGTTAAGAATCCTGCCTCCAGAGCCAGGCGTCCGTGTGACGAATTTTGCCTCACCACCTGTTTGCTGTGTGTGCCTAGGCAAGTAACTTACCTGCTCTGTGCATCTCACGTTCCCCACTGTGCAATGGCCAAAAGAAGAGGACCTGTCTGCATCCAGTGCACCCATGCCCTCCATGTGCTATGAACTCAGCTACAAAGACCTCACGCTCCACACTCCTCCTCCTCCTTAGGGACTCCACTGCAACACCAACCAGTACAGCACAAACCTCAGGCTGTTCTGCCTATAAACAGAACTTGGGACCGTAATGAGGCTTGAGTGATCTGCCTCCCAAATTGGCTTCTTTTACCTCTAAGGAGCTGTGACCATGAGAACATGGTGAACATATGTAAAGAGTGATTGGTAACAACTAACATCTGCAGAGCCCATTGCAGCCTGCCAGGTGCTGCGACATTCAAGACCTTGGCCATTCTTAGATGAATCCCATGAGATGGGCAGGGGGAGCCTTAATTTATTATTAACATTTAAAGACATGAGCTCAGGCTCTAGGAAGTTAACTAAGTCACCAAAGATCACCCAATCCAGGACTGGAAACCGTTGTTTGACTGCTAGACCAGCATTCTTCCATTGCTGCCTGTTCATCATCCAGGACTCTTGTGATTGGAAGGATACGAAAACCCAATCCAAACCAGCATCAACAAAAAGATAATTTATCGGTTCATGTACCTCAAAATCCTGAGGCCAGGGTGGCTTCAGTCCCGGCCAACAGGAAGGCTCAGATGATGTCACCAGGACGTGGTCATTTCTGCCCTGCCCGGTGGTGGTGAAGGTGACTGTCCTGATTCAGCTTCCTAGCTTTCCAGGTTCAAGGCTCTTGGAAACACGTTCTCAAAGAATTCTTGCTTTTGAATTACTTGACTATATTAGTCACGAGAGAACACCCGGGGAAGAACACGTCCCCCAGCCCCAGCTGGCCCAACCGAAGTTCATGGTGGTTCCTCTGCTCAGGCACCTACCCATCTCTGAGCCAATCCCAGACAGTCTGGCTCGAGCCCATGTCCCAGTCCACCTGCTGAACTGAGGACAGGGCCAGAGGGTCTCCTAGAGGATGCTTCTGGAAAGTACCGCTGTGCCAATTATTCCGCTCAGAGTTGGGGGAAGTGGGCAAAAATTGTAGGGTGCCCTGCGCCCGTGTATGCTCAGCACCCCCGATCTGTTTGCGTTCCAGGCCTCTAATTACCTCCGCCCAGAGGGCCTCCTGAGAAGTGAGGTGGAGGAAAGTCAGAGGAAGCTGCACGTGGCCTTGGACACACTGAGCTGCTTCAAGCAGGGCTTTCAGGACAGAAGGGAGCATCTCCACACTTACTTCAAAGAGAACCAGGAGGTCCGGGAGTGGGATTTCCAGTCTTCTTTGGTCTTCGAGCGATTAGACAGCTTCCTGGGGCGGCTGCTCATGGTGCAGGTGGGTGTTCTCGTTCACGGTCAGGCTCCTGGCTGGACTCAGCAGGAAGCAAGAGCAGGAGGAGGCGGGCAGACGAGTGGAGGAGATTCAAGGAAGGACAGTCACAGAATCAGGGAATGTCAGTTTGAGGGTGGGGGGAAGGTATTAAACGTCGTGATAAACGTGAAATGGGTGTGTTAACCGGGAACAGGAGGGCCCCCTAATTCAGAGGGGCTCTGAGAAAGTGGGGAACTCTAGAGGAAACACATGTTGAAACTGGAGAAGGATTTCTCCAGGGAAAGATGGGGGGAGGGCCTAGAGATGGAGAGAGTGTCTAAGGGAGAAAGCCAAAAGCTAGATCTTACATGAAGCACACCTTAAATCCTTCACTGGATGGTGGAGAGTACAAATAATGGACATCTCCTTTATCCTAAGTGCCTCCTGCTCCTCTGTCTCCCTTTTGCGATCAACCCCTTCCCATCTGTTTGGACGGACACTTGGGCTCCAACCTGCCCAGCATGGCCACCTGGGTGGGATACCAGCCAGCGCCGCCCCACCCCAGCTTTCCAGCCCTGCAGCCACCCTAGCTCTCCCTCCAAAGGAAGGAGAGCACGCCCCGCCTCTAGCCCTGGGCACACATGCTAATGATGTGACTTTGCCTATAGATGGTATGCTAACATTAGGGCATCTTGTGTGCTGGGTGTCTTCAGTAAACAGGAGCTCGCTGGAGTCATTACCCTCATAGGAGTGCTCCAGGCTGCTCTTTCTTTCTGAATCAAGGGCACATAGGCATGAAAAGCAGTTGCCCCAGTTTAATTAGAGGATGGTTTCAATGTTGTCCCATTGTGTCTTCCTGCTTCGTCCCCCTGCCCCTGACCCCTTGAGTCTGCTGTCCTTCGCTCTGGCTTGCCTCTCCGTTCTGAGGTCAGATGCCATCCCTTCTTTCCTCTTCCTTTCTTTCCCACCTGTCCCCCCTCCCTTTCCCTTTTGTCTCCCTTCCTTCCTCCCTCCCTCCCCCCTTCCCTTCTGTTAGTTCTTCCTGTTTTGTTTTCCTTACCTTTCTGTTCACCCTGTCTTTCTGTGATCTTCCTTCCCCTGTGGCTGCCTCCTCCCCCTGTGTTAGCATTTCCTCCCCTCTTCCAAGTTTCCTCTCCCTAACGTTCACTCTGACTCATCCCCTTGCCCTCTTGCTCCCCCATCGCTTCCCTGCTCGGCTCAGTGCAGAGGACACAAGGCTGTTGATGTTCTGGGAGCGTGTTTCATGTGGCCCTGTAGTTAACATTCTGTGTATCTCTGTGATCAATGCCTGTTTGAAATGGGATTAATCTGCTTCTCTCCAGCGAGAATTAGCATGAACCTCACCTTCTTCATCTTGCCCTTCTAATACGTGGCCACCGAGATGTGGATGGCAAGAATTAACAAATACAAGAAACCACGCTAACAAGATGACATCCATAACTTTACCCTTCTGCATGCCCACGGCCCGGGTTATGTTGTAAAAAGCCTGGTTTTTCATCTCCCTCGTTCCCTTGGATTTCTTCCCCTCTGATTTGTATTGCTTTTCTCCCTGCTCTTTGGCAGAAGAAAGTTTTATTGTGCAGATGGCCTCTTCCCTCTGGGCACCTGCTGAAACAAAAGTTGGGGGCTGGGCGAGGAGGGGATTGTGGGGGCTGTAAATTGCTGTGCAGAGTGGGCAGGTCTGAGCTAGCAGAGGGATTGTGTTCTCAGGTTACCAGCGTCCTCCCCCTTCTCCCCCTCCTCCTCCTCCCAACGGGGATACAGCTGATCTCTGCTAGAGCCAACCCTGGGGGAGGGAAAGGAAGCACAAGAAAATCAAGAACCAACATGTTTTAGGAGCCTACCTCCTGCTCTGGCGGGCAGCCGACACCCAGCCCGGGCTGGGTACCAGTGCCCTTACTAAGTATGACTGGTAAGGTCACGTGCCCGTGGTCACATGGGGCAGGGAGGTTTGGCTGGCATTTATTACCTCTCCAGCAAAGTTGTGAATCTCCCAAAGAGCTCCGAAGGCCCCGGTCCCTCTTGCCCTGCTTCTCTCCCTGCGTTGAGAGGGTTCCAAACTGATTTTGTGCCTTTCATTTGCCCTCATACTCTCGATTCTGCCTCTTTGTACCCAGTATCTACTGCCTGATCCCTAACTCTTTTTTTAAAATAAATCTTTTGGGTCAAATTATAAACCACCCCCCTTCCGTGAAAGGGCCTTCTTTCTTTGACTTTATGACTTCCTAAGGAAATACCAAAAATATATAAAATCTTCGCAATTCCAACAGTCAAAATTTAAAGGGGAAAAGAGGGGCTCGGCTGCCTCTTGATTTCCCTCCGTCACCCTGCCTTCCTGTCCGGGGCTCTAGTGCACACACATGCACATGCACACACACCCCACATGGGGCTCCGCTCGTTTTTGTGCCCTCATTGCCCGGAGGTGGCAGACCCTCCCTCTCCTTCCCCCTCCTCCCCTCTCCCCTACTGTTTCTGCCTACAGCCTCTTCCCTACCCACAATGTCCAAAGCAGCTTGGAGAGAACCCTCCTTTCTTTCATGATCAAATTGCTGTAAAGCTGTGATTCACTTGGAGACAAAATGATTTCCTGCTGAGGCTTTATGCGAGGTGATTAGCAGAGGGAGAGGTAATCAGCTGACCTAATGTGCACTGCGCGTTCCTCGGCTCCTTCCACCATCTGCAGCCGCTCCACTGCCTCCTTCTCCCCAACCTAATTGGGGAGGCTTCCCTTTCAGCCGGCCCGAGCATGCGGCCACGTAGGAGACCATTAGCTACATAAGGTCGGCCTCTGTCGAAAGGTAAAGAAAACAGTCTTTCACCCAACGACCTTTCAAGATTTTCATCCATGAATGCCTGCTTTGTGCTCTCCCTTAATGAATTCTGGAGACATTTCTTTTAAGACGGGTGGCGTGACCTCTCCTTCAAGACCAGGCTTGTGTTTGTGGGATTTGGTCATCATTCCCGCTTTCAAGTCCACGCCTCACGAGCCACAGCACAAGTGGAGCCCTGCCCCCTATTGCCGCTGTTAAAGGTTGCTCAGTCATTGCAGAGGACCCAAGCAGCTGGTCTGCCGCCTGGGACCCCATGCTCTTTGGGGGATCCGGCCGGGAGCTATCAGCCCTTGGACCTCTCTTACCCACCATCCTGAGCTAGTGACATCAGCGTGATGGTAATGCATGACAGTGGCCACCGCATATGGAAGTCACACCAAGGCACTTGCCATGTCACGCAGAAGCCCCACTGGCGTGTCAGGGGGTAGCGAACCACGGGAAGGTGAGGTTCATTTAGGGATGTTGGGTGTCTTGCTTGAAGCTGCGTAGCTGGGAAATGGCAGACCAGGGTTGAGGGGGACCCAGGGCCTTTGAGCCCTTGGTCCTAGGATATTTTTAAGCATCAGTTAAGCCTCATATTGGCTTGAATTACCTTTTATCTGTTTTGCGAGGACGTCTAAATAAACGACGGAAAGAACTGGAGTTCAGATATGTTAAGAATCAAAGTCGTAGTCACCATCCCACAATGTCTGTTTCCACAGTTGGGAGACCACTTTCCGCCTGATTCAGGAACCTTCTCTACGACGTCTCTGATGTCAGACTTCTTCTAAATGCCATGCCGTGATGGAGAGCTCACTACCTCTCTTACCGCTCCATTCTATATATAGTCCGGCATTTCTAGGCACGAGACAGTTGTTTTATTAAGTGGAACCACGTGAAATTGCCATTTTGGGTAGGTCAGCAGGGTCAAGTGCAGGATGTGTTACAAGTGCAACCTGCCAGTTGAGGCCAAATCCACTTTTTTGTCCTCTTCCCTCATTTGCCTTATTTCAGCCCTCTGAGTAGGACCACACTGGGGTCTGCCTTCCACTTGACCAAGGCCCTTCAGACACTTAATGGCAGTCTCACCATGCTACTTAATGTGCTTCTCTTCTCTATTTGCTTCTTATTTGCTTATTTGCTTATTTGCTCCAATTGCTCTGGAGTCCCTGGTTTTTAGGTTCTCTGCCGACCTGTCACCATTTCCTGGAGCTGTTGAAGCTAAGTGCGAGTTTACAGATCATACAGTTTTCTATTCAACAAATGTTTCTTCGGTGTCTAGGACTCCCAGGGGCTAAAGATACTGTGGTATTTCTGGGACCCGAGACCATGCTTCAAGTAGGCTTGAGACTAAAATAGTGCATCAAAATACCATCTAGTTTTCTGATGTCATCAAACCTGTCGGGATGCATCTGCCCTTTAACGTGGTTAGAGAGTATTTTCCTAAAAACTGAAATTGAAATTCCACGGAATTAGGAAAGATAAGTACCCAGGTGATATCCCATAGCACAAACACCTTTCTCCTATCACACTGATTACAACTAAGCACTTTTTGAATGATTTGATTTACTACTTAAGTCAATTTCATTTAAATCAAATTCATTTCTGTTTTCCTCCCTTTATGTAAAGTTGAACCGTGTTTTTATTCTTATTTTTTTACTTTTGTTAAGGAGTTTATTTATTTATTTGACAGAGAGAGACACAGCGAGAGAGGGAACACAAGCAGGGGGAGTGGGAGAGGGAGAAGCAGGCTTCCCGCTGAGCAGGGAGGGTGAAGCGGGGCTCGATCCCAGGACTCTGGGATCATGACCTGAGCCAAAGGCAGAAGCTTAACAACTGAGCCACCCAGGCATCCCTGAACCATGTTTTTACATAAAGTCTGCCCCATTTCCCACCATCAGAGGCAAGCAAGAGCCCCTGGTCCAGGTGTAGGTCTTCCTTCTCCATGGCTGGTTCTCTCTGCTTCTCTCCTCCCTGACTCAAGCCGCTTGCTGATGAACACGCCTGAGCATAGCCAAAGACAAGGGTTGTTCGATGGGCAGCTCCAGGCTTCAGGGTGCCCTCCTGGTAACGCAGGGCAAACCAGCCCATCTTAGCACTTCCCGCTGCCCCTGTCTCTGTTGCTGGTCTTGGTGTCCCAGCGAGAGAAAGGAGTCTGGGCAGGCTTTCACTGGGCTGACTGGTCAACCTGCAGCAGTGGCCATTGGCAGCAGGGAGTTCCCGGAGTGGAACCAGGACCCTCTGGGTTTTCTCCCCTGTGACACAACACAGTGTTTCATGTACTTGCCCTTCAATCTCCTTCAGGGTAGAAGACCCCAAAACCACCCAAAGGCCATCATTGTCTCTCTTGTCAAAGACTCGTGCACCTACACTGGAAGTTGTAAGGGGAGAGTCTTGGTTTGTAGGTTCTGTGATTTCAGACCAGAATTCATGAGAGATAAATGCAGTCTGTCATGTTAGCGTGTTCTGGAGGCTCCTGTCAGATGAAGCAGCTTCTGGGGGCTTGGGAGGGGTTCCTGCCCGAGGCTCTGAGCTGTCCACCTGTCCCTTAATTCTGAGCACGGCTGGGACATGGCCATATCAACTACCACAGTGACAGTAATACATATCGTGTATTAAGTGCGTACCAGGCACTGGCCTAAATTCTAAGCCAGCACTGACTTATTTCATTCCCATTATTGCTACCCTGTTACAGATGAAGAAACCCAACACAGAGATGTCACGTGATTGCCCCCGCCACCCACCTGGCCACACGGGGTGCCGTGGCTGCAGACATTTGCAAGAACACCCTGCACTTGACATTTCCTGGCAGGAGTGGGTGCTGGGAGTGGTGGTGTCTCCCCCTTGGCTTGTCCTCGGGACTGTTTGGAGGATCCGCTTTCCGTCAATATCCCCTAAGATTGCTGTCCTTCTAGAACTAGACAACACACTCCATTGAAATGGATTTTTTTTTAAATCAGAAGGAAAGCTACCAATCATGCAAATAATGTTAAGTTTTATTATTTATTCAAGAACACAGAAAGAGTCTGAAGCATAAATTTGATTTTTTTTTGGTTTATGCAAATTTTATTTATGTGTACTTTCTCTTTGCCTTGTTGGTGAGTTTCACCAAGAGTTGTTTCTACCAACCCAATCTAATAATAATGTCCCAATACTAATCACCTTCATATTTTCCTAAGCAACCACCCCCCCCACCCCCCCGGTGATTTCTAGCCCTTCCCAGCACTACTGTGAGTATTATCTGCTGCTGCTACTATTGTTAGTATTTTATTTTATTTTTAACCATTTTATTTATTTATTTGAGAGAGAAGAACAGTGCAAGCAGGGGGAGGGGTAAAGGGAGAGGGAGAAGCAGACTCCCCGCTGAGCAGGGAGCCCGATGAGGGGCTGGATGCCAGGACCCCAAGATCATGACCTGAGCCAAAGGCAGATGCTTAACCACCTGAGCCACCCAGGCACCCCTGTTATTCCCATTTTAACTATTTTGTGCATTGTCCCTGCAGGATCTCCTGAAGACAGCCCTGGATTTCCACCAACTGGGAAAGCTTGAATTTAGTGGCATAAGAGGGAATGCCCTGAGTCGCCAGGTCCAGCAAATGTACGACGGATTTCAAGAGATGTACGGGGTCTTCTCAGAGTCCTCCTATGACTGCTTGGACCCCCAGAGCACGGTGAGGCTTGGAAAGGCTAACTTGCAAGCTTTCTTCTCTTTTTCAGATGCCTCCAGGAGGGAAGGTCTGGGTGTTTACACGCATTTTCCCTGTGTATTTCCTTTGGCCCTGGTTCCAGGGGGAGTCCTCTAGAGGAAGAGAGGGCCAGCGTTGCAGTAGGCAGGATCAAGGACACAGGAGCCCACCTGTCACCTGTAGCCCGGGGACATCTGAGACTTGTGGGTCCAAGCCTGCAGCAGGGAAAAAAGCTGCAGAAGGGCCAGTACAGAAACAGGGAATGGAATGCTGGGAAGGGAGTGGTGAGTTATGGGAAAAGGAATTCCAAGAGTACAGGAGGGGAAGAAGAGAAAGAAATTTAGCAGAAATCTGCTGTGAGCACCTTCCAACAGTGGGGGATTAGTTGGCCAAACCCAGAAAATATCCCTTTCTAAAAATTCCACGAATCTGAAGTATGGGGAAAAAAAAAGTGGGGGGCAGGTAACAAAATAGGATATATACCGTGTGTTTCCTACCAAATGATAAAATAAACGCACCACATCCTACATGCACAGGGAAACACACTACAGTGTTAGTGTGGTTGGGTTTGAGAGGGAGAAAACTGTTATGCTTTTCTATTTCTCTTTGTCTTTTTGTAAGAATATGCATCAGTGTTGTGAAAGCTATAATCATAGGTAATGATTGCACAGATCAGAGCTTTGAGTTAACCAAGTTTCTCAGGAAATTGGTACCTTCTGAGAAGAGAACACACTTGGGGCTGCCCAATAAAATACAATAATTGAGACGTGCTTACCCTCAAAATATATGTATATATTCACTGTTGATCTGAAATTTAAATTGAACTGGGTGTCTTGTAACTTTACTTGCTAAATTTGGCAAAGGGAGGAACAATGGCTAGCTGCTGTCCCTAACCAATTAAAGTGTACTTAGAAGAAATCGTGGGTATTCATTTAATTAGCTTGCTTTTCTTCTAGTGGCCAGATTAGTTTGTTTACACTAAAAAAAAAAATAGGATTTTGAGTCGGGGGCGGAAGGAGCGTAGGTGGTAATGATAGGCTAACCTTGTTGCTGGGGCTGTGCTGCCAGGGTGGACTTTGGGGCGGCTTGAGCTGGCCTTGGGGCTTCAGGAGGTAGGAGAGGAGCCCCGAGAGACAGTGACACAGTGCCAACCTCCCATCTGACTCACTTTACCCTTTTGCCTAGGGTCTAGGAAAACAAAACTGCAATAACAGGGTAATTATCTGCATGGGCAAAAAGTAGGCAATGCCAAGGTGAAGTTTAGAAAGTTACAACAAGGGCGCCTGGGTGGCTCAGTGGGTTAAAGCCTCTGCCTTTGGCTCAGGTCATGATCCTAGGGCCTTGGGATCGAGCCCCGCATCGGGCTCTCTGCTCAGCGGGGAGTCTGCTTCCCCCTCTCTCTCTGCCTGCCTCTCTGCCTGCTTGTGATCTCTGCCTGTCAAATAAATAAATAAATAAAATCTTTAAAAAAAAAAAAGAAAAGAAAGAAAAAGAAAGTTACAACAAATCCTTGGAATAACCAACTCAAGGACAGAGGTTGTAGTAAAGATCATAGTGGGAGTGGACTTGAGGAGATCATGTTTGTCCTTCTGTCCCATGTGACATCTCTTCAGGAATTTGAAAATGACGTGTGTGAATTTAACCAGAGAGTAGAAGATCTTGACCGAAGACTGGGAACTATCTTCAGTCAAGCCTTTGATGATGCCCCCGGTTTGGAGCATGCCTTTAAGGTTTGTGCAGTAGGACGGTGGTGGTAGGGTAGGTAGGGGGGTGCTGTTGTGCTCCAGTCTCTATCCTCCCCCACCCCCCACCCTAGCAGAGGAGGGAAAGGATCCTCTTTCCACTGTTTTGTTCCTTGCAGAGAGCAATTGTTCCTGTCAATCCAGTCGTACTGTGGGTAAACTAGTTAGGGCAAAGGACTGGACAAAACTGGGCTTCTCAGGTTGATTATGAATGCTTTTCTAGAAACACAGCAACATAAAAATGTATTTCAAAAGAGTTATTCCGGAAGTGCCTGGCTGGCTTAGTCAGAAGAGTTTGCAGCTCTTTTTTTCTTTTTTTCCCCACTTTAATATTATTTAATTTCAAGTTAGTTTACATAGTGTATTATTTGTTTTAGGGGTAGGTTTTAGGGGTAGAATTTAGTGATTCATCAGTTGCATATGACACCCAGTGCTCATTACGTCAAGTGCCCTCCTTCATGCCCATCACCCAGTTACCCATCTTCACACCCCCTCCCCTCCAGCAGCCTTCAGTTTGTTTCCTATAGTTAAGAGTCTTCTACGGTTTGTCTCTCTGTTTTCATCTTACTTTAGTCTTCCTTCCCTTCACCTATGTTCATTTGTTTTGTTTCTTAAATGCTGCATATGAGTGAAATCATATTGTATTGTCTTTCTCTGACTGACTTACTTTGCTTAGCATAATACCCGCTAGTTCTGTCCATGTCGTTGCAAGTGGTAAGATTTCGTTTTTTGACGGCTGAGTAATATTCCAGTGTGTGTGTGTGTGTGTGTGCGCGCGCGTACACATGCGTACGCACATATCTTCTTATCCCTTCATTTGTCCATGGACATCAGGGCTCTTTCCATAGTTTGGCTATTGTGGACATTGCTGCTATAAACATTCGGGTACACGTGCCCCTTCAGGTCACTACATTTGTATCTTTGGGTTAAATACACAATTGCTGGGTCATAGGGTAGCTCTGTTATCAACTTTTGAGAAACCTCCACACTGTTTTCCAGAGTGGCTGCACCAGCTTGCCTTCCTACCAGCTATGTAAGAGGGTTCCCCGTTCTCCACATCCTAGCCAACATCTGTTGTTTCCTGACTTGTTAATTTTGGCCATTCTGACTGGTGTGAAGTGGTATCTCATTGTGGTTTTGATTTCTATTTCCCTGATGCCAAGTGATATGGAGCACTTTTTAATGTGTCTGTTGGCCATCTGGATGTCTTCTTTGGAGAAATATCTGTTCATGTCTTCTGCCCATTTCTTGACTGGATTTTTTTTTTTTTTTTTTTTTTTTTGCTTTTTGGGTGTTGTGTTTGATGAATTCTTTACAGATTTTGGATACCAGCCCTTCATCTGATAAGACATTTGCAAATATCTTCTCCTGTTCTATAGGTTGCTTTTTAGTTTTGTTGATTGTTGCCTTTGCTGTGCAGAAGTTTTTATCTGGATGAAGTCCCAATAGTTCATTTTTGCTTTTGTTTCCCTTGCTTTTGGAGACATGTCTAGTAAGAAGTTGCTGCGGTTGAGGTCAAGGAGGTTACTAGGTTCTCCTCTAGGATTTTAACGAATTCCTGTCCCACGTTTAGGTCTTTCGTCCATTTGCGTTTATTTTTATGTATGGTGTAAGACAGTGGTCCAGTTTCATTCCTCTGCATGTGGCTACCCAATTTTCCCAACACCGTTTGTTCAAGAGAGACTTTTTTCCATCAGATTCTTTCTTGCTTTGCTGAAGATTAGTTGACCATACAATTGAGGGTCCATTTCTGTATTCTCTACTCTGTCCCCTGGATCTGTTTTTGTGCCAATATGATACTGTCTTGATGACTACAGCTTTGTAATAGAGCTTGAAGCCCAGAATTGTGATGCCACCAGCTTTGGTTTTCTTTTTCAACATTCCTTTGGCTCTTTGGGTCTTTTCTGGTTTCATAGAAATTTTAGAATTGTTTGTTCCAGCTCTGTGAAAAATGCTGGTGTTATTTTGATAGGGATTGCTTTGAGTGTGTAGATTGGTTCAGGTAGTACGGACATTTTAACAATGTTTGTTCTTCCAATTCACGAGCATGGAATGTTTTTCTATCTCTTTGTGTCTTCCTCAATTTCTTTCATAAGTGTTCTGTAGTTTTCAGAGCACAGATCTTTTACTACTTTGGTTAGGTTTATTCCTAGCTGTCTTATGCTTTTGGGTGCAATTGTAAAGGGGATCAATTCCTTGATTTCTCTCTCTGATGCTTCTTTGTTGGTGTACAGAAATGCAGCAGACTTCTGTGCTTTGATTTTATATCCTGCAACTTTGCAGAATTCCTTTATCAGTTCTAGCAATTTTTTGGTGGAGTCTTTCAGGTTTTCTGCATAGGGTATCATATTGTCTCCAAAGAATGAAAATTCAACTAGTTATTTGCCTATCAGGATTTTATTTTTTATTTTATAATTTTTTATTTCTTTTTGTTGTCTGGCTTATTGCTGGTGCTGGGACCTCTAGTACTATGTTGTACAGCAGTGGTGAGAGTGGACATCTCTGTCATGTTCCTGATCTTAGGGGAAAACTCTCAGTTTTTCCCATTGAGAAGGGTATTCACTGTGGGTCTTTTTAATATGACGTTTACGATGTTGAGGTATGTTTCCTCCACCCCTACGTTGTTGAGGGTTTTGATCAAGAAAGGAGGCTCTATTTTGTCAAATGCTTTTTCTGCATCTATTGAGAGGATCATATGGTTCTTGTTCTTTCTTTTGTTAATGTGTTGTATCACATTGATTGATTTGCGGATGTTGAACCACCCTTGCAGCCCAGGAATAAATCCCACTTGGTCGTGGTGAATAATCCTTTAAGTGTACTGTTGGATCTGATTGATTAATATCTTGTTGAGAATTTTGGCATCCCTGTTCATTAGGGATATTGGTCTCTGTAATTCTCCTTTTCAGTGAGGTATTTGTCTGGTTTTAGAGTCAAGGTAATACTGACCTCATAGAATGAGTTTGGAAGTTTTCCTTCCATTTAATTTTTTGGAACAGTTTCAGAAGAATAAGTATTAAATCTTCTTTAAATGTTTGATAGAATTCCCCTAGAAAGCCATCTGGCCCTGGTCTCCTGTTTGTTGGGAGATTTTCGATGACTGATTCAATTTCTTTGCTGGTTATGGGTCTGTTTAGATTTTTCTATTTCTTCCTGTTTCAGTTTTGGTAGTTTATATGTTTCTAGGAATTTATCTATTTCTTCCAGATTGCCTAATTTGTTGGCATATAATTGCTCATAATATTCTCTTCTAATTGTTTATATTTTTGCAGTGTTGGTGTGATCTCTCCTCTTTCATTCAGGATTTTATTTATTTGGGTCCTTTCTCTTTTCTTTTTCATAAGTCTGGCTAGGGGTTTTTCAATTTTATTAATTCTTTTTTTTTTTTTGATAGACAGAAATCACAAGGAGGCAGAGAGGCAGGCAGAGAGAGAGGAGGAAGCAGGCTCCCCGCTGAGCAGAGAGCCCGATGCGGGGCTCGATCCCAGGACCCTGGGACCATGACCTGAGCCGAAGGCAGAAGCTTTAACCCACTGAGCCACCCAGGCGCCCCAATTTTGTAATTCTTTCAAGAACCTGTTCCTAGTTCTGTTGATCTGCTCTACTGTTCTGTTTGATTTCTATATCATTGATTTCTTCTCTAATCTCATTATTTCCCTTCTCCTGCTGGGCTTAAGCTTTATCTGCTGTTCTTTTTCCAGCTCCTTAGGTGTAAGATAGGTTGTATATTTGAGACTTTCTTCCTTCTTGGGAAAGGCCTGTATTGCAGAACACTTCCTTCTTAGGACAACCTTTGCTGGATCTCAGATATTTTGGACTGTCATGTTTTCGTTTTCATTTGCTCCCATGTATTTTTTAAATTCTTCTTTAATTTCCTGGTTGACCCATTCATTCTTTAGTAGGATGCTCTTTAACCTCCATGTTTTTGTGGTCCTTCCAAATTTTTCCTTGGGGTTGACTTCACATTTCATTGTGTTGTGGTCTGAAAATATGCATGGTATGACCTCAATCTTTTTGTATCATTGAGTCTTGATTTGTGACCCAGTGCATGATCTATTCTGGGAATGTTCCATGTGCACTCGAAAAGAATGTGTGGTCTGCTGCTTTAGGATGAAATGCTCTGAATTTATCTGTGAAGTCTCTATGGTCCAATGTGTCATTCAAAGCCCTTGTTTCCATGTTGAAATTCTGTATAGATGATCTGTCCATTGCTGTGAGGAGGGTGTTAAATGCCCTACTGTTATTGTATTATCATCTATAAGTTTCTTTAAGTTTGTTACTCATTGACTTTATATTTGGCTGCTCCCAAGTTAGGGACATAGATATTTACAATCGTTAGATATTCTTATTGGATGGAACCCTTTATTATGACATCATGTCCTTCTTCATCTCTTATTACAGTCTTTGGCTTAAATCTAGTTTGTCTGATATAAGTGGGGTTCCTCCAGCTTTCTTTTGATGTCCATCAGCATGATAAGTGATTCTCCACCCCCTTACTTTCGATCTAGAGGAGTCTTTGAGTCTAAAAGGAGCCTCTTGTAAGCAACATATCGATGGGTCTTAATTTTTTTTTTATCCATTCTGATACCCTGTGTCTTTTGATTAGAGAATTTAGGCCACTTACACTCAGAGTAGTTATTGAAAGATATGAATTTAGTGCCATTTTATTACCTATAAAGTTGCTATTCCTGTAGATTGTCTCTGTTCCTTTCTAGTATTTGTTACTTTTGGTTTCTCTTTCCCACAGGAGAGCATGCGACTCTTGATCTTGGGGTCATGGGTTTGAGCCCCTTGTCGGGTGTAGAGATTACTTAAATAAATTTTTTAAGGGTTTCTTCTGGAATGCTTTCTTTGGGCCTTATCATTAGGGTGGCCATTAAAAGTGGAGAAGTCTACTGTGGTTGCCACCCTGAATCCTTGACTCTGTTGCCACCATGCTATTAACCAGTGCTGCCCAGTTGATTCAAGCTGAACCAAACCCTGTGAGTAACTGGTTATAGGAATCAGCTAGCATTGTAGCAACTAGAATGAGAAGACTCTACCCTTGCCCTCCATTGCAGGGCAGGAGCAAGATGGAAGAATAGGGAGGTGGCTTCGGATGAGGAGTACACAAATGGCAGCATACTAAGAATTCTGACTGAGACATATCAGGTGACATGACACTTTCATAGTGCATGATCAACCTTCTATAAACTACAAAGGAACTCACTCTGTAAAGGCTTAAGGATTAGAACCTGGACTGGTCAGTGGCAGTTACCAGGAGACAGCTTTTGGCTCAGTGGAGGAGAGAGATTTCTGAAAGCTATTAAAAGGTGGAATGGACTTCCTTGAGAAGTGGATAAGTTTCCAGTCACTAGAAATGTCCTCAGATAGCTTTAATGACTGGTGGGACAATCGTAGAAGAGGCTCAAACCTCAGAAGGGTGAGTCTGCGCTATCCTAGGATACCAGGTAACCCAGCATGCCAGGCTTCGTTAGCCACTGAGTACAGATACACACAACCTTTTATAAATAGTGCGGCTCCCTACCTCGTATGGGAACACTAGTAGGATTCCTTTCCAAGCATTTGAAGTCATTCCAGAAAGTACTTCCAGAATTCATTCTCTCTGAAACTTTTTTCTTGCTCCCACCCTCAGATTTTAGCCTTCCACATTCTCCCCAATACCCAGCCTGCTTAGCTTCTTCATCTCATCTCCATCTTCACCCTCCACCTCTATTTTACTTCTTCTTCTTCTTTTTTTTTTTTTTTTTCCAATGGAGAACTTCACCTTTCTGACATCTTTAGTTTTCTCTTTGTTTGGTCCTTTACTCAGAGTCTCTTGACACATCCGAGTTCAGCATCTAAATTAGCGGACAGGACTCCTTCCCCATTAGAAACAAAGGAGAGGGGGGCCTCGGTGGCTCAGTCAGTTAAGCGTCTGATTTCAGTTCAGGTCATGATCTCAGGGTCCTGGGGTCAAGCCCCATGTTGGACTTCCTGCTTCTCCCTCTCTCTCTGCCCCTCCCCACTTTGGACACACACACTCTCTCTCTGTCAAATAAATAAATAAAATATTTTTCTAAAAAGGTAAAGAGAGGGGGGCCACACTATCACTCTCAACCCATTCGTAATTATAGATACAGTCACAATAACAATTTTTGATCCTCTTCTGTTGGCGGCTATATGAAGGAAAAGCCAAGACACAGGATGTATGTAGCCTTAGAAAGGCTGATTCCGTGACTACTTCTTTTTCTCTCTCTGCCTCTCTGCAGCTGCTGGACATTTCAGGGAAACTCCTGGAAAGACCGCTTATAGCACAGGATGCTTCTGAAAAATACTTGCTGCTCATCCAAATGTTCATCAAAGACCTGGATACGGTGAGGGCCATCTACAGTCAGCACGTCCAGGAGGAGGCAGAACATGGTAGGTCTGTTGGCTGCAGATTTGGATGGGGACACTTGTGTTACCAGGAAGGGTGCAACTCACTCCGCTTCTATCTGTGAAATGGCCACGAGGGAATCCCTGATATTCTCCAAGAAAACAAAGCACAACCTTCTTGCTTGAAATTTCGGACCGTCTCAGGTCATTGTAGTATTCACGGAACTGTGCATTTCCTTGTGTCCGGGGCTGAGACTGGTGGTGGACCCAGAGCAGTGAGGTCTTGCCTGCCTCTGGTGGAGAGCTTAGCATGATGTAGGAGTTGACCCTCGGTTAGTGTTGCCAATGCTGCTTCATCTCCGACATACTTCAGTTCCATGGTAGATCTTTATACGCCCAAGGAAGGTTTCTGATCCCTTCCAAGGCCATAGCAGCCATGCTTCTGGAGGAAGGAACAGCAGGAGCCCAACAGAGGACGACATCATGCCGAGGTGTGATTTCTCCATTTTTATGGCAGTTCTTAGAGGCCCTGTACTTATGTGGTTGAAAGTCAAACACAAGTCCAGTTCAGCTCTACAAACATTTATCGAGTCCTTGCTAGTGCGTGACACAGTTGTGGGCACTTATAAGGATAAGCAGGCCAGGATGAGGGATAAAGGAATTATCCTGGAAGGTGGTTCTTCAGGAACACACCGGATATGAGTGATATTAACAAGAACACGGAGCAGAACAGAGTAGTGTTCAACTTGCCCCATGAAGAACCATAATGACATAGATGCTTGTGGCTGGGAGAATCCGAGGGAGCACGTGTGGCCTAGGGTGGCCTTGGCTGAGCCCTGCAAGGCTGGGGGCGTGGATGGCCAGGGAGAAGTGGTGAAGGCCTCTGAACAGAGGACGAAGGAGAGGATGTGGAAGGGTGACCAGTCCAGCCTGCCCATGGCTGAAAAGGTGTGTGAAGGGAGATTAGGTTAGCCATGGATTTGGGGGTCAGATTTAGGAATCTGGAACTCATTATTCAGGCACCAGAAAATTCAAGGTTTTTAAGCAAGAGTAGGAGCAGGATCACTCTGTGGATAACAGGTTTTCTATGCGAAATCATTAAGAAATGCTTCCAGGTAGGAGATCATTCCCAGCAGATCTGTAGGGCCATGGTCATACCTTCTTCCGGTCAGATGCAGAATTTGAAAGTTCACATGCCTTCCGAGGCCTTGTTAGTTTTCTACTGCTGCCCAGTGAATTATTGTGATGTCTGTGGCTTAAAGAAAGCAATACCCATCTTTTGGCTCATAGTTCTGTAGGTCAGAGCCCAGCTTGATGTGCCTTATTCTCCACCCAGAGGGCCCCAGGGCTGAAATCAAAGAGTCAGGAGGCCAAGTTCTCATCAGGAGGCTTTGTGGGGGGGAAATCCATTTTCCAGTTCCTTTTTTTGGGAGAATCCAATTCCTTGTGACTGTCGATCTGAGTTCTGCCACTCCTCATTGGCTGCCAGGCAGGGGCCGGTGTAGGGGGGCGGTCACTTAATGACTGAAAGCCAGCCAGTCCCCTTCCTTATGTGTGGCCTGGCTGTATGATGGCCTCCATCCTCAAGCCAGTAGTGGCACACTGAGTCCTTCTCATGCTTCCAATCCCTGACTTCTCCTCCTGCCAGCAACCAGAGAAAACGCTCTTTTAGAGGACTCACCTGATTAAGTCAGGCCCACCTGCAATCATTTCCCTTTTGCTCTCTAACATATCATCACAGGAGTGCTTTCTCATTGTAGCCAGTTTCTCGCCACAGTAACGAGAAGAGGATTATGCAAGCGTGAGGGTCGTTGGTGTCATTGTAGAATTTTTCCTGCTGTGGAGGTCAGGCAGAAAGTGACTCTAACAGATCTGGGTTGGGTCTACATCAAGGAGCAGTGGGGTCTGTGGCAAAATAAAGAGACCACTATTCAGCTCAGGTTGCTAGTTAGAAGCAGTGGCTGGTTCTCACCAAATGTTCTAACTGAGATTAAAAAAAGAAAATCTAATCTTGTTCAATCCTGACAACTAATTATGAGCAAAGAAGCCCACAGCACGGACTAAAGTCAGACTATCCAGACTGTGCTAACTCTGGTCAAGCTCACAGTCCAGGTGGCCTGTCTCCTAACCTTAGTGAATTCTCAGAGAAACTGTGGAAATGAAGATGGGAAGATATCATTCCCATTTTATAGGTGGGAAAAAAAAAACTGAGGCCCCAAGAGATCACATTCCCTGTTGAAGGCCAGGGTTTTCAGCCCTGAATGTACAATTGAATTCCTCTCCAGAGCTTTTGAAAATACAGACCACCTGGCCCCACCCAGATTTCTTAAATCAGAAAGGTGAAGGCCTGTCCGAGGCTCAGTAGTTCTAAAGAGCCCCACAGGTGCAGCTGATTGCACGAAGCCAGGTAGAAAATCATTGGTGTGGAGCCAGAAAGCCAGTGAGCAGCACAGCTGGGCTGGGCACCCCTGTCCTCTGACTGCATTTAATGTTCTCCCCAAGGCCACCCCTCCATACCACTGAGCCTACATGGCCATCTCCCAGGACTCCCCACTCTCAGTGTGAGTGCAGGGTGACATTAGCACGTGAGGCAGGGTACTTGGGGGCAGGTATTCCCAGGCAGGGCTGGGGCCACGGCCTTACTCATTCCGCCTGTGCCGTGTCCCCAGGGTTCTCCTCAGTGCACAAGAACATGCCCACTGTGGCCGGGGGTCTCTGCTGGGCACGGGAGCTGAGACAGCGGATCCAGGAGCCCTATGCCATCTTCAGACGCATCACCCATCTGTAAGTAAACTGGTTTCCTGGAAGGCGGGCTCGGTTTCGGGTTCAGCTCCTGCTCTAGAATTTTGAGTGTTGGGAGGAACACAACTTACTCAGCTCAGGCATGAAAATCGCCTTCATTTCTTTGCATCCTCAAGCAACAGACCAGCATTTCAGTCCATCTGGGCTATAACACAGAATACCACAGGCTGGGTGGTCTGCAAACAGGAGTAATGCTTCACAGGGCTCTGGAGGCTGGGAAGGTCCAAGGTCACGGTCTTCTCACTGTGTCCTCCTCTCCCTTCCGAGGGCTCCCCCCCGCCCCGTGGCCTCACCACCCCCAGAAGGCCCCGTCTCCTAATACCATCCCATTGGGGGGTAAGATTGCAGCATGAATTTTGGGGTGAGGGGGTATAAACATTTGGGAGTGAGATTGATACGTTTGGACTGACAGGGGGACCCCTGGTGTCAGCTGAGACTTAAAGGATGACTGGCTGCCTCTTCCTGTTCCACGAGATCAGTCTGTAGAGGTAAATGAGTCAGGGTTTTTCCAGCTCCATGGGATTCTACGGGGATGTCTCTGCCACAGCATCTCCCCACCACTAAGGTGGCTGGAAAAGAACGAAGCCCAGAGTTTCCTAAAGCGTGGTGTAAGGACTTTGTCTATTAGTGTACCCAGGGCTCTGGTCCAGTGCAGATTCCCAGGCCTTGCCTCCCGTGCTGGAATCCGAATCTGGAAGCAGGGTGGGGCCCTTGAATCCCCGTCCTGAGCAGGCTCCCCACTGCGATTCCACGGCTGACCAGGTTTGGTGGGACCCATTGGCCTGCCGCTCAGCCGAACCTGGAAGCCGAGCTAGAGACAGAGGCCCCTCCGCTGCTAGAAGCGAGAGACAGAACTGTTTGTGGGATCATGTTCAGGATGCTTCCAGGAAGGCAGTCTCTCTCTGACCCCTCTTTACAGAGAACCACGTTGAGGGCACTGGAGGGGCAAACCAAAACAAAGGGTTTGTCAGGGAGACTGTCCTCACAGGGGTTTCTGGCGCTAGGTAGAGCTTTAGAGACAGTCTGGCACAGGGGGTGAGGCTGCATGCTTTCAGAGGCCCCGAAGATGATGCCAGGCAGCCAGGATGGGCTCCAACGGGGGTCACCGCTGCCCCATCCAGTGCTGCCCAGCGGAAAAGCAGGACTCAGTATGAGCCAAATGCTGACACCGGGGGAAGCTGAAAATCTGGATGGGGATATAAAGTGGCCAACTTCAGAATGAGCCAGTGCCCCCTTTCCCTAACTCCGCACAGATCAGATAAACAGGCCTGCAGGTCATGTGGGCCCAGCAGGCAATCCATTTGCAACGTGTGCTGCAGCCTGAGCTAGCTGAGCTCTTTGTTTTGCAAAGGAAGAAACTGAGGGGAGACAGAACAGAGGCCACAGGCCTACCGCCCCAGAGAAAGTCCAGAAAGGACTGGAACGGTGTGGGGCTCAAGAGTCCCAGGCCAGAGGTCCTCCCAGGGAGTCCCCAGCCAGGGGAAGCTTGGCCCCCATGCTGCTGAGCCCTCATCTTCTCAGACCCGCCTGTGGATGTGGGCCCGCCCAAGGGAGGGCATGACCTTGGGCTAGGAGCTCTGTTAGGCTGCAGCTGTGTCCCAGGAGGCAGGTGGCTAGGCTTTATCAGCAGCAAACATCCGTGGCCACGGGGGATGGGAGGGTGGTTTACACTGCCTGGGCCAGGGGGATCTGAATGGCACCCCAGCGCGTCCCCCATGGTTCCCCTGAAAAGTCCCATTTGTTTAAAAATGAATTCACATCCGTACTGTTCCCTACCATATACACCTGACCCTTGAACAACACGGGTCTGAGCTGCGTGGGTTCACTTACACCTAGATTTCTTTTCCTTTCCTTTCTTTTTTACCCCCTCAAAGTTTCCTTGTTTCCATTTGGTCCAGGGCTTGGGCAAGGGCTCCAGGGCGGTTACAAGCTGCCTAGTGGCTTCAGGGAGACACAGACTCAGGCAAGGGGGATGCCAGAGGGACCCCTCAGGGGCCACTAGGCTCTGGAGGCTCCTCCTTGTGCTTGAGAATGAGCCTTTCAAAGGGGAAGAGCCACCTGTCCAGCCCAGCCTGGGGGCGGCCGGCCTGCAGAGATGCGACAGGTGCGCACCGGGGTCTTGAGAAGTTTCACCTGCTCATCTAGGAAGCGGTCCTCTGGGAATCACAGATGTAGGGCCTGCGCGGGCAGAACCCAGGGCCAGCTGACCCGGAAGGACCTGGTTCAGCGTCTCGTCCCCCTCTCGGCAGCTTCCGTGGCATCCTAGGTCTCACCGCTCCCATCATGGGAGGCCTTCCCCGTGTTCGGGGAGAGGCCCAGCTGCTGCTCTGGTGTTGCAACTTCAAGAAACAAAGGACGCCCTTACCCTTTCATGGCCAGAAGAAATGGCCCAGCCCTCCAGGAGCACATCATTGAAGTAGAAGCCTGGAGGGAGGGAGGTGTAGGTGATCTGCAGGTACAGCTGACCAGGCGGCTGACCGTGGCCTCCCCCTCCTTGATGCAATAAATCTGATGAACCTGGGAGCTCATGGTTGGTCAGCAGGAAGGAGCTGAGCTTAGAAGACGGTGTTGGCTGGTCCTAGAGGCGGGGGATGGCTGAGAAGATGGTTTCAAACTTGCAGCGCAGCTGGGAAAGAGGTCAGAGAGGGCTGGGAGGCTGGAAGGAGGGTTGACGCCTGGTCTGTCCCCTGCACACACCGCCGGAGCAGGAGATGGATCCGGGGGCCACTGGCCCAGATGGAGTTTTTATAGTGCTGTAAATGTATTTTCTTTTCCTTATGATTTTCTTAATGCTTTCCTCTGCCTAGTTTCCTTTATTATAAGCATACAGTACATAAGGCATGTCATGTGGTAAATATGCCTTCATTGGCTGTTTATGTTCTTGGGAAGACTTCTGGCCAACAGTAGCTCTTAGTAGTTTGGTTTTTAGGAAGTCACAAGTTCTGTGCCAGATCTTTGACTGCAGGGGGGTCGGCATCCCCGTTGTTCAAGGGCCAGCTGTATATACAAATGGGTTCCTAAAATGTTTTCCAGTCCTCACCAGGAAGGGAAGTAGAACCTAGGGGGAATTTGCCCTTGCCCCGTGACTTACCAAACTTCCAGGCACCGCTGTGGGGAACCGTTGTCCCCTCAGGCCTCCTCCTCCTCCAGAAACAAAAGTGAGATGGGGTGAGGAGGCTTGCAGAAATCCCACAGTGAGGGGAGGAGGGCTGGGGGGAGCCAGTCCACCTAGTCTGAAGCCCTTTCCACGTCTGTGACAGACGTATCTGCTCATTCACCAGGGAAGGGAACTAAGCAACTGGGAGGGGAAAAAAAAAAAAAAAAGCCCTTCAGGAAATCCAGAGTTTCTGTGCAGGCGTGAGGGCTTACACGGAAAGCTCGGAAGATCTGGTGAAGAAACTTTGTGTTGGTTTAAAGCCCAAATGGGTTTTCATAAAAATCTTTGCAAGAAGCTGCCTCATTTTGCTAGCAGAACCCACAGGGTTCCTGGGAAGGTTCTGAAAAGCGCAGGTGCTTCACCCATTCCCCAGAAGCTGGTCTCTATTTCCTGTTGCAAAGGAGCATCAAAACCAGCTAACAGTGTATACACACATACACACACATAACATTGTTTAATGTTATCTAGTTTGTTACAGTGTTGCAATGCATAATATTATAGACAGTTTTTCTTCCTTAAATACAGAAAACTGGGTAGAGCATTTTCCTGTCATGTCTCAGCTTCCCTTTTATTCAGATTTCGGATGGACTTCACTTACCCACATGTGACTGGCTGGGCTAGGGCTGGCGGGTGGCTGCCTTCCTCCCTCCCTGTCACCTGGGGGGCCCACCCTCATCTCTGGAAGTGCAGGTGCCCTCTAGTGGCTGGTGGGAGCTGTTGGCGTAGAGGGAGGCCGGCTCTCTGAGGGGTGTTTGGAGACCAGCCCACGAAGCCGTTCAGTCTGTTCTTTGTAGGCTGCAGTTTGTAACTTGGATCATTATTTTGACTTCTGAATCGATGCCATTTCTTCTTCTCTTTTGTGGGGGCAGTTGCATGGACTCTGCCGAAGGAAAGCGAATGACCCAGAAATACGAAGATATGCTCTCGCTGCTGGAAAAGTAAGCGGCTTCTGGGATCGCGTTGTTCTGCAAATGGCATAGCCCCCACCATGCCTTTGTGGTTCCCGGTTTGTGCAGATTACCCCCCCCCTTCCCCCGCCCCCATGGCTGCCAAATGCCAGTCTGTGTCTCAGGATGGAACCCGATGGCGGTGAGTACAGTGCTGCTGGGCCACCAACACAGGGCCTCTGGGGAATGCAGCTCCGTGGCCCTAATGGACCCTCTCCAGGGTAGTGTTGCTGGGAGCGTGACCTTGGCAGAGCTAGAGGAAGTAGGGCGCTCCTCGCTGCACCTTGAGATCAGTGTCGCAGAAAACCACAGCAGCTGCTCGCTGAGTGGAAAGCAACAGTTTGTCCTGCAGAAAGAGAAGATGAGTTTTAGAAATACTTACTGGGCCCTTTAGGAGAAAACACAAGAATGACCATGTGCCCAGACTCCTAGTTATTCCTGCTTTAAAGTGGCAGTGAATCTTCTGTGGGCACAGTTCCAGCTGCCCACACTGCCACGTGGTTAGCAAATCCCAAATCAAGGATGTTGGCTCATCCCCTGACTGGGGGGCGGGCTTTCAGTGCCTCCCCACCCCCACCCACTGTCTCTAAGCACCCCCTGTGGCCTTTGCCTCCCTCTCCAGCCTTGTCCCTGCCCCTTCTGGACTGAGGGGTTCCCGGATCCCAGGCCACTCTTTCTCACCTCTGCTGGGAGCAATCATTTCACTGCCCTACCTCTACTCCTCCGAGAGTCCGTCAAGCCTCAACGCGGCCCCTCTTCCACGAAGCCTTCCCGGTATTCTCCACATCACCACTCAGCCCACCGTTGGATACCTCCTGTCCTGTCCATCTCTCCAGGACTGTGCTTCCGTATTTCCTGCTTAGCCGTGTTCCACAGCATTAGCAGCACTGACTGTGCAGTGTTTCTTCATCGTATTGACCCTCCAGCCCAGCGCGGGGGAGGGGCTCATTCAGCGTGTAACGACCCAGCCACAGGCACCTTGAGCTTCTTGAAGATCAGTGTGAGAGCAAATCTTAGCCAGTGACTTCTTCCAGCAGTTAATGAGACCAATCACAACTCCCATTACACCCTGCAAAGACTGCAGGGAGCCTTTCTTTCTGCTCTCCTTTGATTTAAACTGGGCCACCTTTTGAAATGAGGTGATACCTGCAGGAGCTACCAGGCTGAGCCACTGAATCTAACTTAAGAACGGATTGAGGGAAGGACACCTGGGTGGCTCAGTGTAGCATCTGCCTTCAGCTCCAGTCAAGATCTCAGGGTCCTGGGATTGAGTCCCCCATCCAGCTCCCCACTCAGCAGGGAGTCTTCTTCTCCCTCTGCCCCTCCACCCCAACTTGTGCACGCATGCGTGCATGTACTCACCACCCCCCATAAACAAAAATCTTTAAAAAATAAAAAAACAGATTCCAGTGTTTTACCAATAGTATCTTCAGTTCATGATACACATGTGCACACATTCACATGTAGGTATCTGGGCTATATATATGTTAAGATATCTCTGTCTTCACTAGGACTTTGCCAGGTGCTGGGAGAGTGTGTAAGAGGTGGCTGTTCTCTCTGGTTCTGGCAGGTATGAGACGAGACTTTATGAGGACTGGTGTCAGACCGTGTCAGAGAAGTCACAGTACAATCTCTCCCGGCCACTCCTGAAACGTGACCCGGAGACGAAAACAGATCACTGTCAACTTTAATGCACAGGTAAGTCAGGCAGCAGAAATTGGGTTCTGGCTGATTTCCAAAGCAAAAAAGGCTTTTGATAAGAATATGCAGAAGCCGTTGAGAATTTCCACCCTGGATCTCTTACTGGGGATGAATGCTCCAGTGCCGTGTTTTTTCAGGTTGTCTGATGGCCGCCTTTCTTTCCCATGGTTGGCCAGTAGATTTGTGTTGATTTTGCACAACAGAAGATATCACAAAAGAACTTTTTAAACTTTCCTGTGTGTGTGATAACAGTTTACAATGAACTTGCCTTTCCACACAAAGTTAGAATGGCAGTTACACTCAAGATGAACTCACCCAGAACTTTAAATATCCTAGTCTACATAGACGCTACCTAGAATTCCAGAGGTATATTTAAACAGGTAATAGATACTGCTCCCCATCTTTGGGCAGATGGGGTAACAGCATTACCAGGTAGTACCAGACAGAGCAGACAGCACCTATCTTGAATGCATGTTCCACATGAAGGCAATTGACTAGACGCTGGAGGGCCAACCCAGTGTAAGACCCCATTCCCACCCTCAAGGAACCCAGCTAGTTGGAAGCTAGAACCTCAACATGCAAAGATGTATCTTTATTAGATCATTTTGCCCCCCCCCCCACCGGGAGATACTTTGGGTTGTCAAACATGGAGCAGATGTCAATGGCATGGGGTGAGTAGATTCTAAGAATGCTGCTCAACTCCCTAACAATGCCCAGGATAGCACCCCACAACCAAGAGTGTTTGTCTGAAAATGTCAGTTGTGCTGAGGTTGAGAGATCCTGCTCCAGGTGATCAGAAGGGCAGAAGACCTTCATGTGGCATCTTTCATGAAAGCCAAAAGCTAGCCCATATCAGGAAGTATATCAGAAAAAAATTTTTGCAAAAGTATAGGCTGCATTGAGCTAAAAGCAATTGCCTACTTCTGTCTCAGTGGCATGTTCTCCAGGAATGCACGGAGAGAGCCGGAAACGGAGTTCATAGGATATGAGTGTCTTTTGAGAAAATTACAGTTTAAGTAGAATATCAATTCCGACTGGAATAAAAGTCAGCAAAGGGAGTTGGAGGGTCTGTTTCTTCACTTTGGTATGACACAAGCCTGACATTTAAATCATTGAACTCCTGGGCATAATTTTATCAGCAGGCACTCTGAGCGGTGTTGAATGTTAAATGCCCAAAGTGAGGAGTTTCTGGATTACCAACTAGGCCACGGTCTAGATGTTGTTAACTGTAGGAATGAAGCCCTCAGGATGAGATGATGTTGAGAATGGACCATGCCTCCCCCGTAGACTCCAGAGCAAGGGCTCTCTCTGCCCCAGTGCACAGCATGTAGTAGGTGCTTTATAGGTGTTCATAGGTGAGAGGAGGAAGGGGTGGGGAGGAAAGAAGGGAGGGAAAGGGGAGAGGGAATTAATACCTGACTTATAAAGTGAGTCAGGGGGAGACAACAAATGCATAAGTCAAAGAAGAGCCGTGAACATCCCTTAGCTCCAGCTTCGAGCAGTGGGACAATGGCTATGTTAGTAAGAGTGAATAGAGGTACATGACCAGATTTGCCCCTTTGGGGGCCAGGATAGTAATTATATGGGGAAAAATGTATTTTTTAAAGATTTATTTATTTGACAGAGATCACAAGTAGGCAGAGAGACAGGCAGAGAGGGAGGAGGAAGCAGGCTCCCTGCTGAGCGGAGAGCCCAATGCGGGGCTCGATCCCAGGACCCTGGGATCATGACCTGGGCTGAAGGCAGAGGCTTTAACCCACTGAGCCACCCAGGCGCCCTGAAAAATGTATTTTTGTAAATTATTTCTCTAAAGTATTTTAAATTCCCTATTGGCATTTAAATTATTTTCTAGTTTTATCAATCTGTATTTCATTGATCGTAGGATGCACTTTTTTTTTAACATCTTGGCATCTCTTAAAATGGCACATGTTTATGGTTTAACACACCACATTTTTCCCCCTTTAGTTGGACATGAAATAATAGTGAATCTTACAGCTGAAAGCATCTTACAATGAAATAAAATACATTATAAATAATGCTACAGGAAGGTCTTTGGTTATTATTGTATCCATCCTCAATAGTTTCTTTGGAATGAATGCCTAGAAATGGGATAAAGGATGTTAACATTGTGAGAATTCACATGTGTATTATCAATTTGCTCTTCAGGAAGATGGAACTCTTGTCATTTTCCTGCCAAAAAGATACCATCCTATTCTTCAAATTGCTTCCAGCGTGTTCAACTAAATATCTCTATATCTATATATAATATCTCAGGATTGTTTTAATTTGTCTTTATTTGACCACCAGTAAAGTAGAATTTTCTCTTGTGTTCATTGGCCAGTTACAGTTCTTCTATAATCACTTGTTCGTGTCTTTCTCCCACTTTGGAGTGGAAGTGCCCTCTTTTCCTCTGAATTTGTTTGAGTATTTGGGCAATATTTGTCAGATATTAAGAAATTTTTGCTTTTGTTTCTTACCAGGTGAGGTGTGTTTTTCATTATGTGATGATACTTTATGCTTATAAATTCTATCTTTTATTTTCTGGGGTTTTTTTGTTTGTTTGTTTGGAAGGGCCTTCTCTGCCTCAATATCATATAAGCAGCCTCCAGGTTTTAATTTTTGTTTTCAGTTTTTACATTTGATTTTTAATATCTATCTTGAGCTTATTTCAAAATAAGCAGGGGGCTGAAGGCATTTCCCTGCCAAATGATTAGCATTTGCCTTAACCCTGAGTAAGTTTGGCTGGGCAGTAGTGAACACTGGCCTAGAACCATTGCAGAGAGAGTAAGAGTCCAGGTGTCTCCATGCAGAGGTAGGGGAGGGAAGCAGAAGAGGGATGGGGAGAATCTGTGGCCTGGTATCTGTTTTGTCCCCCCTACCAATACACATCAGGCTTCATAGGTTCTGAGGTAAACAGAATAAATAAATAAAGGGTGTGGGGCACCAGGGTGGCTCAGTTGGTTGAGCGTCTGCCTCTTGATTTTAGCTCAGGTCATGATCTCAGGGTTGTGGAATGAAGCCCCATGTTGGGCTCTATGCTCAGTGCAGAGTCTGCTTATCCTTCTCCCTCTGCTCCTCCCTGATACTCTTTCTCTCATAAATAAATAAATAAATAAAATCCTAAAAAAAAAATGCAAAGGGTGAAGACCAGGATGCCGAAAAGCCCAGCCAAAGGCCTCTTTTTTCACTGGACCGCATCTTCTTGGCCTCTCACACTTGGGCGGTTCCACTTAACCTAGTACCCAGAGAAGTTCAGAGAGGCCTGGGTGACTTCCATTTCCTAGTATATTAAAACCCAGAGACAAGCCAACGCAGGCTTCCAGAAATGAAGGGCTATTTCAAATGATTATATCTAACAATTAAAGTTGTGCAATGGGCATCTCTTCCCAATTCTGTCAGTGTCTGTGACCGTGTGTGTGTGTGTGACCTGGTTGGAGAGAATACCAGAAGTCTGAGTTTGGGGCTTTTCAGGCATATGGCTGGCCTAGACCTGGTGATTCCCCTCCCTCGTGCATTTGCCCCTCCATAGGAATTAACTGGCTCGGTCAGCTGCCTGCCCAGAAGCATCAGGCTAGACCTCTCCTGTCACTCATGCCGCCGTCCTTGAGTTTTTCTTTTGTTGTTGCTCTTTGGGACTTACAGACTTGGTAAGACTCTCTGCCTCTGAGCCCTCTTCCTTCTGCCTAAAACTCAATTTCCTTTCTCTAGATTTAAGGAAACGTAGAAGCAAAAGAGGAGTCCTGGAAGGTCGCTGGGGCCCTGGGGTTTCCAGTCCTTGACTGATAATTGCTGTTTTTCCCTGCCATGGGGCTACAGCCACTTAATGCTGATTCTCCTCTCCAGCTGATTTCAGTGCTGAAGGAAATGAGTTATCTTGAACCCAGGCAGATGGCACAGGTTCCTGAGATAGCGGCCACCATGTTCTCCTCCAAGGAATTCTATCGGCAGCTCGTGGCTAAGTTGGAGCTGATGGCCAGTTGGTACAACAAGGTGGTTAAGACTCTTTTGGAGGTGGAATATCCATTAGTGGAGGAAGAGCTGAGGGATATTGATCTCTGTCTGAGAGCTGCGGAGGGGACTCTGAACTGGAAAACAGAAGGTAACGGGGCACCGCCTGCAACTTGGTGGGGAGGTTGGTGGCGGGGGTTGAGATCCTGATAAAGTTGGTTGAACCTTGAATGATCCCCCCAGTACTCTGGTTTTGTGTTCGAAACACAAACCTGCCCTCTCAGACGGCAATCCATAGCAGAGAAGGCAAGAAGGGCTTGCATTCCTCGTCTTCTCTTTGGATATGATCGGTAGATTTCGAAAATCTTGTGACTGTGCTCTGGGGGAGACTCTGTTTTCTCCAGCATATATTGGGGATGTTAGCTTTTACTACGTTATCCCAATTACTTAATTTTCTTCACTAGACTGTAGACCTCTTTTTTTTTTTTTTTAAGATTTATTCATTTGTGTGTGAGTGGGAGGAGGGGTAGAGGGAGATAGAAAGGGCGAGGAACCGAATCCCCAGCAGACCCCCTGCTGAGCATGGAGCTCAATGTGGAGCTTGTCCCATGACCCCTGAGGTCGTGACCTGACAAAGATCAAGAGTCGGAGGCTTAACTGACCAGGCCACCCAGGCCCCCCTGGACTGTAGTCCTCTCAAATGGGGCTACTATGCTTTTAATTCTCAGGTATCCTCCAATTCAGTACTAATCTCATGGATGGTTTAACATCTGCAGGGTACGACGTAAGGGACCAGGCAGGGAATATGGGATATGAGGTATGTGGGACATGGCTCCTACCCTCAAAGGGCTCACATTTAGTTGGGACCACAGACATATGTACAACTCTAAATCATGCAAGATAGGCTATGATAAAAAGCTATCACAGAATTAAAAATACAGCATGGTGAATCACAGGGGAGGGAGATTAATTCTCATTAGAGTCCTCAAAAAGAGGTCAAGTTTCAAAGGAAAGTTATAGTCAACTCTGAAGTCTTGGAATGCCATGTTAAGCGAGTCTGAACTTTATTTTATATGCAAGAGGGAACAATGTTTTCAACATTTAATAAAGCAAAAGTGCTCAAAAATATAAGGTCCATTAATCCAATGAAATCATCCTGGTGCACTGGTATGCCCCAGCCGCTGTGCCAGCTTTTGTGTCCTTGGTTGGTAAGCATTACCTTTTTGTCTCTTTCCCTCCATAATCAGGGTTATGGTCAACTTTGGCTGTTCAACACAACTAAGAAGAAGAGGGCTCTGGTGACAACAAAGTAACCTGTGCAGAAAAGTCTTTTAAAACCTACAAATATTAAGGGGTCTTGACTGGGTTAGTTGGTTAAGCATTTGCCTTCGGTCAGGTCATGATCAAAACCCGCATAGGGCTCCCTGCTCTGCAGGGGGGGGGGGGGGGGGGTCTTCTCCTTCTGCCCCTACTCATTCTCTCTCTCAAATGCATAAAATCCTACAAGTATTAAATCCCTTCCTTTTATGGCAACCAGACCTTAGCGATTTCAATTAATTATGTTTCTTTGGGGGAGCAGGCATTTGGGATTATGTCATTCAAATCACCAATGGCATTCACGATCTCGAACAAAGAATTCAGAAAGCTAAGGACAATGTGGAAGAGATTCAAAACATCATGAAAACATGGGTGTCTCCGATATTTAAGAGAAAAGATGGAAAAAAGGAATGCCTTCTTTCCATGGACGATCAGCATGATCGGATGGAAAAATATTACCATCTCATCAAAGAATCTGGACTTAAGATTCACGCCCTTGTGCAGGTAATAACCGGCCTCTCAGATATACATACCACTAACTGAGGGAGGGCATGGGGAAGTGTGTTTGGGTGTAAGAAATAAGACAACAGACACTGTCTTCTGCATTCAGGGATGGAAGTGTATAGTGACAGCAAGAGAACTAAAGCTAATGGCTAGGAAGAGAGGCAAGACACATTCTGGTATCAGCGTGTCAAAATTAATATTTTTTAATGGTTGTTAGGACACTGGCATGACTTAAGTCCCACGCCAGACCCCAAGGAGATAGAAGGATGTGCCCGGTGCAAAACCCTAAATTAGCATCCGTCCTAACCAGCCCTGACTTGCCACACAGCCCAATGTGGGCCCCCAGCAGCGTCCCTGTCACCCAGCTTTATCAGCCTGGGGAGGTGGAAGATGAGCTTGGTCTCCCTGCCTGCCTTTGGTAAAGAGAAGAAGCCGTGCAGGCACCTGTACTTGATGCAGCAAGGCTCTGCCCTGCCTGTGATCAGGGCAGCCTCGGGTCTGCTGTCAAAGACCAGACCATGGATGGGAGCTCTAAGTGGCCACCAGCTTCAGCCCTACCCCAGCCACCTACACCAGCTGTTTCTGGCAGGTTGATCTCAAGCCCAAAGTCAGTAGAGAGCCACGGTTGACATTTGGGATGATTTGTGGTCTGAAGCACGTGACATGTATTTGGACTTGGTTGATTTTCTTTATCTGTCTTCTAGTTCATTAATTTCTGCTGTTCTTTAGCCTTTCTTTTCTTAATTTGGGGTTATGATGCCCATCTTTCCCCTCCCCCCAACCTCCAAGGGCAGAAAGTTAGGGTACAGATTTTAAGTCTTTCTTCTTTTTGAATACAAGCATTTGACATAATTTTCCTTATTAGCTGTGCTGTAGTTGCATTCCCCAAATTTCACAGGCCTCATTTCCGTTGTCATTCAGCCTTAAATTTTTTGGCTTGTGACTCATACTTTAACTCAGTGGTCATTGAGAAGTGCATGGTTTCATTTCGCCATGTTCGGGGCTTCTCTGGATAGCCCAATGAAATCAATGTTGAGTTCAGTCCCAGTGTGGTCAGCGAGAGTACTCTCAAAGATCTGAATTATTGGGAATTCACTGAGACTTCTTCCGTGACCTACAAGTCTGTCTATCTATGGCATGTTCCTTGCACCCTTGACAGTATGTTATTCTTCTGTTGTTGGGCATAGTGTCCTATAAATATCAAGTAGTTCAAAGTGGCTGATAGTATTGTGCAGATCTTCTGTATAGTTTCTGAATTTTTTGTCCATTCATTCTACAATTACTGAAGGTAGAGTGTTAAAAGCTCGGCCTGTGACTGTGAATGATGATTTGTCAAAGTCTTTAGTGTGGTCAGAGTTCTCATCAAGTATTTGATGTTGTTGACTTTTTTTCTTTTTAAAAAGATTTATTTATTTTACGGGGGGAGGGACAGAGGGAGAGGAGGGAGGGTCTTAAGCAGACTCTGCACAGAGCATGGAGCCCGATGTGGGGCTCGATCTTAAGACTCTGAGATCACGACCTGAGCTGAAACCAAGAGTCAGACGCTTCACCGAGGGAGCCACCCCAGTGTCCCTTGACGCTCTTCTATTACAAACACATTTATAATTATTATAACTTCCTGATGAATTGACCACTTTATACTTGTGAAATTCTCTTTTTATTTCTCAGAATACTCCCTTGCCCTGAGGCTTCTCTTTTCCTGTTAATATTCTCATCTTACCTTCCAGATTCACCGTTCCTTCTTCATCCTGCCCATCATCCTGCCCTTCTACGTTCAAGCTGTCTGTTTCCTCAGATTCGAAATTCTTCTCTTACAGACCGTATAGTAGAGACTCACTTTGCTAACAACTTTGCCGATTAACTGGAATGTTCAGATGATGACACTGAACATAATTATCGGTATGATTGGATTTAGCTCACCATCTTGCTGTTTCCTATTTGCTTCATGTCTGTTTGCTTTTCTGTTCTTGCTTTCCTACCTTCTTGTTATTAACCATTTTTTTTTTTTAAATAGTCTGATTTCTCAATGGGCATTGCATCCTGTGCATGACATTTGCTGTGGTTGTTCTGGGTTTCAGTATGTCTCAAATGAATCACCATCAACTTCAGAGTTTTCCTGTGAAATGTTTTCAGTGTGGTTCAATTTGACTCTGACTCTTGATTTCAGCTCAGGTCATGATCCCAGAGTCCTAGGATCGAGTCCCGGATCAGGCTCCTTGCTCAGCAGGAAGCCTGCTTCTCCCTCTCTCTCTCTCTGCTTGTGCTCTCTCTCTCTCTGACAAATAAATAAAATCTTTAAAAAATAAGTATATTTTTTAAGAAATATAAAAGAACTCAAGAAAAAATATTTATAGTATTTTATATTCACCCATATACTCACCATTTCCAGATTTGTTTTTTTCTTTCCTGGAAAATGGACTTCCCACCTGTGGTCATTTCTCTGCAGCCTGAAGGATGAAGGACTCCCTTTAGTTTTTCTTGCAGATCCGGTCTACCAATGACATGTGTTCTCAGTTTTTGTTTCTCTGACACGTCCTTATTTCACTTTTGTTTTTGAAGGATAGTTTCATTGGCTATAGAATTCTGCATCGACAGTTTTATTTGTCTTAACAAAAGTTATTTCCTTGTTTCCTCCCCTCCCCAATGTTTCTGAGGAGAAGCCAGACGTAATTTGTGTCTTTGTTCCTCTCTATATAATGTATTGTTTCTCTCAGGCTGCTTTTAATAGATTCTTTTCTTAATCTTTGTATTTTTTTTTTCCTGTCTCACTGCAATGTACCCAGATAGGTCTGCTTTCTGTTCACCCAGCTCAGAGTCTGTGAACCTCTCGAACCTGTTTTTCCTCAACTTTGAGGAGTTTTTAAATCAAATTATGACACTCTTATCTGCTAATCCCGACATCTATTTTATTTTCTGAGTCGTCTTTTTTTTTTTTAATGTGACAGAAGTTTCTTTTTCTCTCACATAAAATCAATCTGAGGAAGCCGCATTGCAGAACTGGTATGGCAATTATTTGCTGAGTCTGTTTTTTGTAATGATCTCCCCTCTTGGTTAAATGTCACACTTCCCTGCTCCTTGGCCTGTCTAGTAGTTTTTGTGGTTGTGGCGCTTGTTGTTCTGTTCCAGCCATGCTGGAGGCCACTTTAGAACAGAGTTGTACCTTCCCTTAAGGAGTTTGTGTGTTTCCTCTCACAGGCAGTTAACCTACCGGTGGGTCGGCTTCATCCTGCTGAGGTTCAATGTTAAGTTTTGTGAGGATGGGTTCTAAGGAGACCGTACTCTAGGGCAGCCCTAACCCCCAAAGCATGGTGTTTCTGGGGTCTTGGCAACACTCTGAGCCATCTGTCAGGTCTTCTGCTACTTCGGATAGAACACGAACGTTGCCCAGTGCACCCTATGACCGCACGATCTCCGTGCAGCTTACAACTGTGCTCTGCCCAGCCTTACAGAGTCTGGCCCCTGGGATGTGCAGCTTCATGTTCAAAGATTCAAGGAGACTCCACGATCTCTGTAGCCCCAAAACCTCCATTGCCTTTTTTTTTCCTGCCTGGCAGGAACGATGTCTGTCATTGTGGTCCTCTTCCTGAGCCACAGACACAGTTTAGCAGGTGCCTCTAGGTAGAAAGTCAGGGGGTTGCAAATCTCAACTTGAGGACTTCCCTTCTCTGAAGGATCCCATCCCTGTTCTCTCGTTGCCCCCAAAGAACTTTTTCTTGGGCAGGTCTGATCTCATTCCTCTGTCTTGGCTAGAATCAGAAACTCAAGGCATTTCTTTTCCTAGTTCACGGAAATTCCAACATTTTTGCTCCTTAGACCATAGTAGAGCTCAGGTAAAACGTGGAAATGTAGAGATAGCCATTCTGATGGTGTGACGTTAGGGAGGAGATTGAACAACTATTCAAAGCAGTCATAAAACAGAAATATTTTAAAAAATAAAAAGCAGACAGACACTTAATAACATCTGAGAGCAACTCGATGTTGTCACTGTCTTATGATTTGCATGGAGATGGGCTTTAAATCATTAAGAAAATCGTCTATCTACTTTGGAAGGAAAGAGGTAGGTAATGTATTTTAGACATTTTAGAGTTTTGTCACGTAAAGACAGGATCATGGGTTTTGTTTTGTTTTTTGTTTTTTTTTAATCCAGGGGGTTTATACATGGAAATGTTTGTAAAGGGGTGTGCGTCACCTAAAAAATGTACTTCTTTCCGCAAAGTAGTTAGCATTTTGTTTGAAGATCTGGGATAAATGGAAAGTTGATGTCAGAAGGCTTGGTAATGAAAATGGTGATGAGTAAGTGGGATGTCTGTGCCATCCCATCAGGTTGGGGGGTGGGGAGCACACATGTGTTCCTTTATGTGAATGCATTTTCTTTTTTCCCCTCTCTTTAGAGAGGGAGGGGAGGGGCAGAGGGAGAGGGAGAAGGAGAGAAAGAATCTTAAGCAGGCTCCCTGCCTAGCACAGAGCCTGAAACGGGGCTCGATCCCACCATGCTGAGATTGTGACAGGAGCTGAAATCAAGAGTCAGAAGTTTAACCAACTGAGTCATCCAGATGCCCCTATATGTATGCATTTTCTAAGTCACTCAGCATGGTGGCCTTTAGTAGTAAGTGCCCTGAACAAAACACTCCAGCTCATTTCTAAGGACTAGCCAGGAAATGGTTTACTTGCTTGAACCCCAAATTTATTACATGCCTTGAATCCTAAAGCCCTCCTACCTCTAGCACCCCTTCCTCTCTCTGCCCTAACTTCTGCCTTGATATAGTTTCTTCCACAGCACACCCGTCAACACTTATCAATCACACCCTGTGTCCCATTTTTCCTGGGAAAGTGGCCTGACCCCATCCTTCTTTCTCGGGGACAGGATGAGACCCTCATAGTCCCTTCACGTATTAAGTTCATGTTCCTTTCACTCAGTGGTTATACCCATTAGACAGAATGGGCTTGATATATGTGTAATAGCAAACTCCCCCCCACCCCCAGTGTTGTTTTTTCCCTATTAATGATAACTAGACCAGCCCTTCCATATTATTAAACATGGTTTAAATCCATTCTTCTCTATTTCATAGGAAAATCTAGGTCTATTTGCAGCAGACCCAACATCTGATATCTGGAAGACTTACCTCAGCTACATTGATGAGATGTTGCTGGATGGATTTTTTCTTGCCATCGAGTGCTCCCTCAAGTACCTCCTGGAAAACACTGGTATTTACTGGCTTAGGGATGCGTGTTATTACTGGAAAGAGAACAGTAGCACCTGTTGGTGAAAAGTGAAGTGTGATCGAGAGCTTTGTGCCTTTTCGCAAAATGTTGCAGATGTGTTGTGAATGGTACCTAGTAAAATAGCCAGGGTGCTGAGTTTCTACATTGTTCCCAGAAAAAAAAAGATTTTTCTCTCTTTAAAACTCAGGTGGTAAGCCAGGCTCTAAGATAGTCAAGCCTATAACAAAAGCAAAAACCCAAGTGCCAATTGAATCTAAATAAAGCTTCATAAAGAGAATGAAGTTGGAGCAGCAGGCAACATAGTTAGTAATGGCGGCTTCCTCTGGACTTGGCTCATGGCAGTGGGAGGGGGACATTCTGTGCCTTCAAGCTTAATGGACTCTATCTCTGTAGCTTTTTGAGAACACAGGGAGGTTGTTGTCACCAGGTTAAGTGGAAGAAACAGAAGCTTTTCTGTGTGAAAAGAGGCAAGCTGGGGATGAGGTAGTTTTTGCAAGGAAAAGGAATGTTGAGATTGTGGGCTTTCTCTGAAGCTGTTAAAAAAAATAGCTTTGAATTTGTGATGGAAAAACTGAGTTAAGGTACACAGGGCCAACCTTGGCTAGTAACTGGTGGGATGGAAAGACAGGAAGAGTTGACACTTTGCGTTCTAGTAAATTCTGAGGAGCTTGGTGTAAGGGTCCCATTGGCAAATTTGTCAGAATGGAAAGGCTGAGGTGAATAGTTTGAAGCCAGAGGATGAAGGTGTTTAAGAGAGTTTAAGGTGTCAAGTCCAACCCAGGGAAAGAAAGAAAATCTAGTGGTAAGATGGGTAGGTCAAGATCCATGTCCAGATACCCACCCAGCCCAAATAAGAGGACATGAGGATACTGGGCTGAGGATACAGAGGGAAGCAAGGCCAGTGCTGGGTGTAGCGAAGATGGGCAAACCTCCAGTGGTCTTAGTAGGTGGAGTGGCTGAGGTCAGAGACATGCTCTTTTTCTGCAAGGTACTCCACAAAAGGAGGTGGGGCAGCAAGAAACAGGCTCCAGGAGAGTCCGCATGGTGGTGGGGGGATCACCTTCTAGAGCCTGGGGGCACGGAGCAGAGCCACTGAGACTGGAGAACTGGCTCCTGGGGACCAACAGTGTTCGCCTTAGTGGACCAACCAAACCTCGTCTAGCACTGGAGGTTCACAGGGCCTCAGCCATCCTCTAGAAGATTCTAGAAGTTGCCCCAGCACACTTGGCGCAGGCATGGCATGGGAAATATTTCCTAAACATAGTGACTCCATGCTTAACTGATGCCTATCCAGCTCTCCTGATCTGGGCTGTTTGGGGGCGGGCAAGAGGATAGAGAGGGCATGGTGTGGTCCTTCAAGATTGCCAAAGTGACTTTCTCTCAATGGAACTGGTGGAAAGGAGAAAGGTACTTTCTTCATGATATAGAATGGGCAGGAGCTGGACTTGGCAGGTGCCGGAGTCAGGGAACTCTAGATGAAATTTTGAAGGTACTGGTTCTCTAAGTGGGGAGGAGAAGGAACCTAGGAAGGGTAACCTCTGAGAAGAAGAAAAGCACTGTGACCCTTTGCATAGCCCAGCTGGACCACTCTATCCTTCCAGCCCTCCTTCAGCGTTTCCACCTTCTTGTGCTTGGTGAGCCCAACACCATTTCCACAGCTTGGGCTGGATTCCCTGTTGCCTCTTAAAATGCAAACCTTGCCTAGGTTCAATGCTACCCACTCTGTCCAGAAGTGCTCTTCCCCCTCTTAACCCCTAAAGTGACTGACTTGTACCAAGTTGGTGGAACCACCAAGATAATCTGATTTGTATGGTCATGATGATGTCATTGCATCGAACCTTAAGGATTAAGGTTCTCACAGCAGCACATAGGACAGAAATCTCTGGAGTCAAAATGGCCTCATGAGTCTTTTGCATCCTATAAATTGTATATAGCCTGATCTATTGAAATTATCAGTATCTCATGCATATAGTAATGCAGAATATATCATGAGTACATATGCAAATCATAGGCATTAAAAAAAAAAAAAAAACTCTTCCAGGATAGTGTAATTTCTGTGCATTCCCTCCATATATGCTTTTTTTTTTTTAAGATTTTATTTATTTATTTGACAGAGAGAGATCACAAGCAGGCAGAGAGGCAGGCAGAGAGAGAGGAGGAAGCAGGCTCCCTGCCGAGCAGAGAGCCCAACGCGGGGCTCAATCCCAGGACCCTGAGATCATGACCTGAGCCGAAGGCAGCGGCTTAACCCACTGAGCCACCCAGGTGCCCCTCCATATATGCTTTTGATGAGACACTCCTGAATCCGGGAATGCGAATTAATCAGCCCCACAATTTTGAAGACAAGGCCTTGGTCTTACAGAGCTTTGAGTCTCCCACTGTGGCTTCAGCTGGGGAGAATGATGAAGCCGTGGTAGCCAGAACCCCATCAATAATGTGGGTTCCAGGACAAAGAGGTCTAGCCCCTAAGTTCTAGATTAAGGGGAGTGCTTCTGGTTAGTGGGCCGGTTCCCACCATGCTGTGGTTCCACCACGTCCAAGGACCTTGCCTTCATTTCTGGGGTTGAGCTGGGTTACCACCACAGCCTGGATGTCGTCCATGAGCGGGGAAGAGTGTGGAGACGGCTCCCCTGCTGTCTCCAGGGCCACAGTCCAGAAGTGGCAGCCATTGCTCTTCCCCACATGCCACTGGTGAGCTAATCCTCTTGTCAACTTGACCATAGGCAGGGCTGGGAAAGGCAGCCACACGTGCCTACTCTTCCCTCTGCTTCTTGGGTGAAAGGGGTAATGGATTCCCAGGGGTTTCCACCACCCACAGCAGCCAGCACATCATGGTCTCCCAAATATTTCCACAGTCAAGGAGACCTACGAATGTAAGCAGTTATTAATAAAAGTTTAAGCACCTCATCTTGTCCTTGCAACATTTCACTCCCTGTTATATTTTGATTTAAATTTAGCAAGGCAAGTTAGTCTAGCAAGTAATCAGGGACTTGTTAATTATTTATACTGTTTTTAAATTTTTTACCACTCTGGGACCACAGAATTGAAAGAGGTTCGGTTTTCATAGAAAAAGATCAGAACAGAGAGGGTGGTAACCTGTTTTTTCCTGCCAAAGCCTACTACTGACAGGCGTGTCACAGCGCACCTAGTGGCTACCCATGGAATTGCATGGGGTGTGCCTAGAGGGCAATCAGCTGCTTTGGAGAAATGAGCTTTGCACAATCAACCTGTTCTCAACTAGAGGCCATTCCACACCCCCTCACCTCCGCCCCGTCGTTCCCCCAACCTAGGCATTTGGGAATGTGGAAGGGAACTGGCTTGGGTTGTCCAGTCCCTGGGACGTGCCCTCCAAGGATAGGAGGGTAAATGTCCTACAATGCCCAGCACAGCCCAGCGCAAGAATTGGCCTATTCAAAATGTCATTGGTTCCCCTGTTGGTAAACACTGCAAGACTGTTACCCTCACCTTTTCTTGGTGGGGGAGGAGTTAGCAAATTACATTTCCATTTTCCTCTACCCAAACAGCTTAGAGCAAGGAAAGAACTTTTCAGAGCACCTTAAAAACAGGTACTGCCCTGCGCCCATTTTAACCATTCTCGTTTTTGTGTGAGCATGCTTCCTTGTTTTTCAGAAAATAAGGCAGGCCTCACCCCGATATTTGAAGCCCAGCTGAGCTTAGCCATACCGGAATTAGTTTTCTCTCCGTCCCTGGAGTATGGGGTGAAGGGCGGTTTCTATGATGCTGTTGAGGGTCTGGTCACCAGCATTTTTGGAATATCATCCCTCGTGCCCCGGCTTTCCCCCCAGAATGGCTCTCCCCACTACCAGGTACTAACCAGCAAGCCCCTCCCACCGGCTGCCAGCCTAATCTGCAGACTTCTGGCAAAGGCTAGGTCTAACCTCCTGCTGTTGCCTCACCCCTCCCCCAGGCTGACATGGAGGGCATGGCCCATTTGGCGAGCATGAGAAGCACACTCCTGGACAGGGTGCAGAGCGTGCTGGCCCTCTGCTGCGGCTATCGTAACGCCTTCAGCCAGTACTCCTACCTGTACGTGGAGGACCGGGGGGAGACTCTGAGCCAGTTTCTGCTGTATGGGCGTGTCCTCACCCCCGAGGAGATGGAAGCCCACGCAGAAGATGGCATTCCGGAGAACCCTCCTCTTCTGCATCAGTTTAAGGCCCAGATCGACTCCTATGAAAACCTCTATGAAGAGGTGTGCAGGCTGGAGCCCATCAAGGTGTTTGATGGCTGGATGAAAATTGACCTCCGACCCTTGAAAGTGACCCTGCTCAATGTCATCAAGAGGTGGAGCCTCATGTTCAAACAGCATCTCGTTGACTATGTCACCAACAGGTAATACCGCTGTTCTGGTTTCCTCCAGCCTCCCAGGCTGTGGGGGACGCCCTGGTTTTCATTTCTCCCCAATGGCTTCATTGGTTCAATCAAAAATGAAAACAGCTGGTTGAGGTTCCAGGCCCTTGGTCACCGGTGATGACTTTGGTTCTGCCCTTCCCTTGGTTCACCAGATGGGGCCTCCTTTTCTGTAATTTTCCATTTGGTGGCCCATGTGTGAAAAGCACCCAGGAAGTGGTAAATAATGTTCTAGGTTATAATAGAGCTCCGAGCTCCCTTTGCCACCCTAACTGAGAAATCTCTTTAAGCCTGGAAAACAGAGGGGGTCTCATGGGCCTCCTAGATTTCATTTCTACCCCTTGCTTCTTGTCTTAGATTATCCAGCTGTGCCAAGGGCAAGTCACCGAGTCCCCACACCCCCCGATGCCTGTCTGTGCTATCCTAGCCATGTGACAGACTGGATCTGCCATGGTCTGTTACCCTGAGCATTTCAACTATCCAGCACCTGCATATCTGCCACCATTAGCAGCTCAGCTACCACCCCAGTCAGAAGCCTGTGGCAGCGGGGGTGAGGGGGGAAGGCACGACCCTTCTGTGCAGCCCTCCTGCTTTGGGTGTCCGCTGTGGCCCCAGGAAAGCCAACCTGACCCCTTCCTTGAGTTTGGGGTGGTCTTGCTTAATGCTACTGCTGCCCTGCTCACTGATCTAGCCCTGGGAGCAGAAGGGAAATGGTCCCCCCATCAAGGATGGGTCTATTTGCAAATGAATTCTAAGAGAATTTGCAAGGGTGATGGTCCTCCTGCTCTAGGAAACTGCAGGAGAGCATTGTGAGATGGTTTAAGTGGATTTCCCCAGTGTTCTTTATTTTATTTTATTTTATTTTATTATTTCACAGAGAGAGAGATTACAAGTAGGCAGAGAGGAAGGCAGAGAGAGAGGGGGAGGCAGACACCCTGCTGAGCAGAGAGCCTGATGTGGGGCTTGATCCCAGATCCTTGGGATCATGACCTGAGCCGAAGGCAGAGGCTTTAACCCACTGAGCCACCCAGGCACCACTCCCCAGTGTTAAGAAGAGCCCAGTTTCATGTGTCTGTTAGCCATTTGTATGTCTTCTTTGGAGAAGTGTCTGTTCACATCTTCTGCCCATTTTCCGACTTGATTATGTTTTTTGGGTGTTGAGTTTGAGAAGTTCTTTATAGATCTTGGATATCAGTCATCAGGGAAATTCAAATCAAAACAACATTGAGATACCACATTACACCAGATAGAATGGCAAAAATCAACAAGGCAAGGAACAATAAATTTTGGAGAAGTTGTGGAGAAAGGGGAACCCCTTACACTGTTGGTGGAAATTGTGGAGCCACTCCGGAAAACAGTGTGGAGGTTCCTTGAAATATCAAAAATAGAGCCACCTTATGAAATGGCAATGGCACTACTAGGAATTTACCCCAAAGATACAGATGTAGTGAAAAGGGCCATATGCACCCCAATGTTCATAGCAGCAATGTCCACAATTGCCAAACTGTGGAAGGAGCAGAGATCCCCTTCAACAGGTGAATGGATAAAGATGGGGTCCATATACACAATGGAATATTACTCAGCCATCAGAAAGGATGAATACCCAACTTTTGCATTGACAGGGATGGGACCAGAGGAGATTATGCTGAGTGAAATAAATCAAGCAGACAAAGTCAATTATCATGGTTTTACTTATTTGTGAACCATGAGGAATAGCATGGAGGACATTAGGAGAAGGGAAAAGTGAAGGGGGAGAAATTGGAGGGGAGATGAACCTTGAGAGACTATGGACTCTGGGAAACAAAAGGAGGGTTTTAGAAGGGAGGGGATGGGTAGGGGATGGGTGAGCCTGGTGACGGGTATTAAGGAGGGCACGAATTACATGGAGCACTGGGTGTTCTACACAAACAATGAATCATGGAACACTATATCAAAAACTAATGATGTACTGTATGGTGACTAACATAACACAATAATTTAAAGAATAAATAAGTACAAAGAATAAAAAAGAAGAGCCCATGTTCCCACATTCACAAGAACTTCAGCTCACTGAGGAACTGAGAGACAAGAAAGGAAAACACTGGGTTGAGGTGGGGTAGAAACAGAGATGTCTCTGAGTGTAGCTGCTCCATGGTCCCTCCTCAAGGGTGGGTCTGGCCTTCCAAAGACATGGAGGTGTGTTTCAAATTGTAGGTCTTATTATTATTTATGTGTGGCCGGGCCAGCCAAGAGACTCAATGGGAAATGACTGCCATTGGAAAGGTAGTTGGTTATACTCAGATTCTAAGACGACAAGACACACTGTGTCCTATGGGGCCACACAGGGTGGCACTAGGGTCGATCAGGCAGAGGCAACGATGGGAAAACAGGGGCAGGAGCCTTTATTGTGCTTTCCATGGAAAAAAAGTCATCAAGATAGGGTCAGCGGGATGAGAATGGGCCCTTTTGAATGATCTCAGCAGGCTCTGGGATCAGAAGGCCACTGTCTAGTTTTTTGGTTCCTGGCCCTGGAGTGATTAAGGTAGGTATGTAGTGGTCTGGAGTGTGATAGCCAGATGGAGGAGGTGGTTGGAGACATGGATGGACTCCGGTTTGATTGGTTTGCATAGGAGAGGCATGCTCAACGGCAAATCACTTAGCTCCTCTAGGAACTGGTCTGCCAGGTCTGGGAGAGGAGGCAGTCCCTCTAGGGTGGGTAAGACCTCAGAGTACATGGCTGATACAGGATACAGTGATGGCAGTGGCCAGGTGCCTCAACCAGGTACGGCTTCATAGGATCTGCTGGTAGGGGTAATAGGATAAAGGCACAGAGTTCTTGTCCTCAATGCCTCCCAGTGCTGTCAGTGTATGGTCCATATTTGGCATTCCTCTGATCATGAAGAAAGTGGCTCATCTTTGTATGTTTGTGGTCAGTTTCATGCTTCCCCTTCTTTGCCCGTATGGAGCTCTTGCCCACTTTTGTGCGGACTCTATTTTTTCATGTATGATAATTAGAATCTTTTCTTTTTGATATTTGATATATACTGGGTGTAATCCTATGCTAATTGTATATATTGCAAATCCAGTCGCCCTTTGAGTGGCCTGACTTCCCACCGCCTTTACAGTATGTTTGCCTCATCACATAGCCCAATGAGTTCCTCTTTTCTCTAACATCGCATCCTTTTGTCTTGTTACATAAATCCCTTTCACCCTGAGATCCTAGTGATGCTCTCCTATGCCCTTTCCTAAAAGGTTTGTGGTTTTATCTTTCTCATTCCATAGCTCCTTGTCTGCTGTTGCCTTGTATGACAAAGTCCTAATTGCTCTAGTTTTGTCCTAAATCTCAGTACCTAGCAGGGCAAGTCCCTGCCTTGTTCATTGTCATTAAGACTGTCTCCAGGATTCTTGGCTCTGGCTATTCCATGAAAATTGATAAAAATCCATTTGTAGGAGAAGAAATGTGTTGGGATTTTGATTATATTTGCAGTGACTATAGTTTGATTTGAGGACAATGGTCGTCCTTCTTCACAGAGTGTTCCTGCCCAAGAACACGTCATCTTTCCATTTCTGTATGCCTTTAATGGCTTTCAATGACATTTTGTAATCATTACCTTTAAAATAAGTCTCATGTCTTTAAGATCCATTCCTAGGTATTTTAATTTCGGGCTCCTGGTACAAACGATATTTTAAAAATCGTATTTTCTGTGGAAATGGAATTGATTTCTGTCTATTGATTTTGTATCAACCATCTCCGCTAAATTAACTTATTAATTGCGGTAAGTTAGCAGTGCACTCTTTTGGATTTGCGTTAACATAGTCATCATCTACAAATTTATAATAGTTTATTTCTTCCTTCTCAGTGTTTTTATTTTTAATGCATTTTATCACTATTTTTGTCTTGCCTCACTGGCTAGGACTTGAGGTTTATTGTTGAATAAAGTGATAATGACAGGTACCCTTATCTTGTCCGATCTTAAAGGGGAATGCTACAACATTTCACCACTAAGCATAACATTTGTTGTGAGGTTTTGTGTTGTGTTTTTTTTTTAAGATTTTATATATTTATTTGAGAGAGAGAGAGAAAGCAAGCAGAGGAAGGAGCAGAAGGAGAGGGACAAGCAGAGTCCACCCTGAGCACAGAGCCCAGTGTGGGGCTCGACCCCATAACACTGAGATCACCTGAACCGAAATCCGAAGTTAGATGCTTAACCAACTGAGCCACCCAGGCGCCCCTTGCTATGAGTTTTTGTGGATTCTATTTATGGAATTAAAGAAGTTCCTTTATTTATTTTTTTAAGTTTATTATTTTTTTTTTTTTTAGTAATCTTCATACCCAATGTGGGGCTCGAACTCACAACCCCCAAGATCAAGAGTCACATGCTCTCCCAACTGAGCCAACGAGGGGCCCCTAAAGAAATTCCCTTCTATTCCTAATTTGTTAAGGGGATTTAACATAAACAGAGATAACATTTTATGAAGTGCTTTTTCTAACTCCGTTAAGAGAATTCTGGTTTTCTTCCATCAAAATGTTAAAGTGGTGAATATACTGGTTTCTAGTATTAAGTCATCTGGGGTTTACTGAGAAAAGCCCAAAATCCCAACACAAAGTATTATCTTTTCCAATATATCCACTGATTGATTTTGTTTGCAAATATATTGGTTATTGTTGATGTGTGTCTGTTTGAGAGTGAGATTGGCCTTGACTTTTCCTTTCTCATACTTTCTCTCAACTTGCTCTGTGGTTTTGCTAGTTTCATAAAATGAGTTAGGAAGTAATCCTTCCTGTTTATCTCTGGAAGAGTTAGTGTAAGATTAGAATTCTCTGATCCTTGAAGATTTGATTTAAATCTCCTATTGAACATCTGGGCTCGGTATTTTCTTTCTGATGAGATGTTTACCTATAATTTCTCTAACGGTTATAGGGATATTAAGGTTTCCTATTCCTTATTAAGTCACCGTTCTATAGGAATATAGCCACTTCATGTAAATCTTTAAGTTATTGTCATAACATTCATAATATTCTCTTAATCTGTTTACTCTCCCCAGAATCTATGATTATGTCCCTCTTCTCATTTCTATTCATTTCTACTTGCACTTTCTGACTACTTTGATTAATCTTGCCAGACATTTGCAAAGAGCTATCTTATAAAGTTATTGATCCTCTTTATTATAATTTAATTTCTATTTCAAAAATTTATTCTTTTATGTTTATTATGTCCATCTGTTCCTTTGGATTTATTTTTTTCTTCTTGGATAAGTTAAAGTGAATACTTTGCTTCTTCACTTTGAGCCATTTTTGTTAATGTAACAATAATAATAATTCCTTTCTCAGTACAATTTACCTACATCTTACAACCTTAGTATGTGATATTTCCATTATAATATAGTTCTAAGTATTTTTAATATCCATGATGATTTGTTCATATATGTTTAATATTTCCAGGGGCATCTGGGCGGCTGAGTGGATTAAGCATCTGCCTTTGGCTCAGGTCATGATCCCAGGGTTCTGGGATTGAACCTCACATCAGGCTGTCTGCACAGTGGGGAGCCTGCTTCTCCCTCTCCCACTTCCCCTGCTTGTGTTCCCTCTTTTGCTCTCTCTCTCTGTCAAGTAAATAATTAAATCCTTTAAAAAAAAAAGGTATTTCCAAACATAGGGTTCTTCAAGTGATTTTATTTTTAAGATTTTAGCTTTAATTCCAGTGTAGTTAACAAACAGTGTTGTATTAGTTTCATGTGTACGATCGAGGGATTTGACAATTCTGTATATTAGTGTTCATCACAACAAGTGTGCTCTCTAATCCTCCTCTCCTGTTTCACCCATCCCCCACCCACCTCCACTCTGGTGACCATCAATGTGTTCTCTCTAGTTAAGAGTCCGTTTCTTGTTTTGCCTCTTTGCTTTCCTTAGTTCGTTTGTTTTGTTTCTTAAATTCCGCATATGAGTGAAATTTGTCTTTCTCTGATTGACCTGTTTTGCTTAGCATTATGTTACCTAGCTCCATATCCACGTTGTTGCAAATGGTGAGGTTTCATTCTTTTTTATGACTAATATTCCATTCTGTATATAGACCACATCTTCTTTATCCATTCGTCTGTCGATGGACACTTGGCTGCTTCCATAGTTTGGCTACTGTATATAATGTTGCCATAAATGTAGGGCGGCATATAGCCTTTCGAATTAGTATTTTGTATTTTGGGGGTAAATACCCAGTAGTGCAATTACTGGATCACAGGGTGGTTCTATTTTTAAGTGTTTGAGGAACCTCTGTACTGTTTTCTACAGTTTGTGTTCCTACCAACAATGTGAGGTTTCACCTTTCTCCACATTCTCACCAACACCTGTTGTTTCCTGTATTGTTGATTTTAGCCATCCCAAGCCATCCCAGCTCACCCAAGTGAGGTGATGTCTCATTGTAGTTTTGATTGATATTTCCCTGACGCTGAGTGATGCCTAGCACCTTTTCATATGTCTGTTGGCCATCTGTATGTCTTCTCTGCAGAAATGTCTATTCATGTCTTCTGCCCATTGTTTTAAAATTTTTATTTATTTTTTAAATTTCTTTTCAGTGTTCCAGAATTCATTGTTTATGCACCACACCCAGTGCTCCATGTAATACGTGCCCTCTATAATACCCACCACCAGGCTCACCCAATCTCCCACCCCTCCCCTCCAAAACCCATAGATTGTTTCTCAGAGTCCACAGTCTCTCATGGTTCGTCTCCCTCTCCAACTTCCCCCAACTCCATTCTCTTCTCCATCTCCCCATGTCCTCCATGTTGCTCCTTATAGTGCACAAATAAGCGAAACCATATGATAATTGACTCTCTCTGCTTGACATATTTCACTCAGCATAATCTCCTCCAGTCCCGTCCATGTTGATACAAAAATTGGGTATTCATCCTTTCTGATGGAGGCATAATACTCCATAGTGTATATGGACCACATCTTCCTTATCCATTTGTCCGTTGAAGGGCATCCTGGTTCTTTCCACAGTTTGGCAACCATGGCCATTGCTGCTATGAACATTGGGGTACAGATGGCCCTTCTTTCCATGACATCTGTATCTTTGGGGTAAATACCAGTAGTTCTTCTGCCTATTTTTTAATGGGATTATTTGTTTTGGGGGTATTGAGTTGTGCAAGTTCTTTGTGTATTTTCGATATGAACCCTTTATGGGATATGTCCTTTGCAAATATCTTTTTCCATTCAATAGGTTGTCTTTTAGTTTTGTTGATTGTTCCCTTCTCTGTACAGAAGCTTTTTATTTTTATGTAGTCCAACAGTTGATGTTTGCTTTTGTTTTCTGTGCCTCAGGAGACATATCTAGAAAGATGTTGCTACGGCCAATGTCAGAGAAAGTACCACTTGTGCTCTCTTCTAGGATTTTTATGGTTTCAGGTCTCACATTTGGGTCTCCATTTTTAGTTTATTTTTGTGTGTTGGGTGGTCCAGTTTCATGCTTTTGCATAGAGCTGCCAGTTTTCTCAGTACCATTTGTTGAAGAGACTTTTCCCCATTGCATGATCTTGCCTCTTTTGTCAAAGATTAATTGACCATATATTTTGGGTGTGTTTTGAGACTTTCTATCCTGTTCCATTGACCTGTTTGTCTGTTTTTGTGCCAGTACTATACTGTTTTGATTACTACAGCTTTGTATTATATTTTGAATCCTGGGATTGTGACACTTCCAGTTTTGTCTTGTTTTGTTTTTTGCTCCAGTTTTGTTTTTTGTTTTTTTCTTTTTTGTTTTGGCTTTATTTAGGTACTTTTGTGGTTCCATACAAATTTGAGGATTATTTGTTCCAGTTCTGTGAAAAATGCAGATGGTGTTTTGATAGGGATTGCATTAAGTCTATAGATTGCTTTGGGTAGTATGGGCATTTTAACAATGTTTGTTCTTCCAATTCACGACCATGTAATATCTTTCCATTTGTGTCATCTTCAATTTATTTCATTAGTGTTTTATAGTTTACAGAGTATAGGTTATTCACCCCCTCGGTTAAGTTTATTCCTCTCTTCCCCTATGATCCTCTGCCTTGTTTCTTAAATTCTACATATCAGTGAGATCATATGATAATTGTCTTTCTTTGATTGACTTATTTCGCTTAGCATAATACCCTCTAGTTCCATCCATGTCATTGAAGATAGCAAAATTTCATATTTTTTGATGGCTGTGTAATATTCCATCATATATAGATCTCCCGTCTTCTTTATCCATTCATCTGTCAGTGGACATCTGGGCTCTGTCCATAGTTTGTCTATTGTGGATGTTGCTGCTATAAACCTTGGGGTGCAGCTGTAACCCTTCGGATCACTACATTTTTATCTTTAGGGTAAATACCAGTAGTGCAATTGCTGGGTCTAGGGTAGCTCTATTCTCAAATTTTTGAGGACCCTCCATTGTGTTTTCTAGAGTGGCTGCACCAGCTTGCATTCCCACCAATAGTGTAGGAGGGTTCTCCTTTCTCCTCATCCTCACCAACATCTGTCATTTCCTTAGTTGTTAATTTTAGCCATTCTGACTGGTATGAGGTGGTATCTCATTGTGGTTTTGATTTGTATTTCCCTGATGCCGAATGATGTGGAGCACTTTTTCATGTGTCTGTTGGCCATCTGGATGTCTTCTTTGCAGAAATGTCTGTTCATATCTTCTGCCCATTTCTCAATTGGATTATTTGTTCTTTGGGTGTTGAGTTTGATAAGTTCTTTATAGATATTGAATACTAGCCCTTTATCTGATGTCATTTACAAATATCTTCTCCCATTCTGTCAGTTGTCCTTTGGTTTTGTGGACTGTTTCCTTTGCTGTGCAAAAGCTTTTGATCTTGATGAAGTACCAGTAGTTCATTTTTGCCTTTGTTTCCCTTGCCTTTGGAAATGTGTCTAGAAAGAAGTTGCTGCAGCCAAGGTCAAAGAGGTTACTTATCCCTTCACTTTCAATGTGCATGTGTCTTTAGGTCTGAAATGAGTCCACTGGAGGCAGGATACTGATGGGTTTTGTCTTTTTATCCTTTCTGTCACCCTGTGCCTTTTGATTGGGGCATTTGGTCCTTTTATATGAAGGTAATTATTGATAGGTATGTATGTATTGCCATTTTGTTACTTGTTTTATGGAGATTTTTTGGTAGTTCTCTTTTCTTTTCCTCTTCTCATGATAAGTGGGCTTTCCTTAGTGATATACTTGGATTCCTTTCTCTTCGTTTTTTGCATATCTATTACTGATTTTTGATTTGTGGTTATCATTAGGTTTGTATGTAACATCATTTGCATATGGCAATCTATATTAAGATGATGGTCACTTAATTATGAACCCAGTCTTTAATCCTCTCCCCTCCACATTTTAGGTATATGGTGTCATACTTCACATCCCTTTATTTTGTGAGTCCCTAGACTAATTTTTACAGATACACTTATTATTGCTGTGTCTGTGCTTCCTACTTTCTTAGTCTTTCTTTTTTTTTTTTAAGATTTTATTTATTTATTTGACAGAGAGAGATCACAAGTAGATAGGCAGGCAGAGAGAGAGAGAGAGAGAGGGAAGCAGGCTCCCTGCTAAGCAGAGAGCCCGATGCGGGACTCGATCCCAGGACCCTGAGATCATGACCTGAGCCAAAGGCAGCGGCTCAACCCACTGAGCCACCCAGGTGCCCCTTTCTTAGTCTTTCTTATGGTCTTTCCTTTCCACTCAGAGTCCCCTTTACCATTTCTTGCAGGGCCAGTTTAGTGGTCTTGAATTCCTTTAAATGTTTGGGTTTTTTTTAGAAACTCTTTCTTTCTTCTTCTATTCTGAACGTCAGCCTGGCTGAATAGAGTATTCTTGCCTGAAGATTTTTTCCTTTCAGCACTTTAAGGGCATCATTCTACTCCCTTCTGGCCTGCAAAGTTTCTGCAGAAAAATCCACTCGTAGCCTTATGAGGTTTCCCTTGTATGTAACTGCTTTCTTTTATCTTGCTGCCTTTAAAATTCTCTCTTTATCACTACTTTTTGCTATGTGTCTTGATGTGAACCTCCTTGGGTTGATTTTGTTGGCAGATCTCTGTGCTTCCTGGATCTGGATTGCTGTTTCCTTCCCCAGATTGGAGTATGCTGGCCACTCTAGGGGCTGCTTGCGCACTGCCAGGCCTGTGGCATTACCTTGTATGGCCATGCCCAAGAGCATATTAGAGAGGGCAATAGTCAAAGCACAGCATGGTGGGGGTCGTGCATTGGGGCAGCCCTGCTAGAAAGTTTTACACCCTGCCTTTCCTCTGTGGGAGAGGCTCTGCAGTGCCTATACTGAGGTGGGCTGTCCGGAGGGAGGGATGGTGGGAGGTACAGCATGGGGGTGGGGCAGCCGTGCTAGCACATTAAATAGTGAGTCTGCAGGTGCCCATGTGTTTATGCTGGGGGACAGGAGAGGGAAATGGCACCTGCCAGTTCCTTTATTCCTGGATGAGTTCCCCAGAAATTTCTGTGTCTCTAGTACATGCTCTCCTTCCTGTATGCCCCAGGAATCTTTCAAAGAGCTCCTTCTCTGCTCTATCTCCCTGGTCTTTTTTTGTGTGTGTGTGCTGTCTCTTTAAGGGCAGGAATTCAGTTTCCCTTTGACTGCCCTGCTCTCCCAGAGCCAAGCCTACAGATTTTTTAAAATTCCAGGTTTTGAGTCCCACTGGTTATAAGAACTTACCAACATTCAACCCCTCTGGTTTTCAAAGACAAATGTTATGGGGATTCACTTTCCCATGTGGACTCCCTGAGTCCTACTCTGTGCCCCCAGATGCCTCCCTCCCAAGGCTGCTTGGGCAAGTTGATTTAGTTCTGACCTTGTCTCCACCCTTCCTGCCCTCTTTGATGTGGCCTCTTCTCTACATTTAATTGTGGGGTTTATTCTGCCAGTCTTCAGGTGGTTTCTGATGCAAGTGTTATCTAGTTCTATCCATGGGATGAGGTGAGCCTAAGGGTTCTCCTACTCTGCCATCTTCTTGGGACGTCCTTCCAGTTATATTTTGTTATGGATTTTTAACAATTGCACTGTGGTCAGAGAAGGTGATATAGATAATAAGCTTCTGAAATTTATTGAAGTTTGCTTTAACTCTACATTATGGTCAATTTTTATAAATGTTCTGTGCACATTTGAAGAGAATGTGTAATTCTGTAACTGCTGGGGAGGGGGGAATGCTCTGTGTAGGACTATTTGATCAAACTTGTTAGTAGTTTTATTCAAATCCACTATATCCCCACTGACTTTTTTTTTTTTTTTTGGTCTGCTTAGTTGATTAATTAGTGAAATAGTTGTATTAAAAATCTTCCACTCTGGGACACCTTGGTAGCTCAATCACTTAAGTGTCTGACTCTTGATCTCAGCTCAGGTCTTGATCTCAGGGTCATGAGTTCAAGTCCTATGTTGGGCTCCATGCTAGGTGTAGAGCCTACTTAAAATAAAAAACTTAAAAAAAAAAAACAAAAAACCTTGCACTTTGATGGTAGGTTGTCAATTTCACCTTGTAATGCTGTCCCTTTTTGCGTCATGTATTTTAAGATTATGTTCTACAAGCATACAGAGTTTGACTTTTTATATCTTTCTGGAAAATTAGAACTTTCAGCCACACTTAAAAATCTTCTTTATTACTAGCTATATTTCTTATATTAAAGTTTGTTTTCTTTTATATTAATGTAACAAAACCAATTTCCTTTGTATGATATTAGCTTGGTGTCTCTCATTTTATCCTTTGGCTTTTAATCTTACTGTGCCTTTATATTAGGGGAGTTTTTCTAATAATCGGCATAGAACTGAATGTTTTATTCACCTTAATATGTATTTTTTAACTGGAAGATTTTGTTCATTAATATCTATTCTGCTACCATTTTATTATATGCTTTCGATTCTTTTTTTTCTTCCTTTTCTTGCTTCCTTTGGGTTGAATTTGGTTTTTTGTGTTCTTTTTTTAAGATTTTATTTATTTATTTGACAGAGACACAGTGAGAGAGAAACAGAAGCAGGGGGAATAGGAGAGGGAGAAGCAGGCATCCCGCTGAGCAGGGAGCCCGATGTGGGGCTTGATCCCAGGACTTTGGGATCATGACCTGAGCCAGGGGCAGACACTTAATGACTGAGCCACCTAGGCGCCTAATTTGTTTTTATTTAATTCCATTTTCTTCCCTTCTGCTAATTTGGATGTTACATCATCCATGTCTACTATTCTAATGGTTACCATAGCTATTTTAATAAGCATCCTTAAAAGGAATAAATTTGTCAGTTTTGTTACTCTCCTCATAATCAGTATAAAGAGTTTAGAATAGTTTGATCTCAACTGTTTATACATCAAATGATATTCTCATTCACAGTGATTTCAGTTGTTCTCTATTATTTATTCAAATACTACAAATTCCACTTTATTTTATATACTCAATGTTTATTGAAAATTATTTAAAAATCAATTAAATTTATCAAATGTTTGCCCAATGTCTCTTTCTATATTACAGACTAGTTCCTTAAGTTATGTCCATCGGAAGTTCCATTAGTTTAAGAGTCTACTGGTGAAACTCCTTGTTTCTTTCTCTAAAAGTCATGTATTTTTCCCTTGTACTTGAAAAAAAAAATGATTTTATAGAAGAGAGAATTCTAGGATAACAGCTGTTTTCTGTGAGTTTATTGAACGCATTATTCCTCTGTCTCTTGGCTGCCATTTTTGTTTCTGAGCAGTCAGCCATCACTCTGGGGTTGAGGGGGATTTTTGTTTTTTGGTTTGGTTTGGTCGAAATCTGTCTTTGCTCTGAAGCTAATCAGCTAATTTTAACCTTTTTATTTCCTTTTTGGTGAAGGTATCCATATGAAGTATCTTAAGGTTTTCTTTTTTTTTTTTAAGATTTTTTAAAAATTTATTTATTTGACAGAGAGATCACAAGTAGGCAGAGAGGCAGGCAGAGAGGAGGAAGCAGGCCCCCTGCCGAGCAGAGAGCCCGATGTGAGGCTCAATCCCAGGACCCCAGGATGATGACCTGAGCTAAAGGCAGAGGCTTTGACCCACTGAGCCACCCAGGCAACCCAAGGTTTTCTTTTTTTTTTTTTTTAAGATTTTATTTCTTTGAGGGAGAGAGAGCACACAAACAGAGCAGAGGGGCAGAGGGAGAGGGAGAAGCATACTCCCAGCTGAGCAGGGAGCCTGACATGGAGCTGGATCCCAGAATCTCAGGATCTTTGGCTAATGACCAAGCCAAAAGGAGACAGTTCACCGACTGAACCACCCAGGCACTCCCTTGAGGGTTTCTTTATATTAATTCCACCTGGAATTTGTTGGGATTTCTTGAACTCATGTTGTCTTTCAGCAGTTCAAGAAAATTCTCAGCCAGGATCTCAGAGATTGCTTCTTGCCCATTCTGTCAGTTTCTTCTGAGCTCTTAGGAAACTTACATGAGATGTTTTTTTACCATCATCCACATATTTTAACAGATTTTCAGAGTTTACAGCTATCTGTCTGCACTGCAGTTTAGATAACTTTTCCACTTTTATCACACAGCTGTCTGATTTGCTCAGCTTTGTTTAAATCTCCTGTTTAATCCATTCATTGGGCTTCAAACTTTAATGAATACATTCTAGTTTTAGACCTTCTATTTGGTGATTTTATTTATTTTTTAAGACTTTATTTATTTGAGGGGTGCCTGGGTGGCTCAGTGGGTTAAAGCCTCTGTTTTCGGCTCAGGTCGTGATCCCAGTGTCCTGGGATGGAGCCCCATGTCAGGCTCTCTGCTCGGCAGGGAGCTTGCTTCCCTTCCTCTCCCTCTGCCTGCCTCTCTTCCTACCTGTGATCTCTCTCTGTCAAATAAATAAAATCTTAAAAAAAAAAAAAAAAGAAAAAGAAATAAACTGTCTTAAAAAAAAAAAGACTATTGGGGCGCCTGGGTGGCTCAGTGGGTTAAAGCCTCTGCCTTCGGCTCAGGTCATGATTCCAGGGTCCTGGGATCGAGCCCCGCATCAGGCTCTCTGCTTGGCAGGGAGCCCGCTTCCTCCTCTCTCTCTCTGCCTGCCTCGCTGCCTACCTGTGATCTCTATCTGTCAAATAAAAAAAAAAAATCTTTAAAAAAAAAGACTATTTGAGAGAGAGTGAGAGAGCATAGGTGGGGGGGCAGCATAGAGGGAGAAGAAGCAGGCTCCCTGCCAAGCCAGGAGCCCGAAGCAGGACTCAATTCCTGGACCTGAGATCATGACCCAAGCCAAAGGCAGATGCTTAACCAACAGAGACCAAACAGGTGCCCTGTTTGGTTATTTTATAATTTTGTGTGTTCATTTTTGTATTCTCTTGTTCTTTACTCAAATATTGAGGCTTCTCCTTTATTTACTCATTTTTTAAGTCTTAGAACGTGTTCATTAGAGGATGATCTTAAGACAACTTGTGATTTGTCAATTTAAAAATGTTTTGTTTCTACATGCCATAGATTAAAGGTAATGTAAAGAACTACCAAAAAGTATTAGCTTCCTTGTCCTGGAATTGCCCATCAGCGTAGCACAGTGTGATCATTTTTGAATTGCTAAAACATTTATTAAAGGCTTTTGCTATGCTTTTCTTCACAAAGTAACGCCATCACAACCCATAATTTTCAGTAAGTTTTGTCACTTCTCGTCTCAGAATCTACCTTCTCAGAAAGCAAAGATCCGTGCAGGATCACAGATTCTGAGTATATTTGGAGAGCCTCTGAAATTGCCTCTCTTCCTGACTCAGGCAATGCTGATTTTATATTTCAACTTAAAGTTGGGTCAGGGGCAGTGGCTGAGACCTACTGAGACTGTAAGAGCTTACTTAACCTTCTGAAGGGTGATTTCTGTCTTGACTAATACATTGTGCTCAGAAGGTTAAAGTTATTTTTCTCAGTCAGTCTTGAATTGGTATCTGAGAAACCATAGGGAAGGCACTTTTTCCTGCCGCCTGGGTCACAAACAATTGACAAGGCACTTAAACAGGAACTCTTGTTTTTTTAAAAAAATACATGAAATATTGCTATTTCAGATTCTGAATTCTGACATTTGAAATCTTTGCAGGTTTCATTTCACTACTTCTGCTGGCTCCTACTCATGGTGATTTTTTTCCTTGTGTATACATCACGTTCCTTGGAATCAGTGAACATCTGTGGGAATCCTTTGAGGACTGGAGTGTAGTCTGCATTCCTCCATTTGTGTCTCCCTGTCATCGAGGGATTCTTCCATCCCTAGACCACCTGCATTTCAACGTGTAGTGGTCCACCTGCTTCCCAGGCTAAGGCAGGAAGTTTCCATACTTGCCCTTTCCATGCAGTGGATTTACTTCTTGTTTGCCCTTATGGTGTCGTAACTTCACATGCAGCTTCCTACCAGCCCCCTCACCTCGTGTGGGTCCCAGGCTGAGTCACCGGTTCCCCACGTCCCACAAGCAATCAAAATAGCAGCTTACTGTGTCTGGGGTTCAGTAGAAACCATCACAGAAGGACCACTTTGACCCCTGCTTAGTGCTTGGCTCAGCCTCCCAAAGTCCCTTAATTTTGTGCCACTTTAGTGACACATTTTTAAATGACGTTGAAGTATATGTTTAAGCATTTTCATGGGCTCAGTGGAAGGGTTATTTATGCATATTATTGTGTGTGTCATACAGCTAGACACAGACGTCTCAAGCTTCTACTCTGAATTACTCCGCAATTAGCCTTTTCCTAGACTACTCCACCAAAACCACTCTCATTGAGATCGCCAGCATTAGTCATGTGGCTGAATCCTATGATCATCCTCTTCATCTTCCACATACCCCTCAGCAGGATTTGGTGTGGCCGATTATTCCATCTTTCCCCAAAAGCTTCTCCCTGTGGCTTTCAGGATACCTCACCTTTTGTGGTTTTGCTTCTGTCTCACTGGACCCATCTTTTTGGTCTCTGGTCTCTTTGGCTGGGCTCATCTCTTCTAGATATTAGCATTCCTGAAACCTCGATTCTGAACTTGCTATCTATATTCCTAGTCCAGGTGATCTCTAACCCAACTCTGAGAATGATCCATGTGCCAGTAACTACCCGATTTATGTTTTTAGCCTCCTCTCTCTGGAACTCGAGACTTCCATTTAGCTGACTGACAGATACCTCCCCTAGGTGTCTAGTGTTTGTGAGGCATCCCACATGTAATATATTTTAAACTTATCCTTCTTCCACCTTCTCCCTCCAAAAAACCCAGTCTTCCTCAGTTCTTCCCATATCTTTACATGGCATTGTCATTGACCCCATTGCCAGGAGTTAATGATTTCTCTCATCCCTTCACCTCTCTCCCCAATCCATTAGTGGGTCTTATAGTGTCTACCTGTGAAATTATCTTGAACCTGACCACTCCTCATGTCCACCTTCCAGGCCAAAGTCTCGTCATCATCATCTTCTGTCACCTGGACAACCATTTGAGTCTCCAAATGGCCCTCCTGGTTTCCATTCTTGTCTCCCTACTTCCAATGCTGCCACCATCATCATCACCTCCTCCAGCTAGAGATCTTTTGAAAATATGTCAAATCATGCCATTCTCCTATTCAGGATGCTCATGCTTATAATAAAATCTGGACTCCTTACCCTGGCAAACAAGATCCTGTGGTGTCTACCCCCTGTTGATTCTCTCACCTCCCCGCTTCTCTGTTTCCCCCTGTTCCTCTTATGCTTCTGCCTGCTGACCTTTTCCCTTTCCTCAAATGCATCAGACTGAATCCAGGCTCAGTGCCTTTACTCGTGCTGTTCCCTGTACCTCAGAAGCTCTTCTCCCATTTCTTTCTGTGGCTCACTCCTTCTCATAATTTCCATTCCTGTTCAAATACCACCTCAGCAGAAATGCCTTCACTGGCCACTCCCACAGAAAATAGAACTATCCATAGTCTCCATCCCCTTACAGCATTCAATACCATGTGAAACTATACAACTTATTTCATTGATTTGTTTCCTATGTATTTTTCCCATTAGAATGTATACTTCACGTGTACGGAGGCTTTGTTTCTCTCATTTGTCATTCTCTCCTCAGAACCTGGAAGCATGGTTGGGCTCAAATATAGGATATATCTCATTTTATGTAATAGGTGCTCAATAAATATTTTTGAAATAAAAACTGTTGCTTCATTCCCACAGTAACCAGTGAGGCTAATGATTTCCCAGTCATAGAGGTGAGGAGACTGAGAGGCAGAGATATTAAGTGAGCTGGCCTTGGTTACACCTCTAGTAAGTGTCCAAATTAAACCCAAGTGTGGTATGACTTTAGAGACCATAATATTTTTTTTTATTTTCAATTTTTTGAAATTTTTTTCTGAAGTTCACATACCAAAAGAAGTTGCAAAAACAGTACAGAGTTCCCTTGTACCCTCACAGAGCTTTCTCAAATGATACCATCTTGTTTAACTATAATGCAGTTATCAAAACCAGAAAGCTAATACTGGTGGAGAGCTAGTAACTAATAAACAGATCTTATTCACATTTCACCAGTTTGTCCCACTAACGTGTCCTGTCTCCTGAGTCTCCTCCAGCATGGAGGTCTCTGTCTTTTGCCACCGTGACCCTTCCAAAGAGGACCATATTCTCAGCATCAGGGTCTAATCTACACAAAGTGCTAGACTTGTGGGAAGTTTTCCCCAGTGACAGCTGTTATTTTGGGGGGAAATAAATAAATCTTTCTTTTGAGGAGCAGAAGGGAAATGCTTCTTCCCATTCTCTTTGTTTTGCTTAGCTTGGCCGCCCTTGAAGTGTTTATCAAGAATAGTGAGAGCGGCATGCTCAAGAAACTTGAAAAAGGGGATTTCAAAGGACTGGTTGAGGTTATGGGACACCTTATGGCTGTGAAAGAACGACAGGGCAGCACCAATGAGATGTTCGAGCCCTTAAAGCAGACTATTGAATTGCTGAAGACCTATGAACAGGAATTGCCGGAACTGGTGTTTAAGCAGCTAGAGGTCAGTACAAAGGGTGTTTTCCAAATAAAAGAAAGAGAGGGAAAGTTTCTGACCTTCAGAGTGGGGTGAGGTGGGTTGAGGTAAATGAGAAATGGGGCTTGGTAAGGACCCAAGGCTCATGTTTTAGAACTATCTGTGTGACGGGTGTGTGCTCTCTAGCACACTCTGGAAACTCCTCAAATATGAGGCAGCACAATGCTGGAAAGAGATGGGAGAATTGATGTGAATGAAGTGTTTTGGTTTTTTGGGGGGTGGTTGCAGGGGATGAGCCAAGTTTTGATTCAGAGAAAGAAAAGCAAATCTGAGAAAAGTTAAGATGGACTAAGGAGATGTGAAGCATGAAAGAAAATCGTCAAGTGCTCTGAGAAAATACAGAAAACAGCACAGGTTGCCCAGGTAGCAGTGGAGGGCAAGAAGGGTATGGAGGAGTCAGAAGGATTGGATAGCCAGGCAGGCAGGCGACCAGGGAGAGATGGGTCAGGGGAAGGGAGCCCATGACACCATGACATCATAGCATGGCTTTGTGGGTGACCCAAAGACATCTGGGTGCCATCCAGCGTCAGATCTGCGGACAAGGGGGAGCATGACGTGGGTCTGACCACATAGAGGTCATCTTCACAGGAGCTGCCTGAGAAGTGGAACAATGTGAAAAAGATGGCCGTCACCGTGAGGCAGCAAGTGGCACCACTACAAGCAAACGAAGTGGCCCTCCTCCGCCAGAGGTGCTCAGCCTTTGACCTTGAACAACAGGAGTTTTGGGAGCAATTCCGCAGGGAAGCCCCCTTCAGGTACGCACCCGCTCCTTCCTTTTTCAACATGGCTGTCTTTGGGTAACTGAGGGTCTTTCAGTTGAGTTCTTGAATTCTCTTAGTGGATGAAGACACTTGGGTCTTGGTTAGAATGTGGCACTGAGTGGGCAGAGTCCCGTCATGGCCTGGATGAGATGACCAAAGGTTGCACAAAACCGTGCCTTTAAAACAAAAATCTAGAAACTCTGTGTCTTCAGGTTTGTCAAAGGACTGTATGTGATCAAAACATGAGGTTTTTGACAAAGCCATTTGTATTCTAAATTCTCACAGACTCGTGTTCTTTTGGTTTAAAAAGTGGCTGGTAGAATTGGAAAATAGTTCTGGAAGGCACTTTGGAAGCCTAGGGGAAGGATATGAGGTGATGGAGTTTTTTCTGTCTCAGCTTAGTACTACTCAGACCCGTCCCCACTTGTGAGAAGGGGTCTTTACTTAAGACAACAATAGGACCAGGCAGCGTCATTCAGATGGGTCCACACTGCACACACAGACACAGACAAGTTTAGCTCAAGTCCTCCCTCAGTGGAGAAGTAAGTGTCCCAGGGATCTGTGCTTGGTCTGCTGCTCAATGCAGGGGCTCCAACCAGAACAAGCTGGTTCTGGTGTGTCTGCTGACATAGGTTGTTGATAGAGTGAAAGAACTAATTTTTTAGTATATGTGCTGCCGAAGCGAGCACTGAAAGAACTAATTTTTACAAGTGTATAACAGAGTATCTGGCACGAGAATGACCAACCATCCCAGTTTTCTCTTGGTGGCTCTGGTTTTAGCGCTGAAAGTCACACTTCCAGGGAAGTCCCTCTGTTTCAGACAAATTGGACCCGTCGGTCCCCCACCATGGCAGACAGGAAGGACCTACGTGTTTTTGTTATTCACTCACCAACACTTATTAAGCAGCTCCTATCTCCCAATTACTTGGGGCTAGAGAGAACAACAGGAGTGCATTAAGAGGCAGGCAGGACAGAGGGTCAACTCTGCATGAGACTAACATGTATCCGTCACGAGACTAAAGCAGTGTGCCACCATGTTGGCCGCACGTCACAATCACCTGGGGAGCCTCTAAAATTGCCCATGTCCAGTCTGTCTAGCAGACCAATTGAATCAGATTCTCTGGGGCCAAGACCTGGCATCAGTAGTTTGTAAAGCCCCTTGGGTGATTCCAGTGTGTGGCCAAGTTTAAGACTTGCTGCCCTAGTGGGAGGTCACTGGTTCCCTTTCAAGCCATCCCTCCAGGGCATGTAATTCCAAATGAGATCTGGATCCCTCCAGAATAATGCCTTGGGAGCTGTGCCCTTATTCCAAGGAAATATCTATTGCTCTACCTATTGGCAAAACTCCTTCTGGAACCATTCTTTCAATGTCTGAGACCTATTCTTTGGACTCTCCTTTGGAAGCACAATGGAATTTTTGAAATTCAACACCGATCATGCAGCAGCAAAGCTGGTGAGGGAGGTGGGTTATCAAGCTGAGTAAGTACCGCTCAGTGGTAACAATCCACCAACGGCAACAGCCATGAAAGCAATGACATGAATATCTTTGCATCAACTGTCCCTTAAAATTTTTTTTCAAAAAAGGAACTCCACAGATATTTGGGGAAATAGATTCCCAGAGGGTCTTCTGATACCTGCTTGAAAGTAAACAACGCCCATTTGCTGGTGTGATTTTGTGTGTCTGTTGGAAACGTGTATCCCTCCTTCATAGTTATATCCTGTATCTGTATTGATCAGCTGGTGGTGTTTTTCTGGAATGTGATAGCTGTGTTGTTCTTTTCTTTCTTAGCACTTGTATCTGCTGGCTGGGAGGATACTGCTTCTCTTAGCTGGGTTTTCCAAGCTCACATCTGTTAATTTGACATGCAGATGAATTTTTGCAAGAGAATACTTTGAAAAGAACTGCTCACAGCAGCGTGGAAAGGCAAACATTACCTCAATTGTGATGTGTTTCTCTTCTTGTCAAGAAAACATCAGGGCTAGAGCAGAATTGTGGATTTAGTGCTGAAGGGAGTCTTAGTGGGCATTAACTCCTGCCTCATTTTGTTCCTTAGTTTGGTGTTATTGAATGTGTGTGCTTGACATTTTAAGGCACTGTAAGGCACTGTATGTGGCCAAGGATTTTAAATCTGGTTCCTTCCCTTTTAGGTCATTTATGAATATCTAAAATGCAGCCCCTGGTGCATTCCTCTGTGAGTGCAAGTTCCTGTCCCTGATTAGACTTTAGATCTAGCTCATGCTGATCTTGGCTTTGAGGAGGAAGAAGAAAGTGAGTGTCTCATTAGGATCTTGCAGCCTGTCAGATGCTGGGTGATGTCTGGTCAGTTGGGTTGAGGTTCTTTGTGTTCAAGTGTGACTTCCTTCTGTAGTTTGTAAGTCTGAGCTGTATCAGCATATTCCTAGCTGAGCTCCCTCACTTCGAAGTAATTGGCTAAATCATCACCCTCAGTTTCAGAGACTTTCCACACCTCTTAAAGTTGGAGATGAGTTTCCCCCTTTGAGTGAAAGGAACATTCCACACTCCTAGTGGTCTTCTCTGGTTCGGTGTTCCTGACCTTGAGTGCAGTCTTCTTGACCTTAAGGAATGATGCCATGACATCCAGTCATCATACCCACATCGAGACCAAGGTTACCCAGCAGTTTCTTAGTCAAAGCACTTGATCATAATGAGGTCCAACTCAGTGGAGACCATTAATATTTTCAACTGGCTACCAGATTCTGTGAACGGTTGAGAGAGCTTTCTTGAAGACGCTCTCCCTTTGGGTACTATCCTGGATGACAGCTAGAGAAAGCAAAGCTCTCCAGATAGCCCAGTACAGTGGACAGGAGGAAAGAAGGGCCTCTGTCTTGCTTGCATAGCATCTGTTGTCTCTTCAATAGCAGAGTAAAGAGAGGGCAGAATTAGTCACCAAATCTTGCATGGACATATCAGTGTCCTAAGACATGTCCTTAGTTCAGCTTGACCCTGTTCTTCCAGTTAATCTGACTTACCTGATTGAGGCTTCCATAGAACACAAGAGGTTGTTGTCTCAGCAATGGAGTTGGCAAAATACGATGTAAGTATTGGGATTTTAAGGTAATACATATTTCCTGACCTCAGGGACAATTTCAGACACAAGTACTCAGACATGTTCATAGAGTGGCCAACTGGAACCTCCCCTGAGGTGGCCGTCCACACCCCCTGTAGAAGATGGTCCTTGAGCCAATGTGAAAATGCAGATTAGCCATTTAGAAAAAGACGAGTGGGAGGGAAGGGTATTCTGGGCAAAGGCACAGAAGGGTGAGAATGTAAGAAACAGTAAGAAAACTGCAGGACATGGAAGTGAGAATGAAGAGCTCCACACAACCACGTTTTGACCATGATTAACCGCTGAGGAGTCTAAGCATGAGGACAACACAGTATAAATAGCACTATCCCGTGGCTGCAGGGAACAGGATGGAGTGAGACTGACCTAAGGTCAAGTGCTTCATGGGACAGTGATGGCAGCAGCCTGGGTGAGAAGCAATAGCCCTAGACTGAAGCCATGGCCATGACAATGGAGACAGAACAGATCTGGAAGGGATTTAGGAAGGGAATCAGCAGGATCGATCGAGTACAGGAGATGAGCAGGTAGACCAGCACCATTCTCTGTCTTCCATCCTGGACCAGTAAGGGGAAGGCAGCACTCGTCTGCTTACCGACACAGGGCCACTGAATGGAAAGAACTGGAAGATCACATGTTCAGGTAGGGGGAGGGGAGTTTTAGGATGCATGTGTCATCATGGAATGCCCAGGTATGGTTCTGAGGTCAACGTGTCCCACCTGGTGGCTTCCCAAGAATTAATTCTGTTTTCCCATTCCTCCCTCTGCCTCTCTCCATACCTCTGTCGAGGTCAGGCCTAAGTCAATGGTTTTTCTGCAGTCAGACACATGAGCACCAAATAGCCATTTCTCTCCATTCTATTCATCCCAACTTTCCAGACATTTCTCTTTTAGATTAAAATACTTTTGCATTATTATTTCAATTTTAAAGACTTACTACACCCCCTTCCCTCCAATTGCTTTCTTGTTCTTATACTGTATTGTTCCCCTAGGGTCTGGAAAACTACTTTCAGTTTATTAGGCACATTAATCAGCTCTGTGGATATCCTCACAATGTACACCAGAATTTTGAAATAGGAAGAGGGTTACCTGCCCTTATATCTAGGGATTCTTTTTATTATTTAGGTCAAATTAACTTTTATGTGTGCACAGGAAATGACTGTCCATAAATTTAAACTGTAAACAAAAATTACACCAAGAGGTAGATGAAGTTTGAAATAGATATGACAAAGGATCACTTCTTCCAGATACTCGAGGAGTCGATAGTGATTTAAGGGTGTTTGCATGTGCTAAGGAAAGAATGGTGAGAAAGACCATTTATTTTCTCCTGTGTACCCAAACACTTTAGGAGCTCACAGCTTACCTAACAAGTTATTTCTGAATTATGCCCCATTAATAAGGTAAACAGTGTGGACTTTTAGAGTTTGTCTGGCAGATCTTCTACAGCAAGAGGTGAAATTCACTTTGCAAGTCACTTTGGTCAAGATAAAAAATAGAACCTATGCACCCTGACAGTCTTTGGAAATGAAGACCAAGCAGAAGGGTCACTCATGCATGGTGAGCTTTCCTGCTGGACCACTTGCCACGAAGATGAGTGGAAGGCTTAGGGTTAGGTTTCCTTCTGGTCACTTTCCTTCTGGTTCTTTTTCCACTGCTCTCCCGGGGGAGAAGGTGCCTTGCTTATATAGATGAAGAACCCTCCTTCAGCTCTGAGGATTTCAACCTCCTGTTCTGTTCTGGAAATCTCTGGAGCTGGAGAATAGCAAAGACATACCATGATGTCAGTCTCATTCTCTTAAGATGTAAATGCACAACTGTAGCACACCAGCCAAGAACTATTTAGGTGGAACAAGCAGAATCAAACCTAGCAAGCATCAAAGTTAATCTGACACTAATTTAATGGTATGCATAACTGTTATTGTGTTGCATGGTAATTAGGCTTAAGTGGCAAGCAGTTCAGGTAAATGACTTTAATTAGGATTACTTTCCATCCATCAAGTCAAATATTTCCAAAGACACTGAGACAAGAGGCAGTTCAAGAATAGGACTTTGTATGTCCTCCTCCCTTCCACACCTCACTACCCAACCAACATACACGTACATACATTACACACACACACACATATGCATGCACCTTAGACTGGAGGACATGACCAACTCTCCAGCCACTCATTTCCTCTCAACTTTCCCCTTGATGATGAACCCCATGGTGCCCTAATCTGATTTTATTTTATTTTTTAAGTTTTATTTATTTGAGAGAGAGAGAGAGAGCATGAGAAGGAGGGGCAGAGGGAAAGGGAGAGACAGTCTCAAGGAGTCTTCATGCTGAGTGTGGAACCCAATGCGGGGTTTGATCTCATGACTCCAAGATTGTGACCTGAGCAGAAACCAAGAGTTGGACGCTTAACCGACTATGCCAGCCAGGCCCCCTGCCCTGTTCTGATTTTAGAGGAACATGTATTCACCCTGTAGTCAGGGTGCCCCATATCTAGCCCTCCAAGCACAGAAGAAACCTAAGACCGTTGACAGGGAGAAAGGAGATTAAGGGAGGAAAACAAGAGGCTCCTTGAACACCTTGATTCTGCATGCTTCTGATCAAAGAAATGTTACCTGCCCACGTGGGTTCCTTTATGTGTAGGGTTCTTTATCTGGTTTTTAATTTGTAAGTAATCTCTATCCCCAACTTGGGCCTCAAGCTCATGACCCCCTGAGATCAAGAGTAGCACGCTCCACCAACTAAGCCAGCCAGGCAGCCCTGCATGTTGGGCTCTTGTGTTGGGGCAGAGGCTATGCCAGGAACTCTGGTCTGGAGGGGTAGCACCATAAAGCGGGTGAGGGTCAGGGACTGTGGGGCCATGCCCTGAGCCCTGGAGAGAAGGGGGTAAGGAAATGTGAGGTACAGCTGTAAAAACTAGATACAGTGTCCATAGCAGTTGTGTCCAGAAGCACAGGCCACCCAGGATGCAGGAGAGAGCAGGCCAGAGTGGGCGAAAGGGAGAGCAAGGACAACTCAGAGGAGGGACTTAAGAAGATGGGGAGCCTGACTCAAGGGACATAGTGAAGGAATGGGACAGTGACTCTACAGGGCCTTGGTGAGGGCCTTATGCTAGATCTTCAAGGTCCTCTACTTGTGGTTCCCAAACTTGGAAGATGCTGTTGCCTGAAGGGGGTGCACCAGTGTGAGCTTCACCAGGGTCAAGGACACCAACCTGGCCCACTGGAACCAGCCAGAGAGCTTGAAAGCAAACTGCCTTTGCCCGGGTCTCACCCCCAAAGAGTCTGATTTAATTGGACTCAGGAGCAGCCTGGGCGTGGAGGCGTTCAGAGCTTCCAGAAGATGCTAACATGCCATCCAGACTGAGAACCAGTGCTCCAGAGGGAGTAATGCCAGATTGGGTCTAGGGTTGGGCTATATAAGTGCCAGCTCTCTCGCTTCTAGACCCCTGCCACTTGCAGCTCTGGACCAGAGCTGTGGCTGCATGGATAGCATCGACATAACATGATAGTGCCCTCTTGCGTCAGGCACTCCAGAAGCCAGCAAGTGGGAGCTGAGTCTAAAGGGTGCTTGAACAAGGGGTTAGGAGAGAAGAGTGATTTTACCTCCTCAGAGGTGAAGAAAAGAGCCAAGCGTGATGTTCTCCTTGAATGGCCTTTGCTGCTGCTGGCCGTGCTTACCCTATCCCGAGCACCTTTTCTTCCCAGGCTTCGGTGACAATTGCTGCTCTTTGCTGAAATACTAAGCACTTAAAGATTTGAGCTGGTGTTACTTGGGTGATTCCAGGACATGAACCTTCTGGGCACTGTACTCACAAAGGGAACACGTTGTGTCTTGTAGGTTTGATAGCATTGACCCGCACCATGTTCTGGATGCCAGGCACGTGGAGATCCAGCGGATGGAATGTACCATGGCCTCCATCTCCGAGGCAGCTGACTTGTTTGAGGTCAACATTCCCGACTATAGGCAGCTGAAGCAGTGCAGAAAGGAGGTGTGTCGGCTGAAGGAGCTCTGGGACACCATCGGGATGGTGACCTCCAGCATCCATGCCTGGGAGACCACCCGGTGGAAGGAGGTCAATGTGGAGGCTCTGGAGTGGGAGTGTAAACGGTTTGCCCGGCACATCCGGAACCTCGACAAGGAGGTCAGGGCCTGGGACGCGTTCACGGGCCTGGAGAGCACTGTGCTGAACACCCTGAGCTCCCTGAGGGCAGTAGCCGAGCTGCAGAACCCGGCTCTCCGGGAGAGGCACTGGAGGCAGCTGACACAGGCCACGGGTGCGACCTTCACCATGGATGAGGGCGCCACCCTGGCCCATCTCCTGCAGCTCCAGCTGCACCACTTGGAGGACGAGGTCCGGGGCATCGTGGATAAAGCTGTGAAAGAGATGGCCATGGAGAAGACCTTGAAGGAGCTGCAGACCACCTGGGCCAGCAGGGAATTCCAGTACGAGCCCCACCCGCGGACTAACGTCCCCCAGCTGCTGTTGGACGAGGACCTCATCGAGGTACTGGAGGATAACCAAGTCCAGCTGCAGAACCTGATGATGTCCAAGTACATTGCCTTCTTCTTGGAGGATGTGTCTGGCTGGCAGAAAAAGCTGTCCACGGCTGATGCTGTCATCTCTGCCTGGTTCCATGTGCAGCGCACGTGGTCTCACCTAGAAAGCATATTCATGGGCTCCGAGGACATCCGGGCTCAGCTGCCCCAGGTACCTGCCAAGGAGTTCCTGCTCTCTCTCTTCCCTTACCCGAGTCAAGGGAGGAGTCCCCAGTTCCCACATCGTCTAGACCTTTCTTTCTCTGCCAGCCTAGGCTTCACTCTAAGGTACCTCCCACAAACGTGGGCCGTCCGAGTCACCAAAAGTCAGGCAGAGGGAAAGAGAAGGTGAAATGCACACCAATTAGTTTGTGACTGGAAGGGTGGGAAAAAGGAAGAAGAACCTGGTGTTTCAGGGTTTTTTTTTCTTTTTGTTTTTAAACACCTATGCAAGAAAGGAAGTAGGAACTGTTTGCTACTGCAGTGTGGGATAACCTTCTGTGTTGCCCCACAGATGATTACAAAGCAGCTCCCCACTGGAAGGGAGCCTTGTTCCCAGACAACCACGAGTTCCTTTTCAGCAGGGAGCTGAACATGTCTGGCCTGTGCCACCTGCTAAACACCAGCCTTCCGCTCCATCCTGAGCAATGAATTTTGCAAAAATCTGCATTCTCCTCATTACTGCCTTCCCTGTGGTTGATTGCCCCTTCTAATCTGTCCTAATTTATGTGCCATTAGCTTACCCACCTCTCGATGGACTCTAATTCATTCAATTATTTATTTATTTATTTATTTATTTTTTACTTTCTGTTTTGCAGACATTCTCCTGTCTGCCTTTGGTACAGCAAGTTTTCTGCTTCCAAATTAGCTTGCTTCCAAGACGTCACGTATCTTTCGGGCCCCACTTAAAAAGTTAAAGCGCATCCCGTCCAAACGTTGTATTTTTCCAGCTCATCCCGCAAAGGGCTTCTTTCATGCCCTAATGCAGATTACAGGTTGTACATCTGGAATGAAAGATAGCCGGAAACAGTTCCGAGAGAGATGTTGCCACGAGGCCAAATTGAATAAGCCAGATTTTATTTCTCCCCAGTGCGAGGGATTGAAGAAGAGTGGGTTTAATGAGGAGGTGAGGGCAGAAGTGGAGACTTTTGTAGAGACTCTAAAGAAGGCTTTGGAGAACTTTACACCACACGTCAGAGAGAATGAGTATCATCGGCTTCTCCACAGTGGCGCGCGTAGGTCCATGTGCGAAATACGGGAATGCATTTATTTTCTCTGTATTAACAGTACAATCACAGAGACAGTTTAAAACCATAATAAAATTGGTTGTAATCTGACAGCCTAACTAGTAACTATTTTCATTCCTCATGAATGTCTCCCAACTTGGCTTCATGTATAGACAGATTTTTTACATAATTGCTCGCTATGTAATGACGATTTTCTTTCCAGCTCTTTCCATCGGAGCATTTATGTTCCATATTTCCGATATATCAATAACCTTGACACTTTCTCATCTTCCATGGGAGCAGAACACTTCATGGAGCAGTCATAATTTCCCCTGCCGTCCTATTTTTAAATCTTCTTGGGAGAGGGGCTAGCTTTCCCACTTGTAGCTGTGGGATGTTGGGCAAATGATTTCACCTCTCTGTGCTCTGGTTTCCTCCTGTAAACTGAGACAAATACCAGTCCCCACTTCAGGGATGTAATTAAGCTATGCCCATAGCACATGCTGATACGAATGTTGTCATGTAATAATAATGCCACAGGTACTGGGCTGAACCCTGCATATGTCATTGTTCTGGGCATTCCGACAACACTGCAGAGTGGTTATGTGTTTGAGAAACAATGATAATTAATTCGACATCACATTTGCTGAAGAACTTCTTTCTCTGGTTATATCAACTGTTGCACTGACCCAGGAGGGACATCGGACCCACTGTCCGTCCTATGCAGCAAGTTACGTGTTTTATGCCAACAGTTCTCAAAGAGTGGTCCCAGGACCCTGACCTTCACAGGGAAGCCTCAAGTCAAGACTGTCTTAGTAATAATGCTAAGATGCTATTTGCCTTTTTCACTCTCATTTTTCCATGCACACACAGGGGTTTTCCAGAGGTTTCCAGACAAGTGACATCACAATGGATTGAATGCCAAGCAGGAAAGAAAATCTGGTTTTGTCCTAAGTCAGACATTAAATCTTGGGGGGAAAAAAAAAGTGAAACAAGGCTGCCTTCTAAGTTATTTTGTTGTGGAAAATACAATTATTTTTGATAAAAGCATGTTATGTTACCATTGTGGGCTTAATATTGTTTCTCTTTAAATGAATTAGCAGGGGTGCTGGGGCGGCTCAGCTAAGTGTCCAATTCTTGATTTCAACTCAGATCACAATCTCAGGGTCCTGGGATCGAGTCCCGTGTCAGGCTCTGTGCTCAGCTGGAGTCTGCGGGAGATTCTCTCTCTCCCTCTGCTCCTCCCCCTACACACTCTCTCCAAAAATAATAGTATTTTTTAAAAAATAAATGAATAAACAAATATTTTTCAAAGTTCTCAAATTGAGCTTCCCACTGAGGAGATGCATTGGTGGATAGATTACCCACATCCACAAAACCTCTTTGCACTCCTCTGTGCTTTTTCAGAAACAGAGAGGGGGTTTATGACCAAAACGTTCAAGATAGTTCCTGAAGTTCTTTCAAGATCAAGATATTTCCTTCTTTGAGTTTTAGGACATCCCCAGCACCGGTTTCAGCTTCTGACTCGCTTCATGAGGGGATCTCCGAGTCCAAGAAAGCAAAAGTTCATTTTTCCCTCACGTGTTTATTTCAGGATTCCAAGAGGTTTGAAAGCATTGACAATGACTTTAAAGAGCTAGCCTATGCTGCCCAGAAGACACCCAATGTGGTGGAAGCCACCAACCGACAAGGTCTCTACGAAAAACTGGAAGACCTTCAGAGCAGGTGATGGTCTGCTTGCTGCCACCTCTTTTTGTCCTGGGGAGGGCGATGTTTCCTTTTCCCAATTCTGTCGTGGAGATGCTTCCTTGAACTGTCCAAGTGAGTGTGTGTGTGCACGTGTGTGCACACACACTTTGATTTGCCTGTAGAATAATGGGAGGTATTATTAGAAGCATTTATTCTAGTAGAAATGCATCAGTGTGTATATTTGCAAATACCCATTAAGTGTTTCTTGCCCCAGATCTGCATATGTTCCATACGCTGCATCTGTCTGCATTTTAGTCAAGTCTGTGCACCTGTGGGTCTAAGCCGACTTCATCAGGAAATTCTGTGTCTGTGCCCTCAGGTTATACCTGTGTGAGAAGGCCCTGGCCGAGTACCTGGATACCAAAAGGCTCGCCTTCCCTAGGTTTTACTTTCTGTCTTCTTCAGACCTGTTAGACACCCTTTCCAATGGCACAGTGCCACAACAGGTAAGCTGGGGGAGCGCTCCTGGAAACATCCAGAAGGACGGAGGGGGCTCCTGGTGGGAGGGTTCCAGGTTCCCGTCACAGCTCCTCTCCCTATCGGTGTGGGTATTTCAGACCTGTGCTCCCACCAGCATCTCTGATGCCCCCTAAAAGGGAAACTTGGAGCTGGGGAAGGTCGATGGGGCGCTAAGCCTTTACAGAGAATGCCTTTGCTCTGATTCTAAAGAGACATCCAGGACATCGCTGTCCAAAGTTATAGCTCAGATTTCCACGGGGGAAAAGACTGAAGGTTGTATTCACTCAACATTTTACGATTTTTGTGGAAAGAGTGTATATGAGGAGCTCAGAATTTGGGGTTCTAGACTCTGGCTCTGGCCACTCATTGGCCAAGTAGCCTTGGTTGGGTGTCCCTTCTCTTTGACAAACTTCCCTCATCTGTAAAATAGCCACTATGCTACAAGGTTGGCTTTTTAAATTTTTTTCCCTTCATATTAGAGTAACTAATTGGAGCACTGTTGGTATTTGGGGTTGAGAGTCCCTTGCTGGGTGGGGGTCTGGTGCCTTAGAATCACCGGGAAGGCTTGGGAAAATGCAGATTTCTGAGCCCTCCCCCCCAGAGCTCGGGATGGTTCTGTCTGTCTGGGTGGGGCTGGAGAATTTGCATTTCTAAGGGTTTCCCATGGGATGCTTCTCGTCTGGGGACCACATTTGGCAAGAGAGAGTGACCTTCCTAGACCAAAGGTCTGAGTCTCCCAAGCAACGGATAGGAGGGAGGGATGATGTCTCCACTTCATGCTCCTGTAGCTCTCCTCAGTTCTCAACCTAACAAGACAACAAGACTTTTCCTTTGAAGCTAGCCAGTCAGAATATCCCGTTTTCAGAAGTGCCTCGGATAAGTTCTTTCCCCCCTTTGGTATAATTTCATTATTCATTTGAAGTAGAGTCAAGTTCATTTCTTTCTCTTTGCCTTGAGTTTTGGGGGTTGGTTCCCACCCTCATTGACTGGATTGTTTGAATACGTAGCATTCTAAATTCAAACTGTGCAAAAAGGTATATGGGCAGCACTCCTCCTCCTCTTCCTCCCCTCCACTTCCTCTAGGTCACCGATCCCCCTCATTTCTGAGCGCGGACATGAGCGGATGTACATTTACATTTGCACACATACCTTTCCTTATTTCCCCTCCTTTCTCACACAAAAGGTAGCATGCTGTATCTACTTGAATGCCATTTTTTTTTTTTCCTGTACTGATGGGTCCTGGAAATCATGCCCTATCCATTTAAAGATCTCGTCCTCATTTTTTTTTTTTTTTAAATACAGCTGCATCATGCCCTGTGGGCTCTACCATAGTTTGGCCAGAGGTGGTTTATATTATTCCATAATTCCAAATAATACGGCATTGAATAACGTTGGGGTTTTGTACTGTTGTTGGAGGTCTGCCTTCTAGGTCCATTCCTAGAGGTGGGATTTCTGGGTCAAAGGTAAGTGCTATGGGGCCAGGTTAGATGTTGCCCCATTTTCCCTCCATGGAAGCCCTGGCTTTTGGCAGCATCACCAACGATGGACGAGAGCTTCTCTGGTGGAGCCCAAAGACGGCACCCATGCACTTGCTTTCTCTCTTCGTAATTAACTCTCTCAATTCCTGAACCGATGTTTTGGCTTTGCTGGCAAAGAAGCAAGTACTAAAGAGAGATTATCCCTAGAAGTAAAGCCTCCTCCCCACCATTTTTTTTTTCTTTTCCTATAGATGGAATTCATTCCAGAGCAGCCCAGGTATGGTGGAGGCAAAACATTTATCACACTAACCTTCTGTTTTGTAACCATAATGTTCATTAATTCCATGCATAGGAAAAGTCCGAGATCATTGTCAGACCCTTCATACATGGTGCACTCATTCTTAAATATTTTTTATTTATTTCTCACTTTGTTTGAGTAAATCCTTAAGTTGCTCCCCCATTCTGAGAGATGAAGCATGAGAGGCTAACTCCTTAATTCTTTCCGTAACTGTGACCCTTCACTGTTTTTATGGGTGAGTGATCGAATGGTTGAGTTGGGAATTCACAGGTCACGGCAATTTCTCCTCACATCTCCTCAGATTCAGCGCTGAGACGTCATCTAAGACCTCACCTGAGACTCATCTGAGGTCTACCTGCTTCCAGCTGCCCTGCCCCCAACCAAGTCTTTCTAGCTTGGGTTCTAATTTCTTTCTGTTTGGATCTGTTTAGAGATCAAAATTTAAGTTAAATTTTAATTCTAGAAAATTTGTATACATTTATATACTTTGTTCATTTTTCCAGCACATGATGAGGTGTTTGTTTTTTTTCCAATCTGAAAACCAGGGCTTTTGTTATCTTGAAAACACTTTATTTCTGTATGCCTTAAAATACTATTTCTATTCCATCTATCTGGTTAGTTTCCCCTTCATGTTTCCATAAGTTGAGATTCTGTCTTCTCTGTGCTATATATGTTACATTCATGCATTCATTTGTTTGCATATATTCACACGGATTTTCAACTCTTACCCCTCTTCCTTGGAATTCTTCCATAGATCCTCAAGCTCATCTGCTATACTGAATTTGTTTGTCTTGATTTGGCCCTTTATTATTTGTTGTTTCCTTATGTTATTTTCCTACCACTACCAATTCATCTTCACTTCATATTTTGTAGGGTTCCTGGTTCTTTCATTTATTTGATAATAAGATGGCATTTTTCATAATTACTCCTGTTTCCTTTATTAAAGTTTCTACCTCCCCCTCCCCTTCCTCTTTCTTGCCTTCTTTCTCCTTCCTCTCCCTCTCCTTTCTCTCTCTCTCTCTATGTCTCTCTCTCTCTCAGATAAAGAAGGATCCATCCCATCAAGATATTTATCCCGTCACTGTGGGTTAGTTCTCCTCAAGTACCTCACAGTTTACTTCAACACGCATAGAATTTCTCCTCTCATAGGCTGGTTGTAGATTTGGGGTTACAGCTCAGGGTACCATGAGTCTGAAGTCCCTCTATCTCAAAAAGCCCTACCAAAGAGCAGCTTTCTACTAATTTTTCCTCTCCAACCTGCCATCTCCCTCACCTCAGGATCATGGTGTGGCTCTCCAGCAACCCTCCTAAAACATTCCTCTGGGACACTACCATAAAGGGCCTCTGTACCATGAGAAAACACACAAGGGAGAAGTCTTGGCATGGCCAGGCTTTCTGATTGAGTTGAGAATGCTTGCTTTGCTGCACCAAAATGCTTCCAAAAGCTGGGTGACTTCTTCCATAGGCCACTGTCACCACTGCCCTCCTGCAGGCTCTCCTCTGCCTATCTCCTGAGGAAGAGGGTTTACAAATTAACCATCATTTTTTTTTTCCTCCAGTCCGCTACCATTTATATGCAAACAGACATGAATCCAACTTTTGTGGCTTCATTGGGTGGTGGCTAGTCCATGATTCCCACCAACTTTATATTCCTTTGACCACTCCTACCCAACTCAGTCAGTTCTGAACTCATACCACCATCATTCTCACAAGCTTTCCTCTAAATGTTTGGTATCCAATCCTCTAATGGCTGTCAGACAGTAGACCTCTGAATAGTACTAATGAGTGTCTTCCTGGAAATATCATCCAGTCCTTTGGTGTGGTTTCCCTTTGTAGGTCCAGCGCCATCTTTCCAAACTCTTTGACAATATGGCGAAGATGCAGTTCCAGTTGGATGCTGGTGAGCAACCAACTAAGATAAGTCTCGGCATGTACAGCAAGGAAGGAGAATATGTGGCCTTCAGTGAGCCCTGTGACTGCAGCGGTCAGGTAGAGTAGAAGTCTTGTTCCCTCCCTCCTCATCCCCCATCCCTCTCAAGTGTTTGCATTCAAATACAGGCAGCCTCAACCTTCAGCATGGCCACCTTGACCTTGGGCCAGAACTGCTGTCTGTGTCCTGGGACTGCCAGCTCCTCTTGACTTGAACTGACATCCAAGAAGCTCCTAGTTCCTGCTCTCCTCTCTCCAGGAAAGACACATGTCACTATCCATCTGTCTTTCTTAACCAAAGACCTGTATGGAGAGGAATAAAATGCACATAAACTACTACCCTGTCAATGAGAAAAGGACTTTTAAAGTGATTAGCAGCACTGGGAGGGTTTAACATGACAACCCCCGGGGCACCCCACAGGGGAATCTGGCATACTGACATCTTCCCCTGGAGAAAGTGCTCTTTGAAATCAGCCATTTTCCCGAGATGTCATTTTCTGTACAAATACAGCTCAGAGTCCCTTCCTCCCACAACCCCAGCCTTGGGAAAGCCAGATCCATCCCACTCCAGGAACTACCACCTCTAAATCTCCCTTGTGCAATTCAAGAAGCACAAAACATGGGATGGTTCCCTCCTAAACCCTCTTTCCTGTCCTCTCCCATCACTGCTAAAGTATAAGCCCTTCTTTGTTTCTTATGCTAAGTGATCCAACACAGCATTGTCCCTGGGGCTTCTAATTGAGTCTAGCATCATACCTGGAGAAAAGATCTTTTACAGAGGTCTCCCTTTATCCATGTGTTTCTTGGAAAGCAATTCTAATTCCAGGAAATGATCAGACATTCTTAGTTTTATAAGAAGTAACCCTGGGGTTTGATTCTGGATGTATCCTTTGTTAAACCAGAAAGCATTTAGTTGAAAAATATAATTCTGGTTGACATCTCCATCCTCAGTGTGGAAGAGCTCGTGAGAACCCAGGACTTACTGACCTTGCTCAACCCAGATTAAAACTTCCTTAAATGAAGCCTTCTTTAACCTGCTGCTGTAACCTGTGTGTTTCAAATGGGCCTGTGGTTAATTAACTGAGCCTCGTTCTCAACCATCAGTGTCCTGGGTTCAGAAACAAAATGGCTCCCTATGCCTTATGGAGCCATCACGGTTGTACATTTTCTTCCCTCCCTCAGGGTGAATGATCATACCTTCTTCAGAACCCAGCATCTCACTCAGAGTTCTTTTTCAGGTAGAAATATGGTTGAACCGTGTGCTTGCCCATATGAGGGCCACAGTGAGGCACAGCATGACAGAAGGTGTAGTTGCCTACGAAGAAAAGCCAAGGGAACAGTGGCTCCTCGACTATCCAGCTCAGGTATTCTAACCAGAACCTTCGTGGGCCCCTGTCCTTTGCTGGCTCCTCTCTCTCTGGGTCCTCCTTCTGCCTTCAAGGGACACCTGATCTTAAACTCACTATGTGCTTCACAGTCAGGAAAGGCTGATTTGTGAAGGGGGTCAGCCAGAGGGAATAGGGGAATTGTCAGCCATGACCCACTCCAACTATTACCTTGGAGAACCAAGGGTTGGCCATCTTTACCCTCATGGCTACCATAGGGAGAAAATATAAACCATTCAACTCATTGAGCCAGCCTGCTTGGGATGTCCCAGGATCTTCACTGAGCACAGGTGACCCCCAACAGGGAACTAGACATCCTAAGATATCATAATCCTGCCCTGGTGAAGTTTACAGACTAATGTGGAAGTCAGTCACTTACCAATGAGACCTGGTACTCTGGGAGCACAGAGCTAGCTAGTAGGGTTCGGGAACCACCTCTCCCCTTCCCCTGCTGAGAATATGACATAGAAGCTGAGATTTGAAGTAGGAGCAAGGAAGTTAAAGATGGAGGGAAAGAGCCACCAAGCATGAGGATTGCCATGAGTGAAGGCTCAGAAGCAAGGAAGAGCATCTCGTGGTTGAGGAACCGAATGTGGTTGCAGCAAGAGGAAGAGGAGGAGGGAGTGAGAGGCAGCAGATGGGGCCTGCAGAGGAAACTCAAAGCCAGTTCTGTGCACTACATGAGGGAGTCTGACTTGCTTCTGAGATGTATCTGAACCCTTTCCAGGCTTCTCAGGGGGAAGATGAGAGAAAGGCGTGAATTAATGAGAATTGTCTAGATGACTCTGGCTGCATGGTACCCTTTTGCCTTCCCCGTTAGGGAAGGAGGGAACCTGGCGCTGGTACATTTGGGGGTTGTAGATTTTTCCTGGTAATTGAAGCCATAGGAGCAGAGAGGGCCTCCCCCCACTTTGGAAAATATGTAGATGGAGATGAACACGCCCTTGAGCGTCATGCAAAGATGAGGTCGGCAAGGAGGGGCTGCTAAAGCAGAATGAGAAACAGTGCCTTTTTAGATAGAGGGAAAAGCAGGGAATGGTCATAATGGAAACCCAAAAAACTGTTGCAGCAGGTGAGAGGTCAGTCATGCCATGCACTTGGCAGAGATCAAGCAAAATAAAGAGGCTGAGGGGCACCCATGAACTTGGTGTGGCCATTTCAGGGAAGTGCCAGGTGGTGGCATGGTGCCAGGGGGAGGAGAAGGGAGAGGAAGGTGATAAAATGTTGGCATTGAGTGTAGACTTGGCAGTAAGTGTAGACAAACAGAAGAAATGAGAAAGGGAGTCAGTACTGCTGAAGGGAAGAAATATTCTTTTAACTGTGCAGCTGGCATGTCACATTCAGACCATCCCAATAAGATCACAGTGCAGGCAGAACCGTGTGTATAAACCCAAAAGCAAAATCAGATATAAGAGAGAAGGGTACATTTATGTGAAGGGTTTCTCTTTTTCACAAAGGGAATCATTCCTGTCAGGATTCTTGTTTACCTGAATCAGAATTTTGGACCAAGAAAATGTGTTGCCTCCTGCTATTCTGACAGATCAAATGATACAACAGATGATCGATGTATCTAAATTCTCTACCAGGAATAATCAAAATTCCGCCTTTTCCATCTTAAGTTTCTCAGCAAACAAAAGAAACGTTCATTCGAATCCCTTTTCCCATTTATTTATTTCAAACCTCTGAAAGACACAAGTCCTGTTGACCACAATGAATTTTGCTGTAGTTCACCTTGATCTTCAAAAGTAGGCTTTTTAAGGTGATAGGTTTTAAGAATTAAAAAATACATGTGGCAAAAGTGTTACAGACAAGCAAAAATATGTTGCAAGTGATCATTGCTGGCTTGCTAAGCTAGAACACTCAGACCACAAGAAGTTCAAGAAGAGCAGAACAAAGTCTGAGTGCTCTTGAGATGGTCAGTCAGCATATTGTTAACCTTCCGAGAGCAGGAAGGATGCTTCATCTGGGCTGTAGAAATGGAAAGATCAGTGTAGTGATTTCTAAAAGCCACTGACATTGACCAGAATGACTCTTTGGTTGTTTTCAACCAAACAATACATTTTTTTTCCCCAAGAGTAGACTGCGCTTTCCCCACTTGGAACCACTTCCCATCTCCAAGGAGATGGAGACAAGTGGCTTGCTTAGTCAAGGTTAATTCAGTTGGTTCTGACCTCATACCACCATCATTCCCACAGGCTTCCTTCTAAATGTTTGGTATCCAACCCTCTAATGGCTGTCAGACAGTAGACCTCTGAACAGTACTAATGAGCATCTTCTGGACACATTGTCCAATCCCTTGGTGTGGTTTCCCTTCATAGGTCCAGTGCCATCCTTCCAAACTCTTTGACAATATGGCGAAGATGCAGTGGAAGAGGGAAGGAAGGGGCATACGTCACCCATGTGATTCCATTCTGGCTCTCACTGGGGGTGCATGAGTGGGCTGGTTTGGGAGACAGTCCTGGCGATGGCTTTACTAAGTGGCTTCTCATGCCACAGGTGGCCCTGACCTGCACTCAGATCTGGTGGACCACAGAGGTGGGCATTGCGTTTGCCAGGCTGGAGGAAGGCTATGAGAACGCCATGAAGGACTATTACAAGAAGCAAGTGGCCCAGCTCAAAACCCTCATCACCATGCTCGTTGGCCAGCTCTCCAAAGGGGACCGGCAGAAGATCATGACCATATGCACCATTGATGTACATGCCCGGGATGTGGTGGCCAAGATGATTGCTCAGAAGGTGAGTCCCAGACCTGCAAGAGGGTCCCCCTTGGTGGGTAGTTATGCCATGAACAGTGGCATAAGGGAGAAGCGCACATACAGCTCAAACATGGGGGGTTGCAGATTCTATGGCAGCCAGAGAGCTGGGAGAGGGTCATGGTGGCTGTCCCCAGCATCAGAGCAGCTTGTTTTCTCTGTGCCCTGGTGGGCTCCTCTTGTATCTCCTGTGGCCTGCAGGCCCTGTGCTGCCTGCTGGACAGTGACTCACCCCCAGTACTCTGCACCCTCTCTTCAGGTGGACAGTGCTCAGGCCTTCCTCTGGCTGTCCCAGCTACGGCATCGTTGGGACGATGAGGCCAAACACTGCTTTGCCAACATCTGTGATGCTCAGTTTCTCTATTCCTACGAGTACCTGGGAAATACGCCTCGCCTGGTGATCACGCCCCTGACAGACAGGTGAGCATGGGCATCAGCACCCCCACAGGGAACCCGACTGTGGTCTGCCTCAGGCCAGCTGTGGTCAAGGCCACCATCACCTGCTACTTGTCCGCAGAGGTGGAAGGGGTTGGGCCCCACCACACAACACACGTAAAAATCAAACTGGAAATGTGTAGGGCAGGGACCTTCTCAGAAAGAACTCCTGAGCCAATCAGGGAGCTGTGATTAGTCTTGAGGAATTACTAGGGAGTCACATACACCTGGATCCTCACACCAGCTCTAACATACCAGCTACTTGACCTTGAAAAGCTTGACCTAATTCTTGTTCTTGGCTTTCTTCTCTGTGGAACGGAGTTAGGAACTCACACCTCACATGAGGCTTGTAAGGACAAAAGACATTAACGTTGTAAGGAGTTCAGAATATCATAAGTGCTCAGTAGATGATCTTATTACTGTTCTCTCTTTTTTAATATTTTATTTATTCGCATGAGAGAGAGCACAAGTGGCGGATGGGGCAGAGGGAGAGGGAGAAGCAGACTCCCCACTGAGCAGGGAGCCTGACTCGGAACTTGATTCCAGGACCCTGAGATCATGACCTGAGCTGAAGGCAGTCACTTAACTGACTGAGCCACCCAGGTGTCCATTCCTATTTTCTTACCAATCGTCTGGCACATTTCTTGAGCACCTCTCACGCTGGGAATCCGATCAGAACCAGGGAGTCCCTGCCATGAAGGAGCTTATAATTTTTGGAGAACCGTAGCCTCTGACATTCATATTAATTCATGAATGAATTAATTCATTCATTCATATTCATTCAATGAATGAATTCACACCAGTCCCTGAAGTAGTCACTGGGCATACAAAGGTGACTAAAACATTTCCTGTCCTTAAACTCCTATTCCAGTGAGGGAAATAAGACCTATACAGATAAAAATATACATAGCCCAAGGGGAAAGCATGCAGGACCATAGGGTAAGATAGGGCTCACAGCCATTTGCCACCAATTTCCAAGCAAGTGACTTAGCCATAAGCCCTCCGAGCACCGGAGATCTTGCCCACCACAGGAAGAAGAGGACCGGGAATGCGCCAGGGAATGGGTGGCGTCCGATCTGGACCTGGGAGGAAGTGTAGGACTCCAACAGCTTTGTGGTAGGTTAGAATGACTGCCACGGGGTCCATGCAATTGTACAGAAATCTGAGTATGCGTTGTCACTGTTTCTGGTGAGAGAGTCTATGGCATCCATTACTTGTGAAAGTGGTCTAAGATTCCCAGAAGCTGTCCTTAAACTCCTATTCCAGTGAGGGAAATAAGACCTACACAGATAAAAATATACATAGCCCAAGGGGAAAGCATGCAGGACCATAGGGTCCCCGAGAAGCATTCTAGAAAATGGAATTTTGTGTGCAAAGGCATGGAAATGGGAAAATCCAAGACCTGTTCCTGGAAGAGGGGGTAGACTCTTGACTTGGGGGGATATGGTTGGTCATAAGCCTGGTAAGATGGGGAAAAATCCTGACTATAAGGTATGAATCATACCTTCTTTACCCAGTAAGTAGTGATAAATTATTGGAGATTCTTCATAAGAGGAGCAAAACAATGAAAACTCTACTTTTAGGAAGATTTATCTGATAGCACAGCCTGGGCAAAGGAGAGCGAGGACAGGCTACTGTAACTCTGCTGAGATTTCTGTAAAGTCTACTAAGAGTGCGTACCCTTTTCCCTTCTATTTCCATTGAGTGCTAAATCCCTTCTTCTCCAAACTGAGTCACGTACCTGAATGGCTGGCTTGCTCTAAGTAAGTGACTTGTGGTTGGCGAAGACATTGTCATCATCTGTGAAGGTTAGAATGGCCACACAGAATCAGTGCCATCTTTTATTTAATTTTCTCTTGCCACCTGCCTTCTGGTCAGATCCTCAGTTGTGTTTCCAAGATACGCTGAGTAGAATCATGATGACGGTACTCATGGGACGAAATGGGATGTGGGAATATCCCAACATCATCCATAGAACCAGACCTCATGGTTCATCTCTCCTCTCTGCCCCCATGCTGTACATTTCTTTAATTCATCTTCCTGCCCAGTCTGGAAGGCTCTCCCACCCAGAGTCCCCCTCAAACCTTTCCACGTTTACTCTTAGATGCCACGTTTTGGGAGGTGGGGAGCCCACAGAGGCCACATCATTGTCTCTGGTCACTCCCCACTGCACTTAGACTAAAATCTGAATTCCCTGTGGGACCTAGCAATGCCTGTCTGCTGCCCCGACACCTCAGTCCCTGCACCCTAGCCCCACTTGCTTCCTTTCTGTTCCTTGATCCCCTTAAATTAGAACCTTCTATACATGGGGGGGTTCCCTCTTCCAGGAATACCTTTCCCATGCTCACTGTTCCATAGTCACCTTCTCATCCTTTATTTCTGTCCTCAGACCTCAGGAGACCTTCCATGACCTCTCTTACTAATATCCCGCCTCACTCTGCCTCCTCACACACACACAGCAATAACCAAGATGGTTCCCAGTGTTCACCTTCTTCCTAACATCTCCCACATTCTGCAAAGACCTTGCTTGTTTGTTGGCTATATTTCCCTTTGGAATGGAAGCTCTCTCCCATCAAGGAGCTTTGTCTGTCTTGTTCGTTGCTGTGTCACCAGCACCTAGCAGACCTTGAAATTAGTATGTCAAATGAATGATTGGTGGTTGAGTATTGAAGACCCAGACTGTGGGAATAGACAGGATCAAAAAAGAGGTTGACTCAGGAGATGGGTGGAGGACTCGTGCCTTGGCTCCCAAAGAAGGAGGAACAGCTACTCTGTCTTCTGCTCTGAGCTGGGGACCAGCAACTCCTCCAGGCCCCAGCTTAGGATAAAAGGCAAAGAACATCTGTTCTGAAAGAGACACGAATTTCTCTGCAGCTGGAACAGTGTTGGCAACAGCAGGTCTTGGGGGGATTGGCCATCTTAGGGCTGTACTTGGCCTTCACTCAGGATCAGACCCTTCAAGGCATTCATTCGGTGTGGCTCAAAGGAAAGGTTTTCCCCCCTCACACTTCATTCAGAGTGGACCCTCTCATGTGTCTTTGTCTTAATAGTGACTCTCAGTAAGACACCAGCCCTAAGCAGGAAGGAAATCTGGCCCAGGATCCTCTTTGGCAGTGAGTTTTTCTGCCAGCCTTGGAGGAGAAGTTAATAGTTGGGGAACTTAGATCACTTGCAACAGAATGATGAAGCCATTTTATATTTGGACCATTTGATTAATGTCTATCTCTTGCCCTAGACTGTATGTTACGTGGTGACATTGACCTTGATCTACTCACTGCTCTGCCATGTGGGACCCAATACCACGTGGGGCACCTGATAGGCATTCAAGAAATTCATTCCTTTAGCAAGTTCAGTGAAATGATTTCTGAGACTTGAGTATGTGTCCTAGCTTCCTTATACCTGTCAGAACGTATCTTCTTCCTTTCTGCAGACATATCAGACGTTATCATTCCAAGTGATAAAAAGTGCAAGACTTTCGTTTCCCTGAGCCTTCACACCCGCCCCAGGGTCGGAGAAGATAATTGCCTTGTTTGAGTTTAGAAGCCTGTAGTACTCTAATGCCAAATGCCTTCGAGAGAGGGAGAGGGTAAAGCTTTGACAAGGAATTATCTCTAAGATAGGAATTTATCACCCCTTCTATGGAACAATGCAAATAAGAACTAGAAAGGAACATTTCCTGCAAATAATGGTGAATACTATATAGACCTTGACCTCGTTTTGCACCTTACTTGCTTTTCTGACAAAATGGTACGTCGTGAATATTTATATGTAAAATTCTATTTTCTCATTGACTTCCATTATTAGCCCAAGAAATGTTTTGCCCAGAAAAAAAAAAAAGAAAAAAAGAAAATGGCCTTAGCTCAGAAAATCACATTTTAAAGAGCGTTCACCCTTTGCTGGTGTGTAGCCTAAGTACATTTAATTCTCTCCTGCCGGAGGAATTAATCAAACGGACAATTGATCCATACAACCTTTGCACATTCATTAAAAGCATCCCCGCATTACAGTACATCCGACTGATTAGGCCTATTTCTTTGGAATTTCCCACTGCCCGGATGGGACCTGAATATGTAAGTGAGTGTAGTGGCTTCACCACCATCGCGGGGCTCTGGCCCAGCACTAAGCTGAAGAACTAAATGGAAATGCTTTTTCAGGCTGAACAAAAACAATTCACATAAGTTGTTTCTCAACCTTTGGATGACTTCCTTTCCCCCACCCCCACCCCCATAACTCCCCTCCCGTCACCTTCACACCCAGCCGCCCCTTTCTGCCCTGCGCTGTGCTAAGTACGGTTTTAATCAAGTGCTTATCGAGTTAGAGTACCTTCTAATTTCTCAGGAACTACTGCAAGCAAGTGAGATATAATTGACCCAAGAGTCTTTGAAAGTGATTGGCCGGGGAAGGGCACAGCTAGCAAAAGTCCTGCGCTTTCCAAGTTTCTATCTGCAGTTTTTATCAGAAAAATTAGTGCTCTGTCAACCAAGACGTAAAGTCACGCAGAGATGACCGTTGTTAATATCTAGTCTGTTAACTTCTGCCTGGAGATTTTGACACTTGGCAATTGCCATCATATGCTTTATGTAAAAAATGGTAGATTGCTTTTTTTTTTTTAATTTTATTTTTAATAAACATATATTTTTAATCCCCAGGGGTACAGGTCTGCAAATCGCCAGGTTTACACACTTCACAGCACTCACCACAGCACACACCCTCCCCAATATCCATAACCCCACCCCCTCTCAACCCCCCTCCCCCCATCAACCCTCAGTTTGTTTTGTGAGATTAAGAGTCACTTAAACCTGGCGATTCGCAGACCTGTACCCCTGGGGATAAAAAAATATGTTTATAAAGCTGTAAAAAAAAAAAAAAAAGAAAAGAGAAAGGATGAATACTCAAGTTTTGTAGCAACATGGACGGGACTGGAAGAGATTATGCTGAGTGAAATAAGTCAAGCAGAGAGAGTCAATTATCATATGGTTTCACTTATTTGTGGAGCATAACAAATAGCATGGAGGACAAGGGGAGATGGAGAGGAGAAGGGAGTTGAGGGAAATTGGAAGGGGAGGTGAACCATGAGAGACATGGACTCTGAAAAACGATCTGAGAATTTTGAAGGGGTGGGGGGTGGGAGGTTGGGGGCACCAGGTGGTGGGTATTGTAGAGGGCACGGATTGCATGGAGCACTGGGTGTGGTGCAAAAATAATGAATACTGTTATGCTGAAAAAATAAAAAAATTAAAAAAAAAAGTCACTTATGGTTTGTCTCCCTCCCAATCCCATCTTGTTACATTTATTCTTCTCCTACCCCCTTAACCCCCCATATTGCATCTCCTCTCCCTCATATCAGGGAGATCATATGATAGTTGTCTTTCTCCGATTGACTTATTTCACTAAGCATGATACCCTCTAGTTCCATCCACGTCGTCGCAAATGGCAAGATTTCATTTCTTTTGATGGCTGCATAGTATTCCATTGTGTATATATACCACTTCTTCTTTATGCATTCGTCTGTTGATGGACATCTAGGTTCTTTCCATAGTTTGGCTATTGTAGACATTGCTGCTATAAACATTCGGGTGCATGTGCCCCTTCGGATCACTACGTTTGTATCTTTAGGGTAAATACCCAGCAGTGCAATTGCAGGGTCATAGGGTAGTTCTATTTTCAGCATTTTGAGGAACCTCCATGCTGTTTTCCAGAGTGGTCGCACCAGCTTGCATTCCCACCAACAGTGTAGGAAGGTTCCCCTTTCTCCGCATCCTCGCCAGCATCTGTCCTTTCCTGACTTGTTAATTTTAGCCATTCTGACTGGTGTGAGGTGATATCTCATGGTGGTTTTGATTTGTATTTCCCTGATGCCGAGTGATATGGAGCACTTTTTCATGTGTCTGTTGGCCATCTGGATGTCTTCTTTGCAGAAATGTCTGTTCATGTCCTCTGCCCATTTCTTGATTGGATTCTTTGTTCTTTGGGTGTAGAGTTTGCTAAGTTCTTTATAGATTTTGGACACTAGCCCTTTATCTGATATGTCATTTGCAAATATCTTCTCCCATTCTGTCAGTTGTCTTTTGGTTTTGTTCACTGTTTCCTTTGCTGTGCAAAAGCTTTTGATCTTGATAAAATCCCAATAGTTCATTTTTGCCCTTGCTTCCCTTGCCTTTGGTGATGTTCCTAGGAAGATGTTGCTGCGGCTGACGTCGAAGAGGTTGCTGCCTGTGTTCTCCTCGAGGATTTTGATGGATTCCTTTCTCACATTGAGATCCTTCATCCATTTTGAGTCTATTTTCGTGTGTGGTGTAAGGAAATGATCTAATTTCATTTTTCTGCATGTGGCTGTCCAATTTTCCCAACACCATTTATTGAAGAGGCTGTCTTTTTTCCATTGGACATTCTTTCCTGCTTTGTCGAAGATGAGTTGACCATAGAGTTGAGGGTCTATTTCTGGGCTCTCTATTCCGTTCCATTGATCTATGTGTCTGTCTTTGTGCCAGTACCATGCTGTCTTGATGATGACAGCTTTGTAATAGAGCTTGAAGTCCGGAATTGTGATGCCACCAACTTTGGCTTTCTTTTTCAATATTCCTTTAGCTATTCGAGGTCTTTTCTGGTTCCATATGAATTTTAGGATTATTTGTTCCATTTCTTTGGAAAAAATGGATGGTACTTTGATAGGAATTGCATTAAACGTGTAGATTGCTTTAGGTAGCATAGACATTTTCACAATATTTATTCTTCCAATCCAGGAGCATGGAACATTTTTCCATTTCTTTGTGTCTTCCTCAATTTCTTTCAGGAGTACTTTATAATTTTCTGTGTATAGATTCTTAGTCTCTTTGGTTAGGTTTATTCCTAGGTATCTTATAGTTTTGGGTGCAATTGTAAATGGGATGGACTCCTTAATTTCTCTTTCTTCTGTCTTGTTGTTGGTGTAGAGAAATGGAACTGATTTCTGTGCATTGATTTTATATCCTGACACTTTACTGAATTCCTGTACAAGTTCTAGCAGTTTTGGAGTGGAGTCTTTTGGGTTTTCCACATATAGTATCATATCATCTGCGAAGAGTGATAGTTTGACTTCTTCTTTGCCGATTTGGATGCCTTTAATTTCCTTTTGTTGTCTGATTGCTGACGCTAGGACTTCTAGTACTATGTTGAATAGCAGTGGTGATAACGGACATCCCTGCCGTGTTCCTGAACTTAGCGGAAAAACTTTCAGTTTTTCTCCATTGAGAATGATATTTGCGGTGGGTTTTTCATAGATGGCTTTGATAATATTGAGGTATGTGCCGTCTATCCCTACACTTTGAAGAGTTTTGATCAGGAAGGGATGCTGTACTTTGTCAAATGCTTTTTCAGCATCTATGGAGAGTATCATATGGTTCTTGTTCTTTCTTTTATTAATGTGTTGATCACATTGATTGATTTGTGGATGTTGAACCAACCTTGCAGCCCTGGAATAAATCCCACTTGGTGGTGGTGAATAATCCTTTTAATGTACTGTTGAATCCTATTGGCTAGTATTTTGGCGAGAATTTTTGCATCTATGTTCATCAAGGATATTGGTCTGTAGTTCTCTTTTTTGATGGGATCTTTGTCTGGTTTTGGGATCAAGGTGATGCTGGCCTCATAAAATGAGTTTGGAAGTTTTCCTTCCGTTTCTATTTTTTGGAACAGTTTCAGGAGAATAGGAATTAGTTCTTCTTTAAATGTTTGGTAGAATTCCCCCGGGAAGCCATCTGGCCCTGGGCTTTTGTTTGTTTGGAGATTTTTGATGACTGTTTCAATCTCCTTACTGGTTATGGGTCTGTTCAGGCTTTCTATTTCTTCCTGGTTCAGTTGTGGTAGTTTATATGTCTCTAGGAATGCATCCATTTCTTCCAGATTGTCAAATTTGTTGGCGTAGAGTTGCTCATAGTATGTTCTTATAATTGTCTGTATTTCTTTGGTGTTCGTTGTGATCTCTCCTCTTTCATTCATGATTTTATTTATTTGGGTCCTTTCTCTTTTCTTTTTGGTAAGTCTGGCCAGGGGTTTATCAATCTTATTAATTCTTTCAAAGAACCAGCTCCTAGTTTCGTTGATTTGTTCTATTGTTTTTTTGGTTTCTATTTCATTGATTTCTGCTCTGATCTTTATGATTTCTCTTCTCCTGCTGGGTTTAGGGTTTCTTTCTTGTTCTTTCTCCAGCTCCTTTAGGTGTAGGGTTAGGTTGTGTACCTGAGACCTTTCTTGTTTCTTGAGAAAGGCTTGTACCGCTATATATTTTCCTCTCAGGACTGCCTTTGTTGTGTCCCACAGATTCTGAACCGATGTGTTTTCATTATCATTAGTTTCCATAAATTTTTTCAATTCTTCTTTAATTTCCTGGTTGCCCCTTCATTCTTTAGAAGGATGCTGTTTAGTCTCCATGTATTTGGGTTCTTTCCAAATTTCCTCTTGTGATTGAGTTCTAGCTTTAGAGCATTGTGGTCTGAAAATATGCAGGGAATGATCCCAATCTTTTGATACCGGTTGAGACTTGACTTAGGACCTAGAATGTGATCTATTCTGGAGAATGTTCCATGTGCACTAGAGAAGAATGTGTATTCTGTTGCTTTGGGATGAAATGTTCTGAATATATCTGTGATGTCCATCTGGTCCAGTGTGTCATTTAAGGCCTTGATTTCCTTGTTGATCTTTTGCTTGGATGATCTGTCCATTTCAGTGAGGAGAGTGTTAAAATCCCCTACTATTATTGTATTCTTGTCGATGTGTTTCTTTGATTTTGTTATTAATTGGTTTATAGAGTTGGCTGCTCCCACGTTAGGGGCATAGATATTTAAAATTGTTAGATCTTCTTGTTGGACAGTTCCTTTGAGTATGATATAGTGTCCTTCCTCATCTCTTATTATAGTCGTTGGCTTAAAATCTAATTGATCTGCTATAAGGATTGCCACTCCTGCTTTCTTCTGATGTCCATTAGCATGGTCAATTCTTTTCCACCCCCTCACTTTAAACCTGGAGGTGTCTTCGGGTTTAAGATGAGTTTCTTGTAGGCAACATATAGATGGGTTTTGTTTTTTTATCCATTCTGATACCCTGTGTCTTTTGATTGGGGCATTGAGCCCATTAACATTCACGGTAAGTATTGAGAAATATGAATTTAGTGCCATTGTATTGCCTGTAAGGTGACTGTTATTGTATATTGTCTCTGTTTCTTTCTGATCTACTACTTTTAGGGTCTCTCTTTGCTTGGAGGACCCCTTTCAATATTTCCTGTATAGCTTGTATGGTGTTTGCAAATTCTGTCAGTTTTTGTTTGTCCTGGAAGCTTTTAATCTCTCCGTCTATTTTCAATGATAGCCTAGCTGGATATAGTATTCTTGGCTGCATGTTTTTCTCATTTAGTACTCTGAATATATCATGCCAGCTCTTTCTGGCCTGCCAGGTCTCTGTGGATAAGTCTGCTGCCAATCTAATAATTTTACCATTGTACGTTACAGACTTCTTTTCCCGGGCTGCTTTCAGGATCTTTTCTTTGTCACTAAGACTTGTAAATTTTACTATTAGGTGACGGGGTGTGGACCTATTCTTATTGATTTTGAGGGGGGTTCTCTGAACCTCCTGGATTTTTGATGCTTGTTCCCTTTGCCATATTGGGGAAATCCTTTCCAATAATTCTCTCCAATATACCTTCTGCTCCCCTCTCCGTTTCCTCTTCTTCTGGAATCCCAATTATTCTAATGTTGTTTCGTCTATGATGTCACTTATCTCTCGAATTCTCCCCTCGTGGTCCAGTACTGTTTGTTCCTCTTTTGCTCAGCTTCTTTATTCTCTGTCATTTGGTCTTCTATATTGCTAATTCTTTCTTCTGCCTCATTTATCCTAGCAGTGAGAGCCTCCATTTTTTATTGCACCTCATTAATAGCTTTTTTGATTTCAACTTGGTTAGATTTTAGTTCTTTTATTTCTCCAGAAAGGGCTTTTATATCTCCTGAGAGGGTTGCTTTAATATCTTCCATGCCTTTTTCAAGCCCGGCTAGAACCTTGAGAATCATCATTCTGAACTCTAGATCTGACATATTACCAATGTCTGTATTGATTAGGTCCCTAGCCTTTGGTACTGCTTCTTGTTCTTTTTTTTGTTGTGAATTTTTCCGCCTTGTCATTTTGTCCAGATAAGAGTAAATGAAGGAGCAAGTAAAATACTAAAAGGGTGGCAACAACCCCAGGAAAATATGCTTTAGCCAAATCAGAAGAGATCCCAAATCGTGAGGGGGAGAAAGGGGATAAAAAGGGGTTCAGAAGAAGAAAAGAGAAAAAAAAAAGAAACTATTAAAAAAAGAAAGCTGATAAAAAATATAAAAAGGAAAAATATTTATATATATATATTAGATAAACTATTTAAAAAACGTTAAAAAATTTAGCAGAAGGCGAGAAAAAAAATTGAAAAAGAGAAAAAAAATTAAATTAACTGCAAGGCTAAAGAATCATGGGGAGAAAGCCATGAGTTCCATGCTTTGCTTTCTTCTCCTCTGGAATTCCGCCGCTCTCCTTGGTAGGTGAACTTGGTCCTGGCTCGGTTTCCCGTTGATCTTCTGGGGGAGGGGCCTGTTGTTGTGATTCTCAAGCGTCTTTGCCCCAGGCGGAGTTGCACCGCCCTTACCCGGGGCCAGGCTGAGTAATCCGCTTGGGTTTGCTGGGTTTGCTTTCGGGAGCTTTTGTTCCCTGAGCGCTTTCCGTAGAGTTCCGGAGGACGGGAGTGAAGATGGCGGCCTCCCGGTCTCCGGCCCGGAGGAGCCGAGAGCCCGGGGCCCCACTCCTCAGTGTGCCCTCAGAGAACAGCGCCCAATGACTCCCGCCACCCTGGCCTCCGGCCGCGCTCCGAGCTGACCGAGTCTGCGACCGGTTCAAGGCAGCCCCGTGCTGAGCGTTACTCCTCGGCTCTGTCTCTTTAGCCAGCTTCCCTGTTCTAATACCGGTAAGCTCTGCGACACTCAGACACCCCCAATCCTTCTGTCACCCTGCGGGAGCTGAGGCCGCGCTGACCCCGCCTGGGCTTCACCCCAGTTAAGCCTCTGGAGCGATGTCCCTCAGCGGAACAGACTTTTAAAAGTCCTGATTTTGCTCCGTTGCTCCGCGGCTCGCCGGGAGCCGGCCCCTCCCCCCGCGGTCTATCTTCCCGTCGCTTTGGATTCACTTCTCTGCCAGTCCTACCTTTCAGATAGTGGTTGATTTTCTGTTTCTAGAATTGCTGTTCTTCTTCTCTTCAATCTCCCGTTGGATTTGTATAGGTGTTTGCAATCTTTAGATAAGCTATTTAGCTGATCTCCCGCTACCCGAAGTAGTCTCAGCCTGCTACTTCTCCGCCATCTTCGCTTTTTTTTTTTTTTTTTTAATTTATTTGTCAGCACAAGCAGGCAAAATGGCAGGCAGAGGCAGAGAGAGAAGCAGGCTCCCGTGAGCAGGGAGCCTGATGCGGGGCTTGATCCCAGGACCCTGAGATCATGGCCTGGGCCAAAGGCAGCGGCTTAGCCAACTGAGCCACCCAGATGTCCCTGCTTTTTTTTTTTTTAAACATAACCTTGTATCGTGTGCATATTCTCGAAACATTCTTCTGAAACACTCTAAGAGCTGATTTACCTTTTTTTCGCAAGCATCCCATTATCTGTAACACACCCATAGTATGAAATGTTTGAGTCACACCTAAGCCTTTACTATTAAAAATGAATCTGCCATGTACTTGCTTATACTTTTTTTTTATGATATTTCTCATTATTTCTCAAGGAGCGATTTCAGGAGGCAGGATAATTAGATGAATTATTCTTGAAACATACTTTAAAATTATTCTTGAAACAAGTATCATTACCACTCTCACTGGCCGTTTACAAGAATGTTCACCTCTCAACATCCTCACCAGCATTCAGTATTATTGTTTAAAGTATTATTAATTTTGTATGTCAGTATAGTATCTCACTTGGATTTGGATGTCCTTAATTACTCACAGGCTTGAGCATTTTTATGTGTTTATGGCTATGAGATTTTCCTTTCCTGTGAATCATTTGTAACTATCATTGCCCTTTTTATTACTTTTATGTTTAGAAAGCCCCCGCCATTTCAAGATCAACTTAATATTCGCTATATATTTTAAAGATTTCACTTATTTATTTGTCAGAGAGAGAGCACACACAAGCAGGCAGAGTGGCAGGCAGAGGCAGAGGAAAAGCAGGCTCCCCACTGAGCAAGGGGCCCGACGTGGGGCTCAATCCTAGGATCCTGACCTGATCCGAAGGCAGAGACCTTAACCCACTGAGCCACCCAGGCATGCCAATATTCACTATATTTTATTGTGGTTTATTTTGTTTTTCCATTTTTCAGTGTCTTTGGTAAACTTTTTGACCATTGAGTTAGATGAGCGTTCTTACCAAAACATTTTTGGTTACAAGTGATAGAAGCCAAGCCTAAACTAACATAAACAGAGGGAGGACCTGTTTGAGTCTAGCTTGCTCCGTGTAGCAGCTCCGGGCCCAGACAGGGAACTCTCAGCAACGGGACACTCTCCTATCATGGCTCTGTTTCCTTCTGAGCATTGTCTTCTTTCTTGCATGGGTTTTCTTTGGATAGTAGCAAGGGTGGTCTCCATGCCCATGACTTTGAGACTCCTGGTCCAGGAAGAAGAGGGATCCCTTCCCTGTCTTTCTCAGCCCCATAGGTCCAACTCCTTCAGGGGACCCTGATGTGTCCCATTTAGATCCCGTGTCAACCTCTGCATCCATTACTAGAGCCAGTGAGCTCAATCATTTTGCCCAGCCCGAGCCTTGTTCCCACGCCTGGGAAGGTGGGAGATACTTTGATCGAAGGCCATGTAGACAGAGGGCTTTTACCATATGTGTGCAATCCTGAGCAAAGAACACCCACAGAAACGATGGCAGGGAATACTTTATTTCTTTGGTTTCTAAGTAACTGACGGGCACATTTTTAGTGAGTAATATGCCATTTCCCTCACCCATTTATGATGTTTGCTCTACAACTTCCAAAATTCTGAGTTACCAAACTGTCTCAAAATGTCTATTCTGTCTCATCTTCATGCCCAGCACTGTGCCATATTATTTAAAGACTGTGGCTTTGTCCTGAGTTCTATTTATATAGTTAAGGTCCCACATCATCTTTTATTTTTTATTTTATTTTATTTTTTTATTTGATAGAGAGATCACAGGCAGAGAGGCAGGCAGAGAGAGAGGGGGAAGCAGGCTCCCCGCTGAGCAGAGAGCCCAATGCGGGGCTTGATCCCAGGACCCTGAGATCATGACCTGAGCCAAAGGCAGAGGCTTTAACACACTAAGCCACCCAGGCGCCCCCACATTATCTTTTATATATGTACTATATATATATAAAATTTTCTTTGCTCTTCTATTTCTTTTCAAATGAACTTGAATCATTTTTTTTCTTAAGGATTGTATTTATTTATATGACAGAGAGAGACGTACCGAAAGAGGGAACACAAGCAGAGGGAGTGGGACAGGGAAAAGCAGGCTTCCTGCCAAGCAGGGAGCCTGACGGGGGGCTCAATCCCAGGACCCTGGGATCATGACCTGAGCCAAAGGCAGACACTTAACTACTGGGCCACCCAGGCACCCCTGAACTTGACTCATTTTTTCAAGTTACAGAATATAAATGGTTAGGGTTCTGGTCAGCAAGCCTTAATATCTTCCAGTTAATTTGGAAGGAAGAACCATTTTTACAACATGTGATATTTTTATGTTGTTCCCTATCTTGAACTATGTTTGAATATCTTGCAGTTACATCAGAAAAGTGTCTTAAGTATTGTTATATGGGTTTTGAGTATTCATATTATCACTAGATGTTTTTAAAAATGCTGTTGCTATATAAGGTGGTTTTTTCTACAATATATGTTTTTAAACAACTTGATCGAGGTTTCTTTCATGCATCAAAAAGTTTTACCCTTTCCAAGTATGCCCCTGAATGGTTTTTAGCAACTTTACCAAGTAGTGTAACCATCACCATAAATCAATTTTACAACATTTTTATCCTCCTTGATAAGATTCCTGATGCCCGTTTATGTGCCCATTCCTGTCCCCAGCCCCAGACAACCCACTTTCTGTCTCTCTAAACTTGTCTTATTCCAGACATTTCTTAGAAATGGAGCCATACGATGTGTGGCCCCTCGTTTCCAGCTTCTTTCAATTTACGCACAGTCCTGGGGCTTCATCCATGATAGAGCAAGTGTCTGTAATCATTTGCTTTTTATTTCTGAATAACCTCCCATTTTATAGACAGGACACATTTTTTCTATCCAGGCACCCTTTGATGGACACGGAGGATATTTCTGGTTTGGGGCTATTAAAAATCATGCTGCCTTGAGCAAGTCTTTGTGTCAGCTTAAGTTTTCATTTCTCTTGGGCACACACCCAGGAGGGGAATTGCTGGGTGGTACCACTGTTTCATGTTTAACCTTTTGGGAAGCCGCCAAGCTATTTTCCAAAGTGGCAGAATCATTTCACGCCCCCACTAGTAGAGGAGTATAAGTGTCCTCCTTTCTCTACAGCCGGGACAACTTTGTTGTTATCTGTCTTGTTTATTACAACCATTGAGTGGGTGGGAAGTAGTATCTCATCAGAGTTTTCATTGACATTTCCCTAGTAAAGATGTTGAGCACCTTTTTATGGTCTCATTAGCCAACTGGAGATCTTCTTTGGCATAATCCCATTCAAATCTTTTGCCTACTGTTTGATTGATCTCTTTGTCCTCTCCTTGAATTTTAAGAATTCTTTGAATCTTCTTGTTATATTGCATACATGTTCGTAAGTATCCTGTCCCAGTCTCCTGCTTACCTCTTCTCTTTCTCGATGGTGTCTTTTGAAGTGCAGAAGTTGTTAATTTTGATGAGGTCCAGTCTGTCTGTCTTTTATGCACCATGCTTTAGGTGTTGTGGCTAAGAAATCTTTGCTTAATTTCACCATATCTTTTTTTATCCATCTTTTCACTCATATATAGGAGAACACTGATTTTTATAAATTCATCTTTTATTCTGCCCATCTACTGCCCTCTGTTAAAAATTTGAAGAATTTTGTTTCAGATTCTCTTGAGTTTTCTATGTGACTTCTAGAATGCCCACTTATATTCAAGACATACAGCATAAAGCATAGTTGTACCAACTCAGGTTTCATACTAGGTATGTTGTTATTTTTTTAAGATTTATTTCCTTTGTGGAGGAGTGGGGCAGAGGGAGAGAGAATCCTCAAGCGGACTTCCCATTGAGTGCAGAACCCCAGGCAGGGCTCAGTCTCATGACCCAGGAGGTCATGACTTGAGCTGCATCAAGAGTTGGATGCTTACCCAACTGAGCCACCCCATCGAGAGTTGGATGCTTACCCAACTGAGCCACCCCAGTGCCCCAGTGTGCTGTCATCTTCGCTAAAGAGATCACATATCAGCCAATGCTCTCAGTTCTTTCTGTCATGACTTGAGAGTGACATTTACCAACTAGTGTGGGCAAAGAGAAAGATGAGCACTGGGTGACAAAGGAGCTCAGAACCAAATGACATAAAAAACAGATCATAGAATTGGGGGCATCTAGGTTGAGGACAGCGTTTGAAATTTAAATATTCAAGTGTTATCAGAGGGACAGATTTGTTTTAGGATGATGCTGAGGACAGTCTTCTTCTGTCGATGGTGTTTCTCGTTTTTGAGCCTGGGACCTCTTAAAAGCCATGGATCTTTTTTCTGTGGACTGCCCTCTAACCACCTCTCCCCTCTACCCTGTCCTATATATGCAGAAGCCCTCAAAGATTAATTTACATTTATCCTCCCTAAAGTTCACATTGTTGGGTCAACCCCATCATTTTCAACTGTTGAGATTATTTAGAATATCAGACTATCTTGTATATAATCAGTTATGTCTTCATTCAAGTTGTCAATAGCAATAACAAACAGCAGGGACCGGAGTCCTGCTGATGTCACCAGAGGCCCCCCCCCACCAGGGAGGGATCGTTGGCATTCACGTTCATTCCACATTTATGATTACTGAACTGTGTGATAGGGAGAATTCCAAGAACATGATCTCCAGTGATCTTTTTCCTTGTATGAGCTCCTCTCCTTTGAGTACAGGTGAAAGCCGTGAATATCATGGTATCATTCCTATGATAACATTTTGTTTTATGGCAAGAGGGAAATTATTCAGGGTAACCATATGAGACCTTGAAAGCAGAGCTTTCTCCTGGCTGAGGACAGAAGGGGAGATTGGAGAGATTTGAAGCCTAAGAAAACTTTGACATGCCCTTGTTGATTTTAAAGGCGGAGGGAGCCATTTGCAAAGATGGGAGCATGGCCTTCAGAGCCAAGCCATCCTATGCCCAACAACAACCAACAAGGACCTCAGTCCTACAAATGGTAGGAACTTAATTCTGCCAAGAACTTAAGTGAGTTAGGAGGCAGATGCTTCCCCAGAGTGCTCAGATAAGAGCCCAGGCAACTGATAACCTTGATTTTGGTCTTATGAGACCCACCATAGAGAAGCCACTTGGACTTCTGAGGCAATAAAGGAGTGTTATTTTAAGCCACTTAGTTTATGGTGATTTCTTACGCAGCAGTAGAAAATGAATACAAACCAACTATGATTTCACCAGCTCTAAGATTAGTCAGACCACATTTCTGGGATAGCAACAGGCTATTTATAGCTGAAATCAAGATGCCTTGGCTTTGATGTTTTCTCTAAGCTGCCAATTGAATAACTGTATCAAAAAAGAAAAGCTACATTGTGTGTATTTGTTACCTTAAAAAATAATACCTTAAACTTGGATTGGCCTTCTCTTTTCAAGACCCCTTCTTATCTCTTGTCTCATCTTACCCTCACAAAAGCCTGCCAGGGGAGATAAGAATAAGACCTATAGAAGTCATTTGCCCAAAGAGAACAAGATTGACTTCGCTTGATATCAGGAAAGCCTTTCAAACAATTACACAGGCCCACTGTGGAAGGGGCCGCCTTCTGGAATCCTGCCCCACTGGGGAAGAGACTGTGGTCCTCTTGGAAGGACTTGATGGGAGAGAGCTTGGCTTGGTGAAGAGGCCAGACCCCTGAGGTCTGTCCCAGCAGGAAAGGGTCTGCGTGTGCAGGAATAACCAGACAAAATTAATCTGCAGGCGTGTTGGGCCCAGTCGGCCAGGGGAGAGCGCCTCCTACAGGAGTCCCTGCCATTCCCACAGTCGCTATTGGTTCAAAGCAGCAAACGTACTGAACTTGGTGCAAAGCCAAACCCACACGATGGATTCCAGAGACATCTTTTGAAAGGCACCAAGGGTTGTGATCCTGGTCAAGTTGCTCACTTTGTAGTAGAAGCGACTCTGACCTCCGTCTGACTCCAGAGTCCTTGCCTTAGACCACGGTAGCGTGACCCACTATCCTCCAGGGGAAAACAGACACATACTGAAGCAGATGGCTTGATGGTTAGAGACAGACAAGCCAACAAGACCCCAGATGGAGTGTGAGAGCAGGGGCTAGTGTCCCTAAGACCTGGGACAGCCTGCTGGCCAGGGGCCCAAGATAATGGCAATCCTCATGCAGAAGAGGGAAATATTGTTCCTTTGTGTTTTTCTTATGTCCCAAGCTCAAGGCCCACGGCCTGTGCCTGAGTTATTTAGAGCACCTTAGCCTGACTGCCCTTCCTGAACCTTAGGCTTTCCATCTATAAAATAAAAGTGTTGGATTAGCTGACCTCAGAAATCCCTTCTAGCTCTAGAGTTCTCCTATTATGGGAAAAAAGATGTTCCTTATGTTTTGTGTTGTTTTGGTTTTTGTACTCCCCCCCCCAACACACCCCCAAGTGCTTCCTCTGGAGATAATCAGAAGCTCATAGAAGCTCAAAATGAGATGGACACCCAGTTCCAAGGATTTCTTTCCAGATTCTAGGCAAATTCTATTTCTGTGAAACCTTGGGCTTCTAGATTCCCAGATTCCTTGAGAGCCTTGCCCTGCAGAGAGAAGAGGTCTGGGATTGCTCTCCAGCCAGCAGAGGAGGATAGAGAGGGGCTGGGGGAGAGTGGGGAGGGGAGCAGACAGGAGGCTGAGATTCTGCCAGTCTTCTTGCCTTTCCTCCTGGGAGATACAGGGCTGTAGCAGGCCCTGGATAGTTCTGGCAGAAGCCTGAGGCTGGGAAGCGTGCAAGGCACTGGGGCCAGTCTGGGGGCAGAACACAGCCCACGAGGGCAGCTATGGTTAACGCTGCGTGCAGGCCTCCATGATGATCTAGTTACCTGGGGAAACTGCTTTCCTGGGTTTCACATACAAAGGCTGAAATACACACGGGAGTTTTGCTCTCAGTTGAAGAATTCAGGGACTCTCTTCCGGTCTTTTCAAACCCAGTTTGCTTCTAGTGGAGACACAGTCCCCATCTGGCATGAAGGGTGTTAGCCTGTGGTTTCAGGTGAACTTTAGACATCAGATTCAGAAACAGAATTCATTTTGAAAGTCCCCTTGGACAGCACCTCCTGGTCCAGCCTGCAGGTGGAGAGCCTGGGTATGTATTTGCTAGGTTTTGAAAAGTTAGGCCAATGGCACATTTTTAGTGGCTTTCTCAAGATATAATGTATGAGCTCTACAGTTCCTCCATCACAAGTGTGCAATTCAGGGATGCCTGGCTGGCTCTGCCAGTGAAGCATGTGACTCTTAATATTGGGATTATAAATTCGAGCCCCACATTGGGTATAGAGATTACCTAAAATCCTAAAACAAATGTATGATTCAATGACTTTCAGTAATTTGTAGAGTTGTACAGCCATTACCACCATCCAGTTTCAAACTTGGCTATCACCATTTTCTTGTCAATCCCAAGTTCTCTTCCCAAGCAGCCACTGATCTACTGTCTGTCTCTGTGTTTTCCAGACATTGTATCAATGAAATGATACACTACAAGATATTTTGCACCTTTGACCTAGCATAATGCTTCTAAAGCTTCCCCCTCTTATAACCTATATCCATAGGTACTTCATTCCTTTACATTGTTAAATAGTATTCTACTGGACAGATACATCACATAATTGCTTACCCTTTTGCCATTGACGGACATTTGGGATGTTTCCAGTTCTTGGCATTAAGAATATTGCTGCTAGGAACATTTCTGTGTAAGTCTTTATCTGAACATAAATGCTTATTTCCCTTCAGTAAAGTCCTGGAAGGGGAATTAGTGAATCATACAGTAAGCTTTACATTTTTGTTTCGTTTTGGTTTGGTTTGGTTTTTGTTTCTTTTAAAGATTCATTTATTTATTAAAGAGAGTGCAAGCAGGGTATGAGCAGATGGTGAGAATCCCAAGCAGACTTCCTGTTGACTGTGGAACCTCAGTCCACATGACCTTGGGCCTCAGCCCCATGACCATAGATCATGACCTGAGTATAAACCAAGAGTCAGATGCCCAACCTACTGAGCCATCTAGTTGCCCCAGTAAGCTTTACTTTACCGAACAGTCTTCCAAAGTAGCTGTACCATTTTCCATCCTCACAAATGTGTATGAGTTTCCTAGTTTTTTCACATCCTTGCCAACACTCTTGACCATAGTCATCCTCGAGGGTGCATCATGGTATCTCACTGTGGATTTGACTCACATTTCCCTAATAACTAGTGGTTTTGAGCATCTTTTTATGTGCTTATTACCTAAAGGCACATTTCCAACTAAGTGGAAAGGCAAGTCCTTTTTTAAAAGTACCAGAAACAAGGGGGGCCTGGGAGGAACAGTTAGCTGAGCATCTGACTCTTAGTTTTGGCTCAGGTCCTAATCTCAGGGTTGTGGGACTGAGCCCTGAGTCAGGCTCCACGCTCAGCGAGGAGTCTGCTTGAGTTTCTCTCTGCCGCGCCCCTTCCCCCCTCTAAAATAAGTAAATAAACCTAAAAAATAAGAAGCAACAAAAAGAAGCTTAAAGCTGATTTTATTTTGTTATTAGGAAAAATAGTCACAGGAGGGTTAAACAGATGCAATGACTGACCCTGTCATTCATGAACTTGTTTCATCAATAATTACTGAGGGCCTAATCTGCCCAGAGCTCTACTAGTCTCTGGAGATGAAACAATGAATGAGACATGGCCCCACCTTCATGTCCTCATGAAGATCTAGATGAACAGTGTGTGTGGCTTATATTTTTGGAAGCTGGAGTGGAATACAGTGGAGGAGGAGTTCATCGGAGGGGCGTCTGCTCACTTCCCCACCCTGAGAGGTCCAGGCATACTCCTAAGTGGGGGAAACCATGTCAAATATGAGATCCAAGGGGTGAGTAGCCACCAGCTGGGCTATTGGCGGCCGTGTTGAAGAAGAACATGACTCAGGTGGACCAGAAGGGCTGGGGCTAGATGGAGGAAAGAAAGAGGAACAAGCACAGTCCTAGTGTGTCTGGCTCTCCTTGTTTACTTGAACTGCTGTAAAAAAAAAAATACTACAGTCTGGGTAGCTTATAAAGAGCAGAGATGGATTTCTCACAGTTCTGGAAGCTGGCGAGTCCAAAATCAAGGCACCAGCATGGTCATGTTCTCATACGGACCCCTTTTCTGGCTCATAGTTGCCATCTTCTTGCTATGTGCTTGCGTGGTGGAGGGGACAGAGGGTCCCTCCGGAGCCTGTTTTATAAGGGCACTAATCCCATTCATGAGGCTCCACCTTCATGAGCTAATCACCTCCCAAAGGCCCCACTTCCCAACATTATACTCTTTGGGGGGTTAGGATTTCCTCAAAGGAACTGGGAGGCTGGGGAACACAGACATTCAGAACATAGCATGGACACATGAGAGTAGCTCTCCATGAAGACACTTAGGGCACTGGGGCTGGAGGGATGGAGAGATGGTCAGTGAGCAGGTGCAAGATCAGAAGGCGTGGCAGTGAGCCTGTGATGCCCTTGAAGGATCAGGTGACCCTTCAGAGAGTTCTCCCCATAGCACTGAGCGGAACAGGTGGGAGTGGGGGGCTCTGGCTTTCCTTTACAGAAGCTGTCGGGTCTCCCAGGGCCTAGAACCTGAGGTCTATCTCCCCAGGACCCAGCAGGGCCAGAGCCATTGGTCAGGCCACCTAGGGCCCTGGCAATGACCTCCGCCTTCCTGTGTTCCCCAGATGCTACATCACCCTCACCCAGTCTCTGCACCTGACCATGAGTGGAGCACCAGCAGGACCCGCAGGCACAGGCAAGACCGAGACCACCAAGGACCTGGGCCGAGCACTGGGCATCATGGTGTATGTGTTCAACTGCTCAGAGCAGATGGACTACAAGGTATGCCTCAACTCAGGGGCGGGGTGGTGGGGGAGCAGGACTAGGAACTGGGTGGCAGCCCAGTTGAGGTCCAGGTTTATTCATGCTACCCTGGCCCAGCTCAGAGGTCCAGGCATCGAGGTCTCTGCTGGCTTCATCCCAGGAGACCTGAGGATCTCTGATCCCTGGAGATTGGTTACCTCCCTGTAAGCCAATGAGCTTCATTTTGAGGTCTCTTGTCACCTGTACAATGAAGAGGCTGAGCATCTATCCAAAGGCCTACATTCACTGTTTGACCTAGAACTACAGAAGGGCTCACAAGTGGCTCCCATGAAGTCTTCACATGGAAGTTGAATTTGTGCTTCTCTGGAAAAGTGGGCATTTCCCCAGTATTTCTACAAGAGAAAAATACTTTTTTTTTTTTAAAGACTTTATTTATTTGACAGAGAGAGAGATCACAAGTAGGCAGAGAGGCAGTCAGAGAGAGAAGGGGAAGCAAGCTCCCCACTGAGCAGAGAGCCTGATGCGGGGCTTGATCCCAGGACTCTGAGATCATAACCTGAGCTGAAGGCAGAGGCTTAACCCAGGTGCCCCGGGAAAAATACTTTTACAAGGGCAGATGTGACTTCTGAAGGAGACTAGATTAACTTCCACTCCAACAAGTGATACCCACGAAGGTCAAGGGCAAGACCAACGTTCTTCATTCAGGCATTCGTCGTTTTTACTTTTTTAAATGTATTCCAGGTTCTGTGTCCTAGAGAAAAGCAAGAGGAACAAGAGGTCCATAGGTCACTTCTTAGCTAGCAATATTCTGCTAGAGGTCATATAGATTCTTTTTTTTTTAAGATTTTATTTATTTTTTTGACAGACAGAGATCACAAGTAGGCAGAGAAGCAGGCAGAAAGAGAGGGAGGAAGCAGGCCCCCTGCTGAGAAGAGAGCCCGATGTAGGGCTTGATCCCAGGACTCTGGGATCACGACCTGAGCTGAAGGCAGAGTTTAACCCACTGAACCACCTAGGTGCCCCGATTCTTTTTTTTTTTTTTTTGAAGTGTAATAAGATTGTCTCACTTTCTCCTTATTTTCATTTTGTTTTATTGTATTAGTTTGGTAAATTATCTTAAGTCCCTTTTGAAACAGGATGGCATGTAAATAAATTTAGAGTGGGAGGAAAAATAAAGCCTTAGCATTAGTAGATTAAACATTTATATGAGTAAATCATCATAGATGGGGTACAAAATAAACTTAATTTAAGAATACTTTTAGAGACTGTGAGCTAACATACAGAAGTCTAAATGAGATTCATCAGCTGTAAGTTTAGTAATTTCTCTTGTATGGAAAATTTTGCTGTGCAAAGAGTTGCAGAGACCTAAGCCACCGCGTTTGCTCATAGCAAGCAAACAAAGTGAGGATTCAGGTGCCAAACCGCTGTCCTGCCTGTATTCTACACAATTTACATTTTATCATGGTTGTTTTTATTGATGAACACATTAAAGTGCTATTTCTCTAAAAAAAAAAAAAAACAAAAAAAAAAAAACGGAGGGGGGTACCTGGGTGTTTTAGTCAGTTAAACATCTGACTCTCGATTTCAGTTCAGTTTGCGATCTCAGGGTCATGGGATCAAGCCAGGAGTCGGGCTCCATGGTGGGTGCGGAGCCTGCTTAAGAATTTTTCTCTCCCTCCCCCTCTACCCCAGCATGGGAGCATGTGCACACATGTGTATGCTCTCTCTCAAAAAAAACTTTTTAAAGTAATATTTCTCTTTAAGTCAGGCTAAAAGAAGGAAGTGGTTTTTTTCCTATGAACTCAACCTTTAAGAATTAAGTTTCTAGGGGCACCTGGGTGGCTCAGTGGATTAAGCCTCTGCCTTCGGCTCAGGTCATGATCTCAGGGTCCTGGGATCGAGCCCTGTATCGGGCTCTCTGCTCAGTAATGAGCCTGCTTCCTCCTCTCTCTGCCTGCCTCTCTGCCTACTTGTGATCTCTCTCTCTCTGTCAAATAAATAAAATTAAATTAAAAATTAAAAAAAACAAAAGAATTAAGTTTCTAGATTCTTCTATAGTTGATCAAAGGCAGACTTGCTGAATAAGTATATTCTCCCAGAGGGACGTTCCAGAGGACACGCTCATTTAGACGTAGAAGACCTGGTGTAGCGATTGAAGGAGATCATCAGGGTTTCTTCAAATTGATACCTGGCAAGCAAACATAAATAAATGAGTTGGCCCCACGGCGAGGGAGTCACCAAGGCTATCTTCTCCAATTCTTTCAAAACTTACAGCTGAATCCTCATACCCCACCAATGCTTCTGAGGGTACAGGATGAGAAGAGGGGTCTATCCATAGTTTGTCTGGACTGTGCAAAGCTTTGGTTGAGTTTACTGAAGACACAGATAAGAGCAAGAACTATAGGGATAACTGTAGGGAAACATGCCAAAATAATGGTGGTCTCTTCTTAGGCCTCAAATATCCTATGTAACCAACATCCTCACTGAGCTGTTTGCAAACCTCCTCTTCTCTTTGTTGTCCAGCTGATTAGAGTTATTTTCATCACAAAATGCTCTCCAGTAAGCAAGTTAATTTACGGAGTATCACCATTGCTCAGCATGTGTGTGCATCATGAAAGGATGGATGAATGGGTGGGTGGGCGGATGGATAGATACATGATACAGAGGAATACACATAGGTAGATGGATAAATGACAGAGAAATGAGAGAGATGACAGGATGATAGATAGATAGATGATGGATAGATACAGAGACAAAGTATAACCTGGTCTATCTGGATAGACAATAGAGATATATGAAATAATTAGGGGAGATACCAAATAGCATGTAGAATGTGTGTTCTATGGACTCCAATCCCTGGAATACTTCAGAGATGGGAAGAGCACAGAGTACGCTGGTCACGAACATCCTGGAGGGTGGAGACCCAAGACTGTGTAAGGTTTGGGTGAGTGCCAGACAGGGCGTGTGCCATTTTAACACCCCCTAACCCATTAGAATGTCAGCTTCAAAGACATAACCAAGTTCCCTGTGCATCACAGTCCTTTCCCTGCTCCTTGCTCTGCCTTCTCCCCTGAACTGTCCTCACAGGGCTTAGCTGGGACAAGGAGAGAATGGAGTGAGGGTCAGGAAGAGCCATTTCACACTTCATCAGGTGTCATTCTGACGGGTCATTCACAACACTCACAACAACCTGTTTCCATATCCCCAGAGAACAAGTTAGCAATAAATATGGAGCAGTAGCCAAGTGCATGAGAGCAGACTGGAGGATAGATTATAGGAGATAGGGGTTCCACAAGGAGGGAGGGACAAAAAGCCATGAAAAGAACATGCTCCAGAAGTGGTGGCCATTAGGAAGACCCTGTGGGCTTCAGGACTCAGGTGGAAGCATGACAAAAATGGATGGCATCTGAGGAAGACTCCTTGGGTAGCCAGATGAATGGGAACAAGAAGGGACTGAAAGGGGGGAAATTTTTGCTGAGAACATTGCAGTTACTCAAACCAGGAATGGTGAGTCACCAGACCCTGGGGTAGTATAAATGGAAAAGAAAAAATGAGAGACTTTAATGATACCTGGTGGACATGGGGAAGGGTGGGTGTTAAGATGGGGGGGGTGGTAAAGAGGAGAGATGGACTGTGGTCAGGGACCTTCACATTGCCTTCTGCCTCTGTAGGTATCAGGTAACAGGGTGGACACAGAACAGTGTGAAGACTTGGGGATAAAGCAAAGTCATGGCTCCCCTCTGTTGCATCTGGTTGGAAAACCCATAAACCTAGTCGCTTCCTCTGGAAACCATTGCAATTTTAGTGCAATTTTAGTGCTAAAATGTTCTTTATGTCATGCCAGCAGTACTGTCTCCATTGACCTTAATTCAGAGATGCTGTTGCTGAAGCAGCAAATAGTTTTGAACCTGAAAGTACCTGGGATTTTTTTTTTTTTTTACCTTTCTGTGGCATCAACACTATAAAACACACATCCCTTCCTGAGAAACCTACTCTCTTGGTCTCTGAAACATTATATTCCACAATAACTCTCTGATCCTGCCATCTGGGTCTCCTTCTCTGATCCTCTCTTATAATTTCACATTTTATCTCGGTCCTGATGACTTCAGAATCTACCTTCCAGGCTCGCCCAAGAACTAGTCTTCCCAATTAGAAGGAAGGGCATTTGAATGCCGTCATGTTTGGTTAACACCCTTTCTCAGACATTTCCTGCTGACCCCCATCTTCCTCCCAGCCAGCATCCCCAAGCCATGCATGCTAAGGTTCTCATTTTTCCCTGTTCCCCAGTGTGGAAATCTTAGACACCCTGATCTTTCATGTCCTTCCTTCCATAGTTGCAATCACTCACCAATGTTGATTCATCCTTCAGCAGGTCTTTCAAAGCTCCCAGATCTTTGGCCTTATTCCAGAAACAGTGTCTTGTGCTAGGTGACACCACAGTCAGGCTCATAGTATCTTCCTATTGTTGAGGTGGCATCAAAAAGTTTGGTGATGTGGGGTCCCTGGCTATACTCAGGCCCACAGGGTAAAGTGTGGGGATGACCAGTATCCACCTATGGAAACTTTACCCTTTTTTTGTCTTCTATATCAGATTTCCACTTGATGGAATCTTTAACAAGTTTTCAGAACCACTGTTCATCTGCAAAGACATGGGCTTTTGATTCCCAAACTGCCATATAAGTAATGGTGGCATTTGATATGTTGCCAAAGACAGTAATGGACATAATATATATTACTATATATGCATATCAAGTGTTATATATACCCACACACATACTCATGAATACAATAAGAATAACATCCACCTATAAGATGCAATGTCTGGGATTTACATCCCCTCCTCCATAGAGGGACTATCAATGGCTACTCAGTCCGAAATAACCATATCATTGTAGGACTCTCATGAGACTTGTCATTATCTGACCTTCTCTTCTTTTTGTGTCATTGTCTGTTTTCTCCCCTAGAATGTATACCCCATAAGGATTATGGCTTTGTGTCCCCACTCACAGCTGATTCCTCATGACCTAGGATAGTCCCTGATTCATAGTACGTACTCAGGAAGTGTCTGTTGCATGAATAGAGGAATCCATTAATTCAGGGAGCTTAAAGAAATGGGGGGCTTATCCTTCCATCATTATCACAGGCTAGCTTATGGGATGTTAGATCTATTCTCCTAAAATGTTGCTTTAATCTTGCTTTCCTCTGCCCCAAACCTCCACGGACCTCCACAGTCCCTTCTGATAATTCAAGGATTTCATAACCATGACCTCCTTTTGTAATTCAACTTTGTAGCCCAAACAGCAGCTTTATTTTTCCCTAGACATACTATGGTTTTGCTCATACTTTGCCCATAATATTTACTGCTCCTGGAAAGCCCTTACCCACTCTTTCCTATCCTCTTCCATTCTGCCTGCCCAGATACTTATCATCCAGCATTCCCACTGCGTGTTCTGAAGACAACATATAGTTCTGTGAGATACCAGCACCCCAGATCTTCTGACTTCCCTTCCTGCATTCTGTCCACTACACGAATGTTCACCAGCGTGCATGCTGAGAAAACCAGGAGTCCCATGAGGAAAACAAAATCCTGGCTTTAATACATTGACCAAATTTCATGGTGCAGGACTTTCCAGTCCTTCCCTTAAAATCCTAATATATGTTGTAAATTAGCAAAGGAGGGTTCTAGAATGCAGTGTTTCCTAAACTCAGTTGACCCAAATGCTTTCTCTTCAAGCGACATCTCCGGGATTTGGCATACCATGAAATCAACTTCGGGAAATGTCCTAATACTGTCTGAAATTCAGCTCTTTGGCAACACTGATCACTAGCAAGTGCTTTAATTCACTCTCCTCTCTGAATGCTATGAACAGCTGTGTCATTTACTAAGCCCATTGGAACCACTGGTCCTGTGGCAATTTACCTGTTTTGTCTGTACACCTTCTGTCCACAGCCTAGCTAGAAGCGCTTAGAGGGACTGAGCCCTTCTGCATCTAGAGCATGAGCTGTGCATAGTGCTGAGGGTCAGCAGACCCTCCTCACAGAAGCAAATGAGACTTTTCCACTTGCCCAGTGCTTTAGCGACATCACCTTGCCAATGGCCTTGAGAGTGTCCCCCTCCCCCCGTAACCTCCCCTTTTGTATGACTCCATGGTTTACTGCTTCACACCGAATGCCAAGACGGTTTTTACTTTTAGGGAAGATATGCCATCTTCCCTTTGAAATTCTTTTCTTGCTCTCATTTGAAAATATTTACCTATCGTTCACTTTCTACAGATCTTATCACTTTCCCTGTCTATCTCCAGCTTCCTAGCTCTCTGGGAGGCCTGGGAGTTGGGGCCCGGATCTAAAGATACAGACATAAACTTTTTTTATCAGCACATGCCAAAGGCTGAATAGAAGGCTTTTTTTTTTTTTTTGTCTGTATGGTGCAAAAAATAATAATAATAACAATATTTTATTCATTTTCTGGGATTTTGAAAGCTACAGAATCAACAGTAATGGAAGCCTGATGACATTTTAAAAGGATTTTAGTCCAGGTGTCTTAAAAATGTTCTGTTTGATCCCATGCCTTATGTGGGCACCTGTAGCCATCGAGAATGTAAGTGCCCTTGAAATTATAATAGGAGTTTCTCAAACCGGTGATCTTGAGAGGACTGAAAGGATCTCTCACAAACAGGATGGGGACTGACTTAGATGCACGACAAAGAGCCCAGCACCGAGACTAATTTAATCTTTTTACGTTTTGTTGCAGTCTTGCGGCAATATCTACAAAGGCCTGGCTCAGACTGGTGCCTGGGGCTGTTTCGATGAGTTTAACCGAATCTCAGTGGAGGTCCTGTCAGTGGTGGCCGTGCAGGTATGGGGGCCAAAGTCAGTGGGAGCCCCCATGGTCTTCTTGCCTCACACTGTGGAAGCCTGCATCCTCTTGCTGTCAAGCTCTGCTCATCCACTTCTGTGTCACCTTCCCCACTTGGACTCCGTGCCCCCTCACCCTCTAAAATCAGCCCTGGAGCAAGGATATGGGCATCCTGTGAGTCCTTAACTGAGGTGGATCTATTTACTGGCCATGGGACTCCATTTCCTCCTCTGTGACAGTGTGACAGTTCCACCTGCTTCCTGAGGGGCGAGGAAAGGATCAGACTGGATGGAAGGGCCCAGCTCTTGGAAAGGCCATGGACTTTGGAAGCGTCTTCCTTGTTGTAGTTGAGTCTGGGAAAGCTGCTCTACCTCCCTCGGTCCAGTTCCCCTCATTGTGTTTAAATCGAGGCTCCCAGGGTGCCCGTTGCTGAAGGAAGAAAGTCATGTTTGGGTCACATCTGTGTGGCCACTTGTCTTTCAACTCATCCAGAAATCGTCTCCTCCATGAAACACATGTAGCACAGTGAGTGCTATGCTCAGAACTAGGGGGAGGGGGCCCCTGGTTGAATAGGACTTGAACCCTAACTTCACAAATCAACTTTAGCTCTTGAGATGGGCATTAGCGCTCTTCAGTGCTCTAGGAGTGATTTGATTCTGGACTCACGGGATGGGGCAAGACTGCTAAATAATACACCATCTTGAAACCAGGCCTTAAAAGAGGTGGAGATGGTGTAGATTAGGGTAAGGGTCTTTACAGAACGAGGAAGCAAGCAGAAAGAGGGAGGGGAAGGGAAAAGAGAGACAGCTTCTGCTGAAACTCTTTTCTGTGCCAACTACTTCTTACGTATCATCACATATGTCATAGATAGACGCTGTGGGGAAAATCCGAAGACCAGCTGAAAAGTAATTTGTCCAAAGACACATTGTCAGCAAGTGGCAAGGTTAAGACTTGAACCCAGTGCCCCCGCCCACACTGTCAGGGTGCAGGTCTAGACACAGATATCTGGTATATAAGGAGTAAAATGCTAGAGAAGAACGTGAGGCTAGAGGGGTGGGTTCAAGGCAAATAGTAGACGAGTTCTGATGCCGTGATGTGTACTGTGCCTTCAGTGGGCAGCAGGGAGCCTCTAGAAGCTTCTGTAGGGGAAATTGCTCCCTGCTCAGCAATGGTTTTAAGGAGGGGCTGAGCAGCAGGAAAGTCAGTGGCCATAGTGAAGTCAGTGGCCTCTTGTGGTGGCCCCAGTTGGAGCTGCATCCTCAGTGGTAGACCCCCGGCCTTCCCCCAAAGCCTCCCCATTGCCCCAGCAAAGCATAGCCTTTGCCAGCACCTGTTCTCTCCTCCTTCTAGGAAACTTGGTGCCTCAGGGGAGCTTGTGGTCTCAGGCCCCCCAGGGTACCAGCTCCACAAGGCGGTATAAGGGTCTACGCAGTGAAGGAAGCCCATGGTGACGGCGGTTAGGACACTGGCATGACTGGCCTCCCAGTTTGTGCCTGGGCTCCATACAGCCCAACCACATAATTTCCCTCCTGTCTTTTGCCTTGATTTCCGGAGCAATATGTATAGAGGACAAAACAAGAAAAACAGAGCTGGGCAGGACTCTTCGGTCCCCCTAAGCCTCAGTTTGATTCCTTCAGTGCCAATGAGTGGAATGGGCGGGGCAGGGGTGTGGACAAGGCAAAAGCTTAGCTCGACAGACATGCTTCCGGGGGCTAGGGCACCGCAGACCACCCTGTGTCTGCAGCAGATGGTGGTCCACGGTGGGGAAGCTAACAGAAGCAGCACCCTCCTGCTCCCGCTGGCCTGTGCATCCTGACAGGACACCCCTCCCCACCCCAGCATGCTGTCCCCATGCCACAGGCTGTCACCGTCCATATGGGCTGGAACAGCAATGGAGCTCACACCATCCATTGATTTCATGGCTCACCTTCATCTCCAGGTGGATCTGGGAGCTGTAAGCGGTTGGGTGAGGGCTCTGTGGGGGTCCCTGCACTTCACACCCCCTGCCCCCTGCACAAGGTAGTCAGGCTTTCCATCTCTTGCATTGGCCAGCCTGTTGGTGCTGCCATTCAGGGACTCTTGCCCTGTCTCTTGATAAGACTTTCGCAAGTTGCAAAACCATGGAGCTCTTCTCTCATTCCCAGGGGCAATGTATGGTTTTCCCTGCCTCTGGATTGTTGGACTGGGTAGGAGTTGGGGGCAGCAGAAAGTCAAAGAGCCGGCTGGAACACTCTCTTGGACTGAGAACCCTCAACTAGCTTGGGCCACAGGTGCTGGCTGGGTGCTTTTCACATCGGTGGCTCGAAATCAGGTGTGACGGGAGTCCTCTCACAATAGAAACTGGCAAATCCTACAAATCAAGCATTTCATTCTCCTGGCGAGCTGGGTCTTCACATTTACCAGCACACTTCTGCCTTGTCAGAATATGTCAGTGCTGCCAGATTTTTTAAATTCTAAAGAGAAGCTGAAATTCCAGATTTTTATTTAAAAAATCTCCAGGTTTCTGGAAGTTGGCAACTCAATCAATTAAAAAAGGAAAGAAAGAAAAGAGAAACACGCCTGAGCTGGCCAAAAACATGGCACTGACTGCGTTCACCTCTGTGTGGTCACTTCAGAACTTAGAAGGACCAGGATTAAGGCCCCTTTCAGCTCTGTGTGAATTTGGGGATAGAGGATGTAGAGTAACATGAATAAAATAGAGCTTTCTCTGAGTACTAATTCTGGGCCTAAGATGGTTCTGAGAGTCGGGAGAGAAGCTTAAGCTCTTTGCGGCCATGAGTGTCGGGATGGATAACCATAATTATACCATGTACCTGGGGTTTTTCTCCTTCCTCCACTGTAGACACCTGGCAACTCATGGATCACCCATCTTTTTTACTCACTTTCCCACCATCCTCTGTTAGTTCTACCTACTGTAATGTCTACCTCTCTCATCTCTGCTGGTAGGAGTTTCCGCATCCTCCCTTCTGGCTGCTGGCCTTACTGCAGAGGGCCTTTCTCTTCTCACCAGTCAGGCTGTGTTGAGATGACTGCCCTCCCTGAAATCCCTTAGCCTCAACAGTTACCCCCATGGTGTCCTAGTGCAGCAGGGTTGCCAAAGGGCCATCTCGGTGTGCCTCCAAGAAGCCCTGGGGAAGAGCCAACAAGAAGCAGTGAGAGCCAGCAGGGTCAATGTAGAGCTCATCTTGGGTTCCAGAGATTGTGGGAGCAGCCCCACATGCAATTGGGATCTTAAACACCTTCTTGTAGGGTGAGATAAACCAAGCAAGGAGGTTAGCAAGTGCTTATGTGTGCAGTTCATGTCTGAAACCACACAACAATGTTCAGCTCTGGTTCTGCCACCTACCAGCTGGGTGACTTTAGGCAAGTCTATGTCTCAAGTCTCACATCTGTAAAGAGGGCTAATAATAGTACCTACTAGATACAGTTGTAATAATTATTAAAAGAGTTAATGTGTGTAAAGCATTTAAAGCTCTACAGATAGTAGGCATGTGACAAGTATTAATCTCTGTGATACTACCGACGGCAGTAATGGTGGTGTTGATGGTGGTGACCATGATGATGGTGGTGGTGATGATGGTGGTCATAATAATGATGGTGGTGATGATGGTGATGACCATGATGATGATAGTGGTGGTGGTGATGATGATGATGATGACTATGATGATGGTGGTGGTGATGGTGATGGGGGTGGTGAAGACCGTGCTGATGGTGATCGTGGTGGTGATGGTGGTGGTCATGATAATAATGATAGTAGTGATGGTGATGCATGATGATGGTGGTAATGATGGTGATAACTATGATGTTGGGTGGCAGTGGTGGTGGTGGTGGTGATATTGGTGGTGGTTATACTGGTAGTGATGATATTGGTGATGATGGTCATGGTGATGATCACAGTGATGATGGTTGTCATGGTGATGATGGTAGTGTGAAAATAGTGGTGATAAGATGATAGTGATGGTGTTGGCCATGATGATGATGGTGACCATAATGATGGTGGTCATGATGATGGTCATGATGATGGTGATGGTGTGGAAATAGCAGTAATGATGGTGGTGGTGGTGGTGACAGTGGTACTGATGATGGTGATGACTATGATGATGATGGAAGTGGTGATTACTATCATTATTATGTGAGCACTGCAGGCCACAGGTTAAAGGGCAATAAAAGGGCCTGAGACATGGGGCGGGGAAGGAGGGTCCACACCCAGGTCTCACCAGCCTCCTCAACACTCTTCACTCCTTCTCAGCTGGCCCAACTTCAGACTGTCTTCCCAAACATAGTGCCCTAAGTGATGAGGCAATACTCACCAGCCACTTTCCCTAACATAATAGATAAACAGTGTGAATTCACCTTATTTTGAAACTGCCCAACAGAATGTCCTAGTAGGTTCTACGAAGTTCCGTTTTGCTTCTGGAATTAAGTAAGTTCAACCCAGAATTCTGGATGCTTTCATATTCCAGCCTCGGCACACACCTGTAGGAGAGACATTCTCAAGAAAGTGGTCTGACAACAGCCTGGGCAGAATCTGAGCCCATCCCGTTTAAAATCCTACACCCGTCCAAGGAGAAAATTGCACTTAATTATTCCCGCAGCAATCCAGGCTGGCATGTTGGTTCAGAAGCCACACCAGCTGTGATCGTTCTCCCCCATCCCCCCTACCCCCCTTCTCTGTCTCTTCCTCTGGCTCCTTGCCTGTCTGTGCTCCTCTTCCCCGTAACTTCTCCAAAAGTGTGTGTGCTCCAACATTCTTGGAGGTGGGTATTTTCATGTCTCTGTCAGATTGGTCAAGCAGAACTGCATATGTGATTGGGATAAAGTGTGGCATTTGTGAGAGCTATTACTCTGCTACTTTTTAAAAATGTATAAAATACACTTACCCTTTTTTCCCCCCAGAATTTTGCCAGTACCATCTCAATCAGCTTGCTAGGCCTTGTGTCCAGAGATTCGTGTCTGCAGGACACACTCTACCGCCCCCCTCCCTCCAGCCCCCTGTCCCTCTCCATGCTCCCTGACCAGACATTTCTGCCATGTCCCTTCCTTCCCCATGGCACAGGTATGCTGGGGCCAAGGAAGGAAGCAGCAAGAAGCGACAGATCAGTTAACAAGGCCTTGGGAGGCCACCACAGCAGTGTTCCAAGGACTTAGGGCACCGAACACATGCTAGGGTCTCAGAACCAAGGGAGCTTCCCACATACCACTCTTTATAGAGGAGCTGAAGGTCTAAGGTGAAAACACGAAATTACTTTTTTTTTTCCCTAAAGTACAAAGCGTGAGTGGGTTGCACTTCCTGCAAACTGTAATCTGCTTTTGCAGAGAGAAGGATGAAGTGAGCAAGACAGGATTTTAGTACCACATGGCATCTGGGGGCAAGGTCTGGACCCTGAAGTGGGCCACTTCCCTAGAATGGAAAGGGCAAGGTAGAGGGGCTTGGAGGAAAAAACTGGGAGGATTCAGGCAACTCCAAGCTAGTTGACGACCTCCTTGACACCTGTCACCTGCAGAAAAGATGGTGTGACCATTAGCCTTCATGAGTGTATCTGATAAGAGTCTCCAGCCTAGGTGGGAGGATGTCAGGGTAGAACCCTCCATGATACCCACCAGCTTTTAGCCTTGGAAGGGAAAGACCTCATTCTTAAGAGATCCCATCAGCACCCCCAGGGTCAGACATGCCCACAAGGCTTGTGCAGGATCCTGGACCAATCATCTGCAATCGGGGCTGGCCTGTGATACAGAGAGGTCAGAACTCTGACCCCCCAGCCCAAACCCGGTGGGTCTTGATAGGTTCACTTTTTCTTCCAGCCTCCACAGCCTTTAATCATCCCTCTCTCATGGAGCTCACTTTCTGCCTTCTGCTTTACATGCGTCTGACCTCAAGACCCACCAGCTTAAGCCGGGTTGGCCCAGGTTGGCGGGCTGCAGAGACATGTCCTGTCCATGGCAGGTGGGGCAGAGGGAGTGGAAGGCACAGGTGCGCCAAGGGGGAGGGGCCAGCCTGCAGATCTGATGGGGACACCGTGGGCAGGGGGGAGGAGGGGAAACCCAAGAATTAACCAGACCATGGTAGTTCTTGAATTGAGCATATATCCAAATCATCTGGAGGGCTTACCCATCAACTGGACCCCACCCCAGAATTTCTGACTGGGTCAGCCAGGGTGGAGCTAAGAATTTGCAAAGGAATTTGGTAGGCCCCAGGATGCCAAATGGTGGAGGAGCCCCTTGTACCTTCTTGCCTTCAATTTCCTCACTGGTAAAATGATTTTGTGAACCACAGTTTCCCCAACTTCGGCATGTTCAATGTCTTGAGCCTGATAATTCCAGAAATTCCACCCCCTCCAACTTGAGACAACAAAAATGTCTCCAGCCATGGCCAGATGTCCCTTGGGGAGGACAGGTACAAAATCACCCCTAGTTGAGAACACTGGTTTCTACGTAGCCATGTGTGTATGTGTGTGTGTGTGTGTTTTCTTTAGTAAGTGAATGTGCCTTTTCTTACCTCATGGGAACACAGGTCTCCAAATTATGATTGTTTTCAGAGCAAAACAAAATTCCCCCAAAAGGTACATGTCTGATGCGGAGCCGTGCATGGCTGGCACACTGTCCTTCTGGTAAAAGGCAGTTTGGGGAAGGGCCTAATGAGAGCACGAGCCCTGGGACCAGATTGCCCAGTTGGTAACTCGGGTTGCCCCGCGTACCAACTGTTAGACAGCTGGCAAGTTTCTTTTTCTTTTTTTCTTGCAACTTTTTATTTTTGATTGACTTTAGACTTACACTATGAGTCATAGAAACAGCTTCGCTTTTCCTTGTGCCCCTCCCCTCACCTCCCTAAACTTGGCGTCTTGCATAACTGGGGCACAGCTTTTTAAAATGAGGTTTTCCTACCTTTAAAATGAGGTTTCCCTACCTTTAAAATGAGGATCTGCCCATCTCGCCCAGCTATTGAGAGGACCCAACAGGACAACTCACGTCAAACACTCAGATGCTCCAGCTTTGAATTGGCTCCATACTCTCGCTCACGAGCGCCCCCTGTAGAATTTCACATGAAAGGACATGCCGCGGTGCTATGGTGCGTGGTAGATTCTGCCTGAGAGTGAGGTTCTGGGGCTAGGGTGTTGCAGGAGCGAAGCGGAGTCACCGTGAGTGGCTGAAAGGGTCCTGGGCTCTAGCCTTCGCCCAAGGGTATCAGGTCAATCAGTAAATGGCAACTAAACTCGCTTTCCCACCCTATAAGATGGTGCGTATTCCGCATATTTGATAGCTGAGAGGCCTGGGGCCACGGGAGAGAGCCCATTCTTTTTTTTTTTTTTTTAAAGATTATTTATTTATTTATTTGACAGAGATCACAAGTAGGCAGAGAAGCAGGTAGAGAGAGAGGAGGAAGCAGGCTCCCTGCTGAGCAGAGAGTCTGATGTGGGGCTCGATCCCAGGACCCTGAGATCATGACCTGAGCTGAAGGCAGAGGCTTTAACCCACTGAGCCACCCAGGCGCCCCGGAGAGAGCCCATTCTTAACCACCCACATAAGCTGCGGGGTGATGGGGAGGCGGGGGGCTGCTGTGCAGGGCTGTGCCATGAGCCCCACGTGCGCAGTGTGCTGGAGACCACCTGCCCCACAACGGCATTGCCATTCTGTGTGCAGAAGAGAGGTTTCAGTCTCAAACTAATTGCCGTGAGCTCAAATGTGTTTGGTCTCGAGAGCTTTACTTTGGGGAAAGGAGCGGAATCTTAACTGTAGATCTGTCCCACGTTCTGGTGAGTTCCGCCCAGCCAGGCACTGGAGAGAGCCTTGCTCTGTGGTAGATGGCCCAGCTGCTTCCTGTCTTTCTCTTCCACTTTGGCTCTTGCTGTCCATCTGTCGTCCTTCTGTCTGTCCACCTCTCCCTTCCATAAGTGTTCCAGCTCTGGCTCTGTCCTTCTCTGTTTCTGTCTGTCCCCTCTCTCCCAGACACGCACCTACAGCCCAGTCTTCCCAAAAGGCTTGGGTCTTCTAAACACCCTGACCATGACCGACGTGACTAGAGCTCACTCAAAACCTTGCACTGCCCACCCTCTCCCCGCTCCACCTGCTGTCAGTTTTTGCTTTCAGGAACCCCAAGAAGCTGGAGATACTTGGAGACATTCCGGGGCTGGGCCGAACAAGTGTGTCCCTCTTGTCTTCCCTCCTTTTGTCATGGATCATTTTTGCACATGCTTTTCCAAAGCGCCATATGTGAAAAACAGTGGTTCTGTTTCTGTCTCCGCTCCCACTGCTGTAAGAGTGATCTAGAATGTAGAGCTGACCAGGTCAAGCTTCAGCTTACGTCCCCACATTGAAGAACAAGACTGATCTCTTCAGAAAGGCCCTCCTAGCCCTCAGGGATGTGGGTCCGGCCTTACTTTGCCATCTCCGGGGCACCCGATCCCTAAAGAGGTAGGCTATGATCACAATGTCTGTTCTAGAGACGTGGTCAGAGGAGGTAAGCCAGGCTGAGGACCACATTAACAATTCCCAATGCCTTTCTTAAGCGTTTTCTGTATGCTAAGCTCTTTGCAGGCTTGATTTCATTTAATCTTCAGCACACGCCCTGGGGGTAGGTCCGGTGTTCCCTCCGTCATGCAGGGCCAAGAGCCCAGGCTCCCGAGTCCCCTTGCCCGGATTCAAGTCCAGAACATGACCATTTACTAGTGGTGCAAGGTCAGGCAAACTACCCCACTGCCTAGTGCTTCAAGGATTGGGTTCGAAAGATCTTGGTGGAGAGCAAATGAATTAATATGCAAGAAGCCCTCAGAACAGTGCCCAGGGAGTGGGGTTAGACACCTTCTCACTGTTCACTCCCAACCCCTTAACTGCTGTGCTGCCAGTACAGATATGGGCAACTAGATTTCTTCTGGACAAGGCAGGAGACGGTCCAGGATGCCACCACTGTGCCTGTCCTTCAGGGGAAGGGGCCCCAGAGCAGGTATCACCATGCTTCCCAGCCTTAGCTAGCACCCCACCCTCGGAACATGGTGCAGACTGTTTCCATCAACTTGCTCACCAGGTCAAAAGCATTCAAGATGCAATCCGAGACAAGAAGCAGCGATTCAACTTCCTTGGGGAGGAGATCAGCCTGGATCCTTCTGTGGGAATCTTCATCACCATGAACCCGGGCTACGCCGGCCGCACGGAGCTCCCAGAGAACCTCAAGGCTCTCTTTAGGTAAGTGTCTGCCCTGCCCTGCACAAGGGCCCAGCAGAGAAGCTGCTCCTGTTTTCTTCACTGCAAATGGTTGCCATACATATTAGAAGAAATCTGGAACACATAACAAAGTAGAGTTTATAAAACCACCTTTCCTGCTATCCCCGGTAAAATCATTTCTTGCTGAATTCTGTTCTCCTTTATATGGGTATTTTGAAGTCCTACATTTGTGGTCAGCACACAGTTTCATATTGGTTTTTTTGTTTTTTGGGTTTTTTTTTTCCCCACTTCGTACTCTATCATAATCCTAACAGAAATCATCTCTTCTGTTATATGGTCTTAAGAAATCTCATTTCATGGCTCCATTTTATTCTGCCAAGTACATGGCCCACGGTGTAATTAAGTACCCCCCATATTTAAATATTAAGATAGTTTCTAACATTTAAAAGAAATGTATACATACTGCTGTAATGTACATCTTTGTACATAAGTCCTTTTCTCTGTATGTGTGATTATTTTCTTTGGCTAGCTTCCCAGCAGCGGAATCACTGAGTCAACAGGGAGGTGTGTTTTCAAGGCTCTTGATACACATTGACAAATTACTTTCTGTACAAGAGCACTGCCGAACCACACCCCTGGTAGTGAGGTACAAGAACGCCTCTTCTGTTTCCCCTTGGCCACCGGTGGAGATTGCCATGCTTTAAAATCTGTATCGTAATAAGAAAATGCAAATGCATTTTCTAGAAGGGGCTGGAGTCTCTGTTCTTTGTCTCAGGGCAGAGAAGGCAGCCCAGCTGCAGAAGATGCCTTGTGGCTTCTGATTCTCTGCCTGCTGGACCGTGACCTAAGCCAGAGAGGCCCTGGGAGTCATGACACAGAGGTCGGCTTCATCTGGGGACCCAGAACCTCTGCACTCTCGAGGATGTGGAGCCCAGGAAACCGCTGAACCACCTCCACCCCCATGCACTCCGTCCCTCGGTCCGGTCCCTGTGTGCTCCAGCGGTGGCAGATCCCTAGGAGTGACAGAGTGTCACAGAGTGTGGGCATCCCCCCATCCAGGCCCATGGCCACTGCTACCAAGAGCTGGTTGGAATATCACCAGGCTGCCCCACGTGGTAGCTGTTCATTTGCACAAAGTATTTAAGTGAGTTTTGTGTTCACAAGCAATAGCAGAGGTAGCTTATCACCCTGATCAGAGCCACTCTTTGCCATTTCCCCGCCAAATTTAAAGGGAACATTTACACCAGAAAATCGGAAGGGGGTGGAGAAAAATATGCATAAAAACAATAAATATGAACATCTATTTTGATACTTCATTTTCACAAAAGCCCTACCTGTGAGCTGGGTACCCCCCTCGTACAGGGAGAAAACAAGGCCAGCACATTGCCCAGGTCAGAACCGTTCCTGGCATTAGCTAGGAGCGCAGGCAGCAAGCCACAGAACAGGGTTTCAGACCCAGACAGTCTGACTCCAGAACTCTTGCCCTCCCCATCTGAAAACTATCGTCCAGAGATGGTTGTAGCCCTTTGGCAAGCTCCCTTCCAATATCTGGTGGGCATAGTATTTCTTTTTTAAACTTAGGATAAGACCCAATCTAAAGTATGACCCTGCCTTCGTTAACTAATATTTTCCGATCCCATTAAGTAGTTTTTCTCCTCTAGCATTATTTTCCATGGCCTTCTGTTCTGTGGATACATACTTTTTATTTTAAGATTTTTTTAAAAAATTATTTATTTGACAGAGAGATCACAAGTAGGCAGAGTGGCAGGCAGAGAGAGAGAAAGGAGGAAGCAGGCTCCCTGCTGAGCAGAGAGCCTGATGTGGGGCTCGATTCCAGGACCCTGACATCATGACCTGAGCCGAAGGCAGAGGCTTAACCCACTGAGCCACCCAGGTGTCCCAGTGGACTCATACTTAACCTTATTTCAAGCTGCAAAATAATTTTGAGACTCTACGTGTTTGGTTCCCCCTTTGAATTTGAACACAATGGAAAATAATTTAAAGGAAAAATGTTCTTGAATGATATGTTTTCGAAAATTTTATATCTGTCTAGGGAAAATGCAGCTAAATGTAAACAATCTTAGGCCCCTGTTACATACCTAATAAGTTAACTTTAAAAATAAGTAATTTAAAAATCAAATGTTTCCAGAGCTAGTGGGGGGGGGGGGCAGAAACTATATTAAATCCTTATAGACAAAAATTCCCCTCTATTCCCATACATGCCATTTTTTAAAAAACTTTATTTATTTATTTTAAAGAGAGAGAGAACATGAGAGCAGGGGGAGGGGAGGGGAGGAAGAGAGAATCCCAAGCAGACTCTGCACCGAGCACGGAGCTCAGTGTGGCGTTCAGTCTCATGACGCTGAGATCTGACCTGAGCCGAAATCAAGTCAGTCACTTAACCAGCTAAGCCACCCAGGCGCCCCTCATATATGCATTCTTTGGCCAGATGGAGTTATTGGGTATTTATTTTAGACCTTAGCATCAGATGTTCGCATTTATATGTACATAAGCACAGAATAAGCCCCAGGTGTCTAGACTTGGAGGAGACATGCACTGTGAAAATGAGAAATAGATTCTTATCCATCTCCTTGGACAAGAGAGTCCGTATCTTTAATCCTTAGCCAACTCATCCCTAAATTGGGAATCTCCGATCAAACCCTTGCTAAGGGCTAAGTGTTTATATCACAGATCCCTCTGTCTGTGACCTCCACCAGAGTCGCTTGTCTTCCAAGCCTCCCTTCACCTGTGGGTGGAAAACCATCTTGGTCCTCTGTCTTCCCATTCACAGGCCTTGTGCAATGGTGGTTCCTGACTTTGAGCTGATCTGCGAGATCATGCTGGTGGCAGAAGGATTCATTGAAGCACGATCGTTAGCCAGAAAGTTCATCACCCTTTACCAGTTGTGCAAAGAGCTGCTCTCAAAACAGGTACTCTCTCCAGTTTGGCTGGACCACCAGTCCAGTGGGATCACCTAGCTCTGAATGGGGTCTGGGCCAATGTAGGGGAGCCTTCTCACAGAGAGTCAGTTTTCTGTAAGAATAGTAAAGCTCTCACCACTTCTACAGCAAAGACTCGTGTTCATGTTCTTAGCCTAGCATTAAAACGAAAACTTATTTGGTCCCCAAACTTTTTTTTTCCCATAGTCTAGCATCCTTGGGCTGTTTCCATTGAGTTTCTCCTCCCTTTAGGCCTCTCTTACTAGAACCATCTTTGCAGCCATGGGCACACTCAGCCCCATGAAATCTGACCCAGCTGGATTTCTTTAAAAACCTCTTCCATGCTGGGGCCCCTGGGTGGCTCAGTGGGTTAAGCCTCTGCCTTCGGCTTAGGTCATGATCTCAGTATCTTGGGATCGAGCCCCACATTGGGCTCTCAGCTCGGCAGGGAGCCTGCTTCCCTCTCTCTCTCTCTCTCTGCCTACTTGTGATCTCTGTCTGTCAAATAAATAAATAAAATCTTTAAAAAAAAAAAAAAAAAAACCTCTTCTGTTTCTCCATGCTTTCTGGGGCTCCTTGCTCACTGTGTTATCTGCTGACTCCCCAGCACCACAGACTTGCAGGCCAGCGGTCGACATCCACCAATCTAGCCCAAACCTCCCTTTGAGCTCTAAACCTGTATATGTAGCAGTCTACACCACAGCTCCCCGAGCTGGGCCTCTAAAGCCCATCTTCCTGCCCGTCTCCACCCCAGGCTACTTCTGCATTCTGTGCTTCCAAACGCAAACCCGCACTTACTCACTGGCTAATTCTGGAACGCTGGGAGTCATCCTTGGCATTTTCTTTTCCATCCAACCGTGGATGAACGGTTGTGCGTTCCACCTGGGGATCTCTCTTAAATCCATCTCATTTTCTTTCTACCACTTTATATCCAAACCCCTGCCTTTTGATTTAAACTCTTGCCTTTCTACTAGTTGCTACTGGTAATTTTTCTGCACTGCTTTTCTCAGAGCATTTGAAGGCCTCCCCAGTGTAGAGCACATGAGCTCAGGCTCGACCATCTCTAGGAGCTAATATGGCTTCCTCCTGACCACCTCTAAGGGCTAACATGGCTTCCTCCTGACCATCTCTAGGAGCTAACCTGGCTTTATCCTGACCACCTCTAAGAGCAACATGGCTTCCTCCTGACCATCTCTATGAGTGAACCTGGCTTCCTCCTGACCATCTCTGGGAGCTAACATGGCTTCCTCCTGACCATCTCTAGGAGCTAACCTGGCTTCCTCCTGACCACCTCTACAAGCTAACATGGCTTCCTCCTGGATTCCCTTCCTCTCTCTGAACATGCGAAGAGTAGCCAGATAGGTTGAGGAATGGTTCTGTTTGCTTTCCCTGGCCCCCAACCCCTGTATACCCTGGGTCTGCTTTGTGGTCAGTCATAGAGGGAAGAGTAGCTAATGCCAAACCGGAAGCTGGGATCTGTGACCACCACAATCTTCCATGTCATTGGTCCTTTCCTAAGCCTCTGCCCTGGCCTCCGAAGTGACCTGCCTATAATTTCATAGGTGCTAGAACAGGCATAGGGAGTCCTGCCTCCCAGCATGCCCGCCTGACCTGAGCCATGTTCCCTCAGGATCACTACGACTGGGGTCTGCGGGCCATCAAGTCTGTGCTGGTGGTGGCTGGATCCCTAAAACGAGGGGACCCTGACCGCCCTGAGGACCAAGTCCTGATGCGCTCCTTGCGAGATTTCAACATCCCCAAGATTGTGACCGACGACATACCTGTGTTCATGGGCCTCATTGGGGACCTCTTTCCTGCCCTGGATGTGCCCCGGAGGAGAGATCTCAACTTTGAAGCACTGGTTCGGAAGGCAGTGGTGGATCTGAAGCTCCAGGCTGAGGACAACTTTGTAGTCAAGGTACGCGGAGGCTTTCCCTGCCTAGAATTTTTTTTGTCTCTCACTGCTTTTCTTGCTTTTCTTAATCCAAAGTGTTGCCTTAGATGTACAAATATGTGTCTACCTAGGCATAGTTCATTTCAAGAGCTCTTTCCTGGGGCGCCACACTGTGGGAAGGGTGGTGGAGAATGCAAGGGCAAGATGGCACCCCTTCCATCAGAAAGCTCACAATCCAGCAGAGAACTAAGTCCCAGCCTGTTCTGTTCTTGCACATGTCCTTTTCCTGTGAATTACTTCAGACAGGATTAGAGAGGACAGATAGTGGTAGACTATGGGAGCCATGCTGCTTCTTTGTCATGTTTCTGAGCTTGTAAGCATTTTGAAGTGAACAAGGGCAAGCTTTCTCACAATTAGAAAGACCCGAGGGTGGTAGGCAGACTAATGCCACCCTCCCTCCCCTCACCCGACACGTCTGCATCCCAGTCCCCAGAATCTGTACTATGTGATGTGGCAATGGAAGATGAGGATCACTGATAGAATTAAATCTGCTAATCAGCTGACCTTGGGATGGAGGGATGGTCCTGGGTAACCTGGATGGCCCTGTGTAATCACAGTGGTCTTTTAAGTAAAAGAGCGGGGTAGGAGGGTGAGTGTCCCCCCGCCGTCACTGGCACTGAAGGTGGAGAAAGGGGCCGCGTTCCAGCAAAGCAGGCAGCCTCTACACACAGGAAAAGGCAAGAAAACAGATTTTCTCATAGAGCCTCCAGAAGGGACTGACCTTGGCACACTTTGATCCATGCCCCATGAGACCCATTGCAGACTTCTGAGCCCTGAAACTTGAGTTGTGTTGTTTCAAGCCTCCACAATGGCAGTCATTTGTCAGAGGAACAACAGAAAATGAAGATTTTTAGCAGCAAGTACAGACTTTCAGGAAAACCCTGAAACCTCAGGGAATGTATGACAGGTTCCATGGCCTTTGGAACTGTGATGGTTTCTCCTGTGTTCTGGGGAGGCTCAGGGCAGGTGAAGACATTTCTCCTTGCATTAAAACAGTGGATGACTGAAGAAGGCTCTGTCTAGAACGGATCTTTAACCATGATTAAAATCATCTTGATTAGAAGTGAGTATACCCGTGACCTACCTCTTCGAAAAGGAAGCACAGGTTGGGGTGCTTGGCTGGCTCAGTCAGTGGAGTGTGTGATTCTTGATCCCAGGGTTGTAAGTTCGAGCCCCACATTGGGCACTGCAATGACCTTTAAAATGATATCTTATAAAAAATAAAACAGGGCACCTGCCTGGCTCAGTTGGAAGAGCGTGTGACTCTTGATCTTGAGGTTGTGAGTTTGAGCCTCATGTTGGGTGTAGAGATGACTAAGAAAAGTAAATTAACTGGGACGCCTGGGTGGCTCAGCCATTAAGAGTCTGCCTCCGGCTCAGGTCATGATCCCAAGGTCCTGGGATCGAATGCCGCATGGGGCTCCTTGCTCAACGGGGTGCCTGCTTCTTCTTTTGTCTGCCTCTCTCTGTCTTTCTCTCTGGCAAATAAATAACTAAAATCTTTTTTAAAAATTAAAAAAATAAACTTAGGAAGGAAGGGAAGGAGGAAGGGGAGAAGAAAGTAAAGGAAGGAAGGCTGGTTGGTTTGTTGGTTGAAAGAACAAGCTACAAGGTATTGGCCAACATGGGGCAAGGACCAAATGCCGTAGTGATTTAACGGCGCTAGCTAGCATTTTTTTTTTTAATTTTATTTTTTATAAACATATATTTTGTCCCCAGGGGTACAGGTCTGCGAATCGCCAGGTTTACACACTTCACAGCACTCACCATAGCACATACCCTCCCCAATATCCATAACTCTACCCCCCTCTCCCAAACCCCTCCCCCCATCAACCCTCAGTTTGTTTTGTGAGATAAGAGTCACTTATGGTTTGTCTCCCTCCCAATCCCATCTTGTTACATTTATTCTTCTCCTACCCCCTTAACCCCCCATATTGCATCTCCTCTCCCTCATATCAGGGAGATCATATGATAGTTGTCTTTCTCCGATTGACTTATTTTGCTAAGCATGATACCCTCTAGTTCCATCCACGTCGTCGCAAATGGCAAGATTTCATTTCTTTTGATGGCTGCATAGTATTCCATTGTGTATATATACCACATCTTCTTTATCCATTCGTCTGTTGATGGACATCTAGGTTCTTTCCATAGTTTGGCTATTGTAGACATTGCTGCTATAAACATTTGGGTGCACGTGCCCCTTTGGATCACTACGTTTGTATCTTTAGGGTAAATACCCAGCAGTGCAATTGCAGGGTCATAGGGTAGTTCTATTTTCAACATTTTGAGGAACCTCCATGCTGTTTTCCAGAGTGGTTGCACCAGCTTGCATTCCCACGAACAGTGTAGGAGGGTTCCCCTTTCTCCGCATCCTCGCCAGCATCTGTCATTTCCTGACTTGTTTATTTTAGCCATTCTGACTGGTGTGAGGTGATATCTCATGGTGGTTTTGATTTGTATTTCCCTAATGCCGAGTGATATGGAGCACTTTTTCATGTGTCTGTTGGCCATCTGGATGTCTTCTTTGCAGAAATGTCTGTTCATGTCCTCTGCCCATTTCTTGATTGGATTATTTGTTCTTTGGGTGTTGAGTTTGCTAAGTTCTTTATAGATTTTGGACACTAGCCCTTTATCTGATATGTCATTTGCAAATATCTTCTCCCATTCTGTCAGTTGTCTTTTGGTTTTGTTCACTGTTTCCTTTGCTGTGCAAAAGCTTTTGATCTTGATAAAATCCCAATAGTTCATTTTTGCCCTTGCTTCCCTTGCCTTTGGTGATTTTCCTAGGAAGATGTTGCTGCGGCTGAGGTCGAAGAGGTTGCTGCCTGTGTTCTCCTCAAGGATTTTGATGGATTCCTTTCTCACATTGAGATCCTTCATCCATTTTGAGTCTATTTTCGTGTGTGGTGTAAGGAAATGATCCAATTTCATTTTTCTGCATGTGGCTGTCCAATTTCCCAACACCATTTATTGAAGAGGCTGTCTTTTTTCCATTGGACATTCTTTCCTGCTTTGTCGAAGATGAGTTGACCATAGAGTTGAGGGTCTATTTCTGGGCTCTCTATTCCGTTCCATTGATCTATGTGTCTGTCTTTGTGCCAGTACCATGCTGTCTTGATGATGACAGCTTTGTAATAGAGCTTGAAGTCTGAAATTGTGATGCCACCAACTTTGGCTTTCTTTTTCAATATTCCTTTGGCTATTCGAGGTCTTTTCTGGTTCCATATAAATTTTAGGATTATTTGTTCCATTTCTTTGAAAAAAATGGATGGTACTTTGATAGGAATTGCATTAAATGTGTAGATTGCTTTAGGTAGCATAGACATTTTCAAAATATTTATTCTTCCAATCCAGGAGCATGGAACATTTTTCCATTTCTTTGTGTCTTCCTCAATTTCTTTCAGGAGTACTTTATAGTTTTCTGAGTATAGATTCTTAGTCTCTTTGGTTAGGTTTATTCCTAGGTATCTTATAGTTTTGGGTGCAATTGTAAATGGGATGGACTCCTTAATTTCTCTTTCTTCTGTCTTGTTGTTGGTGTAGAGAAATGCAACTGATTTCTGTGCATTGATTTTATATCCTGACACTTGACTGAATTCCTGTACAAGTTCTAGCAGTTTTGGAGTGGAGTCTTTTGGGTTTTCCACATATAGTATCATATCATCTGCGAAGAGTGATAGTTTGACTTCTTCTTTGCCGATTTGGATGCCTTTAATTTCCTTTTGCTGTCTGATTGCTGAGGCTAGGACTTCTAGTACTATGTTGAATAGCAGTGGTGATAACGGACATCCCTGCCGTGTTCCTGACCTTAGCGGAAAAGCTTTCAGTTTTTCTCCATTGAGAATGATATTTGCGGTGGGTTTTTCATAGATGGCTTTGATAATATTGAGGTATGGGCCGTCTATCCCTACACTTTGAAGAGTTTTGATCAGGAAGGGATGCTGTACTTTGTCAAATGCTTTTTCAGCATCTATGGAGAGTATCATATGATTCTTGTTCTTTCTTTTATTAATGTGTTGATCACATTGATTGATTTGCGGATGTTGAACCAACCTTGCAGCCCTGGAATAAATCCCACTTGGTCGTGGTGAATAATCCTTTTAATGTACTGTTGAATCCTATTGGCTAGTATTTTGGCGAGAATTTTTGCATCTGTGTTCATCAAGGATATTGGTCTGTAGTTCTCTTTTTTGTTGGGATCCTTGTCTGGTTTTGGGATCAAGGTGATGCTGGCCTCATAAAATGAGTTTGGAAGTTTTCCTTCTATTTCTATTTTTTGGAACAGTTTCAGGAGAATAGGAATTAGTTCTTCTTTAAATGTTTGGTAGAATTCCCCCGGGAAGCCGTCTGGCCCTGGGCTTTTGTTTGTTTGGAGATTTTTGATGACTGTTTCAATCTCCTTACTGGTTATGGGTCTGTTCAGGCTTTCTATGTCTTCCGGGTTCAGTTGTGGTAGTTTATATGTCTCTAGGAATGCATCCATTTCTTCCAGATTGTCAAATTTGTTGGCGTAGAGTTGCTCATAGTATGTTCTTATAATTGTCTGTATTTCTTTGGTGTTCGTTGTGATCTCTCCTCTTTCATTCATGATTTTATTTATTTGGGTCCTTTCTCTTTTCTTTTTGATAAGTCTGGCCAGGGGGTTATCAATCTTATTAATTCTTTCAAAGAACCAGCTCCTAGTTTCGTTGATTTGTTCTATTGTTTTTTTGGTTTCTATTTCATTGATTTCTGCTCTGATCTTTATGATTTCTCTTCTCCTGCTGGGTTTAGGGTTTCTTTCTTGTTCTTTCTCCAGCTCCTTTAGGTGTAGGGTTAGGTTGTGTACCTGAGACCTTTCTTGTTTCTTGAGAAAGGCTTGTACCGCTATATATTTTCCTCTCAGGACTGCCTTTGTTGTGTCCCACAGATTCTGAACCGTTGTGTTTTCATTATCATTTGTTTCCATAAATTTTTTCAATTCTTCTTTAATTTCCTGATTGACCCATTCATTCTTTAGAAGGATGCTGTTTAGTCTCCATGTACTTGGGTTCTTTCCAAATTTCCTCTTGTGATTGAGTTCTAGCTTTAGAGCATTGTGGTCTGAAAATATGCAGGGAATGATCCCAATCTTTTGATACCGGTTGAGACTTGATTTAGGACCTAGAATGTGATCTATTCTCGAGAATGTTCTATGTGCACTAGAGAAGAATGTGTATTCTGTTGCTTTGGGATGAAATGTTCTGAATATATCAGTGATGTCCATCTGGTCCAGTGTGTCATTTAAGGCCTTGATTTCCTTGTTGATCTTTTGCTTGGATGATCTGTCCATTTCAGTGAGGGGAGTGTTAAAATCCCCTACTATTATTGTATTCTTGTCGATGTGTTTCTTTGATTTTGTTATTAATTGGTTTATAGAGTTGGCTGCTCCCACGTTAGGGGCATAGATATTTAAAATTGTTAGATCTTCTTGTTGGACAGTTCCTTTGAGTATGATATAGTGTCCTTCCTCATCTCTTATTATAGTCGTTGGCTTAAAATCTAATTGATCTGCTATAAGGATTGCCACTCCTGCTTTCTTCTGATGTCCATTAGCATGGTCAATTCTTTTCCACCCCCTCACTTTAAACCTGGAGGTGTCTTCGGGTTTAAGATGAGTTTCTTGTAGGCAACATATAGATGGGTTTTGTTTTTTGATCCATTCTGATACCCTGTGTCTTTTGATTGGAGCATTTAGCCCATTAACATTCACGGTAAGTATTGAGAAATATGAATTTAGTGCCATTGTATTGCCTGTAAGGTGACTGTTATTGTATATTGTCTCTGTTTCTTTCTGATCTACTACTTTTAGGGTCTCTCTTTGCTTAGAGGACCCCTTTCAATATTTCCTGTAGAGCTGGTTTGGTGTTTGCAAATTCTGTCAGTTTTTGTTTGTCCTGGAAGCTTTTAATCTCTCCGTCTATTTTCAATGATAGCCTAGCTGGATATAGTATTCTTGGCTGCATGTTTTTCTCATTTAGTACTCTGAATATATCATGCCAGCTCTTTCTGGCCTGCCAGGTCTCTGTGGATAAGTCTGCTGCCAATCTAATAATTTTACCATTGTATGTTACAGACTTCTTTTCCCGGGCTGCTTTCAGGATCTTTTCTTTGTCACTAAGACTTGTAAATTTTACTATTAGGTGACGGGGTGTGGACCTAGTCCTATTGATTTTGAGGGGGGTTCTCTGTACCTCCTGGATTTTTGATGCTTGTTCCCTTTGCCATATTGGGGAAATTCTTTCCAATAATTCTCTCCAATATACCTTCTGCTCCCCTCTCCGTTTCCTCTTCTTCTGGAATCCCAATTATTCTAATGTTGTTTCGTCTATGATGTCACTTATCTCTCGAATTCTCCCCTCGTGGTCCAGTACTGTTTGTTCCTCTTTTGCTCAGCTTCTTTATTCTCTGTCATTTGGTCTTCTATATTGCTAATTCTTTCTTCTGCCTCATTTATCCTAGCAGTGAGAGCCTCCATTTTTTATTGCACCTCATTAATAGCTTTTTTTATTTCAACTTGGTTAGATTTTAGTTCTTTTATTTCTCCAGAAAGGGCTTTTATATCTCCTGAGAGGGTTGCTTTAATATCTTCCATGCCTTTTTCAAGCCCGGCTAGAACCTTGAGAATCATCATTCTGAACTCTAGATCTGACATATTACCAATGTCTGTATTGATTAGGTCCCTAGCCTTTGGTATTGCTTCTTGTTCTTTTTTTTTGTTGTGAATTTTTCCGCCTTGTCATTTTGTCCAGATAAGAGTATATGAAGGAGCAAGTAAAATACTAAAAGGGTGGCAACAACCCCAGGAAAATATGCTTTAGCCAAATCAGAAGAGATCCCAAATCGTGAGGGGGAGAAAGGGGATAAAAAGGGGTTCAGAAGAAGAAAAGAGAAAAAAAAAACTATTAAAAAAAGAAAGCTGATAAAAAATATAAAAAGGAAAAATATTTATATATATATATTAGATAAACTATTTAAAAAACGTTAAAAAATTTAGCAGAAGAATAGAAAAAAAATTAAATTAACTGCAAGGCTAAAGAATCATGGGGAGAAAGCCATGAGTTCCATGCTTTGCTTTCTTCTCCTCTGGAATTCCGCCGCTCTCCTTGGTATTGAAACTGCACTCCTTGGTAGGTGAACTTGGTCCTGGCTGGGTTTCTCGTTGATCTTCTGGGGGAGGGGCCTGTTGTAGTGATTCTCAAGTGTCTTTGCCCCAGGTGGAGTTGCACCGCCCTTACCTGGGGCCGGGCTGAGTAATCTGCCCCGGTTTGCTGGGTTTACTTTCGGGAGCTTTTGTTCCCTGAGCGCTTTCCGTAGAGTTCCAGAGGGCAGGAATGAAGATGGCAGCCTCCCAGTCTCCGGCCCGGAGGAGCCGAGAGCCCAGGGCCCCACTCCTCAGTGCGCCCTCAGAGAACAGCGCCCAATGACTGCCGTCACCCTGGCCTCCGGCCGCGCTCCGAGCTGACTGAGCCTGCGACCGGTTTTAGGTAACCCCGAGTTTAGAGCTCACTCCTCGGCTCTGTCTCTGTAGCCGGCTTCCCTGTTCTAATACCGGTAAGCTCTGCGACACTCAGACACCCCCGATCCTTCTGTGACCCTGTGGGACCTGAGGCCGCGCTGACCCCACCTGGGCTTCACCCCAGTTAAGCTTCTGGAGCGATGTCCCTCAGCGGAACAGACTTTTAAAAGTCCTGATTTTGTGTTCCGTTGTTCCGCCGCTCGCCGGGAGCCGGCCCCTCCCCCCGCGGTCTATCTTCCCGTCGCTTTGGATTCACTTCTCCGCCAGTCCTACCTTGCAGAAAGTGGTTGATTTTCTGTTTCTGGAATTGCTGTTCTTCTTCTCTTCAATCTCCCGTTGGATTTATAGGTGTTTGTAATCTTTAGATAAGCTATTTAGCTGATCTCCCGCTACCTGAAGTAGTCTCAGCCTGCTACTTCTCCGCCATCTTGACTCCTCCCCCGCTAGCTAGCATTTTTATTGAGGTTACGATGCATTGTTACATCTTTTGGGCTTTGGATAGACAGTTGCGTATTTTCTGAGTGGTCTGCCCTCATCCCATTTTTCTGGAAGTCGGTTAGTTTTACTGAGCAACTTCACAGATGCTAACATTCCAGAACACACAGATATTGCCACAGTAGAAGTGCGTGCGCACAAGTAACTGTACCTTGGAGCAGAATGTGACGAGTTCCACAGAAGAGGATCCTGGGGTACAGGAACACGGATAGATTTTTTTATTTCCTATGCAGTAATACCTTTGGGAACCCCATGACCACCACCATAGAGTTCACAAGTGCCTTTATGTGACATATCCCACCAGACCCCCAAAACCCCTGAGGCCAATGGGGCAGATGACCGACTTCACAGACGAGGACACTGGGCTGGCGTTACTTCTCCAGGATACCTCAGGGAGGGTTCTGTGAGAGAGAATGTGCTCCACCCCTGAGGAGCTGGGGGGGCGAGGCGGGGGGCACGTTCCTCCTACGCCATACCAGATGGCATTTTGAGCACAGAATACAATACTGTGGGAGAGATTAAGCCCCGGGTCTCGGTAAATAGAATTGTAAATTGCCATTGGCCTCCATCTCTCCATCTCTCAGCTTCCATGTCACCTAAGAAAGCAAAACATGACCTGGTCCATCCCAGTCGTGGTAGATTTTGCCTGTCCACTGTCCCCATGCCCAACCTCCCTCCTCCCAAGTGCAGTTGATAGACATCGTCAAGGTAGAGAAGGGCTTGAGGGCCTTCCTGGAGGAGGCAAAGAGTGGGCAGAGGGCTAGATGGAGAAACACAGAGATTGTCAACCCAGCAACAGGAAACAGAAGGGCATGGGGGCAGAGAATGAGCAGTTGAACTAGAAGGTAATATGGGACCATGATCCAAGGGGCATTGAATGCCAGACCAAGGGCTTTCCTCTTAAAGGCTCTGATCCTAAAAGGTGCCCCTTCCCTGGAGGGGTGTTAGGTTCAATGAGGATCCTGATAGACAGGGCATGGGAGCTCATGTCCTGTGACCAGAACAGTCCACGTTCTCCCCAGATGCTCTGGGAAGTCTCCTGAGACAACATGACCTGACCTCCCCATTTTCAGCACTCTTTCCTATTCAGAATCTTACTTTTCCTGTTTTTTGGTGAGTTGGCCCACATTCTGTGTCCTTCTTTTTCTTTCCTCCTTTTTCATGATTGTTTTCTGCTCCTCAGATAAGACAGATGCTCTCTGTGAAAGGCTATTGGTACAACCGGCATTTTCTACCCACTTCTCATTTGTGCCATCTGCCTGTCCTCCCAAAAGTCCATTCATTGAAAACACCTAGCAAGGTTCTGCTTTGAGACAGCTGACTGAGCTCCCTAACCATGGTCATATGAATTCATTTTTTGAGAAAAAGGAATTAGAAGTATGGAACCTGGAAGGGTTTCTGGATCAGTTTCTGGAAAGGGATCTGAATCAGTTTCTGGAAAGTGGATGAAAGCAAGTTGATGGAACCCATGGGGCAGGAGGGCCACAAGCCAGAATCTACTCAGAAGGGCTTCAGGAGAGGAGGGCCCTGGAGTCAGCCCAGCCAAACCCTGTGGAGGCCCTGGGCTTGGAGTCGCTAGCGAAGGAGGACAGGAGCAAGAAACAGAACTGCAAACCACCAAGCAGGGAACATGAAGTCAATTTACCCTATAATTTTTCCACCTGGCTCCCTACTCTCTCCTCCCAGCTCCCCCTTCTAGTCCCAGATTCCCAAGAAGGCAGAACACGTACAGCCGGGCACTTAGCCCACAGCCGGAAAGAAGAGTCTACAGTAACTTAATAAACTCTGGGGGGGAAGCTCTGACTGCTCTTGGAGTACTGGTGCCTCTGTGTATGGTCAGCCTGTTCTCTCTGGGGCCCCTCAGCCTGGAGGTCAGTCACCTGCTGACTCCTCCACAAGTGAAAGATCAAAGGCTGAGCTCTAATCACTGGCACCAGCTCTCATTCTGGGAGGGCATCCCTGAGCATATCCAGCCATCCCTGCCTTCTAGAAAACGCAGTGCTGCTCTTCATTTACACTTGAGGCTCCGCAGATCCTGGAGAAAGTCAACAGCCTGAGAGACAAAGGCGGACTGATAGACACTCCCCACCACCTCCCCACCCCCACCCCGCACGTGCACGCTTGCACACGCACACACGCACACACGCACACACACATGTACACACAGTATCTGATGCCAGTGTGAATAAGGTAGAGAGTGTTTCGAAAGTTCTAACTAGTATCCTTTAAGAAAATTTTAAAAATGATACCCAGAAAAGGGGGATGAGATGCTATTAAAAAAATAAGAAAAACTATCAGAGATTTGTAAAGAGCTCTTTGAAATGTATAATTGTGTCATTGATGACATAAAATTCAGTGAGAGCATCGGAAGGTAAAGTCAAGGAACCCCCCCAGACAGAATTATGTATATGTGGGTACAGTAAAAAAAAAAAATGTATATTTTATATATATTTGTTTTTAGTCAATGTATATGTTTTATAAGGATAGGGATACTTATGTCCATATGTAGATATAAAATGTGTATGTAAAAAATATATATGATACACAGACAAAGTGCAAGAGTCAAGATGACATGGAAAAGATTGATCTCTGTGCAACATGTTGCCAATGGGAATTTTAGAACTTTCTAGAACAAGAGAAACATGAGATTAGCGGGGCTCAGTCAGTACTGAACTGAATAGATTCAAACAGACTGTCTCAAAGACGCATCATAATGGAATTTCAGAAGTCAGGGGTCAAGGGCAAACAGTAAGTTTCTTGGTTGGGTGAGGGACTGAGGAGGTAGGCCCAGGGGACCCAAAGTAGGAGTGAGGTTCAGAGCGACACGGGAACTTCTCATCAGCAGTACTGGGTCCTAGAAGACCAGGAGACCACTCCTTCAGAGTTCTGAGGGAAATGGTTTCAAAACCAATTCTGTGCCAACCAAGTTGTCATTCAAGATATTATCAGAGTCCTAAAAAAAAAAAAAAAAAAAAAAAAAAAGATATTATCAGAGTCCTAAATCTTACTTCTTGTGCACCCCCTTTTTTAGTTTATTTTATTTTTGCTTTTTTGCTATTTGCTTTTATGCAAATTCCACTTGACACACAATGTAATACTCAATCCAGGCGTACAATATCGTGGTTCAACACTTCCATACATCATCACAAGTGTGCTCCTTAACCCCCATGACCCACATCACCCACCCCCCACCCACCTCCCCTCTGGTAACCATCAGTTTGCTCTCTAGAGTTAAGAGTCTCTTTCTTGGTTTATTTCTCGTTGTTTTTTTTTTTTTTCACCTTTGCTCATTTGTTTTGCTTGTTAAATTCCACATATGAGTAACATGCTGTGGAATTTGTCTGTCTCTGACTGACCTACTTCACTTAGCATTATACTCTCTAGTTCCATCCATGTCATTGCAAATAGCAAGATTTCTTTCTTTCTTACAGCTGAGTCATAGTCCATTGTATCTGTACCACTTCCCTATCTATTCATCTCTCAGTGGACACTTGGGCTGCCTCCATAATTTGGCTACTGTAAATAATGCTGCAGTAAAAATCAGGGTTATGCACCCTTTCGAGTAAGTTACTTGAGAATATACTATGGAAAAATGAGAGTGAAAAATGAAAAAACCATGGGTTTCAAAAAAATCAAGAATCAGGAAAAAAAAAAAAAAGTCCTAGCATTTTAGCTGTCAGAGGACCTAGAAAGCAGTGAATCCAAAATAGGGCAGGAAGTCCCTGGTGTCCAACACAAGACCTCAGAAATGGATACACTAAAAAAAAATGGATATATTCAAAACAAGAATAGGTCAACAAGATGAAAGTTCTTATGTGTTTTTATTAAACTTCTCAGTTATGGGGCCTGAGGCATATGTCTTTTAACAAAGTGAAAGAAAAGCAATTAAGAACAAGAGAAAAAAGTCATGGTCCAAATATTTTTTGTAAGTAAACATAACTTGATATTGATCACCATATGGAGTATAAGAAAAGAGTATCCATTTGACCTTGGGTTGATGCTGAGAACGTCTTCTGTCAAGTTATGACTCTAGGCCCACAGAGAACACAACGTAGACCAGGGAACAACTTTCTCCCGCAGTGAAAACTCTCTACAGCCAGTGGAATGTAAGCCACGATCGGTCTTCAACCCTCGATCACAGAAAATAGAAAAGGTCTAACTACAAGGCCAAGACAGAATATAAATATTATCAAACATAGCAACGTAAAGGTATAACGTGTCTGGCAGAGTAGGGGAAAGGAAGATAAAGGGAAGGATGGGGATACTTCTATATTTACCTTGCAAAAGATACTGTTGAAAGTGGATGGATTCCTAATTGGCTGAGTGTGGAAATAGCTCATTCACCAGTTGATAAATGGATAAACAACTTTTGAAACCTACACAGTGGTTTGAAACCTACTCAGCGACAGGGAGGAATGATGTACGGATACATGCCTCGGCACAGATGAGCCTTGACGCATTATGAGTGAAAGAGACCATTCACAAAATGCCCATACTTGCATAAATCTATTTATATGAAATGTCCAGAAGAGTCTGATTTAACAGAGGCATTGCACGGGGCTGAGGTAGGAGTCAGGGATAGGGAATGACTCCCCGTGGGATGCTTTTTTCCTTCTGGAGTTGAAGAAAATGTTTTAATAGTGGTAATGATGGGACAGTTCTGTGAATAGGCTCAAAACCATTGCTTCGGACACTTTCAAAAAGTGAATTTTATGGTACTTGCATTCTATCTCAATAATGCTATTGAAATGAATGAAAAGAAGTTGATGGAACTAGAAAGTGATTTTAAGGCTTTTGGGATCAGGGAAACAGTCAGTAGTTCATAGGGAAAAAAATCTAGGAAAATAATACAATCCCTGTTCAATAACCAGAACACTGCCTCCACTTCCCTCCCTGCACCCCCTCCATTTTTAAATGCAATGCCCTCAGGCCAGTTTCATGCTAAAAACCCTCCAATGCTTCTGTTGTCCTTAGAATAAAATTCCAAGTACCAGTTCCTGCATAGCTGACCCCTGCTTACCTCTTTTATCTCATTTTATACTCACCCCCCTACACCCCTACCTTTCTTTGCTGTTCTTTGAGCCCTCCAAGATTGCAGCCAGAACCTGGGGACTTTTCTTTCTTTCAAGATTTTATGTATTCACTTGAGAAAGAGAAAGAGAGAGAGAGAGAAAGCATGAGCGGAGGGGAGAGGCAGAGAGAGAGGAGGAAGCAGACTCCCCACCGAGCAGGGAGCCCAATGCGGGGCTCGATCCCAGGACCCTGAGATCACGACCTGAGCCAAAGGCAGACGTTTAACTGACTGAGCCACCCAGGCACCCCAGAACCTGATGATCCTATACTCACTGTCACTCCACCTGGAATGTCTCCCACGGATCTTAAAATGGCTGACATTTTTCATTCATATATTAGCTTACACATCAGCTCCCCACAGACCCTTCCTGATACTTTCCTCATCCTTATCTCAAAAGACCCTTTGTTAAGTTCCTGAAGGACAAAAACAAGAGCCAGGATTGCAAATCTGCTTTGGGTGCTCTTGGGCTCTGAACTAGAGGAACCGCAATCGCTTAGGACAGAGAAGAGGAAAATAGTGATGCTGTGGAAATCACAACTCAGCTTCTCAGTCAGTGATCCTGCCACAGTGGAAATGAGTCCTCTCATTCCCCAAACAGAAATGCATCTGCTACCTTTATATTGAGCCTCAGAGTGATGTTCTCCTCCTGATCCCCAGGTTGTACAGTTCTAGAAATTTCATCTGAACATCTGTATCACTTAATTTAAAAAAAAAAAAAAAACAGAGAAGTTCCCTTTTCTCATGTTTTGAAATGTAGAATAAATAGGATGTATGGGGGGATCTTGGTATTTACCACACTGCGCAGATTCTAGTACCTTACCCCATGCATTCACATTCCTCAGCCATTGAGGGTCTCATAGTGCAAAATGTGCTTGATCTACATTAAAGTTTAATGTCTTAGCCCATGGTGCATAAGACCCTTTACAATAGGAGCCACTCAGCTTTTCCAGCCATCCTTCACGTTTTCAGCAAATATCAATGCTTAGTATGTGCCTGATTCTCTGATAGACACTGGAAATGAAAATATAAGAAACCCAGTCCTGCCTACCTTCATGGAGCTGATAATATAATAGGGAGAAGAGTAGCCATGGCAATTATGATTACTGAGATTAGGTATGGGACACCTGCTGCCAGCTAAGGGATGTGTAGGACCGACCAGAAAAAGGTGAGAGAAAGGATAACATCTGAACAGAAGGCGCCATATCTTAAAAGATGTAGACTCAGAAAGAACATTATTAAGGAACCCCAGTTGTCTACCTGTAATGTGCATGCTGGGGTAGAGGAAAGAAGAAGCTGGTTTGGGCCAGTCTGTAAATGGGCCTCTTAAGCCAGTCTGAGGGTTTGGGATATCATCACCAAAGCTATGGAGAACCACTGTAGGGACAGAGTGATGGCAGTGATGTGATCAGATTTTCATTCCAGTAAATGTGCTCCTACAAGCATGGATAGGTAAACCAGGAGGCAAGCCAGGACAAGAGTGATAAGACCTTCAATGCTACCATGTCCCCAAAGAGCTCCTTGACTCCAGACTCATCAGACTATCTGGTCAATCACTTCAGGCTCTGTCACACCACAAGCCTCCATGCTGTTATACCTCTGCTTGCAAATGCCCCTGTTCAACTTGGCAAACTCAGCCCTGAAGCCCCAGTTCAAATGCCTCCTCTTCTTCCAAGGCTTTCTTATTCCCTTTATCTGTACAAAATCAATTGTTTCTTCCTACCTGTTCCCATAGCACTTTATAAATAACTCAATTATAGCAATTATTATGCTTCCCCTTTAGCCTGTAAGATCATGGAGAGGGGAGAGTCCTCTCTAAATCTCCCTCACCTGGAACACTCTCCAGCACTTAGTTGATGATTAATAATGATTAATTATTGGGATGTCAGTGAATGACAGGTTTGTCCCTCTGGCTGAACTGTGTGTCTCCCCAGGTTGTCCAGCTGGAGGAGCTCCTGGCCGTGCGACACTCCGTATTCGTGGTGGGGGGCGCTGGCACTGGCAAGTCTCAGGTGCTCAAGTCCTTGCACAAGACCTATCAGGTCATGAAGCGCCGCCCTGTCTGGGCTGACCTCAACCCCAAAGCAGTCACAAATGATGAACTCTTTGGCATCATCAATCCAGCCACCAGAGAGTGGAAGGATGGTAAGAGCGGGACACCTGTGGGACAAAATTCCTGCTATCCTGAGCCCCAGAGGCAGGCTTGAATCTACATCCAAGGGTGAACTTCAGAGGGAAGAACTCTGGCCTGATCAGTTTGGAGTGAGAGAAGGAAGTGAAAAGAATCAAAGAGAGGCAGACTCCAGTTTTGGCTTGGAGGGGAACCTAAGCCCTTGGGAGATTCTCTCTCCTTGGAGACCCTTCCAGCTGCTCCTTGAGAAAGGGCATTGAAAGAGGAGAAAGCAGGGCAGGCATTCTCAACTGTGGTTCTGTGATTGTGTAGCTGAAGTCAGAGTCCCTACATTGTCTGGCAGTGGATTTAAGACAGGGGTGGGGGTAGGGAAGTTCACAGCTCATTTCCCAAAGTGGTGGCATGGCAGACTCTGGCTTCCCACAGTGGGCACCTGTTCCTGTCAGCCCCCAGGAGTGATGGGGAGACATCACTACAGACAATGGGGCCTCAGGGCCTGGCTGAAGACATCATTCATCCCCGTTCATCACAGATGGGTTCTAGAACCATGATCCCTTCTACAGCAATTCAGAGGGTCCCAGACTCCTGTTCACTTAGTGCTAACCCCAGTGTCACCTTCCAAGACTTAGAAATCACTGGTAGATGCTGGAAAGGGGCACTGTCATCAGGAAAGAACCAAAAAGAGAGCTCTGAGCTGATAGGATCTCTTTCTAAAACCCACATGGCTTCTGGAATGAGGGCCTCTCAGCTCCCTCCTCCCATCTCGGTGTCTGACTACATCAAGGTCCAACTGCCCGGGATCTAATTTAGGGCCCTGAGTCAGAGGCCTAGAACAAGGGGACTTAATGGGCAGCCTCTCTAATTTTTATTTTACTCACCATTAACGAGGCTTAGTATCTTTTCCTCCTTTTTGGCTTTCGTAATTGGCTCTTTTCTGATTTTATTTCCCTGTATTATTTTCTTGTCCATTTGTAGCAGTTCTTTATATATGAGAGATAGTAATGCTTTGTCCCTTCTGTGCATCACTAATGGTTTTTTCTGTCTACAGAAACCGTAGAAACCTGTAGACCGTTTGTCTACAGGCACTTTGTGGCATATTTACCATGCACTTTAAAAAAACTTTTTAAAAGATTTTATTCATTTATTTTAGAGAGAGAGCAGCAGGGAGGGACAGAGGGAGAGGGAGAGAGAATCCCTAGCAGATTCCACGCTGAGCACGGAGCCCAACGCCGGGCTCAATCTCACAACTCTGAGATCACAGCCTGAGCTGAAATCAAGAGTCAGTCGCTTAACTGACTGAGCCACCCTGGCGCCCCAACCACACACTTTTTAAGAGAGGAAATTATGTCTGTCCGTTCTCTTAGCATCTGGCATTCCTCTTCAGTTGCTCATTCTTCCTCTTTTTCAGCTATAGACACAGTATCATAAATTGGGTCCTGAAGATTCCTTGTACATGAACATTTCTTTTATCCATCTGGAATTTATTTTGGGGCTCAGTATGAGGTAGGGAATCCACTTTGTATTTGCTTCCAAATGGATAATTGAATGTGTGAAGACCATTTATTAAGCCATCCATCCTTTCCCTCTGCATGTAAGCACCAGCCTGTCATATATACAGAGATCTGATTCTGGGTTTTCTGTTCTGTCCCATTCATTATTTAATCCTATATGAGTGTCATTCTACTCCATTCACAGTCATTTTATAACATTTTAATGTCTGATGGCATAAGTTCCTCCTCAATATTCTTTCATAATTTTCTTGGCTAGTCTCGGGCACTTCTTTCCATATGAAATTTAAGCTCATATAATTCAAACTTTAAGCTGTGTTGTAATTTTAATTGAAGTTTTATTAAATATGTAGTATTTGTCAAATATGGAGACATTGACAATGATTTATAATCATAAATCTGTATTCACAAAGAAAAAGAACTACTAAGCAGATGGAGGACCACTTTTTAAAAATTTTGGGGAAATCTGGAAAAAATAGGAATGTGGTTGGTATTACTACTACACTTTTACCAAAATTGGCAGATTCAATAGACAGAAAAATAAGCATAGTCATAGAGAAATTGAGAAATACATCATCAAACTCAATAGAACACATCTTTTTAAAGCTTTGTGTCTTAGAAGTTGGAAACATTCCTTTCTTGGCATATTCTTAGAACATTTATACATTTGAAGTTTAGTTGGGCCCAGAAGAGACTAAAGAATTCAAAAATATCAATTTACATTCCACGTTGTCTGATAATAATGCAATAGATGTAGAGATGGACACTAAGAAAATGACCAAAAATAATCATACTGATTGCAAATCAAGAGAAGCTCGCAGGGCAGCTGGGTGGCTCAGTCATTTAGGGGTCTGACTCTTGATCTTAGCTCAGGTCTCTATCTCGGGGTCTTGAGTTTGAGCCCTGCATCGGCCTCCAGGCTGGGTGTGGAGCCTACTTAAAAAATTAATTAATTATTTTTTAAAAAGAGATGTTCTCTTAACCACCCGGGTGAAAGAAAAAAATATATATATTGCATTTCTTCTTGGAAACAGTAAAAAGAACAAACAAAAACCAAGGGGGCATGCCAAAGGCCAATAAAGAAGAACTCTAAACTCTTCTTATTTTGGAAGATGGGCTAGAAATGAAGGCAGTCAGTATCTGTCCTAAGAAATTATTCAGAGTAGTAAACCGAACCTGAAAAAAAATGGGAAAAAGAAAAGAAGGATACAGTCTGAAATTAATGGGAAGGAACCAAAAAAAAAAAAAATCAGGAAGGATAAATAAAACGTAAATATGGGTTCTTTGTAAAGACCAGTAAATCCATTTTGAGCAAGACCGATGGGGGAAGAAGAGTAAAAGTATATCCTTAAGAATTAAATGCTGTAATAGCAGATAAATATTAGGATGGAGGCGATCACTTAATTATCTGATACATGTTTGGAAGACTAGGAGAAATAAAAGTGATCCTTTAGCAAAATATAATATTAACAAAATTTACTTAATAAGAAGCAGAAAACAAACTAGTGAAAAAGCAGGTTAAAACAGTAGCCAAAAAGAGTTTCCAAAATGGTAAAAAAGGGTACCTCTCAATTCATGTTATGCAACCAGAATAATCTTGGTACCAGCACTTATGTAGAACCAAAAAAAGAGCCCAATTCATTTAATCATATAGATTCAGAAATCCTGAATAACAGTAGATCCCATCTCTATGTTAATAAAAATAAGAAATACACTCTGACTAGTAGAATCTACTCTAAGAATGCAAGGACGGGTGGATTTTTTTTTTAAGTTTTCATGTAAAGCTTTGAAAAGTTAGAGGAGGAAATCATGAGCTCAACAGTAGGTGGTAAAAACTCAGGAGCTGTTCCTAACTTAAAAATTCTAAGTAAAATAGGAATAGATAGAAATCCCTTAAATATAGTAAATTTAAATCTTTATAAATAAAGCTTTGTCTAAAGCCCAAAGCAGGGGGGGAGCATTCTGAATGATGAGAAACTAAAGCCATTTCTATTAAAATCAAGAATAAGTCCAGGGGAGCTGTTACTAACATTATTGTTCAGTACTCTTGGCGTGGGATTCTAGAAAATGCAGTAAGACAAGAAAATGAAATATATGATATAGGTTAGAGGAAAGGAAAAAAATTACTATTTTGCTGCTAATACAACTTTATTCCTAGAAAATTCAGGAGACATTTTGAAAAAAAGATCAGTAAAATTAATATGAAAATTTATTAATGTAACTAAGCATAAAATAAATACACAGAATTTGATAACTTTTCTCTCTATAACTAAAAAGGGGAAATACAGGGGAAAAATATCCGATTCACAATAGCAACAAAACTATGAAATGTTGAGGAACGCTTTTAGCCAGAGATACATTGAAAACACTGTAAAAGTTTATTATGGAACATAAAGTAATATTTGAGTAATGAGAAGACATACCATAGCATCAACTGGGAAAGCTTACTATCATAAAAATCAATTCTCTCCAAATTAAGATCTAAACCTCATGTGTGCCAATTAGAATCACATTGGGAACGTCTCTCAAAGCCTGGGCTGCGTCATGAGGGATGAAATCTCACCTGGAAGTGTTTTCTGTAAATCCATCCTATCCCAGTTGCCTGCTGAAGCGATTCTCCAGATCCCTTGTCACCTAAGCCAGTATCATCAGATTTCGTTGCATTCTGCCAATGTTCTTCCTAAAAGGGTCCGAGGGAGACACAGAGACAGCAGCCCTTGGCACTCACAAGGAGATTCCAATAGATTAAGATACAAATCCAGTCCTGACCTGCCTTTTCCATTTACACCTTCTCCTGGGTGTCATAGCTAAGAGGGAAAGGCTGTCTGATGAGAAAGGGCATCAATGAGATTGGTTGGTGAGTGATTCATGGTTGCTTGTAGGACTGTTCTCTTCCATCATGCGGGAGTTGGCCAACGTCACCCACGACGGGCCCAAGTGGATCTTACTGGATGGCGACATAGACCCAATGTGGATCGAGTCTCTGAACACTGTCATGGATGATAACAAGGTATGGGAGGGGGGGAACCCCCACGCCCTCATCACCTAGGAAACCAGCTTCCCAGGTGCATTTGGAAATCTCGATCCCACCAGAGGACTGGCGCCAAGTAAGGAGTTGCTTGAACACTAGTGTCTTTGTCTTCTTCCCCAGCTTTATTGAGATATAATTAACATATAACGCTGTGCAGGTTTAAGGTATGTGACGTGCTGATTTGAAATATGTGTCTCTTGTAAAATGACCACAGTAAGGTTAGCTAACAACTTTTTCCTAACAACTTTGTCCATTGCACGTGTGCAATCCCTGCATTTTTAGCATTGTCGTAACTGTTTTCAGAATCGTCTGCCCAGAGATGGATTTAATATGCAGAGCTGGAGAGAATCTTAAGTCCTCTGTTCAAATCTCTTCCCTTAAGTTTTTCCTTCTTTATAAATAAGGACGCCGAGGGTCAGAAACATTCTGAGCCCGTCAGCCATCCTCAGTGGTGACAAACCGTTATCCTGGGAGAGCGTATTTTATTTGTCGTAAACAGTGGACATTGACACCAATAAAGTGGCCTCTGAGCTGGTAGCTGCTCCTGAATTTACTCAGAAAACACATCCGGATTAGAAGTGTTATGATGGTTTCAGCATTGACAGACTCATTAAACTAAACGTGTGTCCTCCCAGAGGGGCCCACTTTACTTATTTCTTACGGAAGTGCAGTGGACACGCAATGTTGCGTGCGTTGTTGGTGCACAACGTAGTGATTGGAAGCCCTCTGTGTAAGGGGGCGCTCACCACAAGGGGGGCTCACATCTGCCACCGTATGATGCTGTGACAAAACCACTAACCATATTCCCTACACTGTACCTTTCATCTCCATGACTTGCTCATTCCATAACTGCAAGCCCAGTACTGCACCCTTCACCCATTTTGCCCATGCTCTCACCTCCTTCCCTAGAGGGACCACTTTATCTTTTTTAAAGATTTTATTTATTTGAGAGGGGAGAGGGGAGCAGAGGGAGAGGGACCAGCAGACTCCCAGCTGAGCCTGGAGCCCGACATGGGGCCCGATCCCACGACCCCGAGATCATGACTTGAGCCAAAACCAAGAGTCAGACACCCAACCAACTGAGCCACCCAGAGGAACTACTTAAGAAACAGTAATATGAACCCTAAACGCTTCTTAGAAGCAATCTTGTTATTCCAATGTGGTCTAGCTCGTTCGAATCCTTGACCATCATTGACTCCTTTTAGAGAACTTGTTTTTTGATCCACTACACACACAGGGATGGAGGTAGAGGGGCTAGAGGAAAAGAGGTAGAGGATTCTTGTAGAAAATTCAGCAAATACTCATAATTATAGTGAAGAAAATAGTCCTCCTTAATCCCTGCTGTGAGGAATCTGCCCTCCTCCCTCCTACCTGGGGTGTCCCTCCCTGTGTCCAGGTGCTGACCCTGGCCAGCAATGAGAGGATCCCCCTGAATCCCACCATGAGGCTGCTCTTCGAGATCAGTCACCTGCAGACGGCCACACCGGCGACGGTCTCCAGAGCAGGTATGACCCAAGCAGGGAGAGAACTCGCCAGGCTGCTCACTTGGAAATGGGTGCTTTCAGCCTTGTGTAGGGTACGGCCAGCTCTGAAGGAAGCTCCAGACAGGAGCCAGACTCGGTCCCGTGGACCTCTGGCTGGCTTCTAGCCCCGATCTGTGTCCATGAGGGTGAGCAGGTGCCCTAAAGCCAAGGCCATGCGCTGTTCTTAATTTATAGATAGGAAGGGACAGGCCCCTGAGCTGGGCCACTGTCCTCTGCCCAGAAGGGCCTCAGCTGAGCCTGCTTTTTGGTCAGTTCCTGCCTCCCACGTCAGTGGAGATGAGCAGGGACTGCGCTTCTCACTGCATTGTGGTGAGAGGTGACAACCTTGTACCTTAACTTACCTCTGACTCCTCTGTGAAATTGATCAGCCCAGCCTAGAGCGTCAGAACAGAGGGTCTGATCTCCACCGTCACATCAGATTCCCTCTTGAGGACCCAGCTGAGGGTGGGCACATGGGTCTGGAAAAGTCTGTAATCATTCCCTAGGGCTGCCTAACAGGCCACCAGAGACTTGGTGGCTTTCCAGACAACAGACATGTACTCCCTCACAACTCTAGAAGTCAGGCATCCAGCTTCGAGCTGTCAGCCGTCCAGGGGAGAAGCCTGTCATGCATCTTCCAGCCCAGGTGCTGGCCCCAGGACTCCAGCCTCCACCTCCTTAGCCACGTGGCTGCCTACTCCGGGTGTGCCTTGCCTCTCCTGTCTCTTACGGGGACACCGGTAAAAGTTCAGCCAGATAATACGTGGCGATCTCGTTGTGAGACCCTGAATCACATCCGCAAGGGAAGGGCTTTTTACAGGTAAGGTCACATTCACAGGCTCCCAGGATTAGGACAGACACATCCTTCTAGAGCCCACCATGACGAGGATGTGTCATCACAGCCTTCTTTCCTCCTGGGCCTAGACTTGGCCATTTGACTGGTCCCCACCCAGAGCAAACCCAGAGCAGACCCGCTTACCCTCTCAAATCAAGGCCGGCTCTCTGTTTCTTCAGAGTCCAGGTTTCCATACATTTTCTACCAGACAGAGTAACTCCTGGGGGTAAGGAGCCCGCTGTCCTCCGTTGAGGCTTCACTGATCAGAACTCCCTGTGTCCCCAGGAATCCTGTACATCAACCCGGCAGACCTGGGGTGGAGTCCTCCAGTGAACAGCTGGATTGAGAAGAGGGAAATGCAGACCGAGAAAGCCAACCTCACCATTCTGTTTGACAAGTACCTCCCGGCCTGCCTGGACACGCTCAGAGCCAGGTAGGCCTTGAAGCCCAGTGCAGGAGCCCGTCAGTTCACACCTGATAGCCCGCTGATGTCCCGTCCCTGAAGCCAGATGTCCACAGAGCCCTCCCCTCTGGGTGGGCAGGGGGCAGAGGGCGGCACACGTTACCAGATGCCTCTTGTATGCTCAGGCAAGAGTACAGAGGATTCTGTATTCTTGTATACAAGAATCGCAGAGCCTATGGGTTGTACTATGAGATGACCGTCCTGAGATCCTTCACACTGCAGGGCACATAGCTGGCCTCCTTAGAAATGATACACATGTCCACTGAGCAGACCTGGAGGTGATGATGACACATGTCCGGGATAAGCAGGGCCTGCTTCCTGTCACCGGCTGAGTATGCCCACCGCCCAGATAATGCAGGACCCGTTCTGGCCCCTGGGGACTCTGCAGATTCGCTTTTCCTCTTAGGGGTTTGCAAAAGTAAAAGCAGTAATCGCTAACCACTTAGCCCGTAAACGAAAGAATGAGTGCTCTTAAAATAAGGAGACTTATTACAGCAGGAATTCTGCAACTGCCGGCAGAGGGAGGCTCGGGGTCTGGAACCTGGTTTTGTTCTATCCTTTCTTGCCCGTCGACGCGCGCTTCCCTGAGTCAGGCAGCCAGCCTCCTAGTTCAGCCCAGTCCAACCATCAGCGGTCAGGGCTGGGGAGGCGGCGTGGCTCAGGGTTCCGAAATTCTCGAACCTTCACCGAGGTCGGGTCAGGATGATGTTTCTGGGAGACGAAGGCCACTGTTCAGAATGATCCTTGAATAGGACAGAGCAGAGCTCGCAAGCATGGAGGTGGAGGGAAAGAGATCTGCAGGTGGCAGGAGGCCCGGGCACTGTCCCAACCAAGAAGTATTTTCCCAATCTGCCCCATTTTCTGAAACCCTTGAAAAGTCTCCAGCCTCTGTGGCCTGTGGGCTCCTTATGGCCTTGGAATCTAATGAGATAAAGCAGCCCGGGTGGCAGGGGAGGCTGGAAAATGGGCATGAGTGGTCAGTGATGCAGGCGGGCCAGGGAGATAATACTCCACGGGAAGGGCAGGTTTTGGGAAAGTAGCGAGCGTACCCCATCCTACATCATTTGCTGAGACACTGATCCAGTAGAGCCTGTGGCTGAAAGTCAGGCTCTTTCGGACCCTGGGCTTTTAGGACAAGAGATGCCAAACTCTTATCTCTCTCTCTCTCTCTCTCTCTGTGTGTGTGTGTGCGCGCGCACGCGCGCGCATGCACACATGCAGAAGAGCGTGCACTGGCCTCCACACCAAGCATCGGAGATGCTGGCAGTGTGCAGTCTATCTAGAGACAGTCCCCCACCCTGATGTCTGAACTCTGTGGCCACCAAGGACGAAACACGTCCCTGGTATATGGTGCCCGCATAGGGTGCTGTAAGCGCTCACGCGATTCCTAAGAGGGCAAAGCATCCATGGGCAGGGGGCTGAGGTTCCAGGCTGTGCCCTGGGCACCACGGCTGTCAGGAACCAGGCACAGGCTTCCAGCTCAGACTTCCCTCCTAAGGCCAGCTTTTGGGGGGGCCCTGGTACCACAGAGCTGTGGGATGTCCACATGTAATAATTTTTATATTCAACAAGCTGGCCTCATAAAGGGGGGATTATAAATCAACTTGATTTTGTTTCCTACTGCTCCTTCAAAAACCCTTTTTATGCGGCTTGTCCTCCTCCCACGCCTACATGAAATCTAGGTCCCCATTTGTGACTTTCCTGGTCATTCTGCAGTCATTCAGAGACTCGTCTTCGCTTCTAGGGACACACACGTGAAAACTTGGAAAAGCAAACTCCATTTACAGGGAAAGCTTTTGTCACTGCCCCCCTCTCAGCCCTGCTCTAACCTGCAGTGGGAAAGGAGTGCTTGACATCTTTTCTCCTCATTCCTCTGCCCCCCACCACCACCAACCCCCAACCAGCTGTAGCTTCTGCCCCCTTGGGGTCAAACAGGGACAGAGAAAAGAGAAAGGGCAGGAAAGGTCTTAATGGCTGGAACCAGCATGGTCTGAGCTACCCTAAGCGTGGCAGATGTCAAACCCAACTCTCTCTCAAAGATTCTGAGTTCCTTGGCCCCTCCACCATCACTGGAGACCTCTGAGGTGCCTTTCTTGGAAGTAAGAAATGCCTCTCCACCAGCCAATCATGCAGGCTCCTCCTGCAAAGCCCTCCAGTGGCCCTTGGCTTTCGGACCACCCTTGGATCCCAGGAAATGCTCATACCTCTTTGCTTTGATGAACTGGGGTATGGGCTGCCCCAGCAAGCAAGCCCCCCACACTCCACTGTTCAAGAGAAGCAGGTGTCCTTGGGCTTCCTGGGCACCTGTCCCTTCCCACCTCAGAACAGCCATGCAGCCCCTTCCCCAGCGCTGTGCCGGGCCAGCACCTGCCTTCCCTGTGAGCTCTCCTCCAAACCCCATATGCTAATTTCTCTCCCCTCCAGCGTCTCCCACTTTGACCCTCTCTATCCCCTGAGAAGACCAGGGGCCCCGCAATTGTCTGGAACCTGCTGGCAATGGTCCATGTAGTCGGCCTCTGTTGCCTTGGTGCCTCACACAGAACCGGGCCTGAGACAGTGGGACATGAACATTCCATCACAAGCACAGTGGGAAAAATGAAGATAAGCCTGTCAGTCCTTAATATTCTCATCCCTCGTGGAAGTGGTACCTAGACCATGGGACAGCCTCATGGTAGTGTTGCCATTAGGACCGCCACCTGGTGAGAGCCAAGCACAGACCAGACGCAGTGTGCAGTGTGTGCTCGCAGTGGGGGAGCAAGCCTGTGAATGTGCACACGTGCATGCTCACACTTGTGTTCCCTCATGCATAGAGGCATCTCTTGGTACCTGCCCTTCAGTCAGGACCTCCAAACCCAGTGTGGAAAGTTCACAGGCCACGGCGAAGAGAGCTGTGTTTCCAGAAGACAAACCCCATCGAGCAAATCATGAGTGTGTAAAGTGAACATCTGTCAGGTCCTCTCTGCCCCCACCCCCAGCAAGACTCTGGGTCCTGAGAACAGCTTTTCTGTGTGGCTGAACTGAGGGAAGGACCTGAAGGAGAGGAGGAACCAGCCTCAGCCGCAGCCCCGCACCCTCCTGACCCTTGAGGAAACGGTGAGGGAGTGACGATGAGATTTTTACCCCATCATGTCACAGTGGTCTACACCGCTGCCGATGACAGGAGCATTCGGTGTGCAGAGAAGGGAAGAGCTGACGGGGAAGGTCCCAGAGGAAGGGCCATGAGAAAGAACCTGCTCAGAGCACTCTGCACCCCTCTTACTGAGGAGCCGATGAGAGTGAGGGCTTGGGTTGTCCCCACGTAATCCCAAAGAACTGGCGGGTCACAGGTCACCCCAAAACCAAGTGGGTTCCAACAGGCCTCTGGCATGGAAAATCCAGTGTCATCCGGCGTATCTGGGTCTCTCTTTGCAGATTCAAGAAGATAATTCCGATCCCAGAGCAGAGCATGGTCCAGATGCTGTGTCACCTTCTGGAATGTCTCCTGACTGAGGAGGACGTCCCCGCGGATAGCCCCAAGGAAACCTACGAGCTGTATTTTGTGTTTGCCGCCATCTGGGCTTTCGGTGGAGCGATGGTCCAGGACCAGGTAAGAGGACATGCCATGGTTAACCCCCACATGCAAACCCACAGTGGCAAAAACTAGTCTTCCAGCAAAGATCTGGGAAAAGAGGACCGCTAAATGTCAGAATGAACATGAAGGCATCAGACTATTTGGTTATCCATCCGTTGATCTGCTAAAGACATCAGCCTCCAGAGGAGGGCCTCTTGGAGTGAGACAGATGAGCTCGGGCTATGTTTTGAGCTCCTGCTTTTGGAGTTAGTGATGTATCCCGATTTCTTGGGGGAGTTGCAGTGTTTTTGGAACAGAGGTGTAGGTCCACTGCTTTGCAAGATGATGTGTGTTTGATGGATGGAGTGATGCTGTGTTACAGAAGCTTTAGAGGGCGGAATCCCCTTAGCATTCCAGAACAAGTGCGGTACGGATGACTCCGTGCCAGACCAGAGTTAATCAGCAATCCCCCGAAACCCTGAGCTGTCCACAGGAGTATGGACCAAAGGTTAAATGACATCTAGGGCTAGGAAAACAAATCACTATTTCTATCGTGGTATTGGCTGCTGTGGCCTCAGGTATGGGGGTAGGGATGTTGGCTTGGAATATCTTGGCATCCTATTCCTAACCCTTCCAATATCCCCATACTTTTTCTTTTCTTTTCTTTTAAAAATTTTATGAATTTATCAGAGTGAGCACGAGCTAGGGTAAGGGATGGAGGGGGAAGGAGAAGCAGGGAGTCTGAAGTGGGGCTCAATCCCAGGACCCCAGGATCATGACCTGCTGAAGGCAGACGCTTAACTGACAGAGCCAACCAGGCCCCCCTGCAGACATTTTCCTGGCTTAGTTTTCTCCAAATGACAAGTTCTTTATCTGGAAACATCAGAGTCAAGGTTAGGCAAACCAGTCTTGGACAGCCGCCTCCAGCTATCAGGCAGTGTCACATGGGGGCTGAGGGTATAGACTCTGGATCTGAATCCTAGCTTTGCCACTTAGGACCTGAGAGACGTTGGGCAAATCGCTTCCCCTCCCCCCACCTTACTTCCTGCCTGTGTACGAAGGCGATGAGGGTGCTGACAGCGGTACCCAGTTTCTGTGGCAGTTGTAAGGTTACAGGAAGGGATACTGTTTGCGATCGTCCAACACAGATATATGCAAAGTTCTTAAAATCATGAGGGAGCACACACCTGCTTATTAATAGTCGTCTCGTACCAGAAATACTCAGTTTCAGAGCAAGTGTCCAGTACCCCCCTCATTGCAAGGAATCAAATCAAGCTGTAGTGGGTGGACAGTTAAGATTTACTCTTTCTGGTCTGGGTTGATCGGAGGCTCTTTTGAGGAGAGAGGTAGAAAGTTTCAGCCTCCCAAGGCAAAGCCATGTTCTAGAATCAAGATGTCGGTGAGCCGGGAGCACAAATTTCGAATGAACAATTAATTTCTTGTCCATTTGCACAAGCCCTGGGTGTTAGCATCTGTCTTCCCTCCCTTCCCTCCCTGAGATGCTCTTTGGTGCTCCACATTTAGAATGCAGCTCTCGCAAGCTCCCAGTGTACCTCTCCCCATCATCAGAGCCAGAGCCAGATGTTGGGTGGGGAGTGGGGGGGAAGGCACATACCCAAACTGGGAGTGAGGCATCTGAGAATTTCACTCTGCCACTCTGAGATTCTCCATGGACTGTTGCTTTGACAGCTTTCCATTTCCCCTTTGAGGCAAGGAATCCAGCAGGATGGACAAGACCTCGCCCAAGTACTGAGATGCAAAAGGCACAGGTTACTGCTTTCCATCAAATGCAGGCCTGACCTTTCAACAGCTCGTGTGTCAGAGAGCAGTGCTGCTGGGCTTCTCCCCCGCGTTGGTGCTTAGCAGGCAGTAGGGGCTCAGGGTGAAGACACTTGGTCAATTTCTCTATGGCAGTACACATTTAAATCCACTCAGCTCTCTTTAAAAGCCTGGGAGAACGCATGCATCCTGGCATCCCGGGCCCTGGAGCACTTGGAGCCGTAGGCAGCCATGCTAGCACATGGGGAGAGGACGAGGGAGAAAGCTTTTAGCAGCAGGGAAGGCCCAAAGCCTGACACCAGCCGCATTCAAACCAAACACCAGAAATAGTGCCCTAAGTAGAAAAACAGGAAGCCGGGCAAAATATTCACACCAGGAACAGCAGTGGTGCTGATGTTTGTAAAGCTGCCATTAAAGCCAAGGAGAAAGTCGATTTGCAGCCCATACCCGAGTTGGAGCTTCAAAAGCAAGACAAGCTTCTCACTGAATACTTTGCAAGGATCACAGGAGATGGTGATGTCTCAGCACCAGCTCTCTGGGACCAAACACCTGAGTCCAACTCGTGGTGCCTCCGTGTGCTTCCAGAAGCTGTCCTTTTCCGTTCTGTCTTTTCATGTATCAGATAGGAAGAGTTGGTATTAGCCAGGAGAGCTCGGAGCCTGGGGAGCGTCAGGTGAGCTGATGTTACAGCCCAGACTCTTGTGCAGTATACAGATGGACCTCAGTGTCCTCAAGTTCAAGGGGCAGGAAGGGGCCACAGCACTGTCCAGATCCAAAGGCAATGGGGTGTCTGAAGGGGCCTCTTCATGAAGGTCACTTCTGAAGAGACATCCAAGGAACTGAACCGAGAGAGCGCTCCTGGCTGACTCAGCAGAGGTGACCCTGGCTTTAGTGTACCATTGGAGTGGAGGTGAGGTCATGGGCTGATACTAGAGAGGAGACAGTGCTGGTACGGCTCATCAGCAGTGGGGTGGGGGCTGGTTCCATGACCCAGAAGCTCAAGATCGAATTGGAGGCGGGAAAGAAGATCCACCCAACCTCCTTTGTTCTAGAGATGGCCTTGGATTTTCCACAGAAATCTAGAACCAGGTTTTTTAATAAGAAGCTAAAAGTCTTGAAGGGTTTTATCCAGGAGCTAAAAAATGGGTTTTTTTCCAGGTCTTCTGATTGTAGAGCCCAATATGGAGAAGATAGAGCACTCCCTTCATTTGAAGTCAGATCAGAAGAAGAACAGCAAACAAGTCTGTCCTTCCGTTAGACCTTGTTTCTGTTCTCATTCGAAAGCAAAAAAAAATTAAAAAAAAAAAAAAGCACTCAATGAAATAAGTCAAGCAGAGAGAGTCAATTATCATATGGTTTCACTTATTTGTGGAGCATAACAAATAGCATGGAGGACAAGGGGAGATGGAGAGGAGAAGGGAGTTGAGGGAAATTGGAAGGGGAGGTGAACCATGAGAGACTGGACTCTGAAAAACGATCTGAGAATTTTGAAGGGGTGGGGGGTGGGAGGTTGGGGGCACCAGGTGGTGGGTATTGTAGAGGGCACAGATTGCATGGAGCACTGGGTATGGTGCAAAAATAATGAATACTGTTATGCTGAAAAATAAAAAAAAAACTAAAAATAGGAAAAAAAAAAAGCACTCAAAAAAACTAAAAAATAAATAAGAAAGCAAAAGTATTCAGTCATACTTACCCAGTAAGAGACAGAACGAGGAGTTCCATTTCCTGCGAATCCAGAATCACTGCCACACGCCCAGCTTCCCCATTTGTCCAGCCTTCAAATTCCATCTTTGTCCTGCCCTCCAGAAGCATTCCCTAAAATGCTCAATCCACGGGCACCCCAGTGGCTCCATCTGTGAAGCGTCTGCCTTCGGCTCAGGTCATGATCCTGGAGTCCTGGAATGGAGCCCCGTGTCAGGCTCCCTGCTTGGTGGGGAACCTGCTTCTCCCTGTCCCTCTGCCCTTCCCTCCACTCGTGCTCTCTCTCTCCCCCAAATAAATAAAATCTTAAAAAAAATAATAAAATGCCCAACCTGGGTCTTTTTTTAAGTTTTCTTTTTGGGATGTTTCCTAGGTCTGCCTGTTCAAAAAATAGGCTTCCTGCCAGTAGTATGCGGGTATGCTATGGGGGTGTGTGTATGTGTGTGTGCACGCATATATGTACATGTTGTGTGTTTCAGCTTGGACACAATGAGATTATTTGAGTCTACTGGATGTCCAGCCCTATCCTGAAGGGCTCTTGATCTAATGCAGATGCATGTAAATTATATGTCTCTACCTGTTCCTTCTGTCAGAAAAACCAGCACAACTTTGTCTCTGCTACTCCTACATTTTAGACATTTTAGCTCTTGGAGGAACCCTAGAAGTCCTCTTTTCTAGGATGCTCATTCTACAGATGAGGGTACTGAGGCTTTTCTTATCCTGCCACCCCATACCCCCCGATGACAAAAGCCACCATCTTATTCATTCTGTCCCTGACCGCCACCCTGGAATGGCTGAGTCTCTCGGCTGTCTGGGAGGCTGTGGGTCCATCTATCTTTTCAGGAGCTCTTGGCCACATTTTGCCCATCTTGGGGTCATGGGTGCCCCCCCAGTATTCTTATACCCCTCTCCCTGCACCCCACAAGGATGCTCAGATGCAGCATCAGCCACATGGTCAAGCAGTGGCACGCGCACCTGCTCAGGGCCGGCCCCCCGAGCCACTGTGGCTCATCAGGGCTGATCCCCGGGGAAGTAGCATTCTTCCTGGAGAAGCTGCTCCTTCGAGCAAAGCATCTCACATTTCCCACTCTGACCTCCTACCTGAGACCAGGGCAGTGTGTCCAAGCTTCAGAAGCCCTCGAGAGCCTTCCCCCTGACCCACTCTGTGTTGGCAGCTCGTGGACTACCGAGCAGAGTTCAGCAAGTGGTGGCTGATGGAGTTCAAGACGGTCAAGTTTCCCTCCCAGGGAACCATCTTTGACTACTACATAGACCCAGCAACAAAGAAATTCGAGCCTTGGTCCAAGCTCATCCCCCAGTTTGAATTCGACCCTGAGATGCCCCTGCAGGTGAGTGTGGCCGAGTGACAGAGGATGTACGGTTGCCCCAAGGACCTTTAGTGGCTCTGGTGGAAGCCTCTTTATTAGCAGCCAAGCATTTTAACCTTGCAGTAACTAGTCATCCCCCGCTACACAATTTTCAAGAGGAAATCCTAGTGCAAGGAACCCACAGATCCATACCACCCCCCACAAAAACTAGGTAACTTGATTACCAGACTCCACTGGCATCCTGGGCAACAGAGTGGTGAGACGGCAGGGCAGAAGTTTCCCAAACCTCTAGGGAGGTTGCAGGGAGACAGAGCTGGCAGAGGGGGGGAGGGTGTGCTCTCCACCCAGAAGAAAGAGCTATGGGATGGTCTTACTGTGCATATGGAGGAGGAAGACCCTCCTGCCCATGGTAGCCAGCCAGTACCGCCATGCCTCTTCTGAAATGCTCCAGAAAGTTCTTGCCAGGCCCCTGTCACTCCCACGCACCCCTGGCACACTCATTGTTTTCTCACCGCAGGCTTGTTTGGTGCACACGAGCGAGACCATCCGAGTGTGCTACTTCCTGGAGCGGCTCGTGCAGCGGAGGCGGCCTGTCATGCTAGTGGGGACTGCGGGCACGGGCAAGTCAGTTCTGGTGGGGACCAAGCTGGCCAACCTGGACGCTGAGGAGTACTTGGTGAAGAGCGTGCCGTTCAACTACTACACCACGTCGGCAATGCTGCAAGGTGAGGGCCCGGAACGTGTGGAGGTTGGGGGGCGGGGGAGGGGGTGTCTGAGTGGCCACGTGCCCGGACGTGGAAATGGAGCAAAGCATCAGCACCTGTTCGGCCTGACGTCTCCTGTGCCCGAACTCCCGTCTTGCCTCTCCTGTCCTTTCTCCACCCCAGCATCTCTGTTCCACTCCTCCTGCACCCTCAACACTGACTTTCTCATCCCACCTCCCGCCTTCCTCCCTGACCTCTCAGATCCCTCCCAGGCCAGGAGTTCAACACAGAGCAGTTCTCAGTACCTGGATGCCAAGGAGAGCTGACACCCAGCAAAGGATTGCCACAGGCTTGTAGAAGCGGCTCTAGGGATCATTTCCTTCACCCTTCCTGTCTTAGAGATAGGGAAACTGAGGCTCGGGGAACGTACACAATCGCCCAAGGTCACCATCAAGCAACAAGGCAGGAAGGGTGCATCCAGCCTTCTGAGCATGTGGGGCGTGCTTTTCATGGGGAGTTGACGTGCTGGGCTCTTGAGTGGACTCAGGTCCTCCAGGTGTGGCTTCAGGGTCAGAGGCACCCCCCTCAAAAAAAGGAGTTTTCCCCTTGCTAGAGTCACTTTCTCCTTGACTCTCACTACCTGTAGGGACTCCTTGTATATAGAAACAATATATAGAAAAGCTCACCACTTGAACCCTAGGAGCAGCTCCCTTTTTAAGAGGTGCCCGAGCCAAGTTCCTGGTGATGGGAGAGCACTGGTAGGGCCGGGGTAGGGGGAAGCTCTGCTCATATTCTCTCCCTGCAACTTGGCCGTGCTTCCTGCAGGAGACCACAGTGCATGGCCACACCCGCAATGCAAAACCACAGACCAGGAATTCCAGGCACTGGGCTATTTGCAGACTGGTAAATCAGAAGCCATAGCTTAGTACATGGAAAGTGAGCCTGGCATATTGCCTATCCAACATCCAGGCTGTAGGCTAGCAGACTTGCAAAACAGGGTTCACTGCAACCTCCTCTTGCTCAGCCTGGACCCTTCTCATTTACCCCATCCTTCCACACCATCCCCCGCCCTAGTGAGAATCTCAGAGTCCCCCAGCTTGGTATTGGCAGTGTTCTGCCTCCCCAGCTCCCACAGAAAGAACAGCTCAACTTCCCTCCCTCCTTCTGCCTATACTGGCCAGCTCTTCTGGAGTCAGGGTCCCAGCCAGCTCTGGGTGCTGCTGGGGGCCCCACTGTCTGCTCCCTGCCTCTCAGTGCAGTCAGGCACCCAGAGCCCCTTGGTGACAGAGGGACTCTCCATTTCTTTGTCAAGGGAGCCTCTGGGCTACATCCCTGGCCGGGTTCCTAAATGTTCCACACAGTCTGTCCCAATTCAATAAGCACCTGTCATTCACACATGAACGTTAACAAGGAAGACAACGTGAAACGACCGAGACTCACATTAGGACTTCACAGTTGGTCAGTGATGTGAGCATCTCCTGTTTGAATAGTCAAAGAATATGCCATTTTCTAAAAACATTTTCTTATTTGAGAGAGAGAGAGCACATGAGCTCAAGCAGGTGGAGGGGCAGAGGGAGAGGGAGAAGCAGGCTCCCCACCAAGCAGAGAGCCTGACACAGGACTCAATTCCAGGACCCCAGGATCACAACCTGAGACGAAGGCAGATGAAGAGTATGTGGATTTTCTGTGCTCTTCACAATGTAAACGTCTGTAGGCATGAGGCACTTTCAAGTTTAATCTGCACGATTAATGTGTTTTGTCCACCACTTTCTGAAACCTGTGTGAGCAACAAAATCTGTCTCAATTTCTGTAGCGTAAATACTCCAACCATGGCCCATTTCCAGCTTCCAGTGCGAAGTCTGCCAACGGTGGGCAGGAAGAGAGGTATAGGAGCTCCCCCTGTGTGGTGTTTCCACTTCCCAGATAGGGTAGACAAAAATAACTTCGAGGGCACAGATGATGGTAGGAGAAGGTAAAATAACTGAGATGTGATGAGCTTTGAGTATCTCTACCTTTGTTTTTAAGATAAGTTAACTGGTTGTAAGTTTATTGAATTCATTGTTGAAATAATGATTTAATAACCCAGCTGGCAAGACACCCTCGGTTGTACCAGTAAGCTCTCAGAAGGCAGCGCCAGTAAACCACTAGCTGTGTCGTTACTCCAGAAGACCCCAACCGCCATCATGGCACACCACGACAGCAGCCATGTGACCAGGACACGGCGGTCGTAAGCAGACTTCACCATGGCTGGCTGGCTCACGCCTGAACACTGTTCTTGTTCACTGGACGACAGGACTCTGCACTCATTTGTAAGCCTGGAGTCTAGTGACTGATCAGATGATCAGACCCCCCATTCACTCCGACTCTCACGCTGCTTCCAAGGCTAATAACAACAACTGGTATTTAGCAAACACTAACAAAGTATGTCACGCACCAACCTGAGATCGGGATTTTGTACATTGTTAAATGATCTAATCCCGTCCAGCCCCATGAAGTAAGTCCTTGAATCATCCCCATGTTCTTGGGAAGAACATCAAGGCACAGAGAAGTTAAGTAAGCTACCCTAGGCCACACAGTAAGTGATGGAGCCTGGGCTTGAACCCAAACAGTCCAACTTCCAAGCCTGTGCTCTTAACCCTGAGGTTAATCCTGCCTCCCTGGCAAGAAAATACTTTGAAAACAGCAATAAATGTTTGCTCTTAGTGCTCTTACCCTTGGTGGGACCATTCGAGTATTCTGGAGGAGTTGTTTTCTGGAATCCTATTATGAGGATTCTTAGTGTAGAAAAATACTTTAAATGGAGAATAAAAACTTATACTCAAGGAAAGGTAGATGACCTTCCTGCAGTGCCCGGACCTCTCTCTCTCTCATTCTGGGCCCCTAACCTGGAGGATTGTTCCCTCCTCACCTGCTGGAACACAGATTTATCCAAAAGCATCAGATTGTTTTCAGTAGACTCAGGAAAACACTGGCTCCTTGCTCCTCACCAGATGCAACATTTCTTCATCCTGTGACTTCCCCAGCAGCCTCTTGATCCCATCCATCCTCCACACTAAGGATGGATGAGGCAGGGGTCTCTAACCTCACCCATCCAGAAGCAAGTAGGAACTGAGGAGTCACCCAGAGCCCCAGAGGTGCCAGCGAAAATGCCAAAGTCCATACAACAGAGGTCATACCCTTGACTCTGAAAAAATGCTGAATTCCCTTATTGGAAACCCCTGCCTCTTTCTTTGGTCACAATCCAAACAACTTTGTCTCTTTGGCTTCTCCCTAAAACATTTTAGACGCAACAAAATGGCAGGGGTAAGGGTGCCCACGACACTTAGATAAGGGGGAGCCAGAAAGCTGATATTCAAGAGGAAATTGAAACTTTCAAAAAGGAGCTACAAGAACTCCAAGGGTAGGGACGCCTGGGTGGCTCAGTTGGTTCAGCGGCTGCCTTCTGTTCAGGTCATGATCCCAGCGTCCGGGGATCAAGTCCCACATCGGGCTCCTTGCTCAGCAGGGAGTCTGCTTCTCCCTCTGCCTCTGCCTGCCACCCTTAGTCTGCCTGTGCTCACTCTCTCTGACAAATAAATAAAATCTTAAAAAAAAAAAAAAAAGAACTCCAAGGGTAACTGCTCTGCCCTGGACAAGAGACAGATTCCACACCCATGTCCTGATCCCAGCCCTCCTTTTGCCTCTTTTTGCAGCTGAGTGTTTGCATTGCTGGTCGTGCTTAAGACCCTGTGTAATTACAAAAGGATTGAATGTGTTGCGAAGCAGTCTGCCTCAAAGGGCAGGTAGTACACCCAGACAGATGTGCAAAATGTGCATTTATATCCGGTCTGTAGTGGCAAATGGTGGGAAGTAGCCTAATTATACACATGACAGAGTGCCAAGCATTATTACAGAAAAAGAGGACATTCTGTATGAACAGAGTTGGAGCTATGTCCACAGCTTTGTTGCATGAGAAAAGCAAGATACAGAAGAGAATACACGGTATGCTCCAAAATGTGTCACATTTAAAGAGAGAGAGAACGATAAAGAACAAGGGGCATCTGGGGGGCTCAGTCAGTTGAGCATCTGACTCTTGATCTCAGCTCCAGTCTTGAGCTCATGGGCATGAGTTTGATCCCCACCTTGGGCTCTGCACTGAACCTGGAGACTACTTAAAAAAAAAAAAAAAAAAAAACAGACTGAAGGTTGGTGGAGGGAGTTGGGTATGGAATGGTCTAGAAGGGTGGTGGGTATTAAGGAGGGCACCTGTGATGAGCCCAGGAGGTTGTATGTAAGTGATGAATCCCTGAGTTCTACTCCTGAAACCATCATTGCACTGTGTTGACTAGTTAGAACTTAAATAAAAACTTGAAGAAAAAAAAGATAAATTAAAACATTTATATATTTTTATATTTACATATACTTAGACTATCTCCAGGAGTACATACAATAAACTGATAATACGTGCCCCTGGCAGGGGGAACTGGATGCTAAGAAGGACCTGGGAGAATTCCTTAAACTTTTTAAAAAGAACTATTTCAAGCATGCAGAAATGTCCAAAAAAAAAATAATATAACAGATGCCCATGTATTCCCCTACCCAAATTTCACAGACGTTACAATCCTGTCATTTTTGCAGTGAATCTTAGTATTGAAAAGACACCCCCATCGTCCCTCCTGGCCCCTCTTTGAGGACTGAAGTTGATGTGTATCATTTCAAACTTACACCTTTTTTTAAGTTTTTAAATTCCAGTTAACACATGGCGTAATATTAACTTCAGGTGTACAACAGAGTGATTCAGAACTTCCATAACTACCCTGTGCCTCGGTGCTCATCACAGGTGCCCTCCTTAATCCCCATCACCTAGTTCACCCACCCACCCCTTAACGCCCCTCTGGGGACCATCTGTTTTCTATACTTAAGAGTCTGTTTCCCGGTTTGCTTCTCTCTCCCCAGTCCCCTACCCTTTTCTTATTTATTTCCGAAATTCCAGATACAAATGAAATTATATGGTCTTTGTCTTTCTCTGATTGAGTTATTTCACTTAGCATTACACTCTCTAGCTCCATCCACATCATGGCAAATGGCAAGATTTCCTTCTTTTTTATGGCCGGGTGATATTCTATTTTATACACACCACATCTTCTTTATCTATTCACCAGTTGATGAACACTTAGGCTGTTTCCATAATTTTGCTATTATAGATAATGCTGCTAAAAACATCGGGGTGCATGTATCCCTTTAAATCAGTATTTTTGTATCCTTTGGGTAAATACCTAGAATACAATTGCTGAATCTTGGATAGTTCTTTTTTGAGGAACTACCATGCCCTTTTCCACGGTGGCTACACCAGTTTGCATTCCCACCAACAGAGGATGAGGGTTCCTCTTTCCTCTGCTTCCTTGTCAACACCTGTTGTTTCTTGTGTTGTTGATTTTAGCCATTCTGAGAGATGTGAAGTGATAGCTCATTGTGGTTTTGATTTGCGTTTCCCTGATGATCAGTGATGCTGAGCAAAATGGATGAAAGACCCAAATGGGAGACCTGAAACCATGAGAATCCTAGAGGTGAACACAGATAGTAACCTCTTTGACATCAGCCAAAGCTACTTCTTTCTAGATATGTCTCCAAAGTCAAGGAAAGCAAAAGCAAAAATAAACTACTGGGACTACATCAAAATAAAAAGCTTATGCACAGAGCAGGAAATAATTAACAAAACTAAAAGACAATCTATGGGATGAGGGAAGCTATTTGCAAATGATGTATCTGATAAAGGGTTAGTACCCAGAATATATAAAGAACTTAGACAACTCAACACCCAAAAAAATAAATATTCCAATTAAAAAGTGGGCAGAAGACATGACTAGACTTTTTCCAAAGACATCCAGATGGCTGACAGACACGTGAAAAGATGTAAATTTACACTTTTAGTACATATATGTACCCATAAAAATACACAATGTTGTGTTAGTTACACTTTAAATATATATCATACTGTAACTTCCTTTAGCAACTTTTTAAATCATTGTCTATTTTGATACATGTAGATCTATTTCACTGTTTTTTACTGCTGTGCAGGATTCCATTGTGTGAATAAATCAGCCTGTTTATCCATTTTCCCACTAAAGGCAGCAGATTTTTTTTGACATTCTCCTTTAAAAAAAAACAATCATTGAGTTATAATTGACCTACAGCACATGGCACATATTAAAGTATATGGTTTAAGTTTTGAAATATTTACACACGCGTGATGCTATCACAACAGTTGAAATAATGAGTGTATTCATCACTTCTGAAAGTGCCTCTCCCCCTTACCCTTCCACCCTGCCCATGCCTACACAAGCACTGACCTATTTCTGTCACAATAGGTTAGTTTGCATTTTCTAGAATTGTCTATAATGGAATTACAATATGCACTCTTTTTTGTCTGTTTTTTTTTTCACTCAGCATGATCTCAAGATTTGCCATGTTGTTGAGCGTATCAACCGTTCATTCTTTTTGTTCTTGAATAGCAAGATAAAGTATGTAAAACACTCAGAATGGGTCCTAGCTTGCAATAAGGGCTTAGTAAATGGAAGCTATTATTATAATAATATCAAATCCTTCTGAATTTAAGGATCTATAAATACTATGCAATAATTTCAAAACCCTACTGCCAAAACAAAAGGAACACAAGCAAAAGAGGTGGTTAGGGGGTTTAACTTCAACTATATTAAAGGACATAAAGGACATGTTTTATGTAATGTTTATACTGTGCCAAACTTTGGGTCTTACCCCCTTGGTTCATTTAACCCTCCCTAGCCAATGTGACAATGTTGGTAATGCCTTTGCCTGCATGCAGCAGAAAATCTGAGAATAATGACATAAACAGATTTTTTTCATGCAACAAGAAGTCTTGAGGTAGGCAGTTGCGAATGCTAAATCAATGGCTCAGCTATAATTTATATTTTCTCGGTTGCTCCCTCAGAATGGCATAATGGCTGCTGCTCCAGCCATCACATCTGCATTCCAAATGGAAAAAAGAAAAAGATGAAGGGGAGAGTTAGTGCCCATGTCAGGAAATAACAGCTCTCCAGAATACCCAGTGATCTGGAACATGGCCACCCTAGCTGGAAAGTGACTAAAGAGAAGGAACTTGGAAATGGTGTCCATGACAGATCCAATAGTCTCTGTTTCGGCAAGATGAGAAAAATGAGGCTTGCGGTGTTAAGTGACTTCCCTGAAAGTCACACAATGAGTTAATAGCCAAGCTGTCTTATTTCATCGAGCTTATAGCCTCATTCTGCTTTGATAAGACTGTAAGTCATGCTTCTCGCTTTCCATAATAGAATGCCAGCTCCGCTTCTGTTCATCTGATATCTAGAGCACATGGATATCTTTCCCTTTGATAGTAAATAAAATAGGTCCTTCAGGTAGTCATCAAAACATCAGATTTCTATTGACTTCTCTCCAATAGCTGCCCAAAGTGCAGATTTAGAATGCTGACACCTCATGCTGAGGGAAGCAGGGACCCACGCGCCTCCCCATTCCCCCAGCTCCTGCAACCCCCACAAACCCACTGCATTGCTTTCATTCCCTTTCCCGCATTACAATTTAATGATCTACCCTTGGGCTCTGTTCAGGGTTAGTATGATCAAAGATCATTTTAAGTTACTTTATATCTCCTGTGAAACCCCAGTTGAAGGTTATACTCATTCTGTAACCTGATATTCCTTTTTTAAGTATCCCTAATATGTGCCCTTTAGAATTTAGTGCCTGGAAAATTTTTGTTCATACAAAATGAGAGGCGGATTTATTCCAGTAAGCCAGGATGACGTGGCTGCTATCATTAAACACAGATTTAGTTCTGAGATTTCAGGTAGGCAGTTCATAAAGGACAGTGTGCAATACATTTTGATTTGGTTGTGATAACAGATGGGTCCAAAGACGTTTCTTCTCCCGTATTATTTTGGAATCCCTGTTTAGTCTCTTAATTGGTCTGTTTTATGTCTGTTTAAATACTTGAAGCCTCTGTTCATTCTTTTGGAAAATATAAGTAATTTTTAAAGCTAAAGAAATTTGCAGTGACCCATAGACAGGATGGTCTAGAAAGAGAATAAGGAGAAGCAAAGAAATGTACCAAGTCATCAATGGGCTTATATTTGCAGCACAAAAAGAGGAGGCTTAAAGATGATGCTGTTCACAATTTGGAATTCTCTTACTAGCCACCTGTGATTTAAATTATTAGTTGAACAAATATTTGAGTGCTTAATTGCCCTAACTGGTTAGGAATTCAGGCATCACAACCTTTGTGTAATACAGCTCTCCATAACATTTTCATGAAAAGTTTGAGGTTGGACAGGACCAGAAAAGATAGGACTCTTGACCTCAAAGGAGCCCCATCACACTTCCATCATTACTACTGACAGCTCTTGTCCACCTGCCTTGCTGTCTTTCAAAAAGGAGATAACACAAGATGAAATCACAAAAGATATGTCACCTCGTTGGCAGGACACGCTGCTCAGGACAAGCAAAGGTAGTTTCAGAGTATTAAAAAAAAGAATACAATATATGTTTCAGACAACAGAGAAACCATCCCATAAATTTTGGTACCTCCAAATTATGGAACACAGTGCAGCAATTAAAATCATGTTTTAGGAGGATATGTTTTTACATAATGATGTTTATGGCACGTGGATTGAATATATATGTATTTTATAAATAGAATGTGCAGTATAATTCTGATTTTGTGAAGGAGAAATGGAACAGAGTGAATAGACTGGGATAAAATGCATTACAATATTGAAACTAATAGCTCCTGAGAGGTGATCGAATCCCAGATAATTTTCACTTTCATCATTATGATTTTCTGTGTTTTTTAATCTTTATATCCTGAATATGTATTCTTTTTGCAAGTGTGCAGAGCACGTTACATTTGGAGAGAATAAATGCAAAGCCCTTCCAGTAATAATGGAAATGTCTTAACTCATGAAAAAACTAGATGAGGCGGGAAGAAAAGAGTTCCAAGGAAAGGAAAATCGGTGTGAAGTCGGACAGGATTTACTGCTAAGGATCTCTGTCAAAAACATGGTCAGGCAATGAGTTCACCAACTTGGGGCATTGTCAGGGGCAGAAGCCACATCATGAGAGCATTCGAGTGGCTCACAGTACAGTGACAACAGGTGACGCAGGTTAGAGTCCTGGATAGGAATGGCCAGGGCAACCCTAGATGGGGACTGGGGTGTGAGGGCTTCTAAGGGTTCTCTCCCTAAGAGCTATATGAGAGAGGCACTAGAATCAGTTATCTACGGACCTAGATCCTAATTCCAGCAAGACTCGTAACCTGCCTTAGCCTCTGTTTTCTTAGTTACAAAATGGTGGTAATGTGTCTTTCGTTGCCATTCATGGGGTTTGTCATAAAATTTATTCATTCACTTCTTTGTAAGTGTCTTTCAGACACCCCTACTGTGTGCTAGATAATGTTCTAGGTGCTGGGGTTAGGACAGAAAAACAGAGAAAAATGCCTGTCCTCGTGGAGTTTATAGTGTGGAGAGGGTAAGATAATACATAAGACAAATAAATAGAATATAGAGCATTTTAAGTGAAATTTTAAGAAGAAATGAAGCAGGCACAGAGGATTGGGGGTGAGGAGTTAACCTTGGCCCTAGTGCAGGGCAGGACTCACTGAGAAATGGCATTTGAGCAGACAAATGCCCGATGGAAATGAGGGAGCAAACTGGGCTGGCCTTTGGGAGAAAGGATGGCAGGCAGGAGCATCAGCTAGAGCAAAGGCCCTGTGGCAGCAAGTGTTAACAGAGCAGGATGGCTGGAGCAGAGAGTGTGGACAGGGGAGCATCAGAGAGAAAAACAGAGATACAAGGTTTAGGGACATACCCAGGTGAGCTGGAATGCTCCAGGTGAGTTGTAAGCAGGAGACTGGCAGGATCTGATTCACATCTTGGCAAGGGGACTCCTGTCTGCTCTTTTGGGAATGCTACATAGTGACGGGATCCAGAGCAAAAGCAGGAGGCCACTTGGGTGGATCTAGCAGGTGAGAGCCTATGGCCAAAGGGTGGTCATGGTGGAGACAGTGAAATGAGAACAGATGGGAACCCACTTTGAAATGGAAATTGCTCCTCAAATGCACAATGGTGTTGAAATATTGTGGAAGGAATTATGTGACTAAAAGCAGAGGGCCACTGGCACAGGACATGGCTACTGGCTGAATGTGAGGCCAGTCCATGTAAAGAAGTTGGGTAAGATGTTGCCGATGGGGGCACCCGGGTGCCTCAAGCAGTTAAGCGTCCAGCTCTTGATTTCAACTCAGGTCATGATTTCAGGGTCATGAGATCAAGCCCTGCATCAGGCTCTACGCTCAGTAGGGAGTCTGCTTGAGGTTCTGTCTCTCCCTCCCTGACTGTCCCCCAACTCATGCTTGCTCGTTCATGCTCTCTAAAGCAATCAAACAATCAGTCAATCTTGAAAGAAAGAAAGAAAGAAAGAAAGAAAGAAAGAAAGAAAGAAAGAAAGAAAGAAAAAAGATGGAGCACATCAACTCCAGGCCCAGGTATGGGCTTGATTGTCAGGACTCGTTTACAATAAGGCAGAACCCAGAAGACTGGGGGGAGGATGACAATTCTTTATACTTCTCACGTCTTGAGTGCCTTCACCACCAACCTGTTTGCTAACGCTGAGATCCACCTCTGTCCCCCAGCTCTGCCTGGAAACAATCACTTGACCCCCATGCCATCCGAGATGTGACTTGGAGGAGAACTTAGTCACGCGGGGTTCAAAAATGTATGTGCCTTTCCTGAGGGAGTCCTCCCTCCCTGGAGGACTTAACATCCTCCTTTTGGGGTGACCCAGTGTGTTCGCACTTGCTAACTGACATGCTTTCCTCCTCAACAATCCTTTAGAAGCAAAAGACTTAATCAACCCAAATTATAGGGGTCTGCTTCATTCCAGGGGTTGATTTGAATATCACTGCTCTGGGGAAAGGAGATTTTCCCCAGTAGAAGGACCGTTCTCAAAAACATGTCCTTGGCAACCCATTAATTATATTTCATTTTGACAGATCTCGTATATAGTTGTTATATCTTTAGGGGGAAAAAAGGTGTTGGGTGATTAATTGGTTGATAGGGTATGTTAATTGAATGCTAATTAAATTTAAATCTAATTCATATTTGAAACACTTAATTTAACTCAGGGCCAGAAAATTAGAATATTCAAGCTTCTTGAAGGAACTTGTCTTCCTATCTGTCACCTCCAAATGTCTATTGACACTTTCTCCTTGTTTACAAACTTGTTTTTCAAGAGAAGGAATCAGATGGTTCTTAGAGCTTCCAGCTGTAATAAGTGTCCATTCTTGCAATACATATTTAATTGCTTTATTGGGGGAAAAAAATTACATAGATCTCCACTGCATTACTTAAGGTCACTCTCAACAAGTCCCATCAGGCTGGGCAGGGCATTTTGTGAAGGGACGATTCCAGAAGAGTCTAGGTAAGTCTCCAGAAAGGTGCTGAGATGCTGTGCATGGAGCCTTATATTAACCTGAAGGCAGCAGAGGAGTCCTTCGGGGTGCTAGAAGCTTCTGAGAAATTCCCTGAGGCTGTTGTTCACCCCAGAAGGAGAACTCTCTGAGACCTCTGCTGACAAGATATCCATTAGCTCCTGTCTTATCCCCCCCGGGGAGAAGGGGCCCCCACCCACCCCGATGTGGGAGCCACAGAGCCTCTGTGCTCCTACACTGTGTGACCCAGGGGAGGCAGGTCTACCCAGGACCCAATTATCTGTAGATTTCTTTGGGGGTCGAGCCCCAGGCTTCCCGACTGTGAAGGTTTCTTCTGTTTCTACTCCATAAGTCAAGAAAACTGGGGACCACAATTATGACAGATGGAGCGTGGGCTCTGAAATTGAACTGCTCCAGATCTGTACCCCAGCTTCACTTTAGAGAAGTGCCTTTGTTCTTCCGTGCCTCAGTGTCCCCACCTGCAAAATGGAATGGTCATACTAATCTTGCACGGATGTTGCGTGGCTTCAGTGAGATTGTGCATGTTTGCAAGAACTTGACAAGGGACACGTTGTAAGGTGTTGAACGCCTGGTCGATGCAGTCGCCCTCTACCAGCTGAGTCCTGGCGTCACTGCTGGTCCCATAGAATATCCCGGAACGATAGTAAGTGCTGCTGTTTGCAGGCAGGCGCACACTGCACCACTGCCTGTCCTTCACCCCTGTTCTCTCTCTGTGCTGGCATCTGAGGTTTGAACCTCCCTCCCTCACTAACTGGCTCATCTCCTCAGCTGTCCTGGAAAAGCCTCTAGAAAAGAAGGCTGGCAGAAATTACGGCCCCCCAGGGCACAAGAAGCTTATCTATTTCATCGATGACATGAACATGCCGGAAGTGGATGCCTACGGAACCGTGCAGCCCCACACCATCATCCGGCAGCATCTGGACTACGGCCACTGGTAAGAGCAGGCATGCAAAGGGCCTGGGGCCCGTGGGGTGGTCGGGGGAGGAGGAGGCCTAAGTTAGGGCTGAAGGCTGTTCTGCTGGAGCCACAAACCACAGGTGAGTGCTGGTGCCCAGTGAGAAACCCCATAGCAAACCACATTCCTCATGGGATTCTGTTTCCTGGGGAGTTTCCAATGGGCATTCATGCCTACATGGGAAGTTTGGTCCAGGAAGATGCTGCACTCTCATCTAAAGGTAAAAAAAGAAAAAGACCTACTTTTTTCTTCAATGTTTACCTCAAAAGTTGCCTTCTCCAAACCCCCAAAGCAGAATTCACCACTCCCATCCCCCACTGCGGCCCCACAGCCCCAAGCAGGTACTAGAGTGAGAAGAGCCCCCACGCTTTGGAGCACACAGAGGTCGGCAGACCTTCACAGCCTGTGTCTCCTTTGGAGCAACTCACAGGGTCTCACACTGTCTCTTCAAACAGCATAATTTTTCATGGTGAAAGGTCTGAATTTTAAAAAAAAAATAAAGTCCATGGTTAGACACCCCACACTGGCCCACCTTTCTTTTTTTTTTTTTTTTTTTTTAAAGATTTTATTTATTTATTTGACAGAGATCACAAGCAGGCAGAGAGGCAGGCAGAGAGACAGGAGGAAGCAGGCTCCCTGCTGAGCAGAGAGCCCGATGCGGGACTCGATCCCAGGACTCCGAGATCATGACCCGAGCCGAAGGCAGCGGCTTAACCCACTGAGCCACCCAGGCGCCCCTGGCCCACCTTTCTACCCTGCATTGAATTAGCTGCTGAGAAAACGGTCATTGCAAAGAGGGAACTAACTTGGAGAGAATGATGGTTGTGACAGTGCCCCAAGTTGCCTCTCAGTCATGCCTCGCGTCCTTGCGGGATGCCTGCCGTGTATTGCCATCTGCATCCACACCAGCATCTGGACTGTACTGGGACCCTTCAGCCCTACACATACACTTCAGACTTAGATGGGCAGTAGGAACTCCCTGGAAACCCTGCCCTGTTGCCTTGGCATGTTTGCGTTTCCACTCTCAGCAATGGCTATTTCATGCCTTGGGACTGTCTGTGAGCTTCCCACCCCACCTCTACTGGTGACCACAGGCGCCATCTTTGTTTTTTTCTTCCATATCTGTACAACTTACTTGCTCCCCGCTGCTTTGCTTTCTCACCAGTCCTGGTACACCTTCCCTGAAACTGAACCATCACCAGCTTCTCACTTCTACTCTCCCACCTCCTGCATTAACCACCCCTCATCTCCTGAAGAGTTCCTTCTCCTCAATATGGAGACTCACCTAGATTTCCTCTATTGTGTTCAGAAATACCATTGTCTAATTATTGGCCTGTTCTCTCTCCCTACAAAGCCAAATGTCTCTGCTCTGTTTACACTTCCCCACCTTCCCCGTCACTGCTCACCCCACTACCTGGTTTCTGTTTCTTCCACTTTACTGAATGGTTGATCTTGCTCAACCCCTAACTCTGTCTGTAAGATCCAACAGACCCATTGGGTTGGGTTGCTGTCTTCCTCTCTCTACAGCCGTGGACATGCTTGACTGCTTTCTCCTTTTGGACATACTGACTTCCTTTGCCTTCTGGGGGGCCATACACCCTGGATTTCCACCCTACCCCTTAGTCCATTTTTATGGCTTCTTTCTCCTACACTACTCCCATAGATGTTGGATCCCTCCGGATTTGGGCCTAGGCTCTTGTCCTTTTTCAATCTCTACCAATGGATCTAGACTTTTTTTTTTTTTTAACCACCCAGACTCATGAATGATAGGACACATCCCACCTCACCTTGACAAGGCATTCACCTGCCTGGGCCCTCACCCAACTCTCACTGTGGTTTCTGTCCGTTCCAGGTATGATCGGAACAAGCTGTCCCTGAAGGAGGTCAGGAATGTGCAGTACATTTCCTGCATGAACCCCACCGCAGGCAGCTTCACCATCAACCCACGCCTGCAGGTATGGGGGGAGCCAGGGTACCCAAATCCTGAATAAAGTCTACCTTACCAGAGCAAATATCAGTCGGTGACAAGTAATCATTGGCCCTTCCCCTGTCGAGCCTTTGAAAGTGGCAAATCATACAGGATGCTGATTTGCATTTCTAGGAAGACAAAGGTACTTCCAGACCCAGAACCAGGAAGCTTTTCGAGCTGGGAGGGGTCATGGAGTCCATCTGATTTGGCTCATCTTCAGAAAGATGAAATGACTCTCATGTGGACCTATTCAATATCAAATACTTATTGGGACTCAGATGCTCTGAGTTCAAGTTCTGCTCTCTTCCTACCTGCTGACATCTTTGACTAAAGGCCCAAAGCCCACTACCTCTCTAGTCATTTAGATTCAACCTAATTGTAGGTTCAGCGTGAGACATGTGACCAGATTATAGAATCCAGAGCCCTTCTAAGAATCCCTCATTATTTTACCCAAATCCCCAAAGGCAATTTTGACTCTAACTCATGACTCTAACTGACATCCTGTTTCCCTGGGCAGCGTCATTTCAGCGTGTTTGTGCTCTCCTTCCCGGGAGCAGACGCCCTCGCCTCCATCTATGGCACCATCTTGACTCAGCACCTGACGCTCGGACATTTCCCAGCATCCCTGCAGAAATCCAGCCCCCAGCTCATCAATCTGGCCCTGACCTTCCACCAGAAAATCGCCACCACATTCCTACCTACAGCAATCAAATTCCACTACATTTTCAACCTCAGAGACTTTGCCAACATCTTCCAGGTAAGTCCATCTGCCCAGAGACACAGTGATGATCTGGACCCTTCCGCTCTTAGTAAAACAAGAGTTAACACCAAACTCTTAGGCCAACGCACAGGTTTATGGAATCATGAGCATAGTAAACAGGTGAACAGGGTACCATGGGATCCTCGAGGAAGGACATCAACCAGATAGTTCTGTTTGCCGATGACGCCATTCCCCAGGACACATTTTTGGTTGATTGCTTTGGGTTGCAGAAGGCTCAGCATCTTGAAGAAAATGCTATAGAATGATTCCACTGTGCCTCGGAAGGAAAGCAGAGAGAACTATTTTGCAGGCCCTGGTGCTATACCCTTTATTCTTGAGCACAAAAAGAACGTCCCCTGAGTCATGCTAGAGAGATCTGCTTCCTGAAAAAAAGCCATGTTGGAATATTCATAAGACACCATCTGCCAGCCCCTGGGAGGCCTCGGTTTAAAAACTCCAGGTTCCTTTCCAGGCCACAGCCATTTGATTCTCTTCGAGTTGCTCCTCTGAGTAGTGATGGCCTGTCTCTGTCTGTTGCTTTCTGCTGCTTGACCCTGACTGCCAAAATGCCCAGAGGGCAGTGCGGCGAACCCCAGCCCCCTCTTCCTTTTGGTCAGGCACACCACCCTCATGGGGTATGGAGAGTCCATGACTTTCCCATCCTGGACAGGAATCTGCAGAAACTGCTTCTCAGAGAGACTCCTCCCCCAGAGAGCCCTGAGAAAGGATAAAGGAGAAGGATGCCTCTTACACCAAGCAGAGGCCACACCTGGAGGGGAATGTCTGTCTGACTGATCAGGGAGGGGGGCGGGCCCCACCACAGCGAGTACAGCTATCTGGAATTCATTACCCATGGCCCTACCTGAACAGGTAGGATTCCGGGGAACCTCAGACTAGCAAAGGCCCCGACCGTGAGAACACAGGGCCTGCATGGTCCAGCCAGGCATTTTGGTTGGAAAGAGAAGAAATTCCCTAAACATTAGTTCAGAGATCTAACGACTGTGTTCCAGAAGGGCTGAACCTACCAGTGCAGACACCGAGACCCACATGAGGGCAGGGCTTTGAGAACACGCCTAAGCTGGCTCAGGACAGCTCTCCTGGGTCCTGGACCCCACGTAGACATTAGCTCTGCTAAACAGGAGAAACAGAGACCCTCCGGGGCTTCTGTAGATTTTCCTGAGAGTGCACCGCCAGCCAGTAAAGGAACTAGAACACAAATCTGGGTCTTTGGGTTCCTGGCCAGGCCCTCCGTCCTCCACACCATTCTGCCTGTCTCATCTGTGCTTCTGACGAAGAGAACAAGCATAAGGTATTTGAGGCAGCAAGAAAGACTGCGCTCGAAGCCTTGTAGCAGGAGGGCAGGACAATCGCCAAGTTTGTTTGTGTCCACTCTCGTCTCTCATCTTTTGAGTATTAACAGAGAAAGACCTCTTTTTTTTAAGATTTTATCTATTTATTTGACAGAGAGAGACACAGCGAGAGAGGGAACACAAGCAGGGAGAGTGGGAGAGGGAGAAGCAGGCGTCCTGCCAAACAGGGAGCCCGATGCAGGGCTCGATCCCAGGACCCTGGGATCATGACCTGAGCCAAAGGCAGATGCTTAACTGACTGAGCCCCCCAGGCACCCCAGAGAAAGACCTCTGTTATCACACACCCCCTCTCTGAAACCTCACTGCAGCTTGGCGTAGTGGGGGAGTCACCCTCTGCATTTCCGAAATGCTGAAAAGGGAGTTAACATTGTCAGAGCAAATTCACACCATCACTCATAGGGCAGAGCTGAAGGGAGGAGAGCCTCAAGTCCCTTTTATCAAAACCATCCCACTCCTGTCCGGACAGACACCTTGTCACCCTCACACCCTGAATTGTATACTCATGACAAGCCTTTGGGATGCACATTGTTATCCCAATTTCAGAGAGGCTCGGTGAAGTTACCAGCTAGGTGACAGCATGAATGGTCACGAAGGTAGAAAGTACACACCTTGTCAGTGGAATGAATAGGAAAGCATCTGGCCCCATGGAAACAGAGGGAAAGGTGGAGGGGGCCGCTGAGAGACTAGATTGGAAAGATCACTGGAGGCCAGAGTGGGCCCCACATAGAGTCTGTAACAAGAGCTAACATTTACCGAGCACAGTCCGAGGCCTTACACATCTGTTAGCGAACAGTTTCATCCTCAAAATGATCGGGTAAGATGAAATACCGATTCTTTCCAATTGGGAAATGACAATGCTGTGCCACAAAGAAATCGAGTACTTCAATCGTGTTTGCACATGCAGCAGCACTGAGACCCAAAGCTAGAATGTTCAACTCTACAGTGCAGGTAAGCTGGGGGGGGCAAAGGTGAGGAGGAAGGTCTCTTGTTCCACACGCTCCCCCGCCCCCCAGCCGTGTCTTTGCCTGACTCAGGAAGCCTGAGTGGCGATCCCCTAGGCTTTCGGCAGCCTGCCTGCTGTCAGCCACCTGCCACAAGAGTGGGTAGGAAAATGCATCCCTCCCTGGGAGTGCCTGCCTCCCTGCAGCCGCACAGCCCCCCACCCTCCTCCTCTAGACATCAATTTCAGGCTCAAACTTGACCACAGCTTCCCCTGCCTCCTTCCCCTCTTCCTTGTCTGAAGGCCTGATGATGGAAGCATTGGCACAGAGTGGGGGCTAGGGGGGACCTGTTAAATGCCTGTGAGAAGACAGGCGTTGCCTAGAGAGCACGCTGCTTTCCTCCACTCGGCTTGACCCCAAGGCTCAGTAACTCAGACCTTCTCTGCACTTTCCTTACTGTCCTGATCAGGGCACAATCAGGGGCTCCGAGTAGCAGAAATCATTAACGGCTCCCATCCCAGTGTGACTAAGGGGATACAGAGTCTGTGCTTGGTGGGCTCACGTCGACTCAGCCCTTAGCTCCCGGGCATCCTGAGCAGTTGGCTTTCCAGGGATTATAAGCTCCAAGTGATAGCACACGTCACTGTGAAAGACAGTCCAGGAAGCTGGGGTTCCTGGTGGTTGCTTCTCCCTGCACTCCGCATCTCATCCCTGGCTGATACCTAGGAGAGCCAAGAAGGAGGGAGGCCGAGACACAGGTGTGGGTAGGGCCAGAGGGACCGAATGGAATTTCTTTCTTTGCAAAAATAAACTTATCAGAGTATAATAGACATGTAGGACAGCACACAAGTCATAAGTTCACAACTAGGTTAATTATCACAGTCATCACACTTACACAACTATGAGAAAGAGATCAAGATCTTTAGATCGAAAACAGAACATTCCCACATCCCTAAAGCTCTTCCTTTTTTCTCCCTTTGATTTGGTTTTTCTCCACCCCGCCCCACCCTACCCCAGAGACAAATGCTGTGTGGACTTCTAGTCGAACTGATCCCTAAGTTCTTTTGGCTTATTTTGGGATGTTATCAAACTAGAATGTTATTTTTGTAACTTTTAACTCACTTTGTAACTTCGTTCAGTGTTATGCTTATACTTACATATACAATCATGTTATTGGTAAAAAAAAAAAAAAAAAAAAAATACTAGTGACGATTTCCCTCTTTCCAATCCTTTAATCTTATAATTTCTTTTTCTTGTTTTACTGTGCTGGTTACAACTGCCAGTAAAATGTTGAAGAGAAGTTGTGAGAATGGCTTCTTGTTGCATTCCTATTTTTAGGGAAAAAGAGCTTGTACTAATTGACCATTAAGTGTGATGCTTACTCTGGGTTTTGGGAGACGCTCTTTGCCAGATTAAGAAAATTCCTTCCTGGGGCGCCTGGGTGGCTCAGTGGGTTAAAGCCTCTGCCTTCGGCTCGGGTCATGATCTCAGGGTCCTGGGATCGAGCCCCGCATCGGGCTCTCTGCTCAGTGGGGAGCCTGCTTCCTCCTCTCTCTCTGCCTGCCTCTCTGCCTGCTTGTGATCTCTGTCAAATAAATAAATAAATAAATAAATCTTTAAAAAAAAAAAAAAAAGAAAAGAAAAGAAAATTCCTTCCTGATTATAGTCTCCTAAGAGTTTTAACCATGAGTATATGTTGAAACTTAACAAGCAACTTTTCTGTAGCTCTTAAAATAATTACATCGATTTTTTTTTCTTGTTGTTTCTGGCAATGTGATAAATTACACTGATGATTTTTGAATCTTAGTTCACTCTTGCATTCCTATAATCAACCCAATTTAATTGCTACATGTTGAGCCTTTTATATTTTGCTGGATTCCATTTGTTATTTTTTAATATACTTTTCACGCCTCCATTAATAAGACTGTCCTGTAATTCTTTCCTCATGAAATGCATTGGGACGTGGTCCCTTTTTCTCTCTCAGGAAGCTTTTGGAAAACACTGTAGTGAGCTTTCCTGAAATGTCAGAAGAATTTACTGCTGAAACCCTCTAGAGTATTTTTTTTAAGATTTTATTAATTTATTCAACAGACAGATCACAAGCAGGCAGAGAGGCAGGCAGAGAGAGAGGAAGGGAAGCAGGCTCCCTGCTGAGCAGAGAGCCCAATGTGGAACTCAATCCCAGGACCCTGGGATCATGACCTGAGCCAAAGGCAGAGGCTTTAACCCACTGACTCACCCAGGCGCCCCTCTGGAGTATTTTTGTGGAAGAACCTAAGTTATGAGTTCTATTTCTTTGTACACTTCAGACAATTCAGATTTTCTATTTCTTTGTGTGTCAGTTGTAGGTTATTAATGTTCTCAATCTCTAATTTATTGCCATGCAATCATTTATAATATCCTGTGATTGTCTTTTAGATACCTGTTGTATCTGACATTATCTTGTCTTTCTTATACCTGATAATGATTATTTGTGACTTTTCTCATTTTCTCTTTTTTTTTTCTCTTTTACCAGCCTTACTAAGGAGTTATCAATTGTGCTAATCTTTTCAAAGAAACTGATAAGTATTCACATATAATATCCTTTTTTTGCTTTATTTGCTGTCTCTATTTGCTGTCTGCTTTTATATTACTAATAATTGATCTTTTCTTTATAATCTTTGTCTTCATACCTTTAGGTTTGGGTTCTCCTTTTTTCTAACTTCTTGACATAGCTACTTGTGTCATCAATCATCAGCCTTTCAGCTCTTATAAAACATTCATTTTAAGGCTATGAATTTATCACTAATTATGCCATATACTGTATCATGCAAACTTTTATATGTTATATTTTTATTGTCATGCACTTCATAATATTTCCTAATTTCCCCTATGATTTCTCCTTTAACCCATGGGATATTTGGAAGTATATTGCTTTATTTTTTTAGAATTGAGAGATTTTCTAGTTATCCTTCTCTTATTGATGCTTAGCTTAATTCCACTGTTGTCAGAAAATATACTCAATTATGTCATTCCTTTGAAATTTGTTGAGATCTGCTTTATTTCAAAAGGTCTGACCAGTGTGGCTTCTTAAACAGTGCCTTCTTCAGGTGCTGAGTGTAGTTGAGTCAATATGTCAATTAGGTCAAATTTGTGAATCATGTCACTGAAATATTTTATATCCCTCATTGACTATTTTGACAACTTGTTCTGTAAGTTTCTAAAAAAGTCATGCAAAAACCTCCGTCTGCGATTGTGGGCATGTCCATTTCTCTTTTTGTTTACGTCATATTTGCTTTATGTATTTGGAAGTCATGTTATTATGTGCACACACATTTAGAATTAGTATATCTTCCCAGTGGACTGACCTTTTCCTTATTATTAAATTCACTGCTTTATTTTTTTAAATGGCTCTTTCTTTAAAGTCAGCTTTGTAGAGTAAGGTGGCTATTCCTCATTATTTTAGTCCGCATCTTCATGACATACTGTTTCCAACTCCTTCATGTTGTATTGTTTTTCAATTTCTTAATTCAGCCTCTTTTTTTCTTATGTTTAAGTTATATCTCCTATAGACAACATCTAGTTGGATTTTTTAAATCTAGTCTAGTAATTGTAGTCTTAATTAAAATATTTAGTTCATTTATGTTTGATGTTATTTTATATAACATATATTAGGATTAAATCTACTTTATACTGTTTGTTTTCAGTATGTTCTACCTATTCTTTTTTTTTTAAGATTTTATTTATTTATTTATTTATTTGACAGAGAGAAGAGAGAGAGCACAAGTAGGCAGAGAGGAAGGCAGAGAGAGAGAGCGGGAAGCAGGCTCCCCACTGAGCAGGGAGCCTGATGCGGGGCTCGATCCCAGGACCGTGGGATCATGACCTGAGCCGAAGGCAGAGGCTTTAACCCACTGAGCCACCCAGGCGCCCCTGTTCTACCCATCCTATGTTTCCTTTCCTCTCATTTTTTTGTATTCTATCAAACTAATTACTTTTTATTCTTTTATTTTCTCACTCTTTTACCAGATGTCTTTTTACTGGTCATCTAATGGTTGCCACATGCATCATTTTGTCCCTTTTTCTTTTATAAATTAGTACTTTATCAATTGCCATATAATGCAAGGGTCCTAGAACAATTTACATCCCTCCAATTTTATTCTATTGTTATTTTTAAAATTCAGTGTATATTGAAAACCCATACTATACTAATATTGTCTTAGTCAACTTTTTTTTTAATATTTATTTATTTATTTATTTGAGAAAGAGAGTGAGCAGGAGAGAGAGTGAGTAGGTGGGAGGAGCAGAGGGAGAGGGAAAAGCAGGCTCCACTTGAGCAGTGAATCCAACACAGGGCTCAATCCTGGACTCTGGGATCATGACCTGGACCAAAGGCAGACGCATAAACAACTGAACCACCCAGGTGCCCCAAGTCAACATTTAATTAGATTTACTCACATATTACTCTTCCCATTGCTCTTGTTCCTGTTGCATATCTGATTCTTCCATTTGGAATCATTTTCATTCTGCCTGAAGAACTACTTTAGTATTTAGTGTACGCTCCATCTGCTACAAAATAATCTCTCAGTTTTTTATTTAACTGAAAATACATTCATTTCTTATTTTTTAAAAGAATTTGGGAAGGGAGTTTAGAATTCTAGGTTGGTAGTATTTCTGTTGGTATTTTGAGGGGGTCCTTCTACTGTCCTGGCTTCCATGTTTCTGTTAAGAAATTCTCAAGTCTTACGTTCCTTTGACAATACATGTTTGGTTTTTTTTGGGGGGGGGGGGTTGGCTGCCAACTTCTAAGATTTTCTGTTTGTCTTTGATTTTCAAAAATTTCAGATACGGGCGCCTGGGTGGCTCAGTGGGTTAAGGCGCTGCCTTCGGCTCAGGTCATGATCTCAGGGTCCTGGGATCGAGTCCCACATCGGGTTCTCTGCTCAGCGGAGATCCTGCTTCCCTCTCTCTCTCTCTCTGCCTGCCTCTCCATCTACTTGTGATCTCTCTCTGTCAAATAAATAAATAAAAAATCTTTAAAAAAAAAAATTTCAGATACGCCCCGATGTCTAAGTGCTATTTTTTGTATTTATCTTGCTTAGTGTTTATAGCACTTTTGAATCTGGGTTGATGTCTTTTCTTTTCAGTTGTATTTTTTCTCCAGTTTTAGAGAAGTTCTGGCCAATACATTTTCAGATGTTGCTTCTGCTTCTCTTTTCTTCTAGTAGTCTAATACACATATATGGCATACGTGTCTTATATGTCCCTGACACTCTTTCTTTTTTCTGTTTGCAATTCAATCTGACTATTTTGTGCTACTCTCTCTTCCTGTGAACTAATTCTATTTTCAACTCTATCCATTCTGCTCTTAACCCCACTGATAAGCTCTTAATTTCATTAACTATAATTTGGGGTAATTTTTAATTTGAGAATTTCCATTTGATTCATTTTTAAAGACTCCAGTTCTTTGATGAAGTTCTTTACCTGATGTCGTCTAATGTCTTGGTCATATTAATCATAGTTTTGTTAAAGTTTATGTCTGATAATTCCCAGTACCTAGATCTTCTATGGGTCAGTTTTTTTCTTGATTTGGCCATATCGCCTGGTATTTCCAGTAATTTTTGTTGGATTGCCAGACATTAAGTGTTTTAAAATGTACAGATAATTTGAGGGTTTAGATGATGCTATTTTCCTTCAGTGATTACTTCTGCATCTGTTTCTGCCAAGCTGTTGCCATGGACTGATATGATTGAAATTAGGCTCCAGTTTCTGTGAGGACTAAATGATTTGTGATTCACTCATATTCCTAGTGTATAACCATTTGAGGGGTTCCCTTGTGGTTTTTTACCATGACCCCCTTCTAGGTAATCCCTGAACTTCAGTTTTCCTCCTTCCTACCTCTTGAGATAAGTTTGCTCAGCATCTTAACCTGTCATTTGTCTGTCTTTTCAGTTTCTGAACCTGTAAGTCATTAGTTGTGGATTGGCAAATGTCCAAAGGAAAAAGAAATAGTGCCAGGTTTAGGGTTCATCTTTCTTCCTTTTCTTCTCTCTAGAATTCAGCTCTTTGAGTCCCCACTGCCCTGGTTACTCCCTAATGCCTCTAAAAGATGAAACTTTAAAGATAATTTTCCCATCTTTTGTAGTTGACTTCAGTGGATTGGCTTATAATCAGGTATTCTGCCCCTACTGAAAGCAGCAATCTTGATGGAGGTTCTTGCTATGTTATAGTAATTAAAGGATTCAGTATTAGTCTATTCCTTCTTTCAACGAGCACTCATTAAGAATCTAGTATATGTCAGGCACCATGCTAGATGCCAATAATACAATAATAAAAATAAACAATACCCAAAATGAAGTCTGTCAATTTCCCTGCCTTTGAGACACTCATCATGAACTGAAAGAAGCAAACCTGTCCAAAGAAAAATGATTTTAGGAACAAATAGATGTATATATAAAGGGTGAAGTGGAACACATCAGAGGGAATGCTGTTGGGCAGGAAGAGAAGTGTCATGGAAGACTTCAAGAAAGAGATAACACTTGAATTGGATCTTGAAATGTGAGCATAGCAAGAAAAGCAGAAAGCATGAAGATACAGAAATTATGCAGTATCAGAAAATAATTTTAATTTGGTGAAACTGAAATCTAGATTTTTATGGGAAATGGTAAGAGTGATCATGAGGAGCTAGACTAGTAGTCCTATTATGACCAGAACTTTATGCCATGCTCATGAGTCAGAGCATTATTTTGTTGGTGATGAGGAATAATTAAATAGCCCCTTTCCTTCTATGATAAAAAAGCAATGGGGGGAAACACAGGTCTAATGAGATTGAAGTTATAGGACTTGTTGTGGTCATTGAGAGACTCTAATCTTGGTGGTCTCCATTTTTCAATGAAAAAGAAGACTAAGACATTGACAAATAGTAACAGAAAGAGGTGAGGTAACAGAGAAATTTTAAAAGAATAGTAAATATTTGGAATAATCCCTATGGTGTATAGAAGGAGAACATATTATAGATAAATGGATTGCTGACCTGCAAAGGTTAGTTATAGTCATCCCAGCCCTCTGTCATCATCCTGATTTTACATATGCCATCATTCCCCGACTGTTTTTCGAGTTGGCACTTAGGGAATTGAAATACAGCAGAGAAGCTACCTCTCTCCTCAGTGTGGTTAGATGGAATGTAATGGTCAGAGTTTTAGGCTCTAAGGTCAGGCAGACCTAGTTTCAAAACCTTCTGGGTTTGTACTAAAACCACATACTATATATATGTCATAGACATCCTTCCTGTCTTTCTGAATCCCGATGTCCACATTGTACAAAATAGATACAGTAAAAGTTATTTTGTAGAATCATCGTGATGGTTGAATGATTATTATCTGGCAAAGCTTCCAGTCCAGTACCTGTCACATAACTGGTTCAATAAATTATAGCTATTACAGTTTTAAATTATTGTTCACATGATATTTTTCTCTATTCTCTTTAAAGGGCATTCTCTTCTCCTCAGTAGAATGTGTAAAATCTACACAGGACCTCATAAAGCTCTATCTGCATGAATCAAATCGGGTTTATCGGGATAAGATGGTAGAAGAAAAGGACTTTGATCTTTTTGATAAAATCCAGACAGAAGTGGTCAAGAAAATTTTTGATGTGAGTATTGCCCTGCAAAAAAATTTTACATTTGAAAAATAATAATTATGCAGATAATCAAATGATAATATCCAGCTCATAAATTGGGGGCAAAATCAGAGATTAGATAGAAAAAGAAATCTGTCATTGTTTTGCTGAGGTGAAAAATGCTAGGACAACAAAGGCACAAATAAATCCTAGAATGTCAGTTTTGAAAAGGTCTGTGGGGATCATCTAATCCAATTATTGCATCTTATACTGATTCCTCTCAATAGCATTTCCTGGATTGGTTATCCCAGTGGATGCTCCAATGTCCTTGAAAATGGCCAGTTTCATCTTTGCCAAGGGAGCCATTTTGGAGCCACTGATGACCAGAAATTTGGAACAATTTTGAAATTTGGAACCTTTATGACAACTTTAAAGGCTGGAATGTTTTTCTAATAATGATCTAAAATTTATTTCCCTGTCCACTAATTTTAGGTCTACATGAAAAACTTTCAAATATTTTAAGATCATTTGTCTTGTCCTTCCTGCATCTTCCCTCCCCCAGACCAAATAGCCTGTGTTCTTTTAAGCCACTTCTGACATGGCTTCTGACATGGAGAAATTTGCCCTCATCTTGATTAATTTTCCATGAGGTCCCCCTCCAAAATCATGGTGTCTGACTTTCATCACACAACCCAACTGGGGCTGACCTAGAGCAAGATCATCATTCCCTCTGATTAACTATAATTTTGTTACTGTTTCCCAAAATTGCTCTCCTAACTAGTTGTACTACAGTATACTCTTTGGAAAGAAGATATCCATGATAAATTGAGAAATACTTCATATTCTATCCCTCTCTTAGAAATTCACAATGCTTTCAGTACATGCTTTAGCCCTAAAATTCTTGAATAATCCTGATTCATTTATCATTTCCCAAATGTATGAGACCCTGAAACTCTTTTCCCTTAATAAAACCTATTAATAATTTGCAGAATGAATAGTCCATAGACTTTGTCTTGGGAAGCACACATTAACACAGCCCAAGATCATATTATACTTCTAGTGTCAAAATTATCCCACAACTTACCCTGAGCCTTCAAAATGTTGACCACATATTTTCCACACATACGGCTTGTCCTCTCTTGAACTTAGAAATAATCAAAACTTGTATTTAAATATACCATGTTGAGGACAAGGGGAGATGGAGAGGAGAAGGGAGTTGAGGGAAATTGGAAGGGGAGGTGAACCATGAGAGACTATGGACTCTGAAAAACGATCTGAGAATTTTGAAGGGGTGGGGGGTGGGAGGTTGGGGGCACCAGGTGGTGGGTATTGTAGAGGGCACAGATTGCATGGAGCACTGGGTGTGGTGCAAAAATAATGAATACTGTTATGCTGAAAAAATAAAAAAAAATTAAAAAAATAAATAAATAAATAAATAAATAAATATACCATGTTGTCCCAAAGCTCACCTGGTTAAGTCTAGCACCAGATTTTTCCCTGATACCATCCTGGGTCTACCTCTGAAGATATAGTCCATCCCAACCTATATGATAGGACATCATTTTTTCTTAAAGATTTATTTATTTATTTCAGGGAGAGAAAAAGTGTGTGCACACAAGCAGGAACGGTGGAGGGAGAGAGAGAGAGAGAATCCCAAGCAGACTCTGCACTGAGCACAAAGCCCTATGTGGGGCTCAATCTCACGACCTTGAGATCATGACCTGAACCTAAACCAAGAGCCAGATGCCCAACCAGCTGTTCCACCCAGCCGCCCCTTAGACAGCATTGTGAAGTAACTTCTCTCTGTTGGCTCCTTACTAGTACAAACACCCTGAAATTCCCCCACTTATTATTTTCCTATGCCCCAATATTCAGTACTCTCACATCTCAGATGCCCCTCTGAGCATCGTAGGATTTGCCAAATTGTGTATTCATTGTTAGCTCTGCAAACGTGCCTTGACTATCTTCTTCCATTGGTCTGAGCTGGCCCTTTTGAGTATCAACACTCAGCCTTTGAAACAGAGGTTCCTTTGTGGGTCTGTATCCTAAGAACGCATTCTTTTGATCATAGACCCAGATATAATTAATACTGCCATCGGCCTTCCCCACTAACATTTGAAATACCAGCTGGAGGTACCTTTGGCTGCATCAAATCTTGACAGCGGTATTAAAGAAAAGTTGCCAAGTCTCCACCAAGGAAGTGATACAGTCCTGTTTCTACCAATAAAATCTTAAGGTTCTCTGAGAAGTGGCCCTTGTGGGACATGGTGTCACTATTAAGAAGTCTTTGAATCACCAGGAAGGTTGATTTTCTCTCTCCCTCCTGAATAGCCTGACTCTGATCATAACATCAGAAACCCATCGTTTTGTTCATCAAAGGGTCTTTGTAGACCAGCCTTTGCAGAACGGTACTTCGGTCATTCCTCTGCTACATCATTCATGGAGATTGACTTCCGGCAGAACCAGTTCCCGGTATACTAGCCCATTTTCAAACTGAGTAAATGGGTTCCCATGTCACTTCCCCACATGCCTTCTGCATCAAAGCAAGAATGGCTCTCTTGCCTTGCATTAAATCCTACCCGGGTGTCTGGACATCTACAGTTCCTATGTAGCAAAGCCACAATAGTTGGAAGGCTTTCCATAGCCCTGACATCACCTTCAAAGTATAATAACTCTTTCATATTTAACTCTTCCCATTTCCTTCTTATAAACCAGGCAGGAGTCCTGGCTTCCCTGTAGATGAGACTCTCATCCTCACTCCCCACGCCCCGCCCCCCCATTAGATGTGACGAATTTTATCCCTTGAGCTTACAAAGCTAACCCTATAGCCGTGACTCATTCCCTGGGGTAATATCCCTGCCGATGAAGAACATGCAGCTTCCCTTTTTCCCAGGTGCCTCTTCCAGTCAGAACTTTGGAAGAAGAGAGTGGCAGGTGGGGAGAGTTGCTTGTACTCGTATAAATTCCTACTTAGGGACTAGAAAGCATGTTCTTTCTTGGACTTACTTCCCCTACCACCTTTCTTCCTTTTGAAGGCTCTAGGATTTGAGTTTTGGTAAGTAGTTCCTCTCTAAATTAAGAAAATGATTAGCTGCCTCTCTGATACTTACAGGGTACCTTGGTAGTAAAGAGACACAAACCTGCTGTCTTTTAAATTAATTGAGTCATACTAGGTTTTTATTAAATATGGTAAGGTCTTCCGTGTGGGCAAGAATTAACACGACGCTGTCAGCTCATATCTTTATGAAAATTTCCTGCGTCAGGGACTTTACTGTGAACATTTCCAGATTATCAGGGTCCTTGTAGAGAAATCGGTCACCTAAGGATGGCTCATGGTGCATTTTTGTAGAAACTGAGTTCTCTGGGCTGAGCCTGTGAAGTTGGGGCTGGCAACCTCCAGTGTGCTATCTCACAGGAAAGAGGAAAGGAGGTTTTATGATGCTGCCATGGACTGGGAAGCAAGACCTGTTGGAAACAGATGTGGGGGAGATAAGCTCAGCGGGCCATGGACCCCTTCACCCAGCAGTGGTGAAAGATTGCTTAGGGAAATCTAATCATGTGTCCCCACCCACTCCTCTGCCCAGACATGGGCTCTTACTGGGCCTATGGGAAGGGTACCTCCCACCTTCCATATCCTGTCCTCAGCCCACAGGGAGTAATAAATACCACCCATGACTTCATGGAGCTGGTAAATGAATGTTAAACGTCTCTTTTATAAGAGCTGCTCAGGAGAAAGGAAGTAGGGGAAGCAGCACAGATACTTAATTTGCAGGAAGTGTCCAGAGAGAAAAAGCAAATGAGGGGTCTTCACTCTATGGAACCAGAATTGAGTCAGTAAAGGGGGTCCTTATGCCTGTGTCTCACCACCAGGATGTCGATGAGACTGTGGAACAGACCCGAGGCCTGAACATGTATTGCCATTTTGCCAATGGTATCGGCGAGCCCAAGTACATGCCTGTACAATCATGGGAACTTCTGACCCAGACTCTGGCAGAAGCCCTGGAGAACCACAATGAAGTCAACACAGTGATGGACCTGGTTCTCTTTGAGGATGCCATGCGCCATGTGTAAGTGTGCTTCTGTTCCTGCCTTTCCTCAGTCGTCTCTTCTTCCCAACATCAAACGTCCCATTTGGGCATTTGAGGACACCTTGATCAAACCAGGAAAGCAGCCATGCTTCCGCCATGGGGGTCAAGATGGCTGCCAGTAAAGCAGCCGTGGTAGCATCTGCCATCGGCCCTAAGGGAAGGCAGGGTACTGAACTCACGCAGCACTTGATCTGTTTCCTTGTCTGTCTTTTGCAATCCCTAGGCATGTCCACAGTGCCACCAAGGGAAGTTTTGAGATGATAAGAGACACCAGAACAGCTCAGGACCCACGTCCCCACACCATACAAGTCTGAGGACCAACTTTAAAATAATGAGATGGAAGATTTTTGTTTAAATGCTCATACATTTCAAAAATACCCTTGTGAATGTTGTGGCTTTAGTGGAATCACTGAGAGTAGTCACCAAGTCTCTCCTCTCCCACCAAATGCTGTCCCTCTACTTCTCTTTACATTTCCCCAACTGCGTCACATCCCACCTTCCAAAATCTTGCCACCCTGTCCCCTGGTACCTGTGGACCTCAGCAGCAAAACCCACTTCAACTTCTCTGAATGTCCACTCATTGATGACTCTGAGTAAAACCCCACTCGGGACGCCTGGGTGGCTCAGTTGGTTAAGCAGCTGCCTTTGGCTCAGGTCATGATCCCAGCGTCCTGGGATCGAGTCCCACATCGGGCTCCTTGCTCAGCGGGAGCCTGCTTCTCCATCTGCCTCTGCCTGCCACTCTGTCTGCCTGTGCTCACTCTGAAAAATAAATAAAATCTTAAAAAAAAAAAAAAAAAACCAAAAAAAACCCACTCACCCCTGGGTTGAGCAGAGATCTTTTTTCTCTCCATTTCATGCACCCCACACCCTAGAGAGAGCTAAGGGTCCTCCTTTCCCATCTCATTCCAGTGGCCCATTGAAATCATTTCTCCCCAGTTCTTCAAAACCCCAGTTGTTCAAAGCACATACACCCAGGCTTTCATTCTTACTCCTTCGCCTTGTTACAGCCGTATGCTGACATCCAGTCCCTCCCCAACATTTGCCAAAGACCCGGGTGCTTGGGTCAACTTCCTTCCTCGACCTCATCGTTCTTCATGGCTGGCTGGCCTCTGCATAGAACCTGGTCTTTTTGCGTTTTGGCCTCCTTAGCTCCAGTGGTCTTCTCTTCCATCCCCCCTCAGCCACTCACTCACATGTTCCCACCCCAGAACTTCTGTCATCAGTGATGAGCCCATCTCCGCAGTCTCCATTTCCAACAGCCCACCCTCCAAACGGGGCCTCCTACCCTTCCACTCACCTGCTTTGGTTTTTGTTCCAGGAAATTCTTTCTTGACCCAGTCGTATTGAGGTATAATTGGCATCTAACATTGCATTAGTTAAAGGTGTACAACAGGGGCACCTGGGTGGCTCAGTGGGTTAAAGGTGTACAACATCATGGTCTGACCTACGTGTGTAACACAAAAGATTACCACAATAAGATTAACAGTCATTCACAAGTTGCAGTTTGGTTTCCTTGTGATGAGGACTTTTGAGATCTGTTCTCTCGGCAGCTTGCAAATACACGATATGTCATTGTTAACTCTGCTCGTCGTGTTACACTTCACCTCCCCAGAACTCATTTATCTTAGACCTGGGATTTGTTAACTTTTTGACCACCTTTCCCTAATTTCTCACCCCCATCTCCCCCACCTCTGGCAACCACAGATCTGATCTCTTCTGTATCTATGTGTTTGTTTGTTGTGTGGCTTTGTGGTTTTTTGTTTTCTTTTTTCTTTTGGATTACACCTGTAAGTTAGGTCATACAGTATTTGTCTTTCTCTGTCTCACTTCTCTCACTGCAGGGTCCTTCCATGTTGTCCCAAATAAAAATATCCCTATTGTTCTTCAACTTCGTCAAGACTTCATGTCATGGAGCCAACCTCTTTCTCAGACTCCTTTCCCCTTCTGGCTACCATGTCTTTACCATCCTCAGCCACCATGAGCCCCATCATCCTGGTGCTAGCCCCGTCACTTCCCTGCCACTGTGTCCATGTGACAAAACCCCATTCTAGTTAAACCCCACTGTCTTATTCCGCACCTGCCTCCAAGCATCTGATGATTGTTGCAGAAAAAACCACCTCCCTTTGGGCTTGGTATTTTTCAGATTTTCAGCCGTACTTTTCACATGGGCCCTCGCCCTTGCTGGAAACCCACCTTCACTACCTCCACTAGCCTGGGCAGTTTGCTCTCTTGGTCTATCTGTGGTGATTGCATCCCACATTTTTCTCCTCTTCTCAAGCTTCTAGCATCCCTCCCCTCTCTCTGTTCCTAGTTAATGAGCACATCTCTTCCTTCACTGATGTCATGAAAGCAACCAGAAGAGAATTCTGTCATTTCCCCCACCATCAAATCTAACAGCCCACCTGCATCCCACCCACAAATTGTGCCTTCTCTGATATTTTAGTAAATGAACCATCCCTGTTCCTACCTAAGGCCAATCCCTCCGTGCACATCCTGGATCCCACCTTTTAGCACCTTCTAAGTGACTTGATGTCTTCATGAAATTAAATTATTCCTTTTCTCTCCCGCCTCCCTCCTGCCCCCTCCTCCTCCCTTGCCCCATCTTGTGCCATCATCATTAATTCAGTAATTATTGGATCATATGCACCTACTTATAAACATGTCACATTATTGTTATCAACAATAATAAACTATTCCTTCACTCTTATATCTCCTTTCATCACCTAAGCCTTTTTCTTTTCTTTTCTTTTCTTTTCTTTTTTTTTTTTTTTTTTGCTCCTGTTCACAACAAAACTCATCAAAATGGTTATCTATACTTTCTCACTTCTCCTTCTCTTCTGGATCCTTTTCTTAGCAATGGAACAAAGAAGCCCTTATCCAGTCACCACAGAGCCCCCTCTTGCTAAAGTCAGTTGTCGCTGCTGGGACCTCAGCTTACATAACTTGACTTCCCTGCTGCATTTGTCATGATTAATCTGTTTGTTTACATCCATCCATCTGCCCATCACCCAGCCATCCATCCACCCACCCATCCACCCACCCATCCACCCACCCATCCACCCACCCATCCACCTACCCATCTACCCATCCATCCATCCATTCCATCCACCCATCTACCCATTCATCCATCCATCTACCTATCTACCCATCCATCCACCCACCCACTGACCCATCCACCCACTGATCCATCCATCCATCCACCTATCCATCCACCCATCTATCTATCCATCCATCCGCCCATCCATCCATCCACCCACCCACCCTCCCACCCATCTACCCATCTATCTATCCACCCATCCATCCACCCAACACATATCTTTGGATTAGGCATACTATGAGTGCAAGGATCTTTTTTGTATTCACCACCAGATCTCTAATACCTAGGACAGTGTCTGGAACATAGCAGGTACTCAACAAACATTCTTAGCCTCTCATTTAGGGTAAAAGATGGAGAGGAAAAACAGAAGGAAGGAGGATACAGAGTGCTGCTGGAGGGTGGGGAGGGTGTTGACTGCAATTTTAAATAGGGAGATCAGGAAGACCTCTCTGGAAAGGGAGCACTTGATGTGATATATAGCAGCTAGCCTGAACATGGAACTCACTGCAGGCCTGGTGCATAGAGCTTTGCTTACATCACTTCGTTTGTCATAAAAACCCTGAAGGAAGTAAGGTCTGATCTTATCCCTGTATATTATACACAAGAAGGCTACAATCCAGAGATTTGGGAGAAGCCATCTACCACCATACACCCCAGAAACAGAGAGGCCAAGGCTTACACTGGCACACTGTCTCCAGTGGATTTGCTCTCCATCATCACACTCTGGTGCTTCCTCATCTGTGTTTCTGTCTCTCCCGATCCAGTGTGAGCTCCTTGTGCATAGACTCGGTCTTGCTCACAGCTGAATCCCCAAAACCTTGGATGCTGACTGGTGCGTAGTCGATGGCCAGGACCAGGGTTTTGGGACATCCATTCATAAACCTTGGGAAAGTTCAGCGAACATTTTCCTCTCCTCTTGAACAACTATCAGAGCCTATGTCACAGTCTTGGAATTGAGACAAATCTCTGTCCTTTCAGGGTAAATTTAATTTGGAAGAAGAGCAAGTGATTTGGTCAATGTGGTGCCCAACATGGGTGATCAAACTGACTCATAATGTTCTTAAGAAGAAATAAGGCTGGAGAGAGAGTCAATTATCATATGGTTTCACTTATTTGTGGAGCATAACAAATAGCATTGAGGACAAGGGGAGATGGAGAGGAGAAGGGAGTTGAGGGAAATTGGAAGGGGAGGTGAACCATGAGAGACTATGGACTCTGAAAAACGATCTGAGAATTTTGAAGGGGTGGGGGGTGGGAGGTTGGGGGCACCAGGTGGTGGGTATTGTAGAGGGCACGGATTGCATGGAGCACTGGGTGTGGTGCAAAAATAATGAATATTGTTATGCTGAAAAAATAAAAAAATTAAAGTCAAAAAAAAAAAAAAAAGAAAGAAAAAGAAATAAGGCTGGGAAAACTAGCTTTTCTCCTGACGCTCCCTAACAGGCTGTGAGGATGGTTTCCAGAAGATAGTTTCCAGTTAGCAATGGCAAAATAACTGGAATAATGAACTACCTCAAGGGAGTCAGTTCTCAAGATTAAAGTATATTTGGATGTATAATTTCATGTCCATTTGTTTAAAAATATCAATGTCCCATGACGTGGTCTTCACCCTGCCCTCCCATCCCTGGGACTCCTCAGCCCTCTGCTGCCTCTACTGGCCACAGAGAGCAGAAGCAACCCTTTGTGCCAGAAAATGGACCACAGCCAACAGTGAGAGACACAGATAACCCAAGAGTGACAGAAGACTCATGGCCTCACGTCACTCCACGTGGTGCCTGAGGCAGAGGGGTTCGGCCTTTCTCCAGGAAGGTCCTGACTTCTGAGACCCAAGGTGAGAGCAGGGCGAGGCAGAGCAGGACAAAGGCTCCAGCGCTCCCCAGGAACCCACAGGGCTGGTGGAGGGGCCAGGGCAAGGGCATCTGGTCATGGGTGCGATGAAGCTTATTCTCATTTTGATGTGATCATCTGGCTTTTTGTTCTCACGACTTGAGCTCTTATCAGTCTCTCAGTCTGATTCCTTAATGCCTTTCCCAAGCTCTACTGTTAATTCTTCCTGCTGCTTTTATGCTGAACCTGACCACAGAGCACCGTGCCATGAGTTACGGGTGCAGGTTCTAGAGCCAGAGCCACAGCCACATCCTGGTTTTGCCACTCATTGGCTGTGGTGTTCAGCAGAGGACACTGAACTTCCCCGAGCCTCAGTTCCCTCCTCTGGGAAGTGAGGGTAGTGAGAATGTCCACGTCATTGGGTTATTGCTGCATGCGGCCAGTCCCTTGTGCTTAATAAGCAGTCCGTAGATGCTAGGCTTTTTCTTTGTTGTGCCCTTAATGGCACCATGGTGCTCTCCTGCTGACTTTCTTCACTGTCTCAGCAGATTCTGGATCTGCATGTCCTTAAAGCCTCACACCATGTCTTTTCCACTGCTTCTGGCATAATCTTTATCTCTTTCTGGGTTTATTGGCTCCCACAGAGGTTGTTCTGCCTCTTTTCCTTTCTCTTAGCATCACTTAATGAAAACGATGGACTTCTCTTGTGCCCCTTCCTTTCTGTATCCTATCTATTCTCTAAGGCGTGTGTGAGTGCATGTATGAATGGGCATGTGTGCTGCCTGTTCACATGCATGTGACTGCGCATGGGAGTGCAGACGTGTGCATGTGTGTGCGTGCATATGTGTGTCCGCATGCATATGTGTGTGGATGTATGCATGTGCATGTGTGCTGTCTGTGCACATGCGAGTGCGCATGTGAGTGCAGACGTGTGCATGTGTGTGCGTGCATACATGTGTGTCTGCATGCATATGTGGGTGTGTGCATGTATTGTGTGCATGTGTGTGCATGTGTGTATGCATGCATGTGTGTGCATGTTGTGTGCACGTGTGTGTGTGTGCGTGTGTAGCCTTAGTAAGCCCACTCCCTCCAGCTGTGCCGTGAAACATCTTCAGCTTTTGTTTTTAATCTCACAGAAATTCAGTAACGGGCTTAACTTAGACTGCGCTGGTTTTCTCGCCCAGGAGCCCTTCAGAATATTGATCTTCCTTTTTTTTAAATGTTGTAATTTGAATGCAGAGTCCTTTGCCCTCATCAGAGGTTGTTAATGGATCCCCAGCTGGAGTCTAACGCTGACAGTTGCAGACTGAACCATTCTTCTCTGGAAACTTCGGGACTAACGATGCATTTCCCATCAGATGGTGAATAGCAGGGACCATGCTAAGCTGAATTCAGGCCTTCCAGAATAGTGGGGGTTGGGGCGGCCCAGAGAGCCCAGGGGGACTTCTCCAAAGAGAGGGCCTGGATGTCTTAGCAGCTCAGTTTCTCTTATCCTTGGAGTCAGGCACCCTCTAATGCAAACCCGAAGCAGATGAGTCCTTGCCCCTCACATGATGTGTGATTGCGTGTGTCCCCCAGACGTGATGATGACTATAAGGCCTGTGTTGTGTTTCAGTTTAACCAAAATTCATTGAACACCTTCACATGTGTGGGGACTATAGAGAAAGCAAGCTGAGTATGCACATCTTTTGATGCCTCAAAACTGGGATTTAATAAGGGACCCAGAGAATTGTAAATCTATCTGATACAAGAAAGAGAGAAAGAGTAGAAATACCACAAATAATGATAAAGGGGAAAAGCAAAATCATAAAAGAACTAAGTGTAGGTCAATAAATAAGTCTTAAATACTAGGGGGAATTAATTTTCACCACAAAAAGTTAGTGACTTACAATTTCTGGGTTTTAAATCCAGAAAGCTAAAATTTTCTGCATATCCAAAAGCACAGTAAAACGAAAAGGTAAAAAGTGACAAAAGGGCAGTATGGTTCAGAACAAACCTAAAGGGGCCTTACAGATCTAGAACTCTTCAGTTAAGAAGTGGGCAGTTAGGGCACCTGGCTGGCTTAGTCAGAGAATCATGCAATTCTTGATCTCAGGGTTGTGAGTTCAAGCCCACATGGAATGTAGAGATTACTTTAATAAATAAAACTTTAAAAAAAAGAAGAGGACCATGGACCTAAAAAAGGAAGCTCACAAAACAAAATGTAATAATTAATAAGAAAAATATTTAATTCCCTAGATATCAAAGGAATAAAATTTAAATCATAGTGTCAACCATTCAATTGGCAAAGATTTGAAGGCAGATACATAAGACCCAGTATCAACAAGAGTGGGGGCCAGACTCTTCCCACCTGCTGATAGGTGGGCCTTGTTGGCTTACCTGCCTTCTGCTGGGGTTTCCCTCTCAGTAGCAAACACACCCAGCAAACACAGGGGAGAGGAGGCAATGAGGACCCACAAACATCTAGTTTATTGACGCTGATTATGACCCAGTCATCAGTATATGCCAGAAATGCGCAGTAGCAAGAAAACTCAAGCCACAGAAGGCCCACAGGAAGCCCAGTAACTTCATCCATGCTCCCGTTTCATTGATGGGTCAAGTCCCATTCATCAAGGCTCTCCCGCCCCTCCATTTCTAGCCCTTCCTCCAAATTGGGCTTAGCTACACTTAAATGGTTCCACTCCTGATGACCCTTACATAATGTGAATATGGTATCTGTCATTGTGATACATTAGTGTAAGATAGGGACACAGGACTGTAGCCTACACTGTTTAATTTCAGATGTACACTCTGTTTGGTCAGATTCCCCCTGAGTTCTTGTTCTCCATGCTCGGTCAAGTCCAAGGTCACCAGCAGCTGTCGTCTCATCCTCCTTTTATCCATTTCCCAAGTTTTCTAACATGACGCATGCTAATGAAACTCACATAATCTAACATATTCTCACCCTTCAAAAATAACATTCACCTTTTGATCAGTTCTACCCAAGAAGATGACAAATTGGTGCCATCGTTCAGGGAAGCAGCTTTTCGGGATGTATCAAAAGCCATAAAAATTGTCTTACTGTTTGACTTGATGATTTGTCTTTTAGGGATCTATCCCGTGGACGTGATGAGAGATAGAAATGAAAAATACTTATGTAACAGTATTTATGACTGGAAAACGTTGGAAACAATGTAACTATCCCATAGTAGGCTGTTGCAGATTAGAAATTTATTCTGTGGTTCACCATTAAAAGCATGGCTTAGCGATTACTCAGTGGTGTAGAAAATTATTCACACACTATGGATAAATAGAAACATAGCCTCAAAACACTGTTTAGTATACAATGTGAACCTGATTTTGAAAATAAGATAGAAACATAATGGGTTTCAGATGCAGTAAGTGTATGTACCTATAAGTACATACCTACAAACACACAGATTCTAGAAAAATGTCCAGAAGGGTGTGTAGTTAATGTCAGTGGTGTCTATTGCTATTTAGTGTAGAATTGTAATTTTTCTGTATTTTAGGCATTTTGTACAATGAATAGCTATTGGTTTTAAGGTGAGGAAAGAAAGGGAATAGGAATTTTTTAAATAAAGAACGTAGGTACCTTATGTAACATTTATACATAGCGCTAAGGGGAAGGAAGAACGTGGAGGAGGGTCACGGACAGGTGGATGGAAAGACAGCATTTGAGGAAGGGTTAGTGAGTCAGAAGGAAGAGGGTCCTCTGCAGGATGTAGTCTAAGCCCAGGACTTGGGAACCTTTCATCACTGCTGGATGGGAATATGGGTACTGAGACAGGTGAGTAGAGCTTAAAGGGGAAGAATCCAGAAGCCAAGCAAGTGGGCGCCCTGTAGGCTGACACCAAGAATCCACATTCATTACAAAGCCATCAATGTCCAGGGCTCCCTGTTGTTCTGCTGACTTTAATTTCACTTCTTCTCTCTCTAGTGGAACAGACAGTTCTGTTCCTGTTTGTCCTTTAGCCTCCCCTGGAATTTTTTTTCCCTACTCTTCTCTTTTTCCTGCCCCTCCTCTTGCCTAGAAGCACAAGTAGGTGAGGCCAAGTGCTATGGGAGGGGTGGCAGACTGGGGCTCAGCTGGGTAGGGAGGGGTGGGGAGGGGAGGGGAATCTGGGTCCCCTCCAGTCCTTTCCAGCTGCCACGAGCTTGTTCTCCACTGCCACTGGTTCACCAGAGGCTTTGGCTTAAAGCAGAAAGCAGGAGTGACTTCCATCCATTTGGGCAAGAAAGCAAGGCCCGGTTTGGGGACAATGTAACTTACATTTCCAGCACTGCTCCCTTGGACCGTGGGACGGGCTCCACACAGAGCAAAGTCTGATCCAGGCCACGTACCTCTGCTCTTTCCCCGCAGCTGCCACATCAACCGCATCCTGGAGTCCCCCCGGGGAAATGCGCTACTGGTGGGAGTGGGTGGGAGCGGCAAGCAGAGTCTGACGAGGCTCGCGGCGTTCATCAGCTCCATGGAGGTATTCCAGATCACGCTGCGGAGAGGGTACCAGATCCCAGACTTCAAGGTGAGATCCAGCCCCCACCCACCCACCCACCCCCCGCAACGCCCACAGCTCTCTGTCATCCCTCCTTAGCTCTGCACTCACCTTGCTCAGAACCCCCCATCAGCAATGGGCCATTCCCTTCCTCGATTCTGGGCCGGTGACCCTCATTAGACTCATTGGACTCAGGTCTGCCTTTGTAAAACCTCAGCTGCTTCAGCTCCCTCGGGGTAACCTTAGCTCTCACCAGATCAGGGGCACCTCTGTGTCAAAGTGAGCACACAGCCCTCTAGCAGCTCTGGTGGACTTGGAAGGAGTTCTGACAGTCTGCCCAAGTCCTGTAAGAAATTTGCATTTTTGAAAGACTGTTCCAGTGCATACCAGGTACTAGGAACTTCGGGGACATTTCCTGGTCCCAGTCAAGCCCTTAGCAGCCATGCTGCATGATCTAGAACATGGGGAAAAGTATTTATACAACTGAAAGAGGTCACTTTTCCCTTCCCTGTTGTGCCTAGTTACAACAGAGGCAGGGTCGGGAGCCCTGATGTCATTTCTACCAGGATGCCACCCTTGCTGTCCCTGTGTGAATCCCAGCCGTCCTGGGGCCAGACCTACCCATCTGCCTTCCTAACCTCTCAGCCAGTGGTGCTCATCACTGCTCCGAAACCACAGCTCAGCTTCTCCACAGCTAGCTGGATCTAAGGTCAGACACCAGGTCCACGTTAGACCAGTCTCCAGTAGTTCCAATAAAGAGGAAACAAGTCAGTGCATAGAAGTAAGCATTTACAGAATGACCTAAGATGGCAGTTCTCAGCCTTGGCTATAGACTGGAATCCCCCTAAAACACTGCTGATACCTGCATCCCACCCTCCAGAAAGTTTGGCTTAACTAGTCTGCAGAGTGGCCTGGGCATCAAGACTTTTCAGGCGGTTCTGATGAGAGTCGGGAAATGTTATCTTAACTAATTCTGTAAGTACCTAAGGTTGAGAATGGTTGATTCTAAAGGAAGTTCACTAACTTTAAAGGGGAATGATATATGGGACATTAAAGAAGCTTTGGCATAAGGAAATGCAGGAGGCTCTTAGAAAATGAGCTTTGAGTGGTGCAAGCAAGAAGACCAAGATCAGGGACTGAGAGCTGAGCTCTGCGAGCGGGATACAGAGCTTGAACCAAGATGGACTACGCTGGGAAAATGCGGGGCTTGGCATCCTAGCCCAAGACTTCATCCACCTGCAGTTCGGAATGGATATAATTTCCTACCAGATGATTGTGTGTGTGTGTGTGTGTGTGTGTGTGTGTGTGTGTGTGTGTATGCAAGTGTGCTCCCTAGGATATTTTATTCCAACACAGAGCTTCTGCTGGAACAAGTCATGAGAACACAAAACACTGCTAGCATAAGATACATTCATTACTGGGGTTGGTGGCCCCAAGTACATGACTCTTCTGTCAAGACCAAGAGCAACTTCTTGCCTTCGGGTCAGGTCATTCACTTGTATGATGATATAAGTAACACCGGTGAGCAGGGACTATCTCTGTCCCTTTGGAAAGCTGTGCTGTTACCCCTCGGCACAAAAGAAGAGCTCCAGAAGCGAATACAGGAGCCACAGTGATTGCGTGAATTAAAGATTGTCGCTGTTCAAGTTTACTTGTCTACCTCTACTGGGATTGAGGCCTGGGAATGAGGCCTATTTCCCACTGCTATTTCACTTTCTTTCCCATTAAAGTAGATAAGGAAATGGTCCCATTCCTAAAGAGCTGATTGGGGATCTTTCAATAAGGCCATCTTCCCAAAGATCTCTAATGTTGATCGTTTCCGCAGATGGACCTGGCTGGCTTGTGCCTGAAAGCCGGGGTGAAGAATCTCAGTGTAGTGTTTCTCATGACCGACGCCCAAGTGGCTGATGAGAAGTTCTTGGTGCTCATCAATGACCTCTTGGCATCTGGTAAGAAACTCTGCTCGTGAGTGTAAATTCCCCCTGGAATCAGTCATCCCAAGGTGCTCCCAGGTCCAGAGAGCTAGGTCATAGAAATGAGGGAGAAAACTGAGAGAGTAGAGGACTGGTTCAGTAAGATACTTCCAGGGTTAGCGCCGTGCCTCATCCTGGCTCCTTTCATTGGAAAACAGACAGTAATCTTGGGGCTCTCTGGCTGGAAATAGATCTGGGTTTTGGAAGAAGAGCATGTCTAGGGTCCGGTGATCTGCTGAGCCCAGAGAGAAGGGGCTCTTCCCTCCCCATATCCAAGACAGAAACCAGAATGTTCGCAGTATTTCAGGTAGATTAGACATTGGCAAGGAGAGACACAGAGAAGTTGCACACACGAAACTTACACAGCAGGGCAAGATTAGGCTGCTCATTTAAGGAAGGGTTCAGAACCTGGTGCAAGCAAAGGAGAAGCAACAAGAAATGCAGAATCTCTCTCACATGGTTTTCCTTGGCTTCCAAAATACTTGACCGAGGATGTCAACCTTCCCGTGACACTGTCCGTGCAAGACAGGACTTTGTCAGAAAGTTCAGTTGTGATGCGTTACTATTCTTATTCATTTAGGAATTCAGAAATTATGTCAGCCATTCTGGGTAAAAAAAATTCTACGTGCACACATGCACACATAGACACACACATATGTACACACATAATCCAAGATATGTGTGTACGTATATGCCCAAGAATACAAGACAGTAGAGTACTCAGATTATGCATTTACAGCAATGGGAAGCATATATTTTTGCATCTATATTAATTAAACATAGAATATGCTTTCCTGGCTCTTAAACCAAATTCAGCATCTGCAAAACTACCTCTTCATCTGGATTAAGAAAGCAATCAGTGCCCAGATGTTCCAGAACAAAATTCCTGCCTCCAGTTTTTTGGCATTTCAGAAAGCCCTGGTATCCGCCACCCACCCCCATTCTAAATACCATCTTAACATCCTACCACCTTCTTCAACAGCATTTTACCTATGACATTGTCTCACCTTTTAGTATTTTACTGAATAATGAGAGTGGGGCCAGTGGCACTCCAGCCCTGTACCCTAGTCTAATTTCTTAAAATTCAAAAAAGGTAAAAATGTGCTTCCAAAAACTTCCAACTCTGGAAACACCAGGAATGTTGCCAGACTCACTCTGTATTTCAGTTGGTGCCGATCCAGCCAGGTCACCTTCTCCTAAAATAGTGTCTGAGACACAGAAGCTGATAGACTTTCACCAATGGAAATTTTCATTCTCAATTAAGTATTTTTTAATTTTTCATTTAGAAGACAACTTTTTAAAGAGTAAATGAATTTCCGAAGCCCTGCCCAGTGAGAACAAAATGCGGTCAGCTTGCTCCAAGGTCGTGAAGTTTCAAGTTCACATTTCTCTTTTAAGGCTTCTATGTAAAAATACGTTTTTACATACACCTGTTAAAATGGAGATGCAGTTACAAGTAATACTTCTCTGATATTCCTCCCTTTGTCCTTAACTACTTTGACATGGAGAGCTAGAGCATATCTTAGTTCTAATTTTCCCTGTCAGGTAAATAATTTGCTAGAAATTAATTGACTGCCAGTCCAGGGAAAGCTTCAGGAATTCCTCAGGACTTCCCCCCACCTCTTCCATTTTTCAATTTTGTGGGGTTGTGCAATCACTCCACTCTTGGACAACACAGGGCAGACTGTGACACTGTGTCGGGCTACCTTGCCATGAACACATCCCTCTCTAGTTATCTACAAGTGCTATTAGTTTAGAGATCAAGGTAGAGTGAATGTATGCTACTGATTCAACTCTTCCCCCAAAGCATCCTCTTCGATATTCTACTAATCTCATAGGCTCTGCAGTTTCTTTCCACAGTTTGTTAGCTCATTGTTTGATCCCTTGATTTCCTGATGCCATTTTCAAAATCAAACCTCATCACCTCTACCCAAGAGTTAATCAGTTGCCACCAATTTTATCCCCTAACTATTTCTGATTCCAAATCACAGCTCTCATAGCTACCACTGGTCTTTTCATCTGTTGTTTTAACCAATGTAGACATTTTTTTTAAAAAAATCTATTTATTTGAGAGACAGAACGGAGCACAAGTTGGGGGTAGGGGTGCAGGGACAGAGAGAGAACTCCTCAAGCAGACTCCCTACTGAGCACAGAGCCTGACGTGGGGCTCGATCCCAAGATCCTGAGATCATTACTTGAGCCAAAATCAAGCATTAAAGGTTCAACCAACTGAGACACCTGGGCTCCCCAACAAATGTAGACACTTCTTAACTCATCCCCCACCTCCTAGGCAATACCTTCTCTAACCCATTCTCCTCACTGCTCCCAAAGGGTCTTTCTAAAATATGGTTTCTCCATTGGTTTCTAACTGAATACAGAGAAGATCCAAGAAAACACCCTACCTGACCTACTCTGTGATCTAGTAATTCCCAACCCCCCGAGATAATACACTCTAGTGGACTTCCTTGACATCCTTACTCACACCTTCTTAAGGGTTCTTGAGACCTAGTAACACACACCAGCATCCTAAGGGCACAAAGTCTCCAAATGGCCTCATACTTTCAGCATCTTTGCACTAAAGGGTATCACATAAACCAGGTCAGCATACTTTTTTTTTTCTATCAAGGGTTGGAAAGTGAATATTTTCAGTTTTGTAGACAGTCTCTGTCATAGCTACTGAACTCTGTCGTCATACTGGGAGAACAACCATAGACAATATATAAATGAATGATTGCAGTGATGACCAATAAAACTTTATTTATGGACAATAAAATTTGAATGTCCTGTCATTTTCATGAGTCATTAAGTATTATTATTTTAATTCTTTTCAACCATTAAAAATTGTAAGAACCAGTCTTAACCTGCAGGCCATGTACATGGAGGCAGCAGGCCAGATCGGCCTGTGGATCTGGGGTTGGGCTCCTCCATCTCCAGCATGTTATACATAAAACACCAAAAGAACCAGGATGCCTGTGTGGCTCAGTAGGTTCAATGTCTGCCTTCGGCTCAGGTCATGATCCCAGGGTCCTGGGATCAAGCCTTGCATCAGGTTCCCAGCTTGGCTGGAAGCCTGCTTTCCCACTCCCACTCCCCATGCTTATGTTCCTTGTTCCTGCTCTCTCTCTCTCTCAAATAAATAAATAAAATCTTTAAAAGAGAGAGAGAGAGAAAGAAAAAAAAAGAAAGGACCACAGAGCAGCATAGGCAGTCAGCTCCTGAAGTCTGAGGAGTATGGGTGCTGTCATTTCCAGCTGAACGTTGCTCTTCGTAAAACTTCCCTGTACTCCCTAATTCCCAACACAGGCTAAATACCATTTCATTTTCTTAGAGGAGTTTCCTCTGACCTCTGTTTTTATCAAATAGTAGAACAGGGTTCTTTCATTGCTAAGACCTTGGTTTTGACAAGTTATAGCTCAGAGTGTTTTATATGCATGGTCCAAAATGCCTTAATGAACAGGAGTTAAATCAAGTTTGTCCAATTAAGGGAAGAAAGTAAATGATCGCTTTTATGATCATCCATTTTTTTCATTCTGGCCTTTGAAATTATATAAGTCTAATTAGTATAAAATACTCACTGAACTCCTGGCTGGGTTAGTGTGTTCAGGTCATGAAGGCCAGAAATTTGCCAACAGAAATTGGCATGACTTTGCTGCAGATAAAGTAGTCCGAGGAAGGGCAGCAGCGTCACTGATGGATAAAATCAGAATTCCAGTCACTCTGATTAGTTGATCATTTGCCAAACTGCTCACCTTTGGGGACCTCATCCAATTCCACAAGGAGGTTACATGGGTAGGGTGGCCCCGGTAGCGCCTTTGGCCTCCAACATTTCTATGATGCTCACATTTCTGCGTTAGTTATGAAGGAAGGAAGAAGCACGTAGGTGTTGGAGAACTTGAAGGGGGAGATCGTATATGATTCAGGTCCAGATGGCCTCAGGACTCACCTCAAGCCTCATTCTGGGATTGGGGGAGAGCTCCTGAGGCCCATAGAATATCCTGGAGTCAACCCTGCTCACCTTTATGTCATATCCAGTGTTTCCAGGATTTTATCTCTACTAGCACTTTCTTTATTCTTTACCTGCTCAATGTCCTCTCCTTGTTGAGAAGAACCCATTGTTTAGTGTGATCCTCCCAACTCTCCCTTTCCCCAAAGCCCATCTTCATGTCTTTATAAGTTTCTTCTCTTCCTCCAAGATGACCATCCCTCCTCCCCAAGACCCAACTCCTCCATCTGAGCCAGGAGCCCAACCCCTTGCCCCTGAGTTAGAACTCTGCTCTGTTCTCTTTTCCCAATTTCTAACTCTCCTTCGTAGTTCTTATTCTCTCACCAACCACACTTACTTTCTTCCCTTAACGCTTTTCTGTATTTCTTCACAAACTCTTCTGGATGCGCAGAAAGCAATAATACCCCCATGCGGTTGCACACAATGTTGCAAAGTAGAAACTTCCAGCACACATGTGCAGATTGTCTTTCCAGCGAGGTGCCCAAGATGCATGTGCGGACGGTCTCTCCAGCTAGGTGCCCAAGACGGAGATTGCTGTTCTGTCTGGTACGTGCATTTCAACTTTACAAAAAGTGCCAGGCTTCTCTCCAGACTAGTCGAATATGTTTCCTCTCTGATCAGTAGGGCCTGGATGCCAGTTTCCTCCTAACCTCACCCTCACCCAGTTTCCCTGACATACTGGTTTTTGCCAATGGGCATGAAATAAAATCTCATTGTTTTCTTTCCCCTTTTACTTGTGACCTTGAGCATCCTTCCGAGAGTTTACTGGCTAGGCCTCTTCTGTGAGTTGCCTCTTTTTGTAGTTTGCCCTTTTGCTCCAGGGTTTTTGGTCTTTTTCTTTTGGATTTGTAAGAGTTCCTTTTATATTCTGAATACTAATGGTTTGGTCACTATAGGGGTTGTAGGTACCCTTTTAATTCTGCATCTGACTTGAGTCATGCTGATTTAGTTTAAATGCCGTAAAACTTAACAGTTCTTTTTAATGCCCTGTGCTGTTCCAGAGCATTCTGTTCTCCAACATGACAATAATTACTTCCTGTATTTTGTTTTTAAATTATTACTGTTTGGGGGCACCTGGGTGGCTCAGTCAGTTGGGGGTCTGACTCTTGGTTTACCTTCCGGTCGTGAGCTCATGGGTTGTGGGATCAAGCCCCACGTCAGTCTCCATGCTCAGTGGGGAGTCTGTTTGGGATTCTCTCCCGCTGTCCCCTACCCCCCAACTCTCCCTCTCTCTCTAATAGATGGATAAATCCTTAAAATAAGGATTTTTTTTGACTGTTTGACTTTTCATATTTACATCTTTAATCCCCCTAAAATTTATTTTTTTAAAGATTTATTTATTTATTTAAGATTGCGGGGTGGCTGGGGAAGGGGCAGAGGTTGAGAATCTCAAGCAGACTCCCTGCTGAGCAGAGAACCAACACGGAGCTCAGTCTCATGGCCCTGAAATCATGACCTTAATCAAAATCAAGAGTCTGACACTAAACCCACTGAGCCACCCAGGTGCCCTTTAAAATTTATAGAGTTCTAATTTTAATTTTTAATCTTAATACAGAATTATCCTAACATCACTTATTGATTAATCCACCTCAAGACTGCAACTGATTTTTAATATCAATTTTTTAATTTATAATTGGGTCTGTTTCTAAGGTGTTACCCTTGGTGTTCTATTTGTCTGGCCCACACCAATTTCACATTGTTTTAATTAATAAAGTTTTATAAGGAGACTTAATTTCTGTAGGACAACTCCTTCCCTCTGGTTCTTCTTCAGAAATGTCAGGCAGGGCTGTTGTTTACCCTTTGTTCTTCTGTGTACATTTTAGAGTATGCTTGTCAGGATCAAGAAAGAAATGCGTTGGATTTTGTTGTTGTTGTTAGAATTGCATCATTATGACGGGGGTAATACTGAGTCACCCTCTCGTGAGCATAGTTTCTCTTCCCATTTATTTACGGTTCTGTTTATGCCTTTCAAGTAGTATGTTATAGTTCTTATACCACGATCTTGCATATCTTTTCATATATTACTACCCACCTTATAGTTTTTGTTGGTATCCTAAATAACTTTTTTTTAAGATTTTATTTATTTATTTGACAGAGATCACAAGTAGGCAGAGAAGCAGGCAGAGAGAGAGGAGGGGAAGCAGGCTCCCCGCTGAGCAGAGAGCCCAATGCGGGGCTCGATCCCAGGACACTGGGATCATGACCTGAGCTGAAGGCAGAGGCTTTAACCCACTGAGCCACCCAGGCGCCCCCTAAATAACTTTTAAAATAACATTTGGTGGGTGGGGGGCACTTGGCTGGCTCACTCAGAGTGTATGACTCTGAATCTCAAAGTTGTGAGTTTGAGCCCCATGCTGGGTTTAGACCTTACTTACTTACTATCTATAGACCTTACTTAAAAATAATAAAATCTTCAAAAAAAGATTTTAAAAAGTAAAGTGATTTTCTTGGCTTGAGTACAGATGCCCTTTTATTTCCAATTTGATTCGTGTCCCTCAAGCTTGTTCTTGAACATGCTTGTGAGTCCTGGTGGTTTATGTATATATTCTCTTAGATTTTCTATGTAGAAAATTAGATTTTGAACAATAATTTTATGATTGCCTTAGCTATTCTTATACATTTTCCTTTTCTTGATTTTTTGTATAGTCTAGGACCTCCTAGACTAGGACATTGAATAGGAAACGGTGGCAGTTATGCCTGCCTTGGTCCTGATTTGAAAGAGAATATTCTAGTATTTCACCATTTGATATAATGTTTGCTTTGGGTCTGTGATAGACATCTATTATAGGTTAAGAGAAATCTTATTTATTCCTAGTTTGCTAACAGTATTTGGAAATTTTATGTATCTCTATAATGGTAATATATTACTTCTTTAATCTATTAATGTAGCGAATTATTCTCATAGATTTCTCTAAGACTTAACCATCATTGCTTTTCTGGAACTAACACTGTTTGGTCATCATATATTTATTTTTATATATTTAATTAGGATTTTTTTTAAAGATTGTGTTTATTTATTTGACAGAGAGAGACAGCGAGAAAGAGAACACAAGCAGAGGGAGTGGGAGAGTGAGAAGCAGGCTTCCTGCTGAGCAGGGAGCCTGATGCGGAGCTCGATGTGGGGCTCAAGGAGAGGCTCGATCCCAGGAATCTGGGATCACAACCCAAGCCTTGGCAGCCGCTTAACCGACTGAGCCACCCAGGTGCCTCTAATTAGGATTTTTAAAAAGATTTATCCATCATACACTGCCTTACCAATACAGGATTTTTATTTAACTTTCAGAACTTTGCCAATCTTGAAAAAATTATAATTAGGCATACTTTTTAAAGTACACTTCTATTACTATGAGTGAGGTTGAGTGTTCATGTTTGCCAATCTCATTTGTACAAACAAAAAAGTAAACATAGTGTTGATGTACATTTCTGTTACTACAGTGAGGTAAAGCATTTGTTCATATATTTAAGAGATATTTGTATTTCCTATACCATGAGCTCTCTTTTTGTATGTGTCACCATATCTTAAAACGGCATTATTTACTTTTTCCTTTTTAAAATTTTTTTTAAATTTTTTTAAAAGATTTTATTTATCCACTTGACAGAGAGATAGAGAGCAGAAGTAAGAGCAACAGCCAGAGGGAGAGAGAGAAGCAGACTCTCCACTGAGCAGGGAAGCTCGATGTGGGGCTCAACCCTAGGACCTTGGGATCATGACCCAAGCCAAAGACAGCTGCTTAACCAACTGAGCCACCCAGGCACCCCTAACTTTTTCCTTTAATTGGGGAGAGTTTCTTTACATATTAAGGAGATTAGCTATTTAACTATAATTGGAGAAAATATGTATTTTCTTTTTTTCACCTTTTAAAAATTTTTAGATGAGAACATTTAAGTTCTATCTCTTAACAAATTTCAGTTATATAGTACAGTGTTGTCAGCTATAATCACCATGTTATGTATTAGATCCTAAGACCTTATTCATCTTATAACCAAAAGTTTGTGCCCTTTTATCATATTCTGTCTGTTTCCTTCAACCCCCAAGCCCCAGCAACCGCTTTCCATCTGTTTCTATGAATTTTTTTATTCCTTTTTTAAATTTATTTATTTATTTATATATTTTTATTTCATTTCTTTTCAGTGTAACAGAATTCATTGTTTATGCACCACACCCAGTGCTCCATGCAATATGTGCCCTCCATAATACCCACCACCAGGCTCCCCCAACCTCCTACCCCCCCGCCCCTTCAAACCCCTCAGATTGTTTTTCAGAGTCCACAGTCTCTCATGGTTCATCTCCCCCTCCAATTTCCCTCAACTCCCTTCTCCTCTCTATCTCCCCTTGTCCTCCATGCTATTTGTTATGCTCCATAAGTAAGTGAAACCATATGATAATTGACTCTCTCTGCTTGACTTATTTCACTCAGCATAATCTCTTCCAGTCCTGTCCATGTTGATACAAAATTTGGGTATTCATCCCTTTCTGATGGAGGCATAATACTCCATAGTATATATGGACCACATCTTCCTTATCCATTTGTCCATTGAAGAGCATCTTGGTTCTTTTCACAGTTTGGCGACCGTGGCCGTTGCTGCTATGAACATT